>NW_026901640.1:0-2400000 GCF_033783945.1 Neopsephotus bourkii | reverse complement strand
ATTCAATGAGCGGAAAGAACTTGTCTGCTAGATCATTGAATGCAGTAGCTCTAATCTCACCCTGCAGGAAAACAGGAGAGCTGGTCAGAGCTTGAAATTCAGCATGAAAACAAACTAAAAAGAAACCTTTGCAATGTTAAGTGGCATCAGTTCTACAAGACACAATGTGGTCTGCCAGGCTAGCTCCAGGCATGCGAGAAACAAACAACATTCTCCTCACATTTGTAGTTATAGATAAAACAACCTGTTCTACACCTGACCATCAAATCTCATTTTCAAGTCTCATTAGTATATCTCGAGCTTCAGAATGAAATGTGTAAGGGTGACATATATATAAACCTCTGAAGAGGTACTCATAAACCTGGCACTGATTGCCATTACATGCAAAGAGAAGATTCAAACAGATCCCACAGCTCCACAAGTTAGCCCACAGTATATTGTGCTATCTCCCACTCACACATGATATGTCAAGTCTTTCACTAAGAATTAATAACAATTATAAAATCACTGGATATAAATATTGGGTTGGGGTTTTCTAACATCTGAATAGAGACAGTATGCAGAGAAAACAAATAGCTGATGGCACCATGTTAGATTATTATTAACCTTGCATTTTATACTAAACATAATCTAGCAGAATCTTGTTTGTTGTCATGACAGGAGGCTGTAATTTGATAAGAGGTTTGATAAACTGCAAGCTCAGTTAGATTAACCAGATACCATTCCCCAAACAAACCACAGATGGAATTTCCTAGTATTACAATAATCTGCACTCTGATTTCCTCATGGAAATGAAAGCTTGTAACAACTCAGAGGCAACGCTCCTCTCACTCCTTGTTTTGTAAGGTGGATCTAAGCAAGGATGAAACCTCAGTCTCAATCCACAGGAAACCACCACAAACCTCAATATCAGGCTGTCAGTTGCCATAAACAACTGTATCTTGAAGCTGCAAAAATTCAGTCACAGACGATAGAGTTTGATGAAAAATAATCAGTAACACCAGACATTTAAGACTCCATTCTGGGTAAAACTGGGTCGTTGATGCTCAATTAATGAATACAGAAACACAAGCTTCAGTTGTAATAAAAAGCACCATTTCCTACAATACACTTTATTTCCCCTAGTCTGTTTTTATGAAGGGCTCATCAGCATCTGGCATACATTATCTTTTCCTCAACTTACGACACTTACACTTTCATCAACTAGCTCTATAGAAAAGAGCTTCCCTTCACCACGGGAGTTGCTCCAGTTGCGGATCTGGCCTTTTTGGGTAACACGAGCACGGATGGTCCACCTGAAATCATGCAAGGAATCAGTGTTCTCTGTGTTGTTTCTTATATTAAGAACAGACTGAATTGACAAACCTTTAGAAGTGGAATGTCACTTTTACAAAGCCAGAATCTTCCCACTACACCTCAGCAACTCTCACCTGCTTCTCGGCTGCTTTCCATTTTAATGGCCTAAACCACTAAAGGTAGAAAGCTGTAGAGAAAGCAACAAAGCCAGCCATAAAGCATCTCATATGATAATAATGGCAAACAATCCTTCTGCACAGAAGCAGGTTTCAAATCTTTGACTCTTCCAGGGTACATTTCTCAGACAGCAGTTTGCCTGTTCTGAAAAGCCATGCTAGAACTCAAGAGCTCAATTATAGGATTCACATTTAACTCGGGTAATCAAATCAGTTTGCATAACTTAAAAATGTCATTCACGACATAATTACATCCTCATGCTTTTCAACAGAACAGTAGCCGAAGTGAATAGCTTACTGAGCTGTTTTGTCATTAAGTTACCAAAAAGGTTGCTTTAGGAGAAAAAAACAAAAAAGGAAGAGAAGTCAATTGATTTTCAACTAAAATATTAAGAACCTATCATGCTCAGCAGGGGAACTTCACCAAGACAATGCAGAGGCAAACCTTAGATTGTCAGAGCGTTGATGAAATTAATCCCCCCCTCAAAACAGCACAAAACCCCCCACCAAACAAGGAACAAAACCCAAACCAAAGCCCATACAGTTGTGAAGGGTTTTTTTTTGTTTGTTTCTCAGGGTGGTTTTGCTGTTATTGTTGGTTTCATTTGTTTAAAGTTAACCAATGAAGTCAAAAGAACTCCAAGAACGATTTGACAGAGAGTCATACATGAGAAAGCAAAAAGAAGCTATTGTTCCTTTAGGCCTGTGACATTGAGTAATACCTGGCAAACCACAACAACTCACTTTGATTGGTATGGATTCAGGCTGGCAATCGGCACTACTTTGGCCTGTGATCCCCCTGGCATCTTCATGGTGATGGAAGCACTTGCTTTACCAAACTGGTTTGAGGGAGGGTGGTACTTTGGAGCAGCAGGACCTTTCAAAAACCACAGCAGAACACAAAGAATTTCAGCCTTGCAGGCAAAAGCCAGGTGAAAACCAACTCATGGTGCAAGGTGAAGCAGAACTACTCCCTCTGAGCTATGGGGAGCCATGCAGAAGACTTAACACTGGGTAGGCACCTAAAGCTCCATTCACATAGACACCACAGCATGGCTAGAAGTTCATGGAATCGTTTCCACTCTTGGTCACAAGTATTTCCTAGACACTCTCAGACCTTTACAGCACTTGCACTGGAAGTGGGGATGCGTCCACAGTCAATCACTTAAACCATATTTAAGAGGGAAACAGCTAGTTAGTAGTAAATCATCTAAAATATGGCACATCAAACTTCAGATCTACACCATTTAAGGGAATAACTGAGGAATAGTACTCCTCTATCAAATAATCAAATAATTTCCTGACACAAAGCAATACTGCTAATTCTAAACTCATTCTTGTCAATGTATAAGCATAAAACTCTTACAATCAGCTTTAAGTACAGGAAGGAAGAGCTTGTTTTCTGCTGTAATAAGCAAGTGTCAGAACTTTACTATTTAAACTACTTCTTAAACACATGGATAAAGAATACAGACAAGTTAAAGCAGCACCAACAGCTAGGACTGACATCTTTCTTGCTTTAAAAAAAGTCTACAAGCTGACATTTAAATTGACAGCCTTTTTCAGCATCTCATTAGAGCCTTGATCAAACCCCCTTGCATTTATAGATACACTATCAAATAACGTCAGTCCTGTACCACTTAAATTCTTTGGCCTAAACATAACACATCTGTTGGCCAGCTCTACACTGCAGCCTGCTTGTGTGTCCTTAGAGCACTGTTTCAAGAAGGCAGAATTCCATCAGGCTAGATGTTCAGTTTATACTGCTCCATCAGTTTTCCACCATTTTTCCCCCTTGGGAAGGAAGAAGGAAGTGGAACAGATTTTCCCCCTGTTTTTAAGAATTTATTATTAAATCCAAGTGCACGATAGCCTCTTGAGAGAATTCATCTTGTCAAGCTATGGGTTAGTGTTTAATGAAGCATTTCTTGTGCAACACCATCACAGAAACATTCTTTTCCTAATTTAAACTACAGTTTTGCACCACAGAAATGGAAAGCAGAATCCCTGCCCAGGATTATCCTTACCTGCCACTGACAAATTGCCATTTGGTTGCTGTGGTTTGCTGGGTGCTGAGCTTGCCACTGGAGCTGAAGAACGTTGCTGCCCTTGCCCTATAATCAAATAGAGAGACCACAGAGTACAGCAGGGAGCACAGTAATTAAAACTACCTTTAAACCTTGGTACGAAATAAGACTGGCATGAAGAAAAGCTCATTTAAAACACAGAATACATGCTAAAATTCAGGTGTTCTAGACACAGCAGTAGCAAGCTCTCTGTTGAACCATATTACCATGGAGAAATTTCAGTCAGATCTCTTTCCTCAAGCGACTGCTTTCTACTTTGAAAGAACTCGGGGTTGACACTTATTTAAAAGGACACCACTGAAGTAATCTTGACAACTTCTCAGTGGTGATAGGCTTCCACTGCTCTGACAGGTAGTTTCTGTTACTACCTAAGAGCTAAGAAAGAAAAACCTGTAAGAGAATTCCCTCTTGAAACTCAGAAATGGTCAAAACCCACTGGGGAAAGTCAAACCTGAAGCTAACATAAGACAAAGAAAACACCTGCTATATTTTATTGCCAAAATATGAAGATATTTAACGTGGGTGTGATGGAGTCGTCATTTCAGCATTCACCAGGGTCCCTCTTGGGACGCAGCAGTCTATTGCACAGGGAGAAAAGTGATGGCATAGTAAGTACATACTGTTCAATTTTTCAGATTCCAGGACTTTCACTTGCCTTATCCTGATGATAAATTACACAAGAAAGAGCACAGTGACTTTATCTAGAGAAATAGTACATTAGAAGACTAATCTACCATTCAAAAATTTAAATTCCTTTACAGAATACTTGTCCTATCCTATTTTGCCTCCAGATGAGAAAATAGCCAACATCATCCCATCTCTTTGGAGGCAAGTTATGCTTAAGCCGCTGGTTGGCAGGAAGTCCTAGGCCTGAGCAGACAAAACCTCCCTGCTTTGGGATGCGAAGATGGTCAGAGAAAGTGGATAAAGAAGGTCAAGACCAAGCCGTAAGCAACACAAGGAGCAAAACCAGAGAATCCCATACAGAAGGGCAAGAAAGGATGGCACAGAAAGGAGGAGCAACACAGGGAGACCCTGATGCAGCATCAGCTGATGTTGGATAGCCTACAGAGGTAACCCTCTGCTTATGTATAATCCAGAACAAGGTCCTTGCACTAAACCCAGTCTGCTCCTCTAAGTTGCCGCAGTAGAGTCACATCGGTGAGCTGGTGACAGCAATCTCCCTGGCAACAGTGACGTCAAAGAGCAATGTGTATTTACTGCAGAATCCACTAGATGGAGAAACCAGATTTCACCCTCCTCAGCTGCCTCAGGTATGGGGAGGACCCAGGTAGGGTCAGTGCTCATCACCCTAAACCCATCTTGTGTAAGGAGAGAAGAAAGGGAAAAACCCAACAAAACACACTGAAAGTTAAAATGCCTGGTCCGGGGAAGGATACTGAAGAAGAGGGATGTGCCTATGAAACAGCAAGAGATTTCCTTGCTACTTTTGTTCCAAATGCTTTTTCCCCCTAGGGTTTAAAAATAAACCCAACACCAAAAACTAAACCAAAGACCACTACATACATTAGAACCTTCGCGTGTTATGAAACACACATTCACATTTCAAGGGCTGCCTACCCATAGCTGGTGTTTCTCAACAGATTAAGAATATATTAACACATTTCTGCATGTGTTCAAATACAGAAGTAGCAGAAATATCTCTCCAGTTTTCTCACTTGTAGAGTTTAAGGACTCAAACTATGATTTTTTGGTGGCTGGTGGCCTACAGATCACTCAAGGTGCTCAGAAAACTCTCTCCTCTGCCTGGTTTTCACTGTTAGTTTTTATTACCAGAAGCTGAAAACACTTGAAATACCTAATGACATTTCTGCTCTATATCCCGAGTTAGTCAAACCCAAGACCTTCAGCTAAAGCCAGGAACACAGCCCACTCTTATTTAATAGCTGTAGAACAATCATCCTCTGCTTCCAATGATTTGCTGCCAGCAGGTACTGCTACAGAGCCATGGTGACAGAAAACCAGTCCCAGAACTGAGCAGCAGGATGGAGGGGGGGGAATGGAGGGAAGAAAACACACTTTTGAAAGCATGTACACCAAAACACAATGGTGGGATGGGCAAGAAGAGAGTTCAAGTGAACGTGTAAGTACACAAACATTTCAACATTAAAAGATTAATGACAGAAGTTCGACACAAGTAGCAAGCAACTGTCATAGTAAGAAGGAAGTCCAGCACCAGAGTAATTTGAATGAGATTAATGACAGTAATAACATTACCATCTAGTTTTCAACAAGAAGAAAACCTGCTCAGTCTTCATTTTCAATACTATTATGAAATGCTGCCTGAAAAGGGTTTCTTTTCTTATGATATGTATTAAGAAGATTGTGTCTCCAGTTTTCTTGTTAGGCAGATTAACCACCTACTGCTCAAGTGGAAAGTGGCCAAAAGCCAGCTTCTCACTCCCTGGGTCCTACTGGGGTATTACAGTCAATGAAAGACTATTCCTTAATCCTAGATCTAGCAACTTGACATCTGTACTTCAAGTGAGACCAAAAGTGGGATTTTTAGAATACCTGAACTTTTCTCCATGAAAACCACAAAGTGCTTTTAGAGACTCATTGTGCTTTAGCTGAGTGCTTCTCAGAAACACAATCTCTCAGTATACACAGGAACTTAAAAGAATCTGCAACTTGAAATATACCTCTGCCATTTTACCAAGGCCTCCATGACAAAATCAGGCAGCCCTGTAGAGCAGAAGCATGTTAAGCACACTTCATCTAAACTATTACTGTCCTCTGTAGATGAAACCTGAGTATCAAATAAAACAGGATGAGGTCTGCAGAATAAAGTTAGCTAAAATGAAATGCACAACACTTCAAATCCAGCATCTCTTAACTACCTACTGCAACACCACACTTACAATGCTCATAGACCCGTAGCATCTCCAAAAGTGTTGATTTGAAAATGTCATCGCCGCGTACTTTTGTAAACCCACACAAAGAACACAACTTTGATCAAAGTCATGGAAATTTTACCAAAATTTACAGTCTTAAAGGTATATTTTCAGCTCAGTTCTGTAACATAGCACATTCCCAGGCGTTTCTAAGCAACAATATAACTGAAAAACACTATAGTTCACAAGCTCTTGTACCACACAAGCAAGGGAAATGGGAAAAAGGCACAAAACAGTCTGCTCCACAGCTATTCTGAATATCTTGGTCTCTACAGCAACTGTGGGATTAAACCATAAAATCTGAGATGTCAACACATTTTTTAAACAGCAATTAGCTAAGTAACTATCAAAGGAACAAAGGATTCTTTTAGGCTCATTTAACAAACGCCCCTTTAATTCCCTAGGAAAAAAGAAAAGTTAATAAAGATGTCTCTGCCTTCACAACTAAGTCTAATATCTACCTCTATTAGTAAAGGAGCTTTTTAACCAGAATAGCAGTGTACCTATCACTACTGTCTGTCCAAAATATC
Organism: Neopsephotus bourkii; assembly: GCF_033783945.1. Lineage (NCBI taxonomy): Eukaryota > Metazoa > Chordata > Aves > Psittaciformes > Psittacidae > Neopsephotus > Neopsephotus bourkii. The sequence continues at coordinate 2,392,996 of NW_026901640.1, read as the reverse complement.
CTACAGACAATTTTTGCCACTGATGCGTGGTCCCTAAGTAATAAAAAGATATTAGTTCACTTCCACTGGGGTGGGATCAAGAAAAGCAATTTGCTATTAAATTTCAGCAATTATCTGTATATACATCAATGACAGAGCTGTTCAAATATATTCTCTGAGTGCTTATTATCCTCTCTTCTTTAAAGACTAGAATTTGAAGAACAGAACCTACTTCTGAATGTATCTCAGGGGAAGGGAAGATATATATATACATATCAATTCAAACAAATGCTTTCCTGAGAACTGTGAGCTCAGCACATGAAAATGAACAACACAGTTACTTATGCAACGTAATAAACCCAAAAGATTCATGGCAGCACCCAGTGTATCATGGTTTTCCAGGTGGCAGAGTAGGAATAGGTGCTTAGGGAAGTCTGGTCTGTATGCTGGCCATGTTTTCATGCCATCCTCTCCTCTATGTACTTTGAGCAATCTAAGTTTTACTGCTTCCTGAACCCAACATTCATGCAAAGGATGTATTGTTATGTTTAACAGCCTTTAATGGATTTTTCTTTCATGTCTAATTGCTTTTTGAACCTGTGCCAACCTTTGGCAGCTACCTCAACAAGTTCCATAATTTAACTCTGCAGTTTAGGGGATGTGGTACAGCCTTTGTTTTAAAACCGCTACCTGACAATAGGAGAACTCAAGAGCATCAAATGAATGCAGAAAAGGAAGAGAGATTCATCATTCTTTATTCATCCCCTCCACACCATCTTATACTTTCATAGATCATTATTACATCTTCCTCCTCCTGTTTTCCTTCCCAACAGAAGAAATTATAATCTATTTGATTACTCATTATGAGGAGACATAGAATAGCTGCTGCATACTTACAGGAACTCTAGGGAGAGACCATTAACATGGAATAAAAGCCTGTCGATGTTATCATAGATACTCCTCAATACCATGTAGAGATTGAATATTCAGCCATGGTGAAGAGTTTCTTAAAGTATGGACAAAACCCATTTTATGTTACACATACAGAAAGGATTTCAAGATCTGGACATCTGCTGCAGGCATAAGAAAGCTGCACATGTCTGACTGCTGCTTTTAAAGGGAAATAGCCAGTTGAAAGCTATCATAACAGTCTGTTCAGAAAGGTACTGGTTACAGAGGACACTCACCTTCGTTATACGGCACTGGGTTGCCAATAGTTCCACCAACCATATCAGCAGTTTTCAGAACATTTAAATCCATCAGTATAACCACTCTCCTACAAATACAGAATAGACAGTGATAAAGACTTCCCTCTGCAAGTCTGTCACACTCTGACTACCCTTTGCAGCACATAAGAGAACCAACCATTAGGGGCTGGTTCTTTGAATGAAGAATCTGGAAGACAAAAGCTCTGCCTACTTAGGCCTCCCCCAAATATGAATTCAGTCCATATTCTCCTAGACACATACATAGTCCAGGGTCAGGCTGGATGGGCCTTGAAGCAACCAGCTCTAGTGGAAGGTGCCCCTGCCCGTGGCAGCGGGTTGGAGCTGGATGAGCTTTAAGGTCCCTTCCACCCCAAACCAGTCTGGGATTCTATGATAGTTTTCCTTTAATCACACCACTCAGACCCCTTCTTATTTTGCAGTATCCTACCTCCCTTCCCTCAAATTTTCCTAAAAGAAAGACCAGATTCCACACCATTTAGGTAAGAAGAAATCTTCAGTTTCTTTTCCACAGCAGATAATTTTAAGTGAATTTTAATAAAACTATGTAGAATTTGGAGGATTCCAACTGAACTTTACATTACTAAACCACTGTATTAGACATATCTGAACCCACTGCAGCCACACTCTGTTTCTGCTACTGCTTGTGCTGTGCACATTCCCTCCTGCACCTTAGTATTTTCATCACCATTTGAAAATCCCAATAAAAAGCATTCAGCATTTACAGAAAGTGCCTTTCTGTAGGACTAGGCTGCAAAGTAACATACATACCTTCCATCTTTCAGGCTGTTGACAATGAACCTGTTAACCTGGCAAACACATTGTGCTGACAAGCGTTCCTCTTCCACCAGAGAGTTCAGCTGTGTGGCCAACATGAATGCTGCAGAAACAGAAGGAAAACATGGAAACAATTAACACATTCCAACCTTAAAAAGGGACTGCCAATAGCTTTTCCAGCCAGCCTAGTGTTGCGTTAGATCTATAACTTGCTCAGTTAATACACAGAAAACAGTGTAACCACTGACAAGACACCAAAACCAAGCATCAGCTATATTGCATTTATTTTCCCAAATTTCAGGGTGCAGTAATAGCTAGAATAGCCAATGAAGTCAGAGAAATATTAAGTCAAATTACCTTAAAATTGTTATAAAAATACACATAGATTTCTATATTTTCTTTTGTTTTTGTGAGCTTGAAGCTCACAAAGAAAGTCTCAGAAGAGAATGACTGTCTAAACGCTAAAACACAGTTGCATGCTTCAGAGTCTGTGGTTCCCATAGAAGCCACATTCTCCTCCAATTCTCATTTCACTTTGCACCTAGCCATTAGACCCGGATCTTTAATACCCTTAGCATCCCCACACTTACAAAGCTCTCACTGCAGTCTATCATACTTACAGGACAGTGTGTTCACCCCATCACTCATCAGCACTCGGTAACGTGGTGGCCCATTTCCTGTCGCAATAGCCCGCGTATTCTATGGGGAAAAAACAGATTATTAGTGCTTATTTGTTCAGAAACCCTTCAAAACCATGAAGTGATTAACAAGTGACCTTTATTCAGCTTAGTTTTGGGGTTTTAAGCACTGTTATCAAAAGCATAGCCATGCAAAACAAAATTACAAGTACATCAGCCTTGCTTGGCTCCTCTGACATGGAAGTTTGGCTGCACTCAGACGCCTACAAGGAAGCACCCACACTCACTAAAGGACTGGACAAGAGGCAACGGAGTGTACTCACTATGACTTGCAGTACAGGTTTGCTGACGTTCTCCCCCTGCATTATGGCCTGGAGAAGAGAAAAGCATTACGACCTCGCTCAGGAGCGCTTCAGACCCACAGCTGAGGGGGGAATGCCCGGGAACCACCAAAGACACAGGAACTACCGTTCCCGGCCACGTCCCATCGCTGCCTCCCAGGACCAGGCCCCGCTCCGGGCCTGCTTTCCTCCCTCAGGACCGGGCCGGGCCCGTTCTCCCCAGAGCCAGGCTTGACCCCACAAGCCTTCACCCATCCCAGCCCCGAGCCCGCCCCATCCCGGTCCCCCCGCAGACCCTCACCGCGATGGCGCCTTCGCTCAGCCCCACGCTCATGGTGCTGCGTTTCCAGCCGCGCTCCGCCACTACCGCCAAATCCTCCCGCCGCCCGGAGCCGGCCCTCCTCCTTCCGGCGCGCGATTACGTCACCACCGTGCGTGCTCCAGACGACGGTAATACAAGCGCTCCTATTGGTTCTTTGGCGCTGTACGGCGGAAGTGCTGTACCGGTGTATCTGGGCGCCGCCATCGCAGTACCAATGGCGCTGCCCGTAGAGGAATGGCAGCTATGCGCTGCCCGGCGCTGGGCCGCGCTGGACCCGGCGCTACGGGAGCGGTTGACGGCGGCGTCGCTGTCGCTGCACGACACCGTGCGCCTGGGCTGCGGCCTGCTCCGGTGAGCCGCGGGGGGGAGTGGGATGGGGAGGAGCGGGGCTGGAGCGCGGAGCTCACCGCCCGGCCGTGTCCTGCAGGCCTGAGGTGGAGGCGGCGGCTCTGCAGCGGTTGTGCCGCCGGGCGCGGGTGGCCAAGGAGCCGGCGGCAGCGCTCTTCTACAGGGAGGAGGGAAACCGGTTGTTCGGCCGCCGCCAGTACGGTGCCGCCGTGAGGCTCTACTCGCAGGTACGTGGGGAGAGGGCAGCCCCCGGGACGGGGCCCTCACAGCCTGGGGCCTCCGTTCGAAGATGCACCCGTGAGGGGATCCCCGTTGAGGGCCGCAGCTTCTTGGTCTCCACAGGCGGCGTCCCATGAGCTCCCCGGCAGCCCGGAGGTGTCCCTGTGCTTCGCTAACCGCTCTGCAGCTCTCTTCCACCTCGGCTGCTTTGAGGTAACTTGTGATGGCGAAACGGGTCCGGCCTGGTTCTGTCCCCACCGCCGAGCTCCTGGGGGTCCCCAGGCAAGGCTGCATGCACAGAGCGCGGCTTCAGGCCTCGTGTCGTTACGAGGTGGGGCTGGGGGATGAGGCCGAGCACTCTCTGAGGTATTAGCACGGTGTTTGCATGCAGGGTTCAGGTGCAAACCCTGCAGTAAGGGGTATTTGATTGTTAGAATAGATCAGATGTGCTTCCGAAGCAGTGCTTAAAGCATCCATTGATACTTTCTGAAGGATTCCTTCTTTGCTTCTTGCTCTGTGTCAGGACTTATTTGGCCAACATCATCAAGTTGTGGCTGCCCCATCCCTGTCAGTGTTCAAGGCCGGGTTGGAAGGGGCTTGGAGCAACCTGCTCTAGTGGAAGGTGTCCCTGCCTTGGAACTGATGAGCTTTAAGGTCCCTTCCAACCCAAACCATTCTATGGTTCTATTCAAATACTCTGCATCTTAGATGGAGTGAAGAGTACAAGTCTCAGCTGGTTTCGAGTGCATTTGGATGGCCTTGTCTTTGTTCCTAGGTTTGTTTGGAAGATATTGCCAGGGCAGAAAGTCATGGCTACCCAGACAGGCTGCTGCCCAAGGTGCTGCTGCGGAAAGCTGAGTGTCTGCTGTGTCTGGGAAGGCTACAGGAGGCAGCAGATGCCCTCAGTGTGGTGGAGAATAAGATTGCTATGGATGGGATCATGACGAGCCCTACACACCAGACACTGCTAGGAAAGTTAAGTCAATTGAAGGTTAAAATACATGAGAAGGAGAGCTGCTCAGAGCCTGCACGAGAAGCATGTGGTGACGTTCAAAGAGCATCAGAGATCTGGGAAGAGAATGACAGCATTTCAGGAGCATCTTCATCTTTGAGCTTGAATTTTGATACAGAGAGAGGACGTCACTTGGTGGCCTCCCAGGACATCCTTTCAGGACAGAGCCTGTTGAAAGAGGAGGCCTTTGTAAGCGTGCTCTGCCCAGGGGAGAGCCTTCTTCTGCAGGACAGCAGTGAAACAGCATGGGATACTCGAGTCACTAATGCAGATCTTTATTGCCACCGGTGTCTGAGGCAGCTCCTGGCCTCAGTGCCTTGCTGTGGGTGCAGTTATGCAAAGTATTGCAGCCAGAAGTGTGCAGATATGGCCTGGGAGCAGTACCACAGGACAGAGTGCTCCCTGGGACCACTGCTTCTCACATTAGGGGTCTTCTGCCATGTTGCCTTGAGGACTGTTCTACTGGCAGGTTTTCCAGAGGTTAGGAGGCTGGTGGAATGGTCCCATGATGATGACAAGGACCTTCATAACACTGAGGCAAGATGCAGACATCTTAGTGAGGCAGCAGATACAAGAGCTGGTAGCAGAGGTATCCCTGGTTGTAATGACAGTGGTCAGTACCAGAGTTCTTACCAGGCTGTGTTCAACCTTTTGCCACATGCTGAGAAGCACAGCCCTGAACATAAGTTCCTTTGCATGCTGAGTGTCGTAGCTATATGCAGACAATTGCAAGAAGCTGGCCTAGAGGCTGCTGTTCTGAATCAGGAATCATCTGAGAAGTGGTCCAAACCAAAGCCTTGTGAAGAAACATCAGGTGAATTATCTCCAGAGCTGAAGACTGTGGCAGAAGCGATGCTGAGGCATATGTTGCAGCTGCAGTGTAATGCACAAGCCATCACTGTGATGCAGGAGTCAGGTAAGATAAAAACTTCAAAGCCCTTCTCTGTTATCCTTACTCATCCAGCTTGTGTAAAGAGATTGAATGCTCAGTTCTGAAAAGCTCCCTTTGCAGATGGGAATGACTTGCTTAAAACATATGGCCTGTCCCATGCTGGCCTGTTCTTTGGTGCACAGGTAGAGGGTATTTAGCTATTATTTATTGCAGCAACATACCAGAAACCTTTCTACCAGTCTCTGCAGTTGGTCACAGTGCTTGGTGCAGAAGTTGCAGTGGTTACTGAGCTTTCTTTCTCAACCTTCTTGTTTTCCCTCTGTCTTCAGGGTTCAGAGATGATGCTGTTGTAAATAAGAAGCCTGTGCGCCTGGCGACAGCCTTCTTTCCTGTCCTCAGCCTCCTGAACCATTCCTGCTCACCCAATATCAGTGTGTCATTTAGTGGCACAGCTGCCACTGTCAGGGCATCGCAGCCAATCCCAAGTGGCCAAGAGGTTTTGCATTGCTATGGTAAGTGTTAACTCTCTGTTTGTCTCAAGGCACAAACATCCTCTCGCCTCTACTGGTATGCTAACTGATTATTACTACTATTAATATCATAAATCACAGTATAATGTTGCTTATATATAAGCCTTGATCAAAGATGTCAATGTAGAATCATATCTCCTGAGCCCACTGTTTCTTGGTCTTCAGTTATGTCTTCTCTGAAAGGTGCTATGTCTAGTCCCAAATATGAGAAAGATATATTTAGTCTGATGTTAAGAACTGTACCTGTTTGGAGATTTCTACCCTTGCCCTCCCTTTGCAGGGCCTCATCGATGTAGAATGAGGGTTGCTGAGAGACAACGGCTTCTCAGACAGTATTTCTTTGAGTGTCGCTGCCAGGCCTGCCTTGAAGAGTTAAAGTCTGATGTCAAGAGTGTGGTGGCCATGAGAAACTCATTCTGCTGTCCTGCCTGCCGAGCTCCAATGCAGGTAGTTCTTCCATAGCTGTGATTGTATAACTTACAGGGATGTGTTTGGGTCTTTGGGAGAGTCAAGAGTTAAAGAGCTCAGTCTGTGATCTCTGCACCTGTAGAGTCAAGAGAGTATCTCACTGTGCTTAGCAGCTTTCCTGTAATGTTCTTGTATGTCAGCATTATAGGGAAAATAATGCCTTTAACAGCAAGTTAAAAGCCCTTTGAACTTGTTGAAGGAACTTGGGAATATCAGGATGATGGACTCTAGGAGAAGGAAGATATTTAGGGAGGAAAATGGGGGCCTGGAGTCTACAATAGAAGGTGTGCATACAGGGGCTGTATGTAGAGAGAGTCACACTGCAGTTCACAGGGTGTGAATTAAAACATGAGGAGAAGCCAAGGCAGTACGTGTATTGTATGAACATCAGTTGAGTATCGCATAACCCTGCTTTGGCCTAATCTATACCTCACATAGTAATAGCTATTCCTGGAAGTTTATCATCAAATCAAATAACTCAATAGCAATTTAAAAGCAAGTCACTTTGTTTAATGAATGCAACTGAGAAACAATTTAGCCTCTCTATAATACAGTGCAGAGGTAACAGAGATGGCAAGCTTTGAGTTGAACAGGAGTGATCATAGGGATGATTTCCACAGGGGGAAGACATGCTCTGCTGTTCAAATGAAGCTTGTGCAATCTCAGTCAGCAGAGAGAGCCTGTCACACCGTTTACAGGATCTTCAGCAGCAAATCAAGAATGCATTAGAGCTGCTAAGAGCCAGGAAGGCTGGTAAGGCTCAGCTTTAAGGTCAGCAGCTAGTGAATACACATCGAGAGGCATAGTTTTAGCCATGAGAGGGCACTGTTGCTTATGCAGTTGGGGTCTCCTGGCACGCAGCCTGGTGTCCCTGGGGACTTGAGCTTTAGGTTTTTTATACCCATGGTCTGGGTGTTAATCTAAGTCACACGCTGTTCCATAGTAACCTAAAGAGCTCAGGGTAAGATTGGAGTTACACATTCCCAAGCCTTGCTTTCCTGGGGTGAATCAGGCCAGCACTGCATTACAATAAGCAGGGTTGCAGAAGAAGTCAATGTTGAATCCAAATCTAGCTGTGTAAGATACAAAGATGAGATTGGACTGATTTTAGTTCCTGGATGATGGAAAGTTAGAAACTGGGCAGTAGGATTAATTTTATACCTTGTTTTGTTGTAGATCAGGCTATTAAAATGCTCCAGAAGTGTCAGATGGAAGCTGGAAACCTCTTGTCTCCAGAGCATTTGCTGATGGGAGAGATGGAGGATCATCTGGCACAGGTCTATGCTACTGTTGGTATGGCATTGTCTTCTCATTGGCTTTAGTTTTCTGACCTTTGAATTTAACATGACTTGCCTTTCCTCTGACCAGCCCTTGTTTCCCATTCTGTTTCTCTGATTTTGACAGCAGGGCTTTTGGAAAGAGTGCTTTGGCCAAATCTGCATCCCCAATAGCCAATGAACGTTAATGTCATCTCATGTTCTAGATCCCCTGTCCTTGTTCTGAGGTCAGCAGCCTCCCAAGCACACTGTGGATGCAGTTCATTGCATTTTGCATAATGTCAGATTCTTTGGGTGGCAGTAGCTCTAGAAAGTATTTATTCATGACTCATTTCTTGTTTTGCTGTGTTTTTCCCATCAGGGAAGTGGCAGGAAGCAGCCAGACACCTGCAGAGGAGCATTGAGATTGTGGAAATGCATCATGGACCATCAAGTGTAGAAATAGGTCATGAACTTTTCAAGCTGGCCCAAATTCTCTTCAATGGGTAAATTTGCTCTCATTCTCTGTCCCATCCCTTCCACGCCCCACTCCTGTGTGTCTGACACAGCATCATGGGAAGTGGTCCTTGGCATCACCAAAGTGTTTCACAGGACCCCAGCAAGGCTGGCACAGGTACAAAAGCTGGCCATTACTCAAGTGCAAGTTCATTAACCCCACTGGGGATCACTTATACCTCATGACTCTCTTTGGACTCATTTCTCTGCTTTGTCCCTGTCTATTCTTTTCCTCTCACTGGCTCCATTTATTCCCTGCCCTATTATTTTGACAAATACCCACCCTTGGTGTGTGTATCTCAGTTGTATAATGTTGCTGACATCCTTTCAAAGGAGGAAACAAAATCCTCTTGCTCTATTTGGGCAAGCAAATCCCCTCACTGCCTCTGAAAATCTCCTCACAACACCTCCCTGTAAATGAATTGATTTTAGTGGGAGCTGCAGTGAGGAAGTAGTGAGTACCAAGATAATGTTTTAAGTGGTTTTGTCCATCTCTTTACCTGTCCCCTCCCCATCTTCCCTTTGCAGCTGAAGTGCACAGCTGGTGCTGAAAGGCAGTGGAGGGTAGGATCTGTACCCATGAACAGATTTAGGTTTCTGTTTGGGAGGGGTTAAAGGTTTTGTAAGTCAAAGAGCTGAATTAAGTGTATTTATACTCTGTTCTCATTCTCTTCCTATTTCAGATTTGCAGTTTCTGAAGCTCTGAGCACGATTCAAAGAGCAGAGGAGATTTTGTTGGTGCACTGTGGTCCACAGAGTACTCAGATCCAGGAACTACAGGAGATGAAGACCTGCCTGTTAGAGCTTCCCAGAAGCATCCTTCAGAGGACTTGATTTCCCTGTCAAAGGAAGGTGCAGTGTGATCTTTCATCAAAGCTAAGTTTCATGTGGTAAGGTAGTCGTGTAGGACAAGCTGGAAAATCATGTGTAACAACAACTTGAGTGAAGTCTGAAATGCTCTTTAGTGAGACTGTTGTGAATAAAATGACCAGTTGTAACATAAGGGTCTGTGTGTGGTATGGTGGGAATAGATGCTCTTGCATAATTCCTGCCTTTGAAGCAAGCATTTGAGATGCTTGTGTATGCCTGTGTTTCTAAAGATGGGAGTCTCCCATGTGTTGTACCCTGATGCTTATGAACCTGCAGACATCCAGAGAACACTGCCTTTATTTCTAATGCTGTGAAGCACCTTGCTTCTTGCCAGCACGAAATGTAAATGATGGGAATGGATGAGGCAGCAGGATGGGAACTGCAAACTTACAGGCTATAGGAGGGGGCACTGCAGAACTTGAAGGGCTGAGGGATTCAGTATAAACACCTGGCATCAGGTTGGAAGACAGGAAAATGCAGTATACACCAGATGGTGTAGCACACAGAACTGAATTGTGGCTCATCTAGGGAAAATAAGAGTGTGAAGGCATATGACATCGGCAGGCTATCTTTCAAGGGAGAATAGTGAAGCTTACTGAGATTAATAGCAAAAGCTCTTTTTATTGCAGCATGAAGGCATAAGATTTGCAAGTTGTGTCTTTGTGCAGCAGAGCAGGGAGCCAGTATGCCTCCCAGTACCACCCTTTCCATTTGGGCCCTACCATTGCAGATTATTGTGAAGGGATCTAAACACCCCTGGGATCCAGGATCTTGCCGATGAAGAGGAGGGTTCCAGTGGGATCATCTCTCAGTACAAGAAGGAAGGGTCTGTCCACGTGATATTCTATGGGGAAGGTCAGACGAGCAGCATTCACCCCAGGATTTGGTGTGGATCCTTCCCCATCTTCACTAAGCTCCAGAACTGCCTTGTGTTGCACATGAGATAGGCTAATAGGCTTGGCAGAAATCTTGGTAAAATCAGGTGATGTGAAAAGTGATTGGAGCCCTGGAGAAGAGAAAGAAAATGCTGTTAGCTGAAAGCATAGATTGCAGAGGGAGAAGCACAGCTGATGCTGTGATCCAGGAGGGCACATAGATGCTCTGGTAGGGAGGTAACAGGAAGAAGCTTTAATCTGTCTCTACTGAGCTTCTCCCTCTCAGTATCAAAAGCATGGTGGAAAGGTGTGATGAAAAGTTGACGAGTTCTGGACCAAAGTGATTTAGTTGCTGGTGAAATCTCTACACAGACAGCAGGACCTAACTAATAACCCACCAGCTTCATATTCTTCTGAGAGCAGGAAGCAACTTGCCCACTGCTTTGAGGCCTGGCAGTCTGTAGAGGGTGTGTGATGTACATACTTGTCTCCGTAGAGGGTGTGTGATGTACATACTTGTCTCCTTTAGCATGTTGCCAAGTGCCTCTTCATAGTTCAGCTTGAGTTTGGGCAAGCTCAGCACAGCATGGACTGTCTTCAGCTCCTTGTCTACATCATGGACAAACTCCGAAGTAAGGCTTTCCTCAATCAGAGTCATATTCTGGGTCACCTTCGTAGGCAGGAAGAACATGGCACTGATTCCCTCTGTCAGTGGGAGCTGGGCAATCTGGAAGGCAAATTATAAATGAGAAAGGGTGATATCAATAATAAACAGTTTTAACCATCCTGTACCAGGCCTGAATCTCAACTGCCTGGTCAGCCTTCCCAGTTAACATTTGGTCTTGTTCCCTGTTTGCTTTATGGGATATGATGCTTCCTGACCCCTCTGGCACCCAGGCTTTCATCCACCCATGCTATTCCATGGCAAGTGTTGTCTCTCCCCTGTTGAGCACTGTAATGAGCTGCAGAATTGCTTTGGGGGTTTCTCATCTGGAACACCTTTGAGCTCATGCTACACTGAAAGATTGGTTGAAAGAGGTAGAGATGGAAAAGTCTGGCTGAGTGTGCCCTGCCTTCTTGCCCAACTTTCGGTCAAGCAATACAGAGTAGTAGGACCAGTGTGTTATTTAAGTTCTGGCCTGCTTGTCACACAGCCAATGTAGAAGTGGGATATTCTAAAGGATCAACAGGCAGCCTTTCAAAATAGGGACTGCAGAAGTAGGCTGATGGGAGGAGCAAGGCTGTCTTCTGGAGTAGGTTAACAGGTATGTGTAGCTGAGCCTGTTCCTCAGTAGGTTTAGGAGATCTTGTGCAATATTTGCTCTCTGACCTTGCAGTTGAGTTCGGAATCAAAACCGTATCGCAGTATGGCTTTGGGGTCAGACATCATGGACACCTTCACAGTTCTGCCCTCATCCAGATGGAAGTCCTTCAGGACAGTCTTCTTGGTGTCAAACTTGGTTTTCCAGGTCCCTGGTTTTTAAAAAAGATAAAAATGCAGGAATTTCTGGAATAATAGCATAGGAAACCGAGTTTGTTTCTGTGGCTGAGTAATCTCGTGCTTTATATATACAGTATTTGTGCTTTTAAGAGTGGAGGCATAACTGAATGATGATAGGGATGGAAATAGACTGATTAAAGCTACTGATTTACTGCCACTCTTTGGCTCCTCCTTTTCATCTGAGAATTGACTAAATGGGAAATGAAAAAATCAAGCCAGTGTATGGGTGGAGTAGCTATTGAGTAGTTGATTTCTACTTATGTAATTACAAAACTATTTTAAAGGGTAACAGTTGTGTCAATGCATATAAAGTGCTTCTCTCCCCACCCTTTATTTTGCTCCTTGTCTCTAAGCAGTAATTCTCCAGGACCCTGTCTTACAGCATGTTCTAGAACAGCCTTTGCTATCTCCCTTTCTACAGTGGTAAAAAGGCTCAGTACTCTCTTTAAGCTGTGCCTTCCCTATATGGTAACATTCTGTCTCCTGCTCTGGAGTTTTGTGTGCTTAAGCTTTCTTCTCTGATCTCTTCCTGCAAACAGGTCAAGATTCAGCTTCCCAAGGGCACTGATTCCTCCCTTGAGGACTCTCTCTTTTCAGGTAGCATGCATTTTTTCTTCTTTGCTAAGTGTTCTCACTTTCTTCTTACCCTGTCTCTTTGACAGCCTGTTTGCTCTATTCGAAGTGAGAGCGTTCCTTCATGTCTCTTCTAACACAAACCTTTCTGTAACCAAGTGCACAACATTCTTACCCTTGAAGTAAGCAGCCCCAGCAAGGAGAATGCTGACATCTGTGGGCATGTCCTTCATAAACCGCATAATCCTGCCCTTTGTCTGCTGTCGTACCCAGTTGTTGACTTCTTGGAGGTCTAACTGGTTATTGCCACTTAGTGCCTTCAGACGCATCCTGTAGGACTTCTCCAGCTGGCTGTGAAATCCAGGCTTCACCCTCAGTCCTGGGGAACAAAAACATTGATATTGCAGCTTGCTCCCTTATCACAACGATCTCAAGGCAGCAGATTGCAATCCAAAGCCCAGCAGCAGTTCTCTCATAAAACATCTGAGGCTGTGTGTATACAGAAACCTGCTTTGAAGAAGAATGACTGAAGGCAAATGGAGGAAACTGATCCAAATCCTATAGCCACCCATGCTGGAATATGGCATAACTCTTTTCTGAAAAGTAAAGAGAGGAGATAAGAACAGAAGGCTTGGACACAGCTATTCCTACACGTCAGTCTTTCTTCTTTCTCCAGCTTGCTTTAAGAGTACAGCTTACTCAACCTATTGGATTCTTGGAACCCGCAGGTTCCAAAAGATAGCTCTTAGCTGTCTGAGCAGATGTTTATTTCATGCCAAAAGCAGACATTTCAAGTAGTTCTGCAAGGAATGAAACAAAGGAATATGGCTGAATGCTATCACAAATAGAAAATGGGATTTGTGGTTCCTGGAAGTTAGCAACACCTGCCAGAAACCCTGGAGTGAAGGCAAAATCCTCAGCAAGTTTATTCTAGGTCTTCCTTGTGTTTGCTGCTGTGTCACCAATGTCTTTGTGTGCATAAGGCTTTGTTTATGTGCACACAAACCTTCCAGGCTTTTCTGGAGCAGCGAGAGCATTCCATGCACTGTCTGCATCTTGGCTTAACAGTATATCAGAGCCAAAGCTGTTAGTGTGCTGTCACTCAGTGTGTTCTACCTGCTGCTAGTTATTTAAGTAAGATCTGATAGAGGGGAAGAAGGGCTTTTACTTTTCTCCAAGATGATACGGGAGGCACTTTTCATGCTCTTCTCTGGCCCAGTCACACTGCTCAGTAGCTCCTTGTAAGTGTTGTGCACCTCAGCTTTGTTAAGCAGGTCATAGAAGAGAGCACGAGAAATCACATCTTCTGTTCGTTCTCCAGCCCCTGCCAACAACAAGGACAAACAGTGTGAGGGAAGGTGTGTCAAACCCAACACCACGTGAGGACAAGGGGTAAGAACTCACCAAGTGAGAGACCAGAAAGTGCTGTAGCCAGGCTGAATGGAGACAGCAGGACGTTAGTGGCTGTCCGGCTAGATTGCTGCCGGTACAGGTCATAGCCAAAGTTGGAGACTGCAGCTGCCAGCTTATTTACAGGGCTCTTATAGAATGGATCTTCCTCTTCAACCTCACCAGCTCCATCAGCAGTGGCAGAGTTCTAGCAGGTACAGTGAGCACTCTGGTTAGACTTAGTTTACAAGGGTAGGTACGGTTGTGATAAGTATTTCAAAGGCAAGGCATCTACAGATCCTCTCGTGTGAGCTACAGGAAGACTGGCTTAATCTTACAGATAGAGAGCGTAGGAACTAAAGTGTAGGAACAAAGAGTGTAGTTACTTTAAAGTGTCCTAGTAAAGCTGAAGGCAGCACTCAGATTGGAATCCACTACTTCTGCCTCACAGTCATCCCCTGACGTAAGGCTTTATCTAGATAAAGCAGGAGTTAGTCTCATTATGTTGCTAAATAAAATCCTAGTAACTCGGCAGGGTAGTGCTTAATCCTGCCTTAAGATTCTCTAAAATTGAATTACCTGCTCCAAGCATCTCTCCCTCATTTTCTTCGTGTTGTCTCCCACTCACCTGCGCAGTAGCTGAGTTCTGGGATCTGCTTGGGACAGTTAAGAGACCCAAGAAAAGGAGAACCACTGGAATCTGCATGCCTGAACCTACAGAGTAAGAACACAACAGAAGGAGTTTAAGCAACCAAACAAATACATCCTTAACCACTGCTCTTCACTTGTTTGTGTCAGGAGCTGCAGTGACACATGTTGCTGCTTGTCCTTTTCAACACACCTGATCTTAGCTGGGTTTTCTTCTCTGGTTTGAAGTATTCAGCCCAATGACTTTAAAATTGGGCAAGCAAACATGTCTGGGTGTGCCTGAGCACAACAGCAGATATATGTGGCCCAAACCACGCTGATGCTGGCAGTTACTGAGTGCCAAGGTCCAGAAAAGCACTAGATCATATCTTCTGGGTTTTAGACTTAAAAAAGAAATCAATACTTCATTTATAAAAGGCAAAAAATCTATATTGTTGAATGGAGCAGAAAGCCAAACAGACTGGTTACTGCTCTGCTGTGCAAGTTACCTGCCTCAGGCAGTAGTTTGTCATGTTTCTTGTGTCTGCAAGGCTGTAGAGCCTATATGCATCCTTTGCTGCTTATTTGCAATTTGATCAAGTAAAAGAGCTTTCTTAAATGACAGTAAGGAAAGGGGCTGAGAGTAAAGACCTAACCCTAGGCCAGATCTAGAGAAGAAGTGGAAGACAGAGCTTGGCTTAAATGGAGGTGGGAGAAAAGTACTAAACTCCCCAAAACTGTGCCTTCTGTGGAATCATAGAATGATTCCATGCATCATGGAATCCACTTTTAATCCCTGCAGTATTGGCCTCTGTGGCCCTTCCAGACCAGATCTGTCTGGTCCAAAGGGCAGTGTGTAAGGCAGGGTTTCACTGCGGGTAAAGCGGAGCTACTGCACGAATGTCATGCCCCTGAGAACAGACGCCACCGAGGCTGGTCTGAAGCAATGTTTATAGAGGTTCCCAGAAATGAAAGGAAGAGGGTTGTATTTAGCTGACCCCTGTGATCCAGGCATCCAGTGAAGCAGGAGAAAGAACATGTGTTTCAGATTAACTTCAGCTGTAAAGAAAACACGCCTGCTGGTAGAAACACAACATAAAGCCACGTGGCTGCAACAGCCCTGGTTCTAGACCCAGGCTGTGCAGGCAGAGGTTCTGCTTCAGTGAAAGGCAGTTCACTGCTTCCCTTCCCTGCTAAACCCCTTTTCTTCTGGTGATAGTTCTGCCTTGAAGAAAGAGGTGTCACAGCAGTGGTTTTAAGTTTTCATCTCTGTTTAGACAGGGTAACACAGAAGTGACACCTTCTTTTCCACTTGCACTCGCATCCTGCTGCTATCCAAGCAGCTGAGCTATTCTGGTGCAGAAGATGTGTATCAGAAGGATTTACTATACTGGCACAAACCAGTGTGTTTGGTGATGTGATAGTGCCTATGATGATGTTGGGATTGCTCTTATCATTGCAGACTCTTACAATGAATAGACAAGAGGCTAAAAGAGATGTCAGGAGCCCTGCGTTGAGCCCAAGTTAAACAGACCCTGGCGAGGGCTTTCTGCACCAAGCAGAAGAGGTTTGGCTCAGTTTAGTTTAGAGATGAAGGTTTTCCATGGAGCATAACCTTTTCTCTGCAAACAAAAACCATCATCTCGACACAACCTCTGCTTCCAACTCCCCTGAGCTCCTGAGAGCATGCGAGCGGAGATTGGTTTTGCAGATCTCTATTGTTTTTGCCAGTACTGTCACCAGCTTCATATTTCTCAGGCTTTGCCAAAAAAACAATTTCCATTTTAGAAAGACAAAGCCTTTTTGCGTTTGAATTGGCCTGAACATCTGGATTCTATTTGTACGTCTCTTAGCCCCCAGCCAGAAATGCAGAGAAAAGAATTGGGTTGGAACAGAGGTGGGATGGTTTCAGGCATGATATTCATATCTGGGGCTGCCTTTAAAGAGAAGGAGCAGCAGCATGTGATGTTACAGGCAGGAAGGTACAGGAAGAAAACCTTGAGAAATGAGCTGAGAAGGAACTTCGTGCCTGTGACCTGTCTGCTTCTGAAGGCCTGCAGGTGCAAAGGAAGTCTTTTGCTTTCCATCTATAGCAGTACAAGTCTCACATCATTTATAAGCACTTCTGATTTTAGGGGAGCTAGGAAACATCACCTGTGAGTTCAAAGAGCGTGCTCCACCCCACAGCACTAACTCCTGAAGCATCTTGCAACCACTAGCTCTTAGAGGATTGGACCAGCACCGAAGTTGTCACCATTGCAAAGAAAAAGCATGTTCCCAGCTGCAGCACAGATGCTAGAAGAGCAGAAAACCACCCCGCTTCCCAAGTGCAGCCCCAGAGGCAAGGAGGTACCCTAGGATGCTGGTGGCTCCCAACTCTCTTTGGGTGGGAATCCCACCCATTAACACCTGTAGAAGAATCGTTGCCCCCTGTTTCTGAGGTCCTCTGAGGGCTCCCCATCCTCATCCCCTGCCCTCCACTTCCCCTATGCTAGGACTGAGCTGCCCCTTACCTCGGGCTCCTCCGGTCGCAGGCTCCCAGTGGGTGTGAGTCGGGGACAGTGCGGGTTTGGTGCAGCCACATCTGCTTTTTGCTGCTTCCCCCAGCCCAGCCTTCGGCAGGCTTCAGGTTACAGCTTCCCGGGGCTCTCTTAAAGTGCTCTGCTCCCATTTTCCACTGCTGCCACCCCTCACACTGAATCGCACTGATTTTTTAGCGCTGCCTTCCAAGTTAGATGTGATAAGGGCAGTCTGGTGGGTAAAGGACAGGTCAGAGACGCGAATGATCCCTGTGTTGTTTGAGCAGGTCTGTTATCCCCATAGTTTTGAGGGGATTTCTTCTTCCTCAGAGGTATGGTTAATGCAGATGTTTAGTAGATTTATGGATTTGTATCTGTGGCTTAAGGGAGAAACTTGTAAAGTGGAAGCAGGATTCTGTTGCTGTTTAAAGCAGTTAAAGGGAAAACAGTCAGAAGTGGTTCTATCCCGTGATAGTTACTGGTTAACAAGAAGCTATTAACATAACTGGCTTAGACTTTTCGGCTGAAAAGAAAGAGGCTAAAAAGCCTTGGTAAAAGAAGATGAATTAACAGACTGTTGTAGGAGCTTACCCAGTGATAAATGATCTGGAGAAGGCAACAGGGCAGAGAGGTTTAGTTTTATTTTGCAATAGGGGAGCACCCATCAGTGCATGTTTAAATCAAGAGAGTCCATTTTTCAGAAGGATTAAATTGTAGAACTCATTGTAACTCGATATTGCTGAAGATGAAATATAGATTCTGGGAGGGGAAAAACCCCAACCAACCCAAATCAAATTAGTGGGTGACAGGTCCATTGAAGGCTAACAATGGTCAGGCTGGGTGACCCCACCAGACAACAGTTGGTTTTCCTTGTCCCTAGTTATTCTTGGCTTTCCCCACACACACAGTCATTTGTTACTGGCTATTGGGAGAGCCAGGATACTGGGATAACTGAATACATAGCTGGTCCAGGGTAGCTGTTTGTCTACTTGGAAATGCTGAAAGTGAATTATAGCCAGTAATGCCAGTGCCCCCAGCCTGGTCCTGCACTGGGACAGCTTTTTGGGCTGCCAGCCTCACCACTAACAGGTAGGGATGAGCTACCCGTACACGCTGGCACTGAGCTCAGCAAAGAGGAAAAGATGGGTTTAGAGAAGCTTTAGCTGCTGGTTTTGCAAGCTGGGAAAGCAAAGCAGGTTGCCTGCCTTGTGATTAGTCAGTGCTTCAAAGGTGACCCCTTCTAACAAGAGAGACAGCTCCTCTTTCAACTGCTTCTCAGCTTGCTCTGAGGAATCATCTCTAGACAGATGTTTGTACTTGTTAGCCTTCCATCGTCAGCCCAAGGAGGGGCTGTGGAGAGATCTTCTAGTGGTTTGCATCTCTTTTTGATACCTTATTTGTGGTATTAAATTGCCCTTTCTAGAAGGACCACTAGAGAAGTTTTTACATCTCGTCTGTATCTTCAAATGAAAGCCCATCTCTTTAAATACAGGTTTGGTTTTAAACCATTTAAATCAGAGTGGCAGTTGTACAGCCTGTTATTATAGACCAAAGCAAGCTTTATTCCTGTAGGTGATGGGTAGCCCTGAAATGCTGCATTATACTCATCTAACAAGATGAGTTTTGTTAAATCAATACATTTTATTGTTGTTCTGGGTTGGAGTCAAGAGAGTAGGCAATATACTGTCTGAACAATGTTCACCTATGGAAATACTGATCATGTTCATATCAATTTGCTTTAGCAAGGGAAAAATACATCTAATATTAAAGATATTGAGACCGATTTGGTATTCTCAGCCAGTGGTGCAGACGAGCTCCAGAGCAGCTGCCCTGTGCTAGTCCTGTCTTTTCAGAGGAGAGCTCAGTCAAAATGAAAGCTTAGCAATGCAAAGTGGAAATTCCTGAGCACAGACATTAATATTACTTTGCATGGTACAAATTGCCTCTTCTGGAGAGTCGCTGGAGTGAAAAAGAGTCTTAAGGTTGATGTAACTGATAATTTGTTGAGCAAAGCACAGTCATGGAGAGCTGCTGTGCTGTCAAATAAAATGAAATTGATAGTTTGACAAGAACAGCTCGAAGGAGGAGGGATGGAAGGAAGACAGGAAATAGGAAATTGGAAGCAAGATGTTCAGGAAACTGAGAGTGAGGGGGAAAAGCTTTATAGAGGAAGGGGAACTGGAGGGCAGAGCCTTGAAAAGGAAGACTTTTTGCAGTGCAACAAAGTGGAGTTCAGGGAGGTGAATGCTGAGGTTGCAACAATACTTACCTAAGGCATGGGATGGCATTTCTGAATGTTAGGAATGAAACTGTATAAATAAATAAGCTAAAATGTTCCCTGTGGCCTAAAGCTATGCCCTCAGTAGGGTTGAATTCTTGTGGGTTTACTTGTTAGAATTACGTGGCCCTGTAATTACACCCTCTTTTTGAAGGCTATGTGTCATTGCATGGGTTAGAGGGGTAGATATTATCTTTAGCTGTTCTTCCCCTTTTAGACTGCAAGAAATGTGTAATTGCAGGTTAGAGCCAGGGCTTTTTATTCCCCAAAGTCTCCTGCATCCCCGAAATTCATGGTTAGTGAGTCAGTCCTTCTCTTATTCCAGCAGATGGTGCAGACTATTCAGGGACAGAGGCTCCCAGAAGCATTCTGCTCCTTCCTTTGAGGGAAGGCAGACTTCCCGAGTGAGGAAAAACACTGCCAGGAGGATGGCCCTTGTGCTCTGTGACTGCTGTGTCTCAGAACCAGAGCACCATCCCTTCTACCCAGAAGCTGAGAGAGTTTGGAAGCAGAATCTACTATGGATAGCAGTTGTTTTGCACAGAAATAGCAGCATGGCAGGCTATGGTGAGTTAGATTCATATTCTTAAGTGCTAGGATGGGTTGGTTGGATAGAGGGTTCCCAAGATTCTTCCATGGGAGCTTATTTCTGCTTCCTCAGAACAAGGACCCAGGGAGCTGTGCCCAGAAACAGGGCAAAATCAGTGACATTCAGCTACAGGCATCAAAGTCTGCTCCTCCTTCCTCTGGAAGCCATCCATAGCATCATGTTGTATTCCATTAGAAGAACAAACTACAGATAGTAGATGTCAGATCAGCAGCTTTGAACCTCCTAATAGATACCAGCAATGGTCAGGTTTTGCCCAAGAGAAAGGTTAAGGACTGTCACATCCCTGCTTATCACTGCATTGCTGCTCACAGACAGAATACTGTCCTGCTCCCGTGCCACTGAGCTCATTCCTAATGCAAGGAATTCTGCCCATTTCACAAAGCCATCTCTGACAGTGAGTGTTCCCTGCACACCCTGCAGGTGAGATGCCTAAAGCTTCTTGGTCTCAATCCTTGGACAGTCTTTATGGATGAGCCATTTCACCTTACAGACCCTGTTTGCCTCCCAGTCTTTGCAGTTATCCAAGTTGCGTGCCTTTTTCCTTTCTCTGTTGGGTCTTTCAATGTAACACCTTAAGCAAATATATTCTGCTTTACTCTTTATTATTCTGCCAACATAAAAATTACTAAAAAACACTATAAAATATGTCTTTCAGAATCTAGCATTACCCAAGACCCTAGAGTTTCCCAGGAAAAGGGCTGCTGATAAGGATCCAAAGGGGTTTCCCCCCTGCAGGCCCTCCCCCATCAGATCCCAATAGCCAAGGAGTAGGAGAAGGGAATCTTTGAGAAGAGCTTGTGCCTGGAAATGGCTGTGACACATCCTAGAGGAGACAACTGGTTCCTAGTTCAGGGGATCTAGAGGTCGCTTCTAGGTGGGTACAGATGGTTTTCAGAGGAACACTTGGAAGTAGACATGTTCCCAGGAACTGCGGAAGGAAGAGCCATATTAATATCTCTGGCTGTTGTCCAGGCTGCCAGATGCTAATGATGATTCCAGGCTACAGGGGACTCTAGTAAGAGCTTAATAAAGACTCTAAATAAGAGTCTGGGGACAAGGAAGTCTCCCTTTGAGGACTGAGAGCCCTGGAAGGGAAATCCAGGCAGAACAAGCTTTTCAAGCTTCAACAGAGAGGAACCCCAGCCTGGAGAAACTCATCAAGGCTGGAATGGGCTATCCCAGGACTGGTCTTTAGGGATCTGTAAAGGAAAACAGCAAGGGATTGCCTCCTGAGGCCTCAGAAGGAGGTCTCCAAGGACAGAAGGCCTCTCTTAGCTGGTCAAAGGGTCAGGTAGCAGTCCCAGAACGCTTAAGGCTCTGCTCCTATTTGGGCATGGGGTACTCATTGGCATCCTTTGCTTCATATGAGTCCTGTGGCTCTTTGAGCTGGGGAGCAGCATTGGGGTTTGGGTTCTGCACACTGCCTATGAAGAGCGGGATGCCTGTTTCATCTTCAAAGATAATGAAGACAAAGGGACGGTCGAGGCTGAAGGCAGAGACTGAGCGTGACATAGCAACACTGGTGGCAGCAGATGCTTCCACACCATCTTCTTTAAGCTCCAGGGTAGACTGATGCTGTACACTGGATACAAAGAGAGGCTTCTCTGTGATCTTCTGGAGGTTTGGGCTTGTGAACAGCTCCTGAAGGCCTACAGAGAAATGAGAACCAAGTTAACCTTAGTAAACCCAGTCCAAATGAGGCAATTCCCTCATCTGTGTTGTCCACCATGGACTGGGGAACTGGCAGGCAACAACAAGAGCTGCAAGCCAGCCAGTCCCTCTCTATATGAAGAGCTGAGGGTGCCAAAACCAGAACGGTAGTGTAAGAACTTAAAGTCATCCTTTAAAAGCAGCAGCAAGGCTGAAGGCTCTTTCTTGCTTGGCTGGGAACACTTTTAGAGGTATTATTTTTTAAGCAATTCTGCAAAACAAAGTGAATTCTTGATTAATTCTCATTTGGAAATGCAGGTCATGGTGTTCCATTGCAGTAAGTGTGATCTGCATTCTCTCTGGTGGCAATTTCCATGTCCTGGACACTGTGTTAAGTGACAAAGAGATAAAGGTTGGCATGCAGGAGGATGCTGGTCTTGGCTACAAACAGGGGAATAGGAAGAACTCGTAAAGATTGGGAGGAACTGTGAATGCTGCTTCCTCTATAGTATCATCTTGTTGGAGCCAAACATTTGGTGCTAGGCAAGCAAAGAGTAAGGAGGAGGAGAGGAATAAGAGATGGAAGAGTTTGGATGTTATCTGGAGCAAGCTGTGAGGCACAGCTTTAGAAACAAGGATGGGAAGGTTTGGTGTCAGCGAACAGATGCCATATAGATCGATCAGCTTCACTTATTCCATGCAAATCCTTACCCATTTGACTGAGAACCCTGTTGAGTTCCAGGTGGTGATCCAATTTTATTTTGGGGATCTTCACTGCAGTGGGTACCTCTGTGGGGAAAAGCCTACATAGTTGTCCATAAGGGAATTTCTCCAGCACATGAGAGGTATTCCAAGTATACTGGTTTGGTACAATGACCACAAAACTCATGTTACTCTTAAAGGGAAACTTGGCCACCTGGAAATAAAACCAACCAGAATCAGGGAAGAGAAAAGCAAGTCCAGAAAGTGATGCTTTTAATACAGCCTTTTTCCAACTGGTCTACAGAGCCAGTCTAGCTATGGGATCAGAGCCTGTTGGGAAGGAGGAATCTGGACAAAGTTTGTTGGAATAACAGCATTAGGCTTTAGTATTTAGCCACTGATTGGTAGAGATTGAACACAATGTAGATTGGAAGCCCACATGCACAAATGCTGTACCCACTCTGGCAGTAGCTGTGTTCTGAAGGGCTCCAACAGAACACTGTCTGAGGGCATTCCTTCCCATGTATCCCATATTTCCTCATTTATCTTTAATTTTTTAAACTCCATTAATTCCCACTTACTGGGAATATCTATCTATTTATCTATCTATCTGTCTATCTATCTATCTATCTATCTATTTATCTTTTTCCTATAGACTGAGAGTGAAGGTTCAACATTCTTGCTAGGGCAAAGGATGCTTATTAAGTTTTTGTGTAATATGCCTGTTAAGAGACATTTGGGGGTTTGGGAGACAATATTTGCAGTCAGTAAGATATCATAGGAAGAGGTAATTCCAATCCAAACTCGTGCTCCTAATGGAGCTCTACCTGAAGGTCGTGGGACTCCAGTGTAAACCAGCTCAGGGAGTACTTCTGGGCTTTCATCATCTCAACTGGGACCACAAACTCGTTGTCAAGGTGGAATACATCTGGGCCAGTGAAGCTGGGATCAAACTTATTCCTCCAGAACCCTACAAAAATAGAAGTTTAGTAATCAACAGTTAAATTTGGGTAGGAAAACAGAAACTGCCCCCTGACACCCCTCCTATCATAACTTCTTCAACAAGGCAGATTAGTGACCAGGAAAGTAGAAATACAGTGAAGAGGGCTGTGAAATACAGTACCAGGGCTGGAAAAGCCCTAACAGCAGGAAGCTCTTATCTTCCAGAGAGGGACTGTGGACTAACACAAAGAACAGGGATTGATCCTCATGCTCCAGCGTGGGAGATTACTGAAGGCTGTGAAGATAAAGTAAAGGATGTTTGTGCTTTGACAAATGGAGAGCCTTTGTGCTGTGCAGGGTGAAACAGTGTTCCAAGACCAAGCTAAAAGCTTCACAGCTTTACACTGGAAGCAAGTGCTTGGCCTGTGTTTCAATGCAGAAGCCTCAGGGAATTAAAAGAGGAAGATGTGCCTGACCACTGCACTGCCTGTGAGCTCTGTGGTTGCTGTGTAGTGAGTTGTGTTTGATGTGACTGAGATGAGCAGGGATGTGCTGCTGTCTGGGATCCTGAATAAGGAGGCAAAAACACAGGTTTCACCTCCTGCATCCTGCCTCTGCTGTCAGGTAGCATTTTTAGCACATGTGAAGCAGTTGGGAATCATTGCTGTAAAGAAATCCAAGCAAGAGGAACAGCAGATGTATAAGAACAGAACAAGCAGATTGCCTAGCAGGAAGCAATGAAAGGAGATGCCGTTCAGCTACAGTGCTTGCAGGAAACTGGCACATTTCTAACTACTGCTCTTGAAAAGTAAGGCCTCACCGTGGAAATGGATGGCATTGAGCAAGAGCATCACTATGTTTTCAGGGAGCTGCTGTAGGAAGGTGGGTATTTGCCCATGAGTTGCTTCCTTTACCCACTTATTTATGGCTGTGAGGTCATCTTCATTGATCCCAGAAAGAGTCATGGGCTTTGCTCCATAGAATTTCTCTGAATCCTCCAGGAACTTCTCTTTCACCTCAAATCCTGGTGGAAGGGAAGAATTCCACATAAAGTTACCAGCCAGTGGCTCAGCCAGTGGTGTGACACTTCCCAGGATGGATTGCTTAGGGATGATTCCCCGTATGCCAACGTGCTTCCATCACTCTGTGTCAAGCAGAGGTTCATCCCATGCCAGTAGGATCCCTCCTCTCACCTTTCTGCAGGTACAGACGGGATGCAAGGCTGAGGGTGGATTCCATGAGCCTCCTCTGAAGGGTGCCCAACATGTGGTGGACACAGGGCACCGACTGCAGATGCATCACCTCCAGCAAGTGCTTCTCTGTCTGATTTGCTGCTCCTAAAAAGCAAAGTCACATTCCTGTTAGGTCATGCCCATGTAGTGGAAAACAGGGATCTAGCTTCCCACTGCTAGAAACAGCCTGGGCCTTACAAAAGAGGATGGAGAAACCTAAGCATAGGAGCCTCAGCAGGGCCACAAAGGGCAGCTTTAATTGTAATTGGGCCTAATTGAATCCACAGGAGTAAGATGAAGTGGAAGGTGTTGTATTTAATCTTGGCATTTGACACACTGGTTCCTAGGAGGGGGTACAGGAAACGGTGCTTTTATAACTAACAAGTTACCCAGTGCCAAGTGAGACAAGGCGAGGGCGATGCTGAGGGGTGACAGGATCACATTGGTCCTGTTGGACTCCAGCTGGACTTCTCTCAAGAGATCGATGCTGAATCTCATCAAGCCATCTGCTAGCCTCTGGCTCTTCTTCCAAGTCATCTCACAGCTTTTATCTTCACTCTCTCCTTCTTCTGAAGAAGAGGCAGTCTCCCCAGATGGTTGCTGTTCGTAACAGCCCACAGCCCCAGCTATGGCTTCATCTGTGTTCCAGTCATTCTTCATGTCTGGTGAGTTGGTGGTGAAGGGTAACATGGATCCATCAGTCTCCTGGAAGGTGTCAGAGGTGAAGTCTGCCTGGTCTGTATTCAGCTCACCCCCTGCTCCCAGCAGAGCAGACTGTTCAACTCCAGCTTGTTTCACATCCTAGGGAGAAACAAGGAGGATAGGGCTGGGAAAGCAGGAGCAGGGCAATACCATCCCTCATGGGCTTCACTGCACACCTAAATGGGTTCAGAAAACTCCAGCTCCTCTGCTCTGGTGGTGTATTCACTTCAGTTTGCCTTTTAACCTGGAGGTTAAAAGCACCTCAATGAGTCTGGGACACAGAAGGGTTTGTATCCAGTGAGAATGGACCAAGTGAGGGTCTTGCAGTGGTTCTCTGCTTGCTCCCAGGTAACTGAGCCCAGAGGGCATGGTTTGAGGGCAAGAACCATGACCTGCTCAGCACATGTCCTTTGCCATCATCTTTCATAGATCCATCATCCTCAACCTTGATTTCACCTCCTCCTCTCACACATTTTAGCACTCGTGCATCGGTCAGTACCTTTAATGCTGTCACAGCCTGGATCCATTCTGGCTCAAATCCTCCTCCAGGCATCTGCCTTCTCTGTTCTGTTCCACCCCATCCCTCTTCTCTCCAAACTTCCTCATTTTACATCTTTCTAAGCTGTAGCCTACAGCACTGCCACCACTGTCCTCACATTTGCATGGTCTGAAACACGTTTTTTCCCCTCAGATCTCTCTGTTCCCACACACATCCGATAACATTCCTCTGCTGCACTGTCAGAGCCAGGCTGGATGGGTAGCACCAGCTCCAGATCTTTCTCCCTGTCACCCTCATAGCTAGTTGTTTTCCTCATCTGCCCTTATCAATCAGAACTTAACCAACCCACTCGCCAGTCCCTGTACATTCCAGCTACTGATTACTCCATATGCTTCCAGCATAAAGGAGCACAGCACTGGCAGCAGCAGGGAGGGAAGCCTGCAGATAGATGGACTTTCTCATTGCACTGGCACTGTTAGATTGCACTGCCTGGGCCCGTCCTATCTCAGGGAAACCATTGCAAACAGCACAGTGGAACTTCAGTCCCCTTGCTGGAACCGGTCGTTGCTTACCTTCAGGTCCCCATCCTTGTCTAAGAAGAGACGCTTTTGCTCAATGGCTTGTACTGAAGGAAACTGTAGGGGAAGGGAAAATACACAACAAAGAAACAAAGTCATGTGCTAGAATTCCTCAAGACTCCCATTCCTAACACATTCCCATGGGGCCAGGTCAGAGGCTGGTACCAGTGTGGCTGCAGCTTCAGGCTGCAGATCCCCATGCAGTGGGATCCACTGTGCAGAAGTGGAAGTGAATAGGAGCAGGGAAAGGCTGCAAATAGTGGATTTGTTTGGAAAGAGACCAGGCCAGAAGGGAACAAAATCCTGTATCCCTTAGAGAGTGAGCAGTGCAGTTTTGCAATCTCAGATCTGACAGGGATCCAGATTGAAAATGGGGCTGAAAAGAAAGCTGCTATTAAACAGCCTCCTGTTAACTCCTGAAGGTCATGGACACTAAATACAGTCGAAGCCAAGTTTCCAGAGAGCTTGTACTGAAATCCACTTCAATAATGAGAACACCCACACCTATTTTAGCTGGGAAAAAGATCAGAAACCTTCCTGCTCTAGGGCACGGGCTAACCCCATAGCAGAGAAGCAGCATCCTCCATCAATGTGCTTCCAGAAGCATCAGTTGGTGTTTTCCCCATGGGCTGGTGCAGAAGACCCACTTGGCTCCCCTTGCCCTTTGCTGCCCAGAGCCCCCCAGCATCACAACTTACCCTTAGGTGACTGTGCAGAGCAGAGAGGCAGAGCAGCCACGGACCCCAGAGGAGCACCATGTTTCTGGAACAGAAGGACCAGCTGAGAGAGGAGCTCTTTCCAGCTGCCTGGCAGCAGCAAGCTGAGCCTATCCAGGTCTACAGGGAGAAAACGATCAACCTGGCCAAACAGGTTGGCTCAGGAGCCTGCAGAAAGCAACAGGGAGATGAACAATGCTGCAAAGAAACAACACAGGGCTCCTGGGTCCAGCGCCAAGGCAGGGAAATCGGAGAGGAACAGGGACCTGCTCCGCAGCAGAGGTGTAACCACAGCCAGGCTCCTCCATGACACTCTCCTGCTTGGATCCTGCATTTCTAACCCCATTGCTCTCACTCCTCTGGATTGCAAATGGTGTTTCCCTAATCAGTCCTGCACACACTGTGCCTTTGGAAGAGGATGAGAGCCTCTGCTCCTTTCCTATGCAAACCATGGGCACAGCATCCTTGGCCTTTGGGAGAAGGGTTACTAACCTGCTTCAGTGGGGCTGTGGGCACTCAGCAAGTGCTCTCTGGGAGGGACTTTGCACATAGAGATTGCAATAGCAGAGCAGTTTCTGAGCAATATGTCCTGGAATAGAGGGTCCTCCCCTTCCCAGCACTCGCCTTCCCCCTTGGCTGGCAAATCACAGCCTCTCCTACCCCTGTGCTTCGGTTCCAGTATGGGATACTGAGAGCAGGGCTTCCAGGGCTGTGGATAAACGCCACCCATTCCCTAGCCACTGCTTCATCCAGGCACTTCTCCCTTTCCAACATAAATAACACATCTTCTTCTTGACATAAAGACTCCATCCCAAAGAGCAGCTCTCAACACAGCTGCCAGACACTTTATTCCTAGGGCTGCTTCCCCTTTTCTGAGCTTTCACCCAAAACTACTGCACTGTGACCCCAATTTCCAAGTGGAAGAAGCAAAACTTGAGGCCATTTCATTCCTCATCCCAAATCCTGCAGCTGTATAATAACCCTGAATGCCCCTTTCCTCCCTGGTCCATCCTTTATCACTCTGCCCAGTACACCCCTCTCTCCCAGAGAAACACTATGGCTCATTGGAGAAGCCCCTATTTACTATCAAATCCATGTTCATCTGCCCCTTACCTGAGGTTGTCCAGGTTGGAGCTGGCACTTGCCTTAGCGTGGCTGATGGCTCTGTGTGGGGGAGCTTGTCCAGCTCATCCCTCCTCCCCACCACAGCGACCTTCGGCACCAGCCCCTGTTTGAGGCAAATATTGACCCACAGCATCCGGTTAAACATTGGTTTGGGGGAATAGGAGTGGATTTGTGGTGCCTTTGGAGGTGGGAGGTACTTTGGGCTGCTCAAAACAGTGTTAACACAGTTTACCAGCTCAGCTCCCCACAGCAGAAGTAACACATTAAGTTGGTTGTCTCTAGCAGTGACTCCACTTTCCATATACTCCCTGTGCTGGGAATATACTCTTTTATTCATAACCTATAGTGGAAAGGTAGGGCTTTGTATTTATTGCCACAGGGCGCTCTGGTTTTGGAATTCTCTTTGCAGAACCCCCCAGATATTTACTCTCTGCATCGCAGCTGCTGCTGCTGCACCAGTTTTAGCAGATGGCTGATGCCCAAGGCCCTGTGGCCATGTACCCGAGCAGGAGGCAGTGATGCTCAGGATGAGCTGAGCCAAGAGCAGCTGGTACCTCCCCTGGGGCACAGCACACACATGGAGGAAGAGCCTTGGGAATGGGCAGAGCTCCAGTGGATATGTGGAAGCCACGGTGACCCTTCCCAGCTCTGCCCATGTCCTCAGTGTGAGAGCAGTCACTAAGGAGCAGTAGGGAACGCTAATGGGATTGCAGCAGCTTTTCCTTCCCAAACACCCCAGACACTGGGAAGGAGGCAGGTTTGAGCCCTGCAACCAGAAACCACTTTGGGATACGCTGCTGCAACTTAAGGAGCTACTTCCATTGGAAAGCAAATCCAAGTCCCCGTGCAGCAAGGTCCTACCTTACATCCAGGGCATCCTCACAGCATCCCTCCTCCAGCTCACCCAGGAACACAGGAGGTGCCTGAACACACAGTTGGAGCTTTGGCTGCCAAAGCAGGAGACCCTGCCCCACACCTGGGCCCCTCCAGCACAGAGCTGCCCCACACACTCCCCTCTGCATCTCTTTCAAAGAGTTTATTAGAAGTAAGTATTTACATCTATTGCAAATGGTTAATAGGCAACACGGGACTGAGAGCTCCCCTTGGGTAGGGAAGGACAGCAAGGGCCAACCGCTCCCCTCCCCACCCTGCCTGGAAGCAGATTGCAGCCTTCCCAACCACAGGTTCCTGACAGGAACCAGCAGCTGGATCAAAGCCCTTTCTCCTCCCAGGACAACCCACAGCAGGCTCCTCCTCTGCCCAAGGTAAGAGCTTCCCGCTCCCAAATACTGGCTCTGATTAGGCTGAAGGATGGATGGGAAAAGGGTTGCAATACAAGTGAGGCAACTGCTCCTACATCTGGGTCAAAGAACATTCCCCTTGCTTTTGGAGTGGGAAGAGAGGGTGCTGGTCCCAAAGGGAAGGTCAGAATGAGACCATGCTGGATCCTGCCTCCCGGTTTTCATGCTGTAAGGGCACTAGGGGACAAAACTGAGCACCTTTCTACTGTCCTATCTTCCCAGGAGTCTGACCAGCCCTGCCAGTGTGTGGCACACAGGGCATTCCTCACCCCTCACACAACCACGGGATGCAGCACTGCAACAAAGAGGCCATCCCTATCCTAGGGCTCCAGAAGGCAAAATCCTCATGGAAGCATGTAGCTGTGGCCTCCCTAGAGGGCCATGTTCCCATCCCTCTGCAGCAGCCCATTCCTAAATGAAATGGCAAAGCAGACGGGGTTTGTGACTTGGCTGATTCCCATTCCAGTCCTTGCCCTGGAGCCAGTAAGGCAGCAGAAGGGCTCTTGTCAACCTCTCCTCCTCCCATACAGGCTCCAACTCAGCTGGCAGAACCTAAAGTTAACAGAGTGCATGTCTGGGCTTCACACACAGACCAAAGGAGGAGATGCCCAGCACCACACAGCCTTGAAGGCAGCAGTTCCCAGGCCCAGCTTATGCTATCCTAAGAGGAGTGTTCAGTGGTTCAGGAGTGGAAGTGAAGGGTAAGTGCAGATGGCAGTAGCTATACTGTTGTATTCTTGTCAAGGGGCACCTCTTACCCCTTCTTAAAGGGAGGGGGAAAGCTGTGGTCCATATTACTCTGGAGGGCAGCTCACAGTCCCCTGGGGATCAGGCACACATGGTATGGAAAGCTCCAGGCCTCTCTGCAGGGGTGACAGTGACCTACAACGCCCAGTATCTCTCCCAGCAGCAGTGGAGGTTTCTCAGTTATGGCTTTTTTGTCTTCATAGAGATAAGAGAAAGAGGTTAGAGATGCTTTATCACTAACAGCACACCTCCCCCTGCATCCTCCACTCACACACATCTCACTGCCTCCTCCATAAGGAACACCACTGGCTTTTCAGCTCTGCCCCCAGCACCATGGGACAAGCTCACAGGCTGGGGACAGCTATGCCAGGAGGCGGATGATGCCGTTGTCCGAGCCCAGCAGGAGGTGGCATTTTGTGGGCAGCACTGCCAGGCTGGTCAGGGTACCCCGAAAGTTCTCAGAGCTCAGCTTGGTCGTGCTGATGGGCAGTGCTGAGGACTCCAGCATGGAGTAGACACCGATCTTGTTGGCCACAGTGCCCGTGACAACCTCGTTGCCATAGAGGTCAAATGCATGGATGGGTTCAGATGCAGATTTGTAGTGGTGCAAAGGTTTCTGCTCCAGCTCCTTCCACACAGTCAGGGAATGATCCGAGGAGGAGCTGATGAGCACGTTGCCCTCTGCAGCCTGCAGAACAGGAAAGGCCAGTGAACCGAGTGGTGCAATAAAAGCTCCCAACCTGTATCACAGTCTGTATCTCAACCTGCAAATGAGGTTAGCTGCCAGTAATCCAACAGTCACAGTGTAATCCCTTGGGAAAGTCCCAGCCATTTCCAAGCAACTGATGGTACAGAGCAGTATTAACAAAGCATCCAGGTGGACACTGCAAGCTGCAGGACTGTCTGGTAGCTGGCAACCTCCTCTAGGGCTATCCTCCAGAGACAGGCTAACAACACTGCGAGACCCAACACAACTAATTCATCATCTGTATAGAGATTATGACACAGTCTCCCCCTCCATTAAACCTGCCAAATGATTTTCCTTCTCAGGAAAAGGAATTAGGAGGCTGTCTCACAGCACAAAACACTGCTGAGGGCAGGAGAAGCCTGGAGCTGCTTATTAGCTAGTGAGAGGGTAAACAACCCACGCTGCTGAACTTTGTTTAACCTGTGCTTGGGTCGAGGACACTGGAGCCCCGGCCCTGCTCCCTGAGGGTGGGTAAATATGGACAAGAGTTATTCATTAGAGTGACACTCTCCCAGGGGAGCTGTGGAGAAAGCAACACATCTGCTTCTTCACAGGAGATGTGGCTCCTCTCTGCCCCTGCTGCAGACACCTGGGAGGGCTGATCTCTGCTCAGCACAGGAACAAGGGTAAGCTGCTCACAGCACTAAATACAGGGGAGAAGAGCTTAAGCAGCCTCTTAGGGACACAGCACTGATGGAGGAGCACCCAGAGGATGGAGCAGCCCAGCCCTGCCAAGCAGCACATGCCAGGAGGATGCTCCACGCAACCTCAATGAGGGCCCCTGATCGCAGCTCTCACCTTGATCTGCAGGATGTCCCCTTCATGGGCAGGCCAGCCCCGCATGATGAGTCCTGTCCTGGTGTCCAGCAGCACGATGAAGCCAGAGGAGAACCCAGCCATCACACTGCGCCCATTGGGACTGACAGCCAAGCAGCGGATGAGCCCAGCGCTCACCCCGCTGGCCAGGCGAAACTCGTGCTGCAAGAGAAAGTCCAGCTACTGGGGGACAAAACCAAGGGGGATGAGGTATTTAGGGGACAAGAGACCCTGGGATCATGGAACCATCACAAATGGCTTTGAGCTAGGCGTGATGCCATCGTTAAGCACACGGATGGAGGAGGGTGGATCGCAGAGTGCCGGATTCCCTACCTGTAATCCCGGCTTCCTGTGATCGATGAACCGCAGCACAGAGTCTGCGCTGGCCACAGAGATGCTGTGGTAGGGAGGTGGCATGGTGGTCACAGCCGTGATGGGCACTTTGCTGTCCAATTCATCAAAAGTCCGGAGAAGTTTCCCTGTGGAAACACCACAGAGACATTATGGCAGCAGATGGAGGGAGAAGGTACACAGCAAACCTCCAGTTCTCCATAGGAACCATCAGTTCTCAGTATAGCCCCTCTGCCTTTAAGGTTTGGACCAGTTCAACCAACCCTCACCTTTTCCCCTCTTACCTGTGAACTGGTCCCAGATGTGCACGGTCCCATCGCAGCTCACCACGTGCTGTGATGCTTCCAGCTGGCTCACATAGAAAACAGACTTCTTGTGCTCAGCATACGTGAACCGCGGCGGCACCTCGCTCGTGCCATCCCCATAGTTGTACAGGGGCCAAAGGCGGACGGTTTTGTCCTTGCTGCCACTAAGGAAGAAGTCCTCGCTGCTGAGTGGTGCCACGCACTTGATGGCCCCCGAATGCCCTGAGAAACTCTGCAGCTTGATCTGGTGGAAGTGGAAACGGGGGTCGTGTTGGCTCACCCCAATCTCATACTGCCAGTAGGCCAGCCAGTTCCCACACAGCATGTGGGTGCTGCGTGGAAGGTCGTGCTTCAGGGTGTTCTCCTCGCTGGGGATGAAGCCATCAGTGCCAGCACTGAGGTGAAGTAAGCCCAAACCCTCGCGCTGTGTGTCCACAGGGACCTGGATGCGGTTCCCCACCAGCACGCTCCCAAAGGTACCGGAGTGAGTGTCCTCGTGGTGGCTAGAGAAGGGCTCGGTTCCTCGTGTATCCTGGTCTAAGGCCACCACGCTGGGTGTTTGCTCCAGGCTGACGACCTGCAGGCTCTTGGGGTTCACGTTCTCCAGGTAGAGGCTGGCCAGTTTCTCAACCAGCGAGTGGTTGGGCACAACCGTGCGGATAACATCACCTGAACGGGGAGAACGTGGCTTCAAGGGAAGGAATATCCCCACCACCACCCAGCACCACCAACAGCAAAACAAGGGTCAGCACAGGGCTGTGAATACAGCATCCCCCACAAGCCAGCCACATGCTGCTCCCAGCTAAAGCAGCCTGAAGTGGGCTCCCAAACCAAGCAGCACAGATCCCAGGAGATGGTGGCCAAGCCGTACCTAGCAAGCAAGAGAAAGGGATGTAGGTGATGTAGGCCATCTCAGGGTTAAACACCTTCTGTAACTCCATCAGCACGGCTGGATCCAGCAGCTTCCCGTCCAAAAGGGGCACCTCCATCACTGGCACCTCGCAGCTGCTCAGTGACTCCGTCCTCTGGGCAAGAGAAGATACCCAAGACCAGATGTTCTCACCATCACAAGCACAATTACATGCTGCTGACACCAGTAGTGGTGCACGCAGGTATTCCCATCCCATTCCTGCATCTGGGTACAGGGGGATGACTGAGGACCTCTCCCCCATCACTGACCTGCTCCTGCAGCTCCTGCAGCAGTGAGAAGGCCTCAAAGAAGTTCCTCACTGTGTCACTCAAATGCTGCTGCACCATCTCCTGCCCAATCCGCAGGCAGATCAGGGCAATCAGGCTGATGGTCTTAACACACAGGACAATACGGGCCTGGGCACCACTGGGGAAACTGGAGAGGACATCCATTACCAGCCTGCCCTCCCATATCCCTTTTTCCCCTTCTCTACTCCATGCTTCCTACCCTGTTTGTGTTATCAGAAGGTCTTGAGCAGCACAAGCTCTATGTGCATGCAAGGCACACATCAGTGCAGGAGCAGCCCCACAACCACAGGAGCACAAAGACCCATCTCCACATGGTTTTGAGTTGTGCCAGCCCATGCTGAAGGCTCAACAGCACTCACCCGATGGCTGCTGATGTGAGGAAGCCCAGCACGGGGAGCAGCACCTCCTGGTTGATCTTGGGGAGAATGTCCATCAGTGTGGTGTCCGAGAGACACACCACGATCTTCTGTGTCAGTGTCACAGCAGCCAACAGCCCGGCCTCCTTCCGACTGTTCAGCCGCCCACCACCGGAGCCACCACCGGGGGCAACCTGCAAAGGGAGTCATTGAGGGCCAGGGACACCACTTCTCCAAGCAGGACACATCCCAAGATCCCCCGAGCTCAGCCTCAAAAGGAAGAGGAACCTGAGCACTGAGTCTCAGCATCAAGGGATGAGCCTGAAAACTGACACGTGGATGTCAGCGCAAGAGATGAGCCTAAAGAGAATGGGGCACAGCATTCCCCAGGTCATGGGTATCCTCTGGAGAGCATCTCCCTGCAGGATGCTCCCATAGATGGGAAACTCAAAGGGCAAAGAGACAACCCCAGACCATCACCAGCATGGGTATTCTTTGCCAATATACAAAGAGGAGAAACCTAAGTCACACATAGAGCAAGAATCAGCATCTTCACCCCACGGCACATTGAGCCTGGATGCCCAGACTGCAGAGGAACAGCCCTTGCATGAAATACCCAAGCACAAATCACGCTGCTAACATCTAGAAATGCATCTGCTGATCACTTCATGAGGCAGAAGAGCACGTCCTGGTTTTGCTGACACCACACTGATGCTGACAACAGCAACGCCAGAGAGTTAACAGCATCAGCAGCAACACGAAGAGGTTTCTTTCTGGATTGTCCTAGTTCCTAACTCCCAGACAAATCAAACACCCAAGAACAGAGAGAGCCAGCAACAAAACCCACAAACACATCCCAGTTTCCACTCTGTTTCTTGTACACCTGCCATCTTCCAGCTCATCACAGAGGCTCTTCCTCTCCCCAAATACCCGCTCTGCCAAATCCTGCAAGAAGGATTCCTATCCTATTCGTGACCCTTACGCTTCATTGCTTTAATGTCAGGTTGCCAAATGCTGTCCACAGGGGTATTAATCCCCCCAGTGCCCCCAAGGAATGAGTCCAGTAAAGCAAAGCAGCACAGCTGGAGCTGTGATTGCAACTGGGTGGAGAATGATTTTGCTGAAAAATGGGATTTTTGCCCCTGAAAAATCTCCCTTTGAACACTGGAAAAACTGACAATGCCTTTTGTTTCCTTTAAATGAGCAGCTGTGGCCTCGTTGCCTCTCTGTTTAAATGATCAGGTTTCCATTAAAACAAGAAGCCATAACCAAAGTGTTCAGAACCACTAAAAAGGAAGCAGTGTGACAAATAACCCTGCTAAAAACATTCAAACCTGGGGAGGTTTCGATGACGAAAAATGGTGGTTTTTCACCCATTTTCTCCTTGCTGTCAGCCCT
Source organism: Neopsephotus bourkii (assembly GCF_033783945.1). NCBI lineage: Eukaryota > Metazoa > Chordata > Aves > Psittaciformes > Psittacidae > Neopsephotus > Neopsephotus bourkii. Next base: position 2,357,844 of record NW_026901640.1, on the reverse strand, counting down.
GAAGTTCAAGCTGAAAAGCCTTGCCAGTATTTCTTATCCAGTTGAAACCCCTCCTTTAGCCTCTCATCCCCTATCTACCCATACAGGCCTCCAAAGCACTCGCTCCAGCAATCCCACAGCAGCCCAAGCTGCTCCTGCAGCCCGTTATCACCATCCCACCCTCTTGCCAGCTCTCTTGGTGGGAACACTCACCCAGCAAAGCAAAAGGAAACCTTTCTCTCTGGTTTCACACATACCAGTGTGATAGGGAAAGCCTCCCAGGGATGCAATGGGGAAGGAGGGGCTGCAGCAACCCAGTGTAGATCCATGGCTTGCTGAAGAGCTTCACTGGAATGAATATGCCTCTTCCAGCTGCATCGGCACAGCCCTTCTCATCCAACACATCCAGATCTGCTCAGCCCATGCTGCCCAAGGTGGAGCTTAACCAAGCACATGTATATATGCAGGAGGCTCCTGATGAAGCTGGATGATCTGTGCATCCCCCCTTTGTGCCCAGATACAGCTCCCACCCCAACACATGTGAGAAGAGGAAGAAGGGCAATACTAACCAGGTAGCTGATGTAGGGCAGGTACTGATAGGTGAGGACAGGCTCTCCATACAGGTATGCCACGTGCAGGAGACAGGCCAGCACTGGCTTGGACACTTGATCTCCCAGCACTGGCCTCTTCTGATAGATATTTCCTGTGCTCAGGGGACTGTTCTCATCGCTGCTTGGTACAAACTGCTGCCTTGTAGGGCCTGCCCAGAGACAACACCATGAGCTGAAGCAGCAGGATACCCCCAAGGCACCCCCAAGGCACCCAGGAGGCTGGTTGGGGGCACAGCCCACCCCAAGGAGCAGATATTACCAACGTAGCAGGACGTGAGCAGGCGGAGCAGGTTCCTGGCGATGAAGCGGGACGTGACGGTAGGGCCCAGCTTGGCTGAGAGCCACCTCACCATCTTACAGGCTGTGTCTGCAAAACACCAACAGCCCCAAGGACAGAGCTAGCGCTGGGCTGCTGCCCAGAGCCTGCCTGCTCTGCAGGCAGCTCCCCAGCTCTCAGAGCCACACACTTCAGCGCAGACCTTGCCTTTTACACCGGTGTCACATCGCTGGCCCCACTTCTTCCCCTTCTCCCACTCCCTGCTCTACAGGAAAGGCTCAACCCCAGCAGGGTCTTACCCAGGAGTATGGTCTGCTCTTTGTCATCAGAGTGATCCGGCAGCTCCTCTCCCTCTGCATCCTCTGGCTCGCTGCTGTCATCAGCCAGGGTGACATCCACAGAGGCACCGGCATCCACGGCCACCGTCAGCTCTGCATCAACTGCAGAGTCATCCTGCTCCTCTTCATCGCGCTCCTCTTCCTCCTCCTCCGACTCCTCGCTCTGTTTCAGGTCCTGGCTGCTGTCCACTGACTTCAAGCTGCTCTTGTCCTTCTGGGAATCCCCATCCACAGGCCTGTCCTCTCCCAGAGACACCTCACTGGCACTGCTCTTGTCACTCAGCCGCCCCAGGCTGAGCGATTCCTGCTCCTGAGGCTGCAGGGACTCCCCTACATAGAGACCACTCTGGAAGTCCTCGCTCTCAGGCAGGTAGGCTTGGTCATGGAAGCTGACACCAGAGGTGTAATCGAGGAGGTCGAGCGCAGCCGAGCTGTGCTCCACGTCCATTTTGATCTCCTCCCCAAACACACACGACACCGGGCTTTCCCCTCCACTTTCATCATCTTCAGCTGCACCCAGGAGGGATTTGCTCTCCTCCCGTGAGCCCTCGATGCCAACCAGAATCTGCAGGATGTGTGGGAGCAGGTTGAGGAGGAAGGGCTGCAGCCCCAGGCGCACGATGAGCTGGGCCACAAAGCAGTCTGTGTAGAGGTAGAACCTGCCGTGGCGATAGCAAGGGCTTTCATACGTTCCAATCAATGGCTTGAGCAAGTACTTATTGGCATTCTTTGGGCCGAGGGATTTAGCTATGGGTTCAAAGAGGTACCACGCTGCGTAGACAGCGGTGTTCTCCTCGGACATCAGGGATAATATGAAAGGCAGGAGGATCTCCAAGCCTTCAGGAGTGATTTCAGAAAGGATCCCTTCCAGCTGCTGCCACAGCTGGAAAACAAGCTCCCGGCCTTGGCCTTCATCCTCTATCTTCTTCGCCTGGTAGGTGAAAATGAACTTGTGCAGGGCTGGGAAGTACGTGGGGAAGGGGACAATAGAGCTGAAGGGACTGAGGAGCTGCGTGGGACAGGGCGGAGGGAGGCCCTGGGAGATGGGTTTGTATTCAAACAACTGCCCCGTGCCCTTGCCCAGCCTGGGCTTCAGCAGCTTCTCCACCGGCACGCTCAGCTGCAGCAGGACATGCAGCACGTGCTGCAGCGGGGCCGGGATCTCCTTGGGGTAATAGCGACACAGGTTACGCACCAACAGGAACCGCTCCAACAGGGACGCGTCCGGCTTCGAAGGACGAATCCTGGGTGCAAATACAATCTCAGCTACCAGGATGCCCAAAGCTTGCATATCCCTCTGGAAGAGGTCTGAAATACCCAGGGGGGGCTCTTCCCATGGCTGCTCCATCAGCTGCATCTCACTGCTTAAGCCTTTGACCAAGAAATTGTCCAGTTTCTCCAGTTCTTCCAGGGCCTGGAGCGGATTGAAGCCTTCGGGAAGCGTGATCTTCATGTCAGCCTGATCCACAGCACCCGCCTTGCTCCAACGGAGAGGTCGGACCCCTGAGGTTTTGCCTTCGGTGGCATAAGCAGGGAGGGTGGAGGGCTGTGCTGGTGGCACCGTGGCGCAGGGCTGATCAGCAGCTCTACTGGTAGCAGGAATTGAATCCAAAGCTTCAGTACCTTGCTCTAAATCATCCTCGCCGATCATGGATTTCTCCCCAGACCAGCTGGTTTCACTGGGAGTAGCCTCCAGGACCAGCCCATTGACTGCATCCGTCACTTGGAGATCCTCCATAAACACAGCCTCACGGATGTTCTGGACCAGAGGCCGGGTGATGGCTGGAGCTTCAGCTGGTGTATAGGCAGGTCCCACCATGCGCCTGGGATGAGGCTGGTCAAAGAGCTGCACGACCCCATACGTGGTCAGATGCGTGTGGTTGTCTACTAGGTGGAGGCAGACGTTCTTCTCCTTGACAGCATCCTTCCCCAGCAGCTTGTACCCGAAAGTGAGGTCAATCCAATGGTGGAGGTCCTGAGACACCTCCCTGCTCTCCAGCAGCATGCGGTGGACTTCAATGAACTCCTCATAGGAGCTGCACCAGGAGGGCACATCCAGGTCGGGCATATCCGGATGGATGGATCGGAAGATGGAAGGGTCAGTGTAAAACTCTGGGATGCACTCATCCGGTGTCCAGCTCTGCATGCGCTCCATGCTGGCTGGATACTCGTTGGGCTCCCATTGGGACCTCACGTGGCAGCACAGCACTGCCTTGGGTGTCCTCCGAGCCGTGTACACGTAGTAGGTGATATCCGAAAGGACATCGGAGATGTGATGGGGGACGTGGAGCTGCTCCCCACTTGAACCACCAGCAACAAACGCCTGCTTGGTCATCTCATAGGTGAAGTCCAGCTGCTTGTCCCCCTTGTTGAGGCGGAACTTGGATTTCCGTAGGTCCCTGAACTTCCCATTTTTGGTAGTGAAGTCCACAACCCACGGAAGAACCGGGTGATAATTGGGGTCTCCCATTCTCCTTCCAGCCAAGCTGTTCAGACGCATAAGGTAGTCAAAGTTGCTGACCTGCCCGTGTACCCACTGCAGCACCAGGTCTCTGAGGTCCTTCTGGCAGGCAGCACACCTCGCCTCCTCCCCTCGCACACTTTGCTCACTCATTCCTTCCAGACCAGCTTCCACATTCACTTCCTCCTTCTCCGGTCCCTCGTACTCCCTGAAGTTCACCCGGAGCCGGCTGCACAGCTTCTCATCCACAGCCACATCCCGCAGGGAGAAGGCCCCACAAGCCAGACCCGCTTGGTGACAAGCCTTCATGGCCTGCAGCACGTGGAAGAGGAGGAAGAGGATTTTAGCGTGGCTGTTGGTGAGCTTGGCCGGGCTGAAAGTCACGATATCATGCAAACAGTACTGCACGTAGGGGTAGATGACATACACCATATCCGCCGACTCGAGCAGAGCTTCAGCCTGCAGCACGTTGGGACAAGCCTTGGTGGCCACCAGGCTCTCCTTGGCCGGGGAAGCGGCGTGTGCAGCCTTACCCACCTGCAGCACGGGGCAGCCGTAAGCCTTATGCAGGGCCGCCCGCAACGCGCCCAGCGCCGGCACGGTGTGCGGTGCCTCGGCGTGCCGGTACGGCCGCACGTAGCGGCGGTGAGCCCGGCACCACAGGTTGCGGTAGTTCTGCGAGGCCACGCTCTGCATGAAGCCGTGCAGGGTCTCCGTGCTGCTGCTGCCACCACCGCGCTGCTCCCAGCCGGGGGGGTGCACCCGCAGCGGGTACAGCAGCCGCTCCTTCCGCAGCCCGTGGATCTCAACCCGGGTCCAGCCCGCAGGCAGCTTCTGCACGGAGTGCTGCAGGAATGTCCTCACCTCCATCTCGCTCAGCCCCTCCGGGCGCGGGCACAGCCCGGGAAGCACTCGGCGTTCCTTGAGGCTCGCCAGCCATTTGAGGGGGACGAAGGCGGTGACGTGGGTCCTGTCCGGAGCAGCAGCCAGCTGCCGGCGGTCGATGTTCAGGTCCTTCTCCACGCTCTGGAGGAAGCCATCCATGCTGGATGGAGGAAGGAGCGAGGGGAGGAGCGCGGCGCTGGCCTTGGCCTCCCCAGCTCCTGCAGAGCCGGCGGCACGCGGTGAGCCTCACTTCCCCATTGCCACCTGGGGGGGAAAAATAGAGCTGGTTTTAGGAACTTGGTTAAAAGATGCTGGTTGGGGGTAGGGGTTGAGAAGGGATCAGCCCTGGCTTGAAGGGCTTCTGTAGCCATAGTGGGGGATATAGTGAGCCCTCCATGGCCAGGCAAGGGATATGATGGCAGCTGAGAAAGGGACACGGTGCAACCCGCACAGCCCAAGTGCTGGGGAAGGGGACACAATGGGACCTCCAAAGGGCCAGGGGTAATGTGGGGGGACACAATGGCACATCCATTGCAGTGAAGGACTAGATGGCATGTGGAAGGGGAACAGGACAGGATCTCTGTAGCATCAGAGGCAGGGAGAGGGGGCACAACAGCACCTCTGCAGCCCTAGGGCTGGTGGGGGGACACAATGGGACCCCCATAGGGCCAGGGAATGGGACACGATGGGAACTACGGGGTGACACAACAGCACCTCTGCACCCCCAAGCAGGTGGAGGGGACACGGTGGCACCTCTGCAGCCCTAGGACTGGTGGGACAACACAACGGGACACCCCTAGGCTCTATAGAGTGGAACATGATGGGACCTATGGGGGGACATTGTGGCACCTCTGCAATCCCGACCCACGGCGGGAGGGAGCGGGGGGACACGCGGTGGCCCCTCCACACCCCCTCGGGGGTGACACAAGAGGGCACCCATCAGCAACGTCCCCACCGCCAGCCCCAAGCCGGGCCGCAGCCCCGTGCCCAGCACCCGGGGTGCGGGTGACCAGAGCCGGGCCGAGTCCCTTAAGCCCCAGCGCTCACCGGGGACCCCCGCACCCTATAGGGGGGTCCCGCTCCGCCCCGGGCCCCCGTTACCTGGCGGCGGCAGCGGCGGCTCCGCGTTCATCCGCGCTGCCCGGCCATGTTGGTCAGGTGACAGCGGTCACATGCTGCTGCTGCTGCCGCCGCCGGCGCGCCGCCATGTGCCCGGGACCGCGGGAACACACGGGACACGGGCCGTGACGCGCTGCCTGACGTCACGGTAACGTCAAAGCCGCTCCCGGCTGTCAGCTGGAGCCGGGCGCGCTGACGAGGCAGCCGGTCTTAAAGGGGTCTCCGCGGGCTCCGGGTGGACCCCACCGGCAGGAAGGTGAGTGCACGGTGGAGCCGGTGATGGGGAGCGGAGCTCGGCTGTCACCCGGGAGCCTCCCCGTGGGGCTGCGGGGCGGAGCGGCCGGGTACTCCCCGGTCCCGGTTCTATGAGCTCAGCCGGGTCTTGCAGTCACTTCCCCGCTCTCTCCGGGTAAACCTGGTCCCGATCCCGTGAATCAGCCCCCGTGGTCTGGGGGTAGCGAGGTGGGATCAGCCCGGTCACCCCCCTATACACACCCCGCCTGCACCCGGACCCTGCGCGGCCCCTTTAAGGGCTCGGGGCTGGGGGGTGCTCCCGCTGGGCAGCGCCGCATGGCGCGGCGGTGGCGCGTGGGAGTCACATGGGTGTTACGTCGCAGCAGCTTATTGGCTCTCCGCCCCTTGCCCGCTGCAATCAGCTGTTACTGGGGCGAAGGGCAGGAAACAGCCTTAAAGGGGCACCACAGCCGCCCTTTTTCCCCCCCCTCCACCCTCATCCCCAGACCGGTTTGACCCAGCGGGCTCCGGGTAGGAGCGCCGTGGCTACCGGCCCCGGGTGCCGAGCCCCGGTTATCGGGTCGTACCATCCCTGTGCCTCCCCCCCGCCCCGCAACACTTGGAGGGCGCGGCCCCTTTAAAGAAGTTGTCCAGTCATCGCTCGGCGCTGCCAAGTCATCGGGGTCAGCCGAGTTCCCGCGGCCCCGCCCACCGCGCCTTCCGATTGGTGCGTGCGGAAAGTGCTCACTTCTGATTGGCTACCGACTTAGACAGCAACTTCTCGCACTCGGGGCTGTGCCACCGGCCCCGGAGATGGAAGGGCCGAAAGAGGCCGGGGAAGGGGGGATGGCATCTCGGCAGCGCTGGGCTCCCGGCAGGGACCCGCTCCGCTGGGGAGGGTCGGGCTCTTTAAGAGCCGCCATCCGCCCCCCCCGCCTTGAAAATGCCAACTCACAGCGCGCGGGGCATGCCGGGAGCGCCGCGCCGCACTACATCTCCCGGCACGCCCCGCGCCGGGGTGGGCGCGCCCGTTCCCTAGGCAACCGCCGGTTGGGCTGGGGGAGAGCCCGGTGTTCCCCTTATGGGGGTAGGTGGGGCAAAGCGCTGCCTTTGCCTTTCCATTGGTTGAGCTGCTGGCTGTGCTGCGTCGCTATTGGTGGGAGCGAGCATCAATCGAGGCGGTGGGCGGGGCGCGGCTGGGGCGGGGCGGTGATTGGTCAGGGGTGGGGCTGGTGGGTGGCTGCGTCATGACTCCGCCAGCTGATCAGAGACGGGAGCCGCCGGCGGCGGGAGGGAGGCGGCGGCGGCACCGGGACGGGTTGGACCGGGCCCAGCGGGGCGCTGGGTCGGGCCGAGCCCCTCAGGTAGGTCCGGTCCGGTGGAGCCGCGCCGGGACAAGCGTTAAGGGCAGCCGAGTCCCCTCACCGGGGGTCGGGGGTCCCGGTAACCCCGCCGCGGTCCTGCCGGGGAAGGTCACCTTTTCCCGGGGTAGGGCGGTGCAGCAGGGCCCGGCCCGGCTCGGTTCGGTCCCAGACCCTTAAGGAGCGCTTCAGGTTCCGCCTGGGCCGGGCGGCTTCGCTGCCGGTAGCGGCGGAGCCAAGGGGGGGTGTGGGGAAAGAGTGGGACCGGGGCGCGGTTCTCGGCCCTGGGGGTCCCGGTGGGGCGGGCGGGGCCGCGGCCGGAGCCGCCCCACGCCGGGCGGTGGCCGCCCCGGGGGTGACCTTCACTCCGGGACCGGGCTGGGCAGACTTTGACCCGCGGCCGCTCCCCGTTGTGGGCACGGACCGGAGCATCCCGGGCAGCCGAGGGGGCGGAGGGGTCCGTGGGGTGCCCCGGGGCGGAGGGGGAGAATGGAGGAACCGGGGTGGGACGGGGGACGGGGGGGGGAAACGGTCTCCGTTTGCGAGGGGGAGGGAGTTGGTTCTACCGAGAGGAGAGACATTGGGGGGGTGACCCGGTTACAGCGGGAGGGGGGCACTCAGTGGGGTGCTGGGAACGGGGCGAGCTCCCACCGGGGCCCTGTACTCTGTCGGTACCGAGAAGGGCTGGGGGTGAGCGCTGTTACCGGTAGAACACCCCCCCCTCCCTTCCCGTCGGTGCTTGCAGAGCCCCCGGGGCCGGTGTCTGAGCCGCGGGTGCTGATTCACGGCCCGGCGGGGGTGGAGCAGGGCCGGGACCCGCTCGTTGGAATCCGGACCAGATGTACCCGGCACGCCAGGAATGCTCGGCATCCCTGCCAGGCCCCGCCGCCGCCGCCGCTGCTGCTTCCCGGCCCGGCACCGCGATCCGCCCCACCGGGACCCGGCCTCACCCCGCCAAGGCTTGGGGCCAGCCGGGATGCTGAGTGCCTATGGGGTGGGAGGGGGGATGCTGTGGGGCAATGGGTCCCTTCCATCGGGGTTGAACGCCGCATTCAAAACGTTGGGGAAAAGGGGTGTTTTTCCATGCGGATTGGGAAGCTGCAGGGTCCCGCACCAGCCCCGGGGGTTGGTGCCTTCATTCCCCATCAAAACGGGCATGGAATAACGCTGCGCTTCCCGAAATTCCCCCTGCCGGGGGCTTGGCAGCGGTGCCCTGATGAAGTGTGTTCCCTGGCAGGCAGGGGCTGGTCCCCGGCCAGCTGGGATGGTGCCAGCTCGGATGCCCGAGGTGAGCAGGCAGGGAATGCCGTAACCCCTACCTGCGGTCCATGCCGGACCTGGTTCTCTTGTCTCCTAGTGCCTTGATTTCCCTGCCCCGATCGAGTGCTGGAGCTTTCACACCGGCTGCGTTGGGAGATGGGAAGAGCCAAGGTCGAGGTTGGAGCTGCCTCTGGATCCCTTGTGATGCTCCAGGGGTTCTCCTATGGGACCGCGGTAGGGATGAGGTGGTTGCTGCGGGTGATGCCTCCGCTCGGCGCGGTTCAATCCTGGCTCTAACCATGTGCATTCCCTCCCTCAGGTGCTGTCCCAGCGCCCCGCTCCTGGCTAACCAGCACCAGTTCTTCAGTGGCAAGCTTTATGTCCTTCTCTAGTAGCTAAAGCTGCCAGTTGAAGAACTGTTGAATGTAGCCACACTCATCACCGGGACCTTGGATGCTGGCCGGACCTGCGCCCTCGGCAACCGGGATGAGCAGTGTTTGAAGGCTGAGGATGAGCATCACCGGGATGAAGGCTTCTCCTTCACACTGAGCCGTGGCACTGAGCTGAGGGCCACCTAGAGAAGGACCAAAAGAGGCATTAAACTTTATGTGCTCCTCAACAGCTCAGGTTTTAGGGAGTCTGTTGCCTATGGGGTGGCTGGACCTGGTTGGTAGGAGGGTGCTGGGATGGGGGACACAGTACCAGAGCTCGCTCCCCCGCCTGTGCCATGGGTCCATGGTTGTTGTAGGGTGTCCAGAGCAGGAGGTGACCCAGGGCTGGGTGTAGCTCATAGGCCTGACCTGCTGCTGAGCTCCAGAGCAGGATGAACCCTGCCATGAGCTGGGCAATGGGATGGGGCCAGCTCCACACCCACATTGCCCTGTGTGCGCCACTGGGAGCGGGTGACTCAGGGCCGAGTCACACACAGCCTGTTCCAGGAACCATCCTTGTGCAGGGCCAGGCAGCCCTGAGGCAGCTCCAGGATTCCAGGTATTGGGAGAAGGGCTTCTCCATGGGCTTCCCCATGCTCCAGGCTTGGTGTTGCTGGTGACCAACAGCAGAAAGCTGCCCTGAATGGGACTTGGAAGCTGCTCTCCAGCATTAGAGACCCCCCTACTTTACACTGCGCAAGAGGGGAGCTGTGGCCCTATTACAGCTCAGAGCAGTGTGGATGCCTCTGTGTGCCCCTCCTGGCAGGCTCTGCACCCCCAGAGCTGCTGCTCCCTTGGTGGCTGGGAAGCAATGGAAGATGCTGGGGGCTTCTGTTTGGGGCCAAGAGCAGGGCTTGTTCCTGCTCTGAGGCTGGGCAGGGAGGAGCAGTGCTCTGCAGACTCAGCTCTGCACAGTCTCAACTGGATGTGCCTGCCTGTACCAAATACTGGCCCTCGGGGCTGTGCAGAAAGTGGCCATTCAGTGGTAGCAGTGGAGCAGGTTCCTGCCTCCTGGTTTAAAGCTGCTCTGCTCTATCTGCTGATGCTCGTGAGCAGCTTCAGGGTTGCTGTCAGCCGAAGCCCCTCAAATTGTGCTCGGAGCAGATGGGGCCGTGGATGAGCATCTCCAGCTCGAGGCAGAGCCCATCCCTTCCACTGCAGCCGCCCCACTGCAAGTCCATGCAGAACAATTGGCGCTTGCTCAGCGCTCAACAAGCCCTGGAGTGCACCCAGGGGGCAAGAAGTCATGGGCTCAATGTGTGTGTGTGTGTGTGTGTACTGGGTGCTCGAGGGCAAGGAGGAGCAGCTCCCATGCTGGAGAGGAGGGGAGCTGTGTGCTGCAGCCACCAGCATCCCCACTTGGTGTGCCTTGGTGTCATGCTGCTGTCATGAAGGACCAACCTCTGCTGCAGACCAGCTCTTTCCATGATACAGCCCTGAACAGCAGCGCCAAGCCCAGGGGTCAGGTAATGTAAATTGCCATAGTTTGGGTCAAGTAATGTAAATTGCCATAGTTTGGGTCAAATTCATGCATAAAAAGGGGCAAGCCTGAACACTTGAACACCAAACCAGCACGGTCTCACCTCCTGAGCACATAGGCACTGGATGTCAAAGCAGAGGGGTTTTAGGCTGACAACAGAAGTGTCCCTATGGGAACTTGCCTAGCCCTTGGGGTTTACCCTTCCTCCTGCAGAGCCTCATGTGACCGGTGAGTAAGTGCAGTGTTTCCTGTAGCAAGCACATCCTTGCTGCTGTGCAATGCCTTCCTCCAGCATCAGCTCCGTGCTCCTGCAGCATCTGGCCTCCTCTTGGAAGCATCCAGCGCAGGGATGCAGCAGGAGAGGGGATGCTGAGTGCGGTTGGGGTGGGAAGCGCTCACTGATGCAGTGCTGAAGGCAGCTGTAGCAGTGCCAGCAGGTTGCTGTGTGCTCAGAGGTCGGATGCAGCTCTGGGTGTTTCCTGCATTAGTTCCCATTGGGGGAGCTGCTTCCCTCTGTCACAGCTCCCCTGGCTCTGAACCTCTGCTTCTGCAAAGCAGAAGGTCAATGTGTGTCCAATGGGCTGGATGGGAGCTCCGTGCCAGCACCAAGAGGAGCAGGGTGGGCATGGGAACGTGTGGCTGCTTCCGTCTGCTCACACCCTCAGCTGAGCTCCAGGATGCGAGCATCCTCCTCTTACCCAGCAAATCACTGCCTAGAAGTGAGCATCAGGCACTGCTTTGCTTTGCCCCAGCACACGAGTGAGCAGCCAAGGGCTGGGTCCAGCTTTGCTCTATTCCTCTATGGCTTTATTGGCTCTATGGCTTTATTCCTCTTGTGCCAGGACACAGCAGGGCATGGACTGAGCTTAGCTTTCTGCCAGCTGGGGTATGTTATTGATGTCGCAGGCCCTGTAAAGGAGAGCTGCATTGAGGGTCGCACTAACTCCTTTGGGCCCCGTGTCTCCCATTGGGCTCTGCTGGCAGAGGGATGCAGAGCGGAGCTGCTGCCCGCAGCTCACCCAGGCTCTCCCTTACTCTGCTTCCTCTTTAGAGATCTGTTTCCCGGTGTACAAAGCCTCAGCGAGCAGAGCCACCATGGGGTCACAGCCCAGGCTGGCTGCTGCAGTCACTGCACCGTCCCTGAAAGAGAGAGCAGAAGGATGTGGCTCCCTCCAGTGCTCCCAGCCCAGTGGTACCCCGTGCTTTGGAGGCTCCGGGTAGGGTGATGCTGGGAGCAGAGGGAGAGGAGGTGTGTGCCAGGCTCCCTGCCCGCATGGTGCCTCCATTGGAGCTCATCCTCTTCTCCATCCCTGCTTTGGTTTGCTCTGACACCATCTCGCTGCTGGTTCAGTGGCTGCGGTGTGCGGGCATTGGAGGTGATGTGGAGCCCCTGCTGGGAGGAAGGGGACTGTGCCCTGTGCCCTGTGCCCATGGGCTCACTCACCTGATGTAGAAGATGAGGAACTTCTGTTGCTCCAGGCTGCCCTTCACAACAGTGTCCGTGTATCCCCTCCCGCAGCCTGCAAGAGAGAGCATCGCAGCCTGGCATCACAGGGGACAGTGGCTGGGGAGTAGGCATGAAGACCCTGGACAAGCAGAACAGATCCAGGCCCTCTCCTTGCCTTGCAAAGGGAAGAGCTTGGAAGCAGGGCTTGCAAAGGGCTGCTTGAAGGGAGCTCTGAGTGTCTCTAAGCCCCAGCTCATGGATGAGCTTTGCTGTTCTCATCTCTCTCCCCCCTACCTGCATAGCGGATGCTCTTCCCAAGCATCGTGGTCCAGAAGAAGGGAATGGTGTGCAGCTGCTTCTCTTTCTTGAGCATGTTTAGGGCAGCGGTGTGACCTGTGATGAACCAGCAGAGATCCCCTGCCTCTTGTTATCCCCCTGTTCCTCCTGCCCCATGCCCATCCCTAGGGATGGGAGCTGGGGATCGAGGTGGGTGTTCTGCCTTACCGTGGGCCTCAGCCACTTGTTGGTGATGGATGCTGCACCGCTCCCCATTGAGCAGCGCTACAGGGAAGGAGACCACATCCCCGGCAGCGAAGACATTGGGGATGTTGGTCTGCATGTGCTAAAGGGGCAAACAGCAGTGGGTGCAGCGGTGAGAGGGTAGGGAGGAGGTGGGGACCAGGCGCATGCAGCTGGCACTCACCAGATCCACCAGGATGGCTCCGCTGGCGTCTCTGGCAATGGAGGTGCCCTTCAGGAATGCTGAGTTGGGGACTGTCCCTGCAGGGAGAGCAGCAAGGGTGAGAGCAGGGAGGAACCTTGGCCTCAGCACGTGCTCGGAGCAGAGCAGTGCCCTGTGGGGCTCAGCGAGCATCCAAAGGCGCTGCTTTCCTCCTGCCGGTGTTTGCCCATGGGCTGCTGCCTTTCCCCATGCATTTGGGACCAAGAGGAAGGGCTGGATGATAACAGTGGGAAAGAAACAGCAGGGAATGCCTTGGGAATGAGTTCAGCTCCCTGCCTGTTCCCCTGAACCCCATTCCCAAAGCTGCCTCCATCTCCCACCTGGGGTCTCTTACCTATTCCCACCAGTACCACATCCGCAGGTAGCTTCTCTCCGGAGGCAAGAACGGCCTCTGCGACCTAGGGAGGAAGCAGGAGCCGTTACCAAAGGGTTAAAAGCTCTGCCCTAATTCTCACAGCCTCCCTGCTGCCTCCTCCTTTGCTGTCTCCGCCTTGTCCACCCCATGGATGCTAAGAGAACACCCAGCACCATTGCCACAAGCACAAACTGCTGCCCTCTGAGCTGGGAATTGCTCTCAATACAAGAACCCTGAAGGTGTTGATGTGGGAGGGGAAACCCAGGTGCAGGCACTGAGTTCATGCTCCGTTTGGGGTTTTTCCACCTAAAAGCAGCAGTTTCGGGATGGCAGCGGCAGCATTGACCTTTCCATCCTTCCCTTGCAGCTCGCGGAGCTCCGCTTTCATGTAGAACTTCACCCCTTTGGCTTGCAGCATCTGAAAAGGATGGGGTGAGCGTTCACTGGGCAATTCCAGGCTGGAATGGTGTAAATACAGCTCAGAGAGGTTTGATGTGTGTCCCCGGCTCGGCTGTCCGGGTCAGGATTGGTGCATGGGGTCTGGGATGAAGGAGGGCTTGAGGATGAAGAGGGATGGGAGGGAGGCTGGGCCCAGCCTGTGTGCATTGCTCCTTTGGTGTGAGCAGCACCGGGGCTGCTTGGATAACGTGGGTTCCCCATCCTAGGAACGGGCACCAGCTTTTCCTCACCTTCATGGTGACGCCTCCGACCTGAGGACCCAGCACCCTTTGGAAAGGGAGCTCCTGTTTCTCCACCACCGCGATGGCAGCAGCCTTGTCCGAGAGGAAGGCGGCTGCCTCCATCCCTGCGAGGCAAAGGCAATGCCCAAGGTGAGGAAGCATGGAAGTCTTCCCTCCTTCCAGGTGAGGAGAACGCATCTGATGCGTTGCATTGAACTGCATTGAGCTGCTCCTCTGTGTGTAGCTGGGCTGAGGCATTGAGCTCTTCCCCTGCTCTCTGGTCTCATGTGCTATGGACCTGGGTGTTAGCGCAAAGAGCAGCTCCTGGTTGTGTGCAAGACAGCATCCATCCTGTGCTTTATCCTTCTGCTTATGAATCAGCTCCTCTGGAGCACAGGGACCTTTCCCTAAGGCACATTTCCCTCTGTCCATGACCAGGAACTGTTCACAGCTCCCAAAGTCTCTGGCTATCAGAGGAAAGCATCAGTGTGTGCTCTGTACCGCATACCCCCACCAGCCATAGCGAATGAGCATCCCTGCCCCACGGGCTTCCAGTTGATGTGCAATGCAACCCAACTGGGCTTCAGGGCATCACTGGTGATTCGATGCCCTCTCCAGCCTGGTACCTATGAATGAAGCTCCAATGATCACCAGGTTCTTCCCGGTTGCCAGCTCCAAGATCTTGCTGGCGTCCTCTGGGGTTTGGAGCACGCACACGTTCTGCAGGTCTGCTCCTGGGACTTTGAGGAGGCTGGAGCTGAAAGAGAGCATCCGGATACATCCCATCATGGGGAACGAAGCACAGACCTGTGCAACCTCTTGGTTGCATCATCCCATTCCATCCTCGCATCTCCTATTGCCTCTTCCCTCCGCATCCTCTCGGAGCAGTTCACACCCCAGGGCTGACCCGTTTTGTTCTCTCTACCATGGTAAATGCAGTGTGCACTCACTGGCAGCCTGTGGCGATGAGCAGCTGGTTGTACCCATGGGAGGACCCATCCATGAAGTGCACCTCCTGCTGCTGGAAATCCACTGATGCTGCCTGTGGGAGAAAGGAGGCAAAGACCTTCCCGTGTAACAGTGGTGCAGTGATGTCCCAGCGCATCGTCCATCCTGTGTGCCCTGCTTCTTGGGCGAGAGGAGGGATGCTGGGGTCCTCTCCCTCCCTTCCTACAGGTCTTGGGCTTTGGGAGCACTATGACAGCACCAAAGCCAGGCTCCCCATGGCACCCATTGAGGTCTGAGCTCAGCTCCCCCTGTACCTCTTTCTCCATCCAGAGCTCTATGCCGTGTGCATGGAGGAATTCGGGTGTCCTCATGTAGATGTCCTCGGCTTTCAAGTTCATTTCCTGGAGACAGAGCAGAAGTAGAGGCAGCAAAACGCTTGCAGTGCTCACTGGGAAGTGAGCTTGCACAAGAGGTGCACTATGCAGGAGTAAATCCCAGCTCCTCACACTGCCCCATCCTCTTCTTGTCTCCCCTCATCCATGAACACAAGCTCTAATGGGGAGAACTCAGTGAAAGGGGGTAAAACCATCAGCTTATGGGGACTCTGATCCCCTGGGAGGAAGGAGATGGAAATGGTGCCCCTTTAGCTTGTGGATGCCTCAGCGCTCCATTGCCGGAACAGCTCCTTCATCACTCAGCCTGGTTCTGAGTGGCCCATGCCCCTCCTTCTGGTGTGGTACCCTCATGCCCTTCCCACACAGACCTTGGTCAGTTTGGACTTGTCATATGGGACGTGTTTCTCCTTGGTGGCCATGATGATCCTGCCGGTGAAGCCCTCTTGGCGCAGGGTCTCTGCACACACCAGAGCAGCAACACCTACAAGAGATGCTCATCCCTTAACACCTACAAGAGATGCTCATCCCTTACACCATGGGGATAACGGAGGATGCGGCTCCTGCTTGCAGAGGAGAGCAGCACCTCGCAGCACAAGGTGGGGGACCCCATCCCTGACCTCCCCCCAGCAGCAGCACCGTGGCCCGGCTCAGAGGGCATCGCTTGCTTGTGTCCTTCACCCTCAGGCTGCTCGCCAGATCCTGGAAGCAAACAGGGGATGCTGGAATCGCCCCTACCCCGAGGTGCTGCCTGCGCTTGGTGCCTGCAGGTAAGGCCCATACCTTCCTTTTTGCTGTCACAAACACCTTGCCATCTTCCACGGTCACCTGAAGGGGGGAAAGGAGAGCTCATTTCAGTGAGGATGTGGTAGGAGCTTTCCTGGCAGGCTCTGGGGCAATGGACCAGAGTGACTTGGAGGGATCTTGGGTGTTAAATGATGCTGAGGAGCTCATGAGCTTCCCTCCTCCTTCCAAAAGCCCTCAGGAAGAGGTGTAATTCCTCCTCTCTTTGCCAAAGAGAGGGGATACTGGGATGCACGGCATCACCTTCACTGGAAAGAAGCTCTACAACTGGGACTCACATGATCCCAAGAAGCCACCCCATGTGTTGTAGCTCTGTGTGACCTGGACCACAGAGCTGTGGCCAGAGCTTTCAGCCCGGTGTGAGGGACATGGAGCTTGTGACAACGACCAGTGTGGAGGACACTGGTGACACGGGGTAGTGGTGGAGCCGCCAGTCCTGCCTTAAAGGTTGGACTCCACGCTCACAAAAGGTCTTTCCCAACCCCGTTGATGCTATGGGAGGAGGAAGAGGGAAGAATTCACCTTGAAGCGGTGCAGGCAGTCCAGGGCTGGGTACTCCTCAATGTCTCCGGTCCTGATGTTGAAGCAGGCCCCATGCCAAGGGCAGCGCAGCCTCTCCCCTCTGAAGACTCCTGCAGTAGAGGTGGGGAGAGCTCCGTGCCCAGCTCCCTACCACGGTCTCTGTCCCCTGCAAGAGCCAGGGCTCTACCTTTGCTGAGCGGGGCACCATAGTGGGGGCACTTGCTGCTGAGGGCACTGAACTCCTTCTTGTTCCTCACCAGCAGCACCGGGTACCCGGCCACCATCACCTCCCAGAGCCTGCGGGAGCAGAGGAGAGGGATGGAGCCCATGCCCTGGTCCCCTTCCACCATCACCCTGGTGTCTGCTCATGGCCCCAGGGTACCCGCGCTGCTGGGTACTCACTCTCCATCCCCAACATCAGCCTCCTTGCAGACCTCTGCGGTGATGCTGTCATTGCCATCCATGCTGCTGCCTATGGAGGAGCAGAGGGAAGGGTTGGCTGCCGCGGATGCCGTTGCTCCCTTGGTGGATGATGCTCCCCTGGGTACCCTTGTGCCATCACCGCCCGATCCCACCCCGCAATGCAGGGATCTAAGTGTGAGCAGCTCAATGGGGTGCTCAAGGGGTCCTGAACTCCTGGTATAGCAGGAAAACCCCTTAATCTGGTGGAAAACCCTCTAAAGCCGGTTCCTCTGCCTTTCTCTCCTCTAGTTTCTTGGTTTCAGCCCCATGTCCCATTCAACTCGACTGCAGCAAGGGAGCAGAAGTGAGTAATGACTGTCGTGCATAAACACAAGCATTTAAGGGGAGGTGCTGCTGCTATAAACCAGATTGGGGTTTGAAGAGCTGCTTCAGCCTCTCTGAAAGCTCTCCAATGTCAGTGCAGAGGTGTTACCATGCTAATGGCCATGAGAGCAGTAATCCCTGCCCAAAATGCCCTCTGTGTAAGGAAAGAGCCAAAAACCTCAGGTTTTAGCACTGTCTCTGCGTTAGCAATCAGCTGAGGGGCTGGTTAGAAACCCCCCTCTGTGCTTTGGAGGAGGAAGGCAAGAAATGGAGCAAAGGGAAGTGCTTGGAGGCAGGTTTTGGTGCCATTTCCCACCGTGCCGCTGCCCATTCCCAGGTCCCATAGGAGAAGCATTGGTTTGTACTCACCCAGTCCCGCCATGGGGGCTCAGGCACCCACTTCCAGGGTCCAAAAGCTACCAGTGCTGCTGTCTGTGAGCGTTTCCTCCACCCAAGTGCCACCCTTGTGCCTTGCAATCACAACAACGCCGGCCCACGGCTGGGTGATGCTCTCCTTCCATTGCACAACGTCCCTTATCCATCAGGAGACACAACCCCTGGAAGCGGCTGCGTGTCAGGGAGCCTTGCCTGATTCCTGCAACTGCTCTGCACCTAATAAGGTGTATCTTGTTTGGGTGTGGGATTGCAAAAGGATTGAGGGCATGGAGGAATGATGCAAAGACCGGGTGCGTCATGTGCGATGGGAAGAGAAGCTTGACGGGATGCAGTGGTACCCCACTGTGGCTTCCATCACCCCTTTCCTTGGGGCACAGTGCTCTAGCTCAGTGCTTTGCAGTGCTTTGGGGTGATATCACTACTTTTATATATAATCTTTACAATGGTTTCATCTGATCTTTCCATTCAGATCCCCCTCCATCGGTTTAAAGGAGCATGAAGTGTTCAGCGCCTCTGTCCGTGCTTCACATCCCAGTGCTGCTCCTGGCTCAGTCCACGGATGTCCAGGCATCATCACCTGGTCCTTGGAGGATGACACAGGGCAGCGTGCTCCTGGCAGTGCTATTTTTGCATGGGAGTGGGAGTTGCAAGAGGCTGGGAGTAATTCCTACATTGTGTCTACCTGGGTTCTCATCCCTGCTTCACGGTCGAGGTGTTTTGCAACCTTAAAACACACCTCAAAACTGGGGAGGGGAGCTATTCCCAGTGTGATTCCATTGCATTTCCATTGCAGAACCAAGGCTTTTTCACCCATTGAGCATGGGGGGTGATAACAATCCTTTGGTGGGCATGGCCTGGGGAAGAGGGATGCGCAGGGATGCTCTGGCAGTGTAATTTGGGTAGTACTGGACCCACCAAGCTGTGTGCTCCCAGTGCAGGGCCCAAAGGCAAGGCTCACCCATGATGGGTGCAGGCACGAGGCATTTTCTCACAGCCACTTTTGGGCTCTGCCTTCCTGGCCGGGAGCCTGGATGTGAAGCAATTTGGCTGCCGAGCATCCCTGTTTTAACTGCGTGTGATTATCCCTCAGGAGCACGTTCCCACATGGACTCGTGGAGGCATTCTCTGACTCAGCAGAAATGGCTGGAAAACGCCGTTTGCTTAAGGGGGAAAGCTGCAGTGCCCTGGAAAAGTGGCAGGCGGGAAGTGATGCAGCTGGGGGAGGCTTTGGGATGAGCGTGGGGCTGAGACACCAACTCGGCTGCTGAGCATCTTTTGTAAGTGCAAAGGGATAAAGGCAAAGCAGAATGCCCATCTCTGATGGGGACAAAGATGATGGTGAAGGATTAAAAGCTGCAAAGGGCATTGGATGGAAGAGGGAAGGTTTGGGTTAGCTGCAGGGATGTGGTACTGCTGTGTATGACACACGATCTGTCCTCAAGCAGCGCAGCAGTGGGATGGTCCTGGGGGCAGATATTTAGGAGGATGCTCTGTAGAGCATCCTTTAGAAGTAGATACCCGGGGTGGGCCTAACCTTTGCTTGTAACACACAGCAGGATTAACCATAGGGAGGAAGAGAGAGAAAGGAAGCGATGCCCTCAAACACAGAGCCCAGATAAGCATCAGAAAGCTCTGACCAGCCCTGCTGCCTGCATTGGGGTGGATACACATGAGCAGCTTGTGCCTTATGAGATACCTTTCCTTCTCTGTGTGTCCAGGGTTGTCAGCACTATGCAGAGTGCAAGCTCAGAGGCAAAGATCCAAGGGGAATTGCTCTTTTCCCTTCAAGCCCCTGCTACCATCGTGTTTGTTCCTGCTGTAACCCAGCCATGGTGGTGTGGATGCATCCTTTGCTTGCCCCATCTTTCCCAGGTCAGGGTCTTTCCCTGCTGCTTTTAACCGAGCATCACCCACTGAGTCAGATGTTATTGAAGGCTGCTCAGGCACAGGAAGAGGAAGCGAAGTGAAGACAGCAGCAGAGCTAAGATGATTAATGGGAGCAGCTTGGTTTGGGATATTAATAACAGGAGAATTCAGGGGGGAACCTAACCTGTTCCAAGGTGAGGAGCTGCCAGCAGCAGGAGATGCAGTCAGGAAGCTCCTGTGCTTACATCCCTAACGCAGGAGGGATTGAGCGGGTTCAGCACCGTGTGATGCTCACGCAGTGGATGCAGGGGCTGAGACAGGCTTCCACCTTGCAGGGCTCATTCTGAAACTGTCTGAACTGCAAAAGAAAGCATGCAGGCATAAATACATCATGGTGTAGCCAGGAAGCACACGGATATCCTGGAGAGGGGCTTTGGACAAGGGATGTAGGGACATAGGACAAGGGGAATGGATTTAACCTGTCAGAGGGGAGACTCTTAGGCAGAAGCTCTTCCCTGTGAGGGTGCTGAGGCACTGGGTGCCCAGAGAAGCTGTGAAAGGGTTTTGCTGATCAATGTCTGTCAATGGAAGTCTTTATCCCATGGCTTATCTGCAGCTGGAATGAGGAGGAGAGAGCGCATCCTTTGCATCCATCACGGCAACTGGTCCAGCGCAAGCCCTTGAGCTGGCAGCATCCTTAGGGACACTGTTGTCAGAGGTCTGTGTTGTCAGCCTTCCTCCTGGGGCTGCAGTGAGTACAGCCCCAGTTCCACCTGGAGAACACCCAGCTCCCACATCAGGAAGGTGTTTCTGGCTGGAAGAAGTGAATGCTGGAGCTTGCACTGGTTTGAGCTCCCTTCACGGCTCCCTCTGCAGTGCCTGGGTGTGCTTTGCCATGTGCGGCGTGCGTTCTGCACATTGGATCCTTCCATAAGTGAGGAGCTAAAGGCTTTCTGAATGAAGATGTGGATATGTAAGGATATGTCAAGCATTTCTGTGCCATCTGCCTGCGAGGCTGTGACATTCTGTGACATTCCAGTGTCACCCACAGGAGCGGGATGGAGACGGCCGCTATTCCAAGCTGGGAAGCCAAGCGGCTTGGTTTGTTTGGAGGCTGCTCAAGTTATCTGAGGTGTGAGCCAGGTCTGGCATGAGAGGAGCAAATGGGTTTTATGGCTCTTTGGCTGGAGAGAGGAAGATGCAAGGAGCAAGGCTTTTGCCAGAAGGACCATGCTGGGTCAGGAGCTCCCCCATCTCTTGGCTATGGGGAGTGTTTGGGAGCAGAGCTCAATCTGGGAGTAGTGGGGAGCATCTAGGGCAGAATTCCTATGGGGGGGTTATCAATGAACTGCCAGCTCTTTAGTGTGGAAAACGGGTTTTCTCTCTCCAATGTGCTAGAGAAACTCCAGTTTGTGAAAGGGATCAGTTATCCAGCTATGGAAGAAACCGCTGTACCCTCGGTTTACATCCCTGCTATGGGATGTGGTCCCCAAGGCGTTACGGGATGGACCTGGGGCTGGTATCTGGAAGGAATCCCCTTCCGAGGCTGTTTGGGAACTGGGAATCCGGGTGGAAAAGGGAACATCGCCAAATACGGTGCGAAGGAAGAGCCCCATCCGCTCCGCACGGAGCTGCAGCGGGCGCGCAGGGACCTCTTGTGGCGGCCGAACCCGAGAGCATCCTTGTCCCTGCTCTCCCAAACAGGCTTCCTTAGGGACAAACCCGGCCTCGGAGCCTGGGGCCCGTGGGTCAGGATTTGTTGGCTCCCATTTGGCCTGATCTGGTGTCAAGGGACCTGTTTGTAACAGGGGTTGGAAGTCTCCAGCTCCAAAACTGCCTCCGGTTCACGCCGTTGGTGCAGAAGACAAGGAGAAAATGATGGATTGTAGGACACCACTGGTAAAATTAGGTTAAATCTGGGCTAAAATGATCCAAAAGGCAGTGTTTGTGTAGCTGTTACTCCTGCTTTAGCAGTGGGATCAAAGCCCCGAACCAGAAGCTCCATTAATCATGGCTGAGATTCCTCCCATGTGGAAGTGGCAGGAAAAACCCTCCAGCATCCAGAAGCATCTTAACTATTCCTGTCCCTTGGCCACATAATAGAAGAATAACACCACAAATAGAAGAGCCCCTGGGATAAATGGGGCCGAGCCTGCAGGCATTCCATGGTTTGGGATGTCACCTGCAGGCAGGGAAAGGGGCAGTTAGGACTCTGAGGTTAAACCATCACTGATGACTTCCCATTAGGAAATCAGCTCTCTGCAGCTCTATACTGCAGTTAATCATGGAATGACTCCTCAGGACCGTCTCCAAGGCAATGTCTCCATCTCCTCAGCATATCTCATGCTAAGCACAAATGTCTTTGCATTTGGCCTTCTCACTAACAGCTTAGCCTGTGTGATCCTTCAAGTCCTAATACACGAGCTTACTTATAATCCCCCCGAGCAATCAGCTCTGCTGATCACTTCAGGAAGCATCTCCCGGCCACTTAACTGGGATGAAATTACTTTGGCCTGCCCATCTTTTAAGCAAATCTCTGCAGTGTGAACAGTTGGGGCTCTCCTCCCTCTCCTTCAGGGCTGATTTAATTGCTCTCCTCCTTAGCATCCCTTTAGCAATGGTTTACTTGGTGTTTTCCTGCCCATCACCCCGGCTAGGGCAGGGACTGGGGGCTCAGCTCCACTCTTTCTGTTTTAGCAAAGGGAAAGGGGAAGGTTTCATCCAAAGGAGAGGCAGTTTGACGCTGATCAGTGTGGACACAGTGACTCAGGGCCTGCAGCACAGGAGGGAGGTCTGTGCTGGTGGAGACATCAAAAAGCAACGAGGGAGCAATGGGATTCCAGGCAGCTGGAAAAGCAGCGTCACTGTGGGATGGAACTAAAGAGACTGTGGGGAAAGGGTCCTGAGTTCCCACAAACCCCACACAGCAGAGCTGGGGTATCCCAGCCATCGGGGAGCTCCTCTTGGGATAGCCATAGGACAGGGAGCAAAGGGCAGCAGCGCTGTGGACACGGTGCTTTGTTTGAGAGGGAAGTCAGGCTTTTCTGCTTGTTGATGTGCAGTCAGAGCCCACAGTGTATGCCTGAGGGGTGTTCTAAGTCAGGGCTTCCCAGCTCAACACAGTGATGTGTGTCCCCATCTCTGACAGGAGGGATGCTGGTACCAGGGCCAGCACTGCCCCAGCGTGTCCCCATCTCTGACAGGAGGGATGCTGGTACCAGGGCCAGCACTGCCCCACAGCGTGTCCCCATCTCTGACAGGAGGGATGCTGGTACCAGGGCCAGCACTGCCCCAGTGTGTCCCCATCTCTGACT
Organism: Neopsephotus bourkii; assembly: GCF_033783945.1. Lineage (NCBI taxonomy): Eukaryota > Metazoa > Chordata > Aves > Psittaciformes > Psittacidae > Neopsephotus > Neopsephotus bourkii. Next base: position 2,335,156 of record NW_026901640.1, on the reverse strand, counting down.
GGAGGGATGCTGGTACCAGGACCAGCACTGCCCCAGCGTGTCCCCATCTCTAACAGGAGGGATGCTGGTACCAGGACCAGCACTGCCCCAGCGTGTCCCCATCTCTGACAGGAGGGATGCTGGTACCAGGGCCAGCACTGTCTCAGTGTGTCCCCATCTCTGACAGGAGGGATGCTGGTACCAGGACCAGCACTGCCCCAGTGTGTCCCCATCTCTAACAGGAGGGATGCTGGTAGCAGGACCAGCACTGCCCCAGCGTGTCCCCATCTCTGACAGCAGGGATGCTGGTACCAGGGCCAGCACTGCCCCAGTGTGTCCCCATCTCTGACAGGAGGGATGCTGGTACCAGGACCAGCACTGCCTCAGTGTGTCCCCATCTCTGACAGGAGGGATGCTGGTACCAGGACCAGCAGCGAGGATGCTCCCGCATCCCCGATCCTTCCCGGCGGGGCGGTGCCGGTACCCGGGGCGGGCTCCGGAGCCGGGCGAGGCGGAGCCGTCGGGAGGCCGCGGGGCCGTTGGGTGCCCATGGCCGTGAGCCCGGGGCTGTTGGTGGTGGCCGGGTCCTTCGCCGCTTTCCGCCTGCTGAACCGGGGGCTGGAGCGCTTGGTGCCGCCGCCGCCGTCGGCCCGGCGCAACCGCTGGAAGTGGCGCAACATCTGGACATCGCTGGCTCACAGCGTGCTCAGCGGCGGCGGGGCGCTGGCAGGGTGAGAGGCACCGAGGGGAACCGGGGGGGGACGGACGGACCAGGGGTGCTGGAGGGGAATGGGGGGCATTGGGCGACCCCAATGGGAATCATAGGGTCATAGGGATGCTGGGAATAGGGGTGTTGGGGGAGCCTGAGGATTATTGTGCACCTGGGAAGTGGGGGGCGCTGAGTGATGGAGAAGGGATCAAGGGACAAGAGCAGCAAGGGATAGGGAGAGCCCCTAGGGAACAGGAGGACAGGGATGGCCATAACGGGACAATGGGGACAGGAGGGCTCCAGGGGGGTCCAGCAGCACCAGGTGGATACCAAGGATGCTGGCAGGGAAGTGGGGTCGCTGAGTGATGGAGAAGGGATCAAGGGACAAGAACAGCAAGGGATAGGGAGAATCCCCAGGGAACAGGAGGGCAGGGATGGCCATAATGGGACAATGGGGACAGGAGGGGTTCAGCGGCACCAGGTGGGTACCAAGGATGCTGGCAGGGAAGTCGGGGTCGCTGAGCGATGGAGAAGGGATCAAGGGACAAGAGCAGCAAGGGATAGGGAGAATCCCCAGGGAACTGGAGGACAGGGATGGCCATAACGGGACAATGGGGACAGGAGGGCTCCAGGGGGGTTCAGCAGCACCAGGTGGGTACCAAGGATGCTGGCAGGGAAGTGGGGACCCAGAGTCATTTCCCAGCACTCACAATCCTGCTCCCCACAGGTTCTGCCTCCACCCCGGGCTGTCTGAGGACATGGTGGGCACGCACCCCCCCGGGGCACACAGCCTGGTCGCTGTGTCTGTAGGTGAGTGGGAAAAGGGCTGCCCCTTCTTCTTTCCCCTCTTCTGCCCCACCAAGGGGTCCCCAGGGGCTCGGTGGTGCCTGACACCGGCCCCTCAAGCCACGTCGCAGGCAGAGATGTCTCAGGCACCCCAAACAATCGCCCTATTCTTGGCCAAGGACAGTGGCTCCTTTCTGTCCCACAGCACCCACAGCCAGGAGGCACTGGGCTCCGGGCTGCCCACCGCCATCCGCATGGGGTACACAGGGCTTGGAGCATCCTAGAAGTGCCCCTGATACGGGGTTGGTGCAGGTCACCCCTCAGCTTCAAGCTGAATGTGTCATGGTGGGAGCCAGGAGCTCTGAGCCCTGCTGTGTGTGAATCCTTCCTCCTCCTGGCCCCACGTCACCTCCTTGCATCCAAGCCATCCCATCGCTGTGGCCACCACGTCCCTGGAGGGGCTGCCCACACAGCCCATTGGGGTGCAGTTTGAGGGTCCCTTAGCACAGCCCTTCCCTTGCTCACGGCCTCTCTGATCCCAGGTTACTTCCTCGAAGACTTTGTGGACATGTTGTGCCATCAGAAGCTTCACCAGTCCTGGGAGCTGCTCTTCCATCACTCCGTGGTGAGTCCAGGGGCTGCTTTCCATGGGGCACTTGCACCACCAGGGTTCTATGGTTGTGGATGCTGCAAGGGGGTGGCACAGCCCGAAGACGAGCAGCAGTGGGGGGTACAGGGGAGGCGCAGGGGATGGGGGACAGGGGCAGCACTGGGATGAGATGGGGAAGGCGATGGTCAGAGCTGCTGTCTCATAGAGCCCTGCAGCGATGCTGGCCACTGCTTGTGAGTCAGAAGGTCACATCCAAACCAGAGCTAATTCAGGCCAAGACAGTGATTTAAGGAGCTGGGAGCAGATAATCTCATTAAAGAGCCCATACAGAGAACAGCATTAATGGTATCAACTGAAGAAAGGACTCAGTGTGCTAAAGCATGGGCTGGCAGAGCCTGCTCCCCCAGCTGGCCCAACAGCCCCATCCTCTGCTGCAGCATCCCTAGGGCTTGGGGTATGCCATGGGGCTCCTTGATGCACCAAACCTGAGCCAGCAGCATCCATACCCCCAAGCTATGATCTCCCCATCTCCCCATCCCATTTGGTCATACACTGAGTGTGGAACAACCTGCCCAGGCACAACCAGCTGCATTCCCAGGCTGCAACAGCAGGGTTAGGTCTGGCTGCTCTGTCTCCTCTTCCAGCCTGGAGTTTATGGAAGTGTTTCCCTCCCTTCCCACTGGAAAAAGAACCAACCCAACACTGCTGTTTCATTCAGTGATGGGGAGGTTTCATCTCATGCTGGAGGCTACAGTGATAGCGATACGTGTGGGGTGATGACACAACATAGAGCTGGGCTCTCCAATCCAGTGCTAAACCACTATAGGAATGGGATGAGAAAGGCGACTATCTGGACTACCCACACCAGTGCTAAACCACTTAGCACTGGTGTGAGAACTGCATGGAGCGCTCCAGCTTGCAGCAGAGAACAAACAACCCCTGGGCTCAACCTCTCTCCTTTCCCCTTCCCAGGTCATTGTCTGCTTCGGTACCGCAGTGCTGCTCCATCAGTACATCGGGTTTGCCCTGGTGGCTTTGCTGGTGGAGATCAACTCCATCTTCCTCCACCTGCGGCAGATCCTGCTCATGGCCAACCTGGTGCACACCCCCTGCTACCGCCTCAACAGCATCCTCAACCTGGGTACCTACGTGGTGTTCCGCATCGCCACGCTGGCCTGGATGAGCCGGTGGCTCTTCCTCAACCGGGGGAACGTGCCCTTGGCAACGTACTCCATAGGCACAGTGGGAATGGCAATCATGACACCCATGAACGTCATCCTCTTGTACCGCCTGCTGCGCAGTGACTTCTGCAAGTGCAGCCGGGATGCGCAGTGGGAGAAGGAGCAATAGCCCCTTTCCCAAAAGGATGGAGGAGGACAGTGAGGTGCAATGGAGACTGAGCACGGGTCCGCACTAACAGCATCTTCTTGTGGCTGCAGGTCCCACATCATGGCCTAATGGGGTTCTGCTGCCCCCAATACCTTTGGATGATGTGGTTGGATGCCCTGGAGCTGCTCAGGGAAGCTCGATGGCTCTCACAGCCCCACAAGGCACCATTGGGATGAGAAGAGCGCTGCTTCCCCACTGCTCTTTGGGACATCCGGACACCACAGTGTGTGTCTCACCCCTTTAGGGCTGCAGTGTCCCATCAACCACAGGACACCGCGCTCAGCCCTGTGTTCCCTGTGCCATCTCCCACGGGAAAGGCTCAAGGCTTTACCCTGTGAAAGCCAAACCCTGCCCTCAAGAGTCCTCCCCTAGGAGATTGTCCAATGTGGGTGATGGAGGGGAGGCTGAGAGCTGCCTGGATGCCCAGGTCAGGAGCAGGGAGCTGTGCTTGGGGATGGGGAACCAACTTCTCAACAACCAGAGCTTTCTTTCCATGTTGGTTTGTTCCCAGCTATGTTAAGTGCCCATAAATGAGCGTTACCACTGGCCAGGATGGTGCTAGGTGATGGTCGCTTCCCATGGATGTGTTTTCAGGCATAGGCATCTATTAGGGATGGGAAGTTCTGCTGCTGAGCCCAGTGTAACGCTCTTACTAACACCAGCTTCTAATAAACGGCTGCAAATGAAACAGCTCAAGGGGAAAAGGGCTCAGAGGGGAAAAGGGACCCAGTGCTCCAGGGGTGTCACTGCTTAGCACAGTGCTTCTTACCCTATGTTTCCCCATCAGAGTGAAAATACACTGTACACTGGCACAGCCTACCTCTCTCTTGGGGTTTCTCCCCCCTCTTTCTTTTCTATGGAAGCTTCCCAGGACAAGGAATCAGGATTCCTTTAGTTTTAACTCCACGTTTCCTTTCCCCACTGCTCCCCAGCACTGTGTATAGAATCAAAACCATCCCCTCAGGGTTACGTGTATTCATCATGTGTTTCAAACAGCCTTGAGCTCAAACCCTCTCATTGGGTTTGAAAACCCAATGGAACAACTCATTACAGGGAGTGAAGAAGGGGAGCATCAGGGAGCAGGCGCATCCCTGCTCTGGGCAGGGAAAGACAAGTGATGCGTGCTGGTAGTGGGAGGCTGGAGGCGGCTTGTGGCCAAAGCTGCTTAGGTTTCTATTTGTGGAGAGCACAGAGGAGCTTGCAGGGGATACCTGGTGGTGTTTGGGTTTGTTGCTTCCCCAAGGTGAGGTGTGCTCCTACCCGGAGGCAGACAGGGATTTCTCTTTGGTTTGAGCCATTTGCACCCAGTCTTGCAGGAGCTGCTCCATCGTTAGCACAGCAATGCCCTCCAGCCTCTGCCTGGATTCTGCTATGTGGATGTCGTGTATCCCAGGGAGATGGGATCATGGAATGGTTTGGGTTGAAGGGACCTTAAAGCTCATCCAGCCCCAACCTCCCACTGGAGCAGCTTGCTCCAAGCCCCTGTGTCCAACCTGCCCTTGAACACTGCCAGGGATGGGGCAGCAACAGCTCTCTGGGCACCCCCACCGGCAAGAGCTTCTGCCCTATATCCGCCCTCCCCAACCCCATACGGGACCCACACACCGCCCCATAGGGGACCCATAGAGGGTCCTCACCCCCAGCACCACCTCCCCTACCCCTTGCCGCACAGTGCCCTCTATAGGTAGCACAGGGTGATCCGCGCCACCTGTTGTCCAATCAGGACCGGCTCCGCGCACTCCCGTCGCCTCTCTCCACCAATCAAAAGCAAGAGGGGGCGGGACTGAACAAAGCCAGGCATCCCACCGCTACTAGGCTCCGGAAACAGCTCCCATTCCTATTCCCGCCCTTGTTCCCGCCTCCTCCGCGTTCTGATAGGCTGCGCTTTCAGCCTCCGAAAGCTGATTGGATAGTCTAGCTCTGTGCGCGGCCCGCACACATCCGGGTCTCCGTGGCTCCGTAGTGGTGGTGGCGGCGGCCGCCATTGTGGTGCGGAGGCGCTGGGTTAACGGTGAGGGCGGCCGGGGGGCTACGGGGGCCCAGGGCCGGGAGGGGGGTGCCGGTGCGATGGCGGGGGAGCGGCCCAGTCGGTTCACTGAGCCTTTCCCCATCCCTCTGTAGGTGCGTCGCCATGGCCGCCGTGTTCCCGTACCGCGGCGGCTGCGCGCCGGTGCCCACCCCGCTGGCGCCGCTGCCCGATTACATGTCTGAGGAGAAGCTGCAGGAGAAAGGTGGGTTAAGGCGGCCTCGGGGCTGCGGTGCTTTCCCGAGCGGGGCAGGGATTGATACCGCCCGGTTCTGTGTCCGTACAGCCCGCAAATGGCAGCAGCTGCAGGCCAAGCGCTATGCGGAGAAGAGAAAGTTCGGGTTCGTGGACGCGCAGAAGGAGGACATGCCCCCCGAGCACGTCCGCAAGATCATCCGCGACCACGGCGACATGACCAACAGGAAGTTCCGGCACGACAAACGCGTCTACCTGGGGTAAGGCAGCCCCTGGCCCTGTGGGACACGAGGGGAGCTGATCTGAGGCCTGGTTGCGGCTCATTGAGCATCGTTGGAGGGTGTTTCCAAAGGGCTTTCTGTGTCTGCTGTGTGTACAGAGCAGCTTGATGAGGATTGGATAATCCTTTTTTTATATATATATATATTATATATATATATGTAGCATATACTGCTTGGAGAAGGCTGCATGGAGACCTCATAGCAGCCTGAAGGGGGCCTATAGGGATGCTGGGGATGGACTCTTCATTAGGGACTGTAGTAACAGGACAAGGGGTTCAAACTTGAACAGGGGAAGTTTAGATTGGATATAAGGAGGAAATTCATCCCTGTTAGGGTGGTGAGGCACTGGAATGGGTTGCCCGGGGAGGTTGTGAATGCTCCATCCCTGGCAGTGTTCAAGGCCAGGCTGGATGAGGCCTTGGGTGAGATGGTTTAGTGTGAGGTGTCCTTGCCCATGGCAGGGGGGTTGGAACTGGATAATTTTAAGGTTCTTTCCAACCCTAACTATCCTATGACTCTCTATGTATAAGGGTATAAGGGTTGCAGTGCAGAAGGGGGTTAGGATAGGAAGTTGTTGCATTGAATTTAGGAGAAAAACATTCCTCTGGTTAACACGTTGTCTTAGAAGAAGCTTTGGGGAGAGTGTGAAGTAGCCAGCATGGGCTTTTTTGCAATATTAAAAGGCATTGTGAGTGTTGTTTGTTATCCTGGTTGAGAGGGTTTATCTCATGCATGTCATGTCCACTGCACTAATGTACTATTCATTGCCCATAAAATGTCCAGAAACTCCCTGTTTTCATCTGTAACACCCTTAACGTGTACAATCTGTTGGAAGCCAAACCAGTGGAACAGTTTTTGGTAATACAATGCATGAAGCACAAGGACAGTGTGCACAGTACATGAATTTATCACTGGAGGCCTTTATGAGCAGGTTAGATGAGCAGTTTCCAGCAGGGAAAGGTGTGGAGGTAATTTGGCTTGTGGCAGTGGATGCTTCTTTTCTTGAGAGTCCCTTCCAGCCCTCATTCTCCTTGATTCCTGATTGCAGTGCTCTGAAGTACATGCCTCATGCTGTGCTGAAGCTCCTGGAGAACATGCCCATGCCATGGGAGCAAATCCGAGATGTTCCAGTCCTGTATCATATCACAGGAGCCATCTCTTTTGTGAATGAGATCCCCTGGGTCATAGAGCCTGTGTACATTGCTCAGTGGGGGTAAGTGCCTTCTTCCTTTGTCCTGGTGGGAACCTGGGAGCAAACATTTGTGCATCCATAATAAAAGTGATATTTAATGGCCTCTGTGTTTCTACCAGGTCAATGTGGATTATGATGAGGCGAGAGAAGAGGGATAGGCGTCACTTCAAGAGGATGAGGTTCCCCCCGTTTGATGATGAAGAACCCCCTCTGGATTATGCTGATAACATCCTGGATGTGGAACCCCTGGAAGCCATTCAGCTCGAGCTGGATCCAGAGGAAGATGCCCCAGTGCTGGACTGGTTCTATGACCACCAGCCACTAAAAGACAACAGGAAGTATGTGCCTCTGGTACCGCAATTCATTGAGAGGGGTGAACCAGATGCACTACATAAATTACTTATACATAGCAGTATATAACCTTTGGTTGTGCTATGCTGGGCTATGTGTGATGTTGGTGGGGGGAGAAAAGCCTGCCTTCAAGGATGAGAGGGGGAACCTGACTCTTGTAAAGCTATACCTCGTCTGCAGCTTCTTGGGAAACAAGTCTTCTCTGTCCAGGAGGGCTGCTGCCTGTTTAACTGCTAACACTGATGTTTCTTACCATGCCATAATGATGACAACCTGTCTTGTCTAGTAGCAGTTTGAATTCATGTATGTGGTGTGTCAGTTTGGATATGGAGGAGGAGAGAAACTGGAGCAGTCAGTATTTTCTGGGCAGATGAAGTCTGTATTGGTCTTTAGCTGTCCTGCAGCCTCTCTTTCTATCTGGAGGGGCCCATGTGCTAGCTATCCTTGTTGTTTTCTGCGAATGATGGGTCATGAAAGGTATTTGGTTATTTCTAGTTCTTTGGTAAAGGCCCAGTTGCCTTCTGGCAATGAACTGAGTGTCTGTGCTTGGTTCTTTCACAGGTATGTGAACGGTTCAACGTACCAGCGCTGGCAGTTCACTCTCCCCATGATGTCCACACTGTATCGTTTGGCCAACCAGCTGCTCACTGACCTTGTGGATGACAACTACTTCTATTTGTTCGACCTGAAAGCTTTCTTTACCTCCAAGGCACTGAACATGGCTATTCCTGGAGGTCCCAAGTTTGAGCCTCTTGTTAGAGACATCAATCTTCAGTAAGTGTTGGGTTTAGGAGGAAAGATAAGTGGTTATCTTGGAAAGGGCTCGAGGGTTAATCTCTTGGCTGGTGTCTTTCCTTGGGTGATCTATTTCTGGGTCTTCACTCTCTTTAGCATTAAGTCTGTGATGTGCTTGCTGCTCTGGACACTAAATGGTTGTTAGCGTGAAGAGAAGCCTAAAGAAAAAGCGTTGATATCATGTCTTCAATCAAAAACATTTGCCTTTCTGTCCCCTGACTGCTCATGTAATCATTTCTTGTCTCTTTTAAGGGATGAAGACTGGAACGAATTTAATGACATCAACAAGATTATCATCAGGCAGCCGATCAGGACAGAGTACAAAATCGCTTTCCCATACCTGTACAATAACCTGCCACACCATGTTCACCTGACCTGGTAAGTGCAGCACCCTCGAGAACAGGGAGAGGAGGGGGGGGCTGTCAGGATGCTCTAATGCGTATTTTGTGTTGCAGGTATCATACTCCAAACGTTGTTTTCATTAAAACAGAAGATCCTGATCTCCCAGCTTTTTACTTTGATCCACTCATCAACCCCATTTCACACAGACATTCTGTCAAGGTGAGTTGCTGTTCAGGAGAGCCAGTGGTAAACCTGACTGTATGGAAGTGATGGGGCTTTAGCATCTTGCTTGTAACCTTGCTTCTGATAGCAGCACACAGGAGTAAGCACAAGCCCTTTCATAGGAAACTCCATGGTTGTCAGTTTAGTCATTTCCTACTTCTGGGGCTGCACAAAGCTGTCTCCTTTGATCTCTGTAGCATGAAGCCTAATGTCAAAGTACTATTTTGGAGCTTTCTGATAGGTTATGTATCTTTCTAGTTCCTCTTGGTGTATTCATGGAGCTGAACTCAAGCCTTGAGTTACCTCTGTAACACCTAGCTCAGGGTCTAGTAGCCAGAGTTTGCCTTGTAGAGTGCTTTTTGCTTCTCTGATACTCAGCAGTGTCCCGCTTCTTCCATGAGAGCAAAGAAGTGTTCTTGGTTAACTTGGAAAACTGAGCTGGAGGAAGCAGGAAACAGTGTGGGGCTTCTGCATTTCAGAGTCAGGAACCACTGCCTGATGACGATGAAGAGTTTGAGTTGCCAGAGTTCGTGGAACCCTTCCTGAAGGATACCCCACTGTACACGGATAACACAGCCAATGGCATTGCCCTGCTGTGGGCACCACGGCCCTTCAACTTGAGGTCTGGGAGGACCCGCAGGGCTCTTGATATCCCACTGGTCAAGAACTGGTGAGTTACTTCCTAGGGGAAGGGCTGTTCTAGTGATCTTGAGTGAAAATTGTCATCTTACAATGAGAATAAAGACTTTTTCTGTGGTGGTTGGTTTCTAGGGGTTTTAGCAGAGTTTCTGCAGGTGACTTGTGCTCTAAAGAATGTGGGTTACCTGAATAAATGAGGCTTGGTTTGTCCCTAGGTACCGTGAGCACTGCCCAGCAGGCCAGCCAGTGAAAGTGCGAGTCTCCTATCAGAAGCTACTGAAATACTATGTTCTGAATGCTCTCAAGCACAGACCTCCCAAGGCCCAGAAGAAGAGGTAAGTGGGGGGTCTATTCAGTGGGGAGCTGCTGATCTGTGATGTGGCTTCAGCTGATTTACCATCTCTGCTCTCTCCAGGTACCTGTTCCGCTCCTTCAAGGCTACAAAGTTCTTCCAGTCCACAAAGCTGGACTGGGTGGAGGTTGGCCTGCAGGTGTGTCGCCAGGGCTACAACATGCTGAACTTGCTGATCCATAGAAAGAACCTGAACTATCTTCACTTGGATTACAACTTCAACCTGAAGCCTGTGAAGACCCTCACCACTAAGGTATCGATCCATATGCTGCTGAGTAAAGTTTACCTCAAGATTAAATAGCTGGTATGGTGAAACATCTGCATGTTGTGCAGGCTGACCAAACTGAAGCTGTTTCACTCCTATTGGTGCATCAGTTCTGGGTTTTCTCTCTTCCAGGAAAGGAAGAAGTCTCGTTTTGGTAACGCTTTCCACCTGTGCAGAGAGGTTCTGCGGCTCACTAAGCTGGTGGTGGACAGCCATGTCCAGTACAGACTTGGAAATGTGGATGCATTTCAGGCAGGCTCATTTTTATATTACTTTTATTAGGTTTTTTTTTAAGGTAAAGAGGGGAAATTGAGAATATGTGAACTGGCTTCTATAGGATGTCACAGTGTAAAAGAGGTGGGAGCAATGAAAACATGCAGCATTGCATGACATTCTTTTACCCTGGTTTATAAGAATTGATCCTTGTATGAGTCAGTGTTAGGAGCTTTATCTGACCTAATACCCTCTGCTCCTGGCTGTAAAATAAACCTGAGGCAATGCATGTAATGTTTGTTGTTATCTCTGACTGTGCTCCCTGTCTTTCAGTTGGCAGATGGTTTGCAGTACATCTTTGCTCATGTGGGTCAACTGACAGGAATGTACCGGTACAAGTACAAACTGATGAGACAGATTCGTATGTGCAAGGACCTGAAACATCTCATCTACTACAGGTTTAACACAGTAAGTTCCACCTTTCCATGTCATGATGACCTCATGTAAACTGAGCAACAGGGCAGGGATTGTGGAGTGTCAGTAAGTGATCTGCTCTTACCATGTCTCTGTTCTTCCAGGGGCCTGTGGGTAAAGGTCCTGGCTGTGGCTTCTGGGCTCCAGGCTGGAGAGTGTGGCTGTTCTTCATGAGGGGCATCACGCCACTGCTGGAACGCTGGCTGGGGAATCTGCTGGCCAGGCAGTTTGAAGGTCAGCACACTGTGTAAAGCTTGGATGTGGGAGGCATGTGTGGTAAAGATTAATACTGCTTGCTTCCCAGCTCCAACTCCAGTTGTCTGTTCCTACTCTGTTCCTGCTCTGTTCCTGCTCTGTTCCTGCTCTGTTCCTGCTCTGTTCCTGCTCTGTTCCTGCTCTGTTCCTGCTCTGTTCCTGCTCTGTTCCTACTCTGTTCCTACTCTGTTCCTACTCTGTTCCTAGTCTGTATTTATGCTCCATTTCAGTCCCTGTCTTAGGGCTCCTATGAGACTAGTGCCCCCAAGACAGGTTACAAACGGAAGTGGGGTTCCCTCCTCCATAGCACTATGGGGTCTATAGCCTCCTGATCATCTACTCCAAATTCATCAGTGATGTAGCAGTGTAATTTCTTCAGTTATCCTGCACCTCTGCACATTCCCATGCTGGGAAGAAAGAGGAGCACTGCCCAGTAATGTCAGAACTGCTGAAGTACTTCACTCTTTCCAGGCCGTCACTCCAAGGGTGTAGCAAAGACTGTCACAAAGCAGCGTGTGGAGTCTCACTTTGACCTGGAGCTGAGGGCAGCTGTTATGCACGACATCCTGGACATGATGCCAGAAGGAATCAAGCAGAACAAAGCCAGAACCATCCTGCAGCATCTGAGTGAGGCTTGGCGGTGCTGGAAGGCCAATATTCCCTGGAAGGTAAGTCTGTTGCTTGGCCTTCTGGTTCAATCTTGGTGTCTCCCAGTTGGAACCGCTCTTCTGAAGGTTCAGAACCTGCATCCCTCCAGTTACTGTCCCTCCCCAGGTGCCAGGGCTGCCAACTCCTATTGAGAACATGATCCTGAGGTACGTGAAGGCAAAAGCTGACTGGTGGACAAACACAGCTCACTACAACAGGGAGCGGATCCGTCGGGGTGCCACTGTAGACAAAACAGTCTGTAAGAAGAACCTGGGCCGACTGACCAGGCTCTACTTGAAAGCAGAGCAGGAACGGCAGCACAATTACTTGAAGGTATTTCTGTCCTGCCTGGGGTTGCTGAAATTGGTGCTGTTTTCAGAGGGAAGCTTTCACTGACTGATGCTGGTGGTTTGGTTTGCAGGATGGGCCTTACATCACTGCAGAAGAGGCCGTTGCTGTGTACACCACCACAGTGCACTGGCTGGAAAGCAGGAGGTTCTCACCCATTCCTTTCCCTCCGCTGTCCTACAAACATGACACCAAGTTGCTCATATTAGCCCTGGAGAGGCTGAAGGAAGCTTACAGGTAAGCAGTGGGAAACGGCTGCAGGGACAGACATCTGTACTGGGAAAGGCATCTGGAGCTATTTTGTTCTCTTTTGATCCTGGAATGGGCAACGTCAAAACTGTACTTCTAGGCTTGGGGATGTGGACTGGGAAGAGTTACAAATCTTCCCTTGATTTGCTTCATTGAACAGTATCTTGCACCAGTTTAATGTGGTGGCTGTTAGTTTGTTCATGTTTAGGTGCCTGACCTGTTCTTTCTCACTTCCAGTGTGAAATCTCGCCTGAACCAGTCACAGAGAGAGGAGCTGGGCTTGATTGAGCAGGCTTATGATAACCCTCATGAAGCTCTGTCCAGAATCAAGCGACACCTTTTAACTCAGAGAGCCTTCAAGGAGGTAGGTGGCCTGCTGAAAACCAGACCATGCTCAAAGTTACACTGTGTTCAGGATCTAAATGGTGCTAAGACTTTGTTTTCTGTCAACTGTAAGTCTCAGTTTTGCCTCTTCTTTTCTAGGTGGGTATTGAGTTCATGGATCTCTACAGCCACTTAGTTCCTGTTTATGATGTTGAGCCCTTGGAGAAGATCACAGATGCTTACCTGGATCAGTACTTGTGGTATGAAGCTGATAAGCGAAGACTCTTCCCTCCATGGATCAAACCTGCTGACACCGAGCCTCCTCCACTGTTGGTGTACAAGTGGTGCCAGGGTTAGTGGGGTCTTGTGTTCCATCCAAAAATGAGTTTTCTTATGGGAAGCTTGCTTCCTTTAAGTCTACTTGGGAGCTGAGTTTTCATATTTGCAACTTGCAACCAATAGTCCTTACAATCAGACACTGTATTTTGTAGGTTAATACGTTTATGTATATACTGGAGGAGGATAAGAACCTCCTTAGCACGTGGTTGACTTACATATTCATGTTCTGGATAGACTGGAGGGACCAGAGACTGAAAAATCAGGCATTACAGGAAGTATGTTCTGCACTCTGACATGTGATATGCATATTTGCCTCCCCAGGCATTAATAATCTGCAAGATGTTTGGGAAACAAGTGAAGGTGAATGCAACGTGATGCTGGAGTCTCGATTTGAGAAGATGTATGAGAAGATTGACCTGACGTTGCTCAACAGGCTGCTGCGTCTTATCGTTGATCACAACATTGCTGACTACATGACAGCCAAGAACAACGTGGTGATCAACTACAAGGTGATGATTGCTCTCAGGACTGTAAAATGCAGAGGTTTTGGACACAAGACTTGCCAGAGAAGTGATAAGGGGATAAGAAAACCCTTTCTGGGTCCTGCTAAAGAGCAGCTGCTCAGGTAAAAGGTCTCTGATGTGTTGTGATACTCACAATTCCCTTTTATTTTCCTCAGGACATGAATCACACAAACTCCTATGGGATTATCCGTGGGCTGCAGTTTGCTTCCTTCATTGTCCAGTATTATGGGCTTGTGATGGACCTGCTGGTGCTGGGTCTGCACCGTGCCAGTGAAATGGCTGGGCCTCCCCAGATGCCAAATGACTTCCTCAGCTTCCAAGACATTGCCACTGAGGTGGCCCATCCCATTCGCCTCTTCTGCAGATACATTGACCGTATTCACATCTTCTTCAGGTGAGACCCTGCTTTCCTCAGGTGAACTTGTGATCTGGCACCTTGCAGCAGATGCTGTGGAAATGGGAATTAGTCTGCTTCTACTCCAGGTTTTTGCTCAGAAAGGTTAGGAATATTGGAATTTACAGGCTTCCCAGAGCAACTGGGTGTCCACATGCCTCCTCTTGCTTTCTCAGTTCACTGTCCTGCAGCATCACTGGACCAGTAGAAAAAGAACAGCATCATGTGTTCTATTCTTGCAGATTTTCCACTGCTAAAATAAGCCTTCTGTGGCTTCCCAGCAAGTGGACATGGAATTTTACGTCTGTTCATGGAAAGATAACCCAAATAGTCATGGGTTGTTGTAAGCTAATGAAACTGAAGCTGCCTTCAGTGAGAGGATACAGAAAATGGGTCATTACCTTCAAACATGCTGTGGGAAACAGCAGTCCTGAAGCAAGTCTTTATCTGTCTGGTGTCTTGAGAAGTTGGTCATGTAGATCACACAGCTCTTCTGTGTGCTTCCAGGTTTACAGCAGATGAGGCAAGAGACTTGATTCAGCGCTACCTGACAGAGCATCCAGATCCCAACAACGAGAACATTGTGGGCTACAACAACAAGAAGTGCTGGCCCCGGGATGCTCGGATGCGCCTCATGAAACACGATGTGAACCTGTAAGTGCTGCACCCTGGGATAAATCAGTTGTCATAGAAAACAGGTTGAGACTGATAGGAGGAAAAGTAAGAATAGGTGAGGGGTCTGTGCTGTAGTTCTGACAGGGTGATAGGTGTTAGAGCTATAGTGTTCCTCTTCACTAACAGCCTGTGCACATGTTGTTTTCCAGAGGCCGTGCTGTATTCTGGGATATCAAGAACCGTTTGCCTCGCTCAGTCACCACAGTGCAGTGGGAGAACAGTTTCGTATCCGTTTACAGCAAGGATAACCCCAATTTGCTGTTTAACATGTGTGGGTTTGAGTGCCGCATCCTGCCCAAGTGCCGCACCAGCTATGAGGAGTTCACCCACAAGGATGGGGTCTGGAACCTGCAGAATGAGGTAGGGTGAGGGTTTGACAGGGTGGGAGAGCAGTCCCTCTGTGGCCTGTATCTGGCATCAAAGCAGAGCTTGTAACTGCCTATGGGAGGGGGATAACTGCTCTTTGCTAGCTGCATAACTGGGACCACAAATGAACTCAGTATGGATTTTCCTTGCTGGGAGGGATGGAGAATCCTTGGATGGGGATGATGAGGGCCCCGAAGGTGCAGAGGTGCTGTTCAGTCTCTTCTCCTCCCTGTGTTACATAAATGGCAAGAGCTTATCTTCTTGTCTGTATTGGAGAGAGGGCCCCCAGGAAGGAACTGATGGGGCTGTGCTCTTGCAGGTCACCAAGGAGCGCACAGCTCAGTGCTTCCTGCGTGTGGATGATGAGTCTATGCAGAGATTCCACAACAGAGTGAGGCAGATCCTCATGGCATCTGGCTCCACAACCTTCACTAAGGTAAGGTGGGAGGGAGATGGGTGGCAGAGCTTTCTGCAGATGTTTGAAGAAGAAGCTGAGAACTGGTCTTTGCTTTCCTTTCTAGATTGTCAATAAATGGAATACAGCTCTCATTGGCTTGATGACTTATTTCCGAGAAGCTGTTGTAAATACCCAGGAATTGCTTGATTTGCTGGTGAAGTGTGAGAATAAAATCCAGACTCGAATCAAAATTGGTCTGAATTCCAAAATGCCCAGTCGTTTCCCACCAGTGGTGTTTTACACCCCTAAAGAGCTGGGGGGGCTTGGCATGCTCTCCATGGGCCACGTTCTCATCCCACAGTCTGACCTCAGGTGAGTTGGGCTGCTCTAATGCCTGCGTGGGATGAGGGTTCTGTTAGATGCTATTTCCCATAAAAATACCTGATTCTGCTGAACCATGCCATGTTAAAGAGGTATGTTGCCTCTACAGCAGGTCAATGTGACCTGTAAAGTCCTGTCACTCCTACTTAACTCTTGTGCCTCTGTGCTCCAGGTGGTCCAAGCAGACAGATGTTGGCATCACTCACTTCCGCTCAGGAATGAGTCATGAGGAGGACCAGCTCATCCCAAATCTGTATCGTTACATCCAGCCATGGGAAAGTGAATTCATTGACTCTCAGAGAGTGTGGGCAGAATATGCCCTGAAGAGACAAGAGGCTATAGCCCAGAACAGGTGGGTTTCAGTGTGCAGGCAGATCTCTGTGTGTGAGGACAGGCAGTGGTGTGAAGTCTTGCACTGTCTCGGTGTTCTGGAGACCTGGGGTCTGCCTGCAAAGCTTCTGTCTTACCTCTGGAGGAGGTGTGGACTCTGCATGGAGAAAGTGCATCAGTGGCACAGTTCAAGGGAAATGGTGGTGCCAGAAGCTGACATGAGACCCGTTTGCAGTTAGTTCTGCACACTTAAAAGGGCAGTCTCGTTTGGCTGCTTGGCACCAGCATGTTCACAGCAATGGCTGGGGGCACTTTGCTGAGCTTCTTAGTGCTTGGCATTGTAGAACACCTCCCCATTGCCCCAAGGTCTCTGCTGTTCCTGTCATCTCCTCCCCTGAAATGCTCATTAATGAATTGCTGTAACACCGAGAGGTAAAAAAGAGTGGGGATTTTGTTTATTCCAGGCGTTTGACACTGGAGGATCTGGAGGATTCATGGGACAGGGGAATTCCTCGTATCAACACACTCTTCCAGAAGGACCGGCACACCCTAGCTTATGACAAAGGATGGAGAGTCAGGACTGACTTTAAGCAGTATCAGGTATGGACTGGGAATTTCTCTGGCTGAGTGTGAGGATCACATACCTGTCCCAGACCATGTCCTTTCAGCTTCCATTCTTGTGAGTGCACTTCCTTGTCTGTATGCTGCAGGGAGAACTTTTAGAGCCATGTGTTGGGACTGGTGGAGGCTGTTGGAAACCAGATGCTCTGAAATCTGTAGCTAGCTGCTTTTGAAGTGTTTGGATGGTTTACAGTGTCTTGAGGAATACCACTCTTTGTGCAACTGAGTGTTCTGGAGAGGGGAAAATAGGCCCCAAAAGAAACATTCCAAAATCTGAATCAGTTTTAATAGCAGTGGAAAAAGTCATTATTTAAAGCCTGTAATGATAGCTCCGTAGAAGGTCAGTCCCTGAGAGATCATCATCATCGTTCTACCCAGTCTGAATCGCATAGCAGTGCTGTCTGCACTCATGTAGGTGAGCTGTGTCCTCCAGGATGGCAGGCATGAGGCTTTTCACTTGGCTTCTGACATTATCATCCTCGCCATCATCTTGGTTCCTACAATGGGTACAACCAGGTTAAATGATCTGAATACAAAGCTGCTCACTAGTCTGCTCTTGTCCCCAGGTCCTGAAACAGAACCCGTTCTGGTGGACACATCAGCGCCACGATGGCAAGCTCTGGAACCTGAACAACTACCGCACAGACATGATCCAGGCACTTGGTGGAGTGGAAGGGATCCTGGAACACACTCTCTTCAAGGGCACTTACTTCCCCACATGGGAGGGTCTCTTCTGGTAAGAGAACCCTTGATGTTGCCTTCTCTTGCCATTTTGGTGACCAGGAGGAGTCCTTGGCTCAAGATGTACTGATTCTGTTGAGCCTTTTCCCATTTTCAGCCATCACTTGAGCACACTGTGTATAGCTCAGTTAGGAGAGTACCTGGGGCTGGGGTGTAGCTGAACTGCAGGATGTGAAAATATGTCTTTACATGAAACAGTCTTCCCCATTCCTTCTGTGTGTGTTCCCTGCCTCTATTACTTGTCCCTTATTTCTGCTAACTGCCATGTTCCACATCTAATGCAACTGATTGCCCTTTCTAGGGAGAAGGCCAGTGGCTTTGAGGAGTCTATGAAATGGAAGAAGCTCACAAATGCCCAGAGGTCGGGTTTGAACCAAATTCCAAACAGAAGATTCACCCTGTGGTGGTCTCCTACCATTAACAGAGCCAATGTAAGTGCCTGGAGCTTGTACCTGTAGGAACTGCCACTGGAATAAGAGCAGTGAATAGATGTAACTCTTCAGAACGTGTCTTGCAGATGAACTGAACCTCTTTAACAGCAGTTGTTCTGTATTCTGAACTTCAGCAGTGATACTGCTTGTTCTCACAGCTGCTTTCCCTTTGCAGGTGTACGTTGGGTTCCAGGTGCAGCTGGATTTGACAGGCATCTTCATGCACGGCAAGATCCCCACGCTGAAGATTTCTCTCATCCAGATTTTCCGAGCTCACTTGTGGCAGAAGATCCATGAGAGCATCGTAATGGATTTGTGTCAGGTGAGCAGTGTGTTCACTTGGTTTGTTTCTGTGCTTCTCATGTACCAACGGCCTCTTGCTAGTAACAGATTGTCCCAGGGCTGTAGCAGGCCTGGCCCTTCTTCCCAATTGACAGAGAGAGGAGGAGATGGGATTTTCCTGGGTGCCTGTTCTAGTTCGGTGCTGAGGATAGATTCTTTAGCAAGGCTGCTTGAACACAACTCATCTTTGCCTTTTCCCTAGGTGTTTGATCAAGAGCTGGATGCTCTGGAGATTGAGACAGTGCAGAAAGAGACAATCCATCCCAGGAAGTCATACAAGATGAATTCCTCATGTGCGGATATCCTTCTCTTTGCTTCCTATAAGTGGAATGTGTCACGTCCATCATTGCTTGCAGATTCCAAGTGAGTGTTTCCCTTTTCCTTCTCCTTGATCTTGCTGTGGAGCAGAGCTAATGAGCCTATCATCCTGAACCAAAGCTTTATATCTCTTGGGCACGCAGGGTTGGTTTTCACTGGGGACACATGAGGACAAAGTCCAGGGGTTGTTTGGGCAGATGCTTGCAGCACCTTCTAGCACAGTCTTCAACATGAAGACACTGTTCTGTTCTCTCTTCAGTTGACCATTCCTCTAAGCCAGAGCTCAGGAGCTCTGAAGTGAAACCCCACAAAGCTGTGATGTCCTAGGGCCAGAATTTGGAGTGAATCAGACCCAATTCTGTACCCATGCTGTGTTCAGTTTGACTGAATCCTCAGCAGACAATCCCTAGGGGAGATGACCCTTGTGGCTATACAGTAGAGGAGTAACTGATGCTTTGCCTAAACCTGCAGCTGAACCCCATTGTCTGAGGGTTTGTGTTTAACTGCTTCTCCATCCAGCTGCTGTGTGAAGGGAGTAGGAGAGTCCCTTTTCAGGATGGTTTGCAGATAGCAGCTGGCTTCAGAAGGTCTCTCTGTCAAGGACACGTAGCAACTGCAAGGGAGTTTTGTGCAAGATTAAGTTGTTCTGGCTTGCTTTCCCCTTAGGGATGTGATGGACAGCACCACCACTCAGAAGTACTGGATTGATATCCAGCTCCGTTGGGGAGATTATGATTCCCATGATATCGAGCGCTACGCAAGAGCCAAGTTCTTGGACTACACTACAGACAACATGAGTATCTACCCATCCCCTACTGGGGTGCTTATTGCCATTGATCTGGCTTATAACTTGCACAGGTGAGATCTTTAAGTGTAATTGGTAGTTTGTGGCTGTGTCTTAGTGTGTCTCTAAACTGGGTTGTATTTTAGGGAGGAGAATGAGGGGAGAAAGCAGAAGCTGGAGGGGTGCAGTGAATGGGATAAGACACCTAGTCAGTCCTGTCAGTTTGACCCATGCCTGCTTCTTCCATAATAGTTGTTCTCTTCTCCCAGCTCACTAATAATCTGTTTTCTTAGGAGATTAGACTGTTCTTGGAGCTGAAGGGCAGGCCTTGTATTAAGGCTCCCCATAAGTGGGGACAGTTATTCTTCACTTGTAGGGGGAAGGTTTTGAGTCCCAGCAAGCAGGTTTCTGCTCCAGTATACTTGTTAGAGGAGATACAACTTTTCTGGGGCTGCAGCATGGGTGTGCTGTGACTTCCCACTGAGAGGAGGTGCAGGAAAGAGCAGTGGGTAAGCAGCTCCCAAGGACATAGGAAGAGAAAACATAGCGTAGTACTCAGCAGGTACAAAGGTGCCTCTCTGCTGCATGGAAAGATGCGTGGCTGTTGTCTCCGCATCTCACAGCTGATGGCAACAACTGCATCTTCTGTTTGTTCTCTTCTTCAGTGCTTATGGGAACTGGTTCCCTGGGAGCAAACCCCTGATCCAGCAGGCCATGGCCAAAATCATGAAAGCAAATCCTGCCCTCTATGTGTTGAGAGAACGAATCCGCAAGGGGCTGCAGCTGTACTCGTCCGAGCCCACAGAGCCATACCTCTCCTCCCAGAACTACGGAGAGCTCTTCTCCAACCAGATCATCTGGTTTGTGGATGACACCAATGTGTACAGAGTGACCATCCACAAGGTGAGGCCAGAGGAGCATCCTGGAGGGGAAAGGACAGGGACTGTCAATGTCCTGTGCTCAGGGTGCTTGTGGAGGCTTTATCTCCCTCTGCTTCTGACTTTTGCTTGTTTTCTCAGACTTTTGAAGGGAATTTGACCACAAAACCCATCAATGGAGCCATTTTCATCTTCAATCCCAGAACTGGACAGCTCTTCCTGAAGATCATCCATACTTCTGTGTGGGCAGGACAGAAGCGTCTAGGACAGGTAGGGGCCTGGCTGCTGCTGTGCTTTGGGCTGGGAGCTGGGGTGGGCTCTGACTGCTTGGGACACTCACTTGAGCAGAAAACAGATTGAGAATCTTCATCTTCCTGCCTCTTAACAAGTGTGGAGCTGCAGTGTTTGGTGTCTGACGTCTTCTCAGGGAAGCACTAGCATGGGATGTAAAAGTAAAGGAAAGCAGGCATTGATGTTGCAAGGTTTTTGAGGCTCTGAGGTCTAAAGAGCTGACATCTTCAAGCAGGGCTTGAGAAACAGGGCTGTGCTCAGTGTTACAGCAAATCACATTGCACTTGGCTGTACATCCAGTGCAGTGAGAAGACTCAGGTGGCAGAGCCAGGGAGAGGGGGTGTAGGCAGCTGGTTTCTTTTGAGCCAGTCAGGGGTAACTGAACTCCAGGAACAGGAACTCTGAGACCAGTAAGAAGAAAATGCTGGGCCCTGACTCTGGTCTGGAACAAGCCATAAATTCCACGTGTATTTATAGAATTTGGCTTGAGTCTCTGTGATTCCCATGGAGACACTGCTGTTAGCAGAGAGCTGTCTCTGACCCTGCTGTCCTCCTGTAGCTGGCCAAGTGGAAGACTGCTGAAGAAGTGGCTGCCTTGATTCGATCGCTGCCTGTGGAGGAGCAGCCTAAGCAGATCATAGTGACACGGAAGGGCATGCTGGACCCACTTGAGGTAAGAATGCAGAAGGTAGATGACAAGACAGCCCTGTGTTCCTTAATCCGGACCAGTGTTCTCTGGTAGTTGTGAGCTGATTCCTCCTCCTCTTCATAAACCCCAGGTGCACTTGCTGGATTTCCCCAACATCGTGATCAAAGGCTCGGAGTTGCAGCTGCCCTTCCAGGCCTGTCTGAAAGTGGAAAAGTTTGGGGATCTCATCCTGAAGGCTACTGAACCCCAGATGGTTCTCTTCAATCTCTATGATGACTGGCTGAAAACCATCTCTTCCTACACGGTGAGCACAGCCTGCCTAGGCTGCATTTTGCTTTGCTTCTGATGCATGAGGCAGGAGCCAAGGCTTCAGAGATCCATCACGATTTGCTGCTTGGGAGCGCTTGACTCTGACTCTGCCTGGATTTTCCTTCAGATTGAGTCCATTGGCACTTCCCATGCAGCATCCACATGCCCACAGTGCTGGACACAAGGGCCTTATGTATTTGTTTTCCATCTCCTTTTCTCCTCCAAGGCATTCTCTCGTCTGATTCTGATCCTCCGAGCGCTTCATGTGAATAACGATCGAGCCAAAGTCATTCTGAAACCAGACAAGACAACCATAACAGAGCCTCACCACATCTGGCCAACCCTCACAGATGAGGAGTGGATCAAGGTGGAGGTGCAGCTGAAGGATCTCATCCTTGCTGACTATGGCAAGAAGAACAAGTAAGTCAGTGTCCAGCTGCAGTGATCCTGTCACCTTTTCCTTCCTCTCTGAAGACTGTGAACACGGTGCTGCTTGTGGAGAGTAGACTTACAAGGGCCTTTTGCAGTGAACTGTCAGCTTTGTAGGGAAACTGGTTATCATTACAGAATCAGAATGGTTTGGGTTGGAAAGGACCTTACTATCATCCAGTTCCAACCCCCTGCCATGGGCAGGGATGCCTCACACTAGACCAAGTCACCCAAGGCTTTGTCCAACCTGGCCTTGAACACTGCCAGGGATGGAGCATTCACAAGTTCTTTGGGCAACCCATGCCAGGGCCTCACCACTCACAGTAAAGAACTTCTTCCTTATCTCCAAGCTGAACTTCCCCTGGTTAAGTTAGAACTCATTGCCCCTTGTCCTGCCACTACAGTCCCTGAAGAGTTATTATTAACTGCCTTCTACTAAGGCAGATAAAAGTGTCTGCAGCAAACCTTTCTGATCCCTGCATCCTGTGATTTCCTCCCTTGTGCCTGTAAAGCTGTGGTCTCGTTTTTCACAGTGCCCCAAGTGGATGATCTGAGCTTGTGCTCTCGTGACAGGGGTCCAGAATGGCCTCTGAAACACCTGACTTGGGTATCCTTCCTCTTCCAGCGTGAACGTTGCATCCCTGACACAGTCAGAGATCCGAGACATCATCCTGGGCATGGAGATCTCTGCCCCCTCGCAGCAGAGGCAGCAGATAGCCGAAATTGAGAAGCAGACCAAGGAGCAGTCACAGCTCACAGCCACCCAGACCCGCACGGTGAACAAACACGGGGATGAAATCATCACCTCCACCACCAGCAACTACGAGACCCAGACCTTCTCCTCCAAGACCGAGTGGCGGGTCAGGTAGGCAAGCAGGCAGGGCTGTTGTGTGGTGCTTGGGGAGGGATCTGTGCACCCTTCCATCCTCATCTCTCCTCTTCACAGAGCCATTTCTGCTGCCAACCTCCACCTGCGAACAAACCACATCTATGTTTCATCGGATGATATCAAGGAAACGGGCTACACATACATCCTGCCCAAGAATGTGTTGAAGAAATTCATCTGCATCTCCGATCTGCGGGCCCAGGTGAGTGTGTTACAGCTGTACCACACTCTGCTGGGGCACACAGCAGGCCTGGGCAGCCAGGAAGTACTGGGGAGACAGGCACTGGTAATACAGCTGAGCACACAAGTTCTAGATGGGGTTGAATGGTTCCTTGAGGGGAAGCTCAGCATGTAACCAAACTGAGATGCTCTCCTTTAATGAGAGCCTGTGGGTTGAGAGATCAGCTCCTGAGGAGCTGAGGGCTCATCTAGGCTTCTAAGGCAGGTGTCTGTTCCTAGATTGCAGGTTACCTGTATGGAGTGAGCCCTCCTGATAACCCCCAGGTGAAGGAGATCCGGTGCATTGTGATGGTGCCCCAGTGGGGCACACACCAGACCGTGCACCTCCCAGGGCAGCTGCCACAGCACGAGTATCTCAAGGTGAGTTGAGCTGTTGGAGATGTGGGACTTGGAGAGCTCGGCCTGACACCGAGCAGGCAAAGGGAAGCCTTTGCTCCCTGTGTGTTTGTTGGCCTGGTTTTAAATACCTTTTATTCCCCTCTCAAACTCTTTTTGCCAGGAAATGGAACCTCTGGGGTGGATTCACACCCAACCAAACGAGTCCCCTCAGCTCTCGCCACAGGATGTCACCACCCATGCCAAGGTCATGGCTGACAACCCCTCCTGGGATGGGGAGAAGACCATCATCATCACCTGCAGGTGAGAGGCAGGAGGCTTCTTGTGCCCTCTCTGCCAAGCTGCAGTGCTTGGGAACATGCTGAGGTCTCAATATGTGGCAGAAAGGCAGTGTTGGCTCGTTCCTGGTTTCCCTGTTCTGCCCTGGATCAGTCTGACTTTCCCTATATCTTCTTCCTTCCAGTTTTACACCCGGCTCCTGCACACTGACAGCCTACAAACTGACCCCCAGTGGCTATGAGTGGGGCAGGCAGAACACGGACAAGGGGAACAACCCCAAGGGCTACCTCCCATCCCATTACGAGCGGGTGCAGATGCTGCTCTCCGATCGCTTCCTTGGCTTCTTCATGGTCCCAGCACAAGGGTCCTGGAACTACAACTTCATGGGTGAGCTGCCCCGCTGGGAGAGGGGCAGGAGGGGAGGATGCAGTGGGGATAGCTTGGGGCCCCCAAAACAAGAGGGATGTAGAGCTGTTGGAGTGAGGCCATGGGGATGCTGCAAGGGCTGGAGCAGCCCTGCTCTGGAGCCAGGCTGAGAGAGCTGGGCTGGGGCAGCCTGGAGAAGGCTCCTGAAGGGGAGACCTTAGAGCAGCTCCAGTGCCTAAAGGGGCTGCAGGAAACCTGGAGAGGGGCTTGGGACAAGGGATGTAGAGACAGGATGACAGGGAATTGCTTTAACCTTCCTGAGGGGAGACTGAGCTGAGCTCTTAGGCAGAAGCTCTTCCCTGTGGCAGGGGTTGGAACTGGATGAGCTTTAAGGCCCCTTCCAACCCAAACCAGTCTATGATGCTATGAGAAGGAAATGGTGCTTCAGGCTGTGTTCTTTACCCATTCTTTAAGCTTCATCTGCTTTAAAGATTGTCGTGTGTGGGTAGAGGGCTTCTACCCATCAGCGATGGAGGCAGGATCCATTCCAGTGCGTGATGGTCTCTGTCTCCACCCAGGTGTCCGCCACGACCCCAACATGAAGTACGAGCTGCAGCTCGCCAACCCTAAGGAGTTCTACCACGAGGTCCATCGCCCTTCCCACTTCCTCAACTTCGCCCTGCTGCAGGAAGGGGAGGTCTACTCCGCCGACAGGGAGGACCTCTACGCCTAGCGCTGCCCTCAGCCCTGCTCCTCGTACTGTTGATATTCAACAGCGTCTGTGCCCTGCATCCCCGTGCCCGCACCTCCCCTGCCCTTTGCCCCCTTCCTCCTCCTCCTCCTTGTACCCATCCAACGTCTCAATAAATTTTGTACGAACGGGATCGCTACCGGTGGGTTCCGCCTCGGACGGGGCGGGACAAGGGAGGAAGGAGGAGCGAGTGCGGGCCCCAGCACGGCCATGGCGGAGCCGCTCTGGAGGACCCCTCCGGGCCGCCTGGCCCCGCCGCACGTTTACCGCATGGCCGGGGCGCTGGGGGCCGAGCTCCGCCGCCTCTCGGCCCGCTTCGGGCCCGACGCCGTGGCCGGGCTGGTGCCGCCCGTGGTGCGGCTGCTGGAGCTGCTGGAGGCGCTGGTGGCCCCCGACGGGGACGCGGCGGGAGGGCGGCAGGAAGCGGAGGTGAGAGGGGGAGAGGGGGGGTAAGGGCTCGGTCCCGACCTCCTTTGGGGGTTCCGTCGGCCGTGGGGCAGGAGTCACAGTGGGGACTTGGCTGTCCCCATCGCTTCCAATGGCTCTGACCTGGCTGGCCCTGTCCCTGTGGAATGGCTCGGACCTGGCTGTCCCTGTCCCTATGGAATGGCTCTGACCCGGATGGCCCTGTCCCTATGGAATGGCTCGGACCTGGCTGTCCCTGTCCCTATGGAATGGCTTGGACCTGGCTGTCCCTGTCCCTTGGGATGGCTCTGACCCGGCTGTGTCTTGTACCGATGAGGGTGGCTCTGACCTGGCTGTCCCTGTCCCTATGGAATGGCTCTGACCCGGATGGCTCTGTCCCTATGGAATGGCTCGGACCTGGCTGTCCCTGTCCCCAGTGGGATGGCTCTGGCCTGGCTGTCCCCATACCTTGGAGTGTCTCTGACCCAGGTGTCCCCATTTCCCATGGGATGGCTCTGACCTGCCTTTCCCTGTCCCTTGGGGCAGCTCTGACCTGGTTGGCCCTGTCCCCTATGGGATGGTTAGGACCTCACTGTCCCTATCCCCTATGGGATGGCTCTGATCTGGCTGTCCCCATCCCCTATGGGATGGCTCTGACCTGGCTGTCCCCATCCCCAGGACCCCGAGCAGCGGCTGTGGGAGGCCGAGCGCCGGGAGCGGGCCCTGCGTGCGCGCCTGTCCCGCCTGGAGGAGCAGAACCAGCAGCTCCTGGGGCAGCTTGAGGAGAGCCAGTGCCAGGAAGGTGGGTGTCCATGGACGGGGATGGCGATGGGGATGCCGTGGGTACCAGGGCTGCTCAGCCCCATCCACGCTGTGTCTGTGCCCAGATAGCACAGCACGGAAGGAGCGGGAGGTGATGCTGCGGCTCAAGGAGGTGGTGGACAAGCAGCGGGATGAGCTCCGTGCCCAGGCCCATGAGATCGTCTGCAAGAGCCGAGACACGGAGGCGGTGAGCGGATGGGGTGCGAAGGGTCTGGGGACCCCCTCTGGTGTCACCTCCCCATCAGTGCCCATGTCCCTTGCTGGGGGCTCGGAGCTGCTGCCATCACCTCACTCTGTGCTCCCCGGGCCCTCCAGCTGCAGGAGCAGCTGCACCGCTTCATGGCCATGAACGAGGAGCTGCGGCACAAGGTGGCCGTGGTGCGGGCGCAGCTCAAGAGCGCGCTGGAGCAGAAGTCGGACCTGGAGGCTGCGGTGCTGCAGAGCCAGAGGGGAACGAGCAGGAGGAGCAGGAACACCTCCGAGATCCAGCAGCCGGAGCCCAGCCTGGTGAGTGCAAGCCTGAGCTGACAGCAGGGAAAGCCAAGTGGGGCTTAGAGGATGGGGATGGAGTGATGGGCAATGGGATCCAGCAGCTTCATTCCTGAGACATTCCCATCTCTGCCAGCCACAGGGTGGGCACTGTGGGGTCCTAGCCTCCTACTGACCCGTTTTCCATCCCTCCAGGAGGAAGCTCCATCACCCACAGAGGAGCCTCAGCACCAGGATGCGGGCAGGAACCCTTCTCACTGCTGCTTCTCCAAGGAGGAGCTGCAGCAGATCCTGCAGGAGCGGAACGAGCTCAAGACCAACCTGTTCTTGGTGCAGGAGGAGCTGGCTTATTACCAGCGGTGAGTCCGGTCCCCCCGGTCCCTGCAGCCCATGGGCCATCAGAGCCTGCTCCTGGTGCACTCAGGGGGCTGAGCTCTCCATTAACCTCCTTCCAGGGAGCTGCTGAACGAGGAGAGGGTTCCCAGCTTCTTCTTGGATGCGATGAAGTCAACCATCAAAAGGCAGAGGAGGAAAATCAGAGCCAAAATGCTGGGAACGACGGAGGAGGCGGAGAGCAGGTGAGTGCATCCCTGCTCCATCCACCCTGCAAGGGAATTCCCCAAGCATGGAGCTGCCTCCTCCCTGCTTATTCCACCTGGTTTAACGTCTGCAGCTGATGCCTTGCTCTGGCTTAACCCTGGGAGCATCACGGGGCTGGGCTTGTTGTCACTGCTCACACGTGGTCCATCCACATCCATGGATATGGCAAAAGGGAGGTGAGGTGGTGGCCGTGGGACTGCTGCTCCTGGCGCTGTGCTTGGAGCCTGTCCAATGAGAGCCATTGAAGATGAGAGCAGAGATGTTCCCTGGAGGCTCTGCAGGATGTTATGGGCACCACTGGCCCCACCAGACTCGTCACGATGCATGGCACGGGGGGAGCTGGGTCTCACTGCCTTTTGGGGGCTTTAATAAAGGTCTGGAGGGGGCTGAGCTCTTCTGTGCTGCTGACGCCTGCTGCTTGCTTGTGTCGGGGTCTCTGCTGGCAGCAGGGGTGTTGAGCCTGGTGAAGGTGCCTGCTGCCCTAGGGATGCTGCATCTCGTGTTCCCCGCTTCCCTGCAAGGCCAGGATGTCACCCACCTCGGTCCCACAGTGCTGATGGTTGGGCTCTTCCCCCAGAGAAGCATTGGCCACATGGGGTTTGATGCTCAGAGGCTTTACAGCAGGATGTGGCAACCGGGGACACGTCATTGAGCAGTGATGAGGGGTTGAAGCTGGCGGCTGAAGAGCCTTGAGATCATGCAGGCAGGGCTGGGCTCGCCTTAGAGCACCCATGTGGGATGTGAGCATCACCGTGGCTCTGCAGGTCCCAGCTCTGCTTGGCTTGAGGGGTGCCTCCTCCCATGCCAAGCCTGTAACCCCCTTTGTGCTGCAGTGATGAAGATGAGGGCTCCTGGCTCCCAGCCCGCGGTACGGACTCTGTGGATGCTCATCCTCATCCTCCCGAATCCAGAATTAGGAGCTTGTAAGTGTGCTGGGAAAGCCAATGGGGAGGTTGGGATCCGATCGCATCCCTTGGGAAGGCCTCTCCCCCACGGCTGTTATCTGCTCTCCCTGCAGCTTCAGGCTCTGGTATCAGGACAGCAGCAAAGATCCCCCCGCATCCAGCAGCCCCGTAGCCTGGGAAGTCATCGACTCCCTGGACACGCAGCTGGAACCGCAGCGTGATCCCGCAGCCAGGCCCCCCGACAGAGCCTCGCCACCCCCCTGATCCCATGGGAACACTTCCTGGTGGGCACGGCATCACTGTCTGCTTCCCCACAGCACGGGGATGGGGATGCCACGTGTGGGACACTTGGCTGTGGGTTTCATTGCTGCCCATCAGCCACCCTTTCACTGTGCTCATGGCTTCACCTATGGAGGTCTCCACTTCTCTGTGCCTGCAGCTCAGCACCCTCTTCCCATCCACTCGTGACTCTTTCCATCAAACACCTCTCCCAGATCCTGCCTCATCTGGATGGGGTTCATCCCTGCAATGTGAAGGTGGAGTTGGGGTACCCAGCATCACCACACTGCACCGGGTATCCGGATGCTCCCAGAGCTGGGAGCAGCTGGATCAGCACCATCAGTGCCACGCTGCACTGGGACCTCTTCCTGCTGTTGTTGGGCACTGGAAGACAGGAGCAATCCCCATGTTCACAGGGAAGCATCCATCCCCTCGGGTGCTTTAGCTTTAGAACTGGAGTTGGAAATAAATCAGTCCTGTTTGCCCTCCGAGGTACCCACTGCTTGGGATGCTGCTGCTGGGATTCCATCCCTGTTCTCCATCACTTCCCATGTACAGGCTGACCCTTTCAGGGGGTTGGCTCCAATGGGAACACGGCTCCATGGGTGCAGTGCTGGCTATGGAGGAGT
Source organism: Neopsephotus bourkii (assembly GCF_033783945.1). NCBI lineage: Eukaryota > Metazoa > Chordata > Aves > Psittaciformes > Psittacidae > Neopsephotus > Neopsephotus bourkii. The sequence continues at coordinate 2,306,326 of NW_026901640.1, read as the reverse complement.
TAAGTGTGAGGAGCAGCTTCCAGCCCGGGTTATCCCCCCCCTGCCCCGGCTGAGCTGGCCTTGGGTAGGAAAAAGGTGTTTCCTGTGCATCTGCTGACACAACGCTCCTGGGGACAGGGAGAGGTGGGACAGGGGCCAGCAGCCGTTCAAAGGGAACACCGTGTCCCCATGGGGGACGTGGGGACCCCACTTAGCTCCTACCAGGGGTCAGCAGCGCCATAGGGCAGCTCATAGTGGTGGGGGCAAGGGGATGCAGCACGGACCTTGTGTGGGTTGGGGAGGGGGCCACTGGCTAAAGCATCTTTGGGGGTGATGGAGGATGGAGCAGGATAACGGCGGGGGTGATGCTCATGGAGCACCAAGCCCCTGGACCCCCGTTCCTGCTGCTGGGGTGGCACCAAGGGCCAGGAACAGCCCCCGTGGCGGCATTCCCTGCCTCCCGTCCCCTGACGTCGGGATCGCGGCGCCTCCTCCCGCGTTTCCTCAGGAAGAAACCCAAGGCTGGCGGGAGGAAGAGGCCGCAGAACGGGACGGGACGGGACGGGCGGACACCAGCACTGGGAGCTGCAGGGATTCGGGCCCGGGCGCCCTGGTGGGATGGGGAGCGCGCGGCACCTCCTCTGCCTCCATCTGTGGCTGTGGGTGCAGAGCTCTGCGCAGGAGCTCGATCCCGACGGCAGGAATGTCTGCAGGTAGGTGCCATGGGGGTCCCTGCTTGTGCTCCTCTGTCTCATGGGGCCTCTTGGCAGCCCAATGGGGTCATCGTCTTCCATGGACAGAGCCCTGCTGCTTGGCACCGCGTGGATGCGGTGCAGTGATGCTGGGGAGCGCGGCTGTTGGTACCCAGGGATGTTCCTTCACCTTCTCCAGGGGTTATTCCTCACGCAGGGCACTGGGATGGGATTTGGAAGCATTGGCAAAACTTCCCATCAAATGCCAACGGGAAACATAGGCACAGCAAATCCCAAAGAGCTTTTGGAGCTGATTTCCCCTCCGCTTCGCTGCTGCCTCTCCCATTGGTCTCACCATCCATGGCAGTGCCTTTCATCACCTCCGCTTTAATGCCTTCCTTCTGTGGTGTTGGTGAAGCTTTGAGCTGCTCCCAGAGCATCAGGGACCCGACACGGGCTCCACAGTGGCAGATCCATGCTGCCTGCCCCATTGCCTGCCCCATTGCCTGCCCCATTGCCTGCCCCATTGCCTGCCCCACCGCCCACCCGGCTCCAGCCTCTTGAATTTCCTTCTATTTTACTGGTTTCCTTCCGGAGCAAAGCCCCCGGGGCCGCGCTGCCTCTGCCTGCCAGACCCAGCCAGGGTGTTCGCTGTGCCTGAAGCGATGCTCTGAACCCACCCTGGTACCCTCATCCCTGCGGATGCTCCACTGTGGCTCTCTCCTCAGGCTCCCCACCGGCCCTGCGTGCTGTCCCGGCTGGAAGCAGGAAGGTCGGGAATGCACGGCTGGTGAGTGATGGGGGATGATGGAGCCCCACAGCTCTCTTTGAGTGGGGTGTTGTGCTGTGGGGACCCCAAATGCTCACTGAGTGGCTTGGATGGAGCGGGGAGCAGGGTGGTGGATTCCCCATGATGCCCCAGTGGGATGCGGTCCAGCAGTGGGGTGTGAGCGCAGGGGACCCCATCCTGCCCTGATGTGATGCTTTGCCCTGTCACCACCAGCACTGTGCGAGGGCGAAGATGCCTGCGGGGCGGATGAGGTGTGTGTGAGACCTGGGCTTTGCCTCTGCAAACCCGGCTTCTTCGGAGCAGACTGCAGCTCCCGTGAGTAGATCCCATGGGCTCACCCATCCCCTTCACCATCCTTGATAGGGGGGAGCTGCCAAGCTTCCCTATGACCCCCATCACCCTCACCACCTCCTTCCCCCTGCAGCCTGCCCCGAGCAGTACTGGGGCCCCGACTGCAAGCGGAGCTGCCCGTGCCACCCTAACGGGCGCTGCGATGCGGCGAGTGGGCGCTGTACCTGCGACCCCGACCATTGGGGTGCCCTGTGCCAGTTCCCCTGCCAATGCGGTCCCCATGGGCGCTGCGACCCCTTCACCGGCGCCTGCCGCTGCGAGCCGGGCTGGTGGGCACCCACCTGCAAGAAGCAATGTCAATGCAACCCGTCCAGCTCCCAGTGCGACCCCGTGAGCGGGCACTGCCGCTGCCTGCCCGGCTGGTGGGGCAGGAGGTGCAGCTTCAAGTGCTCCTGCAACCTCTCCCCCTGCGCGCAGGAGACGGGCAAGTGCGAGTGCAAGGCTGGGTTCTGGGGCCCCGCCTGCCAGCGGCGCTGCGACTGCATCTACGGCTCCTGCAGCCCCGTCAGCGGGCACTGCAGCTGCAGCCCCGGGTACCAAGGCAGGAGCTGCAGGGAGCCGTGTCCCGCTGGGAAGTACGGGTCTCAGTGCGTGCATAGGTGAGATGGGGGCGATGGGAGGGTGTGGGGGGTAACCAGGGGGTGCAATAAGACCTTGGGGGGGGGAATCATCATGGTTGTGTCTGTCTCTTTGGCTGGGGACCATCCTGGAAGGTTTGAGCATCCCTAGTTGGATGCAGCATCCCTGCTGTCCCAAGAGAAACAGAGAGTCATGGAATGGTTTGGGTTAAAGGGAACTTAGAGCTCATCCAGCCCCAACCCCTGCCACAGGCAGGGACCCCTTCCACTGGAGCAGCTTGCTCCAAGCCCCTGTGTCCAACCTGGCCTTGAGCACTGCCAGGGATGGGGCAGCCACAGCTTCTCTGGGCACCCTGTGCCAGCGCCTCAGCACCCTCACAGGGAAGAGCTTCTGCCTAAGAGCTCAGCTCAGTCTCCCCTCTGGCAGGTTCAAGCCATTCATTCCCCTTGTCCTGTCCCTACAGGCCCTTGTCCCAAGCCCCTCTCCAGGTTTCTTCCATCTTTAAGTACTGGAAGGCTGCTGATGGCAGCAGAAAGCACTGGTGTCATCCTGCTTGTCCTTGCTCCCATTCCTTGGTGTGATAAAGCCGCATCTCTGCCTCCCTCTTGCCACCACGGATCATTAAGCACTAGGGGCTGTTTCCCCATGGCCCCAACTGATGCTCGGTGAAGTTGGGGAGGTGGGGGGTGGGGTCCATGATGCGTGTCGGTGCCTCACTGCCCCTGTGCCCCTGCAGCTGCGGGCACTGCGAGCTCGCCCGGCCCTGCTCTGCCGTGGACGGGCTCTGCCCCGGCTGCCAGCCCGGCTGGAACGGGACCCTCTGCCAGCACCGCTGCGCTCCGGGCTCGCACGGCCCCCGCTGCCTCCTGCGCTGCCCCCGCTGCCGCCAGGGGGATGCCTGCGACCCGGAGACCGGCGCCTGCCCGCGCTGCGAGCCCGGCTGGACCGGACCCAGGTACGGCCCGGACCGAGCCCCCCCCCAGCCCCAGCCTCGGGTCCTGCGCTAAGGGATGCAGGGAGGGGGGGGGCTGATGCTTCCCTCTTCGTGTTGGCAGCTGCAACATCTCCTGCCCCGCGGGCACCTTCGGCGATGGATGCCGGCTCCTGTGCTCCGAGTGTGTGATGGGGAGCTGCGACCCGGTGTCAGGAGCTTGTATCTGCCAGGCTGGCTACTGGGGAGCCAGGTAACGCCGGGAGCAAGGCACGGATGGGTCCCCCGTTCTCCCCAGGGGTGTTTCCCTCCTTTCCTTTCCCTTCCAGCTGCAATGACACCTGCATGGAGGGGTTTTACGGGGTGAACTGCTCCTCGTCCTGCCAGTGCTCCCGGGGGACCTGCGACCCTGTGCGGGGCGACTGTGTGCTGAGTAAGGGCATCCTCAGATTTACCCCACTTGGTGCCTCGCAGCCCCACCATGAGCAGTGGGGGTGGCTCTTTGGGGTTGGCAGCTTCAGGACGTGCTGGCCTCAACCCATCTTCTCCCCACAGGTTTAAAGGACCACGGAGCTCTTGCAGCCGCCATCCTCGTCCCCCTCCTGCTGCTGCTGCTCTGCATCGCCTGCTGCTGCTGCGGAGCTGGTCCAGCAGACGCCAGGGACAGGTATTGCTTCCTATTTGCCAGTCCTCGATGGAAAAGCCCCATCTCCCGCATCCCTTGATGCCCACATCCCCTGTGCAGGGCAGCCGTGGCGGATGATGATGTGGTTGCCAGGATGAAGCACCACGTGCGGGGCGTGCTGGCGAACCTCAGCGCGATGATGCCCTGCTTCAACCTGGGCGGCTCGAAGCTCCCCAAAGTCACAGGTGAAAAGAAGCAAGCTCCCCCCCTTCATCATCACCATTTGGGGGTGTCTGAGCTCACTTTTGGGGTGTTTTCTCCTCCCCAGTTTCCCACCACGACACAGAGATCCCCTTCAACCCCAGCTTCATCGAGCCGCCATCGGCTGCGTGGGTTTCAGACAGCTCCTTCTCCTCCTTTGACACTGACAATGAGGGACCCGAGTACTCCGTCCCCCCCAGAGAAGGTGACCTGCTCCCCCTCTACGGGTCAATTCTGCTCCATTGGGTGCCCAAGGGCTGGGTGCTGGGCATGGGTAGTGGTTGTTTTCATGCCCTTGTTTTCCTGCTTGTAAGGACACCCATGCTTAACCTCATGTGGTGGGATGTGCCTGGTGCGGGTACCCCTGATTCACAACCTCTTCCCATGAAAACATCCCCAGAGACAACCCTGTTGCATCAGCCTCTCTCCTGCTTGTCCCAAGTGTGTCCCTGGGCTCCATCAGCCCTAACCCATCCCCTTCTCCCGCAGGCATCCCGCTGCTGGGGGGGGCTGAGCTGCAGGATGGGGTATCCCCCATAGGCGAGGTGCTCCCGGATCCATCCGCCTTTGACTCCGAGGATGTCTCGCAGCCCTTCGCCATCCCTCGCACCTCCAGCATCGCCAAGGCCAAGCGCCCCTCCGTATCCTTTGCCGAGGGGACCAAGTTTGGGATGATGGAGACCCCCAGCCCTGGGAGAAAGCCCAAGGCCCCATGGGGCCCATCCAAGCTGTCCCAACCACCGGGGGACAAGGAATCTGAGCCGTGCACTGAGCGCCCGGGCAGTGATTGCTACGAGAGCCCTGACCCCATGGGCAAGGGGGACGAAAGCCACCGTCCATCCCCAAGGGCCACCCCAGGGGGACGCCGGCGCGTGGTGTCCAGCACCAGGCACGTGGCCCAGAGAGTGGAGGCCCTGGAAGCGGCTGCGAGGTCAGGAAGCTGGGAGGCGAAGGGGAAGGATCCCAATGTCACCACCATCTACGTGATGGTGGGAACGGGCGGGCAGGACCCCAAAGCAGAGGGAGGTGGTGAGGGCCCGGTCCAGGCAGTGCTGAAGCGGTTGGGCAGCTTGCAGAGGGGTAAATGGGCTGCCAAGGAGGAGCCCAAGGTGAGGAAGAGCTTTGAGGTCATCCAGAAACCGCCCCGCCGGGCCCTGGGGCAGCGCAGAGACTCGGTGAATAGCTGCAAGCAGAGGGAGAGCATCCCTGGGGCTGCCACTGAGGCAAGCAGCAAGCATCAGCCTGGGAAGAGACAGTCCTTCCTTCTGGCATCTCCCTCACTGAAGAGCATCGGGGACCGGGATGGAGGCAGTGATGCCGTGGGTGCCATGGAGAGGGGTAAAAGCCCTGAAGGAAAGGGATTGGCTGCATCAGAGGAAGAACCCAAGTATGAGAACGTGATGAGCAGCAGCACTGGTTCACCCCCCAGCACCGCTGAGGAGGCAGCAGCCACCCCTGCGGCCACCTGGGCCACCACTGCCTGCACTGGTGGCATCTCTGAGCCCAGTGTGGGAGCTGAGGACCCTCTCTGAGCTTGAACTGGAGAAGCATTGAGCATTCCCATTGATCCCTTTCCTGTTGTTGGGGTGGACCTTTGAAGGGTGATGTGATGCAGTGATGGATGATGTATGATGGGTGATGCTATGCGATGATGGGTGATGCATGATGGGTGATGTGATGCGATGATGGGTGATGTATGATGGGTGATGTGATGCGATGATGGGTGATGCTGAGAGCCACAGCAATGGCAGCCCCATGGGTTGCTGCTTCAGGGCTGTTTCCTGCTTGCCCCTGTCCTGTGTGCTTCACTTTGGACCTGCCACAACACAGCGATGCTCTGGATGCAGCAGTGGCACCTTCTAGTCTCTGTCAGCATTGTGTTTGGGGGCACACATCTTCCTCATGAATGACAGTGGGGCTGCAGGGGGTCACACACAGGTAAAAACCAGTTTCACCCCATTGGCTCCCACCTTTCCCTGTCCCAGCTCCATAAAGCTGCCTGGAGCCTCTTGCTGTAAAGATGCTTCTCTTGCTGGGAGGGATTATGTTATGAAGAGGGGCCGGGGGTAGGTGATGGGCTGTGACAAGCAGCTTCAGTGAGAACTGATTATAGCTGCTTATCTCGAAGGGTATCTGGGTCTGCAGGGGTTTATGTGGGTCTCTCAGGCTGCCTTCGTTCCTATGTGCATGCATAGCACATCACAAGGCTCGTGGCGTGGCATGCAGTTTATCAATGGCCTTCTAAACTCCATGCAATACCAGGCTCCAGTTTTGCAAGAGCAAATGTGGCACCTGGGCCATGGCCATCGACCTGTCCTTGCACATGGCACTGATAAGGACACGACATGCATGGAAAATTCCATTGCCACGGGTGCCATCCCCTCACCATGGGTGCAAGAAGTGGGATGAAGGGGCTGTAGCATCTCCGGCATGGCCAGAAGCCCTCGGGCAGCACAGAGAGATGGGCACAGGGGGGTCAAGGTGCCAAAGAGGGTTTGCAGCATGAACTGGTTTTAGATGTATCTAAGTCCAGAAGTTTCTTACCTATTCTTCTGTTATTTCACATGGTTTGGAAGCCTCTGGATGAAAATTAAACGTTACCAAAGCCCTTTAGGAGTTGGGTTTCCCATCCACCCCTAAGAAATACTCTCTAAAGTGTAGAAACCATCAATAGCCTTAAGCTTTCCGTTTGTTGGGTTTAATTTTTCTATTGTTTCTATTGAATTCTGAAGTCTCACTTACAGAGCTGAACCCAGAGCAGTGCTGGAGACCGGAGCATCCAGAGCACCCACCCCGCAGCCTGTATCCCACATCATGTGTGGAGCTGTGTGTGAACCCCATTCTGATACAGCTGTGTTGGGGTTTGGGGTTTCAGCATCAGTGGGGTTTGCTTTTTCCCCTGGTGCTTCTTATGGATGCTTTTCATGGATGTATCCCCGTGCTCTCACGGGGATGAGCAGCAGGGTGCAGCACTCCTTCCTGCAGTGGCATCACCCACTGCTGTCATTATAGCACCAAATACTGTGGGATAGGGATAAAACCGCTCATCCTGGCCCCGAGCATCCTCCTGCCTGCATCCCCGCTCTGTTTTGACACTATGATACACAGAGGCAAGGACAGCCCCATATGTTATTTATAAGCAGCCATTTTTCCTGCCCTGATCCATTGGCTATTTCCAGCCTGGGAGCGGAGTGATGCTGTGCCAGAAGCGAACGTCACAGGAGCTGGTTCACCCCGGGTACAGCATGTGAAGAGCTGACACCGGCCTTCCCTCATGTGGAAACGAGCCACCCGGCCTTGAGAAAACGCTGTTGTCACATCCAGGGGCTGAGTGCCAGGCAGGATGCGGCCCCTGCTTGAAGATGGGCAGAGGTGGATTTGCCGTGTGGGGCTGCCCATGCACACGCCGGCAGCGTGGCTGCGCTGGTGTCTTCTCATTGGGGATGCTTTCTGATGTGGTTTGAATGCGGGATGAGGGAGGAGTTAGCATCCTCCCGTGCTGGATCGGTGGCTGAATCCCGCTGAAGCCATCCCTAATGGCCACGGGGGGCTGTCCCCATCACCGCAGCCTCATCATCCCCTTCCGAATGAGCTCTGCCTTAGGAGAGGACCACGTCGGAGCCTCCCTGGGTGAGCGGGCAGGAGCCGTCACCTCCCTCCCAGCCTAAACTCATTCCTGGCTGCTTTCTATAAATGTCTCTCTGTGTCAATGCTGTTCTTCAGCTCCACTTTGTTTTGCTTCTCTCCATGGTGTTTACTCAGGCCCCGGGTGTATTTATAGCTGGCAACAGATCATCTGATAGCTCCTTTGCTCCTTCTAGGAGAGGAAAACCAACCTCCCCCCATGCTCTCCCTGTACCAAACGGTTCCCGTGTCCCCAGACAGCCCCTGTGCCCTCCTCGTGCTCCTTCCCAACACCGTTCATGTTTCTTGGATGCAGATCTGGGTCCTGAGGTCTCCCCCCTCCTTGCCCATCCCAATGCCCAGCTCCAGGCTCCTTGTTTCCTTTGGGCTTTGTTTTTGTTTGTTTCTTTGCTTTGGCTTAAATCCACTCCCCAGCCATTGCGAGGCTCTGAGCCTCGTCCCACAGCCAAGCCGGAGGAGTTCCCTCTTCCCACCCGGCCCCTGCCTGCCCCTTCCTCAGGGATGCAGCAGCGGGACCGTGTCCGGTATCCGTCTGGGAGATGTTTACCTGCCACAGGCACCGTTTCCACCTCCTTTGGCTGGGAAAACATCCCTTCGCGTGATTTCCAGGGATATTTGTCCACCTCCTCTGGCCCGGGGCCCGGCTCATGAGTGATGGGTTTATGGCAGGACTGGAAATCCCGCAAAGGAATGCTCAGGGGAATGATGTGGTGTAAGGAGAAGGCAGGGCTCTGAGCTCGGATGCAAACTGCTCTCACACTGCAGCCATCTGATTTATTTAATGGAATAACTGGTGCTGGGGGGGTCCAGCCTCGTTACCCCCAACCCCGGTCAGCCCCGGGCTGGGTGCTGGGTCCCAAAACCGGCTTTTAGCGGGGGGGGGTCAGGGTGCCTGTAACCGCTGCGGATGAGACAGCAGCGGGTGCTGCTGCTACCGGAATAGCTCCGTGCGCTCCGTACGAGCAGGAGCCGGTCGAGACCGGCAAGAGCCGGTACCAAAGCCCGCAGGGACCTCCCCGCCGAGCCGGGAGGCGGAGATGGGCGGGCGGTGGGGCTCCAGCCCATCCCGCTCCACCGTCACCTCCCGTTTTGCCCCGTTTCCCCCCGGTTTTAAGCCAAAGCTCCGCTCCCCCCCCCAGGGGTTTCTGTCCCGGCGGTGCTCGGGTGTCGGGAACAACGGGTACAACGTTCGGGTGTGTGTGGATGTGCTGGGAGAGGCCGGGGGCAGCGAGGGAAGGGGATACCGGATGGTTATAGGGCGGTAGCGGATGATTATAGGGGGATACCGACGGGTAACGGGGGGGTTATGGGGAGGATATAGAGGGTTCTAGGGGGGTATTGGAGGGGTCTATGGGGGGGGTATGAAGGGCTATAGAGGGGTATCGGAAGGCTATAGGGGGGATATGGAGGGTTATAGGGGGGTATGAAGGGCGATAGGGGGGTACCGGAAGGTTATAGGGGGTATATGGAGGGTTATATGGGGGTATGAAGGGCTATAGGGGGGATATGGAGCGTTATAGGGGGGTATTGGAGGGTTATATGGGGGTATGAAGGGCTATAGGGGGGATATGGAGGGTTATAGGGGGGTACCGGGATGCTATAGGGGGTACCGGGGGGCGCGCCACTGGCACGGGGCAGCAGCGGCGCGCTCAGCCATTGGCTGGCCGCCGACCAATCAGCGGCGGTGCCTGTTTGCTCCGCAGGACGGATAAAAAGCCCGGGGTGGGACCGCGGCGGCGCGGAGCGGAGCCGGGGGGCGGCTGAGGGTGAGCGGCTCCTATGGGGCTCCTATGGGGGGGCTGCATGGGGAGGGGGGTGTGGGGGTTGATGGGGGGGGAACGCGGTGTTTTGGGGTGCAAAGGGGGCGTGCGCGGGTGGGAATGGCGTGAACCGGAGGAGGAGCGGGTGGATGGGGACGGGGCGGGCGCATGGGAGCGATCGGTGGGTTGGGAGCGGGGTGAATTGGGGGGGGGGGGTATGGGATGCAGCAGGGTTCGTTTGGGAGAGTGGGGGGGTATGGGGTGACTGGGGGAGAAGATGGGGTTTGGGTGCCCAGGGGGGAGATGTGGGGCTGGGGATGGGGATATAGGAGCAATGGTGAGGAAGAGGAGGAAATGAGCCGGGGGGGGGGGTGTGTTTCTGCACCGGCCTTTATGTCTGGAGGGGAACCCTATGTCCTCCCCTACCCAAAGCAACCAGGGCTGGGGCCTCTGTGCTGTGGAAAGCCCTGAGGAGCTGCCTTAGGCTGTGTAGGACCAGTTGGGTTTCCCCATAGTGCATGACTGGGGTGTGCTGTGGGCTGGGGAAAGGCTCAGCTTGTCTAAAATGGCCACTTGCCTCCTGGCCCTGGGGCTGCTGCATCTTGATGCTCTCCAGAGCAGCCCCTGGTCTGGTCCTGAATCATCCTTATGGGCCCTAGGAACTGGGGCTGGGAGCTGGGGATGGTTCATCCCACGGCAGCAGCCATAGGGCATGGCAGTGTGCCGAGGTGGAGCAGCTGGGATGGGGCAGGACGTTGCCCCCTTGTCCCCCTGGATGGGTGGTCAGGTAGTTAGCAAAAAGGGCTGTCTGTCTGTACAGTATATGCATAATCCTATGTATAAACTGCATGTATAGGACCGATAGTACAGGGTTAGTGGCAGTCCTGGGGTGACCATAGAGCCATAGAATGGTTTGGGTTGGAAGGGACCTTAAAGCCCATCCAGCTCCAACCCCTTCCACTGGAGCAGCTTGCTCCAAGCCCCTGTGTTCAGAACACTGCCAGGGATGGGGCAGCCACTGTAATGCTGGACTTGATCTTAAAGGTGTTTTCCAACCTGGTTGGTTCTGATCCTATGTAGGACCCCATGCTCACCTTGCAGAGCAGCTCTGTGCTCCTGCATGGGGCAGAGCAGACCTAGTGGGTCACTAAAGTGCTCTGGGGATCCCAGCCTCTCCCTTAAGCAGACAAGAGATTGAAGCCCCTTGCTCTGGCATCGATTCATTGATGCCTTACAATGCAGGCAATGGGCAGTGGGCTCCAGGCAGTTGATCCTTGCTCCATTTCCATACCTGGTGTTCAGGAGGTGGAACGGAGTCCTTGAAGGCACCTCTGTCACACTGTGTGCACCAGAGGGGCTGCTCCAAGGGCATCGGTGCTCCTGCATCCCTCCAGGTAACTTGGCAGGCTGGTACCTGCAAGAACAAGTTTGACACCCGAGTACCTTGCATTCACAGGCAGGTTTGCTTGTGTTCCACTGGGGAGATCTCTTAAACCGGGCTGGTTTGCACTCTTTGAGCAGTATATGATGGGTGTTGTTCTGGTCCCTGCAGGTTAAGACTGATCGAGGCCATCATCCCACCCAACCATGGCACCCACACTGGCTACCGCCCATCGCCGGCGCTGGTGGATGGCATCCACAGCCATCATTGAGAGCCTGCTCTTCTCTGCTGTCCTGCTGGGCTGGGGCTCCCTCCTCATCATGCTGAAAGCAGAAGGGTTTTATTCCTACCTGTGCTACGAGTCGGGTAAGGATGCTCTGGAGACTCGGTGCTGATGCGGTTTGGTGCTGGGGGATTGACTGGAGCAGGGCTGAGCTCCAGGTTTGCCCTGGGCCAGAAGGAAGGGATGCGTGCTGCTTTCTAAAGCCAACGGCATCCTTGTGATGTGCCTGTAGTTGCTGTTGCTTTGCAGAGTGATTGGAAAAGAAGGCTTATAGATCAGGTAAAGGGTTTTCTGACAGCCTTTTCCACTTGGCCATGGGGTCTTCCTCTGCATCTGGAAGGTGATGGCTTGTGGGGAGGGTGTTCTGAGTTTGTAGAAGGAACCTATAGGTGTTCTCTCCTTAGTGGTAGGAAAAGAGCATGGGTGACCATAGGATTAGGAGAGCCCAGTGCTGCTGCTTGAGGAGATGCTGTGGAAGTAAATGCTGCTGATGCTTTGTTCCTTTCCCTCTTCAAACACCCAGAACGTGCTTAAACCAGGTTGTGTCTCTGAGGGCTTGAGATCCACCTTCTGGCCCCAGCAGAGGAAGCAGTTGTCTGTGTAGCAGCCACATCCTTGCAGGGAAGGAGGCGATCCTGTGGTGTGGGAAGGATAACCCTGGGAACACCGGCGTGTAGGTGGATGGGTATCCCAGCCGGAGCAGGGAGAGGATTGTGGTCCACAGTGGGGTTAAAAGCAACCTGAGGGTAAAGGTGTGGTGTGGGTTTGGGAAGCTGCTTCGGTGACAAAAGGTTTCCATGTGCTCAGGGAAGGGAATAGCGAAGAGAAGGGAGGCAGGGGGTAGGTGTTTGGGCTGTGTGATGGTGGATCAGCCCATGGTGAGCGTGGGGATGGAGGAGGAAGCGTAAGGGGAAGAAAAAGGGGTTGGAAATAAGTGCATGGACCCTCAGTGGTCAATGGCTGAGGATGGAGGGGGAAGTGTGAAACACAGTGAGAGGCTGGTGCACTGGGTAGACATGGAAGTGCTCGGGTCCTCCACCAGCTTGGCTGCTTGATCTCCATGCTATGCTCTGCTCACAGTGTGCACATGCCCCTGGGGTGGTGAGGAGGAGTCCTCAACACTGGAGACTGTTTGGTAGGGTTTGTTATCTCCAAGCCATGGTGACTGTGTCAGGAGCCTGTGGAAGAGATCCCATTAAACCTATCAGGTGGAGGCTTTCTGCCACCCAGATAAGGCACACAAGGCTTGATAAGCAAATGCTGACTGTCTCCTAAAGCAGCCCTTTTCCTATCTGCTTCCCGAGACCAGCCCTGCTTCCCTTGGGGCCCACCTCCTACCCTTTGCTTTGATGGCTTTCAACTCTATCTGCCCCAAATCAAGATTCACCTCTACTCCTCACCCCTCTTTGCCAATGGCTCTCCCCATGGGAGTGCTGCAGAACCACAGGGATAATGCAGATGGTGAAACTGCAGCCCTGGGGGGGCAATCCCTTCCTCCCAGGGATCAAACTGTGCCCTAAGGCAAGAGAACTGAGTCCCTGGAGAGAAACTGATGCAGCCAAATGTTCTCATTGTCCTCAAGTATGTGGGCATCACTGAACCCAGGGGAGGCCGGGGATGAGCACGGAGGACCAGTTACACCGGTTTCCTCCTTTATCCCTACTTACTCACTTCCCTTCCTCTGTTTTTTTTGTCCTCCATGTCATAAACTCAGTGATTTGGTTGGGAAGAGCCCTGGCTCCATGCATGGGGAATGCAGCCGCCCTGCAGTGCTCATGGAAGGACCAGCACCAAGCTGAATCCCACCTTGGCTGGGATGAGCGGTTGCATTGCTTAGTATAATGCATGGAATCCCGCAGCAAACCCATTATAACCGGTTGCCTTTGGGCACTTGTTGCTGATCCTGTTTGCATGCAAGAACTGCAACAAGAAGAAGAAGAAAAGGGACTTTTCCTATTGAGCCAAAGGTTCTTGGCAGGGCTTTCCATTCGTCAGCAAAAGCTCTTGCACTTTGTGATGCCTTCCAGTGAAACGCAGACCTTGTCCCTTCTGCAGGCTCCTCTATGAAGGTGGCAGAAAGGCTGCAATCCATGAAGGGCTCCTTGTTTTCCTGTTGCAGCTCCCCTTTTCCCTGCCTGCCCTTGGCTCCTGTTGGGCTTCACTCAGCCAATGTGCAAACACGTGGGGTCTGCCAAGCTCTTCACTCTGTTGTGAGATGGAAATGCACATCCAGACACCACATCCCCTTAAAGCAGTTGTGCCTGGGGGGGTTGTCCCTGCTCCCATGGCAGGTTTGACCACATCCCATCCCAAGAGGTATGCTTGAAATCTGCTGACAAAGAGGCTGCCCATGGCACTTTGTTCCCCTTTTAACTTTACTACGCTAGGGCTTGGCCTTTAAACCGCCTGAAGCAGCATCTTTCCCTTGGTGGAAGCGCTGATTCCGCAGTCTTTATCGGGATTTGGGCCTTATCGGCTGCTGGGGAGCTTGATCTGGTCGTGGCTTTGGGATGTTCCTGGGATTAAGGGGCTCAAGGCTTGGGTTTGAGACGTTTAAAAGAAAAAGCAATCTTGAACGTGCTCACAGAGAGCAGAGATAAGGAGCTGCCTGAACAGAGGGCCTTCCTCTAAGACTGGGCTGCAGGAAACCCAAGGGGTGATAAGCTAATTCACTTAGAGCAGGGCAATGTGCCTGAACATGGGCATAGGTGCTGCCTTACAGCTCCTTGCTGCTCTGGATGTGCTCTGTGGCGGGGAACTCGGGGTCTGAAGGTCCCTTCCAAGCTGTGAAGATGCAGGGGCAGGCCCTGTCAACAGGAAAAGAGTGAAGGTGGTAGATGCTCCTTGCACAGGAAACACACTGCATTGAGCAGCAGCTTTCGGTGCTCTTGAAGCTGCAAAACGAAACCACAGCTGGGGAGAGAATGAGAGTTTAACCGAGTTAAGCTCTGTTCTAGAGGCTTGCACCTGGGTGCAAAGAGAGGGGCATTCAGGAGGTGCTGGGCAGGGAGAGACACCCCAATACATCACATTTGCAGTGGTACAAAGCAAGAACATCTCCTCCCAGTTCCCAGAAGTGTGACACCATCCCGAGAGGGGAAAACATGTTCCATTGTGGGCAGGCTGCTGAGCAGTTGGTCTGCACACGTCCTTCACTGGGACTTCATTTCAACCAGTGCTCCCAGTCTGTTTGGCCCTGATTTATTTCTCTGCCCTCTTTAACAGTCAAAGGGGGAGGTTGAGGCTGTGCCCCACGGTCCTCCCTGCTTGTTTCCATGTGATCCATGGGGCGAGATGAAAGGAAGCCTCCTCTCTGTTATGTTGGAAAGAGCCAGGCTCATTCCTCTGCTGTGTGTGCTTGGGATTGGAAGAGGTCGGTAAAGAGCAGTTAATGATTGACCCTCTTATGGAACCTAGGGCACTTAATTTGGGGAGAAAGGATGACTTTAAATGTTCCAGCAAGAGGCTGAACAAATCCCAGCGACGAGCTTGACATAAAAGATTACCAAGGCAGCCGAAGCTGTCATTCTTTAAATAGTAACTTGAACTCCTAATTGGGCAGTAGAAATCCTGCTGCTTGGAGGGGGGGAAGCAGTGCAAAACCAGCCAGGATGTTCCTGTAATCGCCGATAAAGACTTGGAGCTGCCTCCAGCTTCAGGCAGGCAGCAGTGAACACGCATGGGTGGCTGTGCTGCGTGTCAGCCCCGGCACACGTGCACGCAGGTGGACTTGGCAAGAGGCTTTGGGGATGGCATCACTGTCAGCGCAGAGACAGCCCTTCCCCAAGGCGCTGATGCTGATGGAGCTGGGCACGTAGGAGTGCACTGCTCTGGAGCAGCATCTGAGTGCTGTTTGCTGTGCCCAAGTGCGTTAGGGAGGTGAGCAGTTAGGCAGGTTCTCTGCCCATTAATCCCCTCCTAGGTGCATGCTGTGTGCTGCTTGCTGACCTCTGTGCTCTGCAGTGGGGTGGCTCTTGGCTGGCCCTGGTGCCTGCTCCCACAGCCCCTCCGATGTGTTTCTATTTGTGGAGATGGATCAGGGGGTATCAGGGTGCCAAGGGCTGCTTGAATGGGTTCCATGACATCCCACTGGATCTTGCCCTTGTTGCTCAGGGGCTGCTTCTATTTTCACAAGCCATTTGTGTTCCCACACAGCACGGTGGCCTGGCCTCTCCTCGGAGCTGGCTGTGAACAAGGTGCTCGGTACAAGCAGGAGCTGCAATCCGGGGCCCTGTTCCCAGTTTTCCTGGCTGCAGGAAGCCCTGAGTCCCCCTCACTGTGTCCTCTTTGCCTCCTGGTGCTGCTGCTCATCGTGCGTGCCACGGGAGGGTCTGCAGCAGGGGGATGCTGTGGGAGCTCCCCAGGGTCATGTTGTAACTATAGACATCAATACATGGACAAGAGGCTTTAAATGCTGACTGCTTCTGCTCTGGGTCTCTATGGGGAGGGCTGATGGGCTCCTTAACACACACAGCCAGAAGCTAAAGGTCACTGCACTGTCCACATCCCTTCACCCTTCTTCCACTCCGCAGCTGAGTGCTGACACAGGGAAACCACAACTCCTTTGTCACTGTTCCCCCCCCCAACTCCTTGTTTTCCCAAGTTTAACCTCTCTCCCACATCTGTTTCCTATGGATTTTATCTGTGTGGGGAGCCCAAGCAGCCTGGATGCTGTGGGCGAAGCTGTGAGCCTGTGCTTGCCTCCTGGAGATCAGTGTTTAATCCCAAGTTGGTGGTTAAGATCCTGGGCAGCACCAAGAGGAGTGAGGGAAAGCTGGATGAAACGGATGGAGATGGAGTGGGAAAGCTGCAGAGAGCCTCCCATGGCTGCCCAGGGCTGGGTGGTGAGGATGTGAGGTGGGAACCTCAGGCTGGAGTTCTGGGATGCTGAGGGAACATGTGGGCTATCTGTTGCTGACTCTGGACAGGGCAAGGGGATCATGGAATGGGTTGGGTTGGAAAGGACCTTAAAGCTCATCCCATTCCAACCCCCTGCCATGGGCAGGGGACACCTTCCACTGGAGCAGCTTGCTCCAAGCCATGTCAATGGAGAGAAATGCCCTGTGCCTTCCCTGCAGGGCTGGGAGGGGACAGAGGGAGGTTTGCAGGAATTCCTGCTAATCCCTGATGGAAGGAAGGTGGAGCTGGGTTTGTTTGCAATGGACACAAAGCTGGGAGGGTTCTTTGGAGCAGCTGGGAGAGCCAAGGTGGAACCAGTGCTGTGTGATGGCAAGGATGGGGTAGAAGGGAAGGAGGTGCAGATGGGGGGAGCATGAGCAGCCAAGGGGATCTCCTCCACAGATGCACCAAGCAGTGAACATGAAACCACTTGTACACTGGGGATTCCTACTTGGTTAACACTAAGCAGGGCTCACTGGGATTCTCTGGTGCTGCTCCATGCAGATGTAAGCGACTTCTCTCTATTCCTCCTTTAATATGGAACTCCATCCGATCAATTATTAAGTATGGAGGAGTTCTACGTTGCTGCCTTGTGGCAGCAGTAAGAAAGCAAGTGCTTTGTCATAGCAGCACAGGCTCCAAAGGCAGATAAGCACTGGGAGGAGGAGAGGTGGAGTGCAATGGGGTTAATGAAAGCCTAAAGGCGCATGTGCTCCTGTAGGGTTGTAAAGCACCTTGGGACAGGCTTGTAACAGGAGGCACTAAAACTGCTGCTGCAAAGAAAAGGGAACTTGGGCTTTCTTCCTCTGTTTTTAAACTGTCCCGTTACACAACGTGGCTCTGTCAGTATGGGAGGGCAAGAACTGAAAGCTGGAGCTGGAATTGAGCCGTATGGCTTAAACCCACTGGGAAAGGATGGGAAATGGGGCAGGAGTTAAAGATGCCTGAGTCGTGTGATGAACAGAAGGCAGGTGAGCTGCCAGCCCTCCTGGGAGCAGGGTATGAAGGCCAGGAAGGAGGTTTCAGAGCTAGAGCAGTCGGGAAGCAGGGTGACTGCTGCAGATCCATCCCTCATCCCCATGCCTGCAGTGAGGGTAGGAAGCTTTTCATTTGAGCAGGCTGTTGCTCTGTGCCAGGCCTTGTCAGCTCAGTGTCTGGCTATATATAACTGCCTTAGCTGTGGGTATTGTGCCTGGTTTAGTTAGGGGAGGGAGCTCGGAGAACATGCTGGGTGTAGAACAGGAGGTCCTTGTTTCTGTGTTAGTCCCTTTGGGTTCTGGGTTTAGTCCCTGTAGTTGTTCTCATAGTGAATCTCTGTCCTTAGGTTGTCACCTTGTTGTTGCTTGGGATATGTGTCCCCTGGGTGTGCTTTTCCTGCTCCCTGCTGCTCTTTCCCTTCTCCATTTCTCACCAGTTATAATAAATATGGAGTGCAAAGGGTGTCTTCCCAGGGTGTTGTGGCACCTGAATACGGAGTCATTCTCCTTCCTGCATCACTGCAAGCCTCATCCTAACCCACTGTAACAAGGATCCTCTGTTATCCCATGCAGCAAACACCACCAGCAGCCCTGACCGGGAGAACAGCACGGATTCAGAGCCCAAATGGCCCTCCTGCAATGCCCAGGATGAGATGCTCAACTTGGCCTTCACCATTGGGTCCTTCCTGCTCAGTGCGATCACGCTCCCACTGGGAATTGTCATGGATAAGTATGGACCTCGCAAGCTCCGGCTGCTCGGCAGGTCGGTGGCCTGGGCTCCCCAATGGGGTGAATGCATGCATTGGATGGGGTTGGTGGGTGCTGTGCCTGTTGTGGTCCCTGCATCCCAAGGGATGGGGCTGGGAGCTGCTGGCCATGCGCAGGACACTGGGTTTTGGCCGGTACAGTGAGCTGCTCCATCAGGATAGGGCTCAGGACTGTGTGTCCCCAGTTCAGCTCTGCAGGGTTGCTCTGTGTTCCCCAGCCATAAGGAGCCTGGAGGAAGAGCGGAGTCACTTGTGACTCACAGAGGGTGGCTTCTTCCTTGAGCTGGGAGCTATGTCCTGAGAGGCACCAAACCAAGACGTGACCTCACTGCTTGCGAGCCGGGGAGTTGGCTTAGGGATAAACATGTCCTGCCTGTCTGCTCGAGGCCTTCTCTGCCTTGTTTTCTGCCTCAAATAGCAAAGCTGCTGGCTGTTTCCATGGTGGGGAGGGATTAGGGACTTGCTGGGCACAGGGGACCCCAGCGCTGCTGAGTTTGAATGCACTAAAACCCTACCAGAAGCTGAGCTGGTGTGGAGGGCAAGCCTCTGATTCAGGGCTTAGAATCATAGAATCAGACTGGTTTGGTTTGGAAAGGACCTGAAGATCATCCAGTTCCAACCCCCTGCGGTGGGCAGGGACACCTCACACTAAACCATGGCACCCAAGGCTCTGTCCAACCTGGCCTTGAACACCGCCAGGGATGGAGCATTCACAACCTCCCTGGGCAACCCATTCCAGAGCCTCACCACCCTAACAGGGATGAATTTCCTCCTTATATCCAATCTAAACTTCCCCTGTTCCAGTTTTAACCCTTACCAAACAGAGCTGGTGAATAGGTTCCAAGTGCTGTGACCACAACGGGGTCTCAGGACCAAGGTCTTTGGTCACCTCTTGGTGAGGGCTGGCAAAGCTGTATGCTGGAAAACCAGTGGGGAATTTGGGTCCAGCAAGAGCTGTCTCAATACTGGGAGGAGAGGCTGCTTCCTTGTGCAAGGTTTGCCTGTGATATCTGGGTATTCCCTTGGGGTTTTCTTCCCTTCCTGTTACAGGAATTACTCTGTGCCTTGCTTAAGGTGCTTAGGAGGTAGAATTTACCTATTTATCATTTACTGTGTATAAGGCTGGCTATAAGAAACTCATGGGTTTGGTTCCCTTTCAGTGCCTGCTTTGCTGTGTCCTGTGTGCTGATCGCCTATGGAGCCAGTAACCCCGACAGTAAGTAGGAATTCCCCCCTAAGCTGGGGGCAATGTGGGGCTGTGCCTTTGGGGTTGTCTAGAGGGGGAAGCAGAGGGCACACATGGCACTGTGTGCTCCCACTGGCACATCCCCAGTGCTGCAATGGGGTCCTGCTGAGGACACGGCAGAGCGTCTGCTGCCCCGTGGGAGCTGAGTGCCTCTGGTGTTTCACAATGCTCAACAGAGAGTGTAGCAAGGGCCAAGTGTCTGCGATAGCCAGGCCTCAGCAATGCGTTGGGGCAGGGCTGGGTCCTGTGAAAAGAGCAGTTCCAAACCAGTTCATGGCTTTCTCAGGGTTGGGAAATAACTAATGGTAATGGGGAATAGGGATGTGGAATCGGCTTTCTGGCCAGGGATGGAGGGAGCCTTTGCTCCCCAGGACCAGATAGCGAGATGGCTGTTTGAATTGCAGTTCTTTCATGGAAATCTTCCTTTTAAGACCCATTAAGACAAGCTGCATCAGCAAGTGTGTTCATTAGGGAAACCAAACCCTTCCATCCTGGAGGGATGAGCCCATCCTGAGCTCTCTCTTGGAGGAGATCCCTGGCCCTCCTCTGCACGGCTGGGGAGATGGTGCTGGGTGAGGAGCACTGTGGCACATCCTGAGGTTTTTATGGGTCAGGACCAAAGCCCTCAAGGGCTCTCCTCTTCCTCTTCACCCCAGTGAAAGCTAAAGGTGGCTTTTTACTGTTGCAGCTCTGTCTGTGCTGATATTCATTGCGCTGGCTCTGAATGGCTTTGGGGGGATGTGTATGACCTTCACATCGCTGACGGTAAGTGAAGAGCTATTACCTGCCTCTATTCTGTTCCTTACTATGGCTGTGAGCTGGGCTAGCAGGGAAGAACAAAGTGGATTGCTTGCCCGTGGCTTGACTAGCATGTGATTTTGTCTGGTACAAAGGGTCAGTCCCTCCTACCTGTGAGGCTGAGTGGTTATTCTAAGGCTTCTTTTTCACCCAGTCCATCTCAGGTGAAGGCATGGGGAAAGAAAAGGAAGTGGTGGTATCCATTGTCACGTACCTATACATGCAGTGCTCAGCTACCTGGCACAGCCTGGACGTGTGTTTGCACTGGATTCGGCTCAGCAGGGCACAACCCCTTGCAAGCACAGTTTGCATCTCAGCCCTGGGAAATGGTTGTTCTCGAGCACAAAAGCTTTTGCTCTCAAGCAGGGTGAGATTCCCTTCCAGGTTTCCTTGGAAATGCTGCCTTGTTGAATGCACCCAGCTCCGCTTGGACCCCTTTAGTCCATGGATTGCATTGCAAACATTGGTCAACCCCTGTCAGCTGGATCTCTGTTTTGGAGCTCTTTCTGCTCAGAGACAGAGGCATCATTGTCCTTCAAGCAGCTGCTTCATTTTCTACCTCATTACCCTGATCCTTGTCAGTGTGGATGGAACGGGGCTGGGTGGGAAGCCTCCCAAAGCACTGATGCTTCTTGAGCTGCCACTGAAACCGTTCAGGTTTGGATGGCGTTACCTTGAGCTTGCTATTGAAATGAAACCTTCTGTTAAGGTTACCTTGAATTCAACAGGGCTCAGACACTGCCTGAGCTCCTGAGACCTGGGTTTGGCAGAGGTTGGGTTTACAGATCACTATATACTGAGGCTGCTGTTGCCTTCATAGACTCCAAGCTTCCGAAGCTCCATGCAGAGGTCAGGCTTTGCTCTGCATGTGGTGTTCTTCACTGGAAGCCTTGGCCGTGCTCCTAAGAACTAGGGGGCAAACGTCATCCTGCCACGCTTCCAATGGGAGCAAGGAGAGGAGCACATCAGAGGAGAGGATTCCCCACCCTGCTGCTGTTGTCTCTCTGAGTGGTTATTAAAGGGTCATGGGTTATTTTAGAGCCACTGGTGATGAGAGGAGGAAGGGCAAGGGCTGAGATGTATTGGATGTGCTCTACTGTGGCTTTTAGCACCGGGAGCAGTAAGCAAAGCCAGTTACTTATTAGCTCTGTCATTAGTGAGCCTGTTCCACAGCACTAAGGAAGTACAGCAGCAGGAAAAAGGTGACATCTTCCAAGAGGAGCTGCAACCCTTGAGGAGGTCTGGGGCAAGCAGTGATGCTGTGAGTCCCTGCAGGGAGAACGCAGGTGGAGCCCGTGCCCTCTGGGCAACAGCAGTGTGTTTTGTAAAGAGCTGAGGTGGCTTCAGGCCTGGCTCCTCGCATCCAGATGTAACTGCCTTTTGGTTCCTGAGGCATGTGAATGTGATTATAAATAGCTTCAAGTGGGAGGGGAGCACTTCTTCCCCCACATCATAACGGAGCTGTGGTGGTGGCTGTTAAATGCAGGTGTATTTTGCTCACTGTCAGCTTCCTGTTTTGTCCCTGTGTGGTTCTACCTGCAAGCGGGGATGCTTATGATGCCTGCATGACGTGGGGATCTCCTGTGGGTCCATTGCACACGTGGACAGGAGCATGGCAGGGGCATGGGGATGATGCTGTACCAAGGGAAGGCTGAAGCCAGCACTGAAAGAGGAGCCTCAGAGACCTTTGTAAGGACCTTCGTTCTATGGAGGCAGCGAGCACTGGGCAGCTCGTGGTGCCAAGTGAGCTTGTTCTGGCTGCCACAGGCACTGGCTGCCAAGCACCCACAGGAGTCAAAGCAAGGTGACTTCCTTCTCCTGCCTGCCATGAGTGTCCTGACGTGCTCCAGGAAATGGGACAATCCCACTGATGAGTGAGCTGCTGCTCTGCCACCCCAGGCGGGAGTCGGGATGCTCCCCGGGATACCCGCGTGCATGGGCATGGTGCATCTGATGGCAGGGCAGGAGATCCCCAATGCCTGTAAAAGGGATAAACGGGATCTTTAAGGGATGCTGGGACAGTATTCCCCTCTGTCTTTTGGGTTCAAAGCCTTTCTCAGTAACAGGTCCCCTGGGTATCATGTAAGCACACGCAGAGCCAAAGCAAGCTGCTGTTTCTGGGTACCCTGTGCTGTGGCTTGGGGAGGAGGGAGAGCCAGGGAGCGGCGGTGTTCCTGCTTCTGGGAACAAGGTCAGGCTGTGCCTGTTGTTCACATGCAGAAGGGAGATTTCTGCCTCGTGACTCGGTCTGAACCAATGTGAGCGAGGGTGGGAAATGGAAACAGCTCCGTGTTGGTGGCTCTGACAACGCAGGAATCTGGTGCTGGTTCTGCTCTGAAGCTATTTCATGCGGAGAAACAAACATGTGTGATAAATTACCACAAAGAGCCTTTGAGAGATTGTTCCCTGCCCTGTTTTCCTCTCAAAGAATCACAGCTGCTTTGCTCCTCACCCTTGAGTCGGAGCAGGGGAGCATCTCTGTGTAGGGAGTATTTTCTGCTTGGAGATCGTAGGAAAACTTAGGGCTCTGAGGTCTTTTTTGTTGGAGAACGGGAACAGGAATTTCCATCTGCTTTGGACAAAGAGGGCAGCTTGAGGCTTTCCTGGATAACATAGTCTTAGTGTCCAAATATACCCCTGGTAAGGAAAACAAAGCTTAGCTTGGACAAAACCACCGTTCCCCTATAGTCTGGTTCTCAACCGCTTGACTCCTTCCTCTGTTCTTGCAAACAGCCCTTGCAAGGAGAGGGGAACTGGGTTTGGTAATACTGCTGTGGTATCTTGTGTAGGGGTTGTCTTCAGGCAAAAATGGATGAAATTGCTTAAAAAAAAGAGAAGATTTAAGGTCTTAAATTCATTATAGGACAGATGAGAAAATAATCCACAAGAAGGAAGTGTTCTATCAGTTTAGGATTGCGTGCCTGTAATAAGGGTATGGCAAAATGAAGTCACTGTCTTTTGGACAGGGCATGAAGTTAATAATACATTGAGTATCACTGACCTTTAAACAGGAGGAGTTTGTGTTTCTGTCATGGTGGGGTTGGGGTGGTTGCAGCAGAACGGGCAGAAGGTGGAGGAGGAATCCCTTCTGGCTGCGGGATAGGATCAGAATGAGGGGCAGGAAAACAAAGAGGCCCCTTGCTCTGTGGCTTGGTTTTCCCCATACTTGCTGCTATGAAGACAGCATGAGAAAATGGCTTAGCATTTACTAGCTGGTTTACTAGCTGTTTTTCTGTCTAGGGATGGACGACTTGTTCCTTTTGCTTCCCCTCTCCTCCTCCAGATAGGCTCAGGTTTCTTTTCCTCCCAAGTGCTCAGTGTTGGCAGTTTCCCCTCAGATTGGGTTGGATAAGACCTTCAATCTCCAATGTCCTTTTTGTGTCATCTGGCTGCTTGCTTGGTGCCAAATAGGATTTGGGGAATCTTTAGCGTTTCTAAGACTCCTGTTCTAGCACACTTGGGATTTGCTGGGTATCACTGCTTGCTTTAATACCCATCCATGTCTGCGGTGACCCTCGGAGCAGGAGGATCCACCTGGGAGCTGTGGGGTTGGAAAAGGGCTTTTTGTGATCTCTGGGGAAAACCAGCCCGAGCCAAGCAGCAGCTGTGTTTGTGGAGCTCCTGCTCCCAGCTGCCTGCTGTTTACTGTCATTGCTGGAGACTGCTTTAGGTTGGGGGTATTTGGCGTTCAACCAGTGCCCTGCCCTGGTGACAGCCACCGGTCCTTCCGTAACCCGCAGCTCTTGTGCTCTGCAGATGCTGTTTTCTGGGCTGTTGTATTTAGGCCACTGCTTCCAAGGAGAGCTTTTTTGGTGCCTGGTAACAGACCTTTGGATCCTTCGTTGTTTCCTGCCTGCAGCTCCTGAAAGCAGCCTGTTGGCAGCAATCCCGCATGCAGGCAGCCGGGGCTGGGTGTGGGGATGGATGCTCTCTGCAGAGCAGTGCAGTGCTGTGCTTTCTGCCTCTGCTCGGGGTTCATCACCAGCATCATTGGTGCCGCTCCCTGACCGGGGGTTATGTGAGGACCTGGAGACTGCACTGCATAGGCAGCTCTGCAGTGAGACAGAGGGATGATAAACAGATGGATCCTCCAGTGTTCCTGCGCAGGAATACTTGCGTTGTAAACACGCTGGCCCTGCCGTGACACAAGCCAGATTGACTTGCCTTATATGCTGCTCCTGGGAAAGATGGATTTGTTTTCCAGCAGGGGAAGGGGAATGTGATGACAGCGTTTGCTTGCTCAGGCTCCATCTGATATTCTCGGGATGATTTTTGCTCAGCAGCATCTCTAAACAGATAAAACGCTGGTTATGCCTTTAGTCCTAGAAGGCTCCTGCAGTGTCCTGCTTTGAAGGCCCTCTGAGGCTGACGTGGTAGCGATGCCCATGTGAATTTGGGGATGGAGTGACCCAAAAAAGGAGGTGGGAGGGGATTGTGCTGTCATCCTGCAGCAGAATCTCTCTGCGTTGACCAGCTTCAGGAGGGAGCAGCCAAGCTCTCAGCCTGCCACTTCAAAGCTTCTCCCTGCAATCTCCAGCTTGCAGGCCAGCATGAGTGATGGAAGCTGCTTAAATTACGGTGGTTTGGGAAAATGGGGAGGTCATCCTTTCCCAGGAGGGTGGGATGGTCTTTGTGCTCTGCTTGTTCCACTCTGCTTTTGGGTCCTGAGTGGAAGCAGGAGCTGGAGAGCCAGCCTGGGAGTGCTTTTGGTGTTGAGGTGGCAGAATTGGATGCTGTGGGCTGCTTCTAGCCGTGCCTACAGAGAGCTTTGCTTTCCCAATAGATCCTTGCAGAACCAGCCTGGTCTGCTCTCAGCAATGCCATCATACCTGGTAGGAGCCCAGGCACTGAAGTGGGGAGGTGGCAGGAACATGAGGTGCTATTGCCTGCTGCTTGATGCAGAGTTCAGCAGCTTCATATCTGCACCAGGCAATAAAGCCTTGGATATTGTGTTTGTGATTGCCTTCCTGCACCTCCCTCCTAGATAGTGTGCTTGGGCATGCAGCTGATGCAGAAATAACCAGCTTTAGCCCCTCTCCACAAGAGTTTCCTTTCATAGAAGGAGACAGCAACCTAGCTTGCCATGGAAAGTCAAACAGCAACACGGTTCGTGTTTGTCTCTGCTCCTTCTTGTTGCAACAGGAACTTTCTGGTTTACTGCAAAGCTTTGGGTGCATAAACCAACCTGGCATCTCAAGGTGTTGCAGGGTGTGTTGAAGGCTGTGCAGCCATCACAGCCCTGTGTCTAATAGCTCTTGGCTGTAAAGAGGGTGATGTGTAAAAGAACCTGGCCAGGAAAGGTGGTGGAGGCTATGGATTCGGGGTAAGGAGCTCTTAAAGAAAGCACAAGGGCAGGAGCAAACACTCCTGTGCTAAAGGTAACGGGTGCAAAGTTGTGCTGCCCGTCTGGAAAGAAGCAGTGCCATTAAGCCCATAAATCTTGGACTGTCAATATTCCCTGATGCTGCAGGCATCAATGCAACCTGATGAGCTAAGTCATTCTTGAGTAAAACCGGCTGCTTCAGACTGTGGTATCCGGGAGTCTTAATCCTAAATGCCAGTATCTTCTCAAGAAAGCCTCCTTCCCTTCCCTGTTTCAGCCCATCTTTTCCTTCCCCAGCTGCCCAACATGTTTGGTGACCTCCGTTCCACGTTCATTGCCCTGATGATTGGCTCCTATGCTTCCTCTGCTGTGACTTTTCCAGGAATCAAGGTGAGGCTATGGGATAATGACTCGCAACCAGTGCTGTTTGCTGGCATCTTGCACCATTTAGCAATGATAGGGCAAGGGAAAAGGGACTGTCTGTTACACCACTTGGAGATGTGCATTTGCAAGACTCAGTTCCCTTCTGTGTTAGGGACTGCCCAAGTGGTGGCCTTAATAATGCAACAACTACTGCAAAGAGAAGGGTCTGTTCATAGACACTGGTACTACTATTACACTACCAATAGACAGTAGTGTTTTAAAGGTGGTAAATGAGTGACAAACTGAGCATCTTTTTTTATGAAAGATTGGGTTTTAATGCTTTAAGGAATGTATATATAGATGTATTTTTAATACCCATGTGTATTTAATCTGTGTGATTGTTAATGGTGGTTGGCTTTGAACACAGAGTGAGCAAACCGCACTGAAGGGACAGAGGAGATGGTCCCTTGGGCTGCCTTGGTGGAGCAATAGTGTCTTTGAACCAAGGTGTTTCATTGCAGAGTTAGCATAAAGGGGATATAGTACAGGTGAGCTGCAAGTGTGCAGGGAAGTTCTTGCTGGCTTTCCAAGGAGAAATGCATGTTATTCCAGCTATAGCTGCTGTTAAAGATGTGCATACATCTCTCTTTTTAAGCTGCATGTCACAAACCTACTTGAGTTAAACCCATTTTAAATGTAGGACGTTCTTCCCTACTGCTTCCTCTCAGTCCTCATTCAAAGACTATTGAAGTATCTTTCTGCTCTCATAGCCAAAACCATGTTCCCTTGTGATTTCCAGGTTATATACGACCTTGGGGTCTCCTTCATCCTCATTCTGCTGGTCTGGGCAAGCTGTGCAGGATTAGTGTTCCTCAACTGCTTCTTCAACTGGCCCCTGGAGCCTTTCCCAGGACCAGAAGACATGGACTATTCGTAAGTGTCCTCTAGACTGGCCTGGAGGGCTGATCCCATTCTTAATCCTCTAGGAAGTGCTCTCACAACTCATTTGGAGTGGTGGGCAAGGAATTCCCTTGCATGTTGAGGATTTACATCTGCTGTTAGCGTTATGTCTTGACTGGTGGGTATCTGTGGGAAGTGGAACTTCCCAAAGCACAGGAATTCTGAAGGAAAAATGATCTGTCAGTAGTCATAAGTATTTCTCTATTGACCTATGCCAAACTGGCCCTGGGGAAGTATCTCTGTGCTCTGGATCCAGACCATTTGTAGGCTTGTTGATGGAAACTAGCTCATTAAATCCACCCATAGCCTTTCATCCTGCAGCTTTAACTGCCTCTGACTCCTTGCCCTGGGTTGCAGCTCTCCTGCTCTTTGCTACCCAACAGGGTGAAAATCAAGTTCAGCTGGCTGGGATTTGACCACAAAATCACTGGGAAACAGTTCTACAAGCAAGTGACAACTGTGGGGCGCCGGCTCAGCGTGGGGAGCTCCATGAAGGGCCCCAAGGAGCCCACAGCCTTGCAGGAGAACAACAAGCTCTGCCTGTCCACGGTGGACCTGGAAGTGAAGTGCCAGCCTGACAATGCAGGTGTGGTTCTAGGAGTGGGATGCTTGTGTTGGCACAAGGCCTCTTGGCCTCTCTGTTGGCTCCGGACCTGTTTGTAAGAGATATATGTGATCTGTGCATTGCCAGGGCCATGTGCCAGCCACCAGTATTTAAACACAAGTTCAGCTGTATAGGGAATCCTGTTCTTATGTACTTGCCTAAATATATACCATATGGTGTTGCCAATGGTGGGGACAACAGTGTGGGTGACTGGTGTGGCTGCAGGACAGTGCATGGTCACTGCTGTTTCTAAGACTGCATCATGACCAAGCCCTTCCTTACGCAGTGGTATGGTAAAAGTAAATGGTTTGAAGCTTCCTTTTGCCTTCTTCAGAGACTCTGTTATTCCTTCTACAGCTTCTCCCTCCTTCATGAAGAGTGTCTTCAGTCCTATCTTGTTGCTCAGCCTTATCACCATGTGTGTCACTCAGCTGCGGCTCATCTTCTACATGGGAGCCATGAACACCATCCTTGAGTTTCTGTCTGGAGATAAAGATCAAGGTAAGGTGAACCTGAAAACATCGATCTGCTTCCTTGGAAGTGGGACCTGACCTGGACCTGGTCCTTACAAGAGGCCAGCAAGCCTGATTACTCAGCAGATACACTGTGTATAGCCATTAGTGGTGTCAGAGGGGGGCTGACAGCTGCTTGTAGGGTCTAGTGGAGGGCTGGAACTAGCCCAGGACAGCAGGGCAGGGAGGTAGACACTTGAATGTCAAGTTAATTTTAGCCCTGTGCCTGTTAAAACACTATTCCATGTTATTTCCCCAGATGGGCTGTTGAAAGCACCCTCTGGGGCTGCACTGTGATAATTGTTTTCATGGCAAAACCTATTTCATCAGGTGTTTGCCTTGGTTATCCTAAGCAAGCACAGAGGACGGCGTAGCTGACTCCAGTGACTAATGGTTGGACTTAGAGGTGTCTCAGCCCAGCAGCTGCTTGGTGGGGGGGGAGAAGTGAAGTCAGGGCTGTTTTGTGCAGCTTGTTGTGTGCTGGGGAGGCTCAGGGGCACTCATTGCCCTGGCCTTGTATTTATAGCTCTGAGTACATGGAGCAAACGGGAAGGAATACATTAGCTTGCTGTTGTTGAAAATACCCAGGATTGCAAAACAGGACTTAGCCTTCCCCCCCCCTCCCCTCCCCGTGTGTGTGTGTCCTTTGTAGTAAGATCCAGTTTGGACTTGTTAAATCTGGATTGCATAAAGCTGATAAATCAAGGGGCACGCCTCTGGAAAGAGGAGTGAGCTCTGGGGGAGGGACGGAAACTGGGGAACTCCAAGTGGCCTGGCATTGCCTGAATCGCTTTGTTTCTTGAGCCTTTGACAGCCTGCAGCATTCAGCTCTTTATCTCCTGGCTCATTTAGACATGAAACAGTCAACAGGACAAACTCCACGCCACCTGCCTTGCCCAACACTGCTTTGGTTTCTGCTTACCTTGGAACTCTTCCACCCAGATTCCTTCCTTTTCCCCCCCTTTTCCCCTGGCTTGCTTTAGTTATTTCTCTTTCATTTTCCCCCTCTCCTTCCCTCCTTGGTATTTTAGACTCGCATATGTGCTGCCAGTTCTCTTTAGATCAAGTTCCCATGTTAATCAAGGGATTGTCCCTTGGGTGTCTTGCGTTTGCTCTGTGCCACCTTTAAGCTTTCTTCCCGTTTTCCCTCTCCTCCCCCTGCATCAGCCTGGGCTCACAGTGCAGTCCAATGTCTTAGTGTTTCCATAGCATCAGCAAAACAGTGGTATTGTCTAGTCGCAGCAGCATCAGGCTCTGAGAGCAGTTCCAAGGCATGTGGAGCTCTCTGGACTGTAATCTGTGCGGATCAGGAGAGGGTGGGATGCTGCTCCCTTGCATTCCTTGTTCTTCTTCTTGCAGTTGTTTACTTGAACATGGGTTTGCTTAAAGAGCTCCCTCCACCTGCAACCGCTCTTGGTTGCATTCAGCAAGGGAAGAGGAGAGTTGAGTCAATCCTGCAAGTGTGATGGTCAAAGGAAACATCAATATTCCTGAGCAGGGGAGAAGGATGTAGGGAAAATCACTTGGGTCTTTTAAGCTGCAGTGGGGCACCATGCCCTTAAAGCAGTTATGGTGACTTAGACCATGTTGTAAAACCTAGACATGGACAGAGCAGTCAGCTTGTGGCTACTTCTGCAAACCCCCCAAAGATGGGGGAGAAGCAAAGGAGTTTGGTGGCTTGACAGGCAGGAGAGGGTAGACCTAATGTCTAGGAGCTGAAATCTGGCTGCATCTTGACTGAATTGTCACCTTGCCTTCAAATCTGGTAATACTTGGAGACCTTGGGTAGAGTTAGGGAAGGTAAACTTGGTTGTATGAGGTGCTTGCTTAGGAGAACTTTGAGGGAAAGACATGTAGAACAGTGGATGTAAAGGGCCGTCCCCACGTGTGCACCCTTCATTTGCTCTAGGCAGGCTTCTGCTTCTGTGGTGGTATTTGCTAGGTATTGTTTGCTTTATTTCTCCTTAGGAAAAGATGTTTTTTAAGATGATAGACGAATGGAAGAGGCCCAGTTTTATAGGAGCTACTATCCTCTCTTTTTTGCTGATCCCATAGATTCCATTCCCTGCTTCACATTGGCTTCTGCCCTTGCTGTGCAGAGCCCAAGATGAAGTGTTCAGAATGGCATGAAGAGGCAAAGCATAGCTTGCTTCTTACCCTCTATTAAAAAATAACCAGACAAGAGCAAACCAGCTCCAGGAGTGTTGGTAGAGGGTGATGCCACCTGCCTCTCCTGGCTATAGCAGTTGCTATAATGAGATGGGGATATGGGGCCACTTCAGGCCTTGCCTTTGAGGAGGTAATGGGGGCATGAATGCGAAGCTGGAGTTGGAAGTGCCTCTGGGTTCTTGTGCCAGGAACTGGAGCCAGGAAAGTCTCATCAGGTGCCCTGCTGGGGTGTGCTGCAGCAGCTTAAGAGCAAGGCTTATTGGAAACTTCTCTCCATGACTGAGATAACTCTGGTGTAAATCCTGGCTCCAGTTCTTTGGGTAGGTCTGGCAATGCACTGGGAGGGACAAGCTGACATTCTTGGTTGTTTTTCTCAGCGCTGTAGCTGCTGAACGCTCTGTGCTGAGGTGGGCAGTTTCAGAATCCTTCCTCCAGAGCTGTGGTACACCAGTGACTCACCACGCTGCTGTGTGATGCCCAAACCCATCACGTGGGCTGCGGAGAGGAAGTGGAAACAGCGCTGCAGCATGGGGGAACTGGTCACTAACGGGAGGGGATGGTTTCTTCTGAGTCTGCTGGCATCAGCTTTCCCTTTGCAAGCTGTGTAGATGCTTCTCCCACCTTTAACACAAGGGGAGTTATCATCAGTTTGAGTTTTTAATGGTGCTGTGGGTTTTTTTGCTGCTAATCTCTCCTCTGCCTCCAAACTTGCCCATTCAGCACCAAATGGGTTAGTCCTCACCTCCCTGGCCTGGCTTGTCCTTGCTGGAGCTTCCTGGCTGTAGAAGATGTAACTGCAGCTCCCAGCGAGGCAGGAGAGGGATGACTAATGCAGGGTTGGCTGTGCAGGATGTGTTGGCTTGTAAGAACTTTCCCTTTTGGTTTGAACCAGCATAAACCTCACTGGCATTAAACAGTAGCTGCATCCCGTTTCTGGAGCCCTACCTGCTGTTGGGCTGATGCAGGCTCACTAGAAAGGTTGAAGCAAGTGTGTCTGGTACGTCCACTCTAATGTCACGCCTCTGGGAGCCTAAATGATGGAATGGGGCTTTGGTACCTCGTCTCCTTAAGCCCTTGCCTGGTAGTTGGTGAGTAGATTGGGTCTGGGCTCTTAATAAGAGGTGATCTGTAGGGAGGAGCAGTTTCTTTTCTCTTGCTGCTATGGTATCACTTGGACTGACAACTCCTTAAATCTCTCTTCTTTTCCCTGCAGTGGCTCTCTACACTTCCATCTTTGGGGTACTGCAACTGCTGTGCCTGCTGACAGCACCTGTGATCGGCTACATCATGGACTGGAGGCTGAAAGAGTGCGATGATGGCTCCGAAGAGACTGAGGAGAGCAACGCTGAGCAGTGCGTAGTGTGCGGCACACGGGACACGCAGCCGCGTAGCAGTTCCCCCTCTGCTCTGCATAATGTGTGTTGTGATGAAGGACTGGAAAGGATGTTGGTTCTTCAGGATAGAAAGCAAGCCTGAAGGAAGACTTGATAATTGCAGAGGAAAGGACCAGACTGCCCTCCATGTCCACTGAGATCAGTCAAGAAGAGCAGACGTAACTCATAGCAAGGGGAGGTTCAGACTTCCCTTCTAGCCCAACAGTAAGAGTAACAGCACTGAAACAATTGCCTAGATGTTCCTCAGCTTCCACTGATGGAGACCCCACCACCTCCTTAGGCAGACCTGTAGCCAAACCCTTTTAGATAGAGTTGATGGGATACGTGGAGAATCTTGCTGTGAGTTCCAGTAGCTGCTGAGCATGCTTTTTGTAACGTGGGTTTTGCTGTCCTTCCAGAAGTGACAAGAAAAAGAAGAAGCGCGACCGTCAGATCCAGAAAATCACCAACGCCACCAATGCCTTTGCGTTCACAAACGTCCTCCTGGTTGGATTTGGAATCACCTGTCTTATTCCCAACCTACCCCTGCAGGTGAATAGGCCAAACGGATGGGGGTGATGGAGGGGCTGGTGTGTGTGTGTGTGTCCTGGGACAGTGACAGGAGGTCCTGTGAGCCAGCAGAACCAGCTAGGGGCAGGAGGGCTTGAAGACTTCTGTACTTCTTGGGGAACCCCAGTGTTAAGAGTTGAACCAAGCAGTCCCATGGAGCTTACATCCCTTGA
This sequence comes from Neopsephotus bourkii, assembly GCF_033783945.1. Taxonomy (NCBI): domain Eukaryota; kingdom Metazoa; phylum Chordata; class Aves; order Psittaciformes; family Psittacidae; genus Neopsephotus; species Neopsephotus bourkii. The sequence continues at coordinate 2,274,315 of NW_026901640.1, read as the reverse complement.
GGGAGCCGAAAGAAGCAGCTGTAGTTAAAATGTCAGAGTTGGTGCAGCGTTTATTCACACTCAAGCTGTGTAACCACAAATACTTCCCTACCACGATCCTCCCAGCAGCGTGGGTGCATTTAACCAGGGCTCGGTATAAGCTGCTCATGGTCAGAAAGCTTGCAGAAGCATGACACTGATCTATCCAGCAGGTTCTTCCTGCATCAGATGCTGTGCTTAGTGGTACCCGTGGGGCTATAAACCTGTAAGAATATTTACTTTGTGGCACCATCTGGTTTTAGGGATTTGATGTTATCCTTCTACGTGCCTTTATGATGCAGGCAAACAGCCAGTTTGTTCATACCTACGTGTTGTCTGCAATAACTTGTGGAAAATTAACTAAACCATCCTTGAGAGCAAGCAGGAGGGATTGTGACACCAGCCATGGGTTGCTGGGCCATGTCCTTGCAGCAGTGATGTTACGAGTGAGATGGGTCTCGTGTGTGCTTAACCTCAGTGGGCGCTGCATCTTGGCCTTCCCCAAGTATGGAAAAGCAGAGCTTTTAGAGAGGAATAGAAACTTGTGGTCCTGATATTTGAGGTTTGGTTCTGGGTTCCTCGAGCCCACCCTTGTGCTAGAAAGGAGAAGAGCTTTAGGAGTGTTACGCTGGGGTATGGTACAACCAGGTGGGATCTAGGATGTGACATCTTCCTGCTTCTCTTCCCGCTTCTCTTCCCAGATTCTTTCCTTCATTTTGCACACCATCGTGAGAGGATTCATCCACTCGGCTGTGGGAGGCCTCTATGCAGCTGTGTAAGTCTCTGCTTGTCTACAATGCATGGCTGGCCAGGTAAACTGGTTTGGGATGATAAGCTGCTCACATGAGAGGGGGATCAGGATGTGAAGTCTTTGTGGTCAGAGGGGAGAAATGATGCAACTTGTGTCCTCAGTTACCACTGGCTATGATAATAGTTGGACCCAAGTCCTAGCTGATGTTTTCCTTGTTCAGAAACAGCTAATCCCTTTGGCACAGCTCCTGCAATGAGACAGGAACAGCTGTAAATGGGCCTTGGGTATGACACCACGCTGTTGACACTAAGGTTATATAGTAAAAACTCCAAGGCTTTTTTTGTCTTATAATGAGTAGCTACGTGTCTGGGTAAAACATTAACATAATACATTGCTACTGGTCTGCTCTGAAATCACACAGGTAAAGCATTGCTCAAGATCCCATTAGTGATGCCTACTCCCTTTCCCAGGCCATCATCCATCCTGTTTCCAATGCACCAAACTATCAATAGCTGAATCTAAGTACTCTCTTCCTTATGAAGCAATGGGTTTGGGTTTGGGAATAGATCTGCCCCTCTGTCCTGAGGAACAGAAAGAAGCTGTTATCCTTCAGATACTGTTGAGGTGGGAAGGGACCTTTTGAGACCACTCAGTCCAACCCTTATGCCCAAGCAGGGTCAGCAACAGCACATTGCCAAGGACTGTGTCAATTGGGTTTTGAATAGCTTTGTGGATAGAGGCTCCACAGATTCCTTCTGTCAAGGGTTTTAGTCCCAGTGTCCAAGGAATCCAGACTAGAAAACCAGCCTAAACGCTGCTTTAAAAACACATATGATTTTGGTTCCCTGGCAGCTAGAAGTGTCTTTGTCTTGGGCAAGATAACTGCTTGTTGCTGTAGGTACAGTCTTGCTTCTCCACTAATCCTGTTTGACTGTTGCAACTCTGGAACTTCCTGGACTGAGGCATTTTTGCTTTGAGAGTGACCTCTTTGAATATTGCAAGGTTTGGACCCACTTCTTTCTTTCCAAGCTTAGTTTAACCTGACCCTTTTTAAACACTGCTCAGTCACGGATAGAGAAGGATGTTAGGCTGTCCCTGAACTCTGTTTTTCCATGAGCAGTGTCTGATACTCAGCACTTCCCAATCAACAGTGTTGTTTAGTTTGACTTAGGACCAGACTTGTCCTCTAAAAAGGAAAACACACACCAACCTGTTGTGCAGGTTTCACTCACTTCTACAGGGAGCAAATTGTTATGACCAGATGACAGTGATTGCTCAGCCACAAATGCAATCATCTGGATAAAGAGGCCCTGCTTTTAGCTTGTAAATGTCAACACTCTTGTCCCTTTGCAATAGCAACAGGAGTTGTATAAGCACTTCCACCTGCCTGCAGTACAGCTGGGGAACAAAACAAGTGCTAGATCTGATGTTACTTAAGTTTGAGAGCTCAGGATTAGAACAGTCTGGAGAGAAAGGCACTGTGCACACCATGGGGTACAGCTACATGCTCTATACAAAGAGGTAGCTATACATAAGTCCAGGGGAGAGAAGTTCTTCGTAATACACATGTCTGGGGTGTGTGTTGTGTTGTGGGAGTTAACTGGGAATGTAATCTGAGCGGGGTGATGTGAACAGTCAAGGTGACGTATAATAATGCTGCTTTCTCTGTTGACAGATACCCCTCTACCCAGTTTGGCAGCTTGACAGGGTTGCAGTCGTTGATCAGTGCCCTCTTTGCCCTTCTGCAGCAGCCTCTTTTCATGGCACTGACGGGACCTTTGGAAGGAGACCCTCTCTGGGCAAGTTCTTCTCAAACTTAATGTCAAAGCTTAGTGTTTAAGATGATTTGGGCTCACTTTGTTGGAAACAAAAGGACTCCTGTGCATGGACCAAGGTTAAAACCAGCTGGGGTTTTAGTCTGCTGTTACCTTGCTGCTGTCCAAGAGACTTCCCTGTGTGTGGGTAATGATTCCCTGGGAGGGAAGCCGTTAACCCTTATGCTGGTGGTATAGAAAGGGAGTGAGAAGGCTGCAGGAGTGCTTTGTGCTAACAGTTTGTGTGGCAAGTCAAAACCTGTCAAGTAAAAGTGAGTGAATCTGTGTGGACCTTAGTGCCATAGAAATACCCTTTCCCTTGTGAGCTATTACCTCTGATTACCAGGAAATTTGGGGTTGCTGATGCTAATGTCTGAAAAGCCAAGTGACTGTTGAGGGTAGGGCTAATACTCTGTCTTGATGAGAGCCTGTCTGGGCAGCTCAATAAAATCATGGCATGGGGAGGGTCTTGTAGCCTAGAAACCAGGACTCTCCCCACTGTGCCCACCCCAGTAGGCTGTTGCTGCCCGTTTTGTGGAGCAAAACCATTGCAGCCATGATCCAGAGCCTCCAACCCTTGCAGCATTTAGCTCCTACACGTGGTGCTCTGGGCACAGCAGTGCAAATGTAATCCTGTGGAGGCTGTTGTCAATACACTGAGCAGGGCGGCTCCCGGTTTGCCTGCAGCTGAGTGATGTGGGCTGGGTTCTGACACTGTGGCACGTGTGACTGGGTTGTCTTCATAGCCTGCCTGAGTGTGTTTTGTCTTCCTTCCTTGCAGGTGAATGTCGGCTTGCTTGCTGTGAGCTTCTTGGGTTTCTGCCTTCCAATCTACCTGGTGTGCTACAGGCGCAGGCTAGAGAGGGAAAAAAAGCAGAAGATGGAGGATGCCAAACTCTTCTTCAAAATCAACGGCACTCCCAATGAGGAAGCCTTTGTTTAAACTCTTGCTTCAAGTACAACCTCCCCTGTACAGGTTCCTACCACATCCGTGGGTTCTACCTGTGGTGTAAGCCAGGCTGTTTCTCCCCTGGCTCTGCCAGTCTTTGCCCATCGCTGGAGTGAGGGCCGGACATCATGACTGTGCTTTCCTCAGACACGTGGCAGGAGGAGACTTCCCACTCCTTATTCCAGAACATGGGTCTCTTTCCCTTTCTATAAAGGCCACTCAGATATTGTGTCTTAAACTATCCCCTGATCACACTCTCCAGTGGCAGAGCCCCTGCATAGGAAACTTGGGAGAGAAGGAACAGAGGGATGGGGGAAGAGGGAAGAAAGACCCGAACTTGAGTTTGCAAAGGTAACACACTGAAGTCTGTTTTCTCCTCCTCTTCCCCCAACCTTGGCTGTGGCGTTGTCTCAGATGCAAGCTGCACGTTCCTCCCTCCCTGAGGCTTCATAGTGGTCTCTCTGCTTGATATGTAGTTGGACCCAGTGGTTTTATTGCCTATCCAGACATACCCTGGACTGTTCCTGAGGCAGGGAAGGGGATTTTATTCCTACGTGTATGAGCACAGCTTCAGTGTATTGCTAAATGTTGGCTGCTAGCACTGACAGCTCCCAAACCTTTTATTACTGCAAATGACACAGACTTGTGAGCAATGGATCTGCCTTCCACACTGAAGAGCCTAGCGTACTGCTTGGTCGTAGATCAAGCTTTCAAAGGCCTGGAACAACTCGTCTTCCTGGCCCATAAACCACCTGTACGTGTTTTAAACTGTCTGCAGTCCTGGAACCTTTGAGATAGGAATTGGATCTCATTTACCGATGAAGTGCTTTGGGACTTGTTGCCTTTTGCCTCTTCTTCCTTCCACCGTGACGCTGGGAGGGGAGCAGCATGTACTAAAGGTGGAAGAGCTTGAAGCTGAGCTCTGGGGCTCCAAATACCTTGGTGTTCACATGTTGTGAGCTGACTTGCTGTTGGAAAGAGCCAACGAGTGCAGAACACTCCTTTGTGTGTGGTAACTGGATCCTGTGGACATGTGGGTGATGTGGTGAAGTAATTCTTCCTCCAGCCATAGCTTATTTACACCATTCTGGTAACAGCCCCCAAGCTGCTGAACACCAGGTTACTGCAACTGACCAAAAAGCTGCCGGTTTGGCTGTATTAAGAACCTTCTACAACGTCGATGCTCTGTCTGGACAGAGTACATGGTGATCGATTGTATGCTGAAGCTGACTTAGAGCAATACGTGTGGGTAAAGGTGCCCCCAGGTCTGTTCACCATGGAGGGAATATAAAGGGAATTTTTAACCTGCTTATTTTTATAGAGGTTTTCCTAAGTCTTGTCTAAGTTTGATTTTTCTGCCCTTAACCTTTCTGTTGAGGTTGGTAGCTCAGCTGCTATAGCATTGTGACTAGCATGAACCACTGCACCATCTGGACCTGCTCGGAGCAGGAAGGTGCAGTGTTGAGGGTGGATATGCAGTGGACATGCAGCACCAAATGCACTGGGCTGAGCTAGTGGCTGTGGGAGGGTTGGGAGCAGAAACCAAACAGAAGATGCAGTGGTGGTGCTTTCTGAACTGCTGACCCCTGTGGTACTGCAAAGCCTGGCAGGGGTTAAGTCATTTAACTGCTTTATGTCTGGTTGGAAAAGTCCAAGAGTCAATCACTGCCCTGGTAGTGCTGGGGACTGGAAACAACAGCACGCTCGGATCTTCCTTTGGGAAATCGCCTGGAAACTGGGTGTTAACCCCTTTACAGAAGGCTTGGAGCATGCAGAGGCTCAGCCCAGCCAGGTCTTCACCCTTCCTACAGAAGGCTGGTGACCTCATGGGCAGGACGGCTGGAAACCCTGCCAGCAGAGGAGGAGGAGGAGGAGGAGGCAGCTTTGTGGGGCAGCAGCGCCATCTCCAGCCAGGCTCCTGCGGGCAGTTCAGACGCTTCCCTCTTGGTCTGCAGTCACTCCTTTGGAAATAGCTCACCACTTGAGTATTTTACACGTTTGTGGGGTTTTTTTTAATGTGTTGCCTTTATTAAATGTGTTTGTTCCAAGACAGCCTTGCTGCCTGCTGACAACACTTCACTCTTGTCCAACATCTTGTCTTCTGTTGACCTCTAGCTTTGGTATGAGTTAGCCACTGTCCCAGCTTTCCTATCTTTTGTGTCAAGCAATAACGAAGGAGGCAGAGTCTTGATTCATTTTCCTGTTCGCCTGGCATCGTCTCAAGTACGTGTTTTGGAGACCACCAGCTTGCCTAGATTTCCAGAGGGCTTTCTATGGATTTCTGCGTTTCATATTATATACTCCTAAATATTGTGAAGATTCCAACTTGTGCTCTGATTGTGACGTGACAATAATGGGTTAAACGTAACTTATTTATTCCTTTTATCAGTGAGAGCTCAGACAGGTGAGTGTCCTCAGACCGGCAGTGTCTTAAAACAGATGGTTGTTGGTGTGCTGACTCAGCATTACTTCCACCTCACATTCAGAACATCATAACGTGGTAGCTTCCACTCTTTGGCCACTTGAGTTCCCATTAGAAATATCTCTGCAAAATGGGGGAATAGTGGCATGTTTTCAGGAAGTCATGGGAGAGATGCTGCTGCTTGTGAAGTATGTGCAGCTAAATTAAACATCACCGTTTTACTTCTGCCATCTACCTCCCTACTGCAGTTCCCAGTTCCTGCTTTTTATGTGGAATAGCTTCTAAGCCAGTTTCATCTGATAAAATGGTGGATGTATATGCTTAGCATCCCTGCTGATGGGCTGTGGTGTTTAGAAGCTGCTGGTCAGCTGTGAGGAACAGAACCTCACTCCTTTTTGAGCTGGAGTTTCAGGCTCTGTTTGCAGATGGAGAGTAAAGTGTGCCTTCAGCTGGCAGTCACCAGGAATAGTGGGTACACAAGGAGATTGTGGGATGAGAAGTATTTAGGTGAAATACTGGGAAAGAAGCTCTTCCCTGTGAGGGTGCTGAGGCGCTGGCACAGGGTGCCCAGAGAAGCTGTGGCTGCTCCATCCCTGGCAGTGTTCAAGGCCAGGCTGGACACAGGGGCTTGGAGCAAGCTGCTCTAGTGGAAGGTGTCCCTGCCCATGGCAGGGGGATTGGAACTGGATGAGCTTTAAGGTCCCTTCAACCCAAACTATTCTGTGAGTCAGTTTTCCACCATGGGGCTGGTTAAAAGTGGTCTGATATATCTGTTAACTCAGGGAGACTTTTAGTTGCTGTATATAAGAAAGTTATGCCAAGGAAAAATTCTTTTTCTGTGTGCTCTGTCTCTTAAGAATTGGTCAAAGATGGAGAAAATAAATGCTGGGCTAGGTGAAAAACTGGTCTGATGTAGTGGGATTTCATTTACTCTGACAATTGTGAACCAAGCTACTTTTAAAGAGCAGTCCCACATTTATCTATCAAAAACCTGGATCTGTGTGCAGGGTGTGCAAATACTCCACCAACTGTGGCACAACTGCTTAAATACTGTACCTCCTGCAGGGTGGGCCCATTGGAGGACAGAGTATTGTGGCTTCAGCCTCTTCTATGTGTTGTTTTGCATGGTGCAGAAGTGAACGCTGTTGGGATAGTTCTGTTACACGTGGTTATTCATGGGCAGCCTGCCTTGATCTTTGGCTGTTATGGAAATGTAATTGTGGATTACTGGAGTTTGGAGTGGAAAACAGCACTGCTGCTTTCTTAGCCAAGTGATGTGGGACCAAGATGATTCCTTATGTGCTTTTCTATGTGGCATGAGCCACCTTGTGGAAAAAAAGATTAATGGGCCACCAGAGTGTGATGATGGAAAAGCCCTTGTCTCCTCTGTAGCAGTATCCCCAGCTAGAGGTAATGAAGCAGAAACCTGGTATGTGAGTACTTGCTCACAGAAGGAGCCCTCAGACTCAAAGAGTGTTGCTGTGTAAAGGTGATTGCACCTCTGGAAACACTGCTCCTGGCCTCTACAGACTTTAAATGTGTGTAATATGTATCTGTACTTAAAGCAAATAAACAAAGAATTAAACTGAGTGGGGAAGGCAGGGTGACAGCTTATTCCTTTCACTAATCTGTCAGTACCATTGACACTGTCTTCATAGCAGCGATGCTGTCAAGAGTAGCAGAGAAAATCTGTGCTGTTCTGTTTAATAGGGCACTTACAGCTTTATTCAATTACTGACACAGAGTCAGGACCCGTGAGATGAAACTGGACACAGATGTCTGCAAAAACACAAAAGAGGCAAATCTTGCTGAGACTCCAGCTTCACTGCAATGCTGCTACGCGCACTGAATGCTTGACTCCCACAGCAAAGCCTGGCCTCTTCATGCTCCGTCTACAAAGGACAACTGTAGGATAACGAGATTTTAAGTCAGTCAGTAAATCACTAACATGTTTTAAAGTGGGAGATTTCCTTCTTGACAGGCTGCTAATTTGGAAAATATGCCACAACTATAAAGCAGATACTGTAGGGTAAAAAGAATGAAATATTTAAAATGACAAGTGTTGAGGTTTTTGTTTGTTGGGTTGGTTTGGTTTTCTTTGAGTCTTTTCTATTATCTGCAGAGCTTTTGGTATTCCCCACTTCCCAGTTTAGAAGTGCAAAGTACTCATAACAGAAATAAGTATTAGAGCAGGATTCCTGATGGGAAAGGGGCTGCTTCCTTAAAATAAAAAGCCACTTGGGATTTATATGTCACCAGGTTCTCTTCTGTGGACTGGCTGAAATAATGCTGTGTTATGTAGCTGCATTCTTACCTGTTAATTATAAACCCTACAGGTCCTTGTTTTTCTGCCTGTCTCTGTGCAATCTGTTTTTATCATGTCCTGTGCTCAAGTTGTCATCCTTCCCACTGCTGCTTGCCACTTCCTTGTGCCTGTCACTTTTCATTCTTGGCCCAATCCCCTTCTAAAGGAAGCCCTCTCTTTTTAACCTGCCAGCTTTAGCCTCTCCCAATGCCTCCTGCTCCCTGGATCGATGTGCTGTTTGTCAAAGTTGAACTGTAAGCTCCTCGTGGCAGGCTTGTGTCATCCTCTCTGTGTGTGTAAGGTGATGTGCACTCTTGCAGTAATATCTACAAATAAAGGTGGTATTAAGTTAATCACTAGTTTTCCTGTAATAAAGGTATTGCTTGGTTCTTAATGAGGCTATGGAAGCATGAATGGTGTCATCTGCCCAGTGGCATGAGACATGTTGAGTGTTGCCCTTGACTGTTCTCAGGTTAGGTGTGAACAGCCAAATGTCAACTAATCTCTCTTAGAAAAGTAATCTCTTAAATATATAGTTAAGTAATGCACACGGCAAGTTGAGAAAGAGCTCAAGCTCCGTTCCACAGCGTGAATAGGTATCAAAACAGTGAAAGAGGAGCAATGCTACGGGAGAGATGCAGGAAAGCCACACACCTCAGTTATCCACACTGGATGGATAGCATAAAGAGAAGCCTTGCCCTGTGATTTCAGTAACAAAAGTAATAAAGCTAGGGCTTGTTGTTTTTTATTGAGCGCAGGCCCTGTAAAAGGGTTTTTGCAGTTGTCATAACTAGCTGGGGTTACTCTTGATGCCAAGTACAGCAGGGCTGGCTGCTGCTTGGGAGTAGTCATGAAAATGGGTGAGGCCTTGAAAACGCTGTGAGTCGTGATCTGGTGCCAAGGTGGAGCCTTGGTGCTGGAATTCTTCATGGAACCATAGAGTAGTCTGGGTTGGAAAGGACCTTGTACCTCATCTAGTCCAATCCCTCCGTCTTCAACCAGACCACGTTGCCATGTCCAGCCTGGCCTTGAATGGCTCCTGGGCAACCTGTGCCAGTGTTTCAGCACCCTCACTATAAAGCGTTTTTTCCTCACATCCAGCCTGAATCTCTCCTGTTTTAGTTTAAAACCACCACCCCTTATCAAAAAGGCCTGTCTAAAGGCTCTCACCATTTTATAAGACCCTTTTAAGTACTGAAAGGCCGCAATAAACAGGGAGGAGTGGGATTAGATTGTTCCTGTGAGGGTGCTGAGGCGCTGGCACAGGGTGCCCAGAGAAGCTGTGGCTGCCCCATCCCTGGCAGTGCTCAAGGCCAGGTTGGACACAGGGGCTTGGAGCAAGCTGCTCCAGTGGGAGGTGTCCCTGCCTGTGCCAGGGGTTGGAGCTGGATGAGCCTTAAGGTCCCTTCAACCCAAACCATTCCATGCCTCTGGCAGATTTCCTCAGTTGAACACCCCCAGCTCTCACCCTCACAGAGAAGCACTCCATTTTTACTGTCCTTTGAAGAGATCCATGTCCTTCCTCTACTGAATTTACACCCCTCTGACTGCAGCCCTGACTCATCCCCTAGCTATGCCCGTTAATAACTAACTCATTTGCCAGCCCTTCGACACGAGGTGCTTTATCCCGTGTCCCCCAACCACTGTGTGTTTTATGGGAGGCAGCTCCGCTCCTGAGATAAACACCCGCCGTCCTCCCACGCACGCCGTGACGTAAGCACGCCTGCGTGGCGCCGTGACGCAGCCGTTGCCGCAGTAACGCCCCGCCTCTCCTCCCGCCGCCTCAGGCTCCCCCCTTCCCTCACCCCCCTCCCCTTCGCCCCGTCCCGGTGCGGCGCGGCCCGGCCCAGCCCAGCCCAGCGGAGCGGCCCGCAGGCGCCTGTCACCTCCAGCGGGGCCGGCCCGTGTGGCTCCGCCATGGTGCTCATCAAGGAATAGTGAGTGTGGGGAGCTTCTGCCTTCACCCCGGTCCCCTTCACCAACCTCTGCCTGTGCACCCCCCCTTCACCGGGCCTGCCGCGGGGACCGGCCGTGGGGGGCCTGGCCCTGCGCTGCGGCCGAGGGCCGGGGAGGGAGTCAGGAAAGGGGGTGTGGGGGGGGGAGCGCTGCGTGAGGGCCGCGGTGCCGGTGCGGGCGGGAGTGAAGGTCACGGCGGGGAAGGGGCCCAGCGGCACCTCCGCTTGGCGAGCACCGGCCTCCGGCTTCCCCCCCCCCCCCCTCCCGCCTCTGCGCATCGCTGCGGCTGCGCTCCGGTGCATGGCTGGGGTCGGGTCGTGCCCCCCGTGGCCTCCCGGCCCTTCGTCCTCCGCAATGAGGGGGGGTCTCGGTGCCAAGGGCCTTGCTGGGCTCGTACCCCAGGTGGGATCGGTGCACGGTGGGTGCTGTGCGAGGCAGCGGCATCGTGCCCCTTTCTCCTTGTCACAGGGGGAAGTGGCCAGGCGGGTTTTGACCCCCCTCGTTTCCTTTAGCTGTGTGATTTCTAACTAGAGCCCCCAGTAAGAGTGAATGTGGCAGAAATAAGATAGATCCAATGTGGAAGCCTCACCTTGGAGTTCTTTGCTGTCCCTGAGGCTGCTGAGGTTGTTGTGGGGTGGAAAACAGGCTGGAGGATCTGTTGTGGGGGAATGTGTAACTGCTGGTCGCATTGCTCTGTGCAGTCTTTGGTTCATCCTTGCTAACGTGGTGTACTCCTTTGGACCTGTGCACTTTGGCTCTGTGTCCTCAGCTCTGCATAGCCCTGCACATACTTCTGTCCTGAATTCTTAAGGTTAACTCAAGTGTGCTCTTAAGCGCATTCTATGCTTTTTTTTTCTTCTTTTTTTCCCTCACAGAAGATAGCTGTGATCCTGATGGTTAAATGGGTTTTCAGGTCTTCTTGGTGGCCTCTTTATAGCAATTTCTTTGCCAGATCATGGACCATGGTGTGGGTTTAAATGGTAGAACTGCATTGAGGGTTGTACTGAGCCTTGTAGTTGTCTTCAAACTTGATTAACTTCTTCTTTTCCCCGCCGTCCTTAAACTGTTTTTAGCCGACAATAGGGGTGAAGACTTGTAAGAGCAGCAGCAGAGCTGGTCTTTGTAACATATAGACACAGTTACCTTCTGCAGCGTTAAACGGGGTAGCAGGCAGACACCAGGGCTAAGCGCTTAGTTTCAGTTGCATGAAAAGATAATTAACTTGCTTGCATAACATCTGTTTTGTTGAGGTTTTCCTATGAATTTAGTTGGTTAATGTCAGCTTTCCTCTTATAACCCCCCTCTGGTTTCTTTCTGTTTGCATTCATGTATCTTTTCCATGCTTCTGCTTGCAGTCTCTTGCCCTGTACTGCAGTAAAGCTCACTTGCCAGTGAGATAAGCTCCCTACCGGGCATCTCATGAAGACAGGAGCAAACATACTTTGAATCTTCAGATTTCTGGGAGTATCAAAAGCTCATTTGGATGAGCATCACTTCCACAAGTCATTTTGATGATATTATTTACCTCAGCAAATCAACATACCTGCCTGGCTTTCACATCGCCTGTTCCAGAGCCAAAACGTGAAGTGCAGATTATCAGATTAAAGGTTAAAGGACCAGAATTCCTTATTTTTGCTTTATTTGTACAGGCTTCTATTTCTGTTTTCAAAAGAGTGACTAAACTTTTAAAGTCTTGTCATTAGTTATATTGTCCTGTTTGTTTTTTTCCCTTCTTTGTGCCTTTAAGGACACTCAAGGTTCCTGCTGTACTTCTAAAATGAGCGTTTATTTTTGACTTCTTGGGGTTCCCAACTGGTTGTAACAGCTGCATATTGAGTTATGCCACTGTGTTTGTTCTGATCTGAATCTTCCTTGATGTTGTATGTGGAAGTTGCCCATTTTACATGCTATTTGTGATGGTTTTTTACTAAATCTCATGTTCTAGGAAGCAGTTGTTAACAGCATATAAACCCCACTCTTTTTGGTGTGACCTGTCTAGTTGAAGGACTTTGCTGCTGTTGTTGGATTAGTTCAGGGTGGCCCAACACTGCATACAGGTACCTTAGCGTAGGTGGTAAAAATATAAGTGAACTGTAGCTGCATGTCATCTGAGCAGATCATTCTTCCATCTCTGAGACCACTTGTCACATCCTCCCTACGAAATCAAATGGGTTTTATGATGTGCTCCATAGGTATTGTAGGAGATGTTACAGAAATAGAGCAATGTAACAAAGACCTGATGTCACATCTTTTATTGTCAGTCAATCTGTATCCTCTTTTCTTGTACTGATGGTTATGCAGAGATAGCTTTTAACGTTTTTATCTGATGTCTTATCAGGCATCTTTCATTTCTACCTGTCCATGTTACAGGTAAGCTGCATGGGTTTTGTTCATTGGTTGGGTTTAGATTTTGTTGTAGTTCTAGGGTTTGTAGATGCTGCTTGTTCTCCTTATTGTGATTTCAGTTACATCAGAAGACCTTGAGGAGAATCAGAGTGTAAAGACTGACTTCCCTTTCCTGTGAAGTGACGATAATGACACTGACCTCCTCTGCAGCTGTACTTCCCTTTGCTGTCATTTGAGGCAGATTTTAATCTAGGAGGGAAGTTAAATGTTCTTCACCCATTTCAGGCCAACCACATCATATAATTTCTGATATGTTGATCTAGTTCTGTCCCCAAGTTAGGAGTCTTTGTTCCCATTGTGAAGCCTTTCTTCTGATTCCATCCTCTTGAGTAGTCTTCCCTCCTCTTCCTTTATCGTTTGGCTACCTGTAAGTGTTAGTCATCCCCTGCACTCTTGGTTTGCTAGGCTAAATGAATTGTAAACTGTTTGTCTTCCCTGTGTTTCTGTTTCTCTGTTCATGAACATTGACCTCTAGGATAACGTTCAGGTCTACTGTCTTCCAGAAATGCAATTTTATTACCTTACATCAATCATTTTATGCCAGTTAACTAACCTAATGTCATGCTTGATGGCATGGTCTACCTCTAGAAATCCATTTTCTTTTTTGTTCCCTATGTAAGGAATACCATACTGAAGTGGATCAAAGGCCCTCTTCCATCTTGCCTTCTAGCAGGTATTTTTAGGAAACAATATATAAATAGTGAGTAGAAGGATTGTTCAGTATATCCTACCAGTAAGTGACATAATGACTTCCATGAGCTGATCAAATCCCATCTTAAAATTGCTTATACTTCTTGTGTTTGGCAAGGAATCCTGCAACTTAGGTATTCATAATGGGAAGAAATACACCTCACTGGTCTTAAATTTGTTGCCTGATGGTTTTTATTCTTTCCTTCTACTGTAAGGCAAAGTCATTCTTCCTTCTTCATTCACTGTTTTCCCACTATTCATGACTCTTTAATGCTCTACCATCTCTTAACCCTTTAAGTGTTCTTCTTCTCAGTTGACAGGCCTTAATCTAACAGCTTTCTTCTCACACAGAAGCTTCTTCCTATCTCCAGTCATCTTTTTTGCTTTCCTTCATGTGTTCTGTATCCTGTATCATAGTCAAGGTGAGGTGACCAGAACTGTATGCAATATTCAAGATGTTGATGCATGAGAGATTATAGTGACATAACTGTCCTTTTTTTGGTATGTATATGTGCATGTGGTGGTCCCATTTCTGATGTCATGTTTGCTTTTGAACTACAAGTGAACTGATGTTTCCAAATACTCTTCTATCAGGACACCAAGATGTTTGTTGGTGACAGCTAAGCTGGGGCTTATTAACCCCATGTGTTCGGGGAAAACCAGTGTTTATAATGCATGATTCTGCTTTTACAGCCACCAAACATCTGCAGTTCTCAGTGTCACAAGGAATCTTGCACAATCTGCAGATTTTGCCCCTCTTGCAGTTTGTTCTTACAGTATCTTTTTCGTAACGTTCCTCTAGTGAAGGGGAAAAATACCTATTTTCACCAGTATTCTTTTTAAGAATCGGTTTATTAATGCAGAGGACTTTTTCCTGATCCCATTATATCCTAATATCTCTGAGACTATTCCCAAAGAACTTGGAATTCTTCCACCACTGGTAGCCATATCCGTGTCATATCTGTGTCACGCGTTGGTTCCTTGTTTCAACATCATTGGTACTGAGAGCAGAGGTCAAATGCTAATCTAATTTTGGAGATCATATACATATATATATAAATAGTATTTTTAAAGGCCTTAACCTGCATTTTCAGCAGCTTTAAATTGAGTTTTATTCTTGCCTTTTTCCAAAAATCTCAGTGTGGCTTCAGGCGGTCTTTGCCCTCTTGTCCAGTCAGTTGATTCCAAGAGGCATTTGGGAAACCACAATGTGAATAAATGTGACTCATCTATAGAGAGGCAACACCTTCCTTTGCAGTCAGCTCTGAGAAAGCCTTCCATAGGGTTCTCTATTTAGTGCTGTTTCCTACTGGATAGGACATGGAAGCAAATGGCTTGTGACTGTCACAGATCTCTGCAAAACTGCTGAAGCACATAGCAGTGCTCTACAACAGCTTGATGAGAAATAAGATGTGGCTTGAAAGGATGTTGTGAGAAGGCACACAAAACTGTTTCAATGCTGTGTAGACTTCTAGGCTGCTATTACCAGCAAGGGTCTGCGAACACTGCACAGATTTAATATAGGATTGCAGTTATTCTATATCATGTATTGATTCTCTTTGAGGCTATTGTATAATCTTGGGACTAAAGAGTAAGCTCTAGGGATGCCAGCACTGGGTGGGTGCTGGAATATTGCAGGGACAGAGCTGTGCAGCCTTTGCTGTGAGGAACGTGTCATGTAAATGTTGCAGCTACAGGGATATTTGTTAACTTGCTGTTTCTGTGTTCCCTTTTCAGCCGTGTTATCCTGCCTGTGTCTGTGGAGGAGGTAAGTCCTTTTCTTCTTGCTTCCTTCTTTTAGGACTGTAAATAAACTTGTGATCAAAGCAGTCTGTATGAACAAAAACTGGAAGATGCACGAGAAGGATGTAACTGTCTGCAGGACCCCTGTGTGTTGTTGCTCACTCACCATCATTTTGACCAAAGAATTGAATTTCTTTAAGCCTGAGGGTACTGATTCTCTCTCCTTTCAGATGTGTCGATTTCATATCTTGACTTCTCAGACTGTTATAAAGTGCAGTTTCCTTTTGATTAATACTATTGTTCTTCTATGTTTTTAACACAAAGAGGAAGCTTTAGTACAAATTTACGTTACCCTTTAAACTGTGTTTTGCTGGAAGTCTTTTGTTTTAAACTTTTAGACAAAGACCAACAACTTCTTGTGATTTGTGAGGCTGGCTTAGCTAAAGAAAGCTTGTGTATATTTTTCCTAGGATTATTTAAGACCTTTATAGCTCTTACAGAATGAATACTGTCTTTTTGTCTAGGTAAAGCTGTAATTGAGACAATAAATGTAGTTTATAACGGACATGGAGAATGGCTGTGCAGTGTCTGTGGCTGATTCCCTGCTGTTCTCTCTGAGAGCTGCAGCTTGCCTTTCCTTCCTTCTGCACTGAACACCACTCTTGCAGAGAATTTGACCATATAAATGTGTTCCATTTCTGAATGTTCACACTAGCAAGGGAGATGAGAAATTGAAATGACTGAGTTGCAGAGTCCATAGCACCTCTGTAGGAGATAGGAGATTCCTTCTTCCAGATGTATTGTTTTTCTTCTTGTGATCCTTGGCTGTAAGCCTGAGGTCTGTGAGCTCTGATCAAGGGCTTGTTCCGACTCTCAGGGAGAGCTGTGATAACAGCACTCTTGTTCATTTTTCTTTCCCCCTGACTGTAGCAGCTACTGTGGCACAGACAGTGGTGAGCTGGATTGTGGCAGCACTGTTTTAAGCATGTCCCTTTTATAACTCGCTGCTCTTTTGACAGAACACAGTGTATTTCTGCAACCATGAGGCTGGCTAGTAATAGAAAAACTATGTTAAAGCTGAATTCCTTGTTCCTGTGGATCAGTCTGCTGTGACAGGCATCACATGCTGACAGAAAACCTAGACCTCTGATCAGAGGATGGGTTTAGATCCGTGTTCTATGCTGGTGCAGGAATGAGGCTGTTAATGCCACAGGTCTGTTGCTTACTCCTTACCTGCACCTTACATTCTTTCTGCATCAATCTGTTTCAAGCAGGATTAACAGAAGGTTTGTTTGTCTCTTTTACTGTGCTTGAGTGCTGCTTGTGTGGGGAAGTCCTTGACAAAGAAAGGACTAACATGATAAGCTTTATCAAGCAAGCAAAGGATGCAGACTTGCAAGTTAGAAAAAGCTATGAGTAAATGGTAGAAGACCTTAGCCTGAATAACAGGAGCCCTGCCTCATACTGATACTCCTCCTAGGTATCAAGCCATGTAAAGACAAAGTCATGGCATTAGGATACAGATTGTATCTTTGAGGGAGTTAGACTGGATGGAGCCCAGCACAGGGTTTTCCAAGCTCTCTGATACTAGGATTAACCTTCATCCAGTTAAAGTGAATCCACTGCTATGCTCTTTTCCCTCCCTGGCTGGCTGTTCAGTGCCAGGCACGTTTGATCCTTGTGTGTAGGCTGCCTATGTGGAGAACTGAGGGACTGGGCGGTATGTAAATCTGTCTGTATAGCAACCTCCTTGTCTGTGGATGCCCTGGGGTCGTCTCTTTCAGGAGGTGTATTCCTCTCCTCTGGATTGGAGTTGTACCAGAGAGTTGAGTAACCTGAAAAGCCTATGGAGTGATGAGCAAATAAACATCATTAGGAGGGAAACAAAACAAAAATACTGAAGAGAACACTTTAATATGTGCCAACTTGATGAGACTTTATCTCCAAACGTGCATATTGTCCCTATGTGCCCTGGGTGATGCCCCTCTTCAAGGTCTGGTGGTTCTCTTGTGATACGCCAGAATCCCAGGAACCTGTTCCTGAAGGAATTGGGAAGAGCTCTAAAGTTCACTTAGCTTTGCATAAGTGCTTATGTGATGTGGTAGTCTTAAAGGTATGCTTAAGCAGAAAGGTTATTTCCATATTGACTCAAAGGATGACTCTTGCTTTGGGTTTGTGGATTGCTTCATCCCCCTTTCCTGTGCGGAAAGATGCTGACACATCTGTGCATCACTTGGTGGCTACATTGCTGTCTTGTACTACAAAACAGCTGTTAAAGCTTCATTGCTTTCAAGGATTTCCTCTTAAATAGGGCTCTGGGGACTTCTTGTGGCTCTTGACCATGTTAGCTGCTCATTAAGCATCTCTGGCTAGCAAGAAGGCTTAAGATTTCCCTTTAATATGGGCAATTTTTGCTTGCAA
This sequence comes from Neopsephotus bourkii, assembly GCF_033783945.1. NCBI lineage: Eukaryota > Metazoa > Chordata > Aves > Psittaciformes > Psittacidae > Neopsephotus > Neopsephotus bourkii. The sequence goes on along the minus strand of NW_026901640.1, from coordinate 2,256,840 downwards.
TACTGAAGAGCTCACGCCTTCTGCATGCAAATTGCTGCCAAAAGTCTGATCCCAATGTGTAACACATTGAATGAAATTAATTATGACTTTAAGGCATTGTAATAGGGCTGATGGAGTCTGCTGTGGTGTTCTGTTGATACGCCAGGGATTGTTTGCTCAGGCCCTTCACCCCTAGCAAATGGGGCTTAATCAGTAGTAAGGAATTCAAGAGAAAACTAGTGATCAAGAAGGCTTTGAACTTAAAGAAGAGATCAGTGCTGAATGGTTAGCCAAGTAAGTGCTAAGATGGGAACAAAACAGTGGAAAAGAAGCCCTGGTGATGACTAAAACTTGAAGGCTAGGATGTAGGAGTTAGACTGTAGCAGACTATCTTCTGCTGGGAAACTCTGCCAAAACATGGTCCTGTTGAAGTGCAGGCTGCAAGCTGCACTCCTCTGTTGGTTTATAACATTGCCACACTGCAAGGAGAAAGAAGAAAAACACCTTGTTGGATCTTAGGGGCTAACCTTTACTTTTGTACCCTGACCAACATCACGTTGCACGGTGCCAGCTTGGAGAGCGCGGTCTTGAGTGGCTGTGTGGGTGTCTTGCCAGCTGCCACTTGGAAATGCTGGTATGGATTAGAGCTGTGTGTACACATTCTGTGCTGCCTCTTTGTTCCTTTCACATGGGAAGGAGCTTGCCAAACACAAAGGGCTCTTATTTATTAATTGTGTTCAAAGCTGCTTTCAGGGAAATGACTGGTTTTGAAGATGGTTACATAGAGATTAGGCCTTTTGAAAGAAATTTGATGTAATGAAGATGTGCTGTCAGCTGTATAAGGTGTTATGAGACAGATCCTCTTGATCTGGGTAACTTCTTGTAGAAGAGAAGGTGTTTTGGAGCTCTCAGGTCTGCAAGAATAGGTCTGGGACAATTTGGGCTTCACAGAATGTGTTTTCCTGTTAACTTTTGCAGGCAGATGCTGTAGGATTTGTTCATTGGGATAGCTTTATTTGCACCTTTTCCTCCATTTATCAATGTGATTAAAGGATCAGAAATAACAGGGAAGATTAAATGGTGAAGATGCTAAACCAAAGGGCTTATCCTCTTAGTGCCTGAACTTTGACCCATGTATTTAAAAGGAAGCAGGAGCAAATGGCTGTTACTAAGAGAAATTAGTTTGTGCCCTTGATACCTGTCCTGAGACTTCAGTCCTCCCCTTTAATATTGTAGCTGCCAAACTTGTGATGAGTTCTATTCTCTGAGTGTCCATGTGGCTCTTACTCCACTAAATCAACTTGCTCCTAAGATTTCCCAGCTCTCATGTTTTGCTTGTTTGGAGGGAGGTGAGTGTTCTGCTTCATATGGGTCATCTACAGCGTTACGTATGAAATGTCAAAAGGCAAAGAGTTGTATTGCAGACTCCAGACTGAAACCCAATCTGCTGGAGACAGTGCAGGAACCGTCTAGCCAAGTGAGGAGAGCCTGTTTAACCTGGCCCTCCTTACAGAGCCAGGTCCAGCAGAGCTGTTGCTCCTAGCTCAAAAGTGGCCTGGGATGCTTTTTGCCCTGTCCCTGGATGTCCTGTCTTCAAGCCTTTCTACTTTGGCTTACCATCTATTACTCTTCCACTAGGAATAAATGTTCCCTTGGGTCTGGTGAGCACCAGGTGGTACAAAACCTCAGAGCTTGGGTACTGTTGTTATTTTGGGTGCTCTGTCAACAACACTTAACCACTGTAGAAATCTTCCTTTCTTGCTGCAGATGAACCAGCCAGAGATGTATTTCTGGGCTGTTAGCTCTGAGCTAACACTTTTCCAGCCTGAATTTCAGTGTATGGAGTGCTAGGTGCTATTCCTGATCCTGTGCTGGGGAAAAGGAAGAAGGCCTAAGCAGTGTTCCATTGCTTTGTAGTTATGTTTTGGAGGTTTGTGGAGGGTTTGGTGAGGGTTTTATGTCATTGCACTTCTGCTGTTTAACACTTGGTGCATTACCCTTCCAGACTGCCTCTCTGTGCCTTTGGCAACGGTTGCTGTCTTGCTCACTTTCAGTTGTGAGGACTTAAACTCTGTTAAGTTGGAACACTTCCTTTTGACTTAATGTTTAACTTCTTCATCCACAAACCTTGTCTGCTCATCTAACTTCACCTCAAAGACACCTGCATGAATTTTCTTCATTTTATCATGTTTCTTTTGAGCTTTGCATCCCCTTTTTCTGCTGCCGGAGGCAAGAGTGTTTTAGTCTTTACATTTTCTATGGAAAAGAATGTTCTCTTTGCTGATGTTTGTGATTCTTCCTCTTCCCTTCCCTGTGAAACATTTGGGCAGGCTTCTAATGAAAGAGATGGTGTAGTGTCAGGTAGTTTGAGTGAAATGTTGCTGCCCAGTGAGTGAAAAATGATCTTTTGGTAAGAATTTTGTGGAGTGTTGAAATTCTGTGCTCTCCCTGTCAGTGGTTTAATGCTCGTGGGTTAAGAGGAAGTCTGATACAGGAAAACCCCAACCCAACCCAAACATAATAGGGTGAGCAGTGCCAGCATGGATCAGCTGCTCATCTGGGGCATTTATTGGTTAAGTTATTTCATTAGATAAAGCTTTCAGGATGGGTTTAGTTATGTGGAGGTAAAACAGCATTTAGGGACGGATAAAGGCAGTTGGGAAGGAAGAAAAAGCTTGGTTGTAGAAGACCTAACAGAACAGAGTTTGATGGAGGTGCAGAAGAGAAATGGGTGTTCACTGGGGAGAAATGACCTGATCTGATCATAGTGTCAGGTTTGGCAAGAGATGTTTAAGCATGCTGGTCTGGTAGTAGGCCTTGTAGTAAAGGCTGAGAAGGGTAATTTCAGTCTATTCAGCCTTAAAATGAAGCAGCATTTAATTGGAAAACTCCCGGGTGCAAATACCCTCCTTACTTAAAGCTTCTTACTTTGTTGTTTTCAGCTGCACTCATCTTTGACTCTACTGTGCTCCTAAGCTGTGCACATGTAACAAGTATGTTCTCAAAGCATTTAAAAGGTGATGCAAGTACCCTTTGTGTTCTGCCTACCTCCTGCAGTCTTGCACTACCATATTGTCAAAGGAACTTCATGTGAAGTTCTTTGGGGCTCTCCTTGGGTAAAGTACTTTATGCTTTTTAAGTTAGGACTGGCAGTGCGTTATTCTCCATTTGAGCTGAACAATTGATGCTCCTGTGTGCCAAAAAGGGTGGAAAACAATGGATTTTTCTACAGTATGCCCGAGGCCATCTGTGTTTAAATGTTGTCCTGACATACCTTTAATCTGTTTTACTTTCTCCTGAAGTTGTGTTGGTTTGGAGCTTGGGATTGAAGGGTTAAAGGTAGCTCTTCTATTGACAGTGCTTTCCTCCTAACTACCACTATATCAAAATGAAACGGAAAGAGCTGCTTATCTGGGCACACAAGTGGGATGTCCCTTTCTCTGCCTTCTCCCCACATGATAAGTTTATTCTTGGCTTGTTCTGGTAAAGTTATTACTTCTGCTAAATTACAGCTTTCACAATAATGTGTCTCTCACTTCTTTAGTATCAAGTGGGACAGCTGTATTCTGTGGCAGAAGCCAGCAAAAATGAAACTGGTGGAGGTGAAGGAGTGGAGGTCCTGGTGAACGAACCCTATGAGAGAGATGGGGAGCGTGGGCAGTACACACACAAGATCTACCACTTACAGAGGTATGAAAACACTTTATTCCTGGAATTGGGAAAGGCTCTTGAGGCAGGAGCCTCAAGGAAGGAAAATACAATAGGGTTGCAGTGACTGTAAAACATGGATTATGTGAAAGCTAAAAGACATCGAGGTAAGACAGGAGTGTAACAGCAGCTGGCACTGGTACAGCTGGATGTGAGCATCACTGGTGCGCCTATTACCTGTACTTCTTATCAATGCCTTTCTTCCTGTTCCCAAATTCTGCAGCAAAGTGCCAACATTTGTGAGAATGCTGGCCCCTGAAGGAGCTCTGAATATACATGAAAAAGCATGGAATGCTTATCCCTACTGCAGAACCGGTGAGTGCGTGCGGAAGGACTGTGTATGGCTGGCTTGTTGGGGTTTTGGGGGCTGGAGGAGAGGGTAGGAGGGGATAAGGAAGGAGACAACCAATATAGAAGCTGTTTCAGCTCTTAGATCTTGGATTTCTGTTTTCTAAGCCCTTTCTGTGGTCAGGAGAAGCAAAATATAGTGCTGTGGACTTAAAAGAAATGCCCTTGTCTCATGTGCTGCTGCTAAATGACAATGGGAAAGAACATACCAAGAAACAGATGTTAGTCCTGCTAAAGGAACAGATGTACTACACTGAACCCTCACAGAAGTTACCAGCCATGATGGAGGGGGGTGGAACTAGATAATCTTAAGGTCCTTCCCACCCCAAACCTTTCTATGTTTAACCACTGTTGTTTTTCTGGTCTTTGTTGCTGTAGGAACTGCAAATTTGACTTTGCCTCCAAACTCACGTAGTGTTTCTGGCTGTGCCTTATGCTGTTTGTGTATCTGAAGGGTGCATTTTCTGCCGTTTGGTAGTGGCACCGTTGCTATGGGAACTGTAAACTTAAAAATCCCAACTGGCCTTGAAACTCGAGATAGAAAAAATGTATTTTTTGAGAGGATTTACTTGAGAGGATTTTAAATGAAGTCTTTTAAAAGAAGGAAAAAGCTTTGCGGTGAGGGAGGATAACGTTACTTCAGCAGCAGCGTAGTGGAATGGGTATTTCAAATACAAAATTCATCATCAACTGCAGAGTAAGTTTTTAATGTACCACATAATGCAAGATGCTGAAACAATATTAATTCATAGCATCATAGAATAGATAAAGTTGGAAAGGACCTTAAAATCATCTAGTTCCAGCCTCCCTGCCATGGGCTTTCCCATTTTTATGCAGTTTCCATGCTGCATATTGCTTAATTTAGCCAGGAGATGTCTGTTTTTTTCCCATGTTAAGTACAGTGAACTGCTTTAAACACAAATAGTTCTTTCATTAATGCTTTAAGTTGTGGAAACAGATCTAACTAAGTTGACTGCAGTAGGTTTTGTTAGATGTAATGCTTTACCTATCTCTTCCTCCTCTTTTTCTTCTCTGAAACAATGGTGTGGGGTTAGCTTGTGCTGTCACTCTTAGCTGCGTATCCTTCAGTTAAACACTGCTAAAACGCTACTTAAAAGTGATACTAAAATCAAGTACAAGACTTTCTGACACAGTCAAAGACGTTTCAGGTTTTGGTATGCTAGAAATGCTAACGACACCCAACAAAAGAAATCCTCAACTGTAATAAACACCGCTATGAGATGAGATAAAGTGCTGGTTTGTGGGGGCTGGAGCAGAAGGCAGTTTTTCTGCGGAGGCTGACAAATCTGTTTAGAGAATCTGCCAGCCTGACATGAATCAAGAAAAGCTCCAAGAAGTTGCTGCAACCTTCACTTGTTAGCACTGGGCAAGAGGGAGGAACCCGTGTGTGGTGTAGGCTGCTTGTGCATTATCATTTTACTTTGGGTATTTCAGTCCTATGTGAGAAGACTTGGATGGCCTCATGTGAATCTTTGATCATGCCAGGCTGGCTTACACCAAGTAGTGAGAGGGCTGAGAGCTGTGCCAGAGTTTGAAATCTAAGAGCCACGGACACAGCAGGAGCTAAACCTGATTTGGCTGTGTAGGAGTTAGTGGTACTTGTGCCTGTGCTCTCCTGGACCAAAGTGAATTAGCGTGCTGCTCTCTGGAGCACATCACCACATCAGCTACTATACAGAGCCTTTCAAACTTGAATAAAGCCATATTTCTAGTTAATTGTGCCTCATGGTATATATATTTTTAAGTATATTAGATCATCCTTCTTACATTTCCTTATACCTCCTCTGGAAAGCTCAATCATTACTTTAATATGCATATTATACCATTATCAAAGAAGGATGTTGCTCCATCCCTGGCAGTATTCAAGGCCAGGTTGGATGGAGTCTTGGGTGACATGATCTAGTGTGATCCACGGCAGGGGGGTTGGAATTGGATGATCTCAAAGTCCTTTCCAACCCAAACCATTCTGTGATTCTATGATAAGTACCACAGGTTGAGGGAATGGAAATGCCTAGCTTATACCTAACCTGCAGTTCTGCACATGTGCTGTAGTATGTGTTTTTTCTGTGCTGTGAATGAAATCCTTGCTTAGCTCTTTTGAGAGCATGAACTGTAAATGAGACTGTTGTCATATGCATTTACAACTTCTCCAGTAGAAATGAAGTGAAGGCTGCCTAATAGCTAGAACTGTGGGCTGGTGCCAAGGAGTGTTCTTGGTTCTCTTTCTGCGGTCTGACTTAAATATTAATGTTTCTGAAATGTTGGTAGGAAAGCAATTGAAAGTGTGCTCTGCTCTGCTGAGTGTCAGCATGGCCCGTGGCCAAATGTCAGGCAGTTGAGGAGTTAGAACTGCAGCTGAAAAGTGTAGGAGTTGCTGCTGCAGTGCCTCACTGCAGGCCCTGGTTTGTGAAAAGCTGAGCCTCTGAGTTTTAATAGGCATTTCTAAAGGGATTCGTTTGTTTGCTTTGCAAATGAGGTGTCTTCCCCACAGAGATTAGGAAGGTGAAGGGACCTGTTTGAAGGCAGCTGCGTATTCATGGCACAGAGACATAGGAAGATGGGAAGACTCTGGCTTATGATTACTATTGGGTTTTGTTAGGACTAGCAGGAAAAAACCCTCTTTCTTAGAGAAATAATGAAGTGCTCTTTGAGATGAAATTCAGCCTTTTAAAGATGAGCCTCAGCTCTGCTTGTTCTCTCCCTCCACCCCAACATGTCAGGCTAAATAATGAAGCCTTCTTCATTTAAATTGCTGTAAAAAGCACATTTCAAATTGTTAAAGGTTTAGGTCACTCCAAGGCCCGGCAGCAGGGAATTTAAGGTAGCTGGATGTGCATGGAAGGTGATAACGGGGTGGTTCTGTCTGCATGATGTTGGGTTGGAAACTCACAAGTTGTAATAGTGCCCTTAAACCAGAATTCCTTCTCAGTAAAGCCCTTGTGAAACTTCAGAACAAAGCAGCAAAGCTTCAGACACCCTTATTCTTGAGTGGAATTGCTAACGTGCTCTGGTGGCTCAGGTAGAGCAGATGCTGACTGTTACAGGATCTTAAATTGCTTTTCTGTGTTGAATAATTGAGCCTTACTATCCAGGGAGCTCAGTTACCAGGAGCAGTAGAGATGCAGAGGCTCTGGTTACTGCAGGCAGCAGTGATGAGGTCTGCACTGGCCTGAAACCCAGCATGTGCTTGCCTCAGAACTGTGGAGAGGTTTCTTATCTGCAAGCTGAGAAAGGATTGGTCATATCCCATCAGCTGAGCATACTTATTCCATCTTCCCATCCAGCTGGCTGGAGGCCAGGGAGCAGAAGGGGCAGTACATAATTAATTGCTGCTCCTCCTGGTTTCTCCAAGTCTGAGGAGTTCCAGAGGAGAAGGGGGTGACGTTCTCTGGGCTTTAGTGACTTGCAGGGTGGTCTCAGCAGCTCCCTGGGAAGCTGAAGTTGTCCCTGGTTTGCTGGTGGTGGGAGGAGGGCAATGGTTGCTGTATATTCGTTTTGCACTAAAGTACTGTATCTTTTTCTTTCCATGTGTTGATTTCTTGGACCAGTTATTACAGTAAGTATTGATTTTACTGATGCTTAATGGAAGCATATGTAATGTCTGAAATGAAGTGTTTTGGGTAGGAGAAGGTCATTATCTTGAGCTAAAGGCCCTTTAGCTTTTGTCATTGTAAGATGATGTAGATGAAGCCCCTTTACCAACTGTGGCACAGCCACAAACAGTTCATAGCTAGGGACAGAGATCTTGATTGCAGCGATGCTCAGCTTCACAAATGGGAATGTACCATTGCCTAGATAAAGGATTCAAAGAAAGTTAGCTCATACAGTTATGTCCCTTTTAATAACCTTCTTCTGAATTTGATATTTCCTTTTTACATGCCAAGTGTTTTGCTGGCTTGTGCTTTTGTTTCTGCTCCCTTGAGGGAGGATAGGGTTACCTTTGGAAGTCCTTTTCTACTTACAGTAATAATGAGAAACGGAAAGTGGTTTTGCTTACTGTGCTTCTTGTCCCTTCCCTTTCCAGTGGCAAAGCTCTCAACACATCAGTTTAGTACTGTTCATTGGAAGAGTTGTATACAAGTATGTACTCTGTGTCGGATCAATAATCTCTCTGAAAAGACAGTTTCTGCCTAGTTAACTTATGTTACCTCTTCTAAACTCTCAATGAAGTGGCAGATACTGTCCTTTAAAGAGAAAGCTACTTATAAACCCCAAATGTTTTGCTAAAGCAATGGTACTTCTGGTTTTTATAGTAAATGACTTGGGGTTTGTTTGATCTTCTGTGTTTAGTGATCAAACAATTTTGCTAAAAGCAATGATGTGTTTACAGATAATTCTCAAGTTCCCTAAATCAAACCCCAGTCAAGTCTAATTCTTGGAGTTGATTTTCCTACTGCCTATCTAGCTAATGGAAGACGAGTTAAATATCCAAAGAATAACAGGAAGCTTTATTTTGATGACAGAATGAGTATATGAAAGATGACTTCCTGATCAAAATCGAAACCTGGCATATATCAGATCTTGGAACACAAGAGAATGTAAGTACTTGTGTTGTGTGTTTTATTCATCTCCTTAATGTTATAGTGCTGCTTTCTGTGCTAGATTAGATAGTTGCTGTGTGGAGCTCTCTGTTTGCTGTGTTATTGCACTACCAAGGCAGAGACTCTCTCCTGTGGGCTTCTCATATCTGCTGCACAAAACTGTCCCCCAAGCACTTGCTCTGTGTGAGCACCTCTGCTTCTCTAGAAGGTTGTGTGTTTACCAAAGTATCCTCTCTGTACGTGGACAGGGAACGCTGGGGGTCTGCATCTCCATCTGGGGTTTTATGATCTTAGAAGGGGATTGTTTTGTGGTGGCATCATGTACATTAGTCTTGTGCTTTCACTGCAGGTTCATAAACTGGAGCCAGATGTATGGAAGAGTGTAGAAGCTATTTATATAGACATTGCTGATCGGAGTCAAGTACTTCCCAAGGTATGGTAGGTGGGTAAGAGCTCCCTACTGTGGGGGGCCTTGTGCTAAAAGAGAGATAATGTACACACTGTGTTCTCAGGGATGGTCACAGGTAACAGGACAAATGAGAGGATGGAAAAGAGAAGGAAAAGTGTTCCTTAAACGTGTTTAAGCAAGCTAGAGGAAGAGCTCTTCTAAAAGCTATGTTAATGGTGTCTGTAAAACAGTGTATGTATGTAGTTCTACAGCACTGCAGTTGGTTATAATGCTTGAATAGCAAGAAATGGTGCTGCCCTTTCCATACAGAGTCGTTTTGAAACTGCTTCCTTTTTGAAACTGACCCCTGGCCTCACAAGTGTGTCTTGAATTCATGTAGCTAATCCTGGTTTCTAAGAGTCACCACAGTTACTGTAAGAAACTAAGAGATGTTTCTGTACTGGTCAAGGAAAATACACCTGGAGCAGAAGACTTGTGATGAAGATGCTACGAATTGATCACTTTTGGCACTAAACTGATGATGATTTGAGTTTGGTTTCATTTTAATTGAACTGGGGGTATGAGTAGAGTACATACCCCAAATGCGGGAGGGGAATGCTGCAAATTATTTCCTCTGTAATAGGGGGCATAACTGATGCCTCTTTCATTTTGGTGGTGCTATGAGCTTGCCTGTATTTGTCTCCTAGTGTGCAGTATGTGAGCATCATACTGATGGAGTGCTATGAAAAATCCAAGCTATCACAGCTCCAGAAAACATAGCTATTTTCTGCAGCAGCAATATTTAGCTGCCAAAGAACGAGTGGTTATAGGAAACCTATCCTGAAGGTTTACACATCTTCTGATAGATTTACCCCAAAGGAGTCCTTACAAAGGTCATATCAGTTTGTTACCACTTCTTCATATAGGTCTAGGACACAGCACAGGGGGGAGAGATATGTTTCCTTGAAGAGTGCCTGACCTAATGTTGAAGTCTGAAAACAGTAGCTCTTGAGAAGGCAGTTAGAGGTTAGTCTTTGCCCACCAGAAACATAAATCCTTTGTGGTGGTGAGCAGCTGGGTAAGAGTGGGATAATTTGTGGTTAATCTCCCATGTCTGTCCAATAGGATTACAAGGCAGAAGAAGATCCAGCCAAATTTAAATCTGTCAAGACTGGACGTGGACCTCTGGGTCCCAACTGGAAGGTATGTGTTGGATGAGATCAGGAGCTGTATCAGCTTACGTGACTGAAGTGTAGATACTGGGGCTTGGAGCCAGGGTTAGATATCGAAACCATGGGATTCACTTCTGTGGAAGGGAATGCAGGACTCAGCTGGTGATCTGTTAAAGGAAATGGAAGAGTTTGGTACAAACAGAATGAGTTCCAAGAAATCACCAGGGCTGTCTGGTGTTCAGCCCAAGGGTTCACCCAGGAGAATTGAAGGATGAAATAGAAGAGTTATAAGCAGCAGTGTTTAACCTTTCACTGAAATCCTTGGAATCTCAAGACTCTAGAAGAGCAAATGTGATGCCAGTCTTTAAAAGGGACCCTGAGGGGGATCTGGGGAGCTATGAGTGTGCAAGTCTGATCTCTAGCAGGTCAGCCTAGAAGTTGAGGTTGTAAAGAGTGGATGTGGCTCCTGTAAAAGGAAGCAGGGAAGTCCATCTTGCAAACCTTGTGGGGTTTCCTATAAGGCTTGCTAATGATGCGGCTGGCTTGGATGATATCATCTATTGGCAAAGGTTTTAGGGAGGGACTTTTTCTGAAGACTTTTAAGGAAGCTAAGTTGCTGTGGCACGAAGAATGAAGATACTGAAAGACATTAATTCACTGGTAGAAAGAATAGAGGAGAGGAAGGAATAATCCATCCTCAAAAAGGAGGGAAGGCAAACTGTGGAGGAACTAGGATTGATTTGCATCATGATCTTAAATACCATGGAAAGGGGGTGAGCAAAAAGATGTGACAGAGCTTGTCAGTATAAAACAGGTAAGGTATAAGGATGCAAGATGAATATGAGGAATTGTGGAAAGAATTCATGGTTATGACTGAAGAAGCTGCTTTCCTGGAGACATTTGACCTGAGTCCTGATGTGAATGTCTCTGTGTCTTTGCAGAAGGAGCTGGGCAAACAGACAGATTGTCCATACATGTGTGCTTACAAACTGGTAACAGTCAAGTTCAAGTGGTGGGGTCTGCAAAATAAAGTCGAGAACTTTATACAGAAGGTAAGTGAGCTCGTTGGTGGGGAGAGGTGTGGAAATGAGGCATCATCTCCCACCTGCTCTGGCACCTCAGCTTCTGCTAGTAGTGTATTCTGCTTGGTGATGCTAACTTGAAACCCAGTCATGTCACCACAAGCAATACAGTCAAGGCCTTTGCCTGATACACTGCAAGGTTTAAAGTTGGATTCAGTTTGGTTGTTCTGTGAATTGGCTATTGAACCATTTTCACTCTAATGTAAGAAGGTGATGAAGGTGAACTGGCTGTTTGTTGGTGTTTGATAGATAAGCCTGAGAATTGGGGTCATTTGATAGCTGATTTGTGGATGATGAGATGATGCATGTATACTAGGGTTATTTTGGTCAGGGGCAAGATGTGGGTAGGTACCTACAGCTTCAGTTATCCAGTGCGGATCAGCTGAGGATCTTTCTGGCAAGTGCTACAGCTCTAGTCATGTTTTCCTCTCCTATTCTGCTGCTTGAAAAACCTATGTTAAAAAATAAGCAGATGGTGGGAAACTTTATTACTTAAAACCATGAGTAATTGGTGTCCTGAAAAGAGCTTTTTCTGCAGCAGAGTTCTTAACCCGTGAACTGCAGCAGGGTGCTGGACCTGGGAATTGGTAGGTGCAATGTTCATAGAATGCCCATGACTTCAGAGCACGGAGACTGCTCAGTGCTTAATATTGATGAAGTACAGTGCTGCTTCTGCAAAAGCAATTCTCTGGTGATATAACCTCAAGAGAACCCTGAAGGGGAATGACTGTGCTGCTGCAGGATTTCAAATGCTTGTAACAAAAGCCCTGAACAAAGCAGTGTCTTGTATCCTTTCCTCATGAGTGTCTCTTCAGCTACACGGTTGTGTCAAAGTAGTTGAACTGCTTTTGATGAGAGCAGGTTATGAGATGTGAAACCATGATTGGTAAAGCTTGAAGTGTCCGTCCTTAGTGCGATCTCTCCAAGAGGCATTGTGTACTCCTGTCTAATGTAATGATCTTGTCTAGCTGATCTCCTATAAAATGGAAGTAAATTGCTCCTAACTTGAAGTAGCTTCTGCACATTTTGGGTGTGGAAAACAAGTTTAGGCTTGTTTTTAGGTCACTGTAAAAGAAAAAAGCAGGATAAGTGCATACGAACCCTTTACACTTGGTAACCTCCAGTTTTCAGCAAGGATTAGCTTAAGAAATACTTTTATTCTGGTCTTCCTTTTTACTGCACCTTCAGGCCAACGATTGTGCTTTAAGTAAACCCAACCTGAAGCGCTTGATTCAGTCGAAACACTGCTGTCAAATCAAAGGAAATTACTAAAGCATTCACTAATTCCTTCAATGCTCTGTCTAGGCTTGGGGGAGAAAAAAAAAGCATTTCTCCGTGGATTTGAGGCTGTAGGTATTCTGTTAAAGGAATACAAATGAGCTAGCTCCAGTTTCCAATTGTGGCAGCGCCACAGAAAGGTGGGCGAGGGAGCCAGTGCTTCAGTGTACACATCTCTGACAATTGTTACAATCCGGTTAGATCCATATTAATTGTCCTCTGAGTCAGCTCCTTGTATGTTTTACTCCTCCCTCCTCCTCCTTTTGCAGCAAGAAAAGCGTCTCTTCACAAACTTCCATCGGCAGCTCTTTTGCTGGCTGGATAAGTGGGTTGATCTGACTATGGAGGACATCCGTAGGATGGAAGAGGAGACCAAGAGACAGCTGGATGAGGTCAGTGAAAAAGCAGGGCAGGTGTGGGTTGGGTGAGACACTGCTGCTACCCAGTACAGTGGAGAGAGGAAAGAGTGCAGCATTGTCATAGCATAGTGTGTATTGTCCTCCTGCTATTTAGGTCATGCTGCTTGTGCTTTGAATGATTGGCTATGACTCCGTTGTGCTGGCATCTCCTTCTAATCATTATGGACTTCTTGTGTTTGTTGTTGAGCCAGTAAATATGTTGAAGCACAGGTAATGAGAGTATGAGTAGCAATGATTCCTTTATTGCTTTAATATCTTCTATTAGCTTTCACCCAAAGCTGAATGATCATTTTTGTGCTCATTAATTTCCAAAAAAAACAGTTCAGTAAAAGGATTTTTAGCTCTTAAGTGCTGTAAGCAGGTACTGGGGGTATGTAACAGGGTTTGGGAATAAGGAGTACATTGTTCTGTGATTTGTGTCCTGCACTGCACCCTTCTCTTCCTTCATGCCTCAGGATTTGTCATTATAGCTTCATGTACACTCAGCCCTTTGGATAATGGCTCCAGATCCTAGTAACCACAAGTGGTCCTGCACATGTGTATGCCCAAACACTGATTTGGGATGCTCAGATGCAGTCGGTGGCTTACATGAAGGAAGTAGCTTAACTTGTTTCATACGAGTAAATCCTGAGATAACATCATGTGAGAATCAGCACTGGAATAATGTTTCTTCTTTCAGATGAGAGAAAAAGATCCAGTGAAAGGAATGTCGGCTGCAGATGACTAACATGACTTCTTCCTGTGCACTGTAGGTATCAAAAGAGATCGATAAAGCTCTGTGTTGCTTTATTTAGGAGGAAAAAAAATACATATTTGGGTAAGAAATGATCCTGTTCATAGCTTCTGACAGGCAAACCTTGGTATTAACTGTGGTCTCTTAGTGAGCCTGTTTCACTGCTGGGTTGAGGAGTGACTTTACCCTCTTGTTTCAGAGCTATCCTAAAGAAATGCCCGAGGGAAAAGTGTAAGAGAGATGTGTTAGAACATTTTGTAGTCTTCACCACTGTTCTTATTTCTGCAATGCATGTGTTACTTCCCATGACTTGCAGAGGAACTTTCGTCAGATCCAAAAGAGTAAGCTGGACCTGCAGATACTTAGAATATATTTGGAAATAGAAAATCCCTTTGAAGATATGCTTGGAATATATTTCTTGCATTGTTTAACAGTAGTTACTAATGGACCAAGGCCTGGAGCAACATTTGTACATCACAGGAGAAGCAGCAATGACAGTTTTAAAGCTACTGGCTTGTTTTTCATCTCTTTCCCTCTATGTTAACTTGGCATGGGAGGGACTGTCGCACTGGAGAGCATGTATGAATTTGCCTTTGTTGGCCAAGTCCCCAGGATGCATTCTAGGCTGTGTGCTGGATGGAAACGTGTGAGCAGTGCTGAGATTGTTCAGCCTCATTCTGTTCAATTGAGTCATCAGTTTGGGTTTGGTGACTTTTTCTTAGATACTGTACAGAAATAGCATTAGGGAATTAAGAAGGCAGGAGAAAGAAGAGATTGTGCATTTAGGTAGAGATATCCAAGCCACTAGACACAACTTTTCCAGGGCAGTAAAAAACCATCCTAGCTATGCTTTGAAAGAATGGGATCAGGCACAGCCATCGCACCATCAAGGACTCTCTGTTTACCTCTGCTTGTCCTCTGTTATCTGCTGGTGGTTTGGTGGTGGGGAACACAAGGTTGAGGGGGTGTCCAAAGGAGTGTCTTCTGATAGATACACATCATTTATTTAATGCAACTTAAAGCTTTTCATTTCCCTCCTGATTCATGCTCAGTTCTTAGAGAAATGAGTTTTTGGTTGTATCAGAGCCTCTGGACTTTGTGAGATGGTTTAAATCACAACTTGGGTTTGTCGCTTTTAGACTGTGCTGTAACTTCTGCTCTGCATCAGCACTGAAGTGTAGTGAAGCAGTGGTGTGTTGCCATTGTCTGGTGACAGTGTGTCCCACGTTTGCTTTCTGAAGGTTCAGCTGCTCTTCCCAAGTGCTTCTAAACCATTTTCCTCTTGTCTCTCGTAGTTTGCAAGACAGTCGTCAGGAAGGCCCAGGGAATCCACACTGACTGACGGACCATCTCTGGATCAAGCCTTTCTCTATCCAACCGGCAGGCGATTTTAAATCTCCCATAGCTAATTCTAGATGCCCCTTAATATTGTGAGCAAATAGACCGTCTGGTACTAAGCACTCCAACGTTAGCACGTGGACGAAGGAGGCAGCTCCTTGGAGACGTGTGACTTAGAGATCGCTGTATTTACGGCTCCTCCCTCCTTTATTTTCATTGTGTTCAGACCAATTTCCATGTGGCCCTGTTTGAGTTCCAAGTGACATTTTTAGCTAAAATAGTCTTGTGATGTGGTGACTTAGATTTATTATTATTTTTTTCCCTGTTTTTTATGTTTTTGGGGTTGTTTTTTTTTTCCAAGTGGGATAAACTGCCACCTTTGTTCCTGCCCCAGCCCTTCACCATTCTTTGCGTAGTCTGTTTGGAGAGGGAAACTGTCAGTATTTTAGAGTGCAGAGCTATTCCACAAAATGCTATGCTCTGACCCTTGCTCCCAGGGTAAGAAATTTGATGGCATGTAATTCAAACACATAATCAGGAGTAGCCAGATATAGTTCTTGGTCTGTGATGAATTGTGATCCATGGCTTCTGCACGGCATTACTTTGTTCTGTTTTAGCACACATGAATTAAAGGCTGTGCAGAAGCTGCGTGCAGCATCCCTGTGCTTGGGCCTTCAGCACTTAACTGTTGAGTTCCACTGTAGGGGCACGTGGTCCCTTTGGCCTCTGTTGCTCTGTTGTCCTTCAGCTGCGTGTGTCACGTCTACATAATCATTATGGAAAGTTGCTTGGCACATGTTGCAGCTTCTTCCTGGTTCTTTATTTACTAAAGCTTCCCATAACTTACAAAGCTAAAATGATTTTGGCTCACTAATAATAATAATAATGTGATTTCCTAGACAAATTGGGATGTAGCAAAAGCTGGGGTACAAGTAAAGTCTTGGTATCTGAGTCCATCCAGATGCCTGGGTTGGCGGTTCTGCTCAGCAATAATGTTCTTCCCATTGTAAGACTGACTAAAATATCTCCTTTCTTACTATAAAAAAGAGCAGCTTTTAAAGACCTGCAGTTGTTTTCTAGGGTATCTGTTGGTTATTATAAATCACAAAGGACGTTGTTAATATAAAGAGCTCTGGTTATTTAATGAACTTCCAATACTTACTGTAACTATCCTTTATGTTGGTATCAGCTTTAGACAATCAAATAAGCAGAACAGAATCAAAGAAATGCTGCTTTATTAAATACATATGAGAAGAAAACCCAATTTCCTTGCTTATGCCTAAGGCCCAATGTTTGATTTGTCCTTTATGTTTTCCTAGTAGCAATCACTTTACTTTCCACTTCTGTCTTTGGCGGCACTAACGTGAAATACCCAATGCCAAGCACAGTCGTGGCTCTGTCACCACCTTTGAGGAGTCTTTGTGGCATTGCCTCCTTCAGCCCTTCACATTCCTGCACGCAGGAGATCCTGACACGATCCCGAACGAGGGATCCGAAGTGTTTTTGGAGCGAGGGAAGATGAGGTGTGCTCAGGAGGAGAGAGGATGGAGCTTGGTTCCTGGGGGAGGGGGCAGTTTATCCCTTTACTTTTAGTTTGTTCTGTTTGCCTTACTCATGTCAAAGTGCAATAAGCTCTGAATTGTACCAGTAACTCTGGCAGGCTCCTCTCAGTGACCTCAGGTGGCTTTGTGGGGCAGGGGTGGGCTCTGAGGGGTTTTTAGCGCTCTCACCAGGCACAAATAAAACAGATTTCATGTAGAATACTTAAACCGCATTTTAATCCGTGAAGCAATTTGGGACCAGGATGGTTTCGTGGCATCTCCTCTCGCTGTTGCAGAAGTAGGCCCCAGTTGTAGTTCTTTGAGTTGCGAGTATTTTTAACAGAGAATTCATGCACTGACTTCTGTTCCTGTTTGTCTGTTACGTCTTGAGGGATTCTTACACTTGAGGACAACCTGGGAATACGACACAGCACGCTTGTTCTTTCAGTTCCTGTTATCCAAGAGGCTTTCGAGCCGGTGACGCTAATCGCAGTGGAAGCAGATTGTAACATTCCACCCTGCAATCCTTTTCTGATCCTCTGATTTCAGAGTGAGAGCTTTTACACAAAGCTTTCCTGATTAGTGGGGAAAAATGGGAAAAAAAAAACCCAAGAAGCAGGAACTCCAGCTTGGATATTTCCACCTTTCCCTGCCCCTTTGCTTTCTGTCCTTCCAGTTTAATCCAAAGTGGAAGCATCCCTCAGCCTCGGGATAGACAAATCCTATTACAGCCTTCCCACCTTGATGCGTGGTGAGTGTCTTTCATCAGCTTCAGCAGGAACCCCTCAACCTGCCGGCTCCATGAGGGGTTGTTGCTGGGCTGTTGGTCCAGTGTAGGGTGATGGTTGGTTGGGGACCCCCTCTCTGCTCCACACTGGGGGTCCGGAGCCTGGTACCTCGCCTCGGGCTGGTTTGTCCATCCCCACTGCACCGTTCTGCTGGGTTCATCCATCATCGTGCTCTTTTCCTTTGGCAACACACACTTTGTAGGATGGGTTAGATTATCTCGTTGTTTCTTTAAATGTGAGTTTGTGCCTTTTTTTGTCTCCTAAATCTTCCAATACAGGCATATTGGAAACGAAATCTAATAAAATACTAGACAGAGCTTTTTACGCCTCCTTCTCCTTTGTTTTGGGTGCTGATGGGGGGGGTACTCGAAACCCACCAGAGTCCTCCCACACGCTTGGGGGCGCCACCGCCCTTCCTCCGTCCCGCCCTTGTCACGAGGGCCAATAGGAGCGGGGCGCTGCCGGCTATGGGCGTGGCCTCTCTGAGGGGAGCGAGGAGGCCGCGGGGCCGGGCCGGGAGAGCGGAGGCCGGGGAGCCCGGTGTCCCCTTCCCAGCGCCTCCCGGCCGGGTCCATGGGCATGGAACCGGGGCACCGCGGTGTCGTGAGGGAGCTGAGGTGAGCTGAGGGGTCGGTGTGAGGGGAGCTTGGGTGAGTACGGGGGCGAAAAGTCGCTAAGTCGTTACGCAATGAGGTCGGAATTAGCGAAACTTGTGTTTTTGCTCATTAAGAGGGAGTTTTGCTAATTGGGGGTGTTATATAGTCATATGGAGTAAAGAAAAGCTAATCTGGTTTGAAAGCGTCGGGACTGGGAGGCTTACTGAGTATTGTTTGGGTCCTAGGGACTTGCCAGAGACCTACTTAGGTTTAATGAGGGCATTAATGCGATTTAATTTAGCCGCTGTCTCGAATGTGTCGCTTTTGTGAGGAGAAAGGGGCTCGAATAACTCTTTGGCTACTGTTTTTACAGTGATTTTACTTTGTGTCTTCATGTGGCACCTCCTGAGGTGGTAAGTTCCATCTGCTGAGGTGATGGGTTGTGTGGTATCCCACACCGTAGGCTTGGTTCTGTATAGGACAGTGTCTGTATTGGGAAAATAGAACACCAAACAGCACTAACGTTTCCTCAGAGAGATTCAAATCCACCTTAATGCATTATTATTAACGTGGAGACCCTAAAAGATTCTTAACTATTGAATCACGTCAGGAAACAGCAGTTTGCTTGTATTTAGGAATGTGTTGGCAGGGCGTACCCGAGCCTGGGCTCTGGTGGTAGGGAAAGCTGCTGGAGGATGTTGAGCCTTTTCCCTTTGATAAAGGCTGCTCTTGTGGCACCAGTGAAACCTGGTATCACTCACGTTCCCTCCTTACCATGAGAAGTGCTGCTGTGGCCTCACTGCAGGTTATTTGCTTTGCTTTGCATGGATATTCATGGAATCACAGAATGGTTTGGGTTGGAAAGGACCATAAGATCATCCAGTTCCGCCCCTCTGCCGTGGGCAGGGACACCTCACACTAAACCATGTCACCCAAGGCTCCCTCACGGTTCAGTCTTTCCTGCAGACATTATAAACTCCAGTGAAACTGAACTATTAGGGATGTTCTTGACATTTGTACCAGTTAAACCTTTGGTATAAACTCTGGTGCTGCAGTTTCCCCCCTGTTCGTACCAGCATGGACACTGGGCACTTTGAGGAATATGATTTCTGTCAGTAATAAACGAAAACCTCAGTATTATTTCAGTTTTGTTTAATCAGGTTATTGCCTTTACAGAAATAGTAAGTGCGGTGTTCCCAAGTGATACATCTCTGGCCGAATTACATTTGCAGCATAAATACCTTTTCCTTCCTTTTTTCCCCTTAGAAATATGTTTTAGAAGAGCTTTTGGCTGACTTCAGTGTAGTCTTACAAAGAGACTCTATTGGTGAGAGAAATGATGGATCGTTTTAGGCTGGTGTGCAAGGTCATTTTCCATTGTGTCACCTTGAGCAGGATGTGGGATAAAAACATGTCCCCAACAGTGGATGTATTGATGAGATTCACTATTTAGCTATCATTTAATAGCTAACTATTGACTGATAATATAGAACCCTAAGATGGATGGGAAATAAACAACTTATTATCTCCTAAGCCTGTCTGACCTGTAACAAGACTGACTGTAAAGTGAATCCCCTTTTTAGAAGCTCTGATGTTGAAATTACCATCTTATGAAGAAACAGTAAGTCAGAGAACACATGAATGCTTCTGGCAGTGCTGGAGGAGAGCAGCAGCTCTGCTTGGTGTTGGTCAGAACTGTGCGTTTGCATGTTTGGGAGCTGGAGATTATATTTCTGGTAGCCTACAGCTGGAGGCACATGATTGATTCAAATCAGCAATAAATTCTTTTAAATCTTGAGCTTATAGGATTAACCACCTTAAATCTATTACGAAGAAACAATTCCCTGTGTGAGGTAGGATGTGATTGCAGCTTTTGTAACAATCCAGTGAGCGTAGTGGTAATGCTACAGGCTTTTCCAGCCTTGCTGCATCTGCATTTGTCCTGTTGCTTTAAAAGCATCTCACACACAAGTGCAGACTTGATCTGCAGGACCCTGGGCCATCTGCTTCTTACATACATAGGATTTTAAGGAGCTGGTCCTTCAAAGTATAGCTACTTTTTGGAGCACATGGCATCACACAGCAGTGAAGATGCATGTCAAGATTCATCAGCTCTATCCCTGTCCGACTTGGAGAGCCTGCACCACGTCCGCAGCCGGTCCGCCAGTTTCAGCAGCACTGGGTCCAGTGGCCGTTTGCAGCTCCGACAGCGAGTAGCCCAGCTTATGGCTTGTGTAGAGGACATCAGCTCCGATGATGAAATTAATGAAGAAGTGTCCCGCACTCTGGATGAAGCTTTCCTTATCTGGGGGAAAAAGCTGAAGGATAAATTGCAGGAATTCAGGTTTTGTTCCTTCTAGTTGCGTTTGTGGTGCTAGCTATTAAATAAATTTCTGACTGTTCAAAAGTGACAGAAAGTTGTTTTCTGTAGGTAGATGCTCTGTGGGGGAATTTAGATGCCCTTAGGGTTTAGTTTTAGCACTGGTTTTATGTGATTTTTCTTTGTAGACTACACTTGGTTACCTGGAATGTGGGAACAGCTTCTCCACCTCCTGATGTCAGTAGTTTACTTCAGCTCGATTCACTGGATGCAACTATGGATATGTATGTTATAGGGTAAGTGTATATTTATATATATTAAAGAACTTGCTTTGTAAGTTTATTGCAATACTGCTCAATTTCAACAGCTTTATGTGTGCTTTGGGACGACTGTGCAATGTGAATCACTGTCTAGGAGATGGTTTGACATTACTGCTAACAGAAGGTGAACAGTAGAGTTAGTGACTTAGAATAGAGATGATTTATAGCAAGAAAAGCTTTTCCTTTGTGCTGCTGTTCCATGACAAAATATGGAATATGTTCTTTTCCAAACACAGTCTTTGGCTGCTGTTTTCTTTGTTGGCATGTGAAGGCATATTCATTTTGATATGAAAGTCATCCAAAATTCAGCATGTTTAAAACATATTAGTTCAAGTTTATTAGGCACAAGTTGCCATCATGCTTTACAAACTCTCTTGAGGTTTTGAGACCTGGCAGTCAGGTTATTTATGATAACATCTTTTGAGTCTAGCATTGCCTTAAACTCTGTTTTCAGCTGTATATAAGCTGCTTTAACTTGGCTTTTCTCAGTGTTAAATGTGTTAGATTGTGGATGGGTTAAACTGCTTGTCAGTGAGAAACTGAACAGCAACACATTTCTGAGTTATGCTGTTATGAGACTTACGAGAGCCCTGTTAGGATGCTGTGCTCTGTGTTCCGGAAAGGTTGTATGAATGCTGTCAAAACCAAGTGATACAGTATGAGTAATCTTGATGTCTTCAGCTTACAGGAGGTAAACTCAAAAATCACAAATTTCCTGTCTGACTTGGCATTTGATGATCCGTGGAGCATCTTCCTCATGACTGTATTGTCTCCGTTGGGATATATCAAGGTAATTGATGCCATCTCTTAAGTGCCACAGCAGTAAAGGAAAATGTCTTCCCCAGCTCCGTATAGATGTTTTCCTGTCAAGCTTTTCATAAAAGATAAGTTAATGGTGTTTTTTGCAGGTGTCAGTCACTTCCATGATGCACATATGTTAGAAGTGATTCTTCATCACACTTGTTTTGTCTTGGCTTGTTGATAAAGGCAATTTAATTTTTCTCTACTAATATTAGTGACCTTAATTTTAGCAGTAACAATTGGACATGGATTTTTAGTTCCCATTTGGAACGGTTGGGCAATTTTGGTGCTTTTGTAGCTCAGCTGACAAGCAGCAGGACATTTCTCAGATACGCTGGCAACAGCATGTGGAAGTACTGCAGAACCTGTGATGAATAGAAAAATACCCCTGTCATAATATAAATACATTCTCAAGGAACAGAGTAATGAAAATGATTTAAAATGAAATACGATGTAAACTTACACTCAGCAACGCTCTGGTGGTTTAAATGACAAGATTTTTGGTAGTATCTGGGGCATAAGATCAGCTAAAGTAGTGGCTATTTTAATAATGCGAACAGTAAACATAGGAGGATATCCTGAATTTCCCTACTATAGAGATATTAAAACCTTTTGAATGTTATATTGGTTTCCTAAAGCTGTATTTCAGGGTGATTTTGCTGAGATGGCTGTATTACTGTATTATGGACTGCATGCCAATCAGACTGAGTAGTTGTGCCATTCTTTTAACTGTAATTCAACAAAACAAAGGACCCACTGGGATTTATAAAAAGAAAGAAAAAACCATTGTTCATTCTGGTGTAAGGCATTGCTGATAAACAGTCAAAATCTGGCTGTGGGCTGACAGTCAGGCCCTGTGTACAGGCAGTTAAAGAGAATTCCTCGTGGAATGCATGGTTGATTTTGAATTCCAATTTGGAGATGTGGTCCTTTGGACACACTGGTGAAAGGATGCTGCCACCTAACGGTTTTCAGCAGGACTTGATCATCTCTTCACAATAAAGCAACTGTCAGGACAGGTCAGAATCAACACAGGCAGTGAGGAGAGCTTCTGCTAGGACTTATCTGGGAAGCTGGCAGAGGAGGAGAGGAGCAGTTACCCACTCTTTGCTGACCTGTGATAAGGTTGGATGTAGAGGGGTAGTTGTCATCCTTGGGGCATTGTGCCCCTTCAATAACGGGTCTGTTTACAGAGTGCTGTGGTGGCTGAAGTCAGTCAGTTCTTTCCCCATAAACAGAATCATGTCCCCTCTGTGGAAGCTTTTTGCTTGATTTGGCACTAAGTATTGGTGGGAAGAGCCCTGGTTCCAGCAGAGGAGGGATCCATTGTGTTTGGATGTTCAAGACCTACAGAGAAAAGAGGCTTCATATGAATCTTGAGAAATATGTGAGGACTGGCCCACAGCAGAATGAAACATAGCAAATAAAGGAACTGAAAGATCTTGGTATCTCCTGAGCATGGTTATGGAAAGGAGAATACTGGTTTCTCCAAATGTCTGAACAGACACAAATATTTATGCATTACCTAGTAACTGTGATCCATCATTTGAATATACTGCTGAGTATTTGTTGGGTTCAAGGAGAACATTAACACAAATTCTGAAGTCATTTACTTGTGTAGATATGACAGCAAAGAGAGGAGGAATTCTGTTTTAAATTGGGGCTGAGTTTCTGTGCTTCCAGCATTTGCATAGACAGTGTTATTCTTAATATCAGCTTTTATCCTAATGTAGTCTTTCTCTAAGTTCATCCAGCATAAAATTGAACTACAATTCTTCTATTTCAATGTCTGTATTTGAAATTGGATCATTATCATTAAAACAAACACTTAAAATGAATTTTGTCTTTCATGCCAGGACAATTGTAAAGTTCGTACATTTTTAATGAAGAACAAGATTGTTTAGGCTATTTCCACACACACTACAAAAACACCCCAAACCACAAAAAACCCAAACAGTATCTTAAACATCTTTGGAACTGTTTGGTAAATCAGCTTTTACAGGCATTGCAGGCAAGAGTTACTGCTATTTGCAGCTTATTGGTTTTGCAAACGCCCAGAATTGAATGCTGTGCTTTTTAGGCATTTTAATGGCATTTAGAATAATGTTTTTTCTGCTGAAGGATGTTTCAATTTTAAGAAGAAACAGAAGACTGGTGAGGCAGAAGAAAGGTCCTTAAAGATGTTTGAGCAAATACACCTATTTTGAGGTCCACTTCAGATTTGTAACATAATGTTGCAACTAATTACTCTCTCAACTGATTAGTTGAGAGATTGATCAGGACCGTTTATAAGCAAGTGTACCATAAGGATGTGTTCTGTTCTTCACAGCACAGTGCTGAAGCCAGGCTTGGTGAGGGAATTGCATAGCTTCTGCTATGGCATTCTGCACCTAAACGCTCTTATGAACTAGATCCAAGGAATTCCAAATACCTCCCTGGAAGTGATCACTCTCTCCTTTGTGTCTCCTCCAGCTCTCCTCCGTTCGCATGCAGGGATTGCTACTTCTGATCTTTGTGAAGCATGTCCATCTGCCTTTCATACGGGACCTTCGTACCCAGTTCACACGCACAGGGCTCTATGGATACTGGGTGAGGAAGTGTCTGAGACTTGCTTACCTGGTTCATTATGGTGGTGTGTGCCTCTGCATGGTTTCATGGTGGGAAGGAGGATAGATGGGTTACTTAAAAATGAATACACTGTCTAGTGAGACTCACTTGTTTGAAGCTTGTATGCAAGTGCACAGCACAGACTATAATTTTACTGACTTAATAACTGATACGCAGCTTGTGTAGGAAGAGATTCAATTCATTTAAATCTAAGTAGCAAGATTGAAAGATATATAGGTGGTGGTAATAGCTACATTTGCAGGTGTTGACTGTAGTTTCAGAGAGCATTGTTCATCTTCCACACCAGGGCAACAAAGGAGGAGTCACCATTCGCATGTCCCTCTATGGTCACACAGTTTGTTTCATGAACTGCCACTTGCCAGCTCACATGGAGAACACAGAGC
Organism: Neopsephotus bourkii; assembly: GCF_033783945.1. Lineage (NCBI taxonomy): Eukaryota > Metazoa > Chordata > Aves > Psittaciformes > Psittacidae > Neopsephotus > Neopsephotus bourkii. The sequence goes on along the minus strand of NW_026901640.1, from coordinate 2,232,456 downwards.
AGCGACTGGATGACTTTGAGAAAATTCTGGAAATGCAGTTTGAAGGAGAGAATATTCCAAGTGCCTTGGAACATGAGTGAGTTGTTCAGACCCTCTTTTGGCTGTAGTGGTTTTATCTGTTCTAGGGTAAACTCATGCACTGAAGAGTTTGGAGTTTTCATCCATCATTTTAATTTTGAATGCCTTTTCGCCTTGACCCTGAATCCTGTGTGGAAAAGATAACCTGAAAGGTGGAGGTCTATTTTGCAAGACTGTTCTCTTCCAGTCTTGAATTGCGTTAAATCTGTTAGTGTATATACTGCACATATCTTGTGCTAGAGAGCTTCAGAAGCTAAAGCCCATTTATACCAAAAATCCTAAAGCTTGCTATTAAACGTTTATCTTCCTCCATTATTTTCAAAGAGGAGTTAATTTACGTGAAAAAACAGCTTTCCTGTTGTTTACAACATTGCTGATAATACACTCCAGTGCTTTGGAGTAATTTTTTTCCTAACAACTATAGAACACCCAAGATGCATCCCTGCTTCCCAAGGCACTGAATCAGAGCTCTTGAGTTAGTGCATTAACGTAACCAACTGCTGCAAAGATTGAGAGGTTTGTGAATGATTTTACCTACCATTAAAACTTAATTCTAACTCTGATGGAGATGTAAGTCATTAGAAGCTAATTTTCAGGCAGTAACGAACAAGCAGCAAGTATCAAGTGATCTATTTTATATTTCAATTCCCTTAAGTTTTTGTTTAGCAGCAGGTGATCGCTGTGTGAGTTTATCTGTAGCTCCTTAATGTTTGTTGTTTAAGCTGTAGATGAAGTAGTGTAAGTGATTAGAGCACCTAATTAGAGTAATGGCTCGTATTCTATCGAGTTCTTCCCTCCTGCTAATGGGTTCCTATAAATCTTCCTTGGGTTTTTGCCTTTAAGTGTTCTCTTCTGGTTTGGAGATCTGAACTTCCGGATCGCGGATTACGGCATACACTTTGTCCGGGAATCAATAAACAACAAGCGTTACAATCTGCTCTGGGAAAAGGACCAGGTACGATGTCTTAATGCATTTGGGGGATTGGTTTGGTTTGTTTTTAATGCACACAAACACTGTAGTTAACGTTACCTCTGGAGTTTCTAATGTCTATTAAAGAACACAAGTTCAGAGTACACATGAGGTGGAACAGATCTGGCTGTTCCCTCTCTCCCTTCTCAGGCATAACCCCCAATCAACTGCAGTCCATTTCTGCTTTTCTTTAGTTTCCTACTCATTTACAATGCTTGTGTTTGACGTGTTCTTTGAACTTCATGGCTTGTGATTTGTCCCTCACCTTAATGTCTTCTCCTTTTTTTCTTCTCCAAAGAACTGTTTTTAAGAGAGGCTTATTCTGGAATTTGTTGTGAATAGAACTGCTATAAAACTTTAACAGATCATGCCAGGAGTTCTGGCAGTAGCAAAGAGGCAATTCTGAATTTACCTTTCCATCTATATTATATTAACTGGGGTATTGGATTATTGGAAGACGTTTTCTCATATCCTTTCCCAGTTGCCCATTGAGCTCTGATTTTAAACATAATCTTTTAAAGTTACTTTTTCTTTCTGCAGTTAAATATGGCTAAAAAGAAGGAAGCATTTCTTCAGGAATTCATAGAGGGTCCTCTGCACTTTAAACCCACCTACAAATTTGACCTTTATTCGGATGTATATGACACAAGGTAAAAGCATAGCAGATGAGTTTAGACATGGAATATTAGAGTGAATGTAGTGCTTGGGCAAATACCACTTTATTAATGAGTGTACTGGTTAACTGGGACTATGGAGCAGTTCTGTTAGGCTCATTCAGTGCCAAATCAGAAGAAACGAATATATCTGGCTGAAGAAGCCTGAGTCTACTGATTGCATCAGGGGGGAAGTGGTGAAACAACCCAGCTTTCTTTTTGGAAAGACTGGATTAATAGAATAAACCAGCGTTTGTTTAAGCCAATTCTTTTTTGCTTGTTAATACTAAAAGTGCCCTCTGGTGTCAGAAATGAGCAAGGGGAGGAGAGAACTGGCTGCAATTTTCGTTTAAGCATTTCATTTGACAAGTTAATGTAAATCTGTCTTTATAAATTATTTTAAGTTGAAAACTGGTTAATTTAAGTTTCCAAGTTTTTCTCTGACACTGAAATCTGTTGTAAAGTATTAGTCTTTGTGTTTCAACAGAAGGATAAGTTCCTGTCCAAACAGGGGTTTTGTACTGATCTTTTTCTTTACTTCCAGAGAGCAGAAGTCCCTCTTTTGGTTTAAGTAAGAAGAGAACTTTCTGGATTTCATAGATCAGTAAATATTTCAAAATCAAAGCAATGCTCCTGGCTGAGCTTTTGATTTGATTTTTGTGAAATATTTGAAAATCAGTTGACAGCTGATTTTCTTCAGGGATGTTCTGAACATGTCTGGAAGCTGCAGTGTTATCTCCTCTGCTGTTGCACTTAACATTGGAAGCTTATTCATTTGGATCCAGAGACTTTTTACACTGTAATTGAGTGTGAAAAGATATAATGGAACCAGAAGTAAATCCAGTTAACAAAAAGTACTTATAATAATCCAAACCTAAACATTCTAGGATGATTCCTAGAACCATAGCCTGTATTGGCTCAGTTAAAGAACAAAAAACATGTTTGTGCATACTGTGTGCATTCTGCTGCTCTTCAAGCAGGTTGGATGGGGGTGCTCAGTAGACATCAAGGTGAGCTCCTCAAAAAGTGTGCATTGTATGAAGCACACAGCATTTTGTTATCTTCAGTGTGGATTTCGAGGGTTTGTTTCCCATCTATTACACCTTTTCTTCTCTAAAACAGTGAGTGTATTAGCTTAAGCTCTTGGTTTGGTATTTTCTTGCACAGCAGAGCAGACATCTGGCAGCTCAAAGATTTCTGTCGGTTTATAGAATTCCTGCAGTAAGTGGGATATGGCCCTTTAGCCATTTAAAATCTCTCCACCTTCTTAAAGGTGAGTCAGACTTGATATGGGAAGGGGTAAACAAAATATAACTAAATGGCATTTCCAGATTATGGTGATTCTGATAGATATTAAACTGACAGTTTTCCTTATACATCCTGATCATTAGCTTCTATAATTCAATCCCGTCCATTCTAATTCCTCTTCCATAGGGTATGATCTTTTCTCCATTTCAATTTGAAGTGATACATCCATACAGAGAGTTGCTATTAAGTCTTCCTCCCACTACAGAGAGACCCAGGAAAGGCTCATGTCGTCTGTTGTTACTGATATGGTATAAAAGGAAACTCTGAGTTATAATTACAGTTTGATGCGTAGCACACTTGCAGGCTGCAGGCACAACTGTCTTGATGATAGAATTCTTCTTTTATGATGGGACAGCAGTAGCTTGCAAACTTGAAATGTGGGCTAGTACAATGTAGAGCAACTTGAAATACAGCAATTATTAGTTCAGGCTACCTGAATTTGCCTGTTTTTTGTTGTTGTAAGAACCCTGTTCTCGAATGTTTTGAGTAATTTTAAACATCATTCACACTCTTCCCACATCCTCCATAAGGTTATGCCTCTTTTCTCTAATAACTGCATTTGAAGCTTGGGGCAGTTGCTGCATTATCTCAGTGTTCCTGCATGTTTTTATGGAGTGGTTTAGGAGAAAGTATCATTTCCTGGATGAATCCAACTAACCCACTGAAATTCCCTTCTCCCCTTCATTTTACTCCTCTTTCAGAAACCTGTACAACTTACCTGTGGTAAAAGGAGTTGAGTTCAAATTGAGGAAACCTTGCTTGTAAAGTATGTCGAACAGAGCTGTAAAATGAAGCCTGGATGTGATTGCCTTCTCTTATTAATATACATCTGACAATCTTTCAACTTTGAATAGATCTTTCTCAGTATTTTTAGCTTTTGGCAGCTGTTTTTCGCTTCTCATTTTGCCTTTACCTTGCACTCTTGCAGTGAGAAGAAAAGAAAGCCAGCGTGGACAGACAGAATCCTTTGGAGAGTGAAGAACCTCTGCCAGCATGCACCAAAAGGCAGCGAATTCTCTGAGGAACAGCAGACAATTTCTGTTACTTTGCATAATTATATCAGTCACATGAGCTATGGCATCAGCGATCACAAACCTGTTACAGGAACGTTTGGGCTTGAGGTGCTTTCCCACTTACATCCTTAAGAAAAAGATGCTTTTACTCAGTGTTGCCTTACAGAAGCTGGGATTAAGTCATAATCTCTGTTTCATTCTGATTACAGTGAAGGCAACAAATGGCTTTCAGGTTATTTCCATTCAGTTCAGGGTCCCACAGCAGATGTGGCAGAGAATAACTTGAAAAGAATAACAGAAAGCATGACAAACATGACTCACTTGAAGCTCTCTTCTTCTGTCTAGTTGAAGCCTCTTGTATCAGAACCTTTGGTCACACTGAGTCCTGAGGGCGAGTGGAGTGCGGAACACGATGTTCTCATCAACTATTCTGCAGTGCCTGAATTCCCAAGCAGTGCTTGGGACTGGATTGGCCTCTTCAAGGTAATGTTACCTCATCGTGGCTCTTAATGAAGATGGTGAATATAACTGGAGGAGGTTGATAGACTTCTGTCACAACTTCGACTTTTCCAGGTAACAGGTTTTGGTTTCCTTCAGCAGGCCAATGGTTTCCATCTTTCTTTGCAGGTGACTTTCAAGCATGTGAATGACTATGTTACATATTCTTGGGTGGAAGATGATGAAATTTCTTCTAACAAAGATGGTAGTAAACAAGTAAGCCCCAGTGGTATTTCTTTCTAATGTTGTTTCCCTTAGAGTAGTGTTTAAGGTCTGTTTGTTTCATATCCGCTTTTTTGCATGTTCTGCATCCTCTTTCCCAGTCAAAGCAAATTGGAAGTGATATTATTGTTTAAAATCCCTCTTTCTAATTCTTAGTGATTTCCAGGTAGTGTAGCAAACCTCAGGTGGGATCATGTTGCTTAAGGGAGTTCATGAAAAAGGAATTTATTGCTGTAGTGACTTTTCATTGTATTAAAAACTACTGTCTTTTTGTATTTTGGTTTCTGCCACTGAAATAAGTTACTGGCCATTTTTTCGTCTTTTAAAGTTACTTGATGTAGCCTAAATATTTATTATGTGATTTTCATTACAGTTGTAAGTATATAATGTTACGTTCATTATGCTATTCCATGTAATACATTGCCACCAGGAGGCAGCTCATCTCCCTCCTTTCTGCCATGTGGCCTTGCCCCTTCCCCTGCAACAGCTCTGGGTTTCTTCTTGCTGAACCCAGTCAGCTCACTAACATGGGAAGGGATATTCCCTTCATGAGTTACTTTTGTCTTCATCTTTCTTAGCTTACATTTAGCTTTACACTTGCTTATAAATAGTAAATACTGACTTTTGTGGTGTCCTGAGTAGCAGAAATTGCTTTTTTGTAAGCTTTCTCTGTGGAAGTTGCCCATTGCCTGTTCTTGCTCTTGTTGACAGGTTTACATGAGTGCTGCAGAAATACCAGATGTAGGAGGAGAATTCTTGCTTTGCTATTATAGCAATAATCTGCAATCAGTAGTTGGTATCAGCCAGCCTTTTCAGGTAATGTACTGGGAAGCTTTGCTTAATGTTGATATGAGTTTTACTTTGTGTGCAGCTGAACATAGCTGTTGGCAGCAGAAGTAATTGGAAAAAGGATATGTCCTGGCTAGCATCCCATGAAAGAATCTGCTGATGTCCTAGAAGACTCTTGAGTAACTATTATAACAATATGTTGTTGTAGTGAAATAAGAGGAGTTTCTCTCTGTCAGCTTTCATTATTGGAATTTCAGGCTCTGTCATGTTAGGTCCCTGGTTTCTGTAAAGACGAGAACTCACCTTACCTTAAATGCTGACAGGTTTCTGACAGGCTGTGAGCTCCTTATGTTCTGTGTAGATTTGCACAGAAGTGTTTCTTATGTATTCAGTGAAACTCCATTACCTTGGAGGATACAGTAAAGAAAGTTCCTGGTATATCTCAGTGCTGCTGTTCATATTTTTCTCTCTGCATTGATGAGAAACATCCCAGAGACCAGGCAAGAGAGTGTTTCTGAACATGTTAATTTGGTTTTTAATTGCTGTCTTTCTTCCAGATTCAGCCTAACAGAACATTAATAGGAAAGGAGCTGCCACAGGAAGAGAACAGTTGGATGCAGAGACCTGACAATCTGGAATCACACGACGAGTTCTGAAGCAGAAAGGGCATTTAGTGGTCCCGATTCAGGAGTCAGATGATTCTTTATGTCTTAGTAAGAATAAAAGCTTATAATCAGAAGATGGAGTAAGACAGTGCAAGTAAGACAGGTAGGATTGTTCAGAAACTTTGTAAGCTCATAGGAGATAATTTATTGCAGAAACAGGTATTTTTATTAGTCTGGAGAGAGTAATTCTCTTGCACTGGATAAGAACCATAGAAGTAGCACCTGCTGAATGCTGTATGTTTTAAGTTGATAGACATTTCTAGTACAAGGATTTAAGCTAAGGAGGTTGTGATCTGTATTAGATTTTTGGGCTTGCTGCTTTTTTGTAGAGGATATTTTATTTATGACACAATAGTTACTATATTGTAACCTCTCAATCATCGATTTCCAGATCTTGAGTTTAAATGAAGTTATTTAAGAAGTTATTTATTAGATAGAGCAGGTTTTAAAGTTTTATTTGCCTTTCAAACGTTAGCTGGTTGCCTTTGGGGAAAATCATGTAGCAACAGGTCACATGAAAACAACATCTTTGGAGTGTGTAAAGTCTCTTTTGGTGGTAGATACCATTTCTCCATGCCTTACTGATAGCTGTTTGTAGGATTTTCCAATTCTCACTTCTCCAAATTGAGATACATTCATCAAAATGTGCATTTCCTGCTTTTTTATAAAGCAAATTAGCCATTTGCTTATTGCATTTTTCCCTCTGATTTAAGAGAATTAAAATAACCAGGATCCCACAGTTTCTGACACCAGGTGAGCAGAGCAGAGTTCCTGAAGCACTGAGTGGCAGAGCTCATGGTATTAACCCCGCCTGGTTTCTGTTGTCATAGTGAGTTTGGAAACATAAAGTCAAATTTAAGTACTTCCCTGGTACCATCCTGCCATATCATTGCTACTCTTACTACAGAGATGATGTGAATTGTAAATGAGGAATTTCTGTGGAACAGATTCTTTCTCATGGCATCATCTCTGCTATGAAAATTGTAAATCTCTACAATTTATAGCAATATAGGACCTGAAAAATTCCTTCTAGAGGTGCTTAAACCTTACTGTATCTTCCCACTGGAGGGTGGAGATGGACTAAGAAACATTACGTACCTTTAAAAACCTGAAAGGTATGTAGTTAGCTACAGAAATGGTTTTGTTTCTTGATGTGGAAATGGAGGTCTGTGGAAAGGATTGGAAGAGACACCAACACTCCATAGAATTTCAGAGTGCAGTGCTGGAAAAGAGCACTTGTGAGTCTCCCATGTTGTAGATACACAGCCTCAATCTACCTACCATGTATGGTAAGTAGAGTTAAGTTACTGAACACTCTTCCGTTGCTTATGGATGGAAGAGAGAAAGTTTGGTTCACATGGAAGAGCAAAGCAAAGGATGTTGTTGCATTTATGCTGGAATATTGCTTCAGAACCCAGTGGATTCCTTTGTGCTCTTTTCCTCAAAGCCTTAGTTTTTACAGGATTCTTTTGAGATCAGAAGTTAACACCTTGATGTGACATTTGGTTTGCAGTTACTTGCTTACAGCATTCACTGTATAAAGTCTTCCAAGGTCTGGGTGTCTTTGTATGCTGTGGAAACTGTTACATAGGCTAACTGGGTAGGTAGTTGCAGTGTGGAGTTTAGCAACACTTGACTCTGTACATTTTAGTTAGTGGTATCTCAGCCGTAATGCTTGGTGTTGGGAATTGTTTCCAGTTGTAAGTAGCAAGGGCAGGTTCAGAGGATACTGTGTTCATTGCATGGATTGAAACTGTGTAAACTTGAGGTTTACACTCTATACATTCCTCTTACACTTTGGAACAATAGGAGAATCAGTTTTCACATCTGCCCTGGTCTTACAAGAATTAGTTTTGCACTAAATCCGTCAGATATGTGACTTTATGGCAGTTGAGGGCATCAGACAAATACCTACTGAATTGCAAAGGACTTCTGCAGTTCTCAAATTGTACTCTCTCCGATTTCACTTGTGGAACTATGTTACCATGCTCCATGCAAGGAGATTGTGTGGAGAACTCAGAGAAAAGTGGTGTTTGTATTCCAGACCGCAGCTGGTGATTTATTGTGGACCAAGATCCGGTTTCTTCTAATCAGGGTGCATCTGCTGTTCATGAGCAGCTCAGAGGGGGAGCCATACAGCCGCTTTACATGGGCGAGGAACTCAAGATCCTTAATGTCATGTGAGAGCTGATAACCCTCTCTCAGTCACTGGACACAGAAGCTGCATTTTGTAAACTAATCCTTTGACCCACAGGACTTCACTGAGAATGCCTGCAGCAGCTGTGATTGAATCTGTTTCAGTGGTAGTAGGACACTGCACACAACTGGGTACTTCCTTCTACAGTATTATGCACACAGGGGCACTTTTGTTACTACTGTTACCTATGGTAGCTTTCCAAACTATTCCGTCACCTGTAATGATGCAATTTCTGATGAGATTTTCTTAAAACACCTTTCATTGGATGCTATAACCACTGGAAATGTTTTTATACTCACATGGTTTCTTTTCATGTACCACTAAAATAAATCCTGGCAGTGAAGTGTTCTACATGGCCTCGACTGATTTGAGAATGAGCACGTTGGGTTGGGGAGGGGGGGGAGCATGAACTGGTGCATGGTGAGCTTTCTCCGTGGAACTTTGGTCATGTTTAATGCACCCGTACAACAGTATTCCAGTGTTTTAGAACGGAATTCTGGTTTGGATCAAGGGGGTTTGATATTTCCTTGTAAAAATGCTTAAACTGCTTTCTCAATTTTGAAGTCCAGATTCTTCTAATTTCACTTTTTCACAGTGAATATTTCACAATCTGGTTCGAGATGTCTTTATTCTTGTCTCTGTGAAAGATCTGCTACATCATACTTCATATTTCAAATTTTATACGTTATAATATACATTTGCTATCACATCATTTCCATCTAAGGGTAACTTGTGGTTCTGGGTAACCTGATCTAGTTGAAGCTGTCCCTGCTCATTGCAGAGGGGTTAGACTAGATGAGCTTTGAAGGTGCCTTCTAACCCAAACCATTCTATAATTCTATATGCCTACCAAGGAATGTTGTCCAGTATAGCCTTATTTGACTTCCATATATTTCTGATTCCTGGCTAGCTCAGGATGTGCAGGGTATCATTGCACATAGATAGTGCAGCTCTCTGTAAACAGGAAATACTTCCAAGATGTCTTGCGTGTTTGTTAGACCCTAAAAATACATTCAGATAAAGCCCATTGTTTCTACTGCTGCTTCCTTCTTTGCTCTTGGACACTGAGTGACACTCAGATGAACTTGTCTGAATTAATGTACTGCAGTGGAAAGGCCACTTGAGCAAAGCTTGAATTAGGTTTTCCTTGAGAGAGGAAGCCTTTTGAGAACTCTGCCTTACTGACAGTATTTCCGATGGCCCTTTTTGTCCTTGGATATAGGGACTTGTTACTTGAAAGGGATTGAAACGAAGCAAATTCTTCTGTAATAACAAGATACAAAAATCCTGGTACTCATCACTGCATGGTGTTATTTAACTTTATAACTCATGCATTAAGCAGGCAATATCCTAGTCTCCTTGTAGAGAGAGAGAATGGAAATGTTTTTGTAAATATGGAAGAAGTGTTTGAGGCCAGTTTTCTATGTGCACAGTCTTTAACTCTCTTTAGGCATAAATTCAAGCACTGAAGAGTTGTGTGGTGCACAGCAGTGCAGAGTGAGTTACTCTGTGTGACTAATTTGTTGAGCCAAGGCAATGGCAATCCCCACCCAATGGATCTGTACAGTGCACATTTAGTTCCACTGGAAACTGATCTATTTGGGAACTACCCTGAGTTTGTCTCTTTAATTGCTTCAACTTAAGAAACATCAGGTTTCTGTGCGTGCATCCCACTCCCTGTATTACAGTGGAGCTGTCATCTTCCCCTTACAAGGTCTCTGCAATTAAAAGAACATCTCCTATGTGCAATCAAGAAAGTAGGAAGAGAAGTCTGTGTGGGAGAGTCAAGCTCAGGTTGGAAGGATTCCTGGAAGACAACCTCAGAATGCAGACAAGTGAGAGGAAAGGCAGAGGTACAGGAAAATCCTGAAAATCAGAATTTGCTGGCACCACAAAGAGAAGAAAAACATGATAACAGGCATTTTAACCTGTGACCCTTTCTTGGAAACTGACAGTTATCAAATACCAGCCCCAGCAGGGAACGGTTCAGCATTGCTTATCAGACAGGAGCTTCACTGTAACTGCAGTTGGAAAGTGCCTCAGCAGAGTCCACACCCCGTTCCCATTCCCATCTTCTGTTTTGTTCTCTCACATTTTTCACCCTTTGTCTGCTTTCTTTATCCTTTCCTTTTTTCCCCTCTTGTTCTCACTTGTAACCCATTTTCAGAGAGATTTTCTTGCACGATTCTGGTCTCGTGAGTCACAGAATCAGTTCAATTAAACAGCTCTGGTGGTGTGGACTACTCCTCTTTGTCATTTCTCTGCATAGGAAGGGTAGATAAGAGGCTATCTCGCTCTATGTGTTGCTCCACGTTACTTAGAGTTGGGTGGGTTTGTTTGGGGAAGTGACAGTGATGGTTTCTTCAGATGTGATAAAATCTTTTTCAGTATTGGGAAGTGGTCAAGGAAATACTTATTGGACTGCAACCATCTTGTATGTAACAGCTAAGGGATGTTAAGAGTAATTCCAGGTACACAACATGGGACAGTGACAGTCCACCTCCTTTCAATTACAGAGCAGAGTGGTGTTCCCTGTATCAGTTCTGGAATGCCAGGGCTCCATCATAACTGGATGGCTTTTTTGACAAGCAGCATCTGGAACTGGTTTGTAGTAGAGTTAAAACTCAAACGTGGCTATTCCAAGAAGATAGAAGGCATTGTATCCTCACAGCAGGTCTTAAAATACCTGACATTTAGCCTGATCACAAGCAGTACATCTTCATCTGTTGAGGGTCTGCAAAGGGAGGGTGGTAGGATTACATACTGCATGAATGGATGACATGTCTTACACCAGTGTTCACCACATTTCATATTCATAGTAGGAATCTTTGTACAGCAAAGTACAAGTTAATTTCCTTTGCCATGATCAAAGATTCACTTAATAATGATTTAGTTCTACAGCAATTTGAGGAACTTCCTGTCCTTACCATGGGAGCAATCAGTATTTTCCATTGCTCTGTCTCTAAACCAAGGATCTGGGGGGCTGAGAGGAAGAATCTTCTACATAAAATGTCTTGGTAGATGTGTAAAGTCTGACATATGATTGTTTCGTGCTAACACCTCTGAACCAGCATCCGGACTTTTCTAAGCCCATTGGGACTAAAGTGGAACATCAACACTTTGCGGCAATAAACACGAACATAAATTCAGGCTTCTTGGAACTGTCTCAACACATTGTAACCCATGGAAGCTAGTCTTGAACTCAATTGTTGTTTCAACTCACACCTACACTTGGTATAAATACAGAGGTTCGTCTCTTCCTCTCGCAACAGGGCTCTGAACCCAAGATTGCAGTTGGTTGAGGTCTTCTCCCAGGCTACTCGGGTGCTCCTGCGCTTTGAAACCAGAACTATCCATAAAGAATAGAGAGATGCACTAACTTCCCTGGGAAAAATGGAGCTGCAAATTGAACTTATTCCTACAGGAGAAATCATCCGTGTGGTTAGTCGCAATGGAGGATGCAAGACTGTAAGCCTGTTTTCTTTATTGTCTTTTTGACCTTCTCATGGTGGTGGTTATCCGATAACCAGCTTGGTCCCTCCTGTTCTGAACTAAGGGATGTTGGCACAAAAATGTGCAGGTTCTGTGACACTGGCTGTCATTGGGGTGCCTGTTGCTGTGTTGTGAACAGTTTTCTCTTGCTAGGATGAAATGTGTAGCCATGAATATTCATGTTGAGTGACTGGAAGTGTAGAAAATGATTAAAAAGTGTTTCCTATAGAAATGCTTGAGTATACCAGAGTTGCAATCAGTGTTTGGTCTGGCCATATTCATTCTATTGGAATTCTGGAAGCACTTTCCAACTACAGAGGAAGGGAAAGAGCTTTGAAGAGTGTTTTGATCCTCTTCAGTATTGATTGTCCATGCTGCCACTGGGTTCGTGCCCTGAATGTGATAGGAAGGTTCACACATCAGGAATTCAGTGGTAGAGGAAGATATAAGTGGAGTGTTACTGATGGTTTGGGTTGGAAGTTCCAGCCCCCTGCAGTGGGCAGGAACACCTTCCAATAGACCAGGTTTGTATGTGAGGGATGGAAAATCCCTGAGCTGATTATTTCTGGTTTGATGTGGTGGACATCAAGAGCTAGGTGCTTTTCTAAGGATAATTTCAGTTTTCAGTATTGAGAATGAATGGGAATCTGTGTGTTTTGCTGCAGGATGTTCTCTAACTGCATTTGTGTCCTTTTTAAAGGAGTTTAAAGAGAAGGAACTGCACAGAGGCGCTTTAAAAACATCCCTAAGTGAAACCTGGAATTTATATCTCTTTGTAATAGGTACTTAGAAACTGTCATAGAGTTCGGTTGTAGCTGCAGGTTGTGGTGGGCAGAGGCACTTCTTGCACCTCTATGTGTGTTGCTCCAGTTTCCTTATGTTGTCTTTCTAGTAAATAATGTGAAACTCCACCTGAAGGTTAGCAAGGACATTGACTGTGCAGGTGACAGTTGTTGGGTCGAGTCAGAGATACTCAGAACTGGAGAGAGGGATGATTCTGATCTTCTTTGGGTTTCAGTAACTGATCCAGGAATGTTACTGACTCACTTGTAAGAGGACACTGGTGGGACTGAGCTGTCTTTCCCAGAGAAAACTGTTCCTTTAAACAGTATCCGAACTAGTAAGTGCCAGCATCCTGGGAGACATCAGAGAGACGATGTATTAGTTCAGCTTTCTAAGAAGTTTCAGTTACTCATAAACACCCCATAAAACTCCAGTTTGCTGCTTTGAGCACAGCAGTGTGTGTTTGTCAAGTACTGCTGCTGTTGCAGGAATGGCCAGAGGAGGGAAGGGTCTGATGTGCTGGGCACAAACAGAAGCTTGTGGTTGACAATACTTCAAACTGCTGCACGAGTGGCAAGCGCAGAGCTGCATTGTTGCAGCTCAGCGTGCTTCAAGCCGTTGGAATTCAATGCGTGCAGAATTCCCTGTGGATCCTGCACTGCCTCCGCTATCCCACACATGGGTGAGATGAACCGGGCTGCCTGTTGCCGCTTGGAGAAGCCAGAGACCTGAACTTGCGGAGCATTCTGTGCCTCCGGGGAGTCACTGCAGAGTGACCTTCACATAAGCACACCCTGCTGCTGATTCCCGCAGCCAGGAGGGAAGCACCATCAGCGTCCGCGGTCCGGCTGCAGGACACAGGTGCAGCAGCGGGGAACCCCACCCGCTTATCCGCAGGATGCGCTCCCGGGGGTCCCCGCTGCCCGCCCCGCGGGGCTGACGGCAGGTGAGGGCGGAGGCAGGGCCAGGGCCGCGGCCGCGCCGCCCGCGCTCACTCCGCATGCCCGGCGCTCGGACATGCTCACTAGCGGCACGGCGCGGCGCGGGCTCCCGTGGGCAGTCACCGCCGAGGCGCTGGCGGAGCCGCCGCAGGGCCCCGAGCAGCGCGTCCCGGAGGGGGGCGCGGAGCCGAGGTGAGCGCGGTGCGGTGCGGAGCGGAGGGACGGGAGCCGGGAGCGGGGACCGGGGCCGCACATCCGCGCCCCCTGAGCGCGCTGGGGAGCGCAGGGGATCGGGCACATGGCCGCGGGTCGGGGGCTGCGCCCGGAGGGGGGGAGCCGGGGAGGTACCGGCTGGCGCCCTGGGGAAGGGAGGGAGGACGGACACATAGAGGCAGACGGACGGACAGAGACAGCCGCGGCTTGGCCGTGCCCCCGAAGTCGGCGACCTTCCCGGAAACTCTAACGTTTCCACGGTAGAAACAAATGAGCCTTTGAGAGCAGCCGGCATCCCGCTCCCTGCCCTCCCCTTCCGTAGCGTTACTGAAACGCGCTCCGGTAACGCTTCCCTCACGGGATCCCAAACGCTCCTGCCTGGGACCGGGTGAGCCCTGCCGAGGCAGGAGGAAGGTTGGAGCGGAGACGGGGCCGTGTCGCTGCCGGTGTGCTCGGGAGGACCTGCCCGGTTCTCCTAAAGAAATGCTTTCTGTCCATACCGAACTTGTTTTTCGTGCTGCTGTGTGTTTATGAGCGGTATGATAGTGCTTCATACTAGAACAATTCTGCCTTTACATACGCTGGAATAGTTCTTCCTCATTTGCTAGTGCGTGCACAGGTGCCTAAAAGCACTTTGTGAAGAAAGCTCCTTGTTCTTAGTCTTCTCATAGGTGTTGAACGCTGTAACTTCTCCAGCTTAGACCCCAGGTCTGCACCCCACTTACACTCCAGGGTCCTCATCTGTTGTGCTCCTTTCTATGCCACTTTTCCCCTTATCGTAATATACCTTAGCGCTTAATTGGTTTAAGTGACAGGGATCTGTGGAAGGAATGAGGCTCTGGGCTGAATGAATGTCTCATTCTAGTAACTTGAACGTTCCACGTAAGCTGGCTTGATCTGCATCTCATGCTTGGGAGGGTTACAGAAGGAAAGTGGTTGTGAGATGCAATACAGAGATTATTGTGGTCTTTATGCCTTCTGTGGCGGTTGCTAGAGGTGGAAAGCTTCTCTGCAACAACTTGTAGGTGGCAGCTGCCTGGTTTCAGGGTTTTAGATAGTGACACATGAGTAAATGTGCTTGGTTGGTGGGACAAGCTGTGAAAACAGCACCACATCTTAGAGTAAGTGGGAAGAAAAGTGTTAGTCTTTCATCTCTTTTTGGAGCAATAGACAATTACCAGTTGTCAGCACCTTTTCAAAACTACTTAAGGTCTGCAGAACTTAAGAGTTCTTAAGTTTTAAGTAAGCCCTGATATGGCAACCACTGTCATAACACCGGGGGATTTTCAGTGATGATGCTGGGTGTAATCCCGTGTTGTAGGGAGGGGCTGTGTAAATATAAATCTCTTCTATTGTGCCTGGCAGGGACCAGTGGAGTGCTGGGCTGTGCTCGTTTGTCCTGATTTATCATGGTATGAAGGGTGGATAGGTGTAGATGCCTTTATGCAGAGATGAGATGGTTTTAGCCGTGTTCCAGTTGTATTCAGACATTTGGGATTTTCCTGGTGTTTGTAGTGTCGTGTTCTTATGAGACTCAGCTTTGCTGTGCTGGGAATTGCTTTCTAGGAAGTGTACAAATGCATTTATCATTAACAAAATAGACAGTCTGCACCAAATGCAGGAGAAACCAACTGCAGCAGCTGGTCACAGTCACAGAGCAACATCTGAACTGCATCTCCCGTGTGCTTCAGTCCATTCCCTGCTCCCTCAGCCGAGTGCTCTTTACCTGGCAGTTCTGAATAGTTCCAGCATGGAAAATGTTGAGGATCACTGAGCTGGAGCACTTTGCCTCCCAGGTTGGAGGAGGTATGGGTGAGGGATGTTCACAGTGTGCTTTCAAATAACTAATGCCTTCTGTAGGACAAATTCACACTTGGGTTACTGGTACTGCAGAAAAGGAGGTGCAGAAAACGCTAAGTGCAGTGTGTTTTCCTAGGGATGGTGTGTCCTACTGCCCTGTGTAAGTGATGCAAGTGGAACTAAATCACTTGTCCCTTCATACAAGCCAAAGAACCATTTGTAAAGGCTTATTGGTGTGTTCCTAAAACGTTGCTGTGGGGAAAACCATTTGTATTGTGCTTTGGCTTACCTGTATCAATGACAGCCAGATGTGGTTCACTTCTCAGAACTGATCCAAGTGGAAACAGAGCAGGCAAAACAAATAGGGAATTCCTCTGAAGCAGCTTATGGTGTAAGCACGTGAACATCTCTGCCTGCACAACGAATACAATGGCACAGGAAGAAATGGCTGGGATCAGGTGGGGATTGCCCTGGTGGTAGCAGCAAAGCTTTTTACTGGCGTAAAGTGATTGCAATTATAGCATGTTTGTCTTCCATTAGGGGTTTTACTGTGTTGCACACTGCTTTATAACCAGCTCCTGAGTGATGTGGTAGGCTTTCACTAGGACTACTACCCCTAACTTTGACAGAAACCCTGCACCTCACCTTCTGCCATCTTTTCTGGGGGATGAGGTTTGCAGGGTTGTCTTTGTGAGATTGTGGCAGTTCTTTTCCTGCCTGGAGGGAGCCACTTGGACTGATGGAATGATTTCCCTACTGGAGATTATCTTGTGCCCTCCTCTGCATACCTTACTCCTTGTTGATGCAGCAGCAGGGTAAGGTTGGCCAGCTCTTCCCAGAAAGCATTAATGAGGATGTAAGCAAGCAATGTGGGTAGATTTGAAAGGCTAAGTACCATTTGTAATGACAGAAGGTTCTGAGTGGACAAATCTCAAGTCATTTGTTGCAACTGAGTCATGTTCTGTGGGGGTGGCAGGTATGGTAGTCTTTAAAGCCCTGCCCTGTGTTACTTAAATGCTCTTCAGGGAGCAGCAGGGCCAGTACCTTGTCTGTTAATATATATCTTCAGTGTAGTCTGGCCTATATTAAATCTCTGTACTGGAAGGCAGTAAAGCTTAGTATTTAGAACTCCTGGGACACTCATGCATGCATGGCTGGCTCTTCCTGGCAGCTGTTTAGGAAAGTACTTGGTCACATGCGGGGACAGGACAAGGGGAATGGCTTTAACCTGCCAGAGGGGAGATTGAGATGAGCTCTTAGGCACAAGTTCTTCCCTATGAGGGTGCTGAGGCGCTGGCACAGGGTGCCCAGAGAAGCTGTGGCTGCCCCATCCCTGGCAGTGCTCAAGGCCAGGTTGGACACAGGGACATGGAGCAAGCTGCTCTCTAGTGGAAGGTGCCCCTGCCCATGGCAGGGGTTGGGACTGGATGAGCTCTAAGGTCCCTTCCAACCCAAACTCCAACCCAAACCCTCTGTGATTCTAAATGAACAGCCTCACCGGGACACTCACAGCCCTTTAACCAGTACATTGACCTTGGTCCAGCTTGGCCACCGCCCTTCCTGTGATTCAGTTCAGCTCCTGATAATAAATGCACATAGATTTTTAGCATTTGGCAGTACCTTTGGACTGCTGCAATATTTGCCTTGTAGGCAGGAAGGTCCTGGAGCTGCGAGATACACCAGCCTGCAGTTACTGGGCAGTTTTGTTACCAAATGAGCAGTGTCGTTGTTAATGGCAAAGGAATGTCAAAATGTGTTCTGATTTTAGCCAGAAAATGCATAGTCTGTGAATGACAAAAAAATCTTCCGTCTGTGCTGTCTAAAAAGGTAACTTCGTTTTCCTTTCTCTGTAACAGAGCTTTCTAAAATCACTGCTAAGCAAAAGATGCAGCTGGATAAAACCACAGTTTTGCTGTTGGGATGCAGGCTGGACCTTACAGCTACAGCTGCTTTAAAAGGCTGTGCCTTTAAATTTATGTTGGCAGTTTCTTCTGAAGGCAGTTTAAAGTTTACTGGGGATATTTGGCTCTGTATTTCCTCATAGTGTTCTTGTATCTGACCAGAGATTTCACCCTTACAAAAGGTAATAGAGATGTGGTCCTAATCTTTGAGACTCTGTGGACTCATCGCTGGAGAAACAGCCTTTGTAGTGGTTTTAAGGCTTCAGGGAAGCCTTTGTGCCTTAGCAGCTGAGGTTGCATTTCATTAGTTGGAGTGATCTGTGGTGCCTGATGCCAGCTGACAATCACCAGGTGTATTGGGCCATTTTACTAATGAAGATGGGGGATTATGGAAGGAGCTGTAATTCAACAAGAGAACAGTGTCAGAGGATATTGGTGAGCTTACAGCTGCGTTTTTCTTCTTCATTACCATATAGTCAATATACCCTGGTTGTCTTTCTGTCTGTGTTCATTAACACCTGCTCTAGGTGGGCTATTCCTGCCCAAGAAAGAATCATCTTTACATCAGAGTTATAATGACAAACTGAGACCAGAAACTCCACTCTTACTGCTCATTGTGGCTGAAGGGTCCAGTTAAGTCAATGTCCAGTTCTGTCCTAAGGAGAAAGTGATCTGTTTGGCTTTTGAGCAAATTAAATTCCACTGAAACAGTAGAATTGGCACCACAGAAGTAGGAGGAAAACTATTTTTCCATCCTGAAGTGTGCCTTTGTGTAGTTGTTGCGAGTTGGGCCTTTTCAACTCACGAACAGTAACTAATAACTTCTACATTATACAGCCCACACTGAGTCATTGTTTACTCAGGGAAATGACTCTCTACAGCCAGACTTGTTTGCTAACTTTAATAACTGAAATATGCACCTCCACACATCACAAGGCAGCACACTGTCATCAACATCTTGGGACCAGAAGCTGATACAGACACCACCATACAACCTTCTGTTACAAACAGTAGTGCTCCAGTTCGGGTTCTGACTGCAGCAAAGGCTGATGTGTCCAATGGTGCAGTTTGGAGAAGAGGGAAGATTTCTTGCACAAAATTCTTGTTGGGTTGTTTTTTTCCTAGAGTTTCATTGAACTTTTCAAATTAGAGACCAGGAAAGTCTCTGTCCACAGTGCTTGTTGTTTGAAATAACAGCTTGTCTTATGCTCTGAGGACTTTTGGAGGCTGTTCAGAATTGCCTCTTCTGCAGCTTGGGAGGGAAAGCCACACCTTTGCACCAGGAAGCCAGGAATTCCTTCTCTGACAGAGCTGGAACTTAGACAGCAAAGCAGATGTTTCTTCTGCCTTATGTGAACACTAAGTTCAGCTGTGAGCAGTTTTCTTCCCTCCTTACCTGCTGGTTTGTGTTAGAACCTTCTTGTGTCACAGGTACCTTTCCTACCCACCATTTATTAAGATTATACCAACCATTAAGATTATAACAACCATCAGGGTTTGGATCCCTGATTGGTTTTGGTGTACAGACCAAGCAATGCCAAGTGCACACAACGCAATATAATCAGCTTTCTCCATTGCTTTGTTCCTGTGGGAATGAAGTGGGGGCAGCTGAGCGTGCCTGGCTCGCGTGGGAAGGGTGTTTGGACCATTCAAAAGCAACTTCGAAGCTGTTTCTTCCTCTTGGATTGATGGATTTCTGAATTTTACTCTCAGTTCTCTTGTTTTCCTTCCGAGCTACAAAGCACCACGTAACTAAAACAATACTGCAGCTCGCAAGAGAGGATCCAGAGCAATATGAGCGCTGGAAAAGCAGAGTAATGTATCATGAGGAGCTGCTTTTCTATCTGTTGCACCTTTCCAAAACCAACAAACAGAACCAAGTGCCTATCACATTTCTCAAGTGAGCCACACGCTGCATTTGAAATAGTGTATTCAAAATGGACATTCTTGATTTCTCCTCGAGGCCCAAGCTTTTGGGGGAACAATTTTGTTTCAGATAGGAAGGAAAACTGAAGGTCTTGGATGAAAATGAGGGCAAATACAAAATATGTGACTTTTAACATCCCCATTTTATTTGTGCATGGATTTTTTTTCCTCTTAGGGGAGAGAATCGATAGCAGAGAAGCACAGCCTGTGTTTTTGTGTGCCTGGTCACAGCACTCTGTGGGAATGCAAATGACTTTAATCTTGCTGATCTTCTGTCTGGAAAGCTGCTGGATGGGAACAGGGAGCAGCTTCTGGAGGTGTTAGGAAAGCTGGAACATCTATATTTGTTTAAACAAGGCTTGTTGGAGTCCTGAAGAAAAACATGCAAAGACATAATGTTCTAAGCACAATCTCTTCTCTTTTTGCTTGATGAAATTAAAGAAAACATGGGTTGATGGCTATGGACTATTTATGTATTTGGGTTAAGCTTTCAGATGTTGTCCCAAGTCTAAACTAACCTGATTTGAGATAACTGTGTCCTGATTCAAGGAAGAAGTATAAAGGAAAGGATAAAGATGAGCTGCTCTTCCTGGAATCTGCTGCAGACAGTGACCACCTTGAAACTTTCCTTTACTGTGTCAGTGAGAGCTACCAGAGCAGGGATGGCTGGAGCTGTGAGCCTGGCAGGCAGGGAGTGCTGGGAGTGAGCACTTGTGGCACATTGATCATGAAGGCACCACATGATGAGGAGATGCTGCAAGAGATGCAGAGGTCTGTATGCAAAACCCCCTTGCACAGAGCCAAAGGGGGGTGTTTCATCTCTTTAAACTGCAGCCTGACTGGTTGCCAGGTGTCTGTTTCTGCTCTGATGATTCCATGTCTAGGTGGGGACATCATGGAGCTCCTTGAACCTTCAGCCTGGAACAACCTGCCAGCTGCTGCTCTCCCAACCACTTCCCTGCTTCAGCTTGCAATGGGAGGAATATTCCATCGAGTAGCTCCGTGTAGGATGGGAATGTGAACTATGTCCAGGCTGAAGTCCATGGAACTCAAAAGCTGCACTCATGTAACTGTTTACTTCTTTCTAGAGGCTTCAGTTAAGCTGGCTCTTTGTCACTGAATGCATTTCTGTGCCATCAGAAATAGGGAGCACGTGAAAAGACCACGTTGCCACCTGAGTGGAAGAAAATCAGCATTGCTGCACATTGAGGGCATATGTTTGGAAAGAAATAATTTCCAAGCATTGTACAAGCAAGCTGTTATTTTCCAAGGGAAAGCTTTGTTGTAGTGAATCTTGCTTTTATTTTGGATAGGCTGGAAAGGTAAATTTGGGTATAAAGGTCTAAAAGTAGCTGTGAGCTTGGTACCTTCCTGGTTTGAGTGATGAATTTCTCTGGTTGATCTCTAGCACTCTGCTGAACTCTGGAAAGTGCTTTTCAGGCCACACTTTCACTGGCCCCGAACCACATTATCTTAATTACAAACCACTTATCTGAGCTGAAGATGAGTCAACACAAATGTGACACAGTGCTTGTTACAGTAGATCAGTCAGTGTTTAGTGTGGGCTGAGTGGAGATCTGTGGATTGGTAGGGAATGGGAAGGCTCATTTGGGTCAGTAAGTGGCACAGGGATGCGTGGAGTGAGCTCATCATCCCTTCTGTGTGCAGTGAAAGTCCAGCCTCACCAGCCCTCATTTTTAGGTATCAGTTGTTCACATTCCTGTTGGGTATCAGACCAGTGTTAGCTGGGTGTGATTCTGCTGGCAGATCTGGTGGGACACATACCCACGTGCACCAGGTAATTTATATTGCTGATCCCCTGATTGTGGAGCACTACAACTGACAGTGTAGGCTGTGGCATTCCTGGGCTTGTCCTGGAGGCTGCTGGTGATGATAATGCATCACTTCCCAAGGTTTTAAGTGTTTGAAGGCATATGTATGTGTAAGAGCAGGGGATGAAGCAAGCAACCAGAGCATCAGAACTTCATCCTCACCACTTACTGGAATGCCCATTCTTTACTTGTCTGCCAGGAGGGTGTATTCCTGCAGGAACTGAGGTGAGCTTATATTGCCATGAAGTTCTGTTTCAATTGGTTTTGCTGTAGCTCTGCACTCCCTGCACCAGCATCCATTTGACCCTTTGGTGAATCACCTGAAACCAAGTTTGGGATACAGTGATGAAGTGAAAAGGCCTCTTCTGTTTGTTTAGTTCCCTGTCTCATGACAGACCTGAGCAGATCTCAGTCCCAGGACAGAGGAGGGGGAGGACCATGATAAGCACAGCTGGGCTTATCCTGCATCACAGTCCATTTACAGCCTGGGACTGCACTCTGACTCTTTAGAGGACACTTTCTGTGCTCTTTTCATCTTGGAGGTGTGTTTGGAATGGAATGCTGGGGGAATGATGGCTTGTGTGGCTGTTTTTATGCTACTGGGTTGTGATCCTTGAAGTCAGTGGTAGTGAGGAGTTTGCTAGAAGGTTCTGCAGTCACACTGGGGGCACTTTTGTGCCCTTGTGTGTGGGTGATTGGCACTAAACCCTCCCAGCCTGTGGCTGTGGAGCTAGGCCAGATGTTTGGAACATAAATGGTAATTAGTTGTCCTCTAAATGTTGTCTTTATTGAGATTTCTAAATAGAATACACTATCTCCACTTCTTGCAGTGGGGATTCCCAAGCTGTAATACCTATTATAGCTCATGAGCAGTGCAGTAACCATCTGCCCATGGAGTGCCTGCAGTGCTGTTGCCCGTTACGTGGTATCAGGTCAGGAATGGAGAGCACTGATACAGACAGCTGGAGTGAGCACACTGAGACACTGAGCCAAGGGAAGCTGGTGTCTGTTCTGCTGCTTGCCAGAGCAGCATGCAGAGCGCCTGGGTTCCAAGCAGGGAGCCCACATCAGCAGGTCCCTTGGGTGCTGATGTCTGGAGTGTTTTGCTCCCTCTGGAGCAGATACACCTCTGCTGCTTCCCAGAGTGCTTGTGGAAGGAAGCTGGGAGAGCCTGTGCAATGGGAGCCTGGAGGGGAGGACACCCTGCCCAGCTGGTGGTCATAGAATGGTTTGTATTGGAAGGGACCTTAAAGCTCATCCAGTTCCAACCCCTGCAACAGGCAGGGACCCCTTCTACTGGATCAGCTTGCTCCAAGCCTCTGGGTCCAACCTGGCCTTGAGCACTGCCAGGGATGGGGCAGCCACACAGGGAAGAGCTTCTGCCTAAGAGCTCAGCTCAGTCTCCCCTCTGGCAGGTTCAAGCCATTCCCCTTGGCCTGTCCCTACAGGCCCTTGTCGAAAGCCCTTCTTCAGCTTCATCACTGGAGGATGCTCTAAGGTCTCAGAGCCTTCTTAGGCTGAATGCTCACTTTTGCACTGTTCTTCCATGCTCTAAACATCCAAAGAACTTTTTGGCCCTGTGGGGCTCTAGCAATGTACCTCTGTGGGGCAGTAGGACAAGGGTACTGGTTTGTGCCATCTGAGCATGATGTGATCGACACAGGCAGAAAGGGTGAGGGAGAAGGAAATCATTTTGCTGCCAAAACCTGTCGTGAGAGAGGTTGGATCTGGACGTGTGCCCTTTCTGGGTGTACACGCAGGTTCCTGCAGTCTGTAGCTGCTGTTGCTGTCACCACCAGTAGTGGCACCCCAGTAGACAAAATTGAGGAATGCCATCCTGCAATAGGAACTTGAAGAGGCTATTTCTAGATGGAATTGAAGCTCCATGTGATTTAGTGCACTGTAGCTTCATTGTGAGGGCAGAAGGCAACCCAAAGTGGTTTGGACTGGAATTCTTCATAGAGTATTGTTGCTGATGCTCTAGTGGGCAGCTGGATTGAGCTATTTTGGAGCTTTACTCCTTTTTGATACCATACTAGCACTCTTGTTAAGGAGGCTTCATAACAAGTTGGCAGTGGTTGGTGCAAGCCCATATTTTTAGATGTTCTGTTGATATTTCCCTCTCCAGAATAGAGATGTTCTGGCACAAGACAGAGAAACAACTTTTGAATGTGCATACTAAATATCCCCCAGCAGGTAAGCTGGAGCAGCAGAGGCAGCAATGGGTTAGCACCTGGGTTAGTGAAGTTTGGAACGATGAGGTCCAGCTTTGCAGGAAGGGCAATACCTGCATGTAGCTACTCCTGTGACCCATCAGCTGTTCCAGCAGACAAGTGTGTGCTGCCCATCACGGATACAGGAATCCCAAGAATGTGAAGGACTCTGGAATCCCAGCTCTGTGTGCCTGCCCTTCCCCACCTGCTCCAGGGGCTAGTGGGAGCAGGAAAGGAGGTCAGGTTTGAAATCCAAAGAGGAGGAATTTGTGAGTATATAGCAGATAACGCCCATCACTCCCTGTACTTTGCCACTCCCCCTGCCCCATTGTGGAAAGTGTGATTAAAGTCAGCCGCTCCGCCCTGGCTGTCTGAACCTCATACATGCCTCCCAAATGCCAGATTCTCTTCATTCCAGGCTGCTGACTTCAAGAAGGACTTGCTCTGACAAGCTGGAAATGAGGACTGGCAGCTTCGTCTGCAACTCAGAGGCTTTATCTCTCTTAGACACTCTTCCTAACGTTTCCCACAAACACTGTTCTGCTGGTAAGAGCTGTTGTATGCCCAGGACGCCATCAGACACTTATGAATAAAGCTTTATGTTGTGAAACTACTTAAAACAGGCAAGGAAAGCTTCCTAGAGCAGCTGGCATCAGGCCTGTGGTAGAGCTTGCTCTCCTTGTGCTTCAGCCTCATTATTTGGGGAGTGGTAAAGAGTCAGCTCAGCCTTTTGATTGTCTTGTCCCCCTCCCAAGAGCTGGTCTTTCCTTCATTCAGGTTCTGTCATCCAGTCTTCATCTCCCACTCTGTTGCCATCACCTGATGATGTGATGTTGCCATCGTATCCACAGTGTGTTCCTTCAGTTCATCACCTTGGCCTCTCTGAACTCCCGCCTTCACCAGGCCAAGGACATGTTCTTTGACTTCTAGGATTGATCTGGCTCCACCAGCTACTTGTGTTTCCCTGTTCTCACCTCCTGATCTTGCCTCCTAGCGTTATTGCTTCACTGCTGCTTCTGCTCGGTGAGGAATGTGGCTGTACCCACCTGTAAGGGGTTCTTTATTGCATGTGCTTTTAAGCTGTCTGCTTATGCTGCATATTTCACTTGGAGTATTTCTACTCCCTGCCCCATCTTAACCAATTGATGAACTCAGCCTTCAATAAATGCTTTCACAGAGTGCAGCCCATTTAAGAGATGTAATAATGGTTCCAGAGAGCGTCTGTGCCAGTAATTGCAAGATGGCCAGGCTCTTTTTGGATGTTGTTTTTGTTTCAAAATGATTATTAGAGCAAGTATCTTTATTCGTTCATATAATATTTAACATAGGAAGCTGAGATAACCTTAACCTTGATGCAGTAAGGCATGAACCCTAATAGAAAAATGTATCTTAAATCAAATTGGAGTGGTCATTATGGTTGTGACATGATTTCTGCTTAGCAGGGTATCTTGGATGTCATCATCATCCTGCTTCAGAAGCAGCTTGCCAGTGTTCATTTTGGTTGTGGAGGGGTATGGATGTGTATATAAGACCTACCAGTATCAAATGCCTGCCCAGTACTTCACAGGCTTCACAACTGGTTGTTAATAGACAAAACTGAGGGGGTTTTGTCTGTTTTTTGAGGCCGGCTGTTTCCGCAGGGGCTGTGGCCTTGGCTTAGGGCCATGTAACCATGTTGAACAGAAAAGGGATCCATCCCACTAGTCCCAGCTCCAAATCCTCTCTCCTGGCCATGGAACTGTGCTCTCTGAAGATTGTGGGGAAAAGCTGGGTGAAGCAAAAGCTCTCATTTCCCCTTATCTAGCTTAATGTGAGCAAAGAGCACTTTGCTCACAATGAGAGGGTTGGAATCAGTGTTGTAGTGAGGATTTTGAACGAGAAGCCAGCATGAAGAAGCACCCACAGCATTTAACCTCTGTATTTTATTCATCCTGGAGCAAGTGTAATTGAAAGCGACACCTCTGTAATTGATGAAGTATCTGTTTACCATTTGTTTAATTACCATTGCAGTGTCTAGAAAGCAAGCAGATCAATAATTTACAGTGATGAGCTGCCCTGTGTCCCTCTGTTCTTCCAGTTCAGACATACAAACAACAGCTCCTGAAACAAACCCTCATGTTTTGATGCTTTTCTTTAGGTGATTTAAAGGATCACAAATGATGCTGCCCTGGCAGTGTCTGAGAGCTGTTAGAACAGGAAGTGTAAGCAAAGGAACCAAAGCTGCTGCCTGTGTTTTGTATGTGTTCCTTACACTATAGGCTTTGGTTTTAATACAGCCTTTCTTGAGACTCTTGGACCCTTCTGGCAGGTTAGAGGTCAGACTCCCTCATGGCCCTTCATCCAAGGGCACCTAGAGAATCTGTACCTGTTGAATCAGAGCAAGGAAAGTGTTTCTTTCCCAGTGGGATGAGGTTTCTGACAGTTCCTCTTGTCATCCCAGCTGCCATGGGCAGGAGGGTTTCCTCAGACAACATCAGAACAAAAGATACCCAACTTCCAAGAGATCTCCCAGTCCCTAGTATGGAAAGTTTATAGGAGCGTGATGATGTCTGTATCAGCTGTAGGGATTCCTTCAGGCTCTCTCATTGGAGGTCACAGCCCAGAAGCAGTGTGTGTTTATGTAGTAGATGTAAAGGGCCTGCCTGGGACTACCTGCTTTGTCTGCCTCAGCAGGATGTGTGCGGTTTTTCAACCACACAATGTAGGACCATAAGTAAATCAGGGAGAGAAAGAAAGGATTTGAACCCAGCCACAGCTGGCGCATCAATGTTTCCATTCACTGCATAGGCCCACATTTATCCAGTTGTGGAACATGTGTTCCTGAGAGCCACAAAGGAATGGGCTCCTTGGTTATTCTTTGGTGTGTGTTTTGTCTTTGGGTTTGATTAAATTGATGTCCTGATGATGCAGCAAGTGCTGAAAGCACTGGGAACACCATAGTGCAGTTCACCTGAGTGAGCAGGGAACCAAACCCATGACTTGGAGATGAGATATCCCTTACGTTTCAACGGGTGCCTCTGAGCTGCAAGCCAATGATTTTAATCTTGATTTAATGCAGTTTTGATTCAATAGGAGTATCACTTTTTAATCAATATTCCGGATTGTCTGAGGAGTGCAGGCTGATGCTGGTGGATGTTGGATGGCCTTCTGTAATGATGTCTCTATTTTCCAGGCATCCTCAAATACTTCTGCCAACATGATTGGCAGCTCATCATTCCCTGCTTACTGTTAACTAAGGTATATCTGTTTGGGGATAAAACTGTTTGCAGTTCACAGACTTTGCTCACTGGGGGATCTTTGGGGTGCTGTCAGCCTGGTCAGAAGGAGATTACCTCAGACAACACCCTTCATCTGGTGGCTTTTACCCTCCTTTTCAGAAGCAACAGGGTAAAGGGAAGCAGCTCAGACATAAGCCAGCTGCAACATCATCTGTCCACGTGCTCCCTCTTGGCTGCCAGGCCTCAAGCCTGACACGCTGCCAGAAGCCAGTCTGCACTGCGTGTCTACTCATCTTTGGTCTGCTTTTGGAAACTGCTTAGGCCATTGCTTTTAGCATAATCTGGAATTTCTACACATGGTTGGATAGTCTTGTTATGGGCTCACAATCCAATTTTACTGCAGACTGTTGTTGAAACTCTTCAACTTTTCATAAAGGACTTATGCCATGGTAATAAATGTAAAATGCTCTTTGTTCCCTTACAAAGAAGGGTTTGAAAGAAGCTCAGTCTCGTATGCGTTCCTAATAGTTTCATTAGGATTTATTTATAACTTTTCACTGTCCCAAAATAACTGCCTGCCTCAGGCCAACAAAGTCAGTTTGGGACAGAGGGGGAAAGAAACCTGGTGGAAGTACACATTGTGCCTGTAAACTCCACGCTTGTAAATCACCAAATCGAAACCTCCTCTGCTTGTTTGAATGGCTGAAGCATTGAAGGTGCCCTTTCTCTGGGCTGGCAGAGTGGCTCCACTCTAGCTTGTAGTTGGCTTTCAGCATTGCAAAGTTTGCATTAAAGAAGAGGCACACCCAGGAGGAAAGTAAGAACTTGTTTCTCCCAGGTATCACCCGCTCCTGGCAGCAGAACTGAGTGTCTGTCGCAAGAGTACTTGCAGACTGGGCTGGTTCCTTCTTTTCCTTAAGGAACCCATAGACATTACATGCAACAACCCCCGGACAGATGCCACTGAACCATATGAAGCATTTCCCTGAATTTGGGGTTCAGGTTATACTGATTTATGCTACTATAAGCTTTCCATACTTGGCATTTTGTTATTACATGAAGAGGATTGGGATGGAGGAGTAGTTGTTGGGGCATCGCTCGGCTACAAGCTAAACATCCCCCTCCAATTTCAGGCAGTATGTTCTATCTGTGGAATATATTCTCCTTGTGCTTTCCAGGAAAGTTTTAGCCATTTATCCTTTACTTTTCTGCCATTGGAAGCTTGAATACACTAATACAATGCAGGTATTACCTGTTCTTCAGTCTCCACAGAGCAGAAAAGTTCCTGCTTTTGACAGCAAACCACGAGTTCAACAATAGCTTTATTCAGACCTTATGAAAAGGAAAAGCTCCACATGAACTGAAAAACAATTCCATTTGGCTATTTTGGAGGGAGGTATTTCCTTTCTAAACTGTTTTCCACAGTACCAAGTGGTCTTGGTTTGGGTGGGGTTTCTTTTAATGCAAAACTATATGGATGGAAGTTGTCAGTTCCAGGAAAAAAGGACAGCTTGGGACAAGTCAGTCGAGTTTAGTTGTTTCCTATAAAGCAGTCTGATACAGTAGATAAAGCTCGTTTGGATTTCGGTGTTGACATGCCAGACTGCCTTCCCCTAGGCTTCAGATTTAACCTGCTAAAGAAAAAGCAGCTTAAACTTCACTGGGTTGGTGTCAGAAGTTCTGAACAGGCAGTTCCTATATTTAGAGAAGAATTCTACGATCACCATCAGTGGCATGGGGGAAACCTGGGATCCTGTCAATATAACATTCATAGGGGTGGTTGATCTCTGCTTCCAGACTCCTAGACTCATACCCACGATTCTTCTCCCTTTTTAGAGCCTTATAATGGGTATGGAGCAGTTATTACATGAGAAAAGAGGTATAAGGGTATTAAAAGGCATTCTTTCTGTAGGTAAGTTTTCCCTAAGTCATAACTACTCACGTTTACTGGTTCTGAAGAAAACCTGCCTGTTGCTGTGCTCGTTTCCCCCTCTCTGTGCAGGCAGGAATGTCAGCCCTGAATTGGTCAGAAATGAAAAGGTCAGTTTAAAAAGCTTCAGGAATCAAGATATCCCCAGAGATAAGCCAAATACGGAACATCCTCTTGGGACAGATTTGCTGTATACCCAGGAAAGCTTAACACACCCTTGAGTGCACACCCTGTTCTGGCCCAGTAGTGTGAGGATAAGGGCAAGGTATGAGCAACTGGTGAGGAACGTACCTGAAAGCCTGGTTACACTGGAGCAATCCTCTGGAACAATACAGGGAGCTGTAAATCTCAGCAACATTCTCAGAAGCTCCTGATGCTGTGATGCAGAAGAGTGTTTCTGCTGTTAAAACTCCTGCATCTCATGTGGAGGGTAACTTGGCTTGCTGCATTTTCAGGCTCTCAGCCTAACGTTGTTGCTGTGGCAAACTGACCATTTCAGCTCAAGATCTTAACTAGTTAACACATTAGAAACCTTGGCTGGGATTTGGTCCACTGGAAGCTGTGCAGCTCTGGGGTTGTAGACATAGGATGGAGCAGGGCTGCAGATAGCAAATGATTTGTGCCTTTTGCTGCAGCCCATCTTTTGCTCTCAGAAATAGAAGTCTGGGTGATAAACCTGTCTAGGAATGTATATTGTGCTCATTTCTGTGGCAGCTATGGAGCTGTGTCAGACTGTGTTTGCTCAGCAAGCTTCTCTGCGCTGGGAGCTGGCCTTATCCAAAGGCAGAGCAGAGATGGAAAGATACCCCTCACTGGGGATCACAGAGCAATGTTCCAGTGATATCACTTGATCCAAATGAGGGCTTTGTGAGCACTCTTTCATTTGTATAAGAAGGGAAATCTCTCTTAAACTGGACTTGCAGGTTTTGTGTCTGATGGAGTGACAGGGAAAAGCAATGTGTTGGAGCTACAATTCCGGCTCCATCCAGAAGTCAGTCTGAGGCATTCATTCACACAGCTTGTTGTAGCTGTGGGACTGCTGGCTTGTGGCACATAGCTGCACGCAACTGTGTGGGAGCAGTTTGGAAGTCAAGTTAAATGGCTTCTTCCACGTGTGCCCAGCATCCTCACAGTTTAAAACCAGCAAGAGAGCACTGGCCTGGTCACAAACTCTCGTGCTGCATGGATTGACTGCCCAGGAAGGGCAGGAAGGGGAGCTGTCAGCCTTCCTTCTGCGTTAGCACTGGCCACGTCATGCTTTAGGACGTGGCTGTGTCTTTTCCTGCCCTTTCATATCAGAGATGTGCTCAGCCTTGTTCTGCAGGCGCTGTTCTGTAGATCTAAAAGTCTTCTTTCTATCTTTTGTCTCCCACGATAGAAAAAAGGACACAGCAGCTTTAATCTGGACATTCAGCTTTCTATTCTGGGCTGGGGAGAGGCCCCTCTCCACTCAGGAGAGAAAAGTTAGAGGTTACATGCTGCCCACCTTTGATGGGGGAACCTTAGCTTACTGCATTCTGCCTTCCTGGATAGTACTGATGTGTGAAGAGCCTGGCTTGTGTCCCCCCTCGGTACACTTCTGTGTTCTTCTCTTCCAGACTGCAAACAGTTTAGTGCTGATCTGGCCTTATATAGTCATTTCCTATTATTAGAAACATTTCCTTGGGATCTTGCTCAGGGAGTAGCAGAGGGAAATCCTGTTTCCTTCATCTAACGCGCAGGCAAATCACCACTGTTCACTCTTTCCTTATCTAGTGGTGATA
The DNA here is from genome assembly GCF_033783945.1 of Neopsephotus bourkii. Taxonomy (NCBI): domain Eukaryota; kingdom Metazoa; phylum Chordata; class Aves; order Psittaciformes; family Psittacidae; genus Neopsephotus; species Neopsephotus bourkii. The sequence goes on along the minus strand of NW_026901640.1, from coordinate 2,202,051 downwards.
GAACAAGAAGTTTTTGTTATGATATGCTTTCCAGTCTTAATTCCTTTCTAACACTAAACCTCTTTTCAGAAATGCAGGAAAAGGATTTTGAAGGAATAGGAACTGTCAGCCACCCGTGTGAGCTGTAAAGCAGTGTCCCCAGCCTGTAAGTTCTGCCTGTTCTTTCTCACTTCTGACTTTCAGGTTTACTTGTCGTAATGCTTTGGATAACCAATTCTCTTACTCATTTTGACTGCTATGATAGGATGTTTCACCTGAATCTGGGAGGGCATCGATACAAAGCTAATGGCTGTGTTAAAAAAAATGACTTTATATTAATGAGAAGTTTCTTTCTGCATGCAAAGAGAACGTGTGTTTAAGGGAGAGGATGGTCTCAGAAAGCACAGAGATATGCACAGGCTTTGAACACTTCATTTTTCCTGTGAAAACATTTTTTCCCCTTAAAAGGAAGATGTAGGTCCTGCCACTGGGAGGGACTGTTTAGAAAGTCAGCTGGGAGGAATGCACATCAGCAGAACTGAGTCAGGCTGTTTGTATTAACAGCTCCCTCCAGAAGGGCTCTTCTTGTTCTTGCCACAGACGCTGCAGGGGAGCTGCTTGAAACGATGGTACCAAAGTAATGGCAAAGCAATCCAGCTGAATTAAGTGTTGTTTCAAACTCTGTGCTGTTGAAGTGAGCTCTACAGTGACTGTTGGACTCGGGACAGGCAGAGTGGGTTTGTAAATCAGCTGTCTCACAGTTGCCCTGTAAAACAACCACCAGAGCTGTAACAGGGATGGAGCGCGAGCAGCCGCATGCATGAGACGCACTGGCGTCGTATTAAGGGCATCTGGTCATGATGAAGCAGGACTTTGCTCTGATCATCAAAGCCAATCACCCATTTCTCTTTCAGTGCTTCAGCAGAGAGCAACAACAAGGCAAATGTATCTCAATTTGTTAGATTAACCCAGTTCTGGCTTTCACTCACGTCACAAACCCAGAATTATTGTGTGTGTGCGGGAGCCATGACTAAATAGGAGCGTAGTGTGTGTGCTTTTAAACCTGCTGTGCCTCAAATGCATCTGTCATCAGGGGTAGCAAAACTCACAGAGACAGAGTAGGAGTCCCAGGAGAGGTGTATTTCCATCTTCATGCTTTCTAATACTCCATTTTTTGGTGATATTCCTGTTTATCAGTGAAAGACCAAGCTTGGGAAGGAAAGAAGTGTAGTGTTCTCACTGCTGAAGCTTTCTGGAAACAAACAAAACCAGTATTGACAGTTTGAGGTGTTACAAAGCATAAATTAGACTCCAAAAGAATCATTTAAATAGACTTTTTTCTCTTCTGGGTTTTTGAACCCTTTTGGCCACACCTTAACATACTGCTCAGCTTTTGTCTATAAACGTGCAAACACATCCACACAGAAGCAGAGCATTCCCAGAACTCGTGATGTCATCAAGTTTGCAGGAAAATTAAAGAACTTTGCCATCCTGAGACACTTTCTGAGTGAGTATAATGGGCTTTTGACTTAACCTTTGTAGGTCTGCAGTTCCAGAACTGACCAGTTGTGTCTCCAGGGACCAATGTCCTATGTCCTAGGCTTCTGTTCCTAATTACTTGTCTGGGGGACATCTGGCTGCTTTGTGCGTGGGGAAAGAGATGTGTTACCACAAACAAAAAGAGGGTGAAAACCAGACAATTCTTACCAGGGCTGATGGTATGGGGAGGAGGTTCTGCCTCCTTATAGAGCCTGTTGCAATATTTACTGATGATTCTTTGGCACGGCATTGGTTTATGCAGTTACTGTGCAGTCAGATGTCCATCTCTGCTAAAACAGAGGGTTTTTTTCCCCAAGGAGTGGTCCAGACGTCCTTTGGAACCTCCAGTTCCTGCTATAGGGTGTCTTAGTAATGTGAGGCATTTGAATCAGCTTTAGATCAGAGCAGTCTGGACAGCAGGACACGTGTGGTAGGTTAAAGAAATTCCTATTTTCTAAGATGTTCCTCTGACCTGCAAGAGGAAGGGCCCTTGAATTCCTGGCCTGTCGAGGGTGGTTTCTTTCCCATGGTATCTTTGCCAAGTGCTTTCTAATTATGGAATGTGTGTTATTCTGGAGTTGTTTTGCAAGGCAGAAATAGTGAATATTATGGAAATCCTGATAAAAAAGATACACATTGATAGATGAACCTGACACCTTTTGCTTTTGGAATAACGTAGATGTAATCCACATGGATTTTTTTGGAATAGCATAAACCCAAACCAGCATCCCGTACCTCCAGGTTTATATTGTGCAGTGGAATTTGCACTGGTCTACTGATGGTTTCACTGGTTTTAGACTGGTTTAATGGGGCTAAACTGTTCTCTTCCAGCAGAGCCACTGCTTGTGAGTGCAGCTTAGCAGGTCACGCACTGCTCTCTGTGAGCCTGCCGGAGCAGGGCTGACAGGAAAGGTTTCCAGTCCCCTTGCTTTGAATGTGGAATTGTATGCAGGGAATCAGCTGCTTATCAGCACCGAGCAGAGCAATCCCAGTGCTCTAATCCAGGGTTTATATGAGTCACTTCTGACTGGTGAGGCCTGGAAAACTTGATTCATACCTCTGCCTGTAGTTGCCTGTAGTGGTGATGCAGACCCAGCCAGCCATCCTCAGCAGAAATCACGGGCAAGGGCTGGGCTCTGTTGCTGGAAAGGAAGAGCCTGGTTTTATCACTTTAATAATCCAGGATCAAGGTCTTTTAAATCAAAATGATGCTGGTTATCTCTGTTTTCCAATCATATTTTTCCCCCTCCTACTTTAGGCTAACCCATGCGCCAACAGGAGCTGGGCAGTACTTTGGCTGCAGAAAAAAGCTTTCTGAGTAAAGGAATTCCCAGTGAATAAAGGGTTCTCCCGCAAGGAAATGGCATTTCCAGTGCTGAGGTGTGTCCTGACAAGTGTTAGGAGGTGTGAACTAGGGGAAAGGTGAAGGTGTTAATGTGAAGATAACTCTTTACTAATACTTAACATGAGTTTTATTGGGTGGTGTTTGGCTACAACTGGACTGATTTGAGGAACGATGGTGGAGAACTGACGTTCTCCTGCTGAAGAATTAGAGCTGCCAGGCCACAGTTCTAATTAGACTTGGAAAACTCCTGGATCAGGGCTTGCTGTTGAGACTCTGTGATGGCTCACATGGCCCAGGGGAACAGAGCTTGTATTACTTTGGATCTTAGCTGTTCTCCTGCACTGAGCAGGGCTTTGGAGTATTGTCCATTTCTTTCAGTGCTCTGACATAGATCAATGCTAAACCCCTCTCTGAAACGTGTCCTGAGGCTGCCTCTGTTAATAATTCATCCAACTCCTCAGCTGGCTGATAAAAGAAGGGAGTAGAAATCATGCCAAAGAGAGTCGTGTAAGAATTGGGAGGTAAGGTTTCAATCACTTCTCAAAATGGAATCTATTGGGGGCTAGTGGCATCATAGCACCCTTCAGAAGAGCTTCATCACAAATCCTTGCAGTGGTTGGCACGTCCTTCCTGGCAGGAATGGCACCCACCATGGGCTCAGTGCCTTGGGTCAGAGCTAATGAGAGGGGAGCACTGCACTGAACCACTGACAAACATCCCCTGTGTTTCTTTGGTTTTAAATAGCCTCCTGGCTGAGTAGTGGCCTTGTTTTGTTGTACTTTACTTGTGTGAGCTTTACTTTTAAAGCTTTTCAGCTCCTTGGTTTAAATCTAATGCTTGACTTTACCCTTTCTGTAATAGAATCTGGGCAATGTGCGTTTTGATATGAACTAAAAAAACCCAAAGCAGCCTTTAAGCAGAGGTGGCTCCAGATAGTGCCAGTCATGAAATAGCAGCAGCTGAGGAGGTTGGGGAGGGTTTCATGACTGTGCATTCAATGGTTGGAGAATCTGCCTGTTGGTACTGCAGGATTTGGGTGATGACTGTCATGAGGGACCACTGTAAATAGATTCCAGCAACTGAGATGCTTATAGTGCTGGGCTTACTCAGTAGTGCTGCACACTGCCTGGGGTCCTGCAGTTACAGCTGATCTGAGACTAATACACCTGAGGGTCAAAGAGCCTTTTTGGAGAAGGGAAATTGGTTTATGCCTACTTTCTTCTTTATCCTACAGTCATGAGAAAAGCCTTCCCCACTTAGAAAAGAGAGACACAGGTAACAAAGTAATATCCTCCCCAAAAGTCTTATGGTGACAAAAGAGCATTATTGAGTTTGCCACCTCTGCTCGCCTGCTTATGGTGATGATAGCTGACACTTAGTGTGATAACTGATTCCAGAAGCATGCAAGAGATGTTCAGCAGATGCAAGAGAGTCTGCAGTGCTCTCTTTTCAGAAGCCCCCATGCACATCAAGCAAGATTCTATTCCCCTTAACTTTGATAAGGATGCTGTGGAAAATCAGGAGTTGTTTGGATCAGGCTCATGTTTGCTCAGTGCAGATGTGGCCACATGCATTTAGAGCAAGTGACCTCTGGAAAATTCATATTCTTATCTGTAGGCCTTAGACTTAAGTTTGAGACCTTCCTAACTTCAGGAGTAAGTCCAGTTTTGCTGTACCCGTGATTCATTTTAGGATGGACACAGCTTAGATCATAGAGGAGCAAAATAATTCATGGAATCATTTTAGGTTGGAAGGGGCCTGTGGAGATCTCTGGTCTAACCCCACTTAGGTCAGGTTGCTCAGGCATTGTCTGATTGAGTCTCAAATATCTCCAAGGATGGAGTTTCACAACTTGTGGGGCCCCTGTTCCAGTCTTTGACAGCGCTCACTGTGGAAAAAAAAGTTTCCCAATATCTCATTGGAATTTCCCTTCTTCCAGCTTTCACCCATTGCCTCTCCTGCTTTCACTTTCCATCCAATGCTGGCAAAGGCTGCATGCATGCCCTGGCCCAGGGTGCCCAGAGAAGCTGTGGCTGCCCCATCCCTGGCAGTGCTCAAGACCAGGTTGGACACAGGGGCTTGGAGCAAGCTGCTCCAGTGGAAGGGGTCCCTGCCCGTGGCAGGGGTTGGAGCTGGATGAGCTTTAAGGTCCCCTCTACCCAAACCAAGCTCTGGTTCTGTGATTGTTTTGTGTGTGACCAAACCCAGACGGCCTCAGACAGAAACACTGTTTGCAAGGATTGGAGACTAAGGGCAATGATGGCTTCAGTATGTCCTAGGAAGGGTCTTACTTGGTGTAGTGCAGGTTATTTTGTCATAAGGACCTCAGGGACCTCCACATGTTTCTGGAGTACAATACTCCTCATCCACTATGCTAAAAGTCCTTGCAAGAGCAGACAAGTCAAACTACATCCTATCCTCAGACTCTGTGGCCTTCTGATGCACCAAGAGCATAATTACAAGTGTAACTGTAAGCCCAGGAGATTGATTCTGCTGCTGTTGGGGTGAGTTGGGAGCAGGTTTGGGGAATGCTCTTGCTGCTGCTTCAGTGCAAACTTGCTGTAATGGAACACATCTCTTCCTGTCCCGCCTCTGTGGGTTTGTGTGTTGGGCTGTGCACCAGCGCCTGGGATTACTTTCCTTGCCGTTTTTCCCTGTGGTTAGGCACTCTGCAGGGAAGGCAGAGGACAGCTGACTGCTCTTGGCCTGCCTCTCCTGAGCTCTGCACACCCAGCTCTCCTCTTTGCAAGGGGAGGAGAGTTCCTCTCCTTCTCCTTGGAAAACGCCCTCTCCGGGATGCTCCAGTAGGAGCTGGTGGGAGGGAAGGAGTTGGGACTGCACCGAAAATGTCATGAAAAAAAAAAGAAGCAAAAGGCAAGGCAACTGACAGGAGGGAGAACTTGTCCTCAGATTCCTGCTTTTTGCAGCAGGGTGAACTCAGGCTCTGCGGGAGCTGCCAGGAGGCAGAGATGAAGTTCAGAGGCGCGGTAAGATTTGCTCCCGCTCTCTTGATGGGTTTGCAGCTTTTGGATGTGTATCTGGCCCTGAGGAGAAGGGAGACACATTGCCAAGGTTCCAGCAGGGAAGTGAAATGCTTTGCGAGAGATGCCTTCATTGGAAAGTGATTTGGAAGGGGTTGGAATGAGATAAAACCCCAAGGAAATGCATGTTTCGAGGAGGAAGCCAAGGTGGGAGCTGAGGAAGTGGGAAGAGAAGTGGGAACCTGGGCTCTGCATTAGGGGAGAAGAAAGGGTGGAGCCTTTGCTTGGGTGGAAGGGGCTTGAGGATGCGAACATACCCTACTGGTGCTGGGCTCTGCTGTGTCCTTCCCAGGGCCATGATGGGCTCCTTTCTGTCTGACTACCACCCTCGGGAATGGCAGGAAATACCTGCTTAAGGACTCATTGCCACTCGGTTCCTCCAGGGTGTATTTACTTTATCAAACTTTGTCCATGTTTTAGCAGCAACCAGAAAGCCTGGCTCTGTGTACTGCATTGCACCAGGAGCTTAGGAAAGTATGTGGCAAAAGCTTGAGAAGACCAGGATTAGTACCTGGAGAAAGAGATGAGTAAGAGAGGAGGGGAAAAAGTCCACATACAATAATGCCATAGAGAAGACAGATCATGAGCTTCTTTCTTCTGTGTTGTGGCACAGGAAGAGTTGTGTTAGGAGTTGCCAAACTGATGCAAAGATTATGTTCGTACAATGCATAATTGGGCCATGGAATTCACTGACGTTGGAAGATGCTGAGGTCAAGAATGAGGGAATGTTAGAACAGAAGTGTACGTGGGCTTTTGGCTGGATGAGAATGTTCACGGCTGTAATTGGCAATAACTTCCCAAATTTAGGAAGAGAAAGACTGAAAACGTCGTGTTTGTGAATTCAAGCAGTTCTCTGTTGAAGAAGCAGTAGCAAGGGTTGGAGTATCCCATACCTGCCCAGTGTAGAGATCCTCGTGCATCCCAATAGCCTAGTGTTGACCACTCTGAGAAAGGGTCTTGGTGATAAAGGAAAAGAGCAGAGCTTCTGGAGAACCTGCCTAGATGAGATAGCACATGTGAAGGTGGAGGTGACAGTGCTTGTGCTTGGGTTTCTGTTGGCATGGAGGATGGCGGAGCCAGCAAACTCACCTACAGCAGGAGATGGAAAGGTTGGTGATGGAGAGAGTGTGATGAGTGGTGTTGTCCACGGTGGTGCTTGATATTCCCCAAGAGAACACATGGGTGTGGAAGTGCCCTTCACATGCCCCAGGAATGCTCTGGAGTGCTTGCTGTGCTCGGAAAGTTTGACTGCCTCTGAAAGACTTCATGGTCTGAAATGGTTGTGTGGGGCGTGGGGAAGCCAGCAGGGAAGGTGGGAACCTCTGGTGTGGGGAAGGGCAGAGTGCTGCAGGAGTAACCCGCAGTATTGGTTGGAAGTGAGATGAAAGGATGCATGGATTTAGAGGGAAATACAGTATTATCCCAGAGCTCTGAACAAGGATGCAGAGTGGGCACCCCATTGCTGCAAGCGGGGAGGCAGGGGGAGCATGTGCATCCCATAGTTCTTACCTGTAGGCTGGTGTCTGGGTTTCTGCTCCTCTCACCAGCTCAGTCAATGGCAAAACTTCCTTGGAAGGGCAGTGATGTGAGATTTTGCTTCTTGTGCCCTCTGTTTGTTTTCTGCATCTACTGAGGGATGCCCAGGCCTGTACCCTGGGGGCACAGGTAGTACTGCAATGAGGAGTGATCAGCAGCATCTCCCAAGCAGCACCAGCTTGTGTCAGCTGTTCAGGAGCAAAAATGTCAGCTCCCTAAATATAGAAATCCAGTGTATTTACTTTTCCAGCCTTGGTTGAGTTCCTGGTTTGTCTGGTTCATTTTTCTTACTGCTATTTTATATTTAGCTTGTTGATTGAAATATCAGCAGCCCCTCTAAGGGGTTAGATGCTTTACCTCTCTTTTGAATCAGTTCTTACAACGCCCTTTTCCTTTTCGCTACTGATTGCTTCTCTTTTTCCCTAACTTCCTCCCTATTCCCCCAAAAAGTAAAGTCTAGAAGATGTAATTCCATTATAAACAGGAAACAAATCATGTTACCTGCTTGCCATTGAATCTCCATGGCTTGCTTTGGTTTCTGGTCCATTGTAATTTACATTCGAGCTCCTTAGATGGATTCTTACTATTCTAAATACTTCCAATTTGCAAATGTCAAACATCATTGATTACTATATTAACAGTCATCATTAATTGCAATGACATCTGCACCCTGCATTATTGCTTTTCAAAAGATGAAACATTTGCTTTCCCAGTTCTATCCCCTGTGTGTTTGATAGATACTTAAAGTAATGCACACAGGGTTTTATCCATTGCTCCCATTTCCCATTGTGCTTTCTATTTTGTTGGGAGATTAAATGGTTCCATAGCCTGGAAAGTGAGGGAGGCAGAACTTCAGTTTCTAGGCAGTTTGCTAGTGGGGATGTAAGAAGTCTTTGTGAGAGCAGACTGAGATTGCTTCCCCTGTATTTCTGGTTATTTTATGGTTTAATGTATTCCAGTTTGTCCCTACTTAAAACACATAAGACCTCAAAATAAACAGTTTACAAGAATTAGTCAAGGAAATAGCATTTCTTTCTCTTTAATATAATTTCTTGAATAGTGGATTCTGTAGTTAGATCCTTCCAACATGTGGTTTAGGATCAGGAGGGAAGTATCCGAGAAGCAGGCTCCGAGCACGGGCTCCCACATTCCATTGCTGGCCATGTATTGCTCTAAAAGAAGCAGGAATAGAAAAGTGATTCTGCTATAAATGGTGACTTGGTTGTAAGTTCAAGTTGTTCCTTTAACTCCACTGGTCTGTGTCTTCAGAGCTGTTACCTGGTTTTGAGCTTCTTTGATCTGACACTTTTGATTTTACCCAAGTTGTCTGCTCAGAACAGCTTCATAGAATCATCATAGAAGCATAGAATGGTTTGGGTTGAAGGGACCTTAAAGCTCATCCAGCTCCAACCCCTGCCATGGGCAGGGACCCCTTCCACTGGAGCAGCTTGCTCCAAGCCCCTGTGTCCAACCTGGCCTTGAGCACTGCCAGGGATGGGGCAGCCACAGCTTCTCTGGGCACCCTGTGCCAGCGCCTCAGCACCCTCACAGGGAAGAGCTTCTGCCTAAGAGCTCAGCTCAGTCTCCCCTCTGGCAGGCTCAAGCCATTCCCCTTGGCCTGTCCCTACATCCCTTGTCCAAAGCCCCTCTCCCACAGGCTTACACCCTGTGGGAAATAAGTTCCAAAAAAGCTTAAAGAATTAAAGCCAAAATGTAACATTTGCTTTTGTTACTTCATTTTCTTAACTAAACAACCCAAATGCATGGGATTTGTGTTGTATAAATTATTGGCTGAGCTCAGGTGGCTTCAGAATGGGCAAATAAATCCATGGGGCTGTTTGGAGAGGTGTTTTACAGGAGACCCGAGCCGCCTCTCAGGAATCCCTTATTCCAACCCTGCAGTTGGCTAACATAGTCCAAAAAGTGCAGCTCATTTTCAGTGTGGCAAGAAGCAGGAGGATCCCAAGTGCTGCACTTGAGCCTGTCAGGGATTTGCTGGCAGGCAACAAGTGCTTGACTAAGATCCCTTGATTCTGGTCCACCTCAGTTGTTTTCATTATTTCTTTCTCTATGTCAAAGGAAATAAGGAGCTCTCCCATTCTGCACCTCAGGAATTGAGGCCCTGGATAAAAGAGCTGAGTTTTGTCTGCCCTGCTGTCTAGCCCAGGCTGTGTCCAAGCCCTTTCTCAGGCCATAGAGTGGAGTAGAAATCGGAGGCATTGTTTTCCTTCCTGCAGCTTTGGCATGACAGTGAGGAATGTCAGGCTATCCAGGAGACAAATGTGTTTTCACTGCCACCTCCCCATGAGAAGTTCGTTCTTGGTTCAGACTCCTCATTGTCTTCCCGAATCTAATCTGAATTTCCCTTCCCACTCCTACTTGGTTCGTGCCTGTTCTTCCGTTCCTGGCTTTGTAACTATTTCTGGAGCCTCCAGATCAATCATCTTCCACTCCATACCAAGATAAAGATGCTGCCTCTTTCCATACAGCACCCACTTCCTGAGGGGGTTTTAGTGCAAGTCTCCTGCTCTGCTGGATGGACACTGGTTAATTCCTTGTCAGAGGAAAATAGTCAAACATACATCTTCAGACATTGAAGCAGAAATCGTGTTTGTTGTGACTTTCTTTCTACATCAGATGACTACAATGCTTCCCTGCTCCGTATAAGACCATTCACTTGGAGTGCTTCAGGTGTTTCCACAAGCATCACTCATGGATGCTCCAGGAAGGACTGGGAGTTGCCTGAGCTACTGAATGCTTCCTCATCTCTTGGTGGCTGGCAGGTTGGATGGGGCTTGGAACAACCTGCTCTATTGGAAGGCATCCCTGCCCATGGCAGGGGGTTGGAACTGGGTGAGCTTTAAGGTTCCTTCCAATCCAAACCATCCCAGGAGTTGATCTTAAGCAGGGGAAAGTCTTTATCATACTCTTTTAGCACAGTTTAAAAAGAGAACTACTGGTTTACACCTTCACAAGTAGCATGTCAGAGATTTACCAGTTCACCTTAGGAGACTCTGGTGTAGTCTTGGGTGCTTTTGTAACTCTCATTTGTGACGGGGTATTTTCTGGTCTTGTTAACTCTTGGATGAATACAAAGAAAAGCTGGAACCTGAGCCAAGGTAAACCTGGCTCTGCAGGCTGCATTCAGCACCAGTTCACACCAGCAGAAAGTCTTTCCCAAAGCTTAATCACACGGAAGAGAAAGGCATGTGGAAGTGGTGCCGCTTTGGTAACTGCACTGGCTTGGGCCCCATCATTCAGGAGCGACGGCTTTTCCTTCCCTGGCCGTGAGCCACTGTTGTGCTAACAGCTCTGGAAAAGTGATTAAAAGCAAAAAGTGGGTTAAAATAGTGTGGGAATGAGTCCCTAGGAGCTGTGCCCTGGGGTGGGTATGAGAAATGCTGTGGCAGGTTGTACTCTCTCAAGTAGGAGTGACCATCAGGATGTGATTTTAGTAAAGGGCTGTGATTTTAAGCAAGTTTGAGAGAGGAAGGCACCAAGATCAGCTGGAGATTGCTCAGATTTTTGCAATTCCCTCTTTGCAGCTTGTATTGGGGTGGCATTAGCATGGTGTATCCTAGGAAGCCTGGGATCCTTAGCCTGCTCCTCCTTTTGGTTCCTATGGGTAGGGTCACATTGCTCATGGTAGAGTTAATGGGTTGTTACTGTCAATGGGCACCTGCACTCCCTTCCCTCCTTGCCCTGGCTCTGACACTCCATGATCCCATGGTTATGGTGATTCAGCTCACTACCTTGATAGAAAATTACCACCTTTCTTTTTTTTTCCCCTGTGCTTTATTTAGCTGATTTAGCAAGTTGCATTGATTCAAGACAGGTAATTGCTTGCATGAACACATGCCAGCGAGACAAAGACTGTGTGTGGTTTGGTGGTGGTGAGCTGTTAGGCTACATCTAACTTGCCTCTTTGGTGGTAGTTTCACCAGCACTTAAACCCAGCAGGAACTGGCCCTGATGCTGCAATATTCCCTCCTCTCAGTCTCCACTGTGGTTCCCAATCTTGTGCCACCATCATCTGTCAGCCGCTGCGAGTGAGGATGTGTAGAACCAGTGTGGGAAAATGGCCTGGATTAAAATAATACTAATAAAAGAACCCAAACCCAGGCTAATTTTAATCCCTGTCAGGTTTCCAGTGTAGCTTATTGCACAAGCACTGGAGCTGGTGGAAGCCAAAGGGTGCAGCTGCACAGAGGGCTGTGGGATGGGCCTTTTGCCTGTCTTCTCCCTGTCACAGCAGCTCATTTAGCACTGAACTCTCTTAGCAGCTTCAAGAACTGATTTTCACAAGGAAGGATCTAACCAGACCCTCACAGCCTCTGTTCTCCTCATTGCCTGGAATACACACTCCCTGTCACAGGGCTTTCAGAGTTGCCCAAGCTGATTTCTCACAGAGCACGTTGGAAATGAGCTGTACATCACCCGGAGGCGGTTTGGCACAGAGAAATCCATCCACTGCAGAGGCACTGAGGGAGCCTGTGCTGTCCGTGGGCAAACTGCTTTAATGGCTAATTAGCTCCACTCACTTATTTAAGCCCCCTGACTGGGTTTTCTAGCATTAATTTACAGCCACCAGATTTGAAGGCTGCCTGCTAGCACCGGATGCTTCACGTTTCCATTATTGTAATGTATTCAGGGCCTTACTGTCACACTCATCATATGCAGGAACATATGGTCATCATTGTGATTAGTTTTTGCTAAATAGTGTCTTCCTTCCCCCCTTTCTTACTGTTCTGTTTCCATTTTGCAAGAAAAAGGGTTATTCTCACCTCCTGTTACCCTGCATCTGTTGAAGTTACTGGTAACTACATAGTTAACATAGATGTTTTAAGTTGGTGGCAGACTTGGACATAAGCAGTAAAGCAAATGAGCAAATGCTGGCATGGAGAATCACGTATTGCTCAGCTGTGGTTTATGACTGCTCTTCATATTTGCATTGGAGTTAGGCTTGGGAGGGTACAACACTGTGGTTAAAATGATCTTGTGGAGGATCTGACTGCGTAACCGGGTCACAGTTAACTACTGCTGAAAGGCTGCTTGCTTTTGGGGTGTTTTGGACTGCAGATTTCAGGTATGAGGTCGTTCTCACAAAGAGAGGTTGGAGCTGAACGAGAAGAAACTGAAAGCTCCTCAGCCTTTAACTGCCTGTCCCAGAGGAAGCAGTTTGTGTGTTGTGAGTAGGATGGATTGCTCCTTCCTCAGGCTGGATGCGTGCCGCTGGGATCAGTGTGTCCTGAAGCTGAGGGAGTGGCTGATGAAGGAGCTGCTGAAGCTGTTAAGTGACATTTTCTGTGGAAGTCTTTAGGATTATATAAACTTGGATTAAGTGTGTGAGGGTGGAAGTTTCTCCTCAGTCGTATTCATGACCCTGCCCACTTAAACTGGTGATTTTCTTCTGGTTTTACCTTTATTGCCATTATCTTTGCTCAAAATCTGCTTCAGGACTGCACTGCTCTAGGCAGAGCTTATTTGTATGGGATAGTTCTCTATTTCTTTTGCCAGTGTTGTCCTTTATGTCACCACCTTCCTTCTCCAGGGCTTCCCCCTTTCCTCTTCGCCTTGGCAGAGAGGGGTGAAGGAGACAACAAAGCGCTTTGCTGAAGGTGTGGAGGAATTGGCTTGGAAAGTTTGGGGGTGTTTTAGGAAGATTACTTAGTGACAGTATGTGCAGAATTCCTCCCAAATGGCATCTTTCAAAGCTTAGAAATCCAGGAGACTACTCAGAAAAAATAAGAAGGGAAATTAAAATGAATGTTTCTTTGTGATGCTTGAGCCATTAGAGTGGGTCTGGGTTTGAGAGTTCCAGGAGGAACTGATTTGTCTTCCTGAAAGCTGCTAGTTCCCCACAATCACTTATGTCCAGGGTTTTGGGAAGAAAGACAATTACAACTTAAAGAAACAGGTAAAACTGCATTTGTGAGTGGTTGGTAAGTCTAAACAACTGCAGATCGAGGGAATTTTGCCCAAATTTATACTTGCCTGGGTCTTACCTTTATTACTACTTAACAAAACAGAAGGTAAATTTTCTTCTGACCAAGGTTGTTTTCATTTTGTGTTTCCTGCACTCCATCAGCCCCCGTGCTCTGACCACTATTATATCTTGAGAAGGAGCAGAAAGGAACTACCTGACAACGTGAGTCAGCAAAAACATCTCCATCACTGTGCAGGGTTTGGGGGCTGGATGACAGTGCTGCAGTAGGGGTCTGGCATTCCTGGTTTGCAACACCGCTGCAGGAGAGGGTGCCTGGGTATTGCTGTTAGCCTGTGAGGAGCAGGCACCAGTGGTGTTTGTGCCAGCGATGGCAACATCCCAGAGTATAATAATAGATTCTCTGAAACGCATTAGTGCTGTAGGGAAATGATTTAGGAGAAGGGTGATTGCTGTGAGGAGTTTGCAAAGTAAGAGGGATTTAAGAATGTGATAAGGAAATGCAGATCCTTCAGCACAGATGTGAGGCAAATGGTTTACTGTGTTGGATCTCCTGTCTCTGATTTCTGGAGCATCTCTTCTGTGCCCTGTACATCATCTGTCTGCTGTGTAGAAGTTTTCCCTGCAAGCAGCGACTGAGTCACTTTTAGTGCACATTTCCTCTGCCTGTTTTAGTACATGAGGCTGAGTGGAGTAAGAAGTCAGCAGACCTGTGTTGTGCAGAGATGGTTGTATCTGAACCATGTCGTGTTGAAAATGTAACCTTTAAAAGAGGGTCAGGGAGTAGAAGCTGCTTGACGCATGGGATGGATGTTAGTGTCACAGCCTAGATTCAGTGGCATGGGATGCAGAAGTGCCCACTTCTCGTTAGTTCTGAGTTTTCCCATTGGGTGTTTTGCTAAAGCTTTTAACTTGGTCAGCAGCGTGAAGCTGTTTGCTCATGAGATGAATCACCATGAGTCATAAAAGATTCCTCACCTCGAAAGGACTTCCCGTTATGAAGTGAGAGAGACAAGCAGAGAGAACACATCTCAGTCCCACTCCTAAGGGAAATCCAAGTTTTATTCTCCTTATGAAATGACTGCTTGAAAGTTATTAGAAATTAAGAAGAACTTTTCCACCAAAGCAATTAGGAGAAACCAGTTGATGAAGTGTTAGTATATGGTGACCGTTTTCACCACGTAGAAGCTCAACATGGAGTAGTAGTGGGGTTGTTCTAACTTCCTCTCCTGTTTATAGGTTGTCCATGGGTAACTGTGGTTAATGGTTCTTGTGGACTCAGTGACCTGCAGATAAGAAACCCATGGATATCCCAACCTTGCTCTGCTTTGGTTGCAGGGAGCGGGGGCCAACGGCATTCGGCTGACCATGGAGAGTGCTCTGACTGCCCGTGACCGGGTGGGCGTCCAGGACTTTGTCCTGCTTGAGAACTTCACCAGTGAAGCAGCATTCATTGAGAACCTGCGGAAGCGCTTCAAGGAGAACTTGATCTATGTGAGTAGCAGAGTGAGACACCAGAGTGTTCCTCAGTCACCTGCATTGGGGTGGCTGCTGCAGACGGTGGGCCGTAGCTTTGCTCTGCAGTTGGATTTGGAGGTGGTGGTATCTGCTTGGGTCAGAAGTAGTGTGGGCTCCTGCCACATTAACGGATGTAGGGACTCACTGCAGTGCTCTAGCTGAGGTCTGCTGGCATTTACAGCACTAAAAATCCAACTCACACCACATCCTTCCATTTCATAAATTCACTTTGTGGTGGGCTTTCAGCAACCTCAGGCTTGAACTCAATCCTGAACGATATATCAGAAATAATGCACTAATCCCACTTGCAGGTGCTGTTTATCCAGCAAGGATAACATGTCAAGTGTAACTCCTGCAGTGTTGTTCTCACTGTGCTAAGAGGTCGCTTCTTCAGCACCTTTGGCCTCTTTGGAGGCCCTCAGCAGCATCCCCAGCACACTGGGGCAGGCAGCCCTTGTCAACAACACCCGGCCCTCAGAGCAGTCTGGTCTCTTGGAGCATCTGCAGCCAGACCTTCTGTAACCTCTCTGCTTCATGTTCTCTTTTCCAGACGTACATTGGCTCAGTTCTGGTGTCTGTTAATCCATACAAGGAACTGGAAATCTACAGCAAGCAGAACATGGAGCGATACCGTGGCGTCAGCTTCTATGAAGTTTCTCCTCACCTGTGAGTGGCCTGTGGGTAAACAGTTGCTCTTGTGCTGCTCCCACGCAGGCGTGTGCAGGAATGACATGTGAAAACAAGCACAGAGGACTGTTCCTTGTCCCACATGCAGCACTAAAAAGCACAGGGATAGAAAGGCTCCTGTGGAGGGTGTGGTGTACGGCTCTTTCTATTCCTGTTCCTCTCTCCAAAGAGGATGAGTTGCCTTTGCAAGAGCAGTATTTGGAAAGGGAGTTGGTTCCTTCCTGGCTGGAAGAACAGAGCTGCTTACCCAGTCCTGGCAGGACAGGAGTTCATTGTTCCAGGGTTACTTGGGGGCTGTGTTTCCCTCCTTTACACTGCTCCTTCAGCACAGGGCAAAGGAGTGTGTCTGGGAGTGTGGTGCTTTCTTTCCTACCTTGGCTCTTACTGCGTGACCACTATTTATCTGGTATTTCCCTGGTTGCTACGCTACCGTCTGTTCCAACCAGCCTGTTGGAACAAGGAATGTATTTATTTACATGGTCTGGCCTGCTGAGCATTCCCAATTTCCCATTTAGAAAAAAAAAAAAACAACAACCAACTTTGAGGTTTAAAGTTATTTTTGAAAGCATTTGACTTTTCTGTTGTCTGACTGAAAGAAAGATGACGAGAGCTGAGGACATTTGGCTCCAAATTGGGGTTTTTTTTCAGGACCAAATTCTGGGCACCTCTTGGAGGGTTTTTTTTCTTTAAAGACATCTTGAAAGAGTAAATGATATTATTTTTGAACAAACTATTTGAGTTGTTTCTTATTATTGGCACATAGCCCAAGAGAGTAAGCAAAAGAGAATGCGCTGCAAGCACAGAGAGGGAGAGAAACACCATCACTTGGGAAAGTCTGAGCACTTGAAGTTGTGTTTGTTAGGATAAAAATGGGATTTTTATGGTGTTTCAGGCTTTTTGTGTGGACCTGTATGGGGGATGATTTAACCTGGCTCATTTATCCAGCTCCAACCCACTGCCACAGGCAGGGACCCCTTCCACTGGAGCAGCTTGCTCCAAGCCCCTGTGTCCAACCTGGCCTTGAGCACTGCCAGGGATGGGGCAGCCACAGCTTCTCTGGGCACCCTGTGCCAGTGTCTTTAATGCTTTTTAATGGATTGATGAAAACTGCCAGAGATGGGAACTGGGAATGGGCCATAAGCATCTTTAAGTAAAGGGGTTCTGTATGCAGGACTGCTCCCTTCCAGTGCTGTGAAACCCCCAGTGCAGTGTAGAGGCAGTTCTTTAGTTAGATTTACATGTATTCAACTGTTTTCAACACACTGTGGAGACAGAACTTGGATGGGAAGAGAAGGACTTGCTGAATTTGGTGGGGTGAGTGTGCAGTTGTGTTGCTAGGGAGCTCGTTGGTGTTGCCTTAGCACCAAGTATTAATAGACTTGAGAAGGCCACAGCAGTTATTTTGGTGTGATTAATTCTAATTAATTTCACAGCATGAGAGTTAAAGAAAAGGGTTGTGAAGTGCACGAAGCAGGATATCTGCTTGATCACCAGCTGAAAATACTGGCCTGGTGGTCTTATGAGTGCACCCTAAAGGGCTGATGCTCCTCTTTTAACCTCTTCCATCACACCTATCTGGTCTTTCCCCTCTATAAGCAGCTGCCACCATTGCCAGAGTCATCTTCCTGCTTTCTGATGTTAGAAAAGTGTGTGTGGTTCTCAATAGAAGATCCTGTCTGCATGGGGAGGAAAAGAGAAGTGAAAGAAAAAGCAGCAAAGGAAGAAGCTGGGTCCAGGACCAGCAGCAATAAACCTGTCTGGGTACAGGCAGGAGGAAGTATCCAGTATTTTGGGTTGTATTTGGCCTGAGTTGGTGATAGTTTATGTAGCCTCCAGGATGCTGCTTAGTCTGTGCTGGCTCATCCAGTTCTTCCTGGAGCTGAGAGAGATTGGACTGTTCTGGAGCCACCCAGATAGGAAAGTGCAGTTGTGACCTTCCGAGTGTGTCATCACTTCAAAGATAAACTGGATTAAAGATTGATGGGAAACAAGATGTTTCCTGAATGTAAAACTTTTTTTGTCCTAGAGGACCAATGCTGAGAGATCCTCTGTATTTAGAAAAGTAACTCTGCCTGCACCATTATCTGCACCATTAATCTGGAGAGGGGCTTTGGACAAGGGCTTGTAGGGACAGGCCAAGGGGAATGGCTTGAACCTGCCTGAGGGGAGACTGAGCTGAGCTCTTAGGCAGAAGCTCTTCCCTGTGAGGGTGCCCAGAGAAGCTGTGGCTGCCCCATCCCTGGCAGTGCTCAAGGCCAGGTTGGACACAGGGGCTTGGAGCAAGCTGCTCCAGTGGAAGGGGTCCCTGCCTGTTGCAGGGGTTGGAACTGGATGAGCTTTTAAGGTCCCTTCCAACCCAAACCAGTCTGGGATTCCATGCTTTAGTCATCTTCCACAGGAACATTTGTTGTCAGAGTCAAAAAGAACAGTTTTCAAAGGGATTTGATAGATTTGGGCTATGACCCTGCGGAAACTTGGCTCGGTGGTTAGGATGTGTAGAGAGATGTCATCCCCAGCATGCAGCCCATGAGCACATACTTGAGGTGCCTCTGCTAAGAGTTCCCTCTGCGGATTGGCCTTGGCTGAGGAGTCTCTGCCCTTCACTCATAGAAACACCCTAACCCCTGGTCATCATTGTCCCTCAGCTACGCTATTGCAGACAATTCCTATCGCTCCCTGCGCACGGAGAGGAAGGATCAGTGCATCCTCATCTCGGGGGAGAGCGGGGCTGGCAAGACAGAGGCCACCAAGAAGATCCTGCAGTACTATGCTGTGACCTGCCCAGCCAGTCAGCAGGTGGAAACCGTGAAGGACCGACTGTTACAATCCAACCCTGTCCTGGAGGTAAGGCTGGAAGCTTGACCTGGAGTCACTGACTCACACCAGCAGCACTCACATTTCCCAGCAGAGGAAGCGGGGGCAGATGGACTCCTCTGGGCAGGACTGAGCTGTCAGCGCACAGAGGATGGTGGGATAAGTGTATCCTGGGAATGAACACTGGTTCATGGTATGTGGGGCAGATTGTTCACACGACACGCAGGGGAATCCCACTCTGCTTCCAAGGCAAAGACGGGGCCGTTGCAGCTGAGCTCACCCTTTCCAGTCCACCAGGAGCAATCCTGGAATAGCTGGGCTGCTGGGATAGAAGCATTTGGCGTGGGAAGAGTTTGTAAAGCCACAAGTGGACACATGGGCTGTGGGCAGCTGCCCTCTGATACAAGCATCTGTGGGTGCGTTTCCCAGTGCTGTGGTGTCCTCTAGTGTCCAGTCCTGAGCTGTCTTTGTAGTTCCCTTTGATGTTTCAGCTCCGTATCCACTGTGTGCTGCATGCACTGGGAAAGGTGCTCCCTGTGAGAGGGAATAGCCCCAGCCCATTAGGGCATTGCCTACTGCGAGCAGAGCTGTGGGTGACTGAAAGCAAATAGCTGTCATCAAAGAGGAAGCTTTGAAAAGGCTGTCAGACATGACATATGTTGTCAGCAGCGAACTGGCATTCAAATAAGCTTGCTTGGGTGATGGGAATGTTTTTAGAGGGATATTCCATCTGCAGTGCTTGCAGTGGGTATAATGATCAGTGTTGGAATTTGGGTTGCAATCTGTTTCCTCCTTGGTTGCTCTTGCAAAAAGGAAAACTCGAGGCTTTAATAGCTGTAAATAAGCAACTGGCAGCTTCACCAAAGTGTTTATAAATAATCTTACTTGATGCTTACTCCTTTTTCTCTGAATTGTTGTCATTTCAGGCCTTTGGAAATGCAAAAACCCTTCGGAATGACAACTCCAGCCGATTTGGGAAATACATGGATGTGCAGTTTGATTACAGGGTAACTTAATATCTGTGTTACACTTCAGAACTGGTCCTAGTCACAGCAGGTCTCTGTTCCTAGCTGTAATCTGAAGATAACCTCTGTCAGGTGTAACTTTGCACAGTGTTTCCTTCCATTCTGATCCAAATTGCTCCACACTGTGAGGATGAACATAGTGCAAGAACTGAGTAGCTCACCATGCTGCAGTCATTTAAGCTTCTCGGTTCATAATCCCTCCACACTCACAGTTCTGCTGCTTCTTCTTTGTGTTGAATTCCTTCTGAGAAGGAATTCTACACAAACAGGATCCTATTCAGTGTGTGCTGTAGCCATGGCATGTTATTGTCACCTGACAGCTCGTTTTGCATACACCTCAGAACTCAAATTGCCCCTGTGATACAAAATGACAGCTTCTTTTCTGTTTGTAGGCTGTTGTTTCCCATCTTGTTTGTCTTTGAATAGCCCACCAAGAGGCAGGAATGTTTTCCTCTACATTCATGAGCTAATTCAATGTACCTGGCTTGATTTAGGGGGCTCCTGTCGGGGGCCACATCTTGAACTACCTCCTGGAGAAATCCCGAGTTGTGCACCAGAATCATGGAGAGAGGAACTTCCACATTTTCTACCAGCTGCTAGAAGGAGGGGAAGAGGACTTGCTGCGAAGGCTGGGCCTCGAGAAGAACCCACAACAGTATCACTACTTAGTGAAGGTGTGTATTAACCAGTACCTCTTACAGTGTTGTTTTATGGTAGCATCAGTATATTCTCAGTTGACTCTAGTTTCCTTCCCTCACTTCAGAAATAACATTGCTATAAAAAGAAACACCTTGAACATGAGTAATGCATCTTTGACAATAACTTACTTAGATCAAACTGTGTCTTTTTAGGGTCACTGTGCAAGGGTCAGTTCCATAAATGATAAAAACGATTGGAAGATCGTGCGAAGAGCTCTATCCATTATAAGCTTCAAGGACAATGAGGTGGAGGTAGGATGTTTAACAGCAGAGCTGCTTTTCCTACCTATAAAGGAATGTTTTCAGCTTTGATTTGTTGTTTCTGCAGTGTTCAGAGGGGATGTATTCTCTGAAAAAACCCTGGAAAAAACCACAAAATCTCCTTGTAAAGTGTTACTAACACCAAAATCTCACTCCCTGCCCTTTGCCACTGTGGTTTCTTGTCATCATCCTGATTGTTGCTCTGCAGGATCTGCTGAGCGTTGTGGCCAGTGTCCTGCATCTGGGGAACGTGCAGTTTGCTGCTGATGAGCAAGGAAATGCTCAGGTCACCACAGAGAATCAGATCAAATACCTGGCTAGGGTGAGTATCACCAGGGAGAGAGGCATTGCAGGAAAATCAGTTGTGGAGGTTTCCATATTTAGAACTTGATCCCATTTAGAGTATGATTTGGAAGTTTCCATAAATGTATTTGACCTAAACAAAGTGCAAATATTAACATCAACCCCCTTTAGTTAACAACTTATATCCATGTATGATCCACTGCTGACTTGAGATGTTCACCTTCAGGCAGTGGGATAGCAGTAGACTTATTCCAGAGAGGAGTTTTAAAGGAAGAAGAACCCTGGTGGCTTTGCAAACTCAGTTCTTTGGGCCAGAACTATCAAACCAGTTTATGTGCTAGGTCGTATCACTGCTGGTGAGCAGGACAGACTGATGCTGCAGAAGTCTTGCAGTGTGAATGGGAAATAAAGGGTTGTTTCACTGGGGTTTTAGGATCAACCTTTCTGGTGTCTTAAAGCTATTACTAATAAATAGAATGTACTGCTTTGTTAATGACTTTAATGCTTTATTGCTTTGCAGCTTCTAGCAGTTGAAGGCTCCGTTCTTCGAGATGCATTGATCCACAAGAAGATCATAGCCAAAGGGGAAGAGGTAAGAACATGATCTGGGGATCTGGGAGGCACGTGGAATTAAATCAACTAATGATACACCATCAGCTCTTACCAGAACTGAGTATTTCACTCCTCCCATGTTGAAGGAGGTTGTCAGTGCAGGATCCCACAAGTTAATGGTGACAGTGATGGGAGCTGAGCTTGGACAGGGTGCTGTGGAGTGAACTAGGGGGATGGCTGTTGAGTGGCTTTTGTCTCCTCTTGCACACAGCTCATCAGCCCCCTAAACCTGGAGCAGGCAGCCTATGCAAGGGATGCTCTTGCCAAGGCAATATATGGACGCACTTTCTCCTGGCTGGTGAACAAGGTTAACAAGTCTCTGGCTTATGAGGTAAATGAACCTTTTGTTTGCTGGTATCCAACCAAATGTGAAAGGAAACTCTACATCTTTTAGCTGCAAACTCTACAAAGGTTTCTAAACTAATCTGTCTTCCATTAAGAGGAGGGTGAGGAGTAAATGCTGTAACTAAGTGGGTAAGATCCAGTGATGGATCGTAGTTGTTAGCACATAGCAACATATATTTTTTACCCTGTTGCAGGAAGGAAAGTTTCCAGGCTGGAGAAGCACAACAGTTCTAGGGTTGCTCGATATCTATGGATTTGAGGTTTTCCAGCACAACAGGTTTGTTTCAATCCGTATCACCGAGTTTTGAGTAAATTCTTTGTGACTTCATTCATTGTGGTCTTTCTCTCCATTGTGAAATGAGCTGTCTCCGAGGCCGTCTGGGTTTGGTCTCGCACAAAGTAATTAATCATGGAATTCCAGACTGCTTTGGGCTGGAAGGGACCTTAAAGCTCATCCAGTCCCAATCCCTTCCACTGGAGCAGCTTGCTCCAAGCCCCTGTGTCCAACCTGGCCTTGAGCACTGCCAGGAATGGGGCAGCCACAGTTTCTCTGGGCACCCTGTGCCAGCGCCTCAGCACCCTCACAGGGAAGAGCTTCTGCCTAAGATCTAATTTATAGTTAATAAATAAACATTTCCCCAATTTTCTTCTATTTCTCTTGATTTACACTGAGAGATTCATGCTGCTGCCCACTGATTAGAGCTTCTTTTACTTGTGGTACAGTGTTAGTGATTATTTCTCTGATTTTTGTTTGCAGCTTTGAGCAGTTTTGTATTAATTATTGTAATGAAAAATTGCAGCAGCTCTTCATAGAGCTCACATTAAAGTCAGAACAAGAGGAGTACGAGTCAGAAGGCATAGCGGTAAGAGCCACTGTCATCACTTCCACTTTCTCCTTTGTAGCATCTCCTGCAGGCCAGAGCTCAGGTTAGAAAAGGAGCTGCTGATTTATCGTGGTCTCTAAAGTAAATGAATTAAAGAGCTTTCCTTTTTCCTTTCTTTCTGAAGTACTTTGTATGATACAGCTAAAAGTGTGTAATGCCACTGCAGTCTTTGTCTCTGCTTCAAAAAGATGCTTTCGAAAGGGAACCTTAGAAAG
This sequence comes from Neopsephotus bourkii, assembly GCF_033783945.1. Taxonomy (NCBI): domain Eukaryota; kingdom Metazoa; phylum Chordata; class Aves; order Psittaciformes; family Psittacidae; genus Neopsephotus; species Neopsephotus bourkii. The sequence goes on along the minus strand of NW_026901640.1, from coordinate 2,179,305 downwards.
ACAAATTCAGGAGTGAAAAAGCTTTGTTTCCAAGTTGACAGAAAGATTCTTTTAGTGAGGTGCTGCCCGAAATGTTCTGAAATGTTCATTTTTTTCCAGGCCAGAACAGTTTTCACCCAAATGTGGTTTCTTGTCTTTGCAGTGGGAACCGGTTCACTATTTCAATAACAAAATAATCTGTGATTTGGTGGAGGAGAAGTTCAAAGGCATCATTTCTATTCTGGTGAGTTGACAACAAAAAAACTGGGGTAGTGTAATGCAAACCAGGGGCAAGAACCCCGAAAATAATGGTTTCATCTTATACAAGGGCTGTTTGAGCAGGTGGGAAGAGCACGGGTACACTGAACAGTGACATACTGTGCCATCGTGCTCTTCTGAGAACAGTAGGAACTCAGCACTGGAACGGGTGTGTTTGTAGGATGAAGAGTGCCTGAGACCTGGGGATGCCACAGATACAACCTTCTTGGAGAAACTGGAGGAAACTGTGAAGAACCATCCTCATTTTCTCACGTGAGTGCTCACAGTTACACTGGTAGGATCCAGTAATAAAGCCCAGAGCTCTATTACTCCTAGATAACATGATAACTCCTGGTGTATAAAACAGCAGCATCCAAGGGGTACTGGATCCCATGTGAAAGATGATGTCTTCTTTTGCACTTGACTGTGAGTTAAGATAATAGTAAGCTGTCAACACAACTCTCCCACTCTTCTCAAGAGTATGCTTGAGGTTAAAGCAGGAACAACAGAATTCTGGTTACTGACACCTCTTCCTGGCACTATTCCATGTTTCACCTTTCACATTGCTTACTTCCATTTTGGAGCTCCAAATGTCTTTTTATTCTTACTGGATGCTCTGCTTATGCTCAGAGTGGGATCTCTGCACCTTCATGAGTACACCAGCCTGCTGCTAGCATCTCTCTGCCCTCTTGCCTGCTGCCTCTCCTCTAGTTTCATGTGCACACAGAACCACCCCACAACCTCACCAGGAAGCTGAAAGTTCATCCTTTGGAAATAACAATGACAGAAAATGGATTTCTGTTTATGACTTGCTGGTTGAGAGCTCTTCACTTTTGGCCTTGAAAATCATCAAGTGGGGTTTATCCCCTGCTCCCTTCCACATTCACTCAGTCCTGCTCTGGATCAGATGCCGTAGTGCCTTATGAGGGGGACCCCCCATGAAACAGAGCTTTGCTCCTCCTAAAGCCCCTTCACTTCCTCCCCAGGCACAAACTTGCTGACCAGAAGACCCGCAAGTCCCTGGGGCGGGAAGAGTTCCGACTCTTGCACTATGCTGGAGAGGTCACCTACAGCGTTGCAGGTCAGTGTGTGCATCGTCATCCCTGCTGCCTCTCACCCTCCTCCTGTCCTGCCCTTTGAGGTCAAACAGCTTCACTATAGAGCAAAGAAAACTTGGCTACATCCACACCTCATTTGCTGAACCAGATGAATTTCCCATGTCAGACTCCTGCCCTGCTGTGATGTTCCTATGGAACACGGGTGGCAGCCTGAGCTGTTTCTTTCGTCCTCCAGGTTTTCTGGATAAAAACAATGACCTTCTGTTTCGGAACCTGAAGGAGGTGAGTGTGGATGGAGGAGGGCAGAAGGAGGAGTTGGGTTTAAAATGGGGGATGGCACCTGAGGGGAAAAGGTTCTTCTAAACTCCATCTGGTGAACGCATGTCCACTATGAGAAGACAAATTGGGGTGCCCAAAGTTCACTTTATTATGAAGAATCAAAAAGCCCCCAGACAAGCAGTTTTGTGCCACGTTTCTTTGCTAGTTCTCTGTGCTTTCTCTCTTTGCAGACCATGTGCAACTCTGAGAATCCAATCATAAACCAGTGTTTTGACAGGACAGAGCTGACGGACAAGAAGAGACCTGAAACGGTAAGGACACAAAGCTGGCTGGAAGTGTGGCTAGTCCCTCTTTTTAAGACATATCCTATCTAACACAGGGACCTGGGTGCAAACCCCTTCTGTTTAAAGCTGGCAGACTGAGGTGTGTTGGGTCTCAGTATTAGCTCTGAGCTATCACTTCATAGTTTTCTTTCTTTTCTCCTAGGCAGCAACTCAGTTTAAAAACAGCCTCTCCAAGCTCATGGAAATTCTGATGTCCAAAGAACCCTCCTACATTCGCTGCATGAAACCCAACGATGCCAAACAGGCTGGTATGACCCTGGTGACTCCCTTCCTACATAGGCACTAGGTCCCAGTCAGGGAGGCACAGGAAGGAGCTCGGATAAAGAACTGTGGGATGCTGTTGTTCAGGCTTGGTGCCAGAGCTGCCTGTGGGGAGGTGATGGCCCAGGAATCACAGTGGGAGCACTGCTCTTGGGTGGAGTAGGGTCATGTTTAAAGTGAGTAATTATTAACCTTTATAACTTCCTTTTAATGACCTTTATTCTCCATCTTCCTCCTTGCATGCAGAGAACATCCTAAAGGAGAACTTTGGTTTGGAGCTAAATATAAATGTATAGTAAAGCGGGATGTGGGACTTGCAGCACGAGGATGGGTTGGAGATTAAAGATAATTGTGTAGGACATAAGAACTGACCATTCCCCTTCTCCAGATGAAGGCTCAGCTCTATACTGATCATGTTTCTCTCTTCTCATGCTCTCTTAAGACCGATTCGATGAAGTTCTCATCCGACACCAAGTGAAGTACCTGGGCCTGATGGAGAACCTCCGCGTGCGCAGAGCCGGGTTCGCCTATCGCAGAAAATACGAAGTCTTCCTGCAGAGGTAGGACCTCCTCGAGCTGCTCTCTCCTTGCTCTTGGTCCCATAGATGCTCAGAGCAGCAAAGGGCCTTCCCTTTCCCTGTAGGGACTGGACTTGTTCTCTCCCTAAGGTTCCTTCTGCTCTCAATTCCCAGGTACAAATCCCTTTGTCCGGAAACGTGGCCCACGTGGGACGGGCGGCCCCACGACGGGGTGGCTGTGCTGGTGAAGCATCTGGGCTACAAACAGGAAGAGTACAAAATGGGACGGTGAGTTCTGCCCTTTCCTTCATCCGAGGTGATGAATCATTGGACATCCATGTCATTGCTTTTCAACAGGGCTTCTCTAACGGGTGAGGTTAGAGAGCCCAAAGGGGGATGCTGAGGGCAGGAAGTGAACTGCTCCAGCTTGTCAGACATCATTCTGCATTTCTATTTCTAGAACAAAGATTTTTATCCGCTTTCCCAAGACTTTGTTTGCAACGGAAGATGCTCTGGAAGTGAGGAAGCAGAGCCTGGGTGAGTCACACACCGCAGCAGCTTCATGGACAGTGGATGGCTCAGTTCTCATGATGGTTTTCTGCTTTTTTGTTTAAAAGATTGAGCCTTTTTCGACTAAAATTTGCTTGGTCCCAATTCCCAACTGCTCCTTTTCTTGCCATTTCAGCCACAAAGATGCAGGCCACGTGGAGGGGTTTCTACCGTCGAAAGAAATTCTTGCACATGAAACACTCAGGTATGAGAAAAAGAGAGAGAAAGGCAAGGGCAGGGCTGGGTATTGCATGGTTTGAGGTGGCTCCTGCTGTCAGAGATGGTTTGTGTTTCCTGTGTGAGAAGGAGCATCCCCAAAGCCTTGCTGGGAGGAGAGTGGAAGGTGTCAGTGTGGTCCCCAGTGATTCCATGTGGGAGACTGATCAGGAGAAGCAAACTCAATCACGTTTTCCCAGCACTTCCCATCTGCCAGTGCTTGTAATTGCTGTTTTGTGTTCCTTTTAGCAATAGCCATCCAGTCCTGGTGGCGGGGAACGCTGGGCCGCAGGAAAGCTGCCAAGAGGAAGTGGGCAGTGGAGACTATCAGAAGGTACGTGAAGGATAACCCAGGCCCTCAACTGGGCACTTAGTTCTTGGCAGTGAGATGATAGGGATAAACTTGCTTGTCCCCAGAGTGCTTTTAAAACAGGTTCCAACTTGTAAATGAAGCCCAGAACACTGTTGGCAAGCAGCAGGTTCCAAATAGCCCTGATTTTGGTCACTGTTCTAACAATAACAGTTGTTCTTGCTCAGGTTCATCAAAGGTTTCATTTACCGGAACCACCCGCGGTGCCCAGAGAACGAGTATTTCCTGGATTACATCCGCTTCTCCTTCCTCATGAACCTCAAACGGAACCTGCCAAAGAATGTTCTGGACAAATCCTGGCCAACTCCTCCTCCATCGCTCTGTGAGGTGGGGACAGGCTGGAGGGCACTGGGGCAGGGGTGGGGAAGTGAGGGGACCCTCCAGTAGCACAAGGAGGAGCCAGGCTTTCACACAGGTTATCTACATCAGCATCTCCACCCCAGCATCCCTACTGGTAGAACTAATCCAGACATCACCATAAGATGTGGTTACTAGAGCTGGAGTTATTGACAGATTGGGAGTGCACTGCTATGGCAGCACCGTTTGAGAATGACAGTCACAGGTTGGTTTGGGTTGAAAGGGACCTTAAAGCTCGTCCAGTTCCAACCCTCAGCTGGGTTTTTATCTGCTCAAAACAAGGTTTTGCAGAAAGTCCTGGTTATTTTACCCAATAAAAGGCCCTTGATTGCTCAATTGCAGGCACTGGATGCAAGGCAGGGCACAGCAGGGTAAGGGGAGCATCTGGGTGCTCCTTCTCCCGTGTAACGCAGGTGGAGAGCATTGAAGGGAAACCCTCTTAGAAAGGGGGGAAATAAGCTTCCTGGTATTGAATTTTAGAAGGAACTCTCAGTACTTAAACACTGTTTGAATTCAGTGCTGCAGTTTCTGAGGTTTTCTCATCTCTCCCCATGGTTTGAGTTGGTTTGTCAACAGTTTCGAGCTCCTTTCATTCATGGTGTGATTTCCTGTGCAGGCTTCCCAGCTCCTGCGCCAGCTCTGCATGCAGAACATGGTCTGGACCTACTGCAAGAGGATCAGCCCCGAGTGGAAGCAACAGGTACGAGATCACTTGAGGTTATTTCACAACCTACACCAGTGTCCCCAGGAGGGGAGGGACAAAGGCACTACTATCAGGGGACTCCCTGTAGCAGGGCTGAGGTGGAGGAGCTCTTTTAATGGCTCCACAGAAGCAGTGTGGGGTGTTTTTAGGTTAAAGACAAAAACCTAATGGACTAGATATGCATAAAAGACAGAGCATTGTACACCTATTCCAGTACATGCTGTTGGAGCAATGCTGAATCTCCATATAATGTCTGTACTGAAAGGCTCTGTTATTCTTCCCATGGAAGATAAGAGTGTAACCAGCTGCACTATCCTAGTTATACCATATAGAGACTAAGAACTCTGCAGACACAGAACTAGTCCTTTTCCAAACAGAGACATCACATGAACACACTGGGAGCTGCTGTTATAGCTGAAAAGAGTAAAAATGATCCTGAGATTTGGTTCATCTGAGTCATGGAAAGGTAGAGGGAGGGATTTGGTGTTTGATATTAACAAAAGGCTCCGTAAAGGGACACGATGGGAGATGTGAGCATGGAACAATTGACAGGTACCTGGTGGGAGGTGATGGTAAGAGTTGTCATTACTGCATCCTGCATCCTACTGCTGGGGGAGGCCTGCAGAGTGGTACTAGCAAAGTGCTATGGATTAGTGAGTGGCTGAGCCTGTGATTAAAGACATGGGATTAACACAGCCTCTGAGTGAGCTGGGGATGTTGCTGGGTGCTTGCTTTTCCCCACACTCACAAATAAATCCGTTTTACCTCCATTTTCACCTCTTTTTCATACTGTGTAGCAGCAGGAATGGGCATTTGCCCATCAGAGCTCTCACAGATGTGTTAGTGCCGATAAGGCCATTCCTGCTTTGTCAGTGGGCATTACCAAAATCCCAAGCCTGGATGCCAGGCCCAGGTAGGTTCCAACAGGAGACAAGAAGACTTCTGAGAAGGGGAAAACCACCACTCTCTGGCCTAAAGACAGGGGCACTGTTGGGATGTATGGAACACTGTGTCTAAGTCAGAAGGTCAGAACTAGATGCCAAGTGCTTAAAGAAAGCAACGGGAGCATCTTTTCTAAGATAAGTCTATGTTTTGATGGAGAATATCTCCTTTTGTCCTTGCAGCTGGAACAAAAAGTCATCGCCAGTGAGATTTTCAAGGGTAAGAAGGACAATTACCCTCAGAGTGTTCCAAGGCTCTTCATCAACACGCGCCTGGGTGAGCTTAACACGAGGAAGGGATGGGGGGGGGATTAAATCTGCTCTTTTCTTGCTGGAAGCTTCTTTCTGAGCCCAGCTTTTTGCTTTTAATGCAGGTAATGAAGAGATAAATGCCAAAGTCCTGCAGGCTTTAGACAATGAAGCCATTAAGGTGAGATCTGTGTGTTAATACTTTGGGCAAGCTTCTAGAGTCATTCAGTAGAATATCAGGTTAGGTTCAGGAATACAATACAGCAAGGATATACTATATTATGTTAGGTTAGGTTATGTCATATCATATGATATCCTTGTGAGATCTGTGTGCTAATACTTTGGTCAAGCTTCTAGAGTTATTCAGTAGAATACCAGGTTAGATTTAGGAATACAATACCCCAAGAATATACTTATATTACATTACATTATATTATATTATTATTATATTATGTTAGATTAGGTTAGATTATGTCATATCATACAATATCCTTGTGAGATTTGTGTGCTAATACTTTGGTCAAGCTTCTAGAGTTATTCAGTAGAATACCAGGTTAGATTTAGGAATACAGTACAGCAAGAATATACTTATATTACATTACATTATATTATATTACATTACATTATATTATTATTATGTTAGATTAGTTTATATTATGTTAGATTAGGTTAGATTATGTCATATCATATGATATCCTTGTGAGATCTGTGTGCTAATACTTTGGTCAAGCTTCTAGAGTTATTCAGTAGAATACCAGGTTAGATTTAGGAATACAATACCCCAAGAATATACTTATATTACATTACATTATATTATATTATTATTGTATTATGTTAGATTAGGTTAGATTATGTCATATCATACAATATCCTTGTGAGATTTGTGTGCTAATACTTTGGTCAAGCTTCTAGAGTTATTCAGTAGAATACCAGGTTAGATTTAGGAATACAGTACAGCAAGAATATACTTATATTACATTACATTATATTATTTTACATTACATTACATTATATTATTATTATGTTAGATTAGGTTATATTATGTTAGATTAGGTTAGATTATGTCATATCATATGGTATCCTTGTGAGATCTGTGTGCTAATATTTTGGTCAAGCTTCTAGAGTTATTCAGTAGAATATTAGGTTAGATTTAGGAATACAATACACCAAGAATATACTCTATTATATTAGGTTGTGTTATGTCATTATGTCATCATATTATGTCATTATCATATTATATTATACCCTTGGAAGATATTAACACTTGTTTCAGTACGCAGTGCCCGTGGTCAAGTACGACCGGAAAGGATACAAGGCAAGAGCCCGGCAGCTGCTGCTGACCCAGAACGCAGCCATCATCATCGAGGAGTCCAAAATCAAACAGCGGATCGACTACGGCAATCTGACAGGTAGGGATGGGGCCTGGCCCAGCCTTGGCCATGGTTGAGTGCTCACACAATAACCCTGTCTTTGGGGGATCCAGTACTGACAAGCAGCATCTGAAGTCTCTGATAGCCTGAAACTGTGTTTTCCTAAACTGAAACTCCATCAGATGCCACCAGAATTGCTCAATCCATCTCCCCAAGCTCCTCCTCCATCATTTCCCAACACACATCCCTGCCATAGGGAATTGCACCATTAGTGCACAGCAGCTGCTCAGGGCCCTATTTGCCATGGCCTGGATGCTTCCAAAGGGAGAACTTGGTCAGAGGGGGACAACTGCTGATTGAAGCTGGAGCCCTGGGGTTATTACTTGGCTGGTCTGAAACCTCTCCCTTCCCAGCTCCACTTCTGGTGCCAGTCATTCAGTGACTCCTGAATGCGAGCCCTGATGGGATGACTGCTGCCATTTGTCACCATCTGAAGTGGTTTCCAAGGGCAACACTCATTTGGGGTCCTGTGACACTCATAAGGACGCTATTAGAGACGTGTTCATCTCTGCTAGGTTGGACCAGCTCAATTTAAACAGCTAATGCTCAGTTTAAACAGCTATAATCTGGCTTGGAGCTAAAGTAATCCTTAGTATCCCAATAGTTACCCCACTCACCCACCTCCCAGGCTCGAATGAGTACCTGTCCAGTACAGGTTTGATCATAGGTCCCTGAAGTGGCCAGATTACCTCTCTTTCCAAGGCCAGGACAGCTTGTAACCAGGAACTCTTCCTGCATCTGATGGGCAGAGGCACCTGGAAGGTTCTTTTCCACCTTAAAGAGCACAGTTTAAACCTATTGTCCATCCCCTGCATTCCTGTGAGCATCCCCTTTTGCTGGGTACCAAGTGGCTGTTCCCTGTTGCAGGCATCTCCGTGAGCAGCCTGAGTGATAACCTGTTCGTGCTGCACGTGCACTGCGAGGACAACAAACAGAAGGTACCCGGACTCATCCATCCCTCCTCCAACCGCCTCTAGAACAGGGCTTAAGGCACCAAGAGCAGAAGATGCAGCTGGATGGGGAGGGCACACATGGTGCCATGGCTGTAATTAACTTAGAGCCAGCTCCAAGTAATGTTTCTTGTTACTCGAGCTCAGAACGGGTTCACCATGGACTTGAATTGGTGCTGTCTCTTGTGCCCATTGTCATTTAATGGTCACAGTACAGTGTGACCCACAGCGATGCCCATCAAGCCTGGTCCACTTGGAGAAGTGTTTGTCCATGCTATGGAGCCGGTTCTGTCCCTGTTAGCAGCAGCCATCCTTTAGGAACAGTGTCACTGTAAAGCCATGATCCCAGCTCTTGTCTCCTTCCTCGCAGGGAGATGTGGTGCTGCAGAGCGATCACGTCATTGAGACCCTCACCAAGACAGCCATGCAGGCAGGCAAAGTCAACAACGTCAACATCAACCAGGGCAGGTGAGAGCTCTGCTTCAGCCTTGGAGGGCTACAGCAGCATCCCTGCATGCACCAGAACATAGCCAACACATCTTGGCTACGAACGTGGCAGATGGTGCAGCCATGCATCAATACAGAGCAGCCACTTGGAGCAGAAAAGGGTAAAGCTGAGCTAACGGAGGGGCCTCAACTGCTCATCACATCTCTTCTTGTCTCTTCACAGCATCAAATTCACAGTTGGACAAGGCAAAGAAGGGATCATTGACTTCATATCAGGATCAGAACTGCTCATAGCCAAAGCCAAGAACGGCCATCTAACAGTGGTGAGTACCCCTGGGGTTGGTACCAAAGGGCACTGATTCACTTACAGCAGCTCCAAACCCTGGGTTTGGGATTAAACCAGAGCTGCTGCAAATGGACACGTGCCCCATGATGCTCCTGAACACAGCCCTGGCCCCAGCAGGCCCCAGAGCCAGGCAGGCTCACTCAGACTCATCCAGTGCCTGTCTCTTGCATTCCCCTCCCCGAGATCCAGCTTTAACTCCGTGCTCTGCACATCAGATTTAGACATTAAGAACACAGGAAGCTAAGGGAAAAATCCTTTTCCCTTCTCGGCCTTCCTGCTGGTCACATCCAGCCCTGCAGCTGATGTATGCCTTGTCCCATTAAAGGTCATTCAGGAATCAATGCAGATGGGTTCAGTGATGGCCATTTCCAGCAGCCAAATCCTGCTTCTGATCCCTGTGGGGCGGTCTCAGTGTTAACACATCCTGTGCCCTAATGAGCAGCTCAGCTCCAACGCACACTGGAGTCTGGCTCCTGAAGATCCTCAGGACCTAAAGCACTGCAGCATCCCCGCACCCTTACCTTGTCCTCCTCCTCCTCCTCCTGCAGGTTGCTCCTCGGCTGAACTCCCGATGATAACATGCCACCAGGCCAGGACCTCCTCCTCCTCCCCATGGAACTGGCTGGATCATTCCCAGCAAACCCCCTCCTTCCTCGCTTTGCTCCTTTCATTGTTACCAAAGACCTGCGCTTCCAGAAACCCACAGCTCCATCTTTCTTGTCTTAATACCCGATCCCAAAAGAGAGGCCTTCTCCTCCTCACCTTAGCGGCAAAGGCGTGGGTCCAAGGCACCGTCTGGAACCGTGGGCTCTGAGGGAAGAGGTAGCGACCAAAAACCTTGTGCTTGACACCATCCGAAAGCACAAAGGGACCCCAGAACTCTGCTGCTTTGCCAGCCCCGTCCATGAGATGCCAAACTTCATAGCCAGAAAGAATGTGTGATGAAGAATTCGACCCCGAGACGTTTGTATTAAAGCCATATTATGTAAATGAGTGAGAAAAGCCCTGTAAATACTTTGAGTGGAGTATGAGAGATGCACTATGAGAAAGGGAGTTGATTTATGGTTTAGACTGGGGGGTTCTGTTGGTTTTAGCTCGCGATGGTAAGGTATTAACCCATGAAACCAGCATTTACTGAACTTCCTCACTCCTCTGGCTCCAGCAGCTCTTACCTTTTGAAGTCACCCACCCCATTCCTTGCTCTATAGTGGTATTTTTATACTCTTTCCATCCCCACAGCCCAGTGAAGGGTCAGTGAATACAAACCCCAGGCCAAGCCCCACGCGGTGCCTGCGCTCAGAGCAGCACCTTCAGCCAGAACTGCTTTTCCTTGGCATGAGCAAGAACTGGAAGTTTGAGGCCCTGCAGTGAAAGCTCCTCCTTTACCTGCCCCTGCTCAGCGCTGTCAGCAGGAGGAGGGCTCCTTCCCCACCTCCAGCCTACCCTGGTTTGAGCACCAGAGGCTGCAGGGTGGGCAGCTGAGTGCCCCCATCCCACATCCCAGCCCCGGATCCATTCCCAAGCTCATTCCGCCTGTATCCCAGTGCGGCACCACCACTTCCAGTAAGCCCTGAGTAAAATACAACCACACGTTGCCACTTGCATACAATTGGCTCAGCCTCCTACAGTGCGGACCCAAGGCCTGGGCTGCTGTACACACTGTAGTACATACACCCCCCTGTATATGCTAGAGCATCCATGGCATCAGCTGCTGTATCCGCTGTTCTGTAACCTCATCCAGACTACACTGAATAAATTTTTACAGGAAAGAAGCCTCCTCCATCTTGTCCTGGTTTTGGGAATGTTCCTCCAGGAGCAGCTTATTCCTAGAAGGAGTCTTCTAGGATCCAAGCTAAGCAAGGTGGACACGAAGGTAACGGCGCCCTTCTCCATCCGCATCCCTGGATGAGGAATGCTCTAAGGGAAGCAGCCCATAGGGGAGTTTGTGCTTCCAGGTAGGAAATGGTGTGGAGAAGATGCAGCAACACTACTTACACATTAGGCTGTTCTTCAGGCATAAGCAAGATGCCAATGCTGTTACTCCTTCCCCTCCAACCGCTCCTATTACACGCACCAAAGCCAAGCCGGTTAAACTAGAACAGAAAATCCTCCTTGTGGTTGGCGTTTTTAATTTAGGTTTGTTTTATTTAAGTTTAATGTTAATTCCATGCTGTGTTTCAGTAAGAACAATACAGATTCTGTATCTGTGGCTCCAGTCAGATATCCAGTAGTACAAATTAGCTTCAAGTTACACATACTGAACAAAAGAGGTTGAGAGCGAGCGAAGGGAGATGGGGGACAGGGGAGGGGAGAAAGAAAAAATATTGAACACGCATGCAGGCTTTTCAATGCCACCTTCAATGCTAACCTGCTTGGAGGAAAAGTAAAGAACAGGCAAGAATGAGCAGCCAGGGATTGTTGAACTGTTACCAGCACCGTGATTCGCAGCGAGGTTTCAAGCAGGTTGGGAACTCGGGTGTTTCGAACCCCGTTACAATCCACGTCCCAAAAGCAACCCGGACCTTTGAGCTGGACAACGCCGTTGGGATGAAATTCACTTGGAAACGGTTAGAAAAGGAAAGAGAAAGGGGAACTGCCAGCACTCCTCGGCTGTGATGCATCCCTGCCCTGCGAGGGGGAACGTTCACTCTAACCTGCCCCGTGGGCTGGGCGACAATACAGTAATGCTGAGCGAGCCTTGACCTGTTAGTGTCTTAAGGAAACCTACAAGCTGGCACCAGTAAAATCCACAGACATTCACTCTTGCCTTTAAGAACTTTGAAATTGTGTAAAAAAAAAAAAAAACAGCCCAAAAAAAAAGGAAAAAAAAAAACCCAAAACAAAACAAAAAAAACCCCAAAACAAAATAAACCAAAATAAAAATAAAGAAACCCAACAGGGCAGGAACCTAAAATTCTGAGCCCCAATGTAAAAGTCAGATTTGGTGGTTCTCAGAGTGACACTGAGGGTTGTTGTGGGGAAGGGGAGGGATGGTCAGAGATGGGTTCTCTTGTTGGCCTTTGTGTCTCACTGGTTTTCATCTTCCACATCCTGCAGCGCTTCTTTGTTCTGTTCTTCACCTGCGGAGAGGGGAACTTTTAACCACACGCAGGGGCTCGATGGGCACCCAGGTTAAGAGCTCCATGCAGAACACACACTCGCATCCATGGCACACGCACACACACGTCACACAGCCAGGTGTGGGGTGAAGCATTCCCATGGGAATTAAGCCTCATCCCCACCTCGGTGCGTTTCACACAGAGCTGCAGCACAGGCTATTAGAAGACTCTGGTTGTAAGGACAAACATGGGATCATCAACAGCCAAGAGAACAGTTGTGGCTCAGCATCCTTCAGTCAGAAAATACCTCCCCCAAACCTTCATTTCTATGCCAGAAAGCCCTGAGGACCTCTATTCGCTACCTACAGAGATACAGGGTTTAAAACAGGCTTTTCTCTACCCAAATCCCCTCAAGTCTCACCCACAGCAATGTCCTGCAGTCGATTTTATAAAGAACACTGATGAGGTGTTATTAAAGGTACCAAAAGAAGGCTAAAACCACATCCCTGCTTCAAGTCCAACACCTACGTTATTAAATGTTCCGTGTTCTCTTGAAAACAGAAGGTTTGGACCTATTGAGCCAGGCTGCAACATGCAGGGGAATGAAATCTACCCCTAGAGCCTCCTGTAGTTAAGTGTGGGTTACACTCACGTTGCCTGGGTGAGGTGCATGCAAAGCAATGCCTCCTGCACAGCTTTGCCATGCACAAGTGAATGGAGGAGAGAAACTCAGTGGGTTCTTTACAGTTACCCTTAACCATGTGAGCTGGTTTGAGGGCAAGAAAAGCTACCCTTAAAGAGATTGATACGCCCTAAAATCCAGCATGTCCAGATTGAGCACCGGCACCAGGTACAATACAAGGTGGGTTTCCAGGAACACAAGACACCTGACATTCAACAACAGTGAAGTCTACACTTAGGATTATGAAGTGCATCACTGGAGAGGGAAGCAGAGGCCCTAACCCAGGAAGATGGATTAATGGATCTGAGCATGCTCGAGTTGACACACGTAAGCAAATACTCCTGTAACAGGCCATTGTGAAAGTACTTTTCATGCCCAAATATTCTTAATACCCATCCAGGAATGCAGCTCAAGTCCCAAACCAAAGTTACTTTGGGCCTCAGTCAAGCACGCTGGACCTGGGCAGGGGCAGGTCCCAGCTCAGCCCTAGAATGGAGTCAGACACAAGCGGTTTATGAGCAGCAGGAGCGACAGAGGCAAGCAGCATTAGTGACTGCAGGGAACTGACACTGGAACGTTCATTCAGCCATGACAGAGACTTACAAAGTAGAGATTTTAGGAAAGGAACACTTGGACTTCCCTTTAGGAATCTATACAGCGGGAAAGAAGGGGAGAACAGGAATCATGAAGGTGACATTACAAGCAATGAAAATAAACTCAACAGCTCGCCTATGACATGGTTAAAAGGTACAGGAGATGAGATGAAAGGTGCAGCAGCTGAGGAACACCTCAATCCAGAGAGTCCTGCCCTAAACCTACACAACTGAAATCGAGTGTTTAAGGCCAGGCTGGACAAAGCCTTGGGTGAGATGGTTTAGTGTGAGGTGTCCCTGCCCATGGCAGGGGGTTGGAACTGGATGATCTGAAGGTCCTTTCCAACCCAAACCATTCTGTGATTCTACGAAACAGGGAAAAGCTGAATGAGAAAGAGAAACCTCTGAGTGTTCCCCACCCCGTACCAGTTTCCTGCCTCAGTGCCACCGTGAACCTTTACAAGCTTCCAAAGGCTCTGCCTGATTTGGCAATATGGAGTTGTGGAAGCACCAGTTTTAACTGCACTCAGTGCATCAGCATGGTGTGAAGGGTGAGAAAACTTGACACCTATGTCTGCACACTGTTCATGACACCGTGTTCTATGTGAACCCAAAGAACCACACTGCAGGATTAAGGCATCCTGCAGTGGTGTAAGTGTTGTCATCATTCTCTTCCTGCCCTTCTCCATGAACAGTAACCAGGTGATCAGAACTGCTTCAGGAAGGGCAGAACTCTCCATTTGCCACGCTATGAAGGGTAGTTATGAGAAATGTCAATCCAGATTATGCAAAAAGAAACACCCAGAGCCTCTGTAAATAACCCTGGTGAACATCTACAGTGTAAGAGATACCTGGGACATGGTGGCAGCTCACAGAGAGATGTTCTCATGCTGCTATCTCACAGCAGCAATCCAGCCTTGTTAACTGCATTGAAATGGCACCAGCACACATTCAATACTTGGGATCTACCCAAAGAGCTGGAAGCTCTCGGGTAACTAACCCATCAACCCTACACAAGACTCAGTAAAGAGACTCTGCAACTGCTTTCAAATGGACACTACACCACTAAAGTACTCCAAAGTAACTGTAAGGCTATCACCATGCTCCAAGTAACATCTTACTGAGTATTTAAGACATGTATTTTGTGGGTTAAGCAGTGATGTTTCAAACCTCTGCGCCTCTAAGCACCTACTGTACATGAAACAGGACTGACACTTCTTCCCCCTTTCCAAGTTAAAGAAATTCAGCTCTTTCCACGTCTCTCTCCAGGCTGTAATTTAAACACGAGTTTCATTTCTCTATACAGAGATTATGTTTCATTCACTTCCAGTCATCAGTGAAACAGAAGGCCTAATGCAGGGAACTAAACGAGTAAAGTTGGCATGTATGTGGAAGTAGTAAGAGGAAAGAGTCCATCAGGATGCCAAAAGGACACTTAATTTAATATCATATTAGTAAGCAGAAGCACTGTCCCACCCTCTGGTACTGCCAGGGGATACACTCAGTACTTGCTGCAGCACTGGCCCACTTTAGGAGGTATAACCAAGTGGGTCTGGGCAGTGTTAAAAGAAAGTCCTTCAAACACCTCAAATAGGAAATGAGATTTCTCCAAGCTTCTTCTACATCACCTCTGGTAACAAAGCGTTTTACAAACTCCCTTTCCCCTCCTCCCTTCATACTCAGTAATTCTTCGTAAGAAGAATAAAAGCTATGGGGATTACTGATCTCTGCACCTTTACAGCATCATGGCATTAAATCCTCCACTAAAAGCCAACAGAAACACTGAGTGACCTGAAAAACGAAGGGCAACTACATGGGCTGCAGTACTTGCTCCTGCCCTGGCAATTCCCATCTCTCAGAATGACAACCACAGATGAACACGACAAGCCTAAGAAGGAAAAGCTGAATTCAGTGAGGTCACTGCTTTTAAAATACTCACAAACAGCCAGATGGGAGGAAAAGAAAGTTGACATTACTGACACCTCCCTCCTAATGTCACCCCTATCAACTTAATCCAGTGCTAAGAAAGGATGTAAATCCAAGGTGGTCAACTATTAGGAAAGACAGAGGTAAAACACCAACCAATCCATGCTTTCACTTCTGGATAGAGGTCAGGAGAGAGCAGCACTGCAGAGGAGAGTTTACTTACCATCACCCTGCATGTCTGAAGTCCATAGTGTCAGATTATCACGTAACAACTGCATGATAAGTGTAGAGTCCTTATAGCTTTCTTCACTCAGTGTATCCAGTTCTGCAATAGCATCATCGAAAGCTGCTTTTGCCAACCTGTAAGCACAGAATCAAATCGGATTTAACACACTGCTCAACAGAAACCAGGAGTGCACAAGTGAAACCTGTGCCTCGTGACATCTACGTTTGGTATTCACATCCCCATCTTCCCCATCACCACTTACCTGCAGGCACGATCAGGAGAATTAAGAATTTCATAGTAGAATACAGAGAAGTTGAGCGCAAGTCCTAAGCGGATGGGATGTGTTGGTGGGAGTTCTGTCATTGCAATGTCACTAGCAGCTTTGTAAGCCACCAAGCTATTCTCTGCAGCCTCCTTCCTGTCATTTCCTGTGGCAAACTCAGCCAGATACCTATGGTAGTCCCCCTTCCTGGAAACAGAAGCAGTAAGGAGTCAGCAGTGCTTATTTCCCCACTAAATTAACAGTTGAAACTTCCAGTTCAGAAACTCCTCTTTATATATTCACACAAAGGACACTGCTGCTGAATTACTGCAACAGTGCATTTCAGAGTGCATCTGAAACCATCATGCAGGAAAACCAGTTTGGATTCACTTATTTTCTTGTATTAGTACACAAAATCATAGTGTTACCTTCTCCATTCTTAAACTGTCTCTACAAATGCATCTCATCTAAACTAGCCAAGTTTAGGATAGATCTCTATCCTAGAAAGAGATAATCCAACTACAGAGGAAAACACTGATCACGTCAAGACTTAAACTGTCCTTCAGAAAAGATGCATCAAACCAGTGACTACAGCACCATACTCCAAGGCCAAGTTCCACCTGATAATACAACTCTGAAGCTGATACTACACGGCAGTGATCAGTCTGCTTTGTTTCTGTCTCTAGTTCAGATAGAGCAATGTTCTGGCCTCACAAGATACTTACATTTTGTAATAGAAAACCTTGGACTCGCCAGTGTTAGCTGCTGGAATGAGGTGTTTGTCCAGTACATCCAGAATGTCACAACAGATTAATTTCAGCTCAGTCTCAACCTAGAAAGGAAAACACATCCAGTTAGCACATAAGACTAAGAGCTACTTCAACAGCATCCAAATATCAAAACAGGCAGCAGCCCAGAAATCCAAAAGTGGGAAGACAGAAGAACAGCAACATTAGAATTCAGCTGCTCCGCAAGTGCAATAAGCAAAAGAGTTCTGTGTCATCAGCTGGCACAAGAGAGGCACGGACTGATGTGCGATGAAATGGAAAGACATCTCACTAGATAGTGGTATTAAGTTTGTCTCAGGATATACAATTCCTTCCTGCAAGGCTTGCACAACTCCTCCTTCCTTATGGTTTTGGTCCTGGAAGGCTGCCCTAAAAGCAGCCCTGGTGAAGGGGATAATTTGAAGGTGATTAATACAAATCAGCTAAACTCCACTGTACTCTAGAGTTGAAGTGACACCTTCAGAACAAGTTTCCAGTGACTACGTGGGAGGCAAAGCTCTAACAGAAGAGCCTTAAGACAAATATCAGGGAGTATCAGAGGAGAATAAAGATGTGCCACACAAAAAAAGGTCAGATACGAGGAAAACAGACTCCAGAAGCAGGCAAAAAAAGGCAGAGTACACCAACTTGGTGGTAACGCAGGAATCATCAACACTGAGATCTGTGGCCGAAGAAAACCCATCTATAAAGAGTTATTTAAAAACAGATGTTGACTTTTAACAGCCAAAGTTGAAAATATGGTCACAGCACCTTCATTTTTCCCTTTAATTTAGAATATAAAGCAAGGTTTATGAGGTTAGGGTTTACCGCAGAAAGTTTCACACCTGAAAGCAAAGAAACCCAAGTATTCCCAAACAGCTAAAATCATGTTGATATTTTGCCATCAACATTGCCAAAAGAAGACTTGCTCTGAGTATCCCATGCCCTTCACAGTAGCAGTGGTTGGTTCACTGGTTCCAAGCTACTTCTATGCATGATGAGGCAGAGGGTTTCAAGCAAAGGCATCAACTGAGTTAGAAGAAACTACCCAAAACTGCATGCCCTGGATCACAAGAGCTGCCTTACTTAGTCCATTATCCCTTTGCATCCTCCCACCCCTGCAGCTTGCTTGCTTTCAGCATTTTTCTTGCCATGTAATATTTTTATCACCATAGAGCTCTATTAGGGTTTGTTACCGCCACATCTACCCTCAAAAGCTGTTAAAAACTAGAGATCCAAAATAGATGTTAAACTGGCACATACATACACAGCCCAATTTGTACAAAATGGCTTAGATTTGCAAGAGTTCCTTCAGAGAAATCAATTCTGAATGTCAGAATGCCCTAACATTCAGAGGAGGAGTTAGATGCTATAAAGTTATGTGACAAATGCTTAAGGGAGTTGCTGAAATATGGTCACTTGAGAAGAATCTACTTCATATGTTCTTGGGCTACAAAAGCTAGGAAACCTTTGGCCAGCAGTGAGTTCCTGCAAACTTCTTTCCTCTTGATCCTCTTTTTCAATGACTTCTTTTTGCAGAGAGATCTTCAGCAAAACTGCAAAGAATTAAATCAGTTTCTAATCCTCTTTTGTTAAATAGCCATACACGTACAAACGTCTATTTCAGCTCAGACAGACCTTTTACAGCTTCACTTAAAGGATCATTCACACACGTTATCAGAGATCAGCTGCTGTCCAGGGCAAATGTCCTGACCAAGCTTAGTTTAAATATGTTATATATAAATGAAGAACAAAACAAGAAACCCCCACCGAAACCCTACAAGCTCTTTTACTCTGTTGTAGACAGAGTGGCTCAATGAGCTCTTCAAAGCAGCACAAGAGCCCACACTAAGCTTGTTCAGAGCATTCAGAAACTATAGGTTTAGGGTCTATCACTATTCCAGCTCCAAATGACATAGGGTGCTACAGGCTCTGACCAGCAAGGAAAGACTGCTCACCCCAAAGGCTGCACAGAAGCCCCCGTAAGGCACCCTGCTTCTATATTTCAGTGACAGTGCTGGCTTAATCAGATTCCAGACTATGTTCTTAGCTCTGCAGATACAAAAGCTTGTAAACTACCTGGTGACCTAAAAAAGGAAACTTATTAGAAGCAACCAGGGGAAGGATAACCTGCGCTAGTTCTTTGACCTGTTTTAGTACGTAGCCCCCAAAATAGCTGCACCTCACAACTGAGATGCAACACGGAACTAGAACGTAGGAAGCAGTTGCTAAACCCTGCAACCTCCCTCCCAGCCCTGCCAAAACAAACAAGCTAACCACCCACATTTATGCCAATTCATAGCCTCAACTTTCTAAGTAGGAGGGAAGGAGAAGAGCCTTGCAGCTGCGCCAGAATACAACCCAGAGCACTACAAACACACATACAGACCAGTAAGAGGAAAGTTATTTCTCCTATGCTATTATGGAAGGGATTTGGTTTTACTGGATGAAATGAACTGCATTACATGCAGACGTACACCAAGCTCTCGAGGATGAAGGATGCATGCCTCTCTGTTCATCTATGAAGATGCAGTCAGATGAGAAAGCCAGGGGCTCTACTTTTGTGTATCCAAATGGCCACAGGACCCAGAAAAGCAGCTTGCCTTTGAAGGAAGCAAGAAGTGGATTTTCCCCCCATGGCTATGTATGTGTTTTTACACATTTATCTTTAGTGGTTTGGATAAAGGCACAGCCTGGCATCTCCAATCACCTGTCAGTATCACCTAGTGTATGCCTCAGACAAAACCAGCCCAGCCCCATTCTGACAACACCACCATCCCTCAGAGTTCTGCCCCCAGTCACATTGGACAGTAGCTCAAACAAACTCCAACCATTTAAGAGCCATGTGCTAAGCTGCAATAAATACCGATGTACACCAACACCATCAAATAATTACTTTCACACAAACTACACCTTCCATTTCAACTTGAGCAGCACTCTATAGCTGAGCGCAGTCATACACCCAAGTTCAGATGGTAAGATAGGTGTTTTCTGGAGATGTTATTTCCCTTCAACTCTCCAGGGCTTTCAGCTCAGCCTGTCTGTCCTCACACAACAAAACTTACCCTGAGAAATGATACAAGAGCAGGTATTTCTGGATAAGGTAAGCCCAATAACCTGAACTTTGCTGAGCCTGCACCAGACCTCATCTCTGCAGAGAAGCACCGAGCGCAACAGGGCAGCTGTGTTACTGTTCCATCAATGACAGTAAGCAGCATCATCCACACCTTTGCAGTATGCTCTCTGCACCCTTACTGCTCCCATGCCATCTTGGTAAGCCCATTAACACTCTCTTTACAGCAGCTGCTAACTCATATTAAGTCTCCCAGCAGCTACAAACAGGATCTAATCTTCAACTGCAGTTGATAGCCTCTTGGAAAACTCAGGCTAAAGTTGACATTGTTCATCTGTCTCCAGTATGGAAAGGCATTAAAGTTCTCCAAAGCACCTACAGCAACTGTCATAGCTATTCCCTTTAAGGATTTAACAGCTGAGCATACTGCTGGCACAAGCCTGCATTTCATTTGGCCTTCTCTCTCAATAGGTACTTAAGGACTACATACATTTCCTGTACATCAGTCTGTTCGGCATGGTACTTGCTCTCTTTGCAAAGAGATACAGAGCAAAGCCTATTTTACAGTCCTTTCAAAACCAAGGAAAAATGTCTTTTCACTATTAAAGGATCTCTGGCAGAAGACAGTAACTGCCCACAAAACCCTGTGCAAAAACAACCCTGGAAGCACACAGTGTAAGACAAATTTAAACAATCATCTGATAGCTATTGTCTTATATGTTCTGGTAGGAAGACTTCAGACACCCATCAAGAAGTGGTATTTGGGACTCTATGTAACTGGCAGAGCCTCATCCCATCAACATGCCAGCATAAAATTAGAAACTCACAACTTAACAATTCCATGGAGCAACAGAAACGCTGTGAGTCAACAGAAAGCAGGCCAGAGCCATTTCTGAGGAAAGATTTCCAAGCCAACATCATTTCCATTGGTGGTGCATGAATCAGTGCCAGGTGATATAACAGACTCCACTGCTTCCCTGAGTGAAGAGCTGAACCATGTGGAGGCAACTTGTCATCAAATAATGGAGATGAAGAGATGTGCAGAAACGTGGGGGATTTAAACACAGGAGCATGCCTGCGCTGTGCTAAACCATCATCTAAGGAAGGTGGGGCAGAGGGGAACAAAGCTGACTGTTCTTATAGCTGAAGGTTTCATGAGCCCTTCCTGACAAAAGTCAAAGCCTGCTCCAAGCTCTCCATTTTAGGTAAAGCTGCACAGACTGACTAGAGTCAGCATGAAGTTATGTGGATCCATTTTTCTCTCCAGAGAGACAGAAAGAGAAAGAAAACAGCAACACCCTAGAGGTTATTGCACATGCAAGCTTCACAGTTAAGATGACCATGACACCTTAAGGAATATGGGAATGCTTTATCTCAAATGGATTGCTTTAACTCTACCAGTGTAGCTGACCAGTTTAGGACAAAACGAAACTTAAAATTCTACACATTAAGAATGAGATGCTCAAGCCTAACCAGGCAACTGTTCTTCTGCAAAGCACTTAGTTTCAAGGGAAAAAGGAAGAAAATAAGGCTAATGTACATGAAATGCACCCATCACAGTGATAAGGAGTCAAAGAAAGTGGCCATTTGGCTTCACACTGCCCATCTTTGTGCCAAGACCACCACCGAAGATCCTTCCCCACTGGCATTTCAACTAGCAGTGTTAATGCCTTCAACTCTGTAAGGCAGAGTACTGCAACAGCCCCAGGTGTCAAAGTCTGAATGATCCAAAGCAGCTTTTATCAGAGGTAGAAGCTTAACAGCCAAACATACCTTTGACACGGTTAATTTTCACAACAACAGTGGTTGGGGTAAATCAGGTTGGAAGGGAAAGAGAAAGGCCTCTTGAGCACATGCAGCCTCACACTGAAGCAAGGAAGAGAAAGTGCCAGCCTAGTTCAAATGCTTAGCAAATAACAGCTGCACTGAAGGAAAACCCTCCCTTTCTCCTTCCAGTCTACTGCCCTTGTGAGTGTTTACACAGAAACACTCAACCTCCCCCCTTCACCAAGTGTTATTTATCCTCCAGAAAAGGAACAAACTTCATCCTCCCAAGAAAGTCACCTTATAACAGGTCACCACACTGCTACCAATCTAGAGTATCAGGAGAGTTATGGCAAGGATAACAGAACTGGACCTTAACTAAGTGGCATTATGCTGCAACACCAACTACATCTTACCATTTGCCGATATTCCCGGATCATTTTTAATTTGTCTTCTCCACCTTTGTTTTCTTCTTTCTGTTCAATGCTGCTGATTATTCTCCAGGAAGCTCTTCTGGCGCCAATCACGTTTTTATATGCGACAGAAAGCAGGTTTCTTTCTTCCACTGTCAACTCCACATCCATTCCAGCCACCTTCTTCATTGACTCAACCATTTCTAGGAGGAAAAGGCCAGACAATTATTCTCGGAGTTAAAGCATCTGTCAAACCACTTGATATAAGTTGCAAGTTAATGATAGCTTATGAAAACAGCTTCCCTCCTCCTTTCAAACACAGTCTGCCTCACTTTTATGCTGGAGTGTTCCAAACAAATCAATGAACATGTGCACAAAGGAAGTATCTGATGTTCTTTTAAGTGTTTGACAAGGGTCCCCCAAAAAAGCCTTTACAGATAGTTTAGGTTTTGGTTTGGGTGGGTTTTTTAGGGGGTTGTTAAGAGACAGACAAAAGGATTTAGCAGCAAGCATGCTTTCCACAGTGGATCAGAGTTACCAGTCCAATCCTACAGGAATGCCAGTTCTTCAAAGTGCTTCAGAAAAGGCAACAAATAGCGAGAAGAACATGAACAAATGTAACCTGGCTTTCAGCACAGTGAGAATAAACTGAAGAAGTACAGAAGGCTCCAGTGATGTGTCAACTGGAATACAGTCTAACATCCAGATTTGAACAGATGAAGTGTGAGTACTGTCATTAAGAAAGCAACTCAAAGTGCCAAAGGGAACCACCAAATGAGAAATGAGGCACTCAGAGAAGCAACAAAACAGTCATCCTGAGGATACCCAGAGGAACCATATCTACCCATGCCAAGCAGCTACTTACACTGAAAATTAACACACAAAATATCAAATATTTGATATTTATAGTTTAAACCTTTCGGAAAGGACTTCTAAACCTCAGGTTAAAACAATTATGACTAAATACAGCTTTCCTCTACTCAAGTGGAAGCAAATACTTGAACCACTTAAGGAAGGTTATAATCCTTTCATTACCTAACCACAGTATGATTGCTTGTGACATAGAAAAATAAAAGACAAAAGTGTTAAACAGACCCTAATTGAGAGGCTAGGATGAGACACTCAGGAGGCAAAGGTTTTGTCCTGCCACACAGTGCTTCATCTCATTCACCATTTACCTTCCAGCTTCAAAGACTGCTGGGAATCCCACAGATGAAAAGAAGGGCATTAATGAATGAGATTAAGACTCAACTACATCACCTACTCAACAGGATAACAGTTTCTCAGCTATATGCCAGGTAAAGGGACACTAGAATGACTACTTAAGTCTGCTAAAAGCATGGCGATGCATAAGGTGACACAGCCTACTTGCCTCACTGTTCTGTGGCCTATTTATCCTGCCTACTCATCATTCCACCCCCACCATTTGATGTCATGATGTTCTGCTGTGTCATGGCAGCACGAGCAGTGGGAAACTCATGAAACTTAACTGTCATTTTTGTCCTTGGGTGCCAAAACTTACCATCTTCACAGGCATAAGGCACGTCAGCAACAGAAAACGTAAGCTCAGTCTTTTTCTCCTGGCAGGAACAACATTATCAGTCTCCAACAGGTCCCCACATTCTGTAGTGACTCCCTTACCATAGGGGGGAGAAAATCCCTACCTCCAACAGTAGACTTAGTTTCTCCAAATCACAGATAGTAACAAAAAAAATCTACCAAGGATTTAATAAAACCTTTACAAGCTGTGATTTACCCATTGAGCAGAGCACATATTACAGATGAGAATCCAACCCATAAACAAGTATCTTGCCCAAGCAGAAAAGATTTATCAGCCTACCTACAAAGCTGTTGGAGAAGAATGTTTCTAGTTTAGCAAACAGCCAAATTTGACTTTGAATACTATTATCTGGGCTGAGATTTCAACAAGACAAAGTAGTATTATGCACATACCTTGGTCTTCCACAGTAAAGCCATAATCCAGCCCTGAAAGTTTAAGCCTTTAATCACTCAGCAATACAAAAGCAAAAGGACAGCATAACTGTATCTTCTCCAATAGAGAACTAATTCTAACAAAGGCATCTATGCCTGCTAACAGAACAAATATTTAAGTACAGCTTTACCTTTCACCTTGATGTGAAAACCTCAGAGACCTTTCAAGACAAAAATGCAAGTCTGAGATTACATTTTAGTAACAAGGATTACTGCAGCAATGACAACTCACTGCACACACAGAGATGCTTACGCTACATTATTGGAAAAACTAGTGTTATGCAGGTTCAGAAAGACAAATACTGTGGTCTCAGTGGTTACCTTCCAGGTTTTTTCAGATGATTGTGGCTGTCACCTTATTATGCTGTCAGATCCTACCATCAGAGCAGGAAATCCCCAAAGTATAAGATGTGGAAGGGTAAGGGAATATTCTGGAGAATGACACACCCGAGATTTATACTCTTCCCCAGGCACTTGCTGCTGGTTGTTACAAGAAGCATCACAACAGACATCTGCTCTGATCAGGTTTGTATATGCTAACAAAAAAGGGCATTTAACTAAGACTCAAAGCAATTAAGATACTACAAAACTACAATAACACCCACGACAGTTTTTTTTTAAAGTTCCTAAATTCTACTATTATGATTAAGGTTCACCTCATTGCAAAGATAGCTGACTCACCTCCAGCCACTGTGCAGTAACAGTGGAGACATGCATACACAGCTTGGAAAGCACAAAGGATCTGGCCAGTGGTCACCACTACACTGAGCACTACCTAAGAAAGATACTTAAAACAGCCTGGTACATTGCTTGGGATTGGGGATTTTTTTGTTTTGATGTGAAAGACAACAGATTATCCCTTACTCTAAGCTAAAAGCAATGGGAAATTTTACATGTATTGAGAAGTGTATGTTTGATAACCATCTGCTAGGGGCCAACACACAGAATTTGCACAAAGGGCACAGTAGATAAGGAAACTTCTATGTAAATCTTTGCAGTATAGGATATAAAACTTAAGCAGGAGTAGACTATACCAAAGGAGTAGCAAGTGTCTACTAAAAGCTGAGTGTGATGCAAGGATATGAATACAGGAGAAAGGAATCTTCCCACATGTGTTCACCACAGAAGATCATGCACCATAACCACTATTCAAAGACTCAGTACTAGTCTTGTACTTGTTCATTCTTGGAATGAATGAAAGAAGAGCAGTAGTAAGTCGTAAGACTTCAAACGAAAGTATTTCATTCTAAACTGTTGGATATAATATCTCATTTAAGACTCTAACAGCAAACACAAAGCAGCTGTAAGACTGCTAATATTCAAGAAGGGCTCCAGGAGACAGTCAAGAGGATCTACAGAACCATTAACTTAATGCTCGCAAGAGGTTAAGCTAACAGGAATTACTGAGTAAGTGGGTATATGCATAAACACTATAAGGTAGAGCATGACCTCCTGGAAAAGCAAGTAACACCTCACAAATCTTCTGTGATGCTCTGAATGAGTCAAGCATATGGACAAGGAAGGATGGATTGACACAGTCTACCTGGATTCCCAAAAGCATTTGACAAGGTCCCTCACCCAAGGTTCTTTGAGGAACAAAACTGCCATGAAACAGGATAAACACTTGGCTGAAAGACAGGAAACAGGGTATGAAATAAAACTCAAGTGTTCAGAACTAGAAAGATCACCAGTTAAATCACACAGTGATCTATGCTGGGAACATGCTAACATTTGTGATCCAGAAAAATGGGAGGAAACAGCAAGTACTAACTTAGCAGAGGCAGCAAAGTGCTAAGAACAAACACAAAAAGAGCTGAAGAAACAGTGGCAAACGTATTTTCTTCATTAAGTGATGAGTGTATCTGTGAAGATTAATGCCCACAGATTGAGTTCTTCTACAACTGTAAGCTTCCACTCAGCATCAGTGGGCACCATCCTACTCACTGCAACTATCAGCTCCAAATTTAAGCCAAGAGAAGGTAGAGCTCATCTTTTCATCCATTAGGAACTATTCTTCTGAACACACTGTTACATTACCCACACTGGGTTTTTCTGTTCTCTTAAGAAATCCTGCACTTGGCAAGTGAGACTTAAGAGACAGTTACACCTGCCAGGAGCTTGAGGGGGAGGCTTTCCCTCTATCCCTATCAATTCTCAGCTTTCAGAGCCCAACACTTCTTTTGACCTCTCAACTGGCTGGCTCAGGTCACCAGCTCAGAAAACAGCCACCCAGAAAATCAACAAATAAGCTTATAATTTAGAGAACTGAACAGGCTTTAAGAGTCAGACTAGAACCCAAGTTATAGTTATAGAAGTAGAGAAAAATAACCAGGGAAGAGAGCTCACCACACTATGCAGCACTGCACTGTGGTTCCAAAAGCATAAAATGAACACAGCATTTACCCATTACAGCATTCCCCATACACTACACAGGTTTGAGATTTCTCTTCAAGATTTTCATATGCTCGAAGCATCGCGAGTACAGTAAGTATTAAAAGCAAGGTGCAACTACTGAGGCACTAAAAACTGATAACCCAATCTTAAACTCCCTATCTACAGCATACAGTACCAAAAGGATCAAGTTTTATACAAGCATGAAAGAACCCAACAGCTACATTCCCACAAGTTAAGACAACCAACAGGCAGAAGAGTAAAAAAATACCAAGGAATACCCATCCTGCACAGTGGCTTAGACTATGTTTTGCAGACAAAGCAGCAGATTATACTAATATTCACTGTATACAGCTGGCACAGCCAAGATACTGCCAACATCTGATTGCATGACTCTGCAATAAACAATTCTAAAAAGCATACTCCTACCTTTATGCACTCAGAGAAATAGATGGGCTATGGCTAAATTATCCAAGCAACACTGGCATTTTCTGAATAACAGATCCTATGGACTATCCCCAGTCTTTCTTGCAACATGAATGTGATTTCTAAGTCACCACTATCACCTCTTCAAGCTGTGAACATATGCTTTTCTAAGTAAACCAGGGTTTTTCTGGTACCTGTAGCAAAAGATTTAGTTTAAAGCAATACACAGGCAAATCTAAAGACTGAGTGTATTTCTCAGCCTGACTGAGATCTGCTACCAACTAATCTGCTAATACACTCAAGTGTACTCAAATGTA
This sequence comes from Neopsephotus bourkii, assembly GCF_033783945.1. Classification (NCBI taxonomy): domain Eukaryota; kingdom Metazoa; phylum Chordata; class Aves; order Psittaciformes; family Psittacidae; genus Neopsephotus; species Neopsephotus bourkii. The sequence continues at coordinate 2,152,159 of NW_026901640.1, read as the reverse complement.
ATGGACACCTACTCAGCTTCTGGACTCCTTGCAGAGAATCAAACCATCTAATTATAGATGTTTGTCTCCTTTGGTTGCTCTTGGTACCTCAGGAGATTCAAGAAGCCAGTTCTAGAAGGCCCTCTCACACAGCTCCTCATGAGAAGAAGTCAACTTCTATGGCCCAGGATGTGAACAATTATCACTTAAAAAACCCAATTCCTCCTAACTCCAATCTCATTGCCTTGCCCCTTTTTATCTACCTCTTAGCTTTCTACATTTCTTAGGAATACGCTGAGATTTTTCTGCCTTCTAGCACTTTCACATCTACCCAATTCTGAGACAAAGAGAGCAGTCATAGCCCACGTCACTAGAACAGTAAGACCTTTGACAGACAGGTATAAGTACTATCCATTAACGTGGGGGGAAGGAGAAAAAAAAAACCAGGCACAAAACCCAATCATGTTATTTGACATTAAGTCAAACAACATAAAGTGTGCTTGGTATTTGCCTGAAAGAGACAAGTCCTCTGCAAAGAGATACTAACAGGTTCAAATCTTGAATGGAGACCACTGCTGCACACACTACTGACTTTGTAATAGACACATTTCCCTGACAGATGATTTTTAGACAGATAAAGATATTCAGAGTCTGCTATTAACCTGATGTATTGAGAATCAGGAGAGCTGTCCAATAGTTTGGGCTTTTTTTCCCTTCTTACCTGTGCTTTGACCTAGTATCTGCTTTTGGGGACAAACAACCTACCCACACTCCTTTCACCTCACCTAAATTACCCTACATCTAAATCTTAAGTCATATACTTCAAGACAGCTAGTACAAAACTGCTGTTCAGAGTCTAAGTTCTTGCTTACAATCACAGCTTGCTTCTCCCCTGATTAAAATACATTACTTAGCTTCCGCAATGAAGAAATGGTTTCAACATTCAGCAGCAGTCTACAAGACTCAAGATACACTCATTTTTTTTAATATAAATGACTCAAATGTAAGATAATGTCAAAAAACAACATCATGTTACCTACTCCAATTGTTTCTGGGGAAGAAAAAATAGGTTATAGTTAATGTATTATTCTATTAATAACAGTCTTTGAAGGAACAGCACTAAGTGAGATTTCTCACAAAGCTTCCTGTATTTCAAGTAAGCTTCCTGGCATTTTGTGATTTGTCATGACATGCTTAAGCAGATCTGTGAAGATAGTTACCCAAATCTCTTAATATCTCCAGAGATCAGGGCTTAAGTGCTACCTACACCACAGAAGTACCTAGAAAGTTGTCCCCTTAATCTGGGCCAATATACTGAGGACAGCATGGACACAGGATTAACTCCCAACAAGTCCCCACACACAGCTTCCAAGACTTCACAGATTCTCTAAATGGGTCAGGTAAGTAGCACCAAAGAAGCTCCAGTCAGATGCCCACCATAAGTGCTGCTATAAATACCATGAACCACACAAAAAAAACAACCCACCACACACCACCCTTCTGAAGTCACAGGAAGATGGAACAAAATTTAATGTTACCCTGCTACTGAACTTGAAATATGGTCATTCCACACTCATACCCAAGTTACACACAAGATCTGCATTCCCACAGACCTGTGGACAGTACTTACCATCACACCATTTTATACACGTCAGTGAATAACCGTTACTTTATGGTCATCTATCTCAAAGACCAAACTGAAGAGCAAAATTAAGACTTAACTTATTTTACCATACTGCTTTCCAACAATTTTGTCCAGGGAATTACTGAACAGCTATCTTGGCAGAACTCAGTATTTCACAGAAACAAGAATTATGCCAATAGTTTACTGTTTCACTGAACAAGAATACAGAATTAGATGCTGAAACAGTACCTACAGTACATATTCTTCCAGGCTTTGGATGTAAGAGCCATGGAGATACATTTAGAACTGGAAGCAGAACTGGAGGGTGCGCTTTGAATTTATTTACTCAGCTCGATTCCAACAAACTTTGCAAGTCTAAAAGCCACAGCACTGATTAAGTTTAGTGCTCTTCCTAAACAGTAACAGTCTCATCACCATTCAGATACAGTACTGTGCAAGAAACGTTCCACATTTTCATCTGGCCACCTTGTTTCACCCATATCCATGATGCTGGTAGAACAGAAAGTCCATTGAGGGAAATGCTGCACCAAGGCAATTGCCTACTAACTGACTGTTATTAGCTGACAGAAGTCTGGTTGGTTTGCACTGCAGATCTCTACAATGGGGTAGAAGCTGATTACTGTCCAAAGAACTGATTTACCACTGACTTAACGCAACACCAGAAAGACAGTCCTGCCTCAAAAACTTCCAAAGATGATGAATCCTCCAGGATGCTGGCCAAGCAACCAGCCTGGGTTTCCACTCAAACCAAAGCCAACACTTTCAGTTGCACTGACTCATCTGTACCAGGTGGAGAACCCTTTCCTCCCTACCCACCAATCCAAGGCCAGGAATGCTACTGGAATTGGGGATCAGAGGGGGATCATCTCACATCCTTTAGGGTAGGTAATTAAGACACTGAAAAAACCCCCAATCCCCACTAAGTCCTACTTACTGTGGACTATGGAACTGCATGTATCCCTCCACACAAGTCAATTATGTTGCACCCCAACACCTGGATTGGAGGGGGGGTATTTTTTTCTGTTACTTCTTACACTTATTGTGAAGACTGACTCCTCCCATGTACTGGAAGTCTCAGTTCTACCTCATTTCCCTGCTGGAATGGTCACAGAAAGGGAGTCCTGTCTAGGCTCTTCTTTTTTTTGTTACAGTTTCTGTTTTCCTCCCCAAAACATGCCTTGTTCAGGTGATCTGCAATAGTGTTACTGGGAGCTTTTTAAGCACAACTCTGTAAAAATATGTCATTTGGTCAGAATTTGGTCAATTTTGTCTATGCTGTCCATGAGAATTACAAAGAGCAAATATCTGGCGTGTCTTCCTACTTCTAAATGAAATGTAACCTACAAAGGGGTTTATTTCATTTTAAATGAGTAAGCATAAGGCAAAAGTAACAGTCCCCGAAGAGTAAAGCCATTGAGAAAATTAAAGGCCCTTTCTATTATATGCAAGGGGAACACAGTTAATGAAACAGACATTTTGGGAGCTAGAGACATCATTCAGGGGTACCAGTTCCTCCACTCTGCCACTTTTCAGCCAGATATGATCAGGAATTGCGCCCAAAGTTACAGGGGAAAAGGATTAAAAGACAAAGGTAGGAAAAATAAAGCGATCTGTAATAATGCCTACCACATAATGAAAGCACACACATTTCCTTTAGGCAATGAAGTATCATGGACTCGATCCCTCCAGGGTGAGAGCTCGCTCGCTCTCTGGGTTTGCCAGGAGCAGTATGTCCAACCGAAGGCAAAGGAAGAGAAAGAAAAGCGCTAACCCCCTCCCTCGGGGACCCCATAGTGCGAGCGAGCCTCTCCTCAGCATCCCCTCCCGAGGGGCCGAGCGAGCCGGGCACCCACCTTCCGGAGAGCACGGCACTGGGCGTTGTCTGCGGCGAGCCGACCTGAGCCCCACGCCGCCGCGAGGCCCGGCCCGAACAGAACCGCCTCAGGCCGCGGCGGTCAGAGGCACGATGAGGGGCAACGAGGTCTCTTTGTCGCGCCCCCCGAGGCGGGGGCGGCTCCCCTTCTCCCCCCCCCCACCCGGGACTCGCCCTTCGCGGCCGCCATTTTATTCCCGGCTTCTGCCGCCACCGCCCCCCCGAAGCGGGCCCCGCCCAGGCCCAAGACACCCACTCGTTCAGGGCCCCCATCCCCAGCTCCACCACCCCCTTGGGGCGCTTCTCGTCGCCATTTTGTCTGGGCCCCCCTCCTCCTCCGCCCCTGCCCCCCCCTCCCCCGCCCAGCCGCCATTTTGTGGCCGCTCCCTCCCTCTCCCCTTGGCCTTGCACGGCCTCGGCCAGCGCTCACCATCGTAGCGCTCGGCCTGCTCAGCCAACTTGGCCTGATAGACGAGGTCCTCCCGATCGTCCATGTCCTGCAGGAGGGGCGGCGCCGGGGACTGCACGGGGCGGATGGAAGCCGATGGGTCTGGGGGGCTCAGCAGCTACCAGCTCGCTGCTCTCCGGGCAAATATGGCGGCAGCACCTCCTCCCGCTGCATCCGGGCACTTCCGCAAGTGCGCGCATGCGTCCTGCGGCCTCCCATGGCAACGGCGGCTCCTTAGCAACGGGCGGGAGGCGGGGGCCGCGGCCGTGAGGCGGCAGCCGGCGATGGCGGGGCCGGAGCCGGAGCCGCCGCTTCCCCGCCCGGCTGTGGCAGGGCCGCAGCCGAGAGGGTGCCGTTGTTCTAGAGGAGGCGGCGGGGCGAGGTGCGGGGCTGCCGATGGCGGGTGGGGCCGGGCTGATAGGGGGGTTCCCGCGGGCCTTCCCTCGCCTGAGGGTGGGCCGCCAGCCCTCAGGCGGAGGGTGCTCACGGGGAACGGCGTTTGCCTCAGCGCTCCCGTTCCTCTGAGGGAACGCGTTTCTGCTGCCCTCGAACGCTGTTTGAATACCTGGGTGTGTGATTCCGTACAAACCACTGGGTATGCTCCGCACACAATGGTGAATCTAAGCAATGAAAGGCAGAAGGGCCGATTTGGCAGCTTGCTGCGGTTTCTCCAGGCTGTTTACTCAAGCAAAGTATCACCTCCAGTGCTGTGTCTGACGTGGGACATGGTAATTTCACAGTTTTAAGAGGCTGGGAGAACTGGAAGTTAAAATTGCATTTTTCACTAGTTCACTTAGTACTTATGAAGAAAAAAAACCCGGAGAAAGCTCTGAAATAATTGAGAGAACACCTCAATTTCTGACATCAGAATGGTCTGAGGAAACTAAAAGAGAATAAAGCATTAATGTCATCTTCAAAGATTTGCTGAGGGTCGCTGGGAATGAAGTTTTGTATCTGTCTTTCCCCAGTGTCTCCGGATGGGCAGGATAAAGACTCGGCCTTCCCGAGGTGTGGAAGCGCACAAAGATCCTGGCAGCCTTTGATACGCGGCAGAGGTTGAGCAGCACTGGCACCTCTTGGACACAGCATCGGGTACCCTCTTATTTACTGTATTGTGCCCACTGAAGAAGGTTCCTGAGGGGTGACTGAGGGCACAAACCTAAAGCACCGTTTGAAGCATGTATTTTATAGGCTATTGTTTCCTCATTCATTTTAACACAAGTATTTCAGTTGGTGTGTAAAATGAACAGAACCTTATGGGTTTCGTACAAATAAGTCTAAAACCATAATGAGATTCTTTTTCTATCACTGTTTGCCAGCCCACAAAATCGATGGTCTCTTTCCAGGGGATATTTTGGCCCTCAACTCTTTTCCTAATCTCAAATCACAACTCCATCAAAGAAAAAACAAAGATATTGGTGTGTCTGGACTAAGGTCAAAAGCAGATGTCAAGAAAAAAAAGCTATTTTCAATGTAGTGAAAATATGGTCAAAAAATGTTAAAATTGGGACTCATTATACGTATTTACCTCTGAATTCTTTGTTAAATACATAGTAATACTACAAAAGCAGTTCAGGCAGGCACCCAAAAGACCCCAGCGGTATACAGTCACCATGTATTTGCATCAATATACTAAAAATCATTCTGAAATGGAAAATCACCTCTGCACTTCATAATCTTGACCACAAAAAAGTCTATTTCTGCAACTGAGGCTTAGTTTTATATAGAAACTGTGCATAGTATCGATCAGATTTGCACCAATTTAGATGCACTTTTCCGTGATCCTCATGTTCAGCAGCTACTCAAGTTGTAGAAACCTCAACAATACATATAAAGGAGGCCACTTTCAGCATGCTTCTTTGGCAAAAGTTGATACACTTGCTAAATGATAACCTATTTGTCTAAATACCCTAAATATATTTGAATGCACTTGTTATAGATGGCATGCAAATATTTGGGTGTTGGTCAGGGATTTGGCAATCACAAAGAATAAACAGTCTAATGCAGGGAAATGCAACATCATTTGCTGATGCAATCTGCTTGTCCCTTGCACCTTCAACTTTTACCACTGCTGCACTCAAAACAGTTGTTGTAAAGGGGGAAAGGCAAGGCAATAGGTTTCTGCACAAGCTGTGTGTTGCAGCAGCAGACACTCATACCAGGCCAAGGTTAAGCAGCAGAGGTGCAGTGTGGAAGGGTCTATGGAACCTCTTCCTACTGAATTATCTCAGGTAATCTCATTAAAAGGCCCTCTTGGGTTGCAGCTCTGCTGCAGCCAAGTTGTATGAACACTGGAGCAAAGCTGGGGGCAGCACTTTTACCCATGAAAATTTAATAGGAACCCACTGGTGTGGAGCTGGAGCTGTGCTGTGGTGTACACCCCAAATTAAACTGGCTTTATATACAGTATTGCCACCGAGATGCTTATCCTTGTGGCTGAGAGGCCACTGTCCCCTTACAGTTTTTTAAGGATTACAATGGCAAAAGTAGGTCTAATGCAGGTTCATGTTACAAATGTTCTCCCACAGGGGATATAGACATTTTGGTGCTTCCTCCTTTGACAGTAGACTGCACATTGTAGCTTTCCATTGAAATAGTGCTCTTTCACCCTCAGAGGGAAGTCATCCTAACCCGTTACAACATTCATGAGCCCTCTTTTGCAGTGAGATACACTTTTTCCCCCACCCCCTTGACTCAAGTAAATAATTTGATTACAGAAAGTTACCCTGGTTTTATTGGTGATTTTACTTGACTGTAAAACCTCTATTTTTCTTGTTTCTTACTTGGTTATGAGTCACTTTAGTGACCTTGGTTTGACTTACATCTATGTTGTTTTCATATGAGTATGGCCAATTCAAAATGCCATACCCACTGCTCTATTTCCAATACAAGTATCCCAATGAGAGCTGATTGAGAATGACACCAAGTCAAAGTTTTGGCTATACTTTTTATTTACTTCACGTACTATGAACATATACATTACATGCTACAAAAAAAATAAAAAAAGACTTTTAACTGTCAAGAAAGTGGATAGTGTTATAATACAATGGCACATGTTCATATTTGTCTTCAAACTGGTTTGGTTAGAATCCTTCTCCAAAACCATTAACACAAAAAAATGAAGTGTTTTACTCTTAAGATGATTAGAAATATTTGCATTATTAACAAATACAATTCAAACAGATTAACAAGATTTAACCAGGGCAAATATTAGTAAAAAGGCTGGGGTTTACCAAAATGAAAGAGAGATTAAAAAACCATAGCAGCCAGTTGTACTTTTTAGTGTGATATAATGTGTAAATGCACCAGGAGAACACAGTGTAATTGAGCATTCTGCTTTCACGGTGTATTTCTAGAAATGATTATTCTAGTTCTAACACCTGCCTATGCACAAGAGACCAAAACCACAGCCAAGGAGAGACAAAAGATAGTGACCAACAGTCTTAGCAATGATTCTTTTTTGCACGCATCCGGGAGGAGGGAGGGAACAAACAGAAGAGGATTAAACAAAGGCCACAAAAGGATTTCATCTACATGTTCATGAACATAGGTTCTACCTATTTTCCTTAAAGAGCTTCGAGAAGCTGAAATGTCTATCTCGTCCGAAAGCAAACACTCATATTTCTATCATCTATGAAACAAAATCACATTTCGGCTTAGAACTGAATGGTGAAAAACAGTTGCATTAACGTATCAGTTGCCTAAGAAGCTGCTTGACAAGAACTTCGGATTCTAGTGCAACAGCAGCTATTAAGACTCCTCTTGTTGCTTTTATTAGCTCTTTCCAAGTGTACAAATATTCACCATTTATACAGTCTTGACAAAACCACATCTACAAAGACTGCAGGGTATTTGCTACTTGATTCAATTTGCATCTTTCGTATTAAAAAGGCAAGATTTGCATAATAAAACCAGGTGAAAAATGTTCTTTTGGTATCTTAAAATAATTGTGATTGGAAAAGTTCAAGCATCTGGGCTTTCATGAGCTGCAACTGGAAAAAATACTTCAGAACAAACCGTGTTACTGTAAGAACACACAGTTCATTATGTTTCTTTTGCAATCTAAGCCTAAATGGGCAACTGGTAAACCTGGAATTAAGTCTGTTATTTAGAATGCAGCTACTGAAAAAACAAATAGTCCCAGTAAATATCCACGTGAGAGGAAAAATACAAATTAGCCTTAACAAAACCAATGTGTTACAGGACCTAAAGTTAGTTTCTCATCTCTTTTCCTCAAAGTAAATCTTGTCCTAAGCTAGAAGAGATCCCACAATCCCTGGCAGATCACTAACCAGAAGAGCACCTCGAGCTAGACTAGTAGTACTGCAATTCTCTGTTACTGTTCTGTCACCACTGTCAGTTTTCTTATCATCTTCAGTAGTGCTTATGAGATTGGTGATGGAAAAGCATGATGAACACTGGTGTTAGGCTACAGATTAATGAGTGCCCATTACCTGAAAATTAGTCAGGCTTGCTGATGGATTAGTTTTGAAGTAAAACAACTAGTACTTAAATAGAACAGAAATATTATGATTTCCAGCATGTTACAGTTCTGAGGTAAAGTGTTACCAGGATTCTGTTGTCCGGGTCGGTGCCTTGCAGCAATAGCCTTTGCCATGCGAACCAGCCCTTGCAGCATTTACACAACCAATGAGCTGTTCTAGCACATGGCTTCTATCAACCCAAAGAACATTTTCAGTTTGCTACTATTCAGAAAAACTGTTGTGTATGAATTACACTGTAGGCAAAGTTACAAAATCTGTTTGCTTAAGTTTGGTCACTAGAGTGCTGTGCTTGGAAAACAATCCAGGGTACAGGCAAGGGGGAGTTACTTCAGTGTTTCATTTCAGTTTACAAAACTTACTGAATCCATTCTGATTTATGTTAGAGAAAACCAGATAATTAGAAGAACAGACTAAAAACCAAAACCAAGCAGTGCATAATACCACCTATTCAATGCACTGATTCTCATTACGAGCTAGGAAGCCATAGTTACTCTATTCTGCCTTTTGAGAATCAATCCAGAAGCACACAAGTATTTTCCATTAGTTTATTAAAAATAAAATCCTTGTGAATTCACTATCAAATATTTTACAAATGGGAATTAAACCAGAAGAGTCCCCAGAGTAACTTTAAAATAAAAACTAGTATTTGGTTTGTCAGTTCACCATGTTTGACACTGATTTGTACTGTAAGAGTATTGTACAAGAGGAGTTATTGAAGAACTCCAGAAAAATTACACTGGCCCTATATAATTCAATCTTACTGGAAAGCAGTGTCAATGTTTTAGTATATTTAGTGACTCAAACACTGCTTTAAAGCTATGCATTAAAGTGCTACGCACGTATGTTTCAGCACTGATATGGATGTTCACACTTCCATAAGCTTTATATTTCTGGATAAAAGGAGATACTGGTGTGTTAATAGAAAAATTTAATTTAAAATCAGCTGCTACGTTTGAAGCATCAACAGTACTGAAGGAATCAATCTAGTGTCCACAAACTTCTAGAATTCCACGGTTGATCTGTCATTTACCATTAAAATGGTGAGCATCAATAAAATCATAAGGCTGTCCTCAACAGGCTCTACGTGGATCTGTACCGCGCACAGGTAACTGACCACGCAAAGTACTCCACAGCCTTTCCAGGACAGAGGATTCAGGATGGAAAGAAACAACAATATGGAGAAAGCTCCAGGATAAATTTGTGACATTTCTATCTATATATTGAATTGTCTAAGGTTGATGTTCATTGCCTGAGGAAGAAGCAACGTAAGCAATAGGACCGGAGAGAGCTATAAATGTTACCTTAACATCTACATTACTGCCTTCTCCAACTGCTGCTGCTGGCAAGGTCCAGCCTGCTGTGCACATGGACAGAAGCAGGCATTACAACCTATAATCATGTACTAGTTCTGCCACTTGACACACGAGTTATCTACTGTCGTACCCTGAATTACATGACCCTTGATTAAGGAATGGTGGTGTTCAGTCCCAGGGGTTTGCAGGTTATCAGAATGCTTAGACAAGCGATACCGCTTTCAACATCTGTCGGAACATAGTCTTGATGGCATCTGCAATAAAAACGAGTTGAGATTGTTCCCATCTGGAAGCGCAACTGTTGAGCCACACTCAGCTGAAGTCCTCATCGGGATTCTGTTGATCCAGCAAGCGGACATGCGTGAATGGAAAGTGGCCACGTCTGCCGTTACACTCTCCTTCCCACTGACCACTCACGTTAATCTTTGTGACCTTTACCAGCTCACCGACCTGCAGGGTAGGAAATAAGGATGTGTTACAATTATAAAACTCATGTGGACCAAATACACTTCTATAAAAAGTAGTTTTAGTCTTGACCATGTTATAGCCTACACCCGATGTTATTCACTCCTGAAGAAAGCAGAGAGAGAAAGCAGTGTACCTAGATTAGGTGAGCACTACCTATATTGAAGAGCCTGTAATCCAATGCTAACCTGCCAGAGCACCATCACAATAAATGCATGGCACTGAATGGACAGAGGTTTGCACTCTGCTTGTGCTCCATCCACCACCTCATGAAGGGAGGGAAGGTCTGCAGGGGTAATCTGCAAGCTAAACAGCTCCTTAATTTGGAAATTCCACTAAATGCTTTTCAGGTTGTATTGGAAAAGATCTGGATAAGTGGAAGATGGATGGACAGATAGATAGATATAATCCAGCCACAGATTATTACTATAGCATGGGTAAAGATGATTAATGCCCTTTCCTCTTATACCTGAATTGTTTGGCTAGAAAAACAAAAAGAATGGTTACTATGGACTGATGGAACAATATGCTGTAGTTTAAAAGTGTCCAGTTCTCATGTACCACACTAAATAGAAGCACAGCAGTGTATCTCATATTCTCATCTCCAACCTAATATTCACATAACCAGTTCTAAAGGTATCATCTCCCTCTGACAAAGGTGGAGCACTGTACAGCAGTCCCTTTCCCAAGGCTGTGCAGTCAGGTAGTTCAGGTCAGGGCTGCAAGTCTAGGTCTAATCAGTCCCTAAAACTGTTGAATCTTAGAGGACACTTTAATTAAGGAGCACTTACACAACCTAAGAAAGCACAATTTACATTGTAAAGACTGTCACTGGAGAGGTGTTAAGTGCAACACTGAAAAGCTGTCTGCCCATTTCTACTCCTCTGTAGAATTCTATGAGTAATCCTAGTTACAAGTAACATACAGTTTTCAGAACTCTTCCCAGGTCACAGATGGAGAATGCTTTTGGGACAGATATACTCTTATTTTCTTTCATTAATACTGTAAATAAACTCTCCAGGCACAGCCACAAGCTAATATTACCACATTTCATCCGGAAATTCACTGAATATACAATTACTAGTTTACACAGATGCTCATCACTGCCTTCCAAATTCATCCAAAAGAGAATCTCATTATTCTTACTTGCCAGACAGTGAATGAAGAACAAGGACAGCAATTTAAGATGTTACAAATATCCATTAATTTTAAGCGTTTTAATCACTTGCAATCTTTTGCCAGAACAGCTTTTAACAGCTCATAAATTCAAACCACTCCATGGACATCTAACTAAGCTTCCCATACCTCTGATGGTTACTTCTCTGGTAATGAGAGGCACGCCTGGGACTCCAGTTTTTCCTTCTGTAGCCATTAGTAGAGACATTTTAATGAATCATATTTTGAAGAAAATCCTCTCGTTTATTTGCTACAGGCAAAAGGAAGCCTTCGTGAACTACTGAATGCTTGGTTTTGCTCTTGAGGAGTTCATTCAAGCAAGATGGATAATTTTGCTACTGCAAATAATCACTGGGGGATTATACCAACCTCAGTTGACCACACCGATACATCAGCTATAATTTAACAAGGGGAAGATTAATTGTGACAATACTAGAAGGAAGAAAATCTCCTTTCCTAATCACAACCATCACCAGAACACTATCCTAGATAACTGTGAATTGCTTCAGACCTGGATATAATCTATGTATCAGCCTTCAACAGAAAAGTATATAATCTACAAGCCACTAGGAAGGAAAGTTTTAAAGCATTTAGACTAGAAGAGGATGTTCTCTCTGAATTCTTTTCATTTTTAAGGTTGATTTATGGTATCATTTGTCTATTGCACATCATCCCACCAAGCACAGCACCTTGGGAATAACATTCCACCCGCTAAGAGGCCGGATTTGTCTCTGTCTTCATTAGAAGTTTTAAAACTAAATATATCCCATATGCTTCAAAGCAAAACTAAAGGTTCATGTGAAGACTTAATGCTGTGGTTTTATTCCAAGTACCAAGGTCAAGATGGCAGTTCTGCTACTGTTACAAAGAAAAACAATGGATTGATCTCATTTCCTCCTATCTTTTAATTAATATAGACTGACAACTCCTTGAACAGGTCCAGATATAAGCAAAGTTATCTCCTGCTGAATCTTTTTCCATAACACAGCACAGCCCTTATTAGAACATCCGATCCTCCTTCCTTAAAACCTCCTTCTTTAAAGCCAAGTCAGTTTAAAAACAAGAGGAGAGGTATTCTGTTTGCAGTTTGGACCAAAAATGTTTGATATTAAGGATGTATTTTCCTAAGAGCAACAGTGTGATCCACCCCCACCCATTCACAGTGCCAGATTTAAGGATAAGAGTTTTAATTTGGAAAGAACCCACTGTCTATAGTTATTAAAGAGGTCTGGGCAAAAATGGACTGATAAGAGTCACATAATGCTTTCTACTAAACTATCTAAGAAGAGATCTCTAAACAGAGAAGGAACACAATGAAGTGAAAGGAAATGGGGAAAAAGGAGACAACAAGAAACAGTACTTTGATAAACAAGATGAAGAGAAACTTGCAGAGAGTGAAGTGCATATTGCTGTTTGTCCTGTACAGATATTGAAAGCAACTTGGTAACATTGTGATTTGAAATGAAAAAAGCTGCAAAGAAGCTGGGGAAGCCTATGAGAAGCTCACACTTTATAGAATCAGGCAATATTATATACAGAATAAAGAACCACCACTGTTACTACTCTTCGTAAATCTAGAGCTATAGCAAGACAGGAATATATCATTCTAACCAAGAGGTTCAACATGTCAACTGTGAAGTATTTAAGTAAGTCAGCAACTACAGAGGCCCCTGGTCTAATAAAAAGGTAGAGAAATAACAATAATAATAGTAGTAATAATACTAGAGAAAGGAATGAACAAGTGATGCACAGTTGCTCACCACCTGCTGACCAATGCCCAGCTCATCCTTGATGCCTGATCAGCCCCTTCCAGCCAACTCCCCCCAGTTCCTATACTGAGTCTGACATTCCACGGTATGGAATATCCCTCTGGCTAGTTCAGGTCAGGTGGCCTGTCTCTGGCAGGGCATAAGAAACCGAGAAGTCCTTGATTAGGTTAAGCTCTGCTGAGCAACAACTAAACCATCGGTGTGTTATCAACATTATTCCCAGACTAAAGCCAAAACACAGCACTGCACCACTTACTAGGATGAAAATTAACTCTACCCCAGCCAAACCCAGGACACTAAAGCACAGCATACTTGACAGATCATGTGGGTTATAGTGAAGAGGACTGAACTAACATAAGGTCAGCTGTGGCAATCACAAGCTGTTCTTCAGTGTGTAAAGGATTTTGCCCTCACTCAAAGTTGCTCACAATGGCCTGGATTATCTGTTTTCTCACTCTATCCCACTTCATGCTACCAAACTGGGAGTTGGGCACTGTTGCAGGGATCCACTTTAAGTGAAATAAAATGTAAACTTAAGCTTAAGAGAACACTGCTAGTACACTGATAAATAAAAGCCAGAAAGTAACCCAAAAGGTTCTGACAAATAATGCAGCTCAAAGAAAATCTAACATCTGGTAATTGCAGGCGTATTTCCAAGCTCCAGGAGGTGGCTGGCTGGAGAGAGTGAGAAAAGGGGAAAAAGAAGGTGGTTTAGGCTATATAAAGCCTGAAGGTTAAAAATCTCCACATTCCCCAAAACCTGGTGAGTTGGCATGAATTTCTAGACATGCTTCTCAACCCCAAAATTTACACTCTGTATCCTGTCAATCTCAATTCACACATACAATAGTACCTCAGAGTATATTTACACTGCTTCCCTAGACAAATTTTATCTACAGTGAGGGTATTTTCCACCTCCCAGGTTGTGCATCATCAGGTCTGCAGAATGTGCTGCATGTGCCAATTCTGTACTAAAGACACAGACCTCCAGTTGCCACATCACTGAAGTGACTTCTGTGCTCCACACAATTAAATGAAGTATTTGAGAGTGAAGAGGAGATGCTCTGACTCAGCACAGAAACTGTTTTTTCCCAAGTACTTAAAATGTTATATAAACAGGAAGTCAATTAGGTATCAGGAAATTCCAGAGCCTTTAGCTCAAAGAAAGCCCAGATTAAAGGAATCAATTTACATATCATCCTAAGGGAAAGGTCTGCCACTGAGAATACCTTAAGTCTCAATTTCCTCAACTACAATTTGGGGGGTAGCTATTTGATGTGCAGAGATACAGCACTCTAGTCTCCTTTTAAGAAGAAAGCAATAAAAAAGGGCATGGTCAAGTAATTGATTGTGTCAGGAAGTGAATCAACCTTAGGGAAACTCACTGTTTTATTACAAATCATACTCCATCAATCATTGTTTTATTACAAATCACATTCCATCAATCACTGCTTTACAGGAGACCTCCCTAATGAACTATGTGTTCCTGCTTCACCAATTAAAAACCAATGCATGATCATCATCCTCTCAGTCTGTGTAATGTTTAAGTGACTCTCAGTGCTTCCAGTGATTACTTTTTAAACTGCTGACAGATTAGGGGGGAAAAAAGCTAAGAAACAACCCAGCATACCTTTTAAAGCTCAGGGTGAAGCAAGAGACAGTGAACACAGGTTCAGACACACAACTTATGAAGTGCTCCCTCTCCCTCCCCCCTAAAATAAAGACTTCAGAAGTGAAAACATGGATGGGAAACACTTATGTTAGTGATGTTTGACAAAAGACACGGTAACCTGAACATGCTACAACAATCAAATTCTAGTCTACAAGTGACTTTAGTCACTTATTCATTAAAAAAAAAAAAAAGCTTTTATCCATAACTTATTAATCATGATGTAAAACCAGTATTACAATGCTTTTCCCTTTCTTATTCCTACAAAACTAGAATGTGATTGAAAGGGAAATCCCTTGAACAGATCTCTTCTTTCTAAGTTTTGCCCATTATGTACCTCCAAAGCCAAGGCTGTCTTGTCGTAGGCATTAGGGACTCGCTTCTGGATAACCCGGGCATAAATAGGGCCATTCTGAAGGTTAGGGAGCGGAGCGTTGATGCAGGGCTGGGCATAGGGCCCTGGCTCCGGCCCACCCAGTGGTTGTGGGTGGGAACTATCCTGGTTACCTCCAATCGGAGCAGATAGTGAAGCAGAGGAAGGTCTATACTTCTCGACGTAAGGAACAGGTATCATTCCCCTCTTCCCTTCGCTGTCTTCTGCATTCCACCATTGCTCTTCAGGTTTATCCCGGATTTTCAGTATGTCTCCTTTCTTAAATGGAAGATCTTCTTCATCATTTCCATTAAAGTCAAAGAGAGCTCGCACATATTCAGCTTCCTCCTGCCTGAGGATAACACCACTATTCTGTCTGGATCGGGAAACTGGTTCTATCAAGGTTGTAGTGTCCAAATAGTGTATTTTGTAGAATTCCAGTAAAGATGGCAAAGAATCAAACTCTTGGTCACCTATTCGAAATCGGCTGGGATTCAACCCTGAAAGAAGAAGGTAACATGTCAAAGAGAGCATACAACAGTTAAAACCAAGTAAAACAGTTGGGAAGACAATTATATTTACAGATACATCACTTGATAGTGAATTTGGTCATCTTTAGATCAACATTTACCCTACTCAGCTCTTCTGTGTATTTCTAATCAAAGACAGCACTATCATGATTGTAAGGATGGAGTTTTATTTGTAAAAATTTTGTTAAAGAAGGAAAAAAGAAGTTGTTTGGCACTGCCAAACTTCCCAAATGAGGATAAAAATACCCCGTTTCCTTGAGTGTTATATGGACCCAACAAATATAAATGCTCAGTACATTTGAGTTTCCCAGGAGCCTGTACATCCAGTAACAGGCAATTCCCTTTTTCCTGTTTTATACTATAAATCAGGAAGCAAATGAAATTTTGGTGCAATTTCAAGGAAGTTGGGGTTTTAAAAGTTATTTTAAAAGGACATGTTGCAATAATGGTTATTTACCTGCTGTAATAGGTCTTGGGTTAAAGGCACGGAAAACTGCTTTGCACAGCAGCGAACAACTTATGCGACTGAGCAAATGAGCTTCTTTTTGATAAAAGGTACCATTAAAGAACATTATGTCTATTTGGTGCAATGCAAAGCATCAATGTATGTTTTCATAACAGGTATAATTTAGTCTTTTAATCTCAAGTCTTGTAGGTTCTTTTTCAGATGGAGCCTAAGCTATAAATCTCAACCTCAAACACATTAAAATACAGACGATGTTCTCATTCAAGTCATTAGAAGTATCAAAGTGCAGATATCCATTCGTTTTCGATCTGTGTGCTGCACTTTTTTCCCCGTTTTATGTTCTTCAGCCTCATCTGGGAAAAACCATACACATGATGTTCTATTTCCACAAGCCCCATACACTGTAATCAGTTATGGGAAGGATTGTGGAAGGCTGGGGGAGGGTAGTGGAGAGGAGAAAGACTGATGCTTTAATGAGTGACTCTTAGGAAGAAAGAGATGCTTACTTCGCAAGTCTGGTTCTCTGCAGGGAATATCTAACTGTTCCGAGACTGAGCTCTCGAGTACAAAGCTAGCAGAATTCTTCAAGCTGTCACTGATCCAAAACCCCCTTCAAAGTAGCACTGTCAGCATGGAAAGCCAACAGTGCAAGAGACTAAAAAGGGTTTCTAATAGAGAAAGGGGCAAATTCAATACGATCAACATAGACATACACCCGATAAATAAGTTTTGAAGTATCCTGAAGGAACATGCACATTAGTGAAGCTGGTTCCAGGGAATTCAAAGCAGCAGAACTAAGTCATTGGAAAATGCCCATTTGCATGCATTAACTGCCCTGAAAGGCTTGCAAAAGAAATGAGCACAAATGCAATGAGCCAAAACCCAGAAGCAATACCCTCAAAAAATACAAAACCCAAACCACAAACTGGCATCACAAGTGATAAGGAAGTTAACAGAAGTATCAGTAAGCAATATGAACCCAGTGTAGAAAGAGAAGGAAGATGCCACCTTATTCTCCCAAAGTGTCATGTTGAAAAGATGCAAACCCCCTCAAGTTTTGTTGATGGGATGTAACTTACAGCTCCAGACTTAGCAAGAACTCTGGAATTTCACCTCAGAGGCAGTTATTAGCTTTGTGGTCTCACAGGAGCATCTCTACACCGCTTCACTACAGCTTATGTGCACTACATAAGCATATGATCTGGGAATGCTGCGCTTCCGCTAGCATCGGAAGCAGGAAACCGTGCTTTGTAACAAGTGGCATAGACATCAAGTTTCAGACAAACTTGGTGACAAACATTAGCATACATCTGTTGCTATTTTAGAAGAGAAACTTTAAGGCTCAAGGCTTCTGTAGACACTTATGTCAAAAGGAGAAGTCAAGGGAACTTTAGGAGGACCACAAGTCCTGAAGGAGTCTTCTTATAAGGAGAAGACTGAATCCCAGGTAATTTTGTGGACACAGCACTTAGACGTGACAGAAATCTATAGCCTGAAACTCTAATCCACCTCTGTAAAACCTGCTACAAACTGACTCAGAAGGCTGAGATCTTCAGTCACCAGCAAAGTACACACAGAAGTCTCTTTAAAACTCACAGGAAATGAGCAATTCAGTAACATTCATCAGCCTTGTCAGCACCAAAGTCATCACTATGATGAACAAGGGGCTTTTGGGATGTCTTTCTCCCCTCCCTCCTTTTTCTCTTTAGCAGGTTCACCCTCTTGAATTAATGCATAACAGCCTGAAATAGCTGCTAAATGTACCTGAATAAATCTGAAGTTGGACTCCAAGAGGAAAATCCACTGGAAGTTTATGTGTGGGGAAGGAGTGACTGAGATCAGTGTACTGTATCCCAGAAAAATCACATTCTAAAAGACATTTCACACAACTGGATAGGAGCGAGATAATAGAGATCCTCCAAACAAACCTCTTCACAACAAAAAAATCTACAAGATTAATCCCAATCAGTGAATATGAAGGTCACTGCCTGGAGAATTTAAATAGAAAGCTTCTAAATTCAGCTAAAATAGACATTAAAAGGACAAAAATGGTTGAAAGTCACAGTTAGGAAAAGAAAACACAGGTTGGAAATAAAACACGACTACACCTTACCAAGCAAGTGGTAAGCTTCCCATCTGTTTAAGTCTTTTGTGTATACTCTTGTTTGGCTACAAGGAAATGAGCTGAATAATGCTCACTTATGTAGCGAGGAAATAATTCTATTCACTATGGGCTTCCAAGTTTGTCATTAATGAAACACAAAGATTAACAGATTTCAGGCTCAGAGGAATTCTTCAGCTTCTTGTTTGAGCTGCAACACTTCTCATACCTGTAGACCAATGGAAAAATTAAGGCAAGATGTACCACAAGAAAAGATTACAGCAGCAAAGGAAATGGGTTTTGGAGAGCCAGAGCTGCTTCCCTTCATGATTCTGGGATTCTTGAAGGCACAAATATTGAGCAGCACACTGCATCTTCTGAGGGCTCTCAGGAAGAACAGAAGGCGTGTAAAGGTAAGCCTAGCTACTGGAGGAACTTTAGTCACTTCCTATTAAAGCTGGACAAGCAGTAGAGTAGGAGGAATAACTCTCCTTTCTCCCAGCTCTGCACATCCAAAGGAAGAACAGCTATTCACAGCTTGCACCTCAGCTTCTTTCTACCACTCAGCTCGTAAAATGACTCCTTTAAATGAGAAGCACAAAGGGCTGAGCATCACCTTTCTTACTTATTCCATCCTAGTTCCATCAGCACTGTGACTTAACCTGATTCCACCCATTCCAGCATGTCAGAAGACACACTGAAACCTCTGCTCTCACAAAGGCCAGGAGAGAGTTAAAATCCAAAGTGTCCCAGAATGAAAGTTTCAAATCTGGACCCTGTCAGTTCTCTGTTTATGATGCACATTCCTTCTTGACAAAACACTTTCACCCTGTCTTGGCTTCATGTCAGTCTGGAAAAGATTGCTTATGTATGTTTTAAATAGTGGACAGATACTGGGGAAGCAGAGGTATAAACCACCTAACATTCTGAGTGTGGGCAGGTGGTGCAACCACAGAGTAACATCTCACTTTCTCAGACATCTCAGGGGTTTTATATTTCTCTCTTCACTCCAGTTGTGTTAGTACCATGAGGCAGTTTACTCTTTATTCCTAAGCTTTGGCAAGCTTTCCTCTTCAGTGCAGGGAAGACCTCCCAGAAACAGACTTTCATTTTTGTATCTAGAGCTAGTCTATAAGGGTGCACCCTTTTCCCCAGCTTATAAAGTATGTTCGGGCAAGAAAAGACGTTCTTATCTTGCAGGGTACTGAGACAGGAGGCTCTCATTTCAAAGCAAGACATCACAGTGATGTAAGCCAGTTTTCTCCTGGAGCATTTGGGAACCCTGCTTGAAGGCATCACATTCCAGCCTGTGTGTTTCCACACCCCCATAGGGACACCTTTTTCCCTGTTCTCAAGCACCTCCCTACTCAAGCCTGAGTAAAACAAGTAAGTACCCATGAACACCCTATACAACCAGTAAAACCCCATTCTCTGTTCCTGAGAAGAGCTGTAAGCACAGCAGGAGAATATTCTTACAGGAGTTATACTGTCATTTCTGCAAATAACCAGAGGATTAAAGTAGATGCCTATGTATACACTTTCCAAGCTTCCACATTTTAAGAACGTAATGTAAAAAATAAAATTAAATTCCCCACAAATAACAGCAAATAGCAAAAAATAACCCTCAAAACCCCCCAAGTATCAGAATTAGATTATCCTGCTCACACATATCTAAAGACACTGCCTACAGAGCTGAGTATGGATATCATTATGTAAATATATGATTCCAGGAAGTACAGTCACAATGGAAGTGATTTAGAAATGCAAGTCAAACAGCATGTTCTTACCATGCAAACTTACTAAAACACCACCTTCTACATTATATCTGTCATAATTTCCTGCTTTAGAGACAAACTTTTCAACACTATAAGGTTTCTGGCTTTATTACATTTTACTTTCAACAGAAAGCCCATCTTTCTGCAGATATTTTAGGCATTTTGGTTTACTGCATATCATACATTTTTACGCCGGACTCATATGTCAAATTGCAAACATATGATGCATTTCAATGTTTCCTCTATTGTCCGTGGCCATACTAATGCCTGCATGGAGTACTTTGTCCTGTTTGCTACTGTGATATCTCATCACAAATGATAGCCAATTCTGATTCAGTTGTTAATTTCCATTGGAAACAGTGTTTTGCTTTCCCATAATCCAGTCACGTATCCTGTTTTCTTTGACTGGCCTTAAAAACATCTCAGGGAGACGTAGCTATTTTGAGTAGTTCTGTTAAATTCTTTATTCCTCATGCTGAAAAATCACCTGTGAGAAGTTACAAACTGCAGCATGCCAGGCAAAAGGTGGATTAAGAAAAACTTACCAAGTTTTATACTCTGGAAATGGATGAAAGCATCACAGGTTTTTTTTGGCTTCCTTTTACATTAGGGAAGCCAAAGCTTCTCATCTCATTCATTCTGCACAGAGCAGTGTTAAAGCACTCATGAAATACACACACACATACTGAGACAAACAAAAACCAACCTAAAACCCTGATCTGGCGTATTCAGCTTTCCCAGTGAGAATCAATTGCTAAAAAACCTCTACCATTAACTATACAATTAACACAGTAAAGATTCTCCTGGAAGAAAATCTTAATTACACTTGAAGTTTAATTTAATACACAGACACCCCAGAACCTTCTTTGGTTTGAGTGTGAAAAGAGAGCAAATCATGGACACATGATTTATTTGGAGCTACTAAAATCTCAGCACTGCACTATTTGTGGTGCAGGAGTGATGCATCACCCATCCTCAGTACAGCCGGGGGAAATCAAAAGAGACCAGCTAAAGCATAATTATACTGTTCAGCATCTATTAAGCCTACTGTGCCAACAGCTTACACAGCTCCAATAAGCAGCCACTCTTCTAAAACGGGTAAACATCTAAAACAGAAGAGAATTAGCTAAGGGGTATTGAGTGATTTTTAAAACCACCACCAAAACGTTTTAACACCCTTAACATAAACCAGCCCGAGCTTAAGAATGTAATGCAATTAAAAGTGAGGATGGGGATGGTACTGAAGTGATACTCCAGGAACATGGAAAACAACTGCCCAGAAGTGACAGACACACATCCTCCAGTGTTGGTCATCACTACTGTCTTTAAAATCCTCTTGGGCTGGATAACCAGAACAAGCCACCCGGGTAACTTATTCTGCTCTGTGTAACACCAGTCATGCATGGCAACAACTCAATACATAAACCTCTGTCCTCTCAGACACAAAACCATGAACACTCCACCACATCTTGTGGCAAACCATTTTACTACCCACAGCAGTAATGACTTCCACTTCCAGCTCAATTCAGCCACCTTTAATTTCTACCTTGTGGCGCTTTTCGTGCCTTGGGTGCGCTCTGTCACAAGTTCCTGGGATAAACACCATGATTTCGGGCTTTCCCAAATTTGCCAATAGGAAATGTTCCCCTCGGCAGGGGAAATTACTCCGTAACCATGCAAACCTATTGGCAACAGTTCTGTTTGTCTTAGATTATCTCCTTCTTAACCACAGCTTGTGCAGGGGCTGAAGAATCCTTCCCATAACAAGTACTGTTGCATCTTCCCAATATAGGTCTCTTATTCCAACCCGAGCTACACCAAAAAGCACAATTCACACGCTGCCAAAGTAGCTCAGCAGATCTCTCGTTACACAGGTTTACTACACTCCCAAATCATGTGCTGGATCCTCTCCGAGATGCTAGCAACACACCCACATCATTCTGCAAGCATTAATACCCAAACTTGAGCAGTTCCACTATAACTTCAGCCAGGCCACTGCCTTTGTATTACACATGCTCACACAGCTGAGGATGCTGCTGGGGACTCTTGTTCATTCACTTGCACTTGTACGTGTAGAAATGCTGCTTCTCATAGTAGTGGCACAATCAGTATCTTGTGCTCTATAAGCGCTACACTTAAACACATCGTTGTCAGATGTCAGGTTAAGGAATAACATCAAACATTCCCTTTTAAGACACGGGGGGGATCCCCCCTTAACCTCACATCTGACTTACATTCCTTAAGCGTTCCCACTACTTAAACCACCCACATAATACTTTGACTCATAACTTGAAGTTTAGCCTCACTCTCTAACACAAAACTAGTCAGAATCCAGACATTTAGGTGACACCTCCACCCTGGCTAAAGGGCCACAAGATCTATGGACTGTACGTAACCGCTTTATGACAGTAAAAGACCGGCTGAGCTCTACACCTGTACAACCCTTTCAGGACGGCTGCAACAAGCGCTCAGCTCCAGCGAACACCTCACCATGAGCTGTGAGGTGCCTGGCAGGCAGGTGCAGGCAGCCGGCTCAGCTCGGCCAGGAGCCCCAGCAGCACACCTCCGCTTCATTCCACCACAAAGAGCTCCGCAACTCGCACCGCCGCCCGTGGGGAGCCGCACACCGGGGCACCGCCAGCCCTTGGTGGGGGTCACTCACCCGGGGCCCCAGGGCCCTCTCCGCCGGCCCGCCGGCCTCCCGCCGGCCCCAGGCTGTTGACGATGTAGTGCGAGACGCGGGAGCTTTCGGACACCGACAGCACGAAGTCACCGGGGATGGTGCCGGAGTCGCGCACCAGGAAGGTCCCGTGGCGCTGCCCCTGCAGCAGCGTCACCGCTTCGGCCCTGCTCAGCCGCCCCCAGTACCAGCTCGCCCGGTCCTCGGAGTCGAACTGCCCGGCCATGGGGCACCCCCCCCACCGCCGCCGCCGCCCGCGGGCCGCCGGTGCCCCACTCCGCGCCCAGCCCCGCCACCCAAAATGGCGGACCCTGCCCTGACCTCACCTACCGGATGTGAGCTCACACGGGAGACGCGGGCGACGCGTGACGTCATCACCCCGCGCGGCACAGTGGGTGTGTGGAGAGTGACGCATGCGCGGTGAAGGGGCGGGAAGGCGGCGCTGAGGGAAGGAGGAGCCGTGAGGTACCGGGGTGTTCTCCGGGCTCCCGGGACGGTCGCGTTACCCCCACAGTGCTCTCACATCGGGCTGGCGTGAGGAGAGGCCGGGGAGCAGGCCCTTGTCCGCGGAGGAGGGTTAGAATTCGTCTTCGCGTGTGGTATATCCCTTTAGGAGGGCAGAGTAGCACCCTGAGAGTTCCCATTCCCTGGTGGCTTCCCAGCTCCTGTGTCTTGTTGTGGTGGTTTATAAGAAGGCAGGATATTAGGAATATTAAATCACAGCAGCAAGAAAAGACCTTCATTCTGTGCAATTGTTCACAGACTTCAAGCAAATAAATCGTGAGGTTTCTTACCATGGTGAAATTTAGTGTTCTGACTAAAAACTAAATCAGAAAAACGTAATTTTCTGGCTAAAAACACAGTTTTCTGACCAAAACGTCTCCTTTCGACCAAGGGCTGTTCCCCCCCCACCTCGCTTCCCATTCCCCACCGTTGTACCCCAGTTTTCAGCTGAAGCCGCTGGAGTTGGTGGGGTTTTCATTGGGTTTGGTTTTCTCTGGTGCGAGCAGTTGGGACTCGTTGCAAGAGTTCCCTCTGGTGGTCAGGGATGAGGAGATTGACAGCGCTGCTGGTGTGAGATGCTGCTTTTTATACTTTTATGCTGGAATAGAGTATCAGACTGGTTTGGGTTGAAGGGACCTTAGAGCTCATCCAGCTCCAACCCCTGCCACGGGCAGGGACCCCTTCCACTGGAGCAGCTTGCTCCAAGCCCCTGTGTCCAACCTGGCCTTGAGCACTGCCAGGGATGGGGCAGCCACAGCTTCTCTGGGCACCCTGTGCCAGCGCCTCAGCACCCTCACAGGGAAGAGCTTCTGCCTAAGAGCTCAGCTCAGTCTCCCCTCTGGCAGGTTCAAGCCATTCCCCTTGGCCTGTCCCTACATCCCTTGTCCAAAGCCCCTCTCCAGGTTTCCTGCAGCCGCTTTAGGCACTGGAGCTGCTCTAAGGTCTCCCCTTCAGGAGCCTTCTCCAGCCTGTCTCCAGAGCAGAGCTGCTCCAGCCCTCGCAGCAGCTCCATGGCCTCCTCTGGACTCGCTCCAGCAGTTTGTTCCCCCCAGAGCTGGATGTAGGACCCGTTGGTCATGCTGCTGGTGAGACAGCCCTGCACACGGTAATCCTGGCCTAGCTCATAGGGTGAGGCTGTGTAGACCTGGTGTAAATGGCATAGCTCAACACTGTACCCAACTCATAACATTAAAACTGAAGGAGGAAAAAGTGCATCTTTGTTTCTTTTACCCATGACCTGAAGAAATGAGGTTTCAGCCACAGAAATGTGGGATTTGGGTTGGAAATGGTGCAGAATTTGGGAATGGAGCACCCCGGGTGGGATTTCTCCAGTAAAATAATAGGAATTGTAATGAAACCACAGGGTGTAATGGAAAAGGTGGTCATTGCTGCTGACAATGAAGTGTGGAGCCCCTGATGGGGAAATAATGGTGCCACTGCAGAAGCAAGGTGTGATTTGGGTTTGTTGTGTGTGAGGGGATGGAGCTAATTAGTGTAATTGGGGAATGAGAAACTTGTCTCATTGAGACAAGTAAAACCCATACGTTTTATTTAGGCCAAGGGGAGAGGGGGCTTCACTCTTGAAGCAACCCAATGCCTTGGGTTGGGAATACTCTTAACAAAGAGAGCAATTGAGCCCCGGAACAAGGGGATGCAGAGCCTGCGGGGAGCCATAAGCTCTTCCGCGCTGACCTAGTCCCGCTTCGCGGGGAAGATGGCGGCGGAGCCCTCCCGCTCGCCGTAGCCCTGGAGGACCGCCGGCCGCGCCGCTCTGTTCCCGTCTCTCTATGGCCTCTCAGCCTGTGGCTCCCGACCCGGCGCTGGCCTCGTGTGGCGCTCTACCCACCCCATCGTCTCGGTGGTGGTTCTAAGGCGGTGGCGCCGTCTCGGTGTCCGGGCGCAGGGCGGGCCTGGCGGAGCTATGGCGGCCGTGCGGGGCCTGCGGGTCTCGGTGAAAGCGGAGACGGCGGTGGAGCCCCGCGGCCCGGAGCCTGAGCCTATGGAGGTGGAAGAAGGCGAGCTGGAGACCGTCCCTGTGAGGCGTTCGCTGCGGGAGCTCGTTCCGGTGAGGGGCGTGAGGTGTGGGTATGGGCTGAGGAGGGACATGGAGGGACCGGTGGCTGGGGGGGGGGTCTGGAAGAGCGTTTGGGGGGACATTCATGGGAAAGGCAGCGATACTGGGGGTGCGTGGAGGGAGTGGGGATGTAAAGGGAACTCGGGGTGTGTGAGGGGAGTGAGGGAGCAGGTCGTCAGAGGATGTGCTTTGGTTCGAAGGGATTAAGAAGGTGGTGGAGAAGAGGATCTGGGGGGTAGTAATGGACTGTGGGGAGGGCTGTGGGTGGGAGAGTGTCAAAGGAGCTCAGGATGCACCTAAAGCTGGGGGTGGCAGTGGGAGAGCTCGTGTTGAGGCACTGGAAATGGGGCTCTGATGGGTGAGGTTTGAGTGTTTCCTTTCCACCCCCCCCCCCCCTTTTAAATTGTCCTTAATTGTTCCTGTACAAGTTTTAGTAGAGTTCTTCTAAAGTCCTCACTTGTCCTTTGCTCTCAAAACTTGTATGGGAATTGCTTCACACACTAGTCTCTAATTATCTGATCTACCACCATGCTTGAGCTTCTACCACATACGTGGCCTAAAAGACAGCACCCTTCTGTATTTCCTTGTGCTTCATGAGAACCCTAGACAGTAGGTTTTTGAACTTCAAAAATACTGCTTATTTTGCTTTTCTTTTTAACAACTAAACATTTGGCAACTTCAGACAAACTTTGCTGCTGTTACTGAGCAAAGCAGTTACATGGTGTGTCCTTTGCTATTTCTAAACCGAGACTGGCCTACTTTGTAGAAACAAGGACCTTTAGCTAAAATAACTATTGCAGCACAAATGTAAAGAACCTATTTACCCCTAAAGAAAGCAAGATGTGTCCTTCCTGCTCCAGACTTTTGCCAGATGATGGTCCTGAGGGTGCCAGGATGAGGAGGTGCCGTTTTTACACAGGCAAACAAGGAAAAGTTCAACTGTGGCATTGGTCCGGGGTCTGTGTGGTTTAGTGAACTCAGCATTCTCTGGTTTTGGTCTTTATCAGTGAGGTTGTGTCAAAACAGTAATGTTTTGTCTTGTGGATATTTGGAGATTGGGTTTGAAATAATGACAGGAGTAACAAGTTACTTGTTTAAGTGTGGTTGTGTCTTGGTGGTTGGACTTTTGAGACTAGAAGCTGCAAATTGACACTTCAGGAGTTGGGTATCACTGCTCAATCTTTTGTGTTTTACAAGGAAATTAGATCTGAAGCCAAGACTGTGGAAGTTTTAGTTGGGAAATGTGTTTGATGACTTCTGCATTGCTAAGAGAGAGTAAGAACCTTCACGGCAGCAGACTCAGAAACTAGATTGTGCCAAACAATTGAATCCTTAAAGGAAGTTTGGTTCAACTCATATGCTTTTACCTTTACTGACATCAGCAAGGAACATTGCTCCTGTACTAGAGGTGTCACTTGGAGTAAGGCTCAAGGAGAAGAGGATGTATTTCTCATAGAAATGGCCAGATTTGGTTATTTTCAGCATAACAAGACTGTTGCTTTCAGTGTTCACTGAGATTTCATCACCATTTTCCTTTTGTTTCAGGACACTAGTAGGAGATACGAAAACAAAGCTGGAAGTTTCATTACTGGAATAGATGTAACCTCCAAGGTAATTCCTGTGCTGTGGTTCTTCAACATACTTCAGCATCCTAATTATTGCTACTGGGAATTATTGCCTCCCCAGCATGAACAAAAGCTTAGCTTCATGTTCAGAGAGCTTTTGTTAGCTGTGCCCTGCATCAGGACCTGATCTCCCTTATAAACTTGTGAGAATTGGTGTTTTTAAGTTACAAAAACTTGCGTGCCAAGACCTGACAATGATTCTGTTGCAACTGCCTCAGTGCCAGTCGATACTGCGAAGCCAAACCCTTAAGAGACAAGTCAGCTGTGGCTTTTCCTCTTGGGAGCGTGACAGAAGGAAGAGCAAATGCTTGGCAGGAAAATCAAGTTTCATTGCTTTGTATCTTCCAAGGGCATCTTCTTGTTTAATTATTTAAGACACAGCTTGAAGAATGTGAGCAGCTGTTGCATTGAAATAACTGAAAGTTGCATAATTCCATGGAACTTCAGAAATTTAATCCTAGAGCTCGTCTCTGTACGTTTAATAGTGAGTTGGCTGTTTCCTACTGTACAGTTGACCACTAAAACTGGTATTTAGTAGTAGACAAGAAGCATTTAGTCATACACTTTACAGGACTGATACAATTTTACATGTGCTAGTCAATATGAATCCTCACCACAGCAGTGTGCTGACAAATCACGTATTCCCATTTACATTAGTGAAGCTCATACTTATCAAAGAGCACAGAAAGGGTTCCAGATGAAGACTGAAAATCAGGTTTTGGCTTCAATAGATTGTGTGTTCTGTTGCTCCATAAAGGATTTGCAGTTCCCCAAGTCAGGGCCAGGCTGTCATCTTTTGATGTTCTTTAATGATGCAACTCTGATGTGGCCAAAGCTGTTGTGGCAACCTTTAAAAAGCGGTGAAACCCCTGTCTCTATTTAGGTGTCACTGGTGGCAGGTTGTGGTACAAGTTTGACTTTGGTTAGTAAGATCCCAAACCCTGTAAAGCTTCCTGATACGTTCTGCAGAACAAGGTATTTCTCCGTTGGTTGCAGAGCTTGCACAAGATCCACATAAGCTGTTGCTCATGAGCTGTGTAAAGCAGCCTGAATTGCCAGTCTAAAGATGTCGATAGTCAGCACTCCAGCTTGTGTTGCTAAATCCATGTGGAGAGAGACAAGTCTTTATTTTGTATATGTTTTGAAATCAGGGAAAAACCTCTATAATCTTAAAACATGAATTTTCCACATGGGGGAAATGTTTGTTTTAAGTGAGCTTTATTTCTGAGCGCAGCCTCTGTACATCTGTTAGAAAGGAGAAGATAATGTTACTGTTCCATCATGGAGTCTGAGCATGGTGCAAGATGCCTTGTTTTCCATGCATCCTGATAGCATCCATGTTCCTGGTCCTACATTAAAACTGTTAAGCATCTCAGATATGTTTTAGGGAATGGTTTCTATGCTCTGACACTCACAGGTCTCTTCAGAATGAATAAACCTCTCAACACGGATTGTTGCTGTCTGGTAGATTTTAAGCATCTGGTCCTTCAGTGCTGCTTGTTGGGAATGCTGCTGAGATTCCTGTTTTGAATGTATTGTTGTGTGTTTTGCAGGAAGCCATTGAGAAGAAGGAACAAAGAGCAAAGCGCTTTCATTTTCGAGCTGAAGTGAATCTCGCCCAAAGGAATGTGGCTCTGGATCGGGACATGATGAAGAAAGGTAGGAGTTTATCCAACAACAAAGAAGAAAATATCCTTTTGTTTACTTCCTCACAGTCCCTTTGCTTGATTTATCCTATAATATTCCCTGCATCTCCAGAGGTTTTCTGAGATTATTGCCAAAAGAAGTCGCTTCTGGGTTTTTTCACCTTTTGAAGTTGTTATTTTATGAGCTGTTTGGCTGTTCTCAGTTCACTCCTTGTTTTATCAACCCCAGAAAGAAGATGACAATTTTATCTTTATTTACCTAGTGCTGCATGTCCAAGATTCATCTTCTGCCTCAATGCTGCTTTAAGAACCTTTAAATTCTGTGAACAGACCAGACCTTGAGCACTGTTTGTGTGTACAAGTGAAGCACACGGTGTCCTGTGCACAGTGAGAACAGATTCTGTGCTGTACACACAGTGAAGCTGGGCTGCTTGTGCCCTCAGATGGCAAGCTGGGCATGTTGGAATAGAAGCAGATCAGCCAGAAAGTGTATGCACAGCAGATCAGTGCTTCTGGCATCCAGTTAGTTGGACCTGCTAAGCCCTGTGGCCTGTAGCAGCTCTCATTAGATGATAACAAGTAGTAAAGTTTGTAAGGCAGTTTAATTGCTGTGTAGTACCTGCATCTACCGATGCCTGTTGTGTTACCTCTTTTTAATTCTCAATCTATCAAAGTTTTGCATTGTGGAAGAATAATTCAAGTGATGGTGTTTAGAATGGTGTACCTCATGCTTTGCTTTTATCAGGTTCCATTCAGCTTATTTAAAACATTGCTTTATAAACTCATATATTACTAATTCAACAGCTTCCTCGATAGGAATAAGTACCAATTGTATATCTCTACATTTGTGCAGCAATTCCTAAAGTGAGACTAGACACAATTTACATCTGTGGAGTGGATGAGATGAGTACACAGGACATCTTTGCCTATTTCAAGGAGTATCCTCCTGCTCATATTGAGTGGTTAGATGATACATCATGTAAGTAAGCGGAGTCTTTTGTCTGTAATTCTTACTCGTGTTTTAATGCCAGTAGTAGCTGTACCTCATATGTCCTAGTGGCTTTCAAAGTCACTGATACTTGTGTGTTAGTTTCCTTGTCATTTGCCTTAGTAAAAAAGGTTTAGAAGGAAATAATATAATATATTAATAATATACTATAAATATATAGTATATAGTGAAAATCAAACCCACTATCTGGCTGAATATTTGCTGTTGGAAGGAGATAGCACAGAACAACTTGCAGGCATCTAAAAGGGGGGAAAAAAAGGTATGAAATTACATCTTGACATACAGAGTATACCTGCTGTGAGTGTCACAGCAGCTGACACTGGGAGAGAACATGCCTGTGTGCAGTTAAGCAGGTTGGTTTTGTGCTGCGGAGGAGCAGACTTGTTGCCATATTTATTTAGTGCATTCTCAAGGAAAAATCAGTGGGTGGGAGAAGGCAGAGGCTGAATGTGATTTACATAGATTGGAAAAGGAATGTAAATTCGTGTTGCAAGGGCTGTTTCGGGGAGTAATAATGCAGTGAGATTGCCAGGAAGATAAAGGGTTGTTGACAGCCGCGTTTTCTTCACGATACTAAACACTGTAAGAGTTGTTTGCTCCAGGTGGGTGCTGGATCATGGAACTGGAAGGCTCTGAGATTGCCATGTGGCTAGAAATGCTGTAAATGAAATCATGCAAAAAGTAGGAGCCAGTGCAGGTTTTCCAGTTGGATTG
Source organism: Neopsephotus bourkii (assembly GCF_033783945.1). Classification (NCBI taxonomy): domain Eukaryota; kingdom Metazoa; phylum Chordata; class Aves; order Psittaciformes; family Psittacidae; genus Neopsephotus; species Neopsephotus bourkii. Next base: position 2,121,820 of record NW_026901640.1, on the reverse strand, counting down.
GGATTGCTGGAAACTGATTTATTAACAAGCATGCCTAAGACTTGAGAATTAGTAGCCTGGTTCCCTGGAATGACCCTGAAGGAATTACGTTCCAGTGCAAGGTAAAATACATGGTGTACTATTGGTAACCTTGGAGTCACTGTGCACGACAGCTTGAGGTGCACCCAGTGAGCACAGGGTGGCCAAAGAGCTGCTGTGGTGATGCATAAGCTGGCAGCTGCACAGCTTAACTCTGTATTTGAGGCTGCATTTCTAAGGTTGATGCTTAAGCTTTTTCTGTGTTATTATCCTTATTCTGAAGTGGTACGTGAGTAAATTTAGTGTGGAACCAGAGTGAGTTTGCAGTGCAGAGATGCAGGCTTCAGAGTCGTAGCAATAGTTTATCCAGTTACAGTTAAAACACATCTTCTTTACTGATTAATTTTCATGCTGTATGAGTTAGCATGGCAGCTACATGGTGAAAATGCAAGGAAAACCACTACCCTTTCAGCATAGATTTGTGTCACAGCATGGCAAAAGGTGTCACATTCCCCTCTGAATTATATCTTGAGGTGTCTTAGTGCAGAGGTGGGTTTAGATGGTGTTCTGTATTTCAAATTGAGCATAAAACAATAAAGGCTTTGAGTATGGAGGTGTGAAGAGCAGGTAGGCATACAGAAGTGGAAAGTCATTAGCCAGTCATTGAAGTTAGCACCAAAAGTGGGTGTTCTTCACCTTGTAAATTGTGTCTGTTCAAGTAGTTTGAGAGAGGCTTTTCTTCTGGGACACTGCATAGTTCTTGTGATACCTGATTACACTCTGCTTAACTGCAGAGCAGTAAATTACATTTGCTGCTGTATTTGCCCTGAATGCAGAAAGCTTTTGTTCAAAACCTGTTTCTAAGCAGTTTCAGCTCTTTTCAACTTTGATGTTTATGAAATGCTTTTAGTTGGCCTAATAAGTTATGTTTTAGTACCAGCTGCTGATACAAGGTATGTGCAAGGCATGTCCTGAATCATATGGTTAACCTGTGACACGATGATCGGTGCAAAGTGTAGGCTTTCCTATTTTCCTGCTTTTTTGGAAAAGATTAACAGAATCCCATAGTAAAGTCCAAGGTTGTGTTAAATTGCCAAAGGGAAAAAAATGAAGGCTTCTTTCTCCCCCCCTCTTAAAATACACTGACCCTGATCCAATATCCTACACTCAGGAAGCAGGCTTTGATACATATGATTGTGCATATCAGTCATTCTGGTTTGAATCGGTTGTTGTGCGTGTCCTCCAGCTTCCCATGTGTGTTCAGGAATGACTTCCCCTGCAGGAGGTGTATCTGGTTCCTTCTTTTGCCATGTCACCATAGGAGAGTGTTTCTGAACTTCTGTTAGCAGTTTCCAGTAAGGCAGTGTATGTGACTGATTATGCAAACTGCATTATGGTTTTGTGTGTGCTTTTATATGTCACAGGTAATGTGGTCTGGCTTGATGAAGTAACAGCAACACGGGCTTTAATTAATATGAGTTCCTTGCCTGATCAGGAGAAAACAAAAAGCAGAGAAAACAACGAAGAGAAGACAGCTGAAAAAGCCAAGAAAGGTAGATTGAGATATGCATATATAGATATCACCTAGTTAAATCAGTGCAACTTTAAACTTGGGCTTGGGTACTGCATAACCTGAATTACTGAAGGAGCTTCTATCGTATAGTTTCAGGTAAATGTATTCTGCCACTTTAAAAAAGGCTTTCATCTTGGAAACCTTTTGAAGAAGCTGCTTCTTAAAAGGTGGGTTGGAGCTAGACCAAAAGCAGTCATTCAGTCGATACTGAACGTGTTAGATATAGGGTCATATTCAGATATGGTATTTGTAGTGGTACTTTTGGCACAGAAGTAAGTCTGTGGCAGTAAAAGGATGAATTCCAAGTGTGGAAAAAGCAGGTGTAAGAAAATGTCCTGGTTTTGAAATACCACAGTTGATTCCTTTCTTGATGCATCACCATCCTTTATCGTTCACACTGGTGTGACAGGTTATCACTTCACCACTGTGTATGTCATCTCTAAATCTGGCCATTATACTTTCAAGAAAGCAGCACACTGAAAGGTCAGTTATACAAGAGCAAAGCAGTAAAATCACATCTTAATGTGGTGTTAAATCTGGTACCTGAGTGCCTGAATTGTGAATTGATTTTACTTCTATGGGCGTAAGTGAAGAATTGGGCGTTTGCTGCCTTAGGACAATTTGCTGTTAGGCTGGTGGGATAAATTGCTGTGGGTCCAAGCACTGTACAAAGCAAAGAGAGATGTTGTATTTATGAACTCTTCCACAGATTGTCCTTAAACATGCTTTATGAACAAAATGCATCACGCTTTATGAACAAATGTGGATCCTTCTAATTCATCCCCTTGTTGCCTTTCTCCGCAATGCAGTGGCTCCTCAACCATCCTTGTGGCTTTAATTTTGGGGCAAATGTTGATAATGCTTCAAGTAAGACTTGTTACGAAGTCAGGGATTAGTGACTGTCTTGTTTCAATGGATCATAAATACATGTATTTAATCTTCCTGGCTACAAGTTACACGTTGTGTTATCATTACACCGCATCTCAAAATAGAACCTGTCATCTAAATTAATCCTGTTCAGCTGGAAAAGTGGGATACTGGATAAAGTACAAACTGTTCACTTACAGCTTAAGGTGTGAGATGCATCCACATACATAAGAGTAACTGGCTTAGATGCATTCCTTCTGCCTCCCTTGGTGGGGGGGCAACCCAATATGAATTTTTTACTCTGAGCTAAAAAGAACCCTGAAAACTCTATATAAGCATCTCACAATTGTAGTAGTTCTGGAAGCGTGCACTCTTTTGTCAGTTATTTCACTTTGAAATGAAGTCACTCAGGTGGTGGTTTGGGGTTTTTCCTCCTGCTCTCCTAGAATATTCTAAGCTTTTGAATAATCACCTGGTTTACTTTGGTAGTATTGGATACTTGTGGGTACTCACAGCATTTTAAAGGGAAACTAAAGGAAATAAGCTGTAATTTGTCTTTTATGGTCTTGGCCTTGCTGATCTCTCTCGTACCCTGAAATGCAGTGTAACTTCATTTGCTTTCACAGAATTAAATTAATCCATGTGTGCTGCTGCAGGTGTGTATCTGCACAGTGGCTGCCTGGTTCATTGTATTCCGTGTTCATGTGTGCTTCACATTCCTATAGATGTTTGCTGTTTTGACTATCTCTGGGCTGTACAGAAGAAAGGATAACACTTTCCCTTTGATTTCAGAGACTGTAGGCAATAATAATCAGCTATAACTGACGTGCTAAATGGAGTTTATTTCCCCACCCCCAATTATTTTCCTTCTTAGAAAAACAGGAGGAAATCTCTGATGATGAGACGGAAGAAGGCGAGGTTGAGGATGACAATCCAAGTGATGTTGAGGTCAGTACAAAAGGGAAGTGAAAACACCATTATGGAAGTTTGGCTCTGGCTGGTGTGAAGCCTTCATAACATTACACTTTTAACTGTATATATTTGTAATTCATAATTTAATGATCAAAGTAAATTGGATGGGGAAATGATGAGTGCAGGTATGCTGTTGGTGAGAAAGCTTGTAATATAGAGTGTTTTGTGAAGAGTGATGGGGCATCCAGCATGTAAGAGCCAGACTGGCTGCTCTTTTCTGCTGAGAGGAGGCAATGAAAGAACAATAATAGCAGGCATAGGCAGTGCTTGAAAAGACAAATAGGGTTTAGAATGACCATAGGTATTTGTGGGAATCAGCATACACATTGATGCTTTGTAAATGGTGTAATCTTCACTGGCTGAATATAGAATAGGTGTGATTAGAATTTCTTTAGGAATGGCTTAGTGAGCACTATGGAAGTCTGAATTTCAGTTTCCATAAAGCAGATATAAATGGAAAAGAAAACCTTTCAGTCATTGCATGAGGGCATGAGAACCTGTTAGTGAAACCATTTAGACATGAACCAAGCAAAAAGGAAAAAGTCTCAGTGTCCAAATTGTGTTGTTGTCTGCATTTCAGCCATTAGGATAGTGTCATTTGAAAGTGACTGGATTTAATAATACGAGAAAATGTTATGAAGTAAGAGAAGGAAATATTTAAACCTTCAGGGAAAATCACAAATTCACATCAGTTTGTCAAGCAAAAAAGCAAATTATTTGAGCATAATTTGAAAAGTAACTTTCTTAATACTCAGCAGGTTGCTGCTCTCTAAGCAACCTGCTTTCATTCAACAGTAATCTTATTTTTGAGTCCAAAATACCTCTTTTGCCCCCCAAAGTTGGATGCCCTCTCCCAGGTAGAAGAGGATTCTCTCCTGCGTAATGATCTTCGCCCTGCCAATAAACTGGCTAAAGGAAACAAGCTGTTCATGAGATTTGCTACTAAAGGTAAATGACCAGCTTAACAAGCACAATGAATTCTTGCTTGTTGTAGTTTTACGTGTTGACTAATCACTGACTCAAAGTACCTGATTTTCTATTTGCACAAGTGTTAGTTTCTTTGCTAATCGTTAGGTATTAAGATTTTGCAATAAATCCACATTTAATGTGTAAGTTAAATCCAGTTCAAGTTGTATGAAAACTGTGGTGCTTACATCTTGGGCTCAGGGCATTCTTGCAAATACCACAGAATAGGTTTTATGATGCCCTTCTCCATAGGGGTAAACCTCCTGGTTTATTAATGAGAAATTAATTAGAGATGCTGATGAGATATTAGTGGCAATTCTTTCTAAATACAGTTGAGATGTGAAATGATATTTATGAGTAAAAAGAAAATCCATATGATTTCTGGACCATGAAGGAAGTGACACATCCATAAGGAAAAGAAAGGTCATGAGGAAGGTAAGTACAGCCTCCAGCAGTTACAGGGGGATGGAATGCTCTGTGAAATGATATGTGGAAACTCAGCCTTGCTAGAATCAAGTTTCTAGACACAAAACTATGGTGGTAGGAGAAATTCCAGTGGTGTCAGCAAAGCTGTATCCTTCAGAAGGAGATTGAAGTAGTGCTGATCTGTAACACATAGTCTTGCTTTCCCTCGGTGGCTTTGACTGGAGGGTTATGTATTTTTGTGCTGGTGTTGTAAGATACCTTCTAAGAGGGAAATGTTCCTTTAATTTATGTTTTTTCCAGATGATAAGAAAGAGCTGGGAGCTGCAAGGCGAAGCCAGTATTACATGAAATATGGCAATCCCAACTATGGAGGCATGAAGGGGATTCTGAGCAATTCATGGTGAGTATTGGATAGAGGAATTGGAATATTGCAGGATGAGAGAGTCTGAAATGGTTTTAATTTGTGGATTTTCTTTCTATTTGGTTCATGAAGATGCTCCTTATGTGTAAATAATGTTTTTACAACAGACTGTGCAAGGGGAGCATTTTCCCATGAAAATAAAGAATGTCTGTATTCAAACCAGCCAGATTTCTGATGTAAAAGTCTGTCTGCTGTTAAAGTGAGTGATAACTGTGTATGCTTAATCCAGGACTGAATATGGCTCATTCATTGTGCCTCTCCTGTGACAGGAATGTCATTCTTTTTGTGGTGTTTCAGGAAACGAAGGTACCATTCCCGCCGAATCCATCGGGATGTGATAAAGAAAAGGACACTTATTGGGGATGATGTTGGCTTGACTCCTCCTTACAAACATCGTCCCTCAGGTAATGGATGCTGGTATCTCAACCCTGTAAGAACACAGCTGGGGAATGGAGGGCTGGGAATAGCCTAAATCAGTCCTTCATCTGATCCCTGTAGTGCATGGAAGCAAAATCCAGCTTTGTACTTGAGCAGGCTTCTGAGATAATGAACACCATGGACTGCTTTTGTCCGGTGGGGATTTTCTTCCACTTAGGCTATTCTGTAATATAGATGCCACTCTGTATTACACTCTGTTCTCACTTTAGCCTTAGAGAGCCACAAAAGACTTACTTGTAGTGGATCATTAATTACAGTGATACCCCTGCATTAAAGTACTTCGTATGAATGACAAAATCCAGTTTATCAGAAGTAATTTGCTTTGCTCCAGGCTTAGTAAATGTTCCCGAAGAGCCTATTGAGGAGGAGGAAGAAGAGGAAGAAGATCAGGTTATGGATGAAGACGACAGAGTTGTGGTAGAGTACCGCGATGAGCTGCAAGCTTTCAAGCAGTCCCGAGAGCGTAGTGCAGCCCGAAGGTCAAGTGCAAGTGCATCTGATTCTGATGAAATGGACTATGATCTTGAACTGAAAATGATATCAACGCCCTCTCCCAAAAAGAGCATGAAAATGACAATGTATGCAGACGAGGTGGAGTCACAACTGAAAAACATTAGGTAAAAGTTTCTCCTTCTTTAAAAGGGTCAGTGAAAAGGCATTCTGAGTTAGTGACAGAGCTGTCGCAGCTTAAAGGCAAACTGTCAATGCTCCCTTTTCACTCCTTAACCTAATTTTGTAGTAGGTATTAAAAATAAATACAAAATACAGCCAACAGTGATACAGGCTTTTGATTACAATTAACATCTTTCAGATGGAATCATAGAATAGTTAGGGTTGGAAAGGACCTTAAGATCATCCAGTTCCAACCCCCCTGCCATGGGCAGGACACCTCACACTAAACCATGCCACCCAAGGCTTCATCCAACCTGGCCTTGAACACCTCCAGGGATGGAGCATTCACAACGTCCCTGGGCAACCCATTCCAGTGCCTCAGCACCCTTACAGTAAAGGATTTCCTCCTTATATCCAATCTAAACTTCCCCTGTTTAAGTTTTAACCCCTTACCCCTTGTCCTATCACTACAGTCCCTAATGAAGAGTCTCTCCCCAGCATCCCTATAGGCCCCCTTCAGATACTGGAAGGCTGCTATGAGGTCTCCATGCAGCCTTCTCTTCTCCAGGCTGAACAGCCCCAAATTTCTCAGCCTATCTTCATACAGCTTCCCTTGCAGATTCTGTAACCCTCCTTATTGATAATGACGGAGCTCAAAAGCAGAATCAACAGAAATTAACGCAAGCAAGCACAATTAACTTCTTGCATTTCATAACTAGGCCAGGAAGAAATAACTCAATAACTGCTCTTTCTTTTCCCTTTACTCCTTCCTCTTCCTCAGAAAGAAGAATAACCCCCGAGTGTTGATGACAAAAAGGAATTTGTTTGTTATGGGCATATTAACCAAAATCACTTATGTTGTGGATTACTGATATCACTTTAATATGTCCCTTCTGTAGTCTCATTAGACTTCATTATAACATCAAGTCCTTTAACAGTTTTGAGGCTGCATAGCTGCTCTGAATTTTGACACAGAGGCACAGCCTTAAGGAGAGAAACTCAGTATTTGCTTTGCAGTAGATACTGAGATATTCATGTGATGATTGATAAACTTGGATTCTGACTGGAATATGAGCTCTTCCCAGTCATGTTTTACCACTGTTTCTCAGTTTAGAGATCCTGATATTACTGTTCTCTATGAAGTAATTTTACATTCAAGAGGACTTCAGAACTGTGCTAGGCTTCATTTCATTTAAGGGATGTGAAATCTGTTACTTTCTTTAGGAATTCCATGCGAGCAGATAGCATAGCAACCAGTAACATCAGAAACCGGATTGGCAGTAAAGGATCATTAGAGAAAGTGGCAGATGTGAGACTACTGTTAGAAGAAAAACGTCAGAACAACAGTGGGCCGCGTCATCCAAACAGCACTGTAAAATCAGGTACTTGTCAACTCCTACATTGTGCAGAACTTGACTGGCTCATTAAAAGGGATATCTTCCTTTTTATGTCTGTGCTCCGTTGCAAGTAACCTGAGGGAGTCCTGTTCAACACCAGTTTCTGCATTCATGCAGTTTGAGTTGGCACCTAAGTCCTGTAACTCCCTTTGCCTTCATCTTTTTGTTTGAGCCTCCTTTAAGACAAGAAATACCCAGCTAAAACAGGCAAACTTCAGAAGGCAAGATTCACATTGTGGGTTAAATAGCAATATATTTAGGGTTCTCGTATTCTTGTTTTCATTGTCTTCTGCAAAATACCAAGCAGTATTAGAAGTCCAAAGCAAGGTGTCTCTTATCTGGAAGGAACTGCTGGAGCGTACCTCATGCTGGATGCATACATGCTGTGCTCCTAAAGCAGAAATGGAGCAAGCCATAGGGTACAATCTCTTGGATAGAGCACAATCTGAAAGCATTAAATGTCAAATTTATTGCCAAGAAAAAAGAAAGATTAGATTTGGATACACTGTATTGCAGCCATTGCCAGGACTGAAATCTGAGTATGAAAAAGACCAGAGAATCTGTCTAGTCTTAAGTTGTACACATGGTGAATGAGCATAAAACTAGCTGGTAGAGCTGGAATAAAGGCAGCATGGCTTTTGTCATTTTAATCACTTGAAAATATCCCCAGATGTGCGGCGAAGACTGGGAAAGAGACCACATTCTCCAGAAACTAAACCTCCAAGTAGTACCTCTGCTTCTCGTCGAGAGCCCATATCAGATGTCCACAGCCGGTTAGGACTCCCCAAACAAGATGTTAAAGGCCTCTACTCTGATACCAGAGAGAAGAAGTCAGGTTGGTTTTATGGAGAAAATGCAATGCTGCAATTCCTTTTGGGTTTAGAGTATAAGGGAAGTGTCAGCAGCAAATCGTGAAGGATGTTCTTTAGTTTCACTGAATCAGCAAATGTTTGTTCAGAGCTTTGAAATCTAAACAGATGCAGGTTGAGCTGAGTATTTTATGGAGTAGTAGTTTTATATAGGTATGCTTGGAAGTAGGGGACTACTTTAAAACTGAGGTCAAAACAGAGCACTAAACCAAGTGTCATGAATGCAGTGGCACTTCAGACCTGCATGTATCATTCTCTGCAGATGGGAAGCAGGGAGCAAGACCTTCCATGTTTTAGTTTCAAGTACTGCTTCAAAGCTTAGGAAGTTCCATAGAATCATAGAATAGTTAGGGTTGGAAGGGACCTTAAGATCATCCAGTTCCAACCCCCCTGCTTTGGGCAGGGACACCTCACACTAAACCATGTCACCCAAGGCTTTGTCCAGCCTGGCCTTGAATACCACCAGGGATGGAGCATTCACAACCTCCTTGGGCAGCCCATTCCAGTGCCTCACCACCCTAACAGGAAAGAACTTCTTCCTTATATCCAATCTAATCCATGCCAAACATGATAGTGGGAGAAGGATGAGGAGTTTAAATGAATTCAAGCCTAGGTTCCTCAGACTTCCTCCAGCGTTCCTCTTAGCCCTTGTCTTCCTAAAAGATGTTTGTTTTTCATCTGACCAGGTAATTTATGGACCCGATTAGGGTCTGCTCCGAAGGCCCAAGAAAAGACTTCTGATAAACCTGAGAAACCTGTGGCAGCTCCAGAGGAGGACGACTCAGAGCTCCAGCGGGTTTGGGGTGCTCTCATAAAGGAGAAAGAACAGTCTCGGCAAAAGAAGAGCCGGTTGGATAATTTACCATCCCTACAGATCGAAATCAGCCGAGAAAGCAGCTCGGGATCAGACTCGGAGTCATGATCGGGTTTACATCCCCATCCTCAGCATTAGAACTCTGCAGTGTGGCAGGATTTCCTTTGCCCAAAAGCTGGACCCTGGCAAAGACTCTGCAGTGAAGGTTCCAGAAGTGTCTCTGTTCCTTTTCTACAAACCAGAGATGCAAACACCACTTGAAACCTGAAGCAATCACGTTTGTCTGGAGTCTGTGGTGTGCCCTGTGTTACGTAGGGCATTGTCATATATGTTTATTACAGCAAACCTGTAGTTTATTCTAGCAAAACACTTTTCCTCCCCAAGCTTTGAAGTGAAAAGAAGAGGCAGAGATGCTCTGTATTTTTAAGACCTTTTTTGTTCTTAATGTTTTTAACACGGAGGCTTTTAACAACGTATTTTACACAGTCCTTCCAAAGAACAGGGCATTTCATAACCAACATCATTGCCTTGCCCTTCTGGCTCTTAACCAGCACCTTTCCTTTCCTCTTGAAGTAATAACAAGTAAAGCCCTTCCTGGGTGGGCAGCCAGCAGGGATAAGCTTGAAAGGGGACTGTCACGTTCCCCTCCTCCAAAATACTGGATGTGAATTGGAAGTTAAACGTATTAGTACGGTGGAATTCTACGTAGTATCCAAGTAGCATCCGGGCTTGAGGAGTCCTGCTTGTTTCTTTAGGTGATACCATGTTCTGCTGCAGTAGGGATGGTCAAGACTGCAAAGTTGGAGGTTTGAGAACTGTGTAAATCGCCAAGGGTTTCAGTTTTTGTTGTTGCTGTTACACAATGAGAAATCCCATTTCTTTCATTTCCTCTGTGTTCTGTTCTGAAGAAATCTAACAACTGAACAGCATCAGTTTTTCTACTTGCGAGGATTTTCCTGTTGGCCACGGTGAAAGCTATAGTAGTGTTTTCCTATATGCTGTTTAACTATATATATATAACTGAAAGAGAAAAGGAAAACTCTAGGATCACTGTCTCATGTCAATACTTTTGGACGTTCTTCCTGTATTGTTCATGTGGATGTGGACATGGTTGACTTGTTACATTCAGATTTTTTTTACCTGCATCCCCTCTCTAGGTAGGGAAAAGGTTTGGTCAGCGTGCAACTGTAGTGACATGTTGCCTGTGGCATATATTTGCATTGCCAGTGGTTTGAAATAAGGAATGATGCAGCACATACCAGCCTGGTAAACAGAACAGGTAGCAAAGCCATTGCTACATTTGGATAGGCTGAAAAATCTCTTTGTGTTGTCCCTCTTTCCTATGTTCTCAGTCCAAAATGTCTCTCAATCTCTCTTCCCCTTCCTGCTTTTTAACAGACACAAGTTTTATCTTTTCCCTCCCTGGTTTTGTACTAAGCTGAAGTAAGTCTGAGGCTTTCCCAAAACGAGGAATCTGCAATTAACTTTTCTTACTGCTTTATTATGATAAAGAATAGCAGCATGGGAAACAAAAGGTAAAATGAAAGGTACAGTGACTGGAAGGTATCTGGGGACTGACTGGGCTTAAAGCCTTATTATTTCCTCTTTTTGTGACACTCATCCTTGGTTTTCTATTTAATTATTGACTATATAAATATGTCTCATAAAAGTCCTGTTGAGAGTAAATGACTGTAATGTTTGATCACTGTAAGAGTTCATCTTAATGTGTGCTTTCATCAGTACCCCCTCCAAAGCTTTCAAATACAATCATGCCCATTTCTCAACATACAGATAAAATTTATTTAACCAGTGTCTTTTTGCCAGTAAATCTTTGTTGTGTTGCTGCTTTGAATCCATTGTGGCCTTCCCTTTTCCCATTGTGACCTTCCCTTTTCCCATTGTGACCTTCCCTTTTCCCATTGTGACCTTCCCTTTTCCCATTATGGCCTTCCCTTTTCCTGGGAGGAGATGGTAGATATGAATCATGCAGCTGACCTATAAAAACAGGCTTCTGTGTTGTTGTGGACCCTTGCATGTGTTTAAGCTCAGCCACAGGTTGTAGATGTTGCTGATAACCACTGTTTCCATGTGAATACTCGTATCTTGAGCCTGGTGAAGGGCAGGATGGGAAGAGACAATCTCTTAACTGTGATAGAAAAGCTCTGAACTCATGGATGTTTGAAATCAAGACAAGCAGCATAGGCAAAGGCTTGTGGTTGAGGAAGAGGAGCTGTTAACACTGGTTCTGTCTTCCAGATAGTCATAAACACACCTTTAAATGCCTCCACATTAGTTGGGTCTGTTGCAGTTATGGTTTAGAGGGGAGGGTTTTCTGTGTTAATGACACCACAGTAGCTTTGCTGCAAGAAAAAATAGAGGTTTGGTGTTGAAGGGACTTACAGAGTGGGGTTTTTACTACTTGTTTGCCTGGTTTTGCTTTTTGGGTGATACACAGAGAAGCCTTAATATTTGCTGGTATCAGGAATTCTAGCTTTGGTCTTTAGTTCCCTGCATGTGAACTGCTGGGTTTTGCTCATTCAAAATGAGCACTGAATCTTCAGTGAGTGCTTTATCAACACAGTTAACTGCAACCTGTTTGACCTGGAGAGAGAGAGATTGTATGGAGAGTTGTGTTCTGAGTCCCCTTCTATGGTACTAAAATGAACTTGTGTTGAGAATTGCACAAGGAAAAGTTTGGCTTTTGCTGGAGGGAAAGATGCGTCTGGATTTTGGGTGATTCCGCACAGGACCACGGAATCCTTCCTCTGGGAAGGTTTTGCGATTTAAATCAGGGTCTTTTGAATTTTGTGGGGTTCTATAAGGTGATTTGAATGTGTAGAAGAAAGAGTTGTGGGGGCTACAGGCTCTGTGCCTGCAGCTGCCCTCAGGCAGACTCTCAGTGTGTGACATTGATGGGAGACTTGAAAGAGAGGGCTTTGCTTTTCTTCTTGAAGATGATGGCCCATGTGTTTTAACAGGGAAAAGGAAAGCAAAATAAACCCCTTATTTTCTGTTCAAAATGACATTAAAATGTGAAAATAACAAATCCTATATTTAAGCAGCTGTTCTGTCCCAAATAAAAATGGTCTGGAATCATGCTGACCCGTCCCAATGTGCTGGAACACAGATGATACAGAGCAGAGCTGCATCAGTTCGCAATGAGGAGCTTGTGGGTGCTCCCTTGGCTGTCCTAAGAGAGGGGATTGTGCCTTTCTGGGGACCAGCTCATGGAATCCCAAAATCCCGGGTTGGAAGAAGCCTCAAGAATCATGTTCCAACCTTTCTAGGTAAGCATGACCTAAACTAGTTAGTGGTGCCGGCACCCTGGCTTGTTGAGCCTTAAAGATACCCAGTCTTGGGAAATCCAACACTTCCCTGGGATGATCCCAGACTATTCCATCATTATCCCAATGGCTGGTTATTCTCAGTGTGACAGATTTTCCTCTTGTGTTCAGTCAGAATCTCCGCAGGAGTAACTGATGCCCATCACCCTTTTGCCTTTTCCATGTGTGTAAGTAGTGAGTCTCCATCTTCTTTGCAGCCACCCTTTAACTACTGAACAAACCCAGTTTTTCCTGTCTTCCCTCACACGCTTCCCAGTCCATGGATCATCCATGTGGTCCTCTGAACCCTCTCCAGCCTGTCCACACCTTTTTGCATAGCAGGGAATTGTAGTCCATGTGTGGCTTGACAAGTGCTGAGTAGAACAGGACAATGATACCTTTATCTCTGATGATGCTCTTGATGTCCCTCTGCATCCTCTCGGTTTCCTCTGCTGCATCTGCACACTGTTCACTCACACTGATGGGGATCCAGGTGCAGCCCGTCCCATCCCAGCTGTGATGACCCCACTCTCCTGCCTCCAGGATGCCTAAAATCAGGGATCCCCATCCTGGTGATGCTCAAAGCAGCTCCAAGTCCCTCCTCCTTCCCGTGCCCCGCTGCAGGAGATGGATGCTTCCAGCTCCCCCCGCCTTGCTGCAGCAGTGGTACGGCTCTCCCCCCCTCCGTGAAGTGGTACGTTCCAAGCCTTTATAAACGGTCGCCGCCACATTGGGGCCCTTTCACCGTGCTTGCAGGGGTGTGGGTAAGGCAAGGAGGGGGCGTGGGGCGGTTGGGCATTAAAGGTGGGCAGCTATGAAGCAGCCATGAGGTGGGGCCCGCACCCCCGCGCCCGGCAGTGGTGGTGTCCGCCGGTCCTCGGTCCCCAGGGCCGTTGGAGCTGGGCCCGACCATTCGGGAAGCGCAGGGAGAGCGGGCCGTGTGGCGGAGAAGGGAGGCCTGTGGCATGGCGGGATGTGGCGCTGACTGCCTACGTCCCCACAGGGCCGGACATGGAGGTGGGAACCGGCACCGGGGCCCCGATACCGCGTGAGAGGGGCCGGGACCGCGTTGGGGCCGGTGCGAGCCCATCCTCGGTGAGTCGGAAGGGGCATGGCGGGGGGGTGAGGCAGGGTCAGGCACCGCCATGCCTGAGCTGTAGGAAGGACAAAAGGGCATGGAGCTGTTGGAGCAAGCCCAGAGGAGGCCGTGGGGATGATCAGGGACTGGAGCAGCTCCTGTGTGAAGATAGGCTGAGAAACGAGAAGGCTGCGTGGAGACCTCATAGCAGCCTTCCAGTATCTGAAGGTGGGCTATAGGGATGCTGGGGAGGGACTCTTCATTAGGGACTGTAGTGATAGGACAAGGGGTAAGGGGTTAAAACTGAAACAGGGGAAGTTTAGATTGGCTATAAGGAAGAAATTCTTTCCTGTTAGGGTGGTGAGGCACTGGAATGGGTGCCCAGGGAGGTTGTGAATGCTCCATCCTTGGCAGTGTTCAAGGCCAGGTTGGATGAAGCCTTGGATGAGATGCTTTAGTGTGAGGTGTCCGTGCCCATGTCAGGGGGGTCGGAACTGGATGATCTTAAGGTCCTTTCCAACCCAAACCATTCTATGAAGGGCTCAGCATGGGAGTTAAACCCAGGTTACATTTGGTTGCCTCCTCGTGAGCCTTCGGTTGCTTTCGGGCTGGCCTTTGTTGCTGGGGCAGAGGCCCCGAAGGGCTGTGGAGGTAACGCTGCGGTTAGCACATGGCATTCCTGTGCTTCCATGGGGATTCAGTCTTAGAGTGATATATTTAGCAATGGGATCACTCCCATCAGAGGGCTGGAGCATCTCTCCTGTGAGGAGTGACTGAGAGTTGGGGTGGTTCAGCCTGGAGAAGAGAATATTCCCAAGAGACCTTATTGTGGCTTTTTAGTACTTAAAAGGGGCTGTAGGGAAGATGGGAAGGGCTTTATCAGAGCCTGTTGTGGCAGGACGTGGGTGATGGTTTTAGGGCATTGATCCTGAGGTCCTGGTTTTGGTTGGGGGTTAGTTTGTTCTCCTGCATAAACCTACTTTATAAATGTACTTTATAATAAGCTATTACTTTAGAAACCTACTTTTTTCCTAAACTCACTGCACTGACTCTTCCAGTAATGCTGCTTTTCTTTATCCCCACAGCAGGAAGATGACTTGAAGTAAAAAAGGTAAGTTTAACTTGTACTAAGATGTATGTAAAGTTGTTGGTGCAAAGCAGTTAATGCAGGACAGTTAATAAAATATAACATGTAGCAGTTACATCTTAAAGCAGATTAGCTCAAACCTCGTTTTACATATCATTAAGAGCTAATACTTTTCCTAAACCAAAGGGGAAACGGACGACTGTTAGTTCAGGGTGAAGCACTTTGTGGTGTTTGAAGGGCTCGGGTACAAAAGTTGGCTGTTGATGATGATAACCCTGAATAGGAAGTGCCGTCAGATGCGATAACTGACGATAGCATCCTCACGTGTCTGAAACACAGCTGCGTGCCTGCCGAGTTTGGGTTCTTGTTTGTCTTCTAGAGCGAATGGGGTAACCCTTAAATATGCTTGCTGTCTGGGAAAATTGCTCTTGTATCTTAACATAGCTCCATGTCCATCTATGTCACTGTCTGCAGAGCCTGGCTTTCCCGATGAAGGGGACATAGGGAGGAGATTGCTCTTTGGAGATGGCCCTAATGTGAAGGTGAGTGATGAATTTAGAATCATAGGGGTTGGAAAGGACCTTAAGATCATCCCATTCCAACCCCTTGCCATGGGCAGGGACACCTCACACTAAACCATTTCACCCAAGGCTTTGTCCAGCCTGGCCTTGAAAAATTCCACTGACTCACATAGAGTTTTGTACCATGTGGGATCTAAATTGGGAATAAATGAGGTTTATGGGCTGCAGAAACCCTCAAGAAGCATACTCCATAACTTGAATCGATCCGCTTTCCCTCCTCTCATCCTCAGTATTCAAAACCTGATGCTTATTTCCTGGTATCTGTATTTAGGTGTAGCTTGCAGGCCTCTGTTGCCATGTACTCATTGTTCTCACGTCTACCAGGTGATGTTATAGCTCTTCACAAGTCCAGCAGAAGGCAGTGAGACAGCAAGAGCAGGAGATACCTCCAGGTGAGTTTAATACTTGGTGTGCTGTTAGTTTAACGTGATGGGGTTTGTCTGCAGTCTCAGAAACATGACCTACATGAGAGCAGTCCCATTGGCTGTGTTTCTGTCTGTATATTCTTAGCTCTAGAAGTATAATAATTGAAGTTCTAGGCCAAAAAGTATTTTGTAATAAAGCATGGGCAGCAGATGCGTAAGAGCCGTTGTCTTTCGCACTGCGGTTTTGCTTGCTAAGGTTCTGTAGAGCAAAGGGATAAAGGTCTTCTTTCTGCTAGAAATCAAGATATCATGTGATGAAACTAACCACAAGTTGCTGGAATTACCGGCAGATTGACTGGTGGTGAGCAAAGGGTTTTCTGATGATATCCCTTACATTAGCAAATGGCTTGGTACTTGCTGGGAATGGTTAACTCACCCCTGCTGTTGTGTTACAGGTGAGAACATCTTGTCTGAGGGAGGAGGAATCCAGCAAAACCTGTGTGTGAGCTTGGAGACCAGTGTTTGTACCTAAAACATAAAGAAATGGTCACAGTTACACTCTTTTGATGGCATATCTATTAAAATCCTATCTCAAAGCAAACAGCTGGGTCTGGTTTTGTCACTTGATGCACTAAGGAATGACTTTCCATTACACAACACGTTTTTAAAAGCCATGCTGAGCACTCCTGGAATTCACTATAACATAAAGGAGATGTATACACACCACAGTGTAATTGCTGCAGATAATTAGGTTTTAGTTGTGTCAGCATCTATCTGGTATTTGGCAGTTTGCTTTAAGCAGTTTAAACAAGTGATGCTTACACTGCTGCTGTAATTACTGGAGAAACAAGGCCTTAAATACCTCTACAGCAAGAAGAGCAAACACAGCTATTTCTGTAGCTTATTTCCAGGCCATTTCTTCATTATTTTGGCCTCAGTCTGTTTTGAAGTCATCTACAGATGTAGCAGAATCTGTCCCTGCATCAATAGTATTCTAGCTAAGTAATGGTCCAAATGTGTGAATCTAACATCAATCACCAGATGTAGAGAAAGGGAAGAGAGGTTCAAACTCTATGGGAGGTGTGGAATGTTAAGAGTCTCATCAAGCCTGGAGTGACTGAGCACGTCCACCAGACGTTACTGATCGTTTTGTCCACTTGGTGTCAGCAAGTGAAAGATTTTGGTACAGCTTTTAGTGTGCTTTCTGAGGAAGGTAAACTTCATTAAGATACTAGTTCCTTGTGAGCACACACTCGTTCTGTGCCAGCAAGGACTGAAGGAATGTTAACTGTACAGCTCCAGGTAAAAGACACTTTGGTATTCCTTCTGAAAGCAATGAAACTTGGACCCAGTGGGGATGTTGCCTATTAAAGAGCCATTCAGGACAGGCAACAAACCAGTCAAAAACAGGTATTTTCTCATGAGTAATAGTTACTGTAGTAATTCAGGTTAACAGTTCTTTGCTGTCATCAAACAAAGCAGGGATTTGTAGTCCATTAAACCACTGTTACCAGTGTAAGCTTGCTTGTTTCCATGATGGGACATGGGGAAATGGTGACAGTGGGACATAAATGTGACTCCAGTCCTGGCTCAAAGATGATGCTTCAGGGACTGCCCCAACTGCAAAGGCCTGGGTCTGGTTTCTTGTGTGATTTAGCTCCTGATACCTGAAAGAAGGAAGATGCTGTGACTTGGTGCTCCCCGTCTGCCATCACAGGGCTGTGTCCATGGAGTATGCAAAGTGTGCTTGGAACTGATTAGTTTCTTTTTATCTATCTGATGCATTTGAGCAGTTGGAAGAACAGGTTACTCCAATGTTCCTTTTCATTAGTGTCTGAAAGTAGAATTGCTTTCTGTTCCCAGCATTTAAAGAGAACTTACTTTTGCCTGATTTTAAGAGCTTGTGTATTAGAACATGTCAACAGAAGATGGTGTAGTACACATTGGAACTAAAAATGGTTTCAGAGCAAAATGCCCTTAGGAACAACTCAACAAATTCTTCTGTGACTTTAATTTGCTCAAGATGGGTTTGCTGCAGCTTGGTGTTTTAATTGTTTGGTTCTTTCTAGTATGTGTCAGAACCATTAAAATGGAGAAGAGTTGATCTGGGAATACTGTGAACAGGAAAGTGCCTGGGTTTATTGAAGTTACAAGTTGGTATCTATGATAGTTAACCATTCATGAGTTTCATTTTAGTATTACTTGTTTATTGTGTTCATCAAAACCAAAGTTCCTCAGCAGGGATCCTCTAACAGGCTGGGGTTTTAAAAGGAATGAATGGAAAAGTGTTATTCCTATTGGAACATGGAACAAAATAGAGGGCCCAACCATATTACTGTGATCTTTCAGGGGAGCCGAGATAATCTCACTATTCATCTCGCAGTGCTTATGGGGGAGGAGAAATGGAGTCATTCTGTTTTGATTACATTTGGAGCGCATCAGCTTCAGAGTGTTGGGGAATAAGCAAGAGGAATAAAAAGATCCTGATTTAAAAATACCATTATTTTGGCTTTTCTAAAGGTTTAAGAGAACGGTTGGCAGGAGGCCCTGGCACTCACCAGCAGCCAACAACCATGGATGGACCTGAAATAGATGAGAGGATTAAAGCAGAAAGCAAAACCAGTGAAGCTCAGTGTGGCTGAGTGCCAGCTCTTAGCAAGGAGAGAGATGGCAACGTCATGTAGTAATTCATTTGTGAGAGAAAACAGTGATTACGTGGTAGCTGCAGAATACGTGCTCTGACTGCTGACCTGATGGAGAGTAGCTGCTCCATGTAGTAGCCTTGCTGTTTGCATCTCCCCTCCTGTATGAGATGGTGTAGAGGATGCCTTGCCAGTGTTTGGCTTCCTTTCTGTAAATCACAAGCTCCACATTTCCTATAAGTGCTGGTTATCATCATTATTTCTTGATTAGTAGTATAAAGCAATCAGATCTCCATCAGCATTGAAATCACTCATGCAAACCCATAAATTACTATAATTAATATATCCCAGCTATTAGCTAAAATCTAAAGATGTTCTTTCTTGGCTTGGTAGCTGCTGTTTCAGCTCCATCAGTTTTAGCTGGCTGTAGCCACATAACGAGAAGGGAGGAAGGGGTACACTATATTTTACCTTTTCAGAACAAAATAAGCCCTAAATTTGGAAGCTTCACTCCTTTTCTGCTGCAGGCAGATGGAAAAGCAGTTAATCCTTCACCTCTGCTCCCTCTTGTTTAAATTAGTGAAAGAGAAGCAAAGCCCCATCAGAGGAGTTGCTGTTCTCTAGCAAGGAACAACTGAGATGATATTAGTTTTATGCCAGGGAAATTTATGGGTTTGTTTTCTTCCAACTGCCACATTAGCAGATGCTTTGTCTCTTGTAACCTCAGATGCTACAGGCAACTCAGAGCGAGGAGTGGAGGCTCAAAACAGGGGGTGTTTGACCTTTCTCATGCAGGCTCAGTGCTGTTCATAGCTTCTGATGGGCCTTGTGCTGCCAAAGCTTTGCCACATCTCATATCTTCCTATGAAGAACAAGGCTGACACATCATTTAGTGGTCTGGTAGGATGACAAACACCTTCTTTTGTGAGTTCATGTAATTTAGTGTCTCAATTTTAGGCTTAAAATCAAGTTTTGGGTGAATGTTACCAACTGCTCCCAATACTTAAAACTGTAAGATTTTAATGGGTGGAACTTGATTTAGAGCATGCAAGAAGGACAGAACTAAAGAACAAAAAGCATTTTGTGCTCCTGTACTTGAATACAGGAAGGGGGAGAATAACGTTTGCCCTGTGTTACCTCCTGAAGCTGGAGCCCACAAGATGGTGCAGTGATCAAATTCAGGTTTATCATAGAGAAAGAGCCTTGGGAGAATCTTGTTTGGGGATACACAGTTTTACTGCTGGTTCCTTCCTGGTTGTCTAATGAGATTTGCACCTTTAACATGCAGAGCATCCCTTGCACAGTGAAAAGACCCCTCTTTATCTGGCTGTTAGTAATGGTTGTTAGTGCAGCACCACCAAGGGCTGAACCTCTCTGTTTTCTTTGATGCTATACAAGCTCTCCCAGTCCCAAAGTGGTTTTGCTCTAAGCAGACATCAGTGACACAAGAGTGTGTGAATAAAGTGTATAATTAGAAGACAAAAGAGTTAAAATTCAGGTTTCTTTAGTAAAGGATTATCTGCTTTTCACTCCAATGCAGTGATTGGAGGGACTTCAGCCCAGCTGCTTGGTAAAGCCCTGCTGTGCCTCCTTGGTGGTGCACATCGAGCATCAGCTTAGCTGAAGTCAGTGGACACCTCCCATCCTAGTACCTGTGTGTGGAGCTGTAAACCCTGAGCAGAGCACACATGAGAGGATCATTGCTAGGCTGCAGATTGGGTTTGGAACCCTGCTGTTTGAATCAAACGGGAACATTCAGAGTTCCAGCCCCAAGAATTCAGGCCATTCCTGTACGTGCTGGTTTTTGGCTGTTGGTCTCCTGCTGATGTTTGCAAGTCAATACTTGGCTTTTCTTTGTAACAGCGTTTTGAGTTGTAATGATTTGTGATAGAATAACTGCATAGTGCAGCTGCACCATGAGCTCTCTAAACAGTGAAATAATCCGTATTTCTAAAGCTGCTTATGGCTTTCTGGTGGGCTGCCCGTGGGGGTTTTAATGCTTTTAATTTCTTCCTTAGTCTTCTGAATGGTTTCCTTGTTTGTGCTTTTTCCTTATCCTTTAGGAGGATTCTCCAGGTTTGGTTTTCTTCATTTCTCCTGTATTCTGTACGCATGCTGCCTGCACTTGATGTTTGCATTGCCTATGGGTTTGTATTCAGTGCAGTTATCACTGACGTTGTAACTGCGGAATAGGGTTGAGGTTTGATAGCACATTCAGAGATACCTTCCTAGCTAAGGCTAAGCTTATCACCCATATAATAAATAGCCCTGAACAGTTTAAACTTTATTAAATACCTGGGTCAACATTTGAGTGGTGTTTGGTTCTTATCTGACAGCAAAGGCAATACTGATGTATTGATGATCCATGAGTATGCACAGCAGTATAACGTGGCCTACAACAACAAGAGATGAAATGCTTTATCTAGTGCTTTGCATCTCTTGTGCCTCCATCAGATAATCTTGAACTGCTCTGCCAGTGTTCCCATGAGGCAGTTTTACCTCCTCATTACAGATGAAGAAGCTGGAGATGAGAGCCTTGCTGAGGCAAAGGGAAGCCCCATTTGGTCAGTTGGATGGAGCATTTTTACTGACCTGTGTCCAATTGGGTGTTTATTACCATCCACCATAGCAGTAAATGATAAAGTCTTTGTGCCAAGTGCTCCTGGGGATGTGAATACAGAAGATACCTGCTGTGAAGATGATGAGAATCGTGTCCAGGCGAGGGGTGAGCTGGGAGCTTTGAAGTGCAGTGATTTCTGAAGGTAATGGGAGGATGCTGCACCAAGGCATGTGTACTTTCAATTTGATCATGTATGTATCCACTCATCTCTCAACCAGCCTGTATGCTTCTGCACTGGGGGAGGAAGATACTCTGTCTTTGCAGGGGCAATATAAAGCTCTTGTGTCAGCACCAGGCTCTTTGGTAGTCCAAAACAGGAGACCACATCAAAGAGAAGGTATTTCAAAGCTCCTGCTTTAAAGCTTCAAACAGGTCTTTGGAGATGGCAGCAGTGCTGTGTCTCTTGGCAGCTATCAGCAGCTCAGAGGCTAAAGAGGAGGAAGAAGGGTTTCAGGGTGGAGAAGAGCAGGACCGAGGTAACAGCAATGACACCTGATGTGGTACCCGGAGCTGGTTCCATGGATGGAGGCACAGCTCTGGTCTGATGGCTGCTGCTGCTCTGGGTTGGTGAAGGTTTTGGGGGTCAGTGGTTTAGTGAACACTCATTAGCTTGTGTCTATGGAAAGAGTTTCTGGTACAGAGGGAGGTGGAAAAGGCAGAACCCCTAAGTCCGAGGGAGCAGCAGGTCAAGGCAGTGGGTCTGCAGATGGGATGCTGCAAAAGGAGATTGGAGATTGTGGAAGTCGGAGGAAAGGGATAAAAAGCAAGTGGAAAGTGGCACAATGAAGTTACACTTTGGGGAAGCTTCTTCCCCCTTAGGTCCTCTGGAGAAGCACATTCAGGATCCCAGTCACTGTGGGAGTGGAGTTTTGGCCTGTTCAGAGGGGCTGTTTGTGCAGAACTGTAACTATGAAAGCAGATTTGAACTGTCAGGCGCTTCTCACCTTCACAGCTCTTGATCACAGCGATTAAAACAGCTCCTGCAGTTCCCCCCAGCCCCTGAGAACGTGGCCACCTGTGGAAAACCAAGGTCTTGCAGGTCCTTGCAAGAAGGAGCAACAGCAGAGCTTGATTAACGCAATTAGAAGCCTCAAGGCTGCTGCAGGGCTTGGCTGGAGGTCAGGCCATTCACCCGGTCATTGATTGAGCATCTGGTGCTTGTTGGGGGCCTCAGGTGAGGCTGTTTATCCCCATTGCGTTTCTACCACCTCCCATTTAGTGCTCGTGCATAGGGTGAGGATCTTGGGTTCTCTTTATTCCCTTAGCAAAGCCCGATGCTTTATTAAAGTAATACTAAATTACTGTGCTCCAAGGAAGGAATAGGGCAGGGCTGGGTGGGTTTGGAAGTAGTTGAGGAGGAAGGGATGCATTTCAGATGGATGGTTAAGCAAGGAGCCTCTGAAGATGTAGACTTGAAGGCAGAAGGGATGAGGAAGAGGTGGCACCTGCATCCATTACAAGAGAAAACAAAGGCAGGTAAGAAAAACTCTGATCTCCTGGAGAAATCCTGATGCACTTTTCAGGTTTTCCTAGGAATTAAAAGGGGGAGATGGAAATAATTGCTGGGCATGCGGAAACGCTGCTGTTTGTGCACAAAGGGGGTTGCAAGAGGGGGCTGTTGGTGTCTGTATTTGGAAGGAGTCTGGGTGGGAGAGGAGGGAAAGGGGAAAGACCTGCATGGTTTGGAGGAGCACAGTGATTAAAGACCTTTAGAAACTTAAACATGTCCGAGCTGTGCAGCAGAGGTGATGTTTTGGTGGGAGTATATGGTGTTGCTTAATTCCTATCGGATATTACCTCTTGCTTGGCACTTCATCAGGGAAGGCTGGTTTAATCCATGAATTAGGGTGGGACTAACTAATCTGAGGCTCTCTGGGCAGGTTGGCTCAGTCTCTGCCCATCAGATGGGTCCCTTTGCTGAGGTGCAGCCCTGAGCTGCTAAGATTGGGCTGCACCTCCTAGATTAGAGCTGCAGTTCCATTGTGTGCACTGTGTAGTGTGGGGGATACAGCTCTTGCCTTCTACTGCTTCCTGATAGTACTGTTGCTTCAAGAAGCGATACCCACTCTGGTTAATGGGCTAGAATGAGAGCAGTCTCAGCAGTGGGACACATGCAGAAGACTGAGTTTCCCTCTGAGATGGGTGCTTTTCCCCCAGCAACACCGAGGGCTTGGTTCATTTATTGCATTGCAGATGTCTTTCTATGCCACCAAATGGCTTTACCTGACTTAGCTCCGATGGGAGCTGAGGGTTGGACCTGTGCTCTAAAGAGAGCTTCAGTGAAAGCCAGCTTGCATCTCCTGGCTGTTCTGATGCTTTGGTTTATTGCTCTTTTACCCTGGCTGAACAATAGAGTGAGTTTTACAGCAACTCTTGCCAGTTGTAAGGAAAATGTGGATCCCTGGTTGGCTTTGAGGACGCTTGCAAAGCCTCTGCTTGGAAAGGAGAAGGAACTGCTTTGTTCTGCTGCTCAGCTCCCCCTTCTATTTTGCCTCTTTGCCTTTTTCCATCTCCTGCAATGAACTTGAGCACAGTTGGCAGCTCTTCATGGCAAAGGGCACCAAGAGAGGCTGAGCTTTGCATCCTAGCCTGCAGCTCTGTGCTGTTCCCATTGCACGTGGTGGAGGGGAGCTCTGAGCCTGCAAGAAGGAACAGCTTCCCCCAGAGTGGTTGGAAAAGGGCTTAGCCTTTAAATCCAGCTTGTAACAAGCAGAAAAGGCAATGAAATAGAGCAAAAATGGAATGTTCTATTGGGAAGTGATGTGTAAAGGCACAACCTGAAGCAGATGCCTTTTACTTTGTGTGTTTGATAAACTGCCCACCTCTGCCTGCAGTTCTGTGCAGGATTCAGCAGGGATCACGTACCAAAGTGGGGTGTCCATGGTGCTCAGAGGTTGCTTTGTGTTCCATCTGTATAAGAGCAGCTGGAATTGCAGGGCTTACCTGGAAGTAATAGCAAGACAAGAGGCCAAAGAGGAAAAGAGGTTCTTTCCTGTAATAATGCAGCTTATGATGATGCAGGATTGCCTGTATGTGTTACAGCCAATGTTTCTTCCTTATCTTGGGGTTTTCCATGTGTACCTGGGTCCCTGTTTATCCATTATGCCTGTAATGAGGTGCTTGGAGGTCTAAACACGTAGCTGTTGATCTTGCATTGTGTTTAATGTGTCTGTTGCTTGTGGTGCTGGTGGAGGCCTTCAGCTGCTGCTTGGGGTGCAGAATCCTCCTCACTGAGCATCTCCTCAAGGGCTTGTACAACCCAAGGGGAGCTCTGGTTTCCTTTAGGGAAGGACACAGCTGAGAGGTAACACAACAAGCCATGGGGAGAAGCCTCACAGCACATACCCAGAGTGCTAAATGCAGTGGGTTCTGAGTCCATCTTTGTCCCCTTTTCTTTTGTAAACCTCAAATGCTGCTTCTGTTTCCACTAACAACTCCCTAAGAGATGCAGCACGCAATGGGCTTACTCAGGAGGCAAGTGATTGCTCAGCCCAGCCTTCTGGATGGTACCCCTTCTTGAAGGATGCTCTATAGGCTCTGCAGGTTTATTTCCTCCTCAGGTTGAAGTAATGAACTAGCAAAGAGTGGAAGATGGCACAGAGGCCGTGGAACCAAGGAGGAAGCAGGAAACTCAGGGGATGAATGTAGGAATGAATGCAGGAATGAATGCATGAATGGCTGAAGGTGGTGGTGGACAGGTTGCGTCTTCCCTGACTCTATTAGATCAGGCCTTGTTTTATGTGCAACCATAAACTGAGCCCAGGTTAAACCCAGTTGTTTCCTCTGTGTGGCTATAAAAGATAGAAAATGCAAGCCCAAACCTGCCAGAAGGGGTTATAAATAAAGTGCCTCCAATTCCCCATCCATCAGGAGTAGCTGAGCCTTGGGCTGATGATGTTAGAATGGAAAAAGCTGGCCCTGTATTCCTAAATGCCTGTCCCGTAGTGGGATCCAGAGTCACTTCCACCCTTTCCAGTTAGCAAAGCTCTTGTGGCCAAATCCTCTGCTAGCATTTCTTCATGGTGATGCACAAGCAAAGCAGATGCAATGCTTCCTTTCCCCACCGCCTTAGTGATTATGGCTGCTCAAAGAAGCAAACTAACGTCCCCATTTGATCCACAGCAAGCGCTTGGCTCTATAAACCACAGATTTTGGTCGTACATCTCTTTTTTGCCATTCTTTTAGGATGTTGTCTGGAGCCATTGCTTATTGCAGTGCCTGGAAAAGGAGCTCAGTAAGCTTGTTATAAGCTCGCCCATCTCACCAGGTAGCAGGGGAGCAGGAGTCGCTGCTGCTTTCCCTGTAATAAAGCTTCCTAGGAGAGAGCTGTTGTAAATTAACTGCTTGTCCATCATGCAGCAGCTTTCTGCTGGGCAGGCAATTAATGGGGCACTCAATGAAGTGACTCCATTTAGCTGCCAACTTAATACCTGGAGCCGTGAGCCCTGGCAGGCACCCCCTCGATGCCCTTCCTAGTGCAGGGCACAGGGATTCCATAGCAGGATCTGCAGTGTGATTCCAAAGGCAGTGTCAATGGGAAAACTGGTCTCCAAATCCATCTGCTTTTAAAGAAGTCCCTTGGAGGGGCTCACTTTTGCTGGTGGTTAGGTTTGAGTGCATGGTGAAAGGATGCTGTGCTGCCTGTGGTTAGGGCTGTTGTGTTTGTACAGCTAGAGAGCCCTCATCCTGGCCAAGACCTGTAGCATTGCCATAAGCATCAGCAAATAGCATCTACCAGATTATTATTATCATCATTATTATTGTTATTTATTATTTATGGTTGTAGTAAAAGGGAGATTTCACAGTTGGGTGCTCACTGAAATATGGGAGATGACGGAGGGGCTGCAAAGGGAAGGTGGTCTGATCCATCCATCCCTGCTCACAAGAGGCTGTTCCTCCCCAGTACTTGGCATGTGGCACTTTTCCTGGCTCCTGAAGTGTTTTAGCATCACCCCACCAAGGAGAACGATTCCAAGACCTGCACCCATCTGAACTGCAATGTAATGGTTCAGAGCTCTTTATCAGCAAGAGCTAAAAGCATCTCTGGTTTCTAACGATGCTCAGTGGTTTGTATGTAAAACAGGTAGTCCTTGAGAGGTGACACTTACTTTTCCAGGTGCCAATAGGTAAGTTTTCCCCATTAGCTGAGCCCCAGCAGGTTATTTGCCATCTCCAGGGCCAGCATTAACCACACCAGCATGAGCTGCTGCTGAATAATGCAGCAGATTCTCCTACCTAGGACTTCTTATTCTATATGGGGTGGAAAACATCAGGCTCCAGGTAGGATGGGAGCAGCGGGAAGGTTCAGCCTAACCTCCTACTGGGTTCTTATGTGGATGGGTTTTAATCCCAGATGTTGTGGGTAAGATTTGCCTTGGTCTCTGTGTTCTCTGGTCTCATATCCCTTATTGCAAACCCTCCCTGCAGACTTTCTCCCTGGGAAAACAGCATCCTGCAGACATCTTCCTGAGCTCCCGCTGCTTTCCTCTCTATTTAACCTGCTGCAGCTGGAGCGCTCCCTCAAGAACTGGGTTTCCTCACAATAAGCAGAGTACACAGGGGTTTTGTTAGGACCTGGCTCCCAGCCTTTAAAAGCATTCCCTGGATGTTAGGACCTAGGTGGGAATGGCCTGATGTATGTGGCCTGGTCATGGTTTTGGAAGGAGGGACCCTGGGGTGTATGTGGGGCTGGTGGCTCTGCTCAGGGACGTGGCAGCTCAGCATTCCTAAACTGGGACTAATGGGATGAGGCTGATGCAGCTTTATTGCAGGCTGCTTGGAGTGCTCCTGCCTTTACGGGTTGGGTTGTACCTGCACCCAGGAGGCTGCTCCCTACCCATCTCCCATGACAAGGGTAAGAAACCCTTTTCTGTCCCTGCAAAACCCTCTTCCCACTCCCCACGCTCTGCATCTCCCCATTCCTGCTTGTAGCAGCAGCAGGAGGCAGGAGAGCCGCTGCCCTCTTGTCTGAAACCCACCCAGGGATGCTCCATCCCTGGCAGTGTTCAAGGCCAGGTTGGACAGAGCCTTGGGTGAGATGGTTTAGTGTGAGGTGTCCCTGCCCATGGCAGGGGGGTTGGAATGGGATGATCTTCAGGTCCTTTCCAACCCAAACCATTCTATGATTCTATGCTTAATAGAGCTGGAAAGATCATCTCGTGCTGTGTGTATCTGGTGGTGGAGCACGGCCCCCAGGCAGTGAAAAGCTCCACTGCCCCTGGAGCAAAGGCAGAACGGGATCAGGGCAATGTTTCCTTTAGGAAGAGATGAAACCTGTTGCTTACCCAGGAGCACTGCACTGGGGAGGCAAGGCTGGTTGTTTTGTCCCTTTCTCATCAGCGTTCATACATGAATACTGCTGATAAGGGCAGTCTGTTTCCTTGGCAATGGCAGCTATTGGTGATGCGCTCCCAGTTCATGGAACATGGGGGTAGTTGTGTTTCTGAGGACACAAGTGGTCCCTGGTCACTTTTTGGCCTTTCCTCTATGGCAGGTTTGAGTATGGGTTTGGGTAAGGGTTTGGAGAGGTTTGGGTGTGGGTTTGGGTAGGTTTGGGTAAGGGTTTGGGTAGGTTTGGGTGTGGGTTTTGGAGGGGTTTGGGGAGGTTTGAGTAGGGTTTTGGAGAGGTTTGGGTATGGGTTTGGAGAGATTTGGGTATAGGTTTTGGAGGGGTCTGGGTATGGGTTTTGAAGGGGTCTGGGTATGGGTTTGAAGAGGTTTGGGTATGGGTTTTGGAGAGGATTGGGTATGGGTTTTGAAGGGGTTTGAGTATGGGTTTTGGAGGGGTTTGGGTAGGTTTTGGACAGGTAGAGGTAGGTGTTTGCAGTCTTTGCTCCTCTCCAAGGGATTGGTGAGCAGCAAGCCATGCTTTTGGCCAGCGTATTCCTGAGCTTCCCGATGCCCCCAGCAATGCTCTCTGTGGCTTCCTTGCTTTCCAGTGCAGTCCATGCTTGGAGGTGACCACCACCACCTCCTTCCAAGAGTATAAGCCCCATTTGAAATGAATAACCACCTTCAAACCCCAAACAGGGCTTGTGCAACCCTGAGCTAACCCAGCTGGGATGAGCATCTGGAGCTCATCCACCCTTTCAGGCCTCTCCCATTCCTCGCCTGCCATTCAGCATCCCCTCAGTGTGGGCTCTTCAAGCTGTGCCCAATGATTCCCAGTTACATTTTCATTGCTGAAGGGGTAAATTTTCTCCCACAGACCAGTTTCTCTCTGTTTAGGCAGAGCTGGTGCTGGTGCAGATAAACCAAACCAGGCGTGGGTGCTTTATGGCCGTTTTGACTCAGTGGTGGCCATTTCCTCCCCTCTTTGACAAGGAATGACCTCTGTAACTGTAATACCCTAACAGCAGTGATTTTTCAGTACTCAAATACTTCTCCTAGGGCTGTTTAGAAGCCTCTGACCGGGAGCAGCAGCACAGGGAACATTGATTATATATGGCGTGAGCTCCAAGCTTGTTTTGATGCTGATGAGCTGGGAAAGGAAGCAGCTCCTGCTGCTTGCTTAGAAACCCCCTCTCTTTACTGAGCCCACAGGATCATCATCATCCTGAAGTGTAATAAATGCCTAATGGACCCAATGCACACTGTGAGGAAGAGGTTGATTAGCTCCAGCCTCCTGTTTTTATCCCACAGTAACTGTCTCTACTAGAGCTGCCTTCTTCTTTTCCTATGCAAGTCAGTAGTTTGGTGCAATGCTTCAACATGGACAAATATAGAGATAAAGAAAGTGCCCTTTTTAGTTATTTCCCTTTCTCAGAAGGGCTAAACCCTGGCTGGGCACAGAGATACTGGCACAACCCGTCTGTACCAGTGGTGCAAAGAGGGATGTGGGGTCTTCTTCCATAGGTTCATCCTTTGGGTGAGGGATGCGATCATAGTGTTTCACAGCAGCAGCACTGGGGACAAAGCCTTGCATTAAGCCCTCTGCAGCCAAAAGGGGAGCTTTTGGTTGGCTTTTTGGCAGCCCCTTGTAGAAAGAAGTTGCTAAGTGCAAAGTGTCTCCTGAGTGATGCTCTCCACAGCAGGTAGGAGCTCAGCAAGAGCAGAGCAGGACCGGCCTCCTGGGTGGTTTGTGTCAGTGAGGGAGCTGAGCGTGCAGAGCATCACTAAATGATGCAGTGTTCTAAGGGCAAAGGGCCTCTGGTTTATGGCTTTGCATGGTCAAACTGAGGGTCCAGATGATGCTGAGGCCCAGAGAGGCTGCTTCCTGTGCAAATACAGAGCCTGTGGCAAGGAATATGTGACTTAGACAGAGGGGCCTGAGCTGTGCATGAAGAGGGGTTGAGCACTGAGGTGCTGAGCAAACCAGGGCCTGACTTCTTATGGAATAAACCAATGAAGCTTCCTTTCTGCAAGGAGAAATCTTGTTCTTGATGAATCCCCCCCCCATGCTGAGTTAACAACCCATGAGGGATGTGCTGCTGGCACATGTGTGTGCATGGGGTGGATGGAGCTGAGACCTGGTCAGCCTGGTGTAGCACATCTTGCATCGTCTGTACCCCCTGGTATGTATAGGTAATATACACACATAAAAATACACTTTATATATAAAATATACTTTAGAAAATATATTTTTATACTTTTAATTATATTTTTACTATATTTTTATACTTTATAAATATATATAAAGGTATTTATACCTTACTAAAGTTGTGGTAATGGTGGAAATAGTCCCTAAGTGCTGCAGGAGGGGGTCTCCTGTGAGTTAGGACAAACCTGCTCCTATGTCCTTTCCCCTACCATGGTCTGGGTGATGGAACAAGGACCACATAGAGAGTCCTTGCTTGCCTTTCCTTCATTGCACTGAGCACAAACGCCCTGTGGAGCAATCTGCCATTCCCACTGTTCCTTCCTCCCGCATCCTTTTTGCACACCGATGGCATTTAACATTCAACCACTGCTTTAATGATGCTTCAGCATCCACCTTGTGCTCCCCCCTGCAGAATCAAGCCCATAAACTGGGCTGTTGGTTTCCCCAGCCACCTACAGAGACCCTGAAGAACCAGCCCTGCATCACTTAACACTTGCTTTATCCTCTGGTCATAACTGGGATGCTCTGGGCTGTCAGTTGGGAAGTCACCCTATACAGAGGCACAACTCAGTGCTGGGTCTTTATTAAACACTGTCATTTATTTAGGTGATGGGTAGCTCCTTTATTCAAACAGAACAGTTTATTCACTGCAGAGCTCTTCTCATGCCTGTTTGGGACGAGTTAGCATTAAAAAAAAGAAGGAAAAAGGCTTGGATACATGCAAATCATACTGAACGGTGCCAAGTGCATTAAAATGAGTAGCAGAGTCTCTTCTAAGATACCTACAACCACTGACAGTGTGGAAACAGCTTCCTGGTGCAGGGATGCTGAATGAACAGAGCCAAGGAGATGGCCAGAAGTCCGTGTTAGCACCCAGACAAAGCAAAGCCAGAGTCACTGCTGCGAGCCAGGGACACAGGGGGTCAAGAAGGGCTTTGAACAGGTAGAAAGGGGCTCCCTGTTAGGCAAGGGAGTCACATCTGGGCCTTTGAGCAGAAGGGAGAGGAAGGGTTTGAGCCTTTTCTGCCCTCCCCCAGGTTTGGGATCGGATGGAATTCTGGTTCAAAAGCCAAAGCGCCCATCCCAGGGCGGCTGCTGCTCGGGGCTGAGCCATTTCCATCTCAAACCCCATCAAAACCACGTCTTTTTGGGGGGGAAATCCCCGAACTATGTTCTAGAAACAAAGCTCATCTGGTCCAGTGGGCAAAGGACGCAGCTGAGCGACCCTCTGTGGCACAGGGCTGACCCCAGCCTTGCTTTGCCGTTATAACCCAGCACTGGGTTCTCTTGATGGCAGGATTGAAGCTGAGCTGAGCCCTGGCCCCAGATCCTGCCGATCCCTCCCCAGAACCCATCGGATGCTCCCAGCACTGCTCCAGGTACCACGTGGAAAGCTCTGGAGCTGCTACAGCAGCATGGCCAGAGGGAAGCTGGGTTTTGCAGCCCAGTGAGTGATGTCCAGGCACACTGTGGGATGGGGCTTAGCTCCCCACTGGGAAAGCAAAGCTTTTCCTATGGGCTTGGCTCACGATGTTAAGACAAACACCCCCCAGTTAGCGTGGGGTCAGGCTTGTGTTGTATCTCAGCAGATAACACCCTTCCTCAGCCATTCCTGAAGTCGGGATTTAAGGTTTATCCCAGCAGCAGTCCCCTTGGGGTGACCGCTGTCTGCCCGTCACACATGGGGTGCTAAGGAAAGGGAGTCCTTCTCTGCTAAGGCTGGGCACTTCTTCCCCTCTATTTCTTCTACGAGCCTCATCTTCCACCACCTTGGAGATGCGTTTTTGAGAGGTTAAAAAGCACAGCACATCCCTCGTGTTTAAAGAGGCCAGCTTCCCTAAGACACAAGTATTCAACATGATCACCTTTATGTGTTCTTTGAAAGGAAAAAACAAGTTGACACACACGGAACAGGAGAAAGGCAGCAAGCTGGACTCCTGAAGCTCAATGGATCAAGCTCCATCACCAAGGTCTCAGTTGTAAGCCATCCTTCCTCACCGTGCCCACCCAAGAGAGCCAGACATCATGTCTGTGGGGTAGCAGCACCTTGCTCCCAGTCGGGGAGCTCCCCAACCTCGACTGTTCTATCTCTCTGCTGCAAGCCTATGGGGTCAGTCTTGTCTGCTCCAGCTTGCAGGTCCTCCTGACTGTCAGCCAGGCCATCCTGGCTCTCCAAATCACTGACCTGCCCCTCTCCGAACTCCAGGATGGTCGGTAAGTTCCCTTGCTTGGGGCACCGTCTCTTTAGGCTCACCAAGAAGGGTTGAGGCAAGGAGAAGATGTCCACGTTGTTACCCAGGTCGATCCAGGTGATGCTAGGGAACTTCTTGGGGTCCTTGAGGGCTTCGGTGAGGTCCCTTAGGATGCCTTTGGTGAGGCGGTTGCCGTTGAGGGAGAGGGTGGTGAGGTGGGGCAGGATGCAGAGGGCAGGCAGGAGCTGCAGCAGCATCTCATCCGTCAGCTCCGTGAAGCACAGCTCCACCGTGTCGATGTGCTCCGAGCTGTGCTGCAGGTAGGACGTGACGCGGTCCAGGTCCTTGAGGGTCAGGGGGATGCCCGACAAGTCCACCGTGTTGTCCTGAGGCTTTCCCATCAGGACAGCTTTCAAGCTGGAACAGGGGGAAGGAAAGGAAAGGCTGGTTTAAATCAATGGTGACAAGGTGAATCATAGAATAGTTTGGGTTGGAAAGGTCCTTCAGATCATCTAGTGCCACACTAAACCAGGTTGCCCAAGGCTCTCTCCAACCTGGCCTTGAACCTTAAGCATCCTTCATCTGAAGAGTCAGGCCCTCGCTTTAACAACATCAGTTCTAGTCTTAAAGCTTATTTAACATAGGAAAATAGCTCCAGATGTGTAGGACCAAACAGCTCCAGTAGAAATACCTTACTTGGGTGCAGGATCCATTGAATCATAGGATGGTTTGGGTTGGAAAGAACCTTAAGATCATCTAGTTCCAACCCCCCTTCCATAAGCAGGGGTACCTCACACTAGACCACGTCACCCAAGGCTCCATCCAACCTAGCCTTGAACACAGCCAGGGCTCCATCCTCAAGCACCCCTTGGTAGCACAACAAGGAGTTAAACTACTGATAGTGCTCTTTTGTTTAATACAAGTTTTTGTAGTTCTTATGGCAATGCAAAACCCATCATTAAATGATCCAGCGCCAAGTTCCAGTGGGTAGATCAATAAATCTGGACTCTCACTAAACTCCCCTGTGCCCTGGAGCACTGATGTTACAGCATGGGCTATAGAACAGCAGGGGCACTATATAGCAGGGGCTATATAATAGCAGGGGCAGTGCTATTCATGGCACTTTGTGGTTTGCTGGCTTAGCTGACACCTCAAACGCACACCTCCACAGTAATTTAAACAGGATCTATACTTATCCCTTTAGAAGGGCTCATTTAACCTGTATGTGGGCAGGAAGATAGCTGTTAATGTGATGTGCTTCTCTCAATTGGGACTTTGGAGGTGTTGGGGGAAGAAACCAGTGAAATAGTATATTTGTTATTACAAGAAATAAAGTGGTGCTCATCATTTGGCAGCTATTGCTCTCCCATCTGTACCACTGCATCACTGCTGGAACAAGCGAGGTGGAGAGAAGCTTGGAGCCCTCGGGGTGATGCTTCAGTAATAATCTCTTCCCACCTATCCAAACTAAATTACTCTTGTCTTGCAGCGTTTGCGCACCAAAGCTGGTTATAGTGGGATTGCTGTCAAATAAGGCACGGTTTCCCTGCAAAGAAGTGAGAACCATGTAATAGTATGGCTAAAATAAGCATCTAGGGGTTGATCCTTGTTTCATCCAGCACAGAGCGATGCTGCGCGCTTGCCTTCATGCAACTGCTTGTGGGGCTTTAAGTTAGCAAAGCCATGAGGATAACAAAAGGGGAATAGGGATAACTTCAGGGCAGCTCTTGTATTGTTTGCAGCTGCTTTCAATAGTGCTTCCCATTTGGTTTTTCCTTGGGGCATGCAGACAGCTTCTGCCAGCAACTAAAAGAGAATTCCTCACTAGGGCTCCATTCATTCCCCTTGAGAGGGATTTAGCTGGTACCTACCGCAATGGATTGATTATCTTGTATAAATAGCCTTTCCCCCCTGATGCTGTGCACTCTGTATCCATGGCAGAGGAAATCTCTGGCATCACCACACTGGAGGAGCCCCTGTGCTTGTATTGAGCAGGGGGGGTGTGGAATTTGCTGCTCCACAGCAGCCTACGCTCAGTCTGTCCCTTGGGACACAAAGCAATCCCAACCCTGCTTTAATAGGAGCAGTTTGTGTGGATGTTCCACAGCTCCCCATGGAAATGAGGGGGATTTCTGCTAGCAAACAGCTGTGAAAACTTTCAGCTCTGCCATAAAGTTTGCTGCAGAATGGTTCCAAAGCTCTGGAGGAAGAGCTTACCCCTCACCAAATCCCTATGAGCTCTTGTGCAGGATCAGATGCTCCCACTTGGTTTCATCCTGTCATTTTATAAGGATATTCCATAGGGGAAGAGACAGATTTTCTTCCCCATCTGGAAACACTGTGTGGGGTTTTGACCAGCATAATGATAGGATTGGGGATACAATCATGCACTCAACTCCTGATACTGCTTTGGCAGGATGCTGATGGGAAAGCTGTTTGCATGCAGTATTAACTCAGGCCAGAACACGTTCCCCTGAACAAGAACAGTGATGTTTAGATCAAAGAGCACTAAAAGAAAGGGATTTCCTCGTGGTTTCATTGCTCTAAAGCACAGATCAGGACATGAGTTGCTCATGCATCAGGTAATAAAGTAGAATACGGCCGTAGAGCCACTTCCTTAGGGGTGGACAAAGGAACAGGTTGAGAAGAAGGAAGAGGCAACCCCATAGAGTGAAGAATTACAGTAAGAGATCTACAGGTGAGAAAACTACTGAAAATGAGTGAATTTGATGAATCACCAGGAAAAAGCTGAGATAAAAGTCTTGTCCTGTACTACTTACCAAGGTAAGTCCTCGAGAGCCTTTTCAATGTCCCTACTCCTGCTTTAAATGACAGGCAAAAGACTGGGATAGTTTGGGATTGGAGGGAAGGAACATAAAGAAATGCAGCAAATGCTGTTAGTAATAGTGTTGACAAAAGGGTTTAAACTCCCCCAGCCTCAGAGGAGGACCAGAGACAGGAAAATCTGATTATTTAGCTTAAATGAGGGATGTGATGGAGGTGTATGTAATACAACTATATTATATAGGTGTTATAGATAATATATATTATATATAATTCTGTAACATCCTATATTCTGTGTATATAAACTGTAATAGTAAGGATGAATAAAACAGAGAAGAGGATGAGAGGCTGCTCTTTGTCTCTTTGACACCCACTGATGCTCAAACACTGAACTCCCAGTGGATAAAAGGGAAGAGCTGGGATGAAGCCCCAGCCCCAGCCCCAGCCAGGGGATATCACTGAGATCAAGGGCTCTGTGGGAGGTCCAGAGCAGAACATGGGAAGTCATGTTTGTTAGGATTTAACAGGAGAAAACGAAAGGAAATTGGGTCTGTGTCCTGGGGTGAAATAGGAGAAATCCCATAATTCAAACAGGGCCCTTTCCCTTCATCACCGGGAGCCTGGAAAAGGGCTGGTGGTCCTGAGACCCCAGGATGCTGCTCCAAAGGCTGGGAACATATCAGAATATACCCATAAGTGCTGTGTATGCTGTTCTGTAGCTGCTCCTTATTCAAACTAGGGAAAAGGGGCAGAGCAAAAGGCTTCTACTTACACCAGGAGCAAGGAAATGACCCTATTTCCCAAGCTGAATGCAAAAAGCTCCTGTTACCAGGTTTGTGATGCTGCCTGCTTGGATACTTCCCTTTTTCCTCCTCCTCTTTTGTTTGACAGAACCCCAACACTCACCCCAACGTGAAGGATGAAGTCCAAAAGCAATGCAGACAGAGCCCACATCAGGATGGGACCTCCCAAAGCTTGGAGCTGTGCATTCCTACATGGGACCACCACAGCTCATGCTCACCCTTACGCACTCCAATGTGTGTGTTTCCTGTTGTGATTTAGTTTAGTGCCACACTAAATAGAGGTTTAAACAGCATAGTTGAAAGTCTCTGCTCTTCACAGCCTTCACAAAGGGAGAGCATGGAAAGACTTCACTTCTCAAAGAGATTCAGGGAAAAGAGGATTTTTAAAGGTATAAATGTAAAAAGATGTCATTTTAAAGCCCATTGCAAGCTTACCAATAAATACATGAACAGTTCCTGAGTCCTTGCTGTTAAGAGCTAAAGTCCCAGTGGGAATTAGCTACTCTGGGCTCTTCTCATGCCAAGAGCCTTCCAGTCTTGCTCAGGTTTGCAGTTCTAATGTTATAAAGCCTGGACATCCCCATTGCTAACTTACTTTCCCTGCTATCACAAGTCCAACTTGCTCCTCCAGTGATCCTAAAGAAGATCTCCTATTGCCATTGTGACAGCAGACCCTGGGCTACTTCTCAGCTCCAGCACAGCCTGGTTTTAAGCATCCTAAGAGCATATGCGGAGGGGATGCTGAAAGGTTCTCTCCATGTTCTCCCTGCAGCAGGATCCCATCACTGCAGGCTGGTGATGCGTGATGCTCACAGCAGCCCTCTGCGTGCCCTGGAGCATGGGCTGCTCCAGGAATAGCTCTCTGTTTACACATCCTTCCAAATCCCACTCCATTTTCCTTGGCTCCGCACCAAGCTTCACAGGCCTGTTCCTCCTTACCCCATCAAGCTTGGTGTTTGATGGGAAGAGCAATGGCTGTGCACACAAGAGCACCCCCTGCACCAGGATAACTGATACGGGTCGAGTGGCTGTGGCCACAGGGCGGTAGTGGAAGGACCATGGGCATCAGAAAGATCTTGATCAATATCTCATCACAGTGAGATAAAGCCCATTCATTCAGGTTTCTTTACTAAATTGACTCATTTCTTCACTAAATTACTCCAAACCCGTGTAATGTCTCCACAGACATGCATTAAAGTCTAAAATACAAATGAGAAAGAGACGGTTTTAGCCCTGGATGATGCTGATCCTTTCCACCAACCCCATCTCCTTCATCTCGACCCATTTGATGAAGAGCCATCCACTAGAGAGCACTGTCACCCAGCCCTTGGTGCCCAAAAGCCAGTAAATCACCCCAAACCCACATCAGAAAGGACACAACCTAAGAACTGTACCTTTCAGATGCGTTCCCAGCTTGCAGACATTATCTCATCCCTGGTATGGTGAAGGGATACCAGTGCCATTAGATGCCCTACCTGCCCTCTTCTGCTGGGTATGCCCCATAGGCAGAGTTAGCTAAGAGCTGGTGATGGCTTTGGAGAGCTTCAGTCAGGCTTTGAAGACCCAAATCCAGCTCTAAACACATTTAAACACCCTAATATAGTTCAACTAACATGCATGTGGAGGAAGGAATCTGAATCGGCACCAAAATGCCTCCTTGGGGCAAAACAGAGTGAAGAAGAAGAGAATGAGGAATAAAAGAAACAGAGAAGAGTTAAAGATTTACTTTAACATCTCCCCAAATGCCTCCAATTCCACCCCAGAGCATCTTCCTGAGGAAGGGAAACAAAGGGCAAATTTTCTTGGCATTAAGCCTCTGGCAATGTGATATTTAGTCCCTTTCTAAGGCCAATGTGCCTCAATCCTGTGCTAGCACCAAGAAGGGAAAGCAAAGGGAAGGAAGGTCAGGGCAAAAGTGCAGCAGGGCTTCTGCCCTGTCTTTTGTGGGCTGCTGCAAGTGCAAAGGCTGCACTGATTTGGGATTGATTTACATCTTCTGCATTGAGGAGAAGAACATCAATATCCAAAAGGAACCAGACACATCGAATGAGTTATTGAAATGAATGTAAAAGGGGGGAAAAACCTCATGCAGTGGTTTTGGTTTTCAATCCAAACCACATAAATCTGACCCCCTAACATTGCCCAAGTGACAACGACAGATCCACTACCTGGGAATTCAGGGAAAGTCCACCCAGGTCCAACTATTGGGGTTATTTGGTGACCTATACCTGCTCATAAGGCCCTATGATGGTAACCCCGAGAGAAGATCCCACGGCAAGTTTAAACCAGAAAGAAACAACATCAAGGATGGACCAAAATCACACCCATCCCTTCCCATGGCCAAGCTCCATCAGCAACCCATCCTTCCCTGCAGCTTCCCCCTGCCTATAGCTGCGGGGTTACTGCTATGTCATCATTTCACAGCATCTTGGTGGTACTCAGCCAAAGGACCCAATTCAACCTTTAAAAGCAAGAAGCTTCTTGGCAAATGAAGCTCTGTTCCCTGCAGAACCAACTCGAGGAGTGTCTCCAGTAGGGATAATTAAGCAGAGCTGCTCTCATTTGATGCTGCTCTGCCACCTCCTTGTCACGGTCCAGATGTGAGGGGTCAAGATCCGAGTATTCAGCGAGGCTCTGCAGGACAACCACCATTGCTGTGCTACAAGGACAGGGATTTCTTTCCCCACAACTTGTTTTCAATTTCCTGCTGAACGAAGTCCTAAAAATAAGCCTTTGGGATCCATCAGAATGCTTTGCTATAATTATAACTCTCTTTAACTTATTGCAAACAGAAAACGTCATTGTCCTGCTGTTGGAATACTCCGTTTTTCCAGCCCCATCCTCCCCAGAATGAAATGAATTTATACCCTCTTTCCTACGACACATTTTGCTCTGAAAACCTGCATTTTCCTATAGCGAAACCCTGCTGGAATACATCCAACAAACCCGATTCCAATGCAACAAGAAACCGCAGCCAAGGCCACGTTAACAGCGCGCATTGGCAGAAGAGGCCGCTTGCACAAGTGCCAACGGAGAGAACAACCACAAACGTAAAGGAAAAGCAACACATTGGGATTGGTGCTTCTGTAAATGACCTCCTGGAAGAGGCTGGGAGCGGGATAAGAGGTTGTCCAAGTTTGCATCATAACAACCAACAGTTGGTGAGCCAATAAACACCATTTCCTTTACATTCTAACACGGGATTCAAAGGAAAGGCTGAAAAGACTCTTGGAAATGGGGTTTTTGAGTCTATATATAACAAATACCCAAGGAAGTATTAGATTTACAAGAGCAACTCCTCACCAGAGAGAAAGGAAGCCGATGTGCTCTGGTTTGAGTGGGAAAACAGCCTTTGAATTGAATTCTAGCCCTCAATGTCCAAAGCAGAGACCAGAGGAAATCACAAGTAAATTGCTCATAAACTCACCCCATTTCCTGCCAATATGTTTAAAACAGTTCCAAAACTGGTGAGTTGAAAGGAAAAGGAGAAGAAAAGAAACAGAGAGGGGAAGATGCAAGAGGAAAGAACGCAATGGTGAGAGATAGGAGATCCATGGGCACAGATGGATGGAGAAGGGCATCCTGATGGCCGGGGCTCCTCCTGCAAAACCAGGATGGCTCAATGCTTGACTGCTCCTTCTCTGTCCCACCCAGCAGAGATTTCAGGGACAAAGAACTGAGTTTTGCCACATCTTGTCTATCTGCAGGTGAAAAGGGTTGGATTTAGTCATGTCCCATCCATCCTTTCCAGGGCCTGGGGGGCTGTGGGATGAAGGAAACGCACACAAACTGAACAGGCTTCCACTGAAGGGCTGAGGTTCACATTCACAGAGGCTGTTTGTGCTTCCTGCTCCTTGAAATAAGTTGAATTCCATTAACACAAAGGGGAAGAACACAGGATTTGTGCTGGGGGAAGGGGATTAGGGAAAAAGCTTCAACTCTGCTCCTCCAGCCCTGTTTTCCCATCAGAAACCAGCCCTAAGAGTCTAAAGAAGCCCCTCTCCCAACTGCTCTTCCTGCAATCGGGAATGATCGGCTGCCAAAGCATGTGCTTTGCTTCCCCTAAGCTGTTTATTTTAGTGGAGCACAGAGCACATGTGGAAGAGTTTAGGCAAGCAGAGGTCCCCAATGGCCTCGGCTGCTCTAATGAGAGCCAGAGCACGGGATGCAGCCACCAGCCCGGCTCCCATGGTCCCTGCTTGTCCCTCACCCCCATTGGGATAATGTTTTCTCCAGGGCTAGAAGCTGGTATCACCCCTCCTGTTTTCCCCTTATCCTCTTAAATCCGTGGCACATCTTCCACCCCAAGCCAAATCCCTGCCCTTCCCATCCCCATCCCAACGCCTCCGGTGTCCAATGAGAGATTCTGAATCCCAACACAGCTCCCAAGTGCTCTCCTAGGTGGATCAAAAAGAATCCACCTCCTATTTGAGATAGCTGACACCTACTGCTTCCCATGGCCTACAGCCATCCCATAGCTGTGGGGCTCCTCCAACCACATTTAGGGGGTCAGGAGCCCCACACCAGCTCTTACTGTGAGCACCCTATTTACAGACCAGAGCATTTCTATGCAGTGAGGAGGTCTCATAGAATAAATAGAACCATGGAATGGTTTGGGTTGGAAGGGACCGTAAAGCTCACCCAGTCCCAACCCCTGCCATGGGCAGGGACCCCTTCCACTAGAGCAGGATGCTCCAAGCCCCTGTGTCCAACCTGGCCTTGAGCACTGCCAGGGATGGGGCATCCCTGGGAGCCTTGGTTGCATGAGTAACCAGCTGCCAAAGGAAGAAGATACAGGCAAATGGAGACAACCAACACAAATGCCTTGCATCTGATGTTATTAAAGCCCTGCTACCAGCTTCTAATTGCGATCTGCACACCTATCAAGCCCAAATAGTTCTGTCCTGTGTGATTTTCAACCAACAGAGATGACTTTGGCCAAGGAAGACCTCCCTATGCCAGGGGATGCATCTGCTTTACATTACCATGCGCTGAGCAGAACAGGTCCCACTCAGCAGGGCAGAACAGAGCCACCATTGTAACCTCAGCTTTCATCAGATGAGGACTAACAGGATACAACCTGATCCACTGCTGGGTCCCTGCTTGTGGCTTCAAAAGGAAAAGGGATGGTTTCCCCCCCAGCTTTTTCATGCTCTGTTCCAATGAGATTTAATAGCACCCATGTCCTCCTGGCTTTATAAACACAGCCAAAAGCTCACTGGAGCAAGGGCTTGAACCTGCTTTGTTTGCATCCTTTTCCTGGCCATGGGTTTTCATGCAGCTCACAAAGCTCTTTCATTTAACAGACCCCTTCCACGGGCCCAAGGTCAGCAGAAAGCAGCGTTGCCATTGCCTGGGCTGCAAAGGCAAACAAAAGAGAGCAGGCACTGAGCGGCTTCAACCGCGCAAAGAAAACCTCCTCTTCCCCCAGCACTTCATTGCTTTGGGCACATCATTCCCTGCTAATGGGGGGGATTTGGGATGGAAACAGAGCTAATAGCAGAGGTGAAGCTGGCTGCCTTTGCAGCTGGGTATAACAGAGCTCTCGATAGCAAAACACCATCACTGCCCAGCGCCTGCATCCCTACAGCACTCCAAATCCTGCTGGACAAGCAGGAAAACCACTAAAAGCTTCTTCCCTCATTTCCCCCTGGCTGGCTCTGGAACCCGCTTGCTAAAGGCCAGGCTCTGCTATCGGCTCTATCAATAAACCACAAACCAATCCAGCTTCCCAAACACAAGCACGTTGTCCTTCTCTCTGTTTTCCATAGCCATCAGTGGTGAGGTTTCGTGTGGCTGTGCTCTGAGCTGGCTGTTAGAGAGGAATGAGCTGTGCTGAGAGATGTGGCAACAGCAGGTCACCCCAAGGCAAGTAATTTGTCTGTATTATATGAAAACACCCATAGATACATAGATTTATGTGTATATATATCTCCCAAATCTCCAACTCAGGATAATGAGCCACATTTTAGCACTCAGTGCCCAGCAGGACCCAAGAGCTCATTAAACAGGGAACACAGGAGAGGTCTTACTCCAGATGGCATTTCTCTTAGCCAAGATGCTGCCAAGGAATGCTCCCCATTCCCAACAGCAAGGTGAGAAGTGACCATTGTGAGAGCACACGGGGATGCTTTTCTCCCCCAAACCCCTCCTCAGCTTCCCAGTCTGGTGCCAATCCTGGGCAAGGGGAGGGTGAAACACATGGAAGAGCATAATGCCACCCTGGGTGACACATTGCTAGACAAAAGACATCACTCTTGGGGCTGAAT
This sequence comes from Neopsephotus bourkii, assembly GCF_033783945.1. Lineage (NCBI taxonomy): Eukaryota > Metazoa > Chordata > Aves > Psittaciformes > Psittacidae > Neopsephotus > Neopsephotus bourkii. The sequence goes on along the minus strand of NW_026901640.1, from coordinate 2,080,164 downwards.
GCCCTGTTTCTGAGGGATTGGGATGTGTCAAAACACAGGCTGCTGGGTGCTGGTGAGAGATGCAAACCCCAAAGCTCAGACCTGAACAGGGGCAGGGTCTCTCTGATTGCAGCGTGCAATTCATCTCCCTTTCATCAGAGGTGCCAACCACCCCTTTTGAGATGCAAAGGAGCCTTCTGTGCTCTCCCCAGTGCTGGCAGGATGCTCGGCCTGTGGCCAAAGGGGCTTTTTCCCCTCTATCCACCACCTATAAACCACTTCTAATGATGAAGAATCAAACTGGAGGGAGATGAGTCAAGTTTGTGCCTGGGTCACCCCATGGGGTGAGTGGGGACCTCAAGGGGGACAGATGGAGATGACCTGGGTGTGAGTAACCAGAGGTAGGATGGGCTTGAGATGCAGGAGCCCAGGCCAGGAAAGGTCCAGCCTTGCTCCCAGTGCTTGCTTCATGCCCCATCCCTGGCAGCGTTCAAGGCTAGGTTGGATACAGGGACTTGGAGCACCCTGCTCTAGTGGAAGGGGTTGGAACTGGGTGAGCTTTAAGGTCCCTTCCCCACGGCAGCAAGGAGCAGCCTTGCTCCCAGTGCTCCCATCACCACTATTCCCCTTTTCAGCACTGTTTTAAAGCATTCCTTCCATTCAAAGGGAGCAGCAGCGTGTGCGGGAGGTGGAAACTCTCCCTTGCAGTGGGTTGGAGCCCTGTGTTGAAGTGATGGATGAGCTCATTGAACACCTTCACTTACCACCACTAACGATGCACAAAGGGAAAGGGCTTGGAAACCCCATTCAAAAGCTTCATTACAAAGCTCGAGCCTCCTAAGTGGGGACTGGAGCCTGGGGGAGGCAGCAGTCACACTGGTGATGAGATGGGCACCGCGCATGGTGCCAGGAGAACAGCCCCTCACTGCCTAAAGGAGGATGAAGGCTTTAGACAAGCAACCCCTGTGTGCTTGGAGGCCTCCCGAGGCAGGGAGCACACACACGTGCATGGGGCTTCCTTATTCCACCAGCCCATCCCTTCCTTTAGTAACAACTGCCACCGGTTGATCCCCTGCTCCGCAGCCCAGGGGGTGAGGATGGAGGCCAGGAAATCCCTGCTGGGTGTCAGAGCTGCTTCCCACCCTCCCCACGAGCAGAGGAAGTGGAGGAGTGATTATTAAATAACATCTAAAATCCCACTTTCTGCAGTCAAAGACCTCTTAACATCAGGACTAGAAAACATACGTAGGAGAGCACGAGCACGTAAGTGCAAGGAGGTGGGAGGGAAGCAGGATGGATTTAGAACCATGGAATTGGGTTGGAAGGGAACCTTAAAGCTCATCCAGCCCCAGTCCAGGTCCAGGGACCCCTTCCACTGGAGCAGCTTGCTCCAAGCCCGTGTCCAACCTGGCCTTGAGCACTGCCAGGGATGGGGGCAACCAATCCATTGGATTGGATAGGAGAAAAACTACTGGGTTATTCCTTAGTTCAGCTGAAGGAGGGGAGAGGAAGGAGGAGGAGGAGGAGCGTGGCTTGAAATCCAGGGTTTAAATCACAGATAGTTCCTGTGACCTACAGCAAGAGGGTGAGCAAGCTGTGGACAGGAAGTGGGTCAAAAAGCTGCTGTAAATCACCGCATCCCAGGCTTTTCCCTACTTTAGGATATTTTCTAGTCCTTCCTGCTGTCGGCTCGTTTGCTCCCAGAGGAACAGCAAAGGCAATTCAAGTGTTTGCCAGGGTCCACATTCATCAGTGAGGGACAAATCGTGGTGCTCTGTGGTTCGGGGTTTAAGTACTGGAGTGATGCAGACAGCTCACAGAGGGCAATGAGCAGGGCAAGGGCTCATTTTACACAGGCAGTCAATGGAAAACCTCTAGCCCCTTCCAACAGGCTGGCTTGGCCTGCAGCCCTCACCCGGGTGGCATTTCAATATGCATCCATTATTTACAGCTTCCAAAGCAGGTCCTTGCTAGCGCCAGCTCCTGGTGCAGAGGAAGGAGCTGCAGCCTCACCAGGATCAGGGAGCTGGGAGGGATAACGGCTCCATGCACAAAAGGACAGCCATGAGATGCCATCCATCAGATGCCATCCATCAGATGCCATCCATCCCACCTCATCAGCAACTTCCCTTCAGCTGCACAGAGGAGAAAGACAGATGGACAAAGCCAGGATGCACTGGTGATGGATGATGTGGGAGAAGCCATGGAAGCAGCTGGTTACGCACCAGAAGGTTTACTAGGTTGAGTGTGTCAATGGAATAGAGACCAGAAGAAATACAGGATAAGAACTGGGATTGTAACTGGGAATGATGCAGAGCATCTCGTTTGAACCTGCAGAATGGTTTGGGTTGGAAGGGACCTTAAAGATCATCTAGGGCATGGCATGGAAAGGAACAGAATGGAAAGGAATAGGACTAGACTATTTCAGTTGGAAGGGACCTACAATGATGATCTAAACCAAGTGCCTGACCCCTTTAGGACTGACATAAAACCTGTTATTAAGGGCACCATCCAAACGCCTCTTAAGCACCGACAGCCTTGGGGCACCTACCACCTCTCCAGGAAGCCCATGCCAGGGTCTGAATGCACACAAAGGGGCACAGCATCCTTTGCTCATGCACCCAGGTACAGCAGCACTGTGCTCTCTGGAGCCACTGGCCAGCAACAAACAGCTCCAGGTACCATCTGATTTCAGCCGCCTGATTTCAGCTCACAAGCATCTGGAAAGTGTAAGGGTACCTTCATCCCCATCGCACAGATAGGGCCCCATGCGAGCAGCCCTGGCTGAGAAGACCAAGGGCAATGCCCAGCAATGGTCCCATATGGAGATGCTGCTGCGGGATCCAGCAAAACCAACTCATTCCCATCCCTAGCTTGGGGGCACAGAAGAAATCAGATTCCCCCTCAAGACCAGCACCAAGCAAACAGGACGGCAGCTTCTTAAACTGCCCCGAGCAGCGCGTTATGGGGTTACTGCTCCATCACAGCCCTCATAACCATTTCCTCCCTGCTCCAAAGGTCATCCCAGTGCTTCTGACTCTATGTTCAACAACAAACATCCCAGTGCTTTCCTTTCCAGCCTCTTGGGAAGGACAGGCCACCCTGCCAGCTAGGGCAGGCTGACACATCAAGGGACCCTGCCAAGGGGATGCTCCAGGCTGCATTGGAATGCAACCCATTTAAATGCCTTTTCCTCCCAGGCTGGATCCTGTATGAGGCCAGCCTCAGCACAGATTTCCACTGGGAATCATACTTTTGAGTGTGGGATGCCCCTCTGCATCAAACATCTCTGCAGGATCTACTCCCCAGGGGCTCCCTCCTGCATGGCGACAAGGGACAACCAGCCATCACCTCGCAGGGCACTTTTGGTGGTTATTTAATATCTCCAGAGGATCTGAGTGCTGAAACACAGCAATATGCAGAGATTAAATCCTCTTTTCCAGCCCTATTGATAGGGGCAATCACAAGAGGAGGGCACAATAAGCTTGGAGAATGCCTCTCTTGTGTTTCTAGGGCAATGAATGGAACTAACATGATAAATAACCCCAGTATCTGTAATGCTGCAGGACACACAGAGGGAAAAGCTCCGCTCCAGCCCAGTAGAGCTCTTACTACCAATTGCCATGCACCAGCAGCCAGCAGTTGGTATCGAGTGCCTCCCCTGGGAAATGAATTGCTTTCCGCCTGCATCCCCATGCAATCATCCCAAACAAACAGAGCCCTGTGCTACAGCCACAGCCAACACACGGCGAGGACAAGGGCAAACACCAGCAGCCTCTGGGGCAGGGGTCACAGCCTGGTCCACCCAAGGGGATGAGGCATCTTCCGGAGCCATCACCATCACACACTGCAGCAGGTATCTGCCTCCCGAGCTGGATGGCAGCACAAGGGTTCAGTGACTGCACTTTGGTTCTCTGCTCCTTCTGATCCCTGGGACACCCATGTAATATAGGACAAAGCCAAGCCCCACTGTCACAGACAGAAGACATCACCCACTCATGGGTCCCAAAGGTCTCTCTATAGCACACACACACACATACACATAGATGGGGTTTAAATGAAGAGGAGAGACTGTGTAATTCCTGCTGCACATCCTCCCACCAACACCCCTTCGTGCTTGGTGCTCTGAAGGGACTGTTTGTTGCAGGAGCTACCACTTCTCCTATCGCTCGCCCACAGGCACAGGACCTTCATCCACAACCATTCTGCTTCCAGAAGGAAGGGCACATTATTCATGCAGCAGCCTTCCCCCTTTCTTCTTGCCTTCACAAGGGCTTTGTAAGGAAACACAAGCAGGCACTGCAAGCAAGCATGAAAATCAGCACCCACCATTCCTCCAGCACAGAGATGGTTTGTGCCCCTGGTGACATTAGGAGTGGGATGCTAAAAGATCATTCCTACCAACCAAACAAGGCTGCTTAACCCCTGTTAACCTAAATCAGAACACCCTTCTGTTTGAGCACAGGCAGTACCTGGCTACTCGGATGGAAAGGGGTTTAGCTTCCTGTGCAGGCAGGGAGCAAGGCAGCCTTGTCCCAGGCACACAGCTCCCTCCTGTAGGGAAAACACACTGGGATAAAACCTGCATTTCCCCTTGTGAATCCAATCCCTGCCTCTATAAAGCAGCAGCTATGGTCCCCCCTCTCTGGCACGGCTGCTTCGGCACTACCTATTGTCCCAGCCCAAGGATGTGCAACCCCAAACTTAATGTCCCCAACCCTAAATGCACCATGGGCCTGTGCAATGGGGACAAGCTAGGAGCTGGAGGACAATGAATCAAGCAGGATTTCTGCCCTTGGCAGGAGTGTTTTACTGCACACTGATGGAGCTGACACAGGATGGATGTGGCACACTGTGGCCTATGGGATAAACTGCAGATACCAGGGGTTGGAGGCATCAGGCCTTTAAACCAGCTCCAGCAGGGTTTACTTCCCACCCCAGGCTACCAAATATCCTCCCTGGCTTGTTGCTGCATCAGCAACTGCTGTAAAACAGCATCTCACAGGCCTAATCCATCACTTGGTTCCTCCCCAGGTCCTGCTGGTACCCGAGGGATGCAGAAAACCAGAGCCAGGGGCTGCTGCATTTTCAGCCCTGCTTCAGCTGGGAAAAGCAAAGAAAACAAAAGCAGTTTTCTGTCCTTAGCATCTAAACCCCTGTAATTTGCACACATTACATGGAGAAATACCTATGAGACAACGGCTTTTACACCCTCAGTGTGGTTCCCACTAAGGCAGGGCCAAAGGCAACCATTTCCCTGCAGAAATAGATGGCAACAAATAAAGACTCATTTGCTGTATTCATCTTATTCATATCCACAGAGGGACAGAACAGGACAGCTACTGTTGGACACGTTTAGGATTAAATACATCCTCCATCTCAGGCAATCACAACCCATCCGACACAACCCATCCGACACAACTTTCCTAACCTGTCCTGAGGTTTTCAAGCCACAACACTGTGTGACCCAGAGAAGAATCAGTGGTGATCCACAAGCTAAAACGTGTGGGGCTGCCAAACCCCCTTGGCCAAGGAATTAGGGGCTCACCCTTCCCATTGGCAATGACTTATCAAGGTTACGCATGAGCAGAGCATCCCCATAGGTGCTTGGTTGGGTCCCCTTGGCTTGTTAAGAGAACAACAGAATATGAAGTTAGGCTTCAACTTTAAGAGAGTGAAGGAAATAAGCACCTAAGATCTGGGTCCTAAATCCATACTCAGGCTCCTGAGACCTGACTTTTCCAAATGGAAAGACCTCAGTGGTTCCCAGCACATTTGTGCCACCATCAAACAATGACCTTGCCCCTTCCTACCATGGTTATCTTAAGAACCCAATGGCTGTTGTGGTAAAACACAAGAAATCAGCATAGACAAGGATGCTGCTCAGTGCCTTAGGAGCCATGGCATCTTTCAGCAGGCTGATGGGTAACACAGCAGGGATGTGGTTGGGTACCGACTCGTGCTGCTTGAGAATTGGAAGGAAGTAAAGGCACCAGGAAAACCCATGTGAATTGAGAAAGATTAGATCCTTGCTCTTCACATGCCCCAGAGCAATGGGGGAAGGAGATGGATGAGTGAGTACCAGGAGCTCTGAAACAAGATGGGTTTATGAAGCAAAGAAGGTGCCACATTGGCTCATCCCAGTGTGGACTCCCCCTGTAAGCCCTCTACCAGTCTCAGGGCCAGCACAGGCTTCTCTTGGGGGGTTTCTCACACAACAGAGTGAAAGAATCCATGGATTTAGGTCCAGATTGACCCCATTTAATTCCAGTGCTCAGACTGAGCTGCTCCACCCTACAACCCCCCATGCTTCACATTCCAGTGACATCAACAGGAAGCGCGTGCAAAAAAGGGCTTTACAGAACCATTCTGTGATGATTCTATGATGCAAAATGGGGATAGATTGGGAATTAGGGTATGAATAATCCATATTCCATCAGATGCTGCCCACTGCTAAGCCTGGTGGGGCAGGCACCACTGCTCCATCCCCTCCCTGGTGCATCCCTGGCTCATCGCTATCGCTCCATGCGCAGCAGCAAACGCAGGTAATGCACAATCCAGGGATGGGAAAGGCACAGGAAAGCCATGGAAGTGATTTCCCCCTGGGAAACACCTCCTCCCTCCCCTCCAAGCACGCAAGCCCGTGCTCCAAAGCAATCACAGGCGCTCGGAGCTGTGATTACCAGCTCTGCTGTTCCAACGCTGAAGGCAAGCACTTGGCAGCAGGAGGAGGAGGGAGATTCCAGGATCTAATTCAACACTTGCCAGTTCAACTCTGGGCTGGAATTGTGTCCTTAGGCAGAGCCAGAGACGGCCAAATTACTTTAGCAGGCTGGGTCCATCCTCCTGCTATTGGCTACCAGGCCAGGCAAAATGATGTATGCTGAACATAAAGGGATGTGATTCAGAGGGAGGCAGCAAGGGAGAGACAGACAGATTTAGAATACATACATATAAAAAGAAGGCAGTTTGGCACAGGTTTGGGTGCTCTGGCAGCGCAGCAGAGCGGGGCAGCCAATGCTGAGAGCTTTCTGCCTCCATTTAGCTCCATGTGTGCACACACAGAGGCTGAACGCATGCCTGGGGTGAGGTGGGAAGGGAAAGCACCAGCCTCCCCTTCTGCCTACGCTGCCTGGATGTAGCGTTACCAACTGCAGAGCCAGCTCCAGCCCTCCCAGGCATCAGTCCCCATCCTCCTCCTCCAGCTGCTCTGCTTCCCGTTATCACCTGTAATGAACACGGCAGCTGTGGGATAAGGAAAAGCCATTTTCCCTTGCAATCATTTGCCCATGGTTCTGTTTGGACTCATTACAGCTCCTTGGCTTTACTCAGTGCTGAGCTGTGCCCATGTGCTGGGCTTCCCTTCACAGTGCGAGGTACCTGGGGTTCCAGGATGGACTGGTCCAAGGGAGATCGCTCCACTGATCCACCCCACTGCTGGTGGCTGCATCCCCATGCTGCCCAAGGGAAATGCCAGCAGGCATGTCGTGAAGAAGGGATGCTAACCCACTAACTGTGGGCATCTGAGGAAGGGGCAATACAAGACATCCAGAAGCTACCATCCCTTCACCAGCCCTGAGCAGGAAGAGAAACATCCCACTAAAGCCCTTTGATCCCACAACTTGGAAAGCCTTTTAATCAGTGAGATCAGCATTGCACAAGCATATCCATTCCTACAAATGCACTCCCCATCAGCTCCTGATCATAGGGGTAATTAACCCCCAATTCCTTCTCAAACCCAGGCACAGGGACAGCCTCAATGTCCATCCCAGCACAGACAACTCATGGGCTGATTGATGTGCTTTGGGTAGGTCAATCACTATTAAATCACTATTGCAACACAACAGCATGCAAATCACAGTCCATTTTTCAATCCTTTCCCTATAATAATCCATGATTTAAAACATCACCAGAGCCCCCTGAGCTCTGCTTGTACTATAGCCAAAGGCTTATTATCCCAGTTGTGAATTTAAGCCAGTTTCCACCCAAAACCAAGGTTGGCTTCAACTCTCCTACTCTCCAATGCCCACCATGGGGATGTTTGGAGGATGGATGCTTCGGGTTTTCCAGCCCATTCCTGCTTCCCAGGCATGATTACACTTCTGGGATGCAGCAGGGAAAGGGAAAAGGAGGAAAACACCTTTAGGTGAGCACGAAGCAACCTGGAACACACCATGCATGGGGAAACAGTGGCGAGACTGGAGATAACGGAGGACTCCGGAGGGGTTCATCTGCCTCCCTCTGAGCCCTGGCTCATAGCTGTGAGCACTTCCCTCCTTCATGAGGGATCTGTTCCTCCTAAAGAAGCATCTAAACCAGAAACCCAGGCAAACCCCATCCTACAAACCCTGGCTGGGGCAGAGCCAGCGCCTCGTGTTGACAGCCCCAGGGTGGCTGCTGTGTGGTCAGGGCTCATTTAGGGCTGAAACCTCACCCCCGCTATTAAACCCATGGAAAACCTCAGCTGTTTCCCAGCTTTTCCAAGGAAAGGCAAGTGTTATACAGCAGGTTTGTCAGATAAAGCCTCGCAAATCCCTGCCATGCGGATGTGCTGGCATTAAAGCTCCAAGCTGATAATTAAGGCCAGGGATTGGTAATTAAAGACAGAGTGGCACAAATCACTGCTTGTCTTTCGGGCTGTACAGCCCCTACAGAGATCATAGAATCCCAACGCTGGTTTGGGTTGAAAGGGACCTTAAAGCTCATCCAGCTCCACCTCTCTGCCACCAGAGCAAGTTTTAGTCACTAATACACCTTAAAACCACACAAAAATACCCTTACCATTGCTAATGAAAAGGAGATGCTTCTCCGCATTCAGGTCCCTACGGACAACAGGATGCAAGTATGCTGAGCCAGATCTCCAGGCAATATTGTCCTAATCCTATTTGGCCATATAATCCTTTATTCCCTCATGTCTGTTTTCTTCCCATGCCCATTTTTCTCCCCTGTTCTTCTCTTTCCAGACTGTTTTTTTCACTCAATTACTTTCCACTATGCCTACAAATAACATCTACTACAACAGGAACCAAAACCCTCTCGGGTCCATGAGCCAGCACCTGGATACAACTCCTGACTCTGCCAGCTTGTGACTCCTTTTGGATTTCTCACTTCCATACATGAAAATAACAAATACAGAATGCATAACATCACAGCAAACAAGGAGCTCTTTCCGTTCCTATCAGCCTCATCCACAGGTTTCACAGCTCCACGGATCCAGGATGCTGGAGCTGAGACTTTGCTGAGGATGCAGGAGAGGAGAGGACCAGGATCATTTACTCCCTGTTTTCACCCCATTCCTTTCATGCAAACACATTGCAAGCCACAATGTGCAGAATAACATGTGCCTGCATGTGAAATACAAGCTACTTAGGATGTCTTGGAGCAGCTTCTCTCCTGCTCTCCAATGAGCATCGTGGGGATGTTTGGAGGATGGATGCTTCAGGTTTTCCAGCCCATTCCTGCTTCCCAGGCAGGATTATGCTGCAATTGGGATGCAGCAGGGAAAAAGGAATGGAAAAGGAGGAAAACCCCTCTGGGTGAGCACAAAGCAACCTGGTAACACATGGGGGGGACTCACCAGGACTGAGGCTTCCTCTTCATGATGCCTTGGCGTCTCCACTGCGAGTGAGGGCTGAGGTGGTAGGTGAGCTGCCGGCAAAGCTTCTCCATGGCCCCGAGGGAGTCCCCCTCCTGCAAAGACAAGGGAGGACACCAGGTAAGGGGTCTGCACCCACCTTTACACCCACAGGATGCTCTGAACCCAGAGTGCTCCCTGCTAGGAGCTGGCAGGCCATAAAGAACCACACAGAAATAGGAAGAATCCCCATTCATTGCTAAGATGCCTCAAGGATGGGGCATTTCAACCCACCCTGCACCCCTCTGGATATTGCTGCTGAATGAACACAGGGGTGCACGAGTCCTGCCTGGTTAAGGATGATGAGGTCCCTTCAGGGGATCCACAAGGCAGGGTTGTCCCTGCAATCCATGCAGGGCATCACCGTTGCCATTTGACACTACCTGTTAGCTTTCAGCACTGAAGCTGTGCAGAGATTGATTGAGTAAATCAAACTACCCATCCATAACCCTCAAAAGTGCTTTACAGAAGAGCAAACACTAAGAGGCCTTGGGAGCTGATGGACATCTTGGGAACAGAAACTCTCAAAACATAAAAGCTTCAAGGAAAACAGCGATTTTGGTGAACTCTTCTCAATTCTGATTAAAATTTACCAAATCGCCCCAAAGGAGAGAGACCTGGAAAACTTCAACTCTCAGAGCATCCAAGTATTTGATTCTAGAGATTTTGGGTCCTAAAACTAAACCCAAATACAAATACCACTCTCTGCACTGTTCAGTCATGCTTCATTTCAAGATCTTTAATACACTAATGCCTGATATGACATCCAATAATGCAAACCACCCATCTTGCTCCGCTTGTCTGCCTCTCTGAAAAGTCACAAGCAGAGATTAACCTTATCTAAAGGGCAATAGTGATAGCAAACATCAAGATGTGTCAATCTGTGGCTTTATATACCTGTATTATGAAACACCTCACAGAAGACAAAGAAACTAAATAGGAAGCCCTAAAATAAGCCCCATTGCTGCTCTTCACCCCCCCTGATTGCTCAGGGTTTTGATGGGCAGGGATGCTGAGGAAGATGCTGCATCCTCTCTGCCTGGACACCAACTGCTGCTGCTTTGACATCCTCCCCTCAAGCCGCAGGCTCCACGCAGCCTGATTTACACAGCGCATTCTCCCACCTCGCCTCCAAGTCGGCAGAGCAGGACCAGCTTTATGAAGGCATCATAAATACTGGATTCAGTGAGGAGCAGTGGGGATGCTGACAAATCACCTCTGGGTGCGCAGGGGAACAATGACATCGGGTTGACACAGGGGAGAGGAACCAAGCAGCACAAAAGCGGGGCAGGAAGGGCGCATCCGCAGATGGTCGGGGCAGAAATCTCAGTTTAGGACTCATGGTCTTGCTCAATCTCCTCTGTAACATATAAAGCCTTGACAGAAATCAGGGTAGTTTATTCCCAGGCACATCCAGGTGCCTCCACAGAGATTACTGTGAATTAAAAGCTGATTTAAGACAGGGGTGATGCTTGCCCAGCTCCATCCCTGCTAACTGGCAGTGAAGTGGCAGCATCAATGCTCACCTGCCTCCATCCAGCACACAGTGATGGATGAATCCAGCAGCTCAGGTAGAAACTCCAGATCCATGGATACCAGTGGGACATGGTGTATGGAAAACACCGTGTGAGCACGGGCTGGAAACAGCGTGAATCAGGGGCCGTTTCACATCACAGAAAGCATTTGAGAGCCGTACCTCCTGATTCCCAGGAAATATGGGTTTAAGAGCACATTTAAACCCATACTTTTCAACACCTCATTTATCACCATGCTTAACTTGCAACAAGGATTTGAATCCCATAGATTTCCATGGGATGTCAGCCTATGCTAAACCTCAGGCATGCTGAAATCCCCCCTCCCGCTGGAGACCCTGTGGCAAGGAATACCTTTGCTCCAGGCTTGGGGATGGGGGAACCCTGGGAGGCTCAGCCTATGGAATGAACCCAGAAACATCATGAAAGAGGAGGGCTCATTGCATGTTTTCCACTGGAAGGCCTGGAAACACATTGCAGCCATGCTTCAGTTAAACCATTTTGGGAGGCAACGGCATAGGCTGCTCCCTTTAACCATGCTCTCCATCTGCTCTCTGCCAGCGACACCTTCCTCACTGTGTAACCAGCATCCCTAATGTGAGAGGAAAACACCCTGAGTTTTGACACATACCCTATTTCTATCCACAGGAAGCTGCCATCAGCTTTCATTTAATCTCATTTCATTCCAGCAAAGCAGTGCAGCAGCCCCTAAAATAACAGTGTTTGCCCTCAGCACTGAGCTGGGGATTCCATCCCTGGGATTCCATCCCAGTCCTCGCTGCATTGCGTGGAAAAACTCCTTTTGAAAAGGGAGCACATTGAGAGCTCCAAGGAAAGATGCTAGAGCAGGATAAAGCCTATTTGAACCCTTATCTCACAGCCTTCACACAGTCCTCCCTATCAGACCACTCTTTCATCCCTTTATACTTCAGAAGCAAGCTCGACTCACAAGCGCTGCAAGTACTGGGCTGCTTCTATTTTGGGGTTTTAAAACACAGTTTATAGAACATAACTCCTTCTGGTCTTGGTACAGTGCGAGGGAATAAGCCAGCCACGAAAGAATGGTCTTTTCCACACTGATCTGTAGATAAATGCCCCACTTTAGCACTGGGATAAATTAACAGCCCGTTTCAGAGGCTTCATAGGGTGCTATTTTGGTGCTAGGCTCCTTGCTCCTGCACATCTCATATCCATCACTGCACCTCACCTGCCCATGAGCGAGACACAAACCTCTCTGCTTCCAAGAATCCAAGTTTTACCTTCCTGCAATTCCAGGCCTGACCCCAGGGGTAGGGAAGCTGCCCTGGGTTGCCCAAACACGTGCTCAGAAGAGGTGTAGCTGATGCGGTGCCAAAGCCTCATCTTAGGGTCTAAACAAAGGCTTTTTTGCTGTTCATGATCCACATCTACCAAGAAGTGATTGGAGATGATGCAAACTTGATGGGATGGAGCCCAAGAGTTTGAAAACTCAGCTTAAAAGCCAGCCCAATCCACTTGTGCTGCTAAAGGTTTAACCTCGCTGCCCTGACACGGCTCATTGTCTTGAACCAAATGGCAGCAGTGATCACTCCAGATATAACACATAAGGATGCATCTCTATCAAAGGCATCACCAGTGATGCCAAGGAAGGCCTGGTCCCTCCTAGCATCACATTCACAATGCACATGTGGGAAACGTGTGTTGGTTACTCTGGATTCTAAGCTCGGGGAGGAAAACTCCGGAGCATCCCAGGGTTGGGGAGATGGGAAGGACCACACTGAGAGCTCAGCTTTCCCTTCTGCCATGAAAAGCCCTGTTTCACAGAGCTGGGATATGCCCTTTCTCTTAGCACTGCACCCACAGGCAGCTGATATGTGCTGGTAAGAAGCTGGTGATGAGCCCCCAGCTGAGCTCCCTACGGATCCATCACCTGCACATCTGGAAACACACATGGAAGCAAAAGCTCTTGGTGCCATGATCCTGCACATGGGATCCTGCTCCTGTGTCATGCATGCAGCAAAACTGCTTTGAGCATCACACAAACCAGGGGGCAAAGCCTCTCTACAAGGAGCAAGGCAGCTATAGGGCACCCTCCTTCCTTTCCAGTCATCTCAGCTGTTTAGCTGCAAAGCTTTGAGGAGATGCGGCTCGCAGAGCACATTTATGCAGCATCCTGGCTCGCAGCAAGACAAAAAGAGTAAGCCCAAGGGGTATGAGTATTAGCTTAGCAAAGCACTTTTGGGGCAGTATCTCAGCTTCTACTCAAGCAAGCCTACTTCTACTGCACGATGGCAGAGACTCAGAGACGATGCTGGGCGTGGGATGGAGGAGGGATGAGGAGAAAGCTGAGAGCAGAGGCTCTGCCCTGCAAAGGGCCCCTTTCCCCGTTGTTCCTCCTCCGTCTTTGCCTGCTTCCAGCCCTCTGGAGAAGGAGAGGGCTGCTCGCTGCCAGGATTCATGAGGTTTTTAATCCCTTAACAGATTCCAGCTGGGAGAGGGCTTCATGGCACAAACCCCATCTGTGATCCACAGCCCAACGGGACCTTGGTCAACTGGAAAACAAAGGGCAGCATAAGCTGAGCCCTCTATGTCCCCAACCACATGCTGGGGACCACTAGGGTCCTCCCCCTGGCTTCAGCCCCAGGGAGAGAGCTCTGGATGAAGGGATGGAGCAACTGTGCTTGAAATGGGAATCAGTTAAACCCTAGGGATAAGCACGAGCTGGTAAAGGCAAAGAGCCAGGTTCAACCCCTGGTTTCTGCAGGGGGACCTGTTTTATCCTCGCTGATGGTCTCCCCTGCAGTGCAGGAGGGAAACCTTTTAGCATCTCTCAGCACCCCACAACAGACCCTATTGGTGAAGCATCACCAGCATCTGCACACCACCTTGAACCACAAATGAATGATCCTTGGATGCGTTCCTCACCACCATGCCAGTGGAGAGGGGAGGTAATTAGAAGCAGAGGGATGACACCATGGGAAAGCAAACATGGAATGAACAGGACCATGGTTTTGATGGGGAGAAATAACCACGGCATCACCGCCTGCCCCCCTCGCATCCCAACGTGGTGATGCAAGGAGGTTAAGACTTACATCCACAAACCAAAAGCAGCAGGCAGAGAGCTCGGGGAGGACTCAGCCCATCCGAGAGCCTTGTGATAAAGATGTTATTGCAAATTAATTTGTTTTCATTAAGAAATGAATCACCCGCTCCTCCTGCAGCAGCGGGATCCCTGGTGCTGTGCAGAGCCCTGGGGTGTCGCACAGTGGCCAAGCATCCCATAAAATAGGCCAACGTTAATGATTCAGGAGCCCTGGTGGGGAATCCCTGCTGCAGCACAGCAGGGGATTGACCCAAATAAGAACAATCAGCCATTGTCTGGGGTGGGAGGAAGCGACAGGTTTTATCTTGTGGCATTACACAGCCCCTCGTTTCTGTCACGCAGAATCAATCTCTGCAGGAAGTCCCCTATTTGCCCTCTGAAATCATGATTTTGACTTTAAAATCTATTTACACCCCTCTCCTTTTCTGTTTCTTTTAAAGACCCCCCAAACTCGCAGCATCTCTTTCTGGATGCTGCAGGATTTGGGGTCGTTGCTCTGATGCACAAGAAGCTCTGTCCATGCACAAACCACTGCAGCCACAGGCCACTGCACTCATCCCCACTTGGTGTGGAGCCCCCTCAGCTGAGATGTTTGCTCTCCATACAGTTCAGTGGATGATGATGCTTAAAGCATCCTATTTCATGCCCAGAAAACACTGAGAATCAAAGATTTCTTTCTGAATCCCCCTCCTTGTTTAGTTTGGGTGATGAACCAAGACAATAGGATGACAGTTTGGGCTACTAAGCAAAAAAACAACAGTTGAGAGGGGAAAAAAGTCTATGTTCACAGTGGTAAACAGAGATACTACACAGCTAAAGACATAAAATAGCAAGAGATGCTCTAGGGAGCCCTAGGACAGATCATAGAACAGTTAGGGTTGGAAAGAACCTTAAGATCACCTAGTTCCAACCCCCATGAGCAAATCCCCACTAAGCCATGCTGATGGAGGGATAGACAACAAAAGGAAGAGGAAATGTTAACACTGTGCATTGCCCCCATAGACATTGGGTCATCAGCCAAAGCTGATGGGCACAGGGACCTTTGGATACCTCCTAGCAAGGTGACAGGAGAAGGCACAGGGACGCATCTCAAGCAGTCACTCAGTGAAAGCCACATCCATCACCCACCAGCACAGAGCAGCCAGACCCCCCCACAGCCCAGGTCAACGCAGCAGCTGGGGTAAAGCTCTGACCCCAAGACCTGCAGCAGCCCCAAAACGCCTTTCCCCACCCACTGGCACCGCAACAGCATCCTGCTCCCCAGCCTTTAATAGGAACCGAACTGAGGATGCCCTCCCTTTGATGCAGTCACGCAGAGCTGAAGTCATCTCATGGCTTTCTGCTTCTCCTTTTTACTTCCCTTTCTTCTTTCTTTCTGCCCTCCCTCCTCCTTGCTTTCAAAGCACGGGGCTGAACTGCAGCCTATTGTTGCATGCAGACATCTGCGCTGCAGCCAGCCCCAGCAAGTCACTGCCAGGCTTCCCTTCTGAAGCCCTAATGGAGTTTCTCCAGCAAACTCTCCTCCTCCTGTGAGAGGAGGAGTTGAGGAGGTAGGAAAGGCTTTAAACCCACTGCTTTGAAGGCCAAAACATGCCAGCACCCAGCACTTCAGTTGGTGTGAGATGGTCCCACTGCAGGAGGTTCAGGGGTTGCTCCTATCCACAACCCCAACAGCAAACTCCTCTTGTTGGTTGGTCATTGAGTTCCTTGGGCAAGGCATGAGAATACACATGGAAAACAAGTCCTTGTTGTGCTGCAGGGAAGAGCTCAAAACATCACCATAAGGACAGTGCAATTCCCTCTCCATCACTTCAGTCTCCATTGGGAAGAGATCCCAGCGTGGGGGGAATGAGTGATGAGGTGGATGATGCCCAAAGGCAAGCAGATATGGGCATGCTGGGTGTAAGTGATGGATCTTGCTCGCACAGAGGAAAACAAAATCCAAACAATGTGACAACAGGGCTTTAAAGGGGTCCACTTGACCACCCAACACACTGGTGCCGAAACTCTTCTGCAAAGAAGGTCATTTTCATTCAAATTCAAGGAGAAATGGAACAAACTCAATAAAGGCCATTTTAACAAGGATGAGGTCGCTCCCAGCAGCGCCCACTACAACTGAGCTCATCCACTTGATCTTTCCTGACATTCCCCAGGTATGAGGCCAAACACCTTCCCATGCCTCATCCTGCTCAAGGTTAGGGCCAAGCACTCACTGGCAGCAGAGATGCCACAATGGCCTTTGTAATGGGAGGATGTGCTCCCGAATCAACTCGCTTTATGAAATGGCCAAGAAGCCACCAGCTGGTCCTGGAAGGGGATGAAGGTCTCTCCTATGAGAGGCAGCATTTGGATTCTTGCAGGAAAAAAGCATTTCTTTGGCATGGGAGATGCACATTTGGGCTTGGTGACCCCTCTCTCAGCACAGCTCCCTGCAGAGCCCTTCCCAAGCTCTGCTTCATCCCCTCTCCAGCCATCCGTGTAGCAGCAGGAGGCTTGAAAAGGCAGCAAACCCAAAGCAGCTCCTGATCTCCCACTGCAGAAGGGCACTCGATGGTGGAGCTGGGTCTATGGGGTGAAGGATTTGGGTCATGGACCTGGGAACAGCCAGCATGACCCTTGCAGAGCTGTCAAATGGCCATGTAGAGCTGGCTCCCTTTCCTGGGGGCTCTGTGCCAAGAGAAGAGCATCTCCACCTTGAATAAAGCTCTCCTTTCTGTTCTGCAGGGTTGTGTTTTACAAGGAGAGCTGTAGGTCCACAGGAACTCAATAGATAGACAAAGACCATTTCAAATCACCTAACAGAGGGATGTTTTCATATAAAGCTATCCCAAATACTAGGAAGTGGTTTGTGGGAAATTCCACTGAGAATATGGTAAAAGATACACGGAAATAGAAATGGACATAGGTGTTGCACGGATACAATGCAAACCAAGCAAGCAGCTCCACATGTTTGGCTAAGGGATGTTCATACTGGAAATCCTACTCCATTCCCTATGGTTTGCTAGGATATAGGCTTTACCATCAAAAACTCCCTCTGAAAGTATAGGTAAAAGCAGCTGTCTAAAGCAGCACAAATAAAAGGCAAAGAGAGGAGCAGAAGGACTGCTGTTGTTATTAAGCAATAAATCACACTTTGGTAGCAGCCTATCAGAAAGTAAACCTTCCCATCCAGCAGCAGCAGCCCTCTTGTACTGAAAGGAGCTTTCTGGAGGCCTTGCAAGAACTGGGAAGAGGAAAACTCATCCCATTTCCTGGCAAAGCCTAAACCCAGCAACCAAACCATCCGGTGCAATTCCAAACCCCACACCCATGCCTGCAGTGATCACGCCAGGTATGCAGAGACTGGGATGACAGCCTCAGCATGCCCTGAAACTGGAAATGCTTTTACATGAGCCTAGTTGCAGGATGTGGCTGCAATTAGCACGTAACTTAAGCAGCACTTTTGGTCTTCACCACCTTATTGGAGAAGCCTGAGGTGCAGTGGATGAAGGTGTCCCTTAGCAGATGGCCGGTACCCAGTGCCAGGACTCTCAGCATCAGTTCTGGCTCCAAGCGTGGTGTAATTAACATTTGGAGGAGCCCTTGGTTGACAGCAGCATACAAACTCAATGAGGGAGAAAGTCTGCAACTGGTGCAGACCCCTAAGTTGGCCTCAACCTGGGGATGCCTGGCCAGGAGGTGCCCACAGGGGTAATAACCAGGCTCTCCAGCTCTCTGACTGCAGCCGGTCTCCATTAACTCCTTGGTCCAAAAGGAGCAACTGGTTTTGATCAAATTAACCCAATATTCAGCCACAGGCACATGCATTAACTCCATGGCTCAAAAAACCCCAAATCCTCTACCTATCAATGGTGCAAACCCTCTCCCCAGTATGGCCCAAACTATGAATGCACAAGATCACTGCATCTAGCCGTCACATGCTGGTTGCAGAGATGGGAGCTGATGCTGATCTCCCTAAGATGAACCAGCAAGAGACTGAGCACCAGCAAGGTCAGTTCTTTTGCTCTCAGTAAAGAGTTTGCTCCTGTTCAGCTCTTATAAGAACCAAACTAGCCCTGGACAACACAAACCTGGGCAACCCATGGTGAAGACATCTACATTGGTCACCCCAACACAGCTCTGGCAACCACAGACTACCAAGGACCCCAGCAATGAAACCCTGCCTTGAATGAGCCCAAATGAGGAGCTGAGGAAGCTGCAGCAGGAGCAGAACATGGAAAAAAGGCATTTGTAAAAGCAAAGAAAAGAAATGGAAACCCATTCTGCAGCTGAGCCGCAATACGCGCGGCACTCAGCATCCGCTTTGACGAGAGGCCAAAGAGCGACGCATTAGATTCAGTGTTGACACACCAAAATGAAAAGCAATGTACAACAGGGCTTATCAAGAGAGCCAGAAGCACGGGATGAATGGGACCGCAGCAACTCAGGAAGTTATTCAAAAGGATCCTGGGGTAATATTACACTTGGACTTCAGGGAAGCAATTAAAGGCGGCAATAAAATGCGAGGTGATGGATGATCTGGAGGGGAACGTGTAAGATAAAGGGAAATTGCAGAGAAAGGGTAGAAATCTCTTTGGTGAGAGCTACTGGAGGGTACCCAGAACAGCAGAGCACAAGATGAGCAGCAGTCAAAACACCATGGGGAACCTGCTTGCTGCTTTGCACCCAGTAGCTGCATCGCCCCACGCTGCGATGCCTAATGCCACCGACTGCAGCCTCAGTTGGGATGTGCACAGTAAAAGTGTGGCTTTGGAGGAGGCTTTTGAGCACCAACACATGCTCCTGACACACACAGCCAAATACATTGGAACCATTCAGTGCTGTAAACAAAGTCACTACCAGGAAAGCTATTTAGATGCCACTGTTCATTCTTTGGAGGGTCACCGGACCATCCTTTTAATGACAAATGCATCTGTAGCCTTCTGATTGACACAGGGAGTCACAAAGCAAAGCAAGCAGCTCCAGAGGAGTCATTCATTCCCTTGGAAATGGTTAATCATTATAGAGACAGGAAAACACCCAAGGTGCTGCACTGACAGGACTGCAAATGGGAAGAGAGGTTGGAGGTGCCAAGCGCTAACATCTGCTGAAGTCAATGTATTCAGTGGATAATGGCACTCGCCTTCCTCCTACGCACACAGGAGCCTTGGGGACACAGAACCCCAGAGAGGTTCAGCCCCTTGCCATCAGTCACTGCCATGGTCCAAAAGCAGCCAGCATCATCCCTCACCGACAGACCTGATGGCTGTGCTCACCCACATGGCCTCAGGCTCTCAGCCCCTTCTCGGGGTGATGCACCCAGGATGCAGATGCTTGCTGCAGAGAGATGGGTGCACACAGCTTGGCATGGTTTCCATGACACCTCCCATTATCCTGCTGCAGCAAGCGTGGCTCTTCATCCAGAACCTGCCCTAACCATTCCCTGCAGGAACCAGCATTTCCCAGGGCGCATCCCATTTGGAACCGCAGGTCGGAGCCCAGCACCTGCCATTGCTGCTAAATGCAGGAACCCCTCGCTGTTCTTTGTACCCTTCCCCCCCCCCCAGGGTTAAACCAGAAGCAGATTTGATTATTTATGTCCCAGATGTAGGACAGCACATAGGGATTTTCCCAGCCCTATGTAGCCTGTCTCAGCTGCGCCGCACCAGATCCCATGGGAAGCAAACCCCAGCCCAGTCCATTCCTGCTGGTGGAGGAGAGCAGGAGTGTCCCTGGGACACCACTGCAAGTATTTATGTCATTCCATAGGGGCTCTGAGCCCATGACGTGCACAAGGGCCTGGGAAGGGGCGGCAGGGACCCCTGGCATCAGTCCCTGTTGTTCCCTGCTGCAGGCGGGCACAGAAACATGAATCCCAAGGCAAGGGCATAACCTCCAGAGCAACACTGCCTTCAGCTCATTAATCACTGTGGGGCCCTCATAGGCACCAAGAGAACGGGTGCACCAGTTTCTTGCAGACAGGAGCTGAGATTGAATCATGGTATCTATTAGAGCCACTTCCACCCATCTTGACAAATGGTGAGTGGGACTTCCTATGCCTAAACCAAGTCAGATGTGGCCATAATCCATGGCTGGGCCATTCCTCAGTCATCAGTCAATTGACAGGAACCCCCTCCTTATTCAAACCCTCAAACTCTCCCTATTAAACCATTCATTTCTGCAAATCCACCTTGCCAGCAGGTCATTTCCTTGCTCAGTACTCCCATGCTTGTGAGTTAGGTTAGAAATAGGTATTAAAATACCCATCCAAGTGCCCAAATCCTCCAGTTCCCCCCTCCAGCCATGCTGTATGAGAGGTCCCCACCACACACTCTTCAGTTGCTCCAGGTAAATAACCAAGGCTCCCACCAGGAGGCAGGAATCAATGTACTTCCTTCCTTTGCAGTAAATTACATTCTGATTAAAAGCTAAATGAGCTGAACTCAAACGCCAATTACCATCAGAAAACATCAATACAAGAAGTTGTTACTGGTTAATGAGGTACCTGCTTCTTCACCCATCGTCTCCCTCAGGGACACTTGGTGGAGAGGCTGCAGGATGGACAGGGCCGGATGCTCAGCTCATGGGATGGAGATGAAACCTGCCTTTGCACTGGTGTTTGTGCAATGACACACAACTGCCAACTCTTGCTTATACTGACTTGAGGTAAGGTCTGACTTAACCACGGGAGATGGCATAGATGGGCAAGTATGAAGAGAGGGAAGAATGATTTGCCAGTAATGGTGCCACATCACAGCCCATCTAAACCTCACTGGTGCTGCCTTTTAGGCTTAACACTTCAAAACCCTGCAAAGTGCAGTTTCCCCCTGTTTCCAAGGCGCTCTGCTCAGCTTTAGCTTTAGTTTTTAGAGAACACCTCTCTCTTTGTAAGGAAAAGATGAGCAGAAGGCATGACACATTCAGGCAGGAAAGAACCAGAGTTGTCATTAGTGGGGTCTGAGCTTTGCAGCCTGTTTCATACTGCAGGGTAATGCATTGCAGATGTCTGAAATAGCCATCAGGAGTTATCTTCACGCTTGGAACAAGACCAGCAAAAAGCAAGCCATTCATACAGAGTACAGAGTTGCCTTACTTGATACAGAATTGACTCAGTTGAATCCCCATCACCCCCTTTGCTTTTATATCAGGTATTTGAGGTTTTAGAGGGTTTTCATTCCTAAATCAGCTTCCTTTTAAGCTGTTTTGCACAGCAAAGAACAAAGAATACTTAGTGCTCTCATAGCACTTTGCATCCGGAACCTGAGAGCTTTGTAGGATGTGCAAGATGCATTTTCCTTGCACATCTAATAGCAAAAGGGAAAGGTTAGGAAACTTGCTGAGGCTGACAAGCTCACCCAAAGGACTGTGCCTGAGTGTCCCTCCATGTGCCATTGCCTCATAGCTATCATTTCAGCTGTCAAAATGAGCATGGTGTCAGAGACTTGGAATGATAATGGGAATTCAAGATCAAATAACAACACGTACAGCGGAGGAGATGGATTATGTGCTTGGTTGGGGGATAGCGGCACCGAGCTGGTGGTCACGGTGTCCTGATTGTATTCACTCTGTATAACTTGGGTTTATTCATCCTGTTTTAGCCACACGTCGCAGCACAAAGGGTAGTAAATAGGAGGGGAAAATTGCTCATTTTAGCCTCCATGCAGCTCCCTCTTAAAAAAGCAGGGCATAAAACAATCCATCATCATCTGCAAGTGAAATCCGCATAGCCGGGGCCTGAAGGGAAGGTTAGCAATGGAGGATTTCATCCAGGTCCCAGTAACCACTTTTCCCTTCCCTCCTTTCTTGTTTTCCACGGGTGACAATTCATGGAATCAAACCCATAGTGCAAACCTGCTCAATTCAGAGCTCACGCAGGAGACATCAGAGCCAGGCTCGGGGCTAAGCAGCTATTTCCAAACCACACAGCAGCAAACAAGGAACCAGATCTCCATTCTACCCAGAGCTAAATCCATCTTACTTCCAGTCCCAGTAAATCACTGCTCCAGCTATACCAACTGCACAGAAGAGTTTGTAACGCCCTTCCTAACACATTGCTGTCACCATAATACCTTGAAACACTACAAACCTTGGTGGGGAAGCAGATGACAGCATCACCTGAGATGTTTGCCCATCTCTAACCACCGGGATCCCATCTTTCACCCATCTTCTTAGTGGAGCTGCAGCCTAATAGATGCAGGCACCAAGAGAAGAATGAACAGGTAAAGCTGGACTTAGGGACAAGGTTTTGCTAGGCTGCTTTGCCAACCCTTCTATGACCACCAGAAGAGCTTTCCCTCATAGAAAGCAGCAGGATGGGGACCAGCAAAGCCAAATGCTCGCTGTGTATTTGCCTTCAGGGGCTGGAGGCACTTCCATGGTACATCCCCAGGACAGTAAGAGCTGCTGCAACCAAACACCCTCAGCTCACAAGGGAGAAAAAGGCCACCTTTGCTGAAGGCTTCACTTTCTCCTCTTCCCTGGCTCTTATCCCGAGTTCAAGTCCTCAGACTGGAGGAAAACCTGACTCACTCCCTATCGCAGGCATCAGTCCTCCATACACGTGGCTTTGGTCTGTGGAAAAAGAACCCGGTTTAATTTTCCAGTGGTTTATGGCCAGATATTCCTGCTGGCAGAGAGAGCTGTGGATTTTTTATGGGGGCCCTTTGCTCCTTACACGTTCGTGTTTTCAGCTCCTTTGGCCTGGAACGACTCCCATTGGAAAGCTGAGCGGCTGCAGCAAGGATGCAGGGCATCGGGGCAGCTCTGTCCCACGCTTTGGTACAGCTTTTGTTCCCTTTCCCCATTCCCTGGACTGTCAGACATCACCCTGGGGATCGAGAGCACCAAGTGCTGTGCCTGGAGCTGAGCTGCTTTCCAAGGAGCCCTCCTGGCACCTTTCCATGTGGCACGAGGAGAAAACACTGCCCAAGGGCATGGCCATGGGGAAGAAAACACTTGTTCAAATGTGCAAGCACCCCCTTGCACTGGTGCTGGAAAACTTGCTTGGTCTGAGGCTCCTGGAGAGCAAACCTGCCTTTTCTAACAAGTCCTGGGGTAATGAATGGGTGGGTTTGATGTTCTTAAAGGTCTTTTCCAACCGAGTTGATCCTGTGGTTCTATAATAAGCCCCCAAGGTTTGCAATAGCTGCACAAGGCCATGAGTGCAGAGCGCAGTATCTATGGCCACCACTCAACACAACATCCACATGCAATAGCATTTACTCCACCTGAAAGCTTCCCCATCAGACAGCAGCCCAGCAAACGTCAAAGCTGAGCTGGCTGGTTGCTCTCTTACAGCTCCATTGGTGCTTCTGGTGATGCCACATGGTGATGCCATGGGCTCACCCCAGCGCCTTGAGGAAGGGATGCTCGAGACATGGGTTTGAGCTGTGCTGTATGTTTGGGATGGGACCAAATCCAAACCCTCACTTCCAATCCAGCTCACCCAAACCATTCCCACTCAGTCAAAGCACTCCAGGCTCCAGCTGGAGTCATTGCCTTGCTGCTGGCTTCAATTTGCTCTCTGCAATAAGCATCCCTGAGCTGTGAGAGCCCAGGCCAGCTTTTTTCCTGGCCATACAGCCCAGGATGTGTTTACCCAGAGCTCGGAAAAACAATTCAGCTTTTATTTTAGCTCAGAGACCATGGGGTCACCTTTAAGCTGAGGGTGGTATAAATAGAGACTAATGGAAAAAGCAATGTACAGGGAGTCAGGGAAGCGTTCTCTCCAGGAGGGAGGAGGAAAGCAAGACCCCATAACCCCGAGCAGACACATATTTAATAGAGCAGGTTAAGAGGGACCGGGGTCAGCCCCATCTGTTCTATCTCCATATGGATGCGGGCAAGGTCACAGCTGCCTCCACCTACGTCTCTATGTATATTCATGCCATGGGATGCAGCAGCAGGCAGAGCAGAGCAGGGGCTGGAGCACCTCCCATGTGAAGCCAGGCTGAGATCATTGTTCAGCCTGGAGACCTCAGAGCAGCTTCCAGCGTCTTCCAGGGGCTCTTCATCAGGGACTGTAGCGACAGGACAAGGGGTGATGGGCTCTTAACTTAAAGAGAAGGGGTTGAGGTTGGATATAAGGAATCAGTTCTTCCCTGTGAAAGCAGTGAGGCCCTGGAACAGGCTGACCAAGGGAGATGGGAATGCTCCATCCCTGGCAGTGTTCAAAGCCAGGTTGGACAGGGCTTGGAGCTGCTCTAGTGGAAGGTGTCCCTGCCCGTGGCAGGGGGTTGGAACTGGATGGGCTTTAAGGCCCTTCCAACCCAAACCATCCTGTGATCCTATGATTCAGTATTAGGAGCCTGCATTCCCATGCTTACACTGGCACGAGCTCCTTCACAGCGCTTAGTGCCAAGAGGAACGTGTGGGGAGACGTGCAAAAGCAGGTACCGGGCAGGGGAGCAGCCTCAGGTTGCTTTGATGAGGAGCAGCTCATACACTTGGCCATGGCTCACCGGGAGTCTCCCAGGGCAAAAGGTGGAGGAGAAACCAGCTTAGTCACAGCGCTTTGGAAAGGGGTAACCTCAGAGGGGGAATGGGGCCTCTCTGCCTGGACACATACCCATCAAAGTGGGTCTCTCCAGTTTCCCATCTCATTGCCCCATGCAGGAGGAGAGGAAAGGATCTTATTGTCCATAAGAAAGGGGATAAGGATATAGGAGCATCCTTGTGCAGGTTTAGCTCTGCAGCACTGTGTCTGTACTGTGCCATGGGCTAGAGATGGTGATGTGGGTCCCTAATGTCCCCAAGCCATGTCCGCACGCTACTGAACCCATTCCACCCTTCCCAACACAGTCTAGAGAGTTCTATGGAGCACTTCCAGAGCCTGTTCCACACCACAGACCAGGCTGACACACTGAGCATCACCACGGCTTCATAGAACCATAGAATAGTTAGGGTTGGAAAGGAGCTTAAAATCATCCAGTTCCAACCCCCCTGCCATGGGCAGGGACACCTCACACTAAAGCAGAAGCTTTTCCTCAGCAAAATTAAGAGAAAAAGCAATTTCCCCCATTTTTAAATACTGTTGGAGGCTATTATTGAGGCAAACACCCACAGGAAGCAGCAGTCAATAACTCGATCCCTTCATACACTCTCACAGGAAATTAAAGAGCCATTAGCAGTAAGCACAGCAGAGCAATGCCTGCAGGTCCCAGCTTGGACTGGATGGAGCCCTGCTCCATCACACCGATCACATCACACCTATGGATGGTCCCTTCCCAAGGAAGGCTTTCAAATGCCCTGTGCAAGTCAGAAGGAGGCAGGAGATGGGTGAAAGCCTTGGAGTTCAGCAGCAGAAAGCAGAACCCATGAGCGAGCTCTGGGTTTGCTGTCTCCAGGAGGGGAAAACAAACATCACACAAGGGCAAGGAACCGGCTTTATCCTTGTGAGGCAAAGTGTTCCCAATGGGATAGGGTCTTTAACACAGAAACACAACGTGGCAAAAAGCAGGGATAATGCACAAAGTGCTAACACCCAAAGTACTAACTTGGTCATGCTGGAAAGCCTGATGTGGTGCTATCAAACCATGGTCTCTGAGCAGGTCCTCTTGGTCCAAAGGCACACAAAGCACAGCAGTAACCATGAGGCTTTTTCCCTGGCACTCAAGGAGAAGCTTCATGCTCCCAACAGAGTGGTTTTCCAAGCCAGCAACAGTTATAGAGGTGTGATGAGACCAAGGTACTCACCGGTTTGGGGCAGTGGATGTACCTAGCGAGGCTGATGATCAAGTCATGAGTGATTGGATCCACCAGGTTTCGAAAGCTGGCATATCGATAGAGGACATCGTCCAGAGAGGTCGACTCCATTCCTAAATCCTATGGGAAACAGGGTAAAGGAGCGATATTAGATGTGCATAGGGAGGAGACAATGAGCCTGAAATTGCAGCAATGGAAACAGAAGGATAAACGATGGGGGCATTTGGGAGGAGCAAAGTGCTGGACTAGATTGCCTGGGGAAGGGGTCGAAGCTTTGCCATTGGAGACGGGTAAGGATGTGCCAGGAACAGTTCAGATGGAGCTGATCCTGCCCTAGGGATGGATCAGACCTC
This sequence comes from Neopsephotus bourkii, assembly GCF_033783945.1. Lineage (NCBI taxonomy): Eukaryota > Metazoa > Chordata > Aves > Psittaciformes > Psittacidae > Neopsephotus > Neopsephotus bourkii. The sequence continues at coordinate 2,053,902 of NW_026901640.1, read as the reverse complement.
CTGAGGCCCCCTCCAAGACTATTTCCAGTGACTTACAAGCCTTAGTCAGGAATACTGCTTTTCAAAGATGCCCAAAGGAAACTCCATCTCTTTCAGGGGGAGAAACCCTTCTCCTACCTCACAGCAGTGTGGATGTTACCTCCCCAGTTGGGTAGAGCTCAACATTAGGATTAAGCAAACATCAGCCAAGAGCTGAATTTGGCACAGGATCATACGGCATCACCAGCAAACACCATGTGAAGGAGCCACCTCTGGGGTTTGGTAGAAGCAACCCTGCACACGCAGCTCTTGACACACTGGGATCTTTGAGGATCAACCCAAGCTCAGCACCTTCCTGCTTCTCTTTGAGCATCCCAAAGCTGTGGCACTGTTCCCTTCAGCTAAAATCAGAACACAGAGCCAATAGATCAGGGAGTTGCTGCTCCTCTCTCCTGGGAGAACTTAGGTTTCTCTCCTCCCTCCTGGCACGCATCCTTCTGTGCACAGATGTCTTTCTCAGCTGCTCCTCAACCTCCCTGCCACACCAGCATTGTCTCTTTTCCACCACATGTCCTATTTCCAAGCCGCTCGAGGCTGAACCTCATCCGAGGCCAAGTGATGAGCTCATCTGCAGGTCAATAACTTCACACCAGTTCTGCTGTCGGCAGCACATCACCAGTCACTGCCTTCGGAGTAAACGCCCAGCATCTGGCTCCAGTCACTTGGCCTTTTGCAGCACGTTCCCTTTTCCTAGGGGAGCTTTACCTGGCCAACGAGGGCCATTTGCAAATAGGAAGGGTAGAAGGGTTTGAAATGCTGGTATTTATGAGCTGTGCCTCTCTTGGTGTAGGCTGGGAAGGTGTTTTCCTATGGTGCACCCCAACCCCTGCACCACGCTGAGAGGACATTTCAGAGCAGCGTATTCAAAGGCACATTTACCCCTTGCTAATGCAGGATTTGGGATTAACAGCACAAAACAAGCAGAGAAAGGAATGCAGAAGTGACTGAGCACAACCCAAAGGCTGCGAGTGGATCAACTTGAGCTGATCCTGTCTTACCACACTGTGCCCCTCGCTGAGCACATCAGCTAAAGCCTTGCTTTGCAGGCAAGATTAAGGAGTAGGAAGAGTTCATCACTTTGGGGCTGAGAGGGAAAGCAGAGTCTCATTCAAGTCCTTTTGCTGTGCATCCTCCCTGCCGTCACCAGTGACCTCCCTGCAATCTGATTTGTTTCCAGCTTTAAGAGGCTGAGAGGAGGCCAGACCACTCAGCAAGTCCTTGGGGATGGCTTACCCACTGGAAGCAAAGCTGCTTTTACAGCAGTGCATTACCTTGTGGGTTACAAGCACCAACTGTGATCTGAAGCACTAATACACTCTGAGTATGGCCACTTCTCCTGCCACCAACTAGTTGCCTTCAGCCTCCAGCAGAAGGAAGCTTCTGTAAAGGTATCAATGCAAAGCTATTTGATTAAAAAAACCCTAAAGAAAACATACATCAAAAAAAAAAAAACCCCAAACAACAAAAAAGTGAAGGAATTGGAAGTTTAAATCAAGGAATTCCAGCAGTAAAATGTAATGCCTTCTTCCATGGCAGCCAGCAAATCAAACTGCCCAGCCACAGCCAGGAAAGGCAGAAGAGAACATCAAACCAGGTGAGAGCCCAGGTAAGGGCAAGTCCTGCTGCCCTGCAGAGCTGATGCTGTGCTAGATGCCCTCTTCAGCCCTCTTCTGCAAACAGCAATCACAGAAACAGCCCTTTCACCCAAAAACCAGCCCATACCAAGAGCTCAGCACTGACTTCCCCAAGACACTACCCATGCAATGCCATTTCCCCAGTCAGAAGGGAAAAACCAGTGCAAGCAAAGCATTTGGGAGCTGTACCCCACCTTATCCTTCCTTGGTGTCAGATAAAACAACCTGTTATTGTCCTTCTGCTGCCTGTTCAACTGCACCACAACAGCCAACAGCTCTGGAAGCTCCAGGTTGGGTTTCCATGAGGTGCACCATGGTGTAATACTCCCCTAAGCCACCAGGAGCCATAAACAGCACAAATCAAACCCATTTGCACCTATTAAGCTATTTATTGCCGCAAATTGAATTGCAATTAGAGGAAAATCCATGTGAGCAGGTTATGTTGCTGCTTCCATTAACAGGGAGCAAAGGCAGTTACAGCTGCCCAAATGAGGTTACTGTGCAAAATGCCACCCCAAGCTCCTGCAATCACGACTGCTCATAAATATCCTGATAGCTGCTATTATGGCCAGCACCTCCTCCAAACCTGCTTCTTATCTCTATTAATAGCCAGGGCAGCCCCATGAATTTCCAAGCAGAGAGGTTGGTGTAATAAAGCATGAAGGAAGAGGAGCATTAATATTGTTTGCAATCAATCATCTGCAGCAACTTATCTGGGCAAAATGACTTCACGAGGTGAGCATTAGCGACGTGGTGGGTAAGGGCAGAGCAGGGGGACAGGCATGTGAGATGTGACTCAAGCACGGTGTGGGGTGCTCAAAGGCTGTTTGGCTTGATGGAGGACACGTTTAGCTGCTCAATCCCCTGAGCCTTGTGAAGGCTGCCCTTGAAAACAAGCAAAGTCTTTCTTGCCTTTCATCTTTAGGATGTTCGACTCCATCGCAAAGCCTCTGATGTCTGCTTGACTTATGGGGTTAGTAAGACACCGTAAAACTTAGTATTTATGGATTTCCCTGCTGCAATTGGGTTCTATACTTGCATGGCTGGCCACGATGCCTAGAAGCAGCCTCTCCCTGTTTTGCACATGATAAGCCCTCCAGCATTTGCTTCACAGCTAATAAATTTGGTACAATGTGGAAGTGCATTGCTGGAAAGGTTATCTGCCTGATGCACTTCCTGCAGCCCAACAGCTCTGGTCGTCCCTGTACACCTCCTATAAACCATCCATTGATATGAGGCAATCAGGGGTTTTATCAGGCTATAAACAGCTTAATTCCTAGCTGGGTGTCCTAAGGAAACAAGGCTGAAATAGTCACACAGTTCATCCATCTCCTCCTCCTCTTCCCCTTTTAAACACAGGAACCAACGGATTGACAGAGGAGTAAAGCATCTGAAAGTGATGAATTTAATGATGTTCCAACAGGTTTTGGGTAAAACCAGGCCTCAACAACACAAAGATGCCCAAGTTTGCCCCTTTGGAGAGGGAAAGCAGCACTCAGCATCCACAGGTGGTTTGGCTGTGATGGGACCAATACATCTGGATGGAGCATCACAGAAGGCACCCTGGGAACCTCCAAACAAACCAACAATTGCTACTGCAAATTCCCACCTCTAATCCACTAGCCTGGCACAAAAGTGGAGTTTAAATATGTGGGATATCTTCTGTTTAGCAGAGTTAATACTGGTTTGGAACCAACAATTGCACATCCAAGCCTGAAGTGAGGGTATAGTTATAGAATACCCAATGGTTCAAGGAAGGAGTAAACATTTCCTTGGCAGATGGACTCAGATAATAAATGGTGGCAGCTTGGACCCCCTCCAGGAGGCTGGAATTAGAGAAACTTGGAGAGGCAGATTAATGGGCAGAGATACGATGCCACCATCCTGATAATAAACAACTGTGACTAAGGGATTTGCAGTAGAAGGCACTGTGTTAGTTTGAAACTGGGAGGCAAATGCAACTGCCCCAAGTGGAGTTTGGCCAGACCACAGCTAACAGGCTTCTTCAGGAAAGTGCTTATGGATATGTAAGGAGAATAGACTCGGCTACCCATCCCATCCTGAGTCACAGAGCCATGGGATCCCAGTATGGAAGAAGTTTGGAAACACTGTCAGGGGAAGGTGTATGACTCCAGGATCTGCTTTGAACAATCCAAACAATTGAGATCCCTCACTGCCTTTAACACAAGCTCACACAGTGTTATTCACACATCCCTTCTAAACCAGCAGGGCCTGCCTGTATCTTGGTCTCCCATCCAAGCCAGGCACCAACCCCAGCCTTGACTGCGCTGTGCTGATGGCTGCCAGCTCCTAACTGCACCCCTTCACCCTGTCACCCCACATGCAAAAAGGACTACATTTCCCTTGCAGAAGATCTCCATTGGAAAACATACCTACAGGGCAGGATACATCTCATCTCCTGTCAGGTAAGGATCCAGACTTGTCACCTAAACTCAGTCTACTGTCAATTCAGACGAAGACTGTGATTCATCCTATTCTAAGGCAGCTGGGCTGAGTCAGTCTCTGGCTGGGGCTGTCTCAATCAGTTATCAGCCAACAAAAGCCCATCTAATCAGTTTATCCTAGACATTTCATGTTTAGGCAACTGGAGCAGGAAAATCCCACTGTCCTCACCTTTGTTTTCCAGCACAGCAAGCGCAGAGCTCTGCATGGCTTTTGTACCCACTCTCCCAGCCAAAGAACAGCCCCATCTGTTCACCCATCAATACCAGTCACATTCTCAAGTTGTGCTTTAGGCCCCCCACTGCTTTGTTGGAGGTAGTTAGGAGCTTAAACAACTCTTGTCCTTGGAAGGTGATGGGGGCATTGAATGCTTCTATGCGTGCATACAGATAATGTACTGCCTTGTGTTCACAAGCACTGAATACAGCATCTTTAGATCAAGTATTTATAGGAACAAAGGGAAAAAAGGCAGAACCAAGATCCCTGCAGGAAAAAGACTTCCAAGTAGAAGACAACGCTGTCAGATGGGGAGGAATCACTCTTCTTCATCATTTCCACTGCCTGTTGGAGACCGCCCCGCTGTCTGGGCACACAGGCAGGGAATGATTCCCAATACAAACCCTGCATTCACAAACACCTTCCCCTGTTTGAAATTACAGCCGAGCCTCCACGCACACGCTGCAGTTGATGGGAGTCCTTAGAGCAACACTGACTCTGCAAGCACTTAGTGCAACCTGCTCCTTATCCCTACCTGCATGTCGTGCATCCCATTAACAGCAATGAGCCAAACGCCCTTGCTTTACACATCCCTGCAAGCACCTCTGCCAAAGGATGTGCTAAGAAGAGAAACCAACAGTCTTGATGCATGTGGTACACCCTGCACGGCATCAGGGTTACCAAGGAGCACACTGGGAGAAGCTGGGTTTTCCTAGAGCTGAGCTTTGGCTGATGCATTGGACAACCAAAATAAGCCTGTGGGAAAGGCAGCATTCCCTGGTCCTGCACTGCGGACCCTCTTTTCCAACAGAAGGAATTGGAGCATGGACATCCTCACCTCTTACTTTTCCTTCCTCCAGTGCAGCCCTCACTTCACAGATTAACACGACACAGCCTGGCTCTGGCACCAATCCTGCTGGACCAGCCTCTGGTCAGGGGGAAAGCAGGATTTACTGTCCTGGCCCACTTGAGCCCCAGCTCCTGTTTCCAGCAGCTGCCACCGCAAGAGATTTCAGGAGGAGGTCAGCGCGGGTCTCCTGATGCACCAGGGTGCAATCCTGCCCTCTCTGAGCACGGTGCCATCAGCTGTCCCCAAGGGATCCCAATACAGAGGAACTGTAAATCACAGCTCAAGAGTCACATTTGCTTCTCTACCCATTCAAAACGCTGCTTTCTGAAGGTGCCCCCTCCTCTCCCCAGCCAGGATTTGCTGTTACAACCTAACCGTGGGGAAAGAAACTTGGTAATTCCAGGGATCAATCAGAGCTGTGTTATCGGTGCTGCCAACACCACCGAGATGGGGATGACCTCCTCCTATCTGATACAGGGGGTTTGTTCTGATGTCCAGCTCTGCCAAGCAGCCAGCACAGAGCCAGCCATGTCCTGCATCATCCCCAAGCACTCAAAGTCCCAGGCACATCACACTGGTCCTGCAGCATCAGGAATGATGTTACCCTAGCACTGGGAAGCCTCCTGGACAACCCCCCCACCCCGCTCCAAAGAAATCAATCCGTTCCTGCACATACAAAGCCTGCAATCCAATAACTGCTATCTAAAACCTGGTTTCACTTCCAAGCCCTGGGCTGATTATTATTGCATTAGCTATGGAGGGATGTATTGTTACTGCCCAGTGAATGCTAAGCTCTGCTTCAAAGGGACTGGATTTAGGTGGGGGGAGACTATACAAATGCTTTGACAATTGCTTTGGGATCCCTCAAAGCTGATGGGTGCTGGAATAAAACCCGAGATCTTATTGATACAAGTGTTAGTGAAACTAAGCACCAGTGATGCCTCAACACAGCCCTTTTCCAGAGCAGGTTACTCAAGGGAAGTAATTTAAGACATCTTTGAGAGAGAGAAATATCCAGTTAACTCTTTAAACTGGCTGAAGGATGTGAATGCTACCAAAAGATCGTTTCAATGGATGAATTGCAGCTGACTCCCATAAAAATACATCAAGCCTTTTGTTTGTGCCATTTTATACCACTTCCAAAGCCAGGGCCAGGGGAGCACAGGGACAGAAATGGGTTTGCATAGACAGTGGCAAAGGGAGAGCCAGATGCTGCAACAGGCACCACTGGTACTACCCGAAGGATACCAAGTATGCTCCAACACACTGCTGTGCCCATGGGCTGCCATCAGTGCCTCTGGAAAGCAAACACAGGGCTGAATCTGCAGCTGAGATGTTTTGCCATAGCCAAAACCATGCCCCTGTAGGCAAGGCAATGGGTATGCTCCTCTCCCATCTTAGCCTGAGCACCCGTCCTCTACACAGGCACCCATGGGTGCATCCCACAGGAGCACCTACAACACACACAGCACTGGAGTTACTCTTTCCAGCTACCTGGCTGCACTTCACACAAGAATCTGGCCCTGTATCCCTGCAAGGACACACGTACTAGAGATCTGGCACTTTAAAAGCTTAGAGAGAACAAGATACAGGCAGATTTTGGCTCAAAACAAGAGATGAAAAACCAGGGTTGAACTTGACATTGAACTAAAATCCCCCTGCTCCCCACAGCCTATTCCACACCAAGCATAAAGCTCTTGGTACCTTCTCAACAGTTAAAAGAGGCTTCCAACAAAGGAGCAAACCAAAGAAACCCCACAGCACTTGACTGGCTTTCTTACTGAAGACAGAGCAACAGGAATGGAATAGAAATAAAGGTTTCCACAGCTCCTAACAGCTTGCCAAGGAGGCCAGCATCACACGAGTCATTAATATGGACAACATGAATTTCAATTCTTTCATTTGCAAATCCAGCATCACCGTTAATCTCGAGCACGGACAAAGTCCATTAATAAAGCAGATTCATGTTAATGGGATTCAAAGCAATGGCACATCAATCCATAAACACACTTGTATGCTAGAATAATCTACGCTTCGCATAATAATCATGGTAACTGGAATGCTGTGTGCTTATATGGAGACATGTTCAAGACCAGCCCAGGCCACCTAAAGAGCTTCATTGGGCTTATTCTCCTGGTGGGATACAACCAGGCCTGGGGCTGAGCAGCCAAAGCAGAAATACCCAGGTAAAGGCATGCACAAAGGGGTTGCAGCAGGGAGAAGAACTTGGGGGGGGGGAGAGATTTGATGCAGAGGGATGGCACTCTCATCCAGGAGATGGAGATGGATCCGATGGACAACTGAGCAGCTCATTGCTGCAAAGGTACCTCCACATGCAGGCAGCCCCCTCATATATTTAGAGGCCTGGTCCCCAGCCCTGGGGCAGTGTGAGCTTATTGAACTAACCCTGATAACCACACTACTTAGTCCCTCTCCAGGGTGAAGTCAGTGAGGGAAGGGTAAGTATTCCTTACACCCCGTGAGCAGCCAGAGCGAGGCACTGTATTAGCCTATAGCCATCGGGTGCCTCATGCTCAGCAGCTTTACAAGGTGGAAGAGGGGACAATGTCCCTTAAAATCCCTGCTCTTGCCCCTCTGATTTCACCCTGGGTGCTGCCCCTAGAGTTCATCAGCAACTGATGGGACCTTTCCTGTCCTCCAGATGCATTTACTATATGCGCCGATCCCGACTCATCCCCTCTTTCCCCTTAACCGCTGTCCTTGTCATCTTTGATTCCTCACAGACAATGTGGGTTATGCAGAGAGTATTCCCTTGAACAGACTGGAGAGATGGAGCCCAAGCAAGTTAAACCCACGTCCCCAGACCCACATCTGCTGCCTTCTGCCTTTAACATCCACACTTGCAAACACCTTCAGTTGCGAGGCCGCAAGTCTGCTCTCCTCCTTCTCCTTTGGGATATCTTCCCTCATGCTTGCCAAGTCAGGAAACCACTTAAATACCTGATTAACTACAAGCACATGTTTAAGTCCCACTGAAGCCAAAGGGTTTTGATTAGCAGAGCACTTAATAAAGGTCTTTGCTAAGCAAAACGTCTTCCCTCCGCTGCCCTCTCCACCCCAGCCCCTTCACACCAGCACAGGGTACAGCCTGAGAGGCGATGGCCAGCACACAGCACGAACATCAGTGAGATGCAACTTCACTGCTCAGTGGAAGAGCATTTTGCACAGCATCAGGCAACAAGATCCCAGGAGATGCAGGCAATTTGCAGGCAGGGCTGGGCTGGGCAGCTCTCTGCCCTGCCAGAGCCAGTGCTTCCAGTCAGAGCTATTAAATCCTCCTCTTCGTTTCACCACACATCACTGCGGAAAGGCTTGAGGGTGATGGTGGCTGCTGGCCTCTCTGATCCCCAGGGAATGGCTGGGCTGTGACAGGTTAACCTACACATGGCCAGAGAGCCCCTGCACTTCATTGAGGATGCTGAAGAGACACAGAAAATACACATCCTTTCTGCTGTGCTCCATGCCTCTTGCCCTGTTTGTAGGCTCTGGGTCCTCTACATAGGATCACAGAATAGCTAGCGTTGGAAAAGACCTTCAGATCATCCAGTTCCAACCCCCTGCCATGGGCAGGGACACCTCACATTGCAAAGGGGGAAGAGATGCTCTCTGCACCCCCAAACCCACAGCAGTACCCCAAAGCCAGGCTGGGAGAAGCAAGCGCAGGACGGGCAGCAGTACCTCTTGTGCAGCGACCAGAGGTGTCAAAGGCCCTGTGCATTAAAAATGAGACTCTTTCTGCTTTGTTTGACACTCAGGGCCATTAAAGCTGCTCTTGTTGATATTCCATTTCCCAGCAGCGTGTGCCAAATGAACTCGGGACATAAAACATCCCACTGTTCCATGAAGGAAACCCAGCACGTGATGGCTTTGTGGCAGTGCAATGCCCAGCAGACAGCAGCACGCTGTAGCTGACACTTGTATGGGATGAGAACCACATCTGCTGCTCACTTTGCAGGTGACAGCTTCCACTGCTGAGTCATGGCAGAGCCTCTGCACTTGCAGCTGATGCAGTGCAGGTTCCAGTGCAGGCTTCTGCTGCTCATAGCTCCCAACCTGACTGGGAGCTTCCTTCCACCTATGGCTCATACCCAACCTCCACTGTTGGAGTCTGAAAGGGGCCATCACTCAGTGCCAGGAACAAGGTTGAATGCAGCTCTAGAAGAGGTTGGGAAGGTAGAGCAAAGATATCCCTGCTGGAATCAAAGGAGGAGCTTCCACTGCAGGGTGGAGATGCCCAACAGGGTGCAGGGGTTTCCTTCTTGGAGAGTGACAGTGAGGGATAAAAGGATGGAGAGGCTGGTGCTTCACTTGCATTCCTGGCAATGGTTTTCTCCCAGAGGGCAGAGCCTGTCTTTCCAATGAAGATGCTGACATAAACCTCCATGGGATGCTTCTGGGATGAAGGCTTCTAGCACCCAACATGTCAGCCAGTCAGGACAACCCCCAGGTCCTTCATCTTAATGCTCTGCAGTCCTCATCCACAGAGAAGCAGCGCAGTTTTCCAGGTAACACATTGCCTACCCAACCTGTCAGTACCTGCTGTTGGCTTTTCCTTCATTTACCCTACCGCAGATCCTTCCTCCTCCTCCACCAGTTCCTGGCACCCACTGTAGCCACGAGTTCTGCTCATGTAACCTGCAGGGACAGCCAAAACCTCCCCTTACACAAGCATCAGCAAAGCACCCAGTGAGAAGCCTCTGTCTCCATGCCCTGAGCTATTTCCCTGTTTCTTTACACTGTGACACCATTCCAGGGAGCATCCCTAGCCAGGAGGAGAGGCTTGGAATGCCGGCAGTAACCCAGTACCCTGCTAATCCCTCATCCTCCTCCATGGGCGGTTGAGCCTTCCTGGGAAAACTGAACTACAACCCCATGAAATGCTATGGCCCCAGAGTATTTCCACAGGTGCTAGAACAAAGGCTTTGGCTTGAAACCCCCACCACAGCTCTGGCATTGCGAGCCCAGAGCATCTCTTTTCCAGCCTCCAAGTAGCCAACACCAGTGCTTGTCACCACCAACTCCTCCTCGGCTTTAACAGCAGAGGAAAAAGAACCCTCCAAGCCTTCAGGGTGCAGGACCAACTCCTTAACATCGCTTTCCAGATACAACCACAGGGCTGAGGAGCTGCTGAAACCTGATGCAAGCCCATGAGCCGAGCAAGAGCAGAGCCAGGATGAGCTCATCGCGCGGCCCCATCCGAGCCAAGCTTTCCCTTCCCTGCTCCAGTCCCACTGAGACATCCACGACCCTGGGCTGAAACTCCTCCACTGGCCATGAAACAGCCGATTTCAGTATCAGGGCAGCGCTGAGCCATGACTAATGCACTCCTGGGGCTGCTTTCCAAGGGTAGGAGCAACCTACACCTACAACCTCCCACACAAGAGATGGGGGTAAGCCATGTTGGCAGTGGGTTGGGGTAGCACTGTAACACACAATAACACCAAATGAAGCTTGGAACCCTCTTCCCCCCACCCCAGAAATCCATGCTTGAAGGAAAGATTCCTATTGCAAGGCATTAAACGAGAAGCAAAAACCTTGTTTCTGTCTGAAGGCGCCACTGATCCGAGATCACCACTGACAAGTAAATAGGTTGGGAAAAGCCTGCTTCTGGCAGGCTGACAAGCAGACTCAATGTGTTATCATGTCCCTTTATTTATCTCCCCCGACGTGCCTGCTCACAGAGAGATAAGGAATAGCTGCCCCAAGCCCCCTTTGTGGCTCTGCCACCTCTGGATCCCACCATCCCTGTTCTTGGAACTTCCCTTTCCCAAGGATAACTCCCTTCTCCTTTATCAGGGGGATCTCCATCCTTTCTGCCCCTCCATAAAGTCAGAGGGAGAGATGCTTCCCCCCTTCTATGGGTTTTGGAGGGGTGATGAAGGCAAAGACCACAAGATGCTGCAAGAGGGGAGCTTTGAGACCCCATTTGCTGCATCCCACTTTTGCTCTTCTCCTATTAGAGCTCAGCCCTTGTAAACCCTTTTGGCCAAGCTGATCTCGCCCATAAAACAACACACACAGAGCAGAAGCCCATAACTCCTGCTCCAGAACCCAACTTCTCCTTTTCCCACCTCTTCCTTTTGCTTTGTGCAACCCATCCTGTTTAATCAGCAGCACAGCCTGGGAGCCCCCGAGCTGCAAATGAGCCCTGCAGCATCCCACAGGCTCAGGGATGGGCCAGCCAGGGATGAAGCATCCAGAGATGGAGCTTGGTCAGCGTCAGGTCCCACCAGGACCTTGCACGTGGTGCTCAGCAGCGAGATGTCATTCTCACCCTCCTGCAATGAGCGGAGGCAGCACCGTGAGATGATCTAAACCTGCAGGAATGGTGCTTTTTGTTCCTGCCTTGGGGATTATTTCAGGCTTCCCTCCAAAGGGAGGGCAAATAAGCAAGCAGGACTCCTAAAAACGCAGTTGGTTTACGCTATGTGGCAATGCTAAAAGAGAAATGGCTTGCAGGAGAGGAGTTGAGCTTCTTTCTTTGCTTTGTGTTGGTGGAGAATAGCAGCTGATGGGCAAGAGATGAAAGCAGCCCAAGCAGAGATTGCTTCCCACGTGTCAGGGAGTTAATCTCATCAGAGAACTGCTTTACATCTGTTTGAATGGGGATGGAGAGGTCCACTGGAGCCAGACCTTGGGCTGGTGCAGACAGACTGAGCCCATCCCCTGCACTGAGCCAAATCCTCCACCCTCCTTGTCTGGACAGCAAGGGGATGGGAAGGAAACCAGAGGGAAGGAAGACCAAGGAGCCCCAAGCCACCCAAGGAGAGCATGAAGGGGCTCAGAAAGGGCACCAACACTGTTTGTGTTCTGCTAATGACAAAGTGCCACTGCTGGGAAGTCTCCAATGCACCCAAGGGCCTTACAGAGATGCACACAACCTAAAAGCCAGGATAACCCAGAGTCCTAGCAGCAATCAGAGCTGCTGACACCCTCATCCTAAAGCAACAAGGCAAGAGAGAAGAAATGCCTCTTGTGGCATTCACCCATGGAAAGGCCTGGAAATGGTGTGCAGAAAGCAGATGTTGTGCACATATTGGTCAAAGACACCTTTTCCACCCCCTGCTGAAGCCAAATCAGTGAAATAACTCAGATGAATGCATACAGCTTGCTTGCACCAGCAAGTCCCAGGAAAGAGCAGCTTTCCCTAATCCTAGTCCCTACCTGGATGCGATGGATGCAGTTCCAGGGTACACTCCTACTTTACACAGGGGAAACTGAGACACAAGGAACTTCACAGACACAAAGCCCCAGCAGCATCAGCTGGGGCTGCACCTCCCTGCTACAAACAGTGGCCACAGCACACACTCAACACATCAGCATCTCTGGTTTGGGGCAGAAACAGGGCTTCCACCCATGTCCATCAAGCACTTGCATGGGTCAGGGTCTTTCCCAAACCCATGGGCATCACAGCCCTACCACAAATAACACTGCAGAGACATGAAAGGAGCCTGTGTGCATCACCCACACTGCTGATGCTCAGTGCTTTTAAGGACATTAGGTATATGGTTTAGAGCTGCACTTCTAATCTGAAGAGAGGATGAAAAGCACAGCCTGATGCTCAGCGATGACAGCAGGCACAGCTCCATACCTGCAATAAACAGGGCCATGCTCAGTGCCCTTAATTCCCCTCAAAGCCACCAAGCTGCTCAGAGCAGCTGTATAATTGTAACCCTCCACCCTGCTCGCTTGGACAGGCAGCCTGTCGTTCCCATTATCCTGCCTGCCAGGTTGGGAATGGCACACATCACAATGTATTGATTTTCCTCTGCTCTATAAGGGGTGCCAGGTGGAATTCTGAAGGAAACTGGCCAGATGAGGGGTTTCTCTCAAAACACCCATGGAAAAATGGGAATCTGATTGGGAAGGTAACGGATGAGAGCATCACTGTGCAAATTAACTCGGGGTGTTTCAAATGCTCCCCATCTTCCCACCCCAAGGTTCAATCAGTGCTGCGATTCACACCACAGGGAACTGGGAACCTTCCCCCTATCTTAAAAGGGGTCTATCATTGAAGGAAAGTCAGTAGGTTTTGGGGGTTAAGGGAAGAAATTAAGGTTCTCCCATGTTTTATCCCATGCTTGTGCGTTTCTATTCCCAACATAAGATTCATAACCATTAGGTAGAGCAAAGACTGATCCGGGTTGGGATGTAGTGTTTGGTACTTGGCTCAGAGGGAAGAAGCTTGGAAAGAAACGTCTTTCTTGAAGACTTTCATAGTAATGTCCTTGTCTGGCACCAGGGGATTTGGATGCCTCCAAAATACAGGAAGCAAAGTAAGGCAGCTACAGGGGTGGGATCCTCTTCCAAGAAACCCAATGGTAAAGGCATTTGGCTGAGCAAAGAGCCTAGTAAATGCCCAGCCTCGCTAAAGAAGAATGAAGGGATGGGTTGGACCAAAACTCAATTCAATGACATTAACATTCAATTAATACTGCTGTTTAAAACAGCTTTAATCACCCAATACATTTCCTTTCAAATACATTTCAAATGAGCAATTTAAGGTGACGCCAACCTCTGGTCATGCTTTGATGTTCAACAGCTTCTGTTAGCCTAGCTTAGCAGGACATGTGCCTACCAAAGGCTTAGGGAAAGCCACCGATGAAAAGACAACCAGAAGAGACTGAAGCACAAACACAGCTTTTGGGGAAGAGTCTGGCTCATAAAGACAACAAAAACATCTTCATTTCACTTAATCCACCCAGTCCATTGACTTCAAAAAGGCAGTGAGCAAATCAGGAGTACCATGGGGAAATGCCTGTCTTCCAATCTGCAACTCAAACTGCAACCTGAGAGGCCAAGATTGCTCATTATGGTGAGCACAAGGGTAATTCATTAGGTACAATTAATGGATCAACTGGTTTTAAATGTAAAACATGGTTTGAGATGTTTGTCTGCCCCACATACCCAGCATATTCCAAGTTTATGAACCCATCAAATAACACTGGAATGGTCGTTTTCTGCAGTTCAAACTTGCTTTCATCTCCCTGTAACTTGAGTCAGAAACACAGAGAGAAAACAAATCAAGTCCTATAACCCCCAAAGTCACCATTTCCCACCAGAATAAAAGCACACAAAAAGAATCACTCAGCTCAACAGCTGCCTAAAGAAACCTCCCCAGATACATTGGGCTCCTTGCTCAGAGAAGGAAGTTATCTCATTGCACCAAGCAGCTTTTTACAGCCCAGCAGGAAAACATCCTCTTTCTGATGGAATGGCAGAAAAATAAGAGATCCTATCCACAAAAAAAGAGCTGTTTCAATCAAGATTCCCTCCCTTGCTGGTGTGGCCACCACCATGGGTGTAGTGGTCATTCGCATCCGCATCCTAAACTGCTTCACGCACTGCATGGGAGTCAGGGCTCTGCCCCAGTGTGCTCTTTTCCCTTTAGCATTCGAACCCCTAAAGGTCCAACCTGAGGCTCTCACCACCACATTTACCATCTCATGGGTCTTTCCCAACCTCCTGCTTTGCACTTCCCACTGGAGGTGGGGATGCCCCAAGTCATGGTCACAGAGATGGTACCGATCCCACCACAAACACCATGTTCCACAGGCAAGGTGGGAATAGGACAGAGGTGTCCCAGTACAAACCCTGGCTAAAACAAGCCTTTCCCACCATAGACTTCAAAAGACACGTGTGCCTTTTACATCCTCGGCAGATGCTGCTTTCTCCTGCTGGGATTCAATCGTTGTGCCAAGATCTGCCTGGCCTCGGGGAGAATGGGGGCAAAGAAACAGCACTGCACAATGAGACTGCAATTAATTGCTCCTCAGCTTCCAGCCATCACCCAGAGGGCTCAGTTTAAGCATCCCCTAGAGACAGAGGAGGCAGCTCTGGGAGTGCTTCCCAGTGTGGTACCCAGCCATGGAACCAGGGGCTCCAAGGCACAGATTTGGTTAAAGCCCCATGCCCTTCAGTCATACAAACACAGGGAATCTGCCGTTGCACAGAGACTCTGCCTGTGAGAGATGAAGACAGGAGGACCATTGAAGGCACTGTGGTTCATGTGCTGTAGTTAAATGCAAAGCAAGGAGCTGAGAAAGCCAGCACAAGCTTCCCCATCCTTCAGAGAAACACGCACACCCATCCCCTGCACTAGAGGGTTCTGCTCCCAGTGCAGGCTGGAGGTTTGGCCTCCCCATTAAATAACTAAGGCTCATTTCAACTCAATCCCTATGAGGAGCTTGGGGACAGTGCCTGATAAATGACCTCTTGTGCAAGAGGAGCATGCAATCCCCTGCAAACCCACAACCATTGCAAAACCCCATGGGGCTGAGCAGGCGGAGCAGCGCCAGTGGGGAGCAGGAGCAGGGCTGCAGCCTTGGGAATGCTGCTGCTGTTTCCCAGGAGCCAGCCTCAAAGGCAAAGGGGACATTAAAGGGCTGAAGGCAGCAGCAGCATCATCAGCATCCTCCTGATCCCCTGCCTGTGCACTGCAGACCTCATGGAAAGCCTCCATGGATCAACGAGGATGAACAGGCTGCCGCAATCAGTGCAGAGCCCAGAAGCATCTCATAAAGCAATATATCCACCAATATCAAACCTAATGGCAAGAGAGGCCTTTGGGAAGGTTATATTATAACATAAAGAGGCCCTAAGGAATGAGATATCCATTGAGATACCCACAGGGAAGAGGAAGGAGGCAGCTCCCTCCCATCAGCTCCAACCCTCACACAAAGGGACTGATGCTGCCTCTGAAAGGCAAAGCCTGAAAGGTGAAAGAAGCCTTGACCAGACCTGAGGAAGCTGAAGCAGCTCCTGCTCACAGAGCAGCGAGGTCAGAGCCAGGAGTAACTGGAGCTAAAACCTCCTGCTTGGGGAGGCATGCAAAGGACAAGTGGGTTTTGCTTTTGGATCAAACCTACCATTCAGTGGCCTTTCCTCCAACATCTGGAGGAGAAGGAGGCCGAGATACACAAAAGAGACAAAGGGAATCAGGCAGCAAATCACATCAGGCCTTTGGCCAAGACTGCACACGTTAAATGCTAAGAAATCCCATCTCTTTATATGAGAATTAAACTAATATTACCATACAACCACCTCCCTTTCCTAAAGGGAGGCCACCACCACCAAACCCCCAACACAAGGAATACTAAAGCCATCAAGAAGCTACAATATACTGAATCCCAAGTGCATCCCCCTGCATCCCTGCCCTGAGACCCTCCATGCTCCATCACAGCACTGGGATGTGCAGGGAACCATCACCCCTGTAGGCTGGCAAGAGAGAGGAGACATCCTCAGACACAGGGATTTTACAGTGAGAAGCAAGATAGAAAGGAAAAGGGGAATAAAAGGTGCATGCCAGGCTGGAGCCCCGAGCTGCTTGTGCTCTACATCGGGTGTGGAAGCAGCAGCAGCCTAAAAGGGGTTGGAAAAGACACATTCCTGCTATTATATAGACAGGTAAAGTGCTGAATAGGGGCTGGCTTCCCAGCAGCAACCCTTAACTTCTCCCAGTGTGGAGACTGCTGGCTCCAGGGAGGGTACAGGCAGGATTTCCTCCTCCTTTTGGGAGCAAGCAGCACCCAGCACAAGAGGTCCAGAGGAAGGAACCCAAGGTCTGACCAATCAAGTTTCATCCCTGACCCTTCCAGATGCATCACCTCCTGCATCCTGAGCTATGGGAGCCATCACTCCCTGGGCACACAGCGTTCCGAGCCTGCAGTGCTTCCCAAAGGGCTGTGCCAGGGATACCTGGAAACCTGGCCGTGGAGGGGTGTCCCCCAGGATGCGCTCCTCAGGTGCAAGTGGATATATGAACATGGGTCTTGCCCGTGTCAGGCTCTCTCATTGCCATCCCTGCAGCAAGCAGAGCCTGCCTGGGTGTGCTGCGTGCGCTGCATTAATGCACCCGCTAGCAACACTCATTCCTTATGCAAGTGATTCCCCAATCCCAGAGGAACATCCCTGCTGGAAGAGAAAACCCGCTCCGCTCCGTGCCAGCGGCAGGACGAGCATCACTGCCGCACAGGGAGCTCAACACTGGGATTGAACCCACGCTGCTGAGCATGAATCCCCTCTCCCTTCCCTCTCTGCATCCCCCCAGGACACATTTGCCTTGGGAGGAGCTGCAGCAGCCGCCTTCCAGGGGGTTAATTCAAACCAGGCTGTGGGGATGCTGAGCAGGAAAGGGATGCATCCACCTGCGCATCCCATGGCGGAAGGAAAAAGAGCAGAAGGAGCCAGGATGGGAAGCAAGCAATGAAAGGAGGCTGCAAGGGCAGGGTTAGGAAGCACGGCTCCAGCAGCATAAGGGTTAAAAGCAGCTGTGGGGAGCACTGGTGGTTTTGTCAGCAGCCCAAAGCAGAGGAAGTGAGTGCTAATCCCAAAGCTGCCCCCTGTTACCCAACTTCCACCCTGCATGGACCCACAGAAAGCAGTGCTGCAAACCTCCATCTCCGAGGGGCTCAGAAACCCCATCCTCATCACCCCTGATGCACTGGCTGCTCCTAGCACTCAGGAGAAGGGACCAGGACAGTCCCCACAGCTGGAGTGCACGGGGCCAGGAGCGAGCACAGAATGGCACAGACCATGCACAAGGCTGCACAGGGTGCAGCTAAGCTGCATCATCTCAACCAGACCACATTGCCCCCCCCCAGCTCTGCTCTCCATGTCCATAAGCACACCCAACCACACAGCCAAGGGGGAGAGTTTAAGCAGCTTTGGCACTGGCAGGGCTGGTGCAAAGCCAGGGGCCAGCATCCTTCATGGAGGAAGCACCAAAACCATCCCCTTTACCCTGATGAGTGGCTGGAGACACTGCAATCATCCCTAACTCACCTGCAACAAACCCACCTCCATGGGGACCTATGGGGCAGCAGCATCTCTGTGGTTTAAGTGTTGTTTGGGAGCAGGAGGGTTGGAATTGGATGATCTTTAAGGTCCCTTTCAATCCAAACCATTCTATGAGATAAATAACCCCAAGAGCACTCCTAACCCACGGTGAAGGTGCACATGGTGTAACACACCAAGTGTAACACACGGACCAGGCTGACGCTGGCCCTGAAATGCTTCTGAACACACACAGTGAGCCCAAGGGGACAAATCGCATCCTCATGGGTGCCTGCTTTCCCAGCCCATGCAAGTGTAACGCTGCCCAGTTTGCTCAACCTTTCCCTCCCCATCCCAGCATCTCCGAGCTGACTTCCCAGGATGGTTTGGACCCATTGCATTGCTCTCTATGGGAGCCCCAGAAGTGGTGCTTACCCTCCCTGGGAAGGTTGCCAGCCTCTGGATGTCCCAATGCTCCCTCAGCATCTTCTGAGCCCTGCTCCAAACTGTCCCCAACAGCTCCTGCCTCCCTGGAGAGTGCAACTGGGGGAACTGGAGCAGGGGGGGAATAGGAACACGTGTGATAAATCACCGGGACAACCGGGATAAGTAGCCCTATTCTGCATCAGCTGCTACTTAACGCACTTAATGTTAACTAAGCAGAAGGACTGAGCTTAAGAATTGCTTTTTACCCCTCTGCTCTGGTGCAGCAGAAGGCCACCAGAGCCTGGAGTGACCTCTCTCTGCATTAACCATCTTCCAATCTATTTGTTTCTCTATTCCCCCCTTGGCCAAACACCTCCTTATTATGGAGATATCCATCATTTCATTAACGAAGCATCCCTGCGCCACGCAGTCCCCATAGCACCAGGCAGCTGCTCACAAGGCAGCATTTCATCCCCGAGCCAGCAGGGTGGATGTTGGGACATGTCACGACTTGCTTCCTGCAACCATTGGCTGTAAAACCCAGGGATCAGCCTTGGAAAAGGCAGGGGGATGCCAGTACCCACGGCAGGGATACATGTGGGGGATAGAACGGGGGGGATAACAGGCTCATGGCAAAGAGACGCTGCCTGCACTGCATGGTGGGCATCAGAGCACGTTTGCCTGCAACCCCATTCCTGCAAACGGGAGTTCTGGCAGCGTCTTTGCCCACTGGGGACCCTGACACCTCTCTTCCCCTGCCCTGCATCACAAAGGCAAGGCCGCTGTGAGCACAGAACCCACTTTACAAGTTGTGCAGCTTTGCCGCACCTTGGACCTTGCCATTTGGCTTCCAGCCACCCTCAGTGCCCCAGGCAGGGGGGTTATTACAACACTGCCCTCTTTTTCCCTGTTCTCTTAGGGTTTTAACTCCTGGATCTGCTGCACAACCCCTGCCCCATGCAGGTGATGCTCGGAGCCTGTGGATGCCTCTTCCTCCTCCTCCTTTCCTCTCCCACCGGCCCCGCTCTGCAGCAGCAAGCCCAGCCAAAAGGCTCCACGTCGAGCCATAACCAATGGCAAATTCTTGGAGTGCAACGTAATGTGCTGGGAAGCGCCTCGCCATTCCACTTGGGAAAGCGATCCGAGGAGGAAAACATGCTTTGTTTTACAAATCCTCTCCCCAGCAGCACAGACACTCCCAGAATGTAATAATCTGAGGGCTGCTTTAACCACTGAAACTCAGGAGGGCCTAAGGAGAAAGCGATGCGCTGTGTGATGGCAAAGCCTGTGTTATCCTGCAGCCGGTGGTACCCACCTGGAGCTGCAGCTCTCCCACCCATGATAGCCGGCTTGGATGGGGAACAGGGAATGGGAGTGGGTTCCCATGTTTCTCCCAAGTGCTGGACACAACTAATTCCATTTTCACTCATAGGGTGCAGCAGAAAGCAGAGGAGATGCTGACAGGTAAACCCAGAATGATGCTTTATAGCAGAAACTGGATTCAACATTACTACCTCCATGGAAGACAACCGGCTCCGTCCAGGTACCCAGGGAGATGCTTCCTGCAATCCCAAACTCCAACCTCAATAAAACAGGAAGTGTCTCAGTGTATTCCTGCTTATCCTCCCATGTGTTCCATTGCCAAAAGCACCCCATGCACATCGACAGCTTGAAGGAAAACCCACCCCATATAAAGAGGGCAGCAAATGGGGAGGGGAACTCCTTTTTGCAGTGTGGGGCTGTTGGCACCAGAGCAGATGGAAAGAACAACCAGAACCTGCCATTGAATCAGGCTGCTGTGCCAAAGGAGCACATGCCCTTTGAGTGGCTGCAGGAATAACACAAGTGTTATTCTGAGGGCAGGCAATGGGATCGGATTGCCTCCGCACTGGAGACCGCTTCTGACCTCCCCGAGGAACAGCATCGGAGCAGAGCAGTCCCATCCTTTATCTCTTCAAACCCAAACAAGTCCACTTTGTACCTTAGTGCTTGTGTAGCTGTTTGCAGCCTCTAAGGGTTCTTGGAAACACTGATTAATCCTTGCAAGAGCCTGTAAAGCAAACAGCATCGCTCCCATTTCAGGGGGGAAGGATGGAGATACCCACCCTGGACACTGCTGGAAGGGCAGGACATGCCCTTCTCCAGTAGCACACATCCATACCCCAGCATGGTTTCTACGCTGCCCTTTGATTATTAAACACAGCCTTTAGCAGGTAGGAGAAGCCCCCCTGAACCTTGTTTTGCAGGGGGTGGATAGGGCAGGATGCTCATGCCAAGGAGAGCTGAAAAGCTGATCAGCCAACGTGGCCACCTTGCTTGAAAGGAAGGATGGAGCACCTCCAAACACGGGGATGCTGTCACCTATCTACTCGCTAACACACTGGAATGGCTTCAGAGCCAGGGGAAGTGAGGAGAAAGCCTCCAAATGATCCAAACCTCTGGGATTTTCAGGAAATAAGAGAACCTAAATGCAACTGAGACCCTGGCACCAGCTTTGCTCAAAACCCTGGGTTCTGCAGCAGCAGCATCACACGTTACGTTAGCAACTTCATGGACCACCCAACACCGCAGCCCCTTTGCATTAGGTACCACAGAATGGCTCACAGGAAAAGGTCTCTGCCCCACCAGGCTCACCCATTGATCCCTCTCTGCATGGGCAAGCTCATCCTTTCCCCCACATCCTCACTTTTTAGGCTGGAGCTCAGCCTCCCAGCCCCAGCTCCTTAGGACCAAACCAAGCATCCCTTGCAGCCACCGATGCACCCCTAAACCAGCACCTCCCCAAAGCCAGCCTATGGGGAAGCACAGCAAACGGGATTTGTTCACTGGGGCATCCCACATTCGCTACCTGAAGGCAGGGAATAAAACCACCTCATTAAAAACGTGCTTCGAGTCTATTATTGTATCTAGGACAAAGTGTTCCTTATTTTGGCACTCTATTTTATCCGAGCAAGCTCTTCAGAAACACTCACAAAGACTCATTTGTCTGGAACAGGCTCCTCGCTTCCCCCAGCATTGTAAAATCCATTCCTAGAGGTTGGGTTTGCCCCCACCCAGATGATGGGATGTCCCCATGGTCGGGTTTGTCATTAGGGCACGTCCCTCGTGCTCTGCGTGGCCAGCCCACAGGAGGAAGAGGATGGTCCAGAGCATCGCTGATGATGAACAGTATCTGAAGCAGGGAAGAACTTCGAAGCAGTGCTTCACAGGATCCAGTTTTGGGGGTGTGTTTGATACAAACACCTTCTAAAACGAGCCCCTGCCCTCCTGCCAGCTCCAATGGGCAGCGATGCAGTGAGAGAGAGGTGCAGTGACAGGGCTTTGGCATGGCTGAGAGGTGCAAGGTCTGGGCACAGATCCCCTGCCCGACTCCCAGCTGCTTCTGTCCCATGGGGGTTTCATGGCCATGTGGCTGCACAGATCCCAGTGGAGAGGTCATTGTCCCAAGGAGTTACACCCCCAATTCCCATTAAAGGGGACACATTCATCTCGGGCAAAGCACGTTACCAAGGTTGAGAGGGGTTTCTGTCAGGGGACACAAGCACATGCAAAACTATTGGGATTTCTCATCTTGGCTGCTCCAAAGACAATCCTAAATCACGCAAACTGACTGGTCAGAGGGACCCTGTTTGATGGCAGAGTCAGGGACATGCCCCAAGCAACACACCCACTTGCTAAGAAGTTATAACAGGACTAGAAAGTGAGATGGAACAAAGGCAAAGAGCAAAACCCCAACACAAAACCCAAGAGGAAACCCATCCGACTTTGGACCAGCCACATCCTCCCATGCACAGACAGGTCGCCAGGCCAAAACCACAGCTCCTGGTGCCCAGCAAAGACCTGAGCAGCTTTTCCTCAGGTGGTAGAACCGGTTACACCATCCTCGCAGGCTCCTTGGGAGGAAAACCCAGCTTGAGGATGGGTTTGGTTTCAGCTTGCATGGAAAAGCTGCTGCTTTCCGAAGCGCTGCGCACCCGTGTTCTCATCACCATCTATCAGCAGAAGGGATTCAACAGTGATGTGCTGGGCACAGAGCAGCAGCTCCCCGCAGCGCTGCTGCTCCTCCGCTAACGCCCGGCTCCAACAGACGGCCAAGGGGAAAGGTCTTGGGCTCGGCACAATGAATTCCCTGCTCCCACTCGGCGCCTCCCGCCCTCGGCTCTCCAAGCTGCAGCCAACACCAGCACCGATAACAGCCAAGCTGGCAGCTCCCGGGATCCCCAAGCCAGGGAGCAGGGATGCTCCCCAGAAGCTGCTGCCTCCAATGGCCTCAGCACAACGCCAAACTTTCCCAAAGTTGAATGGGGACCTCCACGAACCCCAGGGCGATCAGCACAATGCAATGAAGGGAAGGAGGAACCCGCACCCAGCAGGGTTCCTCGCTACAGACAATGCAAAGCATCTCCCCGGGGGTTATTTCCCCGTCTCCAGCATCCATGACCACCCTGCGGCTCCAAATGACACCCCTGAAGTTCCAAAGCTGGAGCGTGCCCCCTCTTTGCTATGGGGCTTTAGAAACCAGGATGCGCCCTTAGACTGCATCGGGCTCCTAAACCGCCTTTCCCCTTCCCAGGGAGCATCCTGCCCATCCTCACCTGCCTCAGGTGCCTCAGCAGCTCGGTGGCCTCCTCCTGCTTCCCCTGCTTCACCAGCACCAGCATGTCCTGGATCATGCAGATCCGCCGGTGGTAAGGGGGGAGGCTGCCCCCTCCGCCCTTCCCGAACTTCTCGCCGGACTTCACCACGAGGGAAGCGAGGAAATCCCCCCTTTCCCTGGGCGGCGCTTTCCTGCGGGGATGGGCCAGGGGGCTCTCGGCAGCGCTGCCCGCTTGGCAGCCCTTGGTCTGCTTGGTGCCCATCGTGTGTGGCCTTGGGGCTGCATGCAAGGGGGGGGTTGGGGGTGGAAGGCACGGAAGGGAGGGGGGGACACAAAGGGTTTGGGGGTGCAGAATGGGGGGGGGGATGGAGAGGATGCACAAGGGGATGCAGGGGGTGCACAGGGAGATGCACAAAGGGTTTGGGGGGACACAAAGGGATGCCCAGGAGGGCGGAGGGGATGCACAAGAGGTTTGGGGGTGCACAAGGAGGTAGGCAGGGGGATACACGAAGGGTTCAGGAGGTGCACAGGGAGATGCACAAGGGGTTTGGGGGGACACAAAGGGATGCCCAGGAGGGCGGAGGGGATGCACAAGAGGTTTGGGGGTGCACAGGGGGGATACAGGGGGAGATGCACAGAGGGATGCAGAAGGGGTTCCGGGGGTGCGGGACGGGGCTGGGCACCCCGGTATCCTAGCGGGGGGACCGGTACCCAGCGGCGGGGCTGCTCCGCTCCCGCGGGCGGAGGAGAGAACGGCTGCTCCCGGCGGAGAGGAGCCGCGCCTGGGCCCCGCCGCCCCGCTCCATCGCTGCGGGGCTGCGAGCGAGCAGCCGGGATCCGCGGGGGCTCCTTCTCTTCTGCCGGTCCCGGGCGGCGGCGGAGCGGTGAGCGCGGCCGGTGCTCAGCGCTGCAAAGCGGCGGCGGCTCCGCGCTGCCCCCCCCTCTCCTCTCGCTTCCTCCTCCCCTCGGTGCCTAGGGGTGGGGGGGTCCCCGAGGATGATGCGGGAGAACGGCCGCGACTTGGGGGCAACTGTTGCGCGGCGGGGGCTGCCCGGGAGGCGGCGCGGTGCGGCCGGGGGAGGGCCGGGGGCGGGCACCGTGCTCCGAGGCTGGGCTTGCGGAGGAAGCCGGAGCCGGACGGGGCTCTTCCTTCCTCCGGAGGGGATTGGGGCTGCAGCGGGGCTCGGCTGCTGCAGCGCACGGAGGCGGCGCGGGGTATCCCCGACGGGGGGGGTCCCGGTGCTTCTCACCCCAAAGGACCTGCGGGGACTCCCCCAGGGGGATGCCCCAGAGCGGGGCTCCCCCAGCTCCGGTTCTACCTGCGGTAAAACCTCCTGGTCCCCCCCTCACCCGCATCCCTGCCAGCAGCAGCCCCGGTGCGCATCTGGTGTCCTGCCGTCCCCATCCAAACCCATGCATCCCCGCATGCAGCCGCCCCTCCACGCTGCTCCTTCCAGCAGCTCCACATCCCGTATTCCATCGCTCCTTATCTTCCAGGCACTCCGCTGCTGGCAGGGTTTAGGGCACGGATTAAAGCTCTTGGATAAAGATCACGATGAGCAGCTCTTCCTGACAGGGACAGCTCACCTGCTGCAGGAGACACTGCTCAAGGAATGCCTGGGAAGGAGAAGCTTGGACTGATGAGGCCCCAGCAGGAGCCTCAGACCCTCTCCCAGTGCAAGGGGCTGTTTTGCAGCACTGACATGCAGCAAACTCTCCACCCTTATGCTTCTGCTTAGCTAGGGCAGGAGAAGCCCTACTGCAGCCCCTGTGCAGTACCTGGGCTGGGAGAGCATCTCCTGCAGCAGGAATGTGCTATTTGGGGCATTTTGCAACTGTGTTTGAATGAATCCCAAAGCAATAGGTGAGCACTTTTTGCTTCCTCTGCATCCTGTGCAACTGCACATCCCCAAACACACAAAAGCCATGGTAAGCTCATGAGTAAAAGGCAGCCCTCCCCAACAGCCAAATGGCTGGAGACCTCGTGTCACTGTTTCTATAACTCCAAAGACCGATTGATTTAATGCATTTCTATACATGGACCACAAGAACAACGCCACAAGGCCAGTTTCGAGCATCCTTGCTCACCATGAAGCTCCTCATGAGCACATGCAAAGGCCCCATGCCCACTCAGGGCAGCACAAACATCACCTCCAGGCTCGGCACTGGTGGCTCAATGGTACAAGACATTCAGGTCCCTCAGTGATGCTCCATCCCAGAGCATTATTCACTCCCACACCCTCAAAAGGGTCTCATCCAGCTGCAGACCCAACCTAACAGCAGCACTCCGCTTCCATGCCCACATGAGTTTCCATAGGCACTCAAGACACCCACCAGTGGCAAAAGGCCTGACCCCAGTGCTTGTGATGGGTTCTGCTAATGTCATCAGTGGCTCTGCAGCCAGTATGCATTTCTCCTTAGTGCAGATGTGTGCAAACTGCAGATCAGTTGAGGTCTGTCCAAGGGAGTTTGCCTTTGTTCCTCTGTCCACGCTCTTTCTGCTACCTAACATTAAGGATGTGTTAGGAAAGCCTGATGCTTTAGAAGAGAATAACTCCAGATTGAACCCATGACAGAGCATTTCTCCCCTTCCTTAAACTGAGATTTAAGAACATTCTCACTTCTACATTAAAAAGAACCCGCATCTTCCCAATGCATTTGGCAGAAGGCAGGGAACATCCGTACCGCATGAGTGAAGAACCTGATGGGATAAGCTGGAGTGCAGGATTCCAGCAGCCGATACCTCAACACAAGGACCTTTGTGCTCGGCTCCCCAGCACCCAGGTGTGGGCACCCAGTGCCAAACCGCTTTGCATGTGTGTGCACGTCTGCCTTTGGTTTCAGGTTAGTCACGGATGGAACGGGCTTCCTGCTTCCAGGAATCACTGCCTGCTCTCACTGGTAGATCACAGTCCAGTTACACTGCTCCCTCTCCAGCCCGCTCGTGTCATCCTTTGTGATGTGCTTCCTGGTGTCCTGCAGCAAACCCCTCTGTCCGTGTACTCACAGGCTGAGATGGGGCTTTCCAAAGGTAGCAAACCCCTTTCTGATCCCGGGTTCTGCCCAGGATTCCCATCCTAAATGGGAAAACGCACTCTGGACAAGTATGGTCCAATGTGGACCATGAGTTCTGCCTCACTGGCAGGCCATTTCTTGGTGGCTCATCTCTTGGTCTAAACCTCACACTTACTGTTTTCCATAGGGAATAGGAAAGAAACAGCCCCAAATCCAGGGAAATGCGTTTCATCACTCCCAAAACCTTTCCCACAACCAGGATGGGACCAAGCCACAGCAACTGCAAGCACCTGGAGCACCCCCAATCCCATCCATGTCTGTCCCTTCCCCAGGCATTCAAGGAGTTCAAAGCAGAGACTGAGCTCAGACCAAGCTCTCATCACGCTCTCTGCCTTGGGAGAGCAGCGCAGGACTTGCTTTTCCTTGATAGGGATGTGTCCTGGGTTTAGCAGCAGCAGTCATTTTTTCTCCTTCTTGGTAGCTGGTGCAGTGCTGTGTTTTGACTTTCGGGCTGGGAACAAAGCTGATAGAGGTGATGTTTTGGTTTGGCCAAGGACTTTGTGAGTCTCATGCTCTGCCAGGGAGGAGGGGAGGCCGGGAGGAAGCAGAGCCAGGACACCTGACCCAAACTGACCAAAGAGGTACACACCCTGAAATTCTGAGCAATTCTACTGCAGCAGAAGGAAGCGGGGATGCTTCATGCAGCATCCTTGACCAACCCATTTCACCTCCAGATCCCCCATTCCCCTTACAAAGCAGGCTCACTGCGGGGCCTCTCCTCCACCACCCTGGGGAGCACAAGAGGAGGTCCCTGTGGTACTCCTTCATGTACCTTTTAACACAACCCCAACCCAGCACAGGCTGTGTTCATCCCCTGAGAGCACACGGGGGCTGTTCTGGGGTTTGGAGGGATTTTGGAGGGGGGTTGGGTGTTTGGTTGCCTTTTTGAGCTATTTTTGCCACTAACAACTGTTCAATCACGGAGCCCAATCAGAAGAAAAACATCTGGTGGATGCCAGAAGCACACCCTCAACCAAAAGGGGGTGAATGGAGCCCTCTGCAACCGCACTGACCCCTCTGGAGCAGAGGGGAGCAGGGTCAGCCCACAGTCCCCATGTGCACTGGATCCATGCACGTGCTCCGTGCTCCAGAGGCTCTTCCATAACCCCACATTGTGCAGATTCACCTCTCTCCTCCCAGATTTCCCATGCAAAATCTGCCCAAACCCTTCACCCTGAGCACACACAGAAATACTTAAGCTGCCGGAAGCAATCCATCTTCCCTTCACGTGATGCCTCCAGCTTCTTTCCCACTCCACAAGCTGGATGCTGTGTTTATAAAGCCAGAAAGGCTGTTTACACACCGGCTAGGACTTGTTTAGCAAGAGGTTAAAGCTGCCAAATCTTTTCCTGGAGTCATCCTGAAACCCACCCTTTGCTGTCCCTGCAGCAGGAATGAGAGGGCTTGGGGAGCTCTGCGCACTTTGGGCTGTAGGGAGAGTTCTTGCCTTGGGATGCTTTAGCAGTGTCAAAGATCAGTGGGTGTTTTAATGGAGAGCTCTCTTTCTGTACCACAGCAAGGGAGGCAGCTACTTCTAATGTGGATTTGGGAGTCAAAACTCTGGGGGTGAATGCTGAAGATAGCATCATGCTGCAGAGCTACATCCCCTCCCATGCTCTGGTACCCATCCGTAACGGGATGCAGAGCCGCATCCCCTCCCATGCTCTGGTACCCATCCGTAACAGGATGCAGAGCCGCATCCCCTCCCATGCTCTGGTACCCATCCGTAACGGGATGCAGAGCCGCATCCCCTCCCATGCTCTGGTACCCATCCGTAACGGGATGCAGAGCCACATCCCCTCCCATGCTCTGGTACCCATCCGTAACGGGATGCAGAGCCGCATCCCCTCCCATGCTCTGGTACCCATCCGTAACGGGATGCAGAGCCGCATCCCCTCCCATGCTCTGGTACCCATCCGTAACGGGATGCAGAGCCGCATCCCCTCCCATGCTCTGGTACCCATCCGTAACGGGATGCAGAGCCGCATCCCCTCCCATGCTCTGGTACCCATCCGTAACGGGATGCAGAGCCGCATCCCCTCCCATGCTCTGGTACCCATCCGTAACGGGATGCAGAGCCGCATCCCCTCCCATGCTCTGGTACCCATCCGTAACGGGATGCAGAGCCGCATCCCCTCCCATGCTCTGGTACCCATCCGTAACGGGATGCAGAGCCGCATCCCCTCCCATGCTCTGGTACCCATCCGTAACGGGATGTAGAGCCGCATCCCCCTCCCATGCTCTGGTACCCATCCGTAACAGGATGCAGAGCCGCATCCCCTCCCATGCTCTGGTACCCATCCTTAGCGGGATGCAGGCACCCAGCAGTGCTATAGGGGTTCATGCAGTGATGAAGGGATGAAGGACTGGTTGCTGCCTGTTGGGAGAGGTGAATCACTTGGAAGGGGACATCCAACCAGGACCAGCCCCGTGCCTGGGAAGCGCAGTGCCAGGATCGCATCCATCCCTCCCGGAGAAGCCGGAGCGGGAAGCGAGCGCGGCGCCTGGCTGGAGCCAAGAGCCACCACGAGGCAGCTTGACTCACGCTCCTGATGGTTTCCAAATGCTTCCCAGCATCCAGCAGTGACTTGAAGATGGATGCTTTGGAGGGGCTGACCCCATCCATTGCTGCCACAGCCCAGAGCCGAGTGCGTTTGGCCTTGGGAATAGGGGCCATCACTTACAACATGAGTTGATCGAGTCCATTCTGCACATGCCCGTGTCACTGGATTAAACACTCTGGTTTCTGCTCTCCAATTCCTGCTCAGGGTGAATGCCTGTTTGACCATCATCTGCTGCTCCAGGACCCAGAGCTCAGTGTCTGAGACCGTAAAAGCATCATGGAACCACAGACTGGTTTGGGTTGGAAGGGACCTTAAGGTTAATCCAGCTCCAACCCCTGCCACAGGCAGGGGCACCTTCCATTAGAACAGGATGCTCCAAGCCCCTGTATCCAGCCTGGCCTTGAACACTGCCACTGGCCACTGAACCTTTAGAGGAGGAACAAAACCACCTCCATCCACTCGAGCTACTGGGGCTGAGCAGGAGCTGAACCTGGGGGTTGTTTATCAGGAACAAACGAACAAATAGCAAATCCTATTTGTGCAAAGCTGCTTAAATAAACCCTGTGTTTGGAGCCTTCCGTTTGCCCAGTGCAGGGCCTGGGGTGTTTTGCTGCTAAGGGTGAGGGGAAAGGCAAGTTTCCAGCCTGGATTTGCCATTCAGCCTCGGCCCCCAAGGCTGGCATTGAAATATGCAGCTCTCCAGGCTTAAAACAGTAAAGAAATGGGAATTTCTAAGCTCTGGTACCTGCTGCTTAATGGAGCCTGAAAGGAAAAAGAATGCAGATGGAGAGGGGAAGGCAACAAATAAATCCTCATCATTTCATCTCCCTTATGGGCTGTGTATGCTCATTGACTGATGTGGCCTCACTGAGCTGGGCTGGCATCACAGGCTTTATCTAGGATGAAGGAACTAATTTCTGGCCATGTGAAAGGAGCAAGAAATCCAAGCTTATAACTTCTATGGGGTTATAACATTCTCAGTTATGAGAAGCAAATTCCACCATGTGCAGCACGATGCAGCCTTAATTTAACTGCAGAATTCAGCTTTAACCTTCCCATTTTAGCATTGTTAGAGCTGAAGAGCTCCATATTCTATTCAGAGGGAAGAGTGGCATGCTTTCCCAAGACCCCCAGCATGGACTGCCCCAAGAGCTGGACATTCCCAAAGCGATGCTGTGGTCCAGCTCAGGCACCTTCTCTATTCACAGAGCTGAAAAGACCCTTCTTTGGGGAAGGAATGAGTCTATTGTGTTTGCACTTCCAATCTCTCCAGCGTGGGGTAAAGCTGACCTAAATCCAAGACTTCCTGACCACAGAGAGGCTTAAACCACTCGTTTCTTTCCAACCTGGAGTAAAAAGTGGGTAGTTTCAAAGCAAGAATTAGAAATCATAGTTTTCAGTCACTGGCATAAGGAAAACTCATGTTCTTATTGGGTTACTGTGACAGTGATCAGAAAGAAGGTGGCTGATACCAGTGTTACACTGTGGTTCCCTTCAATAATACATTTCCTTCTTTGTCCTCTCTTTTGGGGAGGGTCCAGGGATGAACCTGGGACGATGCCACTTCCTAAGCTGCCCTAACAAGGTCTGCAGAGGGGCAAACCTCACTGGGAAGCCTTGTCCATGGGTTAAAACAGGCAATGAACCCCACCTTGCATCATGCACCACACAAGCAGTGAGATTCCATCCCGTTTCATTGGCATCATCGAGCACTTTGGGGTCATTGCAGCCAGGAAGGGTGATGTGAGTCAGGCCGAGCTGAGCCAGCATCATGTGCTTGTGTGATAGGAAACACAGCGTGTTTAAGAGGGAATTGCAGAGCAACCCCAAGGGCTTGTGGGGTCAGAGCCCCCCATCCCCTCCCATCACAGTGGGGGGCTTTGTGAAGCCAAACCTAGCTTTAGACCATAGAAAATGGATTGATTCAGGCAGTAAAATCCCGGTGTTCCCTCAGTCTTGTCCCTGAGCACATCCAGAGGGAATCAGCCCTAATTCCCAGCCAAGATGCCCAAGATCCCCCCATTAATACACAGTGGGTCTGGCACAGATTAACCTCATTGGTGAGCACTCCCCTTCATCCTCTGGTCACCCCAAAGGCTCAGAACCCAGGATTTCCCTATCCCAGCCTGGCCAAGAAGCCCAGATCCAGGTGCTCAGCCCCTCAGGCTTGTCTGTGTTCCAAAGCCCCATTCCCATTAACCAGCACTAAACAAGGGGCTGGTGAAGGCTTTTGTATAAGACGTTTGTTTCCTGGGAAGAGGGGGAAGGGAAACAGCTTAAAGCCTGCCTTGGGATGCAGGAATAATCCAGCCCAGATGGGAAATGTGCTCATAAAGGGAAGATGTTAAATACAAAACAACTGTGGGGGGGATGCAGAAGGGCAGGAATGGAAGGGAAGAAGCGAGGGCAGCGCCTCTTGCAGCCTTCATGCTGCAGGTGATACCCACGGAAGCCAAAATCCACCTCTCCCGTCTTTGCTTTCAATCTTCCAACAGCACAAACAGGATCACTCCCTCACTGTGACAAGCAGAGGGATGACAAGAAAACAACAGCAGAAACCACCTGATGAAGGTAAAGAGGGGGAAAGAAACTGCAGCTTTCTTAAGGAAGAAGGAGAAACAGGGCTAGAGGAAGAGGATGCAGGTGAGGAGCCCCTTCCCCGTCATAGATGGGAGCAACAACAGATTAAGGCACTTTAGAAAGGAAAGAGGAGCCATAACCCAAAACACAGACCTAAAACCTGTGGGATTAGGAATATAGAAGGGAATTAGGGAATATAGAAGCAGTGCTGAGAAGCGTGGATCTGCTTTCCCTTTGCCTTAGGGCCCCTGCTGCAGCATTGCTCAGCATCGCAGTGGTACCCCGTGCAACATGAATGTACTTCAAGGTTAGGACATCGTTTTTGAATGCAGCGATTGAACTTAACCTCAGAGCAGTAACCAGGAATAGCCACCAGCAAAGAAATTACCTTAAATTAACAACATCAACCTTGAAAGCATCACAGAAATCAACCACTGACGGGTCAGGCCTTCATCCTGCCCCAACAGACTCAACACAGAGGCTCCATCCCCTCCCCAGTGCAGACCTGGGTGTGTGAGTGAGAGCCCAGTGGAGCTAATTCCATCCATGGAGGCATGGAGCTGCCTGTAACTTAGATACTAGGCTTAGAAGTCAGGTCCTACATCCACCACAGCAGGTATCCTGACTTGGGATGCTCTGTATCAGCACTGCACAAAGCTATGACAGCCCCAGAAAGTAACCACTGAGCTGCCCACTCCCATTGGACACACAGCACTTCCCACCCCATTCATCCATGAACGTTAAATGATCCCTAAACGCAGATCCCACAGACCAATCCAGAGACTCCAAAGGGATTTCTGGCTCAAATGATGGTTCTGGCTCTGCTCAGGGGGCTCTTCTCTCTTGTGGCTTTGGTAGCAGATAAATCCATCACATTGCTTTGTCTTTATGTCAGCATCAACACACACAGAGAGCCATTTGACATGGAGCAGATCCCTGTCTTTCCACATGGGATGGATTAGTGACTCACCCTCTGAGAGCCCAAGAAGTTAAACTGAACTCCTCTAACACCTCCCTGGCCTCGTCTCCATGGGGTTCAAACAGACCCACACACATTTCCATTTGCCAGAAGGAAAAGCAGCCCCTGCTCACCCTCACCATGGAGAAGGCTGGTGATGAGGTGGATGGACGGTCAGTTCAGAGGATGGTTTCCCATTTCCAGGAATGGGCTCTCCCCCAGCCATGCCAAAGGTTTCAGCCTCATTACAACAGCAGGGACCCCACAGGCTTGTGGCTGGAAGGGCCCTATTGCAGGGAAATGAGCAGGGGGATGCCCAGCGCAGCCTCTCCCTATGGAAAGGGCAGCAGGGGGGATGTTTCTTGGCAGCGAAGTACCATCTGGTTTTGCAGTCAATGGCGTGTGCATGGGCAAAGCTGTGCCACGTGAAGTGAGGGTGGAAGCAGCAGCGTTTGGCATCACTAAGACACCTCAGAAGGGACAGATCACACTGGGGAAACCTCTCTTTATAGAGACACAGCAGCTCCTGAGCACACTGTGCTTCCAACATGAACATCTCAGTCTCCCCTCAGGCAGGTTCAAGCCATTCCCCTTGGCCTGTCCCTACAGGCCCTTGTTCCAGGTTTCCTGCAGCCCCTTTAGGCACTGGAGCTGCTCTAAGGTCTCCCCTTCAGGAGCCTTCTCTTCTCCAGGCTGCCCCAGCCCAGCTCTCTCAGCCTGGCTCCAGAGCAGAGCTGCTCCAGCCCTGGCAGCATCTCCATGACCACCTCTGACCAAGCCCACGCAAACACCTGAACCAAGAAACCACTCGGGAACATCAAGGGGTAGGGCTGGAAAACTGCTGCTGTTCGAACACCTTTCATCCCGTCCTAAACGAATTCCGCGCTCCAGTTTTAAGGGGTCCACAACATGACAAGGAAACACGAGGCAGGGATGGGACCAGCCCGTCCTTCCTTGCCCGATGGATTCAGGAGGCGCAGCCCCGAGCCCCGCTCCCAGCGGTCCAAGACCGGGCTCTTGTCGCCACCTACCGGTGCCTCCTGGGGTAGCAGCCCCGCTCCCAGCCCCGCTTCCCCATCCGGCAGCTTTCACTTTGCCCCAATGCCGCACGTTATTTTCTATGCTCTTCCTTCACAGGGAAGAATTTCCGTGGAATTCTTCCTTTTCCAGCTGTCTGCTCCATCTCCGAGCCTTAACGAACACAACCAGGCCTTCAGGAGGGGGAAGATCAATGATGGGGGCACACTCAGCCACCCACATTGCTCCAAGCCCTTCAGCAAGCCCCTAAACCATTGACCACCATTTCCTAACGCTCTTTGAGCTCTCTCTGAAGCCCAGCTTTGCCTCACAACACCAAAGGAACACCCCTACAGCCACCCCACCACCACCGTCCCTGCAAGGGACTGAGACTCACCAAGGCCAGAGGAATCCAGTAGCTCCAGTGCAGCCTGTTCACCTCCAAGGGGTTACTCCATTGCACCCAAGCCATCCATTTACTGCTGGAAATCCCTCTCTGGGGTCCCCTGGGGGAACAGGTAACCCCACTGACCAGCAGGGATTGCCATATGGTAACTGCCCTGCTCAACCTCAGCCTCTCACTGCTGAAGTGAGGAGCACTCAGGGGTGATTGGTATCTGCTGTGCTTGGTGACCTCACACCCTGCTTCAGCTGTGCAGGACCAGGGCTCCAACGCACCTGCCTCTGATTTAGGCCTTCTAGAAGTTTCCAATTGTGTTCATTACAGGGCTCCAGGGTGAAATGGGCACAAGGACATAAAGGGTTTTACAAGGACGTAATGGGTTTAACTGTGTTTTTCAGGCTCTCACCTTCCCTGAGTTGCTCCTGGGCTCTCATCCCTTCCCTACAGAGAAAACAACTTCATGGTGTACTTCATATCAAGACCTTAGAGATTATATTGCTGTAACACCTCCTCCTGATAGACGACAGAGGCCATTAACAGAAGGGATCTTTTCAAAGAACAGATGATAACATCATGTATTGTGAAATGGTTTATCCCCAGACGTTAATAAGGTCCATGAAAAAGCTGGTCTATGGCTTGTTCTACTCTTTTTGCAGCTATAGATTGTACCTTATGTTGCTAGGACATGTAGGGACAGGCCAAGGGGAATGGCTTGAACCTGCCAGAGGGGAGACTGAGCTGAGCTCTTAGGCAGAAGCTCTTCCCTGTGAGGGTGCTGAGGCGCTGGCACAGGGTGCCCAGAGAAGCTGTGGCTGCCCCATCCCTGGCAGTGTTCAAGGCCAGGTTGGACACAGAGGCTTGGAGCAAGCTGCTCCAGTGGAAGGGGTCCCTGCCTGTGGCAGGGGTTGGGAATGGATGAGCTTTAAGGTCCCTTCAACCCAAACCATTCCATGATCCTATTTGTTTCATCAAGGTGCAGGAGTCACGCTGCGAGGAGCTAACAATAAAGAGGGCACAAGGAAATCCCTGCTTAGGTCCCAGCCGTTTCTTGAACATCCTGTAAAGGAACACCTTCAGAAGGTAAATAGGGAATACAGGTTCTGCTGGGTGGCCTGGCAGGTTAGGACAGAACCTCCTCCTCCTCCTTGCAGCAGCATGGTCAATCAGACGCATTTTCTAGGCAGAGGATAAATGACTTCCATCAGTAAAAGCCACAGCACTTGGAGCTGGAAAAGCCCTTTGTAAAGGAGAAACAGCCCTACAAACACAAAGGCAGCTCAAGTCACCCCAAAAGGAACCTTGATCTCCTGAGAGCCTTGCACCTTGCTGCTCAGCACATCTATTTGTTCAGTGGAGCTGGGGTTAACAGACTCCTCAAGGTCAGCTGGGGAAAGCAAACAGGAAGGATACCCAGTTAATGGATACCTCAGAGCAGCCTTTGTGTGGGCAGCTCTGTATGAACTTAGGAGAGTGTTTGTTCAAAAAGGTATTATAAGAAGAAGGCTCAGTTTGCTCACAGAAAGGTGCTGCTGTCAGGAGGGGGATGCTGCTCCTCCTCTGCACCAACACTTCCATGTAACACCAACGTGTTTGGCACACAGCACTGGTTAGAGAAGCCATCGCTGATGGCAGATGCTGCTGCTCCTCCTCACCTGCATCAGGCTGCTACCAGTGGCTGTAATGTGACTGCAAACACCCCACATGTGGGTTTCTTCCAGAGGAGCAAGCTTGACATCACTTTTCATTGCCCTTGCTTCCGTTTGTTAATAAACACCAGCCTTATGAGCAAACAGCCTAATTACAGGGTTATCAAAGGAATTCCCCACCCATCCAACCTGCCAGCACCTGGAGTTAGCAGCAAAACAGCCTTTTCTCCCCCCTCATTGTACCAGCTATGTAAGACACCCAGTGGTAAGCTGCTCATACTATCCTGAGCCTTGGAAGAACCTGATTTAAAGCATTAAATTCCAGCAAGACTTTCCCCCTATGTAAAAGGGTTGGGAAATACCAAAGTGAATTCAAGCACGTGCTGATTTGCCAAGGACTTATTTCCCAGTGGGATCCTCCTCTACATTTACTCAAGTGTAACTATGCAGCACAAGCTCTGAAAACAGGATTTGCTTCAAGGAAGTTCTCGAAGCCACTGAACAAAGCTGTGCACTCACCAAATAGTGGCTGCTCGAGTTATGAAAGAGGTTGTTTAACAAACAAGTGGGTACGTGTCCCACTGCGTTTCTCTTCCTCTTTGCTGGTTAAGGACAGGACTCAGTGGAGGCCGATGACTCCTGTGCTAAGTGCATAGGGACAGCCTCACCCCAAGCTCAGACCGTGCTAACACAGGACATCAATGCTCGTTCAGGGCAGACACTTCCCAACCAGGTTTCCTACAGCCAAACCAAGGGGATGCATAAGAAATGGTTGATTAAAGTCACTTTTTTCTACTCATTCTCAGAGTCCCTCTCCCCAGTAAAACTTACAAATCAGGTTTGCTTTTAAACAAAGGTCTCATTTGCCACCACACATGAGTACGCATGATTTGGATGCTCTGAACTCTTGTTTTGCAGAGGGAAGACAGGCTGGCTGCCTTAGCATTTGTCACATACACAAACCCCAGCTTTTAACCAGCTTCCAAGAGCAAAGCAAAGTGTGTTCCTACCCTCTTGAGCACTGAAAACACGCAGGTGCAGCTTACTCCAGCTGCACAGTGACTGGAGCTAGAACTTAATGAGTTACTTTATCTTCAACAGCCACCCAGAGAACTCCTCCAACCATCTCCAGTCCCCTCCAGGCACTCTGAAACACCCAACATCTGGTCTTGGCTCAGCTGAGTAAGTTACACAGTCATCATGAAGGAGCAGCCACAGGAGAGATGGGTTTAGGTCACAAAGTCTGCTTTTCTCATGTTGAGCACCTACACCATAATATATAAAAGAGAAACCAAGTGTACATAAAGTGCTCATTGTACCAAACAAAGGGTTTGACATCCCCATCTGCTGCAGACTTGCACTCCTAATTTCCTCCAATGGTCCACCTCACACGTGCGATTTACACCCCCTCCACAGCAACTGGGCAGGAGAAACAAAAGACAAGAGGATAAACTGGGTTGGTTTTTATTCTGCAAAGCAATATGCACATCTTACAAACACAAAATTAATCTAGGAGAGAAATGTCATTTCTGAATCAGCGATTAACCATCATGCAACAAGACAAGTGAAAGGTAAGAACAAAACCAAAACAGCCATCTTAACCCTACGGTCACCTGCAGAGGGTTGAAAACCAAGGCTCAGATTTTCTATGTAATGCCAAAGGAAAATGCAAAAGGAAATGGCAGCTTTCTACGAACAAGAAAACACGTACAAATAGAATCAAAACTGATTCAAGTCATAGTTCAAAAGAAAAAGGAAACAAAACAAAAAAGGAAAGATCAATATGATCTGAACTTTAAGTTTTTACTCTTCTGTTTGGCTGCATTCAACTTTTGTACATTGCGCCTAGGAACAACCCAGTATCCCTGAGTATTGCAGCATTTCAGCCTGATGGACACCCTCTCTGCTGCAACACAGGGGTGCAAAGGTGTAAACTGAGGGCAAAAACCACAACTCTCATGTTTTCCCTTCTGTATTTGTGGGTTAGAATCTGAGTATTTCTGGGTATTTCAGTGTAGTGGGTGATAAGTTACAAAGCAGGTTCCTTCAGTTACCCAACAGCAAAAAACAGATTTAAAAAGCCCAATAAACCTGCTTTACCCAACAGACCAAATTCCAGTTTGGACTACTGGAGTTTGGTTTTAAATTGGCTGAAACAGAAAGGAACTTGGCTCTACTGTTTTGAAGGAGTCGTGTTGGGTGTTTTCTATTTGCACCACCACCCCAATCCGTTTCCTATTCCTGCCTTTGGTCCCCAGATCAAGCCACCCTCGTAAGCAACTCTCCAAGTCAGTACTGATGCAGAAGGCTGGGGGTGTGTGCTAAGGAACAGCTTGGACAGTTTCCATGAGAAGCCATCTACCTGGTTTGACTTCATGGGTTCATTTCAGTGAAGCAGTGTGAGCCCATAGCAGCATCAGGAGAAAACTGGAAGCTTTGTTTTATCCCTAGACTTCAAACTAGGCCATCCCTAAAGCTTTGCCTTAACGTCCCTGGAGGAAAACACACATTAGTTAATACCACTTAAGTAACTGGAATTCTATAAAGGAAACATGTTCTGAAGAAGGTGTGACTATTTTGCTTCAAATGCTCTCAAAACTGGTGAAGTGACTGAAGTCCCATACATACAGACCAGCAGGATACCATTCAATAGTGACTACAGGGTGTAAACCAAGAATCTTATGCCAGCATAACTGAGACTGTGAGATATTTGACTTAGGTTTCTTTTGTGTAGTTTAAAGCAACAGAAGGAGGGAAAAAAAAGACCCTGTGTATGTATGCAGACCTGCAGTTATACTACCTGACAAGAAAGCTGAAAGACAAGATGAAAGGTCAGTTAAGGCAACCAGTGGGATTGTAAAAGCAGTGGTGGAAATGTCTGCAGGAAAAGCTTAAGGAAGTTGCTCAGTAAGAAGCCAGAATGAAACAGCAAAAGCCAGAACAGGAAAGGGAGAAATGCAGGGAATAAAAGATCTAACTCAAGAATGGACACAGAGAACAGTATGTGTTTTACCGTGTGGTTTCTGTGACCTTAATCACAACAGCCCTGGTCTTCTCCTTGTCCTTTTCCCCTGAGTGGACAGCATTACATGGAAATGGGACAAAGCTAATAAAAGTGTTATTTTCAGCTCTCCTTCAGAGATGGCTGGAGAGTCCCAAAGTGAAGCCTTGTCACAGACTATGGGATTTCTTAAGTCTTCCATTATCTGCACTTGCCCAAGGCTGTGCAGAGCCCATCAGAATGATCAAACAATGCACCTTTTTATTAGCTTTCCATTTTCTAGGAAGAAAACCAAGAGGTTACAGAAAGCTGCTCTGCAGCAGAGACACCCAGTCCTGGTGGTGAGGGCTGCGGATGGGAGCTCAAGTGCAAAGCTTTCCAGGTAGTCTCGATGCTGACCGGTTCTCTGGCATTCAGCAAGCCAAAGGAAACAAAAAGAATGACAAAGACCAAGAACAAACTAATCCAACTTCATACTTGCCAGTAAGAAACATTTTAAAATGGGACTTCACTTCTTTTTTTTACTTTTTACTATGAATAAAAGCACAAGTTTGTCCTAAATACAGCACTATTAAAATGTGAATATGTACTTCTTTGTTTCCAAAAGAAAAAAAGTATCTAAACCTTGATATCGTTTCTTGCAAGCAAGGAGCAAACGGAAGAAAGTATTAGGCCACACAAACACCATTTAATTCATGTAGTAGGTTGGTGGCACTGGAAATGCAGTATTCTATCAAAGGTGCATACTTGTTTCAAACACACTGTACATATCATTGGGCAAAAAAAAAACAACAAAGATCTGTTGGTCTGTTTGAGACACTTGCAAAGGCATCTTAACCTGCCCAGATGCAGCTAGACAAAAATATCTTGCTCTGACTATATGTAGCCATATCACTAAAGATATCTACACAAACATTCGGCTATGTCCACAGGTAAAGACTGAACAGTTCCGGCCGCACTGCAATGCGGAACAAGTGCATCATCCCACCTCTTCTGAATATACCTTTATAAATATGTACAAATCAATTACAGGCACTTGAAATGTCTTTGGTTGGAATAAACCAACATTGCAAGATAATGTATTCACAGAGTGTTAAGACCCAGTCCGGGTTCAGCAGGCAATGATTTCGGTTCTCAGTCATTCTCAGTCAAAGGAGAGGATGGATTATGCTTCTGACAAAGCAACCTAAACAAAAGGGAAAGAAAACATCTCATTAAAGTCAGATTCTTAATCCTGTGACAGTGAGAGTACTTATCTCCATGCAGCTGGTATATCTGTCCTTGCCTTTCCAAAGAACCTTGAAAAGTTGCACTTGGAAAGGAGATCAAAGTGAGTCTGAAGGTGTTTTGTACTTTGCATAATCAATTAAACAAAGCCCTAAAACCTAAGAAAGAAACTAAAAACAAAACCAACCCCCCCGGCTTATACTACAAAATATCATTATGATCAAAAGGTGCCAACATTCACAATTTAATATATTCATATTTAATCTGTCAAGCAAGGTGCAGGTCTCCAGCACAGTACTGAATAAGGGCTGTTCCAACAGCTTTGCCATTGTTTTAACTGAATTCTGATGAACAACTGTTAGAATCAGGTATCATGTTTTATTCAGTTTTCAATCTGCTGTGATAAGAAACGAAACTACTCCATGCCATCTATTCAATACTTCATTTAAAAGAGTGCAAGTAACACAGAGCAACTGCATTACAGCACTTACTGAACTGCAATAATCCACTTCTGTAGGAGAGAAATCAAACTCAGAGGATCTACACAGCACACATTTTTTTTTTGTGGCACCCATCTGTAGTGTCCACAATGAAACACCCATGTCTCTTTGAAAGGGAATTAAATCTATGTCTCCAGAGATAAGAGAAACCAGGCTGTACTATGTAAAAAAGGAGGTTTCCCATGTTTCCTTATCTGAGTCAATATTTTGTCATTACACAGACTCACCTTCTCAGAGCAGAATTCTGTATTGCTTTGCCTCAGTTTGCTTGGTCTGCCTTTAATAACTGCATAGCAGAACATGGTAATCACCATCACAAAAAGAAAGTAACTGGTATGCATGAGATGCAGGTTTATTAGAGAGCGATCGTCCTGCACAGAGAAGGAAAAACACTTATTGACAATGCATTGATAGCTGGCATTTTACATTAAAGCAATAATTATCAGAGCAACACAGAAATTACTTCATGAATCAACTTTCTCTCCCCTTGATGCAGCTGGCAGAGTAATGGAAGCAATTCCTAATCATGGCACAAAGAGCCAAAACGTTCCTTATGTTCAACATTAATAGTAGAGATCTCTTCCCATATATTGGAAGGGTCTTTTGCCAAATGATTTCAAAACATAGATGCTAGCTAATAAAAGCTGAGGCACATGGAGGTTACGAGAAGACCATCACACCCTCCAGGTGTAAAGCACACCTAACTCTGCCCTAGCCCTCACACTACAGGATAAACCAGCCTCGAGTGTGACTGGTTTAGGACATGAACAGAACCATATGCAGTTAAACCAGAGCTAAGCATTTATACAACATGACCCAGAAAACCACCCCAGCACTTACATCTGGAACTATAACCGTCAGTTTGGGGTTTAAAGCGTGATACACTTTCCCGATTGCTCCTTTGTAACACCAGAAAGGGTTATAATCTTGTGCATATTTTGTATTAGAGTCTCTTGCTGTGGTGAAGATCTTGTACCAGAGCGTGGCATTGCTGTATGTCTCAGGAACACAATGTGGTGGCTGACTGCATTAAAACCAGAAAGAGTTAGCACTCTAATTGCCATTCTCCATGTTCAGCAAGAATAATGTTTAGAACTGAGTCAAGCAGCACAAAACATGTGTTTAGCTTGGACTTCTCAAAACAAGAACAAAACTCAAAGCTTAACCAACAAAGTGTTTAAAAACCATATGGTTCCTGTACTAAGATCAGAATTTAACTGCATGTTGTTTCAGTAAGTCAACATCCCGCAGCTGAAGTGGAACAACACTGGGTTTCATAAGGCTTCACTCACTCATCTGGTGCCTTTC
This sequence comes from Neopsephotus bourkii, assembly GCF_033783945.1. Classification (NCBI taxonomy): domain Eukaryota; kingdom Metazoa; phylum Chordata; class Aves; order Psittaciformes; family Psittacidae; genus Neopsephotus; species Neopsephotus bourkii. Next base: position 2,012,603 of record NW_026901640.1, on the reverse strand, counting down.
CAGGTTGTATTGAATAGGGGCACTGAGTCTAGAGAAGACAAAGGGAAACTATTCTGATGAAAGGTCTGTACCTGCTGGGGTGTGTGGCTTTGCTACCACTTGGCTTACGCTCATCTCTCAGCAGCGAAGAGTTAAAACCCCTTAGCGTCAAGCCTGAGCTCTCACACAAGTTGGTGAAACTAAACTATAGGGCATCTTCCTCAAATAGTCACAGATTCTTTTGTTCCCAGTGACATTCAAATCACCTTCTGAAAGGCAGGGACTACAGCTCAAAACATCCACAGAGAAATCCAGTGTTGCCAAAAGACAGCAAGAGTCTCCAGGTTTCTACGGCGGGGAGGAGGGCACGTACATCATTTCCAGTCAACGCTAAAGCTCATGAGGAAGTAACAACCTCAGAAACAGCTCAGGAATTAATCACCCAGTAATGAGCCTATGAAAGAGTGCTTAAAATGCACTTACACAGTGACAGGAAACACATTGCTGGCTGCTGTCACAGTCATGCAGGTTGTGAACACAACCTGCTCGCAGTGGCCGTGAAGAACGCAGTCATCGGAATTCCAAGCAGCCGGCAGGGTGAACGTAATATTTATCTCCTCATGGGATTCTCTGCCTTTGAGAAAGAGAGAAGGAAAGCTGGGTTTCGTTCACAGAAGTATCTGAGCAACGATCACTAGGATAAGGACAACACGCAAATGACTAAGGCAGCAACTATCACCCTGAATCTGTGCCTCTGAAGTCATCCAGGAACTTTGCTATCAACAAAGAGAGCAAAAAGGAAGTTAAAAACCACACCAAGCTACAAAACTCCCAGCTGTTGGTCTCTGTAACCTCTCCTGCCCCAGAAGAAATGGGGTCAGTGAGCTCCTCGCAGCAATGAAAACCTCACTGTTTCTAAGTGAATTCATGCATGGTTGGAGAACTGTATTAGAAAGTAAATCATAGATCCGCAGCCCTTCTCCTCCCACAGACTTTGTTCCACACTTGCTTTTGCTGATGCTTACTTTTCAAAGTGGAGATATTCCTGTAGACAGAAAGGTGCAGATTAAACAAAGTGCATTAACTCCTTGTGGATATATCCACACTGAAAATAAATCCAGGCTATCAGAAATGGAACTTGCATTTGATAGCTCTTAAAGCAGTAGCAAAATAGCAACAACAAAATAGAGTAACACGGATTTACAGGTATGGTAAATGTCTCTTCACAGGTCTCCGAGGCTCAACACACCTTCAGGCATGAATATAAAATGCAACCCTGGTAAAAGCTAAAACTCAATGAGGTTCTATTACCGATTTCTACTGATTTCCTACAGTCTCCTGTCAAAACTTACTTGTGGGCAGCCACACAGCAGATCAGTCTCTTCACATCAAAGAAATAGTATCCATCTTATTTGTTGCTGTTTGTAATATGAAAGCTTATTCATGTATGCATTTTAAACTCTATTTTGTTAGACAACATAGTACTTGATCTCTAATGTATGTACATTAATACCTTTAAAATATGAGTTAAGGACTTGCAGATGTATCACGATACAACTGAAGATAGTCACTGTAGACGCTTTTAGTGCTTGGATTTTTGTTGGCTTAAAAATTACCTTCCACTGTCAATAAGTTAATCATTTAAAGCTGCAAAGGCTAATCTCAGCATACGTGCAGGTTCTTTTCCATTCTGAATGCAGGGAAAAGTGTTTCTAGCAAACAAGTGAAGGGCTCTATAGAGGAATATACTCACAATGAATCTGGAAACACATATATGTTCTAAGCAGAGATTGATCGCACAATACCAAGCTGGTGAATTTTTACATGATTACACAGTTAGCATGCCAACTCATAAAGGTCAAGTCTCACATACCTGAGAGCCCAATCTGGTGTCCAAAAACGGTGGAACTTAGGTGTGTGACATTGCGAGAATACCCGCCAAACGGTCGGAGTGGGTCCAGTGTCAACGTGATGGTAACAGAGATGTTTATTGGACCAGAGTCCTCAAGAGTCTGTGGAGACTGTGTAGAAGATCTCGCCTGGCCACTAGTCACGGTACTCTCTGGAGTTGTGGTATCATTGATGAGATGCTTTAAGGTTTCATTCTCAGATATACAGAAGTCCAAATCATTAAACCGCAGGAGGAAGGTATTCCAGTCCTTAAGACAAACATGAAGATTTCAACCAGATCAGCAGGTTAACTGTGGGCTCACACTTCTCTAGAGCAGTGCAGATCTTGCTGCTACCATCCCATCTGCCCTTCCAAGCCATTTAACAGAATTACATGGCTCACAAAGCAGCACAAACACCATCACTGCTATCTCAACAAGGTGTTTACAGGAGTCAGATGTGTTCAGTCCCAGCCACTGCCTGACCGCTGCTCAGTGCAGCAGCAGAACAAACTACAAAAGAAAGGTGCTAACTCGGTCTGTTCTCTCCACACTCAGGATATGAGCAGCTTCTAGCAAGGTTTCCTTCATTAGGGAATAGTACTATTAGATAATACTTGATGCCCCATCCCTTGCAGTGTTCAGGCCAGGTTGGACAGGGTTTGAGCAACCTGCTCTAGTGGAAGGTGTCCCTGCTCATGGCAGTGGCTGGAACTGGATGAGCTTTAAGGTCCCTTCCCAACTTAAACCATTCCATGATAAGAAAGCTTCACAAACAAACTAGCTGACATGACAAAGTAAGAAATGCTGTATCTGTAGTAAAGATCCATGTCAGATGGTTCTGCTTTGTCCTTGAAATAAGACTATTCAAATATTCATACCAATAACCTCTTCCCTTATGGAATCAGAGACAAGTATAAATGAAGGCAATCTCCCATTACACTCTGCACACTCCCATGTTATTGTGGGGTGAAAATCCCACCTCATTCGCTTTGGGCATGTTGTTCAAACCAGCATTCCCACTGTTTAGCTCAGGAAAACTTGCTGTACCTACCTCAGTCATTTCTGGTGACTTGATCTCCTTGATCTTGAAGAAGTAGCCCAGTGTCAGAAAAGCTATTGCCATAGCACTTACACTGATCATAAAGACCACAAGTGGAGGTCGACTGCTGATGTAAACCTTCAGGTTCTCCAACAAGTTTATGTAGAACATTATTCTGATTGTTCACCTGAAAGCAAAGAACATTACAGCAGAGTGACTGCGCTGTGTGTGGGACGGGGCAGGGGTTGGTACATGTAAGAGCAAAGTCTGGCACCGAACCATGGGATCACATACTAAAATGAGATTCAATTTCATGACTTCATTGAACACAGTGAGCCTTAAAGAAAGCCCAAATCAAAACATGCTCCACATCACCTTCTCAGCACCTGAAACTGCCAACTCAGAATAGACTTGAAGAAAAGAGGACAACTCCTAGCACAGCCAAATATTAAGCAATAAACCCAGCTCTTTCCTTTCCCCCCCCACAAAAGCAGGATATGCACTGCTACACCTCAATTCCAGTAATATTTGAATTTATCAAGTTACAGCGTGGATGGAGTTGCAATGCAACCCAGAGATCAAACTTTCTGTGTCCTTGCATACACTTTCAAAACTGAGGTTGAAGCCTTACAGCTCCTTCTTCACCCAAATGCCTCTACCTTCAAACTGGGAGCGGAGAAGCAGCTTAGCATTTTAGGCTTCTGCATCAAGAATCCTGTGGTCAGAACCAGCTAAAAACTGCATTGGAATGCAGGCTGGAAACCTCCTTTATGAGATTCCTGCAGGATATACAACTTTAAATGTTATACTTTGCCTGATTCCCTTTCTGAATGTCCACTTGCAGAGCTGAAACACTCAGTCTCAGTTTGCCTCATCAGCTTCCCCACCACAACTCACTCACAAGTCCAGTGTTAAAGGGCAGCCTTGAGGCATCTACTTCAGGAGCTCTGCAAGGAACTTGAAGCAAAGCTCTTTGTCTTACCTGAAAATCCTGGTTGAAAAAGCTTTTAAACCCCAGTTAAACTAGGAAAGGGAGACTTTGAGCAGTGCTGCTTAAACCCAAATCCATAGGAAAAGGCAAACTTCAGGACTAGCATCGAAAGAGTTCAGCACTTCCATGGTTAATGTTTGAGCACTCATACAGGTCTGATAACATTTAATTAAGTCAAGGACACTGCTCCCTGCAGGTCTGGGCGATTCCCATTTACTAGAAGCACACATCACTTACAGTCCAGATGTAGCCTGGCTAAGGAGGGGTAAGAGGATGAGAGGGGCAGGTTTGGGAAAGAGGGCAAGGGAGAGAGTGATCTTTGATCTATTGATTTAAAAGAAAGCAAGGTAAGGGAAAAGGCCAAGCCTTCAGACAAAGTCTTTTTCAGATCCTACAACGATCACGACTTTCTTGTGTCTATCCAAGATTTTACTGGCAGAAATGCTTCCATTGTTCCTAACAGAAGGAATATTGTCAAAACCTGCAAAACTGCCCAAAGAGGAGAAAATCCAACTCCCTGACAAGGGAGCCAAGGTCCTGTGGCTATAACCCAGCACTGAGCTGTGCTTGCTGACTTTCCCCTCTTGTCCCTACACACCTACTTGCTCTCCTTGGTGAAATGTGATGAACCAGTGCTCTGGAGAGAGCACAGGATCACCTCCTGGGTGTACTGTGTTGCACCATCGACTGACTTTCATCCACTCTGCAAAGACCAGGGAAGTGAGACAAAGGGGTAACTTTTCCTCTGCAGGAACGGGTGCTAACCATCTCTTTACACAAACACACTGTGCCCGTGTCATGGTTTAAGCCCAGCTGGTAACTCAGAACCACGAAGCCACTCACTTACTCCCCTCCTTCGTCCCCACTACTCCCAGAGGGATGGGGAGGAGAATCGAATGTAACTCCCATAGGTTGAGATAAGAACAGTCCAGCAATTAGGGTACAATACAAAACCACCACTGCTACCATCAACAGTAATAACAATAAAGGGAATAACAAGGGAAAAGAATACAATTGCTCACCACCCGCTGACCAATACCCAGCCCAACCCGAGCAGCGATCTTGGCCTCCCAGGTAACTCCCCCCAGTTTCTATACTGGGCATGACGTGCTGTGGTATGGAATACCTCTTGGGTCCGGTGTCCTGTCTCTGCTTCTTCCTGGCTTCCCCTCCTCCCTGGCAGAGCATGAGACTGGAAAGTCCTTGGTCAGAGTAAACGTTACTGAGCAAGAACTAAACCCATCGGTGTTATCAGCGCTGTTCCCAGCTGAAAGTCAAAACCACAGCACTGCACCAGCTACTAAGAAGGAGAAAAATGACTGCTGCTGCTGAACCCAGGACAGTCTGAGAGTGAAATGCACAGTGCAGAAGAAGGATGGAGAAGGAGGGAAGCAAAGGTGATCTAAATACGCACCTTACCTTAACTTCTATCTCTGTCCAAGACCAGCTGCGCTATGGCCAAACAGGCCAGTGAAAGTTATAAGGCAGCAGGAGAGGGAAAGGGAGAGCTGGTGCTGGTCAGGATCATGCTGAGTACAACCCGTGCTTCTGCTTCCTATCTTGTCACTGGCAGCTAATTCCTTAAATGAGCCCTACTTAAAAACCCCAAACACTCCATCTAGAAGCATTGGAGACACATGTTGCGATGGAAAAAGATCAAAAGATAAACCAAAAGCAGAGTTGTGTTCTGTGTTCCCTTCTGGATTTCCTTTGGAAAATAACAACACAGATGCAGGCTTTATTACAGCATTTAATCAAAGCTGAATGTCACCCGCAGCATATACAGCACTGATTCCTTTTTAAAGGGGCTTCCAACAGCTCCATTAGCATGCTTGTTTACCACAGGGGCTAAAATCAGCTGTAAAACTGGATGTGCTGAAAAGCGTACCTATAAAAATATTTGGGTTAATATCTTTATGTAAGAGATCACCAGCTTTTAAGTGCTGCTTGCTTAATAGGCTCCCATAACTCAAAGGCTTTGAAAGCAATTAGGAAATGCTATAAGCTGCAATTTCCGAAGTGTAATATGCCTTTTGAGCATTTGTGAGAGGAAAGGGAACAACCGTGGATTTCGGTGCTAGAGCTGATGTGAAAATAGCAGTAAGACATGGCTGGTGCAAAGCAGGACCAAGAGGAACGTTTCCACCCTGCTGCCTGTGGAAGTCCTGTTTTTTTAATGGAATAACATTGCTTAAATAACACTAATTATCAAAGAATGTGTGAATCAAATCAGTGCATGGAAATGAAAACGTGCATTCCCACTAGATTTAAGGGTTTGGTTCATGTTCCTCTCACTTTAACTCCTCCTTTCTATTAGGAGCTGTTAGCAACCCCCTCTACTGCACTCTGGTGACATCCCCTCTGCAGGCCTGCATCTAGGTCTGGGGCAGCAGCACAAGAGGGATGTGGAGCTGTTGGAGCGAGTCCAGAGGAGGCCATGGAGATGCTGTGAGGGCTGGAGCAGCTCTGCTCTGGAGCCAGGCTGAGAGAGCTGGGCTGGGGCAGCCTGGAGAAGAGAAGGCTCCTGAAGGGGAGACCTTAGAGCAGCTCCAGTGCCTAAAGGGGCTGCAGGAAACCTGGAGAGGGGCTTGGGACAAGGGCCTGTAGGGACAGGCCAAGGGGAATGGCTTGAACCTGCCAGAGGGGAGACTGAGCTGAGCTCTTAGGCAGAAGCTCTTCCCTGTGAGGGTGCTGAGGCGCTGGCACAGGGTGCCCAGAGAAGCTGTGGCTGCCCCATCCCTGGCAGTGCTCAAGGCCAGGTTGGACACAGGGGCTTGGAGCAAGCTGCTCCAGTGGAAGGGGTCCCTGCCCGTGGCAGGGGTTGGAGCTGGATGAGCTTTAAGGTCCCTTCAACCCAAACCAGTCTGGGATTCTAGGAAACGCTATCCTTCTCCCAGCTCTAGTTGTAACTAACAACTTCCTCCGGATAAATGAATACCTACCGAATATCATCTAAACTTTCATTTCTTTTTCACACAGTTAAAAAACAACAAAAGGACCTGAATGCTATTATCTATTGGCAGGTCAGAAAGCAAGATCAGATTTCACTTTTTTAGCTAGATAAATAATGTAGGAAGCAGCTCTAATAACCGCTGTGGCCTCTCTGCACTCCGGCTCAGCCTTTTCATACTGATGCAATAAAAATCTCCACAGTCAGCCTAACAAGGAGCTCAAGCACAACAGGAAGAATGAAAACTGCCAGCCTGGAACATTGGCTTCCAACTCCAAAGTAATTGCTCGGTATTGAGGTGTGTTCATCAAGACCAAATGCCACAGTCGGGCAGAGAAAGAGCTGATGGTACTCACCAGGAAGCACTCAACAAGCACCAACGAGGTATCGTGTTCTTAAATCAGCCCCTACAAGCTATAGAAATGGTGTTATACAGTTAAAAAGATACAAACAGGGAAGGATGGAAAGGCACAACAGTTCATATGTCACAGTTCCAGGCAAACACAGAAATGGGGAGCCTAAAAAGTCACTTACTCTTCACTTTTGGGAGTCTTCCTATAAAACAGGCCAAGACCATGCACAGCAACCTTAAAGAAGTAACATTTTCAATCCCTCCTCATTTCTATATGAAAGCACAGAGAAAAGGCAACTTCTGAAACAGACCTATGAGGTTTCCAACAAGTAAGGAAAATCATGAAGTCTACTGCAAAGACCAAAAAACCAACGCAGTCAATCATAGCAGAAGTATTAAATTCCCATTTCAGGGCTTAACAGCAAAGAAGCTAATTCCTAACATCAATTTAAAAGATGTCTGCTGTCCTAAAGCAGGTATTAAAACTGCAGTTGCCAAAAGAACCTCAAACCATGGGGTTTAAGGAGGTCAAAGCAAACATCTGACAATCTTTATGTGTATCTTGCTGTAATGACAACTAGCATCTTTCCACTAGAAAGCTTAGAACAATGTTATTTCCTTACAAATATTTCCCTTTCTTGTCATGGATGTAAGATCTAGAGGGGTTTAAATAACAATAAATACTGAAATACCTTAAGGAATGAAACCGCAGGTCGAAGAGAAGGAAGGGAGGCCAGCACTAACCCATCCCAACAGCATTCCATTAAGACCTCCCATGTTTTCTAAGCCTGACCATCCTATGGCCCATAATGATGTTTAATCTTAACTGTGCAGCTCAGTTCGTTTGTAAATCAATTCTGTTTTTAAAGATACCCCATTACTAGTAGCACAACAGGGGTTAGGAAATGGCTCAGATCAGGGTTAACTATTTGGTATGAAAATAACATGCCAGGGAAACACTCATAAACACAACTGAACCAAAGGATGATTTTCTTAGCAAGCCATCCATAAATAACATGCAAACAAAGCCACAGTGTCGATCTCAGACTAAAGTACCTCTCATTTAACAACAGTAAACAGTAGCAGGTACCAAAAATATCTTCAATTTGGTTTTCTTCTCTTCAAATGAACCTTATGTCTAACACCTAAACCACTAAAATAGTACCGTAAAATTGACCACAGTTGTGTTAGCTGTGAAGCTGGGATGGGTACAGGGACCAGCACTGTTCAGCATCTTTGTCAGTGACATGGACAGTGGGATTAGTGCACCCTCAGCATCAGCTTGCTGATGACACCAAGTTGTACGGTGAGGTCGACATGCTGGAGGGATGGGATGGGATCCAGAAGGCCCTGGACAAGCTGGAGAGGTGGGACTATGCAGACCTTATAATATTCAACAAGGCCAAGTGCAAGGTCTTACACCTGGGTCAGGGCAATCCCGAGCACAAACAGAGGCTGGGCAGAGACTGGATGGAGCAGCCATGAGAAGGACTTGGGGTGTTGAGTGATGAGAAGCTCCCCATGACCCAGCAGTGTGTGCTTGGAGCCCAGTAACCACCCATGGCCTGGGCTGCATCCCCAGAGCAGGACCAGCAGGTCAAGGGAGGGCATTTCTATTCAAGAGTTCATATTCACTTGTGTATACAAGAGCTCTGGCTTGGGCATTTTGAAATCCTTCCATCTTCTGCAAGCTAAACCGATGACTTCCAACATGACTTATCATCATCCAATGTGGATTACAACAAAAGATACAATACTAGACTCCAGGACTTTGAAGCTGCATTAAAAATTGCTCTTCTGGTTACTGCTGCTTAGAGGAGAGCCTGGGAGAGGAAGGCAAAAGTATCTGGGTTTATAAGATCTGTCAAGGTTCTATAAGAAATCAAATCCTGCATCTACCATACTGACAACAGCCAAACCAACGCAGTTCACAGGCTTGACTCAAGAAGTATTGAAAGCCTCAGGAACAGTTTAATAATCGGAAACTGGTTTAGTGGCCAAGTGAAGGAGGTTAATCGTTGACTTCATTAAACTACTCATTGAGGAATGTGATACCGAATGCAGCAAAGTACAGAAAAATGCCAGGAAAAGGCTCTTCAGACTAATGGAAAGTGTTGCTGGAATGAGAACTGTGAGGAGACAGAGACGCAGACAGATACACAGCTTGAATCACAAGCAGAAAATGACTGACAAGTGGAGGAAATGGCAGCTTCAGTGGGAACAGCAAAATAAGAGCTCTGGATGCAGACAGAAGGTAACATTGGCTGTGTAAGAGGAGCAGGAAAACAGCCAGAGGCTGTGAAGGAGAAAATACCAAGAGCAGCAAAACTGAGTGAAATGGGAGACTTGGGCAATAGCTGAAATATGAAATATCACCCTGTCTGAACACTCAAACCCCTGTTAAAAGAAACAGGACTTTAGTTTCCTTAACCCAAACTCACCCAAGTACAGTCTGCATTTCACAGATGGATAATTAACAAAACCTCATGTGCCAGGACAGACACAAGCTTTCTTCCAAAGTAAAACCCAGGAGTTCCGAGTTTGGAATAAGCTTTATTCACAGGTCAGAATGGTCTCCTCAAAGAAACTGAACTCCCAACACTGACTTGCTTTTGGCAAGGGGAGATTTGGGAAAAGCAGCAACATTCTGACACCAATAAGTTTGGTGAATGCTTAGTTTAAAGCTCATTTGATAATTCAACTTCATGTCTATGGTATGGTATTTAATAAAGACGATAAAGCTGACCACAGCTCAGAGCTGCAGGAGCTGTCAGGGAGTGTTTAAGGAGGAAGCTGCACTCCCCAGCACGCTGTCCCGGGGTGATGGACGTGCCAGCCTGCTGGCTCTCACCGGATGCATCCGGCTCACACAAAGGACACCGAGGTCTGTTTGTTGGTGCCCTCAGATGTTCTCTCTCCTGACAAGAGCACTTTGTGTTATCAGGCGGCATTTCAAGTTCTTGTCTTTCAAGTGGGGCAGAAGAATGATGTTCCACCGGCCTGAGCCACTCCTCGGATCACAGGAGGTAACAAAGCTACTAAGGTCTTAACCCCCTTTGATTAAATCTGGGGTTGAAGATCAGCCTTGGAGGCACAATTCAATGTTATCTTTGCTCTCTGCCTAAGTTATTCCCTCTCCTGCAGACCTGATGGCCAGCAGCTGGGTGTCAGCTTATTCCCAGAGACCAAAGGAAAAGCAGGTGGATGGAAGCGGCAGTAGTGCACAAGATGAACTTGGAGCCATTTTGTATGTCCAGCTTCGATGCAAAAGGATTAGTACACATGTCCTATAACTCAAACACATATAGAAATGCATTAATGATTTACCACAACAGGCCTTCATCCCAATGAGGGTGCTGAGGCGCTGGCACAGGGTGCCCAGAGAAGCTGTGGCTGCCCCATCCCTGGCAGTGTTCAAGGCCAGGTTGGACACAGGGGCTTGGAGCAAGCTGCTCCAGTGGAAGGGGTCCCTGCCCATGGCAGGGGTTGGAGCTGGATGAGCTTTAAGGTCTCAAACCAGTTTGGGATCCTGTGTTATCCTTTTAACCGCATAACTTTCCAGAAGGTGGATGAAGATGTGGCATGGATCCTCTATGAACTCCTATCTAGACTCAACGCCTGTCTAACAGTGCAAATTAACCCCTGTAATTACATCACTAGAACCAACCACGCGAATAAACTTCCCGGGAAAAGACAAGTCCTTAAAAAGCAAACAAAGGGAAAGTGGAAGAACCAAAATTGCTTTGGAGCTCTGAGCCGCTCGGTTCTGCAGGCGTTTCCTTGTGCCCGTACTTGCGGCTGCGATACCCGGTTCACAGGTACCACTCGGCTTCAGCAGCCATGTTCTAGGCATGATGCACCAGAAATTCCACTATTAGAAACATCAATTTTAGGCATTTAGAAGAAGTTAAATCAAAAGAGTAAAAGCGACAAAACACGAATGCGAAGGGAAAAGCAAAGAACCAAGGAAGGAATCGCTGTTCGCAAAGGAAACACGTTCGGCGCTACCGGAATCACTCTTCCGCGCCTCCTTCCCCGGTGTGAGGCCGCACGCACCCCGCCAGCCTTATCTAAACGAAATATGAAGTAAATAACGAAGCTAAACCGACGCTGAACCGCATGGGCCGAGCCGAGGCCCGCCCGGCCGCACACCGCACCCGGTTCCCCGTACCCCGGGCAGCACGGCCGAGGAGAAGGAGAAGGAGAAGGAAGAGGACCCCGACCCACCCGGCCCCGCCAGCCCCCAGAGCCACCCCGCTCCGTGTCTCACCGGAGCCGCAGCGGGGTTGGCGGCCGCGGTGCCCTCCGCTCCGCTCCGGTCCCGGCGGCGCTCAGCGGGGCTGCGGTGCGGGCGGGCTCTGCACCATCCCCCTGCCCTGACGGGCGCTGCGGGGAGGCCGCTGCCGGCGCCGCTCCCGGACCCCCGCCTCCTCCGCCCGCTGCTTCCGGGGACGGGGCGGGAGGGGGGGGGGAGACGGACGGGACGCGGCCGTTACCTCTCACCCCGCGCGGATGGCGGCGCGGAAGGGACAAAACTGCGAGGGCGGAGCCGGCGGCGGGCGCGGAACAGCCCCGAGGGCGGAGCAATGAGAACGGGAACTAAAGGGTTAACGTTGTGCCGGCTTGCTCGAGCAGCCGCTGTGCTCGGTGGAGCAGAACCGTAGGAGTCAAAGTTGCTGGAATGGTGAAGCGGAATTGTAGTAGATAAGATTCATAGCTTAACATTGAAGGCATTCTTGTTCAAATAGTATCCATAGAAAGGAAAGGAACAAAAGATAGCCAGAGTAACAAAATTTGCAAACTTGACAAGTTTCTGCTTTAAGATTCGTAAAACCGGCTTGCACCGAACCTGAGGTTTGGAGAGGAGCCGAAACCCCACTGAGTCTGCGTGAAGGCAAGAGGTTACTCGCGGTGATGAAGAGGAACTCCAGGCCTTCATCCTCACGGCCCCCTATCAACCACCACCAGGAGGCACTGCACAGGCGCACCAATGGGATGAATGCCAGAAAACTATAATACTAGACCGGAATAGGTTTTGCATATGTATTAGGCGTGAGGCAATCTCATGTTTAGGCAATCGTTATATGTAACATAACCGAACTGAGTGGCAAAGGAAAGGTGTGCATGCTTTTGGAGGAGCAATCCCCATGTGCCTCAGCGCTGAATAAAAGCATACCCACTTTACAACTCTTAATGAGTTGTGGAGTCTATCTGCGTATCACCAAGGGCTGGGGACGGGCTCGAAAGCAGAGCTTGGGGGCTGTGAGATGCCCAGCACCTGCTCCTGCATCCCTTAGGGCCACCTCCTCCCTCCATTCCCCCTTCTTACCACTAAAAACTATCCAAAACTTTGTGTTTTTACCTTAAAAACCAGATGGAATTTGTTAGGGGAGGTGTGAAGCACTCAAAGCATGGTTAATGGTGGTGGAGCGATAGCAGCAGGGACAGTGGCTATGGGATATGCTCCAAGGAAAGGTAATGGCATTCCCAGCCCACCACCATCCCCAGTTGTAGCCATTTACACCACTGTTACCACTAGAGCAAGGGCAGCTGCAATTCAGAGCCAGGGTCCCCTCTCTGCAACCCACAGCAGTTCAACACACTGAAAAAGCAGCATCCCTAAGCATTTGCAATAGTTGTGGTACCTTGGAAGCAGTAGTTACATGAAGATAGAAAGGTGAAGAATGGGTTCATCTTCAAAGACAGCCACTAACTTAAGCACTCAGTGCTTGGAAGGCAGAAGCAGCATTCCCAACGCACAATGTGGCAAGCCTCAAGACACTTAAACAACAAATCATACCCCAAAGCCCTTGAACAGTTTAATGAACCAGTCCTCCCTTTAAAATATATTTACTACAGCAAAGTGAAAAAGGAGTTCACATGCAAAGTAGCTTACAATGTAAGTTCTGATTCCCAGTAATGAGCTGCACAAGCTTTCAGTAATACTGAACTAGTAGTGGGCTGTTGAAAACAAGTGATTTTTGATGCTGGGGCTGTCCCCAGAGCGCAGCAGCCTGTATTCCAATTCACTAAGGTAGCATTTCAGTTAAACTCTCTGGGTTACAAGTAACTTGTTCATAGATACTATTCCATAACTTTCTGCATCACTGGTGGCTCTTGCTGTATCTCACCCTGAATTGCCTCTGGGACTAGAGCATCAAGAGCACCACTGCCTGGTCCCAAGCAGTCTGGAGCTTGCCAGTCTGAATGGTTAACCCTGGAATGACACTGCAGTTACTACTAGAGCAACTGAACCACTTTTATGCAAGACAACATCCCCATTTTACCTACAGACAAGTCATTTGCCTAATCAAATACTGACAGTGTCTTAAAGCAAGTTACTCCAACACTAACCTGTGAAAGCTGCTCCGAGTGTTGTTACTACCACGGATTTACTACAGGTTTGGAGCAAACTACTCCTGCTGGCTAACTTTTAGATAGGGTATGGAAATCCATCTTACCTGCCTTATGGAGGAGTTGTTTGCTGAAAACACTCCCACTGTAGTGGCTTGATTAACAAAGATGACATTTGAATAAGGGATACTTGAGTTACAAATGCACCAGCAAGTCCTTCTTAAGTACTTAATCACTACAATGAACTTTCTGCAAAGAAAAAGACCTTGTTACCTAGACTTGCACTTGAATGGCTGAGAACTGTGCCTCCCAAAATGCAGGGAATGCTGAAGCAGCCACAATTATATTCACATTAATCATTAACAGCATTACAAAACCCAGTGATGAAATTCCTGGGACTCATTAACAAGGGAAATAACATACACACTTTTATTTAAACATGGCAATTTACACAATAGCTCAGAGTTTGGTGCTTCCCCCCCCCCCCCCCCCCCCTTGGGAAAACGGGTGTACCTGGACATAAGAATTAGCACCTACTGTTTATAAAGAAAATAAAGACTTTACAGTTTTATTTACTGCAAACATGGGCAGATCTTAAGCAATTTAAGTGCAGTGACACGTGGATATGTTAAGTAATAAAATTTCTTATGATCATCCGATTAACTCATTGTTTCCCGTCAGCAGTGGTGTTTTGGGTAACTGGCTGTCTCTGGAACACAAGGAATGCATAGTTCATAAGGCTGAATACAAGGGACAAATCACAGTTGTGGTCTGAAATTATTGCAGCACAAGTTTTCAATGGCAGGGTTTGTAAAGCAGTAGAACATAAGAAAGAGGTAGGTACTTCCCTCCTCGATGGTAAGAACTTAACATCGTGGCTCAAGCTGAGTTGCTTTACATAGGGTATCTCAGGTACACCACCAAGTCACAGCAGGCTGGCTGAACTGGAAGATACTTCAAATGATAAATGTTTCACTGGCATTAAAAAGTTATATTGCAAGGGATTACTCTCTGCAGTGTGAGTCTTAACTTGAAATACACCCATCTAACCTTATAGTGGCATAAAGCCCTATTTACCTTTAGCAAGGGAAGTCCCTTTGCTAAGGAGGGCCACTGAAGATCAGAAGACTGACGCTTCCTGCAAGTAAAGTGCACTTTTCTGCTCATGCTGCTTCTAAAAAGCAACCTCTAATCATATGAACTTATTTATCTACCAGGATTGTCAAAACAGCAATCAAGACCTAATCCATTGATGGAAGTTACTGGGCAATGCCAGGAAGGAAAGCCACTTCTGGTGCAACTCTTGTACTATCTCCTCCTCCTCCTCATGAATTTGTATTTTCAATACAAGTATTTCTTCCTATTTCTGAAGCCTGGCTCAACATCCTCTTCAGAAGCAGTAACACCAGCACTCTGTGCACCACTGAACGCTATCAGTTGTACTGACAAAGCAGAGAGAACATTCACATGGAGAAATACCATCTTTTAAATTGCACTTTTTTTTTTTACAGAGCATATTGAGATTAGTGTGAACTTTTCAGATCATTACAACAATCTCCTCTGATTCAATCAATACCATCTACCTTACTGAATCATTAACAGTGTACTTGCCCTTTATACTGCAATAGGATTTAACCAAAAGGTGTTAAAATGAATACTCTGGGCATCATTTTCACTCAAACACAAGATGTCATGCACAGCTGAGACGTTAAGATTTGAAATCTATTTACAATTTTACATATTTTACAATATATATTTCATCTTTACAGCTACAGGAGAAATTCAGGCTCACATGGGTGCCATTCAAGTTTCTGCTGGAACTTGAATTCAAGTTAAACTAACCATTAAAACCAAGTAAGTGCATGCCCAGAAGGAAGCTCTCAGGAAAGAAGTCAATGGACTAGTGTTGCTTAAAAATTACACCAGTTTGTGTAGAAAATTGAAATTCAGTTCAAAAACCCACAAAAGCCTGATAGAAATCCACCTAAAATAAATACAATTCATTACACTTAACCAGAACAAAATGCACCTTTAAAAATGTACTGATTTAAGCTCATCTGATTTTTTAGCCTTAAATTTACTTCCCTCCCCAAGTAGCAGGTAACACTAGGTGAAAATAATGCTGCTTTTCAAGGGTAACACTGATAATTACCCTGCATACACCTGAGGCTGCAGTGGTGGGGGCAGCTTGTCATTCTCCACATTTTCAGAGTCAATAGCTGCTAAGGCTTGACTTTTTGGCTTTACTTCTAATGGATATTTCTCAACAATATCTTGGACTTCCTTTGTAATTCCTTCAGTCCAATCTATTAGGTCTTTCTCAAGCTTCTTGGCTTCATTGACAATTCTTTCCTGCCTCTCATTCAACTGAGACAGGAGGTCTAAGTTTTTATACATCTGCTTAACACCCAGGCACACATCAGGTGAGAAACTGTCGGCTTCTTGCTTCTTTGGGGATGTCTGACCAGTCATAAACCGATCAAAGTCTTCCTGGCTTAGGTTTAAAGACTGAGCATCCAGTTTTTCAATGAAGGCCACAGCACAGCACTGCAAACAAAACAGAGTGAGCATCACTGCAAGGTACAGACCGGAATGTACACCTTCATTTTTTATCCTGCTGTACATCACAAACCTCTAAGGTTTTTTCCCTCTCTATTTGGGAAGTGAGAGAACAGAAGGTACATGGCAGCTAGACAAAAGCACTATATTGATATTTAATGATCTGATCAGCAGGGATCTAATAAGCTCTCTATTCGTTTTCTGAAGGAAGGAATGTCAAATGCCCATCTTACCTTACAGATGCTCTCCTCAAAGGAATTTTTAACATTCCAAGTATTCCATTCATTTATTTTCCCTCAAGAATTGCTTTACAATGAAATGCAGAGAAGCCACATTTATAATTATAATTCCTTCTCAATTAAACAAGCACACACCAATAAATGCCTGCTGCAGAAGCTTTAAAGAGCCCATCTTAGCACCAGACTGTTCAAACAAAGGGTTTAACGTTATAGAGAAAGCAAAGCACTGTCTGGTTTGGAAAGCAGAGAAGGAAGAGGGAGGAGATAGAAAGCAAAAGAGCTGCTGAACTTTAAGTAACATCAACCACTATTGGAAGATTAGCTTTAATTTCCCTTCCATGTTATGTTATGTTTGCCTTTATTGGGAATCCCTCCATCCAAATAAAAGACAATCTTGTGTAAAACCTCCACACTTACCAGATTGGTAAAATAGTAACCATCTTCTCCTGTCATTAACCTGCTTGGATTACAGAAGCGGGTGATGTACTGGATGTTAGACTGCAGACGGGGTGGGTTTCCCTTCAAAACGATGTATATAAGTGTTGGAAGAAAGTCATCAGCAGAAGCTGGTTCATTTTTTGTGATTTTTATTGCATTAAATATATGCTTGCTGCACCTGGTGATACACGCTAGTTTATCACGAGGGACACGCTTTGAATCCATTTCAATGATATCTGTAAGATAAAAAGGTTTTCCAATCACTACAACTGTATTAATCAGGCACCTGAATGAGTAGGACACTTATCAGACAATACTAATACTGCAGCCGCTTTATCTGTGGTGCTTGCAGATCCATAAAAGAGCTGTTTATTCAACCTTCTCTTGGTTCAGTCCAAGTATTTCAAATAGATTCTTTACCCCTGCTCCACAGATACATCCTAGTCTGATACCATAAGGACTACTGCAAATCTAAAAGCCTGGACCCCCTTCTGATGACAGCGGAAAGTAACCTCCATGAGCAAAAGAGATGAAAATGAAAGCTGGAAACGTAAACTTCATTGGTCACAAACCTGTAATTGCTTTTACAACCATATCAGAGACTTCTGGGATTTCTTCATTGACAGGAACACAGAGCATCTGTGGAGTTACCCAGTGCAAAGCCCTGTGACAAGGAAAAAAAACACCATTAAATTGTTCTGTGCCGGTGACATTCAGGTGTTGGAAACCAGCTGCTGCTTGAATTCAAGGCACACAAGGAGTGCTTTGTGTAAATGAGGCATCAGTCCAGTCATAAGCTACTTTATTCCACTGAAGTAATTTATTTCCAGAAGAAATACTTTCTTTTTGCTATAATTTTATAAAAACCAAACCAATTTGTTTCCCTAATGTAGCAACTTTCATTATTCGCTCTATTCATTCCTTCTGCTTCTTAAATCAAGTGGGTTTAACCCTCTGCTTAAGAAGCTTGGCACTTTTGTGTGCACAGCAGGTCTGTAACATGCTCGATTCAGAGCTCATTTACAGGGCTGCGGATTACCCAAATAGTTTTCTTTTAAAGCCTTACCTGATTCTCTTTTGGACAGCAAGATCTTTCTTCTCATCATCTGTTGTCTCAGGGCAAAAGACATATTTATACTGTCGAGTCATAATGTATTTTTCAATCTGATCCATTGCTTTCTCCACTTTTTCAGGGGGCACTGAAAGGTACAAATCCCACCCCCAATACTGTAAATCAAGTATTTTGTGGCTCTTTTGATGATTTAACACAGTTTGGTCCTATTATCACCAAATCAGTACTGCTGACTTGAGTCAATCTGTGTTAATAGAATGGATATTAAAAAAATGGAGTATTTTTACTCCTTTAAATGTATCCCTGGATACATTTAAACCATGCCACTTACACACCAGGCACATAAAAGCTCCTGTTTCACTGGCTTCTTGTGCATCACAGTGTAATGTGAGGCTCACAGCCTGTTCATTGGGTTAAAGCTCCACACTCAACTGTAGTTTTAAACAAACACTATTGAATTTAAAACAAGAAATGAAAAGAACTGAACCCAATTTAATTTGTATTAACAAATTATTTAGGCTGTAAAACTTCATACAACCGGTGCCGCTGGGAATAGTCGTAACTATGGTACTAGAATCGGTTAACAGCACTTCTGACAGCTCGTTAGGAATGCTTTTACTTGAGGCTTTACCCTCAAATCATTACTTTTTGAGCAGTAAGATACAAGGCAGAAGAACACGGTACCTTTCCAACGTGTCTGTAATTTCTCTGCTACATTTTGGTAGAAGTCCTGAGCACATTCAGATTGCTCCTCAATACTTAAGTCCTGTAATAGAAAGCAGATTAAGTGTGCATGCATGGAAGAAATGACAGCAGTTCCTCTGTGGTTTGATTAAGGGAAGTGTCCAGCTGCAGTAACAGTCTGAGAATGCAAATGTATCATCAGAGGTACTTCTGTTGGGTAAATTATACCCAAAATGTGAGAACCAAGATGCACTGACTCCTCGGCATGTGAAAGACATTTATTTACTGAACAAATATATATTAGCCATAAAATTGCACAGCTGGAATGCCACTTTCCCCAGACCCATCCCTGAGTATCGGTCACAAACCAATGTAGACTGTGAAGCCGAATGCTTGCTCCCTATTTTGTCTCTAATTTTTCAAAGAGACACCATAAGTCCACCAAAAACCAAGAGCATAAATCATAATCTGAAATGATATCTATCCAATAAAGGCTCCTAATGACTATGAAAAATATTCACAGTGTTACTTGTGAAACAACGCTGTCTTTTGGGCATCAGCTAACTGAGCTACTGAAGAACATAACAGATTGAAGGGTTAAAACTGACTTTATCCATCAGGTCTCTCTGCACTATTAATGTCAGTATAAAACCATACCTAAAACCAAAACAGAACTGAGAGAGAACTCAGATCCCGAATTCTCCAAGGCCAAAAACTAGACAGTTACCCTGGATGCAGTCTCAGCTCTGATGGCAGTGCTGCATTTTAGGCCTGATTTATGTGTAGGAGCAAACTGTACATTTTAAGAAAGACTTCTTTTTGTCTAGCACAAGTCATCAAGGAACTAGGAAATGAAAGGACTTTCAGTGTTTATAACCAATCAGTTCCAAACAAACTTCAAGCTGTTTTCAAAGTGGAGGGCATGTCAGATTCCACCCCAACTCCCTTTAATTTCAGTCCAGTTTGAGGATACAACTTAACTACACACTAAATAGGAGAGGTAGAAAAGGAAAAAATAGAGGTGTCCTGAACACTGACTCATTTCAACCACAGGTGGCACTAGTGACACATTAATATTTAAGGAACATTAAAGTTTTAATGGAGAATGAAGATGTAACCTGTATTCCATATTAAAAAAGCACAGTCAATTCCCCTTCCCCAAAGGAAAGGAGATGTGTGGGTTGATACTTTCTTTATAACCTTTTAAGACTTAAGATACCTACAAATTCACAACGCACTATATTCTAATTTCCACAAGTCATTTGTCTAGAAGACTGTTCCACAATCTGATTTATATGGGATTTGCTCAGATTTAATTTATCTGGGATGTAAAGGAAAGCTCTTTCAATATACTCAAGACACTGGGGTTGGAGGTCTCTTTGCATACCAAAAAGCAAGGCCATTCAGAAGTTAAGACTGCCACTGTTCTTCATTTGACTATGCATATCAGACATATGGCACTCCTGTATACAATATATCAAACCCAAACTGCTGGAAGAAGAGCAGCATTTTCTCCATCTCTCCCTAATTTCCCCATTTATTTATGTCAGAGGCATGCAAAACTTACCCTTTTATGATTCATCGTGTCCAAAAAGAGCTTACATTGCTTATAGATATCTTGTCCAGGCTTATGATATGTCTTGAGGAATTCTATGAATTCCTTGGATACCCGATCTGTCTCGATGCTGGCTTGCCTGTTTATAGAAGGGCTGGGAGCCTTGGCTTCTTGGATCTCTGCTGGGAAAATTGGGGCACATCAGATTAGGTTTTTTACACTGATGGATGAATGCAGGACGTGCTTAACGTGTCTTGAAATTACAGGTTGTTTTTTCAACTGTGCAGAGGAATGAGCATTTATTTCTCAAGCTTTAGCAGTGAAAAGCTGGATATTATTAAACAGAATGCCAGGAAACTGAGTAACCCACAGCAGCAAAACATTCATAGCCACAAACCCATTTACACTTAATGGCAGTTTTACATTAGCATATTACCATAACATGGGTTTGCTTTTGGGTTTCTTACATTTTTCATTCCCAGGTTAGATAACTATGTAAGAGCAAGGTTTCCAAATGGGATTCTGCAGCGATTTAAGATAATGGAGGGGTCCCTTCCCCATTCTCCCTCACCTTCACATTCCTGCTTTGCTGGCACCACCACAAGTTCTCAACTGGCTCATGAACTAGCTCAGGGGCCAGTCCTACTCAGAAATCAGTGCTGCTTATGGGGTTACTTTCCCTCCTGATCAGCTCCCCAGGCTGGCTTCCCATCATGAGCAGCAGCAGAAGACAAGGAATGGGAGCATGAGGTTGGTGCAAACACAGCAGCCCTTCTTTGCTAGGCAGCAAACGCCACACAATCACACCCACAGTGCAAATGGGAACCTGGTCACTTGTGTTTCAGCTAGGGCAGCAGCACTGTGTCTGCTGGAGGAAGAATCTGCTTCACGCTCAAGGAGGAGGCAGGAACACCAGACTGCACACAGCACTGGATGCAAGTTCATACAGCTGCAACCACGGGGTTTTTCCATGCAAAGACATCTGGCTTTCCAAAGCATGTGCCGCAAGTTAACTGTACTGATCCAATACCTTCACTACCCAAGTTTAGTTCACCCACCTTTCAGTTTGCCAGCCAACACTGTTCAAAATGAAGGAGTGAATAGAGATGATGTACATGAACATGATGAAAAGCAAGCAGCAGAAAGACAGAAAACATGAAAATATTCATGGTCAACACGATACAGACATATCTTTCAATCTGAAAACACAAACATGCACAACAAAAAACATCTGTTTCCATAAGCATACATGCAGAACAAACTAGAAGGAAACAAAATCAAAGGAAATGAATGGGATTAGTATATTTAAGTTGGCGTGTTTCATTTGGATTTGAGGTAACTTACTGGTGGTTCTTTGGTTTGCTGTTAGTTGATTTTCAAGAGATCCAGCACTATAGTAAATCCAAAGCTGTATGATCCAGTGACCAACAATCACTGATCATCTGACCACATCACAAGACTCATTAGGACCTCACAGATTAACCCTCTCTGGATAATCCTTTGGTCAGGTACCGGTAGAACATTTATGGTATTTAAGTGATAAGAATGGAAAAGGTTTTGCAAACATTTAAATTCCAGCTGTAGCAATCAAGATAGAGAGTGCAAATCAACCTCCTTCCTAGTTACACAAGAATGCTTTTCCAGCAGGGATTTCCTCCTAACTTCTTTATCCTTAAGATTCAAGATGGAATGCCTGTATAGTATTCAAGCTGAATGGCAACCATTCCTTATGTTGAACTAAATTTGCCACAGTTAACATCACGCAACCAATAAGCAGAAAGCAGAGTTTTGAAATAACACTCAAAGCAAGCAGATCCTCTTTTGAAAGAACAGAATTCCAAGCTATTTTTTTCCACAATTACTGACTTCATTTGGAAGTTGAAGTTTTATTACTCACTTCAACACTGAGTTTGCTGTATTATCAAATAAGAGTTCCACTACTGGACCTTAGGGGTATGACTCTTTCAGTCATAGATTTAAAATGGATTATTTTTAGTTACTCAAATGATGCAGTCAACTGAGGCAGATGACTGTTAATGCATGCATTAAAAAACTGAACATTAAAATGAGGTGTGTTTTTAATGAGTCATGCCAAGAACTACATGTTGTCACTCAGAAGCGATGCAGCTTCATTAACCTCAGTGTTGAAATCCTGATTTAAGGAAAATGACTTTGTACAATGTGCACTGATTCCTAAGGATTGCAGGAACAAATGGACTTTCAGCAACAAAATGTTGCTGAACATCTTCGTGATGTACTCTGGAAGAATTAAGTCTAATTAAAAAGAAGATGATTAAAGAAATTCCATTTGAACAAGTTAAACAGAATCTAATAGAAGAGATAGGCCAAAATGAAAGAAAGGATGGGAAGAGTTAAGAAAGGATCACCTTTACAGAGGATAAAGGCTATTAATATGAAGCTCTTTCTCAAGGCATTCTACATAGAAGCAAGTTGTCACAGCAGAACATCAGCACTCCAGTGATTCACTATGGTTGTGCCATGGTCATAGATCTGTGTCCAAGCAAAGTGTTTGTCTTCAGCTCTGTAACACACACCCATTCCTCCTCTTCATATAATTTACAAAGAATGGTACACCTTCAAATCTCTTTAGTCAGCAGAATGCATCAGAACTGCAAACAAATAACACAGGACAAGATCCTAGAGCTGTTTGCATCAGGGGTTTTGGTGTCCTTTTGGCTTAAATGAAACCAGAATGTCCTCTCTTGATAGAAAACTGTCTTCTTCATTAATACAACAAACATCTGGACATAGTTTGAGAGTGCAAAAGTTCTGGAAGTGTGAATTATTAAAATGAAGTCATTTCAATTTATAATCAGATTTATAATGGCAATATGGGATTATTTTTTGATACAAATACGAAGCAGCACAAGATGCAGCTACTGCATAACCCTTCAGATGACACACTGAGGCAGAGCTCAGAAATTCCAGCTTTATTCCTACACTCTCCCCACCAAAGAGCAAAGAATTGGTTTAGTGATTCAAGCTCCCCTCAAGATGCTGGAATTGCTTTTTTTGTCACCTCCATCTTCAACAGCACGAGTTACAACTGGCACAACCCTAGTTTGTATTTTGCAAAGCCCAACTAAGAAGTAAAGCTCACTAAAATCAGGCAGACAGCTTGCTCAAGCTGTACTGCATTACCTTCAGAAGGGGAAGCCAGTTCCCAGGAGGGAGTAAAAATCTCCTTCAAATCCCTGAGAATGTTATCAGCATTTCGCTCCCTCCCAGGCTGTCCTTGCTTAACGCCTTTCTCTTGAGCCACTGAAATGAATGCAAAAGCCAAGCGAGACACCAAGAGCAGGAGCATGTCAGGAGAGATGGTGAAGGGGTAAAAACAAAAAGAAAACATGGAAAGTGAGAATGAATGAACTTAAAAAAGAAGCTTTTAATACATAGCTGAATGTGTCGTTTAGCCAGCTGCTGCCCATGCACCAAGACAAAGTCTAAGATGAAATTCAGGCACACAGTATTTCTCATTAAGGAAATGCATCATCAATAAGGCTAAAATACATTAATGAGGGTTTTTCTTCTGGAATGCCTATTCCACAGTATTTTCCAGCTTTTGCCCATGTAAGCTACTGCTATGCAAAGACTTCAGCGCCATTAATCATTCTTGTAACACATGCTATAGAATAAACATTGAGGCAACCACAGACTCGATATTTGCAACCCACATACACATAAGCACAAGTTTCCTTTCAGATTCATTCTCATTTAAAGGCACCCTGCTTACACATTCCCTTTTTCCTATTAAAGCTGTTGGAGTGATCATTATAGCAGCATCACCTGATCAGCATTTCTATCACAATTGGACATACCAGTTTGTTTGAGGTGACTGACAGCCAGTCCCTTTTCTCCTGCCTTCTTTCGGAAGAGTTAGCTCCCCTTCAAGTCCTACAGCACAGTATCCAACTATGGCTGGCTCATGAATCTGGCAGGAACATGCATCATATGAATGAGATACTTCCACTCAGTGCAGTGGTGTACCACCACCAGGAATACGTTTGCACTACACTTCAGTGGAAGAACTCCTGTATAACTAACACAAACATAGTCACACGTTTAGAAGTGCACTGCAGTACTCAAAACATTGTTTGGCATCACCCAAAAGCTCATGCTTTCATGTGTTTTCAGGAAGACTTCACACACAGTAATCACCCTCCAACTTCTTGAAGTTAAATCACAGTGCACTACCCTGCCTTTTAGAACAATACATCCATCAAAACCACTTTTTAACTTAACATGCTGTTCAGAACCACTAAAAGCAAAGGAGGAAGTTACCCTTCTTAGCTCCTGTTCTGGAAGAAGCAGTGAAGAACTTCTTCACAGTAGTGACTTTCCGTGTTTTCTCATTGGTTTTCTTTTCTTCAAACTTGGAAAAGGTCAGTGACTGTGCCCCTTGGGTGCTCTGGCTACTGGCATAGGCTTCTTCTTCCTCACGCTGAAGCCTGCAATTAGAAAGTGTAGGTCTTAAACCAGCACAAATAAGCTGTGCAATGAATTACTCATTTGACATGCTAATTCTCCTCTATGCCCATCTTCATTTCTTGTTTCCTACCCCATCTCTGTTCACTACACTACATCCACTCTTTCCATGTTGCAAGGGTGAAAGCAAGGAAAAGCTTATAATGGCCAGGGAGGATTAAGTAGTAAGGTCAAAAGGGAGGAGACTGAAGTATAATCATGGTCACCTTCCCCTCCTGTCACAGCCCTCAAATCTACACAGGTAGAGGTGAGGTGAAAGACTGTGGGAGGACTCCCAATAATTGATTCAGTTGCCTTCCTCCCTGCATCATGTTCCAAGTTTCACAACCTATTACTCTACCATCTTATTAAGATAAAACTGTGGCTCACAGCCGAACAAGTGAAATACCCTGTCACAATCTCAGAAATATCCTGGGCAATAAATCACTGTTGTCATAAATGGCTTTCAAAGCCTTGGAAATACATATGCTTCTTGAATGAATGAGGCAAACCACTGCAACACTGACGGGTGTTCTGCAAAGACCAAGCTCATCTTTTAATCTACATGTAGAAAGTAGGGGAGGGCAAAAATACCAACCCTACTTTTCTTCCTATGCAGGAGGATTAAAATAGGTTAAGCTAGATCCCCCTTCATGATGCTACCAGGTTAAGCCATTTTTCTTTAAACTTACATCCATTCAGCTCAGGATGGACCATAAATGGTCTTGCATTTGTAATCTCTTGGGTAGGGAATTGTCTCTTATCCGTGCTGACAAGTCTGTTCACTACAACAAACAACCTGAGCTTATCTGTTCCTTTAGTATCTCCCTGCTGAACAGTTATGTATTAAAGAATTCCCTAAATACCCCACTTTATTGTATGTAGATGTTAAGATCGACAGTGTAACTATCTGCTCTGATAAGACTTAAGTTTTTATTTACTGTTAAAGCCAAATTTATGGCAGAAGAAACAAAAAATGTCCTCTGTACTGTACTCAACAGCTTACCTGGCACCTTCTGATAAGGCTAGAAAAGGTTTCAAGCACTTCTTTCTACCTTTCTTAGAAGTTTCTGTTCCAGCTCCACTTTAAAACAAACCAAACTCCTTCAAGGCTTAAGGCAAGAGTGTCTAAAGGAGTTAGATACCAGCAAAACTTGGGCTTCCAAACCACAACCATCCACCTGGACCCAGCTGAAGTTCAGAAAGCTTTCACAGATGTCACCTTCTTCAGAGAGGCTGATGTGAACACTGCAGTTAATGCCTTCTTTTCCTTCCTTTTGTTTTCTTCCCCCAGTGACCTTGGTTAACACATCACTTGGTAACTCAAGTTCACTGAAGGTTCCAAACTCAAGGGCAGATAAGTCTCTTGGGCATTTATCTCTAGAGTTCTGACATACAGCACTAATACATTAAGGTAAGTGTATGCAGAGAACTGTGCCAATATGAACAAGCATCTTGGCCAGCTCACGTCAACTACCAATCAACTCAGCTAGATGCTCCTCCATCTCAAGAATTCACATAACCCTGAAACAGTTAATGTAGAGTGGATGTCATGTAACTCACACCTGGATGTTTCAGCTGTAGTACAAAGAGGATGCTCTGCAGTTTCTCAGACAGTGGATAAATCCTTTTCTTTCTACCCAACAAAAAGCAGTTGTAGCTGCTCTTATTTTCTCACTCAGGTACAGGTTTCCTGCAACACTCATTTTCAGGGTCAAGCAAGGAAAACTAGAGAGCTCTGCTTACCTAAATTATTAAAGCCAAAGTTTTGATTCTTTTGGTCTTAACCCTTCAACTTAAACCCTTCATCTGACAACAGACTCAGCAGCTGCAATGGAAAACCATTGTGCTGGCTGTATTCAAGACAATAACTTCGGTCTCCAGAGACAGAGGTATTTTAATCAAAATTATCACTTTCACCCTAGTCAGAATTACAGACTTCAGTATGCAAATCAGGTCAAAGCATTTGTTGAGAGCTTGGGGGGGTGTTTCCATTTGTTACTTCACAGACTTTCTTTTGAAACCTCTTAAATTAGAACGTCATAAATATTCATCTTTGCATCAAAAGGAACATTTTCATTCCTGATGGAAAGGTCAAATCTGAGAACTTGTGATGAAACTGAGACAGAGCTAGAAAACAGGAGATGGGAATGGTATTTGGTGAAGTCAGCCTGCTGTAGGAGATGAAGGAATAAAGAGGGCTCTTTACCGCTCTGCCAGCTCCCAATCCTCTTGAATCTGTTTCTGCCTGGCCTTATGGTATTCCTCTCTCCAGCACTTGGAGCAAAATCCCTGCCAAGCAGGATTGCCATAGTAACCACATCCTTTCTTGCACAGTAGCTCCGACTGATCAACGTGAATCCCTCTGCGTTCAGATTTCAGGCTCATTTTCTTCCTGTTTGAAAGGAGAAAGGTTAAAGACAGAAACATAACAGCAGCCTCCTATAAATCATTTATTTTGAAGGCTTGCCTTTTAGAAAGAAGTAATCTGTTTTAATTATTTAATAGTGCCATAACAATAAAGGCAAGGCCAACGGAGAAAGGGTGCAGTTATACAACCACACAGCCCCAAAGCCAACTGCAGCATTACTGTGCTTGCACAGCGCTGGCCTGCAAACAGTCCCAGACAGCCGGCCTAGAAAGCAGCACCAGTCACAGCCAGCTACTTCCACACATGGGAAAAGGCTCTGATCTCACAAGCACGTTGTTCTTAACAGGCACAAAGCAACGGAGGAAAAGAAACACAGAAAGTTAATCACCAACAAAGGAAGCAAACTGAGTAAGAGACAAAACCCAAATAGGTTTGTCTTCAAGCTGAGACTGCCTCTGCAAAGAATCACTTTGCAGAGACTAGGTAACAGATCCTTGGCCTCGAAGAATGTGCCTTCACAGCACAGTGGAGTATCATAGCTAACCCAGCAGGGCACATCAGCACGAATGAGGATGATCTCCATTTCCTTTAGCTCTCAAGTTACTTCAGAGTTAAGCTGGGCACAGCTCTACAGAACTTATATATACTGACTGATTTATTCTCATGCCTACACTACCACTATGCAGAGCCTGTCTTCCAACAATCCAACGCTCCCTTTTTTTCCCTTGCTTGACAGAAACCATCCCACATACCAGCTTGCTCCCAAGGGCATTTCAACTAGTTCCAATTTTAAATGCTGGAGGGAGGTTTAGATTAGATATAAGGAAGAAGCTCTTCCCTGTGAGGGTGGTGAGGCTTTGGCACAGGGTGCACAGAGAAGCAGTGGCTGCCCCATCCCTGGGGCATGATCTTTATGAGGGGGGAACAAACTAAATATTCCATCTTATCTATGTAAGTGTTAAGGCTCCTTCCAAGAACAGCTTTTCTGTCTTTGAAAGAAATGAGTGTCTAAAAATAGTTTCATTGTAGGGATGGGTATAGTGAGGGAATCAGTTTCTTTATGACATCATTTATAATGACGCATCCCATTTCCATAGACAGAGAGCAGCTGAACACTCTTCTCTTTCCCATAGAAATGCCTGACAGTTAAACAGACATTAATACGCTTCTGCAAAGCAAAATGAGAACCAACCAACCAACTACATCTTAAGTATTTGAGAGCTTTACTTCATTCCCACATGGATAAACTAACAGGGGGAAATCAGGACATTGCCCTCACCAAAACATTCTAGTTTCTGTGCTACCATCATTTTATGATTCCACAAGTAAGCTCTTTATGTTGACTGCAATGATACACAAATCTGCCGACCAACAATCCAGCTACCAGACCAGAAATCAAACAGCAAATGTTTGTCCACTGCACAGCCTGGGACGGAAATAGCATGTTGGCACTGTCTGGAAATACAGCCCATTCTCAGAGCATCACACACACCCTTTATCACCAACTCTGCAAAGAATGGGGAAGCAAAAGCTCGAAACTCTCCAGTTGCTGCTGATTCAGCCTAAACACCACTTCCTAAAACTAGAAGCTGCAGCAGCATTTCGGTTAGAGATTTCTATTGGAGGAGCCTGTAGAAACCACACATAGAATTTCCACTATTGCCATTAATGTAAAGCTGATCAGCCTGGATGTTTTCATTGCAAACTGCAGGGAGCTATAAATACACAATGGGCAAAAATATTTCCATAATAAGCTTCAAAAAAGTATTACACCCATCTCTATAACACACAAGGAGATAACAGCCCTGCTCCTATCACTCACTCAGTAGGGTAAGTTAAAAGTCTGTAGGCCAGTTTCATGAATTCAGATGTCTGTTCTTACCCAAATCACCATGAATTAGCTTTCTGTATCCACAGAGTTTTAACCACCACAGTTACCTCTGGCACCCTGCTAGCTCTTTATGTACATCAGAACTAAAACTAAGGCTCTGTTCAGTGTCAAGCTCAGCAGCTCTCCCTGCAGTGAGCAAAGCAGGTCTCTTAACAGCAAGATTCTTCTCTTTCTTGCATTCTTTCAGGAGAGATTTGTAAATAGTCACAAAGCCAAGCCACAAAGCAAAGCAAGTTGTTCTGTTTCCTCCCCTTCAAGCGTTTTCGATTGCATCAGTTTCAGATCGAGGGACAAAAGAGGTCACCCTGAATCAATATGAAGGAATCACATGCTGCACTTGGAGCAGAGGCACTCTGGTTTCCTTAAACACAGGCAAGCATTACACTAAAAATGTCACAGCCAATTTTTGCAGGGCAGCATCCACATTTAACAAAACAACTCAATGCATTTTAATAAACTGAATATGAAAAATCCATCTTAAGTCGCCTTTCTGCAATGAAATCGCTGCAATTTAATGATCTGCCATTCCTAAACATGTTTTGTTGGAATTTTTCCCTTTTTTCTAATTTTTTTAAGCTGTCTCGCCCATGGTTGCTCTGTGATTCTGTCCAAGCTGCAGCTGAAAGCACACATACAAACAGGACAGGGGTTTAGTTACCGCAGTCATAGAAGTGCCAAAACCAGAAACCCCAACTTCTCTACAAACTCCTGTTGGCCAACAGCCACATCACTTTCCCTGTGATCGTACTTCATACACTTCAATCCATCTTTGAAGATTTACTAAAGGAAACACAGAAAGAGTAAAGACACAAGAAACACACATTTTATTGCAAGTAGTACCAGAGAACAACAAAAGGGTTAAGGTCAGCCCGGAGTGGAGCAAAGTGGAAAGGGTTTTCTTAAGAAGTGTTTGCCATTGACCTGAAGGGCAGCAGCATTCACTGAATGCAATTAATAAAACCTACATCCTGGTTTCCACGGAGTTTCTAGTTTCAGGTGTTGGGAGACCAAGTTTTTCATGGGAAGCAATGAGGATACATCTAAACCTCATCCATTCCATCAAAGCATTTAGTCTTCAGGCAATATTTGCAGATTACAATCTACAATCTCAATTCCCTGTGTAATGCTGAGAAACAGCTACAGAGACCAAAACACAACCTACAACAGTCACCAAAGCTCAGGCAGCAACACCTTGCTCACATCCCATCCAGAGGACAGCCAACCTCTGACCTCTTGAGTGCTCATATAAAAAGACAGTGAAGTTCAGCAGTAGCACAGAATGAACCAGATTACACTGATGGAGCACAACTATTTTGCTACTACTTTATCTAATGATCTTCCATGACATTCCCATGGGACTAAAGATAAAAACCTTCCCAAGCAGTGCTATTTCACAATTAAAACTCTGGCATAAGAAGAGAGCTCAGAAGTTTGTCAACACCTGATGATCACATGTGACAGCTTGGTGTGCAGGCCAGTTATATAAAGCACAAAACTAGCTCTCCATTTTCAAAAGGTGCTCTCTCCTCCAATTGTAAGTCCATAAATCCATAGGCCATTTTTGTCAGAACCCCATAATGGTTCTGACATTATGGACTGAAGTAGCAGCAATTACTGCTTGAGGACATTGTGGCTCAAAGCTCTCAACAACAGCAAAAGACTATCTTCTACTTTTTACACAGACCACATTACAAAAGAGCTAGAAAAATCACAGTAAACTTATTAAAGCAGGTATCATAGTCCCAGCAAAGAGCAAGTGCATTCTTAGCTTTAATGTGGTATGGAAAAGGGGCTCCCTTCATCAAAGAGGATCTGTCACTAAGGGCTGATTTAACACACACATGAAAGGGATTCCACTTACGTAACACAGTCTTTCCAGCAATAAACCCAAGATCATTTTCATAACACATTAGGGTTTCCAAAGACTGCAGACACAGCTTTGGCTTCAGGAAAAGCACTGTGTGTGAAAGGAGGGATAGGAGTACAGATTTATCAGCAGCTTGTATTTCTTGTTCCTTTCTGGTACCTACCTACTTTACTTCCTAGAGACTGAGTAAGCAGATATCCTTCTTGTCAATGCAGATGGCATCACAGCCACAACGAGATACTGACTTCTTCATAAACTATTTATCAGTTCTGGATTGCTTAGGGTCATCTCTGGTAGAAGAGCTGGTTGAGAAAGCTGAGATAGCAAAGCTGAGCAGAAAAGGGTCTCATTTAATCAGTCTATAAATGCCTTTAGTAAGAGGTCATTGCAAGTCAATTTAAAATTACTACAAGCTATGAAAACTAGTTTCTAGCTAACTCTGTGTGCTAACACTGGAAATGAAAGTGGTATAAGGCTGTTCTATGAATGACTTTCAATTTCGGTAACAAAGTCCCTTAAACTTAGCCCAAAATAGGAAAAGGCTTCATGTAACAGAACAGGCAGGCTGCCACAAAGGTATGAAACTGCCCCTGACTTCTAGAAAGCCTCCTTCAGCCTCCTACACTTCAGATCACAAACCCACATCTCCTCACATCTGAATCCCTCTGCCTGCTTTCGGTTTGGGTTCTGCTTGTTTTCTCTCATCTCTTTCTCTTTACTCCCTGAAATCAAGAGTCTTCTCAAGAAACTCTTGGCACAACTATGAGCAACTGAAGCAAATGCGATTTGGCTTTTCAAGTTTAAGTCTTCATAGCACTTAATGAACAACGTGCATTCACTCTTCTCATTAAACAGTATCACAGGGCTTCAAAGAGTGTTCACAATGTCTCTGCAACTGTCTGGTCCTTAGTGGCCATCCCCAGGCAGGAAGAGAAGAAAAAATGAGTAAGTCTCCAAACACACATTTCTGGTTTATATTTTACTGGTGCCTGAATAGAACATCACACTTGACAGCAGATCAGGAGAGCAGCAAGTCCCACCTAAAAGCACACCCAACTTCAGTTACTGAACACAGATTTACAAGGTGGGTTAGGAAGTGCATCAAAACTGAGGGGTGGGAGGATGAGATTTGGTTAAAACTCTGTATTTTGCCAATGGGAAAACATCCTTAAAATAGCATGGACTTATTCCAAAGAATAAATAAATGCCACAAAATTCTTCAGAGCCACCTAAGTGTCGAAATGTGCATGATTCATGGGCAACCCTGAACATTCCAGCATGTAATTAGCAGCAGGATAATTAACTAATGAGCTAACTTCCTCTAAAGGAATGGGTGGAGCAGCATGATCCAAGAGACTCAGAACAGAAAACAAAAGCCATTAGGCAGCTCAGGAGTTAGGGAAGGAACATGGTTGCTGTCTTTGCAGAGCATGAGTCTTCAGTTTCAATGTGCATCTTTCTTGCAACCAAGTCATTTCAGCTGCAGTGCTTGTTTCCTGGTATAAACAGTGCAGGCTGCTAATTAATGATCCTGAGGACAGAAGTCATTAGCTGTAATGACAGACACACGGTCTCATCAGCCACCTGAAAATAACCACAGTTTGGAGCTGTAATTTGGCAGGGGAAATTGCAGCCACCACTTCAAACTTCTTGAAGCCAAATGGCCACAAGGCTTCACCACTCTACCCACAGAGCTCACAATTTCAACTTGAAGATGTGTTTTCCCCTCAAACATCAGTACAGGCCTTAAGCTACAGTATTGTTTGTCCACACTGAAACCTTAACTCCAGCCCGTGGCACTGGCCACTTAGTCAGGAGTAACATGAATTCATGAATGAACAGGCTGTCTCACCACCTACATGTGACTCATGATTGAAATCACAAGAAACAGCTGAAAACTGCTTTGTACTGTTTGGGAAAACAAATAAGAATATGAAGAGGATTAGCTAAAACTTGTCAAACCTCCTCAGCTACAGCAGTGATGGAGCTTCTACATGCTCTGTGCTTTTTCCAAGACATCAACCACACTCACTGGATTCAGATTAAAACTACAGGTTAAAATCTTGGAGAAAAACTGCAGAACATCTTACACACTTTGTACCTGACTTGTTACTGACAGTGCTTTAAAGGACTCCACAAGCACCATTTTAGGTGTCATTTGAGTTCACAAGTAGTCCAATATCAGAAAGAAAGAAATAACACCCATAATCGGGCATTACATAGCAAACATCAGGAGGGAGCTGAGACTGTTCTAGATTAGATAACACTGCAAACCAAGATTAAATATCAGAATCATGGACTATCATCAAGCTTATAATCAGAGTTTGTTGCATAAAGACATCTTAAGAATGACTGTAACCTGATTTATATCCCTTTCTTCTCTTTTATTGTGTACTGTTTTAGGGTTTTGTCAGCAAAGCATTTCATGGAGTTACAGTTCTCTTCCTAACCTTCCCTGCTGCAAAACACTTGTGTAACCATGTCCAGAAGGCCAACGATTCCTGAGTAAAGCTCTGTTCCTGGAAAACACTACATCCTTCTGTGCTGAGCTGTCTCAAAGGAGTCTCAGGTAACTGGAAAGGCAAGAGCTGCTCCATACACATCCCATGAAGAACTGTCAATACAAAGCATCAGTTCAAAGAATACATTTACAACCATAACACCAAACAAAAGAAGTACGGAATATTGACAGTGGATTTAAATCACAGCCTCCCTTTTTCCACCCCTTCTCCAAAACTAAGCACTGCCACCAACTCCCAGCACTGGGCTACATCTCAGCCCCCCAAAATGAGTTCAGTTTTGCCTGTAACAGCCCCCTCAGTTAACTCAACAACCCCTCACACAAGCACCAGTGCCCTGCCCACACCAGCAGGATTTAAGCCGGAGTTAAACCACCTCCTCAGACGTTCTGTTACTCCAGGTGTGTCATTTCTCTTTCAACACTTCACACACCCTCTCTGACTATACAACCGCTCCCTGCTGCAAGAGAACAACCTGAACAGGCACAGGGTGTTCACACGGTGACAAATACCCACAGAAGCATCCAAAACGTGCTGCTCAGCATCTTAAACACACTCCAAACGCCATCTGGTTTGGGCTTCAAGGACTTTGATCCCCAGCCTTACAGCAGACACCCATGCAGCAAGACTGCTTATAAGCAAAGAGTTCCACATGGAACTCGGTAGGGAAACAGAGGGGCCCGACCTGCGAAGTTTGTGGCACCTTCACCCTGATTAACTATCGAAACACACCCATGGGATTAAGATAAATACATATAAAAACAACCTAACGTGAGGAGCTGCACGCAGAGCCCGCAGGCTGAGCACGGTTCTCCGCGTCCCGGTGCCCTCAGCCCGCTTACAGCCCCAGGGGAGGCGGCGGGGCCGGTAACGACACCCCCCGTCCCCCGGCCTCAAAGTCGGCCCCGACACGGCATCGCCGGCACTTACATCACAAGCGGCGGGGGAATGCAGACCCCGACCGCGCTGCCCCAACCGCCATCGCCCCCTCAGCGCAGGACCCCCCTCCCGCCGCCGGGCCCAGCGGCCCCCGGGCCGCCCCCACCGGGGCCCGGCAGCGCCTCAGCGGGGTCAGAGCCGCTGCTCACCGGTTGCCCCGGGCTGGGCGAGACCCGCGGCTCCGCTCCGCGTTGCTCCGCTCCTCTCGGCGGCGGCGCTGCCCTCAGCGCGGCCCGGAGCGTCCTCCCCTCCGCGGCGGAAGGACGGACAACGACTTCCGGGGGCGGCGCCCGATCCCGGAAGGAACGCAGGGGAGAGCTTGCCTGCGGCTGGCGGGTACGGCCGGGGTATAGGGAACCGGGAGAGGGGCTTGGGACAAGGGCCTGCAGGGACAGGACAAGGGGAATGGCTTGAACCTGCCAGAGGGGAGACTGAGCTGAGCTCTTAGGCAGAAGCTCTTCCCTGTGAAGGTGCTGAGGCGCTGGCACAGGGTGCCCAGAGAAGCTGTGGCTGCCCCATCCCTGGCAGTGCTGAAGGCCAGGCTGGACACAGGGGCTTGGAGCAAGCTGCTCCAGTGGAAGGGGTCCCTGCCCGTGGCTGAGCTTTAAGGTCTCTTCCAAACCAAACCATTCTGTGATCTCTACGATTCTATGGCAAATGATTTGCTTTTACCTCAAACTCTGATCAGGCAGCACTCTGGAGCATGGGCTTATGCAGATTGCAGAAGGAACTGAAAGAGCTACTGCTGTTTAAACCTTATTCCTCTTTCCCTTCTCATTTACACAGTTCTCTTGTGCTGTTTTTTGGTGTCTGGGTTTGTTTTTTTTTCCTTCCACAGCAGGGCTCAACACAGACATCCAGCTGTGAAAGCAAGGGATGGCGTTAGCAAGACAAATGGACAGCAGGGAGTAGGCTAGTTACTTCAGAAACTGAGCACTGCACAAGCAGGGACACTTTGGCCCTCCTTGGGAGTGTCTGATAGGAGCAGAAGAGCATGGGGGGAAAGAAGCAGAACTGAAAGGGGTGCTTCCAGCCCATCTACCCAGGGAGACTGCAGACACTGCAAAAGTATTTCCTTCCTTTGAGGGAAATGATAGTGAACAAGTTAGCGGCTGGTGCCATGAAAAATGAAGCCTGCAATGGAGATTTGTATCTTTTCATTTGCAAAGCAAGCTCAAATCATAGGGACTGCAGTGGCTGCAGACTACATTCCAGCAGTTTTCAGTGGAATGTACTTTTATTGCACAACACAGACTTGATACCCACATTTTCTTCTATGTATTTTAGCTAAAAACCATGGACTCTGTATTACCTGAACTGAAAAGTCAAACGTCGTAAGAAATAATACACCACAGTATTAAACATCACGCATCAACTTACTTAAACATCAAACCCTGATTGGTAGCATCCAGGCCAGATTTCCAAAGGCATTACGGGTTACAATGCATAGACACCTACAATTTACAATTGAGCAACACAAAATCCATTTACAAAAGTCACAGTGAAAGTGGAGGTAAACTTATACTGAGCTTGTGTAAGTAAAATGACTAAGAACTGTTTTGGGAAGCAACTTCCAGTTAGAGGACTATATACAGAAGATAGTATCAGAACATGATAGTGAAAGACTGAAGGGTTTTTTTCTGTTTGTTAAATTATGTTACCATAGCCCAAAACTCAAGACTATGCTGGGCCCTCTCTGCTGTGCGTGACCAACCTGAAAACAATGACAACTGTTTATCTATAGGTAACCAAAGAGATCAACACAACTCCAGGGCTCAGTAATACCAACCATAACTTAAAGCCTGAGGGGTCTATAAATTGCCTGAAGTAGTTGTTAAATTAAGTGACAGAAATATCATGTCCCAGAGATTTATGAGGAGTTAAGAGAGCATCTTTCTGCTCTTACCTGCCAGGCAGTTGCATGTCAAATTTAATTGCTTTGCTATGCAGAAAAGAAAGATCCAGTGTATAAGATGTGACATAAAGGTCCTCAGATCTCTGAGTGATGCTGAAATTCAAGTAGTGTGACCCTGCAGCCACCCCACAGGTCACTGCTGTACAGTCCACAGCTACTGGATTCTCCCACCCCCTTAACAACACATTGCAACAAAATGAACTTACACAGGAAACGGATGGACATGGGTTTCCAGATAGGCTGGATCCTCTGCCTGACCTCACATAAATGGTGATGAGCCTTCCTCTTGAAATAAAATGGAAACAATCTTGAAATGCAGTGCAAACAATCAGCTCGGACACAAGGCTCTCCCTGGTGGTACTTCCATCATCTTCCTCATCATGTCACCTGAACCAGGTCATCTATCAACAAGAATGAGTGGCAAGAATAATGTTGGGAGGGAAGGTTCCCAGGGGTTGCAAGTGCCAAAGGAAAGTAACGACCTTTAATTATACCACTAATTACTTTAAGGGATCATGCACTTCTCCTTCAGCTCAGAGCACACAATAAACAAGGCCCTGGGACCGCAAAATACAGGTACTTAGGCAGAAAGCATATTACTGTGAAACAGATGTAAGCCCTGAGAGTTTACATTTCTTAACAGCCTTTAGGAACAAACAAAGCAGAAAGTAAAATTAAAGTGACTATGCTATAAATAAGGGATTTTAATAAATTTAGTCCCGTATTTTGCCAGTAATTAGCAACTATCAGTCACTGTATTGTAATGTTAAAAGAATTTTAAACCAGACTAAATAGTCACCTAGTAAATAAATGTGGGGGAGCAGCAGAGAAGTAGTAAATTTCCTGCACATAAAGTTGTATTATCTTAAAGGTTAGAGAAAGGGGTAAGGACAAAGAGGGAATCCAGAGTCATCAGCTCACCATGAATCTTCAGGCTAAGCACTTCATCTCCTTATGCCTCTTACCCTTAATCTACAAATGGGTATGTGGGGGAGTGTGGATCAGGATCCCACTGAAGTATTCCTTCAGAGCTAGTGAGGATTGTCCCTGGGGAAAATAAACTGCAGAACTAATTCCCTCCCTCTTCCATGTTTGCAAAAGCCAACACATGCCTAATGCACAGGACAAATTCGGAACAGGCCGCATTCAATTCAGGGGGGGCAATGATAGGCAACTTTGGATTTCACTAGGAAAAACAAAGATATACTAAGAACCACAGACAAAAGAACCAAAGTAGCATGTATCCTGTCTTAGAGCACAATGTCTTTCCTTCAAATCGACTAAGCTAAACAGATGGATATGCTTTGTCCTCCTAATTATCTGCAAACACGATATTCATAGCAATATTATATTGGTAACACAAGACCCTTCATTGCCTGACCAATTTGTTCATGGCATCAGGTTGCAAACACAGGGTATTCGGGGATGGAAAAGTAGTTATCTAGATGCTTAAGTGGCAAAGAAGCTAAGTAGAAGCACAAGGAAATGAGTAAATACATGTTCTAGCAAATCTCTGGCCTAGCCAGGTAGAAAGGAAAGTCCTAAAGAAAAAAAGCAGTATTACATAGGCATTTAGTTTAATTAGACAATTATAAAGCATCCACGATATACAAAAAACATCAGTCATCTTAAACATGGATTTAGTAGATCAGCTACTCACATTTCTGTTGCAAATGCAGAATTCAGAAGTTATGCTACACGCCAAGAAAAGGTAAGTCAATAATAAACCAGTTATTAGATTGAACTCCCTGACATCTGCCTGCCCAACTCTTCTGTTTCTGCCAAAACATGAACCCACATTAGGCAACATCATCTAAATCATTGTAAACAAAGACTGCTTAGAAGGAGTGTAGTCAGTAACAATACTATTAACCTGCACAAGTCATAACACAGAATGTACATGTTTAATGAAAGCATGTTGGCTCAAATCCCTGCTTTCTCTTTCAATATTGCACTTAATGTTTGCTGTCTTCTGGAGGATCTGAAGGATGAAAGCATCAAATGAGATGCAAGTGATACAAACTAAGATTAATTGTCTTTTTAGTTATTCTTCCTTAGGAGAATGCTATAAAATATCAGTGTGTGCCTATTAAGAAATAGCAAACATGATTAAAACAGGGATTTTGCCATCATAGCTTCTCTAGAGTAACAGCGTAAGTCTTACAGCCAAACTAAAAACATACTGTTAAATCCAACTGTTCCATTTGTGCTGAAATTCAAACCAGACTTATGTCCCATGGAAATATATATATGGGTACTGCTTAACCCAGTAAGACTTCAATTCTCATTGTAATCTTTGTATAAACTGCTACTGTAAATCCTGAACTTAAATATCTTAAGTAGTCTCATTTAACTTTTAATTTTAGGGTGTCAAACACAAGTCCAACATCTTGTAACACAATGCCAGTATTTAAGAAACAACTGAAATGAACTTAAATGAAGACCCAAATGCACATGATTTCCTCCCTCCTTCCATTTCAAAATCTAAGCTCTGGACTTGAACCTCAGCACTTGACAATGATCCTCTGTAAGTAAACACGTGAAAAGAGATCATCAGAGCTGTACGCCCCCACCTCAGAGAGGCACATCACTAAAACCTCCTAAATTACATAAATACAAGTGTGACAATGCAAAAAGTTGCCTCTTTTTTGCAAGACAATTGATCATAAAGTTCTTACAATTATTAAAATTCTCAGTTACCTGAGGTAATTTTAAGAATAATTCTAATTAACACGTTTCTTAAGTGTTTTGGTCAAAAGCTTAATTAAGCAATATTCTTGGATCAGCTAATCCAATGGAATGCAATACACAAACATTTATTTTCCCTCTCTTTAAGATTACTTTGAGGCTACTTCACGTGGGATCTTTTGGGGAAGTACTTGATTTTCTGTCCCTCACACAACAGTTGCATCTTCAGATGTTTAGTTCTCCCTTTCAGTTTTGGACATTAAGTAATCCAGCCTTGGATTGTGGTTACTAATGTCAGAAGTGCAACTACTACCTTCGGAAAGAACATGATTCTGCAGTGTCTGCCTCCTTCAGCATGGAAAGCCATTTACTACACAGATATATTGGTTTATAATTGGAGAATTATTTGAATATGAAGGTTATGAACTTATTTTTCCTGATATTATACCAGGAAGGGTCAACAAGAATGTTAAAAATGAGACTTAATTGCCTGGAGAAGGTGAGGTGAAGAAAGCACTTGTCTAGTATCATCACTTGACTCTTAACTCTAGAACAAAGTTTAATATCACAGAATGTAAAAAGAGTCAGTAATAAAATAACATACATTAAATATTCCTCTTACTTCTGCTAATAGGAACATACACATAGGGTTTTCTCATTTACCAAAAGCCTTTGTAAATGACCTGATTCTAAAGAGCTTTTTTTTTTTTGTAGATACTGTAAACATTTAGAATTTCTAAGGCTAAAAACAGGCACAAGTCTTTCATGAACAGTTATTATTCCTAAAAGCATTAAGGAATATATTCCAAATCTGCTATTCCTTCTTATAACAATGGAAATAATTGAAATATAATGTTATAAGTCACAATGCAGATTTTTAATTAAAAAAGAAATATAGCTTAATCATGACAACAGTTAATACTATATAGGGAATGCTCCTTTCTTTTTGCTTTTTTAATTATCTATTACATGAAAATTACATTTCCAGAATCTCTGTGCTGGGTGTTACTCGATTTTAGGAAGTGGCAAGTTTAAGTAATGACTAAAACATTTCTAAGTGGGTAAAATTCAACCACCTTATGTCAGCATTCTTAGCACCCCGGCTTTGTAACAATGCAGGTGAGAGCTGCAATATCCGTTTTGCAGATTCTGATACTAAAGCCACATGAAAGGTGCCACCTTATAGAAGATGTTAGATGCTCCACTCTGTAACTTCCATGAGGTGATTTTGTTTTGTGCCTCGTTATGGTACCTGAGCCAAGAGTCTTGTTTCAGGCTGGTTTTTCAAGATTGCAGGGGTTTTCCAACCTCTGTACCAGGTTTTCCCTTGTGCTGAGCAGCTAAGCATTAGCCAACGTTTCAGCAGACTGATTCCAATGCATGTTAGC
The DNA here is from genome assembly GCF_033783945.1 of Neopsephotus bourkii. NCBI lineage: Eukaryota > Metazoa > Chordata > Aves > Psittaciformes > Psittacidae > Neopsephotus > Neopsephotus bourkii. Next base: position 1,972,436 of record NW_026901640.1, on the reverse strand, counting down.
AGCAATGCATTTCCAGAGACACGTTGCAAAAATATTAAAAGCAATTGTCATCTAGAAGTCCCTTTATCCCCTGCACTGTTCTGAACAAGGTAACTCACCACCAAGTGATCTTGAATTCATAGATAGGACGCTTGCAGTAATAGTGATTTATCAGGTGTTTATCACACACCCCAATACACTGATGATCCACAGTTATCCCTCTGTCAGACAGATCTGTCACAATACAGTGCAGAAGATCATATACATCAGCCACAGCCTCCCAGGGCCCAAAAGATACATCTACTTCACAATGATGTTCAAATAGCTTTGTCTCACTCTCACTCCTTTCAAAACGTAAAGAATTGAAGTGTGGGCATTCATAGGGAGTGATGGGCATCTCTTCTTTGAAGACACAGACCTTCAATTTTGCAAATCTTGCTTTCCTCTGCATAGCTCTGAGCTTTGCTATTTCGACGATCCTTTCCAAATGATCTAAAAAACAGAATGATAAAGTTGAAAATAACTGAAGCACTTAGCAAAAGAAAAACAAATGCCATTATTTCATGTGAAACATTACTACAGTGCTTAAGTTATTCTTAACATAATATTGACAGCAAAAAAAAAGCTGTACATAGCTAAATATATAGTAATTAAACCAATCTGTCATCTTGTCAACTCTGTTTCCCTACTATGTGCCCAAGTTCATTCAGTTGCATCCTAATGGCACAAACATGGACACAGAGAAACCTCCTCTTTTAATAAGCCTTACATGTTGTGGCCTAGATCTTGCTGTCTTTTAAGGCAGCATAAAAATCCACATCCTTGGATGCAGCAGGAACAAATCTGATGTGGAGACCTCAATGATCTAAAGAGTATGAAAAGTGCACAATGAACATCTCAACTACAATGGAGTTTGAAAGCTGAAGCAGAGCTGCAAGTACCACTATTCAAACTATTGAAATCATGTTGGAACAAACAGTCAATACTACTTTATTTATTTACCTTTGTAATACGGCATAAGGCCCAGGAAAGCTTGTCTAACTTTTTCTCCTTTCAGAGGCTGGATATCCTCTAGATTGTCTAGCAATGGTCCTATGGAATAATACTGAGCTTCCTTGTAAACTGCCCTCACGCGTTCTCTTGGTGGCAGATCACCAGACCGTAGAAAGTTAAGTATGTCTCTAAAAGAAGGGCAAAAATGTTATTAAGTAACATATTTCTGCCAAAATGCACTGAACAACTCACTGAAACACAAATATCATCATATTTTAAACAAAAAGGTTGAAGTGGAGTAACAACTTAAAACAGAAAAGGGGACAGTATTTTACAGGAAAGAGAACATAGTCACTGTATTTCAAATTTAGGTCTGTGACAAAATGATCTTTTCCATTTTCCTGAAGAATTATATACAACCCACAGTGAAACAGGACTGTAGTGAATGGATGGTGCATTTACAAAGGAAGTTTTCTCTTCACAGGATCAGGGCCACATACACTTTTAGTATGTATCATATGTATCATAATGATAGTAACACTTCTTTCTAGTTTGGAAACAGTGTTAGGCTACAAGATTTTTCACCATGGGAAGAAATCACTTTATAAGCATTAACAAAGCTATTATTGACCATAACAAATAAAACAAAGCATTCCTGCATTCTTCATCAGCATGTCAACAAACACAGCACGTGCTGACTTGGCTCTGTGTTCCAGGTATGTTTTCAATTCAGATTGACAACATGACAAATGAACTGATTTGCCAACAAAGTGCCAGGCACTTTCAAATTACCAAATGTAGAGAAACAATTATTTTCTAATAAATATAGTGGTTCAATCTATTTCTGTCCCAGATTACAGCAGAATCCAGATGTGCTTTGAAACTAATTCAGTCCTTCTCTGTTGAAGAGATTAAGGAAATGTCTACAAAGGAGGAGGAAGAAATGTAAATTGAATTGCAAAGCGTGATTTGAGCAAAGACCTTAACCCATGAACATTAAACCATGAACACTGCTTACCTTTGGTAATGATCTCATACTAATTCAGAGTATTAATATGATCATGGTTAGTTTAATTAAAAACAAAGCTAAACACACTGGAATGAATGCTGAAGGTGAAGGAACATAGCACTATAAGCAGTAATAATATTTGAGGCTTGTGCTTTTTACCACCTATGTTATATCCTATTTAAATACTGAAAACATACTTCCAGCTAGTTTAGAACTTAGATGCATTCCTTCCATTCCCTCTTTATCATATATACTGTAATATCAATTAAAAAACAGTGTTGTACAAAAGAGCTTCCTGTGAAAAGCAATGCCAAATACATTCTTTTTTAAAACTTCAAAATAACTTGATACCTTGAAAGGAGATACTCTGGAGGAGACAACATACAAAGTCAAAACTTGTTTTTCTTTTCCTACTGTAAAACTTCAGCCCTTAAGAGTAAAACAAATGGTTTCTTCATTTCTTTAAAAATAATTTTCTTCATTAACAACTTCTAAACTGTACTACTGAGAACACATACCCAAAGTAGGTTCCATCTCTGTCAATAAAATATCTGCCTTCAGCATCTGTTGGGATGTAGTGTCTTCCACTGAACATAGCCGCCAGCATCGTGTCCTCGTACCGCCTCAGTGTCGACAGTCTTGTTGTAAAATACATGCCTCCTACGTTGAGTGGAACAACTTCTGGAAACTGCAGAAGCAACCACATCATCACAAATGAGCCCCTAATCCTTGCCAGAAGACACATTCAGGCCAAAAGGGTTACAACTTCTAGAAGACACAGCATGCAGTCTTTGCCAATGTGACATGACTTGGTCTGAAAAATGTTTTCTTTCCCAGCCTGTTGCCGCAAAGCAGTGAGGTTCAGGGGTTAAGAACCTGAATACTTTGGCTGACTTCTGGGTGTAATCAGGGATGGTTTACTGTTACTTGGGAATCTGAAGTAGCAGTAATCACTCAGCTTTAATACCAGATATTTATTAATAGCATGAATGCCTCCTCCTGGCTCTTCTGGGGAAACAAAACAAAAACAAAACACCCTCTCCAACCCTGGGACTTGCACTCAGTTGCTACTCTACTGGTTCCTTTATGATACTCTACCATACCATACTATTTTATACTATACACAGAAAAAAAAAACCAGTGACTCTTTATTTAGGTTTATAGGAGGCCTAAAATCTTAATACCACATCTTAAGATGCTCTGGTATCAGAATAAACACTCAGTTGTATTTGTCAAGTCCAAACATGGATGGAACATCAAACATGAGTAATGCTGCCAAGCTATTGAAGTAAAAAATCAAGAGACTTAGCTTTATCCAGCCATTTAGCTTCTCATGGAAACTGAACTCGATATCCATAAATCCTCCAACAAAGAAATCCCAAATTCTCTGACACATGACCATTACATGGTGCAATAACTGGCCCTTATCAGTACAGTACCGGAGAGCTCTTACCTGCTGAGGCAGCAGAGGTAGTGCTTGTCCTGCCTGGGTTGCAGTAGGAGTGGCTGGCTCTTGGAAATCATCCTCTGCATCCGAGCTCGACATGGCATCATCCGGGTTTCCACTCACTTTGTTCTGCCCCGTAACTACCACCATCCCTCTGGCTCTCGGAGGCAGGTCTGCTGGGTAGGCAGCCGTGGCAATGCTAAATGGGAAACAAGACCCAAATGACTTCGGCGCCCTCCCCACCAGCGGCAGATCACGCGGCAGGCAGGGCACGTCACTCCCCGGATAATTTACAATGGCATTGTTATTGCTGGGAAATGAATCACAGCAGGGATGGCTCTCGTGCTGAGAAACCAACTTGGAGGGGCTGTCTCTGCAGGAAGGCTGTTTGCACAGCTGGACCAAGGTCCTACAGTCACAGAGCCCCTGCCAGTGGCTGGGTAAGACACCGGCGCCCATTGGCTGTGCAGTGAGGGTGTGATTGGCTCCGCCACGCTGCTGCAGCACAATGTCATTTGCTGGGGGAATTTGGGTGGCTGCTGCTCCAGCCCATCCATCGCCATAGGCCGCCTGCACAAGCGTGTCCTGCCCGCACACTCTCATTGGCCATGGGTGCTGTGCAACACCCGCACTGCTGCTCCCAACCCAGCTCTGGGTCTATCACCTTCAGTTGCACAGGCGGAACAGAGCCTGTTTGCACAGCGACACACACTGTAACAGCCCTGTCCAGTCCTAGCACTTCCTGCGAGATGAGGAAATGGGAGTTTTCCAACAGAGAAAACATTTTCCTGCCTACGGCATCACATTACACTGTACATAAACACACACAAACGATACTCATGTATTTAACTCTGCATATTACACTGTGCTTTTACTGCTTATCAGCAATTTCCTTTCCTGCACAGAAAAAATGTGCATAGAAGTGCCAACTACAATGCTTCCAAGGTCCGTCTTCAGCTGGAGGATAGGATGGAGTAACAATACTTTGCATTAATAAAACAATAATTAGAAGAGCAGAGGAGGAAACAGCAGAAATCCTGCTGTTCTTTTTACACTGCATTATGTAAAGAGTACCTCTGTTTACAGAATTGCTGGGGTGTCTCCAGTGGCATCACAACATCCTCACAAAGACATTATACTACCAGAGGCTTTATCTAGCTCTCTAACTCTCCAAGCTCCTTCTCTCAAATCCCTATAGAACATAAACAGAAAAGGAGTATTTGCACATGCACATCTGGCACATTTATTTATTGACTAAATAAATGTTGCAGAAAGGTTGCTTCCAATCCAAACCAAAAAGCAGAAATGACATAAAATTTTAAAAGCCATGATTAATTATTCTGCCTTATGAAATCATGCACATCATCTGCCTGCCTGTACACCTCAGCTCTTAAAGGGAACACTGCAAGTTCAGAATGAATGCAGACAGAACTGGGATGCTTCCAGCCAAAATAGATAATCTTTAGAGGGCTGATCAGATCAAACACTCCACATTCTGTGGAGCTGAATTCGAGATCCTGTTTGGCACCCTAATAAACCTAGGCTGAGTAGGTATTGTGCAATTTCAAATACTTCCTTTTAAACTGCTGTTAAAGAGGCTTGTCTCAGCTCAGGACAGGGACTTACTTTCTCTTCTCTGCATTTCAAAAGATGGATTTTCACTTCATCACCCTTTTTCTACCACAGTACAATGCATAGGAAAACAAATGAGCATGGAAGGGCCTCTCAAAGTCTACACCTTATTAATGACTTTAATATTTGTCCTGAAACAACATTTATTCTGATATCATCAATTATCAAAACAAGTCAACTATGCCTCAGAGATAAAGAATATATACAATATAAAGATTATTTTAGCAGTGACTCCTTCAAGGAGGTAAACTAATTATCATTAAGAAACAGCTTGCAAGAGCTTAATTTATAAGATGCACAGTAAAACTTGAGTGCAAGCCTGTATTTATTGTGACATTATTTATAATGTTGTTACTTGACACACATGCTTTGACTGTTCTATTTCCAGTTCTCCTAAGACTATTCAAAACAACTCAAGACTGACCCAAACTACGATTTTTAATTCTCTGTAATTTTCAAGTACATCCAACATTCTTCACATGAAAAGAGTGTATTCTGAATAAACAACTTCAGCTCCATTAAGTATATCGCAATCATTGACCACAAAATGTGTTTTGAGCAAATTCATTCATTTGGCACTGTACCAGAAAGATCCTCTTTCCCAACAGAAACAGAGGTTTGAGATAAAGGACTTTTTCTTCCTCTTTCATAATTCTCCTTCAACATGACACCAAGGTTGAGGAAAAACACGTGAGAGAGCATACATTAATTATGTTGTGCTCATGAGCAACAACCTTTGTTGCCATTGGAACACAGAGCAATCCCCTAAATAGTGATGTTTAGCATACAAGATCTCCGCCCATAATTAGTCCAGGATTTAAGTGGCAGTTAAATGATGAGACTGATCATTGACAAGTTTAACCTGTTTTTTGATGCTCATGAAAGGGTATGTGAAGTTCCTCTCTAGATTTGCTTCACTTCCTGCTCACCCATGGACATGGAGTAGTGCAACAACAGTTGTGACTGGAACAGAGAGTATTCCTGAAAGACAAACATAAGCTGATCACTGACCAGTTTTCTAACATACAATCTTCTGCATTTTGGTTCTCTCATTTCAGTTCATGAGGAATACGCATCCATCTGAACATCTTCTTCTTGCCACTTAAAGCATGCACAATAATTAACTATGCACAAAAATACTTCTTTGTTAAATCTCTCTTTAAAGTTACAGGGTTTATTTATGAAATGCACCCATTACACTTTCAAATATGCCTAGGTCCAGATGAACAGATAATGAGAAAACATCATCAATAAACAACATTACTATTAAATCAAATGTGTAACTGACCCATACATCAGCACCATCCAACTCTACCAGAAACTCCTTCCAGTTTACAAGCTATCTGTAATTTAAATGGCAGAGATTACTCCCCAGAGCTTTGATATCCACAGCTCAGATACTGTCTCACATACACTTGCTAAGTGAACTGGACCTGCATGTTTTGCTCCATTACCTAGGGGATAATAGCAACCCTCAAGCTGCATCACATTTCACTTGATTCTAAGATTCAAAAGAGCTTTTTAAGGCTCTGCTGTTCGCTCAACTTCTCTGTACTGGTTTAAACAACTTTCCCTTAAATACCTTCCGAGGTTACACCGGTGTTGGCGACGTTACATACTTACAAAAAAGTGAGATAACGCACTTGTTTAAAGGTATTAATGTACAAATGCGTCATAGGAGACCTAACAACCTGCTATCCAAAGCTAACTCATTAGCAAATGCTTGCTCTGGGGAGATGCCAAACACATTGTTAGGAAGGCTCTCTCTTTTCCAAGAGAAACTGGGTTCCTGTGAGAATGCAGAAGAGGGGACTTAGCAGGCTCTCCCTAACATTGTTCCAGAGACTTTCTTGTGTGAGCAAAGAGGGAAAAGACACAGCATTCAGTCAATTCTAATGAATCCATGTCAGAATGGCAAAGAACCATCCTGAAAAAGGGCTGAGATCCCCAAGCTGCAGTAAATTGAATTATAATGGCATGGTTTGGGTTGGAAGGGACCTTAAAGCTCATCCAGTCCCAACCCTTACAGCAGCTTACTCCAAGCCCCTGTGTCCAACCTGGCCTTGAGCACTGCCAGGGATGGGGCAGCCACAGCTTCTCTGGGCACCCTGTGAAAGTGCCTCAGCACCCTCATAGGGAAGAGCTTGTACATAACAACCCATGTATAAAGGCTACTCAAGCCGTACTCACTGGGTGCAGCAATTACCGCCTTACACAGTTTCACAGCATTAACAATGAGCTCGAAGCAGCTTCCCAGTTCCACCCCCCTGAGGTGAAAAGCCACCATTCCATTTACAGACAGGGCAGCACAGTCACAAAACAGCTCAGAAACTGAACCAGAGGTGTGGTTAAGCCACCTCTCTTATCAAATTAAGCATTAATTAGGCACCTCAATACTGAACACCTTGCTAAGTCCTTTCAAACAGCCTAAACACTATCGGGGACCCCACAAAGCACCTGTAGGTACTGGAGTTGGCTCTCTATGGTGTGACTCCGCCCAGCCCGCGGTCCATGGAAGTGCAGGAGCCCCCGCTCCCTCAGCGGCCGCTGGAAACCGCCGCTCCCCGATCACCTCCCGCTCCCCTCAGCCGAGCGCCGCGGCTGCTTTCCCGCCCTTCACCTCACAGGCTCCTCCCGCCGCTCCGGTACCGGCGCCGAGCGCTCATGCCCCCTGCCGGGCCGCGGGGGAACCACCTTGCTGCTGCCGGGGCCATCACCGCCGCCTCTTCCGCGCTCCACATCGACCGGAGGAAAGAGCAGGGCAGAGATGGGGGGCATCGCCTCCCCGCCTCCCCGCCCGCCTTCACCTGCTGCCCGCCCCGCAGAGCGGGCACCGGCCGCCGCCGCCGCCGCCGCCGCCGCCGCCGCTCCCCTCCCGTGTCACGTAGGGTCCATCCGGGTCCTGCGCGGGCGGGGCCGCCGAGGCGGGAACGGGCACCGGCGGGAAGCCCGCCCTCACACCGCTGCAGCGGGGTTGTGTTCGGTTTAGTTTGTTTTAACCGATTTTAATCGGTTCTGCTCTTTTTGTGAGGGAAAGTGCCCTGTAACTCATCATTTCGTCACCCTTTTGACGGGGAACCGCCTGTGCCGGCATCGCGCTCGATGTACAACGGGAAGGGGCCCTCACGGGGCAGGCGGCCGCTCCCTGTCGCTTCAGCGGAGTTATGGCGGGCTTTACCACAGCCGCCTTCCAGAGCGCTCCATGGGCTTCGCCAGAGCCTGCCAAGCGGTTCTGCTGCCTTTTAGGGTATTCCATGGGCTTTGCCAGTGCCCACCAGTGCTCCTGCTGCCTTCCAGAACATTCCTCACCACAGCAGCTCCTGTGTCCAGCACCCAGGCCGCTGCTCATTTGAGGACCTCACATCATGGGGAGCTGAACCCCTTGCCTGATGAGGTAGGCAATTGCTGCTTTGTTTCTAACAAACCCTAAAGATGCTGTGTACCTGTGCATTTTCTTCTTTTCATGTTTTAACTTTCAGTGATGGGCTGCCCATGCAGCTCTAGGGGTGCTACTTAGGAATCAAGACTTTTAATAATCATAGAATCGTTGAATCAAGTTGGTTGGAAAAGAGCTTTCAGATCATCAAGTCCAACCATTCCACTAACCCATGTCACTAAGGGCTTTGTCTGCATGGTTTTGAACACTGGGATGGTGATTCCACCCCTTCTGTGGGCAGCCTGTTCCAATTCTTTCACCCTTTTGGTGAAAGAACTGCCCCCAGCCATTCGAGACCTGTGCGGTTTGGATGCCCAAAACCTTAGATTTAAGAGATACTTATGGTTTATCCTCCTCCAGGTCTATGCACTTAGTGCCCACAGGGTGGACTGAGTTGGCTGGTTATTCACACACTGATGTTTACAGCTCCCTGTTTGCCCACAGCAGGTAGTGAAGGTCTCGCCAGGGTTCGCTGCTGCGTTTCTGAAGCGATCGCTGCTTTTGCTGAGCTTATACAGAATTGAAGTTTAGATTGGATATAAGGAGGAAGTTCTTTACTGTAAGGGTGGTGAGGCACTGGAATGGGTTGCCCAGGGAAGTTGTGAATGCTCCGTCCCGGGCGCTGTTCAAGGCCAGGTTGGACAGAGCTTTGGGTGGCATGGTTTAGTGTGAGGTGTCCCTGCCCATGGCAAGGGGGTTGGAACTGGATCATCTTAAGGTCCTTTCCAACCCTAACGATTCTGTTGGATCCCAGCCTGTTCTTCCTCCATAAATTAGATGGCTGCACCTTTGTCTCTCCTGTTTCAATTAATCTGTTTCTTCAGAAGTTTCCATGAATTACTTAAATGTGCTCCCTGGACCTTGGGGATAACAGGCCCTCCACAAAGCCACTTCATCCTGCACCAGAGCTCTGCCCCCTGGTCCCACCAAATGCCTTTCCTCCCTCCCACATTGCCCATGGCTGTGCCTTGGTTTTTGTTTGGCCTGGTTCTGTGTGCTTTGTTTGGTGTCCTTCCCATGACTGGGTTTTCAGGATGTGGATAGGTGTGAGCATCTTGTCTGCAGCAGCAGGGACCATCACGCATCACCCACTCTGCCATGGGGCATCTACGGTTAAAATGTTCACCATGTAATCTAATTTTCAGAACGTGTGTGGCATTTTTGGATGTGTTTTGGCTTCTGTGAAATAATGAAGCAGCTTTCTCCTCCTTGCTGTGTGTGCTGGTGAATGTGGTTATGGCATTGTCTCATGATTGGAATTAATGCCTCCATTTTGTGCTGTTCTGGGTTTAAAACACCCCTTCTCACTGGGAACGTTTTGGGGAGGAAACCCCCAAACCCAGACCTACTTGTGACCATTCCCCGCCTACCGCCGACAGAGGCTTCACAAACTCGATGCATGCCAGGCGGGGGGCGTGGTAGTTGGGGGGCGCGGTCATGGGCGTGCGCCCGCCTCGGAGGCGTGGCCTATGGTATAGGGGGCGTGGCTTCGGGGCGGGCGGGCGGTGCATTGTGCGCGGCGGCGGGGCCGGGCCGGGGCAATGGAGCGCTGGACCGGGCGCGTCGCGCTGGTCACCGGTGCCTCCGTCGGTATCGGCGCGGCTGTGGCGAGGGCGCTGGTGCAGCACGGCATGAAGGTGGTGGGGTGCGCTCGCAGCGTCGACAAGATCGAGGTACCGGGGCGGGGGCTTGGGGGCATCTTTCTGTGGCGGCAGCCCCTACGGGCGGGCCTCGGAACGAGCGGCCACCTCTCTGCGGGCCTGGCCGGGGCGGGAGGGCTGTCGGCAGCAGGGCCGGAGCCGTGGGCTGTGTGAAGCGGGGGCTCGGCGAGGCGGGGGCCGCGCCTGGCTTGCTCCGGTCCGGGCGGCTGCACGGTGGGGGCTGGCTGTGGAGAGTACCCGGCAGGAGGGGGCTGATCCCGCAGTGTTCCCGCCCCGGTTGCCGGAGCCCGCCTCGGGGAAGAAGCCGGGTACAGCCGGCGCGGGGGCTGCCCTGGCCAGGCGGAGTTCCCGGTGGGGTTTTTCCCCTCTGGAGAAGCAGGAACGGTTGGCTGGAAGTTACCGAGGAGCAGGTTCAATTCTGTGGCTTTTTTGTTGAGCTGCCTCTTACCGAGGGTATAAATAGCATCTGCGTGACACGGCGGAGGGCTGTGAGGAGTTGTTCTGGGCTGAAAAGTGTCCACGGGCACGTTAAACCCTGCTTGGTGTGTGGGGTGCAAGGCACTTCCGTACCACCGCTGGCCTTCGGGAGACTGGAACCTCTTAAAAACATACAGCAAGCTTTTGGTAGAACTTTAAAATAGAGGTTCACTCCCTAATGTGATTTTACCCCTGTGATAAGAGCATCGCTAGAACTATGGCTTAGAAGTAAAGGTGCTTAAATGAAATTGTTTCTGTGGGTTCTCTTTTTTGTAGCCGAATGCATTTGTAGGTTTCACCTTGCAGCGGCATAAGTGAAAGCTTATTTACTTCTCAAGAAGTTTCCTGGAAGGGAAAAAAAAGGTTTAGTCAGTGTGAATATTGTCATCTCAGTTGATGCTTGTCAAGCTGAAGGAGATGGATGTGAACATCCAGTGTCTGTATTTCCTTAGCAAAGGATTTGCTGTGCACAGTTGACCACACCAAGATAAAGTTGTGTTCCCAAAAATTATGGAAACCAAGGCTTGATAATGCTGCTGGTGCAACTGGGAAGTGGGGGTTAAATAAAGAAACACTTGGAAGAAACAAAACTTTTCCCGTTCTACATCATAAATCAGAAAGATGCCACTTGCAGAGAGAACATGGCCCAGTGTGATTTATTTAACTGTCCTTTGGTGCTTGCTTCTAATTTTTGGGCTTTCCCAGTGTTCTGATACTGTGGTTTCAGGAAAAGCCAAAGGCTTTCCCATGTGTGGCTGATGGTGTTTAATGCACTTCCACAGCCTAGCTTCAGGAGGCTGGTAAAGGATGCTGTCTCCCATTCTCCTCCAAAAACGACAGAAAAGCCATTTCCAATACTGTCGTTTCCAGTATTGGACTTCGAAATCTTTTGATTTTCTTTGGTAAAGAATATCAATGAAACTTGTATTTTCCTTCAGTGCTTCAGAGGAGTTTCCTTCCTTTCTGAAGCCTGGAAGCCTACCTTTCTGAAAGTTTTCAGGCAGAAACACAGTATATATTTAAGAATGCTCTTTTACAGGCTTTGCCTTTTTATTTGAACCTGCTCAAAATGCAGTCATGTTTGATATAGGTGATTTATCTGGCTTGCATGGTGTGCACACATACCAGGCAGTGCTGACTATTGGGCATTTTCCAAGCCTCTTGTTACTGTTGGGTTCTAACCTCTTGTGCTTAACACTGCAGCTGATGTTTGTCCCTGCTTCATTCTTTCTCTTGTCCTCTCCAAGGACTGAATTGTGTTCGCAGCACACTGTCGTTTGTTTTGGTAGGTGTCTGGACTCTGTTTTGCTCCGTTGCTATTCTGGTTTTATTTATTGTGAAGCATGCTTCCTTAAAGAGGAAGAAAGTCCCAGAGGTGCTGCTCATGTGGGGAAGGGACAGTGCTGGAGCCAGGTCACTCTGGGATCAGGTCCATCACTGGCTGGCTGCCAGGGATGCTTGTGTCAGCGTAGATGAAGCTCCTTACCCACTCCTGATGCCTTTGGAGTGGAGTTGTTTGTAACAAATCTTTCCTCTGGGAGCTTTGCCTTGTGGGTTTTTTCTTTAAAAAGAAATTTAGGCGTCAGACTATTGAGCTCACTGACCTGGAGCTTGACTTTGGACATGGCTATAAGAGCATCTGGAGGAGCAGGAGTTGGTGGTCTGTGTGGGGATGACTGTGCTGGGTGATACAGCCAGACTGTGTCTTGAGAGCTGCCAGAGAAGCTTCAGATGCAGTGAGCATAGAAGGGAACAGGAAGGTCCGTGCTATCAGTGCTCTGTGAGCATGTCCTGATCTGGATTGCTGTGTAGTTAGATCTATCCACAAAATACACTTATCTATTATCTCTGGCACCTGAGTTTTCAAGTCGCTGTTGGTTGAGAGCTGGGGGACAGGATTCCTGTGGGAAGCCTTGGTGGGGAGACTCAAGTTATCAGGGAGAGCAGCTTACACATAAGGGTATGATGGGTAGGTGGTGCTGATGTCCAGTGATGGACGCACTAGAGGAGAGAAATAAGAAGCTACGGGCTTGGTGTTGCCAGATGTGAATAAAGGGGAGGTTAGAGCATCATGGCTGTAGTTGCTGCAGGATAAGTTTTGTCACTGTATTAAAATTCACTAATTTGATAAATACCATTGTGAATAATGGTGTACAGAGGAGCAAATCCCCCAAATAAATCAAGGTGGCTTGAAATGGGAAGAGTTCAAATGGTACAGTTTAAAACCAGGAACACAGAGCTTGTTTTGTAGCCCAAAATCTTATGTTTTCATTAATGTTAGACAGTAGTCATCCATTTGAAGGTAAAGTGTCTGGAACCATTCTATGTGGTGTTTTTATCGCCTCTTGTAAACTGGTGATGTTTTGTAGGGAGTTTAACTTGGGCAATAAATGCTCTGTCAAGATTTCTTAATCTCTTGGAAAATCAGATAAGGGCTTGAGGCAAGGTACTGAAGAAACTGCAGAATTGTGGGTTTGGTGTTAGAGCTGGTCACGACTCCAATGCTCTTTATTTGACTTTGAAATAAAAATGTTAATGGCTTACAAAAACTGCAAAAATCCCTCTTTTTTTTTTATGCTGCTATTGTGAGTGGGGTCATCCCACAGTAACTGTAATAGTCAGACATCGAGGGATAAAATATAATTCAAATGGCTTTATTATACTTTTGAATGCAGGAAATAATTAAAGTTGAAAGGTTGTTTTAAATGAGAATCCTTGAGGTGCTAACAGATGATTTGGCATGTTCTCTTGCTCAGTGTTTTCTGCTCTTCAGATACCTACACACGTTCCAAGTCAGGAGCAAGTGTTAGGGCTTAAATGAGTTAGCCAAGAGTTTCTAGCAGCCTGCAAGATCAAGCTTTGGTGGAAACTACTCTGTATTAGATGATCACCTTCACAGGGATACTGTTGTTGGTCACTGGCTTCTCCAGTGTGTGGGAAGACTTGCTGGGATTTAAAGACTTGACACAACTCACCTGGTACGTGACAGCACTTTAAGTCACAGTCAGTTCATCCTGTGAGAGTTTCATGAATCCCAGACTGGTTTGGCTTGGAAGAGACCTTAAAGCAGGTCAAATAACAAAGCACTCCTGGGAGCAATCCCCTAAAGCAGCAATACCTGGTTGTGCTTGCCAGAGGGGCAGGATGCTGGTGGGGGAACGATCTCCAGAGGCTGTGTCAGTGAGCAAGGTGAGATGGGGACCTTGGGCAATGGCCTCTGTCAAGGTGTTGGAGAGATTTAATCATGGATGTCATGTTCTAAGAAAAATATTTCTCTTTTCCTTTGGTGATGTGTGGAGAATGAGCTATGCAGGAAGCAATAAATGTGGTTTAAAATACAAGGTTTAACAATTAATTCTAATGCATTTGTGACAGTTATTGATCAAAGGTAGCATTTATAACCAGGGATTGCATTGTCAAGGTTATCCCTTGCTCAGGAAATAGCCTTTGATAAGCTGAGCTATCGATTGCAGATTCAAGCAGTCCAATCTCTGAAGAGGTTAGTGTTCTCTCTCAGAGGCACCATGGCAGTGTGGGAGAAGGAAGACGTAGCTGAGCCTTCCTCCTGGGAACTGAGCATCCCAGGTAGCTCTTTGTAGGCTGGATGATTGCTTCCACCAGTCACTGGCTGGGCTGTAAGGTGACTCTTGATCCCTTTGGTGCACCAAGGTGTTTAATTATCATAGAACCATAGGATGGTTTGGGTTGGAAGGCACCTTAAAGCTCATCCAGCTCCAAACCCCTGCCACGGGCAGGGACACCTTCCAATAGAGCAGGTTGCTCCAAGCCCCTGTGTCCAGCCTGGTCTTGAACGCTGCCAGGGATGGGGCAGCCACAGCTTCTCTGGGCACCCTGTGCCAGTGGTTAACATCTTGGCCTCCTCCTGCAGCTGTCACATCTGTTGAGTTGAACCATGGATGTTGCTGCAGTGGGGTCTGTCCCTCTGCCTTACAGCTGGGGCTGGGTTTCACAACGCATTTCCCAAACCACAGGTTTCACCTCTGAGCCTGTGTTGTCTTAACCTTGTAATTTAAAGCAACATGCTGGTGGTTGAGTGTGAAGGATAAATTTTGGTGCCTGGCTCTCACCGCTGGGCAGCCTGGATGAGGCTCCCCATCTCCTCTTCCCCTGGCCCCCATGTTGCTTTCACAGCCTGCATGCTGCCGAGCTGCTCAGTAGCCCAATGAGCTATTTTTTAAGGCAGGAGAAGCTTCAGGCAGGATAATCCCACAACACTGTCAGGTGTAAATAAATGACCTTGGGAATCTCCTTGGCCTGTGGAAGGTCTTGTTTTGTGTTTGGTGAAGGCTGAGAGTGGGTGTTCAAGGCCTTCGAGGTGCTTTTATTGCCACTTTGTCCCTGACCTTTCTTGATAAATGTGAAAGAGATCCCTGTAATTGCTGTCCTGAGTAATGGGAACAAATGCTTTGCTGTCCAATGGTTTTTCTCAGCCTTGAAGCTCAGGAGGTGCTTGGGGGAAGGGTTGCTTTTAAACCAGGTTGGTTTCATCCTCCTACCCCCGAAAATATGGTTTAAAATTGTCTTGTTGTAGCAGCTCCCCTTTCTATGTGTCTCTCCTGTTCATTTTGGCTTTGCAATAGGTGTATGTTGTACTTACAGCCCTAAAAATAAGTACTAATGTAGCTTTTCCCAGGATTTTTGAGATGTGGTGGGTGCTTGTTCTCCCTCTGCCTTGCTGCGTAACAGCATGGATCAGGTCACTGTCCCGTGCCTCAGTTTCCCTGTGTAAAACCTGGCTGTGCTGCTCTGGGGAGGTGGGAAGGTTGTACAGGAGCAGTGTTCACACATGGAGGGGTTTTCTGGCCTGTTTTTTTTGGTTAATGGAGAGTGTCACTGGGTGGGGAGGTCCAGATGCAGCCGGCAGTGGTGGGGGGTAAGTATGATGGTGGTTTTCCTGGAGCTTGTTAATAGTTCAAGCTCTGCAGAAAGTAGTGTCTCTGCTAAAGTCGAGCTTTAACCCTCACTTCTGCCAGTGTCCATGTGGGAAGTGTTAATGGTTATTTCCTGGCTGACAATATTACAGAGTCACAGAAAGGCTTGGGTTGGAAGGGGCCAGGGTGCTGCAAGGGTATGTAGGGGCAGGACAAGGGGTAATAGCTTTAACCTGCCAGAGGAGAAGTTGAGATGAGCTCTTAGGCAGAAGCTCTTCCCTGTGAGGGTGCTGAGGCGCTGGCACAGGGTGCCCAGAGAAGCTGTGGCTGCCCCATGCCTGGCAATATTCAAGGCCAGGTTGGATGGGGCTTAGAGCAGCCAGCTCTAGTGGAAGGTGTCCCTGCCCATGGCAGGGGGGTTGGAACTGGATGAAATTTAAGGACCCTTCCAACCCAAAGCTTTCCATGATTCAATGATCTGAGGGTGTCAGGCTGAAGCTCAGGCTCAGCTCTGCCCTCTGAGAGCTGTGTTTGCAGGTTGCCTTGGAAATCAGTTGCTTGAGCAGGCAGTCATCCAGCCTGCGATGCTTCAGGTCTGCTGTCTGTAGGCATTTGGGTGTGTTGAGCCATTCGGTCTTTGAACCCTGCTTGTGAAGGCAGCCCAGGGCTGGAGGACCATGGGTGGCTGCTACAGAGCAGCTTCATTAGTAAGAGTATAAGGGTTTTATGAGGAAGGAAAGCATCTACATGCCTGGCTGTGTGGGAATCTGCTTTATGCATGTTGAAGTTGAAGAGCAGGCAAGCACCTATGGTGCTTGTTTTGGATAGTCATACCTCAGAATAAGCAAGAGAGATTGCTCTAATGAGCTGTCATCGTAGGAGCTGTGTTTCCTCCGCCCCCATGCCAGCCTGGAGCAATGTGATCTGAGCAAAAAAAACAAGTGCCTTCAGCCTTGACGTAAGGAGTGATTGTTTGAATGTCTTAAGGTAGCAGGAATGTTCAGGGCAGTGTAAATGGGGTGATTTGGCTTGTGTATGACACTGGAAATGTAAAACTGAATGAGCTAGATAAAAATCATCTTGGATGTTTGATATGGCTGAGCACTCGTGACATCCCTGTTTAGCAGGGAGTCTGGCAAGGGCATTGGATGTTTTGGTCATTCTTTCACCTTTGCCTGTGCCAAGAGGTGGCGGATTTCTGGAGCAGTCTGAGAAGTTGTCTCGCTTACTGAGCACCCTGTATTTGAGATGTACTTCAGGTAAACAGTCTGAAACTGGTGCTAGTTTTTTTCATCTGTGCTAGGTTTTGGCATTGGTGCCCCAGCTGAGTACTGCGTATTTGCTTTTCCATTTAAACCTGATTTTCCGTGCTTTCCCATCCCCACCATTCTGCATTCTGTCCTGGAGCAGGCACAGATCTGAGCTGAGGAGTGGGGATCAGCAAACAATCATAGAGAAGTATCAATTTAAAGCTCAGGAGAGGGAAAGAGAATCACTTTACTGTTTTATTCATTTGAAAACTCCCTTTAGACTCCCACAGAGTCCCTCTCTGGGCACCTGGATCCAGGCAAAAGCACCTGGAAGAAATGTGAAACAACACTGATCCTTGGATCAGCTGCAGGCAAAAAGGCCTGGGTACCCAGCAGCTCTAGGCAGAGGTTCAGTGTGATTATCCCCCTTTACAGATGGGGAATCAGCTCTGAATCTTGCCCACAGTTACAGAGACCCCAGTCTAGCGCTTTATTCACTATATATCTCTTCTTCTCTTATGCTGTTGCACTGGTATTAAATCTTAATTAAAAGAAGCTTCAAACTTGCCAATCAGTACAATGAAAGGATTTCGAAGCCCCCAGTTTTCTTTAACAACTGTGATGCTGCTCATTATGCTTTTTCTCTTCCATTTCCTTTAGACAGCAAAAGTAATTGGGGTGACTTTGGTTTCTTTCCAGTTGGTTTCTTGGGCCAGCTGTGTATTTAAGCATAAGCTAAATCAGTAGGATGCAAACACCTGTGATGAATGGCAGGTTAGATTAAAAATTACCTAATGGCTTCTTCTGCTTTAATCTCTCTGAACTAAATGTGTCTGAAGTTAATGGGATCATTTCCCAAATAAAGCTCTACATGACTCTCTCTTCTTTTTTTCCACTCCCCTCAAGAGTCCCTTTAAATTTTTATATCAATTAGTTCTCTTAAACCGTTTAACCAAGACTGAATCTAAATGCATGGCACTGTGCCCTTTCCAAGCATCATATGCATGAAGAGCATTAACCCCTTCTTGGGAGAACTGACTTGCTGGGTACTGTGCTCATGCTGGGTATATCAGAACTGCAGGGTGAGGGCTTCCATCCATGGCAGGGGATGGCTCTAGGTAAATGTTTTAACATACAGGGTATCTGTTTCTTTTTTATATTGCATTATCCCAGTTTGTACCAGTAGCTCTAGCTCCTGGCTGTCCATTTCCAGGCATCCAGTGACAACAGTTTGGTATAGAGGTGCTCAGGTCTTGTTTCAAATCTTCATCTCTAGTTACAGGAGGTGCACTGGCCCTCATCTGTATTGGTGTTGTGTTATGTGGTCACTCAAGTTGCTTATCACATCTGGAAAACCCGCTTTTTTTCCTTCCCCTCCTTGTGCATGTGGTGTGCTTAAAGTGGGAAGGAGCTTTGAGTGATTTAATGGGTGCTCTGAAAGAATATTGCAAGCTCCCTAATTCAGAGAGTTGCTTTACATGTGTCTTCTCTTGCAAACTTGCCTGCAGCTGATGTTTCTTTGAAGAACCTGTGATGACTCTTTATCTATAGCTGATGGAAGCATGTTCAGCTCTGCCTGCATGTCAGTGGTGTTTGGCACTTCATTTTCAAAGAGAATTTGTTAATAAAGTGCAGCCTGAGAGATGAAAGGATCTGTGTTGAGTCTCATTTGAGGCTGGGAGACACCAGACAGGACAAGAAGGAGCTTGAGAGATACTTGGTGTTTCAGGAGGGTACAGAGTCCTCTTCCAAGAGCAAATCAAGGTCATACTTCCAGCCATCACCTGGTGAACTAGGAGAAAAGAGTACCAGATGTGAGCTGTGGTACTCCATGAGCAAATACTGAGTGCAATGGATCCTGTAGTAGAGTGGTTGAGTTTGGGCAGTGGAATGGAGAGAGATCTGAAGCTGTCACCTTGGTGCTACATCATGAAGAATGTGACTGATAGCCCTTTGTCCATATTGCCTTCCACTGTCTTTGCAGGAGCAAGTCCTGTCCTTGGAGCAGCTTAGCACCTTCATACTGCTTTTCATTTTCTAAATGCTGCTCTTGCAGATTTTCTTCCAACTGTTTTCTCAAGTGGGTACTCTGATCTTTAAAAAATACATATATTTCTATTACCAGCACATAATCAACAAGATTGCATGTATAGCAAAGTGGAACCAGCTCCAGGAGGTACAGAGAGGTACGATTCAGCCCCAGAAGCACCTTTGTTCTCTGTCAAGCAGCAATATTGCCTAGCTCAGCCCAGGCAGAGCTCTCCAGAGAGTGTGATGCTGTTGGGAGGTATCGATCCCAGGGCTGGACTCTGTGTGTCCATCCCTTTTCCGCTTGGTGCTGTGAGAGCAGTTAATAATTCCTGTGTTACTGCGCTGCCCCCACTGAAGCAGTTTCCAGACAGGAGAACAGCTTCTTGACCAGACCCTTAGACCTGGGCTGGTTTTGGCTTGTGATCTGTGAGAGCTGTGCAAGGCAAAGCAGAAAAGTTTAAACTCGCTATTAAGGGACTTGGGCCATCTCTGAAGTCTCAGGTATTGAGAAAGGTTAGAAATTATTTACCAAACAGAGCCACTTGCCCCGTAGTAAGATGAATGTGGTTGGTGTGCAGAGAAGGGTTTTTAGGTCCTGGCTTGTCTGTTCCTCCCCCAGTGAGGATGCTCAGCCCTGCCCTGTGTAAAACTTGGCTAAGAGAAGGTTAGTCACCTAAAAAGCCACTGATGATGAGCACGTGTTATGATCTGGGAGATGATGCTGCACCTCATAGCAAGCAAAAAGAACATCAGCATCCCTCTCATGTGAGCTTCCTAGGGATGTTCTGGATGTTCCCCGGGGGCTGTGGCTGGTGTCCTGGCCTCCCTGCATCCTTGTTTCACCCAAGGCTGCGTGAGCTTCAGGACAGACACTGCTTCAATAGCTGCCTTTGTGTACAGTCTGTCCTGTGCCCTCTGCCTCACTCCTTTCATAAACAGCTGGGAACTGCAGTCCTTGGTATGTGGGGAGGAGTGGGAAAGCTGCCTCTGGCCAGGGAAAGCTTCACTGCACCCGCTGAGATGTGACGTTGGTGAGGCCGCTGCGGGCGATGGTGTGCGAGTGATTTGGTGGACGCTTGTAGCCTGGGTCTGTCTGCACAGAAACCAGACATCATGTGGCTCTCCCCACGCTGGAAGCTGTCACTGTTGCTAATACCACACATCGGAGATGAGATGCTGCTTCTCATTAACATCAAAGGGTAAAGGGCATCCTCCAGAGGATTTGGCGGGGTGGCTGCCACATCATTAACACAGCTCTTGGCCTTTCATTTGCTTTATATCACCTACTCTGATAAAAGGTGTGGATGCTTGGAATAATTGTTGGTAACATTGTCAGGAATGTTATTGACACATCTTTTATCCACGGAACAGTGTGGCAGCCCGATGCCATTGCAGTATTTATTTGTATTTTGCTAACACCTCCTTACCTCAACCTGTATTGCCTGGGGTGATGGATGAGCACAGAATGTGTCCTCAAGTTTAATAACTTCAATGCTGAAGTGCTCAGACTCTCATGAATATGGATATTTCTTTTTTCTTAGCATTTCCAATGACTTCCCTAGTCCCTGCTTTTAAGACAGGCTCACCAGAAGCCTGCTGTTTTTTGTTAGCCCCAGGGTGTGTTTATAAGCAAATGTGCGTGTTTATACACTGCTGATGGCTGTTTTCTTCCTCCCTTTCTCTTCCCTAGAAACTAGCAGCTGAATGCCAGAGTGCTGGCTACCCTGGAACCCTCATCCCATACAAGTGTGATCTCTCCAACGAAGAGGAGATCCTGTCAATGTTCTCTGCCATCAAGACCCTTCACCAAGGAGTTGATGTGTGCATCAACAACGCAGGGCTGGCTCGCCCAGAGCCCCTGCTCTCGGGGAAGACGGAGGGCTGGCGAACAATGATAGATGTGAGTAGTGCCACACAGAGTGGGAACTGTGCTAGATTCTGATTTCTTCTGGCCACCAGCATCATTGTCTCCATCTATTTATTGCATGCATATAAAGCTGAGGACCTGCTTCCCATCTGGCTCTGATGTGGCCTGGGTTTGCTGATTGGGAAGTAGAAAGACATCATGCACTGCTGAGGCACATGCCTTCACTTTGGAGTATGAAAACAATACCTTCAGTAGCACTTTTTCCCTGTAACTCAGTGGCTTTCTAAAGGGTGATGAGCCTCACACTTTTGCTTCAGTAAAATCGGGAGTTGAATGCCAAGCACTGGCTTTTGTAGTTAATCCTGTTAGTTGTAGCAGTGGGTTGTAAAATGGGCAGATTCTTTTTGGCTTAAAAAGCTGTAATGCTTTTTGTCTTCATAGCTTAATTTTCTGCCCATAATCTGGTTAGAGCTGGATGTGAATGAGGTAATTTCCTGTGCTCATCTGGGAGTTTGCCATGTATCAGCAGCACTTCTCCCTGGGTCTTGCTGCCCTCAGGTGCTGCTCTGCGTCTTTGGGGGATTTCACCATCTTTTGTCATTATGTGATGGCTCTTTCTGCATGTAGCAGTGGCAGCTGCAGCTGTGGGACCCCAGGCCAGTTTGCATGCCCTTGTAACAGCTCTACTTTCTTGGCCACCCTGCAGCTTTGGCCAGTGAGATGCTGAAACATGGCCTTGAATAAACCTTGAGTAAGCCTTGTAGCCCCTCCAGCAGCTAGAAGAGCTTGTCCTAGTAAAGGAAAAGACATGTCTATTAGAAAAGCTGCTCAAAGCTAGAGGCTCAGGTCTGCTATGTCTGACAGTGGAGTCAGCAGGGGTCTGTTGGCTCCTGCAGCAGCCAGTGGCTATTCACCAGGAGTAGTTTCAGGGGCTGTATAAAGCAAGAGAAGCCTGTTGAGGCCTCCAACTCCTGCTGCCAGGGCAAGAGCTGCTGTATCCTGACTAATTAAGCTCTTGTTAGGGTTTTGGCCAGTCTGCTGGTTGCTGTGACTGCAGCCAAAGCAAGATCAGCTCAGCTTTGTCTGCCCAGGCAGGCTTTTGTGGGCTGCCCAGCCTGGGTCACTGCACAGCCACATCTCCCTGTCCCGGTTGCCATGGAGTCTTTAAAGAAAATGAAGTGTAGCTGAGGCTGAGCTGGTGTAAAGCAGGACGTTCCCTAGTGCTGTCTGGCTGCCCGCCTGGCCCTGTGGGTCGCCTGTGCCTTGTAAACCCCTTGTCCTGATCAATGTGATTGCATCTTGTGTGGAGGCCTCTGTGGATGCTGCAAGCCCCTTGCACTGATTTGTCTTTGTTCTTCTGACCTTTTGTTCTCTATAAGGTGGGCAGGCAGTGGGGAAACACATGGCTTTTGCCAGCTGAAGGCCCTTCCCCTCTCTGTGCTCCCTTCCCTGGCTGCTCAGGTGGGAGTGCTTCCTTTATCCCACCTTCCACCACTTTTTAGGGAGAAATACTTTGGAATAAGGATTGTCCTGTATGAGGCACTCCAGCATTGGTATTTACAGCAGCCGAAAGCCTGTGGTGTCCCCCTTGTTGTGGGTGCTGCTGTGTGCACCCTTTGGAGCTGCTTTGGGGTGGTGGATGGGATGGGAGGAGAGGAAGGGTGATGGCTTTGCAAGGGCAGCATTAGAAAACCAGCCTGGGGGCATGTTTTATTCCCAGAGGTGATCGGTACAGCTATATCTGCTCTCTTTGCTTGGCAAAAATGCTGTTGTAGCACAGAGAACGGACTAAGACACCCAAATTTTCCTATTTCACTGGCAGATTTTTTCCTCTCACTAGCTTCCCAGCAGCTGCTCTTGACTTGTGTGTAACTGAATTACACTCACACCTTTAATGCAAAGGTGAAGCCTTGGGAAACTGCAGAGCCAAACACTTCACCCAACTCAGGCTAAGCAGCCTGACAAGCCTGGGCTTTGCTTTTTATCCTGCTGATAAGAGGTAGAAAAGGGTTTTTCCTTCTGCTGTGTGCCCCTGTTTTGTGGCTGCAGCCTCCCTGTGTGGCAGTCTCTCTCATGCTGTGGCAGTGGGGACTGGGGAGAGATCTGCAGTGACAGCTCTCCCCGCTGTGGCACACCAGCCCCAGGAAACACTCAACCATTTCTCCTACATGCTCTGAAGCTCTCAGAGGGTCAGGAAGGGGGAAGGTTGCCAGCACCTTCCATGGATCACTAGGCTTTGCAGAGCTGAGCGGGAGCAGAGAGGCTTCTTCCAAAGGTCCCTTGGAGAAGGGTGTTAGAGAACAGCATGGTCTGAGGTGCTGTTAGAGTTTCACTGTGCTTCTGGCTGCAAGACAGGAGAAGTTTCTAAACAGCCATTGATCTACCGATTTAGGAGGCATTAGGGCCTTAAATTAAAGGCATATTTTTCTTTTTGCTAAATTGATTTTTGCTTCCATTCATTTTTTATGAGCTTTGAGGCTCCTTCCAGGCTCCCCTCTTCAATATTCCATAAAATTTCTTGCTATACTTCTAACAGTCGAAATCATGTTGTTATTTACATATTCCTCCTTTGTTTTAATGGTCCATTCCTTATTGTCTGGTACTTATTCTCAAGGGGGGAGCTGTTTCTCCCTGAACTGCAGGAGTCTTGGATTAGGAATCTGAGAGTCTTGGATTAGTCTCTATTGCTTTACAGAAGCACAGAGCCCAGTGCTGCCAACCAGCAAATTTGGTGTGTGTTTTGTGTTACCTCAGGCAGGTTCTGAGCCCATCCTTTGGCTCATAGCTTTCCCCCTTCTGTCTCTTCTTGGTTGTGAGGTTGTGCTTGACATGAGTCTGGACCAAAGTCCTCCAGCCGTTCCCGACCTGTGCAGGAGTCGCTGGGGCCAGGTGCTGTGTACATACTGATTCCAGGCACTGGGTTTTGAACACCTCCTTCACATTTTACCTACTGACCTTTACAGCCAGGCATTTGAGCTGAACTTTCCATTTGCACTGCTCAGAGCACAAAGGGCTGTAGCACACATCCTCTTGCTGCTCTAAATATTAAATGGGGTTGATTCTTCTTGGCATTATTCATTGAGCAGCAAGGCTCTGTTGTTCTTGATTGTATCTCAGCACAGATGGTATATAAGTTTTCTGTAACCTGTGCTTTTCTGTTAGGAGCTACAGTACTCATTTTGAAGCTTTATAGAAAAGGCTGATTCTGGGAAGTGCTCAGCCCTTCCAGGAACACGGTCTTTTATATTCTCCCAGCCTGGCAATTGGAACTCATGAAAGACTAGAAACTGTGCTGCTGTTGTTTCTGTTGCATTAGCACACACACGTGGTGGTCACAGACCTGCAGTGTGCTGTGCAGGGGCAGAGCATGGATGTGTGCAGAGGCAGAGCGCAGATATGTTGGCCATCTTTGCTGAGGGACTTTTGAACCTTTTGTTCTTAAAATAGGAACAAGGCTGAAAACCATCTTGTGCGGGTATTTGTGACAACAGCCTGTAGATTGTTTCTCAAAGTGATACAGCCCTAAGGCTTGCTTATTATTCCAGGCATGTTTTTGTTAGGTTCCTGAGTGCCTGTGCCACATTTTGAAATAGGATTTCACCTAAAAATCCAGTGGGTGCTATCAGGAAAAGGCCGTGAGGCATTCCCAGCTCAGCTGCTTTTAGCCGCTTGTTTTGTTGTCCCAGGTGTCTTATCATACAGGCTCTGGACTTTCCCATGTGGCTGTTATTAGTATCTTGCTTTGCCAGGAGTTGTCACAATGTTGTAACTCTTCCCACACAAGGAAGCATTGCTCAGCACAGCTTTGGAGCCGGGTCTCAGGCTTTAGGATGATGTTACCCTCTAGTGGCCTCTGGAGATGAAGTGAAATTGGGAAGTGACTGCACAAAAGACTCAGTGCCTGGTAGGTTCGATTATCTTGGGGCAGGGAGGAAAGCAGGCATATTGCTTGTCATGGAGGCTTTTTATACTGACAATTGCCCAGATCCGTATCTGGAAGGACTGGCTTCTCACTTGGTTAGTGTATCAGACTGGAGCAGGTTATTCCTGCTTTCCTTGACCACCTTACTGTGATATCCAAAAGCCTTCAGATGCCCTCCTGCGCTGGGCTTCGCTCCAGTGCTGAGGTGACATGTCTGCTAACTCTTTCTTGCACAGTCAAGGTAAATCTTCAACCTAATGCCAGGGAATTTATCTGTAGTTCTAGGTATGATGACTGAGATACCCGGCAGTGACTGTGTGCTTAACCAAAGTGCACTTGGATGAGGATGATGACTCTGCTTGTTGCCTGGGTGCTCCCAGGATCAGATAAGCATGCATTATCTGCTGCCAAGACAAAAGCTCACAAGCAGGGCCTCTAGTAATCAATAGGAAATAACGTTTGAGGCAGAAGCAGTGACTAGAAGATCCTTCAGCTGGCCCTGTTGGTCTTTTGTGTGCTGCTCACTAATTACATCTCAAATCCATCCCTTTTTGCCTCTTAGCTTCTGGTCTCCAAACTAAGGTGGATGTCCTTTTGTGCTAGCAAGTCCTGGTTAGCCTGCCCTACTCTTGTTTATAAGATTCACAGTGATGATATCCAGCCCTCTCACACATCTTTTGCTCACTGCCACATGGCCTTGTTCCTGCTGCTCCTCCCGTTTATAGTTGCACCTGACTTGTGATTCATCAGAAATCTAGCTCTTCCTGGGTATTCAGTTCAAGTGGTGTTTTTAGTCGTGCCTGGCCTGCTCATTTAGTTGGCAAAGTGATGTGCCATTAGGTAGGACCTGCTTTGAAATGGCTGCATCCTTTCTAGGGAGTGTCAGGAAACATTTTCTACCTTTCAGCCACTTCTGCAAATCTAAACCACTATAAACTTGAGCAATTTCTGCTGCTGAGATGACTTGCTCATCAGTCTTGCACATGCCTCTGGCTGCTTTGTATTCCAGCTGGGGGAGCTTCTATATCTCCGTCTTCCTGGAACCTTTGACTCTGTTTTATGGTCAGTGAATGCCCAAGGCATCTGTGCATTAAAGGTGCCACATTGCAGAGGTGATATGGCTGAGTTTAACCAAGCCATGGCTGTCTCACAGACTGGGTATCTGTGGCCCAAACACCTTGTGACTGAGCCCCAGCTTGGTGGCAGTGAAATGGGTGTGCGTTTCCCTCTGTTTGTGGGAATTGTGGTGGGTTTGGGGACTGGAACTTGCATTCTTGGCTTCATACATGTGTGGGGAAGTCAAAGGGTGCCAGGCAGGGCTGCTAGCCTTAGTTTCTTCTTCTTTTCTCATCTCTCAGGTCAATGTGATGGCTGTAAGCATCTGCACCCGAGAGGCCTACCAGTCCATGAAAGAGAGAAACATTGATGATGGGCATATTATTAACATTAACAGGTATGCAAGGGGGGGAATGTCAGGTCAGCCACATGGGCTTTCTCCTGTCTCATAAAGAGGATTTAAGCAGCAGAGCTTTAATCTTGAAGTGAACTGGTGGTGCCTAAGGATGGATTTTCCACGGATTGGGATGGTTGATTTTTCAAACCATTGTTTTTAACCTCTGCTGATGTAAATGCAAGAAAAACCAAACCAAGGGGAAAAGGATAATGCCAACCACTTGTGATGGTGCAAGGCTGAAGACTGAAACTTCTCGACCAGCTCCAGCAAACCATGTGGAGAGGAGCCTCTGGTGGTGTGCATTTCTTGCAGAAGCAGGGAATTCTTCATGTATCTGCTGTGTCAACCTCTCTTTCTGTGTTCGCTACAGTGATTTGAATATCCTGTTGGTTTCTTCTTGGTCCTCTGTTTGCCCTCACCTCTCAGCACTTTCCTTTCTGCTCTCTCCCCAGCATGAATGGCCACAGTGTTGTGCCACAGTCGGTGGTGCATTTCTACAGTGCCACCAAATACGCAGTTACAGCCCTCACGGAGGGGCTGAGGCAAGAACTCAGAGAAGCAAAGACTCATATACGAGCTACAGTGAGTACCGTGGGCTCTCCTCATCTCTCTTGCTTTTGTGGGTGATCGAAAGCTGTCAGGCTTTATGGGGCAGAGGTTTTTCCCTTTGGAAGACAGACAAGGAAGTGTGAAATTGGGAATGTTCAAGTCTTGTGGCTATTTGTCGCTGGCCACCTCTCTTTCACAGGCAGAGAGTATGGGGTGGAGAAAGCAGGGCAGCAATGAGCTGTGTCAAGGAATAAGCTTTTTGGGTGCACAAAATGGGCAGTTGCTTGTTGGGGGGCAAGGGGAGCTCAAGGCAATCAGCTGGGCTGTTTGCTCTTGTTCACAGCTTGCATCTCAAGAGTGATATGTGTCCAGAACTGAATTTTTATTGCAAGCTTTTCCATCATTTTCTCTGCTTCTCTGTCCCTTTGGGGCACGAAGAGGGAAGTACCTGCCACAACAATCACTGAGGCAAAACCTGTTCACTGGAACTACTCCTCTAGTAAAAGGAGGGTGGGGAAGAAGAACAATAGAAAGGGGGCTGGGTTTTGGTTTGCTTTTGCTTTTTCAGTGCTAAAAAAGTGTTCTCTGTTTCTTTTTTTTTTTTTTCTTATTCTTTTACTGAAGGGGAATGACAAATCCTATTAGGATATGCTCTGCTTTTTTCCAGTGTATCTCCCCAGGACTGGTGGAAACAGGATTTGCTTTTAAACTTCATGACAATGACCCTGAGAGAGCTGCTGCAACCTACGAGAGCATTCGGGTAGGACATGGAGAAATGGAAACAGAGGGAAGTGGCTCTGATTATAGTTTAGCAGTTTCCTGACTGATAGCACAAGGAACTGGCTCTTGCAGAACTTGTTCCTTACGGAGTGCCCAGTGCTTTCCTATCAGCATCCCCAGAGTCTCAGCACTCAAAGCTCAGATTTTGCACTGATATTTACACACTAGACTTTCATTTGGATTCAGTTCTCAACTCCCTATATTTTTCCTTTTATTTGGATGTCACTATAAATAACTACCAGTCAGCTCTGATGTTTTGCAGGCTGTGAGTTCTTTATTGATGAGGAGATACAATACGTAAGCATGCCTGCACAAGAAGAGATGGGAGAGCCTGTTGTGCAGGTGGCTAGCACAGGATTTCTTGTGCTTCTCTGGGCATTTTCGATAAGAGTGGCAATTCCTGACCTGGCAGAATTACTGTGCCAGTAGAATAAGAGTATTCACAGCAGATGGAGAATTATCAGCACCAGCCATGTCCTTTGATAAATTTTCAATGGATTACTACTTTCCTGCTTGCTTGCACCTTTCTGACATGCCCCAGTGACAGTATTGAAACTCATTATTGATGTTAGGAAAGGAGTGATGTTGTGGTTCACTTTCTGAGGCACCCGTTGACTGAGAATCTCTTTGGTGTCTTTGCAGTGTCTCAAAGCTGAAGATATGGCTAATGCTGTCATATATGTCCTCAGTGCCCCACCTCATGTACAGGTAGGCTGGTCTGGGTTGGAGGACTCTGGAGGATTCAGCAAAGGCTGCTCTGACTCTGGAAGAGGACTGTGCAAGGCAATGGGAACAGGAGGGATAGTGTGAGATGCTTGTGCTGCTAAAAGGGCTTCTCAGCTGTGAAACAAGAAATAAGTGACCAGCTTCGGGCTGGAGGCAGGAGCAGTGTCAAAGTTTAGTATATGTAAAAAGTTCCTGTTGCAAAAGCAAACTTTGATCAGGAGAGGTTTAGCAGCCCCTCACGTGAACTCTGCTCCTTTGCAGTAAGACATGGCTGTCTTGTCTTAACATTAAAAGTCCAGCCCGTGGCTGATCAAGCAGTGCTTCTGCTTGGCCACCTATGAGTAGGACTAAACTAAAAACTTGAGTTTGTAATTAGTGTCACCTTGCACCTTTTCTGCCCACATTTATGCTTTTATCCCTTCTGCTGAAGGCAGAGCAGTCACATTCACCTGCATTCCTTCCTAAATACCTCTGTTAAGCAAGCTCATTTCTAGCCACAGGAACATTCTTCATGTGCAGCTTGTCACTGTAATGCTGCAGCATGGAAGTTCCCAGTGCAGGATATAAAATGAAATGTCAATGCTCCAATAAAATCCTATGTTGTTCTCTTCTAGATTGGAGATATACAGATGAGGCCCACAGAACAGATATCATAGCAGATGAAGAGGACTGTGAGCAGCACCGTGTATCCACTCCACTTCGAACCCTCTGGCAATTCAGGGTTCCATCAGCTGGCTGGCAACGTTTTAATCAAGTACCAAGGATCGTGTTTGAAGAATTGTTTTTCTCTCCCTCTCTCTGAGTTGGTGCTGGTGCTGAGCCAGTGTGTGAAAAACCAGTAGTGGGTCTCTTTGTGCCCCACTCCTTTCTGACACTGTTTTAAGAGTAAAATGTGTTTGCAAATAATGCAGGGAAGTGGTTTGTGGAAGATTGTTGTCTCCGGGCTGGTTTATTCTTCTTTTTGCTTTCTTTATAAGGTTTGTTTGGTGTTATTTGCTGATGTGTCTGGACACAGGGGAAGTGGCACAAGGTGTTTGCCAGCTTCAGTGTGCTTAGGGTTTGAGATGTGATACATGAATCCATCTAATTTTGGGGTTTATTTTTTTCATCATATTAATTACTGATGGTAATGATGCATGTGATATTTTCTACTTCTTACCCCACTGCCCTAAACCCAATGTACAATCTCACCCACCTCCCCAAGCCCTCCTTTCCCATTCACATGGATTATGCCTGCTGAGTCTGAGGAAGTATAAATGTGTGTGCTTGCTATTTCTCTCTCTTTCTAGGTAGGTAGGTAAATAGCTGGAGGACGAGCACCTGTGCTTCTGCAGGTTAGAATGATAATCTAAGTGGTATAGTTACAGTAAGAGTGAGTTGTTTGGTAATTTAAATAAACACTAAATGTGTGCTGTCTTGTGATCACCTCTATCCTTGGTATCATCTCCCAGCACTCTTGATGTTTCTGTATGTGATATTTGCATGCATTGACACTTTTCTGGAAATATTGATGGGTCTTAGAAAGATGTTTAAATGCTGGTGAGCTGGAAATGTTGAAAGTTTGCTTATATGCAGAGATACACACTTGGAGAGAGTGAGAGTGAAATGAACCATGCCGAAGCTGTCCAAAAGGAAATTTGCCTGCAAAGCAGCAGGTGAAAGGTCTGGTTCAGATCTTGTGTTAGTTCTACACTGGTGCAGCCCCACTGTTTTGCTCTGGATTTATTCTAGCTTGAGGGAGAAGAGAATCAGCCTCAAAGCTGATATGTGCAGAGCTGGAGACCACTGGAGTTGTCTTAAGATTCTTGGAGTGTGGCAGAAACACATCTGTGTGTAGTCCAACTCGCTGCAGAGCTGTGGAGCTGTTAACATACATGTTGCCTTAAGGTTGCAGACTTGCTCCTGCTGTCTCTGGACTTCCTGTAGTGTTTTGGAAGGCAAAGGTTGGTTTAGGTGGAGTAGGAATGGTCAGTTGATTGGAGTGGAGGATTGGGAGCCAGAGAAGCTTGGGTTGGATTTGCTTACACCAGTGGGAGTTCATCTGTGTTCCACCATCATAAGGGAGACTAAAATTGGGCTGCTACAACATGAATTTCAACTCCCTGTATAGCCTTGGGCAAGTCACCTTACCTCTCTGCCTCAGTTTCCCCATCTGTAAAATGGGGATAATAATACTTACCTACCTCACAGGGGTGTTGTGAGGATTCGCAGACTTTTGTAAAGCACTTTGAATCTGAGAAGCGCTGTGTAAGTGCTGAGTGTTGAGATGAAGTATTATTATTAATGAAATCTTGTGATACTTAGAATTCCTTGTGCCAAAGGTGAGTGACTGTAGGATACAAGGAGAAAACTGGTAACATTTACTTTGTAATGCCAAAACAAAGGCAATTTGCCCCTTTTTTTCCTCTTTATAAATACATGCTCATGCTGTGTTCTGTTCATTCCTCCTCTGTCACCAGTTTCTGCTGGCAAGTACTTGTAGCCTCATCTCTGGAGTTGGCTTTTTCATTTACTGTGAGTGAAACTCGTGCCCCATGAGATCCTGCATGCCTGTAATGCACTGTCTTTCTTTACTTTGCTGAGGTGGTGGTTTTGTGTTGGGTTCTTTGCACAGAGCTGGGTTTCAGCTGTGGCATTGGATTAGATCATGTCCTGCAAGGAACAGCCAGCCCAGATCTGCATGCAGCCAGCAATCCCTTTTGCCAGCTGGAAAAGCTCTTCTGTCTCCAAGCCACTGTGATCCTCCATTCAGAGGCGTTTGGCTAAGGAAGGTTCAGTCCCTGCTGTGCTTTTTGTAACACCCCTGTGATGTTCAGCCAAACTTGATATGAAAACTGGTGTTTTCCATAGTGTCTCTTTTGCAGGAGCTTGTTGAAGTGCAGTAGATGTGCTGTGCAGTGTGTGCCATCTTTTTAAGAGAAGATGATTGAACTGGGAGTTCAAAAAGGATTGAGAAATTAGGAGATATATATAGATAGATATAGATGCGTATTTCTGAGCAGAAAAGGAGCAAGGGTGTGGGATAGCACTGATGAAACGTGTATTGATGGCTGCAGCTATGTGCTGAGTTAAGCAGATGTTGAAATCCATGGCCGAGGAGGGACCTGACTTATCTTTCTGCTCTGTAAAAGAGGCTTTGGAGAGAATTGCTTAAGATGCAGGGTCTTGAGAAAGGGCCATTCTGGGTACTTGCTCCCTGCAAATGCAGCCTGTCTGGAAGCTTGTTCTGTTCTTTTCCCTAAGAACATTGGTAACATTTCCAAGTCTATAAAGTAACCTTGAAATGATATCCAGTATATTTTTCCATTTCAAACGTGGTTTTAGGGGTATAATCCCTGCTGCCTGTTAACTTCCCACATGAAGCATGGCCCATGGAGGGGTTTGTGTGGTCACTCTGCCTCGTGAATGTGGTGGCACCTCCCTTCGATGAGATGGGATTGGCAGCACAACTCCAAGGCATTTACACCCCCAAACAGAAGGGTGAACTGTGTAATTTATCAGTAGGTTTCTCATTGTGAACTGTAAAATAAAGAATAAAAAGAGAGGCACACTGTGGTTCTCCTGTTGTGTATGTTGCAATTCTTGTGCTATAACATCCTTGTGCTATAACATCCTTTTTACTCTTCACAGCTAAACCTTTTGTGAAGAGTTCAGAGAGAAATGTGTGGGTTTGGTTCTTCATAGTTGCTTTCCAGAGCACGACAGCATCCAGTTGTCTCACTGATAACTTGTGGAGGTTGGATTTTCCCATCCTTGTTCCAATGAAGCCACTGAAATCCTCAGGTAGGCTGCTGGTATGGACCAGGTTTGATTAAACTATGCAAGGGATGAACTGCTCTTGCTACTCAGACTTGGATATTGAGCTATTTCAGTCTCTCCTTGAAGCAAAACAGGTTACTGTTGTGTTAACTGAAGGCATTTTTGTCTCCCCATCCCCTTTCAGCATGTCCAAGTGCAGAGCCACATTCCTGAGCTCAGGTTTACAGTCACTGAAATCCACAGTTTTGCCAGTAAGTCATGAGCAGCTCCATCAGCAAACGTTATCTGGCAGATTGGGATGAGGTGAGTAGTCTCAGCTCTCATTCTGGGGGGGAAGGAACCATGAGCACAGCTGGCCCTGGTAAGCAGCAGGAAAAACATGATTTTACTTAAGATCTTCGACCCTGTAAAGGCAATTTCATGGTTTTTTTAAGGCCTGGTGTACTTTAATGGTTCAGAGTAATGGTATAGAAAAGGAATGAAAAACACTAGGTTCTCTGCAAAATCCTCCTGCAATCATATCATTGTGGTTTGTCTGCCATGGTCCGTGCAGGTGTGTTTTCCTGTGGGATAAACTCTTGGAAGCCTATTGTTGTGAATGAGCTGGTTCCCTGTTTGTCTGCCCCTTGTCTACCAATTTATGAAAGAAAGATGGATAGAAAATAGCACATAATTAGAAGAGCAGCATTTTGGCTTGGAGTTACAGGTTAGGAGTGAGCTGAGGAGCCACAGGGCATGCTGGACACACCTGGAGTTCCCATTGTGGATTTTACAGCCTCTCTGTGCACACACCACCTTTGGGAATGGGGTCAGCTCTTTGCTGCCCTTGCTAATGGGATGACCTTGCTAATGGAAAGGCGGTGGCCGGGAGCAGACACCCCGGTTCCCTGTGGATGCTGTGTGGACCGCCCGTCCGCTCCCTCCCACCGCCAGGCGGCGCTGCCGCAGGGGCGGCTCATCCCGTCTCGGTGGTGCTATCATGTGCCCACCCGGAAGCGGTGTGGGTGCTGCCGCCGCGGGCGGGGCTGGTCTCGGTGTGTTGCCCCGGGGCCCGTGGGTACCTGTCCCACGTGGAAGGGCCTTCGGGCACCAATGGAGCTCACGGTCCGCGTGTGGAGGGCCGCGGGGCTGGCACCCGCTCGCTGCGGCCCGTGGTGGAGGGGCCTGAGGGACTGCTCGGCCAAAGGTGGGCCTGAGGCAGCGCTGGGCCCTGTGGGAAGTGGCGGTCGGGTTCACCCTCCAGCCCTGCTGAGGGCTTGTCGGGCCTCCAGCACCTCCCCTGAGGGCCTGGCCCCGCAGAGCCAGCCAGGACCAGGGCACAGATCCCAAGACAGAGGGGCCAGGCTGGCTGCCCCTGCAGCCGGGGAGCTGTGGAGCTCGAGAGAAGGCGGCTTGTGGAAGGCGAGGAAGAGGTTGGAGAGAAAGCCTGTGGTCATTGCGAGGACTAAAGGCTCCGATATCCTGTTTGGGATCTCCCCGTGTTCCTTGGCCCTCTCTCAGTCGAGAAGGGACCTGTTCAGGTTGTTCCTCAAGCAGAGCAGTGGCTCCCGGCGGTTTCTTATGAGTGAGTTTGTCCTTCAGGCCACGGCCCGGGGAGTCCCTGTGCACTATGTCAACAGGAAGCAGCTGGATGCTCTTTGTGGAGGTCAGGTCCACCAAGGAGTTTGTTTGGAGGCCACTCCTCTGCGTTTCAAGAGTTTGGAGGAAGCTGACAAGCCTGATTTGAAGGATGAAGAGAGCCCAAACCGGCAGCTTATTTGGCTGGTGTTGGAGCAGATCCAGGATCCCATGAACTTGGGGGCACTGCTGCGCTCCGCATACTTCTTGGGGGTGGACAGAGTGGTGACAAGCCGGAGGAACAGGTATGGGGCTGGTTGGTTGCTCCTTCAGCTCTTCTCTGTCTTTTCCTGCTAGCTCTCAAAGAGTTTTCCAGCCTGCATCACTCGACAGCTTCTTTAGAGGGCCTTCCAGGATAGAGCTGGAGGTGAATTTGGGCAGCTGCTGCTTTGTGCTGCACTCTGCAGGGAGGCTGTGGGATGTGGTGGTCCAGGCTGGAAAGGAACCTCCCTGGGCACCCTTTGTTGTAACCCACTTTGTGTTTCAGTTGTCCATCGGTGCATAAAACTGCACCCTATTTCCTGGGTTAATTTCTGGGCCTTTCTGTTCTCTATAGCAAAATACATCCACATAGTGAGCAAGATACCTAGTGGACTAGTTGGAATTGGGCTGCAGAGGCAAGAGAAGGAAACAGAGAAACAAAAATTCTCCTGGATTTCCTTTTTTTTTTTTGCTTTTATATGATGCTTTTTCTTTCTTTTTCCCCCTGCAGCTGCCCCCTGACTCCAACAGTGAGCAAAGCTAGCTCTGGAGCTATGGAAGTCCTCGATGTCTACAGCACCGATGATCTCCAGAGCTTTTTGAAGGTAGAGTGATCCACATTTTTTCCCGTTCCTATCAAACCTCAGGTATTGCACGTGTTGAACAGAGAGGCAGTACAGGAAAAGGACTTCCTATTTGCATGTGTTCCTGTTCTGCATTCCTCTCTGCTGCCGGTGGTCTGTGCTGTCGGACCGCCTCTGACGGGTGTGCATAACCAACCCCATTCCAAAAGGTGGGGAAACAGAGCCTAGTTGTGGGTGTTCTGGAAGATGGCGAGAGCAGGATAACGCCGTGTCTGTCTCCTGAGAGGCTGCGAGCTCCGTAAGACGAGGTCTGTGTCCCTTCCTCTCCGTGGGGGCCGAAGCTACCGCTGCTGCCTGCAGCAGGTCCTGCCTGGCGTGTGTCGGAGGTTGCATTCCAGGGCGCAGGCACATGATGGCAGCATTGGGCAGCCTTTGGAGCAGCAGAGAGGGAAGAAACCAGGGCTGGTGTGAGCTGCTGGGAATCTTTTTGCTTGTACCTATGGGGTGAGATGAGAGAGGGCCCTTTGCATAACGTGCTGCAAAAGGAAAGGGAATGCACATGGGAAAACATGGGTCTGTGGCACTTTCAGGATGATGGTGAAATGAAAGCTCCATCAAACACATTGATATTCAGTTAAAACATGTGAAAGAATCATTTTGTGACTGCAAATCTTTAATTATTAACATATTGAACCATTGCAGCAGTTCATGTAGTTGGACCCAGATTCACTCCCCCAACCCTTGGCGTTGCCTGGCTGGTGCAAATGGGATATAATGTAGTATAAAAGGTGCCAGTTTGAAAGGAAATGAAGCTGGCAAAAAACAGCAGCTCCGTCATTGTTAAAATGGATTTCCAAGACAAATAATAGAAGCTCTTTTTACTAGGGAGCAGGAGGGAAAGCTGCTTCTCTGGGTATGTGGGGAACTGAGCGCTCTGCCTTTTGTATGAGCTGAGTTTTGGCATCTGAGTTTACTTGCACTTGTCTTTGAAAACGTTACCATGGGCTTCTGATGGCTGAGCCTGCACTTGAGAACTTCCACTGCATTGCTCTGTGGATTAGCCTCATGGTAATTTATTTCACACTACTCTTTGTGTGCTTTCCTGGCAAAAAGACAAACCTCCCTAAAACTGTTTTATGGGGGAAAAAAAAGCTTTTTATTGCTGTAGAAAACAAATGTGTTTATATACATGGCTTAGTTTCTTTCTTGCTTGAAAAGAAGGCAGGTTTTTAACGTTTATTTCTCTTCTCTTTCTAGGCTAAAGCTGCAGAAGGCTGGGAAGTCCTGGGAACAGTTAGCAAGCCTGAGGATGCAGAGAATATCCCTGTCATCAGCTGCTCGGAATTTCAGTGGAATAAACCCGTTATTATAGTAATAGGTATTGCATTTCACTGAGCTTTGGGCTTGGTGGAAGTGCACGTGTGAGGAAGCAACAGGGGTGATGTTTCACTCCGAAGCTAGTTGTGGGTTTGTTGCATCACATCACACTTAGTTCTGGAAACAAAGAGCTGAGGCAGAAGTAATGGAATGATCTGGCTTCAAATGAAATAGGGAGCCAGAAGAACAAGATGCAGGAACAAACCAGTCTGTGTAGCTGAAGAGGGAATTTAGCAGCTGCATGGGGTCTAGGTGGCAGTTTTCAGTGGCAGGACAGGTCTGGGGTGGTGTAGCCACAGGCTGTTGTTCTGCATTGTGTTCTGTGGTGCTTTTGGTCCTTTCCTATAGTCCTGAACCTGGACTTTCTGTGTTGGCAAACCACAGACCTGAGTGAGAGACCCAGGAAGTGCATGTTTGCCTTTGCTGTGCTGAGGCTGGAAGGATGAGCTGAGCCATGTCTTTGCTCTGTCATGTTTACTCTTTAAAAATACAGGAATGTGTGTCCGTGCCCAGAAGGAAGCCATGAGGAGCTGTTGCTGCTGAACACAGACTTTGTGGCCTAGAGACCAGTCAGTGGTGGCTTTGTAAACCAGGAGAGGGCCGCAGGAGCTGTTGGCTGCTGTGGTACCATCAGGAGGAGGTGTAACCTCCCTGCTAGACCCGTGTGCTGTTTTGTAGGCAGGGTTTGGGTTTGTGCAGCAGCGAAGGGGAATAGCAGCCTCATGGCAGCTAGAGAAAGAAATTCACCCCAGAGTGCTGCTGTAGACACCGTTGTGTGGCCATGGTGTAGCTCCCCTGCTTTGTGTCACCTGCCACAAGAGCTGCTTTGAGCTTTTACACTTGGAAGTAGTGTCACACTGGCGATGAGCCATCGAGGGGCTGTAATCCTGCCCTGTGCTGTGGTTTTCTTGGCTCAGAAGAGATTCCTTTAATTAAAATGTTTATTGAACTCCTAGAAATACTGACAAGACAACGCCGCAAATCTGGCATCTCTGCAAGATGTGTGGAGCTGTATTACAAAGGGAGCAGGGAGGCTGGCAGCGCTGCTGATGGACCACAAAGAAATGCATCCCAGAAATGACGACAACACCAGGAGAGAGGAAGGGGGCGAGAGTGGCAGTGGTGTCGTTACCTTGAGTTATGAGAGATTTCTCCAGGAAAAAGTCCAACTATCCTTTTGTCAGGGGAGATTGGAGGCTGATTGGTAGATGCATGAGGAGAGCTCCCGGCCCTTGCAGCAGTAATGATTTCAACTCTCTGCTGAGCACTAACTCTTGGCTGAAAAGAAAATTGAACATTACAGTCATCTGATGCTGAGGTTGTTGGAAGAAACCTCCTACATCTGAATATGTAGCGTAGCTGCAGCAGAGATAATTCAGCTTGCTCGTGAGCTCCCGAGCACTGCACAGATTGTCTTGTAAGTTAAGCATTTGCAGACTTGAATTCACCCTCCTGGCACCTTGCTGGCTTGGCAGAGAGTGATTTGGACAGTCCAGCTTCATGTTGTCTGCCCTGGAGTCATTGCTGAAGGTGACAGGCAGGCTGGCTGCCCGAAAGACTGGGAGCTGTGTGTGAACAGGAACAGATTGGGAGCACTTAAAACGTCTGTGT
The DNA here is from genome assembly GCF_033783945.1 of Neopsephotus bourkii. NCBI lineage: Eukaryota > Metazoa > Chordata > Aves > Psittaciformes > Psittacidae > Neopsephotus > Neopsephotus bourkii. Next base: position 1,935,183 of record NW_026901640.1, on the reverse strand, counting down.
AAGAAGAGCTTCTGGGTAATTTGTTCCTACACTTTTGCTCAGGGTTTGAGGCTGTTTGTGGAATTGGTGGGTTTATCTTCTCGCTTCTGCCTGGATTTGAACTTCCTGCCCTGGGAGCTGCAGTTGTTACACTAGTGTTCATTGTAAATGGGGCAGGAAACCTGGTTTACCATTTCATCCAAGCTCGAGCTCTGCTCTTTGAGGGCTGTCAGTGAAGGATAAAGCTAAGAGATGGGAGTCAGAGGTCTGAAGTGGGAAGTGTTTTTGTTCACCAGTATAAACTAGGATTTAATCTGATTCAGTCAATACTCCCTCCTTTGTGTCACACTGGGCAAGTCTTTTTGCCCTGAATTTATGGTTCCTCATTATTTTAAGCAGCTAGAGCCATAAAAAGCAAAAGGTAAAAGCTGGAAGCAAAATTACTGTCTTTATTAGGAATTGTAAGACTCTTACCAGGGAGAGGAGAGGATTGCTCCAGGAGCCATCCTGCCTCTGGCTATAGCTGCTGTCCCAGTTGGAGAGTCCCATGAGAGTGTGGTTTGAGAGGCTTAGGAGGTAAATATGACAGTAAGTTGTAAAACTTTTCTGTGTTGAATCAGGAAAAAGTAGGATAATGTGTGTTCTTTTCTGGAAGCATCCCTGGAGAACCACAATCTTAGCAATGACAAGGCAGGCCAGGCTGTGGGAGGCCTGGCTTCCATTCCTGTGTCACTCAGGCTTCTCCTGTGACCTTGGATAACTCCCCCAGGCATTGCCTGCATTGCTGGCTTACAGCAGGAGGAAAATAGTGAGTTTTTGGTTTTCTAGAGGTTCACTACCTCAGCCAGAGGATGCTCTTGCCTGCATGGCTTATTTCATGCAGGAAGGTGATGCAAGGTGCGTTACCCAAAGCAGTCTTTTCCTTACCCAAAGTGCACCTTACCAGTTAAATCAGGCCAGCATAATGAAATTCTGAATCTGGGATACTAAGATTCCAGTCTGTGAAATGGGAATAACATCTTCCTGCCATGTGTGGTCAGAGGGGTGTTGTGCAGATCAATACACAGGGATCTGCTGGGGAAGTGCTGTAAATAGGCACCAGAGGAAGAGTTTTGTGGCAACTTAGCCCAGCAGGGATTTTGTTTGCCTTATGGAGGAGTGAGTGGCATAGGAAGTGCTGCTAAAACTTCAGGTAAGGGTCTGTTTTAGGTGAGACAGCACTGGCCACAACCAGAGGTGGAGAAGCCCCTGGCTGGCAGCGTGTGCCCTGGCACTGCTGTTCCAGCACAAGTCTGGGCTTCAGCTGGAGCCGGGGGTTGGCTGTTGAAGGGGGGTGTTTGGCTTCCAACCTGCTGAGCCTCTTTGGTCAGAGGGTGAACACAGAGCCTTTGGAATGAGCTGGCTGTTCCTGCAGCCATGTAGCTGTCTGTGTAGCTCTAAATAATGAATGTGGAAGAATTCTTTGGGGAGCCGAGCAGGCTGGGAGGTCTGTGGTCTTCTGCATTCTCACTTGTCCGTGTGCAGGATTGTTTAAAGCCTCTCCCTTTCCATTTCCCTTTGTGACAGTGTGAGTCAAACAACTATTAATGACCTGGGATAGATTTCAACTCTGTTTCACCAGTGTATCAGCCCAAACATATCAGGGCTGTTGGATGGTTTAACAACTAATCAATTGAAGCCTCTGGTTAAACTGTCTGCATTCACAAGTTGCACCCAGATGGTGGTACTGTGTGCTGAAAAGGCTGAACCCTTCACTATCAATAGGGATGTGGCATTTGCTGGACCAGATCAGACCCGTGGCCTCTTGGCTGCCTCATCCTTTTGGCAGCAGCCTGTGGATGTGGGCACAGTGGCTGCTTGCATTCAGGCTACAAGGGTCTGTGCTCTATGCTCTGCATGCAGGGGCGGTGCACTGGTATTGTTCAAAACCACATAATGGACAACAGATCTGGGGAGCTGGAGTGGGCCAGGAAGGTGCCCCTCTCACCTCTGGTGGTTCTTAGCTGTTGCTGCATGGGAGTTGGTGAGGTTGCTGGTGAGCTTTGGGCCAAGGATGTACTTGTGACAGAGCATTAGTAAGGACTGTACTGAGGAGGGGGAAAAGGATGTAGCAGCAGCTGTGAGCTGACCTGAGTGTCTTTCTCCTGCAGGTAGTGAAGGGGACGGGCTGTCCCTGGAGACACAGCTCCTGTGCCATCGGATGCTGGCCATACCCCCTGGCAGAGCCCTTCACCCTGGGATCGAATCACTGAACGTCTCTGTTGCTACTGGTGAGAACACTTCCAAGCACAAAGGCATTACAGTCCTATTTTTTGTAGTTAAAAGTCAAACCTCCAGCCCTGCAGAATGATTCTCTTGTGGTTTAAAACATATTTTTATTTATTTACTTTGCTACAGGTATTCTCCTGCACTCCATCTGCAGCCAAAAGCTGAGGCACGGTGACTGAAATGTTCGATTCCGTGGTGGAAGGTTCACAATGCTCTATTGGTGTGAATATGGAAGTGCCCTTTCCAGGGCTTCATCATTGCTGCAGCTTTCACAAGGGAGAGACACTGACTTGGGCTCTGTTTGGCTGACACGGTACCACCAGAACCCTGGCTTAATGCTGCTTGTACTAGGTACCACCTCCCACCAGCACCTCGGAGGAGCAGCTGCAAGGAAGGGTGGCAAAGGTAGTTTTTTAAAGCAGACAGCCATATCCTTCAGTTCTTGCAGTAAAATTCCTGGTGATGGCTGAGACTTGTACCTGTTGCGTGGAGGACTTTGTACATTGGTTGTGCTGTGGAGAGAACTTGGGTTCTAGGTGAGAAACTGCTGCCTCTAAGAGTGCCCTGAGGCCACCACCCCTTAGCAGCCCAGAGGATGCTAGTGAGAGCCAGGTATGATTTGGGACTACTAAGTAGCAGTTTCCTCATGATGAGGTGGTTTCTCTGTTACCTGTTGGTGCTTGGATGTCTGAAAACACCCCGTGCTGTATTGGGTTGTAAACGGGTCTGCAGCCCTGCCAAAGGATGGACATGAGCTGTTAGAAAACAGCTGTAGTGGGAAAAACCACTGCCCATTGCAATAAAGCCTCCAAAAAGATTGGTTGTAGACTTGGATCAGTCCTTTTTGTGTTATACATAAATCCAGAGTGTGATTAGTGAAACAGAGCACTTCCTTCAGGTGGGAAGAGGAATCAGGAATTCCTCTTATTCCAGGGAACTTTCCTGTCCATGGTATACCTGATCCTCCAGCACCAGGATGCTGATGGCATGGGCAGTGGGGTGAGGGTGCCTTCGTTTTCAGATATCCTGGTTGAAGCCAGGCTGAATTACTGAGAACCAAATGAATGTTATCACTTAGCACCTTAATTATTTTATTTAGCTGCTGTGGCCCTTTGCATAGGATTCCTCATTAACACTTAATTTACAGTGCCCTTTAGGGATAATTTCAAACAATTCAGCTTAGTCTCCCCCTTCCCCCCTTCCAAATGAACAAGTAAATCACTCACAGTGACTAATTAGGACTTTCCTTTCAGCTAAATGAAGTCTGTAAACCTGACTGTGGATGCAGAGGTTTTTCACGTCTCCCTCAGAATGCCTGGCCTTGGGGATGCCTCAGGTGCCTGGGATAGGGATGAGACAGGACATGGAGCTCCTGAAAGGTGCTGAATCTTCACTTGTGTGGCTCTGATGGAGAGGGCACCTGGCGTGGAGGCACATATCCTGAGATGAGTCTGCCCCTTTGCCCTCTCCAAGGACAGCCCCCAAATCCCTCTGAAATGACAGCAGTTGTGGCAAACAGGGCTTTGTTGTCCAAATCTGACGGCAAGCTGGCCACTAAATAACAGTGGCATCACTGGGGTGACATCTCTTGCATTTTGTGGGCTGAATTGTGCCTTTTCTTCCCTTTTTCCCTATTTTAATGCTGAAATAAGTCACCCATGGGCCCGGGGGCTGCAGAGCAGCCTTGCTGCACAGCTCTCTCCTTGGGTACCCCAGCAGAGGGTGCCCGTGGCTCAGATTTGCTCATTCTCAGAGGAAAGATTCAGCACTTGAGGCTGACTGAATCCTTCCTTTGGAGCAGCAGGGATGAGGATAAAGCCATTTCTGTATTCTTGACCTATAGGTAAGTATATACATTTCCAATTTCATAGGAACTGCTGTTTCTCCTTTTACTTTCTTGCTTATTTGAGCAGTACTTTAACAGAAGAGGCACTTTACTGGCATTGTGTGTGATTGGGAAAGCCGAATGCTGTAGGACTATTCTCAGCCATTCCAAATGAGGAGGCAGGTGAGTAACTATGGAGCAGCTGTTTTACTTCTAGGAGGCTCCCAAAAGCCTTTGAAACCTCAATGCCCACACCAGTTCTCCCAACAGAGTGATGGGGTACATGGAAGTTCCCATTTGTCTATCGAACATTGCAACTCTCCTGCGGATTTCCTTGTGCAGCTGCTGTATCCATGGAGCACCTTGACTCGGCACTGGAGTATCAGGCAAGGATTACAGGCAGTTGCATAAGGCTTGGATTTTGAGAGACAGGGATTTAAGCGTGTAACTAGGTCTGCAGCTCAGACTTCTTTGCTTGAGAGCTGCAATACAGGCTCTTGTGAGTGCAGTAATCCCACTCTGGATGGCTCTGCTGTTCCCATGGAGCCTGTTTCCCTCAGTGGGAAGTTCTGCCCTCACTTTGTCTCACTGGGATCCCCCCTCTGGCCAGCTTTTGGGTGCATCTGCCATGGATGATGCTTTCTCCTGCTTCAGGCTGAAGCCTGTGAGGAGCACAGGGACCTCTGCACACTCACACCTTTGGAGATGGAGCTTTGTGCTGTGTGACTTGCCCTGATCTAATAAATGCGAGCCATTAATTGGATCATTGCCCACTTCTCCAGTTAATTTCCTGGGTATTTTTAAATGTTAAAATGTAGTTTTTATAGTCTTTCATTATTTTTAGCCTTAAGCTTCACTATAATCGTCCCTGTAATGTAACTGTAAAAACCTCCCAGCTTTGTATCATAAAAGGAAGACATTAATTGTCATTTCTTGTGTACATCAGCAAGATCAAAACATGCTTCCTGATTACTTCTGTGTGTACATACCGTCTCTTTGATATTTAGATATGAATAAAGTGTGCGTGTGTAATGTGAAAGTCAGCTCTTCCCTCCCTGCTGCTTGGCAGAGGCTTATTTACCAAATGGAGTTTAAAATGTAGTCAGTGCCCTTCCAAAATGATTTCTCAACAATCAGAGTGTTTCTGAGCACAGTGGCACCATATTTGTCCCCCTTAGGTCAGATGATGCGTCCAGGGCCTCAGCCTTTTAGCGCTCAGACAGGGGCAAGCACAAACCTTTTCATCTCCCAAAATCACCTCCAGGGAGAACTGGCTGCAAGAGAAACTCCTGCCCTGCATTTTGCTTTAGTTCAAGGGTTAACAACACATAAGGAGGAATCCCATTCCCTCCAATCTATCGCTGGGTTGCAGTGAGGATTCCTGAGGCTGGATTTGGCACAGGGAACACCTCTCCTTGCAAAGCTTAGAAGGGCTGAAGGGAATAACCTGGGGTGCTGCTGAGTGTAGGAGCCCACAGGGCCCCTTCCTCGCTGGTGGTGAGGAATCCTCTGCTGCGCCACAGCCCTACTCCCAGTTTGTAAATGTAATCAACCTCGAGGTCTTGTTTCTTCCACAGGTGCAATTAACATCACCATCTGCTAATCCCTGATTAACGATGTTTACAAATATGCTACAACATGTTAAAATGTGCTGGCACTATTATTTCCATTCCCTTTTTCTCCTCTCCTTGTTCCATTGCGGCTTTCCCGACGAAGGCTTCCATGCATCCCACCCTTAATGCACAGACAGTTTGGTTTCCCTCTTTAAAAGCACTGCTCAACTCCAAAGGAGCTGTAGGAATGAGTTCAAATCAGAAGGTCAGTGCTGCTAAATGGGATTTAATTGCACAGGGGTTGAGGTACCAACTGCTGCATCTGAAGAATAAAACTTTGTGGGGAGCGACATACGGTGCGGTTTAAAGTGTATTTTTATTGATCATCCCACAAGTGATGTGTTAATGGGAAGAGAGGCTTTGCTTTGGGTTTCGTATCGATGTGGAGTTGTAATAATGTCACACAGGAATATTGTGGACGGGCTTATAATATGAGAGTGTGTTTTCTATTAACTGCCTTCTTTTCAACAGAGAGAGGAATACATTATAGCCCTACTGTATGTCCTCCAGATCTAGGTTACATGTAATTGCTCAGTAATTGGTAGAACCATGTAAAAGCCATGGTATTTGCCAGTAAACCCTCCTAAGTTACCATGAAATTGAAGTGTGATATTTATTCTCTACAAAACTTGCTACCCAAATATCGTGTATGATCAGGTTTGGTGTCTCTGCAGTGGCTGTGCTGTGTATAACACCTACACAGCTCTGGGTTTGCACTGATCTCTTTCAACCTAAGGGACTGAGGGGTTCTGACCAGGAGGTTAAGGGGTTATTTTGATTCAAGGGAAGATGCTTTAACCTCCCTTAGGCTTCAGGCTCAGGATTATTGCACTTATTTCAAGGCCCAACTCAAAATGGTGGAGGTTTGGAGGTTGCTGAAGGAGTTTGTGTGGTTTCAATGGAATAGTAATTACATGTACGATGGTTTGTGAAGCCTTTGGAGGTAAAGGAATTGTCAGTTCTGGGGGTACATTTGCAGGTCACCTATATCTTAGCTTCAGTCTGGAGAACAGACCTTAGAGCAGCTCCAGTGCCTAAAGGGGCTGCAGGAAACCTGGAGAGGGGCTTTGGACAAGGGCCTGTAGGGACAGGCCAAGGGGAATGGCTTGAACCTGCCAGAGGGGAGACTGAGCTGAGCTCTTAGGCAGAAGCTCTTCCCTGTGAGGGTGCTGAGGCGCTGGCACAGGGTGCCCAGAGAAGCTGTGGCTGCCCCATCCCTGGCAGTGCTCAAGGCCAGGTTGGACACAGGGGCTTGGAGCAAGCTGCTCCAGTGGAAGGGGTCCATGCCCGTGGCAGGGGTTGGAGCTGGATGAGCTTTAAGGTCCCTTCCAACCCAAACCATTCCATGATTCTTGTAAAGTAGGATGTTCAGAACTGTTCCCAGCTTGGCAATTTCCATTATTTTCTTTGCTATTTTCTATTTTGCTATATTTTGCTCATGTGTGAGGACCCCACGCTCATGAGCTTTTCCCTCTGGTGGAGGCTTTTGCTCCCTCCTGCATCAGGGCTGGGTGTGTTCAGTGGTGACTCCTTATCACCCTCCATGTGGCTTTAAATACAGGCAGAAGTAATTGCCTTGCTTATGATCAATAGTTTTATATACTTTCAAATGTAACAACACGCTTTGAATTGATGCAGAGTTAAACCTGCCAATTTTGTTTCTCACTGGCCTGTTTTAGAAGCTGCAAACTCAGCAGTGCTTCCTGTGTTTGGCAAGCCAGAGCTCAGCTGTTTTGTCTGGAGAGCTGAACATCCTGCACATCCCATGGATTCAGCCCTGCCTCTGCTGGTTCCCTTTTCATGACCATGGAAGCTGCAGAGCTGCAGCTGGGTATAAGTGTCCTGTCTTTGTATGTTTTAAAGCTGCCTTTGAGTGGTTTGTACAGAAGACAAAACATCTGCCTGATCCGGTGGGTTCAGGCTCCTGGAGAGCTGTTGCCCAAGTGTCCCAGCACCTACCTTGAAGCTCACCCAGTTGCAACCCCCTGCCATGGGCAGGGACGCCTTCCACTAGAGCAGCTTGCTGCAAGCCCCATCCAACCTGGCCTTGAACACTGCCAGGGATGGGGCAGCCACAGCTTCTCTGGGCTGCCTGTTCCAATATGCCCTTTCCTCTATATTTTGGGCCTGGGTCTTTTGATCCTGGCTTGGGATTGGGAGTGGGAACAGGAGTGAGGGGCTCGTGGCATGAGAACAAGTAGGGGATGTGAAGCGATGCTGCAGGTGGTGCAGGATGGGGGTTGTCCCACCAGCATGCTTCAATCATCATACATTAAATATATATGCCATGGAATTACAGCAATGATTATTTCCCCTTTTCCATTTGGGATAGTGCCTGGCACATGAACTCCTTTCCATGAGATAGGGTGAATCAGGCAGTTTTGCAACCCCATCCCTGCCCACTGAGTATGGAGCAAGTTGGTGCCATTAAACCCACCCTGGGCACAGGGTATTCACAAGTAGGGAACAGTTTAGAGCAAGAGAGACGCAGGAGTGATGCTGAGGGCTTGTGTTACCCAGCAGAATAGTTGGGGGGGGTGTCTGGCAGTGCCTTCTCAGCTTTGCCAGCCCTCATTAGCACCTCTCAGCAGAGCAGAGCTTATTCAAACTGTATCACAGGGCTTTTGCTGGAGATTGCATCTGTGCCTAATATGCATTTTTATATAAACAAGGGTACTAAATGGCCTTTCAGTTCCCTCTGTAATGTCTTTTTTAATGGAAGGTCCTGAATTAAGAACATATATATACGACTCTAAGAATTTTCTAAGTGATATTGAAAACCTATTGTAAAGTAGGATTTCTCCTTGCAAAATTATTTTAATGAGGTTCCAGTTTATTTTCTGGCTATATTTTACTTACTTAATCCTCCAGAGGGGCTTTTCAGAGGCAGCATCTCATTTTCGATGCAACTGTTCTTAACATTAGGGAAAACTACCTTTCTGAAATGCATGAAGGGGGAGGAAGAAAAAAAGGAAGAACCAGGGGAAGATGTACGAGATAAGAATAAACTTGAAAAGCTTTGAGGTGGTTTATGGCTTCTCTTGAAAGAATAACAGTTCATGTATTTTTGTTATGGTGGGGTTTAATGATGTTTGCAGAAAAAAGATAAGGTAGAAATGGAAATATAAAATTAAACCAGCAAAGTGGATGTGATTATTTTAGTTACTAGTATTACCTGGGGAAAATGCTCCCGGGGTTGCTTATCTACACTAAATATTTGCTTTTCTAACAGGGAAGGCCCTCTGCATTGCCTGGAGTGAGGAGGGGAAGCGGCATCTTCCTCTGGTCCAGCACCTCTGAGAAGATGGAGATGTCTCTGCCAGAGCCCTGAGCGCTGGCTGCCCCCATGGTAGGTTCATTCCATTGCATGGGGCTGTTTCTGCCAGGGTTGTGCTGCATTCCACGATGGGGAGGTGAACCCTGAGGGGCTTCACAGCCTCACCGTTGTGTCTGTGGGGGGAGCAAGGGGAAGGTACAATGGGACTTGGTTCCCAGTGACTGTGCCTGTTCTGGAGATGATTTTTCCAGTAGGATCTGGGCACAGCTGATCCCCAGGGTGGTCTTGGGTTGGAAGGGACCTTAAAGCTCATCCAGCTGCAACCCCTGCCACGGGCAGGGACCCCTTCCCCTAGAGCAGCTTGCTCCAAGCCCCTGTGTCCAACCTGGCCTTGAGCACTGCCAGGGATGGGGCAGCCACAGCTTCTCTGGGCACCCTGTGCCAGCGCCTCAGCACCCTCACAGGGAAGAACTTCTGCCTTATATCCAACCTGAATCTCCCCTGTTCCCATCCCTCCCCTCTCATTTCACCCCATCCATTCCTGGCATGCTGACCCTTATGGCAATACATTAAAGGGCCGTAATTCCACCCTGATCCAAGAGCTTTTGCCTTTGGGCAGCTCCACATGTTTCCAGTCTGAGCTGAGCCGGTGTGGATCACACAGTTTGATGGGGACTTGACAGCATCAGCCACATCTCAACTCGTCTGCAACAGGCACAGCCCCTGAGCATCCTGCTCCTGCCATTGGGTCACGAGAGGTAAACCCGCTGATGAATTAAGCCTGACATGTGGCCTTGAGCCTCTCTGGGTAGTTAATTTTTCAATTTCTTTCATGGATCTGGACTAGTGAAGAGTTTGTTTATAATTAAAGTACTTGGAGATTTATACTTTAATTCAAAGAGCTGAAAAGAAGCAGTTTCTGTGTAGGTTTCTTCCCTATCAGAATCTAAACCAGATTATTATGTAAATTCTTTTCGATCCTAAATTCATTATAAAGTTCAATTTCAGGAAATGCTCTTGACCATCTGCTGCTGCTTCAAGAAATGAGTCTTGGAGATTGTTTAGTACCAGAAATATTGTAGGTATTTAGGGTAGATCACAGTGGAGCACGAGGGCAATGTACTGATTCCTCAGCCTGGTTATATAAAGCTATAGTGCTGATGCCACGAGCTGCGTAGGGAAGTGCATCCACAACAACAGCAGCTTCTGCTCTGTCACCATTCTGGTTCATCCTGGCTCGCTGTGTTGATGCCATCCCCTTCCCATCCACAGTGATGTCTCATAGGGAGGCAGCATGCATTAGTTCCTGCTCTGCAAGAAACCTGGAGAGGGGCTTGGGACAAGGGCCTGTAGGGACAGGCCAAGGGGAATGGCTTGAACCTGCCAGAGGGGAGACTGAGCTGAGCTCTTAGGCAGAAGCTCTTCCCTGTGAGGGTTCCCTGGCAGTGCTCAAGGCCAGGTTGGACACAGGGGCTTGGAGCAAGCTGCTCTAGGGAAAGGGGTCCCTGCCCATGGCAGGGGTTGGAGCTGGGTGAGCTCCAAGGTCCCTTCCAACCCAAACCATTCCATGATTCTATAATTAACGAATTGGTTTGAGATCCCTGGCATGAAAAACACCTTGGAAACACGATTTGCTGTGTATTGTAACCTCCAAACTTGCTGTGTCCTGATCCCCAGCGAACTTTTGATTAGAGCAAGAGGTGATGAAGCCCTTGTCACCCGCACATGCACAGGGCTGGGGTCCAGCAGCACCACTGAGCTGTGTTGAACTTCAGTCTTCTCTCCAGTGTATTTTACTACCAAATCTTGTTCGTTATAAGTGGTGTCAGGTGCATCAGATGAAGCCCAAGAGCGGGGATACAGATGTGCTCACATCCTGAACACTGCTCCTCCCCAGCTCCCAGCACTTGCTTTTGTGTTACTCATCCTCTCCAAGGCACTAAAAGATGTTTTTACCCCTCTGCTCCATCACATTTGTATGGGGGAGGAATGTATTCAATGTGGTTTCTTCTCTTCCACTGCAGCCTCACTCAACAAGTGCAGCACCCACGGGGCCAGCGGCTGCTGCTGCTATTGATCAGGAGCGGGGCTGCCCTTCCCAGTGACTGTGCCCAGTATTGATGGATCGAACAGGGATGAGGCTGGGAAGCAACGGCTGCTGGCGGGAGCAGGAGGTGCCGTGGTGGGGGTGTCCCCAGGGCTCATGCTGAGCATCACCCCAGCATCATCCCAGCACAAGGGGATGCAGCCGCCCCAGGGTCAGGCTGGGGATGATGCTGCAGAGGGAATGGTCTTTAATATGGAATCATGTACAGTGTTTGGAAAGATGAGCTGTAGTGGAATAGACTTGAGTGAATCATGGAATAGACTTGAGAAGGGCACCTGTGTCCATCTGGATGCATTGTGTCTGCATGCAGGGTACCTATGAGTAGTAGCAGTATATTATATATGTGCCTATTATATATATGGCAGTGTGTGTTCTAGGTCTAGCAGTTTCTATAGGAGTGTGTGCAAAGGGCTCACCACTACTCCCAGTGTAGTAACTCCAGAGCATTGCCTGAGGTTGGTGTTTTAGCAAACCCAGTTTCCCCACTGGCCTATCTGTACTAGCACAGTGTGTAGGAAGCCGGGTGATATTAGTGTGGGTCTAGAGGATGGGAATGGTTCAGCAGCCCTTGGATAAATATCGGAGCGTGGAGTATGACGGAGAGGTTTTGTTGTTCCTGTTGTTCTTCATTCATGTACACACTGTGAAACCAGCGTTTTCTTATCTGGAGCTGTCCCAGGCTTCAGCATCCGGAGGCTGGTGATCACTAATCGCCTTATTTCCCCTCCTTCAGGGAAATTCCAGCTCCTGTCCTCTGCTGCTGAGTAGATCTTTAAGCCGGTAATAACGTGAGACAGAGGGAAATTAACGGCCTCGTCCTGCTCTTCCCTGCCTGAAAACGGCGGAATTAAAGAATTATAAAGGTATAAATTTGCATTTAGATGATTTTTCCTCCTGATGAGGGGTTTGGTTTTAATGGGGGGGCGGTGAGGGAAGGTGTTGTACCATCGCCCTCCTGTCCAACCACTGCCTGCAGGTGACCCCCATGCGCTGGGATACCTCCACTGACCCATTCCCCCTTGAATGTCATCCCTATTGGTGACACCCACAGAGAGGGGATGAGGAGGGCAGGCTGCCTTCCTCTGCCACCCAGTGTTGCTGCAGTGATGCCGTGCGGGTGCTGCACCCCATGTGCTTCACTGGGGATGTAAGTCCGGGATGGGGACACACACACACACACAGAGTGGGACCAGGGCGGCGGTGGCCTTTGTCTGCCTGTGCCAAACAGATGTGAACAAACCCGAGTTCGATTTCCAAGACCGCCTGGGGAATATTGCAAACTAATTATAGCAAACAGAAGATGCTCTCCCCTCCTCTTGCAGTTTTTGATAAACATTGTCTCCTCTCCACAGCTGAGTATTTAATTAGTGTTGATTGTTGTTCGGGTGTTCAATAACCACTCATCAGGAGGGGGGTGTCCGCTGGGGCAGCGTGGCCTGGAGCACACAGGAGCCGAGGGTGTTCATAATTAAGGATGCAATTTATTTGAGTAAGTCATGTGTGCTGGGCCCTGTGTTTTAGGTTAATTTTCAAGGTTAAAGGGTAAAAGGAAAAACAGCTCATAACTTGGGAGGATGAGGAGGGAGGCTTGGAGCTCAACACTGTCACATAATCACAGAATGGGTTGGGTTGGAAGGGACCTTAAAGCTCATCCAGTTCCAAGCCCTTGCCGTATGGGGTTGGACTCTCCAGCTCTGGAAAGGTTTGGTACAAAGGGAAAAGCAGTGGGTGCTTTTTCTGGGTGCTGCTGGGCTGAAGGTCACCACCAGTTTAGGTTCATCAGACCACACCATGGTGTGTGGGATGTGTTCTTCAGCCTCCTGTTGGCCTCTTTGACCTAAGGAATAATGATGCTGTGTGTGCAGCCCACACCACGCTGGGCAGGGATTTGGCTTTGCTTCCCAAGCACTGTACGGATCACTCCTGTTTAGAGGAGGAGAACTAAAACCTTCAGCAGGAATAAGTGTGATTTTAAAGGCATGTATCAATGCTCTCTGGAGACATGGGATAAATTGGTACAAATGATCTCTCTTCTCATTTTCCAGTGACCATGCACCCATGTCACTGATTGCACCAGTATCAGGAGGGTGTCGGAGCATCTCTTCCAGAGGGACATGGAATTCCTTTTGCATGCTTTTAGGGATATCACTGTCATTGTGTACAAGTGGGCAGGACTCATCTGGGTGCCCCCCAGCACCAGTGGGCAGACATTGGGCACAACCCCTATCCTGCTTCTAGGATGGGTTTCTGTGCCAAATAGGGAAGCACCAGCTAAAAGAGTAAATAAACAAATGCCTGTCTCCTCCCTGCATGGTTTCCCCTTTATTCCTTTCTGTGTTGATCCTGCCGTGCTCCTGACAGGGTGATGGAGCTGTCATGCTTTGGTGGCCACCGGCTCGTGATCCGGCACCTTTCCCTGTGCTTTAATCTCTCCTCTCTGCTCATGTGGGGAGTCTGTACCTAACCCCCAGCCAAACAAAACGTGAAGAAAAATCAAACCCAATTACAGCCCATTGATTTCCTTCCAAATTTGCTTCTAATACACTTTTTGACTACTCCTTGATTTAATTCATTTATTTTCCCCCCTCCGTTTTCCTTTCTCCTCTCCTTCCCCATCCACTCGCGCAGCAGCAGCCTCCTCTGGGGAAGCGAGCGGCAGCATTCCCTGTGCTGGGTGTGCTGAGCTCCGGAGCACTTGGGAAATGCATAGACCGACGTGGGCTTTTTGGCTCTTAATAGGCAGTAGGGACGATCTCTGTGCTGAGCCTCTTCCTAAGGGACAGGTAGGAACATACCTTGCTTTTTCCCTTCCCTTCCTCCTCTTTGTAAGCCTGGCTGTTGTTCTCAGTGAGAGCATCGCTGTGGCAGGGGCTGTGGGCAGAGCTGCTGGGCACCAGGAGCTCCTACACCTTGCTGGGTGTCCAAGAGGGTGCCCCATGGGTTGTATCCAGCCCTGGTGGGCTGGGGTGGGCAATAGGGCTTGTGCTGGTCCCTGCCTCTGGCACTGATCAGTGTGAGCAGAGGTTTGGCTGTGGAGCAGCTCCTGCGTTGCCTGTATATGGATGGCTGTGTCCTGGTACTCAGCATCACTCTGGGGAGCCAGCGAGTGTGAGATCCCCATGGGACACGGTGGCTGGAATGCTGGCAATGCAGGGCAGACCCCATTCCAGCTCATCCCATCTCACCTTGCAGCTCCTTCTGCAGTCCTAGTGCATTGGGCCATCACTTTGGATTTGGTCCCTTGGAGTGGGGCTCGGTGTAGGGGCATAGCTGGGGTATGTTGGATATAGCGGGAGAGATGCTCTGTGTTCCGATGGGGCTTTGAATTGTGTGGTGATGGTGGGGAATGGCCCGTGGTCAGCATTCCCCAGGTGTTGCTCCCTCCAAGCTGCCATGGCATGCAGGGACACCAGGTTAGCAAACAGGCGTGTGACCAGATGCAGGGCACCCGAATGTAACCCCAGCCTTGGTGACACCTTTGCTGGGTGGCAGGGGAGGCTGGAGGTGCAGAGTCCTGCCAGGGAGCTGTGGGCAGTGAATGAAGGGTTAATGGTGGCTGGAGCTTTCTGTTGTACATCAATATATTGAATATCCTCCAATCTGGATCCGCGGGAATGGGGTGTGATCCATGTTGAGCAGCAGCCGTGCCTTGTCCTAAGGGTGCTGCAGGGCTGAGCGAGGCTGCCCTCGCTGTGGCAGCGGGATGGAGGGAGGTGAATCAGTGTCCTCACTTTTCCCTGGGCATAACCTGACCCACCATTCACAATGGGGCTCTTGAAGATGTTCTCAGCCATGAAAATGGAGACAAAAATCCCCAAAAGGCTGCCCCATCCCTTCCTTCTGCGGGGGATCCTAAGGCCGCATCCTGACCGCAGCCACCACTGCCACACCTGTGCATGACCCCAGTGCCATGGAGATGCAAACCCCCATCCATGGCATCCCTGGAGATACCCGCTTCCAAGAGCACAGCCAGATTTATAGCATAAGGAGATGTATTTAGGCCAAAGAGGGTTCAGTTGTGTTAATTATGAAAATCTAAAGATAATCTATATTTAATGTCAAATTTGTCTCAAATTTCCTAAGGAACGGGGAGAATAGATGCACATGATGACATTTAAATGAAGAGCAAGGTGCAATTAAGCTCCAAAATGTACAGTAGACTAATTGGGAGAGGATGACAAATATAGTTATCATCAGCAACTAATTAGGGACCTGCTTTAGTCTTCCCTGCTTGATTAATCTTGACTAGGTGCTAATAAGTTACTAGGGCCCCTAAGTTGAGAACAGGCTGTTTGTTGCTCCTCTGGTGTGGCAGGGTTATGTTTGTGCTGAAGCGGGATGTTCCTGTTAAAGGGGGTGGTTTTACTGAGGGGGGATCCTGGGTGAAGCCATGTGTTGGTGATGGAAATATCCCATTGTGGTCACTTAGGCATGGTCCCGTGGTGAGCTGAGCCTTGGAGCACGGAGGGAGGAGGATGAGGATGCCGGGCGCGCTGCCTCAGCTCTGGTGACACATCCCTTGTCTCCCAGATTTACACTCTTATCTTTTTGCATTGAAAGGTAAGAATAATAGTAAAATGTTAATGCTGTACTCTACATATAATACTGTACATAAACGGATGACATGACATGGGAGACAGATAAATCACCGCTGTGTTCAGACAATAATCTGCAGGAGACAGAATAACACATGAGTTCTCCGAGCAGAGGAATGTGCTTGGGAAAACAGGGCTTTACAGCCCAAATCCTGGCTGGCTTTTACTCGTGGCTTTATTAGAGTTTGATTTTAGGGAATTAGATGTACTTCTAAATATGCTGGTCCCTGCACTCAGCGCTACGGGAGCCTGGAAATGCTCTCACAGGTAAATGACTGGCTGTGACTTGGTCCTGTTAGGACATCAAATGCATTTGCTAGAGCTGGGCTAAAATGGGGAGAAAAATGTGTTCTGCCTGGAGAACATCTCAGGTCGCATCCCTGCCATGGAGTTCCTTGTGGGTTTGTGGTGTTCCCTAGGGAAGCTGCAGCCCCATAAAGCTCTGGCTCCCCTATGGGAAGGTGATGTGGGAAAATTCCCACAGCTTGGCTCTGCGTGGTTGGGATGGATGTGGTCCTTCAACCACCCCACACCCATCCTGGGCTGTAGCTGCGCTGGCAAACATGAACATCAAGTGCTGGTCCTGCTTGTGGAGCACCATTCCCACATGGAGAACATTTGGTGGGTGCCATCCCATGAGCCTTGGTGCTGAGCAGCTGGGAAGGGGATGATGCTTCCACCCTTTCAACAGGGCAAACTCCCCCTTGAAATTCCCATGGGATTTCTCCAGCGAGGAGACACCATTGCTGGCTCGAAGCCTGTTTGTTCCCAAGGAACAATCCCAAGCGGTGATGGCAGAGCAAAGCCATTACCGGCGAGGATGAACTTGGCTCAGTCTCCATGGCAACGCTGGCCGGGCCCCGGTGCTGCTCCATGCACACGAGTCCCGTTGACCTCACTTAGAATTATTACCTTTAGCCAAATAAAATAATTTGTGTTAATAAAGAGCCCGTTTCCTCTCGGCCTCCACAAGCCTTCCCCAGAAGGCAGAGTGACTCCTTAATTACACTTTTACTGCGGGGTGATTAATGCTCAATGTGTGATGCTCCGTTTAAATAAGTCGCTTATTAACACCTTTAATATGCTTTAATTTTCTCCCTTTCCCCCCTTTTCCCACCTCCCCTCGCCCAGGCTGGTGGTGGGAAGGGCTGCACAGCGCTAGGTGGAGCTCTGATGTTAGGGATGGGGGCCCAACCAGCACCTGTGGATAAGCCCTAGGGTCCTGTGGACCCCTGAAGGGCAAAGCGATGGGAAGCAAAAGGGGAACCCCAAGGATGAGGGTCTTGGGTGAAGGGCAGCCATGGGATGTTGCGGGGCCGGATACGGCCATGCTGGGTATGGGAATTCCCATCGTGGTCCAGCTCTGCCCATCTCCTCTGTGGCTGCTGGAGATGGTGCATTCCACCCATGAGAGATGCAGGTGGAGCAGGGCTGTCCTGAGGAACCTGCTGGGGAACAGCAGAGCACTGAGCAAATGGGGGCAAAAAACCCTTTTCTGGTCATTCCAAACAGGGTCTGTCTTTGGGATGGGTGATAGGCGCTGCTGTGGTCCCTCCATCTACCCAGACCAATGCCTGCATGGAGGTGGGTGAGGAACTCATCACTGGCACTCATCAGTGCTTTCCCTTTGGATACTTGGAGGCAGGATCCAGGCATTTGCTGCCGGTGGCACCCTTTGGGCAGGACCATGGGATGGTGAGAGAAGAGGGAAACGTTGAGGCCCTGCATGGCATTTTAAGGATCTCTTTTTCCTCCTGCTCACTGTGGAGTTGGTGCTTGGCTGGTGTTTCAGACAAGGCAGGTGTCTCTGTTGCTGTCTGAAATGGGTTGTTTCTTGTGATTGCAGCTCAATTTCTAAAGTTAAAAAGTCATTCTGGTTTATATCAGGTTTCTCTTTTAGAACTGTTTTTATTTGTGCAGCAACAGGTGTTTATAAATACACGTTGTTATTCGTCACATAAGAGAGTGTATTAACGGGAGCAGTAGATTCCAGATTGCTTCACCTTACTGTATGGGGGTTTATGAGGTGCCAAACCTCCTCTTCCCAAATCTCACGTGTGATAATTTGCTTACAACGGGGTGAAATGTGAGCCCCAGGGTGCAAACCAGGACATCCATCCATGTTGGCTCCCAACATGGGAACTCACTCAAGTAAATCAACATCTGGCATTGTTGTAGAGTTTGGATTTAACATCGATGGTTTCTCCCTTTGCAGCCCTATGTGAAGATGGAGAAGGTGGCAGGAGATGCTGGCAGACATGAATGCAATAGGGGAGCCAGGCCTGTTAAGCCAATCCCTGTGCAAAGGATGCCACGAGGGATGCAGCAAAGGATGCCATGAAGGATGCTGTGAGGGAAGTCACAAGGGATGCAGCAAACAATGCCATCATGGATGCAGCAAAGGATGCAATGGAGGATGCTGCAAGGGAGACAGCAAAGTATGTCATTAGGGATACTGCAAGGGATGCTGCCTCCACGAGGCCAGTGCTGCTCTCCTCCTGCTGCCAGCACAGGAGCTGAGCCCTGCTCTGGGCACCATGGCTCCTCGGGTGGCTTCACCCTCACCATGTTCAGGTCAGAGGTTCCCAGAGCTTTCCCCATCCCTGTGGGAGCAGGATCAGGCCCTGCATCCACACTGCATTGTGTTACTGTGTGATCTATGGTGTCCGTCAGCACCGAGAGCTCCCATGCACCTCTTTAAAGAACTCCATTTACTGCTACAATGAACACAGGCGGCTCAGCAGGGAGTGATGGAGCCAAGGGGGAGCCTCTTTATTTATACAGACAGCTAAAAAGGACAACCTCACAAGAGATGACATTTACCCAGCAGACAGGAGCTGCTTTCCCAGGTTGGGCTCTTCCTCCTTCACACCATCCATTTTGGATCTCGGAATTCCCAATGCCAGAGCTGGGGTGGAAGGGATGCTCCCACCAGTCCTGGTGTCAAACCCATCGATTCTGGGCTAAACTGTCCCCAAGTGCAGCTGATTCCCTCTCCCCACTGCCTTTTCCCTGGTTTCTTCTGGAAATGGGATTTATTATCCCTCTTATACAGTGGAATGCTGAAGGGAACTTGTTAAAGAGCTGTTGCTGCTGGGGGGGGTGGTGCTGAGACCCACTGCGGGGTTAAACAGAAGCAAATGATTCCTAAATGAACCTATCCCTTAATTCATCAGTGAGAGTTCTGGAGACAGCACTCAGGTGCTTCCCAGGCATCCCAGGTGGTGCTTTCCCTTGGGAACCTCAGTTCTCCCCCATCCAGGTGCCAGGTAAGGATGGCTGTAGATTATAAGTACCTGGAAAGCAGAGTTACCTCCTCGAGTTACTTCCTTTTCTGCCCTCAGCTTGAGGACTTCCAAAGGGCATTGGAGGCTTACTGTTGTCTCATCCCCTTGCTACTGATTCTGTTTTACTGGTTTCTCCTTCTCCTCTTCTTGGTTCAGGCTCGAGGGGACCCTGGGAATAATGTCTCATTAAATGATGCTAACAATTCTATTCATAGAAAATGCCTTGTGAAAGCCCATAAAACCTCTGGTGTTTCCCTGCTCTGTCTTTCTTCTGGGGTGGGAGATGTTTGTTGCTTCGGTTTTAGTTTCTCTTCCCCATTGAGTAGTTTGGAAAAGGGAGGAACTTTGCTTGGGTTTGATCTATGGAATCCCAAAGCTCTGGTTAAGGAGTAGCTGTTTGGCTGATGGAAATCAGTGCTAAATTAGGCATTTCCTTCATTGTTTCTGCTGTTCACCACCTCTCCCACAGAAAGGCACCAAACACCCCTCAGCCCCCTCCCCTGCACTTCACCATTTGGAGTTCATTAGCTCAGAGGGCTGAGCTGTGCATCAACCAGCATTTCTTAATAGTCATCTATTTCAGGACTAATTCCCATCAAAAATGAGCTTTTATTGCATTAAATAAAACTTCAGGTAATTCTGAGAATAATATTTCTCTAATGTTCAGGACCCGGGGAAAGTCTCCAGCCAAGTTGATGCTGTTTAATCAGCGTGAAGCTATAGATACAGTGGTGTGTGCAGGTTACTCCTACTTTCTCTTTACTTTCCAGCTTTGTGCCTTTAGTATCCCTTTGCTTGCAGATGGCTATTTTGCTCTGTCATTTCTGACCTAATGGCACTTGCTTTTGCTATGTTTCAGCTGATGAAGTTAAGCAGCAAATAAAGGGGGGTTCATCTTCATCGTGTGATGGCAAGGAGCTGGTGGTGCCCTGCGCTGAGGAGATGGGCAGTAACAGCAGGTACTGCCCCAGCCCTTTGGGGATGCATTTATGGAATCCCAGCCTGCTTTGGACTGGAAAGGACGTTAAAGCTCATCCAGTTCCAACCCCTGCCACGGGCAGGGACCCCTTCCACTGGAGCAGCTTGCTCCAAGCCCCTGTGTCCAACCTGGCCTTGAGCACTGCCAGGGATGGGGCAGCCACAGCTGTCCCAATGTGCTTTTTCCTCTGTACTTTCAAGCCTCCCCAGGGTTGAAAGCGTCTCTTCCCCTGTTCCATCACCAACCCCACCACATCCCAAACCCTACCTCTCCTCCTCCGAGGTGCCAGCACACAGTGAAGCCTGCAGGGACAGGCAGCACCTCCCCTGCACGTTAAAAAACTCCCTTAAAACTTAACAGTGGCCAGTAATGAACCAGCAAAGGTTTATTACCTATAAAGGATAAAATTAATGTAAGTTATCCTCATAAACGCTCCTGATTTGTGCTGGTCCTTCCTGTTCTCGCTGCGTGTCTCTGACAGCCTGCTCTGAACTGCTAATGGGGAGCTCTTAGGCCTTGCTGGAGCAGGTTAATTAGCAGGTACCAGCCTTGCTTTGGGTGCTGACAGAGCCCAGGATGCCGCTGTGGCCTCTTCATCCCATGGCAAAGCAGAGGCACCAATTCCAATGTTCTTTAAGAGGCTTCCTTACTAGGGCACAGTCTTTGGTTAGTAACAAGGTGTTTTTGCACTGTTGGTCCAGCCTTTGCTCCTGTTCCACCAACCAACTGCACTGGGAATAATTCCTCAATGGGGGAATCCCACTTCAGTTTTTCTCTAATACTGTAACTAAAACCAAAATGAGAAACTCAGCTAAAAAAGCACAGAAGACAAATGCATAGAGCCATGTAGCACATGCACCTGTGACTTACAGCCAGTGTGGTTTTATGGGGTTACTTATTTCCAGTTAATTGATGAGGTTTAAAGGGGGAGCTAAACTTTTAGCCAATATATAGGGGAAATGATATTAAATCCCCCTATTAAAGCTCATCATTAACCTGGTTGGGTTTTATTGGGGTAATGGTGAACACAACAGGCTGTGAATGGGGTGTTTAATTATTTCAATGAATATTCATCATGTACAGGACATTGAGAGTAAATAAAGGGAAGAAATTGCTCCACAGTGATTGGGAGGTTGATCAGCAAAGGGTTTGTCTTTAAATTGAGTGAGCACGAAGCAATACACCTGCACTGTAAACCCTCAGGTTTGCAGTTGCTACATACATATACATACATATATATATGCACACATATATGAAAGAAGTAAATATATCCCTTACTAAGCAACTTATTAGAGTTGTTTTCAATGGCAGATATTTAGGGAGTGGGTTAAATAAGACATCACACAGGGACAAAGTGGAGACCTGCCCAACTACTTCCTGCAAGAGGTACCAAAGCACTGATGGAAGTGCTTTGTCCCACATTGTGTATAAGGGCTCGTGTATGTTTAACTGGAAGATGGATGTCCTACAGACAATAGGATTGGATGCCATAAAGGGATGTGTGACTTGTGATTTAAAAGACTTGGTAACTTGTAGAGTGATGGTCTAAAATGACTTGATTTTATAGCTAGTTTCTGCCATCTGAGTGATGCTGCATGTATTGGTTGTATTTATAACTTAATAGCTTTTCTCAATTTTATTAGACTTTTTATGATACTTGTGGCTTTATGGTACTTCATAATTTCTCTCAGATTCATTAAATCCCATTGAGGGAGGAGCTAATGGCAGGTGATGCATTCCCAGTGCCATGGAGCAGTCCATAACCCCCCCAGCATCTCCATGGCCTCCTCTGGACTCGCTCCAACAGCTCCACATCCCTCTTGTGTTGGGGGCCTCAGAGCTGAAAGAAGCAGCATCTGCTTAGGGTTTGTATCATACCAAACCAGCCAGAACAGGAGGGATGCTGGACAGGAGTCCTGGGAGAGGAAGGATAATGTTTCTTGGGGTCATCAGTGTCCTTTAAAGGTGCCCTCCATCCATGGTGGGATTAGGGTAATTTTCCTCTTCTTGAACCAGTTAAACCAGTTATTTCCTCCCATAACCACGAGCCAGGAGGAGGGAAATCTTGCATTTAAAACCAAGGGGTGTTTCGGCAGCTTGGGCTTTGGTATTGACAAAATGTGGTGCTCAGTTCACTGTAACCTTTCTGCTTTGGTAGATTCCTTGTACCAAAGGCAACGTTTCTGTGGTTTAAGGGTGTTAAATGGTTTTGGTGTTAACGCGTCACCCTGCAGTTAAGCTGATGCCATCCCTTCCCAGTGTGTGATGGCATCTCACTACCATCACAGGGATGGCTTATATGGAAGAAACATCCCTGCAGCTTGTCAGCGTTGGCATTTCTGTGCTTGAAACTCACCCAAAATGAAACTGAGCTTAAGAAAACTTGGGCACGACCCAACAGTAATCCATAGTAACGTGATGATGGCTTCTTGGGTTGTTGCAGCTCTCCCGCAATGGGCTTTTCAGCCCTAAAATCATAGTCTCCAGGACAAAACCAGCAGCATCTCTTCTTTTATGGGCTTTTCCCCCCTTTCTTTCTAAGAAAACCAAGGGAACCAACCTCGGAAGCCCCCAAACATCCCCATTTTTAACCAAAAATGTCATTTTTGTTAGTACTGCAATAGAAACCAAGCTGCAGGGCCCCAAGGGCAAGTGCCACAAATTCCCCGTGCCCCAGCCCGGGCTGTAATTGTCTCTGAAACAGCTCTCATGGAGCAGAGATGCTTCTCTTTAGAGGCAAATCAGGTCCCTTTAATGTATTCCCTGTGGAGTGGGAGCCCCTGGGATTATTCCTTTTGTATCATTTAAAACAATTCCATTCCCAATCCCACTTCCTGGAACACAGAAGAAGGTGGGGTTGACTTCTCCAAGCAGCTCTGTGTCCCTGTGGATGGTTTGGGAGGGGGACAGTGGTCCCCATCACCTTGCTTTCCTTTGCCTCTTTACGATGCCTGGAGATAAGGCTCTGCCTGGCTTCATTACCAGCTCTTGCTCGGAGGGGCTGCAATGCATTTATAATTTTTATTGTTATATCTTTTAATTTTATTTTGCTTTCCTTGCTGTCTCGCACAGGGGGAGATAGGAGCCCGTATTTATTACCCAGCAAACCATCTCCCTCCGCCATTGTATGTATCAGTTAATTTAATCTCCCCAGTTTTATTTAAACTGTTTTTCCTCCCTTTCTTCCCTTCCCTCCTCCCCTTCTCCCCCTCCTTTTCCTCCTCCTCTTGGTGCAAGGTGATCGGTTTGGGTGTTTTTTAACTGGGAACTACAACTATCCCGGTGCCTTTTGGAGCGGCGCACTGAAAGGGCTTTCTCTGGTTGCTACGGCATCGCTCTGCCTTTCACTGCTTGTGCCTGGGTGCCTCCCGTGGCCCCCGTCTGATTGACATTTACAAATTACCAAGCTGAGAGTGTTCAATCTTTGACCCGTGTGTTTCTATTCAGCAATGAGTGAGATTTGCAAGCATTTTGTCATATAATTACTGCAAATCCCTTGAAAATTTCCACAACAACGCCTAGATGAATGGTAATTTGTGCCGACAGCCGCCGGTGCCTTCACAATGCACCAAGATGCAAAACAGGCCCAGTTTTTTCTAAGGGGGGGGGGAAGAAGAAGGAAAAAGAAATGTTTTGCATGTGAGAGTGTTGTAAAATCTTTGGATTGTTGGATTTATTTGCTTCCATCACCTATATTTGTGCTGATTTTATTGTATTGACTGGATGCATTTTTTTTTCCTCCCCTTCTACAGTTTTATTGTGTGTTGGTCATGTGCATCCATCACCCACATTGTTCTCCAGGAAATTTATTCCACCTTTCAGCATGCTCTTGATAGGACTTATTGCATTACTGGTTAAGTGCTGAGATTTGCTACTACAAAGCTTTGGAACAGCCCCTTGTAATGTTTATTTGCCAGACATGGCTGAGATCATATGTTTCTGTAACACTTGGGGTCCAGCTGCAGCTCAGCAGCTGGCAGGGATGCACTGCTCAGGGTTTGGGCTTGCAGGTACATCTCCAAAGTGGGCAGTGAATGGGAGAGCAGCAAAGACCAAGAAGGAGGTGGGTGTCCAACACCTGTTGAAATAATCATAGAATCATGGAATCATTTGGGTTGAAGGGACCTTAAAGCTCCTCCAGTTCCAACCCCTGATACGGGCAGGGACCCCTTCCACTGGAGCAGCTTGCTCCAAGCCCCTGTGTCCAACCTGGCCTTGAGCACTGCCAGGGATGGGGCAGCCACAGCTTCTCTGGGCACCCTGTGCCAGCGCCTCAGCACCCTCACAGGGAAGAGCTTCTGCCTAAGAGCTCAGCTCAGTCTCCCCTCGGGCAGGTTCAAGCCATTCCCCTTGGCCTGTCCCTACAGGCCCTTGTCCAAAGCCCCTCTCCAGGTTTCCTGTAGCCCCTTTAGGCACTGGAGCTGCTCTAAGGTCTCCACAGAGCCTTCCTTACCTGTATCTATCTGTATGGTAATGTTTTGATGGAGTTCAGTAAAGTATTTGCCTCTAAACAACACTTTCTGTTCATTCAAACCACCTTTTCAGAACTTCCCTACACTGATGCATGTATATCTTTATATATATATACATACATACGTGTGTATACGTGTGTGTGTGTGTGTGTATATATATATAGTTGATGATGATGCACTAGGCGCCTTCCCATGCTTTTGCTTTACAGGGACCTGCACTCCCTGCCTGACATGAGAATCGTGACAGGTATTTTGTTGTGGTTAACACCAAACCAGCCTTGCAAGAACAATAAGAACCAAATCCTGTTTTGGTATTGCTTCTATTTCCTGCCTTCTACTGCTGGCTGGGTTTCTGGGCCAGGGCAGAAACCTCTGCTTTTTGGGGTGGTTGTGCTGCTGCTGGTGGCACCACATCAATGGGTTTTCTAGAGGGTACAAAACTGGATGTGTTTGCTGAGGAGAGCAGAGCTATGGGAGGGCTGATGGGGGTGAACCCAGCCAGGGCTCGGCTGGGTCTGCAGACCCATTGCTGGAGCAGGAGGTTTCCCAAACGTGACCCAATGCAGGAGCCCCCCCGAAGGATGCTCAGGGGCAGCTCATCCTCCCCCAGCCAGTACTCATGGGCACGTTTTGATACCTGTGATGAAAAACCCCTTCCAAATCCCATCTATGACCATTTATTCTGACTGTGGTGTTCCCTCCGAGTCAGCCTCGACTGCACTGCAGTATTTTCCCTTTGCTGAGGAATTTCCTCCCTTGTCTTTGCAAGTGATGATCCCAAACCACAGCGAGCAGCACTAAACCACACACTTGAAGCTCTGGGAGCCCTAAGCACAGGGATGCTTGCGCAAAACCAGGCTTGGATGCATTTTCTTTGGCCGCTTTTAAACGTGAACCAGGAGCAATGGGGAAAAATAGGGTGGGATGGGAAGAGAGTCGTGATATAACTCACAAGGTATTGTCCATGTGGAGCTGTGTTGCAGGAGCGCGGCGTGCAGCGGGTCAGCGTGACGGATCGCAGGCAGAGTTCGGTGACTGCAGCATCTGAACAAACCACTCTTGTCATTAGGTTGGAAATGTAATCTCTGCAAAAGAAGAGGCTATGGTAGACTTAGCAAGATCTGTTCCCGTTATGGGAATTTAATGCACCTGGTAGAAACTAACTGCAGGTCATCAGGTTTTATTGGCACGGTGCAGACGTGCAGCGTGATGAACTGATGTGGCAAAACATTCCCAAAGAGCAAAAATAAATAACCCCACGCCAGGGTTTGTAGTGGGTGTCATTGAAATCAGAGCAAATGCTGCTCTTCAGACACTTGTCTCTTCATCCCTGGTAATTTCTGCTGCTGTGCTGCTGATGGAGATGGGCTTTGATACAGGGTTCGCAGATAAATTTTGGTCTGACACATATCTCGAACTTATGGAGTCACCTACTAATTTAAACCAATTTGCCCTGGGTGATGGGTGAATACACTTGAAAATTAAATGGGTCTGATTTAAGCAGCCCTTCTCTGAAGCCAAAAGATTATATAATTAAATTAAAAGAAAATGTGTTTTATAATAAACTGTATTTCCTCTTGGCAAAATCCAATTTTGAAACAAGATTGTAATATCATATCTAAAAATGTTTTCCCATGGGTATTACCAGTCTATTTCATTTAATTGTTTTCACCCATCATATTACCAGCTTCCCAAGTAGTGGAATGAGTGTGTTTTTCATGAAGAACAAGGGAGGAAATGGCAGGGAAAGGGAAGGCTGGCCCTTGAAGATGGGGTGGATGCCTTGCAGCCTGCTCCAGGCTCCTGGTTCCTCACCCAGGGCGATGCTGTGGCTGGCACAGATTGAGTGTTGCATGGTTAGAGCCTGATGGCCATGAGGCTCTTTGGATGAACGTGGGTTCTGGGGACCTGTGAGCGGCCTTTGGTGTCTCAGGTTTCCAGTCTCTAGTGCAGGAAGGGGCTCAGTGAGCTCTGCTGTGAAGACTCTGCACTTAAGCAGAAAATATGAACACTTTGGGTCCGAGCTGCTGGGAGCGTTCCTCCTGTTTGTGGCAATGCAAAGGGGTTTGGTAATGCTGGGGGGTCCCCTGGGTGTGCCCAGCATGGGGATGAGCAGGATCAGGCCTCCAGGGTGAGTGGGAGCTGTTGTAGGACCAGCAGCACTTTGGAGCGGGATTCTGGTGGGTACCACAATCATCCCACCAAGTGTTCAAGCCCCAAGTGAGGGGAAACCACATAACTACAGGGTTGGTTTCAAGTGAACCGTGAGCCAATTCCACCCTTAATTAATCTGCTCATTGTCTTCTATATACATTTACCTGTTCATCTGTTGTTCCAGCAGGCAGACAGCACCACGAAGGGAGACGGGCATCACTTCCAGTCTTGCACATCTGACGTGGCTGACAGCGATGCGAGGCCAAGGCAGCAGCAGCTTCGATGCTCCTGATTCTGCCTGGATTTGGCAAACTTTGGCAAAATGCATCATCAGAACAGTAAGAAAAGCTGGGGGCGCAGGGGTGACCTTTGCTGTTCTGCTCCCACTGAACCCCATCAGCGCTGCCGACTCTGCTCTGCGGAGGGGCTGGAGGAGCCGGGAGATGGGGCCAGAGAGCAGCAGCTCCGTGTCTGTGCTCCTTGCAGGTCCCTGCTGGACCCATTTATTTCCTAGATGGGAATGGGCCTATATATTATAAGCAGTGATACGTTAATCACGGGCAGAGGAGTCAGAAACCGGCCTGGTGATGATAAGCAAAAGTGTCTCTGCATGAGAGCTCGGCATGAATCCTGCCCTGCTCTCACTGTGGAGGCAAACACCCTTCCACTGTGGGAGCAGCTCAGGTGTCCTCACTTCCCTCATCCCACATGCCCCCTTTTCTCCATTAGAAAACCCCAATTCCATTTTTATATTTGGCTTTTGGGGGGTGCCCCACAGCATGTCGGGTCTTTCTCAGGGAGCAGCATCCCCGGGTATGCGTCAGTGGGCAGGTTTGGGAGGAGCCGTGGCAGCTTTGAACATCCCACCGCCATAGGCAGGACCCCAGGGTCCTTTCCTTCTGCATCTTTCCCCCATCGAGGTCCTTTCCTTCTGCATCTTTCCCCCATCAAACAAATCAGCTTTTCCACTGTAAAAACTTCCCAGGACTTATTGGCTTTTTAATGCTGGGGGTTACACAGCCCCCAGAGCTCAGGGACCGCATTGAATCAGTGCCAGCTGCTTGATGATACCCTGGGTGCCTGCTATCATGTGGAGCCCCCCAAACTAGATCCATGTCCAGTAACACGGAGGGAGCTGTGCTGAGCAGGGGCTTCCTGGGGTCTGCAGCACTCGGTCGCCTCATTAAATCCTTCAGAGCCTTTATCAGGGACAGACCCGTGGACTTTCTGGGCAAACGTTGATTAAAGCAAGAGCGAGCAGGAGTTGAAAGGCTAATATTATCAGTTTTAGCTCGCTGGGGTGGTGTTTGCCTGAGGTAAAACAATCCTGCAGCGGAGAGCCGTGATAAGTGATGCTGCGCCTGAGCCAGCCGGGCTGGATGGGGATGAGGATGAGGATGCGGGACCGGGGAGCAGCGGAGGGGGAAGGACGAGGGCGTTTAGATGGGAAGCGTTATCCGCAGGCGTTCGGCTGCTGTCAGCCATTTTAGCTTCCTGAATCCTATTTCCCTGGTGCTTCCAAGAGAAGCTTTTTGGGGAGTCCCCAGCTAAAACTCACATTTGCATTTAAATGGAGCTTTTTTTTTTGGTTTTAATGAGCAGGATGCATGGGAGACTTGGACTATTAGGTTTCCTTGTGGGAGAGAGTGTGGAATTCTCTCACCTTTTCCATCCCAACCCCCCCCCCCCTTCTCCCCAACCCCTTTAACGCGATGCCTGAAATTAGACATTAGAAAGAAAGGAATAGTGCGTCTTTAAGGGGAATATAATCATAAACAAATAAGTCTGGTTGCCCTTGCAGCAGAACTAATCTTCCCTCAGCTGAGCTGCGATATAGATCAGTAACAAGAGCCACGCGCAGGGGGTTCCTTTGAAATGCATAATACCTCCTCGTATAAATTGGAGTTGGTGTGATGGAGCTGTGAGATGACATATTGTGGCATGACCCCTCTCTACTGATTGTGGGTGAACCCTGCAAAGGTAAATCTAACACGGCGCACACATCAGACAATTTCATTTTCATCACCCAGGGACAAAAACATAGCAACAGAAGCTTTTCAAATGATAATCTGCATGCCAGGCGCAATAGTTCCCTGCCTCCTGCCGCCTTCTCCTCCTTTTTTTTTGCATGCTCAATTCATGATGTAGGTGAAAGGAATTAGAAATTGCTTCCAAAGTTCATTCATTCCCTTCTTCTCCTTCTTCCCCTTCTCTTCCTCCTTCTCCGGTTGCTTTTGTTCTCTCCCTCTCTCTCTTCCTCCCTTTTTCCTGCCTTTGTCTCCTCTTTTGCTTTTCTTTCTCTTATTTTTATTTTTCACTCTTCTTTCCTTTTTTCCTTCTTTTTTCCCTCCTTTTAATCTTTTCTTCTCTCCCCCCCTTTTTCTTCTTCCTCCCCCCTTTTTCTTCTTCCTCCCCCCTTTTTCTTCTTCCTCCCCCCTTTTTCTTCTTCCTCCCCCCTTTTTCTTTTTCCTCTTCCCCCTTTTTCCTCTTCCTCCCCCCCTTTTTCCTCTCCCCCCCCCTTTTTTCCCCTTTTCCCCCCCTCTTTCCCTTTTTCCCTCCTTTCTCTTTCTCCCTCTAAAAGTTCTGGCTCTAACTGATTCATTCTCCTCATCCCCTCAGGGACATTCCAGTAATAATGATTTATAGGAGCTGAAAAATCTATGCTCTTGCTGTTCCCAACTAATATCCCTCCTACCCTCCAAAAAGGGAGTTTTCTTGCAGAAGAGCTCTCTGTACAAAACCTTCTCCCCTGCCTCTCTCCACTCCCCCCTTCACCTTCCTGCACTTTTCCATTCAAGTATTAGGAGGAATCAGCCAGTTTGCATCATGCCAACCAGGAATATATCATCCTGCGCCACCCTATCTCATCTAGGACTAGTTACAGTTGACTAAAATGATGCTCTAGTTGTTCTTTGTTCTTGTCTCCGGTGGGTTTGTGTTGGGCTCCATTCTTTGGAGGCTGAGAATGGTTTAGGAAAATCCCCTTTCATGTGGTGTCTCTGATATACCATAAACTGTTCCCCCTCACGAATCAAGGTGTGTTTGCAAACCAGGTGAAATGGGAATTGTCAGTGCCCATCCAAGCACTAGAGCCAATGG
Source organism: Neopsephotus bourkii (assembly GCF_033783945.1). Taxonomy (NCBI): domain Eukaryota; kingdom Metazoa; phylum Chordata; class Aves; order Psittaciformes; family Psittacidae; genus Neopsephotus; species Neopsephotus bourkii. Next base: position 1,905,528 of record NW_026901640.1, on the reverse strand, counting down.
TGGCTTTGTCATCATGGTGGTGGTTCCGTGCCGGGGCTGAGCCCACTGAGCTCCTGTGCAAGCAATGATGTTCATTAATTGCTATGTTCATCAGCACTCTGGTAGTGCCTTGGGCTGGTTCTTTGTGGCTGTGATGCTCCAGTCTGTCCTCTCCTCCATGTAGTGGCTGCAAGGTGTTGGGGACATTTGATGTCTCTCATCTTCACCCCATGGGATAATTGTAGGGGCAGGAGGAGCAGATTTGGGGTGGCACAGGGTGGGCAGTGCAGAGCAGGGGTTCCCCTGGGTGTCCGTCTGCCTTCCTGCACTGTGCATCCCCATCTGCTTGGCTGCAGGACAGCCTTGGAGGGAACAGAGCAGGGACCCGGATGCTCAGTACCCATAGAGGTATGGAATAGCTTTGGGATAGCCCCATTCCTTGGCTGTGTCTCAGTTTCCCTGTTACTGTAGTACATTCCTGAGAGCTCTTCAATTGAATTTACAAAGTGATGTGAAAAGCTTAGCAACCTCAGAAGCCACAAGGTCTTGCTCCTTGAGGAGGGGTTTTGCAGGCACATGGAGACACCAATCCCACTTGGAAAGGAAGAGCAAATGACATGGGATTTTTATGGTGCGCTTCACATCACCCTGCTCACAATTAAATAACCCCACCTTGGCTGGCACCAACGAGCATGGGGTGCAGTGGGAAGGCTTAAATCTGCTCACAGGTAAGGGCCATCATGGGCCCCTAATCCCATCACTGCCTCCTCCTCCTGACGCCGAGTGACACAGCTATTGTACACGTAAGGCAGTGACACAGAGATGAGTTTGTCAGTTCCACCTAGTGTGACTGCCATTTTCTCCTCACAGAGGAGAGGAGTGGAATTGAAGGAGAAAAGGTCAGAAAGCCCTGGTCATCCTCTCCCCTTCTCCCACATCACTTGTTCCTCCGGATGGAAATGAGAAATGACAGGTTCCCGTGCCACTTGGGATGCAGGCAGCCCCGAGTGAAACAAAAAGGAAAGCTGGTTGGAGCAGGGGTGTATAGCAATGAATGTAGCCTGTTAATAATGCATTTCAGAGGCACGGGATCCTGGTTATTGTTCGTGGCATCTGCTAAGGCCAAAGCGACAGTGACAAGTTCTTTGATTAGAAGGAGGTCCCCACCACCTCCTCCCTCCTGGCCCTGCAGAAGGGTTTGTGCCTAAAATCCCCACTGAATGCTCTGCACGGGGGGCAGTTGGGGAAATGGCTTTTTTCTTGCCTTCTCTTTCCACTTTGGTGCAGAAATGTCTCAGCTCAGGCCCAGGAGAATCTCAGCCTGAGAGTGCTTTTCTTGCTGGCATTTGGGTTTCTTTTCCTCGTTCCTCACGCTTTGCTCAAAGGAACCACAATGATGCCATCCATCCTCCTCATGATGTCAGTGCAAGCTGGCACACCGCTTTTGAATCCCAGGGTAATGACTGAAAGCAAACAGAACCAGTGGCACATCCTTGAGTAGCCACTGACCCTGCTTTGGGCCACCTCTCCCAGGGGAGTGCTGGTGCACATGGCAACTCCTGGGAAACAGGTAGCTGCACCCACAGCAGAGGATGCTTGGGTGGTGTGGGTCAAGGCAGCAAACCATCCTGCCCACTTCTTCATGTACTTGTAACTCTTCCCCAGGTCCCCCCTGCAATATCTTTAATGGGCTGCATGGGATTTATTTCTGTTTGTTGAAGAAAGAAACTTTTTGACAGGAAACATGGGGAGAAAAATCCTATCTTTTCCTGGGGGAAAAATAAGTGCCAGTTTTGTTCATCTCTATTTCTGTGTCAATGGGGTTCTTAAAAAGAGAGATTGTGCCTGGGGTCTTCGTCTCATAGACAAAAAGCCTGATGACTGACAGCATGAATTCAGTGATTTTACTGCATTCTGGGTAAGAGGAGGAAACACAGAAACAAGAGCAAGAGAAACACACGCTGCCCAGGTTGAAACTGTTTCCCAGTGCTGTGACTTTTCCTGAGAGCTGAAATCAGCAGCATCTGGGCTGGGAGGATGTCAGCTGGCAGGGGGCAAGCTGGGCTGAAATACCCCCAGGTGTAAGCACTAAAACCTGTGTGGTGGTTAGAAGCTCAGCATAACCAGCATCAAGCCAAGGGACAGGCTCTCCTTCCCCACTGGTGGTGTTCAGATCTTCTCAGTGGGGTACCTGAGCTTGGGCAGGGTGGGGGTTTGCTGCCTTGGCTCAGCCTCAGGCTGCTGGCTTCTGGGAGAGGCCATGGGATGGTTGTGCTCTGAGTTCGTGTGCTCCTGCTGAATACTTGATGTCTCCCCTTTCTTTACACCAGATGGAGCGGCTGGAGGGGTCTTCTGTAGGTGTTTCTACCTGGTCTCCAGTAAAATGAAAGAAGCAACAGCAAATACAGTTCAGACTGGGTGTAAGAAAACCTCTTTCTAACTGATGGTGACCAAGCACTGAAAGAAGCACCAAGGTGTGAGGGAATCTCCATCCTTGGACCATTTAAAATTCATCTGAAGAAGGCCTTGAGCAGGCAGATGCTCTGTGAAGTCAGTGGCTTTCTGCAGGAGCACAGTGAACCTCCTCCTTGCTTTCCTCATCTGCTCCCCCATCACCTGTCTCTGCAGATCCAGGTTTGGAAGGTCATTTACAGCTGCATCATTTGGCAGAGTGCTCTGCTAATACATAACTGTGCTACAGGCACTCACGGGAAGGCACTTTGGCTGCAGTGCAGATTTTGGGCTGTTGTGCATGCAGGATCTGCCACTCAGCACCTCCATGTGTTCATCATCCCCTTCACACATCAGCAGCACAGTCCTTTCCTTGCCAGCGAGGATGAATAAAGCCCATGGCCAAAGCTCTGTGCTTATAGTGTTTGCTCCAGTGTGTTTTTGGGAACAGAATGACTTCTAGGTGCCTTTATTCAGTACCCAGGCTTGTTGGTGCTGGTTTCTTGACCAAAGCCAGGCTAAACTAAAGATGAGAAGCGGATGACCTGCAGCACCAAGCCAGCAGTGAACGTGCCTGAGCTATCAGAGGTCTCTATGGCAAGTCTGCTCCACAGGCAGGAACTTCTCCAACTGCTGAGCCCTCTCCCTGGGTGCTGCCATTTCCATGCTAAGCTGTATGGTTATAGATGTTAAGATAAGATGCTTTTGTTTCCCAGTTCTGAGTTACCATTTGAAGCTGATATGAGAGGCCTAAGGCTACTCTAGGAATTTGCTACAAGTTCCCACCTCCTGAACGTGGTGCCAGTCAAACAGCCTCCCTCTGCCTCAGCCTATTTACTTGCTCAGGGATCTAGTCTTAAAAGTTATTAGCAGATTAGTGGTTTCTCTTAACCTTGGGCACCAATCTCCCAAAGATACCATTGTACTTTAATAAGGTGCATTTGATAATCCTCAGATAAAGGCATTGGGGGGGGGGGGGAGGAGCACCGATTCATCTAAGGGGCACAGGCTAGGAAAGGGTTAAATTACTCATGTTTCTAAATGGCTGAACTACTGTATGTTGTAGTTTTCAACTGCAAATCATCTTTAATAGCAGACATCACGGGATGGCTCATTACATTAAGCTATTTTTCATGCTATCTCCTGTAATATCCTTTAATCCAATGCGTTTCAAATCACCTCAGGCTAAAATAAGAGACATAGCGATGTAATAGCCTAGTGTATTAGTGGGTTAATTGCCCTGTTGTACTCTCTGGTAGATATCTCTGGAATGAGTTCTATATTAATTGTAAATTGCTTAATACATTTAACTCCTTGAGCAGCTTGGGCCTCTGCTATGGCTTTAATGAAGGAGAAAACTTCAGAGCTGTCAATAGTTGTTTTGTGGTGGGCAGCACTGCAGGGTGCCCCGGTCCTTCTCTGCCAGCACCACGCATGTGCAGCAGCACCTCCGCACTGAAGGAGACTCAGCCCTCAGCTCTAAAGGGAAAACATTGCTGTTTCCTGGCAGCAGTGAAGTTCTGGAAGCAAGGTGACAGAGGGCAGGTGGAGATGGGGTCTTAGGAAGAAGTTCTTCCCTGCGAGAGTGCCCAGAGAAGCTGTGGCTGCCCCATCCCTGGCACTGCTCAAGGCCAGGCTGGATGGGGCTTGGAGCACCCTGCTCTAGTGGAAGGTGTCCCTGCCCGTGGGTTGAACTTCAAGGTCCCTTCCAGCCCAAACCAGTGTGTGATTCTGTGATGTGATTCTGTTCCAGTCCTGCAGAGCCTCGCCTCGCTCGGAGGGTGGTCACGAGGATCTGCAGAGGCAGCAGCGCTGGGACTGTGGAGACACGGTACATCCCATTGTGGCCATCCCCAAACTGGACAATCAGAGATGCTGTGGAGTTAATAAAGAGAAGGATTAAATAATACATAAGATTTCAGGCTCTCATCTTTGCCAGAGCCATGGCCAGAAAGGGAAGATGAATGAAACCCTCTGCAGCTCCGTCAGAGGATGCAGCAGCAGCAGGTCACTGACACATACAGCTCTCCAAGTATTGCCCATAAAGTGTTCTCAAATGACTTTTGCAGCACTAGGCAGACCTGCCCACAGCTTTTCTGAAGACTGGAACCTAAGTGTCACCGAGCTACTGCAGGATAATGTCACTTATTCCTTTGGATTGCTCCCAGGTTGTGTCAGGGGGTGGAATAAGGAGTAGGCATAGCAGAGGTTGGAGGGGGCTCTATTATTTGCAGGTGAGATGTTCTTGACTCATCTGGGATATTGTGGTTTTAAAAACCCTGTCACTAATGTTACTGTTGATTTAAAGGAAAGGCACAAAGGAGGAATGCTGGAAAACTCCTTTTCCTGAAGTGCCACCTATTGCTTAAAACCAGCAGCATCACGGTGGTGGTGGTGGTGAAACATAGGTCAGTGGTCTGAGTTTAACCTATGTGATAAAGAGCCCTGTCCACCTGCTCTACCTGACCTGACCTGTGCAGCTCAGCCCATTCCCCAGTGCAATGTGGCCGTGCCCCTCACGCTGGCTCTGCTACAGATGCCTTTTCTGCATCTTACATCTAAGATAAATATAATACTTGTAAAGATGCAATTCAGGAAGCCTTTTATAACACACTTAACTTTAAAAGCACTGGATCTTGAGCATATGTTTAACAGAGGAGTGTTTTAATGCTCCATTCAGCTGAAGTGTTCATGCTTTCGGTTTTGAATGGGGGGGGGTTAGATAGGGCTTTCCCACCCCAGCTTCCATGGGGAGCCCAAGCAAGGAGGCAAAGTGGGATGTGTGTATGATTCCTATGCTGGGGTGGGAACAGCAAGGCTGTCACCACACAAGCTTTCTTCACATGTTCCTGTCTGGAATTCCATGCAGGCCTCGGAGGCGGGGATTCGGCATGGCTCCATCTTCTGCAAGGAGAGATCTGAAGGCACTTGCCACCATCACATAGAGCAGCTCAGGGCTTTAGCTCTGGATTTTGGAAGCCAGCCTTCACTGTCTCACCCCTGCACCGTGCACAGTTCTGATTGTTATCAATACTCCATAAATTCACATAACTTCATATGGGATTCAAACACCCAAGTAGGCATTTCCATTGCTAGTTTGAGGCTGTTAATACTAAACACAGATGGAGACTTATTTGGTTATTACGGCCCAATAATGCTGTTTGTCCTCACTGAAGCCATGGAACGGGCAGGGGGGATGGCAATGAGGGCTCTATTTGCTCACTGGGGTAGACAAGGAGAATGGGGTCCTGCTCAGGTGAAGTTGACTAGAAATTACCCTGGCAATCAGCATCTCCTTCAGTCACCTTTGTTATGAGCACAGCAAAACCAAAAGGCTGCCTCAGAAGCACTGAGGCAATTGTTGCTGTACTGACTTCAGTGGCATTACTTCTGATTTAAACCTTGGGAAGTGAGAGGAGCCAGACACTGCGTAATTCTGCTCTAGCATCGCCTCTTCCCATTACCAGTTCCTCCCATTTACATGAATAGTTAGCTTGGGCTAGAAGAAATATCATCCCTCTGGTTTCCAACCTGATGCTAAGATACTTGTGAGGCAACCGGAATGGAAACTGCATAACCTGGGGAGGAAGGTGTCTGAATCTAAGGAGCAAGTTGTTCTTCGAAGGCAAGACACAAAGTGCTTAGACTGCTGGAAAGAAAACCCCATCAAGTCATTCTCTGTCTGTAAAAGAGGTGGTAATGCAGTCTGAGCTTAATTTTGATGGCACACTGTACTTCATAACAGTGACAACACCTTAAAACTGTAATGAAAGGGCCTGATTTATTACTGAAATAATCCATTTAGCACTCCAATAAATAAAGGGAGAAAATACAAGCGATGTTTTGGCAGAAGGGAGGGAAAAAGAGAGGAAAATGGCCTTGCACAGCAGTTTTCTGGATGTGCAGCAGGGACTGTGGCCACATGTTTTGGGCTGATTATTTTCCTGCAGACAAACATAAATGCAAAGTTAGGTCTGAGCTTTAGGCCTGGTGTGCACGCTGCTTTGTGAGATGCTTTAAAACCAGCAGCTCTGTGAGTCTGGAATGCCAGGGCTGGTTTTGACTGACAAGGGAGGGGGAGAAGGAGGGGGAATAAGATGTGAACTTGCTGCCTTACAAATATTTGGGTTTGAATATGCCCTGGTAGCTGTTATTAAGTGTAAGGCAAAGGTATTTTCTCCTCTTAATAACACGATGTTACTCCTGCAAATGTCAGCTCCTGCCTCAGTCCCTCTCCATTTCAGTGGCACTTGCCCCCAGTGAACACTGGTGGGTTTTATGCTCCCTCTATATCCCTTCAATTAATCTGTTTAATATGCTACAGGACCTGGCAGTGGCAATGGCAGTAAGAGCAACAGACTCCTCATGTGGCGGATGCTTGTGTCCTGGATGAACGCTGGAGAGGGGAGCTGCCATCTCTCTAGAGAGGAAGAAAACCTTCCTAACACAGAAGCAGTCAGTCAACAGAATGAGTCACCTGGGGACGGTGCTGCACTCTGACACTGGAAGTTTTAAGGTCACACTGGACCAAGCCTTGAGGAAAGATGCAGAAGGAATGCAAGCATGGCTTTGCAGGGTCTGCTGCTTTCAATGAGGAAAGGTACTGGTGCGACAGCAATGGTAAAGGGGTTCTGCACATCCCCAGCATCATAGACAACACAAACCCATGTCTCAGTAACATCCCCCTCCTCACTGTGCTAGGGGCCAGACTGAGAGGTGTTGGTCAAACCTTAGCACGCATAAGAACGTGCTGTGTCCCCATCTCCCAAGCCCAGCTCTCTCGGTGTTTCCATCAGCCAATGCTGCACACCACTTCTGCCATCATTTAAATGAAATGGAAAGTGTAATGGATGAAAAAAATAGGGGAGAAAAAGCAGCAAACTGCAGCCACGTGGCCCTTTTGGGGGGATATTTTGCCGTGTGGCCTCAGAGTATCCTCCCTTGGTGGCTTCATCTGGAGGCTGGAGGAATGGCTCCAGTGCTGGTGTCCCACTGCACCCTGCCCGGGCCTAATTGGCCTGTTTGTTTTGCAGTAAGTGATTCCTGCCTGTCTTGGGGTGGATTGTTTTTCACACCATTAAATGAAGTTCTGCTGTATTGATCCCTGTTTTTCCAATTTGAAGCCTGAAAAGTGATGAAGACATTTTCTTGTTTTCTCATGTACTTTTCCCTCAGTTCATTTAGGTGACCTGTCTTTAGTTCCTTGCTCTGCTTGCTGTAATTGCTTCTTCAGAGTAATGTTACACCGTCAGTGCAGTACTGCAGCTGGGGTATGTTCTTCTGGAAGGCTGAAGGAAGGCGAGGTTGAAGTCATCAACCAGTATTAACTGTGGAAGGTTTGTCACAAATGACATCTCAATAGCACTGTCTCAGCGGCTCCTGCTCAAGCCTCAGTCAAACAGTGCAGAGGATGAGGGCAGCACCATGGGACAGCTTCAACTCTTCAGGCTGCTTAACGTTTCGCTTAAGAGATGGAAACACTGTGGATCATGACTTTACTTTGGGCACAGGTATCGTTATTTGTGTCCTTTTTACCTCTGTGAAAAACCTAAATACTCCAATGTATTTAGGGATCTGGTTTTGTTTAGCACTGACCTAAGGGGTGGGTTATTTCAGAAGAGATCGATAGAGCGGGCGCTGAGCTTAGGTTTAAGTGGCAAGTTTAATTAAGGAGGGAGCAGTGGTTGCTCCAATGTAGCCTCTCTTGCAATTAATTAGAGAACAAGGTCTAAACTGAGCCCATACACACAGAAAGGTCTTCTAGTGGCTTCAGTAGGCTTCAGGACCACTCTGCTTCAACGTGTAGAGAGGGAATGAATTTCAAGTGCTTCCTGAGTGCTTCATAGCAGCACCTGGGGTACCTCTGTGCCCCGCCAGTGCTCCCAGTGTGCTCCTGTCACTCTGAAGCAAGGCAGAGTAGTCCTGAGACTCTGCAATGCTCCAGAAGAGTTTTACTCCCAGCCTTACCTGGTATTTTTGCTTCCCAGTTCACAAGGAGACACATAAAACATCCTTGTTTCACGGAACTTGTTGTTGCTTTGATTTCTTAGGGAAGTGGATTTTGGTGGCTTTGCAATAAATGATGCTGCACAGCACTTTATTTTGCTTTTCATTGCAGGAAGGGAGTAAAGCAAGTGCTAATAAAGAAGGAGAATTGGCATGCCTGTGCAAGGCTGGGGGAATGGGCCCCACCTCTAAGATGCTTCCAAAGGGAGCTCAGCTCCTTCCCTGCTGTGATGCTGCTTACAAAAGCAGTGGGGGGTGTCTGTGCACACCCGGAGTCAAGCACAGCTCAGGTAAGCTCAGGAAGAATTTATTCCCTGCTCCTGGAAACAATCCTGGAGGAGGCTGTGGAGTCTGCAGGGATCTGGAGTGCAGGAAGGCAGGTGCATCTCAGAGCACACTTATTAGGAAGATGATTATTTATTCTGCATTTCTGCTGCTATGTTATGCACACAAACCCGAATTAGGTAAGAACTTTACTGCACAAATTGTGCTTGCTTGATGCGAGCACAAAATAAAGAGGAAAAGTCTTTTCTTTGAATATCTTTTGCTCTAAATGGGTTGGAAGTGCTGAGAGAGAGGAGGTTTGGGGGGGCAGGATGTGTCTTCATGCTCTCAGCATCTACTATCATGAGGTCCCTGCTCCAACTGGCCTTCCAAAGTGTTATCACAATGCCAAGTGATGCATAATACAGATTAGAGATAAGGAAAGGGATGTAGTAGGAAAAGAAACTTGTGCCAATGTATTATTGCAAGAATAGCAAAAAAAATCCAATCTGCAGTTTGAGACCATGGTGCCACATGGATATCTGGGGGCAAATCTTGGGAATGATGTTCACCAGAGCTGAATGATGTGATGCATCTCAAAAGGGTCACTGCACCATGCATCGTAAACAGCACAAAATCTATGAACAAGGAAGGTTGCATGATTTCCTCTTTTCCCCTCCAAATGTAAAATCCCTGGGAAAAGGGGTAATTCTCAGAAATGGGTGATCTGTTCATCACCTAAGCAATAGGAGAGGATTTATTTTGAATGTTTTTTGTTGTAAACTACCTTATGCCAATTGGTGATAAAGGAGGTGAGCCTTTCAAAAACCCACTTTCATAAACCACCGTATGACCTCATAGATATGCATGGGATTTAGAAATAACATGGGTTTTAATGAAGGCACTTGAAAGGTATGGTGCCATATTGCAATTTTATGGAAGATCTTAGATTAATGAAATTAAACGTGAACTGCATTGTTTAGATGATGAACTTAAGGTCATATCTGCAGCATTTGAAAGAGAAACCTTGAGTGGAGGGTGTAGAATCATTGATTTAGACCCTGGTAGACAGCTGAATAGCAAGCACTGAAGCATGAAGGTAAATTCCCATATTTCATTGTTAGAAGGTTAGCTGGTGGCTGCCAGCTTTTCAGTGATAATCACCAACCAATTCCACCCTGTTTCAAAAAAGATTTTGCCTTTGTGTGCTCAGACACTTTTAAAACCCATTCCTGCTCAAAGCAGGGGTGCGCTGCTTAAAGAGGAGCTATTTCTGCAAAATACGGGATGGCAACGCGTTGATGCTGGCCCTGGATAGTGATGCTATTAAGTTCATTAGGATCATCAGCCATTTAAAATGCTTATAAGGAGAACAGAGACCGAGGCACCTCCTACTGGAAGTCACAACTACGGGTCCTGTTAGCTCTTTTGCTTCCTTAAGGTTTTTTATAAGACAGTGGCTCCTTTCAGGTTTAAGTAGTGTTTTCCTCCCCAGACACACACAGACAGAGGGAATAAATGCATGCCCGTGTGTTAAACTAATAGACATGAATTTGTACAACAGGAAAATTGCAAGGAATGAAATCCTCAGGCCTTAAGAATAAGTGATAATGGAATGATACTGCCAATTACTGCTGGAGAACAGTGTTGGCACAGGGAACAGCTCATGGAGATGGAAGGATGAGGGGCGGAGAAAAGATTCCCTTTTGACAGTTTGCCATTAAAGGGAATTTGTCAAGGATGTTAAAATTAGATCTAACTGGGCCAGATCCTCAGATGACATAAATCAGTCTGTAGACTTCAAACCATGATCTAGCCTCTTTGTTCTTGCTTCATCTTCATTATCTGCATCATAACACCGCCTGAAAGCTGCAATGATGCTTTAAGCTCCATTGTCTTAGCGCTGAACAAGTGCAGTGAGAGGAGGGATTTCAACACTTTCATCTGCTCTGCACCCTCTTTTATTGCTTAAAACATCCACACGTTTTAGAAAGCCTATAAAGCAAGTGGGGGAGACGGGGACCTTATCTAGGCTAAGATTTAGGCTGAGATGTTAGTATCAGACAATCCACATGGACTGACCTGCTCTCAGTGTGGGTGAGATGAGCTGCTTTCCACAATGGCAAAGTGAGTGAGTCGCCTTTAATGAGTGCTGCTGCATGCCAGAATGAGAACCCTGAAATGGGAATCCATCATCCTGCACCCAACCCTGCTGATCAGAAATACAGTAATACTTAAAGGGAACATTTAGCTTCTGGGGTGGCCTGCTAGGGTGCAGGGGTCTAGCTGGGTGCAAGAGAGGGCAAACCTGAAAAGGAAGCTCTCAGATGGGAAAAGATCCTGTACTTCCATCCATGTTCTCTTCCAGCCCAAATTTTTGGCAAGCAAAGCTAAACTCTGCCACATCATGGAAACTGAAAGCTGCCAAGTAAGGAAATTAGAGAAGAAATAATGTTGGATAATGGTTGTAAATGAGTTGTGATCACTCCTTTCATGAGGAAGTTCCTTGTTTTTTCCCTGGTGTACACCACAAACGGCTTGCACATGATTTATTTGGGTGTGTTTGGGGAGCAGAGGCAAAGGGAATAAAGTCTTAGCCATTTAAAAAGGCAGTTGGGAGATTCAGAGACAAACGGCTCATTACAATAAATGGCAGCTGTGTGTCTAAATCCCCTGGTCATCCTGGAAAACCTTGTCCCTAATCTTTACCTTGCACTCATTTCCAAATGGGGCATTGCATATCCCATTTCCAGCGTGTATCGAGGTGCAACTGGACAGGAAAGCTGGGATCACAGGGGGGACAAGCCTAGCTCTATCCCATGTGCTGCTTAATGTTCTGAGTAAGGAGAGAGGGTAATGGTACAAAGCTCTGAAATGGTACAGAGCATTTCCTGGGAAGCTGGGGAAAAAAAAGGCCAAGTCCCACAGAAGGGAAGGGAATGTGGCTCCTTGTTCCCATTCCCAGAGGTTTCTCATATGTGCAGCTCTTGGTATCCCACAGACTAACCCTGCTGTGTCCTGTTCTATGGAGCTGATTTCCGAGCTTTTAATGGATTCATAGTTTCCACCCTGTTGTAAATCTTCCAACAGATATTTTTCCAATTTGGAAAGAAACTCCTGGCCCTGGCTACTTCATGAATGCTGACCCATGAGTCTAAACAGGGAAGTTAGGGCAAGTTAAATATCAATTGATTATAAACCCCACATTAATTGACGTTGAGCAGCTCCACTAATGGAGAGGAGCTCATTACAGAGCAGTTAACCCTCCACGCATAGATATTAAATAATCAATTAGTATTTATTTAACATACAATAACCTCCCTATTAGAGCTAAATGAAAAGCCTCTTTTATGGAGGCCTTGCACAAAGTGCTGCACTGGGCTAACCTGAAGCCAGGAATTTGCATTAATAGCCTGAATCTTTGTTAACTAAGATGATTTTAACATGTGCAGTGAAAGACTAGAGGGGTTGTGTTTGTTGCACTCACTTGGCTCTACTAAGAGGCACTCAATTATAAAACTAGCCCCTGAGGCTCCATTTCAGACACCCCATGAAATATAAGTTTACCCCATCAGACTGCTCTGGGCACTGGGTTTGTTCTTCCCATATAATCACAGAATGGTCTTAGTTGGAAGGGACCTTAAAGCTCATCCAGTCCCAACCCCTGCCACGGGTGGGACCCTTTCCACTGGAGCAGCTTGCTCCAAGCCCCTGTGTCCAACCTGGCCTTGAGCACTGCCAGGGATGGGGCAGCCACAGCTTCTCTGGGCACCCTGTGCCAGCGCCTCAGCACCCTCACAGGGAAGAGCTTCTGCCTAAGAGCTCAGCTCAATCTCCCCTGTTCCCATTCCTCCTGTGCCTGTCCAGTGCAGAATGCACTCCACTGACTTATTTTGGGTGTAAAAATGCAGTTTGGACACCACGCTGCATCTTATGAGCAGAATCTTCAATTAAAACTCTTCCTAAATGATAGGAATTGTGGCATTTGAGAGCCAAAGGTAAGTCGGGTTTCTCCAGGATAAATACAGTGCATGTAGGTGTGGGGGAAAAGAAACAAGAAAGCTTTGGCAGTGTGTCCTGTGGGCTGTGCAACTCTCCCGTGGGCCTGAGGCAGCTTCCACTGCCCCTGTGTGGGGAGAAAGGCCCTGGCAGCCCCTGGAAGAGGAGAGAGCACCAGGGAGGAGCTTGGAGAGTTGCTATTCATGTGCTGCCAGCAAGATGCAGAGACCTGGTAGGTGATGGGTGAGAGTGAGACAGAGAGGCCTTTCATATGAAGTATTTTCAAATGTAAAAGAAAGAAGAACAAGGAGAGGGATGGGCAGACAGCAAGACAATATAGAAAGCAAAGAAGTGGCAGGGCTGGGTAATAGAAACAGGGCAAACTGGGGAACTCAGAAAAGGAATAGCTGAGCTAAATTGCTTCAAATGAGCCTCTCCTGCGTTATGCTCTGAGCTGCCATTTATATCTGTGTGGTGTATTGAATATTAGCAAATGGATTTGCTTCCATTTCTCTCTGGTGTAAAGAGGTGACAAGGAGGAGTATAGCAGCAATGTGGTTTTCCTTGGAGCCTCAGTGAGTTTTATATTGGGGTCTAACAGGCCCAGTGCCTATTCAGAGCTGTATCACCCCTGCCCCATGCAATGATCTGTTTTCTGGTGGGGGGAAAGCTGGGAAATGAAGCAGCTTCTCCAGAAGTCAATTTTGGTGCTCAAAGTGGAGCCAGCTCAAGAAATTGTCATTGATCCACTTCTGAACCGGGAGCAAATTTCCATACAAATAATCAGAGCTGCTGAGCCGCAGCAGTGTGTAAGGCTGTGGTGTCCCGGGGTGGGATGGGCAGGATGGAGAGAGGGAGCTGAGCGGTGCTTGGCTTTCAGGCTCCAAAAAAGCTGGCTCCTGTGAGGCTCCTGAGAAAGTATCTGGGAATGTGGCTTGGTTAAAAATCCCACAGAAACCCAGAGGAGCTCTGCCACCAGGGTGAGCCTGGAGCATGTCATGCCAGCTCCATCCCAGAGGTGTGGAAAAGCAAAGATGGAGAAGAGCAGGGTTATTCTGGAGCAGCCCTGGTGGCCTGGGGTGTTTTATACATGTGTGAAAGAGGGCCCATGTCCCCCCAGCACCTGACTGCCCCACTCCAGGGGAAGAGTCCCAAGAGTCCCAACCTCTTCTGGCTGCAGAGCAGCAATGGGAGTGAAGGGAATCTGAGGATAACACATCACCTGAATGTAATTTTACTGAGACAATGTGACTGTGTTTCAGGCCAGCTCTGCTGTTGAGTGGAAGCACACACCACCGCCTGCCTCTCCTGAAACTCACAGAGGACTTTGCTGTTTGCTGCTCACTGTGGTAGAAAGAGACCTTTGTGGTCTTTTCCCTTCAAGGACAGCACTAGTCGTTTGAGCAAGTGATGGTCACCTGTATTCACAGGTAGATGATGTATGTTTAGCACCTGCAATAAATTACTTCTTTTTCCCTTACAGCTTCTGGAAACATTCCCAGTGCCTGGCCTATTCATCAGGTTTGTTACATTCCTGCTGCTGAAAAGAGGGAAGCGCCTGGTGCTCTTAGTATTTATTAGCATGTACCACAGTGTGAGGGACTGCGTTGGGGGGGGACCCTGTTGTGAGCAGCACTGGGTAAACACAGCAGAAACGACAGTGACAGTCCTCATCACAGAGCGTTAGCAACTCAAACAGCCACGTCAGTCAAGGAATTTGAGAGCAGGGATGTAACACAAGGAAAAGGAAGAATGTGGCAGTTTGCAAACACTGAGTGAGTTGCATGATTTTTCATGGGTGTGTTCATTCTTTTAAGTATCCTGAAGGAAATGCAAATGAATTTTACCCTGGACAAGTCTGTGTGCAAGCTGGATCTGCTGGAGCTGTATGTTAGACACGTAGAGATTTCTTTCTCTTGTAGGAAGAGATAACCAAAGGGCTTTTTGAAACATGTAGGAAATTATCCAAAGCCTGTTTTGCCTAAGAGCACAGGGGATGTATTATTGAGCCCAAGGGAAGGGCAGTCTTGTGCTAATCTATTAATAATAAGCACAAGAAAGTAGTAAAACAGAAGCAGTGGAGCAAAACCAAACCTGATTATTTTGCAAGGTAGAATTTTGGGGTGATTGGAATGCACTGATGTTTCCTAAAACAACCACTTTAATCCCTCCCCACTGCAAGGGTAACATCTCAAGAAATTTAGGAAATTAGGCTAAACAGTTTCTATTATCCAGAAATTTTGCCTTAGAGAAATGATGACACAGAAGGAATTTCCTTGGGAGAGAACTGAGTAAAGGATGCTGCAGAATTCTTTTAGTTAAAGTGACTGCAGTGCTAAAAATTAATTCTGGGGCAAGACAATAAAGAAACTCATACAGGAATATTAATTCTGCTTCCAATCATGCGAGGAGTTCAGTCACTGAAGTCAGGAGTGAATTCAGTCTGTCTGGTTTCCATGGGCTATGGGGACGCTTTGCCAGTGCTATTCTTTCCTGCTAGATTTGCCTGGAACTTTTCAATGCTATTAGTGGAATCATTTCCTCTATGGAGAAGCAGCCACCTCTCCCATGCTGCTCCGTCTCTGCTGTGGGTTGTTCCATTGTACATTGTGTCTTCCCTTCATCCTCATAGGCAGCACCAAGGGCTGTGCCTGCAGGGTGTCGTTCAGTGCTTTGGCCAATTACCCAGGCACAAAATGCCCATCTGAAGCCAATCATGAAGGACAAGTCTCCTGGGGAAAACACCCTTTGAGGACTCGCCTCTGCCATAGTGCCTTCAAGGAACCAACCCACTAATTATGGGAGAGGAGTGCTGAGGTTTGTATCTTTACCTTTACATGAAGGTAAAGCAGAAAAGGAGATCCCAAGGCTGAGACCCCAGGTATGTCCCATCACTATGAGGTGCTGCTTGACCCCTTCTCTGTCTTTCTGTTCCCCATGGACACCTCCTTCCCTTCACAGGCTGCCTGTATTCCATCAGTGAGGGACTCTTAAGGCCACCTTGAAAATCCCAAGTTAAACACAAGCATGTCAAACTTCATAAGGTGTGGCTGCAAAGGATAACTAATTCCTGTCTGTAACACACTATAGAGTGCTCAGCTGGCAGGCACTGGGGCAGAGGAAAATGGTTACTTCAGCTGTATTAGAACTGCTTGTCCTCCATCCCCATGGATGGTGGCTGGCAGTGCACAGCTCCACTGATTTAAGCTCTCCAGGCTCCCATGTTGGCTCAGAGCTGCCTTACAGGACTTGGCCATAAACTGCACAGCCCAAGGAAGATGTTGCTTGTTTTCTGAAGGCCAGGATGAAATCACCCCATGCATGTCCTCTATCTACTGCCTCTCTGGGCAGGGAAAACATAAATGCCTTGCCCACCATTTTATTTATTGACTTTTCTCTGGGAAAAGCCTTTTTTTTCCCCCTAAGTACTTGTGTGTGTGTGAGCCTGTGTGGGGCAAGCGCGTGTGTGTGTGTGTTTAGGAGGTTAAAACCAATTCCTTGCTGTCAGCAAGTGATGTTACAAACCTGCTCTGACAAGGCTGGTTGTATATTTACAGTTGGTGAGAGCGAAGGCTTCATCAATCTTCACGCTTTGAAAGGGACAGGCCCGCTCCCATGAGCACCTGCTCCGGGAGAACAGCTGAACTGTGACTTTCCAGGGAGCTAGCTGTAAATTTTAGCCATTCCCCCCGCAGCCCACGCATGCTTGAGCTCTTTAACCTTCCCAGGCTGGCAGGAGTCCCAGCAATCAGTTTAGTGCAAAGACTGGGTTCTTGTTAATTAACCTTTTGTTTCCCACTGCAGGTGTTTTCAAAGTTTCTTCATGTTAAAAAGGAAGAGGGGGGAAAGGAATTCTTTGCAGAGGTGCAGCCACTCTCTTCCACTGCTCTCTATGCTCAGTGATCAAACGGGATCAGCCTTTCTTGCGTTTCCCCTCCACGGGTGTCTCTTGGATGTGTGTCGGTAACAGCGTCTGCTGGGAATCTGCATCTGCAGGAAGTGTTCCAAGTCCACTGTCATTTTGTCCTGCAAGGCCATGTTTCCCTCCTTCCTGAGGCACTTCCTTTTCCAACCCATTCCTCCTTCTCCAGTCATGCGGCTCCTCTGTGCGTTGACGTTCTGTTTAATCGGTTTGGCCTCCCGCACCCAGCCTGCCCAGCCAGGGAGGTTTGATTACAGACCCACTGAACACTCCTGTTATGGCAGCCTCCAGTCCTCCCAGAGTGCTTCTCAGGGAAAAGGAAAAACCAACCCTGCCTATGGCTCCAAACAGGCCAACCTGTGCTAAACACCGCTAAGAGTGCAGTGGGCAAGGCCAGTGAGGAGACAGAGTTTAGAAAATGATGTAGGAAAGCACAGGAGAGGATTCAGATGGATCATGCTTGGCATGTGCAGTGGTGTTTTGGTGTGTGAAAAACAGTTGGTTTACCTCCATTAGGCTGTCCTGTTGGTAAAATAAAGCTATATCCCTTTGGGAGGGAAGTATTGTCCTGTTTGATCAGTGAAATTATTAGTAGAACAAGAACCTGTTGCATCTCTCAGAAAATTCATATGTGGAAATTTATCACATGGAAAAAAAATACATTTAAGCCCCACTTAAAACAATAAAATAGATCTTTTGAGGGAAAGTTTCAGACTTTTCTGTAGAAGAGGAATAATGGTTTCTATAATTTAATAGGTGCTACATTTGGTGAGGAGTGACAGCAAATCCATTTCACATAATGATATTTTATCTCCCTTGAAATGGTCATTTTCATGAATGTCTTTTTATTGGTTCCCTTGTCCCACAAAGTGTCCAAGGTGGTGCTGCTCATCCTCAGAAGCTGAGCACATACAGAGGCAGGGATGACTCCAGAAACCTATTAATAATGGTGACACACAAAATGGGCAGGAACTGCATGACGGTTAAATGTGCTCCCTATAAATAAAGAACATTTCTACTCTGACCCTCAGGGCTGTGGCTTTTTAGCGCTTACTTTTGTAGGAGTTAAGGTGGTCACAGCTATTAAAAGCTAGAGTTAAGCTGCAAGGAAATTCAGGGGAGGATAACAGCACCTTTTCCTCTGCTGAGATGGATGGAGCATTAGCTATGAAGGTTTCCAGATTCTTAGAACCCTTGTAGTGTACCTCATATATGAACTAAAATTCACGGTTATGGTTTCATTCTGGTTGGTACTTTATGCTGATTAGAGGTAGTGACCACAATCTGTGACTGCTATTGCAGAAAATAAACTGAGTTTCAGGAAACTGAACAGAGGAATTTTTTCTTGGGAAAAACAAGCAGAAAGTTGGAAGGAAATCAGAATAAAATGGAAGGAAGTGGAAAATATACAAGGGCAGGTATCAAGAAGGCAATATATGATATTATAGTGTAATCTATACACTTGGTATGAGATGGCTGGTGACATTCACAGTCAACACAAGGTCTTTGCAGCCTTCCCTTTCATGTGCTCTGTATCCATAGAATCAAAATTGCCTGAGTTTTGCCACCCTTTGAATTCTCCCCCCTGAAGTGCCTGGTTTCCTACCTGGAGGCTCCTGGAGCCTTGTTTGCATGGAGGAACAAGGATGTGCCTACATGTGGTCCATGAAACTGCAAATTCAGAATGAAGCAAGGAGCTAAAGAAGTGACAAGATGAGCCGTTATGGGAAATGAAGGGAAGACCGTGAAAATGGTTCTAATAAATAATAAGAAATGTTGCATGGGCCAAAGGAATAATAGATCAGTGATGGAAAGACTCTAAAAGCCGCTGAGGGTTATTGATAGACACTGCGTAAGGAAAAAACCTAAAAAGAAAGAAAAACCCCTGCCAGTTTTGCCTTCATGTTCACAAAGGCAGGAGGCAGGGCACATGCCAGAGTGAAAGATAAATTTCCTTTTGCATAAAGAAGAAATATTGAAGGAAACCGAGCAGAGGTGATGGAGAAGTTAAGAGTGTTAAAAAGACCCTGAAAGCATGTGGTCCTTGTCAACCCCCTTGCAGGGTTTTTGAGCTGAGTCAGCAAATGCATGACAGATCTGTGGAGGGAAATGAGAACGTCTTTGGAGCCCAGTAATGGAGAGGTTCCTGCAAGTGTCAAGCCCAGAGGTCCCAAGAAGCCTTCCGGAAATGAAAGGTGGTGGTACAGAGGCAGGTACCTTGCATGGCCAGGAGGCCAAAGTGGGCCTTTAATCTGGGGTTGCAGTGGGGAAATAGTTAGGAGAAGTTATGAGTTTAATTAAGGAAAGCTATCAAGGATTCACAGATTGGAAGCTGTGCCAATAACGGGAAAAGAAAACTGACAGCGGCTTTCTGAGGAATGAATGCAAATCAGCCAAAAGATATAACTTGTGCCGTGGCAGGAAAGGTTGGGTATAACACAGGCAAGAAGTGTAATCTGCAGTAGAAGTGATGAGTGTGGGCTGTGCCATTTGAGCACTGGGCTGGCGGATCCTTGCAGCTGAGCTGCTTGTGAGGATGCCCATGTGCTGGCTGTGAGGAAGCGTGATGTGAAGGGACTTCAGGACACAAAGTGGGTACTGAGGTGAATTTAACCAAAGGAAGTGCAATTATAGAATCATAGAATAATTAGGGTTGGAAAGGACCTTAAGATCAAGTTCCAACGCCCCTGCCATGGGCAGGGACACCTCACACTAAACCATGCCACCCAAGGCTCTGTCCAACCTGGCCTTGAACACTGCCAGGGATGGAGCATTCACAACCTCCCTGGGCAACCCATCCCAGTGCCTCAACACCCTAACAGGAAAGAATTTCCTCCTTATATCCAATCTAAACTTCCCCTGTTTAAGTTTTAACCCATTACCTCTTGTCCTGTCACTACAGTCCCTAATGAAGAGTCCCTCCCCAGCATCCCTATAGCAGAGACAAGAGGAAGGGAACACACGGTACAAGGGTTTGAGGGTGCCTGGCCTGGCTGGGGATGAGCACGGGTGCAACCCAAGCACTGCTCAGGCAAGTTTCTGCACCAGGTTCCAATGGAAGACTTCTGATTCATGCACTCCTAATTAATTCAAGCACCCCTGAAGTAAGTAAGTGCAAGCCAAACAGCTACAGTCAGCAGTGCTGTGTCTGACTTTCCAGTGGTGAACCAGGAGGAAACTGCTCTTGTGTTTTGGGGGAAACCAGCATTGTTTTGGTTCTGTCTGGTGTCTGTTTATTTTGTATCCAAACAGCTTTAAAGCACTCATTGCCTACAGTAAGCAGGTAACAGGGACTACAGGAAGGGCTTTGCCTATTGAAACTTATGGTTTTGGGTTAGGAAAACTGCCTGGTGTTCTCCACCAGAACAAAACGGGAGCCTGGATTCTTACATGCAACCAGCCTTAAGAGCTGTGTGTCTCGCTGGTCACCTCAGACAAGCTGCTGCAGCCCATACCTGGCCCTGTCTTCTATCTTCTGCCTTCTGCCATCAGACTCGGTAACGTTTCCATGGATGAATCCGCTCCAGAAGCACTTCAGGAAGCAGCAGGGACAGGAGCTGGTGAGCGGCTGCTGGGGTGGGGAGGCCTCGAGGCTTTTGGGGCCTTCCTCTGAGCTCCAGTGCTTCTGGGCAGAGTTGGGGGCATAAATGAAGGGGGAACTGAGCCAGAGCCGCCTCACCCCAAGTGTGTTGCCCGTGAGGGAGAGCGCAGCCGCCTCAGGCAGCCATGTTGGGTGAGGAGATGTCTGCCCCGGCTGTGCTGCCCGTTGGATTCCCGTTATCCAGGACTTACTTGTATCTGCCTTTTAATTTAACTGAGTCTGTGCCTCAGAGAGAAGGAAATAAGGAAAACAGGAAGAATCCTTGAATCCCAGAATGGTTGAGATTGGAAGGAACCTTAAAGCTCATCCAGTTCCAACCCCCAGCCACAGGCATAGATACCTTCCACCAGCACAGGTTGCTCCAAGCCCCATCCAACCTTGAACTCTTGAACATCAACCTGTGGCGTGTGCTTCACTCCACTGCCGGCTTGGACCAGTGGGATGGCTGTGTCCCTGCACCCTATTGCTGACAGCTCCTCTTTGGACCACCATGGCGTCACAGAGAACACAGCGCCTACAGTAGAGGAGGCTAAACATGGCTCAGCTTCTGTGTGCATCTTAGAATAGAATCATAGAATAGTTAGGGTTGGAAAGGACCTTAATCTTCCTCAGGTAAAGCCCTGGGTGGAGGGTGACTTTGCAGGGGGGTCGTCACTTGGTGGCCATGAGGGGAACGGGGTGCTGTGAGGCGGTGTGCTAACATGGCGGCTGGACATACCCGCCCCCTGAGGCAGCTTTTGGGCGGGAAAACGCCCGCCGCCGCTCAGCGGGGCCGTGAGGGAGCCGGTGCCCACCGCCCTTCAGCCGCCCTGTGGTGAAGCCGGTGTCCGCCGCGCCTCAGCCGGGCTGTGAGGGAGCCGGTGCCCGCCTTGCCTCAGCCGGGCTGTGGTGGAGCTGGTGGCCGCCGCCCGCCGCTAGAGGCTGCTCCACACCTCATTAAATAAATAAAAACAACCGTTAATGAAGAAGCCGCTGCGAACGTGGCTTTCCGCGGCAGCATCTCGGAGCCGGGCCTCGACGGAGCCGAAGGAGCAGTGGCATGGTGGCCGCCACCTTGGGTTTCCCCCACAGGCCTTGGGTGGCTGCTCCAGACAGAGGGATCCTGACCGGGGGATTTTGACCTCGCGTTTTCCATATACCAGAAAGACACTGGGACATCTGACCAAACTTATCCTCACAAGTAAGTGCTTATGTATAACAGAAGTTTTGCTCTGGAATCCCAGCAATCCCTGGTGGCTTTACCAGGCAGAGCCTTGCAAGAAATGCATCTAAACATGCCTCAGCTTCCTTGCAAGTGTCTCCTCTCAAGAGGTTTTTCTTTGCAGGTTGAATTCCTTTGTCTCAGGGGAACAGGCACATGTGTTGATCAGGCAGCACCCAGAAATTCATCCCCATTTTCACTTGGGTTTGAAAATACCCCCAAAAACCCAACAACAAGCAAACTCTGAGATGCTGTGTTCATGTAAATAGGAGCCCTGGTGCTGCAGCAATTGCTTTGCCAGGCTGAATGCCATCAGCAAGTGTTGGTGTGCTCCTGTAACTTACACCCAGAAAACTGTGGTTGTTATTAGCCTCTGTTCTGCTGTGAGCTGCCACTCTCACAAAACAACATACAACTTCATTCAAGCATTGCTGTTGTTGTCTGCCTGGCACTTTAGGCTGCTGGGTGAGGGAAGGTTTTATAGGCTCAACGTTTACAGCAAGTAAATACCAGCATTTTTCACCAGCTTCCTTCCTCCTCTCCCCAAAGCTCTGACTTTTATTTCTGCTCCCTCTGCCCTCTTTTGCCACCAACTTGATCTTAGTAGTCTGCAAAATTATAGCCTTGTCATAAACCTGGCCTTGGGAGCTAAGGAGGGCCCCTCGCAGCCACGCGCATGGGTTCATGTGGGGTTTTATCTGGGAAGTTGGTCCAGGGGTGGTTTTCTTATTAGGATAAAGGTGGAAAACCCTCTCCATTTCCTGGAAAAGCCACTTTCTCTCTGTCAGCATCTGCCATGCTGTCTGTGCTACTATAGCAATGACAGACCAGGAGTTTACTCAAATTGCCATGTTCAGTGTCTCACAGTATTTCTTGTTTAGCCTCCCGATGCTCCTGAGAAGTTTGTAATTCTGAAGTCATTCTAAACAAGAATTAAACAGTAAAGAAGTGCTGGTATCTTCTTGTTGCAGATGGGCAGGAGATGGAACTGCATCCACACCGGGTGACTTCAGGTTGCATCTGGCCATCAGTCCTTGCCCTGAGCATGCTGCTTCCACAGCACAGAGGCACCAACTCCAGCTTCCAGCCAGGTTTTGTCCCAGGGAAGCTCAAGTACAAGATGGGTCTCGCCCCCCTGTTGCCTCTGCAAGCATTTCACACAGCAAACACTGCTCTGCTAATGCAAAGCCACAAATGAGTGAAGATGATACAGACATAGCTTGGAGGCTTCAGACTCACTTGCAAATGAACATCATTTCTCAGAGGCAAGTGTGATTCTATCTTTGTGGGTAGCCAGGAGGGGAATGGAGTCACAGATACATTATGCAGTCTTGTAAGGTGGAGGGGGGAAGAGAAGAACTGACATAGCAAATGTGAGAAATCAAAACTTGGATGTTTATTTAGGGAGACTGTAAAGGGACCATCGCCTGGGTCTGGGGAGAGGAGAGGATTTTGTGGGAAACAAAGGCACTGTCAGCTTTTGTGTCTGTTCTGGATGTTCCTAGCATTAGGCAGAGCTTACAGCTTTGCCTTTTAGTAATTTTATGGACCTGATATTTTAAGGCACCAAAGGGAACGATGATGTTCATTCGACATGTGAGATTATAAAATGGTGAAGTGTTTGCATGGCCTGGGTTGGTAATGTCTCCTTTAGAGATTTTACTGGTTTATTACCACTTGCTGGTGGAACATACCGGAAACACAGAAACAGCAGAATTATTCTCATTTATTTTGTTGCAGTTAGGTTTTTATGAAGACAGGTGTACAGATGGAAATATAGATATGCCTGAGCAACTGCAAATACAAGACAAAAATACAGGATTTTCATGCCAAAGCTGAATTCCTGCCAGTCCTTGAGTCCTTTCCTGGGACAGTTGTTTGCTGAAGAAGTGATTTGCTTTAATGGAGTATAAAGAGCATGTACTGGTATGAAGAAGACTTGTGGGCAGAGAGGAATAGATAGATCATACAGACAACATGACAGTTCATCTTTATGCAAGGTGGATTTTTGCACCTGTGAAGGAGTAGGTAGTTATTCCCTAGGGCATTTGGGAATGGAAGTCTCCCAGGCTGGATTATGTGGTAATAGCAACACGTGCACATGTATAAATACTTTTACACCTGACTGTGCATGCAATTTTGAGTAGAGGTTCCCAGGCACTTTCAGGATAAAAAAAAGACTGCTGAATTACATCTGTACTGTATGTTTCCTGTAAAACAAGGCGGCTGGGCAGTGTGATGTTTTGCTACAGTGGGTGTCCGTCTCTGTTAGCTGTGCATTGTTTGAGGGAGCAGGTTAAATTCTGCCTCTAGGTACACTCTTGTGTTTGATATGGAAATGGAGAAATCTTAGCTGATGAGGTACTGCAGGTTTGCAGCTGGGGGCAGAATTGAGCCCGTGCTTAGTACAGCCATCCAGACATCCCTTCCTCTGTTCCTTCCCTGGTTGCTCTATCTGCACTGTGAAATATTCACCTTGTTTTCCTTTTTTCTGGAAAGACCTCCTGTAGCATTTGCTGTGTTTATAGCTTTTTATGGGACTTGAAGCTCGGGAGTTTCATTGCTGCTCCATAATCAGTGCTAATTCTCCTCATTTTATGGTTTTAAAAATGTACACGCTCTGCTCTGACAAACTCTATAAAATGCCATTAGTGTGTCTTGGGATGATCGTATTTTGTTTACAGATACTGTAAACCTCTGTCTTTCTGTGGTACAATTACCAGAAAATGGATTAAAAATTAAATGAACATATTGCTTTGTTTGTTTTTACTGAAAGCTGTTCTCCAATTAGCTCCTTATTTAATCTAAGATTGCATCTGAGTTTACTGTGTGGCTTTGCCCAGTCTCTGATTCTTTCTCTGAGATAACTGGGTCAAGTTTTATTTACATTGTAATCCATGTAAACCACACTCATCTCCCTTCTAAATGCTCTTGAACCTTGTTTTGCAGTGCTGTGCCAGGCTTCAGATTGTTCCTCTTCTAACCTTCTCCGATGTTCATCTCTTCCATCACGGGCTCCTTTCTCAGCACACAGCTTTGAAAAGGTAAGAACAATTTGGGAGGCATGGCTGATACCAGCTTTGCCCAAAACACTTAATCACTGCCAAAGTAGTTATGAACCATTTGATATCCTCCCTCTTGGCATTAGCAGGGCTGTTCTCACTATGATCCCTGTCCAGCTGCTCTGTCTCTTGAGCCCATAATTTTGTGTGCTCGTGACGGCTGTTTTGAACAGAGGTTGTTTTATTTTTATATTGTCCCATTGTGTGGATTGACTTTAGAATCAGTCTTTCCATCAGCAACTGTAGATACTACTCATAACCTGGTGATCTTTACTAGAAGAGTTCTGCTCTCTGTTGGGATAGACATATCCACAGAGAAATCAGTGCAGAGGTTTGATGATCTGTCTTAAGTAGGAAAAAGAGATTGCTGCAGCAACTGTATTTGTCAGTAACCAGCTTCTGAATCACTTGTGTGAAATCACAATGAAGTTCCCAGAAATCAGCCCTTTTTGGCTGCTTATCAGAGGAAGATGCTCTGTTGTCTCCATGAAATATGCGAATGGGAACTCCAGTGACTGTAGATGACCTGAAATATATAAGCTCTATATCACACATACTGCATTTAATGCTGCTTTTCTCTTTTTAAGTAAAATGTTCCCAAGTGCTCCCAACTGGCTGATTTCTCAGTGTTCTAAGTTACTCCTTTGGCTCTCTCTGGAAAAATATACAAATATTATGATAATGATGTTCCTGGTGACTGTGACAGTGTTGAGTGACCCATCACAGTCAGATATTCTGCTGGGTTTGTGTGGCTGGTGTGAAAATGACATTCATTTAATTTGGTTAGCAGTAGTAAAATTGGTTATTGTCCATGAAAATGATAACTGGGAAATCAGTTACTGATTAAAGTAACACCAAGATCCCAACTGTCCCAGCATAGTTACAACTTGTGTGGAAAAAAATAAAATCATCATTCTTCATGACTCCTTGCCTTTTTACCTGAGAGGGATTTTCCCTTTGTGTAGTGCATTGTTCCAGAGTGGATCCTCACCCATCTTCTCTCATGGGCTATTGAAACTGGTCTGAACAGTAAATATGAAATCTGTGCTGATGTCTTTACTGCCAACACCTATTTCTTCATTTCTTTTTTGTGGTGTTGCTACCTGGATATCATATCTGACAGCCCGGGGCTTCCCCCCAGGCTTGATGATAGGTAACAACAGCACAATTAATCCAAGAACACTTTGTTCTCTACCTGCTTGGTTGGGAAGGTAGGAAACTGTCCCTAATTCTGTGTCTCTTGAATGGAAAGAAGTGCTGCTTTACTGCCACTGTCTCAACAGTCAAATGGATGTCAGAAACACTGCTCTTATGTTTACAATTAAATGTAAATATAATACCTACTTTTATAACGAGTATCAGCATTATGGCTGTGCTTACATGAAGAAGCCCAGCTGCATTCTTAGCCCTACCTATGCAGAGGCTTCACAAAACACACAGTTAAAAGAAAGTCTTGGCTGCGCTGAAGAGAATCCATCACTTGAAGGTGAGTAGAGATTCTGTAATTCACATTGCTGATGATCCCAGGTAAATTCACTGGCAGTAATGATGTTGCTCCAAGTTGACACTAAAACAGCAGAGATGAATCTGGCCCAAAGTGTCTCTCTGGTGTGTTCCTTTAGCAATTAATACCACATTTTGTCCCCATTCCTTCTGTGGAGTGCCTTTGCTGCTGTGTCTCGCAGCCCTCTGCAGGGACGCAGCTGAGGGTATTTTGCAGAGACAATGTCTGGCTTTGCGTTCATATCTCTTAGGATAGAGTACCTAGGATGCCTTTTTGGCCTATATTTCATACTGTTCTGAGTGAATAACAGGATCTGATGATTGAAATCTACTACCTGGGATCTGAAATGAATTGTTTGCTTTCTCCTGGCACGTCACGCTTCTCCATTTCCTTCCCCTTTGCACACATATACATAGGCGTGCATTCACACAAACGCACTGGGGCTTCATCATACAGCAAATTGCTTATACACATGTAAGCAAATATCTTCTCAAATCATCTCTTATCACCAAGTGGGGTGTGGTGCTTGTTGTTCAAGGGGTTGAGGTTGCCTTTCAATCTGCCAGGGCCAGCCTGACACCAAAAATAAACAGCATAAGCCTGGAACGGTTGTCACAAGGGGCAGAGAGAACTTGTCAGGCAGGAGTGTGTGAGCCGGTAAGATGATAATGTGGCATGACACTTCTGAAATGAGACACCGGTTGCCATGGTGAGGAGTCAGGAGGGACTATCTCTCCAGAGGCTGAAATAAAACATGCTTTAAATGATGTTTGATTAGAATTTAGATCATGTAACTGAGTGGCTAGCCCTTTTTTTTTTTTCTCTCCCCCTTTTTTTTCCCCTCCCTTTACTTGTTGTCATTGGCATCTTTGGCTGCTGGCAGAGTTCACTTTGGGAAGAAAGGGCTCTGGGTCTGGAGCAGCCCTGGTTGTAACCCCCCTGGCTCCACCACTTCCAGCGTGCTGAGAGGTTACTTAGTTCCATGCCCAGTCAATTATGCTCCTTGCTAACTCTGCTTGCATTTTCCACTTGAGTCCATCATAGTTGAAACCAGTTAAAAATGATTCCCTCTGTTCTGAAAAACAGTTAATCAATAACACTCTGAGAATATTTCTTGTCTTCATTTGCTTTCCCTGACCAGGCTACTCAAGGTGTCTGTCATCTTGTTAATGTATATTAAAAATACAGCCCAGCTTATGCACAGTTTCCTTCTTGGTGTCTTCATGTTAAAGGAGAATGTGTGTGTGTGTATGCGACAGTGTAAGTGGTAAAAGGAACCTGAAACCAAAAGAATTTGGGAAAATAATGCAAAACAATTGTCCTTATGGCCTTGTAAATGAAATGGGACATTTAAAAGTAATTTTAGCTTTCTCTGCAGTTCAGCAAGCAAATGCATTCTTCATGTCTTTCCCAGCAGAAATGGACAATAAAGGAGCTGGTTCTGAAGTACAGAACTTCCTGAATCTGTGGTGCTTTGTGATATATCCAGACATTTAACAGTCTTGAAGCAGGCATCTAATGCCCGGATAAAATCTGCTGAAAAACAGTAATCAGCCAATTCCAGTATGGGCAAAAGCACCAAGTTCTGCTAATTTCAGGATCACCTGAGGTTCAACTATTTATTGATGCAAATAAAGACCAAGGCTGAGATGTGCTGGGTGCTGATCAGTTGTGAGTGTAAGGTGTTAAAATACAAGGGATTTTTTTCTGGGCTGGTTGCTGGAATGAACTGAGTTCGATGACCCGCTATTGGGAGTCATCGTTAAGTCCACATTGGGCAAGTCAATGCAGAAGCATGGTGTTATTGGCAATTTTGGGGCTGAAAGGCAGAAAGTCAAAATGATTGTGGAGACTCTGTTACAGTTTGCACTGCATGGAGATACTTTGTACAGTGGTAAAATTCCTGTGGAACAGTGAACAGAGATGTGTGTGTAGCTAATAATGATATTCTTACATACACACTGCAAATTAGCTTCCCCTTTATCAGCACATTTAAATTGTGGTCATTTGCTTTGGTGATTGAAATAGTTACACCAGGGCAGTGAACGTGTGACTACAAGTACCTTTTTCTCGGCTATTAAAATCCCTATGCAAGACCATGCTGATTAGAGTTTCTATTGTGTGTATTTAGAGGAAAAAAAGACTATATAGTGGCTGTGCATGAGGCAGAGTGTATTCCAGGAGTCAGAGGATGCCCTGTAATTTATGAGAGACAAAGAGGTACATTAGATATTGTTAGAATACATAATAATCCTCTGGCAATAATTTATTCGGCTTGCAAGGTTGGGATCTCCATAATTCTTAGGTGCACTCTAATGAAGGCTGCTGATGCTTATTATATATTTTTGTGTACATTACATGTACCTGTGAATATATGGATGCTGCACTTGCCTCCTGCTACCCAACTACTCACAGAGCTGCCAGTGGGACTATATTGTATGGACCATTTGTCTAAATAGTCCAGGAGAGTGCATGAGCTGTATTGGCTTCTTGTCAGCAGTTCTTTGTAACTTTGTGCTCATAAAATCATCTTCTGCAGATTTAGCCTGGGTTTCTCACACTATCAGGTCACCCCTGGCTCTGGGGTGACACAGGCATCATGGAGTCATGGTCTTCAGCAGTACATGCTGCTTTCACTAAAGGAGAGTCCTTTCTGAAAGAGCAGCAGAGAGAGCTGAGAGTGCATGAGAACCTCCATGAAGGCAGTGTGGACTTTTGATGAGTGGCTGGCCCATACATCAAGCATGTGTCATTAGCTTGTGGAACAACAATGTGGAGGGCAGAATATGGTAGAGTGAGGGGAAGAAGCAAGGAGCACATATGAGATGAAGCAATGGGCCATATATCCTGTTCAGAAGCTTGCCCTACAGTAAAAATTCTTGGCTCCTGTAATCCAGAAGAGAGAAAAAAGTTCATATTCACAGGCAAGGGAAGTAAAAACAGAGAGAGAACTTGAGATAAGGAGCTCAGTGCTAAGAGAGCTGGATGAACTCGTAGAGGGTTGCCAACATCAGAGTAATAAGAAGAAAAACCATAGTTTTGAATGGGGAAGCCTCATCTCTCACTGTGTTTATGGGTGGTTTCCTCTGTAAGAGACTTGCACTCCTAGCAGCTTCATAATCAGGATAGGTTTCTGCTTTGCTGAATGCAGCATGTGTTCTGTTCACATGACCCTTAAGAATCAGTAACAAGGAAGGGGTTAAAATTGTTTATAGGGCTGTTTTGTGCATATTAATTAGGTATTGCTCTATTTTATCACTATAGTGCACTTTGTACAGCAGCTTTAAAAAGGCTTTAAGTAATATTTGCTATGCTTCCTGCAGTCTAATCTTCCAAATAATTTAGGTTATCCATGCCATGGAATTTACTTAACAGTGACGTAGAAATTAGCCCTGGAGTGCTGGAAGATCCCAGAGCTGCTGATTATGGTTGTCTGATAAGAGCATAGGCCTATAATGGTTTTATACAATGTTTTCATCTAATGGGTCACCTGGTTTTGAAGGC
This sequence comes from Neopsephotus bourkii, assembly GCF_033783945.1. Lineage (NCBI taxonomy): Eukaryota > Metazoa > Chordata > Aves > Psittaciformes > Psittacidae > Neopsephotus > Neopsephotus bourkii. The sequence continues at coordinate 1,876,035 of NW_026901640.1, read as the reverse complement.
AGTCAGTATTTTGATCAGAAATGTGCATTAGGAACCTCAGAGTCATAAGGAAAGCCACTCTTGCAGGCTACTTGATTTGCAAGGCTATAGTAATAACTGGCAGATTCTTGTAGCTGTCTCTGGCCTTGATGCAGGCACTATGGTAGTAGCTAGAAGTTCTTTCTTTCCCCTCCCTGATTTGGGACTGTAAAAGCTGAGGAGTTCAGTGAAGCAGCTTCTGTCAAAGCTGGGGTTGATTCTCTCTAACCTGGTGCCTAGCTGATGCTGAAGACAAAGCTCTTTTTTCACCCTGATGCTGCAGACGAGAGCTGCAGCCAGTTGTGATCCTTTGGCAGCTCTGAAGGAGGCAGATGCTTATTGTACAGGTGTTTGCAGATAAAAGGATCATGGAACCCTAATTCTCTGTGGGTTCCAGCAGGACCAGGATTTCACCCTTAGTCAAGAGTGACCTGATCTGCCTTTTCTACCTTGCTGTTAGGGTGGCTACTGGAGCCTGGTCGCAGGTGGCCTCTGAAATTCAGCGAGTTATGCCAGTTCAATCCACCTGTAGATCTCATTCTCCCATTTCAGGGTAATATTTCTTTCCATTAATTCTAGCTGTATCTATTCTTTTATTGAATCCACAATGAGGTCACTACAGAACTGGAAACCTTGATAACATGTCTCGTTGAGAGTGCTTGATTTCTGCATCTGGCTCTCTAGAATTTCCTCTGCCTATTGAACCTGAATGCATCTAATCAACTGCTGAATACAGGGTTCTGCAGGATAATTAACAACAAGCAAAGTAGGAATGATCTGGAAATTATTACACAGCTTCTTGAAGTACCTTCTATGGAAACAGATTTTTGTTGTGCTCAAACCAAGCTTCAAAACCTACACCATTCTTCCATAGGGAATTTTCCAAGCTTGCTTTTTCCCATCATCTTTCCGCACTCTCATCTTCCTTTCCTTTGGCAAAAGCACGTACCACTTCACCACAACATTTGCATGTGCTATTGTAGCACACAGCTCTTCTGATCCCACATCAGGTGTCAAATCTTTAATATGATTTCCTACATGTTTGACTAATCAATGCAGAACATCATCATGAAAGATAATTTTGCCCTCTGGCACTTCAGGGACAGGATAATGAGGCCTGGTGTTTTCCATTTTTTATTCTTCCACAAGAATCTACATTTTTTAGTCCCAGCTAATTGATTTAAGTTCATGGAGGAAGGTTTTTTTCCCCTTTCCCTTCCAGTATCTTGGATATTAATGGATTCTAGTGAGCTAGCAGAGCTGTGTGATCAGTATGTTTAGAGATTCAATATACTGCCATTGTGACCTTTCAGAAGCCAGGGGGAAAAACATTAGGCCCAGCATGTTGATCCCACATGAACACTGAAATCTCAGGCAAGCTGGAGCTTTTTGAGATGCCTGGAGACGGGAACTTTCTGCAAGAAGGGAGGTTTGTTCTCAAATCATTTACCAAACAGGAGGGAACCAAAGTCTTGCATTCCATTGAGAAGTGAGGAGATTTATGGCCTGCCTTAGGCAGCTCTGGAAGGTGGAGGGATAGAAACAGAGGCTTTCAGAAGAGACCAGGTACCCATGCATGACTCTGAAAACCTTGGTCAGTGAGCATGGCATAGCAGGGTGTGAGTGATAAACCGTGAGCACAGGCCAGATCTCGCATCTCCTTCCTTTCTGAGCAGGCTGTGAAGCTTTGGGTCTTCTGGAGGGAAGCTGGGCAGACTCCTCACTGAACATCTGTGGAGCTGAAGGAACAAGACAAAGCCTTTTCCAGTGGTAGCTGAACTCTGTCCATCTCAGCAAACCTCTGTTTTAGTCTAGACATCCCTGAAACAGTGTGAACCAGCAAGTCAAAACCTGTTCTATTTCCTGAAGCACCACTGATAGCATGGCCTGAAACATCGCCTAGTGAGTGATATTGTCCCTGTTGGCCACAAATCCACCAGATTCACTGGATGAGACCTCAAAGGGAGTATATTCCTGCTGCAGCAGGTACCTGAGGCTCTAAGAAGTATGAATTACACATGTTTTTATGAATAATTCGTGTATTTCTTCAGTATTTTACCACCATTAACTAGAGTTATTCTTGTATTAGTATATTTTTAGGGATGGCAGCAGCTCCTGACAGATTTGTTTGGGGTTTGCCCTCTTCATAAATGAAGTGGCCGATAAAATTTAATTTTTCTTCAAAGAAAAGCCTATAGCTCCTTAAATTGCTCATTTAACATCACTGAAAAGTAATACTCCACTTTGGAATGGACATCGTATTAACTTTAAAAGGCCTATTTAAAGTGACGGTTGTCAGTGAGTGAAAGCCAGATATGGTAATTTCCAGTTACAAATCAGAGTGAGGAAACTGGAGAATGGACAACCTTGTTAACACAAGCGCGACGGAGGAAGCACCAGGGTCAGAGTGCCAGCACGGGAAGGAATAAAGACACAGCACCAAAAATATGTCCTATAATTAGGGCAGCTATAAGAGTCAAGGTTGAAGATTCTTCACCATGACATGTCTGATATAGAAAAAGTGATAGCCAAGAGTAATCACTTACAGGCACTGAGCCTTAAAGGAGCAGCACTGCACTTACCCTGGCTGGGGCAAGGGAAGCCTGTAAGACAAAGAACAGGGGGCATGGGGTGACTCTGGAGCAGTGTGTATGGGGAAAGGGGAGGGAAGGAATGGAGATTTCAAGGGTCAGCACTCAAAGGGACCGAAAACTATGAAAAATGGGTCACTCATGAAGAGGTTTTTTGATCATGGCGTGGAACAGTGTGACTCGGAGAGCAGGGTGGGTTACCCTGGGTGCTGGTGGGGGTATCCGGGGTTTAGATCCAAGTGAACAGGCACAAAATCACCCTGGGGGGAATATTAAGGGAGGAAGGTGACAAGCGAGGCTGAAACAGTGTTTGTAAATGGACAGACATAGGTACACTGGGCAGCAGGAGAGCAGAACCTGGTGGTCATTCAGATGGCACAGAAAGGACCCCAGCTGCAAGCAGCAAGCAGTCAGGAGGGCACACATCCAGCTGGATGAGGTGCAGAACATGGCTGTTGTGTGGTGCAAGGTCTCTTCTCCCATTGGCAATGCTCAGAGGAAGAGCCCTTGCAGGGGGAAAAGGAGACATTTCTATTAGTGGAGGATGTCTCTGGATAATGGTTCCAGCTTCCTGGGGATCCTTTGGGATCTGTGGAAACCTTCCAGGCTTTCTGCCTTCTTTATACCCTCTTCAGCAATGGTTATATAAAAATCCCAAGGGACTGTCACAGGAGAAGCCTCCTCTGCTGCCTTCTGTATTTCTTTGGGGAGTGATCCAGTCCAGGCAGTTAATGTGGAGCGACACGGGCACATGCTTTTCTTCCTCAGTCCCTGCCTCCTCCATGCGATTCACTTAAAAGGATAAAGGAGATTCAGTTTGAACTAAGTGCATCTACCTGTCCCAAACACCATTATTTCTCTACATGAAAGTGTATTCCACATAACCCACCTCATGTTGAGCTTCCCTGTCATGCATTTTGGAGTCCTCTGGCTGGAGCAGCACTTGCTCTTTGACTCCACATTGTGAATAACCCACCACATCTCTCTGGACAAGCCCGTTCCTCACCTAGGCTCAATCATTTCTAACAGTAGTTAATGGTTCATAAGTAACAATGATGAGCCCTTAAGAGAAGGACTGTTTGACCTTGCTTTGGGCTACTGTCTCCCCTCCCATTGCTGTCACAGATTTGGTTACCTGATTTTTGCCTAATAGCTTGCAGAGCCAAACCTTCCTTCAAGGGCAGGAGGATCATCGAGCCTCCATGGACATCTTCAGCATCCATCATTTGGTTGGCAGCACTCTTGCGGTGGGTTTCAGAGGTTGAAGTGAAGCAGCTCCCCTCCTTTGCATGAACACCCTGGGAATGGAGTCGTTGTGTCACTGGACAAGGAGTTGTGTGGCAGATCAAAGTCTGAGAGTGTTCAACTTCCCATGCAGCCCCTTTGTCAGGCAGTTTATTTTGCCTTTGTCTTTGTCAACCTGTACTTAGGGATGCTAATTCGATTTTCCATTGAGAGGTGAGGATATCTATATTATTTTCCTAAAACTCCAGAGAATATTATAAATTTCTTTTTATTGCTTCCAGCCATGTTATTTAAAGTAATTAACCTTAATTTATAAATTTTTATATCAAACTGCCTTTTAACTTTTAGAACTGGCAGGAGAAGTCCATTTCCCAGGGCTCCTAATAGTTCTCCATTTAATCAAAATTCATCCATCAGATTCCAGTGTTAAATCATCTTTTAATTGGGAGTTACATTCTGGTTAATAGTTTTATAATTCGCCGCCTCTAATAGTTTTTACCACAGGGATCTACTCCATTTTTTCTCACTCTATTATTCCTGGTGTTCAGCAGGGACAGTTTAAAAACGTTCACTTCCCCTGCCTGTTCTTTGTGATCTCATTAATTCTTGCTAGCAAGTTCCCTTTCTCCTCATTACTGGAGCACAACTACCTTTATCACTAGGTGAAACCTTCCTCGTTTCTACAAGTGCTCTCCAAGTTGTGTGGGTTTTTTTTTCGTTGCCTCTTAAAAGGAAAAATAACAATCTGCAATTTATTGGAGCAAATAAGCTCGTGTGTGCTGTGCACATCCTTGGCACTTGACACCGTTGAGGTTTCAGCCTGGAGATTTTGGGGGCAAGAACCTTCTCTAACTTTGTGTTCTGATGTTTCTCACAGCCCTGACACGGTCAGGTTTTCTAGGAGGTATTTCCAGTTAAAAGTATCAATTACTAATAGTATGACAGAACAAAACAGTCCAGGAGGCATAAAAAGGAACAGACTGATGGGAATGGCAGATTTGGAGGGCATAATTTGATGCAAGCCTACATGCCTTTTGCGTAGTAAGTGCAGTTAGCTGATGTTCACCAGCAACAGGAACAGAATTGGGCCTCAGCACCTCTTAACTGCTTTGCTTCCTTGCAAATGAACTCTGCAGTGTAGCATTGTCAGCTACGCTGCATGCAGTGGCTTTGCTGGATGCAGCTGAGCAGACAGGGCAGTGCTGCTCGAGCTTGGGATCCTCCCAGAACAATAAAAGGAGCCGAGGAGAAGTAAATAGTGGTGTGGATGGGGTAGTAAAGCCAAGCTTGTCGTTGCTCAAAAAATGCCTGGAATTAGCGTAAAATTAAATGTGAAACCTTAATCCTCCAAGGGCTGATTCTCAATTTGCAGATCCACAAAACCTCTGCAAATTACCCTACCAATCCTACTGACAGTTATAGGAATATGTTATATTGACTACCCAAAGTCAGCCTCAGCAAAGGAGAGTGCATTGTAAAGTGCCGGGGTGAGAGTAAGGAAAAACAATTTCCCAGGGTTTATATCTTAGTCCCTTGGACAGTCCTGGAGAATCGTTTCATATATAACTCCCTATAAGAAAAATAGGATGGACAAGTGTAAACAGAATTATTATACAATTATAGTGGCCCTCAGAATAACTATAACACTGTCCACACTCATTTTTATGCCTCCATAAACTACCAGCACTGCAGTATTCTTTTAGCCCTTCTTTGCCCCATGCGGCAATGGAATAACTTCCCCTACTTAACATCTGCATCTGTGCAGTGATTTGATATGACAATGATTCCAAAATACTCCAGCACTTTTAATTGACTTATGTTGAGATCATATCAGCAGCCACAGACAAGATCTTATCTCATGTATGACTCCCATCCCTCCTGACTGTTACAATATTAATGGTAATAAGGATCGTTGGCATTAGTCAAGTATTAAGTCCTCAGCTGTGGTAACTACATTGAGAAGCAAGCCATAATTTCACAGACTGCTGGCCAGCCTTTCCTCTGAGTGATAAATAAATAAAGGTTTAGCTTTTTGCTGGGTACAAAATCTATGTATAGAGTTTTTATGTCTGAAACCTAGATTTCAGGATTTCTTAGGAGAAATACTACAGTAATGCAGCAGTTAAAAAGTCCCCAACACTTGCTACTGTATCTGAGGAAATTAGCATAGAAATCTAAACCAGTATTACAGCTCTTGTATGCATAGCAGGCCTGCTATTACCTCCTCTTTTGTTGCTGCTGCAAACATTTACTTGGAGAGACCTTCCTGTCAATGCATTTTTGACAGGGGTCAAAGGATTTCTGAGGGGAACTGAAAGAGAACTGGGCCTGATCTCAAGCACTGACAGCATCCACAATAGTCTGTTTACTCCTCCTGCACGCTGGAAAATCAATTAAAAGTGTTTGTGAGATGTTTTGAGGCTGCAAAAGCCCGAGATGCTCTTGACAAGGAGAATGCAAGTCTGTCTTGGGTGCAGGAAGCATTGCAGGTGGCAGTGGATGTGCTGGCTGGAGATCCTTGGGGGTTCTTTGACAGGGGTATTCAGCAAGACCTCTTGCTTCTCTTGGTCGGAGAAGAACCTGTGCAGCTTTCACTGCTGTCTTTAGATGGCAGTCCAGAGGGGGAAAATGCAGCTGGATCCAACAAAGCATCTGTGGATCAACCTCCATTGTTTTACACTGCTTTTTTAAAAAGGTCCAGGAGTGCAAATTCCCCAAAGTATTTGTTAATTTTATTATATTAAATTTTGTTATATTACAAATTCTCACAGCTTTAAGATACTCATCCCCCCCACTGCAGTTCTGATCCAGCTCTGGGCCAACAACACAAGAGGGACGTGGAGCTGCTGGAGCGAGTCCAGAGGTGGTCATGGAGCTGCTGTGAGGGCTGGAGCAGCTCTGCTCTGGAGCCAGGCTGAGAGAGCTGGGCTGGGTCAGCCTGGAGAAGAGAAGGCTCCTGAAGGGGAGACTTTAGAGCAGCTCCAGTGCCTAAAGGGGCTACAGGGAAGCTGGAGAGGGGCTTTGGACAAGGGATGTAGGGGCAGCACCAGGGGATGCTCTATCCTTTTAGGTGGTAATGCAGAAACCTCTCCAAGGCTTTACAAACTAAGGGAAAAATGCTTTGAGATTTAGTGAGATGTAGTAACTTTTTAATAGATTAGTTGAACTTTCTTGTGAAATTGTCATCTTAGAGATGGAGCTTTATGTGTGACATCCATGTGTGTAGGAGTATAAAAAAACGCCTTGGTTTTAATTTGATTATTTCAGGCTTATTTAAATGAGCATGACTTAGTTTTTGAGGGGTTTTATTGGTTTCTGCCTTTCCTGTGCAGTTTTTCATTGGAGAACTTTTTCAGCCTGTTTTTTGTTGGTTTTTTTTTTTTTTTGCATATACTGTATATCCCTTACAGAGATGGGAATTATGAGGATTTCTCTAATCATGAGTCACTGAGGATGTTGGATACTGCAAGGTTCAGGTTGTTGCTCACTGCAGAGCCTCCCAGGACTCTCTGAAAGCAGTTCTTTCTCTTTTACATCACATGATAGTGAGACCATGGGTGAAATGTCAGTGTTCTTTCTTTCCCTGTAAAACACTATGATATTACCTTCAGTCTGAAGTGTTCAGTGTTGGGAGACGTGGGTTGTGACAGTCTGTCCCCACAAAGCAGTTCAGTGTGTCCTGTCCTCTACCCTCAACTTCCCTCAGATGAATAAACCCCCTCAGATCTGGATCAGCAGCCTTGCAGACTCCTGCCCCAAATTCACATAAATCCCATCAGTGATGCAAATTAAAGATTGGTTGGACATTAAACCCAATGCCTTTACAGACACACAGTTTTAGATTTGGCCACTTAAAGTATTCATTAAGTATTTTCATTCTGTTACTCTTCACTAATGCATTTTTAAACGCGTTTCTCTTGCATCAGCCCGGTCTCCTCTTTCATGAATCCTTATCTCTGTCCTATGGGCATCTGTATCCCTGCCCTAATGTTCCAGTGCACAAGTGCTGAGCTGCTCAGAACCCTAATCATACAAAACCAGACGAGTCATTACTGAAGTGGATGAAAGAAGGCATTAAATATTGGCATAAAGGAGAAAAGATAAACTGGTACGAGAAGGTTCATCTCTATTAGCTGGAGTGTTTGGGGACACTGCAGAAATAAACCTAGGGTTATAAATACTGCCCTTGATTAGGAACCTGTGATGAAATCCAGGGAATGAACTTCTGTGCCCTGTTTAAGCCTGCATGGCTCTCAATGTGGCATCAGGGATGGTTAAAGGTGGAATGAGCTGTGTCTGGCCTGTGTACAGTAGCGCAGGATTTGAGCTCAGAGTTACACTGTTGGGCATTTACAGTCATGAAGTAAGTCAGGAAATACTGAAACTAAAGGGCATAAGTGATTTAGAAAGTGGTAAGTACCAGCACTGTGAGCTAGGAGACACTGTTTGGGGGCCAGTAGCAAGTTCTTCTTTGATGCATCAGCCCAAACACTGATGAGGGGTCATTAAGGAGCAGCTGGTGGCTGAGCAGGGTGGGGGGGGCCAGGCAGGCTGCAACCACCTGCAAACCTGCCTCCACTTCCCATCAGGGCATCTGCAGCTGTGGGTGCTTAGCAAGACCCTGAGGAAAGAAAAGAGGAGCTGGAGGGGCTGCTCCCTTTCTAGTAGGGTGAGTGGTGCCTGTGCCAGGCTGCTGCAGGATAGCGGGGCATAACCCACTTGATGCATCATTGGAAAGCACACGTGGAGCTGCTGCTATGGCTCCAAGGCTTTGGTGTGAGACCCATGCATGTGGTTCATCTGTTGGGGAAGGTAAGGCATTACTGCTTTCTTCTCTGGGATGGATAGGGATGTTGCTGTTGCAGTGTGGTGTTCCTTGCATGTGTAGCAGGCTTGCTGTGTGCTTGTGTTTGGCTTCTTGTGCTTTTGCTTGGTAGGAAGCAGCTACTGAAGGGCTTGTAAAGCTCTGATGTTTTGTTTCTCCTTCTCTGGCCTCTGGGAGTATGTTCAGAGGTGTGGGGCTGGTAGCCCTCTGCAGTGGAGTGGTCTGTGTGTCAGGGTCAGTGGCTCCTCTGGAGAAAAGGGATGAGGTGAACTTCCCAGGTGGGAAATGCCTGAAAGCTCGAAGTAAATCCATGGAACACAATTCTGTTCCCCTTTCTCGCTCAGGTGGTTTCTGAGTAGCACTTCTCTGAGCCTATGTGCTGGAGTCCACTAAATAACTGCTCCTTGGACACCAGTGTCCCTCGAGAGTCAGGGAATCAGGCAGTTGGGAAAACAGTCCTGAGCAGCGGTTCTCCCTGCCCACGTTGTGTGCTCCTGCATGCTGGGATGTAAAGCAGCCCTAAATGACAGGCAAACAAACACAAAACCCTGTCGTTTTTCATCTCTTTACTGTGCTGTGTGGGCAGAAACTCATCTGGTTGCCTGTAACAGAACGCCTGGGTGGAGAGGAACCGGGGAGGCGGTTCAAACCACTCCTCCCCTGGAGATGCTGCACTTCAGTGAATCGTTAAGGAATAATACATGGTGTAGCACTCTTGTTCTCTCTGCACGCAAACAGAGAACAACGTACTCTTGTGCATTTATTTGGGGTGAGGGATAATGGCCTTCAGAATAAACAGCAGCTGTCTGTAAAGGAAGCAGAGTGGTCTTTCTGCACTTCTCTGGCCCCAGCTGCCTGCTGGACCTCCTTCCAAACAGTGTCATTGAGGGGGGAACCCTCCCAGAACTAATCTAGTTAGAATTTACTCCTTGATTTTTGTGCCTCTTCTGTCCCCCCTTCTAGTTTTGTAGCTGTGATGCAGTATTGATCCAAAGATCTATAGGATCATACCATGGCTCCAGGTGGGTGGCAGGATTGAGGCTCGGCTTCATTTCCATCTGAATGGGACAGAAAATAATTCCACTTTCCAGCTTTTATTGCTCAGAACATTGCATTTCTCTCATTGCAGTGTATGAGAATTAGCTCTGAAGGAAAGAAATGATCCCTTCCCTTCCTTGATGTAGAGTGGAGCAGAAGGATTCAGGAAGATGTAATGTAGTCAAGCAGACAGCAAGCTCATTGCTGTTTGAATTGGGTGCAGCTGGATTGCTCTAATGAAATGGGACCTCTCAGCTGAAGTTCAAGTGGTGTTTCTGTGGATGGATGGTCCCCAGACTGCAGATTCCTTGTGTGGCTGAGACAGCTTCCTGCAGCAGTGTGGTGTGTTAAACACAGTAATAGCAGAGGAGCAGACACTTGTTCAGCTTTGATCTGGGTGTTGGTGTGATGCTGAAGGTCGAATGCCTCTGACCATCACTGTTACCCAGGCCAGCTCAGATGGGCTGTGTGAGCTGCAGTCACTTGACTGCATCACAGACTTGCTCACACCATCTGGAGCTGGCTGGCACAGCCTTTCCTCCTGCACAGCTGGAGCTCGGTCCCCACTGGGGCTCCAGAATCAGCTGTCCTTAGGCTGCATGTGTTTCCAGAATGGCTCCAGGTTATAGTAAACACTGGCCCAAAGAAACCTGATGGCTCTCTGAAACCAGGCTGCCTTGAAAGTAATGAAATGACACAGATGTGAATTTGTAGATGGGAGAGAAACCAAGGGACAGTGGAGCAAGAAAGTATGTATGTGAAGATGCAGATACCTAGTGCTGCATCTTCATCGTGATACCTCACCAGTGTGCACAGCAAATCCCTGCCAGCCTGGAGAATAAGAGATGTTTAAGCTACTTCTTGTTATCCTTTGACATCATCATCCGGGTGGCAGGGTGGTGAGTTGCCTGGTTCTTTCTTCCTCACCATAAAGATGTGTGTTGAGGAGAGCAATTGAAATGGTGACCCAGGCTGGACTTTACCCTGGACATGGCTCCTTCAATTTGCTGTCTGAATTTAGTAAATCAGAGAAGTAGTTTCCCTGCAAGAGAAGCTTGGCAACCTTCAGTCACACTTCTGCTGTATTATGTCCTGCTGAAAGAGTTTCCAGCAGTTACTTCCTGCTGAAGGGGGGAAAGGGGAGACATTCACTATCATGCCAAGGGAATAGTGCTGTCTGTACCCAGTGTCCAACCAGGGAAGGACTTCCAAAATGCAGTGGCGTACTCTGATGATAATGATAGATAATACCATTAATGTTTTAAGACTGGTTTTAGGACCACAGATCCTGGGAACTCGTTGTCAATGCCAGTGTATGTGTGTGGGAAGTAAAAAATTATCTGCAAGGCTTTAGGTTAATTTATGAAGGTTCCTGTAAGTCTGTTCCTGGCAAGATGCTAAATGTTTCTTGTATCAGAGAGATACTCTCAGGAGAATACCTGTCCTTATGAAGCATTTACTTATAACACAGAATGGATGCTGCTGCTACCTGGTGTCACTTTAGTCATGCCGTTTTACATGATAGCAGTGGGGTTTTCTTCCCCTTCTCTCCTTTCTCCTCACCCACCCATCAGGTTACAGCCTGGGCAGGTCTCTCCTGGGTGCTCATCTCATTAGCACCCTGAGCAGAGTGCTTCAGATGGGGGTGTTTGACATGCACTGACACCCAGGAACAGGATTTGTGCTTTCTGTCAATGACAAGTGGAGCAAATATTGACAGTGCCTCTCAAAGACTCCAGTTACTATTGCTCCTGTTAATTCAGGGCACAATTTATCCTCATGCCAAGGACCCGTGTTAGTCTATGCTGTTGAAACAGCTGGACTTCCCTGTTCCAGGTTTTTGATGTGGGGGTAAATTGGAGAATAAGGGACAGACTTATAAAACCAAGGATGTGTTGTGGTCATCTGTGGAGCTTTTTTACTTTTTTGGGGTCTTTTTAATCCTCATTTTCTGCTTTCCTGTTTCTTGCCTTGTGTTGGAGCACTGGTGTGTGCAAAGGTATCATACATTTTGTTCATGGAGCTTCACTGTCTGATAAATTCCGTATTAAACCATTCTGTCCTAGAGACTGAAGCACAGGCTCTGCTCCTGATGGGGATTCTGGTCCTGTGTGCCCATATCTGGGCCAGGGGCAGATGAAGTTACTGGTTTAGGTGAGGTGGTTTGCACTAGTCAAGGTGAGCCACGCTTGAAACCAGCTGGGTTGGTGTGTGGATTAGTTACTTTGTCAATTTACTTTGGTTTTGCTGCTCATTTGTGCCACTGGAAAGGGCTGAGTGCCTTGCTAAGGCCCTAAATGCTTCCTGTACCTTCTAATCTGGGATTTTGAGAAGTTGACTCTTGTTACTTCAAATTTGGAGTGGGGGGAGATGGAGCTGGATCTAGGGAGAACAAAGTAGTCATTTTCCTTCTGAAGGCAGCAAACTTCTGGGTAATGCTCTGCACATCTGTCTCTTTAAAAGACTCCTAGATTTAAAGCAGAAAAAACCCAGACGTGGGAAAAAAACCTGGATTAAACTGTCACTCATTCACAATCCATCCAGGAAACTCATCCATGCCCCTACAGGTAGCTAGTTATCCCATCAGGAATTTCATATTCTTGTCTGAATCCTGGAACACAAATTGGTCCAGCACTCCGGGTCTGCCTTGATGAGGGTCTGCTGGCACAGATGTCCCCAGCATGTGTCCCATAAGAGCCCGCTCAAATAACTGCTTCCTTCCACACAGGGATCAAAGGTTGAGATGGTCTTTCCAGAGCTTTAGCCAGGCTGTGCAAAGCATCTGCAAGCTTTAATCCCCTAACCTTTCCTTTCCTTCCCTCCCTTTTCTCTTTTTAAGGATGGTATAAATGGAGTTTAAGGGTTTATCTTTATTCTTTATAGAAACCAGCTATTACTTGTAAAGGACCCCTGGAAAAGAAAGCACAGCCTTGCCTTTATCTGAGAGACAGTTGGGTTTGGTTACTCTGGCAAGGATAAAGCCCAGAACACTTCTATGCCCTTGTGCAAATACCTAATGTTGACATCTTTGGCCAGCTGCTGTTGTGGTTTCCTCTTCCTTGATGGAAAAATCCTTGTGTGACATGGCCTCGGGGTGCCATTGTGATGTAAAGAATTAAAGTTCCATTTGAGCCATGGTCTTTCCACAATGCAAAGTTCAACACCACTGAAAGCTGATCCTATTGATCCAGTATTGGGTACTCCATGGAGATAAGTTACCTTGACACAAACATGGTATTGGCAGGAGAAGACACAGATGGTCCAGCTCCAGCCCTTGCTCACTGAATTTTACTGTGAGCAGCACCTTTCACACAGCTGTGCCAGCTTTGCTATCTTAAAGCACGTTACTTTCATGCTCATTTCAGTCCTGGCATTATCTCCAGCTTAAATAGCAATGGAAGATTTACAGCCTTGGCACAAATAAATACATAACAAGAGTTAAATGCTACACAGCCTGTTAAAACTGCAGCTGTCAGTGGCAGCAAGGAGCCTTGCTTGCTTGGAGCTGCTTTTCCTTTGCAACCCTTACTATTCAGGCTTAGCTGTATCTATTTTGTTCCTTTATTTTAAAGAACAGACTTAAGTAAAGTTTATCTGAATTTTCTAAATCTGCTTCATTAGGAAATCATCAACTGTCACCATCAGAAGTCTCTTTATTCCACACAGTTATTTCCAAGAGACTGAATATTGACTTGAAATCAGCTCTTGGGGGTCTAAGATGCGTTTAAGCACTGATGAGGATTGTTCTTGTGCTCTGAAACTGCTCCTCTAAGCAGAGCAGCTGCAGTTCCTGCTCCATGTATTAATGGTTCAGGCAAACATGACAGCGGCTGGGCAGTGGGAAGGTGAAAACTGCTATGGTAGGGACACTTGGGAGAAGCAAAGAAACCCTCTCTGGCAGGTAGGGAGGCACTTGGACAAGTGGCTTGGGAAGCTTGATCTTGGGAGTCTCCTAGTTTTCATACTGGCATTCCCAGTTTGGAGGAGAGACATACATGTGTGTGGTGGTAGTAGTTTCATCCCCTGGAGTGCCTCTTTTATCAAGCTTCTGTGTTGTTTTGGGGTATAAGGAGCTAGTAATAATCACTGGGGATGGACTGGAGGTGGGAGAGAGTTTCTGGGCTGCTTGCTTGCCTCTGTGGGAGGAATGCCCATCTGTGCACTGGGAAAATGAATCAGGAGCAAGGAAACAGCTTCTGAGACTGAATCCCAACACAGGAATGCCGTATGTGGTCTGTCTGTGCTTGAACTTTCCTTCTCCAAATGTGTCACCTTTATGACACTGGTTTGTCAGTCTTGTACTGTTGTGCCTTTTCCAGTAAGGACATGATAGTACTTAAAAATATGGCTTAAATCTTCCTCTTGGTAGAAAATCTGTCTGGAAGATGCCCTTGGGAAGAGCAAAGGGCTGGATCACAAAGGTGTTTGTGTCTGAATGGTGTTATAAATGTGATCGCTGTTTGGTGCCAGTGAGGCTGGGGGTGCCAGCAAGCTCTGTGATGGTCTGGAAAGCTTACTTGGAGTTGGGAGTTAACCTGGGGATGGGAAGTGGCACTGCCCGGTGTTCCAGGGATGCCGTGAAGAAAGATACAGGGAACACAACAGCCTTCCTTTGCTAATGTCGTGTTCAGCACTTCCTGAGCTGTGTCTGTATGGTGGGGGGGCAGCTGGTTGGGAAGGAAAAGTGTTACTACTTGTTTTGACAGTAACAACCTGCCTGGAAAGACCCTGTCATTGTGTTCTGACTGCTGCTCAGGTTATTGCAGCCTCATTAGCAAGGAGTTCCCTAATTAGCAAGAAGCTGTTAATTATGTGTGTATTGCATTACTCAGCTTTAAACATTCTTTTAGATGCTGAACATCTAGTGCATCTAGTGCGTTTCTCTTTCATGTGCCGGAAGGGAACAAATCATGAAGTGCTGTAACAGCCCTAGATCCAGCAAACCCCACAACCCCACTGCATTTCTTGGCACTAATGAACACTCCTAATGTCTTAAAACCACAATCGAATGGCAAAGACTTGGTAAGGTTAATAAGACAGTAGAACCCCCGTGTATTCAATCAGGCTCGAGAAGAGAACAAAACCCCTCCATGTTTGCTAAAATAACTTTAAAAACAACTAACATTGACTTTCCACACCTAGTGGAGACCAAATTTTCACTTGCTGCATGCCTGCTCCCCGGCATGCCCGGGCCTGTCACCGCGCCGGCGCTCCCCACGACACCGCCGCTTTGATTTTTGACTGCTGGGCAATCTTTTTCATCAGATGGAGCTGGATCGCAAGGTGGAAATGAGGTGTCCCTGCATCTTCCCACTCCTTCAGCTCACACGACTGTTTTGTGTTGAGGCCATGGGGCCGCTTCCTACTGGCCCCACCGCATGAAGCTTTGATTAGCAATTATTTCTGAGATATTAAAACCCACAATAGATGTTGCAGGGCTCTGGAGTTTCCCTGGTGATTATGAAGGGAAAGGAAAGGCTGTGGTTACAACTCGATAGTTATTTCTCCATGTCAGAATGTGAATTATTGGCATAGCCTTATGATTATATGTATATCTATACTCATGTACCAAACACGTGTGTGTTATCTGTGTCTTCATTTGCAGTGGTTAAATACTGATTTTTAGTACTTGTTATTAGGGGATAGAATCAACTGGAGCAGACAGTAGCAAGTGCTTTGTTCTCAGAGCAATGCATCTTCACCCTCACCTTTCTCTAAGTAAACTAAGATAGTAAAACTTTAGTCTTATCTTTATGAAACCATGAATAAATCCCAGAAAGGGTCAGTGTGTGCAGGTCTGATGTACAGACTGTATTGGTTCTTTTGCTGTCATTAAGCTGCATGAGGACACAGGTTGTGAATGCTCCATCCCTGGCAGTGTTCAAGGCCAGGTTGGACAGAGCCTTGGATGGCATGGTTTAGTGGGAGGTGTCCCTGCCCATAGCAGGGGGGTTGGAACTTGATGATCTTAAGGTCCTTTCCAACCCTAACTATTCTATGGTTCTATGATTCTATAATCTCTCAAATAAGGCTCTCCTCATAAGTATACATTCACTTAGTGATAGTCTTGTGAGCAGCTTATTTGCTGTTGGATGTATATGCTTAGTATCAGGTGAGCATAGTACAATGGATGTCTTTTTAGTACTGTGAACCATAGGAATATCATCTTTGTGTCTGCCTGCCTTGTGAATGCATTGCAAAAATGCCACAGAGACAGCAGTCTGGTGATAGGACAACTAGTACATTTCCCAAAAGATGCTGGCATTGGATTCTCACAGAACTGCTTAAAAACACAGTTGTGGAGCCAGGATAATCCAGAATACTGGAACACTGCTCAGTCAAAAATGTGCACTACCTTTAGCTGTCAAATAACTGAGAATTAGTAAAACATGAACTAAAACCACCTGCAAGTGCAGCAGCTGGGAGGTGCAGAGGAATCTCAGGTGAGATGTGCAGTCCTGGGGGGGACAGGGCAGGAGCCCCACTGGGAGCAGCACTTGGCACTGGGAGCCCCAGAGTATTCAAGCAGTAAATGTCCACTATTTCATAAGGGCTTTTGGGTAAGGAAACTCAACTTCCCAGTGCACGATTTCTCATGGGGTGATATTGGAGGCAAAGAAACGTTGCGGGCTTGTATCAGTGATTGCACTATAGGTTAAAATTCGTATTTGATAGCCAATATAGATGAATCACACACACAGATAGCTGCTTCTGCCGGGGTGAGTTTACAGAGGGGGTGTCTCAACGTGCAGTCACTTGTAAAGGCTTGGGAAAAAAATCTTCAACTGCACATTATCCGAGTGAGCTTCCATATTTTACCATGACACCGACTCCGAGACTCATTTCCCTGGGTTAAGTAGTGTGGGGTGAAGTATCTGCCGCTCTCCTTCTCCCTATCCATCTGCTGTGGGATTCTGGGCATTTAACCTGGAGCGCCCGCTGATGTATGACCGAATCAGGGAAAAGAGGCCGCGCTGGTTAACCCTCTCCCTTTGTAGCTGCACTTAATGAATGTCACACAGCCCCACTATAGAAATGATGGAACATCCATTCTGGCAGCAGGAACAGAGCCCACTGTGCAATGATATGGTGAAATATGCTGAAAATATTCACAGGAGCCTGGGAACATAAACCCATGATTATTTTTTTCCCTTAAATCTCAATATTTGAGCTGTTTTCCCCCCCTCTGTAATAAAAGTGCAGTTTTGAGCAGCACCTCCTTTTTTGAGGGGAAGGAAACTCTATTTCGTTTTAGTGTATCTGTATGAAATGTCTGACTTATGCTAAGCAAAATGTAATTATGTGTTCATGCAGGTCTTTTGTCTTGCTGAAAGATGTCCTGTAAATAAGATTGCAGGTCTTAATGACCCTGTCCAGTAATTCCTGGGCTAAATTCAGAGGTGATAAAAGTGGGGCAATACCTTCCTTTGCAGAAGCTATTTACGTGCAGGTGTGTTATCTGCTGGCCCAGTTCTTCTCCATTCACTCCTGAGGACCTGCTCCTTCCTGACCAAGTTACTACTCAACATCTTGGAGGCAGCATGAGTAAGCTGTGAACAGGACAGGAGCATGTAGCTGCAAAGCAGCTCTTGCCATGAAATGCAAGAGTCTAATCCTCACTCCTTTCACTATTTCATGCATCTTTCTTCACTGAAATACCTTTTCCCCCTGACTGAATACAGGCTACATCTTGCTTCTTCTCACCTGTAAACTTTGAACCCAGTCTCCTCTTTCCTTTAGGCTTCATTTGTGTTGTCAAAATCCAGCTGGAGAGAAAACCTAGTGAAACTTGCTCTTGCTTTGAGCTGCTGTACAAAACTCCAGTGTCACTTAAGCTTCCCTAAAGCACTGTGATTCATCAGCCTGATCTAAACAGAAATAAATCTGTTGTCTCCAAAAAGAGTATTCAGACTTTAGAAGGTGGTGGTTGATTTGCTTATGCTAGGCTCAGCCTCACCCTGGCAAACACTCTCAGAAACTAGGTACTAAAACTGTGTCATGATTTGCCTGCATGTTCCTGTTAAAGAGGATGCTGTGATCCGTAATGCTTTTCCTAGAATTCCTCCCTGAAGAATAGCACCAGCACCTTTGGGTGTCTGAGTGCTTTCCCGTTGGTGTACTCCTCATTTGGAAACACCATGTTTATACTGGAGCAGGGAGACCAAGAGGAGCTTGGATCTCAACCTTTGCTTCTCTGAGATAATCAGCAAACAGTGTGAATGTGTGTGTGTTCACACAACATGTGTAAATAAATGGATAAAATACTATCAGTGGGACCTTCATTTCACCCAAGCTATTGAATCATCTCGTAATAACTGCTTGTTATTAACCAAGTGGCATAATTCCAACTTAAACTTCCCCTTTGTTTACTAGAGACTTGCTGAAGAGCTTGTGCTGAATACTGAATTTTCAACCTAACTACATGTATTGCTAGCAGGATGGAATGTTTAACTCTGATCTAGAAGTAGGGGAGGAGCAAGCAAGGCATAAATCTCAGCTTGCTTTTAAAAAGGGTATTTCAGGCCTGTATTTTAAGAGAAATACCTTATGAACATGATCTGTTTAAATAGAGGATGATGAAAAAGCTGAAGGCACATTCTCTAATACTTGTACACTGTTTAAAACCTCAATTTGTTCATTTTTAACTCTCACAGATGTTCTCGGGAAGCACAGAGCTGAGTGTGTGGCTTAATGTCTGTGACCCTCAGCCTGTCAAATTAATACTGTAGCTCCAGTTGAGCCTTGACTTCTGCTCTGATGCATCAGGCAAGAATTTGGCCTGTTTTAACTGTATAGAGTGCCCAAAATACCACTTTAGCATTGATACAGGCAAATTCATGCTGACATTAATACAGCACTGTGACATCCTGTTTTTTTTGCTGAGTTAAATGGGGAAAATATGCCATTTGTGGAGCCTGTAGTAAGAGTCTTAGGTGTTACTTGGATGAAATGTTTTAGCATTCCTGTTTAACATCAGGGAGATGAAATAGTACTTGTATTAAGAAGTTAATGGTAAGCAGCCAAGCTTTAGGGACAGGGTTGTACCTGGATAACTCGTGTTGCCAGTGCAAGGAACACAGGGTATACAGCCCAGGGGTGTGGGCAGGGAGTGAGCCTGGCAATTCTGTGTGTGCAAAACTAGGGGGGACAGAATATCCCCCTTTTTCTACAAGCTGTAAAACCACTGGACAGGAGCTGGAGCTGCTTTGGGCAGGATATTTGCTGTAGTTTCCAGGCAATATTCCAGCTTGTCAGATGGAGGGAAGGGAGGTGATGCTTTGCATGAACTGTCCTCCTAGAAGGTTACACGCTTTCCTTCCCCCAGCCAGGCCCCAAAGTTGGGTGTTTCTTATGTGATGACTGGAGGCTCCAAAGTATGAATGATTGCACTGTCTGCAGCTCAGGGCAAGAGCAACTGTGCTCTGGACATGAACCTGCTTATTGCTGGTCAGCAATTCAGGTAAAAGGGGGATTATTGTCTTAGTATTTCTCCCTCTTTTCTTCCCTCCCTTGCCTAACACACATAATAAAACAGGCTGTTTCTGCTATAGGGAAAAGGACTAATTTCCTTTTATCAACTGGCATAATCAGGATGTTCTGTGAGCTGCTAGTGCTCAGTTTGTGATGACTCAAAACACATCTTCTTGCAGCTTCTGCAGAGCTCAGAAAAGGTGAGAGCAAGTTGTTAATCACAGATGCTGCTGTACATCTTAATACATGCAATCAAATGAGGATGGAAAGGTGGATGTGGCTTTGAGGCTGAAGGAGTGTCAAAGTGCAGCATGAGGAGAGTGAAGCTCCTGATGGAGCTGGGCTGCTGACAGTTCTCTACTGAAATGAGAAAAGGGAAGTAAAGGCATCTCAATAAATTCATTAGGTGTTTAAATGATGCTGTTAATCCTTTCTGTAAACAGCACTTGAACAATGAACTGTACCTGCTCTTTTTGTTCCCAAATACTCTTCTCTTCTGTTCCCTTTCCCATGTGGAGAACCACCAACCTGATTAATCTGTTAAATGAAGCAGATCCCACTGCTGTCTCTGCATATGACTGCTTCCTGATGGTATGTGAGCAACTTTCATGTTATCAGTTATGACCATCCTCCAACCTCCTAACCCAGAATATGTGTATTTTAAGGACACTGTGCTGCATGATAGAGGGTAACTGCATCCCTCAGATTTTGGGTTCTTAGTCTTCAGAACTGTGTGTTTCTTTATAAGTCTTCAACTTTTGTAGTCCCTCAATGCTCTGTGTCCTCGTCTCCCTGTGCAGTCTTTGTTTTACCCTCCTCTGGCACAACTCTGTATAGGACCAGTCATGTACAGGCTTGCTCCTGGACTCCCATACCACTCTCCTCACCCCAGCCAGGCTTGACAGAATGGGTGCCCCAAGATAAATAGGCACCTTCTGCATGGAGCTGAAAATCGAACTGTCCCCGTGCTCATCTGGAGCTGAATAGATTGTCAGAGAGCCTGGGGACAAGGAGGGCGTTAGGGGGGCAGTGCTGTGGTGCAGTGTCCTTCTGCAAGAGGGGATGCAGGGACAGCATCAGCCATGGTGAGCTGTGGACCTGATGATTGGTGTCTGCAGCAGCACCTAAGAGCCAAAGCTGCTGCACCACAGCACATGTGGCCCGGTGGTGGTGCACAGGAGAGGGCAAGAAGGGCTGGGGGAGGAGGGGAGAGGCATTGCATATAAATCATTATTGGCGACCATCTCAGCTCTTGAGCCAGGCTGTCGCTTGCTGCTGCTCGTGCTGCAGCCCAGACATAAATCATAATTCCCCTACAATAGATCCTTTTGCAGCCGCCATCAGGAAAAGTGTGTTGGTTTTATCGATTTTTTGACACCGGGGCCCTGGCAACGGCCGCTCTGAATCATTATGAAATGAAACTGATTAGGAATTCATGGAATACTAAATAAACTTTACGAGCCCGTTGTAAGTTTTTTGATGCATGGGGAGCGGAAAATGAAAACTAATGATATAAAAATTACACAGCGTGCTGAGTATTATTATACTGCTATTGATTTGTTTCAAACTGTACATCAAAATCGAAGTGTGCCGGGTGTGCTTGGCTGCAAGGCTGATGCTCAAAAGCTTTGGAGGGTGGTTTTAATGCTGGCTCCAGCATTTTTTGCCAGGCAGAGACAGTTTAGGGCCACTACAGGATAACTGAAGTGCTCCCTGCACCTGCCTGTCCCTCTGCAGCCACCCTTTGCATGGTTATCACCCACTTTATTCTCCTGTTTGCATGCAGACTCTCACGAGACAAACATATATTGATGAGGGTTTTAGCCTAAGTGGATAAGTCCCCCCCTTCACACACACACACTTCTGCTCTAGGGAATTTTACTCCTGTTCCTTAATAGCCAACACTGTGAGAGAAGCCCAAGACACTTGACAAACATTAATGCAAAACTGCACAAAGGGATCATTTGTTCTGCCACTGACTGCAGCCACCTCGGCACTGAAGGGCACCAGCTGGTTAGAAGCTGCCCATCACTGTGGGGCAAGAAGGGATAACTTAGTGCTTTTTAAACTTTCCCTTCTATAAATAGACAATTTGTAACATGATCATAATAGCCCTGGCCAGACTTAAAATCAATGGGAATAATGAGTAGAATTGGTGTGATCTATTCACTTCCTATTTACTATTTTTTGACAGTGGAATTTAACAAAATTAAGGAGAAAATAAAAAACTAAAGGCTGGGATTGTTTCAGTGTAGCCTTGAGACAAACTGCTGAGTAAGAGGAGAGAGTGTGTGTTAGATGTTTTGCTGTGGTGTCATTGCATGGGTTTGTTGAAATAAGGATTCTCATGCTGAGCTTCCCAGGCCAGACCAGGAGGGTTCAGCCCTGGCTCTGTATCTTCCAATGCTGCTGCAGCTCATTCTGCTGTCACTTCCTTTACAGGGAAAACCTGCTTTTAACTAACTAGCTTGGTACTTCATGGGATCTGTTCTGCTTGGGTCTCATGTGGGGCATCTGGGGTGATCCTGCCCCTCGTGAGCACAGCTGGTGCAGGGCTGTTGGGAAGATGCTTCATCAGAGGGCTTTCGGGATCTCTGGAAGTGAAGTCATGTGGAAAAGCAAGAGCCATTCCTGTAAGCAGGTGAATGTACCATGGGGGCTGGTAGTGATGGCCTTGGCTCCTGGAGGGCAGGCAGATGGGGTCTTCTGGGGGTACAACTGCTGCTGTAGCATCATCTGGCAGCTCAGCTGTGCTCTAATGCAGGCGACTTCAGAGGCTGCTCCTGTGTCAGCTCTATTGTCAGCTACCAGTGCTGATGATCATCTCTGGCCTAAGCATATTGACTGTAAATGAAAATGTAATACTGGTGAGTAGGAAGAAAATCCAACAGAATCAAGAACAAGAGAGGAAGAGAAAATTTAAGCAACTGGAAATAAGCTGCTGATCCACAGAGGGCTAAGCTGCCATGTTCCTCAGTAGTCTCCTGAGACTACACTTGGCTGTAAGTAAGCCTTGTGCAGCTCCTCCTGTATCACTGATGAATTGGGATCTCCCTGCTGCTGGCTGTTTATCAAGCATCAGTCTGTACACTATGGCCTCCAGTTTGGGGTATTTGAAGCCATGTGGGTTCTTCACTGTACAAATGGGTTGTCTGGGGCTCCTTTCCATTCCTGAGTATACAGAGAACTGAGCATGCTGAGCATTCCCAGTGGATGCTGGTACACTTTGGGCCAGGAAGTTTTTGATTAGGGGAACTATCTGTGGCCATGGTGGTGTTGTCCAGCATTCCACTCTCTACCTTTCCTCTTAAATGTGGGCTGGATAGAAAGAAACTTTTATATTCAAATAGTCCTGGAAATTCTGCTCAATGAGTTTGAAAAGAAATCTGGGGGTAACACTGAGCATCCCTATTTATTTGGAAGAATAAAAACCATCAGGGAATGCTGCTTCAAATGGGAGGTCCTGCTTCTCTTCCATGTCTGAGCAGTTTACCGGGGTATAAAAATAGTCGTGCTCTTTTTAGCCATTGAATATGAACATACCACGTGTTGAAGTGCAAACAGCTTTAGTGTTTTCCAGTAGACTGGAAGATGTGCTTAAGTGTCACAGACCTCATGTACCTGCAGCTCTGAGTGATCAAGGCTTAGTTCAAGGAACAGCAGCTCTTGTATGGAGGGAGAATTCTTCTCCTCCCAAGTCCTCACTGGTCCCAGGTTGCCACAGAGTCCTGTGATTTCCTTGGCAGCTGTGGATTTGGTACAATAATCTGTGTCTATTTAGATATTTTTCCTGATGTAAAGAGGGAATCATCTCCAGTGGAGCTAGTTTTCCTCTTGTTCCTACACCATGTGCAACAGCAGCGTCCGCTTTATGTGGCCTGTCAGTGTGCAAGTGCGTGCGCTGGGGAGTTTCCTAAGATATGTATATTGAATTTAGATTTGTGCTCTTAGTACCTTCACTCATTCATTCAGAGCCATATTGACTACATAAATTGAGTGTTACAAGTAAGAGAGAGTTTAGCCATTATTTTCTCAGTGATTTGATTTAATGGCCTGGGTGTTTTGGCCATTACTTCTGCCTTTTCATTTGCATGGCTTCTTGCCTCTGCTCATTAGCATGAGGTTTATATTTGCCATTGAACCCCCCCCCCCCCTTTGGAAAGCTGAATTTTTCATGATTAAATAAATCTGTGTCTATCTTCTGTGGACAGACAAACACACATATATACAGGACTATATATACACTATACATAGGTTTTTCTTTCTCCCTGATTGTACGGAGTTAAATGCAGCTGTCTGTCTGACAGGAATATTGTGTACTGTATGGGGAGTGATATACAGGTCAGTATATTACTGATGAATAAAAGTTTCCTCCTAAGGCAGCTGCTGCAGATTACTTAGTGCTTGACATGGCGTGTCTTTGTGTCACTGTTACCGGGTGAAATTAAATCAGAACAGGAAAATATTAATTTAAAGTAGGGGATAGAGGCCGCTCACTTCCAATTACTCTCTACCCTGTCAGCTTTCTATGGGCGCAAACAAGGAAGGAGGCTGGATTAATTGCTTTGGACTCTGCCCCACTACAGGCCCAATTATAGAAACATATTGGCTCCCAGCACTATTATATACACTGCTGTGCAGGAAATTGTGTGAAATTTTAACGGATTTCAGATGTAATAATAGAGAACACGACTCAGGACAGCATTAGCAGGCTGGGTGGAATCTTTACGGATGGGTTAAGGTTAAGCTGTTTGGGGGTCCTTTGTGTATTAAAGGATCATCTGGTTAACCCATGTACTGGGAGCTTTTGATACTGGCCTGGGAGCAAACAGAATAAAAACATTCATCCTCTGACGACAAGGAGCTAAATCCTCAGTCGGAACGGGGGCAGAAACACGCAGCGTGAGGGTGGAGAGCGCAAGGCTTCTGTGTGGGGGCTAGGGGGGAGATGTGGGAACCTCTCCGATGGCATTAAACACATTGGTGTTTCGAGATACTGTATAGAAACCTGGCTACTGTCTGCTTTTGTGTGAGACTCACATGAAAGCCCAGCTCAGAACAGAGAGCGCTAATACAAAGTGAGTAACACAGACATCTTAAATGCTCCTTGGATAATTGTTTCAATACCAGTTGTAGCAGGAACAGGTTTCAGTTCAACTGGTCAGTTTAAATTTGTTTAACTTTTTGTTCCTCTTCCTGAGCTAAGAATTCTACCTGTCTCATTCTTTTTTTGTGTGTTTGAACCCACATGTTGAAGGCACTTTGTGTGTGTCTCCCTCTTCTAAACATCATAGTTTGACTTGCTGTGGCCACAATACAGGACTTCCTCCAAACAGAGCAACTCTCAATGTACGGTCAGATTACTGTGCCCCTCTGTTTGTCCATGTACACGCATGATGTGTGCACATCAGGTGTAATTTTGACACGCAAAATAGGAAAATGCAGAGCCCTGTAAGTGCATGAAGTGCATGTTAATTCCTGCCCAACTGCTTCTTGAAGTATCCAGAGAGGGGCCTGAGCTGATTGTAGGAGTCCAAAAGCAGGAGGGGTGAAGCACTGAATTTATGATGTTTGGGCTAGGAAATCTATTTTAGCTCTCTTTAACTGATTGTCTTGTAACCATGTGTGTTATGAGTGGCGAGCAGTGTATATGGATCTCGGGAGACACACGTGCAGGATCTTATTCACGAGCAGATGACAGTGTGAAAATCCTGTTGGCATTGAAGGCGTGATGATACAGTGAGCTGGGGAGGAGGGAGGTGTGGGGGAGGCTGAAGTGGTCCAGCTTAGCCTGAGTGGTTTCTGTCTCTTTGGTAGAGAATCAGAATCCCAGACGGGTTTGGGTTTGGAGGGGACCTTAAAGCTCATCCAGTTCCAACCCCCTGCCATGGGCAGGGACACCTTTCACTAGAGCAGGTTGCTCCAAGCCCCGTACAAACTGGCCTCCAGAATTCTGGAGGTGTTAATGCCAAAGGTCTGTTGAGTCTGCTAATGGCAGATCTCACTGCTGGCATTGTCTGTCCCAACCTGGGAACTGGTATTGACCTAAAAACCTTTGGTATTGACCTGTTCTGATAGGGTTTTAAATGGTGCTTCCAGAAGCCTGGTAGCTCCATAGCAGTGTGTTGGGACACAGGTTTTAAACTGACTGATCAGGTCCTTGACATTTCTTTGTAGGAGCTTGATAGAATTAGCTGTTGGAGATTTTAGGGGGAAAAAAAGGCTTTTAAAGCACAAGAGATTAATTCACCACTGATCTTTTGAACAGAAAGACATAAAAGGTGCCTGTGGAACTGCAGCAGCACAGAGAGGGTTAACATCTGCTCTGTTGATTTTTTGACCAGGGCCCATGGTTTTACTACAGCAGTAAAGTCACTTTCCTTTTATGTTTAAAAGCGAGCAAGGAAAAAGTGCAATTACAAAGACAACTGAAATCTTCACTGGTACCACCAAGGTAATCAGTTCAATTGATTTTATTTTTTTCCCCCTAGCCAGAAAAGTATCTAAAGTTAAATTCTATCTGTGATTTTATATGGAAAAAAAAATTATCTGTCCTCTGAAATGCTTTCTGGTTTTTCAAATGCTCCATTTTATTTGCCCTATAAATGCAAACTTATAAAATGCGATAAGGGATCTGTCTCTTCTCCCTGCACAGACAAGACCTGAGGAAGCTGCTGCTATTCCTGCATGGCTGCCAGTTGCACAGACAGATATCACTCCATTAGTCATTAGCATCTAAATCATTCCACTTCTCATTCAGGTTTACTGGGCTGTGATGGCTACTAGATTCATAGGACACCTGAGCCAGGTCTTTTGTACAAGGTCTCATGGAGCAATTGATTGTAAAAAGACAGCAGGAGAGAAACCACTGGTTTCTGTGCCTTTTGAACAGGGAGGATGGGCTGTGCTACGGTGGCTTCGCTCTATGAATTATTAAAGTGTCTTTTTACTGGAATATGGTACAAGGGTTGGATTTGTGCTGTGCACACTAGTACAACAGCCTCATGCATAAACTGTGGGGGTTTTGGGGGGAATTAACAACCATCGAGCCAAAACCCACTTAATTTTCAAGGGTGCTTTAGGATCCCTTGTACTGGAGCATGTGAGCATCTCCTCACCGTCTTCCCTGGAGTGGAAGGGGAATGGAGACAAAGGAGCTTTATGGTGGAGCAGCTCCATGAGAGTTCTGCTCTTGGGGTATTATAGTTAACGTTGTAGTTAAACTTGGAAATAAGGCTTTTCTCCCACAAAGAACATGGAACAGACTTCAACATCTAGTGTGAATGATTCAGCGGCTGCTGCAGCACAGGGTAATGTGTTAATATGGCTTTAAAATACTGGGAGAATTCAGTGGAGTTTAATACCAAAGTACTGAGGAAAGGGAAAGGTTTGTCAGTCGTGTGATTTGTTTTCCCCACAAGAAATGAAACAGTACAAAACATTGGCCTATTTTTTCCTGTGTAGTAAAAATGTCCTTTGCTAGGGTGGAAGAGGAAAAGCCAAAGAGGTGTTTTAAGCACTAACTCCAAATGCAACAGACTCAAATCTCATAAATGGAAAGCTTATTTGGGAGATTCTTTTAGGTTTGCCTTGATTTGTGCATTGAGGAGAAGGTGGTGCAGGGCTGAAGCTTATCTCCTGTGTTGGAGTTTATTGCCAGGTAGAACTGGTCTAAATGCAAAACTGACTCCTTGGGGAGTGTCACTTTGGGAAATGGTGAGACCCTCTGGAGCAGCTGGACTGGGCAGTCCCTGTGATGCCCTATCCCAGTGGGTTTTATAACACATATTCGGGGGTTAGAAGATGCCTTTCGTGTTGAGGTCTACAAAAGTACTCTTCCTGGAGCTTTACAAGACAGGGAGAAAAGGAAATGAAAGTGGAAAGCAATCTAAGAGCTGTTACAGAGCACTTGCTGGCAAGGAGTTGGGTAAAATCCAGGAGAAGAGGATATAATGCCCACCACTTGTTTGGTTTTACTTCATGGTTTTTAAAGGAAGCAGCTGACTTTCTGTGCATATGTTGGTTTGGGGTTGACCCTTCCAGCATCAGTGTACCATTCCCATTGCCTACAACCCATGTATTACAAGCAAGCTCCCATAAATTTCTGGCAACAGTATCGTTCCCAAGCCCTCAGGTTAGAGGGATCTTTAGTCACTTTGGATTGGACTGGATTTGAAAATAGGTCCCTAAGGTGAAGGGCCACTGTATCAAACCAGTAAATCATGTGTTATACCAACTCCTAATAATGAATGAAGTGCCATTTCATACAATACCTAAGTTAGGATTTTATTGATTAACTCTCATCTTGGTGTTCCACCCAAATCTAAGATATATTGCCTGCTGTAATTTTTACATTAGCTGTCAAATTCATCTTGTCTTCCCAGGGTTATGATGTGTACAGAGCAGACAATAAAAACCATCACAGTTTGGTGTTTATCTAATGAATATACACAGGCCAGAAAGATTAATAATGGTTTGATAGGCAGAGCCAAGAGGCAGGAAATAGCTGGGGACTGTGATTTCAGATCAGAGGAGGAAGCACACACTTGTCTCACCCCTCACCTCCCCTGCGAGGCACTACTGTGTGACACCAGCCTCGAAGCAAAGATGATGGTGTTTTGGTGCAGTGACTGCTGCAAGTAAACACTGGATGAATGCTCTGATTTGCTGAAGCTTTTTCCTGGTGCTGATCCTGGATCCAAATGACCCCATGTGCACAGACACATCATCCTGGCTTTCCTGTCCTCGGGAAATAATTGTTCTGAGGATCTCCACCCGTACATATTTTCTGATTAGTAAATACCTGGGGGTCCCCCAGTCTTGGAGCAGAGTCACTGGTAATGCTTCCCTAATCCAAAGCCTGATTCCCCCCAGTGTCCTACCGCTGCCTTTGCATTTTTGTATGGCCCTTAAGGCAGAGGTCGCAGCCTCTGGGAACGGGAGAGGGAGCCCTTACCCCAGGCATGGTTCTGGCCACTGCTGTCCCCAGAGGCTGGGATACCCTTCTTTGCCCAGGGGCAGCAGGAGGCTTTGCCTCTGGGTGCTGGCAGGGGGGAGAGAGGCTCCCTTGCTTGAAGCTCATGGGATTCAGCCTTAAATCCCTCTGTGCTTTGGTTTTCCCATCTATAAAGCAGAGAGATTTGTGGCTCTCCAGGAGGAGGGGCACAGAGAAGGTTTGATATATGTTTGTTGGAGTATGGGGATAAAAGGCACTGTGGACTGAGCACAACCTGGGCCTGCATGCTTCAGTTCCTGCCAGAGGAGCTGGCCGAAGCTTGGGTGTAGGGATGTGGAGTAGGAGAGGTTTGTGTTCCTGCTGCTGGGAGCCAGAGCTCAGCCACCGTGTGTGATGCTGCAGGTTTTTGTTAGGTAAATATGTGCTGTGCTGCCGGCTGGGGCCTGCCTGGAATATAATGAGCATTAAAGAAAGGAGGGAATGCTGAGGGGGAAAACCAGGGGAGGCAAAGCCGTTCCTTGCTGTGTGTGTGCAGGCTCAGGCTGACCTTACCAGGGTCTGGAGGCGGGTGGCTCAGAGCTGCTGGTCACCCGCTGTTCCTGCTAGCCACGGCTTGGCAGCTGGGCCCTCCTTCATCATCCTGACCTAGCAATGCCTTTGTCAGCTGTGTACTCTGCTGCAGTTTGAATTGTGAGCTCCTCAGGGCAAGGACTTTTTCCTCTGCCCTGTTCTTTCCTACAGCAGGAGGAGCAGCAGAGCCCGGCCTGAGTTTGCTGTGATGTTCTCCAGGTGACTTTTCCAAGCTTCCCATGCCCTTGAGTTCTCCAACCCGATTTAGTGCATGTCACACATTTCACCTGTACATCCCAACCAACCATCATCTAAACAAGTAGTCAGATTATAACCTGTTGAAAAATCTATTTATTAGGAGAGATTAATGAAGCCTCAAACCTTCCTTGCTTCCTTTCCCCCCTTCCTTCCCCTTCGGTCAGTGTTTGTTTGCATTTTCCTTTTATACAACTCGGCATGAAACAGTAACACATTACAGCACAAAGCAATACACCACTTATCTAATCTTGAATGTAATATGGGATAGACAGTCTGTGTAGAGGCGGACTGCCACAGAATACATGCAGCAAGAGCTGGCTGGGGAAGGACAATAGATTGCTGCAGATATGGATTGAGTTAGACAATTGAAGCAATTATACTATTCCGGAGACTTCAATGAGACTGGAGAGTATTGCCTGAGCTCTGGTACAAGTAATCAGCATTCCTATTCATCTCAGCCCCATCCTGCCTGCGAGGCGGCTGTGCTGTGCTGTGCTCCTCACCACTTGTGGTCCACAGACAATGCCCTGGCACGCTTTGCGTGAGCCATCTCACAGGTTTTACTCTTTGTCCTGGTCAGAATTTTAAACTCGTTAATCGTGTCTTTATTTTGTGCCCCTGTTTACATGTGTCATGTCACTGCATTTGGATGAGGGATATTTTGGGGTCTTCCATTTAAATGTTGTTTGGTTCTGTCTGGAAGTGGCTGGTTTTCCCCCTCTGAAATGGCAGCGTCTCAGCAGCTGATGAAGGCACTTGCAAGTCTAAACTGAAGCTGGTGGGTACCTTGCAAAGTGCTTTGTAACACTTTGGGTGAGAGGAAGTAGAATGACCTCTGCTATTTCTTTTTAGCACCATTTAAGCTGTAAAACCAGCCAACCAACTCTCTTCCAAACGTTGGCTGCTGAGATTGACTGCAGTCATGAAGATAACAGTGGGAAGTATTTTTCTCTTAAGTCCACTGCTGTCCTAAATCAGGCAGGTGATCCTGGAGGAGCTGCTGTGTGAGCTGGAATGCTCAGCATCCCAGCCAGGGACATAAAGACACGAGGCAAAATGTCACTTGAGAAGTGTTGCCTCTTTAGCAGTAACTCTGCTCCATAAATGCAATTGATCTCCTGAGAGAGGAGGGATTTCTTCAACAAACACAAGCTTTGTGGGGAAAAAATATATGAGCTGCTGGGCTTCTGCTCCTTCTGTATGTGCTCCATATCCAAGGCCTCCACCAAGTGTCAGAGCATCCACAGGGGATCCAGGGATTGCTGTGTACGGGGTTACTCATTCTGTGTTGTGTTGCATGGTTGAATTAAAGCAGGTCCAGCTTTAAATCACTTCAATCTAAATCACAATCTGAACTTCGAAGTGAGGTTGTAGTTTTTCTTTCATTCCGTTTTTCACTAGGATATTGTTGCTGTTGTCAGATATCAGTGCTTGGTCATGCATTTAAATCAGCATCAGGAGGGTTTGATTCAACCAGGTTTCAGTCTTGCTCTAAGAAGCAGCTTGAGCCCTTTCAGCTAAAGGCCTATTTTCCAGGAGGGGCTGGGGAAGAGCATGTGATGGTGGGAGTTTTACAAGTGTCTAAAAACAGAAGCTTATAATGAAAGTGCTTCCTCAGCCATAACTGCGGCGTGCTGGTGTAATTGGAATGCTGAGTGGTGTGCTGGGTTTAGGAAGGTAATAAGAACCGCAATCAGTATTAAATAAAATGTATCTTCCTTTAGGGGAAATAAATGTATATTAAATCAAATATTCATGAATCCAAGTTAGTCTTCATACATTACACAAACAGTTTTTCAAGAATGCAGCTGTGTGCCAGGCCTGGTTTGATGTGTGTGAAGGAGAGGGATTAGCTCTTGGGGGCTTGTGGGGTGGGAAGGGCCTTGACCATCATTACCTGATGGAGCAAAGCTCTGGGCTCCCATGGGGTCATGCCTGAGCACAACACAGTTTGATGGTGGTTTAAATTGTGCAGAGCGTTAAAAGAGGCGAAACTGCCTCTTTGTGATATTTAGCATCTGCAGTAAAACCTGGACATCCACATGGGCTTCAGTAGTGGGAATCTGAAAGGGGAGTTAGGCCAGTGATGGCTTTCAGTGATATTTCAGTAAATTCTCTGTTAATGGGGGAAAAATCACTTGTCTGTCATCAGGCAGCTTTTTAAGCTACTGCAAGCTGCTGTTTTCCTGCTCACTCTAAGATGGTAGAGGGATGGGAGAACTTCCTGTGGAAACCCCATCCCTGGCAGTGTTCAAGGCCAGGTTGGACACAGGGGCTTGGAGCAAGCTGCTCTAGTGGAAGGGGTCCCTGCCCATGGCAGGGGGGTTGGAACTGGATGAACTTTCAGGTCCCTTCCACCCCAAACCAGTCTGGAATTCCATGATTCCATTCCAAGTGGCAGAGCAGAGCTGTTCCAGTTCCTGCCAGCCGCTAGTCACACTGTGGACTATCATGCTGGCAGTACCGTGTGATATATTAGGACATGAAAGATGTCAGCTTGGTATGAACTCCCAAGTGTGGATAGCACACATGTGTGAGAGCTTAAGCTCTGTAGGAGTAGGAGGGCTTCCTGCTTCTCACCTGAAGGGAATCCTCTGTGCCACCATGGGATGTGTCTGTGCTTGGCCCTGAGAAATGCATTTCTTGTTTGTGACAAGGGCACTCTAAGCTTCACAGCCTCGGTCTCACTTTCCACCCAGTGTGATGCCAAAGTGTGGGGGTTTGGGGAGATTTAATCCCTCTCTAGCCAGGCTGTATTTGTTAGCTAACACCTATATGCTTAGCAGACAAAGTGGTAAAAGTTCAGGTTTGTAAAAGTAGTGACAAATCTGTAGGTGTTTCCAGAGCAGTTTGTTAGTTTAAGCAAATTGGACTTATTTGGAGTTGTGTCAGCAAAATCCTTCTGTGCAGTTTGTGAAATGTCAGTGCTTTTATCCAACAGCTACAATCAATTTGCTGTTTGATAAAATAAGCAAACACCTCCGAGTCGCATCCTTATCCCTGTCTTTAGAAACAGAGGGGCACAGAGGCCTGGGGCTGGAGCCTGTTACCTTCCTGGGGCGAGGAGGGTTTCATTCCTGAACACTTCCAAAAGAGCTGCACACAGCTGTGGGGAGAGGGCTAATTTGTGTCATTTGCTGAAACCACTGGGCTGCTCTTCCCTGCTTGGGGAATTATTGATTTTATCACTCTGCGACCTTACATGTGTCAGTGTCTTGTGCACGCTGGCCTGTAGGAAGTGCTAGCTCCTGATTCACAGCTCAAGGATAATTTTATGTTATTTGTGATTCCTTTCCCTGGTTTGGCTCATCAGCTTTGTGCTCCTTTTGCTTCTGTAAGAGAAAATGCACACAGAGACTCAAAATACCAACCCAAAGCGAGCCCTCTTCCCTACTGCCTGCCTCCATGCTGGTGCAACCCATATACTTACAGTCAGTGCAGGAGGAAGGATGCTCTGTACAGACTTCATCGCCATCTCATTGATTTCATTGTATGGGTGTCTTCAACAGTTTTCTTGCATCTTTGTAAGTTGGGGAGTGGAGAAATGATTGTAGATGTCTATACATGAATGTGTAA
This sequence comes from Neopsephotus bourkii, assembly GCF_033783945.1. NCBI lineage: Eukaryota > Metazoa > Chordata > Aves > Psittaciformes > Psittacidae > Neopsephotus > Neopsephotus bourkii. The sequence continues at coordinate 1,843,487 of NW_026901640.1, read as the reverse complement.
CCCCTGTGAAGCATATAGGTAGAGTGGTTGTCTGTTATTGTGCATCTTTCCTGCCCAAAACTCAGTGCTTGCATTCTGAAGTGGAAGGGAGATGAGCAGAGATGGTGTTATGGAGGAGGGGTGGTTGTAGGGAGAAAATATATGGAGCATCTACTAGAGCTTGCATGGTACATTAATTGTCTGTAGCTTTTTCCTTTCCTTCTCAAAGCAAAATTAATTATGGGGAGGTGATGTTCCTTTAATAAACATCATTTAATTTAAAAAATGGACAAGTGCACTACCATTAGGTCTCTTACTTAATGTACTGTGTTTTCTTAAGCTAAATTTGGTTATTGTTGCATTGTGGAGGTGAAGAGAATCCTCTTTTTCTCTGATCTGAGTGAGGAGAGAGCATCTTGGCTGCTGAGCATCACTTCTAAACAGAGTCCAATCTCTCTTTGCCTGTGGGGGACACTGCTTGACCACTTATTGCATATTTGATCAGTTTATTTCTGGCTCTGAGAGACTCCAGTGGGGCTCAGGGTGACAGGAGGGTTCAGATTCATTGGCACAGGGAAGGCTGCAGAGGCCGTGCTGTGCCCGTCGCTGCCAGCTTTGAGTGATTCCCCCCCTTCTTCCTAAAGTACACGAAGGTGCAGCAGCGCTTGGGAAGTGCGCGTAGGCTGACAAGAGCTTAATAACATCAGCAGTGAAGGGTGGGTTTCTTTTACCTAACACCAGTGAAAATCAGCTCATCTACAAACCACCTCTGCTTCTCTTTCCAGTGCCGCTCTTCATCAGTGCTGAACGACATAACCAGGTTGTGCAGTGTCACTGCAGTGATGGGCTCAGCAGCCTGGTCCAGGGGAGCGCACAGCATCACCTCCATGGGGCTGTCCTATGACTTCCCTCTGCACCCGCTTTAGGAAAGGGTACAGAAATTAAGAGTAAGAAACCATAACAAGAATGATCTTAAGGTCCTTCCCAATCCGAAGCACTGTATGTTTTAATTAAAAACAGTAGCAGTGAATTTGTAAATCCAGGTGTGCACTGGCAGCCGCTTTGGTTTCAGGTATTCTCTGCTGCTGTATCAAATTTGGGCTCTAAAAAGGTGAATCAAAATGAAGGAGTTGTTTCCTATGGAGAACTGTGCTTCTACACTTGTGAAATCCAACGAGCTAATGGGCAGCTGACTCAAAACCTGCTTTTAAGTGTGAAGGTCAAAATTAGGGTGTCCTTTGTATATAAGGAAACCAGCTCATGTAGGGAAAAAGGTCCTGATTTTTTTAATTGCTTCTGCTTTTAAATATCAAAGGTGATGTTTCTGGTCTGATTCCTGGCTATTAGCACTGTGTAAGAAGTGTGATTCTTGCTATGGGTGTCATCTTCAAAGATATCTTAAATTTAGGCTTCTCAGAAAAAACTTAAATTTCAATGGCTGAAATAGGAGCTATTCCATAGAAATCATTAGGAAAGAAAAATCAAAATCCCACTGTACTGAGTTGCTGCTGAAGGTTTTTAGTAACATCCTTGAAGACCAGGGAGAGGATCCCAAATACATGCCACTTGCTGTGTATTATTCTCTTCCACTGTCAAGGGGTTATTGCATCTGTCATCCCCTCTTGCCATGTGGGTGAGGTGCAGTGTTTGTTAATATACAGGGAGATGGCACTTCCACATCTGGGAAATGATGGACTTGAGGAAGTCAGCTCAGGTGAAAAGTGCTCCCTAAGGGTAAAATGTTCTATGCCTGAAGCCATGCCCATGAGCAGGGATCAGCTCAAACACTCACCTCTGCAGGTCCCAGGTTTTGCCACCCAATCTCCTGTGCTCAGATGAACTTGGCAGTGTTAAACAAGCGCCCTCTGCACGCTGCTTTCCTGCTCCCTGCATGCAGTTTCAGCACAGCAGTGCTAGCACCTACATAATAAAATGAGTATTCTTTTTAAACCTAAAGAAAACTGTATTCCATTGTTACTACCCTCATTCTCAAGCTGTGTTTGTACTCCCAAAGTTGCCAGCCTGGTTTCCAGCAACAGGAAAAAATCACCTATGTTTTGAGTGGTTTATTGGCTTGTTCAATAGCTCTTTTCTGTTTGCTATGATGGGGAGGGTCTGATGTGGGGCACCATAGCCAAGAGGTGCCAGCACCCCTGTGGCCAGCAGCAGTGCTGGCTTGGTCCAGCTGTTGTTTCATCTTTAGGTTACTGGTGAGCACTTTATGCTGATGCTCTTCTGGGAGCTTGAACTTGCCACATAATGCATGGATGGATGGATGGGAATTTAAGAAGTGCATGGTGAGACCTGTGTGATGTGGAGTTGCTGCATGGAGCAGGAGGCTTCTCCAGGACCCCTCTTCCCTGTGTGGTTAGGATTTGCTAAGTTTGTTTTTACACTCTGTAGTTTGCTTTTCAGTGCTGGCTCAGGGAATACTTTGTTGTCCAGGCTGCGAGAGTCTCGGGGCTGCTCTTGGCACGCAGGGGACAGAGACAGAGCTAATCCTGTTAGTGCATCAGCGTAGCTTGTAACACACACTCACAGTTCTGCTTGTCCCCACGCAAAAATGGGCCGCTGGTTATGCCATGGGGGACAGAGCAGGAGGGACTGGGGCTGGCAGCGTGTCCCTAAGGCGGAGAAGAGATGCTGGCAGCCTGAGCCCGGTTCTGCCATCACCCACCACCGAGAGCACCCATCCTGCGGCTCGGACGGTGCTGGGCGAGCGCTTTCTCCGCTCCCTTCTCCCCACTCCCTGCTCTGCCAACATAAGAGGGCGCTCTGTCATCTCTGCTTCGTTTCAATCGCAGGCATTCCGTTTGGGCGGTGGGATTTGCAGGCACGGGGTGGAAGTTCCTTACAAACAGGCAAGAGGCTGTGTGATAACAGAGCCCTGCGCTCCGCCATCGGCACCGCGGTGGTTATCCATCCACCAGCGCTGTCCCCGGTCAGGTTCCCGTTCCTTGTCCCCGGGGCTCGAAGCGAGGCTCCAGGCTGGGATTTTCCGGGCTGTTTGGAGAAGGGAGCGTGTCTAGTTTCAGCCGGAGCAGAGGAACTCTTAGCCCCCCTTATCCATGCCATGTTCCTGCACGTCGACTCCTGCTGAGAAGCATAGCCTGAAAACGCGGCACTCACCTTGTCAGTGCTGTGATGTGGGTGGTGCAGGATGAGCTCTGGGATCTCTGCTCGGATAAAGCAGGTCCTGGGATGCAGGAACAGAGCATCTCCCATGGCCAGGTACCACGGCGTGTGGTTAATTCACCTCCAGCAAAGTGCAGCAATCTATTTTGGCTTTAACAGTGTACTTTTTAGTTACTGGAGGAGGTTAAGTAACTCTGCTGATCCATCCTGTTGTTAAGTGAAGGTAGCAGGGTGCCAACAATTAAAGAAGTAATTGTTCAATTGGTTCTGCAATAATACTCATTGATTCTTTGTTTGAAGTGATTCGCTTTTCAATCCTCCTGCATTGAGAGATCTTGTTTCACCTGTGTCAAGGCAAGTTCAGGAAACCTCATTAACTGGGGTTTGGGTTTTATAATTAGGTCCCTAAAATAATTCCTAGGTGGTGTTAATAACCCCATTTAAAAATCTATTAAGCTTTTGGAAAAGTTGGACAGAATCCTCTGTGCTGATTTTTCCTCTCTTCCCTCCTCCTTTTCCCCTTGGAGATGTGGTGCTTCTTCCTTTTACAGCGCACTAATTAAAAACAGTAGGATTATGGTGGGAAATAATATGCATGTGAGGTTATCCTCCACAGGGCAAGAGGAGGCTGCTGCCTCTTTTCCCCTGCCTCGCTCCAAGGTACACTCCACATCTTTTAGCCTGAGCTGGCAGAGTTCATGAAAGGACAGATTGCCTGTGCACGCTGCGAGGACCCCTGGCATTTGCGAGCCTGCGAGCCGGGTCCAGAAGGGAAACGACAGGAAGAGATAATCTGTGGAAAACGTTGGGTTTGGATCAGCTGCTGCCACTTCCAAAAGGCAGGTTTGCTTTCACAGGAGACCCTCCCCGAAGCCTGTCTGCAGAGAGACAGGGTTTATAGAGAGTTGAGCATCCATCCCAGCCTGCTCCAGCCCCCCCTGCCCTCCCCAACAGGCCGCTATGGGCCTCATGTTGGCTTTTCCTGGCACCGCAGCAGCCAGGCCGAGCTGTGGGGAGCGTTTGTGCAGCGCTGCACCTGAACACACATTTAGACTGCTTTTAGCAGGAGCAAGGAACCAGCTGCCCCATTTTCCACAAGCTGCTGACTGGGGAGAGGCTTCTGCTGGGTTATTTTCTGCCCTCCACTGGAGCTCTCCCAGAGCCCTGTGCATGGATCCGTCCTTCTGTGTGTGCCAGGCGCGTGCGCGCCTCATCCTGCTGGCGGCTTTAAGGGTTTCGCTGCCATCTGGGAGTGGGCCCTGCACCCTTGGGCTGCTGTAGTGTGCTGCAGGGAATCATGTGGCCTTTTGGGATGCCAAGTCTCTGACATGGGTCCTAGGAGGAATTGAAAGGAAATGCTGCCTCGTGGCTAATGCACAGGCATATGCCAGCTTTGGGCTCTGGTGCTGCTGGAGCGGGTATGGGAATGCTTTGTCCTGTCTCCTCCTAAGGAGGTGTTTGTGTAACAGCAAGTATCCCAATACTTGGGATCCCATGGGATGGGGCATTTTCTTGCTGGATGGTCAGTGTGTGTGTGTGTATGGAGGCACTGCATTGTAGTACAAGACCTGCTGTTCTCCCTGTATATAAATGCCAAAAGGAGACCCAGCAGGAAGATCTTGCAGTTGAAGCTGACATTCATTACCTGCAAGGTTTACTCTCAGCATCCTCAGGGAAAGCTGCAAACCACTTTTAGCCTGGCAGAGCTGAGCTGATGGCTCCAGAGTCCAATCTGATGTTCTCTGGGAGCTCTGAGGCACGTCCCATGGCCCGGGCGAGCCTCAAGAACAGTGTGTTTCTACCACCACCACCACGTTTTTGTCCTGCAAGTCAAAATGTAAATTGTTTTATCACCAGTCATGAATGTGACAAAGTCCTACTTAAAAATGTAAAGATTCCTCTCTCCACATGGACCAGAATGGCCTTTGCATCCCACGTGAAGCCTCCAGGCTCCTGATTTATTACTGAGCTCCAGTGGCTGGAGCAGGAGAGCCAAGCTAAATCTAGAGAAGTGGCTGATGTGACAAAATGAACAGTTGTCAGCAGCAGAGAGGGGAAGCAACTAAAGCTTGAACGTTAACACTCAGCAAACCATGGCTTGGGGAAGTGACGCTGCCTTCACACTCCGGTTGTAAGCACCAGGGTCAGGAGGATGCTGAGGAGCAGGAGGCAGCAGTGCTGGGTGAGACCTCAAGGACAGAGTAGCCTTCAGGGGAGAGCAGTGAAAATAAAAGGTGCAAAAGCCCCATAGAGGCCTCTTCTGTCAGACCCACTTGCCCTAATGGTGTGAGATTACTTTCTTTGGGAGGAACAGGGTGGGAATCAGGCTGCATTCCTATAGTATTCACGTGGATTTGGGCATCCATAGATGGAGAATTTAGGCTCTGACAAGGAGGCAGCTCAGGGAGGAGAGGGAAGGGAAGGAGGGGTTTGGTTCAGTCGATGTGCTGAAGCTCTTGGTGTTATTTTTCTGAGCAGACAGGAGGGGGCAGATGTCAGAGCTTGAAAGCGGATCTGAGATTTGAGGTGGGGGGGGAGGAGGTTAATTATGAGGTTATTCGTTATGAACTTCTGAATTGAGATCTTTTGCTGAGTGAGCCGAGTCCTCGATGTGCAGCATGGAAATGTGGAGCCCTTGCCTAAGGAAAAGGTGAATTGTGTGTTTGAAATTGCTGATAGAGGCGCAGGGTTACGGCGGTGTGTGATGTTTGCAGTCCCTTTCCAGACTTCAGGCATCTCTCTTCACCTTGACTTGCAATCCTGTGGCTTACATATAAACGGCTGCGCCATTCCCACGGGCCCCTCTGTGGTTATTTGTGGTGTTTGGGCAGGAATCAGCCCTTCTGGTATCTGGGAATTTTCCATGTGCTTCGCTTGAGCAGCTCTGATGAAACAAATGACTTCCTAGAGGGGTATTTTAGAACCACACCACCTCTTTTCCCCCAAACACAGCATCCTGAGCTTATGAAACAAAATACATGAGAGCTTGGCTGACTGATCTGCTATTGGAAGGCATAGGTCATGGTTTGGATGAGAAGCTCTTCATGAGACTCCCAAACCAGATACTTCCCTCCTAATCCTGCATGAATAAAGGGAAAAGGTTAATACACGATGAATTGAATTATATCAGTGCAAATGGAAGCCTCTTCCTGCAAAAGACACAAATATCCAGTGATGCATTAGGGTCTCCTGCACCAGGAATATTTGTCATCTTGGAAGAAAGTGGAAGAGGCTTCTTGGTCAATGCCTGACATGTCCCTGCGTGCTGGGAAGTGCAAATAGAGGAAGAAAAATTAACACATGAATGTCCTGTTTCTGCAGGAAAATCCCCAGTGAAAGCTGAGGGAAGGGGCTCCTTTAATAAAAAAAAAGAAGCAAAGTAGCTGAAAATAGCAACAGGGTTTTCTGTTTGCTTTGCTGGATTGGAAAAAAGAGCCGTTTTTTATATTGCAACTTCCAGGGCTCTGAGCTGGAGGAGATAAGCCTTTGCAGGAGAGGGAGAAATACTTCCTAGGGACACAGAAAGTCAGGACAGTCCTCCCAGAGCTGGAATTCTCAAATCAAAACCAAGCGCAAGGCACATGTAGTCGAGAAGAAGGGGGAGAGGAGGAGCTGAGGGTGGTTGCATTGCATGCATGGATCTCGCTGGCCAGGCTGGGTGCTCATCCCCAGCAGCCTTGCAGCCTGCCCTACCTTTTCCTTTGGACAAAAAGAGAGACTCAAACTGTTGCTGAAGTGTGTAAATGTATTGAGTGTAAAAGAAAATAACCACATTATCCAATTGTGAGGCATTATCCGGTACTTTAGATCCAAAATGTGTCTATTTCTTGCCTTTGTTTTGTGCTTCAGACAGGATTTTGAAGGCTAATTGACTTCTTGACTCATCCCTTGATACTATCAGTTCTTATGGATTTAGTTGTGTTCTGCTGAGCTTGCGGGGTTGAGCAGGATTGGGTCTATGAAGAGTAGAAGCTTGTCCATGGCTTTTGTTCCCCAAAAGCAGTGCTTGCTTTGGGTTTGATCAGCCGGGGTAGAAGCTGTCAGGTATGGAGCTGTACCTGGGAAAGCAGCAGAACTAATATGGTTCATTGACCTTGATCTCTGGAAAACAAACACTGGTGTCGTAGGCATTAAAACCAAAATTAACTCACCTCATCTTCATTACTGTGGAAAATGGATTAGTATCTTCTGAGCTTTGTACATCCTGGCTTTGTGTTCTTCTGTGGCTGCTCAGGCCTTTGGGCTGCACAGGAGCTGTGCTGTGAGGTTGGTCCCTGCAAGCACAGAGCAGAACATGCTGCGGTTCAGTTGTGTGTCCTCAGTGGGCCCTTGAGCGTAACTGCAAGCACTGCAAACCTCCATCTCCTACATCCTAATGCTGTGAAAGGAGATGAGCAGAGCGTGGTGGTAACCTTCCTCCTCCTGCCCCTCTGGGAAGTACTAGGAGGAGCACATTTAACTTCACTAGGTGTCAATGTCCAGAGCCTCTGTGGCTGAGGTCCAAGGCTGGAAAATCATAGAATCCCAGACTGGTTTGTGTTGGAAGGGACCTTAAAGCTCATCCAGTTCCAACCCCTGCCACAGGCAGGGACCCCTTCCACTGGAGCAGCTTGCTCCAAGCCCCTGTGTCCAACCTGGCCTTGAGCACTGCCAGGGGTGGGGCAGCCACAGCTTCTCTGGGCACCCTGTGCCAGCGCCTCAGCACCCTCACAGGGAAGAGCTTCTGCCTAAGAGCTCAGCTCAGTCTCCCCTCTGGCAGGTTCAAGCCATTCCCCTTGGCCTGTCACTACCTTTTCTTACGAAAAGCCCCACTCCAGCTTTCTTATAGCCCCTTTAGGTACTGGAAATGCTACCCATAAAGTGCTATTACCGCCAAGCATCTGAGGAAAATGTTAACCCTGCTTATTCCCTTTAAACTTTCTCTCTAAGCTTAAAGCATAGACTTGAAGCTGTAGACTAGCATGATGTCTCTATTTCCCTGCTTCCCGCATCTTGCTACAACAGGACCATCCTGGCCCCGACATGATGATATGCCAGAAGTCTGGGCTTTGCAAGGCAAAGGGCACAAAGGGGCAAGGGAAGACTTGCTCCAGACCCCCTCCTGGCAGCCGCTTTTAATTGCAAATGGTGTGATTTTATACAGGGGGAGGGAGGGAGGGAGGGAGGGAGGGAGGGAGAGCCCTTGCTCCAGGCTAGGGAGCAGAGATTGAGAGCTCACTGCTGTGGTCATCAGAGGTGAAGAATAAGTCATAAATGATCCACGGGCAAAGGCCAAATATAGACTGATGGCTGCATTGTTCCCTGTAGCCTTGGGAAGGACCTTGGTGCTGCACCGTGGGCTTAACCCTTCCCTGTTCAGCACTGCTGATGGATTCCAGCAGTGGATGCTCTGTGCTGTTTGTGTGGGTAGGGGTGTCCAGACAGGCTGTTGGGTCTGAATCTGTTGCAGATCAAAGCCTGCTGACAGTTTCTGTGAGGACAGCAAGGAAAATAGAAATCTCTGTCTTCCTATTGCTTAAGCACGTACATGGGGTTGTAGGTTTGAAACTCACCTGTGTGAGTTTACATTTATTTGTTCCAAAATGTCCTGTGGTGAATATTGCTATGTATTTGCGTCAGTTTATCCTCTTAAAATGAGCACCATAAAGCTGGGAGCACATGGTAGGTCCCTCAGAATTCCTGCACTAAGGCTTTGCTTTTGGTCTGTGTTAGATGCTTGCAGGTCCTTAGTGTGGCACTGTCTGGCCAGGGTGAGCCTCCAGGGCACAAGCAGAGCTTCCTTGTAAACTGATGGGTCACATCTACTCGCTTGGGTCAGAGGCTTCAGGCACTGTTGAGCTTCTCTTTCTTATTACCTATCTGGATGGGCTTGGAGCAACCTGGGCTGGTGGAAGGTGTTCCTGCTCATGGCAGGGGGTTGGAACTGGATGAGCTTTAAGGTCCCTTCCAACCCAAACCTTTCTATGATCTCTGTTAGCCTCTCCTATACCAATGTACAGCACAGATCTTCCCTTAGAGTCTCAAAGTCTTATATACAACCTGTAAAAGACACAAACGGGCTGAGTTGTAAGAGGCATTGAATGATGTCTCAAAGCTGGGCAGGTCTGTTACAGCAGCTCATCCCCTTTCAGAGGATCAAATGTTGACTGGGAACCAGTGCTCCACTCCCCAGTTTCTGTCTCCCTCCTTGGCGCATCCCACCAGGACACACGGGCAGGAACAGGCTCACCTCACTTGAGCTGACTGCCTTCCAAATCTGACCCCATTCCTCCAAGTGGGGCACTCGTGCTGAGCACAGGGGCCATCTCCTGCTGTCCTGGCTGGCTTTCTGAGCTGGCACCACAGGCACCCATCAGTCACTGTCCGTGGTTAATGCTCAAGCAGCGGTGGCAGGCAGCCAGCAGCTATGATACAATCTTCCTGGAGGAGAGAGGAGCTTGTTGGCTTTGGAACTGCACTTGCACCCTCCCCTTCCCCATCCCTGCTCTAAATGAAATGTCTTTCATCTTTAAAAGTATAGAGAAAGCAATTCCCTTAAAGCATCCGAGCTGGTGCACAGTGCTGCAGGCTGCTGCACAACTGGGCTGATCTGAAAAGCACAGGACTTTGCAATGGGATGGGTTCTTCTGATAGAGATTTTCCTGCTGAAGTCCCTTAGCACTCTCCTGACTTTTTCCTGTGGGACACAGTGCAGTCAGTGCCACCCAGGCTGGGCACTGCTGTGGCTGGTGGCTTGGGATCACTTGAGCCATGGGTGCCACCTCCCCTGTGCCTCAGTTTACCCTTTTCCTTCATTTATCAGATGGTAAAAGTTCCTCAGCACCAGGATTTGTGCATTACCACAGTGAAAGTGTGTAGGGCTGGGAAAGGGCAAGTCTTGCAGCCAGAGAATGGAGCTGAGATCTGATTCCTCCCATGTGCTGTAATTCATTTTACTGTATGTACGAGTGAGGTGTCACTGCCAGGAGCTAAGTGAATTCTTGTATGGGGCTTTTCTTTTGTTGTGGCAATTCCATTGTAGATTTTTTCCTTACAAATTTGAACCCACTGATTTTTCTGGAGCCAAATTCTCTCAGCATCAGCTTCACCTAAGCTTGAAGGAGCACTGTGGAAAGGGGACCTTCCAGGAGAGGCAGTGGCAGGATTTTCTCTGTTCATAGAACAGTTAAACAAACAAGCCCCCTTTTGGGGGTCAGCAAGGGGTACAGCAGTGTGAGTGCACACTCCTTTCACTTCCATGCCTTGTGCTGATGGGATCTGGGGAGCAGGAAAGCTCTGTAGGGAAAACCAGTGCACGCCTCAGCTTGTTGCCAAGCCCCAGCACTGCAGTCCTGTGCCCTGCATGCATTATTCCTCAAATCAAAGGAGGAATCAGCAAGAAGAATGTTTAACTGGAGCCTGTGATCCTCAGGTGTGACACTGGGGGCCCCACCGCAATGAGATGCACAGTCATGCTCTCTCCCAGACGCAGGGTTAAAGATTTGCTTGGGGCCAGTCAATAGCACGCACTGAGTATCTTCCTCAAGAATGTGTCTGCTCTTTTCCTGCCTCCAAGTAGCAGCACTTGAGTCTCAGTCCCCTACTTGAATCACTGCACTATCTCCACTTCATCAGAAACCAGAGAGTTGAGTCTTTGATGATTGTTGTGACTCACGGTGTCACAGAACTACTTACCCTGTGATTTCAACTTTAATCACTGATCCGCTATCTATAGAGCTGCCTGTGGAACAGTTCAAATTGTAATTATAGGAAGCTCATCTGCTGCAAGCCACAAAGCAGGCTTTACCATATGCCTTTAAAGGTGAACTAATGTCATGATGAAATAACTGTGTTTTGCTGCAGATTGATACCACTGGCTGGGAAGTTAACATACAGGATGAAAGCTCTGACATTTTGCAAGCCACACTATCGCTCTCCAAGTCATGTTAACCTAACATTCCTGTTGTTTTACAAGGGATCTGCAGGTAACTGGGAAGCGTCCTCAGACGCCAGGGATGGGGAGGGTGTGCTGAAGTGCGTTTGAAGTGTGCAGTGGTACCTGTGTAATACAGGCTCAAAAACATGCAAGTGTTTTTCTCCCTTGCTCCTTGCCTGACCTTGACATTTATTTTGGTCTCTTTTCCCTGCTTTGAAAGGTATTTGCTAGTTTTCTGGTTTTAGGTTACTACTGTCTGCATCCACCCCATGCTCTCACAAACCTCTTCTAGGGGCTGTTTTGTGTCTCCCCTTGCCCGAGTGAGTACTAAAAGCCCTGGCAAAGCTCTGCCCTATGCTGAATGCTTCCTTTGCTCCTAATGAGACTTCAGACTCCTAAAGCCCAGTGGTCATACACAGGGGAGATACAGGGCAGGATGCAGGTGCAGGGAAATGACTCGTCCAAAATCTTAGTCCAAATCTATGTGGGGGTTTCTGAAGCTGTGCACCCACGTTGTGTGGTGTCTGCAGCACCTTACCTCTCAGATCCCCAGGAGAGAGTGTCAGAAGCATTAGTACATGTTAGGAGCAAGTGAATTTTACTATAGGAAGGAAAATAGGAGCTGCGGGGCACAAAGCAGTTGAGATACCTCTTTTTCAAGGCTCTGTGGTAGAGTTGGGAATAGTCTCCCAGTCTTTCCAGGTGTACAAGGCTGGGTTTTCAGGTATCCTTGTATCTGCAGATATAGATGGAGAGGAGCAAAATGGAGATGGCCAAGTGAGTTTCCTGGGGGAGAGGTATTACAAGAAGCCTTCAAGAGGAGTGAACTTGGTGGTGGCAGAGGTGGTCGTGCCTTTAATTCTTTGTTAACCTCCTCCTCCCTGTGTACGGGTGCATTTCAGTAGTGACAGCTCCACATATGAAGGGGTGTGTGGGAGCTGGCAGGGTCTGTGTAAGCCCAACCCAGCCTCTCTCAGTAGATACTTCCTACTGCTATGCTCTTCATTAAGTTTTTGCCATAAGCAGGGAAATGAGATCTGCAAGTCCAAAGTTGGCATCACCTTATGACCTCTGGACCTCTAACTCTCTGCCTGTGCAAAACTGCTTCTCTTTCCCCCTGCAAGTGGCCACATAAAGATAAGTAAGGAAGATGGTTTTATTGCAAGCAGCTGGGGAAAATCACGTTGCTTCAGTTTCCATAAACTAGCCGAGCCTGGGCTTTTCATCCTGCCCATTCGCACATCCACTATAAAAGGGACATCAGTTATAAACATTTCCTGTTTGTGCATACAGTCTTCCAGTGCTTATGATGTATAGACTGACAAAAGGCTTAATGCTTTGAATATATAAAACACAAGGCCTGTGCAATGGAGGGTGACAGTTGCCCTTTAATGTTCTGCTTTTTAAAGATCAGGGTAGAGTTCAGAAAGCATAGTCATGAGGTTTAATGATTTAATGGGGACGACTGGGGAGCAAAAATAGTTACTACACCCTGGGGAAAAGTGGTTCCTCATACATATTACTTTAGCCTAATGGCCTATGAATGCTTCCTCTGTGGCATAGGAGGGTGTCACGGTACATAGACTCTATAATACTGAATGGGTTGATTAAATGCATATTAAACAATACTAAATTGGAAAAAAAAAAGGCGCCACCAACTGTATTTATTCTGTTCTTAGAAAATGTTGTTACTCATTCAATTTCATTTGTGATATTATTATAATTTTCCCCCCATTTCATGCTCGTGGCAGAGCGAGGGAGCCAAGTGTAAACACCGCTGATGGATCCGAGGTGCCACAGTTCCCATCTACCAGCGGATGGGGAGCTGGGCCCAGGGCGCTGTGGGCTGAGCAGGGCCTGGCTGGGGGGCCAGTGGAGATGGGCTGAGCAGCCTCTGGTGTTGGAGGTGACTGCAGGTGGTACCTCCTGAAACTGGGAAACAAAGCGTTAGCCTGGAAAATGGCTTTCTGATGCTCGGCCTCCACGCTAGTGCAGGTCCCTGCCCTGTGTTCCTTTTGCTGTCCCACTTTTCCTGCTGGATTTGGACTGAGGGCTTTGTGTTTTGGCGGCTCTGCCATGTAGCTCAGCAGTGCCACCTCCCTGGCACCCACTAAATGCTGTTTTGAGTTACCAACCCAAAATCACAGCTGACTTGAAGACTAGAGTCACTCATCCTTCCCTTAAACCCACTGTGGGTGGTGGGGAGGGCAGCCCCTGGGTGTTCAGTTTGGGCTGCAGGGCTTTGTTTCCACCCCTGACCTTACCTCCACTCCCGATGTCCCAGTGTCTCCTGTTAATGGTTGTACAGAGCCTGCCCTGCCTCGCTCACCAGCATTTTCATGCCATAGTATTGTCTTGTTTAGGATATGTGTATCTCTTGTGTTTCATCCTACATGTATATGCCCTCCCAGATCTTGTTACCTTGATGGATGAAGTTTCTTTTTCCTATAGCCTTTCCACTGCCATGGATTTTTGTGTTTTCTTTCCCTTTTACTGCTTCGATCAGTTGCTTTATTCTGCACTTTGTAGTTTCAAACACAATTTACAGTTGGCCATACCGCAAAGGAGCTGGAGCACTGAGCGCTGCAAAGCAACCCCAAATTAAAGGGAGAAGAAAAATTACTGTTGTAAGAAGGACTGCAGTAGGATTGCAACCAACAGATAAAGTCATTTGTCTGGAGGGAAAGCAGCAGTGGGAAGCAGAGTGGAGGATTGTGTGTGTGTCATGTGGGTCTATAGGATATGTGGGACTCTTACTCCAAGGCATCTTCTCTTTCTTTGTCTTTGAAGTGCTGCTGATTTGATGAGAACAGTGTTCAAATATTTGCTCCCATTCGCTGTGTGAACTGTCCCATGTGCTCTGGAGTGCATGAATATGAAAGGAAGAGTCTTTAAGGTGATCTAATGGCTTTGAAATGAGAATGTCGTAGGTTGTGGCTCCAATCCGCAGTTGTCCACATCTGTTTCAGGCCTAGTCTTTAAAACTTTTCATCTCTCTCTATTTTGAGGTAACTTTAAGCATCTGCCTTTGTCACTGAGCATGTCTAGAAGCTTGTCTTTAAGTTTCTGATGACACTTGTATGGCTTGAACCCCTGGTGATGCTGAGGGAGGATCCCATACCCCATACCATGAGCTGCAGAAAGAGCCTCTTTAATGCTGATGCAGTTCCCTCAGACATAACCAGCCATGGCCCAGACCTCTCCCCCTCCTAACAACTTGTTATTGATAGAAGCATTTTATAAATAAACATCTCTAGGTAACATATTCCATAAAATATTTAATTATAGATTATTGGATTGGACATTTCTTGCTTCAATTAAGTGATAGGTTGTTTTTCCCTCAGGAAGCCAGCTCAGTGCTCTTTGTGGGGAAATTATGTGTATTTATTCTATGTTCTATAGGCAATGTCTTTTTATGTTGTTAATAAATAAACTACAGCGCCGTGCTTTACCCTAAATAAAACTAATGGAGGTCAGGCTTTGCATTTAATTGTGGTTTCCTGATCTGAGCTCTCCTGTCTGGTGGTCTGCAGCTTTGGTGTGGGGAGCTTTGTAAGGAGGGAATATAGAAACATGCATAGTGCTTTGGAGAGCTGCATTCTTCTACCTCCTCCAGACCAGATGCACTGAGATATTAAAAACACACAAAAGGGCTGAAAGCATGGGATTCAGCACTAGTGTTGAATTTCAGCCCCATTCATCCTTTGGGCAGCTGTTAGTGCCTTTAGATTTGAGAGTTTGAGTTGAACTAGGACAAAGCTGGCAATGTTTTCTCACAAAATGCCTTAGCTCTGGTGTTGAACTCCCCCAGAGGAGCTGTATTCCGCTGTTCTGCTTGGCTTAAATCAAGGGCTCAGGCTTTTGCCCATCTCTTGTAGATCCAGAGAAGATCCTGCAGCTCTGGGCTGGCCTTTTGTCTCATGCTAGGAGTGGTAGTGTCAGCTTTGATGCTGGAGGAACCCAGTCAGATGGGGATGTGTGGTTTTGTTCATTCCTGAAAGTTGTGGATCAAATATGCTATAGTTTAGAGCAGTTTTCTAGTAGATCATGTTCAGACCAGGTCATTGCCTGTGGATTTGGTTCCTATGAATCAAATGATTCATAGGAACCTGTGAGCCACTCGCTCTGCCCTCCTGCTGCCACCTTCATTTCCCTGGAGTTTAAGCTGAGCTCTCTGAAGGGACTTGGCAAGCTGAGCCTGTGTGCTGCTTCCACATATGCAGAGAGCCTTTTGGAGGGGCCTCCCCTCTAATGTGCCTTTCATCTGCCTTCAGCCAGCAGTGTGCTGGAGGCACAGGACTGTCAGCAGTGGTAGGAAGGTGTGAGGATGCTCTGAGGTCTCGGAGACAAGCAGAGCTCTTCCTCACCCTTCTCCTCAGTGGAAGGGGATACAGCCCCCTCCCCAGGGAGCTGCAGCCTCCCTCCTGCTCCCTTACCTGCCATTTTAAACAAATGCAAATTAAACCCCTCCATCGGGTTGGTTCATTCCCTTCCTTCATGTAACTGATGTTATTGGATTTTTATGCAGCACATTACACCCTGAGCCATGTCTTCTACTATTTTGCTTTCAAATTGTATCTCCTGCCATTTGTGTCACATTTAAAATGCTAACAGTATAGAATGTCATTTACAGAATCGGGGCGTTTGCTGCGGAAAATTAATTTGACTTATTCCTTCTGCCTGTTCCTATCTCCAGGCCAATATTATGCTACTCATTCTACAAGAGTAATACTTAATGAATAGGACTATTAATAATGTCAAGGTCCATGGGGGTCTTATGGGTAACGGATAGGCGTAGACTGTGAGGGGCAGTCACCTGACTTGGGTTAATGTTCCATGAAAATATCAGGCAGTGCAATGTAATTATGGAGCAGAGGATAGTAAAAGAGGCAGGAACTTGGAGTTTCTTCAATATTTCCTCAAATTAGTCAGTGCTTTTTTCCGTCATTTACTTGCACCTTTGTCAGCCCAGGTGTGGAAAGCATTTAAAATGCAAAAGGGAAAGCCAACAACCAGGTACCTCATTCATAAAGAGGGTTTATGGGTGAGTTTGTAGTGTGAGGCTGGAATTGTGTGTGTCTGGCACTCCATGCAAGGGGATGGGATATATTTGTGTGTGTCCATTCCTATTTGCAGGAAATAGGAATGTGAGGAAAAGGGGCTTTGGGTGGGCTTTTTCAGCTTGTACGTGTCTCTAGCATTTAAAAAGATGAAAAACTGTTAAGGCAGACACAAAACTAACGTTTTTATAATGGGAAGGAACCGTAAGCAGAAGAAACAAAATCATCTTGCTGCTGTTTATTGTGGTATTTGACGTGCAAATACCAACCAGGGTGAAAGGGCTCAGTGCACACACAGGGGCATGGCAGAGCAATGCTTGGGTTTAGGGTTTTTATCCCTATATTCAAAGCTGCCGGTGATGCTAATGGAGGTGTGACCAGCACATTGAGGTGGAAATCAGAAGCTGCTTCTAGGGCCTAATCCTGCACTTCCAGAACCATTCTTTTAAAGTGGTTTATGGGGTATTATTTGATTCTCTGATTTTTCCAAGGTCCTTGTTTCTAATAGAGTTCTGCCCAGGATTACTGGGTATGTGTGCAGGAGGAAAGGGATAAGGAAACTGGCTGCTGAGATGCTGCTTCTCAGAGCAGATCTGCTTTTGCCATCATTTTTGGTAGTTATGTCAGAAAATGTGATATGGCAGCTAAATGTGAAAAGGGATCTTTGGAGACCTGTTCAGATGTGTGTAGTTTTGGTTCCTATTCTCTGCATGAAAACTGGATGCTCCCCAGCTCTCTCTCTTGTATCTTTCTTCATTTGTCTTTGTCTTGCTCTTGGGACCACTGAGACTGAGGGAGCAGGCTGTAAAATTAGGCCTCTGATTTCCAAAGAGCAGGTGAAACAGGCTGTGAAAAGGATTGGTGTTATGCAGCAAAACCACTTTGAGTCTCCTGTCTTCCTTTCCTGAGGAGTTAACTGTTTCCAGAGGCAGACTATGCTGAGATTGCATTGGGAACACAGAGGTTGTGAGCCAGGCTGGGTCACACTCTGTAGTGAAAGCATCAGGAGGTGACACTGGCAGTGACTTGGGGTTCTGCCTTCCCATCCATAGAGCGCAGGTATGGCCCAGGAAACCTCTCCCATGTCTCTCCAGCACTCATCAGATGGAGAAGGTGATCTATTGCATCCCACCACGACAGCAGCTGACAGCAGAGGCTGTGTTAGCACAGAGCAGGGCAGAAATCCCACACTGGTTTGGTTTGGAAGGGACCTTGAAGCTCACCCAGTTCCAAGCCCCTGTGGATCAGTGTTCGACAGGGTGTGTGCACATGGCCTGAGGCCAGCACCCACATGGAAGGAGGACACCTTTGCAGTAAGTGAGCGTTCACACAGCGCGTGGGGCTCCCCCTTGGTTCCTCCTCCTCTTCCTCCTCTACTGTTGTTATTTTTTCCCCTCGAAGAAGCTTTATTCATTTCTGAGGCGTGCGTTAATATGGGCAGCATTAGGCAGCCCCAGTGTGTCTCGTTGCTGTGTGCCTCACTAATTCTCACTATTAGGCCACCTGCTGACAGCTCCCGAATGGAGCCGGATCCTCTGTCAGAGTTCGCCATGAATAAACATGAAAGAGACAAATGAGGCCTCGCTGGTGGCTGCTCTGCAGCGTTATCCCTCCCCACCGCACGCATATGGCTGGGCCATGGGCTGGAGGTGCTCACCTACCTCCTGGTGGGATGGCTTCTCAGGAGTGGTCTGGGGGGTGTTTGTTTGTTCAGATGCAGGGGCTGGACTCAGGTCAGCCTGGAGAAGAGAAGGCTCCTGAAGGGGAGACCTTAGAGCAGCTCCAGTGCCTAAAGGGGCTGCAGGAAACCTGGAGAGGGGCTTTGGACAAAGGCCTGTAGGGACAGGCCAAGGGGAATGGCTTGAACCTGCCAGAGGGGAGACTGAGCTGAGCTCTTAGGCAGAAGCTCTTCCCTGTGAGGGTGCTGAGGCGCTGGCACAGGGTGCCCAGAGAAGCTGTGGCTGCCCCATCCCTGGCAGTGCTCAAGGCCAGGTTGGACACAGGGGCTTGGAGCAAGCTGCTCCAGTGGAAGGGGTCCCTGCCCGTGGCAGGGGTTCGAGCTGGATGAGCTTTACTGATTCTATGACTCCTCTTCCCAGCTCTTGAGAGCCCAAACTGTGAACACCGTGGCACAGCCACGCTTGGTGAGCAGGATGAGTGTGGTTCCAGAAGCTTTTTGGATGTCCTGTAAGCCACACGTGCCACTGGATTTGAGTTCAACTTGTGTGAACTTGTAAGAAGTCTTGGCAAAATCATGAAGTCCATGTCTCATAGGTGTAACAAGTAAATTTAGGGGCATCTCTGCTGTTGTACACATCACACTTAAAATACACACACATGTGTTGGAAAGGCATGGTTTGAGTTCCTGGAGGTGGCCAGGAGCAGTGCTGTGGTGTGCTCAGTGAGTGCAGGGGCAGCCAGCCCAGCAAATGGGTCTGTGTATGTGAACACACTAAATCCCTGGATCACAAAAGCTCAGGGGCCATATCCACAAACCATCCTTTCCCTTTGACCCCCATCTTCTCCTGCCACTTGCTTTCTCCTCTTACCTCCAATTTACAGCTACCTTGTCCAAATATATTACAGGAAATAAAGGATGAAATGCTTTAAAGCCCTCCCTTCCCCAGCAGGAGACCAGGCTGTGGTTTGTTATATTGCCCAGCCTCTGGCACGTGAAGGTGAGGCCTCCTTTTCTATTATTATTAGTTTTTATTGCCACCCATTTGCCTTCATTCTAATTTATTTGTTAATCCATGCTCCAGCTCATGAATTTTGCATTTGGGGAGGTGAAGGGAAAGGAGAGCAGGGTTCAAAGGACCTAAAAAGCTGCTGGCCCACTGCAAGGTGAAGGACACAGTTGGAGGGCAGGGCTGCCTGCTTCTGCCCTTCCATCATCCCTTCTAAAAGACAAAGATGCAGTCAGCAAAATAAGAAAAAGAGGAGGAAAAAAAAGCTGAAGACTTCCCAATTAATAATTATTGTGATGGTCCCAGTGGGATTTAGAACCTCACAGGTCAGAGAGGACAAATTCCAACCCCCTTTTGAGGAGCCTTTGTCCTCAGGTGAGCCGATGGCTTGTGCGCTGTGCTTCCATGTCTCCCATGCCAACTTTCCTTCCTTCCTTTTCTCTCTTTTTATGAGGCATCCTGAGTGTAAAAAATATGGCCTGCCTTTATGGTGCTCCAGCACGAATGAAGCTATAAAATTATGAACAGTTTTTATGATGGCTATTCAGGGGATGCTTTTATATTGATGGTGCACATGCTGTATCTATCTTTTTTCCCCCCTTTTCTTCTTTACATCCTTTCTTTCCCTGAAAAAGATGGCAGTAGGTGCATGTGGGGGAAGGCTCTGGTGGGGGGGCCCCCTGTGAAACTATTTTTCATGCATTTAATATATTAATTATCCAGTAAATGCTCCCCAGGCTGTGCTTGGGATGCCGAAGAATGACAGCTTTTCACTGACGCTCCAAAGGCAGCCCATCAGCCCACAGTGTATTATGTCGGGGAGGTCAGGGTGGGGTTAATGTAACTTTTTATTTGCTGATTTTTCATAGATGGGAGCAAAGCTGGTAAAGGGGAAAGAGAGAGAGAGCCTGAAAAGAAGGTGCAAAAGGAGCAGAGATGATGGCAAGTGTGTTACATCCCTCTCCTGCCTCCCAGCCCGATCCGTGGCAGAGAGGTTGATAAGACAAACAAGAAGGATGCTCACAGCCTTCTTGGGATGCTCCTTCTCCAGGGGTTTCCCTGCAGAAAAGGGGACAGAAGTCTGTCCAAGAGACAACAATCCTACATGCAAGAGCTCAACTCAAAATAGATCATCCCTCCTCACAGAGAATAGCTACATCTAGGCAAAAATAAAGTAGGAGGGAAGCTTGTCTGCTCAGGGGGCTGTAAAGCAAAAGGCACCAGTGAAATCTGAGCTGGATGTGCATGAAAGAACTGATGTGGTGGGATCTGTTCCTGCTTCACTTGGCTATTTTGCCTCTGCCAAAGTGGGGGTCTTGGGCTCCAGAGGTAGGACTGAAGCACTATGAGGACAACTACTCCTTCCTGCCCCTCTCCTTTCCACCCTGCCTCCCCTCCTTTATGAAGAGTGCTGGTCTGGGGCAGCCCTGCTCTAATGGCCTGCTGTATCGAGTATTGATCCAAGAGGTAATAGGGGTTTAATTTTCCTTTAAAAGCCCTGTAAATGGTCTCAGGAAAGATAGTTTGGTTTGGGGGTTGTTTTTTTTTAATCTCTAAATCATTGTGGACAAGCTAAAGAATTAAAATCCTTTAGGTAGAAATTCTATAGCAAAGTCTGCAGTGGCTGTGCAGGAGGGTTTGTAGCATCACCCTGTCAAGCAGAGGTAGCTGCATAGCCAGTATAGTGGGGCTTTTTATTTCAGCTAATAAAAATAATCTTAGTGTTGTATATATTTGGTCTCAAAGTATCTCTTGTGCATGCAATATACATTTGAATGAAGAACGTGTAGAGGGAGTGTTCATGTGTGTGCGTTTACCCAGTCGTTCAGCGATGCTCCTGTTACATTTGAATTGAGGAGAATACGTCCCACTGAGTGTAATTACTACAGCTTTGTTCTTCTTCTTTTCCTTATTCTAATGCTCCAAACAAGTAGGATTTGCTTATCCTGTATTGAGAAACCCAGCTTGTCCTGCATCACCCTTTGCTGATCGCAACCTCGAGTGCACGAGGTGCTCAGCACACCCCAGGCTTGGGCTGTAGGAATGAAGGGTGTGAGGGGAATGTGGGGCATTTTGCAGGAGAGATTACATCCTGTATTACATTTATATGTTGGTATTTTAGGTTTTAAATGTAAAATAGAGTAAGGGTTGGCAGGTGATAGAGGATATGCCCAGGAACTTCAGCACAAGCACACACACAAATACAGGAACAGCTTGAACTTCTCTTGCCTGGCAGAACTTGTTTCTGTCAATATTTCTAATTTCAGCTTGTGGAGTGCAGGCTGAATGGGACGAACTGAGCTCCAAGCAGATGGTTATTAGTGAACCAATAAGCCTGTTCTGCAGCCAAATACCCAAGCACAGAAACCCACACGGAAGCCCAGAACCTTCAGCTTCTTGCGTGCACTGGGAGAACTTGTGAGCATTTTAGAGCTGCCTTTGCTGCCCAGTTTAACAATAAAGAAGTGTGTTTAGGTAATTGTGCTTTATTGCAAACTAATATAAGCTAGGAAATAAACGTGAGATAAGTACAAAGCTGCATCTTCAGCTCACCGGTTGTCCCTCCTTTACAGATCCTTGAGGTGATGTTAATTCACAGCCCTCCCATAGCTGGCTGTGCATGACCTGATGTGTTTTACTAAGTGTGGTATAAGCAGAACAGCTTAAAAATTTATCTCACAAAATGATGCCTTTACTATTTATGGGCTAATGTCAGTGCTAAAGCCCTGAAATGGACTGGAAGCATAACTGTAGCCAGCTGACCTTTCCTTACTCTGCTTCAGTGACTGCATCCACAGGGAAGAGCAACTGAAACACCAGAGCTTGGGTTTGTTCCCCACCTCTTTGGAAATTTCATGCAAGCACAGGAATGGGAAGGAACAGGATGTGCCACTGATCTTGGACACTTTCTTTGCTGCAAGCTATTGTTTCCTTCCAGTGCTTCCATGTGGCTGGAAATCTGTTTGTTCTCTGTCCATCTGTGCCAAAACCCTCCTGAGCTGGGATCCAAATTCTCTCTGGTTCTTCAAACAAAGGTTTATGCCACTGCCAGGCTTTAGCAAGTTTGACAGTGCAGCAACAATAGCATCTGAGCAAGTGTTTATACTGTCAGTACAGAGGAGGAAAACCGGGGCAGCATCTTCCTCCAGAGTTTGCATAGCAACTCAACAGGAGACCCCAGATGTTGTGGTTCTCTGGCTCTTGTGACGAGAGGGGGTATACATTAACCAGCTTTAGTACCAGGTTTAGGTATTACAGAGGTATTAGTAAAACTCCTGGCAAATGCTGGAAAAGGCCTTAAGGAGGTCTGGATGTAAAATACTCTTCCATGGAGAAGTAATGGGGATGTGCTGCCTCGTGTTGGTTGTAGGCTCTGGCTTGTCTCAGGTGTCTGTGCCAGCTTTCATCTCCACTAACCACTAACCAGGTACAGGGCAGACTGATTACTTTGAAACTTCATAATAAAATAGATGCCTTGGATGATAACAAAATGGGGTCATTCTGCCAGTTGTAATCACTCACAACTTGGTGTCTTTCTGTAGGCACAGCAGCCACAGTGAAACATAAATAGGCTAAAATGCAGGTGGACACAGGGTGGATAATTCCTGACTTCTCTTGGCATCTGTGACCATGTAGGATGAGTTCAAGGGAGTGCAACCAAAGCCCGTGGAATCAGAGACCCTTTTGGGACAGTCTTATTGGGAGCTGGTTTGTCACTGCAGCTCTTGGGTGCGCACAGCCTGAGCCATCGACAGCCTCTTGTCACAGGAGGAGTGCTGGACCAATAGTTCTGACCTCATAAAACTGGATTGGAAATGCAGGCATGATTAACTTGCCATAGATTTATGTGGAATTAGTATGTGTTTCAACACTGGTGTTATAAATACAGGTTGCCCTCATCTAACCAGCAGGGCTTTACATAATTTCAGAAGGGCCCTCACAATGGCAGCTTTAAAATGACAAAGGAGGAAAGGAAGGGCTGAGGGTGGCAGGTCCTGTATTAACTGCACCCCAAATCCTGCAGTGCGTTGTGTTGAGGGGAAAATGTACTTCTGAAGAGTGAGCCTGCAAAGGGGAGAGGATGTTGGTGCTGAGCACATGTTGCTCCACATGGTATAGCTCAGCTAACAGGGGTTAGAACCAACCTGGTACCATGGCTGTGCCTCACCTCCTGGGGCCTTCATCCCATCCCTGACATCCCCTGTGACTCCAGACCTGCCAGCATGCTGTCAGACCTGAGATTCTATGAACTCATGTAAGGGGGAGGAAAACTCAGTCCTGGCATCCAAGCAGCTCATCCCTGATCTCTTCAGTGCACGTGAAATCTGAGGCTCTGCTCAGGGATGTGAGCTAGAGAGGAACATACTTTAGAGGAGACTCAGGTCTCTTCACGGTCTGGCTCACAGGCTGGCCCTGCTTTCATTTTCCAAGTAACCTTCAGCGTTAGAAGAATGCTTCTTTGGCATCCCCACATGACAGGTTGTCTCTCTGCAGAAGCACTGTCTTGTGCTATGTTCAGGTGGTGCTCCAAAAGCTGCCTCAGCTCTGGCTTGTACTGCTATTGCAGCACTGTGCCTGGAAGGGTCCGCTGAGAGGAGAGGGTTGTGCTGCAGGGGGAAAGGTGCTGGTGGTCATATGAGTAAGTGCATTGCAGGAGACTGCCTCCAGTTTCATCCTTTCCCTTTGGACAGTGATTTTTTAGAGCTTCTGAATCTTCCAATAACTCATGTTCTCGGGTGAGTGCCAGCCATCCAGACGAACTGCGGGTGAAGGATCTATTTTTGCTTTAGCATATTTTTAACCTCTTCTTTTGTTGTTCCAAAGGCATTCATGCCAGGTTTAAAAACCAAACAAAACCCCCTACGTGCCCAGTGAGACTCTTCTCATTTGTTCATACCTGCAAGAAGCCTGCTGGGATTCAGAGACCCTCTTGTTCTCTTGGAGTAAGTTACTCAGGGGCAGGCTGAGCTATTGAGCTGCAACCTGCCACCATGTGGGCTGCCCTCTTAGAAGGACCCCAGCATCCTACCTGAGACAGGTTGCTCTCTGTCCTTCCTGGGAAGGGAGCTGAGATATCTGCCCCTAACTTAAAGTGTCTGTATAGATGGAAGAGTGTAATTGGAAGTTCTGATACCGTACAGAGCTTTTCAAACTGCATTTTGTTACAGATCAGGCTCAGCTCTGTGGTGATGCTCTTTGCAACCTTAAAGCTCGTTCAGTTCCAGCCCCCTGCCATGGGCAGGGACACTTTCCACTAGAGCAGGCTGATCATATATACCCATACAACATATATATATATATATATATATGCTCACAATGTATAGATACATAGAGTATATACGTATACAATATACTAGGCCTTAATTCTTTTGTATGTCTCATTTTCAGCCTGAATAGTGCAGTTTGACTCTGTAAAGATATTTGTGATGAAATGAATTAGAGTTGGAGGGTTTATTTCTTTATTAGCATTCCCAATGTTGTCCCTCAGTTATGCACCCACGGATGTGCAGGGATTTGGGCATGTTTCTGCTTAAAACACAAGCCAGCAGCAGCGTTGCCACCAGCAGCGCACTGAATCTGCGACTTCCGAGGGCTGCCGGGGGCAGGCAGGTGAGGAGAGGCGAGGAGTGGTCAGTAAAATCCACACTATTACTGGGAATAATCAGTTGGCAACCCTGCTCCTGCATATTCGCCAAGTGCTGGGTGATTCAGCCCCTCTCCATTTTCAGGCCAATGCGGCCGTCACTCTGAATTATTTTCAGTGAGCACTTCTATATCTCATGTCAGTTCCCAGTTCGAACCCATCACCGAGTGTCGAGGCTGCGACGTGCCGCACATGCCGATGAGCAGCCCCCCCTTCCCCTGCTTTGCTATTAACCTTTCCTTTTACCAGAGTTACCCCTTTGTCCTGCTGCAGTTTGCAGTGCCTGATAGAAGCAGCTGCCTGTGGCCAAACGAACATCACATTTACATTTTCTTTCTTGAACCGGGGAGTGAGACACAGAATTGCAGTAAATGATCTCCCCTTTCCCTTTTTTTTTTACCTCCCCCCCCAATCGTCTTTAATGCATTACCTAGAAATCTATTTCTTACCTAATTTTTGCTGGATGAATCAACAGGGCTGAGAATGTAACCCTTTGTCAGC
The DNA here is from genome assembly GCF_033783945.1 of Neopsephotus bourkii. Taxonomy (NCBI): domain Eukaryota; kingdom Metazoa; phylum Chordata; class Aves; order Psittaciformes; family Psittacidae; genus Neopsephotus; species Neopsephotus bourkii. The sequence continues at coordinate 1,818,566 of NW_026901640.1, read as the reverse complement.
TATGGAAATCTTTTTATCCCATAAAAATGATTAGATTTGATGCAATTAGGATTATGAGGAGGTGTGGGGGGAGCCTAGGACAGTGTGCCTTGTCTACTGACACATTAACAGCCTGTTTATTAACTGCTTTACATCTGGGCTACGAGCAATGCATTCTTATTCCCAGAAAGCCAGGAGAAATGGGCACGTGTGCTGATAGGAAATGTGAGCCTCCCTCTTCTTTTTGGCTGTCCCCCTCCCACCTTTCTGCATATGAATCCAGGAGGAGGGCTCTGACTTGAAGCAAAACCCCAGCGCCTGGAGAAACGCCTGTTTCCATCTGCCACTTCTCCAAGGTGTGGTTTGTGTTTGCATCTTGTCTAGCTGGGAATACATGGACATGGAGCTGCCCCTCTCCTTCCCCACTGCCCCCTTGGTATCCCTTTGGATGGCTTTGAGGGGGTTTGCACTAGAGGCAAACGTGTGTGTTGGCTCCCTCCTTACCAGAGCTGGGGTTGAATCGCTCATCCTCTTCTGCCGTTGCCACCCTGGGATTCCACTGCACGTTCAGCTTGGATGTGCTCTTGGGGAATTACCACTTGAGTTTTGTGAGACAACCTGCAAGGTTTTTTCCCTCTGATACTCTCAGAAAGAGAATAGGTGTGGGTTACATCCCAAGGGATTTACAAGCACACCTTCTGCATTCTCTTTGCCTGCATTCCTCCCTTGTGCTGCCCGGGCTGTGCTCATGTAACTTATCCAAGGGTCTGAACACCAGTGGGTGCCCCCAGTGCACAGAGCATGATGGCATCACAACAGAACAAATCCCTCCTGGTTCAATGGGAAAACACAGTGCAAGGAGGGTCATGCTGAGCTCAGAGAAGTGTCTTTATACTGCAGTGTCTGTGTGTGCTGGCCCCTGTTGCAGCTTCTCCTGCCCACTGTGCTCCTGGGGTGATGGTGTGGGTGAGAATGTGGGGCCTTGGAGCCATTGCAGACAGGGCACGAGGGCACCTGAGTGCATTCTCTGTTAGGTTGTTGTAGTCCTTTACATGCTTCTCTTCAAAAATTGCTCCCTCCATGAGGAAAACTGCTCCTGAGCCTCCCTTTGCCTCTGTTTCCCTGTTTGATGTGAATGACAGCTCCTGGCTGAGGGGCCAGGATCTGAGCGCAAGCTGGTACAGGGCTTAAAGAAAACTATATAGAGCCAAAGGAACAGATTTATTGCAGGTCCTAGAAATCAATTAATAAACCAAGGCTAAATAAATCCTATTGCATAAACTGTGTGTAAGGTTCCCACCTGAGCATCATCTCCATGTGAGAGGCATTAAGGTGCGTGCTGGTGCTAAAGCAGACACAAGTCAAAGGCCAGCATCCACCCTTTGTTTCTCATGATTGCCAACACTGGATTTCCAAACATCTCTGTGTTAGTTAATAGCAATGCAATTATCTTTCCTGGTTTTGTTTGGAGATGCAAACACTTCCATAATGGCATCATTCACCATTCCCCCCCCCCTTTTAACTGCACCTTGTTTCATGACTTGCTTTCTAGTTGCCAAATATCACTTCAGAAAGAACTTTCCCCACAGCACCAGGGCACTCCCCTGTGTTACACTGTGTGTGCCACGGAGATCAGAGCCCAGTCTGAATGCTGGGAGGGCACAGATGCTGTGAGCCAGCATCAAAATCAATTCTCCTTTCTGTTATCCTCTTTTTTTTTCCCCTTTCTATTTCTTTTACTGTGAACTGGATGCTTTTCTTGGACAGTGGTAAATCTCTCCCATTCCCTTGCACTGAATGGGTGCAAGAGAGCCCACAGCAGCATTATGTGAGCACTGAAGAATCAAGGCAGTCACCCTGTGGTTTGGCCCCAGCTTGCCTCTGTATCCCAGCAGAGCCATGGAATAGGGATGAGCATATCTAAGGATAATATATGTGATATATATAATATTATATATAGGTACAATATGATATCTAGAATATATATTAGACTCCTTACTAGGGGGACAAATCACCCCTCATCATTAGGAGCAAAGCAGCAGTCCCCTGTCAGACAGCACCAAGACCTTGCTAACTTCAGCACATCTTGTGATGTACAACTAACGTCCAGCCTTGCCAGCCCTTCCACAGCCACTCCTTGTGCTCTAGCTAGATAAGCCCAAATCCCTCATTTGAAATGCCAGTAGCAAGACCCTTGAAGAGTTTATGCAGCATCTTCCCACCCCTCCTGCCCCGCTCCAGGGAAAGCGAAGACCCAGCCTCAAGCCATCGCGGATTCTGAATGTTGTGCCTCCCCCCTTGACTTCCAATTGAAAAAGATTACAAATAATGTTAAATAATATAGTTTATAACCTCGGGGCTGTTTTCAACCGTGTATAGACCAGTTGTCAACAGGCAGAGAGGAAGGGAAGGGAAATTATAGGCTGCACAAAAGAGGAAAGTAAAAGTGAAAGCTCCATAAAAGAAAGTGGAACTATTATGGAGCAAAATGCCAACTCATTACAAAGCAGCCAAATAAGAGAGAAATACAGCTTTACCCGTAATAGCAGTTTACAAGGGAACATTGTATTGCAACATAGCGGTGGTGCTATAATTTGCTCTAACAACTCCAATTATGCCTTTTATTGATTTGGCAACACATTTAATAGGAGTAGCCACACCTCTTGTGTTACAAATCATTAAAGGTGTTGAACAGTGTAATTTTAAAATTGTCCTTCTCCTACAGATGTCAGTGTGACAGCATAATTTCCCCTGATTTCTGCTATGTAAACACTGCGTTACAGTCATTTCCCCCTTACAAAGCAGAAATGTTGTCAGCCTGGGTTTTTTTGTGCAGAAACATCCATTTAATATTTCCCCCCCCCAGTCTATTCTCCTAATTGCTGGGTTTTTTCCCTTTTTTTTTCCCCCTCTTTCTTTCGCTGCTTTTTTGCCTTCTCTCTGGAAAATAAACACTCTGTTTTGCCATCTTCTACAGCAACCTTAATTGCTACTTAAATCTTCAATATGCACTTAATACTGGGGAGGTAAAACTCTTTTGGTTCAATCCTGTTCCACTTCACTCGAGTAGCGTTTCAGAGCTGGTTAAAAGCAGTGTTATCTCCTGGTAGCAATTTTGACAGGTGATAGCCATTCCAGAACCAGTTTCCTTGCAAAACTCAGCAAACAGCTCAGAAAAAGAATCAAAACTTTCTCACTTTCGTGTTCTTCCCATCACACGGGATCTAAATTTTGCCTTCTCTGGACCCCAGAGCAAAAGCTTGGCTTTAGGAAGAGCAGGATGATGTGTATGACAGGGCAGGTCTTGACATTCACACTGCTTCACACACAGGCTGGCAGAGGATGGTGGTTTGAGGATCTCACTAAGACCCTTCAGCTGGCCTTTTCTCCCAGAGCTGGAGCACAGGGTGATCCAGGAGGATGCATATTCCTGCTTGCAGCTCCAGCATCCCTCTGGTCCCAAGGCAGCGAAGCTGCCGGGCTCACAGGGAACCGGGCAGACAAAGAATGTGTTTCCCCTCTCTCTTCAAGCCCATGCAGGCGGTGACGTGTGTAAATGAACCTGACAAGCTCTTTGATAAACAAATAGAGGCCACCAACCAGGCTTTTGGCACGCCAACATGCCACATGTTTACACCAAAAGTGCCCCATTGCCCTGTGTGCCCGCTCCCAGCGCCGGGCCCTCGGGCAGCAGCCGCCCGGTGCCTGTCTGCGTTTGGCTGGCTCCAGCAAACTGTCTCATTAACAGCTGTGTGGAAGGGGAAAGGGAGGAAGCAGGGAATCGAACACAACCCAGGCCCGAGGAGGGTGATGTTTTTCACGCTGCAGTGAGTAAAGCAGCTCTGTGTCCTGCTGCCAGGGCTGACCCTCAGCCCACCCCATCTGGCAGCGCCACAACAAAGCCCCGTGAGCCAGCCTGACACCAGCCATGAGAGGAGCTTTGAGACATTTCACACGTGCGTGTGCATGTCCTGAGGTGCCAGACAGAGCTGTGGGGTTCTCCTCTTCATCAGCACCTCACACTGATTCAGGTTAAGGCAGCGTGATGGTGGCCATTGGTGCAGGAAAGAAGATCCCACCAGTTGGGTAAAGGAGAGAGCAGCCACCCATGGGTGTGGGTCAGTCTGTTGGTGATGGTGGGATGCCAATGGTGCTGGAGGCAGTGTGGAAGTGCAGGGGTGTCTCCATGTGAGGAGCTTGGGTTGTGGAAGGCTTCAGGTTTTGGCCATCCCCAGCCACATGTGGCTTGGTGCAGGGATGTGGTGCATGGAGATGCTTCAGCATCTGGAAGTCTTTCTAGCCAAGAGGACTGGACTGCAGCTGTAGCAATGGAGAACAGCGATGTCTGGTGTTTGCCAAGCAGAGCCCTATAGAATTATCACCCCTGCCTGGTAACGTTGAATTGAACTGGAAGCTGTAGCTTGGCTTCTTTGGGAAGACAGTGGCAGAGCTAAAACACAGTTCTCAGGAGACATTAAATTATTGCTTCCTCCAGGAAGTTGGAATATGCTAACGAAGCCCAATGCAATGGGTTTTCAACCCCTTTTAGAGACCGAGGGCCAGGGGTGCCTTCATGGAGGGAGAGCTAGCTGCGATGGGGAGCAGCAGCATGGCCTGTGGTGGGACACCAGTGTGGTGTTAACGCCAAGCTTTTCTGGGAAGGGAATTCGTTTTGCTAGAACTAATCACTCCCATGCATTTTTCATTAGCATTATTATCCCAAAGAAAGGCTGCTGCAAAGTGCTTGCAAGGAGAGGAGATGTTTGCTACCTCCAGAGGAATTTTACACAAGGAGAAGGAGCTCCTGTTGGTATTCTGGTGCGATGCCTCTGAACTGATCTTCCCAATCAGTTCAGACTTAATGCCAAAGCCTGCTCAAATATACAAATCATAAGGAAAGCTTTCAGAGGGTTTATGTGTAGCTTGTTTTGCCTACATCTTCCCTGGATGGAAATTGTGAATTATTTTGCTCTTCCTGGTTTATGCAACTGTTAATAGTGAAAATCATTCCATGAAACTGCATGATCTTTAAGGTCACTTCCAACCCTAACCATTCTGAGGTTAGTCTGAGTTCCACCTTAACCACCCTAACATGGATCCAGGCTTGTGTAGATCAAATGGGAATCCGGGAGGCCTCCTCTTTAGCTGCTTTAATGTGCATCTGCTTCTCTTTGTATTTTTATCTTTATGTATCCTCCTTCAGGGCACTCAGGAGATCCAGGTGCCTTTTTAAACTACTGTGGAGACTGTGAGCATCTCTGACCAGAGGGCCTTGGGTGCTGAGTGAGGCTGGATGCACACCAGGGTGATAAACTGGATATAACTGGGGATATGGAATTCCCACTGCCTGCCTCATGCAGCAGCTTCTGCAGGAGCTGAGCAATGAGCGGCTGAAGAGAGGCCCCCAGGAGGCAGAGGAGGAGATGGATGCACACCACAGTTTCTCTATGAATGTATGTATAGCCCAGTGTAAATAACTTAAAAATCAGGAGAAATTCCCTTGGCTTAGTGAGGAATCCTTACCTCAGCATGGATATAAAACAAATTAGCTGTGATATAAACACGAGGCTCAGAGAGGCTGTGATTGCTGGTGGAAGGAGTCAGGAAGGAGGGTGATTCCTCTTCTCCTGGTTCCATTTCAGTTGGAGATCAGATGCTTCCCAGTAAAGATATAAATTATCAAGGCACTAAACTTCAGTGCCAATAAGCTCCCCAAATTTATTTGCATTTGTTATCTGGCACTTTCATTTAGAGTGAAGAAACTTTCACTGTGGATCAGATCTTTTTAATATTTCCTCATAACTTCCCAGTGACAATCAGTTTTTCCATTAGGAGAGATCAGACACATAAGTAATACTGAGAGAGCTACTTGAATACCAAGTCATTCATTAGGAGCAATGCCACTGCCATGAATGCTGAGTGAATAGACAGCAAAGGGACACTGAAAATTAAAGGTTATCCTGGGTTCATTAACTTCTGCACTCCTTTCTAAAACAAAACCTTGGGTGAGAGCAGCCTTTGACTCTTAAACTGGATCTCCTTGTCCCCTAATCTAAAAAACATTAACATCATTTAACTGTTTCCCCTTTCTGCTCAGTATGTGCAAGAAAAGAAGTGTTTGAATTAATGTTCATGGAAGTGATGTGCAGCGACAGCACCGTGTGTGTGAGCATCTGCCTTGCTTTGCTTTCAGCCTTTCCATGCACCTCTGGCTTTGATATGCAGCACCTTCTGCTGGTATTGATTAGCCCCGATTTCTTCCTCAGAGTCTTATGTTTCTGCTATTTTATTCTGTTTTTCTGTTTGTGTACCTGACCTGTCTTCAGCCAAATGAAAAAATGAACTCAAAGTAGTTTGGTGCTAGAAGTAGTTTGTCTCTGCTGCAATCTCAAAGGCAGGTACAATAGGTAAGAGAGGGGCTCATATGTGTTGGGAGGTGTTAGAGCCTGCAGAGAAAATGTCATTTGGATGGTCAGAAAGAGCAAGCTGGCCCCGTGCTATTTTCATCCCAGACACAGTAACACAGTTCTGCTTTCCTGGGCTGGTGTGTTAAGCCTTTGGGTTATTATCCTGTAAATGTCACTTATGTACGAGTGGTATTGATGGGTGATGTGCAGATCGGTTAAGGACCAATAGCCAAAAATGGATTCTTTTCATACTGATTGGCACATGGGAGGAATGACTGCACAGTCCAGCCCATGACTGTTTAGTTCATGTGTTAATCCCAGACAATCACTACCCCAAAGACATGACTTTGGGGATGGAGAAGAGTGACTCCTCCCAGAAAGAAGCTTTTGTTTAGAAGTGAGGAGTAGAGGTGCTGTGTAAATGGTTTTAAAGGAATTCTGATGTTGAAATTGCCTCTTCCTCTGGGCCCTTGCTTGTTCACTTGGGCTTGTTGCAGTAGTTGCAGAGCAGGACTCATCACTGGTCTCTGTGGGGTGGTTGGTCCATCTTGATTCAGTCTCCAGACCTTAAGCCTTAATTTAGGAAATCTCCAAAGCTGTCTCCCTCCAGCACAATGTTAAGCACATCCTCAAGTTCATTTCCTTCACCTGGGCTGCTTATGGTACCTTTTGCCTCCAGCTGGGAAACCTCTAAACACAGGATGCTGTTCACTGGGCAGAGATGACTCTAAAAGGCAGCAGAGGTGACTCAAAGGCACTGCAGGTGCCTTGCACAGACAAGGGCAAAGCTCCTTCCCACCCTGCCCAGAGCATCCACCACCTTTCTCTTATGGAGATGGATGGACTGCCTGGCCATTCAGGTCCCATGCAGTGTGGATCAGGAGCTGGGCTCTTCTCTCTTCCCTGTACATGAATTTTTCCTCTTCCTAGGCTATGCCCGCCCTGACTCCCCTGCACAGCAAGGAGTGAGATACAACAGTGTTGTATTTGTGTTGTAGAGCCAGAACCCACGTTCCTGCTGGGAGGGGGAAGGAGCCTCATGTCTCATTTTTTTCCTTCCCCCTCTCCCTACACAAGTTAATCTGTTTAGCTTTTGAACCTGTGAGCCGGAGGAATTCTCAGCCACCAACAATGGGAAGCTTCTGAGCTGGAGATGGGGAGGGTGGAGAGGAGAGAGAGGATGGGGAAAACATATGGGAGGTGGGGCTGCTTGGCGAGATGTAAAACATCCTCCTGAATTTCTGGCTGGAAAATGATGCTGATGGTGGAAGGCGAGAGGTTAAACTGAGGCAGCAAAGTTTGTGTCAGCCCTTTTTTGATTTCTCCCTTCTCTAATTGCCACCTCCTTTCCCCACCATCCCTCCCCTCTCCCCACCATTCCATCCCCCCCATTCCATCCCCGCTCCCCGGTCGGGCAGAAGGAGGTTGGCTGGCTTTGTATTTTAACTGTAGCACCAAGATTAAATTGTTTACGAGCTGCGAGCCCCGGCTGCCGGGATGAGCTGCGAGAGACAAAGATAGACAGTCTAATTCCCCGGTGTACTTTGTGCTTCCGTCCCCCTGCACTGCCACTAATTCTTTTATCTGGCCCCAACACTCCAGGCATTATGTGCATTCATAAAAAAAAAAGAGAGAAAAACCTTAAAAAAAAAAAGAGCCCCAACCCGAACTGAAGCAGCAAAATTACTGTTCTCTGCGCTTTGCCTCCGATAACAATCTCTTGAATACTGATTACTTTTTTTTTCCCCCAACACAAAGCGACCAACACAAGTTGGTCTTTAACCCTTTATCTTTAGCAAGCAGAAAGACACGAGGAACATCTTACTCAGTTGGAAAAAAAAAACCAACCCAGCATACAGAAGAATTACTGTTATCTCCTAGCCAGAAGAGGAACAGCAGAGATAAGAAAAGCCTGAAGAATTAAAAGGAACGTTGCATTTGGGCTGTAAATTCGTGCTGAAGCTGGTTCTATTTGTCTGTCACTAGGGTTCATAATTTTTCGAGGTTGTTTTGATAGACTTATTGTGAAGACTGCATAGAAAACTCATCAGCATTTGTTGCCTCTGAGCATTATTGTCAATGGTAACCGCATGGTTATAGACTGGAGGAAGATAATGGTTGAAGTATAAAGGAGATAAAGGCAAAACCTCTTCTCATTAAGGGCTATCTCCACCTCTGCAGACTCTACAGTATTGAGTGACTGGCGCTAGTGCATTGGGCATAAATTATAGCAAAAAAACTAAAGGCAGCATCATTATTTTGCAGAAGTTATAATGACACAGGCTTGAGCCCTGTTTACACCACAGCCTGGCAATAAATACCAGGAGCGCTTACTGTGGAGTGACCAGCACTGCCTTCCTATCGATTGCACCCCTGCACACATCTGTCTGCAGGCAGGCAGCTCCAACAGCAGCGTGGACCATGGAGGGGATCTGCCCAACCTCTGCTCTCCATACAAACCCCTAAACCTGGTGGTTTGCTGATGGAGGTCAGGGAAGGGATTCATCCCCACTTCAAATCTAGAGCAAAAATGTCATTTTGGGTTGAGATTCAACTTCTGTCTTGGAAAAGCCAACCTGGCCAGGGAGTGCAGTTGGAGTAACCTAAAAGGGTAACAGGACAGTGAATCTCCCGTGCTGCTGGTGGTGGTGTCTTCACTGGTGCCATTGTGTTGCTTCTCTGCCCTTTCCATTAATCCTTTTTCTGCATTGCTTCTCTGCAAAGGGATAAAGGTGTCCTTCCTATTGCTCTATGTAAGTGCTGCTCTTTTCCCTTTTTGTCCTCAGTCACCTACAGTTTGATCTTTTATCTTCAGTGTGGTGGGGGAAGAATTAGGTTCAAATTCAAGCTGGGTCTGCAGCAGATAAAGCACACTCCTTTAGTCGTTTTTACCAAGCAAGCTCATAAAAAGCACTCTGTAGACCCATAACTACGATTATCAGAGGGTTTCACAGGTACTCCCTAAACTGAAATTGGTTTCTAATGGTTCTGGGGTGAGGAGAAGGATTTTTAGCAGTTGCAGAAACTGAGGCCCAGGAGCTGGGTGAACCTGCTTTGCCAGAGCCCAGTCCCAAGGCCCAGCTTTAATAACTAAACCAAGTGCCTTTTTAGTGATTGTGCTGGATTAGTGGCCCCAGAGGCTCCTAATCTGCTCTCCATATGGTGCATGCAGGGCAAGGATCTACCCACTGAGCTGCTGGTGTATTTCAAGGCTGATTAGATGGGGCGGTCCCCTGAGATCAGAACCCAGAAGAGTCTCCCCAGCCCATTCGTGTTAGATTTGCTGCTGCAGTACCCGAAGGATGCAGCTGCCCTCGCTGCTTCCCTCTGCCTACGTGCCATGGCCCACAAAGTGCTGTCCTGTGTGGGTCAGAGCCCAGTCCATCTGCTCATGACGTTGTGAAATGCATCCACATCTTCTGTTGTCATTGTAGGGTGGTTTGGTGGCAGGAGGAGCAGGCACTGCCATGGCTACTCGGCAGAATGCAACCTTGGGAATGGGGCAGACATGGCACATGGCAGCTCAGTGAGGTGTCTTGGAAGTTCTGGGGCATTGCAGATTTCCCAATAGCTCTGTGGGCATTGGGACATACAAAGCAGCAGTCTTGCATCTTGGTGCTCTTGTGTGAGTGCATAGAGCTGGTCTGCACCGTCCTTGCATCTTGCACCATGGGGAGAGGAAGGATGCCACTGCCATTTCTCCATCTGTGCCTGAAACGCAATTCATGTGATAGTCCTGGGTTGTGTTGGTTAATCAGGTATGGTCAGATGCCTGGCAGCACATTGACTTCGTCTGTAATTCTGGAAGAAAATTGTGAGGAAATGTGGATTCTGGTTTAATTTCTGCAGCTTCCCAGTGCAACAGTGCCTGGTCTGCAGGGAGATAAGAGCAGCAGTAAGGCTGTTGCACTCGATTTGGAGGTTGCTCTGCTGTTGCCACCAATTTACTGATAATTCTGTGCTTGGCTACAAATCAAGGCAGACCAAAGGGTTGGTTGTTGCTATCTGGTTGTCTTCCCGGCTTCAGCTTTGTCATGGGCACCAAAATTAGATCCTGGGTTTGGTTTCCAGCTCAAAAATGAAGTTGTGTGAGCTCTTCCTGACAAACCTGGTGTTGAAATGATGAGGGGAGGGTGAACGTTTGCACTGGTTTGGGGGACAGGGCTGGATTTGGGGTAAGTAATGGTGTGTGGCATTGCAGCTACTAGGCCTGAGGTGATTGGGATCAGGGCAGCGTTCTTCTCCGCTGTGCAGCCCTACAATTAGATGAGGATTGAGGAGTGAACTAAGGGAAGCTCAGGGATTTCCTTGCAGTGCCTTTCTGGGATGATTGGCAGCCGGAGGGGAGGAGGTTGCTGTGTAGATACAGTGTTCGTGTCTCTGTCCAGAGTGGGTTTTCCAGATTGGTGATAACCCCAGGGTTGGCTGAAGAAATGTCACTCTAAATACAGGTATTGACCTCGGTAGAAATATTCTCATTTTCGAGTGTGAAATGCCAGCACCAATCTCTACCTGACGGCTCACAGATTATAATATCTGTTCCTTACCAGCATGGGGACGAGCCTTCCATTCAGGCTTACAATAAATCCAAACATGGGTTGCAGTAATGTTTCATTCTTGATGGCATAGCCGTGGGTTTTGATTATATAAATCAGGCTTTAGAAAAGGAATACAGCTTTGTGACTGACTGAATAAATAAGTAAATGCAAATGTAAAAGTCCTTACAAATAATAATAATAATACTAATAATACACACACCCCCCCCAGCTTTCGAATGGACATTCAGGATCAACTGGAAAACATTGCACTCTCGGTGTGAATAGGAGAAATCAGTTGGGTGCAGCATGCAGGCGGGTTCCTGATAAACTAATGCTCCTTCACACAATTTACAATCCAACTGAATTCATTTGCATGACAAAATTGGCTCGGGTATTCATGTGTTGCAGCAAGACAAGTGTAACATTACAAAGAACAAGTAACCATGGGGAAGGTTAATGCAGACAATAAGGAAATACAATGACATGAATCGGGTTCTTCTTTTGCCAACCTTTTATCTGAAATAGAAAAATAACAAGCTTCCACCCCCCATTCCTTCTTGGGAATAAAAGAGTTGTTTTATGGGAAGGGAGGGAGGTGGAAAATGTGCAAAGTTGACAAATAAAGATCTGTAATGTCCCTTTTTCTACCTCATGGGTTTGAAATGCATGTGCTTGTGTCTGCACATGTGTGTGCAAGGAAGGTGGGAGAGAGGAAGGGCAGGGGATGGGTGAAGCGGGCGAGCAGGTTGATGTGACATCCAGCCACACGGTGAAGGGCATGTGGCTGTAGTTATATGCCCTGGGTCATTCACTGCTGTTGTGTTGAATCCCATCCTCTTGTAGCAGAAAATCTGGGCTTTGTCAGCTCAGGTGTAGCTAAACTAGAATGAGCTTTGCAGGACACAGGGTGCTAAGTTATCTGGGAGACCTGTAATAGCACTCTGAAGGTGCTGAGCATCTTCTGCAGCTCAAGGAGTTATGTGCATACCTGTATGGGAGTGGGCATCTTCTGAAGGTGACATTCCTAGCTGGCCTCTTGGTATATTAAAGTCCAGATCACTGTATAGGCTTCTCTGAGTACGTGAGACTTTTTCCCCATGTGAGTGCCCATGAGATTACTCTGCCATTTAGGCACACGATGCTTGCAGATCCTATGGTCCTGGTTTCATTTGAAATGACCTGGGCAGACTGCTGAAAGGTCTCCTTGATAAATTAATATTTACAAAACCAGCTCTAAAGGGTGACAAATGTGTTAATTGTTCACAGGCGTTTTGGTGATCAGTTTGACTTTGCAGCTTCCTGTTTTGAGGATTTCCCCTTAAGGCTCCAAGTGTAGTTTATTCCTCCAAAAGGCAATTTTGTTGGGTATAAAACTATGCAGAAATCATAAGCTCAGGCATCATCTTGCCTCATGCGAGCACTTGGAAAGCTTGGCAGGCTGGGTTAGCTGCCTCTTGACTTCTTGTACAGTTACTGGGCTGCAGGCTTGCAAAGCTGCTCTGATTCTAAGCTTGCATCTGCTTCTCCTTCATGGGAGCACTGTTTAGTGCACACCAGAAGGGGTTTGGTAGCTCCAAGGTTGAAAAACTGCTTGGAAAGGCAGGGTGGAAGGGAGCTGAGGGCTCGGAGATGTCTCTGCTCCTGGACACTTGGGTGTGATGCTGCCTTTAGCTCAGCACTTTGGGTTGCTTGCACGAACCTCTTGCAGCAGGAGAGGCCACGTTAAGTGCAGCTTCTAATTACTGCAGCCCAGAGGTGCTGGGAGAGAAGAGCTGAATGCTCAGTGCAGGGGCAAGCTGCCTGGGAGCAAGGACCACGGTGCTCTCTGCAAGCAGGCAGCATCCTTTCCCTCATTGTTCTCGAGCTGGAGTGCTGAGCTCCCTTTCCAGCCGGGATTAGAAGCTCTGACACAGACACTCACTAAGCACGAGGGCCCCTCTTTAGATCAGCTTTGCTGAGTGCCTCAGCAGGCTTGTCCCTCAATTGCCATCTGCAACAAAGCTGGAACAAGTTGACAAACGACTGATTTTCATTTAATCTTTCGCTTGCCAACTTAATGATGACAAAACCCCCAAAATCCAAGGAAAGGAAGTGCTCCACCCCCCCCATCTTCCCCTCGCACCACTCACTCAATGGGGGAGTTTCAGAGCAAAACTGGGCAGGAGCACAATAAGAGCCTTAGGTTTTTGAATTAAATTTAACCCCGGGGTGCCACTGCTTCAGAGCCTTTGGAGGCAGAGTTGTAAATCATGGCAGCAGATTCGGCTTCTGATGAGCACTTCCCATCATGATGACATTTAAACTATTAATTAATTAGGAGGGAGCAAGATGAGAAGATTTGGAATTCTCCCCTTTGGATAATTACTGTCGAACACATTTGTTACTGTAATGAAGGAACAGGATGTGACTTCAGCCGCCGCGCTCTCCCTGCGTGTGTGGCTTTTCACGTTAGTATTGCTTCAGCCTGTAGTAAAAGGAGAAAGAATATATTGTTTTCCCCTTGCAACTGTAAGTGGAGGTCATTTGTGTGGTGGTGGCATTTTGGCAAAGCTGTAGATGGGAAGAAGGGAGTAGGTGGTGAGATCGAGCGTGACCATCAGATACACTGAGACCTGCAGCATGGGGCATGTGCAGCATCCTCACAGTGCAAATCCAACTCAGGACCTCCAGTAGAGCAGCTTTAGCCCACTCAACCATCAAAGCCCATCAAAACTGGTAGCAGTGTTCCTCTTGAAACTTGTTTTGAAGAGATCCCAAGTCAGTGGCATGAGCTGTGCAGTGGGAACCTGAGGGTCCTGGTGGTCCCTGCACACACCACTGGTCTGGTCCAGATCCCTTTCATAAACCCTGTGAGACTGAACTGTGACAACCAAGATCTTGTTGGGCTTTCCCTGTACTGGGAGCCCCACCAGTGCTGCTCTCCTACTCAAACCCACCTTCTCTCCTTCTGTTCAGAAAGAATTCTATGACGTTTTCCTGGTTTTCCCCATTTCCACAGGATTTTGTGCTCTCTGAAAGCAGTCACTACTGTCTCATGGCATCTGCTTCCTGCGAGCAGAGATCCTTGTTTACTTCTCTAGTGTTAATATGCCCTTTCACAGATAATCAATCTTGCTTGGCAGGATCAATTAAAATGAAGTGGGGATGCTCCACGTACCTTGCCCTGGAAATTTAACTCCAGTTGTACTCCCACGGCTGAACCTGCATTTGCACAACTCCTGGGCTGGATTATCCCCATCTCCAGGGACTGCAGCAGCACTAAGGATCTAACACAGGAATATGTTCATACTGGATCTTAGAGGGGGGTTATTAATTACTGAGATTGGTAATGTGAAAGGTGGAGCCAGAACCTCCCTACTGAGGTCATTGCTCATGAGAGCATCAGCAAGAGGCTTTGTGTCGTGCAGGTTGTCGTTCTCTAGATACCCACAGCACTGGGATGCTATGGGAGGTCTGAGTGGGTGAAGCAAGGGGAAAGTTGGGGTCCCCTCTGCTGCACCCCACTGCTGCCCTGAGATGGAGGAGCTGGGGCTGTGCTTTGGGTCACTTGGAGCCCCCCAAGAGCTCCCAGGCACTCCAAAAGCCTGGTTTTCCAGAGGAGAGTGCTCTCTCCCTGTCCTTAGCTGCAGGGTCTGGCCCTAGAGAATTATCCTCAGGTGATCCCATGATTTTTTTTGCATAGAAACATTTAAATCTGTTATTTTAAGCAGAGCTTGTCTCTAGGTACCTCTTTTCCATCTTACTCATTTAACCTTCCAAAAAGAGCTTTTCCTCCTGGATGTTTCCATGACCTATTGGTATTTTTCTCTTCAAGCATCTCTGCTCAAAGTTGTCGTGGTGACTCTTTGCTGTCCTACATGGAGTGAGTTTGGACTCCCTCTTAATTCCTGGTGTATAAATAGCCACCTTGAAAGAACTGCTATGCTTTAACCTGGATACGTGCTGCCTGCAGTCTCTGAGGGCTCTGACCTTCAGGGCTGCTCTCACCAGTGCAGGCTCTGCTCAGTCATCAGGGAAATAGGGATGGGGATGGCTTGAATCCCTTTCATTTGCCAGATTTTCCTTAATTGTGCTGCTGTTCTGGAGCAGAGGGTTGAGCCTGGACATTAGGAATGGCCCAGCCATGTGCTGGGCAGGGTTGTGCCAGAGGATGGTTGTGGTGGATTTTCACAGGAATTGGGTCAGTTTAAGGGCCACAGTCATCTTCAGTAGGTAGAAAATGTTGTAGAAGTTACTGTAATGCAAAAGACAATCCACACCTATTTTGTGGTACCTAAATATGCGGTCTGCCTCGAGCAGAACAACCTCTTTGTTCTCCCCTTTGCTGCCGGAGCACCCGTGTTGTGCCAGGGATTGGGTGAGCGGGGCTGGAGCAATGGGCTTTGGGAGCCAAATCCCCAGTTCTACTCCCAGATGTGTTTTATAATGGATGGGTTTAATTATGTGTCCCTCTGCCAGTGCCCACACAAGAGATGGGGACCCAAATGAGACATAGACACGCTCAGATGCACCCAGCCACAGGGGAATTAATGCCAAGGAAAAGGTCATCATGAGGTGGAATTCATTTTATTTATGGAGCATTTTACTTCTTGGATTTGAAGTTCCAGTGGTATTTTTAATATCTATAATATAATTGGACGGAAAACATGGTGCTGGATGTGGGAAGGGCTACAATGTGAATTGAAATGGAAGAACATTTGAGGGGTGTGAGAGAATTAATTTGTTTGTGCTCTGGTATCAGCACAACTGATACCAGAAACCTTTGGAGGCAGCTAAATACATGGTGTGGGAGTCAGAAAACACACAATCAGGCAGCAACAATCATCTTTCTGGAGATTCTAGATAATCCGGGCTTCAAAGCAGAACCTGTGTTTTGGAATATTCATTCTCTGATATTCAAATGGCCAACTTTGTTCTTCTAATTATTATTAGCCTTTTGATGTTGTATCAGGCAAGTGCTATAAGGGCCTTAAAAAGGGCAAAATAATTATTTCCTTTCTATCTTAATAGCCATGTGATGCAGAGGCTTTGGTGCAGAAAGGAGGCTTTTTTGTGACAAATCCAAAGGGGGAAGCTTGGCAACATGGTATAGTTGAGTGTAACCATAAATAAAACCCTGTGTGAATTCCCCCTTGGAGACACTACAGATCTATTGAACAGGGCACCCTCTCTATAAAAATTGTTCTGGAGAGGTAATAGCAAGCTATACATTATGAAAAAATATAGCACAGGGATTTGCTGTACTTGGAGCAAAACTATGAGAAAAATGGTGGGAGGTAATAAGGGATTGTCGTTCCATCCCATTAGAAATGTGTTTTATTCCAGACACCCAGATTTTATCTTCCCCCTGCACCTGAATTAGAAATGAAACTGCCAACTTTCTCGGATGTGCAAGAATCCACACAGTAATGTGGTTTGCTTTCCTTTATCCCTCTTTCCCCCCTCCTTTTCTCTTTGGGAAGCTAATTAGGACAAACAGAGATAAACCACACTGTGTGTTATGGGCTTGTAAATAACACAAAAGGGTTTCCTTAGGAAATTAGCACTAGGACATCCAGGAAGCTATGAAATCAAATGCTACAAATACATACTGTATTCTCTCCGTAGATTAAACTCCTAATAAAACCCTTCTAAAGCCAGTCATATAGAGGAGGGAATCCTCTAGGATTTGACTGGCACCATCCTGTAAAAGAAGAAGTTCCGTAAAAAAAAAAAGAATCCACTCATTTCTAAAGAAATTTCCCAGATTAGATTTGTAAATCAAAAACCAATATATAACATGCAAGAATTGATCTGTTTTATATTCCTCAGTTACATTTTTGTGAAGCACATTTAGAAGATTTAGAACGTATTTGCGCCTGCTGGTTGAGCCATTATATGCTTGAGTTCATACATCTATTTGTGAGGCTATAAAACAGGCATCGACTACCCATGTAAATTGTGTTCTCCACAATAAATTATATGCATACTTGCAAAAATACATAACTGCTGTTGGTTGGCTTACGTAGGCTGAATACTAATGATGTTTAAAGTTGTATTGTCCCTCTTCTCGGGCCTAATTTAGCCTCTACATCAAAAATTATGTAGGAAAAAACACTTTATCCTCTCACTGAGAAATAAAATGGCACTTACGGGCATCCACATATCTTTCTTTTATGAAACACCACCATTTTCATACTAATTTTAGCTGCCTAGGGTTCATGGAAAAGTCTGCCTCGTGCAAAGCTCTTAGGAGACTTCAGTGTGTACGCACATACACAGCGAGGGAAAATGGCTTGTTGTGGGGTTTATAGAAATGAGTTGGGGTTTGCACGTGTGATACATGCTCGCAGGCAGTAGAATCCTTTAGGACAGCCAGCATGCTTTTAATTCCTAAAGTTGAGAGAGTTTTTGAATCACACCCCAGGGTTTAGTGCAGCGCCAAGAAGCCCCGGTACGAACAGACAGCCCTGCGCAGCGATGCACAAAGGTTGCGCGTCTCCCTCTACCTGCTGCCCATCAAGGCACTGCCGGGTTAATGAATTGGTGTTGCTCCTATTTCAATTGTCTTAAGAGCTGTGAGAGGTGCCTCCTCTCACAAAGGAGCTGGGGCTGACCCCGGCTTCACCATTTTGGGTCATTTATTCTGGAGCACGAGGTCGTGCAGCCCCTGTGGCTCTTTGGTCACTTTATGTATTTTAATGGAAGCCAGCATCCTCGGTGCAGAAATGAATGAAGGTGCCACATAACCCTCACACGTGTTCTTCCTCCCATCTCACCCTTTGCTCTGCTCTCCCCTCCTCTCACACCAGCATATATTGACAAGGTTTCCCTGTGTGTTTTGCAGTCTCTTCCATTAACCTGCTTTATTTATTACTCTTCCCATTCATTCTCCCCTTGCCTTTTCGCACAGATCTCCCCAGGTTTTTCTGCCTCCCTCGGTGTGTTTTCTCCATTTCACCCTTTATTCCCTTCTTTGCTCCGTTCCCTCCTCTCTGTTACAGACAGTCCTTCCTCCAGCTACAAATTACGTGTCTGCTCCTGCAGCCCATTTCTCTGTGTGCGATGGATCACTGCGAGGCGGCCGGGTACCCCCAGCTCTGCCGCTGCCAGTGGGAGAGAAGAATATTCCCGTCCTTCTCCTTCCCTACCCAGCCTGTGCAAGGAATATGGAAGCTGTCACACACTTCCTCTCCTGCCCAATGATGTGTAGGAGAATAATATATCCCTTTTATTGGGCTCACGACTGGGTAGAGGAATGAGGGAAGCAAACTGTCTCCTTTTTCCTCACCCAGAATATCCTGATTCCCTGTTAACGCTAACACACGTTATCACGTTAACATCCCAGTGACGATTTTGTGGAGCCCTCTCAAAAGGCTTAAGCTGTGTCCCTGGGGACAAAGCCCGTGTGGATGCAGGGGTAGCACTTACAGTGACACAGGGATGGGCTGCAGGGAGCTGAGCTGCCAGGCACGGACACAGACACAGGCCGGATAACTCAGAGCTCCTTTTCCAGCCGACCTCTTCCACCCTTGTGCAAACACATTGGTTCTAGCACTGTAAAATGAGTGCCAAAAAGCAGTTAGCAAGAGTTTGCTTTTCCAGAACCAATGTTTCCAGTGCCTGAAGCTGGAAAGGGATAAAGGGATGAGTACAAAGGTGTGTGCATCACACAGCACTGGAGAGGACATGAGTTTATGCAGGGAGGACAGAGTACAGCTGCTTGAGACCGTGCACTAAAACTAGTCCTGGGTTTCCATGCACCGGCTCTGGATGACTGCATCCAGCCCCAAATCCAGCTTGGAAATGAAAGCCAGGAGGGCCCTCTAATGAAGGGTTGTGATGTGCACGAGGGTTTGTATGCGGTTAGTACGTATCTGTACCATTTCCTATCTTGTTTTGTTTAGTGTGTGATCAAAGTTGCAACTTAACGGAGGAAAAACCTGTTCCTGGAAGGGCTCTGCAGGTGGCACAGCCAGGGAGCTCATGTGGTTTGTGGGCAGCTTTTGGGAGCCAGGTTTGTGGAAGAGCATGTGTGATTTCTGCAGCTTAGTCAAAGGATAGACAAAGAAATGATGCTGTGTTCCCAGGCCATCCTGTTGTTATGCTGGGAGCCCGTGTGGCAAAGCCTTGGGACAGGGTGCCAGGCTGGAGCACCCACTCTGGGGGGCAGAACTGGGTGTTTGTTACTAACACAGCAAAGTCCCAGTGCTGGGAAATCACCCTGGTCCCTGGGCCACCCTCATGGGGCAGAGCGGAGCACGGCTGAGGCTGGGACTCATCACAGCCCATTGGAGAGCGTGTTGCTTTAACACCACGTCTCAGGGATGCAGTGGCTGGCAAAGTAACCTAGATATAATTTTCCTTTGTGTCAGTTCTAGCCACTAAAATTAGTATGAAGAGACACAGAAAGCTCAGTGGAGTTTCCCCACTTTATCCTGCAGCTAATCTTTTTATATCTATCTTTTTTTCCCCTTCTTTAAAACCATGGGGAGGGGAAGCCCATCCTTCCTCTGCAGCTGGCATGTCTAAACTCCAAACATATGTGCTGCTTAGCCAACATACAGTAGCTTAGGACTTTTCAAAAACACCAAACCCCTGAATCCAATAAAATTGCAAATTTCCCTGTATTTCACAATATCCTAAATAAACATGAACAGCGTGCATTTCTCTTTCTGGCATCAAATATTAATCTGGCCGTGGTTGGAAATGTGCTTTCCATCTTGTGTGCGCTCACATTGGGTAAACACTTGGGAGATTGCTATTCCAGACCTTTCATTCTCTCCCAGAGTCAAGAGCATGACAAATTTTTCTCCTAATTACACCTGCCACTGTTTGCCTTCTAATACTGTAAATCCTCCATCACATAGTTTTTCCAATTCAGGATTAGGTTCCTTTTCTGTCATACAAATGATTGGAGGTGCAATACGCAGTTAGCAAGGCACGGTAGGAATGTTCAGGATGGGATGGCTTCTTCTTTTAAGTGTGGTATCTGCATGAACAGAGCTAGACCCACATTTAACTTGTGGTCTCGAGCCAGGACCTCTGGGTTGGTTTTTGTGGCTGTGGTGAACCAGCGCACTCTCCTGTCTGAACACACAGCTATGTGCTTGTCTCTGATCCTGGAGGTTACAGCTTCCCATCCCTCCTTGTGTGGCTTGGTATTTGTGGAGCTGGGCAGGGCGCAGCTTCCTCCTCTCTAGGGAGGTGATGCTGGTGTGATGCTCTTTAGCACCAGGACAAGAACATAGGCCCTGAGTGCTGGTAAAGGGGTGATTCCTTTGGGCATTGCCAGTGCTCCCATCTGCCCTTCCTGTGGGGTAGCTTTCAGCATCTCGCATCTTTTCTAGTGACAGGCCAAGGGGGAATGGCTTGAACCTGCCAGAGGGGAGACTGAGCTGAGCTCTTAGGCAGAAGCTCTTCCCTGTGAGGGTGCTGAGGCGCTGGCACAGGGTGCCCAGAGAAGCTGTGGCTGCCCCATCCCTGGCAGTGCTCAAGGCCAGGTTGGACACAGGGGCTTGGAGCAAGCTGCTCCAGTGGAAGGGGTCCCTGCCCAAGGATGGATGGATGGATGGGCAAAACATGGCAAAATTGTTAATGGAGAAAGCAGATGTGGCTGAGGGGTGTAGGGGCTTTCTGCATCATAGCCTGTTTGTTAGAGGGAGCAAAGTCTGTTTAACTGGCTGCAGAGGAGGGAGCACAGGAGCAGGCTTGTGGCTTGGTGCGGCT
Source organism: Neopsephotus bourkii (assembly GCF_033783945.1). Taxonomy (NCBI): domain Eukaryota; kingdom Metazoa; phylum Chordata; class Aves; order Psittaciformes; family Psittacidae; genus Neopsephotus; species Neopsephotus bourkii. The sequence goes on along the minus strand of NW_026901640.1, from coordinate 1,797,934 downwards.
CCATCAGCTGGTCCCGCACAAGGACTCTGGTCCCTCAGGCTCCGAGTAGATCATTCCTGTTGTAAAGCTGACACAACACCAGCCACTGTACTGATAGAGAAGTGCCCACACTTGCCAAATCCCTTCTGCTCAGCTCTGGATTTCTTCCAGTTCTTCCAAAAGAAGCAGGCACCACCAAAACCCTATTTGTGCCTGATTGCCACCCATTACCATCTCCAGGGGTGACTGGAGGCCACCCTGGGCACGGGCTGCATCCCAGCCCTGTGATTTACAGCGAGTGGCCACAGCGGGGATGGTTTGTGGCTGTGACCCGGTTGTGACCCCAGCAGATAGCAAGGCAAGGTTTCTGTGAAGCACAAACAAAAGGTTAAATGCTCCAGTTCTCTGCTTAGACAGGGCCAATCATTCTGAAGAGTCTGTTCCCCCCTTTAATTGGTTCTTTATTCCATGTAATATTTCTTTCACTCGAGGCGTGTGCGCTCTCTCCCTCTCTCTTGCACTTGCACACCCAAACTCACCCTCTTTAAAGCATCTTCACAGCAGCCACTTTCAAACATGCAGCAGCTATTTTCTAGCCCTCTTTACAAGGTGCTGGGTAACATCTCCATCACATGTGGCACGTTTAATGAGTTAAATCTCTCAAGGGTTTCAGCATTGGCTTCCAGGGCTGCGAATGCCCTATTTTCCTGTGGGTGGATAGTGCCGTGCCTGGCAGAGGGCTCTGCCTTTGGCAGCTCTCTCCCTGGGCCCAGCGTGGGTACCACAGAGGCATCCCGCATCCCTCCCTCCCTCGCAGCTTGTTCACTCTGCTCTCAAAACACGAATGAGTCAGAGACAATATGTTACAGATCAGCAGCGAGGGGATTGTGTGCGCCAGGGAGCTGGGAGCCACAGGAGCATCGCTTTTGTCTCCTGCCCTCAGCAGGGAGAGGAGAAGGAAGGCAGCCAGCAGCTCCCAAAGTGCCTACTGCCCATCTCCCCCTGCGCTTCCCAAGTGGGAGAAACGGAACACCAAAGAGGCTGGAAAGCATCAAATTGATGTTTAAAATCTTCTAGAAAATCTTACCTTCTACATATCAGCCCCATGTGCTGCTTTTGTAGGCACATAAGGTAAAGGTACAAATGGAAATGTTCAAAGTTTGTCCTGCTAAAGAAATATGGCAGAAAACCCAAAGGCAGATGGCTCAGCTTCCTGCCCTCTGGCTCACCCTTACAGGAGAGGGTTAAAATAATCAGCATTTAACTCAGCAGACACCGCTCTGCATGTCACACATACCTACTTTGCAGCTGATGAACTGGCTCTCAGGCAGGTTAGTGACATGCCAGAGATCAGACAGGGAATTTGAGGGGGTTTATGCTAAACAGGACCAGCTGGGATGATCCAAACTGGCTTTCTGTGACCAAACTTCCCTGATTCTGCAGAGCTGGGAAAGAAAAGCAGAAGGAAAACCCATGTGTCCTCACTCGGAGCGGTGTTGGCTCTTCCCACTGATGAATGAGCGCGGGACATAAACGTTGAACTTTGATTAATGCCCAGTGTCCAAAACCTGCTAGAACTTGGCCATTTGGCCTCGTTGAAAGCAGCACTCAGATGTCACCGTGATAGGAAAAGCAGAAACCACCTACCAGCAGCAGTGGCTGTAAAACATCGGGAGAAGAAAGTGACAGCTCGGAGTCATCTCACTTACCATCCCTAAAGGACTGCGCCGGCATAAAGCTGCACGGCATGAACGGATCCGCTCACAACTTACATCAACAAAGCTATGATGAATTGAACTAAATGAACTGAGGCAGTCCATAAAAAGTGTTTGCCTTCTTTTTAGTCCTGGAATTGGAGTTTATGAAGTCATTGTTCAAGATAAATAGGAGCTGCTGCAATAAGTTCAACCTAGTTTAGAAAACTATATATCCCTATCCCATAAATGGTATTTTTTTTCGCCTCTGAGAGCTAATGTTTTTCTTCAGCTTGTTTATGGTTTCAAACTTGGCTTTGACCTGAATCATCAGCAGTGTTAATGGCATTTAAAAGTAATATCATGGATTTATGATACTGTCATTTAATTCAGAGGTTTCAAAATGCCAGATAAAACATTAATTTCTGTTATTGCCGGTGGTGTAGGTCAGTGTTGTCCTCAGCATGCTGTGAGGAGATGGCCTCAATTCAACCTCAGCTTGTGAAGTTGTACAGAAAGGCCCTACCTGCTTTATTCCCCATCCAGTACTGAGCTCCAGAAATCAGCATTGAAGATGAAACATGGGCTCAAGGGGCCTTAAAGCTCATCGAGTTCCAACCCCTGCCACGGGCAGGGACCCCTTCCACTGGAGCAGCTTGCTCCAAGCCCCTGTGTCCAGCCTGGCCTTGAACACTGCCAGGAATGGGGCATCCACATGGGAAAGGTAACCCTGAATCTACCCATAGCTTATCCCCTTCTAACCACCAGCCAACACTTGCTAAAAGCAAGGAGTTGTATTTGCCTGCACAGAGCTGAGGGTACCTTGCTGTCTAAATACACCGTGCTGCAGAACAAAGGCATTGTAATTCCCCTGGTGAATATTAGAAATAGATGCACATATGTACAGAGCTTTTCACAATATTGTAATTATATTTATCTTGCTGCTCTTGCTTGTACATTTTCTTCCCATGGAAGATTAAAGCCAGTGCTTTCTGATCCAGACTGCTTCCCTCCATCCCATGCAGCAGCCTGGCACGATGCTGTCGCACACTGCCCTTGTGTCACTCACATTTGTCAGTTTAAAGGTGTTGCCCTGTTTGCCATAAACCAGTATATAGTGGCTGTAGCCTTTCCCTGCAGTAAATGACCAGCTGAAGCATCAGCTGAGCTCCCAGCGCTGGCTCAGCATCATCCCAGTGACACTTGACCGCTGCTTGGACACCAACTGCCGCTGCACGACTTAGAGCCAGCATCAGCATCCTGGGCAGCATTACCAAACCCCACACAACTGGTTACCTGATGCTGTGGTCCTTCTGGAGGAGGGGATGGGGAGTAATTGCAGTTCTAAAATAAGCCATTGCTCTCTAGTTAGTGGTAATGAGTGAATGGGATTTAATTAATTTGGTCCAGCAAATGGGTCACCAGTTTCCCCAGCCAGAGGAAGGTGGTGAGGATGGGGAACTCAGCAGAGGATGCTGCCCCTTAAATAGCCACCTCAGGTTTTATACAGTGGGGTTCTGGGCTTTTCACTTCACTTTACGACCTAATCAGAGCAGCTGAGTATTGCAGCTTGGGCCTACCAAGGCACCAGATAAGAAACTCAACCCTAATCAGGTGGCTAATGTGGTGGTTGTTTGCCAGCCAGCTTCTGCTTCACATAACATGGATAATTCTAGCATGCATGAAATTAAACCCCTCCTTTCTGCACCCCCACTTCTTCTCACTTGTTAAAGTAATAAACCACCAACTCCTCCCAGCTCTGCCTGTGTGTAAACAGGGCTAATGTAGCAGCAAACCAGTCTGGTTTGAAATGCCACTTCCCGAGTGGGACGCAGGGAATCAGGGATGGAACGTGGGCCTTGGCTCTGGTTTCTCACTTCTGCTCGGTCTCTCTGACTCGAGCTGGTTTGTATCCACCACCTTTTATTTAAACATAGGAGGGTTTTTAAAATTTAAATGAGATCTCGGAAAATAGATACTGTGCACCTTTGTGTTGGTAAGAAAAAGAAGTGGTGTCATTCATGTCAGATAATTGGTGGTTTTAGCTCTCTGCAGAATAAATTACAGCAGTCATATAATGGCCTTTCATCCAATCACTTCTCTACTCCAGATCTAGACTTGAAATGAGGTTTGTTGAAAACATCATTTCAGGGATTATTGACCACAGCAAAACCTTGTTGTACATGTTCTTTGTATGTATTGAAAACACATGAGTTAAAAAGGTAATAGTTGGTGCTTTGCCAGTGAATTGGAAGCTGCTCCCTGGGATCGGTGGGAGGTACGAGGCTCTCAGGGGGGCACATTCAGGCTCTCTTCTCCCCCCAGAAGGAGGATGGGAGGTGGGGGCTCAGTGCTCCGGGCCATGGGGAAGCAGGCTGTGCCATCCTTTTGATGGTTTCTGAGTTCAGACAGCGGGGAATGCTGTATTTAGCAAGAGAGGACTTCATTTAGCCCATTTGTTTGCCCAACAGGCCAGTTATCGGGGATGCTTTGGTATCTTTGACTTCTAAGTCATTCTCTTCTGTGTGTTTAAATGTCCGTTGTTTAGGTAATATGCAAAGAGGCAGCATGGATATGATGAGTTGCACAGGTTGCTCTTTAGGGCTTGATTGCCTTTCTTCTTATATACATACAGTCCCTCCTGCCTGCCATCCTTGTCCCTTTCTGGTGCCTCTCTGTAGTGCAGGAGTGCACTAGGATAATCTTCTATCAGGTGCCAAAGAGTTCAAACCAATCTTTATGTGAGAAAAGGTTAAAAGACAATGTGGTCATAATCTACAAATACCAGCGTGGGGAAGAGGAAAAGACAGTAAAAGACTCTAAAGCTGAGCAGAAAGAAGAAGAATGTGTAACTAGGATCCATTGGAAAGTGCTGGCAGAGAAATTCAAATGAGGATTGAAGTGTGTGTTTTGACAGTCACAGTAATTAACCAGTGGAGAAAATTGCCAGGGGATATGGTAGATGCTCCATCACTCACAAGTTTTATAAATAAAGGCTGAATGTCTTTATAAAACAAAATGCCATTTCTTGGAGGGGCAGAAGAGAAAGTTGTGGATGAGGCACTGGGCCCGTGTGTATTAAATTCCTGTGTCTCAGTTCAGGTTGGTGCCAGCCAGGAGGAGCTCAGTGGATGTTGTGGCATTTACATCCAAGGACCTGCGGGTTTGGAGCCCTCGTATTGCCTTGTGCTCTTTCAATCATGTTTTACTCTTGCAGGGATTCAGGGATGTGCCGGCTTTGAGCTGAACAAAGCCCTGCTTGAGGACCATAATAGATCCCCCCAGAGCCAAGCTGCTCCTGACACAGAGTGCAACAACTCTGATGGAGTAATTGATCAAATAATTGATCATTTGCTTGACTAAGGATTAAAGCACCTGGAAGTTGGTCACCTCTGTCTTTTCCATGTATAGTATTTACTGCCCTTTCCTACTTGTTCTCATTTCAATCTAGTGCAAAGCCTGACAGCTCAGGGGTCTATGGGACAGTCCTAGAGCAGCAACCATCACCTCCTACTTCTGTAGTTTTCCAAAGCAAACTTAGGTGATGTAGGTACCCAGTGTTGTGTATGGATGAATGGGAATGAGGTTTGCTGTGCTGCTTGGGAAACTGCAGCTCCTGTTTCTGTTGCACTGTTTAACTTGTGGTACCCAGGGCAGCCCCCTGAGCTCCTGCCTGCTGAGCCCAGGAGGGAAGAGCCTCCCTAGATGTGCTCCCTCATTCATTTGAATGCAGTCCCTAGGAGGATTTTGCAGGCTCTGCCTTTGTGATCGGGAAGTGCTTTCCTTGCCTGCTTGTCTCCCTTTCAACCACATTACATGACCTCTGCCAATAGGCTGGAGACCAGTAACAGCAGCGCCAGCCGAGCGCGCGGGTTCCGTGCTGATCTAAATGAAGTCTGTAGCTTTTGATTTCTCTGGGAAGTGCTTCCTGCACCGTGGCTCTTTCAGTGCTCAATAGCTTTTATGTGAGTGCTGCTGCTCCGGTCGCTAACGGTTCCTTTGCTTCTCTGCTGTCAGCCTACTGTGGCTGCCTCGCATTTCCCTCCTGCTGCATTGTTCAGCTGGGGTGGATTTGCTTCCAAAATGCACCAAGTGTCTTTTATTTTAAGTCTCCAGATGGGTACTCACTGTTCCCAGTTTCTTTTAAAGCTGTATCATTTGGGGAGAGCATCTTGTAGCCTGAAAGGAATAATATAGGCAGGGTGGGAAAGAAATAATCCCCTTTTTTTGCTTCTAGGTGGAGCTCACATCTAGAAAATCGGGGGGCAATCTCAGCACTTTGAGAATTGCAAAAATCCATCATAAATAGGAAATAATGTCTCATTTTCTCCCCAGTTGTAGTGTGTGGATGTGTGAAACTGTGACTTTCCCCTTCTGATCAAAACCTGGCTTTGGAGAAATACCTGAGGCAGGAATGGGCTCAGTGGAAGAATCTGATCCCCAGCGATGCTGGATGCAGTACCTGCAGGAGGTACAGGTTCCTGGGGGGTTTTCCCAGGGGTTGCTGGGGGCTGGAGCAGAGATCAGTGTGGATGGAGGTACACTGTGGTTGTGTCTGTGCAGCTTCACTTGCAGGGCTTGATCCCAGACTGTAGATGATGGGACGATGGCCAAACCCACAGTCCTGGCAGCCCGTGCCAAGGTGTGCTGGTTCAAGAGATTAAAGCTGTTCTTGTGGAGAGTATCTTATCTGTGTCTCCTTCCCCTTCTTTTTCTAACACTAGGATTGAACCACACACGGTTTTGCTTTCAGCATGTTTCACTCCCTCTCATTTCGTATCAGTTGATGGCACATTACCATATAGACATAGATACTTGTATTAGTGCAAATACAAGCAAGTGAGGGGTGTTTATGCCCAAGAGCTATCCATCAACCAGAGGAATGACACGAAGGGTCTGACGTGCTCCCTGCTCTCCAGCATAGCCCTCTGCAGGTTGCATTAATTCATACTAATGTGCTTGATAAGGCTTGATAAAGCCCAGTAGCCTCTCGCTGTTGGTCCCATCCCTTGGCTCAGCTGCTACTTCCCAAGGTTGGCTCTGCACTCCTCTTGCTTTCTTTTCTGCTGTTATTGATGGTTTGGACCAATTATCCCCCATGTTCCCATTGTGAATCAAAGGTACTTCTGAGCTCTCTAAAGGCAGAAAAGCATCGAAAACCCGGGAGAAGTCCATCCCTTCTGAGAATTACAAAAAGCCCAGCTATGCAGGTTAACCCTTGCAATTGTGGCATTATCTCAACCTTTGCTTGAATGGAAATTGCCACTTTATAGGGCAAGAAAAGGAAGTGAATGCTCTGTGTTGGGTTGGAGCCCCAGCTGGTGTCAGGTCTCACATGCTGAGTGTGGATATAGATATGGAAGAGAAAAATACCCGTTCAGGAGGATTAAATACTGGACTTTCTGAAATGCCAGGTTAATTCAAAGGGTTAAAGAAAAGGCATAAACCTGGTTTTGGAAGGTGTAAAGAACTAGTGTGGGGCTGGGAGGGTTTCAAGCCAGAGCAAACTTTCACAACCACATCACAAGCCCCGTGAAACAGGGGAGAGAGGTGGAGAAGAAACCTTGACCCTTCCTAAGGCCACCAGGTGCTGTCGTGGTGATAGCGTGGTCCTGCTACAGCCTTCATTAGCCAAAGGGAAAACATCTTCATCCTCTGGAGCGCTCCCGGGGGAGTCGGGTTAATAGGAACCGGATCACGGGCAGTGCGGGGACTTTGTGAACCCCGGAGTAACAAGTCGGGATTTGATTGTTCCCTCCACGAGGAGATGAGGCAGGAGATAGGGTCCAGCTGTCCAGCCATCGAGGAGACTAATTAGTCCAATTAATTAAGAACTTGCTCCATGTTTCCCCAGTGTCACATGGGGCTCTGAGAGAGAGAATGACAAGGGTGGAGAGAGCGAGAGGTCATAGGGAAAGCTTAATGTCTGTTGGGGTAGATACACAGTAATTAAGTGACAATAGACAGGAACTTTGCTGCTGGAAGAGTGCTAATTAAAACCTGTAGGGTACTGGTCTCCCTCCGGGTATGCAGCACATGCCCTGTATCCCACTGGGGTAAATGGGACTGATCCAGCAAGGAGCAATTTATTTGTACATCAGTGAGTCTTTGCTCAGTTGCCATTTAATACATAATGCACGTGCCCAGGATCTCAGACAGCTTCTGGATCTCAGAAACATTGGATCATGGAATGGTTTGTGCTGGAAGGGACCTTAAAGCTCCTCCAGCTCCAACCCCTGCCACAGGTAGGGATCGCTTCCACTGGAGCAGCTTGCTCCAAGCCCCTGTGTCCACCCTGGCCTTGAGCACTGCCAGGGATGGGGCAGCCACAGCTTCTCTGAGCAGAACATTCTTCTCTGGGCTCATGTTCTTGGGCTTCTTCTCTGGGTCCATTCTATGGGCAGGAAGACTGAGGCCCACAGTGGGTTCTCCTCCATGGCCAGGGCTTTGGGTAGAGTAACTTGGAACATGTCCTTCAGCAGGGAGCGTGTGATTGACTGGAGGTCTGTGCAGTGAGGCTTTCTGTGGCGAGGTGACTTGTACTTCTTGGTCTGTGTATGTAACTCTGTGTCCTAGCTCATTCTTACAGCCCAGGAAGATGCTTTCTTCTCTTCAGTGTTTGATCAGAGGCCATACATCACCCCAAGGCATGGCCCCCTGGCCAGCAAAGAGGAGACCCAATGAGACCAAGCAGGGTATTTGCTTTTCCACTCTCCACATGCTCCTCATCCTTTACACTCATAGCAGGGAGATCCATCCTCACTTGAAACCTAAGCAACACATGTTAACATTTCATTTTAAAACCTAAGCCAATCCACTTTATAATCCAGACACGGCATCCGGAGCGAGCATTGCTGCTGGATAATCACACAGTGGTGTGGCCTTTTGCCCTCGTGCCTCGCACAGCACACCCAAGGCATGAGATTAGCCTCCAATAATAACACACCCCGTTGTGCCTTTTTGCTCAATTGATAAACCTGCTGTATTAGGAGATATTGTCATAAAACTGAATGGCACCCTGTAAACCTGAATCACTCTCTCTTCCTTGCAGCCAGGGAATTAGATGTTCTAGCTCCTGTCCTGGCTTTATTTCATGTCTGCAATATGCAAGAGACTCTATAAGCTGCTGCTTTATTGTTTTTAAAACACTATGAGCAACGCTGGTGCTGTATAAATATCTGTTTTATATACTTTGTCTGATTCCCATCTTGCTCACTGCTGTGTAACTCCACTGACTTCCATGCAGGTCGTTTTTGGTTTACATCTTGCCTGGGAAAAGCAGGATTTTACCCCTTGTCTTTCTGCAGAGGGCATGCGAGAGGAGATGCTGCTGCTGTGTGAGCAGCTCAGCATGGAGTGGAGTTTCTCTGTTGCAATCCTGGGTTATAAACCTGCAAGAGGCACTTTGCCAGAGGTGTGTGTCCATGTGATGGGGACACCCCTGGTGCTAAAGGGCACAGTTTTTAGCCTTATTGTGACCTTGCTCCTTGAGCTGCAAGTCCAAAACGCAGCAGAGAGCACCCAGGTATGAGGACAACACATGGTTTAGGGATGCTTTTGGAGGGCTTTTGCTGATAGAGGTGGCAAACTAAACCCAGGCTCTTTATCCCCCCTACAAACATATTTCCCTCCCTTCCACCTTTCCCACTTCCAAAGTTGACGCTGGGACTGCCGAAGTCCAGCCCATTTCCATAACACTGCAGCCCCGGGTGCCCTGGCTCCGCGGCAGATGGATTAGGGAAGCAGAGTGCCGCGGTGGCCGCCCGCCCGGGGTGCGCAGTGGCCCGTGCTGTGCTCCCTGCCGGGCGGCACGCTGCTCGGGCAGCACGGGCAAGGGACGGCCACGTCCCCCCGTGTCTGTCCCCTCCCCGGGCTAGGGATTAACCAGGAAGTGATACAAAAGGCACATATGCTCCTGTGTCCAGTCCTGTCTATTCAGATGTGTGTTACTTAGCCTAATAAGGATTAGACTTAATGAATTGGAAGGAGTTAACAATATAAAGAGGCAATAGAAAAAGGCCTAAGTAGTGGTAATTCCATTTCATGTAGCTTTGGTGTTGCTTTGCTTTCAGCGAATAGGTGTAATCCTCTTTGAAATCAAAGGTGGTACAAAGTATGAATTTAAATTTGACATTTACAGCTCCTCTAAGATTTAGTATTCCAGAAAGGTTTGCTCTTCAAGGGAGAGAGAAAAAAAGCAGGCACACCATCTGCTCTGCAGGACCGGCCCTCCACACAGCACCGGCACAAAAGTTGTGTGGCAGCAGGAGAAGTGCTGAGGCCTGGGGATGGGCAGCATCTGGGAGTCGCACCTCTCCCCTTTCCCTCTGAGCATCCCACCCATGCTGGGTGGTTTGTTTTAACTCGATTAGTTGGCGAGACAGCGCGTGTTGTGGATTATCAGGAAGGACCTGAGCCCGATGGATGCTCTCACTGCAATAAAGGTTGTTCGTGCTGCACTTAGGAAAAGTCACAGCCTCCATTTTTCCCAGCATCATCTCTGCTGCATGTGTCCAAGTTGCGTGGCCATCAGGTGCTGCAAGCATTGCCAATACCTGCCTTTCGTCTCAGCAGAAGCAGCAGTCTCCTCGCAGTCTCAGTTTGCCCAATGCTTGGTGCCAGTGAGACAGTGATGCTCCACAGCACAGAGCCACAGGGAGCGTGATGCAGGATTGGCCTCCTTTTTCTCCCCTCTGCTAACAGAGCACTAACGAACGTGCCTTTCTGATGGCTTGTCTGTAAGTAGGTCTGTATTTTCCCCAGTTAAAGCCAAGATGTAATTCCTTCTGCTGTTTCTCTGAAGTGTGCGTGGGAGATGCTGGGCAGCGCTGCTGCAGGCACCCACTGGCATCCTGCCCTCAGCTCGTGCCATCTCCTGCAAGGCTGCTTGGCTGCAGTCTAGCTGGGGACACAGCACCCGGTAGCACTAAAGGCACCCTGGCTGTGTTTTCCCTGCAAAGCTTTGGCCACTCACACAATTCAGTTTTCTTGTAGGTCTAAAGAGAAACCTCTGGCCCTGGGTTATTCCACAGTGATGTGTAGCACAAGCAGTTGTACTGAGGAGTGGAGGTGCAGGGGTGTAAAATCAGCCTAACCATAAAAAAGCCCTGGGACCCCTAGGATGCCTCTGCTGTTCGAATCAGCAATAGATGGAGCTGCCTTACTTTCACCTGGGATACTGGAATAAACCCAGAGCTGTGGGCCAGGACTGGCTGGATCCATGTGAATGCAGAGCACTGCCCTTTCAACCCCCAAAATACACAGTAGAAATCATCTCTGGCATCTTTTAAACACACATCTCCCATTTACACCTTCTGTATGCTCAGCTTTAAAACACATCAGACTTCCCATACCTTGCTGACCAGCATCCCTGGGGAAACCCAAACATGGCACTGTTGTGTCTGGAAAAGAAGTAGGAGGGGAATTTAGGGTGTTTGAAGTGGCAGAGCTTGGTGGGCTGGGGGTGCTGCCTGGCTGCTCCTGGTCCCCCCTGTACAGTGTGTGTCAGAGCTGTCCACAGAGATATTATTTCTTGCTCCTGAAGCAGACAGGCACTGTGTAGAGGTGTCATTTGCTGCCTGTCCCTTATGTCATTGATTTTTAAGTCGTTAATTAACGCTGGGTGTCAGCCTGGAAGATGAATTCTGGCCCTACTCTCCCTTCTCTTTTGTTTTTTGGATTGTAAATGTTATAGATCTCCCATGATGGAGGGATGAGGGGTCAAAGGACATGAGAGCATCTCTGCATATGTGCACGCAGTCCTCCCAAACTGCCCATCTGTATCACTCAATAGACGGGGACGGGTGGTGGTGGGGGACATCCCTTTTGTTGCCTCTGTCACTTTAGATAGAGACGTAGCAGCTTTGGGGAGGTGGTGAGGCTGTGTGTGCACACACATGCATGCATTGGGTGTAGGGGAATGCTCTTGGCTCTGCCAAATTTTATCATCTCTGGTGTTTTACCAGTACCTGAGAGACTGAGAAGGGATTGTCCATGCAAAACACAGGCTGCATGATTCCAGGGAGGGAGGAGCAAGGAGCAAGTTTAGTGTATTTGAAGCCCTTCATATAGCTATACTCTGGCCCTGTTTAGTAACAACCTGACATCAGTGCTGCCGATGGGCTTTTCCAGGAGATGGGATCAGCTTACCCTTGTCAGTGCAGTTTAGGGGAAAAGCCCCACCAAGTTCCATAGGATGAGCTGCAGATGGGCTTGTTCTCCTCCAAGGGATGGCTGCAGTCCCTTGAAAGGCTCTGCAAGCAGGGAGGGTGATGCCATGGCTCCCCATGTGCCCAGGGGGGAGAGGAGCCTTTGGTTCCCTGTGCCATCAGCCCCCTGGTTCATGAACTGATGTCGCCTGGACCACCTAAACTTGGTGTCACATCCTCCACGAGGAGCAGCAGAACTCTGTAGCAGTGTCTTTGGTTCAGTGTTTAAATAACCTGAGCATGGAGAATGGCATCCTGCTGGTCTGTGTCCAGGAGGTGGGATGTCCCCAGCTCGGCCACCTCAGGCCAGGAGAAGGGACCACATACCCCCTATGAGGTCTGCAAACAGGGTTCAGCTTTTAGGGGGGAGGTAGCAACTTGGTAAACAGCAAAAGGCAAACTGCAGAGAGCACCAGGGGAAGAGGGAAGCAGAGCACTCCACCAGTCTTTTATTAGCAGCATTAACACTTATCAGTATAAACGAATGAGGCATGGCAGGAGTGGATTGGCTGAGGCAGATGAGGAGCCGGGACCTGCGGTGCAATGGGGTGGCTGTGGGTGAGGCACCCTTCTAAGAAGGGCTTTGCACAAACCCCACCAGTGCAGATGGGCTGCTTCAGGTCTGGTGTTCACCAGGATGCCTGTTGGGATGGTACCGATGCCTCCGGTGGGATGAGGACTTTATGTACTTCACAGCTGATCTCAGAGAGGAATTAGCTTAAGCAAGAGCGGGCTCAGTCTCTATTTCAAACTCTGTGTAGCAATGAACTACAGTGGGTGGAAGTTCTCAGTATCATGTCCATCATCCTCTTTTTCCTAATCCTTATTAATTTGCAGCGCATCCTTGTTCCCAGCAGAGAACACGCAGCTCGAGACAGCTCTGAGGGAGCAGGTTGGTTTGTGTTCTCTTACTTCAATGGAAGGAAAGAGTAGCAGAGGGAAGGCAATGCCACTTGAAAGGCAAGCTTTAAACACGCTGAGCCTGCGTGCACTGTACATAGCCCCTGGACAGGATACTGGGGATAATAATAGCAAAGCATCCAATTTGTGCAGCGAGACCTGTCTGTTGGGCAGAAGGGCATTCAAAGGGATTAAGGAAACAGGGACTGCAGGACTGGGTGATCTGTGAAATCTGATCCATTCCCAAAGCCCCCAGAATGAAGTGTGTTCCAAAAGACTCTTTAGAGACCCCCAAGGGTAAATGTAATCTTTGCTGGGGATTGACTGTTGTGCTCCCCATCACCAAAAGGTGAGAGATGTTTGTGAGAGCTGCTGGCAGATTTCATCCCAGCACCTTTCCAGTTTGGTGCCTTGATTTCCTATGGGATTGTGCCCATATCCTGCAGTACCTGGGTCACTGTCGCTTTTGTGTAGTAATTTTTCCTTTCTGCTGTGGTTTTGCCCTGAGGAGAGCTGCATCTCACACTCTTCCTCTTTCCCATCCCCTCCAGCCAAGCACAGGTTGCACACTCAAGTTCACTGCCCTCTCTCTTCTTCCTTTGGCCTCTCAGGCAAATATCTCCCCTTGGAAGTAACACAAACAAGAGGGATGAGTAGGAGGAGAAGCGGTGCTGCTCTGTGGAAGTTTGGGATGTGACTTACTGGAGACTTGATGGATTGCTGCTGCTGGAAAACCAGCTCCGGGAGCTCCAATTGCAAATGAGCTTTGGAATAGAGCCGATGCTGAGTTTTCCCACAGCCGGATCTGTTCCAGGCTGAGGTGTTTTCTCCAGCTCTGCATGCTGTTAACCCACTGTCCCCTCACTGTGCTGTGAATCAGTGTGGAGGTCACACAGCAAGGGTTGTCACACACCGGGGTTAAGAGCTGGCCCACAGACCCAGGGGCTTCAGGTCACTCCATCGCAAACTGATGCTGATGCTATCAATAGTGGGACTTTGGGGTAAGCTTTGAAGTGGGAGAATAATATCTTTAGTGGTTGAAAGGGGTTTTGTGGGTGAGCTTTGGTGTGCAGTCATTAGCTATGTTTTGTTCCTTTTCCTCCTCCCTGAGGACACAATGAGCAGGGAGCTAAGGCCATGGAAAGCCCTGTTTCAAACAGCCAGCTCCTGGCTGTTGTTCATTCATTCTCTGCCATTCAGGAACCTTAGAGCTGTTCTATAGTTCTGGTAATGTTTGCTCAGCCTGCCTCAGTTTCCCTAAGGAGAATTTCACCTTTTCCCCATACGTGTGTGTATCCATGGGAAACAGCACAGATGTAAGAGTTGTAAAGGCAGCAGAAGAAAGCAGCAAGGCGCGCGTTACTCAGAATCAGATGCTAGCTCGCAGCAAGGCTCTGTTTTCAATAGGACACCAGCTCTGGATTGATAATTTACAGTATGCTTGGTTAAGGCAAGTGATTTTACTCTGTAAGCAGCCCTGTACCATGGGGTTATTGCAGTGCTGCCAGCACGGGCTGTAAATACCTCTGGACAACAAACTCTTCATTGAAGAATAGTTCAGATGTATAGCCTGAAGTTCGCTGACACTTAAATACCCCTCTGTAATGCTGCCTGCTACTGTGTTTGAGTGGAGCCATACCCACTCTGGCTGTATCTAGAGTAGGAGCTGGGTTATCTCTCCTGTTACCACTCTGTTAGCTGATTCCTCCCTTCCCTCTTGTTTTAGATATCCTTAGCGTGACAATATCATCCTCCTGCCGTCTTCCAGCCCCTGACATGGGCACTCATTTCTCAGCCCAGATCTTTCATCCGAGTCCTCACTGTTTTCACCATTCAGAAGCTATTGTTAAAGTGACATCTTAATGCCAGTTATCTGATTGATCTATTACCTGTCTCCCTACATAGGCACGAGGAAAAGAAATGAGGGAATCCTTTAATCATTGGAATTGGAGAAATACAGCTTAAGAAAACCTCCAACAATGAACAACTTACTTTCAAAGTTAGCAAGTTTCACGTGTTTCTCTTTAATAGATGGGTTTATTCCACCGGAGTCTTGATGTCCCTGGACCCATGGAGGATTAATGACATTGAATCATGTTCCATGGGTGCAAGCAAGGGCTGAAACCACCCCTCTTTTGAGTGAGCATCTTAATAGAATTGGCCCATTTGTGTCGTCAGGCTTAAAATGGGGCAGAAGAATTGGGAGTCTTTTTAATGTGCTGCAGGAACAGAAGCTCTTCCCATGCAGAAGCTAATTCAGCACCTTTTGCCAGTTCTGGAATGCATGAAAGTGTATCAATAATAATTAACAATATCAAAGTTAAAGAGTTAGGAGAAACATGCAGAACAACACTTCATGGACAGACAGGGCATCCTCCATGGAGCGAGGCAAAAGCCGATTGCAAAGAGATGCACATTCCGTATGGAAATGCCTTTTCCAATTTTTATCATGGTTTGGAGCCAGCTTCTCAGCCTTCCATAGTGTGGAGCTCGGAAACAAGGGTTGTGTTTAAAAAGACATGTTAAACTGTGTGAAGTAATGTAAGCAAATAACACATGGGCTGCATTGGAGATCCGTGCGCTGGTGGCTGAGGCTGGTTTGCATACTGATTTGTAGCTCTGCCTTTGCTGCTGCTGGCACCTGATCTTTCTTGCAAACGAGGCTATTTTGCCTCAAGGGTTCTCCACCGATGAAGTAATAAATAAATAAGGATAAAATGAACCCAGCCTAAAATAATTTTGGAGGTTAAAAGAAGAGAAAGATGGAGGGGGCTGCTATTGATCTGAGCTATTAAAACATCACAGCTACTTTTCTGCTTTAAATGGCCATAGGTTTGGGAGGTGAATATGGAGAAAAGGAGTGAAAAATAACAACTGTGCATGAGATTAAGGGCTTTGCTTGCTAGAGGGGATTGTTTTGTTTTTCCTTGGCTATTCCTTACTCCCATCCACAGCCCATGTGCTTGCAGAAGTGTAGCAGATTTTTCCAAAGGGTATTCCCTCTAACGAATGTTGCTTTTAAACAGGCCTTGCAGAAGTTTATTTTTGGAAGGCCAGGAAGGAATCCAGCCCTAAATCCCTCTCCTCTTAAACTCTCAGGTTGCAAGGTCTGGCCAGCCAAGCGCACAGGTTT
Organism: Neopsephotus bourkii; assembly: GCF_033783945.1. Classification (NCBI taxonomy): domain Eukaryota; kingdom Metazoa; phylum Chordata; class Aves; order Psittaciformes; family Psittacidae; genus Neopsephotus; species Neopsephotus bourkii. The sequence goes on along the minus strand of NW_026901640.1, from coordinate 1,782,020 downwards.
GCCTGATGCATTAAACCTGACACCCTCTTATCTCATCGCCTTCAGATGGTCCCTGTGATAGCCCTTGAAGATAAGCTGGTCAGGGCTGGAGCTGCTTTTGTTCCAGCCCCTGGGCCTTGGCATGGATAGCCCATGGCCAAAGGAACAGCCACCTACACACACAAGTGGGATGAGATACCACCAGCCTTGGCAGCTCCCGCAGGGGGATGACTGGGGAGGAGATGGCATTAAGGACAATGCTTTTTGCTGTATCTCACCTGAGATGTGGTAAGTGTTGCTTTATTGGCTCACCTGTGCAAGGAAGCTCAGGCACAGTGACAGGTATTTTGCATGAGGTCCTGTGTGGATCTTTACAAGGTCCTGTAGGGATAGGCCAAGGGGAATGGCTTGAACCTGCCAGCGGGAGACTGAGCTGAGCTCTTAGGCAGAAGCTCTTCCCTGTGAGGGTGCTGAGGCGCTGGCACAGGGTGCCCAGAGAAGCTGTGGCTGCCCCATCCCTGGCAGTGCTCAAGGCCAGGTTGGACACAGGGGCTTGGAGCAAGCTGCTCCAGTGGAAGGGGTCCCTGCCCATGGCAGGGGCTGGGACTGGATGAGCTTCAAGGTCCCTTCAACCCAAACCAGGCTGGGATTCTGTGACTGTGGCAGCAGCTCCTTCCCATCCCTGTGGCCTCCCTGTCCCCTGTGGCCTCCCGCAGGTAAACTCGTGCGAAAGAAATAAGTGCAGTCATGGCAATGTTGGCTGAGGTCTGTGTTAAAAGGAACCCCAGCTCTATAATGTTTCATAGCTACTGCCCACAGGGTGTCAAACCCTTCTGCAGGGTACCACAGTACTTGGCTTCATGTGAAGGGCAAACCAAGGGCAGGCAGGAAAAAAACCCTTGTTTTTTGAATATTATTAAACTTTGAGTTTTCCGAGTTGCTACAAATAATGAGTAAATTTAAAAGGGACCGTGAAAAATAGGGCAATGAACATCTGTGCTCTGTAGATTTATTTGGTACAAACAAGCAGAAGAGTGAAAGCAGGAGCAAGAGTCATTCCTCAGTGGAGCTTGGCTGTTGCAGGGAGCGTGTTTGCTGCATGGCAAAGAGCAGCACGGGGTGAGAGGAGAGAAACCCCAGCCTCGAGCCTCTGGTGTTAATCTTCATGATGGGGAGGGAAATACTGACAGCAGGATGGTGCTCTCTGGCTTGAATGACAGGCCATATGTTTGTAAAATAGGCTGAAGTACCAAATAGAAAAGGCTTGGGCAAGTGGAGAGAGGGAGACGTATTTTCTCTTTACATGTAAAACTTCCAACACTTGGCAGGAGCCCAGCGACAATTAATCAGCAGGAGCCTTTTAGAAAGACTCTTCCTAGGAAATAAGGGTACAGGAAAAAATCCTTTAAATTAAACATAATTTAAAACAAAGTAGGGTGTCAGTGGAGGCGGGGGGGGAGAATGGACTTTTGATAAATACAGATTACTTGGTCTAAATCCATCAGGCCTGATCCTGCTCTAAGGCCCATCTGTGCCGCTGTTTGCATGGGGCTGAGCAGGGTGCTGGGGTCTGGGGGTGCCCTGGAAGGGTTTCAGCAGTGAGGGATGGGGTGTGCAGCAAGGGGCACATCCCGGGAGCCCCCAGCCCCATCGTGCTGCGGAGGAGCGGAGCTCTCACCATGCAGCAGTGAGCAGGAGAAATGCTGCTGGGGGGGGGGAAGGAAAGGAGGTGGAGATCGGATTTCTAAGCACCCTTGAAACCAAAGCTGCACTGTTTATAAACTGCCATAAATATTAATTGATATTTAATAAGGTAGGCAAACACAAGGGAAAGTATTGTTTTGGCCAACTCCTACACAGCGATCCCAGCGAAGCGTGAAAGAGTTTGTGTAACTTTCCTCGGGGGTTAAGAGCAGGTCACGGAAGGTCCCTTTTCCTGGCCGGTGTCCCAGCTTTTTAAGCTCTAAGGGAACATAGGAGGCTCCTGGGAATTTAACCCAAATACCTGCTGGCCGCAGGCTGAAACTGCTTGGCTTCACACAGTGAAGCGCAGAGCCTGGAGCATGGGCATCACCACCCGTTACTGCCCTGCACCGGGGCTTTCCAGGGGGATTAAGCTGGAAAAGGGGGGGACTGTTTTGTCAGATGGGAAGGCTGATGAGGCAATCTGGGCTGTGAATTGATATGCTTTCCCACATAACTTGACAGCTCAAACAGGTGGTGAACGGCCCTTCCACTAATTCACATCGGGCTCTTGTCCCGAGCCTCGTGCAGATAAAATGACATAGAAATAGGTCAGTGTGGGGAAAGGAAAAGCTTTGCGCTCACCACTGCGCCTCGATTCTCACCAACCCTCCTCTGGAATACAAGTCCCTTCCAGGCTTTCTTTGCATAAACTGTACCACCAAAGGGTGGAGCAAACTTCAAGGGAATGCATTCCCACTGCTGCTTTGCAGTGACTTGCTGGGATTTTGCTGCCAGCTCCAGGAAAAAGAATCATAAGAATATTTGGAGTAGTTTTATTTCTCTTTATTTCTCTTATCATGCACGGGTGCGTTCACCCTGCACTGAGACTGAGAGGAAAAATCAATGTCAGACAGAATGGAGGCTGATATGATAAAATTAAGATCTAAGATTCCCTGGCTGTGGAGCTACACTCGGAGTCAATCTGTTATGGAAGCATGGGCTTGCAGTGAGTTCATGTGGGGGGTTCGGATGTGAGCCCTCTTTCTGCCACCTCCTCTCCCTGCAATGTGGGAATTGCTTCATACCCAGACCACCATCCCACTGCTTCTTGCTGCTGGTGAGGTTGAGCTTCCAAAACCACTGGTCCCCAGGGTATTTCCTTACTCTTCTACATGGGGAAATAGCCAGGTCTGTAGTGAAACATCCATCTGAACCCACAGCTGCAATACAGGGCGTTTATTCCACAAGAAATCTCATTTTTAAGGAAATCGAGGCAACATCTACTCTGATCACCCACGATTTCCATCTGTTCCTGTGATTTTCCTCCTTGTGTTCAGGTGAGGCTGGCAAAGCACTTTAGTTACCTACCCCACTGAAAGGCCCTTTGAGTCACTCCTTGAGCAGCAGCAGCAGCCAGGACCCTTCTCACTGCAGCATGCAGAATACTTGGAGCTAAGGAGAAATCAGATCCGTTTGAGGAACACGCCAGCTCCTGAGCATGAAGGAAAAGTTGGAGATTTCACAGAGTTTTGGATAGAGTTACTTTTTGCTTTGGTTTGCCTTTCCTTTTCTATTTCCTTGCTTTGGGGAGGAGGGGTGTCCTCATTTAACCAGATGCACTTCACCGATGAGCATCACCCTGCGTTGCACCTCCTTTGGAAAGCACTTGGCATCCAAAAGCAAACCCCGACTGCAGAGCTAAACGTCGCTGCCAGTATTCAAATGGCAGACAAAGGCAGCTCCACAATAGTTGCCTGTCTGCACCGAGTCGACCAGTTTTTAATTACAACACCCCACAGTGGAGATTTCACAACACATTTTATCCGTGCGTAAAATTGAATTAAACAAACAGAGCCCTAAAGAAAGCGTTTCCATTTGTCACAGCGGACTCGGTGCCGGAGCAGGGTATTTCCTGCGCTTACACATGGGTTATGGCTCAGGATTGACAGGGGTTACCTTTGATGCAATGCAGATGGAAAAGCAAAATGTAGGGATTAATCCCTCTCTCGCCAGATTATGCAGAAGCGGGAGCAGGTGGCAGGGGAGGCCGAGCCCTTTCCATTTCTCATTATGTCGATGTCTGCGGCGCCGGCCGAGCCGCCGGCGAGTGTGTTATGTGATATAATTGTGAGATGGGGAGCAGTGAGGGAACTTCTTCCTTTGTATTTCAAAGGCCACGATGGCATCTTTATTTGATAAAGGAATTGGATTATGTCTAATCCCCGCACTTGGAGATGTTTTATTACTCAGAAAACACTTTCTCAGTAGCGTCTTTGCCGCCGCAAGCGGGGTGTAGGATGTGACTTGAGGAAAGCCAAGTTTTCCAGGGATGAGCAGCAATCCTCAGTTCCTTTCTTTGGGGGCTGGGTCCAGCATGGTTTTATTAAGTCTCAGTTCCAAAAGGAGAAGCCAGGCTGAGCTTTTCAATGAGCATCTGATTAAGAGCCCAAAGCTGGAGCCACCCAGCTTGTTAGGCAAGGTGCTTAAATCAGTTTATGCTCTGATTCAGGATATTGTGCAGGAATTGAGATTCTTTCATGATGAATAATACATGCATGAAATGTGAGCTCTGTAAATTTAGGGAAACGAGCTGTCAAGCTACCCAAGGAGTACAAACGAGGAGGTGAGTGCCATGAGCACAACACCGCACATTGTCTCGGGAACTTCCTTTGGCACCGGCGCTGGGACACACTTCACAGATCAAAATAGAAGCTCAAAGGAGAGGAGAGGAATGACGTGGCCAGGGAGCGTTCAGTGGTTTAGATCATTTGGAGTGCTGTGGTGGGCTTGGGAGCGGGATGCTGCTGGACCTCAGGAGGATCATGGGTGTTTTGGAGGAACGTGCATCATGTTGCATTGTGGTCCCCCAAAACAGGCTCAGCAAACAGAGCAGATGAGGTCCCCGTTTAGTCCCTGCACTCCTATATATTCTCCATGTCCTTGCTGAGTGCTTCCCAGCGCTGTCTCATGTCAGTAGTCAAAGTTCCCAAGCAAAGCTATGTGCTGAGTGGTGTTAGTGGTGCAGGTCAGGCGTGCTGGGAGGAGAAGCCTCCCTCACCCCAGTGAGCTCCAGCCTTTTAAACCAATGTAATCCCCTCCCTGGAGCCAGGCCTTGTGCTGCTGAAACCAAACCCCTCTGACCCCGAGCAGGCATTTATCATACCTGAGGGCTGGGCAAGGTTCACTGAACTTCAAGCAGGGCTGGGGCCGGGTGGGAGCTGGGGGAAGCTCTCTGGTTTCATCTGCGGTTGGCACTGACTTTTGAAGCTGGTTTTGGCCAGAGAGCCAAGCAGTGTGAAGCTTGGAAAGGGGAACGGCTGCCCTGTGCAGGGGCTGTGCTTGGGTCAGCACCCTGCTGCGCTCGCACCCCGGGCTGCCCAAACTCTATTTGCTTGTAGGGAGATGGATAGAGTCCTTCTCATCTCTGCTTTTCTGTTTCCTTGTAGTTAAAATCAGTGTAATGAGCCTTATCTCCATTGGCATTTGGGTTTTGGGGTTCCTCTGGGTTTTTTCCCTTCCTTTAAATCCCCTTTAATCTCCAGTTGTGTGGCTGAATTGCAAGTGCTGCTCCAAGCATGGGACACGATTGCTGCCTGCTCTTCACCAAGCCTGTTTTCTGTGGGAATCTTGCTTGCTTGGGAATAGGTCAGCTTTCTCCCTGGAAACAAACTTTAGAATCATCATTTTAATACAGGGACCCATTCTGGTGAGGGATGTGGGTATGAGGGGGGTGTGCATACATGTCCATGTGCCATGCTGTGGTGGAAATCCTCCTCCTTGGTTCTCTGCTACTCATAAAATCTCACTTGAAAGCTGGAGGGGAAATGGTCTTAGAAATACAATGCAAAGAAGAAATGAGCTTTAAAAATACTGAAGTTTAGAGCTTCAGAAGTCGGTTTCTCCATAAAGCTCCTCCAGTTCCAACCCTCTGCCACGGGCAGGGACACCTTCCACTAGAGCAGCTTGCTCCAAGAGTCACTAAATGCCTCTTTCTCCAGAGCAGGGCCATGGGTTGCATTGGCCAAGGTGCAAAGGGACCATAGTGATGTGCTGGGGGTGCCTGGCTCAGGTTGGGGGGCTCTGAGCCCGCCTTTCCAGTGCTTGCTTTTCTCCTGCTCTGCTGCACTCACTGCTGCCTGCCTGGGAGATGCATCACCTTCCTCTCCTGGCTGACCAGTGGGCAATGCACAGCAGCATTTGATTCCTGAGGCCGGTATTTCTCTATACAAGCGCTTTTGAAATCAGGAAAAATGGGTGGAAATTGCAGTGGGCTTAGCAGACAAAATTGAGCAGTTGACTGTGGCAAAGCATACAGTACTTAAATGCAAGAGCTGATCTAATCGTTGTTCGCAAGGAAGCTTTTTGCTGCATTTTAGCACACAAAGCTTTTCGTTTTCTCTTTTGTGGCTTGAGCTGCTATTTAAGAAAGCAAAAATCAATAAACCTTTCCAGCTTTCAATCTTTTGCCCCAAAAGGTGTTTTTTTGGGTAGTGTTTTGTCATTCATAAGCTGTGGCGACAAATCCTTGACATCATTCGTGGATAATATCGATCAGCTCTTCCGTTGCGCCAAAGGACAAATAGAAATCATTTATCTGTCTGGACTCCAAAACAGCAAAAGACAAAGGGCTCTGCCAGCCACCCATGACAATCAGCAGCTGAAGGTATTAGCAGGGGGTCAAGTTCAGAGGTCAGTGGTCAAACAGGTTGTCATCAGTTTCTCACAGCTCTCAGAGTGGAAAAAGCCAGCTGGGTTTATTAGCCAAACCCAGGGAGGCTGGAGGCGGTGGGCGCTCCATGGCTGGGCATGCGCCTGCTCTGGGTGCTGGTATTCACTTCCTGGTGCAGGATGTGGTGGAGGTTTGGGGTTATTCGTTGTAAATACAGGCTCTTACTCCACCTTCACTGCAGGAACAGGCTCAGGCAAACAGGAGGAGCTGGGGTTTTCCATGATCTCGTCAAAGCTGGGATTGCTCCGAGCAGTTCCAGGATCCGTTTGGTTTGATGTTGTGAAATGATTTTGTTCAATCTTCTGCACTTGTTTTGGGAACAGCCTCTTCCTGTCTGCCTCTTCATATTTATCCACAGTTAAAATAGACACCTATATGGTCCTCCTTTCTCCAACCCTATGAAGAACATGGGCTGCTCTGTTTTATGGGAAGCCCTTGATCCATCGTTCAGGCAGGACAGTTAAAGAAATCCTTCAGGAAGCCAAAAGGGAAGGCTCTAACCAGAGCCCTCAGATCCACCCATGGGCTTTCCATAAACCTGGGGACTTGGGGTTTCCATCAGTTGGCAGTCACTTCAGCCAAAGTGACTGGAGCAAGGGAAGAGGCTGTAGGTAGTAAATAAAGGCAGATCACCATTTCCCTGAGCTGCTGAGGCATGGTGAGGCTGTACACCAGCGATGCAGCTCCAGCATGCAGCCCTGAGCATCACAGCCCTCCATAAGGAATGCACTGGTGTCAGGCAAGGGACTGCAAAGGGTGTTACATGTCTGTACACCCAGCTTAAAACCCTGATGTAGCAAAGGATTGCATTAATATTTCTTGTTTGCATTTACAATACAATAGCAGCTCCTATTTTAACATGTTCTGAACGCTTCCATGGGCTCTCTACCCCTTTCCCACTGCATCTCACCGCAATCATTCTCCAGGTTTTTATTTTAGGGAGCTGGCAAACAGAGATTCAGCTTGTATTTAACCACGAGCGCCCCAGTGGAGTCTCAGTCGGAGATGATGCTCACGCAGCACTGACAAGTGGTCCAGGCAGCCTGGGGAGAAACACGCTCTACACACACTTGGAGGTACCTTTTATTTAAACTGTGACAACTCCCCTTCCATTCATCAACAGCCAGTTGAGGCCATGGAGACTTCCTTACAAGAAACAGGCATCTCATAGTGCTGTACAAGGCGCTCTCTTTGCATGTTAGATAGCGGGGGAAGTACTTGTGCAGACGTAAACTCCCACTGGATAAATCAGGTGGGTACAGGATGCTGGGAGCCAGCATCGCTCCTTCACACTACAAAGTTGGTGTGGTAAATGCAGCTTTTTTTGCTTAAATTTCTTCTCAGAGATCGAAATTCTCCCTTTTATTTGATTTTATTCTCCCAAGGACACTGTCAAGGTCACCACGAATCCTGATGCTCCAAAGAGTGTATCAGGGATACAAACCCATTTCACCAGGCTATTGTTGTATGTATCCTCCTGTGCATCCAACTTCATTTCCACTTCAATTTTATCAACCTTCCGCTGGAGACTCAAGGAGATAGGAAACAAGTACTGACACGAATTAGCCCGGAGATTGACTGATATAGCTCAGCCAGGGAATCCTGGGTAAAACCTTCTCTGGGCTCGCTTTTCCTCTCTCTCTGCCTCTTTTTTTCCCCTCCTTTCCTTTTTTCCTTTCCCCCTTGTTTTCATCCATGACAGCTGTCTTTGTCAGTCGCCTGTCAGAGATGTCACCAGGCCTGTCCAGGATGACAGACAGGGCAGGAAGCCTTTTGATGGGGTAATTTGCCCAGAATGCCCAATGCTGTGTATTAAAGATGGCAGTGGGTGGCAAAGGCTCCAGGGAAGAGATCCTCATTAGGTAGCTATGAGTAAAAACCACCTTTCTCTTCCCAAAGCTGCTGTGAACCCCAAAGGTGCTCATGCCTTTGTTTTAGGAGCTCATGGGATTGCACCACTGTGTTTTGGGAAAGCCTTGCTCCATCCATTGATGCTCTGGGGATATCTTGGTGCGTGTAGGGTGGGCTGGGGTGGCATCATGACATCCCCTTTCCATCTGCCTCGTGCTTGCAGCCTGTCCCCCCTTGCTGCAGGCCTTCGGATGCTATGATGTCTCTGGGATGAAGTATGTCAAGAGGAAGATGCTCTTGGTGATGCACTGCTAATGTCCAGCGTGGCAAACAGGTTGCTGTGGTGTTTCCTGCTCTTCACTGCACAAACAGGCTTGGTGGTGGTGTCAGATGCTGCTGGTGGTGTTTGCAGGTTTTCCTGCGCTCAGAGGCGATGATCCCAGCAGAGGAATGGGCTTATTTCATAGCATCCCATCAGCGCTCCAAGCAGTTGGAATGTTGTGCAGAGGGAAGCTGTGGTTCCCCTGTGGGGCAGGAGAAGGACAGGGCTGCTGGAGCAGCGTGGGGCTCTGCTGCCTCCCCTCTCTGCAGACTTCATCCCCTCTTCTTCCTCGCTGGGAAATTTATGCCCTTTGGGTTCAAAAAAAGGCTCCTGGAGGAGAAGAGAAAAGGGAGGAAAAGAATGAAAATGATTTTATTTTTTATTTTTTTTTTTGGCGTCGGCATGAAGCTGATATTGAAAGTGAGTAAATTTTAATGAAACGGTGCAAAAATGACATCATTTACTCAGAAATCATTAATTTGTCAGCATTAATATTTCAGCTCCAACATTGCCTGTCATTCTGTGCCAGCAATGACTGATAAATCTATAAAAGTGTGCTGCTAATTTACTGAATATTTATGTGCAGTGTCATTTGCAGAGTAGGGCTGGAATTTATTTCACTCAGGATTCAGCTGGAGCCCATTTCTAGCAAACCTCAACTGAGCAGCGCCAGCCTGTGCAGAGCAAAGCTGCCCAAACTTCTTCAGTAGCACTTTAAAGGGAGCGGAGCACTGGCTGCGGCATTCCCCATGGATGAGGCTATTCCAAGGCTTGGGTGGCTTGGGACAGGGCAGGCAGCTGCCAGCCCTGGGGCTGTGCTGACATGTCTTTGTCATCTCTAGAAGGTTTTTAATCTCCAGACCTCCTCAGAGGTGTCAGCTCATCCATTCCCCATCACTAGGGGATGCACACGTGTTGGGAAGGAGCAAAGCGTTCCCTGCCTTCCCTGACTAGTGGTTGGGTGGGAATTTCTGGGCCAGGTGGGAAAATGGGGGATGGGAAATGCAAAGCTGGGTGTGAAGTTTAAAGGAATGAGGTGGGAATGAGAAATTTGGGGTAAGTTGTGCAGTTCGGATGGGTTGGAGATGGTTTGGATTCACCTTTCCGTGGAGCTCTGGTCAAGCCCTTCCTTGCGTGACATGGGGCCATGTGCAGAGGACACATTGGCTCCCAGCACATAGCATCCACAGCAGGCTGTATGCTGTGGTGAGGGTTATTTAATCATGCCAGAGCCTTCCTGCAGCTGCAGCTCCCCAGTGTTAGTGCTGTGATCCCTGTTAACCCACCAGGAATGCCACACTCTGGTGCTAAGTGGGATGCAGCACAGCCATCCCCTGGGTTTGTTGTGGGAGAGGGAGTTCTTTGATGGATGGATTGGTCACTGAGAAATGTGAGTTTGGGAATGCCAGAACCCGTTTGGAAGCTCAAGCTGAGTCTGGACAGTGCTTTTAGGTAGAAAGAAACAAGAAAAGGGATTTTTGGTGGCTTGAAAATAACGTTTCCCTGTGGCAGTTTGAGAAGGAAGTTTTTGGAGTGTTCTATTTTGAAATGCCAGTTTTGGAATGAATTTATCAAGGGTGTTTTCAACTTTGGCATTATAGACTCTTGTAATGAAATAGGAAGCTTCATTTTGAGTTGAACTGAAGGGCTTTAGGTTGGTTGGGGCAAAAGCAAACATTTGTCAGGCCCAGGGGCTTCTTCCCTGTAACCCCTCAAGTCATAGAGCACGAAACGCTGTTACCTTCACCTCTGAAGTTTAGATGTCAAGCACTGATGGGAGGCATAGGAGAGAGGAGGGACCTCCGAGGGCACTGGGAGCCTGCAGGGTGGCCAGAGCCCTGTGCATGGTCTCCAGGCACCATCCCCACCTCATGTCCCCATGGTTGAAGGTGCTGGTGGCTGCTCCTTGTTCCAGATGGGGACTGAGCGCATGTGATGGGCTGGTTATTGACACACCAGCATCACTTCAGGCTTGCTTTGCTCCTTCTGAACCTCCTGAACGTGAGAGCTGAGCCATCCGTTAGGCTGCAGACCACAGGAACTGCTGGTAATTAACAGGCAGATTAATCCAGTAGAACACAAGAGCCTTATTATAGTCACATTTGTCACTTTCATCAGAATACTATCATATTATATTAATATTTATTTCTCACTAATGGGCTGCGAAATGAGCTGGGGGATGCTCCTGGTGGGATGTGGTGTTGGAAGGTGGGAGCAGTGCGGTAGGGGCAACAGGGATGTGTTGTGGAGAGCCTATTGCCTCCCAATAGCCCTGGGGCTGGGTGGGGGTAATGAGTGTTTGCCCACAGTGGCCTGGCCCATGCCCTTTCCCAAATGTTGGCAATGTGGTTGTGGTGCTGCCCCTGCTCACTTCCAAGGCACAGGAAGAGGGAGCACAGCTTGGGATAAAGAGACAAGCTGGGCAGTGGAGACCCTTCAGGTCTGACAGATTTGGGCAGTGCTGTCAACAAGACAGAGATTTACTTTAAGGAAGGGAAAAAACCACCCTTGCTTACACTTCAGCACTCCCATCTATTACTCTGGAATATAAGGATGGCGTGAGAGCAAGGAATAAATCCCTTCTAAAAATATACTGGGTGAATGCATTAATTTTCCATGGCATGTGGACGAGGGTCAGAGAGTGAATTTTAAGCTTGATTCATTCTCCAAAACGAACCTGAAGCCTTTTAATTGTTGAGTGTTGGCATAAGAACATATTATTGATGAAGCTGTGCCTTGGTTCTACATGGCCCCTCTGCCTTTTTTTTCTTCTTTTAAAGCAAATCTCATTTATTTTGTCCTCAAAGGTGCTGTGGAATCTAATCGGAGCATTATGAATATTTCATTTTCAGAGCAGGGTTTACACAATACCAGTGCCTGGTGGCTGGGACGGTCCCTGCGCAGCGAGCTCCAAGGTGGGGAGCTCCAGCAGGTCTGCTCCACTGCAACACTGGCTTTCTGCTTGGTTCCTGTCTACCAGAACTCATCAGTTACTGCCCACCTCAGGCTGCTCCGTTCCTGTGGCATCTGCTCCTCTGTAATCCATGTGTGTCGCAATGGGCGCTGCAGAGACCCCGCAGTCGTAGAACTTTATTGGCTTTCTTAAAGGTGATGGGATAACACAGTAAAAACATTCCACAGGAGAGGAAAACTCCTGCTCCTCAGCTTAATCATTAGTAAAATATTATTTCCTACAGTGTTAAAGATCTAATTGGCCCAATCAAAAGGCAAATTAATTATGGCTCATTTGGAGAGATCTGCATGTGTCCTCGCTTTTGTGCAGAGGCTGTATGGAGGAGCTGCATCATTCCTGAAGCTGGCAAAGCCGGAGGCTGGGAATGCTGTCCTCTGCAGCACAGGGTGTATGCCCTCAGAAGGGACTTAGTGCTGGGTGGGACATGGGGAAAGGGCAGTGATTTCTTCATTTTATTCTGTTTTTAAACCTAAACCACTCAGATTTTCCCTGTCACTGTTTGGAATTTCCCTCTGGAACCAAAGGAATGGGTTTGTGCTGTTTGACCCATATCCACACCAGACCAAATCCCTTTTTGTCTGGGAAAACACTTTGTTTTCCAGTGTCATGAGGTCTGTCATCTTTTAACAGGGGAAAGGGCGATTTTTGGAATTGCATCCTGGCTTTTTGCAGTCCACTGAAAATCCGTCCCAGTTCTCTTCTGTAAAATCATGGTCCCCACACCATTGGATGGGTTGGGAGACAAAACTCATAATTGGTTCAGGTCACAGGGTGCTCTAGGATGTTAAGATGAACTCTTCTGGGCCTGTATGTGGTGTGGTTTGTGTAGGTCCATCTCCTGCCCGTTCCCTGCAGGGAGGGTGAAGCATGTGCCAGCCTCCAACACTGCTCTCCACCAGCTTTATTGTATTAAAAAATACATTGAACAATTCATACCAACAAGTCCTCGCAAGCCAACAACCTGCAGCCACACCTCATTAATCCTAATTTCCTAGAACAGAGCACATGTTAAATGATCTGACCCCCAAATATACCACAAAGCACTTTTCAAAGGCATTCCGGGCATCTTGAGCAGCCACTGTGGCATCGCCCCAGTGCTCCACACATCAGTACCGGTCCCATGCGATGCTCAGCATCAGCCACTGGGCTCAGGTGTGTGTCTGATCACAGGGTCTCTGTATTCCTGCACCAGTTAAATATTCACCACTGCCATATCCTGCTGTGCTTTGCACCCATGGCATTGCTGATGCCTTGATGGAAAGGGTTAATACCCCCCAGGCTGGGATTCCCTGCCCTCCAGTTTAGCATCTCCTCCTTCCAGGACTTCCCCACTGGGGGGGCCTCCTTTGTGCTTCCTCCCGTTGAGCCCATCCCCAGCTAAATGTTTTTCCTTCCAAGATATTCCCTACATTAAGCTGAACCAGCCCAAATTGTCTCACCTTCCCCCTCCCTCTCTGATAAATGCTCCCTCTGCAGTTAATGGAACCTCCCCGCACGTCCTTCATTTGTCAAAGATCGCAGCCTTTTACGGCGGGTCATTATTTCACCACGAATTGGAACAGAAATATTTCCAGTCCACACCAAGCGATCCATTTCGCTTCCCCACCCACCACATTAGCCTCTGAATACTCTCATTATACCATTACTAATTAGAAATTCCCTCAAATTGGCGGCTGCATTAAAAAAAAAAGACAGTGTGCTGAGCATATGGCATAATATCCTATTAATGAACACTCTAAATTCAAACTCAGGTCAGCTGCTCATTTCTTGCTCCTGACACCCAGGCAAGGGGGGGAAAAGCAAGCTGCTTTTCTTTTTTCCTCCCCTTTTCCTTCACAAATGCATAATAGTCAATAGGAGGGATGCAGCCGTGCCTTAGGCCAATGCTTTGTTTTATTTGGCTGTTTTTTAGGGGTTTATTATTGTAAAAGATAATAACAAATGTGTATGTATATATTATATATATATAGGTTCATAAACCCATAGTGGAAGCTAATTGTTGGCCAGCACTCATCTGCATGTTGCGATGCCCCCTTCTTTATACAGAGCAGCAAAGCTGGCCGCATGCTCCCCCAGAATAACTTGTGTCACATCCCAACCAAGGTGAATGTCATCAGAGGCTGTGTCCAGTGCAGAGATGGGGTGAGGAGAGGAACTGCAGCAAGCACACTTTATTTCCCTTCTTCTTAGTTAACTAACTGGGCTAATTGCACCAGACACTCGCGCCGTGTGAGTGACTTTTTGGGTTGACCTCACCTTGTCCCTCATTGGCAGAGGCAGAACCAGGGTATGAGATGGCTCCTCAGCATCAGCTGTAGGGCTCCTGGGGGGTCATTGCAGCAAGGGGCTTCAGTGGGGAGGGGTGGGGGCCTGGGGATTGCCCCGGGGACCTCAGCATCAGGGATAGGGCACCCACGGCTGCTGCATCCCCATGGTCCTGCTGACGTCCAGGGAGCGTGTGAGCCCGGCTGCTCGCTGTGAGTTGCTCTAGTTGCATTTCTTAGGCTTGATGGACATCTGCCAGCGAGTGGGGAGGGCTGGCTGTGGGTATCCACGTGCTTCTGGAGATGGGCAAAGGTTACCCACCTTGCCAAGGAGTATGTTATTAATTAGGGGGTTTAATGCCATTCTGCAGCACGGTAAAGTAGCAAATTCTTGTGCCTTCCTCTTCTCTGGGCAGATGAGCTGTCAGGGCTTTAGGTCTCATCAGTCTTGTTGTCAACGAGGTTTATAAAACCACCAAATGATATTATGTCAGCTGATTCTTTAATGGGATAATCATTAGCCAAGACCTGAGTAAGGTTTTTTCCTTGCCATCACTAATTTCACCTCAAGGTGAACACAGAGGCAGAGCCCTCTGGCACCGTGTTTGCTGTGATGTATGTATGTGCTCCGTGCCATTGCGCCAATTCCTGCTCCTCCTTCTGGGATGCGCCCTCAGTCCCTGGATAACAGCTATTACAGCGGGATAAGTCACAGTATGAAGGTTGTGACTGTTATCCCTCGCAGAGAGACTTCAATGGGTGCCACAGGGCTTCTGGCTCCAGCTTGGAATTCACCTTACCCCATGGTTGCCAGCACACCCTCCATTTAACCGGAGCATCGGCAGCAAGGGATGCAGGAGGGCAGTGTGACCTTCCAGGTAAAATGGAAGAAGTTTGGGCTTTGCAACAAAGTGAAACTGTTTGGTTGAAAACAAATATTTTGCCTCATCAAGAATCCAATTTTCTGTCAAAACAGTTTTCATTAAATATTTCCAAGCAGCCCCGGGTTAGTATTGATTTAAACTGCTACAAGAAAGAGAAGAATGAGGCTTTGTCTCCACAAAGATCGTGTTTGCCCACCAATTAAAGTTACAGTAGAAGTGAGCAAGCGCCGCCGCCTCCAAATGGGGTTGTTTAATGAAACACACTGTAATTATCCTCAGTAGCTGGCATAGGCTGGTGTCACAGCCAGACACAGGTCAGGACCCTGGGCACCAAGCACTAGGAGCAGGGCCAGGAGGGTTGTGGAGCTGCTGGGATGGGCTGTGAGGAAGGGGAGCTGTGGAAAGACCTGTCCTTCACACTCGTGTTGCCAGCTTGGTTTTCCAAGTGTTCATGGGGTTCATGCTTACTGTCTCCTTGCTGTTGCTGTGAGTTTGAGTACTGCATTCTGTGGGACATCATTTAGACTGGCAAATGTATGGCTCATGGCCATAAAACAGGCACCAGGGCTGGATGGTCCTCAGTCTTCATGAAGCTCCAGTCCCAGCCCCATGAGCTGGGACACTGCATATCAACAGCTTGTTGTCTTGCTGTGCTGCTTGTTATGGGGGAATTGGGACAGGATGGATGATGGATGTTGGGGGTCACTCAACCTGGGGAGGGCAAAGGGGCTGGAAGAGGTTGGGGGGAGCAGGAGAGGATCTGGAGCTGGATCTGTCCCTTCCAGCCAAGTCAGTCTCGTGTTCTGAGGGTTAAAGCCGAGATGAGCGCTGTGCAGCCCAGGAAGAATTGAGGTTTTATTTCATTGGCACCGGGGTCATTCCTGATTTAATTATGTAAAAATTAATGTGAACGTCTTCCTTGGTACGTATAGGCCATCCATGGAAATTGAATTGGGTGAAATGCTGGCTAAACTAATCACTTGCAAGTCATTATGATGGCTAAGCCCAGGGATGTTGTAATCTGTTGGGACTTCTCAAAGACCTGATTGAAGACCAAGTTGAAGACCCACAGGTTTAATCAGAGGGGATCAATGGTGTTGTGCTGTGATTTTTCCTCTTAGCAAGGGGCTCCGAACCATTTCTTCCATCCCACAGATCTGAAGGGCTTCTTGTGCACTTCCCAAATCCCTCCTGACCCAGCAGCTGTGGGTGGAGAGCTGCAGTAGATCTTGGGGTCGTGATCAGCTCCTTGGTTTCCCTAGCCAGAAACACCAACAGTGCAGCATGGCACAAGATACTCAGGTTTTATATCCCAGCAGGATCTATGGATTATGTAATCTGTCTGCATGTATCACAAGCAATTTCCTTGTTGTGTTGTATTTTCAGACCAGTAGCCTCTATTGCACCACAGGATTCGTGCCAGATAGGCAGCCTCGCCTCAAATAAGAGGTAGTGAGAGGTGAGAATCCATCCTTCTCATAGTGCATTGCTCACATGCTTTGCTTATTACACTGCCCATAATGTGCACCTCCACTCTATGACTTTGGCCAGTGTGGGCTCCCAGTGTGTGCCATGAGTTCCTCTGCTGCAGGAAGGAGCGCTCAGTATCAGTATTTTCCCTTGTGAAGCTGAATTATATCTGAAGGGCCAAGCTGCTTGTTTCCTTCTGAAAGGAAGGGTCTGTGCTTTAATCACTTAAACACAGATTAGGGATCCTTATGTTAGTGCACCTTCCCCTCTTAGTATACACGTTATATGTGTAAATGTATACATGCCCACGTGTGTGCATACACCTGCATGTGCAGTTTCAGTGCATGCAGGGCTTGTTTGAGCCCTGCAGGGGCAAGGCTCTGGCCCTGCCGTTTGCTGCTCTGCTGGGGCTCTATGGAGGAGCCTGGCCAGGGGTGCAAGCACCCAAGTGGGGGTCTTGCAGGGTCTCCTGGGACCTTGCTCCTGCAGTCATCACCTTTCTGTAATCTGGGTGCTGGATTTGTTTGTCTACATTTGAAAGGAATAAACTCCTCAAATCAGTATTTAGAAGTGCAGGAACAGCTTGCAGAGCATTTTATCCACCTCCTAATACTAATGACCACCTTTGCAGGTAGCTGGAGGGTGCTGTTGCAGAGCTGCTTCCCAGGCTCTGGCAGGAGGCAGCTGATGTCCATAGCAAATCAAGATGCTGCTTGTAATGTTCCCCAAAATGTAATTTGATTTGCCTTTGTCAACAAAATCGGTGGCAGCATCCCCTGCCTGAATAAATATCCCTGCAGGGTAGCACATGCTTTGTAAATAATTTTCATTGCAAGCCCCTCTTCCTGGTGGGGTGGAGAGCTGAGAACATTCATCAAGGCGCACATTAAGAAAATAATTCTCTTGTACCTAATTTGTGCAATAAATGAAGTCCACAGATTTCTGCTTCTGCAGCAAGGAAAAGTAAAGAGCTGAGACCAGGGGGGGGTTGACATTGGGTCTCTTTTCCATGGCCATTCCTACCTCCCTGAGACCCCTGGCCAGCACCTCCCCATGAGCCTGGTGATGTGAGCGCATCGTCTTGTAGGCAGGGGGATGAGATGCTCCTTTGCAGTGCACCCCAAAAATCTAGTCTTTCATCCCTGGCCTGGAACTGAACATCTTGGATGATGCAAAGCCTTACCCAGCTGCAAGAGCTCTTTGGCCAGGCCTGACCACTGCAGCCAGGCATAAAGTGAAGGTTAGTTTTCATGTGAGAAACTTGGGGATATTCACTTGCTTGCAACCTGTGCCTGTGCCTGAGTTACAGAAGGGCTTTGAGCCAAACCCCAGCCAAGGCCTCTCTTGCCTCTAGTTCAGGCCCTGGGAGCTGCACCCTGTGCTCTGCACCTTCAGGAGTCACCTTCAGTGCTCCTGCCCCTCGGGCTCTGCTCCCAAGCAGCACGGAATGGGCACGTGGTGAACCTATGGGACAGGGCTCAGTGGCTGGGAAGGAAACATGGAGTACATGGAAGAGTTTTGGCATCTGATTTAGCCACACTTTGGGTGACCAGGCTGTTAAATCCCTTCTTACCGACCCCTTGGCTCAGCAGGGAACTGGAGCCCAGGTCTGTCAAGCTGGGAGAATACCAAGATGGGAGGACAGCTTTGGTTTTTCCCTTGTAGAAATGTAAATCTGTTATTTATATATGTTTTATGGATGGCATGTTCCTATCCCCAGGCATTTTGCATTGGAATTCAACTCATTGCAAGCCTATTACATGTTCACTAACTATAAACCATCTGATTTATATTCATTAACCAGTAGTAGACAGCAGCAGCGGCATAACTGGAGCACTGGACATGCCTCAGTCGACGGGTGAACTAAATTTCAGTTAATTAAGGTGCTGTAATTGTTGTCCAGTACAAGTGTCTTCAGGGCATTCACTTTGTAACTAATTTTTCACCCCAACCTTCCCTGCATACTTGGTTGCTGCTCTGCAACTTTGCTCGAGCCATGAATTATAAGGAAATCAGCTCTCCTGCTTTCCTGGTAGAAGAAGGCCCATTTTCTGCTTCTCGCCAAGGACAGCAGTGGTTTAATGATTAGCAAAGTGCAGAGAAAGCAGGAGAAGGATTATAATCCCAAAACAGAATGGGAACCCATGGTCAACCTTGGTTTGCCTTCACTGGAGGCTTTTGCTCAGAGATGGCAGGAGATGCTCACACAGTTGAGCTTTGCCACCACGGCTTCGAGCACAGCCTGGTTCAGAGGAGACCTGGTGCAGAACCTCGGATGGATTAAACCTGGTTACTAAGAAATTGAGTGTTCAAACACCAAAAGTCAGCTCTCAGCTTTCCGGTCTGAGGCATTCCCATAACGTAGGAATCATGGACCAGATTTAAGTGTGGTGGTTCTTTCCATATGAAACCTGGGGAGATCAATATGGAATGGGTTGGGTTGGAAGGGAACTTAAAGCTCATCCAGTTCCAAGTCCCTGCCAGCACCAGGGACACCTTCCACTAGAGATCCTTTCATAGCAGCAGTCCAGAGTGAGCGGGGATGGAGAAACCCCTTTTGTGAGAGCCCTGAGGTGCCCATAGTGCGTGTTTGGGGGGTCCATTCTCATTGCCCTCTCTCTAATAAGGGATGAGACCCTCTGCCTGCTTCAGGCAAGCAGGTTTGGGGGTGCCACTGTGGGGTCCGCAGGGCCGGGGCTGTGTAATGGGCCCAAAGTGAGGGGTTGGTAATGAGGAGCTGAGGGAAATAGAGACCCTGCTGCTTCTGGAGCCTGTGCACACCAACCACAGGGCAGTAATTAGGTGGGAAGCTGGATGTGGAACTGAAACAGTAATTATGAGGAGCTGCGCGATGCTGCCCTACCACAGCCTTCCCTTCCTCCTCTGCTGCTGCCTTTCACCCCCTGTTCTTTTACTCTCTTTGGAGTAATTGCTGTTTTTTGTTTCCCCCAAAGTTCCAATTCAGAGAGGAGCCTTGTGCAAAGGGACATTTCCTCACCTCCCTTTTACAGCAGGTTGGAAGCCAAATGGAAACTGGTTTCTTATACTTGATGTGAAAATCAGCCTGGGGCAGCTTAGAAGGGGACCAGGCCTGAGGCTGCAGGGGAGGGCAGCTCACACGGGTGGAATCAGCACTGAGTAGGACGTTTTCCCTTTGCTTTTTGGAAACAGGGCAAAGAAACTACCCTTTGCTGTAGGTTTGGGCTGCCTGGGTTTGGCTGTGTTAAAGGTATCTCCCTGAGTTATGCTGCTCAGGGGGTGTTACTTTGAAATGGTGTTTCTGGTTGCACTGGGGTTTGATGTGCAGTGTTTGCATGCATGCTTTAGGGGCGTAACCTGAATGAGGGCCTGATTTTCACATGTGCTTCAGTAATGGAACGAAAGCCAAACCTCCCCTGTATGCTGTCACTTTAGCACTGTGTTAAAGACGAGACAGCTTTGCCTGCAGTAGCCTTTTCAGCTGTCCTGTGCATGAGTAAAGTCTCCCCCTGTATGGCTCTGGTGAACACCTGCAGACACCTCTAATGTGTGAAGAGGGCACTGGAGCTTCTCTTTGTCTGCTCAGGTTGCCTATTGATCTGACAGCTCCTTTCCAGACCTGCCTGGCAGCAGACATATGCCAGTCTCTCTGATAGTGCATGTTCACTTATTAATATAAAGATTCAACTTCACATTCGCTGGAGTAAGCCTTGCATGATGCCTCTGACAGTAATTCACTTGTAGGCTCAATCAGACGCTGGATCTCCAGGCCATGGCTATCCCGCTAGCCTTTTCCAATTTTTCACTACACCAGTCATGAATAAATCACCAAATCACATCAGATTGCTGAAAATGGAAATACCAGAGATAGGCACCAGTTCAGTAGTCAAAGAGCATCACCTTTCCGCAGCAAGCACGCGTGCTCTGTGCTCCCTTGTCTGCTCATCACGTCCCGTCCCATCATGCAGAGGCCCCAAAACCCTGCAAACCACCAGCCTGCATCCTGCACATCCTCTGGGTTTAAATGCAGATCCCACCACGTGTGGACCCTGGCCAGGGAGAGGCGATTTCTGTTCACCAGACACGTTGCCAGGCGAGCCATCAGTAGTTCCCAGGTGCTCTGAGAGCAGGGTTTGCCCTCTCATGCGTGCTGCAGACAAGCGCTGCTCATTTTCAGTACTCAGTAGTAGAAAAAGCAACAAAATAGTTGATTTTTCCAAGCTTTTCCCCTGCTCTCAGTGAATGCATTTTGCAGAGGCTCCAGTCTCACAGGATGTGTGACCCCAGCATCCCTGGGGGGGTGGATTGCAGCTTGAAGACTTAGGTCTATCTGTTTGATTCCTTCTGGTCCTCTTTTGTAATACTTGTATTTTCTCTGTTGTAATCCAGGAGCTTTTCTGCTGGAAACAGAGCAGGGGGAGATTGGGAATGCTGGGGCAGTGCTGAGACCCATCTGTACCTCTTCATCCAGGGATGGGAGTCCCAGATAGCACAGACTGCGTCTGGGTGCATGGAGCACCCCACTCATGCAAATCCCAACCACCCCCATTTAGTTATCTACCTGATGCTCCGTCACTCCCAATTGGATTAACCTCTAACCCTTCTCTTTGCACCCACACAAGGGACTCTGAAAGGCTGAATGGTCTCCTTTGAAACCTGACTCAAAGGGGGAAATCTTGGTTATGGCCTTGCCACCGACGTGGGTAGGGCTGGGGTCTTCTCACCCTAATCTACCCATTACAGATGTGGGCATGTTGATGCCTCTCGCATGCAGCTGAACTCCTCCAGCATTGTTCTGTGAGAACTACAGACAAAAAGAGCTGCAAACTTGGCTTATTTAAATCACTTTAGGTCAGAAAATCAGCTAGAACTTCACAAAAGTAAAGCCTAACTCACCCCTCCTGAAATAAATCCATTTCTTTTAACATTAGCCCCCTTAATTTCGACATCAATTCTGTTTGTGGAGGGTTTGTCTCGTTGCTAATTTCGGGTTTTTATCTGCGTTGTTATATTCAACCCCCTGCTAATAAAATGTCAGATTACCAAAAATAATGAGTATCCCTCCTATTGCAGCAAACCACTAAAATCAAACCTTACAGGAGAGGCAAAAGAAAATTTCCATCATGCTCTTCTTACCCGAAATCAAAAGTAGAGTATTATTAGAGATTTCATTAGGATGGAGCAGATTGGTAATGAAATTACATTCCAGCTTTCTACAAACCCAATGTATTAAGGAGGTTTGATCAATGATGTTCACACAATTAATTTGGTCTGATTGCTGGGGATTACTCTATCGACAGTCACATTTCACACTTGTGGGGTTTCTTGTTTCCACAGTAAATTCTCCACGATGTCAGATCACCCGATGGTGAAGCGGGTTTGAAGCCCTGGCTCTCAAAGCAACTTCCAGTGGACCATGACAGGAATCAAGGTAGGGATGTCACCGCTGTTGATTGCGTTATTATGGTGTTACTTATGGACAGCCAAGCTCAGGAACCCTGAGCAGTCTCCAGCAGCAAGCAGAAATGGATGGAGACCATGTTAACGCTCTCCTTGAGTAGCCTGGAGACTCTGGTTGGTCTGGTTTGCCGTGCCTTGGTTCTGGAGGCACTCAGTGCCTGTATCATGGTGTCTCCCTGATGATGTGTGTCTCTGAGCTGTGGTTACAAACTGGTGCTGCTCTGCCAGCGTGGGCAGTGCCAGGTACCAGGCACTGCTTTGTTGGGTGCAGGCCAAGGCTGGGCTCCTGCACCACTGCTGGGAAGAGTGCAGAGCTGCTTGCTTGGCAGTCAGATGTCTCAGCTCGGTCTCAGTGCTGGTGTCGCACAGCTGGCAGCACATCTGGAGGCGGCACTGAGGCAGGAAGGAGAAGGGGGGGCAGCAGCTCCATAAATCACAGCGTGGTTGAAGGGAGCTCTGCTGCTGGTTCGTTACTGTCTGTAGGCACCCAGGTTGTTCTGAGCAGCAACAAACTGATTCTTGGAGGCTTTACTGTGTTGTCCTTGTCTGTGGCTGTTGGACGGGCAGGGAATGTTTGTGGACCCTTTGTGTTATCCTTTGGTGCATCACGAGTGATTAGATGACTTTTATATAAGAAAAGGAAGTTGGTGATACCATGGAGGCAGAGTGAGTTCTGTCAGTCTCCGTTTATTGTTGTTGAGATTTTCAAAGCTATTTAAGGAATTTTAAAGCAAATTCCAGGAGAATGGGATATCCTCCAGAAACCTTGACTGTTCCCTCTTCAGTCCTGATCGAGCTCTTGCTCTTCGTTGTGTCATTGTGGGTGTCCTGCGAAGGATGGGAGGTATGGCTGTGGTGGGTGAGGACTGATGTGCCATTGCTTGGCTGGTCCCAGCAGTGGAGCAGGAGGAGCTTTCCCCACCCTGGCATCGTCCTGTGCAGCTTCATTCCTCATACACCAGAGGGTGTAATAAATGGTAATAAATGGCAATAGGTGTTACCTGCTCTGCATCTGTTTTTAGGTGAGATCTGGGTCCACAGTGTGCGTAGAGTGCCTGCAGTGCCAGAGAGACTATAGCAGGGCCTCCCAGCTCATGGGGTTTTGCATGACTTGAAATGCAAAGGTAGGAGAGAAAGAGACAATTGATCTCGGGAGGTGAAAAGTTCCCATTATAACATTCAGATTCATTTTAAAAGCCATTTTTAAACCTGAAGTTAAGAAAAATACCTAGAATTAAGTGCTTATAAAAACTACAAAAACTGAGTAATAATATTATTAGGGCTTAAAATGAGCTTTTTTCCCCCCTCTCTTTTACGTGCATTTCTCCATACTGATGGATTAGCTGGGAATCAGCAATAAGTGATCTGTGAAGTTCCTTTTCTCCTCCCTAAGATTTATGCATTTGTTAACATTTAAGTTGCAGAAGGAGCTGGTTCCATGGGTCGGGTCTCTGTGTCTCAGAAATGACCCTGGATTTCAGCTGCTCCAGCGGATTTTACCTGCAGGACTCCTTGGAAAGCTTCAGGAGTTCAAGACCAGGAAAGGAAAACCCCTATTTCATTTCCTAGGGATAACCTTCACCATATTTTAGGTACTTTCTGCTGAATACCCAGGTGTATGTTTTCAATGCCAAGGAAAGGGGGAGATGCACACTGCAGGGAGTACACAGGAGGGGAGTGGAAGAGCAGGGCACACCATACTCCCATCCCAGCCTCTGGATCCTGTCTTCTCTATCTACAGACAGCAAAGATACCAGGATCTAATTTTTCGAGATGAGACATCTCATCTGTCAGCAGCTGAGGGAATTACAATAAGAGTATGCTGCTTTTTTTTCCCCCTCTCTCTTAAAACAGCCCAAAGTTTTTATCAAGATGCCATTTATCAGCAGCGCTACCAGCCGCTAGCAGTAGGCATCCTGCCAATCATTTTATGGAAATAGGGAAGGACTTTAATGTTTGGATGCCCATCTGAATCGACTCTTGTTCATGTCAGCAGATCTGATGTGAAAGCAAAGGTGCCCCTATGCAGTCTAGTTACCATCAAACCTGTAAGTGTCAGCAATTTCAAGGCAAGGAACACGGTGCTGATGGTGGGCAATGTCACTGGTTTAACCTATCTCAAAGACATTAGCTCCTGCAGTCTGCTCCTGCTCCGTGGCTCTCAAGGATTAGTTATGCCCAAAGTGCCCCTGCTCACTTAATCTCTGCAAAGAATTCTGGAGGTACCCACTTATCCCCATCTTCCTCTCATAACAGGTTCCTCTGTTCATCTCAGCTAGTTGCAAATGTGGCCAACAGCTATCTGGCTTGGGCTTTAACCTCTGGGATCTTTCATGGTGCTTTGTGTTGCCAGCAGTTACCATCCTGCAGCCCTGGCTCCAGGGGCAAACTCCACATGGATCTGCTCTCTGAGAGCAAAACCCTTTGGGATAAGGCAGCCTTAACAGCCAGGGGTGAACTGACACAGCTCAAACTGGAGCCACTGTGTGCCCAAACCACTGGCTGTGGTGGTACCTGGGGACTCTGGCGCAGTGGGACCAATGCTAACTACAGGGTAGGAGTGATGCTCTTGTGTCATGAGCACATGTATGCTATCAGGCTCTCCGAGTTGTTTTCCCAGAGCAAATTTCAGCACTTCCCAAGACATCCTAAACTCTTCTGGGCCCTGCCTGTCCTGACCGCGGTGTAATTGAATGTAGAGGAGCCAGGATCATTAATCTCCAGGGCTGTAGGATGGGTGTTTCGGCTGAGCAGCTTCCCCAGTGGGATCAAAGCATGGAGCTGAGCTCTCGGCTGCATCCCGCACCCCTTTCCCACCTTTGTCTGCCCCTCACAGTGTTTGGTTTCGGGTAGGGAGTCATGCTGGGCTCCGGCCTGGAGCCCTGGGTCCCTGGGTCTCTTGGAGCCAGGAGTTTAATTCCTGGGGTCTCTGCATGGAGAACCTGGGGGGAAAAAGTTGCTGCAGTGCCTGGAGACAATGCATGTTCCTGAAGCCAAGCCTGTAATGTGGTGGGGAGGCGTTTCCGTGTGTGCCCAAACCTGGAATGTGCTCCTGTTAGAGGGGTGAGGTCAGGCAGAACAGAGATGTGCCATGGAAATACAGGTGCAAATTCCCTGGGAGGTGTCTGAAATCAACCTTGGAACGTGGGACACCCAGATCCCTTGTCCCTGTGCCTCCTTCCCTCTTTGTGTCCTCTCTTTCCCATGTCCCGTCAGGCTGTGCATAATTTGGAGCAGGGATGTCTGGCAGTCCCTAACGCCCTGCTGCCATGCCCTCCGCGTTTTGTTCTCCTGATGCTTTCCACAGCCACCTCTGGGATGCAGAAGGCTGAGCCAGGGATAGGGCTGTGCCTTCCTGTCACCATCCCTCTGCTCCACAGGCATCCCCATCCCCTCCCTGCCCTCCATTTGCATAGCATTTCCATGAAGGTCGGGGTGGTTTTGGAGGTGACCCCAAGGGATGCTGGAGGCAGGAGGAGGGTAGAGGCAAGACCAGCCTCAGGCGGGCACTGCCGGCACCGCTGCTGCTGTTGACACCAGAAGTGATTAACATGGGTAGGACAGTGAGAGGGAAATAAATAACATCCTAATCTCTGGCACCATCATTCCTTTGATGAGAACAAAAAATATGAAGACTGAAAGATCAAAATAACTGTATTAGAGCATGAAAAGGGAAATGCTCTTTTAACCACCGCTGTTCAGATATATCTCCTCAGATCTGACATGCTGTAATATATTTGTAACACAGATATATATTAGGGGGTAAAGCTGGTGATTAATTTGCTTTACCTTTTCAGAGCATATGCATAAAACCCTACATTAGCAGAATTAGCATTTTACCTGTCTTTGAAGATCTTGGCTTTGAAATGTATAAAGTCATGTTGATTTTATGTCTCTCAGAAGAATAAGAGTTGTTTTTTTAACATGAAGCCTCCCCCCAGCCCACCTCCTCCTTGGTTCTTGTGCATGGTGCAGGCAGAGATGCTCTGGGTTTTGTCTCTAATTACTGCATCAGTACCCTCCGGGGCATTGCTTTAGCTGCTGCCCGTATTCACCCCTCTTGACTCATAATTGCTGTTGAAGCTTCTGAGACTAGAGATCAAAGTATTCATGGCATTCATGTTTCTGCCAAAGGTCTTATCGTCAAAGCACCAACTATACTGAGAGAGATGTTGCCTTTTCTCAAGAGCAACAGACAAACTTGGCTTTGCCTCTCCTCACTGCATGGAAATGCAGGTACATGAAGGCAGCAAGGGGCTGCCCAGGCTCCTTCTGGCCATCCTGCACTCCTGGCATTGAGCTGTTGATCGCAAGGAGCATTGTCCCAACCAGAACTGCTGTTCCAACTGTTTGTCTTTGACCGGCACCATCCTCCCTGTTTGGACACAGAAGGCTGCTGGAGCTGGTGTTGTCTCTTGCTGTTTGCTGCCTGTGTTTCACTTGGCTTCCCAGGCTGGTTGGGTGCTGGGTCAGGCTCTCACAGCTCAGACACAGTCATTCTCTTCCTAGTTTTCCTCTGGATACCTGCTCCTGCTGTATGGACAGACTGAGAGCTCATCTGGACCAGGCTCTCTGGCTGTGTGTCTTTTTGTGGAGAGATTTTGCCTTCAACCAAAGCATTAGATGGTAAAAATCATCTCTTTTGTTTCTGGTTTTTAATGTAATCTAGATCTGGATTCAGGCAACTTAGCAGAATTGTTCAGCTGTGTTTGTGCTGTTTTCCTTTGGGAAGGAGCCGTGTGGTTAAGGCTTGCAGGGATTCCTGGGAAGGTGCCGGGTGAGGGCAGGCAGTGATGCTCAAGCACAGGACCCAGGGATGTGACTGGGCAGCACACAGCAGCCCATGGGTTCCCCCTGTGAATACTCACACTCCCCCCTGTAGTGCCCTGTGAAATGCTTCCTCACTGCCCATAAATCCTCTCGGAGCAGCATGCACTAACACTGCTCGTGCATGCGGGCTCACACCCGGCCCTGCTCTCTTCCTGGGTGCATGGATGAGCAGACGAAGCAGGAAAGGCAAACAGTGCTGCCTTGCCAGGAAGGTCTCTTTATCCAGGGGCTGTTGCTTTGACTTCCCATTCCTGGCCAGCTCCATCCACCTCCCCACTTGCTTTCCTACCCTGGATGGGCGCTTTCAGTTGCTCTGTGGTTGTCTTTGTCCTGCATTAGTTTCTCATTGAGGGCTGGGAGATGGAGTTGTTTAAACTCCTTATGCTTTTATTCTGCTTTTTTGGGGTGTGAATAAGTGCAAATGTCTTTTCCAGCCTTGAGAAAAGCAGGAGTGTCGTGTCCAGTGCACCACACAGTTCAGCACTGTGTGTTTCCTCGTGTGGTTTTATGCCCTTCAGTATTAAGTGATCTCTGGTTGAAGACGGTCACTTTGTGCCTTCCATGCACTGATCCCAGAAGCATTTTAGGGAAGAGGGATTGCAATGTGGGCTTCTATGTCATGAAAAGTCCTTTCCTCTAGAAAATCACAGCAACCCCTTGAGCTCAGAATACACCGAGCACGTTCAAAGGGCTGCGTGGGGGCTGTGGGTTAAACATTGCCCTGGCACAAGCAGGTTTAGAGCCTTTTCCACATGCTGGAGCATCCCTGGTGGAAGGATACAGGTGAACTGCAGTCCAGCTAAGGTGCAGGTGGCGGAGTAGAGCCGGGTGCCTGCGGGAGATGCCTCCAGCACACAGGCAGCAGCAGAGCATCACCCGCTCCCTGCCCATGCAGCAACCTGTGATGAGTTTCCCTCTCGCAGTCCTCAGAACTGGGAGCAGGGAAAGAACTTTATAAAATTCTCCACGACCAGTGGAGCGGA
The DNA here is from genome assembly GCF_033783945.1 of Neopsephotus bourkii. Lineage (NCBI taxonomy): Eukaryota > Metazoa > Chordata > Aves > Psittaciformes > Psittacidae > Neopsephotus > Neopsephotus bourkii. The sequence continues at coordinate 1,754,609 of NW_026901640.1, read as the reverse complement.
ACCTATTTTCTCTCACAATGCAATTAACAGCACCAACATTTACAAAATATGATTACAAGCACTTTGGTTAAGTAGAGGAAAGTATATTAGATAGCAGCGAGGGGTTGATCTTAATGTGCATTTTTTCGAGAGACTTGCATTTTCTTTGTGCAAATAAAGAGGCCCTAAATTCTCCATAGGCACTAAAATCAATGCAGTGGAACCATGATAACAAACACAGGCTCCACTTTTTGCTACATCCCCCAATTAATTAAGCCTTTCACGGGCATGTAATTAGGAACATTAGCAAGTCATAAAATTGCCGTGAGTCTCTAAATTATGTGCTGGCCCTCAGCAATTTGTTTTTAATTCCTTTTGAAGACAATGGCACTGCGGGGTCCCATAGATCTTCATAGCAGCCTACTGTTTACTTCTTTATGGCTCTATGAAGATCTAACTGTTTTCTACTGCTCCCAGATGCACCCACACTATTTTCTTGGGCGGTTTCATTACCTGAGTTAGATTTAAAGGGAAACGGCAGCGACATGGCCCACGACCGCCCTGCTCGAGCCGGGATGCTCGCCTGGAGCCCGGGATGCTCGCCTGGAGCCCGGGATGCTCGCCTGGAGCCCGGGATGCTCATCAGCCACCACCACAGCTTATGCACTCAGATGTAAGCTTGCGCATAGCCAGGGAGAGAGAGAAATAAAGAAATAACTGAATGAAGGGCTGGGACTGGTTTTCCGGGGAAGGTCTATTTCCCTGTTATTGTGATTTACTCCTCCTTGATGAGAGCGTCTCTTTCCAACCCCAGGCGCAGACAAACGTTTGTATGCTGGCAGGGTCAAGAACAGCAGAAAGAAGTAAAGAGTGGAAGCAAATTGTTTTCCTCTTCCAAGATACCCTGGGTTGTTTACAGCTGAAGGGTCGTCACGGTAATACCTGGAGACGTGTTCCAGTAGCGGGATTGTATCCTCACGGATACATGTAGGCAGCTGGCTATATTTTAATGGATTTGGGGGTTTAATGCGTCATCTATTGCATGGTAGAAGGAGATGCTGAGCTGCCCAGCAGCATGTGGCTGTCACTCGTGGCCAGCTCTGGGCCTATCCCCGTGTTACCACTCAGCATCCCAGTATTCACTGTGTGGGTGTTGCTTTCCAACCATCGGTCACCACGCTTCCTTGCTCCCTGAGCACTGGGATCTGAGTCAGTTAATGCAGTTGAATTACAAACCAGGTTTAGTGATAACAATAAGCAGAGGCTGTAACATAAAAGGTGGATTCTGACTTGTCTCCTAGGCCAGCACGGGGGAGGGATGCAGGGTGCAGTGCGATGCACTGCTCCATCACGCAGCTAGGTTACATGGCAGACAACATCTGATGCATTTAATACCAGCCAGAGCTGGTTGGTTTTGGTTGGCTTTGGTGGACTGCACAGCTCAGAACTGCAGCACAGGGACAGGGCAGGAGCTTGTGGCCATACCCACCCCAGGGCTCCTGGCTGCCCCTTGCACTGCCCTTCCTCCCTTCAAGCATCCTGGAGGTCCCCTTCCTTTCATGCAGTAGCAAAACATCTCTTACTAATGTCTTTCTTAATGGAAAGTCGAGAACGTGTTATTGCTGGACCAGGGGACGTGTCAAAAAGCAGCAACCCAGAAGGAAAACCATCCCAGAATACTTCACTACCACTCTTACTGCCTGATTAAGCTTTGTTTTGGGGCTGGAAGAAATATGAAGCCGAGCATATGTTAACACTGTGCCTCTTGGTGTAAAGCATCAGCCACTGGTCAGAGGATGTATGCATGGGTTTATCAGTTGACAGCAAGGGAGAAAAAGGGGGGAGCATTTGCAGTGTGATGCATCAGGATACGTAGGAACAAGGTGATGCTTAAAGGATGCCTGAGCTGCAGAAAGAGGGTAGCTCAGTAGCTCTCCTTTTAGCATCCATTTGAATTGGAGTGGAATAGTCACTGCCACATCCTGCTGGGGCAAAGAGAGCCAAGCTCTTCCCAAAGCCAAGCCAGGTCTGGAGAAGCAGGAGCAGCAAATGATGGCCACATGCTCCATAGGTGGGTTGGGATTTGTTTCTGATCCACTGGCTTGTGAGCTGCTCTGTGCCATGTACTCAAATCTCAGCTTCCAAGGTAAAGTGTTTCCTGTGTCCATGGGGATGCGTGGTTTCCTGAGTTTACTCCACGGGGGCAGACTGTGTGCATGAAGGGCCAGTGAACAAAATACCCAAAAGCCAGGCTGAGGGACCAGTCTCATGGCCACGATACAGGTTTTCAGGTGAGGCTGGCCCCTGGCTTTATGTCTTTGCCTTGTATGTGTGTGCCCTTGGGGTTTAGATGGTGTGAAGCCCCAGATACAGGGGAGGGATGCAATGCCCTGCTCGGCCTCCATCCACAGTGCACCCCATCCTCCTCCCAGCAGCAGCGGTGTCCCCTGTGCTGGCCTGGTTGTGCTGCATGGCCCAGGAGGAGGGGGCTGTGCTCAGTGCACGTCTGCTTTGCTTTATCCGCCCTCGTTTCCATCAGGGAGATGGTATCAGTGGCGAGGGACCTGCCTGTGCTCCTCCGAGCAGGGCACGGGGCAGATACCATCTCTGCTCAGTGATATACTGCTGTGACACCGCAGATGTATCGGAGCCTGCTGGGAGGGAGAGGTCTCTGCTTTTGTTAGGAAAAGCCTGGCTGGCCAAGAAGCATGTGCAGAGCTCCGGCTGCAGCCCTGTGCTGGGGATACGTGGGAGGGATGTGCTTTTAAACCAAGTTTTTTGGCTTATTGCGAGCATGGATCTCCTTTTAATAAGTATGAGCAACACAACTGCTAGTTTTCATGGTCGCCTGTAAAGTCTGACAGTGTTTATAAGGTGTTGATGCTCCCCCCCAAGTCAGTGAATGCCCAGGGCACAGGCAGCCTCTGCTCATGATCTTGGAAGGATGTGCTGGCGCATGTAGGGTCCCATTGTACCCACGGGGAGAGGGTGTCTGGCTGCAGAGGGCAGGGGCTTTCACCTCTGAGCAAGGGCATAGAATTGTCTCTAGTGAGCAGCGTGAGTCCCCAAACCTTGGGAATAGGAAGAGGCAGAACTTGCCTCAGAACCTGGTGGCTAATGGAGCCTCTGCATTAGCCAGAGAGGGGCTCAGGCACCTGGATGCAGGTGTTCAGCAGGGCATCCCCTGCCAGGGCTTTGCTCTCACCTCGGGACCCGTGGGCTCTGCTGTCACCAGCACAGAGCTGTTCATCACCATCACCTCCCCATGCCCTGGCCCAGGGCCCCTGCACAGCATTCATCTGCGTGCACAGCAAAGCAGGAACAAAGGCACACAGGATTCTGCCTTGTCTCTGCAAGGCCAGAGACTGGAGTCGAGTTTGCCTTATTTCATGGACGCAATCCCCCAGGATAGAGGGAATGGTTATTAAAAAGCCCAGAGAGCAGTGTCTAACCTTGAGTAAGTGTTTTCTTGTTGTCATCCAAAGATCTAAAGAAAATCCTGAAGAGAATACATGGTGAAGACATATATTATAGTTGGAGCTTTTTATCTCACACATGTGACTTTGCCTATCATGAACTGTACGTTTTTATTCTCACTAGTGGGACAAAACTATATCCCACTGCAGCATATATCAAGAGGAAGAACACTGTACCTTCTTTGCATTAATATAAATAGCTGTTTAGGACCGATTCCTTGGCCAGATACTACCATCTTACCTGTCCTTTATCTAAGATATTTGGCATGTAGCTCAAGTTTGGTTTATTTAGAGTCAGGATGCAGTAGCTTTTACATATTAAAGGTGCATTTTAAAAGAGCATTTTCTATTCTAATTTGGGGGGAATGGAGCTCTTTAGGGCATTTGGGGAACGATGTCCATCTGATTTACATTTCCCTTGTTGGAGCAGAGCTGCGGACGCATATTAGAATGTAAATAATAGTGATGGATACATGTATCTTTAAAAGATCCATTTTCTCTTTTGACTAAGGCATCCAGGAGAGGAGGGAGAATGTAGATCACTTTTACAGGTGGAGAATCAATCTTCGGAGACAATGTACATGACACAGGAGACAGCGTCTCCTTTCCAAGGAACTTGGTGCCAGGGAGAGAGGTGCAAAGTTCCCCAGGAAGTCAGGAATGGTACCCAAGGGGGTGGTGATGTGCTGCTGGTTTCCTCCATCCCTGCTCCTCTCCGGATTGCATGAGGGCTGCCCAGTGCCATACACATGTGAGAAGATGGCATTTTTAGTGGGGTTCCACATGAAGGAAGCGTTGCTCTCTGTTTTTCAGGTGTGGGGAATTGATGCCTGGACAGGTTCAGTGATTTACAGAGGGAACATGGCAAGACTGGGACTGAAGTGCTGTTGTTCGGGGCTTAATGACCCAGGTACCTCCCAGTTCCCAAGGACTCGGCAAGTCCAGGGTTACTTGTGCCCCATTTTATATGCTGTGGCTTGAGGAATTTCCTGGGCTTCTTCCAGTTCTCACTGCCAGCACCATTGGAATGCCAGGGTTCAGATCTACCCGCAGACCATCACATTGCTATTGCAGTGATACATCAACAGTGAGGAAACATGGGAATGGAAAGTTAGAGATAAGATCACCCCAAGAGAAGTTGGAACCAAGCACACGAGTTTAGCTCTGCCCTGGCTCCTTGTTTTAATGTGTGTTTGGTAGCAGGTTGCTTCAGGAACATGAGAGTTGGGATTCGTCCTTTGTGTTGGCAACATGAGCCTTGTAGCAAAGCAACTGCTGCATCGCTCTTGTACTGACCCAAAACAGGGAGCAAGTTTGCTGCTCATAGAACTCCCAGGGTTCTATGGGGGTCCCTATGGAATGCTGAACGAGTTTGGATCCCATTTAAGGAATAGCAGGTAGCAGGTAACCACTGACTGCACAAAGCAAGCGTGGCTCTCGGGGTCGGTAGCACTTCTGCTCCTGTGTTGGGTTAACCCAGAAACTCCTGCAATAAAACCTTCCCTGGGGAGGGTGATTTGTGGTGAAGTCCTGAGCCTCCACTGAACTGTCCCATCTGTCTTTGGCTCTGGCTGTTTTCCCTCTTAACTTCAGAGGTACAAAAGGAATCTTGGAAGTCCCTTGATCATCACAAGGGAAAATTAAACTTGTGGGCTTGGGCCTCATTTCCCATCCCTTCCAGGTTGTCCAGTAACAGGAGCAAAGCTCATTTCCTCCAGGATCCCCTTTCCGGTTGGTCCCTCCACACTGGTGCAGCAGGGAGGGGGTGGATGTGTGAGTAATTGCCTGCAGGGTTGGGAAGGAGATGAGCTCAGATGCTGCTCCTGTTTCAGAGGAGCATGAAATGAAGCAAGCAGCAGTTGGGGGAAATTGGGCTTGTTCAGGGACCCAAACAAACTCAGAACCCAGAGGTTCTTTCATCTTCATCTCCTGAAGGCATGGCTGACCTCCACGTGGGGAGGAGCACTCCCAGGGCCTGGCTCCAGTGGGAGCACGGGAGAAGGTCTCGAGATGCTGTTGCTTTGAAGGAATTTATCTTCAGAACAGGCTTTTCCCAGCTCTTGGTCAGCAAGGGAAGGGGCTTCTTCAGTCTCTCCATCTCCCTCTGCCTCTTTCTCTGCTCACACTTGCGGCCAGGGGCTGGGGCACGTTTTTGCTCATATAGTTCAACACAGCTTCTCTCCATCACTCTTCACTTTTCAAGTAACCTCCAAGCCCCTGTAAATGGCCTTGAAATCATAGAATTGAAATGATCAATGCTGGATTTAATAATCCTCTACTTCTCTTAGGAAATACTTGTGGTAAAAACACATTTGAAAGGTCTTGTACCTCTTCAGGGTCCTACAAGTGAGAGGGCTTGGCCAAGGAGGCTGGGAACGGGGAAGGAGTGATGTGGTCCATGTCCCAGAGGAGCAGGATAAGGGAGGAATAGGGCACTTCATCCCTCTGGTGTTAGCAAGGTGAAGGACAGTGAGGAGCAGCAAGGCTCTGGGTACAGCTCCTGTTGCACCAGGAAGTGAAGCCCAGTGAGGGAGATGCAAAAAGGGTGTGAGAGCTCTGGGCTCAGATGTGGTCCTTGTTAATTGTCTGTGCATTAAGATGTCAGCTACAGTTATATGCTGTGTAAGAAAACCTACCATTGCCTCATTAACCTCTCCAGGCCTGGTTTTGGCAGCCCTCAGAGCACCCTGTAAGGTCTACTTCATTAACAGGGTATTGAATGAATGGGGGAATGCTGAAGCCAAGATTCTCTTTCAGCTCAGTTGGAATATAATTATTTCGATTATATATTTATCTTGATAGTGCTCTGGTGAACACTCAGTTCTCAAACAGGCAGCTATTGGACCCCTGAAATCCAGACCAAGTGGTGTTGCTGTGCTGCAGATAACTCCTGTAAAGCTGAATGTGGTGGCCAAGAGCAATGGGAAGGAGGGAATGGGGTTTGGAGCGCAGGGATGGGCACCTCCCCAAGCCATGCTCCTCCTTTGCAGCCTGTGTGCTTGGTTTGTGCAGAGAAATGGCTTTGGATTTGGGGAGTGGGAAGATGAAGGGATCTCAGACTGTGGGAAGGGAATAGAAGGGAAAATGCACCTCCCTGGTAAGCAAGGCCATAGCCAGAGCTGGGTGGGATGAGTGGGGCTGAAGCAGGAGTGGAACAGCCCCTTGTGCAGGGCAAGAGGAGTGGGTGACTCTAATGCGAGGGGACGCTGCTCAGTGGCCGACTGACAAGGGGAATGAAGCAGATCAACGTCAGGCATCGAGGCAGTGGCTTTCCCCTGCTCAGATCACAGTCATATACAGCTCTGAATCATGAGGCTTGCAACCAGCAGGCATAAATTCATACTATACAGATGAGAACTGTGCCTCGGAGACAGAACATCTATCTCCTTTGCACTTATCTGCCACCGTGACACAAACAATCAGAGATGATTCTCTGGCACAACAAACAGCAAAGTGTCTTCTTTGTCTTTGCCTCAAAGGAAAACACTGTAACACATCTTTGTGGCCCCTGCTTTTATCACTTACTTTTGTTCAATAATCTTCCTGCCCAATACCCAGGATTTGGCTGGGTGTGTGTAATGGGAAATCTGCCCTGTCTACAGCGGCTGAGCAGAGGTGTGGGGAGGAAATAAATACACTGTCACTGGGGCTTATGTGGTTTGCAGCAGCTCGTGGCTTAACCCCAAATCTCTGCGTTGATGCTGGATTTTCTCTACTGCCACGGAGCCCTGACTTTGTGAGGACGTGGAAGAATGAGCTTTAAATGCTACAGAGGAGCCTTTCTTGGTCTGCAAGTAACGCCTCTGTAAACTGCGTTGGAGGGGGTGTTACCAATGTACGTGAAAGGACTAAGTCCTAATACACAGCATAGTCCACATGGCACAGCAAAGGGGATCAAAACAGCACCACAACTGCATCTTACCCCCCATTCAGGTCAGGAGGTTGACTCTGGAACCTAATGACAAGCAGTAACACAGTTCATCAGGGACCACTCTCACTTTAATGCAGTGATAGGGCTGTGCTGGGATCTGGGAGGAGAGCATTTGCCTGTGGTTTGTTTGCTCTAAGTGGAGAGGGGGGAGGCAGAAATTGGGTGAAATATCTCTTCATTCTGGTCAGAGATATTTTGTAAAGCTTAAATAATGGATGGGTTTGACTGCCAAAGCGTTGTTCTGTGCAGGAGGAAAGAGCAGTCCCTCTGCTAAAGGGGTGAGCACAGAAAGGCTTGTCTTATTCAGGTTAGAGCCGATAACCGGAGCGGCTTCCGGCACAGGTCCGTGTGGAGCATCCCCAGCTCCACGTCCCACACTGCCCAGGGATGTGACTTGCTTCAGCAATGCAGCCACGTAGGCACAGCCCCTGGGATCGTCACAGTTAGGAAGAAAAATTGCCTTTCCATGTGACACGATGCTGGTTTGAATAGGGAAAAGAGCTTTCTTGGCCTTGGCCAGGGCTCTGCTGCCTCGCTACGAGGGGCAGGTCCCACATGTCAACAGGGCTTTGGGATCTTCACTAGACAGTGGCATCCAGGTACATTCCTGAAGGGGTAGATGGGGACTACTAGGAACGATTCAACCTGTGCACTTCACTGCCCTGGGCTTGGCTGGCACAGCATCCCCTTCGTGCTAAGGGATCCTGTTCCTCACTGCCTGCCTCATGGTTTGACATGATTTTTCAGGCATTAGCCACAAACTTGCTGTTCCCTATTTCAAAAGGAAAAATGGAATCCAATTGCACCTCAGATGCAGACAGTCCCTGGCACAGTATTTCCTACACCTCCTCTCCAGATAAGCCACCTTTTAAGATGATGTATGGTACCACTTACCTTTTATAGTGTTTCACCTAGCAGGGATGTGGAGATCCATTCTATATTTAGTCACAAGTAAACTGATCCCTTTAAAACATAAAGTTGGATGTATGGGGCAGAGCACAGTGGGGACCAAGCGAGTTATGGGAAGATTTCACCCCCTAAAGTGTTGTAATGAAGCATTGTGGAGGGGAAAAGAAGGGGAAGAAAGAGCCAGGAGGTTGGTGGTGGGAGCGGGAGGCTGGCTCTTTGGTTTTCCCAAAGGCAAGAAGGGGAAAAGGGTTCTGGTGTTTGTTGCATCCTTTTTAGACTGAATTCCAATTTGTTATTAGCATTTTATATTTTCCCTGCAGCTGATTATGTGTGCAGATTAAAACTGCCTTATCTCTGCCAGGCCCCAGCCCGTGCTCCATCGGCTAATCCGGAGGGACGCGATCATTTACACGGTGCGATGATAATAGGGGAATCTCATTCACTGGGGGTTTATATTGTGTGGTTGCTTATTTTTAGGCACAGGGTTTAGCCCTGCTCATCATCTCCAGGTCTGTAATCTGCATTCCACTGTGCAATTAGAGGGATTCTCCATCTTTCCATATATTCCCTATTTCCAGGCTCTTCTTGCAGCAGAGGTTTTGATGCAGATCTCTCGCCTGCATCCCTTATTGATCCAAATGTTTGTGATTTACCATGAATTTTAACCCTCAAAGTCTGTGTGATGTTGTAACAGGGAAACTAAGTGTTGTAACTGCTCACCCTGCAAACCGCAGCCCCAGCTCAGCCCTGGGGCCACCCAGTGAGCAATAACCTGCACCCCAAATTCCAGCCTAAAGCACATAAATGAAGCATCATTTCCTGACTTCTCCAAATCAATACCTACTTGATGGTGACTTAAAAACACCAGACAGCTTTCCTAGACCGAAGCCCTTGGATAAATGAAGTTGTCATTGACTTCTGGTGTATCTGGTCTGTGTGAGATCCTAATTAGGACAGGATCATAGTAACGGGGGCAGATAATAGACCTATTGGATCAAGTCTGTCTGCCTGCAGTTGCAGCGTATTATCCCCTTGATAGAAGGTGTACCCGGTGTTAAAGAGTGAATTGCTCAGATCTTCTTTGGATGTGGCTTTTGGTTAAAAAGTACACATAAAAACAGTGCAAGTATTCCCTGGGAATAGCTATGAGGAGGGCTATGAGCTGATTTCCTTCCTGGCATTGGTTTCCCTACTCCAGAAAAGAAAAGGCTTTCTGCTGAAGAATCCAAGTTAGTGAGGGAAATTGAAAGCATTTTGTGCTGCAGAATGGGGCTACTTAGAATGTGTATTGTATATAATATAGATATTATATAGATATAATTCCCTGGGTCACCTGTGCTGAGGTGCCTTGTAACACACAGAGCCCCATGCAAGGGCTTGGCCTCTCTGGGTGACTTCTGGTGTGTCTCTGTGCTGCTCCATGATAGATCCTGATGTCAGGATAAACTTCCCTTGGCATTAGCAGGGCCAGCCTGGCACCAGTCACAGTTACACAGGACTGACAAGCTCTTCCCAGTGCCGCCACCAGCAAACCTGGCTCCAAACTGAGCTATGCCCTGCATTGCTCATGTCCTGGGATGCTCCAGGGATGTCGTGGAGATGCGGATGCTCCAGGTCTTGGGACTGCTTCATGCTTCCAGTAGATGTTATTTGCAGAACCAAAACCAGTAGCGGGGCTGTTGGGAACTGGATGTGGGGTAGTTCCTTGTTCCTCTCCATTTCCACCCCTCCTGTGTCTGTGAATCCGAGATGAAAGTGTTGGGAAGGTGGTGTCAGTGGAAAGCTGTTTATTTGCTCTGGGGGCACCCAAGGCCCTGGACACATGGAAAAGACTCTTTGATTAACGTCGGCTTCCTCTTGGCACTGTTTGAGGGAACAAGGCTGAGACACTCCATTTCAGTGAGCCTCTGTCGAGCAATGTGTATTAGAGAGTCCTCAATTTCACACGTGCTTACTCCTGAGTGAGTTTCGCATAAAAGGATTAAGGAGAGAGGAAGTGCAGAGGAAATGGGATGTTAGACACCTTGTTAAACGGGCTGTCAGGGTTTCTGGAGCGTTCATTCTAACTCTATTCCACTCTGCATAGAGGGCAGGCCATTACCCGGGGATCACAGGGGCCTCTGCTCTGCTCTGAGTCAGGATTTACTTGTAGAAAGAAGAAAGCAAAACCAGGGATGAAAACGGCAACGTGTGGTGGTTGGTGCTGTTGTAGCCTGGCTGATGTTCCTGCTGGGGGGGATCTGGGATGGTATTAGCAGGAGCTGCAGGTCGCAAACCTTTAGCTGCCCTTCCCCAGTTCAGTAACTGGAAGGGTGGCTGGGAGCAAAGTGGGAGAGGAAAACCTGTGGGAAGGAGCAGTGGGGCTGAAAGAGCAGAGGGCACCAGGGCAATTCTTGCCCCAGGCTGTCCCCATGGGAGACAGAGACAGCAACTGCCCTCTGCCTGGGCATTGGCACTCAAAATGATGCTCAGAAAGTCCCCATATTGATGCTGGCCCAGAGGAGGTTTGTAAGGGAAGGACAGTGCGATCATAGCTGGGGTTTCCAGACTGGCTCTGGTCTGGGTGGTTCTTGCTGGGATGCTCGTATGGACTCCGCAGGTGCCTCTCTGTTATCCGGGTCTGGCCCTAACCAATGTGGCTGAGGTAAGCCCATCATCCCCACTTGTCTCAGCTGCATAGTTTGGGGCTAGATCCATGGGTTTCGCATGGATAAGTGGGTTTCCCAAGCCAGGATGCCATTTCCACGGACCCAGCTTGCCTGCCCAAACATGCATTGGGATTTCACAGGGTGGCTGTCAAGGGAGGCGGGTGGTGGCATTCAAGTCAAGTTTGTAAGTAATGCAGTTCCACATGAGGTTGTTTCCTGGAAGTCAGATCTGTTTTAAGAGCTGTGATGAAACAGGGCTTCAGAATCCACTCTATGAGCATCCAAATTAAAAGCTAAATAGGATGTAGCTTTCAGTTTGGCTGTATCTTCATATGTCAACACTCATTACCCTCATATGTCACCGCTCCGCAGCCTTCCTCCTCTCCCTGTGTGCAGGGATGGCTTCTTCCCATCCACATCCCCACTCAGCCAGGCTCCAGCCTGGGCTGGGGAGGCCGTGGGGTCTGCTCAGGCACCAGCATGGTCCAACGTGCTCCTTTGGGGACCTGGTTCCCCCCAGTTCTGCCCTCAAGCTCTGTGCTTGGTGGCTGCTTAGCAAGGAGGAAAGCACCAGCGGCAGAGCAAAGGGAGGCTTTGGGGTCTTTCTCCCACTGCTGACCTTGGGGGATTGCTTCACCTTGCCCGTTATCAGCCCCAGCAGGCCTGCAGAGGTGTATTTGCATTGAAGGCTTCAGGCTCTGGCATGAGAAGTCCCATGTTTGGTAAAGAATAGAACCTCGGGTTGTGTATGTGGGAAATCACTGCTGCAGCATCATTAGGAGTGATGCTGGTATTGGGAGCATGGGGCCAGCGGTGGGGTCGTGGGCAGGAGACCTGTGTCTGTCACCTCTTTTGTTCCCTCTGCTTGGACTTGGGATTTTATATAGAGGATTCCCAGGTTTGCAGCCATGAATAGTTTTCCAACATAGCCCATGGGGCAGTAGCATCACAGCAGCTTTTGCATGGCCGGGATTTCAGTCATTCCACACCAATTCAAGAATAAGATATATTGGTAATAGGTGATGTCATGTACAGCATGTCAATGGGCTAGAAAGGGTAAAAACCCCTCAGCTGTCCCTCAGACTGCCCTGTAAGACACCCTTAGGGTCTCCTCCAGCATCCCAGCACTGCTTCCCACTGCAGCAGCCTGTGTGCTGTGCTCCCCAACAAAGAAATGTGTCACCTCCAGGCTGGGTGGGATAAAAGCATCATTTCTGACTTAAAACTGGGAGTGGGGAAGAAGCAAGTTTGGCCATAAATAATCCCACACCTGGCCTTTTAATTCAGTTATCTCCTGGTCGGGAGAGTGGGATCTGCTGTGTGCTATGGTGGTGCCAAGTTAATTACTTGAAAATGAGTGCCTGGGGTTGGACCAAGAATTCCTCATCAGCATTCAGCTCCAGTGCCATGCCTGCAGGAGAGCCCGGCGCATGCTCACAGCCTGCTGGCTGGCAGCAGGATGGAAGGGAAGGGGAGCAGGGCACGGGTGGGTTTGCTTTGCTTTAGAGCAGGCTGGAGCTTGGTGTAATTGGAAAAGCACTGAATGTGGTCAGTGCTGGGTTTGTTGTTAGCAGGGAAAAGGCTCATCCCAGGGCATGGAGCTGAAGGGGGTCAGCAGAGCTGGGGTCAGCAGAGCTGGGACCCTGCCTGGGTAGATGCTGAAGGAAAGGGGTGCTGAGGCTGAAAAGCAGGAAAGGGGAGCGGGTCCGACCCACACAGCTGAGACGCTGCTTCTGCTCTTGACATCCCCCTCTAGCAGCAGCTGAGCCTCGAAATCCCACTTTTGGTGCCTTTTAGTGGGAAGTTTTTCTGCGGGTTTGGGATTTGACCCCCTTCAGCTTCCCAGAGCGGCTGGGATGCTGCACAGGCCACTGGACACATCCAACAGTGCCCTTTTCCACCCAATTCTATGGGAAGCATCCATGTCCCTCCAGCCCCGGGGTTGGCAGCATGGCGAGGCGGGTGGGCTGCGAACCCCCCAGCCTCTCCCTCCCTTTCCACCCCACCAGCTGAATACAAATGCAGATATTACAGGGCAGAGAGGCAGGCGAGGAGATGCAGCTCCAATACTAAATAGCTGGGCCCTTTAAGCCGTTTGGCTAGACCTTATCGTGAAAAAGGAGGGGGAAAAAATAGTCTCTATAGGATTCTTTGAGTCATTGCTTCTTATGTGTAAACAGAGGGCGGCAGCTTACATAGCAAACTCAGGCTGGAATAGCTTGAGGTGATTAACAGTTGTTTGATTCCTCAAAGATTTCCACATGCTTATGCCAATCCAACTGGGAAAGGCAGAATAAATATTTTGAAATATGCCCCTTCTTTTGTAAATCAGGCATGATGAGTGCTGCTTAAGCAGGCAGCTCCGAGCTGCACACTGCGTTTGCTCAGCAAACAGGAGCAGAAGGGCAGCACTCGCTGCTGCCTCCTCATCCTCTGCAATGGGAGCTGCCTGCAGGCAGGATGGGGCTGGGGGGGTGATGGAGTCAGCCTGTGGTACCCCCCCCAACCCCACAGAGTGCTCAGCATTGGGTTCTCTCCGCCTGCTCCTGGTGTTTATACTGGTGGTTTACTGGAGGGGAAGCAGCTGAAGTGATTTGGGAGCATCCTGCTTCCCAGCACCGGCTTTCTCACTGAATTCCCGTAATTCCCTCTCTTTTAGAGTGCTTGGGTGCCAGCCTCACTAGACAGCGTTAATGCATAAACTGCTTTGCCTCCACTGGTTAAACGTGCACTGGTGAGGCAACGCCAGCTTAACCCCTTGTGCAAACCCAGGGTTAAAGGAGTTGGCAGGATCCTGCAAACAGGGCACTAGGAAGGGCTTTGCTGTGTGGGGTTATGGGAACAGCAGGAAGTAGGAACAGGAAAAGGGTGGCCGAGGTGTGCAGCAGCCTCTGCCCCTCCCCAGGGTTTTCCCCAGCTTGTACCCATCAAAGGGAATACATACAACTGATGCTTATGGCAAAAGGAAGCTTGGGTTCTGTGGCATCCAGAGTTGGTTTTCCCTTTGTTTACTCACTAAGATAGTAAAGCATAAAGAAGCAGTGAATCACTTGAACCATAGAGCAGTTGCTGTGCTCAGCAGTTGCTCTGTTCATTCCCATTACAGGCAAGGAGCAGAATATCTCAGATTTAGTCCCAGTTTTATAACAACACTTCCCAACCCACCTGGGGACCACAAAAGTGCTTTACATGCATTAATGACACAAACAGTGCCTCCTCCAACGGGACAGTTAGGTTTTATCTCCCCTTTGCACGTGGTCGGACTATGAATCACCTCCCTCAATGTCATGGCCCAGGTTTTATCCATCACTCGGTGTCTCAAATTTTAGGTACCCATCCTCATGTGCCCCAAAGAAACCTATTGCTTTTGTTCACTTTGACTTTAAAGACAAAACCTTCTCTACCTGCACAAGAGATGCTGGCACACAATGATTTGTCAGGGTTTTCCCCTTGCCTGGAGAAAGCAAAGCCAGTGCTGGCAAATAGCTGCTGTTACCCCCATCCACTGCTTTTAGTACAAGGGGAGTCCTCATTTTATCACACTCTTCCTTCTCCCAACAGCTGCCCAGCTTTCCCATTCCCTGGAATTGCACTTCCTTTATCGAACCTACCTCAGAAACCTCTCAGAGCTTTTGGACCATGCAGTAGCAGAAATATTAAGGCTGAAGGGAAATACTTTATTTGCCAGATAAATAGGCTTGGTGACACTTTGGATATGTAGAAGGTGGTGAATAATTTCTTCTGCTTGGGCTATATATCCTTAGAGGACTCGATGAATTTTTCATTCTGGAAGATGTGTTCAGGTCATTAATTGCAGTTTGCCACAGGTCTGTTCCACTTTTGTCTGGGTAAAGCCTATCTCCTTCAACATACAACTCATTTACCCTTTGTAATCTATGTAACATTTGCATTGTAAATTGGTTAGCTTAACTTAATACACGAGTAACCTTAGTAAACCTTTGGAAAGGATATTACGTGCGCTGTTAAAGAAGATGGGGCCTTCTCCTGCAGCGCCAGGCTGGGATTCCTTCTCCCCACCAGCTCAGGTCTCCAGCAGCATCTCAGCTCCCCTCCAAGCAGCAGCAGGGGTAGGGGAGAGGCTGTGGTTTGATTTCACTTTCCTTTTTTGGTCCCCAGTGCAAATGGAAAAGGGAGCAGAGAGGATTTTAGCAGAGGGTTGGGGTCTGTAGCGTCCTGGTTCCCCTCCTCACCCCAACCAGAGCAGGCAAAACCATGCTCAGGCCCACTGCTGGGGTCCTCCTCGGAGATGAATCCTGTTCCCAGTCACTGATGGTGCAGCTCCCAGTGGGGTCGTGTTTGGGAGCCCATGCCTGGAAACCATGTCCCAAGCCCTGCAAAGTCGGTGCCTACGGGCAGAGCCGCGGTTCTCGCACTCGGGGCCGTCTGTCACGATGGCCCCGTGCCCAGCCTCAAGTTTTGCTGGAGCTCTGCCCAAGGGTGCAGGTGCCAAGAAATGATGGCTTGGGAGAAGCAGCCTGCACCTTCCCCTATCCCAGCTCCTACCGGGTTACTCCACACGCATCCATCTCCCAGCATGGGCAGCATCCCTTGTGCTGCCCCATCCAACTGCCTCCAGTTCCTGCAGCAGCCTCTCTTTGCACTGAACAAACCCAAACAATTTAAGCTGCTCCAGTGCTATTATTAAGTCCATGGGGTGAGTAACAGCTCTGAGGTTCCTGCAAGCAGTACAGTGAGGAACAAGACACAATAAGTATGAATTGAGTGAACTCCAGGGACTGGAAGAAGAGCTGTGAAATATTGCTTCGGGCCCAAGATGTGCTTTCAACCCATTTTCAGTGCTACCTGAGGGAGCCAGGGTGAGACTGGCAGACACAGCGTGCTGGAGTCGGGAGCAGCACCAGTGCAACCTGCTGTCCCAGAACTTCTGGCCCTGGGAGTCAGCAAATCTCTGGAAGTTTCTTTTTGTGGTGTTTTTCTGCCCCACTTTTTAACCTGAAGCCGTTTGGAGGAGTTCAGCCAGGCACTGGGAACCTGGCCCTAGCAAGGAATGGTTGAATAGGGTGTTTTACCATCAGTTATACAGCAGCAGGGCCCCAGACCCTGGGCTCAGTGGCCCCTCCTTTACCCTGCCATGAGAGAGGCAGGCAATGAGGCTTTTTCTCTTGTATTCCCAAAATGATCCGTCTGGATAATAAGAGCACAGAAATTGTGCTCTCCACTGCACAGAACTGTGGTGGCCACAGCTATCCCTTGAGATGCCCTGCAACGTTTGCCCGTGTCAAAATGACCCACATGTGTATTTTGATTAGCTAAACTCATGTGAGAATGAGCACAGCGTCCCATTCCTGCGGGAATCGGCACCTCTGCCCTGGGGGGACTTCCCTGAGCACGGCAGTGGTTTAATCTCCTCAATAAGAGAGGATAAAAGAATGGAGGAGCTGATCTGGTAGACCCGGGGGTGATGATTTGCATTCTCTGCCTTCAGATAACAGCCTGAAGTGTGAAGGAAATAATCCCTGCAGGAGGAGGTGTTGTGTACCGGGACTGGAGGCCTATGGGGTGCAATGCCCCCAAGTCTGCCAGTCCCTGGGCTCACCCTGGGCAGCTCCTGCCCTTTTGTGATGGTGCTTTTTGCTCTGTGAGGTCCCTCCTGTCGCTCCCCACCCAACAGAGGCTCCTCTGTGTCAGCCTGGATGGGAGCAGAGCTGAGGACTCACAAACTCACTGCACTGATGAACTTGCAGGCTCTTGCTAAGGTTTGGTTTTGCTGTGATGCTCGGGATGCTGTTATCCCCTGCCTGAGGCAGCCGGTGGTGCTCCTGATTCCATGGGAGGCAATGGGCACCTCTGAAGTGGTGACTGCATAGTCGCTCCCATGGGCAGCCCTGGGGAAGGAAGGCACCCAGGGGTTTGTCCTGGGTACTGTGATTTCTAAGTCACATCTCAACACAAATCTATGAATTTATGTTTTGGGGAGTCCTTTTCTTCACATCCATGTACTCTTCTTCCTATTAATGCTGGAGATGATAAACCCTCCAGTACCTGCCCTGACCCCTCTGTATCTATGCAGCAGGCAGTGCAATACAGCCCCAGTCCTGACCCTCACCTTTCAGCTGATGCCATAAAGTCTGTATTTACTGTGAAGAATAATATCTTAAACACAACCCGTACCCCGCAGTTGGAACTCAGTTGTACTGGTAAGCAAGGACAGAAACTTTCATGTCTGAACACGTGTGGCTGTGAGGATCATTGTGCTTCAGAGCTGTTTGTGCCTTCCCCCTTTGCTGCCCATCAGATGAGGCACATCCTTTGGGTCTGTCGTTGGATAAGGATGGGATTGAGTGTCTGGAAGGTGGCAAGGAGGGGAGAATGAGTGTAAAGTCAAACCTCTCCCTGAATACATCAGAGAGGTTGCCAGCAGCCTGCCACAGTCAATATGCATGTTAAATCAAATCAGATCTGCTGCAGTAGCAAAGATTTAATAGTAGGGGTTTGTTTTCTCCCTACCATAAACACGGAGATGTGAGCGCTTCATGGTGAGAACATCTGTGGACTGGGCAGGAGGTGTCAGGAGCGGGATCTAACATGCAAGGCTTCTCTTCTGTGGCCAATTAAACAAATTGCAGCAAAACAGCATTTTATTAGTATTTGCCCATAGCAGGCGCCTGCTGCAATAAATTTCCTTCAGGCACGGGCGAGAAAGGGGAGGGAAAAATGGGCACGTTGAGGAGTGAATGGTGGGGAGAGCACACCGCAGCATAGCCTCTGGGGCTGCTGCATACCAAAGTGCCTGTCTCCAAAACCAACTGCTCTGCTTTATCATAAACATGGTGAGTTATGAGATGCTGTACGGTGATGCCATGCGCAAACAATAGGAATGAGGGGGAGGCAGCAGGGGAGGATGCTTTCCCAAAGCAGTGGATGTACAGGAGGTCTGTAACCAAACTTAGCCCAGCGCCTCTCCTCTCCCCTTCTGCTTAATTACAACTTAAATGCTTTAAACCATCCTTGCCTGTTTACCCTGTTTATCCTGTCCTATTCCCATGTGCTTCTGCTTTCAAGCACAGGTTCTGTCTCTTTTACTTGTTTTTTCCTTCTATTACTATTGCTTTTAAGGGAGAACTTGTTTTTATTTATTCCCCACAAATGGGGGCTGCCAAGTCCATCCCCAGCATCCCTTTGCTGGCATTCCCTGGGATTTCTCAGGTCTGAATATGCCAACACATTTCTTGGCTGAAGGCCTGGCACAGTTATAGACAGGGGGTGCTATTTGTTGGTGTGGATAACCAAGACACCTTTTGTATCTTGCATTTTTTGGATGATGGACAGCTCAAATGTGAGATAGATTCCGGCCCCCACCCCCCTTTCCCCCTTTTTCTTCTCTCTCCTTCCCTTTTCTGTTCTCTTTCATGGGCATCACCATCCAGTTGATCGATACCCCATCCCCACTGATAACCAGCTCTCTCATATCTCACACACACCAAGCAAGGAAGCACTTTGGATCAAACCATCCTCTCCAGAGAGGTCCTGGGACAACAGCAAGTACCAATAAATACCCCAGATCACTGAGGTTACAGCAAACAGATGGTGTTCATGCGACACAAATACTCTGTGCCTGGGAAGTGCTACAAGAAATGACCTATTTGTCGCTTGGTTATCTCCATATTTTACGTTGGAAGCACCATTCATATCTAAGCAGTGTCACCGTTACCCTGGGAATTCCTCATTTCCCGACGCAGTTATTGACAGCTCCCTGTTCCCAGCAGCCTCCTGTTGCTGTTTGCTCTTCCCCTTCAAGCTTTTCAGCAAGATCAGGTAGGGAGATAAATAACTCTAACTGCACTCCTGACTGATAGCAAATTAATGCCCAACAATTACCTCTTTTAAAATAGGCCATTTAAGACTGCCTAAAAATGTTGGCTTTTCTCCTTTTTCTTTCTAACTCAAGAAGAACAAAGTCAAGGCAGCAGATTATTACTGGACATTAATTCTATCTTTAATGAAGTAGCTGACCAGATTGGCTGTTGATGGATTACACCTATGAAATTGTATTGCTGTTGATACATAGGACATGTTTAGATGGCATCAGCCCTTTGACTTAAGCATGGATTTGATTTATACTTCATTAACATAATTCCTAACGCATTGCTTCTTTGGAAAGGAAAATTAGTGTCTAACCAGGAGCTAACAAGTTTAATGGCTTGCTTGAAGGAAAACATAGCCATTGACTGTGAATAAGCAACTAGAGGCATTAATATGTTATTGCTGGTGTTGCTCTTGGTTTTATGCATCTATATTTATAGGGAAAAGGTCATATAGTGCTGCTGTGTGTGGGTGGGTGCAGGTGGAAACCCTTTGCTAAAACGTATGGGGTTTAGCTGAGGATGCAGGAATTGGGGTTGGCCAAGCTGCTTCAGGATGCTGTGGTAAGAGGCTCATGCAGCAGACGGGATAATGCCAGCATTCCTTATCAAACCTGGAGGGTGGTGACCTGTTAGTGCTGATAACCTGTGCCAGGTTTGCTCTGGCACCTTACCTTGCTGGATCTCACACAGAAATCACCACTTCCACTGTCCTCATTCTGCTCAGGAGAGACCGTGACAAATGATGGGCTGAGAGAGCTGAGGCTCCTGGTAATGCTTTTAGACATGAGATCCTGTTTAACACAGTACTTGTGGGGTTCTTGTCTCTTCCAGGCATGAAAAAGCAGCTAGAAGCCTCTAGAACGTTATCTTTGAAGCTGTTCATGGTGTTTGGTTTGTGGGGGTTTAGTTTTGGTTCATACCTGCCTGATCCAGAGGGCATGCTGCAGCCACAGCTCTCGCTCCCTGCCTGTGTCTGGCGAGTCCTCCTCCTGTTTGGCATCTTGACACCTTGGGCTTTGATTAATGATGTGCTCTTCCCTGCGCTGTACGAATCCCCGTTAGATTTGGTGCTTATTAATTACAGCACAGCACCACCAGCACATTTGGAACTGGGGTCCCTGCTTTTCTAATTCTCTTCTTATTTCTCGTTGTTTTTTCCCCTGGTTCCCTACCGCCCGTGTCTCCTCCTCCTCGGGGTCACTGATGGATGAGGTTTCAGCAGCGGTGGGTACCACGCTGCCTGAGCTGAAGGTCAGTGCTGGTAATGGCTCTGGAGAAAGCAGCTGCTCAGCAATTCCCCCTCTGCAGTGCCCGGCTCTTTCAGTCATGCCCAAGCCCAGGGATTTTCCACTGCTGCATCCTGCATCTCACCTTGATTTCATAGAATGACCCCAGTATTTCATCGTTCAGACCTGGTGTGTCCTCCAGGTTAAAAATACCAGGCACTTGCTCAGTGTATCTTCACACTGGGTGTATTTTCAGGGAGCAAGTTATGGTTTATACCTAGTTGCTCTGCTGTTGTCACTACTTCTGTTACTGTCACCCCTGTTAGTTGGATTTGAGCTAGGACAGTGCACAACTTGTGTTGCCCTGTGTTGTATTTACCCCCCTCAGCATCTTGCCACACTGGGCAAGGGGACGATCCTAGGTCGTGATAGGGAGATAAGGGCAGCACAGGAATGGGAGAATGCAGGGAGCATGCCTGCAGCACTGAGGCTGAGGGGACAGGGAGCCAGCAATCACCCCTGGGTGCAGCTTGCAGGTCAAACACCAGCTACCAAGGAGTGCAGGAGCAGAGCTGGAGCTGTGCTGGGTGAGCTGCTCTATCAAAGGCTGGGTGCAACGCAGCTATCAGTAGTAATTTGCACCCCAAGTGATGGGGAGCAGGCTGTGTCACCTTCCTTGTGGGCACTGGGGCTGCCACCAGCCTGGGGCTGTGCTCAGGATGCATCCCAGCAGCCAGCAGCCAGACTCAGTGGTCCACTTTCATTAGCCTGTGGCTTCACCTCTCACAGAACAACACAGGAACTGGTAATAAATGAACACACGCAGCTCTGCCTGAAGTCCCTTACCTGATAAACACCCTGGCAGGAAGAGGGCAGGCATGATAACAAAGCAAACAGCACCCCCCTTAAACTGGTTTTAAAACTTTTCTCTGATAACGGGATTGCTATTTTATTACCAGTCACTGTTTAGCTCTTTTACATGACCGAAGTAAACACCACGATAATTTAAACTGTCCTCCCAGATCAGCTTCGCCCTCTTTTACATCTTGCCTTGCAAATAATAAGGCAGCCCACGAAGCCATTTGTTTCCTAATGACAGGGGTTTCCATAGCGAGCAGATTAAGGAGGAGGAGATTAGAAGATTATACACCAGGCAGGATTCACAGGTTCACAGGTTTATGGGGCTTTGGAGATCCAACGATTAATGCGTTCCATAAATGAAACTTTCCTTGATGCCAGGTAGAACGGAGGGAACCGGCTGCTTTCGTTGCCAGAAGTTATTTAGCAGTTCTTGATGATGCTGAAAGCACTGGGGAGAGGCACGTGCGGTTGTCAGTCCCACTGCTCCGACGTTGAGAGGGGCTGTTGGTACACTGACCCCACCGAAGCCGCTGCACATGAATGGTGGTAGCAGCACTGTGACCCTTTCTGCTGAGAGCGTGGCTGCTGCCAGGGTGCTGGGGGAGCATTAATTGCCTTCAGTGGAGGAAGGAGCAAAACTGCCTTCCCGTCAGGGCCCGATGTGCCAGACGTGCTGTTGTTATTTATCGTGGCACTGTGATAGCAGCCCAGCATCTCTGTGCTGGGCAAGGTGTGCCACAGGGGTCCTGTTCACATGATAAGGTACAGCAGGGGAGGAAATGGAGATAATGTCCAGGACATGTGTTGTGTCAAATAGCTTCAGTGTGGAAGGACCAGGAAGCCTGAAATCCACAGAAACCCTATGGAAAATGACATAGCTGCTAAGATTCCGCATGGAATGATACTGCAGTGTGTTGGTGCCCCGGACAAGAGGGCTGCAGTGAGCCAGGGGAGCCAGGGGATGCTCAGGGGGTGAGTTAGTGTTTGTATTCCCTATAGGAATCCCAGGTTTGCATCAGGAAGCTGAAAATACAAAACTTGAGAAACTGTGGGAGGGATCCAAAATATCTTTTATACCCTTTGGCCAGAAGAAACTGCGAAGAAAAGAAAATGGGAAAGGAACTGTGACGGTGGTTTTGTCTTTCATTTTCAATCAAAACAGCAGGAAAAGACACAGCACTTGCTTTCGTTTTGCTGGAAACCCAATTTTCCACAAAAAGTAGGTTTCAATGGAAAATTTCCACCTCTCCCTTGTGTATTATTTTAATGCTGGCTGCCTTCTCCCTGTTAAAGCCCTTGAGAGTTGTCTTGCCTGAAGGGACACCTCAAGCCTGGAGGAGAAGGATGCAAAGAACCATTTCAAATGACCCGGGAGGACAATTCATGCTTAGGTGCCTGAAGTGGGCTGTGGGGACATTGGTGCTGGCATGGTGGCCTACATGGCAGTGAGGCCAAGAGCATCTTGGTTTCTCTGTGATGGGAACAGCTCCTTGCCTGTGCTGAAGGCAGCATCCTGGTCTTACTGTGGCTGAGGGAGAGCTGGGGCTTGGGGAAAACAGGGTTTCACTTGGCATCAGCCCAGCTCTGCCTTGCAGAGCAGCATTCAAGCACATCTCCCTCCAGCCGTCACCAGCACCATCAGTGGGACACAGTGGGAAGGGCTGCAGGATGGTTCTGATGGGGTTGGGGACCATCTCTTTGCTAGGGCTGATTGTTCTTCATCTGGTTGTTGTACAGAAGCTGTGCATCTAGCAAACTGTTTCTGGGAGCCCTCTTCCCCTCTCCCTGGAGGTGGTTCCTGCAGCTCGGTGCCTGCCTGTGCCAGGAGTGGGACCTTCTCCGAGCCCATCCCTCTGGCTCCTTTCCCATCGCTAAAGTCCCTTTCAATTGAGTGTTTAAAATGAACAATCAGAGCCTCAAACCAGCCAGCCTGGCCCTTTCTAAGCCTGACATCCATAGCTGGAGGTGGTGGGAGCCTGAGCTCCAGCACAGGGCCTTCAGGTCGTCTTTCCAAGACGACTCAATCAACTTTGGCTGCTCAAACAATACCCGTGGCCTGCCAAAAGGAACAGTGCAGCCAGGACTCTTGTGAACCAAAGGGGCTTTGGGGGGCCCTGTCAGCCTGGATTATGGGAGCACTTAGGAGTTAATTAAATTACCATTTGCTATGCTGCCAGTTCACATGAAGCTGCAACATCTGTGGCTGGACGGAGGGGCGGGAGGCAGGGATGCTGGGATGCTGTCCTGCCTCTGGGGCTGCAGATCTCCACCTGCTCTTTGGCAGGGCAGCCAAAGAGAGGAGGCACAGCATTCCACAAAGAGCCTGATTCCTGACACAGTGCTTGTGCCTGGGGGTGTAAGAGTCGTCAAGTGAAGGGGAGCTGGGGGGTGCAGCTATTTGCTTCGGGTCTCAGGGGCTCACTGATAAAGCTCAGCAGAAGGGAAAAGATACTGGGAAATGATCATTTTGGGGACTTCCTGTGTTTGCTTGGAGCTGTTGAGGCTCAGATTTTAAAATCTTCCTCCATGACCACCGGTTTTATGCATACCTCAAACTTCCTGATTTCCCCTTGAACCCAGGAGCTGGAGCTTTAGGACACCTGAATGTGAGACTCTCATGAGCTCTCTGCAGAGCCCTGCTGCTGCAATGGGACATGGAGCCCCAGTACCGGTTATGAAGTCCATAGGCAGGCTTGTTGTGTCCCTGCATCCCTGGGTTTGAGGTCAGAAGCCTCTGAATTTGTAGGTCTTTGGAATCAATTGGACAATCTGCCTTTTTTCCCTTCGTTTTCCTGTTTGCAGCCACATTATTACAGGCTGGAAGCAGGAGCTCCTCTCCAGACAAGTGCAGGCACATGCACACAACCTGAGGAGTAGCAGGCGACCACTTCTGTGGTAATAAGCTCCATGCTGTGCTCAAAAAGGGCACTTAATTTTTCATTCTTAAATGCTGTGATGTTCTTGTCTTCCAGCTTCACCAAAACTCCTCCATGGAGATGGATGGGCCATGCAGAACACAGTTATCAGAAAGATTAAGCCAGGACTTGTCATTTTTTATATCAGCCAGCAGTCAGGTTGACGAGTGATGTCCTCTTAGCTCCTGGGATGCGTCCGGCACCTTTAGTGCCAGTAGTAAAAAGGACTATAAAAAATACCATAGAAGAAAGGGTAATGATGAAATTTAACTGCTCCCTAGCACACACCTGGGGTCTAGTAATCTGGAAATGGGGGGTTCAGGTGCTTCATCTTTTACTGCCTTGTCCTTGTCTGTAAGTTTAAGGTCCTTCCACTGAACCATAACATATTGTGGTCAATGCAAAGAGCCAGTCCTTGGCCCCTGTGCAGCCCATGGAGACAGGCAGGGATGTGTCAGTGCAGGCAGGGGGGTGCTGAGCACTTTTGCCTCCAGCAGGCAGGAGGGAGCAAGTGCTTGGCTTGGAGAGCTTCATCCTTCTGCTATGACACTTGCAGCAGGGACATCCTCACAGCACAGTTCATTCCCTATTCACTTGCTGCTTGTGCACATCAGTGGCTCCAACCATAGCATGCAGCAAAGGGTGATGGAGATAACGTCAGTTGTACATAAGCATCCCTCTATCATGTTTCAGGATTCTGGCCCGTCCCCGTGTTATTAATTTAAGAAACAACTGATACTAAATGATCACGCTACATTAAATTTATAGACCCTTGCATATAGCTTCTATTGATCTTTTTTTCAAGCATCATAAATATGTGATGGAGTGTGCATGGCAATGCTCTCCCCACCACTCCATTACTGCTGCTTAAACTTTTCATCTCAGTGCCAGAAACAGGCCGCATGTCTCTGCGGGCAGGGGCATCCTGACCAAATCATCTCTGGTTTCATTACCAGCACATGGAGAAAGCTTCACTGGCAGAGCAGGAGGGAAAAACTTTTCTTTTTCACTGCCTTTCTTCTTTCCCTAAGTTCTCTATTTCCCTTTTCCTCTCCCTGCCTGGGATCTGACACTTTTCCTTACGCATCTTCTGTCTATTCAAAGTTAAGTGTTTGATCTTAACTCCAAAACCTGATTGCTTATGGCACCAGCAGCATATCAGAGCAGGGGGTTCATGGTACAGGAACCAAACAAGGTCTTGTTTTGGGTTCAGGACAGCAGTTTACAAACACACTGATGCTTGCCAGGTCTTTTCTATGGTCTCTAGCATTTGCCACACTGCTGGGGCCTCTGTGCTGTGCAGAGCAGCATCGCAGCATGCACAGCACCAGGTATGCCAGTGCTCTGGGACAGGGACACCCGCTACCCCCAGTGTTGGGAGGAAGTACCCAGACCTCAAGTACTGCTGTGATACGATCAGGGAACCGAGATTTGCAAATCATCCTTCAGCGTAGCCTGAAACAACTTATATCCTAGAGCCATCTAGGGGCGAAATCCCGGCTCCATTAAGTCAAAGGGGAGCTTTGCTGTGGAGTTCAGAAGGGTCAGGACTTGGGAAGGGGTGATGTTTTCACACCTCTGTGACCTCGTGGTTCCCCCAAACCCATGCTGCAACGTTTGATATAATGAGTATTTGTCTATTGATTGTCTAAAGCAGTGACACTGGGAGCAGTGGTACTCGGAGCCAGGGCTGCTGAACAAAGGCCAGTGGGAAATCAGCTTGTGGCTTTCTTGATTCTGCTGATCATCTGTGATGTTTTGCAAGTTCAGATTAAGAAATGGGTGCTTGAAAGGGCCTGGGTGGGATGAGAGGTGCAAAGCCTGGAATCTGCATCTAAAAGGATGTGTCAGAAACGTCTCTCCTTAAGTTTAGAAACACGAGGGGATCTTGAGCAAGTGCATCAGGAATACTCTGGCTGTGCCTGGGAATGCAGGTGAGCTCTACCTGCGTCTGTACCTGCCCCAGGCAGTGTTTCACTGCCAGTAAGGGAGCAGCTTGATCACTCTCCTGCTTTTGGTGCCACTTTGTCTCTGCTGCCTGCGCCAGGAGTCTGGGACAGAACCATCTCAATGCTCTGTGCCTCAGTTCCCTGCCTGCACGATGGGGTCAGTGATGCACCCGCAGAGGAGCCGGAGGACCTTGGCAAGATGTCTCTGAACCCTTGACCAGGAGGTGCCACACTGTGCCCAGGT
This sequence comes from Neopsephotus bourkii, assembly GCF_033783945.1. Classification (NCBI taxonomy): domain Eukaryota; kingdom Metazoa; phylum Chordata; class Aves; order Psittaciformes; family Psittacidae; genus Neopsephotus; species Neopsephotus bourkii. Next base: position 1,728,624 of record NW_026901640.1, on the reverse strand, counting down.
CTCCTCCTCACAATTAGTTCCAGTTATGATGGGAGAGGGGAGAACTCCTGAGCAGTACAATACCCTCCATCTAAATTATTCCTCCTCCTCCTCCACAAATGTCATAGCAGAGATTAGCCATCATGTGTCCTTAAGTATCCCATTTATCCCAAATGACTCTGAGCATGTTAACTGCATTTAGATTAAAATGAGCTTTTATACCCATAGCATCTTGTCTGGACCAGGAAACACAGCCCCTCATTTCACCCTAACAGGAGCTAAGGATATGGGGGTACCCGAGCTGTGGGACAGGGAATGCACATCACCAGCATGGCAGTTGAATATTCCTGGATAAACATTGTTCCCTTCCTGATTCAGAACAACTTTAATCCCTACAAAATTCCCTTAATTTTGATTTGCCAATCATAGATTCCTTTTCAATTAACCTCCAAAAGCACCAATTAAAGAGAACAGTGCTGCAATCACAGAAGAATAGGCTACACCAAACCCTTTAGAAGTGGTTTAGCACCAAAAATTAATGATAAAGGTCAAAAGCAGGTTGCAGTGCAGGGATGGCTTTGAATGGGAAACCCCTAAATTAATGTAAGCAGGAGCCCACAAAGTCTGCTGAAAACCTGGGGTAGATTTACTCAAGCTTCTAATTATGCCTCCAAGTTTGTCTCGGGGATGTGGAAAGAGCTTTGAACGTGTTGGAGTCTCAGATGGGAGGCAGGGGAGAAGTCTGGCTCTGCACATGGAGCCCCAGGGACATTCCCTGCTTTGTAGCTCCCTCCGGGGTGGGATTGCTGGTTCCCACTGGTCCCAGTCCATCCCCACAGCTGGAGGGAGCAGCAGGGGAGAGCCAGAATGGCTCCACTTCAGATTAGGTGTGAACACAGGGCCTAGAGGAGCTGCTCAGCAGATTACAGAGCAGGACCTGCAGCCTGGGCTGGGGAGGGCTTGGTCTGTGATGCTGGGCTTTATCCCAGGCCTGAGCAAAGGATGCTCTGAGCAGTTCTTGAGGAAACCAGTAACAGGAGGACTCAGGGATACATGGACAGGGTTGTTGTCGGGGTGGGAATTTGTATGGGCTCTGTGGTATCACTTTGTGTCCCTTCTCCTCCCTTTTGCCATCATTTTGTGAGGTGAGAAACTTTCTCCCTGCCACCGCAGCCTTTGGAGGGGCAGTGCTGTCCCTGGGGGTGTTTGCTGGGACAGGAGACATAGAAACCTTGGCATCCTCACCCTTGGCAGTGAGAGGACAATAGCAAAACCTGAGCTGGTTCTGGGGCACACAGTCTGAACACCAGGCAGGCAGGCAGAAGAAGTCCCACAGAGCTCGGCAGCACCGAGCTGGTGAGGAGATCAGGCCCAGCCATGTCCCCTGGACCGGCTTTCAGCTGGAGCATCCTTCTTGTCACACAGCCAAAGCCACCGCACAGGCACACACACGGCTCATCTGCTTTTATGAGGTGGGAAAAGATCTGTGGTGGTGCATGTGTTCAGGTGACAGATGACTCCCTGTCCTGTGTAACTGATGGTGGGAATAACTTCGACTGCTTTCCTGACTCTGTTGGGATAGGGATTTGATGGTTGGGATGCAGTATAATGATGGAGAGAAAGTGTCTCGTGGTGGTGCTGTGAGGGCTCTGGGAGAGGATGGGGGGAGGTGGCTCTGTTGCTGGGATGGAGGAGCAAGGCACAGGCTGCAGCAAGCTTGGAAAGCAGTGGCCAGTGGTGTGGGCTGGGGATTGGCTGCAGTGCCAGGGCAGCAGCATCATTCATGCTCAAAATAGTCCTGCTTTGGGGCCTGGAGAGAGCACTTGAACTCCCACCATCCCATGGGAGCATCCAACTCAGATGCTGACCTAGATGCCAGCTGAGGACCAGGGACATCCTCAACAGCATGGTGGAACTCTGAAGACCACCAAAACTTGGGAAGCCTTTGCCATGTCCAGTCTCCACCGTCCCAGCCATAGGGAGCAGGACCAGTGGTGCTGGTGATGGAGGAGGCAGATGAGCTCTGGCACTGTCACTGCTCTGCTCCTCCAGCTGAGTCCCCAGCACTTCAGAAGCAAGTTGAAAAGAAGCAGGTTAGCACATCGTGAGGTGACACAACTTGGAGAAGATTGGGCTGCTTTTCTCCTCTCGTTAACGTCCCCCGGGGCCCGTGGTCTCTTTAGTACTAACACAGTAACGAAGGCCACAGCCTATTAATTGCAGTGACAATGATAAAGGAAGAGTCAGAAGCAGCTATTTGTCTTTCATGTAACCTCGTGCATCATCACAAGATAAATGAAAACTCATTTTCTGCTTTGATTCAGTCTAATTTTTCAGGGCCCCCGAGGCAGGTTACAGGAACTGTGTCGCTTCATCCCCATAAAAGTGCTGGCCCCGAGGTTCAAGGGTCAGGGAAAGTGCAAGGCGGCTGTGAAAGCCTGTCTGTCCACAGCCTCCCAGGGGTGACGTAAAAGCAGGAAGGGGTCTGCTGCTCATCATCATTAAATCCCCATTGGAAGGCATTGGCCAGGGCCTGATAGATGGATCCATGTGGCAAAGCTACTCCCTGTCCCCAGCACCCCTGGTCACCATCCTAGGGGACCTCCGCTGGACCGGCCATTTGTGCCCCTTTGTGCATATGCACGGGGGTGGGTGGTGCTTGGGGAAGAGGTTTCAGGGGAAACACCTCATCCCAATCCTCTGCCCAAAGTTACTGTTTCCGAGCACATGGTGGGGTTGGGATGGAGGGTGGGATGATGTGGGTTTGCCTACTTTGAGGTCATTGATACTTGGAGAGTAAAATGCACTCGGGGTTGTTCATCAGTGCTGTGACCTGCTTAGAGAGGAATGTTCATTTCAGAAATGATGAGACCAACTTCAGTATTGGTATACAGGGAGGAAAATACCCCAAAGTTCTCTCAGCTGCTGTACCCCTAGAATCACAGAATGGTTTGGGTTGTAAAGGACCTTAAGATCATCCAGTTCCACCTCCCGTCTCTCACCCAACAGCCTTGCTATGCTTTCCTTCCATCTGATGTCCCCCATTCTCCTGAGTCCTCTCCTGCCACAGCCTTGAAGCATCTCATTGGGCTCTAAGGGGCTGCTCCAGGCAGGGAGCACAGTGTGCAGTGCCTGGGGTTTGCTGGATCAGCCCCTCACTTTGTAGAAAGGCTGGTGCAGGCTGGGGAGGGAGTCTGAAGAGCTGTGCAGGAAGGTTTGCCAGAGCTACAGCCCAAAATAGCTCACTGAGTCAGAGGGGTCTGGGGAAAGAAAAAGGAAAAACCATATAATTCCATGTTTGTTAGAAGTTAGCCCATTCCAGTCATGAGGAATCAAACCTCACACGCACGGACTGGACACACCTCTTCTGAAAGTCTTAGGGTTAACAATGTACAGGCCATTGACTTGATTAACCATGAGATGATCTTTGTCTGCTGCACTGATGCTTTCACCCATCCCCAAAGCAGCTTCAACCCGCATCTCGCTACGTAACGCAGAGCTGAAAATAGACACAGCGATGTGCTGACCATCCTGGTCCTGCCGCCCTCCTGGCTCGGGGCTTGCAATGGCACAGACAGGAGCTCCCATATGTCCAGGTTTCCCAGCCTGGAAGTTTTGCCCAGCCAGGATTCATGGACTTTGGCCCCGTGCCTGGATTTCCGGGCATCCGTCAGCCCACTCATAGCGGTAGCTCCAACCGAGCTGTCGGATGTCTGGAAGTCACAGGTAAATGCCCAGTGTGCTGCACTGCTCCATAGCGGGGTTGATATCCCACTGCCTTTGGAGAAGGGTCCAAAGAGACTCCATCAGAGGTAGCAAAACACCTTGCTCATTATAAGGTATAAAGGGGAAAAAGCAGGATCATAACTGTCCAGGGCTACAGCCACCCATCACCCTGCCAAATGTGACGGCAAAGCCCCACATAGAAGCGCTGTGGGTTGGGGTGATGCTCAGTGGGTGGAATGGCCAATAGAGCAGTGCTGGGCTGCTTCTCCAGGCCCTTGGAGCTTGGCAAAGCTCTGCCATATGTAATACTGGATTTTAATGTATAGTATTCTTTGCTTCCTAAATGCTGGATAAGAAAATCTCACCAGGGCATTTCCCCAGCACTGATTTACTGGCGCCTGCTCCAGCTGAGGCCAGTGAGAAACCTAATCTGGGGAGATTTGAATGTTATTGGAATTCAGGATTTTCTGCTTTGTTATTACTTTGACTATATATTTTTTTAAGGCAAAACAGAACTTTAGAAAACGTTAAACTCAGCTGGGAATGTTTTATAGCATGGGAACAGCAGCCGGGCAGGCATCTTGGAGGATACCTTCTCCCCTGCTGTGGGCAGCATCCCTGCCCTGTGGGCTGCTCAGGGGCAGAGGGACTCGTTACAGGCTCTTGGAGCAGTGGCAGATGAGAGATGCATGGCTTCATCTCTGGCCTCTGAGGAGGTAACACCATGTGTGACACTGGGGACTGCAGGGCAGGAGCTGGCCTGGGTGCAGCACAAGGAAACGGAAGCAGGAGCATCGCACCAGGGATGGTTTCTACCATCCTGGGGACAAGCTCTGACTGCTGTTTAATGGTTGCCTCCTGTAGGAGAGATGCTTTAACTATTTCAGCTCCTAGCTCAGGTGCGCTGCTGAGTGGCATGAGTAGTAGTGGGCAACCATCAGGGCACTTGACCCTGAAATGGAAGCTCACCCATAGGAATCCCTGCCTTGGTCCCAGATGAAAACACATCCCTGTGGAAAGCAAAGGAGTTTTGTCTGGGGCCGGGGTGTCTCTCATCCATCTCCTGGTAAGGAAAGCATCCCGGGGTCTGATTAGGAGGAGGAGCAGGCTCAGGGGCAGTCACACCTTTACACCCAAAGCACGAGGTTGGGTTGAAACCCATGCACTGGTTGTGTGTGAGGTTCGTTGCTATCAAAACCCACAAACGGTCTGAAGAAGAAAGCCTGATTTCCCATAGCGGCGTTTCCTGGGCGGATTGTGCCTCATTTGGAGCAGTTTTGGCTTTGCTTCTCACCCTTTTGAAGTCAGTTATTATCAAGGTGCTGCGGTGCCTTAATTATTCTCCTCAGAAGCATGGAGGGAGAGCAGCATTTTGCACCTGAAAATAAATCAAGTGCTGTTATTATGCAGGTTTCCTCTTCTCTAATTCTTACTTACAGAACAAGGGAGGGAGAAGAAGTGGGGCAGCAAAAAGGGCCTTAAAGAGCAAAGTGAGAAATAAAGACCAAGTAAACACACTAATTCTTGAGCACCAGCATAGGAAATGTGTATTTCTCTTCCGTTTGCTCCTGTTCAGAAGGGAGGGGGAAGGCTTTGCTAACACATTCAAATGAATTTGATATTCAATCAATGAAGATTAACTTGCCCAAGGTAAGATGGTTTTTACATTCATAAGGAAGTCAAATACGATTATGCATATGAGGAAATTATACAGAGATGAGTAGAGTATAATGTATGATAATTATTTGAAAGGATATACTTACACACTGATTAGCATATCTTGAAGACCAGACAGAGATGGAAGAATAGAAGGTAAAGATATTCCTCAAGATGAGCAAACTGTGGAAAACTCGCTCCCCCAAAATCATAGAAGTTACTTAGAAACAGCATTTTCTTAAGGAAGGCAACCTGGAAAAAAAACCCTTCACAAGTTCACCTCTTGATTAGAAATTAAAAAACAGAAAGAAAATTCAAATGGAGTGTGTGAAACTTTGCTAGGAATATCCTTCTGCAGAGGAAGGGCGGCCACAAAGAGATGAAAGGGGAAGGCCAGCGGGATGTGCTGCCTCTCCCACCAGCATTAAAGAGCATTTGGTTTTCCCCCAGGCACTGTGTGCCTGGAAGCAGGTCCAGCCTATGGAGCACCATGAGATGAACCAGCTCCACTGCCCCTCCATTGACTTCAGTGGTGCTACACTGGTTGAGAGCAGGCAGACCTGGCCCCACATGTGGTTTTGCTATGGTGGGGTTTGGCTTTTTCCTTTCTGGCAGTTGTGATGGGAAAGAAGCATTTCCATAGCCCATTTATCTGTTTTATCCAAATGAAATTCTCTGTCATCCAAATTTGCCAGCGGGACCCTCGGTGCGTGTATGTGTGGAGAGAGCAGCTGAGATGGGGTTTGTGTTAAATACAGGAGGAATATTGTATCTGCTTAAGCCAGGGCAAAACAATGAGCACAGCTCAGTTAATGAGATAGATGAGCTCCTGCTGCGCAGGAAGCGATTAGGATGCACCGGCCCCACTTTGTGGCATTGAGGATCTTACAGCAAGAGGGATTCTGCAGGCAGGAGGCTATGGGATCTTTGAACATTTCTACTTCTATAGAGCAAATCAGGAAAATATGGCCTGGAGTAAGTATATTCCCATGTCACGGTTTGTTGCTTTTGGTGTTGAGTGATGTGCAGCACCAGTAAGTTGAAGTCTGGCTGGGGAAAAGCAGTGCTTACTCTGGAAGAGGATGGTCCTCACCTTGCAGAACAGCAACAGGGGAGATGGTTGGAGATGCGCTGATGGTGTTTGGGATCAGGGGGTTGGTGGGTGTTTAGTTTCAGAATGCAGCCATCAGTTTGGGAATTCTGAGGTGCTATGGGAGCTGGGTGAAGTACCTGGCAGTACCAATGGTGGGTTCAGGGGCACTGAGCAGTCCCACAGAGATGGAGGGACCAGGTTCCCTCCTGGCCAGGGTGCTGCTGCAGGGAAGCTGGGCTAGCTCCACCAGCTGATAATTTAGTTTTGTTATTCAAAAATACAGAAAACGGGAGCTTTCTTCCCATTTTGAGGAATAAGAGCAGTTTGTCCTGGTGGATCCATTCCCCTCCTATAAAACTCAGCAGCCTGTTAGGTCTGTTGTCAGTAGAAAGGCCCTTTTTATCAGCCACAAGGACACATTTGGACTGCTTGTTTTCCCATGCCCCATGTCTGTCCATAAACCTCTTTGCCAACTGAACATGCAGAACAGCCAGTTCTCCCTGACACGGGGGACACATCAGCCACACAACTGCTGGGGTCCTCCTCACCCATTCAGACAGCCCTATGGGTCCCTCTGATGGTGATATGGATGGGTCTGTGCTGCAGCAGGAGCACCAGGTCCTGAGCATCCCTTGGCCATGGCTGTGTTCCCACTGCCGTACCCATCGTGTGGCGATGCTTAGAGCTCGAGCCTCACTGGCTGCCACTCTCCAGCACCAAACTTCCTTTGGGAGCTAAAAAAAGGTCCTTATTGGCACCGTTTAAACCATGTGATGGGTCTGAGCTCAGTGTGGACCGTGGCGCTTGGAGAAGAAAGGCAGCACATGGGGATGGCCAACATGAAGTCAGCTGGCTCCCATCCCAGCCCGGCATCTGTACCGGCGGCACAAGGACCACAAAGGCAGGGGAGGGATTGCAGCCAAGGGAGGGGGCAGGGAGGGAAAGGTGATTTTATACGAGTTGAATACATTTGTCTGGCAGAGATTTCCTGGATCCTGCTTCGGCTTTTAAGAGCAGCACTGTAAATTCATCAACACCACATGATTTTGTCAATTCTGACAGCTAACTTCAATGTTACGACAAATCTGGCCCCAGAGGATATTAAGCAAAGACGCATGAGCCTATAATTTTCTGCTTCCACGTGTGAGATGCTATAATGATCAAAAGAAAATGACTTTCTAACTACCACATCTCTTTGTGCTGTTTTCTCCATGCCTGCTGCACTAATTGAATCACCCCAGAGCCACTGTATCAATTCTAACTTCTGTATTAGGATTTAATCAGGCATGTGGACAGACCAGCTTGGAGAGGTGAGGGGCCTTTGTGAGGTGCCCATCTGCCTCCGACATTAAAGCCGCTTCCATTCAATGCAGGCTGAGCAACTTGAGGGAGATCAGGCTGTGGACATCCAGGGAAGCATTGGGAGATTAGCTGGGAAGCGTGGCTGGGAAGCTCACCTCCGGAGCCAGCGGGCGGCTGGGGAGGGCTCCATGGGCACACGTGTTTAATGCGGTACCCAATCACCAACTTGCTTGGCAAGTGGAGAGTTGGTCCCAAAGGTTTGCAGGGAGTTATCCAGGTGGGATGCTCCGCATCCCTCCCTGCACCGCCGGCCGGGTCGGAGGGCGCTGTCATTAAATCAGAGTGAGGGGTGGCTGGAAAGTGCTGCTGGGGAAGGGCAGGGAGAGCTGCAGCAAGGGCTCCAAAGGGGTGGAGTGTGATGGGATCCCAGACAATGTCCCCAGAGCTGCTGACAGACGGTGTCTCTAAAGATTTGTTCCCCCAACTGCCGCAGCAGCTGTGGGGATGCTGCAGGGATGCTGCAGGGATGCTGTGCGCCGTGCTTGGCCTCTGCCTCCCCACTCCTGCCCCATCAAGAGCAGGGGGTCCCAAACCATCACTACCTGGCACAGTGTGGTGCACGCAAGATCCATGGGCCTCCCGATAGGGTGGATATGAGGCCAAAGTGGATGTGCTTCTGAGACCCCATATCCTGCACCTCCCCGCTCCTTCTCATCCCCCTGCACTCACCCAGCCGACTCATCTGGCTTCAAAAGGGATTAAGTACCCACTGGAATTGAAGCATCCTCCCTCCATAAAGATGCTTTCAGTAATCATAGCCAGAATCAGTGCAAGCCCAGCTTCATCAGAGCCAGCTGTGGGGTGACAATCATGTCCATGAAGTTCCCTATCGATGTTCTGGCTCTGACTCTTTCCATGCATTCTGTGATACAGGGAAGGAGAGTTTATGAAGTTGCTGCTGTTAAAGCAGAGTAAGATCGGGGGAGATGAGGATGAGGATGGGAAGGGGTCGCCTGGCACTGTGGAAGTGGCATAAGACACTTGGCAAATCACATCCCTTCACATGGAGACCTGGCTCTTCCCATCCCTGGCATCTCAGATGGAGATAAGTGGGAGCCTGGAGTTCAGGGGTCTGCCAGGGATGTGGCTGGAGCTGCCCCCCTCCTCCTGCCCCATGCTGACACTGAGGGCTTCAAACCCCCCATGAAGGGCAGCCGCCTCTCACAAACGGGGTCTTAACTACCTGATTAAATCTCCCCTGCTGAAGCGGTGCAGGCACTAATTTGAGGTTGGTTCCCAAATTGGGGATTGTGTTGTTCCCTTATTTCAAATGCAGCAGTGAATAGAGGCAGGGAGGGTGGAGGGTGATTATATCTGCCCGCTCGGGATGGAGGAGAAAAGAGCGGAGAGTCCCAAACCCCAGAAACATCAAAGCCAGAACAAAAACCCTCTTTCTTTGAGAGCTGAAAACCTTCTGCTCCTGAAAGGGGCTTTAAGTGGTGGCTCTTCATAGTTCTTTCATGCCAACAGCTTTTCTGCTTGTAAAAGGGCAGCTTTGAGGACAGGAACAAGCCCTGGCTAAAGGGTGGGCTGGAAGGAGAAGGAGAGCTGGCTTTGGAGACGGGAGAGGGCTTTGGGAATCATGGAGTGTCGGATGCAGCAGGGATGGTCCCCAGCCGCTCTCACAGGCAGCATTTTGGCTTTAACTAGCATGAAATTGAGCCCAAACGTGTGTCCCTCGGAAACATGAGTGCTTTATTCACAGGGCTGTCGGAGAAACTCGGAGGAGGGGAGCGGGATAAAGAAAGAGCATCCACGCTCGGCCGGCTCCGCGTGCAGATGGAGCGGCAGAGGGGATGCCGTGCCCCAGCCCTCCTCATCCTCCCGGCCCCTCCGCAGACCCACGGGAGGGGGGCAGAAAGGCCATAAAGGGAGGGTGAGAGAGAGCCATCACTTGCCGGTCCCCTGAATGACAGGCTCTTGAGTGAGGCACCATATGCCGGCTCCTGCCTCCCGATCCAGAGGGTTTTCAGCGGGCGCTGGCTGCACAAATTGGCACAATTCAGCTCTCGAGCTCCTCAGCTGGTCTCCACACCCCACTTGACACGGGAGCGACCTCTCTTTTGTGGGTCCCGGCGAGAGGGGAGGGGGGGACCCCAGGGTGGTGGCGCATGAATCGGAGGCTGTTCCCCCTCGGAGGAAGGAGGGGAGAGGGAGCAAAGGTGCCCAATTAAATGCACATTTATAGGCGATGCCGAGTAAACAGTTGATTGAATGCACAGCACTTGGTGGAGGCGAAGCAGCGCATGGGCACCAGCACCACCAGCTTCAGGCTGTGGGACCAGGGCACATGGAAATGCCAAGGACAGCCTTGATGCTGTTTCCATTTCTTTCTTTATTCACCCCATTCTGAGGGGATGGTGGGGCCGGGCAGGGGCCAGGGCTGTTTGCTGTCATCTATGGGCTTCTTTTCACAGGCAATGCAAATGCCACATCCTGTCAGCAAAGAAGCAGTGTATTGCCATAGGAAAACTTCTAGTGGAGATATTTTGACTCCTCTTTGTGGTCCAACTTTGTTTCATACAGTAATACCCTCCGTGCATACTTAATTGTATGTATGTACCGATGCGTTTAAAGCTTCCCTGGAGGCTTTATGTTGTTTGTAGCTGTTGTAATACGTACCCATGTTGTTTAAAGCCTCCCCAGACAGTAAAAACGCAAGGGGATGGTTGGTTTGTTGGTTTGATTGCTAAGAGCAAAGCATTTTGAGCCCTTCTCTGTGCTCCTCAGGCTGGGTGATGCGATCTGTGGATGTCCAGGTGATGCTGCAGCGCTGGCAGGGAAGGATTTTCCCTTCCAGCTGCTCCTGCCATCTGGGGAAATCAAAAGGAGAGGGGATTGGATCAGCTGGTGGAATTAAAAACGGGGAAACTTGTTTCAGCTGAGTTGTCTGATGGATTCAGCCAGAGGTAGATCAGCGGCTGGTTTTCCTTTGGAAAGGAAACAGTTTTTAATCTGTGATACAATGGGAATGCCCCGCGGGGGCTGATAGGTCTTGTCATTTAATTATCCTTTAGGCTCCTGTGTGTTGGTTAAAAACTCTCTTCATTTGGTGCTTCGCTGTATTGTCCTTGCCTATCCAGTGTGGCAGGGCGGTAAGGCCAAGGAAATAGAAACGTTGAGGGGAGGAAGGATGCTCCGTGGTGGGGAGGTGAAGCCTCCAGGCCTTGGCTTCCCTATCTATACCATGGGAGAGCAGGAGGTTCACCTCCTACAGGGAAAGGGTCTCAGGGAGGAGAAGTGCTGCATCCCTGCATCCCTGCATCCCTCCGGATCAAGAGCTTTTGATACCTGATTCCTTGCCTCCCCTTAGAAATAACTTCCTTAGCAATAACTCCCCTTTGCAATGCCCTCTGTGGAGCATGAACTGGCACGAGGCTCTCCACGGAGAGCACGGACACTCAAGCTTTCATCCTTACATAGAAAGACCCAAAATCTCTGACTGTTCTTGAGCTTTATCAACATTAGGAAGTTGCAAGTACCCCTAAAGGGCAGTTTTGGTGAAGGCAAGTCTTCAGCACCAGGAGAAATCAATTTTTATGAAGTAGTTTAACGGAAAGGGGGTTAATCTTGTTATTTAAATACCTCCTGTAGCACACTGAAGTTCTCCAGTGTGGGCAGCGCTGTGTTTTCCTCTTTCCCAGAGACAGGTTTGATTTTAAAGCTGTAATTTGCTCAGCAGTTAGGGCTCTCCCCTGCTCTGCATACAGGCATGGCACTGCTGTTAATGTCACTGGGAAGCCTGTGGGCAGGAGAGCGGATCCCTGGATGTGCCCTAATCTCTGGTGGGGATGGGAGATGGAAATGGGAAGGCTGATGGAGGGAGCCTTGAAAAATGAGGGTCTGCTTATGCCCTCAGGACCCCATCTGGGGCCATTCACAACCCCTGGGACTCTCTTTGCTCTCTTCAGTTAATGCCTGGGGAGGTTTATGGGAGCCTGGTCAGCAGTGAGACTCTGTGCAGCCCATTCACAATCCCTGTGCTTTGGCCACACAGGCAGCACCCTTGAGGTATCTCACCCACCAAACTCCAACCCTGTGCTCAGCATCAGGAGCTGAACTAACAAGTGATGGCTACAGGAGGAGGATGGCTCGCAGTGCAATAGTGATGCTTTATTTAAGCCCCTGTTCTTAAACATCCCATGCAGAAATGGGCATCTCTTCTGCTGCTTGGGGTAGGGAGGGCAGCAGCAGGTTAATGGTGGTGATGGTAGTGCTGCCTATGGCAGCGCTGGCAGAATGATGCACTGACGTGCTGGGATGGGATGGGAAAGCCAGGGTGAGGAAGAGCCAGCACATCCAAAGCTCCAAAAGGGAATAGGGCAGGGAAAGCGAGAAGAGGGCAGTTGCAAGCATCAGGTTTAGCCCCCAGCAAAGTGCCGGGGTAGAAAAGAGGGATGGAGCATCACCTGGTCCATGGGATGTGCAGGTTTATATTCTCCGGTCCAGCCAGGCTCTGTCACCAGGGGAAGGGATAGGAGTGAGTCCATTGCTCCTGCATGGAGCCACAAGGCTGCAGGGAGGTGCAGGCCTTGTCCCTGCTACCTTTACACTTGGTGTTTCGATCAGACAAAGGCTGTTGCTAGATACGTGGCATCTGTTAGCAGCCTACTGCTGTCATTAGCTGCAAGCAGGCATCTGCTGCTCCAACCCAGCACGGAACAGATGCCAGTTTGGGAGCCGTGGGGGCAGGGAAACCCCCGAAGCTCTAATATTTCACTTCCCCACCGACGGCCCTTCACGGTTGGCAGCGGGGCCGCTTGCACCGGCAGCAACTGCGGCTTTCAGATGGATCTCACAAACACCGCCCCGTGGCCCTGCCCCTCACCGCTGCCTCCCGGCTCCGTCTGCACAGCGAGCCCTCCCTCCATGCAGATCCCCGAGGTGCTTTGGGCATGTGGTGCTCAGCGTTGGTGCTGGCAGGGCCAGTGCTATTCCACAGCCGTGCAGGCGGCATCACCCTGTGCCTGGGTAAAGGCAAGGCTCCGGTGGGTGAGAGCTGCTTCGGGGGCTCACGGTGAGGCATAAATCCCAATAGCAACAATAACAATGCTGTATAAGGAAGGATACAGGAGCTTTGGATCTGCCCAACCTTCACTGTCAGGTTTTCCAAGCATGTTGTGGGATGGATGAGGAGAAAAGAGGAAAAGCACTTGTCCTATGGGGTTTTTCCCCCCCCAGTACCATACTGATGAGGGCCCAGCGCTGATGGGTAATGAGACAATATCAATGGGCTGTGTTGTTAGCACCGTACCAAATAGGCTTTTAATTTTGTGGGGAGGTGTGGTGCGTCTCTGCAGAGCCAGCATCAATCATCGTCACAGGCGCCAGGTCCCGGTGCTCCCGGGGGCTTTCCATGGAAAAGGATTCCCTCTCCCTCTTGACTGGGGGCTGTTCTCCCTCCGTGGTGATGCCTCTCGCAGACTAATTGCTGATTTGTTCTTCTTATGATGATGGAGCTCGTGTCACCACGAAACAGAACATTAGGATAAAGTCCTTAAGGTGGCTGTGCAGCTGGAAAACTCATTTCCAGTCCCTTCTGGATATAAAAACATAGTGGAATTGGGAGAGAGGGTATTATTTGTGTCCATAAATGGATGGAAATGAATATGGGTTTGGTCAGAAGCTGCTCAATACCCACTTAGCATGGCTGTTTCCTTGGATATCTCTCCTCCTTTTCTCCCAAATCTCTAACCAACTTTTCTTCTGGTTCCCTCTGGTTTCCTTTGGGAACTGGTGGTGCTCCGGATATTTATTCTTATGCCTTGGCCTCTGGAGCCAAGACCCATTTCCCAAAGTAATTTGGTACAGAAGAGCCAGTCCCATGGAAAAGGAGGGGATTTGGGCTCTGTGGGAGTTTGGGAAGTAGTGTGGGCACACTGATTGTAGCATCCCTCATTCCTTCATGCCCTCTGAGAGCTTGGGAGCTCCCAGGTTATACTGATGTCACCCCAGCCGCTGCTGAGGACCGTTTGGGGGTGATTCCCAAGCATGAGATTGCTCAAGAGGGTTCAATCCCTTTCCCTCTGCATCCCTATTGCACTCTCTGCTCTTTGCGGGCACAGGGGACGGAGCGATGCAGAGGGAGAATAACAGAAAGCTGTTTGGGGGGAAGAGAAAGTATTGTTCAGAAAAGAGGGTGGCAAAGCGGTGGCTGCGGCCCCTTCCCCAGATGCAATCCCACTCCTGTAATTTCTGGGGGAATTGGTTCATCTTGGGTGCAGATATATTTGTGTCAAGGTGCAGCTGCACAGATAGCCTGACTCTATGCATAGTAAGAGGCTTTCAGAGAAGGAGGTTATGCCCAGAGCAAGGCCTTATCAGAGCAAGCTGCCTGCCATTTATCTGGTTCCCTATCAAATATGAAAACAGGCCTCAATCTGCTGCTTCTATTTTCCTTGGGAAGGCTATGGGTTGAATGATAATTTAGTCCAGGGTTTTTGTTTCCATCGCTAACCTTCTGCCAAACTCTGCTCTTCCCAACTTCACTGGGGCACCCACCGGCATGGAGCCAGCACCTCTGTGGGTGAAATCAGCCGAGCCCAAACCTTCAGGGAAGGAGGTCTCTGTACTCAGAAGGGGGCTTGCATGTGTTACGTGCAGGGCTTGTGCAATATCTGTCGTGTACCTGTTTAATAGCATTGTAATTATTCATTATTTGTATTACAGTAGCCCCTAGAGGCCTCATCAGGTCTAGGGCTGGGTCCCCCTGCAATGGCATGGGGAGGGATGCAGTAGGATGGGAATATCCCAGGGATGCAGGGGGATGCGTGCTGACCCCCAGCTTGCACCCAGCCCTTTGCAAAGAGGATGCTTCCTTTGGTCCAAAGCTGAGTATATCCTTAGAGCCACCCTAAAGCACATGGTGTCCCCCCTGGGTGCTGGAGCAGAGGGATGGGGCTGTGTGGGATGTGACACAGGACCCGTGGGGCAGAACCTGGGGCAGATCCCTTGGAGCCATGGCACGAAACCCCAGCCCTGTGCTCTTCCCCTCCCTCCCGCCGCCATCCATCCTGCAGGGCCTCCCTGCCGCAATGATAAAGCCTGAAAAGCCATTGCTTACATTTTTAATTCCATATCTGTGTCTAACTGCTGATGCTAAACTCCGATCCCACAGCTTCTGAGGGCAATGCGATCCACATGTTAATATTTTAAGCCAGCCACTAATATTTTTATGTGGGAAATTGAGATTTTCTACGGTTGCTGGATGAGCAGGGCCATTTCTCCATGCTGCAGGATGGATCTGGAGCGAGGGAAAACATTATTTAACATATTTGTGTCTCTCAGGGCTGCTGTCCATGCTGGGGGGGGGGTGACTGCTGTCTGTCTTGTCTCTGCAATGGCTCCATCCTGACAAGGAGCCTGCGCTGTTGGATGTGGGCAGATGCCCAAAGCAGCCAAGCCATGGGGAGTATGTAAGTGTCCCCCCTCTTGGCACTGCTACAAGGTGGATGGTGCCTGCATGGCTCCAGAAACCTCTTTGCCATGGTTTGTCAGTTGTCCTGCTGCCCTGGTGGCACCGGGACAGGATCAAAGTGGCTTTTCTATTTATTCTTGCCCGAAGTGGCTGTTCCTCCTCAAATCCTTCTTCCTCATGCTTTGTATTCTTAAAAACCCAAGAGCAGAAACCTATTTATAAAACTCAGGCTCCTCTTGACAAGTGGCAAACCCCATCTAGTTAGGAGGTAGAGGGAGGTGGGCAGTGTCCTGGCCAGTCCATCTGGTGCAAGGAGCTGATGCGAGAGGCAGTGTCTCTCCCTGATGGCTGCCTATAAATCACATTGATGTGCTGCAGTCATGGTCCAGGCAGCGCTGGCTGGACACAGGGTTTGGCAGCACCGTGGCCAGGGTCATGGTGGCTGTAAATTGTCACCCAAACACAGGGAAGCCAAAGCTGCTCCGGAGCCATCACAGGGATGCAGGACACGGAGCGTGTGCTCACAGACACACACTTACCCCCTTGCCACAGCCCTAAACCGCTGCTGACAAACAGGCAGATGTGGCTGAGCTTAAATGAAGTGCAGACGAGTGTCCATGTCCCCAGCCTAATCACTCCATCTCCCTGCTGCTGACACGCTGCCTTATCAGGCTCTATGGAAGCGCATGCCCGGGCTGGGCTCTGGAGCTTGGCGTCTTTGTCAGCTCAGCACTTAACCCAGAACCTCACATGGGTTTCCCTGCCATGCTCTGTCCATCAGGAGCCAGGGATAGGGCAGTGATGCTGACCTGGCAGTGGCTGGACACGGATCTGGGGGGTCTGTGAGTGGCCAAAGCTGGGGATGTCCCCCCCTGCTCCACTGTGCCATCCCACCATAGGGCATCATATGTGCCCCTCAGCCCTAGCACCAACCCCACGGCAGCAGTAAGGGTGCTGTGTCCAGAGCTGCTTTCACCAACAGCTACAAACATGGTGGGAAATAGACATAGAAATAGGGGAAGCTCCAACGAGCTTTACCCAAAATACACTGAGAGATTGTTTTCTCAATCACAACAGGAATTTACAGTGTGAGGCAGGAGACTGAGTTCACTCCTTTGGGCATCTCCATCCTACCATCCACCTCCATTAACCTGGTCCTTGGACATGAGGTAGCATGAGAAAATATTACAACACAGACTCATGGGAATACTCCCCACTGCATCAAACGGCCTCTTTCTGATGCTAAGGATTGAAAGCATTCTTGGGATTTAAGCAGATTCCAGATGAAGGTGGATAAATATTGAGACAGATGCACCTCAGCATCTTTCCAGTAGTTAAACGTGCTTTTTGTATGGATGGACTTTAACGAGTGCTCCGAGATTTTGACCCGCTGGTATAGATTACTGTGAGAGAACCTGCCAGGCCCACATCATTGTTTGAGACAAGTCCATGATGCAAATTGGCAGACAAAGCAGTGAGCAGTCAATACAGATTAGAATTAAGTCTCTCCTCTTGTCCACAACCAGGGGCCCTGCATTGATCGCATTGCGAGCGCCAGGAACCTGGGCTGTGCCCAGCGTGGCGGGAGCAGCAGGAGCTGTGCCCAGCTGGGAAGGTGCCATCGCTTGATCCCTCTCCTGGTTCCTGGCCTCGGCATCTGCAGAAACAGGTCCCCAGCCAAGCAGGCAGTGCTGATGCTGCTTTATATAAAGAGGCACCTTAAGAAATGTGGGAAAAGGGAGGATAGAGGGGGTCCAAGCTGTGGTTTAACACAGGGTGAAGGCTGAATGCACATCCAAGCATGTCCTGCACTGGGGCTTCTTCCAGCTACGTGAGAGCTGGCAGAAACATCCGCCAACAGGCCAGGTTGGATACAGGGGCTTGGAGCAAGCTGCTCTAGTGGAGGGTGTCCCTGCCCATGGCAGCAGTGGAACTGGATGAGGTTAAAAGACTTGCACAAATGCCTACAAGGGGAGGGAGCTACTCAGGAGCCAGGTCAGGACCTGCTAAAAGGAACCTTAAGCTCCAGCGCTGGGCTCTGTGAAACATCTGGACTTAAACCAGCAGGGTTTGGGGCAGCAGCACAGCTGGGTTTAAGTTACAGACCTAAAGAGCCGTCCATGCCCTTCACCGCTCTGCACCATCTTTGGCACTAACCTGAGACTTGATTTTCTCAGCCCAGATGCGTGGATGTGGCACCAGCCCCAGGAACTCCTCCCTTGTGAGGAGCTTTGCATGTGCAAAGGGTCTGAACAGGCCCTGAGCAGGGTTAGAGCATGAGAGCAACCTGCTCTGGTGGAAGGTGTCCCTGCCTGAGGCATGGGGTTGGAACTGGGTGAGCTTTAGGGTCCCTTCAACCCAAACCAGGCTGGGGTTCTGTGATCACTGGAAGGTTTGGGGGTGAAAATGGGAAATACTAAATTACACTTTCTTTCCAATATAATAAAACCAATCTGCATTGTGTCCTTTAGAGGGTTTTTCCCCTGTCAGATACTCCCATTGCACAGGGCTGGGAATCTCTTGGTTTTACTGGTGTTTTGCTGCCGTGCAGCCCTCCCTGCCTCTTGGCATGCCAAGCTTTCCCTCTGGGAGCAAGCTACCTGGCCAGGGCGAAACAAAGGTGAAACAAGATCACAAACAGGCAATATTGTGCATGTAGAGCTAAACCTGCTGCTGCCACCGAGGAGCCCCCGGCAGCACGGTGCCCTTTGTTCATGCTCCGGGCCCCGCAGAGCCTGCCTGCCTCCCCTCTCCTAGGCAAGCCTTTGCATTTTTATGCCGGTGCCTTTCTTTGCATTGACCAGAGTTTATCACATATCTCTGGTTGGGATCCTGCCTGGCTTAGCATAAGACAAAAATGGGGAGGAAGAGGGAAAAAAAAAGGAGAGAAAGAAATCAGCTGAATAATAGGAGGGATTTGTAGCAGCTGAGGATTTGCATTCAAATGTGCGCCAGCCTCCTCTGAGCTCGAGTTTTATCATGTCTTTACAGCCAACAGCTTGTTTATGAATAAAAAATGTGGCATGAAACCAGAGGAGTGAGTTGTCTTTGTTTTGTCAAGTGTGCGGAGACAAAATGCTCGCTGCTCACAAGTCTTCACTTCATACAAGTCTGCCGGGACGGGGGCAGCTGGCCGCGGGCTGCTACCTGCGCGTTGCCATGGCCGGGGGCACCTCCTGCACCCCTCCATATGCATGAGTAGGGACCCCGCCGGGTGCCTATGCAAAGCAGCCCCTGCTTTGACAGGCAGGCACTTTATTAACTCATTAAGCTCATCTTGTTCCTTTAAACGCAGTGTAATTACAAATAAAGCTGTCACACTTTGTTTGCAGTTATAGCGTTTAGCTAAGTGCCGCTACGACCTGGGATTCAAGGAGGAAAGGGAGGTTAGGAGCCGGAGCCGCCGCGGAGGGAAGAGAAGTTTGAGGCTGTCCTCAATGGGGAATGTGTCTGCATGGCAAATCAAAGGGTGAATCTGCAATAAACCCATCACCTCCAGTGTGTTGTCACAAGGAGCATCCCTTCTCCCTTCAGCACCACAGCTGGAAGGGCAAGGAAGGATGGGGAGAGCTCCCAGCTCAGACCAGCACAGTGTACCTGTGGGTTTGGTTGTTTGCAGTTAGAAAAGCACTGGTGCCATGGCCAGGGAAAATGGGAATGTTGTTTGTGTCTTCTCCCAGGGTTTTGTGGCCCTGCTGAGCGGGAGGCAAAAGGAAGGGCTGGAAGCGGAGCGGGCGAGCATGCCCCCACCTCTGCCGCCAGCCGGAATACAGAGCAGGGCTGGGAGCATCATTGGTAGTCAGGGCACAGAGCCGGGAGGGACGCGGGTGGAAAACCGGAGTGGGAGAGGGGAGGAGAAGCAGAGGAGGTGATGGCAGTGGGAGAGCAGGGGAAAACAGAGGGATAAGGAAGAGGGAAACTTGGAAGGAAAAGGCTGAGAGCTCTCCCCTTCAGTGTGTGAAATGAAATCATCCCCTGCCATAATCCCCATGGATGTGCAGTGGGAAATAGTTGCTTGTAACAGAGACTCTGGAGTTGACAGGGTGTCAGAAAGAAAGGGTGAATATTGATACAGGTGAGAGTAAATGAAACCATGCAAGGAGGGTTTTAACACCTGATTCGGGTGCAGTCGCCTTGTTGGAGGAGAAGGTCTCATTCAGCAATAGTCCTGCCACAAGTTTAGCTTTGATGCTTGGTCTCTGTTCACCCAAGCGCACTTGGAAAGTGGGATAGTATTGTATTTGGGGAGGGGAAAATAGAGGGATCAGGCTTGTGAGAGATTTCAGCTGCAAACACTGAAAGAAACTGAGTAGAAAATGCACACATATGGAAGCATCCCGGACTTCTCTACATGGAATGGACTTTCCCAGGTGCTGGGGAAGGAGCAGAAAGCTGGTGTCCTCTTGTGGAGGTGGTGGGAGCCCTCCTGTGCTGTGCTTGTGCAGGGAAGGTCTAGCCCAGCACCACAGTGTCCCTGGGAGCTTTGCTCTGCCTTCCTCAGTGCTATCAGGATGAGGCCCTGTATCAGCAAAGAGGAAGGCTGGTATCTTCACCAGGGCTGAACCAATTAGCACCTGATTAAGGTCCTAAATGCCTTTGGGCCTGCTGGATAACCCACTCTGATGACATTAAGAGATGATGGGTTGGTGTCAGTAGCTGATATGTTCTCAGCAGCCTCTTTGGGGGTGGAGGGGGGTCTACATCATCCACACAGGACAACAGCACTGCTGCAGCACTGCACTTCCACTCACCTCCTCGTGCCACAGCAGCCCTACTTACATGTGGCTGGAGCTAAACCTGCCCTCATCTGAGCGGGAGCAGCGGGGTCCTGCAGGCTGAGGACCAGGCTTGTCACACAGAGCACACTGTAATAAAGAGCAGCTCATTTAGCAGTGCCAGCAAGGGAAAACAATGGGCTGCGAGTGATTTTCCTGGTTCTTGCAGAAACTCCTCTAAGGCCGTGTCCTAGATTTAGCACGGGTCCTGATAAGGCTGAAAGAGAGAAGTCCCAGATTGTACTGCTGTGCCCAACAGACTGGTGACATCGTGCTTGATGACACTTCAGACCCGTTGTCATGACCCCATATAATCCAGCATCCTGGACCATCTGACACACATTTACACTTAACATTTTGTTAGAGACTCTATAAATGAGATCTCTTTGACCTTCAATCCTTGGCTAATTGCTAGTTTCATGTACAAGACTAGCCTAATTTTACGTGATAATTACCTGAAAGTGGCAATACATATGGCATGGCATGTTTGAAATGTCAGAACTGGAGAAATATCAAGTGGCTGGAGTCTTAGGCAAATGGAGAGAGTGGAAGGGTCAGAACAATATACTTTACTGCTCAAATGATGAAGAGAGACTATATATCACTGTAAACCCTAGTAAATAGTATACATCTGTCATAAATCCTGTGCATAATGTTTGTTGAAGGGGGCTGTATCCATGTGCAGTTGAATGCTAAGGCAGCCGTAAAACAAAAAGGGATCTTGAATTTGCAAGTGGTTTGGTTGTACATTCAAGTTGTTCCTTTTCACCAAGGGCTACACACCCTGTTGTCAAAGAAACCCAGATTTCTCATACAGCATTGCTACAAACCTGATAGCATCCCGCCATGGACAGTGCATGGGATGGGTAAAAGGGTGAGGAACAGCAATAAATCAGAGCTAGGGAGCCATTTGGATAAAGCTTTTCATATTTGGGAGAGTCCCAAGGGAAAAAACACCCTGTTGGGTTTTCCTTGACCGTGGTGAGGAAGCAGGAGTGGGATGGGCTGTGGAGAGCATCCCAAAAGCATCCAACCCTTAGACAGGTCCATCTGGTGCTGGATCCCCCCTTCATGGCCGGTTTGCTTTGCTGGAAGTATGATTATGCTGCTTGTTTGCTTACCAGGGTGTATCCACCAAACAATGTCACAGCCCATATTTGGATTTAATTAATTGGTTAATAAGATTATAATTAATGAAAAGAAATTAAAATCACAGTGGTAATTAATTCACTGTAAACATTATTGACAATGCTTCCTAAATACTGTAAACTCAGATTTAGAGCCCTGGTTAGCAATGCTGGGTTGCGGGATCACTGTAATTAGAGGTGGAACAGACCTATTGGATTATTGAGCCTATCCTCACAGAGGGGCAGGTTATGTGTCCATATACATATATATGTATATATATATGTATGCTGTTGGCATTTTTAGCTTATCAGCTTTGTGATACTGCTTTAAATGTGTCAGTGATGCTCCTCTCCAACAGACATTTATATTCAACTTGTGAGAAGCACATTTTCGGGTTCTCAGACATCCCCTCTGATTGCACTTGTCTGAAATGTTGCAGCCCATTTTTAGCCAGGGAATCCTGGTGTTTTTTTTCCCTGAGGTTTCCCTGTCCAGACTGAGAACAGTGGGATTTAATGTTTCCCAAAATGATGCCCAGCAAATGGGAAGTTACAGAGCAGGATGTGGTAGGAGGATTCTACCAGGAAGAGTGAAGGGGAGCAGGGCTTCATCAGCGCCTGCCTCTCTGTGTTTGTCTGGACAAACCTCTGCTATCTGCTGTCTAGCACTGAAGCAGGCTGCCCAAGTGAATGTCCATCCCTGGCAGTGCTCAAGGCCAGGTTGGAACCAGGGGCTTGGAGCAGCCTGCTCTAGTGGAAGGGGTCCCTGCCAGTGGTTGTAACTGGGTGAGCTTTAAGGTCTTTTCCAACCCAAACCAGTCTGGGATTCTGTGATGATTCTAATTGTGTGCTCCCATCCTATACAGTCAACATTTGTAGGAGCTAGGAAAGGAAAGCACAGGGACACACCACTGCACACCCCCTTCCACCAACACCTCGTGCCTCCCGCTCTGCTAACAAAGCCTGGTTTGTAGCCAAACAACCAAATTCAAGGTATTTGCAGTGCATCTCCTCCCTGCCATGTCTCAACCCGGCCTCTGTTTTCTCAGTGTAAAAAGCTAATCCTTTTAGGAACACGGAAATTGGGAAACAGAGCCGGTGTCAGCCCGAACCATGTCTCTTCCCAGGTGTTCGTTAAGATTAAGCGCTGCACTTCCACACAGACTGAGAGGCACTTGGTTTATCAGATAATAAATGGTAAACAGCAGAGTAAACAGGTTGGTAATAACTTTAGTGCAAAAGCTTTAGGGGAACAAGAAGTATTTGAGCTTCAGCCTCCTGCAGCAGACTTGGCCATGGCTGCATACCCCCAGGTTACTCAGAGAAGCACAGGCTGGTTTGAGTTGGAGGGGACCTTAGAGAGCATCCAGTTCCAACTTGGAAGAGACACCTTCCACTAGACCAGGTTGCTCCAAGCTCCATCCAACCTGGCCTTGGTCATCTCCTCTTAACTGTAACAGCGGACTAAATCTCAGTCTTTCACTCTTCCCTGGGATACATGGGGTTGCAGGGAATGCATTTGCATGCTGCCTCATTGCTATTCCCAGGGTCTGAGCTGGCTCATTCAGATCCAGTGCAGAGCTCCATCAGCTGCAGTGTACCCATACCCAAAAGTGCCGCTATAAGGTGGGAGCAGCAGGATTTGGCCCTGGGGGAGCTTTGCTGGGTTATTTCACACCTCCCAGCTTTCCTGGGTCAGTACACTTGGCAGAGCAGGGCCGAGCTCCATGCAGAGCCCTGGGCTCTTTGCGGACCCCAGGGATGCTGTGACCCATATTTGCTGGATCAGGTAGCTGTACTCTGCAGAAGTCCTGCTCTCAGGTACAGTGCCTGCAGGCTGTCTCCACACCTGCCTGCCCCTAGGAGCGGGCAGAGCAAGGATCCAGCTCGGTGGCTGTACAAAAGTTTGGGCTGAGCTCTCTGTGATGTCTATTTTGCCAAGCCCAGGCAGGCAGAAACATCCTATGGGAGCCCTCTTGGGGCTCTCAACAGTGGTTTTCCATGGGGAAAAGGCAGTTTTAGTATGTGTGAGCAACCTGCTCTAGTGGAAGGTGTCCTTGCCTGTGGCAGGGGGTTGGAACTGGGTGAGTGTTAAGGTCCCTTCCAACACAAATGATTCTCTGGTTCTATGATTGTCCTCAAAGGCCAGAGATCCCCTTTCACAGATCTGATTGCAGGCATGGTGCTGAGCTTCCCTGCAGCCCCAAATCATAGAATCATAGAACAGTTAGGGTTGGAAAGGACCTTAAGATCATCCAGTTCCAACCCCCTGCCATGGGCAGGGACACCTCACACTAAACCATGCCATCCAAGGCTCTGTCCAGCCTGGTCCTGAGCACTGCCAGGGATGGAGCATTCACACCCTCCCTGGGCAACCCATCTCAGTGCCTCACCATGATGGTTTTTACATACTTTGGGTAGGAACAACTCCTTTTGGAGACTCATTTTCTCTCCTATCACACCTATGGGCACAAGGCACAGGATGTGGTGGGTATCACACTGCTCCCTTCTCAGTGTTTGCCCACAGGAGGTTGCACAGCGCTAGGATGTGTTGTGAGCTCAGATGCTGCCTCATGTCAGCTGCCTCTTCTTTCCTACTTAAAGCATGCATCATATTTTGTGCTGACTTAATACAACACGGATAGTTGTACTTTCCAAGTAGCTGGCAACCCTTAATCAATGTTAATTGGCTCTAATTAGCATATGTTAATTAATGATATTTACTACAAATTAAAGGTATGAGTGCTCCCAGAGGGTTTCCTGTTCATCCAATTAGTGCCAATTAGTTGCAATTAACACGTGTAAATGAGATGCCATTGAACCCAAAACAAACAGCACATAGTCTGCTGTACTCGCTTGCAGTTGAACTTGAGCGTGCGGTGGCAAGAGGAGTGGAGAGGGGCTGCAGAGGGCTGTTAAATTACTTTCAAGGTCTCTAACATCTATTTAAGCTGGCTCCTTATGTCTTATTTTGCCTCTGAGTCCGTGGGAGCAAGTTGAAGGGAAGTTGATCTCAGTAAAAGCCCTTGGCAGAGGAAACGGGAGCTGTTTTCTTGTCTTGTTGGACTGCGAAAAGGACACGATGCTCTAGAGAACACTGATGTGTTCCTATCTGCACCTAGCCCTGGCTTTGCATGTAGCAGAGGGGATGCACAGCCCCAAAACTGAGCTCCTTCTGCACCCAATGGGACCATGGGACCCAGGCTAATACCACAGAGAGGCATGAGCATGGCTGCTCCAGAGGACACTCATCATCTCAACTAGTTTCCCACTCTTCCCTTGTCACCATCATCAAAAGGTGCATTTTCAGCTCCTTTCTTGATCCTGGAGGTAAACACAGCCACAAGAGCTTCCTGCCCTGGGCTCCCACTGCACCCGCAGTCTGGCAGGCAGCAGAACAAATTGTCATAATTGTGTTTAATTAAAAAGCATAAATGGATTATCTTCAGGTAAGGATGATTTATTTAACTAATCACTCTGATCACAGAAAATGTATAGTCTGGAGATGGAAATCATTTGGGGGAAATGGGTAATTCCTTTTCCCATCAGCTCCGAAGGATTGCAGACTTCCAGCACAAAATACAGCCCAGAGAGAGGGGCTAAGCCAAGGCATGACCCTTCACCCCAAGGGATGTTTTTGAACATCCTCCCACCCC
The DNA here is from genome assembly GCF_033783945.1 of Neopsephotus bourkii. Lineage (NCBI taxonomy): Eukaryota > Metazoa > Chordata > Aves > Psittaciformes > Psittacidae > Neopsephotus > Neopsephotus bourkii. The sequence continues at coordinate 1,703,833 of NW_026901640.1, read as the reverse complement.
ACATCTCTTGTATTGTAGTTGTTCTTTTCCTCTTAATCCCCATTTTCAACCTCTGTGTTGTCCCATTTTTGGATGGTTTGTGCCCCACCACAAGCTCAGCCCTAAGCATAACCCCTCACCCTATAAATTCAGTGGGGTGGGAGGATAACCCTATATGGATGGAGCCGGCAGTGCTGCTGCAACCATTCCTGCAATGGGGGGGATGCTGAGCCCAGGGCCAGGCACTACAAACACCAAATGAGCATAATTAATTGACCATCTGCTTGAGAAGCCACGTTCTGGGTGGCACTGAAGGATGACTGTCACATCAGGAGCCCTCACATGTCTCTGGGAGTTGGGTGCTTTGGATACTGATGTATGGCTCAGACATCCTTAACCCTCCTTTGGGTTCGGAAGGTGGAAGGTGCTTTATGGCACAAAAGCCTGCAGCCCCTTGGCACCTCCAGGGGCTGGCAAGGAGAAGATCCTAAGGGATTCTAGGAAGGGTCGTTGCAGATCAGCCCCTCACCATATAACAGTCCCCTTGGTGTGGCTATGCGTTTGGGGAGTTATTTGCAACCATTACAAAATGAGCCGGGAAATAAGGCACCTGTGGTGTTTCCTGTTATTCCTAAGAAAACTCTCCGTGTGTTTAATAGGTGGTGTTTAATAAAAATGAAAATGAGCTTATCCTGAGCAGGCATGCACGCCAAAAGCTGGCATTTAAATTAGAAATTATGATTTAATAACTTGTCAAGAAACTCACCAATGTAACAGCGTGATAATTATTGAAAGGAGGCTTCAGAAACACTGGAATGCCGTGATCCGCTGGGAGAACCCAGCTCAGAAATGCCCCATGATCTCTGCATGGGATGGGGCTGCATGACTCCCAAAGGAGTCCTACTCATGAGGTGCCCAGGGGATGATGTACTTTGGGTTTTGCTTGGTTCACTATGGGGTTACACAGGCAAGGGGTATCCAAGGGGTTCTCTGGGTGCAAAGGGAGCTGTGGATAGGGCTGAGCCGGGATGCATGCTGCAGTGGGAAGAGGGGCTCTGGAGCTCCAGTACCAGTAGATGCATGCTTGGTACAGTATGGAGAGATGATACTGGGAAGCTGGACACCTGCCATGGGTTGGTCGGCAGCAGCAGTGGCACAGCACAGGCACACAGCATCGTGCTGCAGCAGAGCAGGATGGGGGTTTGCAGTCACAAAGATGCGGTGAGGAGCTTGGCCACGGGGAGCTGAAGCAGAGCCTCCCGGGGCTGGAGGCCGAGCAGACGGCGCTGGGGCCGGGGAGGGATGCGACAGACGGGGCTGGAGGCAGCGAGGCTTTGCCCAGGGGAAGTTGGCCATGGCCCAAGGACGCTGTTCTGGGTCCAGCTCTGCTGCTGGTGTCTCCTGCCGGGCGGGAGAGCACGGCTCCACTGCTGAAACCAATGCGGTGCCGCTTAGACACGGACCAGGCAGGCTGGGCACAGTCTCCTGCCCAAGCACACACTTATACTCTTGGGAGGTCGAGGTTGCTCTTCACCCCCCCTTGTCCTCCTCTAAACCCTTGACTGATGCCAGGAAAAACAGCCTTTGGTGAGGCCTTATTGTCCCGTCCCTTAATTTAAGCAAAATGTTCACATAAGGAGGTTTTAATCTATACTTTAAATTGCAATCGTGACTTTCTCTTGGTTGATGATGGCATCTGACTCTCAGTTGGAAGGCCATTATTTCGGCCATTATTTCTGCTATGATTTACAAAGCAGTTAAAGCGAAAGCTATGTAATAAATACTGAAGCACTGTAATAGATAATTCCATGTATTTAAATGCGACAGACCCCTTGGCATGATGCTTGGATGGCAGGAGGCCTTCAAAAACCAGGACAAAAGCAACTGGCAGGCTCAGGTTTAGGTTTCTGGCTCAGAAACCAGAAAGCCACATGTCTTGGTACCGGGTATCCCCATGGGAGCTGATCAGATCACACAGGCTGGAACAGCTCTGGCTGCCCCCAGCTGAGAGCAGGGAGCCCAAATCAAGGTTATCCCCTTATGGTTCTTACTGTATGATGCCTTAGCATGTAGGAAAAATGGGCTCACCAAAATGTGCATGAGAAGACTATATAGTGTTTATAGCAGATTTCTGCCATAAATTAAGGGAGTGGAAGTGAACACACACACACACACACACACACCCATCTAGGTTAACCCATGGTTTCCCCCTGTACCCTGGGTTTATGGCACCCTGACCATGCTGAGGACCTGGTGCTATGGCTGGCTCTCAGCAGCACTCCGTGCTCTGGTCATCCAGCTGTGTTCCCATGTAAACAGCTGGAACAGGAGTGGAGTCCTTCATAGAGCAAGTTCAACAGGGAAAACACAACCTCATCCAGGCGGATGCTGGGGAGGGGAAAGGTTCCCATTGACTGCAGGAGCTCTTGGGGCAGGGACTCCAAAATAGCCTAATTCCTTGCGGATTTGTCTGTAAATGGAATCCCTCCCGTACGTTCTGATCCCCGCTCTGGAACTGCCTGCACAAGGCAGGAGAATTCCATCTGGGCTTTGCAGGGAGGTGGAGGAGACGCCGTTTGGCAGCTCTCTGCTGGCAGAGCATCAGCTGCAAACTGCTGTAAGTGCAAAGAGCCACACCTGAGGCACAGAAGGAGCCTCGGAACAGGGGATGCCCAATGGGCCTTTGTAGCCACTCCTATCTGAGGACCTCAAAGCATCTCATACAGGCTTATGCTTTAAAATCACAAACCCCACGTGAAGCAGTTTATTTCCGTTCTGTAATAGGGTGGTAGGGCCATGAGTCTGGATTGTGATGCTCCCGGGATAATAGAGCCCCATGGGGACACGCAGCCCTCCAAGTGTCGTCCACCCCCCCAGGCTGTTCTCACTCTTGCCAGCTCCAGGGATCTTAAGGATTATCAATTTAAATGTCGCTGAAAACTAAAGTCTCATAAAAGCTGAGCATGGAAAACATAAAAAAAAGCTTATTTTGGGCAACCTATAGAATTAAAGCATTTTGGTATCTATTTGGAAAGCATCAGAAACAAAAGAGCTTTGGTTATTTCTCCTCACTGCATCCCTGTTTCTCAGTGGTCCCAATGCCTTGTTCATCCCTCTCCTTTTCTATGTTACTGTGTGAGTGGCCGTCCCAGAGGAAACTCTTGGGGATGAGTGAAGAGAGGGAAGCAAAAATAACAAACTATGAAAGTGATGGGGAAGAATTGCTCTCCTGTTTCCTCTAAACCCAGCAAATGGCAAGGCAAAACTTTCATACAGACTCTTCCAGTATTTTTCAGTGAAAAATATGTTTCCTTGGAGAAATTCCAGGTCATTCTATGACTAAATAGTGAGTCTGCTTATTATTCCGGCTGGTGCTCCAGGACTTTGGGGTTTTTTTAAGTGAAAACAACTTGAGAGAGAAGAAAAAAACCCCATCTCTTTGACACAAAAATCAAAGAGGTGCTTGGAAGTAATTGGAATGGCCTGGAAAGAACTGCTTAGTCGATAACTTTGAGTTATATGGTGCCATATGGGGGTGATGGGGAGACCCGAGGTGACCACAAGTCGTGGCCCCATTGGTGTGAGGTGCAGGCAGGGAGGAGCTGCTGCCTGCACGTGGGGCAGGGCCCCCCATGCCCATCCCTCCTACACCCCCTGGCCACGGTAGAGAGACCCTTCCAAGCCCTCCCATCCCTTCCATCTGCTTTGGCACTTGATTAGATGAGGAGATGGCACCTGGAGAGCGCAGTAATCCATGTAGCATCCTTGGGAGCCACAGCCCTGGGATGCAAGCAATGGTTTCCTCTGGCTGAGATCCCTGCCTAAACCTTGCTGTGGGAGCTGTTCCCTTGCTTAGCTGGGTCTGGCAAGATTAAGATCCATGACTTGTGACATTGTAGGGTTGTATCAGCCAGGACTTTAGACCAAAAGTCCATCTTTTTTTTCTTTATAGGGGAAAAAAGCCAAGGAAAAAATCTTTTTGCCTTACTTTTGCTTTCCCCCTCCTTCAGTCTTTCCCTTAAGAGAAGTGAGGTACCACACCATCATTATGATGCTGTGTCCCAAAGCCCCACCAAGCCAAGAGGCAGCTCTGCCCGGTGCATCCTGCGGGATGGGATTGCAGCTCTTCCCCCCCCTGCCCCGGGTCATCTCCTTCATCCCAGCAGTTTGGCTCTGGCTCTGGCCAGGCTGCCACATCTCTCACCTCCCTTCCCCATCAAAGGTGGGGCACGGAGAAAGGTTAAATTCAGGTCAGGGCTCCCCGGTCACACGTTGCTGAGCGCATCCCTTGGGAAGCCGCAGGGATCCGTGCTCTGGCGGTGCCCGCGGCTCCGGCCGCTCGCAGTCAAGGTGACAACGGTGGTGGGTGAATGCAGCCCCCCCCAAGCAAACACACAGCTTATGGTGAGCTGGGGGGCAGAGGTGCTGGTAAACAGATGCGCCTTTGAAGAGTGACAATGAAATAAATCACCCGTTACTCCATTGGCACACTTGATAATGCCGTTATCGTCAAGAAGGGGCTGTTGGGAATGCTGGTGAGCGTGCCACAGCAGGGGCTGGGGATGCTGGGGTGGGAGATGCTGAGGAGGGGGATGCTGCATGAGTGCCCCTTCTGCAGTGGGGTTGTTCTCTGCCTGCCTCGGGGAGTGTCATAACCTAACACCGATGTTTGCCTTCATAGGGGCATGGAATGGGTTTGGGTTGGAAGGGACCTTAAAGCTCATCCAGCTCCAACCCCTGCCACAGGCAGGGACCCCTTCCACTGGAGCAGCTTGCTCCAAGCCCCTGTGTCCAACCTGGCCTTGAGCACTGCCAGGGATGGGGCAGCCACAGCTTCTCTGGGCACCCTGTGCCAGCGCCTCAGCACCCTCACAGGGAAGAGCTTCTTAATGTCTAAACCTCCCCTCTGTGAGTTCTTTCCCTGGAATTCAACAGGTTTGGGATCAAGGGGGTCTCATCTGAGGCTTTATCCCGGGAAAGGAGGGATTTTTCCTGCTGGGCTTGCCTCTCCATTGCACTGTGTGGTGCTTCCCCTGTCTGGGAGCATGTGGGTCTGTGCCCCAGAGGTGCTTTGGCACCTCAGTCCAATGTGTTTCAGGCTCATATTTGGTTGAAACTGATGGGGTTGGTTGAGTTTGCTGCTGTAAATGCATGGACTAAGGCTGAGCTGATAGAAGCTGGGTGTCAGTGTCTCTGAGAGAGGGTGAAACTCTTTGTTTTCACTAAATCTGCATCAAGTCAGGCTTTTACATGATGTGGCTCTGTGTAAATCCCACTCCTGACTGAATCCAAGGAAATAATCCTTGTTTTAGCTGAATTGCGTGCATCTGACCGTCTCTTTTCACACTGGACTCAACCAAGGCTACTCAGGCTGCCCGTGCCCCTCCTTCCCTCCCCTGTGCTCTGGGTAAGGAGTTTCCAGCTTTTCACTGGAATTGGATGGAGCCAGGAGGATGGAGAAGGGAAGGAGAAGAAGGAGGAAGCTCCTTGCTCTACTGAAAGCTTCAGGCCTCATCCTGGTGCTCAGGCTTCACTCTGGCTTAACCAAGACTTCTCAGCTCCTGGGCATGAAGTGAAGCGGGTGCTTAAAAGCTTGATCCTGAGCTATGGAATTTGGATGTTTTTCCATTGGCTCATTGAGGAACAGGATCTGGCCTCAGGTCCCTGCGGGTTTAGGCCAAAGGGCTCCATGCCTGATGGGTCCTGCCCAGAACAAAGGAGAAGGTAGAGAAAAGGAAAGGGAAAACATGGGGAAAATGAGGAACTGTGAATGAAGTTGTGCTCATTCAGCTCCCCCAGATGCCCAGGTCTCCATCACTAATATTAAGCAATCCCTGACAACACTGCTCTGAGCTTTCCCAAAGAATAACCTGGGAAACCAACCTGGAAATGCATGGAATTCAGCGGGATGGCTCATCTACCAAGGCCTTTATGGTAAATGTAACAAGGCAACAGCTCTGCCAAAATATGAAACACAATTCAAATGTAGGAAATTGGCATTTGGAATGGAGCTGGGATGCGCTGGGAACACCATCACCTGATCGACAAGGGGGGGACCTGCAGCCCTCTATAAACCCCAATGATACAGGCTAATTTATATGCAGTTATTCACGTGTGCAGTAAATTCCAATTATGTTTACAGATGTCTGCTTAACATTTATGGAAAAGGAACCTCAGCGTGCCTGAAATATCCTTATAAGGGTTTAGATGGGGCTATCTCTGCCTTTTTTTTCCCTCTTTTTATCAACACCAATTTAATTCTATTTTGCAGATTTGAACATAACCCCCTCATCCAGCTGAGCTCTCTGATAGAAGGTTTAGCATCTAATGTGCAGATTGGGGTGGTGTGACCGTTTCAGAGGTGTTTTAACTGTATGGGGTTTGTTTTCCTGTGAAACTCAGGAGTTGAGTTGATGTTTTAGACACACACATAAAATAAACAGGAGGAAGCACAGTAAAAGATGAACAGATTCCCAGATTGCTTCCTGATGAAATGATCTTTATTCTTTGTCTTGGAATTTCTTTATTTAATAGGAATGTTTCATCACTCATCACATGGTGGCATTGTGCCCTCGGCTGTGTGAAGACCCCTCACACCCATCCTTAGGTTTCCCAATAGAAGGTGTTTCTCACCCTTCTCCTCACTGGACCTGCACATTCCCTCCTCCTCTTTCCATGTTTTATATCCTGTTGTGTGGTGTTGCTGCTGGTGACTGTAGTGTTGCTGGGGCTGATCCTGTTGTGTCGCTAGGTCTGGGCTCTAAAGGCAACTGCAGCTCCCGGAGGTAAGAGCCCCAGAAGGGGCTGGCCCAGCCTTGCTGCCTTCCCTTCACAAGCTGGGCCTTCAGCAGGGAATTTCACCCAAAGACAAGGGTATTTTCTGCTAATTCCAAACCTGCTGGTTTCACTTTTTCTTCCTCTTTCTCCCTCAATTTGGAGCACTCACAATGATTACAGCATGTTGTGCGAGCAGCATCACAGCCACACATCACTGCAGATGTGTCCTTCTGAGGACAGCACGCATTCAGGTGGGCTCCAAGCACCAGGCACAGCCCTGGCATGATCCCAGGGTGTCCGAGACAGGGATTTCCACAAGGAAGAGAAGGATCAGGATGCGTTATTGGTGCCTCCATCCACTTCCTTCTCCTCTGGAGAGCAGAGGTGATGCAATGCACACTCGCTTCCAGGGCTCTGGACACCAACCCTGCTGTGCTCAGTGCCATGGGGTCCCTGAACACGGCTGTGTCTGTCCATGTCTGGTGATTCATGGTAGGCTGGCACAGCAGCTCGCGGGGGTGGTGCAGACACCGGAGGTGTGGAAAAGCTTTTTCCATGGTCATTTTTAAAGCTAAACAAGTGGGTGTCTTACGTATGAGAGTGCTTGAATTCAAATAGAGGAATGAAAGCAGCATCAGTAGCTGGAAATGGCATTTCCCTCCTGCGTGAAGCATCAGCCCGGTAGAATATTAATTGGGGGTTTTAAAAGCTACAGTAGGAAATCATCTTCCAGAGCACACACGGCCCTAAACCATTCCTCAAACACAGGAGCAATCCGGCAGCACTGGAGGACACTGCATATTTGCTTGTCCAGCCTGTGGATGGTGGTGGGAAGGGAACCTTTCTGTGGGCTTCTTGTGCAGGGCTGTAATCTCCTGCAGGTATGCAGGGAAGATCTGTTTGGAATTAACACTGTATTGATTCCATTCAAAGCCATCCGAGGGAGCAGGGATTACACACAGCACCCACCAGGCACCCGCAGAGCTCCACTGGCTCTGCTCTCCCGCTGCATTTCACCCTGTGCACAGACACCACGGTGATGGAGCTGCTACAGACACCATGGGCTGGCCCAGTAAAGTGAAAGGAAACTCTTTCCTTCCTTCATGAGCTTTGGAGCAGCTTCTCTGGTTTTACAAGAGAAGTGACATAAGTTTTGGGGGGGGTTTAGGTTGGTCTGAGAGGATGCGGTTGGTCCGGGACTTGGAGATCAGTGCAGGGACTCACTGCAAAGCTCAGGTTGGGATGAGGATGAGCACCCAAGCTCCTCTGCAGAGGTTAAATGACCCTTTGGGAGGCCCTGGTGCCATTCTTACCTTGGCTGGCAGTGGGCAGGCCAGGGATGAGGGCATGGGTTTTAATATCTATGGTCCAAGGTGGGATGTTCGTCTTCATAGTCATTATCCCAGCAAGTGTTAATGAGACATTTCAGAGAGGGAGAAAAGAGGAAGACCTCTTCTGTTGGAGTAACTTGTTTGATCTGAGAGTCTATGTGGAATAAATGTGCCAGATTTTAAACAGGGACTTCCATTTATTAGCACAACCTTAAGGAAATAGTTTGTGCGTCATTAGGAGTGATGCCTTCTCAGCAACCATCATTCCTGTTAACACGTTTATCTAATAGCCGTTTATTCTGGAATCTTACAGGCTTTACAGGTATTAACCAGTTACAGCAAGGAAGATTTTATTCCAACAACTGGGAAAATACACATTGGTTGGGAATTCTGCAGAATCAGAGATGTGAGTTTGAACACAGACTCATCGAATGGTTTGGGGTGGAATGGTTTCCATGGCATGATCTGCAGGTCAGCACGGAATAGATCCCTCAGATGATTGCTTATGGTTTAATTTCACCATTTACAGGAGAAGCATAATTTGTAAAGCTGTTCACTGGGGTTTGGGGCTGCTCCCCAAATAAGTGACCTTCCATTTGAAACGAGGTTTACTTGTTGTAAGGAGGACAGGCTCCTGTGCCTTTGTGGTTACACTGGTTCAGGGTTGGATGCTCCAGAGCCACCTTCACCTGTGGACAGAGAGAGCACAGTGGTACCTGCCTGATGTGAGGGTCTCATGAGTGATAAGATATGACAGGCCATGGTGAGGAGGGGAGCAGGGAGGTGTCTCCCAGCCACTGATAAGCTGCTCTGGTTACATAACACTATGTGTGCATGTGCTTGTGGTGTGAGAGGCTGTGAGGTGTGATGTTAACAGCGTGCTGCCAGGACTTCAACAAAGAACCATGCCTTGGAAATAACCAGATGGGAGAAAGACCAGTTCCAACTGTGGCATAACAAAGCCAGGGGTGGGCAGCCTTTTGCATGACATTTTCATCACTGTGGAATGATAATGTTGCTATGGGGCTGCATTTCCAGCGCAGGTGATGCTCTCCAGTGCTTCCAGACCCTGGAGCTTCATCTAAACCTACTGCAGCTTCCTGAGGGACAGCACAAATAGGGTCTGGAGGAGTTTTAGTTCCCTGTTCACCGGGGAACACAATAAGGAAAGGAATTGAGAGGTGGTGGAGTCTGAAGGGTACATCTGTGTGGGAGTTGGGAGATTTGCTTTGTGCCCATCTTCTTGTGGCTCTTAAGAAGCTGATCCCCATCCCACAGGGATCTCCAGGCCCAGCTGGAATATGAGTGACAAAGATGATAAGGAATGGTTGGTTTAGAATAGTATGTGTATTTTAATGTAAGCTTCTGAGCATGGAGGATTGGGCCTTGATAACACTGGTGTGTGGCTCTGCCTTGCATGGGGGACTTGTCCTGGAATGCAGCAGAGCATCAGCAGGCAGGGCCCTCCTGGGGATGGAGCTGTAACCCAGCTCCTCCTGGAAAAATTAGCTGAAACTAATGAAATTTCACATTCTAGAACAAAATGGTTTGTTTTCATCTTGAAAACAGCGTAATGATGCACTTCAGAGCACTCGGATTGTGGCTGTGCCTGCCATATTCTTGCTGTAGAGTTGAAATAAGCTGTGTGTGTGTACAGCCAAACTTACAGCATCACTTACTGTACAAAGGGGAGGGAATGGGTTTTAAATGTGCATCTTTTAAATCAAACAACGTGTTTGGCCACATCTCCTCACTGCAATGCCCCAGTTTCACACCATCTTCTATAGCTGACCCTATAGAAATCCACTGCTCCATTTGCAGCTCAGGTGTCACAGGCAGTGTGTGCTGTGCTGTGCTAACGAGCCCTGTCTGGAGCATGCTGGTGACCTCTTTAATTGCATGTATGCTCACAGCACAGGGGGATGAGCACTTGAATGAGCCCCTGCCTCTAACCTGGCTCTCACCCACTGGCCCAGGCAGGCAGAATGTGCTGAGCCACAGACACCCAGCACCCAGGAACTGTTGGACTCAGGCTATGTGAGCCCATGTGCCTTGGTCTGTGTGTGTGTGATGAAGCAGGGAGAAAGCAGGGCATGCTGGCCAGAGCCTCTGTGCCCTGTCAGTAGCCTTAAAATAGAAGCCTATATAAATAGGGGGTGACATAGGATATTATATAGTAATGTGGTATCAAATTGTAGAATCTATATATAGAAGATTAATCAGTGGTGGGGACTTAGCAGATAGATATAAACGCAGCTGGGAGCTCTGGTTTCATTTTCATAGGAGTGAGGGAGGTCCCTGGTGCTGTGGTACCTGGTCCAGGTGATGCTGCTTTATCACCACAAACCCAGACCTGTTCCTGTATTCAAAGCTACGTTGGATGAGGCTTGGAGCAACCTGGTCTAGTGGAAAGTGTCCCTGCCCGTGGCAGGAGGCTGGAGCTGGATGAGCTTTAAGTCCCTTCCAACCCAAACTATTCTGTGATCTATGCTTCTGTGCTCCACAGCAGGTAGGCAGAGGGCAGTGCTGGTTTCCCCACCACCTCAGGCGTATTATCCCTCTATTTTATTGGGATAGTCCTATTTTTTCTTTTCTATCAATTATTTTCCTCAAACACTCTGCATGAGGGTGGTGGCAGACGCCCAAAGCTGATGCTCTGCTGATGACAAAACCCCTTTTCCATTGAGAACCCTTTTCTCCAACAGTTTGCTAAGGATGCAGCAGCCCTCTCTCTGTGCGCATCTGGGAAGCCAGCGACAGTGGGCTGTAGAGAGAAGTCCATGCAGTTACTCCTTTCTAAGCAGGAAGATCTGATCCTGCTGGGCAGGAAAGCACTGTCACCACTCAGAAATAACAAAACCAGGGGATTTTCCCGTAGCCAAGTCAGTGGCAGGAGCAGGGAAAAGCTCTGGACACCCTCTTCCCTCCGCCGCTGCACAAGATCCCGTGTACGTGTTAGATGGGTGGCTGAGATTGACTCTCACTCCCAGGGAAGTTCAGCGACTGTGAAATTAGTAAATTACACAGGCCCACAGAACTTGGAAAAACAATATAATCCTGGGGGGACTGAAATAATTAATTTGCTAATCAACTACACCTTGCTTTTTTTAATTTGCAAATAGCACTCGGGTTTGTTTCCCCGTTTCAGCCGCCTCAAGAGCAGCGGGATTTGGGGCAGCAAAGGCCAAGGGATGCAGGGCACAGCTGAGCAGTGACCCCAACAAGCACTGGGTGATGCTTGCTTTTTCGGGTGGGGGCTCTGGATGCAAACCCCGGATCCAGGCACTAACTTGCAAGGGAAGAGCCGGTTCCTGGTTTGTCTCCTGCTCTCACTGCGCCCGTTGTTTGCTTTAAATCATTTCAAATGCGGAGGTTGTCAGACAAGACAATTAACATGGGGAAGGGGGAAAGTATTACCATCCATTATTTGCCATAACATGAATTTAAGCCAGGAAGTCAAATGATAAAATATGTGGTGAAAAGTGGTGGTGGTGGGAGTGCCTCCATGAGTAATAGCCCTGGGCTTCTGAGCCTTGAACTTAACGCGCTAAGTAAATCCCCGAGGTCAAAAAGTAGGAAAATTGTTGCAGCTTGGGGAGATATATTTTAACTTCGCAAAGGGTCCTGGCAAACCCGCTGCTGGGGCTCGGGGAGAGGAGGATGGAGAGCGGCGCGATGCGCTGCGCTGGTGGGTGCCTGCAGCCGCTCCGGAGCGGCTCGGACCGACGGTCGGGGGCTGCTTCCTTGTTTGGGGGCGAAAAAATCCATATATATATGTATATATGTGGATTAAAGCGGTGAGGAGTGCGCCGGAGCGGGGCTATGGGGTGTTCAATCGGGGCGGGCGGGTCCCCAGCGCCGCGGCAAGAAGCGATCGAGGCGCCGACGGGGCCCCCCCCAGGGGCTGAGGGGAACCGGGAGGGGTCCCCGCTCCGCTCCAACTCTTCCCCTTTAAACCCCGTTCCTCCCGCCCGAGCTGACCACGGCGCTGGATTTATGGCGAGCGCTGTTTTGGCAGAAATCCCCCCGAGCCTCCCCTCAGCCCTAAATCCCCAGCCCGCGCTCCCTGGGAGACCTCCTGACACAGAGCATGCCAAAACAGCTTCGTTTTGCCTATGCATTAGCAATCCATTTTACCTTTTTGACATCTCTCACACATAAAACCGTAAGAGAGAAATAAAATATCTGTCTCTGGGCGAAAATAAAGCTTTGCCTCCCTCCTGATCTATAGGATATAAAATAAAGCCATGGCTTTGATAGTGGCTTTTCCTTATACCGGAGTTGCTTTTGCACACACGGAGACAATGAAGATGGATGAGCCGGGATCGGTGCGTCCTCCCGGGGTTTGTTTCACCCTCTTTTTTTATAGTCTCCCCCCGCCCCCGCCACCTCTTTACTTTTCTTTCTTTTCTCTTTTATTCGTCTTTTCTCTGCCCTTCTCTCTCTTTAACAAGGGGAAGAATCCCCTTCGGCTGTCGCACACAGCCCTGCCCCGACTCCCAGCGCGCTCCCGGCTGGGCTCTTTTTCCCTTCCCGGGGAGTTTCCCCTTTCCCGAGCACTTTCCCCTTTCCCGAGCCCTTTTCCCCTTCCCCTCGGCCGGCAGCTCTCAGTCAGACGCATGGGCGCACACCTCGGATTTGGAATAATTTATTAACTCTATTTCCCATAAACAATGCATGAGCTTCGAGTGTAAGCGACAACATTTAGCGACATGGAAAGAAACCCGGGGGGGAAAGGGGGGAAAGCTAATCAAGGGGGCAGCAGAATAAATAAGGCCAGGGAAAGGCGAGCGGAGCCGGTGCCGACTTCCCCCGACCCGGCATCGCCCCGGGCGCAGCAGAACCAAGCGGGACCCTCCGATAGGTATTTTAAGGAGTTCTGGGGGAGTCCAAGCTCCTCTAAACCAAACCTGGCGCGGCGATGGAGCCTGTCCAGCAACGGGGTTATCCTACCGGGTTTAATTACATCTTCAGTGTTTGGTTAGGGCAGCGGCCGCGATAGGCGGAGGTGCTTTTCCTACGGGGAAAAGTTCGGGAAGGGGAGAAGGGGTGACCGAGGGTTGATACTCCCGCTTCACCCGCGCTGTCCCCCCGCAGCGGTGCCTTGGGTGCTCCGAGCCGCCGCGGTGCTCCCCGGTAGATGCGGGAGCAGCGCTCCCCCGGGATGCGGAGGAGTCCGGGAAGGAGGGAAAGAACTGGGATGGACGCGGAGAGCGCGTCCGTGCCCGAGCGGGAGGGACGCTTCTTCCTCGGCTTCGCCGCGGGGCTCTGCCGGTGGCCGGGCGAGCGGCTGCGGTGTTTGTACAGCACTAGTGCCCCGTAAAGGAGAGAGAAATCCCATTACCGGGCGCAGCGGTGTAGAAAGGCTGCTGATAACCGGGGTGATGTTTAACTAAAAAGACGGGAACGATACCTATAAAATGCAAATTCAAACGCGCCTGAAAGGGGCCTTTTTTCCCCTTTCTATATCAGATGTAAAATAAATTTGAGGGAGTTTTATTAACATTATTTTCCTCCTTTAATTTCCCTCTTGTTCGGCTCCCGGGCCGCTCGGCTCTGAACAGCCCGCACGGTTCTCCCCTGGGGATGGATAGCCTCGGCCCCGCCACCCCATCATCACCGGGGGCTTGGGTCCGGCCGGGACCGGGCCTGGGAGAACTGCGGAATACAACGAAAAACCAAAGTGCAATGAAATCAAATCCCCACCCCGTGCGCTGTGCCCGGCCGGGGGCTGCCGTGCAGCCCATCCCCGTGGCCTGCAGGGCTTTCTCCCGTTCCCTCATGCCCCGTGGGTGCCCCCCGCCGTGTCCCGCTGGGGACCGGGCTCGGTGGGGTTTTGCTTTCTCGGATCCCGCTGGAAACAGCACCGGTATTTTCACCGCTCAAATACCCGCTCTAACCCGGGGTCCCCCTTCCCTAGGGGGTGTTTGGCCTTTTTACACCCCACGGCAACGGGGATGTGCGTGTACTAGGGTGGAAGGGAGACCCGCCGGTAAATCACTATCGCGGCACTGCGGGTACCGGGTACCGCTCGCCCTCCGCACCCCGGGGGACCGGATGGGATCGGCATGTGGATAGGGGCACAGTGATGTGTGCCTGCCTCGGCGTCCCCAGGCCCTGCTCGGAGCCGTCGGGACGGGAGGGGCAGGGGACAACCAGCTGCTTTCGCTAACGCCTGGGAAAGGAGAGAGAGAAAAACACACAACAAAATCGCTGTGAAACCCTGGTGCTTGATGGACATAAGCTGCTCATCTCCCTCCCCTCATTCATCCCCACCGCCACATGTCACAGGGGGCCGCGGTCAAAGGGAAGGGTCCCCTGACGCCAGCCCGCAGCTGTCGCCTTCCCGGGCGGCGGAACGGGGCCCGCTCCGCCTGGGAGCGGCCCAGCTGCGGGCACCGGCCGGGGGGCGCCCGCCCGGGCCTCCATTGATCCCGCAACCGCCGGCGAAGCAAAGCAACAGCTGGGCGGGGACGCGGAGCGCCCTGCGCGGCCCCGACAGGGCGGGGATGGCCGGTGCCGGGGAGACCTGGGCGGGCGGCGGACGGACAGAGGGCCCGCGGCTTTTAAACACCCGCAGAAGCCCCGAGGGATGCCTGGGCACGGGGTGATGCTCTATGGGCTCGGCAGGCCCCGCACCGGGCCCATCCGCCCCCAGGCCGGAGCCCCGTTCCGCGGTGAGGGTTTTCCTGCCTTCGCTTCCTTTTTTTATGTTCCAATTTCGCCTTTCTCCGCTTCTTTATTTTTCCTCCCAAGGACGAGGAAAAGAGACATAAAAGGGGAAGCATGATGATGCTGCGGGCTCCGGAGTCGGCTTCCGCCAACCCCGTGGCCCGGGCAGCCGCGGAAGGTGCGCATCCCGCTGCTCTGTGTGTAACCCGCTCGAGCCCTTTAATCCCCCATTTCCATCCTAATTCCCCGCTAGCGAAATCCACCCGCCCGCGACGGGGGGAAGCGCGGGGGCTCCGCCGCGGGGGGGGGCTGGGAGGGTCCCGGGCCCGGCGGTGACACCTCCCGGAGTGCCGGGCAGCAAAGAGGGATCACGTCCCTCCTAAACCGCCCGGAACAGACCGGGCCCCTGGAAGGGAAAAGCAAAGGAATCTTTATTTGACAAAAATAACCCCAACAACTGCTAAAAAAGTCCATCCGCGGCAGCGCTGCGAGCGCCGGGAACGGAGTCACCGCCAGTTACCGGAGCCTTCCTTCTGCCGTCGGAGCGCCGCGGTCCCGGCCTCTCCGCACCTTTCCTTCCGGCACAGGCGACCCGCCGCGGGTGCGTTCCCGGCGGGGGACACCGCACCGCGCCCTGCGGGAGGCTCCACACCCCCAGCCCCGGGACCCGCCGTTTACGACGGGGGCACCCCCGTTAAACCGGGAACTCGTTTGGCTCCGCTTCTTCAACCGTCTGCAACGGGACCCGGGCGGTGTTTACCTATAGCGGATGCGCAGCCCCGTGGGGGTGCCAGACCTCAACGGCCGTCCCTGTCCCCCCGCCGTGTCCGTCCCCCCCCGCGCACTGGCACCGCACCGGCACACCTACCGTCTGCCGCGCGCTCCCGGCGCTCCGAGCGGGGCGCGCCTCGGCCGGGCCCGACCGGCGGCAGCAGCCGCTCACCCGCCCGCCCGTCCCTGCGCGGCGCCCCGGCGGCTCTATAAAGGGGCGCGGACGCCCCGTCCGGCGGCGGGAGCGGGAAAAAGGGGGGGGGGGGGGTGACGGGGACGGCAGCGGCGACGGCGGCGATTGGCCGGGAGCGGCGGTGACGTGTGCGCGCGGTGCATAAGGCTGCGGCCGCGGGGCTGCCGGGAACATGCAGAGCGCCCTGCGCGGCCGGGACGGCGCGGCCCGCGCCGCTCTCTGCCCGCCCTGCCCTGCCCGGCCCGGCCCGGCCCGGCCCGGCCCGCCGCAGCCCCGGGAGGCTCCAGTGCAGCCGGCAGCACCGGGCGATGCCGCGCCGGCTCGGCGGGGACGCGGCCGGCCGCCGCGGGTAGCGCGCAGGGCGGTGCGCGGGGGTAGGTAGGAAGGAGCCGGGCGCGACGGCACCGCCGGGACGTCGAGGGAGAGAGGCGAAAAAGATAAGGAGAGGAGGAAGAGGCGAGAGGACGGAGCGAGGAGCTGCGGAGCGTGTCCCCCCCCCCTCCCCGCGTAAGGACGGCGGCCCGCTCCGCGGGCGCGTAGCGCCATGTCGCCGCGGCGGCGGGCAGAGCCCCTGTGAGCGCGGCGGCCCCATGTCTCCGTTTGTCGTTTGTTCCTTTTTAATTTTGCATTTTGATTTTGATTTCTCTTTGGGAAAAGCACTTTGACTCCTGACTGCTCTACCTCAGACCTGAGAACCACTCGTCACTCGCTTTTTGCCGTTGGGTTTTTGGGTTTTGTTTCCTTTTAATTTTATTTTTTTTTTAAATTCTTTTTCCCTTTTGAATCGTTTTTAATTTTTTTACGAGCGCCGATCTTTCTGTCGCTGTCGTTTTCTCGTTCCTATAATCACTCTCGTTGTTGCTGTCGTGGTTGGTAGCGGCCGGGACCCTGCGGTGTGTGGAAGCGCTGGTCTCCTCGGGCAGTGGGTGGTTTCTCCTGTGTATCCCTCCTAGGACACTCGAACGAAGATTATTTTTTTTTGCTTCCTCCCTTTTCTTTTCCTCCTCCTTCGCTTTTCCGAGGCTTTTAAAACACAAATTTTAAGCAAACCTCCGCCGGTGTCGTCTTGAAAAAAAAAACGCATCTTTTCATTTCTTTTTTGCTTGACATCTGGGAAACCGACCCCCGCTCTCAGAACTAACCAAAGACAATGGTTCACTGTGCAGGCTGCAAAAGGCCAATCTTGGACCGGTTTTTGTTGAATGTACTGGACAGGGCTTGGCATGTGAAGTGTGTTCAGTGCTGTGAATGTAAATGCAATTTGACAGAGAAATGCTTTTCGCGAGAAGGCAAGCTTTACTGCAAAAACGACTTCTTTCGGTAAGTACCGGGCCCCTGCCCGCGGCCGTAGCGCCTCCGCAGCCGTTTCTCATCTCCCTTTTTCCCCGTTTCGTTTTTATGCGCTTTCCCCCCTTGTCACCGTGACCCACAAACACCTTCTTCCTCCGCACCCATCGCTCTTCCTCCCGCCGGTCCCCCGGTGGGGCGGGGGGGGGGGGGTTCA
Source organism: Neopsephotus bourkii (assembly GCF_033783945.1). Classification (NCBI taxonomy): domain Eukaryota; kingdom Metazoa; phylum Chordata; class Aves; order Psittaciformes; family Psittacidae; genus Neopsephotus; species Neopsephotus bourkii. Next base: position 1,686,606 of record NW_026901640.1, on the reverse strand, counting down.
GGCCGGGGCAGGCCCTGGCGCCCCGTCGAGGCCGAGCCGCGCTCCACTTGCCCAAAGTTGCCTCGGAACTATCGACCGGCGGGTCCCGGTGCTGCGGTCGCCGCCGCTGCAGCCGCTCTCCGCCGGCCAGAGCTCGGCGTTGCCCACAGCCGCACCGGCGCTGGAGGCCCTGTGCAGCGGAGCTCCGCGGTTCGGTGCGCGGCTCCGCGGGCCCTGTAACTCTCGTTAAACGGAGCCGAGGCCGCGCCGGCGGGCAGCGAGCCACTGCTGGCGGATCGATGGAAGGGGCGTTGGGTACCGACACCCGCTCGCAGCCGCATCCCCCGCGCATCCCGGCGGGCTCCGTCGGAACGAATCCCAGGGCCCGGTGCCCCTGTTCGGCCGGGCCCGCCGCGCACCGGCAGCGACAGCGATAGCGATGTCCGGTTCAGGGCCGGGGTGCTCTCCGGGCCCTCCCCGCCGCACACCGAAGGCCGCACCCGTGACCCGCTGCTCAGCTGCCTGGCACCGAGAGGCCGTGGGGTGCCCCGGTGGAGCGGAGCGCTGCAGGCTCCGGTGCGGCTCCGCTGCGGGTCCCCAGCGCCCGCCGGGCCTGGAGCGGCCGCTGCTCCGGCCGATGCGCGGCCGCGGCCGGTGAATAACGAACACGAATTTATGCTTCATATTGATTAACGTGTCGTTAATTGCTGTGCCGGAGCGAGCCCCGGACATCGCCCCGATGCTGAATCGTCCCTCACACTTCACCCGCCCCGGATCGGGTCCTTTTCCCTATTCTTTGTTTTTTATTCCTTTAATACATAATTCCAAGCATCCTCTGGTTACAGACGGAAACAATCCGAGGGATGCTTTATTTTACGGAATGTCCTTTGCGCGGCCCGGCGGGGCGAGCGGAGGCCGCGGTGATGGGCGCGGGGCCGGGCTGCGGGCTGCTCTCGGCGGGCCACGCGGCTCGGGCGGGCGGTGCTGACCCGCTGCCCGGCCTCTCCCCGCAGGTGTTTCGGGACCAAGTGCGCGGGCTGTGCCCAGGGCATCTCCCCCAGCGATCTGGTCCGCAGGGCGCGGAGCAAAGTGTTCCACTTGAACTGTTTTACGTGTATGATGTGTAACAAGCAACTCTCCACCGGCGAGGAGCTCTACATCATAGACGAAAACAAGTTTGTCTGCAAAGAAGATTACCTAAATAACAGCAATACTGCCAAAGAAAACAGCCTGCATTCAGGTGAGGGAGCGCGGCCGGGGAGTTGCGGGACTGCACTCGGCATCCGCGGGGTGGGAGCGGCTCCACTCCGGTCCCTTCTCCCTTTCTCCTCCCTTGTCCTGTTTTTCCCTTCTCATCTCTTTTCCACTTCACCTCTCCCTTCTCTTCTCCTCTGCCTTTTCCCCTTCCCGGTCCTACCGGCCCCTCCACGCAATCGTTGTTTTCTCCCGGCCGCCCCCAATCTGAGCGTGCTCCGCTTTGCTGTCTCCCAGCCACCACCGGCAGTGACCCCAGCCTGTCCCCCGACTCCCAAGACCCTTCCCAGGACGACGCCAAGGACTCGGAAAGCGCCAACGTGTCCGACAAGGAGACGGGCAGCAACGAAAACGACGACCAGAACCTGGGGGCGAAGCGGCGGGGGCCCCGCACCACCATCAAAGCCAAACAGCTAGAGACTCTGAAAGCCGCCTTCGCGGCCACCCCAAAACCCACCCGGCACATCAGGGAGCAGCTGGCACAGGAGACCGGCCTCAACATGCGGGTCATCCAGGTACCGCGGCCACGGGCGCCGGGGATGCGCTGCCGCGGAGGGGCCGGTGCTCGGGGGAAGCCCCGGGGCAACCTCCCCGCCTCCCGTTTAAATCGTTATTAGCGAGGCGGCCCGGTGAGGGCAGGGGCAGAGCTGCGGGTTTCTGTTTAAAAAGTCCTGAAGGATGCTGCAAATGCATCGAAATTAATAACCATAAATGTGAGGGGTTAATGGGTAAATAAGAATGATAATACGCTGGAATTATTAAAGGGTTTATAAACCCGCGGCGCTGGGGGTAATGGGGGGTTAAAGGACCATTAAAGACGAGGTTAGATTGGAGAGGCTCAGTGTGAGGGTAATTAGGAGTAATCTTGTCAGGGTAATAAGAATTAACTCGATCATTCTTGACCTGCCGGCGGCGGGGACCGGCCGCGGGGCCGCGGTCACGGGTGGGTTCGGCCGCGTTTGGAACGAGGAGCAGCGCGGAGCGGGGTGCACCGGATCGGGTCCCCCCCGCCCGGAACGAACGGGAAACGTGGGGGGGGGAGGTCCCGGGCTGCCGTGAGCAGAGCCCCCCGCGGTGACCGGCTCCTCTCCCGCCGCCCGCCCAGGTCTGGTTCCAGAACCGGCGCTCCAAGGAGCGGCGGATGAAGCAGCTGAGCGCGCTGGGCGCCCGGCGGCACGCCTTCTTCCGCAGCCCGCGCAGGATGCGGCCGCTGGTGGACCGGCTGGAGCCCGGGGAGCTCATCCCCAACGGGCCCTTCTCCTTCTACGGAGGTGGGTATCGCGCCCCTCCCCTCTCCTTCCGGACACCCCGTGTCGCGATACCGCGATACCCGGGGCACCCCCGCTGCCGGTTCTGCAGCCCGGGCTCTGCTGGAAGGGCAGCCCCGCGAACCAGCCAGGCCGTTAGCGCATCCCCCCCACCCTGGCCAGGCCATCAGCATGTCCCCTGCCTTGTGTTTGTTGAGCCCTGGGTGACATTTCAAGACACCCCCCCCCAAATGGACTCTTATGGCTTTTCCACTCGGTTGCTTTGCCTGTGTGTTACCTTCCCTCTGTCTCTCCTTGCCCAGCAGATTATCAGAGCGAGTATTACGGCCCTGGAAGCAATTACGATTTCTTCCCGCAAGGACCTCCATCATCCCAAGCTCAGACACCCGTGGATCTCCCATTCGTGCCCTCCTCGGGGCCATCGGGCACCCCTCTGGGGGCCATGGACCACCCCCTGCCCGGACATCACCCCCCCAGCGAGGCCCAGCGCTTCACTGACATCATGTCGCATCCCCCGGGAGACTCACCCAGCCCCGAACCCAACCTGCCCGGGTCCTTGCACTCCATGTCCGCGGAAGTTTTTGGCCCTAGTCCTCCGTTTTCTTCACTATCCGTCAACGGCGGTGCTAACTACGGCAATCACTTGTCACACCCCCCCGAAATGAACGAAGCGGCTGTGTGGTAGCTTTAAAACAAACTGGGTCTAAGTAAGTGATGATCATCTAGTCTGCTTATTGTTACGGTGTACAGAAATGAATGCATAGAACATCTCTCCTGCCCTGAGACAATATTACCTTGGGCATGAACTGAACCCAAATCGCTCCAAGGGAAGCTTTGCTCTAGACCAGGACAATCTCCGCGTTACGGTTGTATCCAACAAGCAAAGGGACTGACTTTTTTTTGTACCATTGACAAAGGAACTGGTGAAGCTGTACAGTAAAGTGCTGCCATACCGTAGGATGGCGTGAGTGTGCTTACCCTGTCGGATGTCATCCTAAGAGCCACAATCCTTAGGAACTTCTTGTTTTAAAACACAAAAAAAAGCCCACATATTAATAATTGAAAGAAGGAAAAGTCAAGGAAAAAAAAAGGGGGAAAAGGAAGCGTCAAGAACTCTAGAATTCCCGGTTAAGGATGGTTCTGGCATCCTGAATTTGTTTGTTAGTTTGAAAGTTCGCCAACAAGACACTCTCTTTAGCTCCAGCCATTGCAGCCTGCTGACTACCAGGTGGGACAACTTTCCTTTTTTTTTCCCCCCCTTTCTTCCTTTCTTTTTTTGTGTGTGTTTTCTTTGCCAAAATAGCAAATACTTCAATGTTAAAGCCCTCAGCACCAACTCTTCTACCTTCACAAAGCTACACGTACAAAACCTCCTCGGCATAGCGAAGGTCGCCAGACCTCTAAGGCAAAATGACTTGAAAACCAAGCAAACAAAGTATTCTACCTTCACAGAGAGAGAAAAGCTAAACAAAAAATAAAGACTCTATTGAACTAAAAACAGTCAACTGTTTACGTCTAATGTTAAATTCAGGAGTTCAGTGTTTTGCTAATAAAGCCTGTTTTAGAACCTCTTGTTCAAAAGCAAACGATTTTGAGCAACCAACCAAAATAGTTCCTTTTATTTTCTGTTCTGTCGCTGTTCTCACAGATCGCAGGGCTTGTGGTTCACTGTGCTAGTTTGTAAAAGGTGTTGTTTACAGAAGGCAAAGAGAAAACCCCACCAAACCCAGACAGTTGCCAAATAAAGTGAATCTATAGCACAAATACTGTAAGGTGCTTGGCACCAGCCACCCCAGACGGTGTTTAAAAAGTGTTACAAGGTTTCAAAGAGAAAAAGACAAAAAAAAACCACCCCCCCCCAACATCTTTGCTAATTTTTAGTCCTGTTGAACATTCATGGAGTTGTTAATATGACTTATATAGACCCACACAGGTTTTATTTTTGTGTCTTTAAAATAAAAGTCCAAAATATTTAAATTTTATGGTCAAATATGCAGTCAACAGCTGCTACTTTTTTCCTTTATATATTAAATTTCTCATATGTCTTTTATTGTTCGGATAAACCTAAGCTTGTGTGACCTCCAGTGCATATTAGACCATTCACTGTATGAAAGAAAACATGTTGGATAAAATTTGTGCGTTTTTAATAAAATTAGAAAATCTGATGTTTAGATAACTTGTGTTTCATTTGATGTTCGAAGCAATTTAAAAGGGATTCTCTCGAGTTAAAGAGCCCTGAGAAGCCTGATCCACTCCACTGATAATCCCGTAGAGCTCTTTTGCCTTGGTGGAAGCCTAAGCCCTGGCGTCGGCGCGCATCGCTCCAGCCTCTCCTTCCATCTCAGGCTCAGTTGCTGGAGCACAAACCCCACGTTAACACCGTGCATGCAATTCCCCAGCTGGAAAGCAATCAGGTTGTGAAATCTATTCACTTCTCCTTTGGAAACAGATTCCAAATGCTTATTTTATGCGTAAACAAAACTGTATTGTCAATGTAAAAAGCGTGCCAAGATGCGGGTTTTAATGGATGCATTTTTAGTTCGATTCATTCTCCAAAGGTAATTTTTCTTTGTTGTTTTTTTTTTCCCCCTTTTTCTTTTGTTTTCCTGATTGGATGCTTTTGAACCTCAATGGCATGAAAGTCATTTTAATCCTTTTTCTTAGAGCCGGTACAAAGTCAGTTATTTAATAGCATTTGGTGTGTCTGAAGTTCTGCAAGGGGCAGCGAGGGAGAATGGTTTGCTTTACACTAGATACAGGCTCATTTTCTGGGAGAAAAATGAAGCGAAACAAAAACATCCCGGAGCCTTGTGAAATAACAGATGTAACGTTTTAATTCTAAATCATTGCAGAATCCCAGATACTCAGTTCTTCAAAAGGAAAACTCTCACTGATTCCAAGAGGACTTTGGCTTGCGTTAGACACAAAGGAGCAGGTTCGGTTCTGGAAGGTCACTGCTTTAAATGTTTTCCACCTGCTGAGCTGCTAAAACAGGGTGAGCTCTAATTGCAGATTTCCCTCTGTCTCTCAGCTAATAGTGACTGTGGCTTCTCTTTTATTTTACATAGACACAGAAACTGATGCTAAAACACCAACTTTTCCCTTCCCAGCGATTCAGTTCTTTATTTATCTCTTTGGACTGGGGGGGGGGGGGGAAGAAATATCAAAATGCTTTAAAGTTGTACAATTTGTAATTTTCAATGGTGGTTTTTATTTTGTTCACAGCCTGATTTCTGTGCCCTAGCAGAGGGGCCACCAAGATGAAGCAATAGTTCACTTTAAACACAAAATGTCTTATTTAATAATACAAAGGTAAAAATACCCCCCTCTCTGCAAGGGGTCTGTAAGTGTTTCTATAAAAATAATTCATGCTTTATTAAATACAGGGGAGACTTCTTAAACTGCTGGGCTTGTGTCGAACTCATTTATTTGTCTTTTGTATGAGGGCTCCGGTTTGTGGCTCTTTTGCATTTATATAAGCAAAGTAATGGGCGATCTATTTATTACAAACTTTTACCTATCTGGGCAAGTGCTGTTGATAAATGCTGCTGTATTTGCTGCTGGTTTATTGCTGAATCAATTCTTTTCAATGAGGATTTCACCAAATAGGCTGATTTTGTAGAAAACACGTTATTGCCAAGCGAGGTTTCTTTCTTTTTCTTTCCTTTTTCCCCTCTTTTTTCCCCTTTTGTAACAAGGTGCTTGTCCTCTTCATTCCGTGTTCATTTAGGCAGCGATGCGATACGGTTCAGTTTAGGTCAGTGGCTTATAAAAGGGAGGGAGGAGAGCCTGTCTTTTTTTATTCCCGGAGCTCCATCCCTTCCATAGGGGTTCTGCCCATCTTCGGGGGGGAGCCCGGGAGCCGATCCCATGCTTGAGGCTGAGCGTGTCCTTCAGTGCTTCCCGGGATCCGCTCTGGAGGCCCCTGCGCTTTGTGGATTTGAATTCTGTGCTCTTCAGAGCAGGCTGGGTGTTTGTGAAGACCCTAATCCAGCAACAATTGCACAGTCAAAACTCCTTTTGAAAGCATTGTCACGTTGGGTTCTTGTAAGTCCTTGTTTACAAGAGCGTTTCCATTGACTTCAGTAGCGTTACTTGGGTGAATAGCGGTCTGTGGGAGAAGGGCCTGGAAAAACCTGTGCTGTTCTACATGGGTTTTCCATGCAGAAGCATGGACATGCAGCACGCAACCGTACGCACGTGCGATGGGATCTCAAGAGTGGTTTTAGAAGCAATTGCTCTCTTTTGATCTTTTCTTCCTTGACCTTCACCTTGTTGCTATGTCCAGCCCGGATGAGGGTGTTGCAATGCGTGAGGCTGAAGACTCGTGCAAAGCCCATGTGTAGGACCATTCACTAGGAAAAAGTTACAAGGCCTTGTGAGTATTATTCCTCTTGAGCTAATCTATACAAACAGATAGTTTGAAGGCTGATCAAAGTGTCTTTAACATGCCTTGAGTTTCCAGCACCCCAACACCTCTGCTTTTGGCTCAAACTAATTGTCCCTGTGTGCTATCACTGTGCGATGCTCCTCGCTGCCCTTCCTCTCCTGTTACTCCTGGTATCCATTTACCCAAGCCTTTGCTTGGGGAACAGAGGGGGATTTGTAAATCTGTATCCCAGGAGGAAGAGTGTACTTCAGTTATGATTTGTAGACCAATGATGTCTATTATTTTAATACATGTATGTGTGCCCAGATGCTGCGCGATGGGTACACCATACAGAGCTATAAATAAATACAGTTTTCAAATATCAGTGGTGATTCACATTCTTTTGCCATCCCAGGAGGTGGCAGATGTTGCAGTGTCCTCTCAGGAATGATTCCTTTGGCCATAGTCTGGATTTTTATCCTGGATAAGAGTGTTGCATTGAAGCTTTGCTTGTTCTCACAATGTTAAATGTAAGCATTTGCAACCTCTTTCTGTTACTACTCCTAGTAGATAAATTCATATATGTTAAGTTTAAACAACTGATACCAATCCTTAAATGCTGCCAGCACTGTTGAGCTGGGAACAGGGAACTGTGGTGCTGGAGCAGCTTCTGGAAGGTCTTGTCTTTGTGTGTGCCATGGAACTGGGTGCTCAGCATTCCTCATGCCAACAAAATATCCATGAAGTTATAAATGAAATTAAAGGGACCATTACAAATATATTTTGATTCTAAATCCTTCTAGGATTGCTATCATCTTCTGTTTCCTTTCTGGTTGTTATCTGTGGTGATTTTAGCTGTAGAGCATGGGGTCATGCTTGGAAAATTGAGTTTGTTGCTTGGAGAGCTTTTATGCATCAGATACCGAATTGTGTTGCAGAGATTGCAGGGTTAACGTGACCTTACAGCTCCAAATTACCCCCCCTCTGTACCTGGGATTCCTGTAAGGGCACTCTTAGGGCAACTGCTTTTCCTGCAGTGTTTTCCCCATTTGTGTATGGGATCACTGAAGGTGATGGGAGCAGCTGGTTTTATTGCACATGTCATGGTTTGGTTCTTGGAGAATCCCCTTGGTCCTCAACATTCCACTCTTGGGGATGAGGGGCACAATGGGGCTCTCTGCAGCCTTCTGTTACAGGCTGCCTTCAGATGAGGACCAGCTCCACTTGGGTACCATTTGGTGCGCTCTTAAAGAGTGGTTTTGGCAACTGTAAGAATTCGAGTTCTTTTCCTGATTGGTTTTAATCCAAGCTCTTCCTGCAGGATCCAAGCTTTAAAGCAGCTGCTGGTATCTCACATGGTTTGGAATGAAACTCTTCACTCTGCTCCTCGCGGAAGCCCAAGTTTGCAGGACAGGTCGAGTGTGACGTGGGCAAAATGTCTCTTTATATGGTGTGTGAACGGTCACACAGCTCAGCCCGGGAATGTGAGCTGGAAAATATCCCCCTGGCTTCCATGGAGCCGGAGCGAGCCACGGGGAAGTGTTGGGAGTGAGCACTGCCCTGCATGGTCGTGCTCAGTGCCTCGGGAAGAGCTGTGTGCTGTGCTCCTGCACGAACCAGTGTGCACAGGGGGTGTTGCACGGGGAGGATGCTTTTTGTGGATAAAAAAATAGAGATTTTGGCTCTGTTTAAAAAGGTTTTTTTCCTGTTTTTGAATTGTCTCTGGGTGGCCTTTAAAATCCTTATCTGCTGGAAGCATCTTTAGGCTGTGCGCCTATTCAGGCTCACTGTATTCATTCTGGTTCTAGATCTAACAGCCATTAAGGGTTGATTAAATCTTTAAAACAGTTGTGTTTTCTGAGTGAGTGGTGGGTTAGGAATACCCAAACCACCCCAGTCAACAAAAACACAGGCGAGAAATAGCAGTAAATATTTATAAGGAGAGTGGGTTTTAATGTACATAGCCAAAATGTCCTCTTAGGTCATTTATTTTAGGGGGTGGCTTTATGAGTGCTCTTTTGTGCTTCTCCCCATTTTTTTCCTCTTCTTTTTTGTCCCTATTTCCCTGACAAATTGTGTTGCTGATTTGAGAAAGGGAAATCTCAAATGGAATAGCCTGGCTGCAACGAGAAAGCCTGGTTTGGGAAATTACATTTGCTAGCCAAAGCATTGCAAAGATAAGCTCAGCTCAGGCTTGCAGCTATTTTTGGGCAGCATGCAGTCCTCCGGATATGGGTCAAATCCTGCCGTTGATAATGCAATTCAATTAAATCCAGTAGACGCGGCTCCGGCGCCTGTCATTCCCGTGGATCTCTATGGGAATCCCATCGCAGCCCGGAGCCTGCAGCCCACCTCGCTCCCACCGCTCCACTGAGCGCAGGTTCCCCGGGCGAGCAGTGAGTTACTCACTGGTGGTGTCTGAACAGCTTCACGTTTCCAACACGTTCCTTTACTTATACCTTTAAGAAATGCCCTGGAAAATGGATTCCTGTTAATAACCTGTAATTACACCGACGCACGAGGATGATGTGGTCCTTCACTGCCAAAGCTACCCTCTCATCTGACAATTTCCTGCAGGATGACAAGCTCCACGGGTACACGGGAGCACAAGAGAGGCTGGGGGTGAGGAATTAAAAGCACCGTTTTGCTCGCAGCACAGGCTGTTCCAGACGCACTCCTTTATGTGCCCTGTGTTTAGGGTGTTAGTTCCATTTAGCAAATAAGCGTGTAAATAAAAAGGAAAATTAAGAGGAAAAAATGCCACAGGAATTCTGTCAATCAGTTTGATGGCTTCTGCTTATAGTTCATAAATAGGCAGAGGGGTTTACGGAGCACACCGTGATGCAGGAAAGGCTCTTGTGATGGTCTGGAATTAAGATGTATTGATAGGTTTGGGTTGGTACAAACATTCCCCCGCATGATCCTGAGTGCAAACCGCGGCAGCGTGGTTTGAGGGCATGTGAACCAGAAATTAAAAGCGAGCCTGAGAGTCTCTTTTAATTACACTGCTAAGTGAAAGGCGAAAGAGAGGGAATGAACAGTGAGGAGGGAGGCTCCAGCGGTGCAATACGTTAACAATCCGTGACTTCCACACACTGCATTTTCTGCTTGATGTGGGTTTATAGTGACTGGATCTCCTTATCAAACACTGTGAATTACCAGCTCCTTGTGCTGATCCCAGTAACCGGAGCAGGGCCCAGTCTGGGGCTCCCCCTTCTCCCATGTTATGTACATGTGCAATGCATGTGTGCAAGTGTAGCCTTCCCTTTTGCACCAGTGTAAGCAATGGAAGCAGGACGGAAAAGAAACAGGTCTATAGGCTCTGTTGGAGTTTGCAGTTGTACATACAGGGATCTTAATGCATTGCTGGATTTGGGATTTATACCAACCAGCTGTCCCGTTAGTCTCAGCGGGTGAAATCCTGATCTCGCTGGCGTGAGGGGCAAAAACACTGCTGACTTTAAGCAGCCCATTTTTCACTCCAAAGGAGTAATGCAGCTCACTGTGTATTTTTTATTAATTATACTGGGTATGTTGTATTTAACCATCACTAAAAGCCTCTCTCCCTTTATTAACAGGGCTATTTATTATTGGTGAGGTTAGAGAACATCCCCTTTTCACTCTTTAAGAGTGCAGAGGTTTGAAAATGCAGTTCCGCAGGGGGGTTCTTGGCACTGGTTCTTTGCTTAGGTGAGTGGTTCGTTACTCCTGTTTCACTTGTTTCTGCTCCTTAATTTTCTGTAGATTTATTTCTCCAGGCTCCTCCCTTTGTTTGCAACGGCATCTTTTACTCTGGAAATAAAACACCTATGAACTCAAAGGAAAAAGAAAGACCTAGAAGCAAAGCCAGGGAAGACACACGGTACCCGTCCCCTAGTTTTGAAGTTTCCTGGTTTATAAACCCATGTCTTAGTGAAAAACAGATGATAGTAGTGCTTAATGTCACATTGGTGGAGCAATGGTAAACCCACATAATATATAATGCAGAGCATTATAGCTGTCACTCACGGTGTGATGAAATAAATACAAACTACAGTATGAAGGAGTGAGATGCTCAACAACATAAACTCCAAGGGTTTTGCTTGTGATGGAAATGTGCATTTTCAGTGAACATTAGTTTTCATATACATTTAATTGTATATTGTCTATGCACTAAAGGAGATAACATGGTTTTATAGGGGGAGTCCTGGGTGTGTGAGAAAGGGGTGAGACCTTGGGGTGTTTCCCATCCATCCCCTGCAGGACCCCGGTGGCGGGAGCATCGATGGCTGTGATAATTAATGATATTCCTCTGCCCTCTGTAGGAGAGCTGCCCGCATTGAATGCTGCTGTGGGAGCACCCTGACCTGTGCAGCCCCCACCGCTCTGCATCCCAATTAGAAACCAGGTCTGGATTCATTTTTAGAGCCTTTAAAAGCAGGTAAGAGTCCTGAGTGAACACAAAGGGGATGAGCAGCAGCCTATGCAGCTCCTCTCCCAGCCAGGGCTCGAACCAGCTCAAGTTTGCAGGTTGCTGCTGGCACCTTCATGGGGAAAATCTCAATGGCAGTTGTGGAAAACCCAAGTCCTGGAGGCCAGGCTGACCCCCTGAAGCTGTTCATTGTAGGGTCTGAAGTTCAGACCTGTGTCTGCAACTTGAATCAAGATGCAGATTAAGGTCCCTATCCCTTGTGACAAAGTATGTGCTAATTCCCATTGGCATTCCCTGATTCCAGGTCCACCCGTGTGTTTTGGGGCCACCCCACAAAGCAGCCTGGAGAAGCTGTTGGTGGCAAACCCAAGAACCTGTTCTCATTAATGCTCTCGGCTAGCCACTTTTCCATCACTTTGTTGCTCCTTCTAGGCGAGAGTTGGGCAAAAGCACCTCCAGGAGCTCTGGTGCTGGTGTGGATTTGGTGAGGTTGGTGTAACTCTGGTGTAAGGAGCCATCTGGTGTAAGTCTGGTGTAAGGAGCTGTCTGTGTACCAGGACTGGGGCTAACTATGAACCCACCATTCTAAGAGGGACCCTGGCTCCAGCAGAGGCTGGGGATCTTTAACATACGGAACAAGGAAAGAGCTAATTCAGGTCTGTGCAGCCATCGATGCTAAAAAGGTGCAATGTGAGTTAAAGCAGTTGTAGTATTTGATATTATATATTAGGATTTTGCTTTTATACCACTATACCGTTATCCCAGTGCTGCTCAGCTTCATCACACGGGTTCCCACAGCTCGGATATGCGGTTATCATTATCTTCCATCAGTGGGGGGGACCAGGAACCGGCACCGGCGGCCGGGCGGGCGGGAGCTAGGACCCAGCCCGTCCCCACTGCGCCTCAGGCCCCGCCCCACACAGCTCCACCCCTATATAGCCCCGCCCCGCGGGCCCTCCCTTCTCTCCCTCCTCCCTGCCGTGACAAGATGGCGGCGCCCTTAGCGCAGCAGCTGGAGGAGCTGCTCAACCCCCGGCCCAGCTTCCACGACCCCGAGGACGACGCGGAGGAAGGTGAGGGGGGGCCGGGCGGAGGGTTTAGTACCCGCGGCCGCCGGGGGCGGGATGGGCGCTGCTGGGCGCCTCCGGACCGGTCGCACGTGGCGGAGGAAGTCGAGGGGGTGCTCGGCCGTGCCCGGTCCGGTGCCGCAGACGGGACGCAGTCATCCCCGCGGACGCGTCGATCTACCCCCTTTGGGAGCCGCCTGTCCCCCCTGTGCTCCCAGACCCGGGCGGCCCTCGGCCAGCACCTGCCCGCCGCACCGCGCCTGGATGGTCTATTGCGAGGGCTGGGGCTACCTCAGGGACCAGGGTTCCCTCAGGAGTCGGGAGCACCTCAGGGATCGGAGTTACCTTCATGGGGACCAGCGTTACCTCAGGGCGCCTTCAGAGAGCAGGGTTTGTTACTTCAGGGGCCGGCGCCATGTCCGGGGGGACCAGAGTTACCTCAGGGGCAGCGGCCATCTTGGGGACCGGCGTTACCTCAGGGAGCGGGTTTACCTCAGGCCCCCGGGCTGGAGTCACCTCAGCTTTGAGTTTTTTCAGGCCTGCCAAGGCCGGGCTGTGCAGAGCCAGGCTGGGAGGGGATCCGGCTGGGAATCTGCAGGAGAAGAGAGCCGTAACAGCGGAGCGACGGGACGGGACGGTGCCGCGGCCGGGGCAGCTGAGGGAGCTGAGAGGCCGGGGCGCTGGTGACACCCCTATACACACACCATGTGCTCGGAGCAGGGCTCAGCACATTGCACACGTGTTGTCTGATGCTAAACAGCGGCCAAGTCTCCGTTTTATCTATTTAATCAAGCTGGTTTTGCCTTAGTTGCGGTTTTTGGTATCCCATCCCTTCTCCTATGGGGCATGTAGGTGGCGGTGTCCTCTTTCCAGGCTGATGCCTGCTGATTCCTTGGCTTTCTCCAGAGCAGTTTCCCCACGGGGCAGGACTCTTCTTTAGGACATCTTGTCCCATGCTCCTGCACTCACCTCTGGAGACTGTGAGTTAGCCCTTACACACTGGCACTAGTTGGTGAGAGGAAGTACTAGGTGCAATTCATGGTGAACGTGCCAGCTAGCTTGGATCTTCTATACAAGTCTATGTGAGAGCAATAATGCCTTGTAAGCAATTTCTTAGTAACTGTTGGGAAATCAGCATAGTCAGCAGAGATGCTTCCCCATTTTAATAATCATGGTTTAATTTCATACATCAGGGGTTCCAAAACTGGGAGTGCCAGAATACCCATTGAGTGTCAAAGGTCTGACCCTTTAGCCCATTCACTCCTTGGTGCCCAGCATCTCTTGTAGCTGGGGTGACTATTTAGACTTGCTTTGGTTGTGAACAGATTTTTTTTCCTTCCCCCCTGCCTCAGGTAAACGCTATATGTGAGGCATTTACATTTCCAGAGAACATTAAAAGAGCACTTAGCGATGTTCAGCCACTTGGAGCAGTCAGTTGGGTGAACAAAGCTAACCCTGTAACTTTGCATACAGGGTGTCTTGCACATGAATGGAAATAGGGAGGTGGGCTGGTAGGGTATGTTCTCTTTGCTGGATTGCTCTGTACCTGTGTTCTGGAGAAGATGGGTATGAAAGAGGGTAATAACCAAGGGAAATGATTTTTCTGTTTAGCTTTTCTGAAGTGTTTATGTATTTTTGTGTAGCAAGAGGCCAAAGTGCATCAGAACTGCAGTCTTCCTCTTTCATTCTGGAAGTGTGGAGTGGATGAAGGCATTCCTGCTTTGCTGAGCTCTCCACCTGGAGGACTGTACTTCTCATGAGTCTCTGGAAGGGCTTGGATAGGCTTAGTTTCAGGTGTGTTCTCTAAAGAGGAGGCAGGAAGGAAAGAGTGAATGTGGGCAATGTTCATTCAAAAGAAAGAATTCAGCAGGCTTTCTGTTAACAAACGTCAATCCCTGCATTGCAGGTAAGCCCTGTCATTCAGACCTGTCCCTCTATGCAGAACATCAGTGTGCTGGCTTTCCTTCACCAGGCAGGGAAAAGCCTTGCTCCCTCTCAGAGCCTAAAAGCCAGGCTCCTCTGTGAGGCTGTGATGCCATCCAGTTCACCTTTGCAGTGTATTTTGTTTGTGGAGCACAAGGAGTTTTCCATCATTCCTTCCTGCAGCTGGTTGTTCTAGTCTGAAATTCAGTTCAGTTTAGACATGCCTCCCCTTTTTCTTTTCCCCACAGCTACAGTTGCTAAAGTGATTGACAGATTCGAGGATGAAACTGCAGATGACGTTTTACCTGTTGGTAACATACGGAAAAAAGCTTCAACCTCTCTCTTGGAAGCTGATAAAAGGTACAGTGGAAAAGCTACGTCTCGCAAAGCTTTGCAAGAGGAACTCTGGGGAGATGCTGTATCTGAAGAAGGATCTGGTAAGATGTCGTTTCTTTCCCCTTTTCACTAGACTAGTTGAAATTTGAGTAGTTAACAGAGCTAGTGCTGTGTGAGCTGAGATGCCACTTTTGGTCCCTGTTACAGGGCAATAAACAGGTACATTTAGGTTGGACGTCTTGAAGTGCCTTCCCGAAATTCAGGAGTAACACTGTACAATGATAAAATGGAGTTTGGAGCTCAAATAGCCCAAACCTATAACTACTGATGATGAGTGCTGCAAAAAGGATTTTGCTGGTAAATAAATGTTTTCTCTTTTAATTTTTAGCTGAAGAAGCATTAGATGACTGGTACAGTGGCAGCGAGGATTTGGAAGAGAATGGCAGCTTGGGCACTAAGACAGAGGAGAAGCTGGGAAGTGCTGGCAGTGACCAGGAGGATGACTTGGAAGATGATGAAGAGACAGGTCCGTCTGCCAAGACCAAGGAATCAAAGTTCAGCTTCCAGAACATCACAGACTTTGAGAAATTTACAGAGGGGATGGATGATGTTGGAAGCAGTGAAGGGGAAGATGAAGATGAAGATGATGCCAGCATGGAAGAAGGAAGTGATGAGGAGGAATATGAGAGTGAAAACCATGACGCTGTAGAAGAAACCAAAGATCACGAAGATGATGGGGGAGTGATGACATTCTCAAAAGGACAAGAGACTGAAGAAGTAGAAAAAGGAAAAGCAGTGAAGAATCAGCTAGGTTTGTACACATTTGCCTTGTATTTTGGCAAGTCTTTCACCTTGCTGACACCATAAAAACTGGCAGTGTTAGGAACCACTTCAGCATGTTAACATGCTGTTAGCATACTGCATGGGCATGCTACAGCAGCCCTAGTCACATTTGCAAATGGTCTGCCAAATCTGCTAGGCAAGCTGGTGTCACTGCTGCTACAAAATCTCATGTTATGAAGTGTATTTATCTACTGGCTTAATTGAACCAGTAGTAAATTACTTCTGGTATTGGTGGGGATCAGGAGTTACCACACTGGTAGTGCTGATGCCATTTCTGTTTCATCTGAACATGTTATACTGACTGCAGTTTCTTCCTGTCTGTCCTATTAAATGATCAAACCCCCATTTGCAGAATGTACTTTTAAACAATAAAGGAAAAAGATGATTTTTCTTTTGTGGATTCCAGAATTGCAGACAGGATCATATTGCTTTATTTTCTCTTTTTTATAAAGCTCTGTGGGATCAGCTACTGGAAGGGAGAATCAAGATGCAGAAGGCGCTTGTAACGGTCAACCGGCTTCCACAGCCAGACACTTACCCAACCTTCAGGAAGGAAGGTGGACAGGAATTTGACAATGCGGTTCAGAACTGTAAGAATTCTTTTATTTCTCTACTTTAGTTAGAGTTGTGTAGCCAGTATGGTTTGCCTGTGTAGGAAAGAGTTAATAGGAAGGTGAGGGCTTTGAGTTCCAGGTGTCTTGTGTTAGCTGTTGGTTTGTGTTGTCTTAATTGTTAATCAAGATCCACCTGTTTTCTACCCCAGACAAAGAGACATCCTGTCCAGAGACACCTTGTGGTACCAATTTTGTGCTGGGGCAGTGAATACAAAAATTTGCCCTAACCAGGAATAATGTTAGCCCATAAGAGAGGGCCTGTGCTGTTATAGATCAGCAGCAAATACCTTTTCAACTTGGAGCTGCTTTATCTGTTTATTTTTTAGGATCACTATCAATGATATTGATCTGGTGAGATTTGTAGTAGATTCTCCAACATGGCAAATACAATTGCATGCTCCAGCTGATAATTGCAAAGTACTTCATTGTGTTGTGGGTCTATTTAATTTTTAGAATTAGACACCTTTTTTTACTGGAGTTAAAGTAAATGCACAGGGAGATGAATGTCTGGTACGTTATGCTTAGGAACAAATACAACCTACTGCAGGTATCGGTGTCTCTCCTTGACATGCTGTCTTCTGATTGCATTAATCACAAATTAATGAACTTTATAGAAGTCACAAATTAATGAACATCAAGAGGCATTGAGATCTTTTGGCCTGGCCTGGCCTGGCACAATTCATCTTAAAACTGGATTAGGAACTTTCCCCATCACTGTGCCTACACCAGGTGTAGACTCTCATCTTAGGGTGTATATCTCACCTGAACATGGCAGCTAATCAGCTTATCTGGAGTTCCAGCAGGTGAGATCTGTTACATTTTAAACTTAGCTCTGCTGCTTTAAATTAAGTGATTAAGGAAAAAAAGGCAAACTCCCAACAATACTGAGCTGACCTTTCAGTGAAATACATGTTATTAATGTGTTTAATGAGATGCATTACAAACTGCACCGAGCACCATGTTTCATTACAGGTCTAAAATGCAATATCATTAAAGACCTTTAACAGAAACAATGGTTGACATTTTGATATTTCCCATAAGCAAAATACATCTAAGAGCATGGAGTATAATACTGTATGCAGTACAGCAGGGAGGCTGATCTTCCAGTTGTTCAGAACACTGAAGCAAAATCCACTGTTAGTAACTGCCCAGCAGTTTCCTCCTCACCCTCATCTCATAGTCTTATCATAGAAAGTTGTGGTAGTGTACTCAGATGTCCCTGGTAGCCTGGGTTTGTGTTCTGGATTTCATCTGTGAAGACAGCAAGAAAATAAAGCTGGAGTAGGTTACAATAAACTGTAGTTTTTGATGAGCTACACTACCATGCAGTGCAGCTGTCTTTCACTGCCCTGCAAAGATGCTCTTTCCAGAGGTTACAAAGTGCCAAGCATGAAATAAAGAGTAAACTTAGACATGAAGATTCTGAAAGACTAGGGATATTGTTGGTTTTATGTGGCAAAGACCTGTTTCTCTCTTGCTGTGTTAGGCCTTGTAAGAGGGATTCGTGTCTGATCAACAGGTAGAGCTTTACCCAGTGTGCAATCTGAGCTGGGCTACATCTTAAGTCCAGAACTTCTGCCTGGATAGTGGGGCTGTGGCCTGTCCATTTAGGAGGTGAAACTAAGTAATTCTGAAAGTCTAAATCATAATATATTTATTAAACTGTCTTACTTGTTTCTGAACGGGCATGTAGTAGGCTGGGTAAATACTCTGAGTTTTCATCCCTTCTGTGCTACCATCTGATGAGTAGGATCCCATTCCCCAGACATGAAAAAAAAGAATTGTGCATTAGAAAGTTGAAAGATGAGTGTGCTGTAAAGGAAGACAGGACTTTAAATACTGAATGTTGAGGTAGTTCCATTGTATGTGATGCGCTTTGGTCTTGGACAGGATTTGGGATAATCATGACATTGACGCTGTTTTGGACGGGATAGTACTCCCCTTTCAGGCAGGCCTCATGTCCTTTCCAAATCCACAATAGAAATTTGGCATGCTTTCATGGAACAGGAAGAAATGATTTCATGTTGATGTTGCACAAAGCAGGTAGTGCCAAAAGTTCAGACTCTGGATGTGCTCTGTAGCCTGCTCAAGAGTGCATAGAGGTCCGTGCACCCACCTCTCTGAGGACCTGCGGAGGTCCTTTGCATCTCTGAAAGCTGTCCCAGAACACTCAGTGATTTATCCCAAGTCCTTCCATTTCTCAGGAAATGTCTGCTCTGTGCTCACAAGAAGGATGAATTTTTTGAAGTGGAAAATGGTCCTTCGTGTATTTGCCTTCTTGCTACATCCCACTTGTGGCAACGCTCTGCGCGGTTAGTGGTGGCAGTGAAATCCCCTTAGGTTTGAGTATAATTGTGTTAAAGAGTAGGCAGCAGTGCTCTATACATTTGCAGTTTCAAAGCTAAATCTGAATGAGCACAGTAAGGTCATGCTTGTTTTCCCAATTTTGAGAGTAGAGGTTACAAAGCCTCTAGTGTTTTGATTTATTAATTTTTATGATTTATTATTATTTTATGATTTTTTTTTTCTTTAATGATGCCCCATGGTTTGGACACTCTGGATTCCTGAGATCTCAGGTTCTGCTGGATGATTTACTGCAAAATTGCTTATAAATTGAAGTAGAAAATGTTTTGCAGACCTGGCAGCTTTCAGGCTTCACACCCATTTGTCACCCAGCATTTCCCTTTGTGTATAGAACAAGAATTAATTAGGCTGCACTGCAGGAAAAGTTTATGGCCATAATTTATATAGGATGAATTTCTGTTTAAAGAGACAGCCTTGCTTTGTTTGCGCTGTCTTACTTTTTCTTTCCCCCTCCTTTTTTTTTCTATTTAATCCTTAATTACATTCCAGATTTTTTTTTTTTGTCACTTTTTACATACAAATTGGAGACCAAACTGTGGTCATGGAGCTTCTGTTTATTCCTGGTTTGCATCCGTGGAGCAAGTCAGAATGGGTTTTAATACTGAAATCACAGCAGAGCGCAAACGTTTAATGCACCACACACGTGAACTCCCACAGCTCACGTTCCTGAGGTGCTGCTGCCCGGGGTCTGTTTCTTCAAGATACATTTGTATTCTCTTGCACCCTATCTTCCAGTCTAGTCCAGGGCTTGAGATGTTGCCTCTGTTTGGGGTCTTGCACGTTCAATTAATGTTTTTCATAATCAATGCAAGTCAGAATTTGCAGCCTGCTCCTGATTTGCACATTAAAGAGACCCATTAATTAAAAATTCCAATCCCTGGCATGTTCCCGCAGGATCCTTGCATTATTTACATAGAAAAAGAGTGCAAGGTGCAAGTTTCTGTGCTGTGGCTCTGTGCAGATTGCATGCCTGCCATTCATATTTGTGTGTGTTTTCAAGGGGGGAGGAAGGCTAGAAGTGGATCTCAGGAAAATGTCACCAAAAATGACCTCAAGGGCAAGAATGAGCCAAAGAAAAGGTGGAAGCAACATCAGTGAAGCCACATCCAGTGTCAGGGTTTAACCAGTTCCTAGGTTTGGGGCTTGTTATGTTAAATCTTGATACAGTGACAAAAAGCCCTGCAGCTAATTGGGGGGCAGGGGGGCAACAAGAGCTTTAAGCAATGATCTCTCTCAGTTGACACAGGCTAGAAGCTGTTGTTCCATGTGCCCTCTGTAGCTGAGCTTCCCAGTACTGATGCGTAGCTCTGTTCATGCTATTTGCATTACTTTGTCTAAAGATAATTCTGGTTGAAAATACTGAGCTGGGAATGTTTTGTCGACTAGTACTTTATGTTCCCAGAATGCTGGGAATTCTGACTTCTAAATACTATAACATATTCAGTTTTTAGTTGGTGAGATGAGTTAAAAGCAGGCAGAAACCCAGGTGAGGTTCTGCAAGATCCTGATGGAAATGGCAAGACTCTAAAGGGATGAGTAGTTGTGTATGTTTTCATGTGTATGTGTTTCCCAAGAGTTCAGTAGGTCCCTGAAATGCAAACTGCTGGCTGAATTTTTGTAGGTGTCAGTGAATTAAGAGAAAACTCTGGAATACCACATGGCTGTTCTTTAGCATAAGCTCAAGATAAATTGTTTTGGAGAAATGGGGGAAATACTGTTTTTGGTAAGAGGCAGATATGAAGGGTCTGGAAGAATGGGTTTGCTCACTGAAGGAACAGAAGTGGGGAGAGGTATTAACTGTTCTTTACACTTTGTTGAGCTGTGGAGAAGTTATACAAAGGTTTGTGATCAGTAAGAAAATAAACCTGAATAAAGTGAATCAGATAAAATGAAATGCTCAATGTGCTCGCAAGGCCAGTACCCCCAAAGCTGCTTGGATTATAAATGTATTAATGGAGCAGTAGCCTCAACTTCTCAGTACAGTGCCTGGTCAGTATATGTTTTAAATAGGGTGCTGGGAAGAAACTTGATTAAAAAGAAAGATGTAGAAAGATGAAACAAGGGAAATGAGTGCGAGCTACATGTGAAGTTTGAAGGAAACAACTTACTGTTAATATTCTTACTGTGGCCAGTTTCTGCAACTCAGTCAGTTGCTGGATAACCTATATTACACATTGATTAGTTATTCCCTTAAGGTGTTGTATCTCAGGTGCAGCTAGCCAGGGGTTGATGTTTAATTGTGTTTTACTGAAAAGTAGAGCTAAAAGGAGCACTTAAACTTTGCAGGCCTTGCTTGGGGCTGTATAGGTCCGGGTGTTTGTTGCCTTCTGGAAATGGAGGAAATGCTGACTTTTTGTTCCTAGAATGTAAGGTCCAGTTGAAACACTGACCCAGAAATGTCTGTTTCTGGGGTGGAAAAAGGTATGTTGTTTTGAGTGTGCTGGTAAAGGACTGTGTTTGCACCTGGAGCTATGTGGACCTGCACAAGACTCTTGGTTTGCCAGGTTGGTTAACTGCTCCTGTGACAAATATCTGTGGCTTGTGACTAAACAGCACATTTGTGGACAAGGCCTCTTAAGGATGTGATTAAGAATCCCACTTACATTCATTGCCAGCAGGAGACCTCCACAGAAGTGATGTGTTTTCTGGTTTTACATTCTTGCATATTAAATGTTTCTGTATGAATGCTTCACAACTGAATAGCTTCATTTTCTTCTGGGTTGCTTCTGTAATATTTTGCTGGAAAGGAGCTCAGGACTGATTTTATTCAGTATCTGTTTAGTGTATGTTCTTAATGTCTTTTGAATAGAGGATTTTGTTTGGGTTCTGTTACTTTGGTTCCTGATCTTTAAAAAAATGAATAATTACATTCTATAGGACATCCAGCTAAATCCTGTTGAAGAAGCTGGTTAAGCATTGACTAAGATCAAGTCTGCCTTAAGTAGCAAAGAGCCTGTTCCACTTCCTGTAAGAGAGGATGTATCTGGCAAGGTGTCCTCCTCTCCAATTGTGCAGCATCCTCCTTCTGGTGGGGTTGTTCCTTGCCTTCACCTGGTTGTTGTTTTACACATCTGGTTAGAGAGAAGCTGTCACATGAAATGTGCTTTATAGATTTTGGGTTTTCCAGAGAAGCTGCAGGAATCAGCTGCCAATAATTCATTTGTGATTTTATCATCATCTCTATTTGTGGGTCGCTTTTAAAAAACTAAACTGTATCCACCCATACATCTGGAGATGATAATACATTAACACAGAGCAGGGTAGGTGTCACAGGGGAGTGGGGGAGGAACTGAGGCACAGGCAGATTGCACAGTTTCCAGAGGCACAGAGCAGTTACAGGATTAATTGGTGCTAGGCAAGATCATGGACTTAAATACATTCTTGCTTTGAAGATTTTTACTGGGAGCCTGTGCAAATGTGTGACAGCAGAACTGGGTTTCAGGCCTGAACGTAAATTATTGTGATCAGATCTAGCCCACTTAAAACTGGTAGTTCATTTTAATTGAATTGTATTAGTCTAGACACTTTCTGAATACAAAACCCATCCTGCTTTTCAGTCCATGCAGGGCTGAATTTGATTTAAATGGATGTGGATGCAGGTGTCCCCAAATTTCACCTTTTCTCTCTGATCTAATGAAGAATCTATTCAACTCTTTCTGGGTCTGAGCCAAAGCCTGTTGACATTAATGAAGACTTTTCTCTCAACTAAAATAAATGAATGAACCAGACCAGTTTTTGTAGACTTTGTTGTAATGATCCTATGCTGTGGAGAGCTTTTGGTAAGAACTGGGGTCAGAAAGGATGATCTGCTCATGGGTGGCCATTGTGTGTCATGCCAGTGAGTGAGAGGGAAGGGAGATGAAGTGAGAAGCTTTAGACAAAGGGACAGGTCTCATTTTTTGAGCTCAGTTATTTGTGCATGTTTAGGTGGGTGATGGTGTGTGTGTGATGTGCAGGATTTGGGCTGTGCAAGGTACCAGGAAGATACTTAGTGGTTTTTTGTTGCTGGCTGTGAATTGTTCACAAATCCTGTGTGAGATATTTATTTAACATGCAGTTTTAGTTTGTGTTTTCTGTTTATTGAGGGTTTTCTGTGACAAAACCCATCTTGCCCTTCCTCAGGGGTGCCAAGGCTTTTAGCTTGTGATAATTAGTCTTTTTGAACAGAATTGTTGTCTGCTTCTCTTGTGCAGATGTGGTAAAACTGAAACGCCCCCATTTAACAGGTTATCTCCATAGCCTCATGGGTTGGACACTAGTGGTGTTTGAGGTTTATTTAAAGCTGCCTTAATTTCTAGTGCAGGCAATGGTAGGAGAGTCCATACTATCCCAACTCTGGACCGTGGAATTACACCACACTTTAAGCACATCAAATAGGTTTGCTTGCACTTGAGTTTCCAAAGATAATTAATAGCTAATTAAATAGAGTTTAGCTAAATACCTGTGTGTGTGAGTTTGTGTACTCCACAAACAAGATGCAGGGGAACAAAGGCTTGCAGAGCATCCAGACAAGCATGTGCAAATGTCAGCTAACTCGGATTAATTGGCAATTGGTTACCTTGAGATGGAAACTCAGTGCTTGTCATGATAAATATAATGAATGGCCTGGTGTTATATGGGGAGGTCAGTCTGGATGGGCTAATGTTCCCTTCTGGCCTTAATATCTAGATAACTATGAAATTTCACATTTCCTCTTCCTTTCTCATTCCTGCCTGTGTACTTGGGGATTCCTGCCTGGCAGAGGGGGATGTGTGCTGTCAGCTTCTTTACACTTACAGTAATGTAAAACATCAGGTTTTATAAATCTCATTTTTTAAAGCCCCATCCCCTCCCTGGTTTAGGCTGATATCAAAAGATGCTGGTGGAGGCGAATCAGTAGAGCATGAACTTCATGGAAGTGTTTCTCTTTCTCTCCCTTCTCAGCTTTCCCCCTCCCCCAGCACCCACTAATAAAATCCTTGAATACCAAACCTTTTATTCTGTTGTTGCATCTAGTTATATTCTTTACTTTTAGCAAACTCATCTATGTCTGATCCTGTTGTCCTTACTGCCAAATGCTGTAATATTTGAGTGAAAGGGCTAAATTGAGTCTGTTCTGTAACTCTTTGGGAGTCAGCTGAACTGCTGGTGTGAAAGGGGTTTGCAGCATTGGCTCCTTTGTGCTGAAGGAATACAATTTTCCCCTCTGCAAAGGCTTTTGCATCATTTGCATTCCAATGGAACCAGCAGATTGGGCCTTCGGTTTGGAGCAGACCTTTTTTTATTGCAATCAGCAGAAAAGTTGGCCTTTTTCCTCCTATCATTTGATAAAATTTCACAAACTCAGTGTTCTGGGAAGCATGAAGGGAATGTTAGTCCAATCGTCCCAAATAATCTGGACAGATTTACAAGTGCTTTGTGCTAGGATTCAGCTCAAGTCTGTGGATACACGTGTTTAACTGCACCACCACCTCTAAAACAGTCTACTCTCTGCTCCCAGAGGGCTCACACCCAGCCTATAGTTTAGTTTAGGCTGGCTCTTGTGGCTTCTGTCTTAGACTTACCAGTAGCCTTTCGGCACCAGGATATACAGGGGTGCAAAACTGAAGATAGTCAAGTCCTGCCTTCACCATATTGTTTCTTCTACAGTGAGTTAATGCAGCAGGAATGCTAGGAAAGCTGTTGTCCAAAGCCCCGTGCTTAAGATGTGATACCTGGAGGAATTCCCCCTGCCTTTTGCTAGCTGGGTAACCTTGCTCTGCTGTTGGGAATATAGAGCAAGCTCCAAAAGTAATACTGACAGACTTCAGAATTATGATACACTGGAGCTGTGGCGTAATTCTTTGTTGAAGAAGTTAGAGGCCTAAAATGTTAAGGCTTATTGTTATTCCGAGTTGATAATCTCTGCCTTGCTTTAATAATTTTTCCTCATGCCTGGATAGCCTGCGAGTTGCACAATAATCACTCACACAGCTTTGTAATCAATGCCCAAAGTAATAGGATTCCGCTGGCCAACGGCAATTAATAAATTTGTGTCTTTTTTAAAACACTGGCAAGTCGGGCCTGAAATACGACTGACTGCCTCTCCTCATTTGCATATTTATTGCAGTGGAAAAATTCTTGCCGAATGATTGATGTTGAGCCTGCCTCTTGAATTCCAAACAGCACATTATTATGAAATGAAAAATGCCGGCCATACAGTTGATTAAAGTTGAAGACAGTGGAATCGGTGTTTTTTAAGATTGTGGGAGAATTAAAGGCATATTTTAATAGATGTTGACAAGAAGTGAACTAACAAAAGCAAAGCAAAGGATTTGCTTGAAAAGATTTAATCAAACGTGTTTCGGGGGGGATTAATTGCTGGGGATGACTAGTGCAAGTGGCTGGCTTGTGGATTTGAATGAGAAGTATTGTTCTCAGGCCAGCATATCGAGTGCCATTGTGACCTGTAGTTTAACTCCTGTCCCGCAGTCGTTTGAAAGGAGTGAAAATTCCCCCTCTTCAGCTGAACGTTGGGATAAATGGGTGTACCTGATAAAGATGCTTTTCATTATGTGCAGCTATTAAAGTAGAAGAGGTTTGATTCCTCTCCTTTTTATCTGAGCGGGGCACTGCCCGTGCTGGGCAGCAGTGACTTGGTGGCTCCCCATGGTAGTGGCGCAAGGAGCTCACGCAATATTTGGCAGCTCAGCTTTGCTGTGCAAACCGTGGTTCAAACACCAGCCGTGTTCCAGTTTCCCTGTGTGAGCACTCCATACAGCCTGTGGAGGTACACAGAAAATTAAAAGCTGGCATGTGATGCTATTCCTGTGATGCCAGAGCCTCAGATTTAATTGGGGGGGGGGGGGGGGAAGTAATTTAATTCCCAGCTTTGGCATGGGCTCTGAATTTCAGCTGTGGCCTGGGTGTGTGGTGTTTCATGCTGGTACATCACAGTAAGGATGCTCCTGTCTCTGCAGACAGTGTGTACACAGTAGCAAGCAGACACTGTTCTGCAGGGGAGCACTGCCACCCATCACACCCCGTTAGGTGCCAGCAACATGCAGCCATGGAGTTAAAAATTTAGCGAGTTTTGCCCCAGTTTTTAGGATCCCCTCCCCGTCTTACCCCAAATCTGCTGGCTGGATGCACCAAGGAGTGTTTTGGGGTGGAGCAGTTTTGGGAATCCCACTGCTTGGCTCTCTGTGAATACCTTTGACAGCCTGGCCTTGAGGGCACAGGCTTTTTTCCATCAATGTAAAATGTCTCCACATGAGGCCGGTCCCTGCTGCTCTGCACCAGCTGCTGCTCTCCACAGCTGCTTGGGAAGATGAAATGAGACCCCATTTTTAGAGGTCAGGAATAAGAGCACAGCTATTTTTCTGTGCAGGAAGCAGCATTTCTACAGCAAGGCAGAACCTTCTCTTGGGTGAGCACAAGAGTTATGTTGCCTGCATGTCCCCAGTGTGGCAGTGCTCGGGCTTCAGTGGCAGTGGAGGCACAGGAGGAAGGGAGAAGGCTGGTGGGGATGGTACCAGGAGCCACCCCACATGTATGTATGCATACAAGGGGATGCCAGCAGCACAGACAGTTTGTCTGTAAGCACTGGCATTGACAAAATTGATTTTTGTGGTTTGAGAGCAGTAGGACAGATTTCATCTCTGGTGGGTCTCCTGACACTTTGATACATGGCAGTGCTATCCCTGAATGGAGCTAAATACTCCAGGGCTACTTTCTGACTGGGTGAAGGGATGTATAAAATGAGAACGTATGAGAGAGTATTAACAGAAAGGCACACTTTGATTTACTGGTACTGGCTCCCAGCTTTCTTGGTGGATTGATACGCTGTCTGGTGGACCTGGAACAACCTTTTCACTCCTGAACACAAAGTGAAGGGGTTCCCATGGACTCTTAAAAGTGACTTTTACAACTTAGTGTCTCGCCACAGACACTCCTGCGGTGTTACTTGCTGGTGATATACAGCCGGGTGCGTAAAGGTGTCAGTTCTGGCAATGATGTCGACCTAAGGTAGAATATTTACCCCAGCACATTATAGTGCAGATTATTCCTTGCCTGCTGACCATGGCCCTGCTACACCCCAGAAGAGCTGGAGAGCTACTCCAGTTGTAATTGACAGGATCAAAGCTGCCTGGGGTGCTTTAGCTGCTGCTGGAGGTTAGGCAACAGGGAGAAAATAAACAGTTTGGGAAGCTCTGGGGACATTCATCTGTGTTGCAGCTGGGAGGATTTTACTGCTGCAAGCCGAGCATTCAGGCTGGGGTAGGGGTGCTTTCCTTTTGCAAGGGATCTTTTAGCTGCAGACACATACAATACATGCATTTTTAAGGGCTTTTGTCTGTCTCTTGGATTTATTTTGGTGCTAACACATGACTCTTACAAGTACAGCAAACCTAATCCATTAATAGGTTTACATAGAGAAGGGTTCAGGACGTGTCTGTAGTGAACTGTGAGTGAGGGAAGGATGAGTCCAACAACTGATCTACAACAAAAATCTTAAAGCATCTTCTCCTTGACATTCCTGTTACTGAGGTCAGGCTGTAATCTATCTGAAGATGGTGACAACTGAGCAATATCACAGTGGTAACATGTGAGAGATTGAGACCTCTGAATGTCTGGGCTGATTTCTGCTTGCAGTGTCTCTGTCTAGCTGATGGAGATTTGCTGCTCACTCTGCCAGCGATCCCTGGCTCCTCTGTTATAAAAAAGAAATAGAGTTGAGTGGTGAGAAGTTCTCTCCGTTCTTTTATGGTAACTACAAAGAAAGAAACAGATTTGGGGGTTAAGCAAAGCAGCTTCACTCGCTGTCTTGCAAGAAAACAGATCCTGAAGCCATGTGCTGCTACCTTTCCCCAAGCATGGCCTGTTTTCCCCTTCCTGTAGTGCCTGCTACAAAGTAGAAGGTAGTGCACCAGAGGCAGGTAAATAGAAATGAATCTGTATGAAGTTCAGCCTAAGTGTTGGACAGAAGTGTGCTGAATGTTTTACCTGTAAGAGCTGAGCTGTGGTTAATGTGTAGCAATGTACAAAGGGAGAGTTTGTTTAGGCCCAAACTCTTGTTTTATTTCAGAGCATGCTGCAGGGAGGCTTGTTGGTCACCACAAAAGAACTGTTTTTAAAGAACAGATGCTGCAGCAGTGTGCACTTAACCCCTCCCACAGTCAGCAGCAACTCTGTGTCCTTGGAGAACATAAGATCATTGGACAGCGACCGTTTTCTCTTCATTTGCATAGGGGGAAATTGTCAAAGCCTCTGGATACACAGCATCAGATCTACATTCAGCATTTGTGTCTGTAAAGAGCCTGGGAAGCAGCTACTCATCCCTGTAAAACTAAGCTTCCCACCATGCATTAATCATTTTGTACACCTCTCCACCAGAGT
This sequence comes from Neopsephotus bourkii, assembly GCF_033783945.1. Taxonomy (NCBI): domain Eukaryota; kingdom Metazoa; phylum Chordata; class Aves; order Psittaciformes; family Psittacidae; genus Neopsephotus; species Neopsephotus bourkii. Next base: position 1,658,821 of record NW_026901640.1, on the reverse strand, counting down.
CTTCACTTTCTTTCTCAGGCTCTCTGAGCCTGCAGTTCTGCTTTTTTGATCAGAATCTCCTCATTAAACTTGCCAGGTCAGTGTTTAAGTTTCCCCCATAGATCAGATCTTGCTACATTTAATTTTACTTACAGTCTCATTTCTTACACTTCCTGCGTGGTGAGCACAGTGGCACAGAAACCAGCCCTGAAGGAGTTTGGCTTTTCTTCTTGCCTTCCTCTTGCTCCCTATAACATGCACATCATATACAAGAAAGGAAAGTCAGAGGTCAGGTTTAGATGGGATGTACACACGCATTTTCCCTTGTGTTGCTTTATACTATTCAGAAGCTGGCATCTGCTGCAGAAATTCACAGAGGGGAGAAATGAGTGAGTCAGCAAGAAAGGTTGTTGTCATATGCGTGTGTCATGAGATACTTCTGCACACAGTACTTGCTTCTTTAGTATGTTAATCCTTCAGGCTCTACAGTTGGAATGTTTGTGGATGAAACATTAGCTCAGTATACTCCCAGTGTGCAGCCAGGCGGATGGTTAGGAGGCAGTCCTGCCTCCTTCCCTCCCTTTTCTTTCCCAGTGTGGTGGTGGTTGACATTAACAGGTATAAATCAGTTTGAAGATAAAAACACCTCTAAGAGAAAAACAGTTAATGGGACAGGCAGTAACTGTGGCAGAAATTCACATTCAAGATGAGAAACTAAGCGCAGCAAACTGAAGTGTTCACCAGTGGGAAATGGTCGCTTGTGTCTCTTCTTCTGCAGGTTGTAAAGCCCTGGAGGCGTTGATGAGAGTATTAGTGGAGCTTCAGGATGAGCTGCTTTATCAATACCCAGGCACGAGGCATCTGGTAGATGGAAAACAATCCAAAACTGAGAGGTAAACACAAAACAAGACAGGGCCTTTTGGAATCTTTTTGGTCTTCAATAAACAGGGCAATGCAGAACCTTCCTGACCATCCCATCCTCCCTCTCTGCTGTTCTGTCAGCTCTCAGTTGCTGCTCTACTCTGAACAAATGTCTGGTTTGTAATCTTGCTGGTAACAGAAAGAGCTAAAACTTGGGTCTTTTGCCATAAATTTCACCACGGTGTGGAAAGAGCATGGGTGGTAGCGAAGGGGCTGTTAAGAATTGACATGTTGCCTTAGAGAGCTGTAGGGTGGTTAATCTGTGTGGTTTTGTTCCAGTGATGATGAAATCCCTAGCAGTAGTGATGAAGAGCAAGTGGATAAGGCTCAGGAGAAGAGGAGGAGCCTCCCCAAGCGAAAGCTGAAGCTGGAGGAGTACCCAGAGTTCATAGCCAAGCGCTATGCTGACTTCAGGACCTATCGGAACAGTGTTCTGCAGAAGTGGCACGAGAAGACAAAGCTGGCATCTGGCAAAGTGGGAAAGGCAAGTGTTTGTTAATGTGTGCTCACATGCTTATTGTTCAGCAGAGATTTGGGGAACAAGCTGATATGGAAATTCAGTACCGTGGATGTTCCAGATTAAGCTGAGAGTTACAGCAGTAAGAATTAAATACACAAGTACGCTCTCTTCCCCAGCCTTACAGGAGTCCAAAAGAAACTCAGCCCTCAGATGTGAAAGCCATAAGCTCTTCTCCTTTGTTTTGAGCAGATGGGCAGAAAACATTTTCAGGGGTGAATGGTTTCCCAAGTTTTGGGAAAAACTCTTGGGTAATGTTGATGTTCTCCCAATAGCCAATCTCATCATAGCCAGTTTTCAGCAGCAAGTAAGCTCTGTGAAAATGCCACTAGTGCTTAGCAGCGAGCTGTTTGTGTTTTATAACAGAACTAGGGACTTTTGTGGCCCTCCTCCTCCATGAAGTGTACACTTTAATACAGTGGGTAATCATTTCACCCGGAGATCCAGGGTCTGCTAACATCTGTGAGTCAGTATTAATCATTGAGAAGTTAATCTGAACCAGAACAGCAAAGGCATTTTGTTAAGCCAGGCGTCAGGTTGCCTCAGGTTGGGAAGGGAGAGAGAGAGAGAACAAATAAAAAATCCTAGCAGAAATCCCTGCAACGAAACCCAGACCCCCTCCTCTTGGAATGCTGTCTGCTTATCCACTGACATGGAAAGATAGAGGAACACTGCTGCCTTGAGGAAAAGCTTTCTGCATTATCTGACACTAGTTAATGTTGTTGCAGGGTTTCGGTGCCTTTGAGCGTTCAATCTTGACTCAGATTGATCATATTATGATGGACAAAGAGAGATTACTACGGCGGACACAGACCAAGCGATCCGTGTATACAGTGCTGGGGAAGCAGGAACAGGAATCTCATCCCATCCCTGAGTCTTTGCCTGAAAATTCGGTAAGGGCTTTTTCTTTCTGTAACTCACCCTGTAGCAGCAGAGAAACTCTGCAAAACAATTAGCTCGAGCCTTTAGCAGGTAATATTCTTGTTTGTATGAGATTTATGGAGGAGATACCTCAGTGTTGATTTCTATAATGTAATGGCTAAGAAGAAGATGTAGACATTTCCATTCCAGTTTTATGGTGTTTGCATTCTCTCCTGTGCCAGTTCTGGACAGGAGAAAACAAGGTTTGGTCTGTGATTATGCTCTTCCTGTGCTCTTTGAAGTGATGATGCTGTCACTAAATCTGCTTTTTCAGGTAGTTGCTACAGAACTGGTTTTAATCTGGAGTTTAGAATCTTTAACCCAGAAAGTCACTTCTGAAGTCACACTGCATATAACCTGCAGAATATATTAGTAGTAAGCCTGTTATTAATTTAGTATTTAAGAATGAATAAATACTCGATTCTGAGAGATCATGCAGAATTACTGCACTTGCAAGATGTATTTTTGCCATTACATTAAAAATATCTGTAGTATTTTGCCAGAAAGACTTTGCACAGTCCTATTTATTTCCCAGTAAAGGTCTCATAAATCTATTTTGGCACTGGCAGCGTTTCTGCTTTGCCTCTAAATGTATTCCTAGTCCTTAACAGCTTGTTATGTTGGGAGGTTTTCTCCATTCCTTCCTGTCTTCAAGTGTGTTTACAAGCTGCTGCACGTGATGTCATCAGGGTTAGGGGCAGAATTACACACACATGAGCTTTCAGTATTTCCTTTGTGCTTCTAGGAAGTCCTCCCCGAGTCAGAGTCCAACAGGCACCTGAAGGACATAGATGAGGAGATATTTGATGATGATGACTTTTATCACCAGGTAGGTGATGGTAAATCTGTGTTGAAATTACGGCTCCAGTTGGCTTTTAATACTTACGGAGCTAATGTGGTTGGTTCTGTGCTCTGCATTTCTCTTACCAGTGAAACTCAGTTACTCTTCTAACACCTGGAATCTCTGTAGATACCTCAGAGGACCTCACTCACAACTTTTGATACAGGGCTGCATGAGCTTAAGGTTGCACTGTGGATGGAAACTTACTGCTGTACTTGAGTGAGTCAGGGCCTCAGGATAAGGTCTATGTTCTTGCTGGTGAATGTGGCTATACCAGAGAAAAATGACTGAAGTCTCTAAAGGTGACTGTTCTCTGTGGGTAGAGTCCTATTATGAAAAACGAGTCTAGTAGATCCTCAAGAGCACCTGAGTTACTCTCAACTCAACCTAAATCATCTACCTACTGAATGAAGAAGCTGCAAGGACTTTTCTTGGTATTGTGCCAGCTTGGATTTAGGCCAGTTACTCTTTTTATTTGCAAAATTCCTAGAAACAAGGAATGTGCACCCAGTGCATGGAGGCTGCAGCTTAGGGAAACCTCGTGTTTGTGCTTCATTTAAGAAATGAGAATGCCGCCTTATGCAATACGCAGATGGCCATATATTGAGGAGTCTGATTTGCTGTAAGTCCTTCCCCTCTGCACAAAAACCAATTTTATTCTGATCATCCACAGAAAGCTTTAACTTCAGGACTAAACAAGTACCATTATTGCATCAGATAGGCTGAATTTTCTGATCTGAATAGCATTAAAGTGGCTAGGAAAGTGTTAGGGCAGTGGAAGAGTGCTGCTGCCACGTGCCTGTGCTCTGATAACTGATTTAACCAGAAGCAGTTGGATAGTTCTAAAATTTCGGGTTTCATGTACAGAGCCAGGACTAAAGGTGAATAAAAGATTTATTAAATTGCTAATTCTTACCTGTGTTTTACAGAAGGGAAATACAGGGAACTCTAATGTTGCTGTTTTTTTCCCTTCCAACAAGGTTTTCAACACATTTCCAACCTTATTGTCCAAGACAAATATTTGCAGTAGATCTCACCTAGTGCAGAATTAGGACCATGTGAATACTTAATGTTTGTGAGGGATGTACTCAAGGCAGCCTGCCTCAGAGCCAGGACTCTATACAGAGCCAGCTCTTCTCCAGGCTGTGTATTTACAATAGGAGCATCTGTGCGGGCACTGCTGTCAATTGAGGAGCATCTCTTGGGCAGGTGAAGGTGCTGGGTTCATCTGTGAAGGCTCTGAGTGCTTGTCTTGTGGTCATCAGTGGTTGAAGAGGCCAGATCTGTAAAGCAGGGAGATAATACTGAGGTGGAATTTGGGGTCCAGGTGGACCCAGAAGCCCAGCTTTGGGGGCCACCATAAGAACACTGAATGAATGAAGTTTTTTTAACAAAACTGTGGTCAAGGAGAAACAACTGCGATTGGCAGCCTGTGGACCTGTGCAGGGGAGGTGCTTATTGGCCATGAAATGTTAAATTTGTACAAGAAAAGCAGCAATAGATGAATGGCCCATCTTCCCTTCTAATAACTTTAACTTCGATGCATCGTGATTTCAGAAATATGAGTAGTCCCAGCTTAGCTTTTCCCCTCACTGGTTAATTGGGGTGCTGGGGTTAATCTAAATTAAAACTTAAACTAATAGAGGTCATTGAGGGAAGAGAATCACCTGAGTAAAACAAATGGGGCTGCCAGGCACAACTGTATCTTGGCCATTTCCCAAGAGGGAAGTGGCAGCAAATTGGAGTTGTTTCAGCATTCGGTAGAGGTGAAGGATGGGTGACACTGGTTTAATGTACGGCACCTCCGGAAGCGTTCCAGATTGCATTCCTTGCTGTACCAACTGCTGCCTCGCGCGCACAGCGACTGGGAGCAGGACCAGCCAACAACATCTGGCAGCACAGCAAGGAATGGGTGCAACCTTCAACACCCCATGGACTCTAAATATGGTGCTTAGGCTGGTGGAGGCTTTAATCACTTACCACTCTTTGGCAGCGGGTTACGACAGCTTATCCGAACCTCGTACATCACGCACAGACATCTGCTGAGCCGCGAGGCAGCCACACATTCATTTTCCTTTCTTGCTTGTTGGGGTTTTTTTATATCCCACCCTCCCTTCTCTTCCACTGTTTTTCTCTCCTCCCATCCCCAATATGCTTCTTGGGAGAGGTGATCTGTAAAGATTACTGCTTCGCTGTGTGCAAGTAATAGTGGGGATGCCAGCCCCTTGCCAGGCAGCGTGCGGCACCTGTGCCGCCGACCTGGTTAATGTCTTCTGTTGAGTGGGATTTGGCAGAGATTGGAGCTGAAGCCGATTCAGTGATAAGGCTAAAGAAGACTGCTGTATAGTTCCTGTCACCTCCCAGTTAAATTTGTTTCATAAAGGGCTTTCCTTTATTTGTCAAGGTGCTAAACTGAAGCTGAACATTGCACTCAGAGAGGGTATAGTGCGTTACGATAGAGCGCTGACAATGCAGTGTGTTTTCTCTCAGATGGGTTGTAACTGGGCAGCACTTTTGTGTGTGTGGATGTCCAAGTATAAAACACTAAAAGGGACCTGGTTCTTCAGGAGTAATCAGTAGCAATGTCTCTAGTTGCTGGAGCTGAGGTTGCTCAGGAGCTCTGACCTCTGGGCATTATGCTCATTGCAGAGTGCGTGTGTACACTTCAGTGGGTGCTTTTTTCCTTGTATTTGCATTTAGATCCAGAGTTTTTTTAGTATGACTTTCATTTTTCTAAGTAACATTTGTTAATGATCAGTTTATTTTGAATACTGCTTAAGGTTTAGCAAACATCCAGATAAAGGAGGACATTGGAAACCAACTCCTGTATATTTCAGTGGGAAATCAAGTAAAACTGAAGGAGAGCTGATGAACGTGCTCAAGTTACCAATAATGGAATAAGCAGCTTCACCATTTTGTTACAGATTATCATAAAAAAATGCTTTAATAAATCTGTTTTTCCTGTGGAAAACCAGTTTTCTTGTCCAGGTCTTGGTATTCAGTGGAGTTCACTGTGTGGGGCTGGTGGAATTCTGTGGCAGTTCAGTTTAACTCTGTTGTGTCTGTCCATCCCATTTTGCCTTTTCTCATCTTCCTCACTTGTTTTATAAGCAGTTATAATTTTTATTGTGGTGGCCCATGGTAAATAGTAATGTGAAGCTGAGCTGAATAATGCAGGGGAGATACTGTCACCGGGGTTGCACTGGCTGGGAATAGTGAAACTGTGTCAGTGGATCCTCATTCCTGCCAGCAGTGAGAGGCTCGACTGCTTCCTTTCCTTCTAAACTCTCCATCATACATGGTTTTAAGGGAAGAAAAAGGCTTTTTATTTTTACAAGTCATGTTTATGTAGAATTCATTAGAGCTGATATTGCAGCATTAAGACTTAAAATTCCAGCCTGCTACCAGAGAGCTGCTGGTCTGACATGCAACAGTGGAGATTTTATTATTAGGTTGAAATACTCCTCTAGTAAAGGAGAGAGTGGAAATTGGTTTATTCCCAACAGGAATTAGGTTAGTGTTCATATGCTAAGCGTTCCACTGGTAGCAGCTCTTCCCAGAACAAATGTTCATCATTGATGGCAGCAGGTACGCCTAAGAATTAGGAAAATACATAATCCCTTTTTTCCTCTGCTCTCCTGCTCCCTCCTCTCCCTAATTTTGGGTACATTGTATGTCACTGCATTCTGTACCAACCCACGGTCACCAGTGTTGTCTGTGATCACCACGACTTCAGCAGCTGAGTTGGAAGCAAGCTGGGGAATGTTCAAGGAAGTGCTGGAGACTTCAGAGGATGGCAGCAGTTTGCCAGGCAGGGTTGCCAGTAGCTCCCAGAGGGTTGTCATACGTTGCAGTGAGCTGGGGTTTGTTCCCAAGGTGTGCATCAGTAGCAAGAAGAGGTTTTTTCCTTTCCTTATCTATACCCTCATTACTTAGGGAAGGAGTTAATCCTGGAGAAAATGTTGTTGAATTGTGGGACTTGCAGCTTTGCTGTTATGAAGTGGCAGTGTGTGTGCCTGCCCACCTCTTGCAGAGTCTGTGACCGGCATGATTTTTATAAGTGAGCAGGAAATCTCACTAACTTCCTTTTTCCTAGCTCAGCATCCCAACTGCCTGCTGTAATTGGAGTAACCACAAGCTTGCAACCCTGAATCTCTTGTTAAAATGCTTCTAGCTCAGTTCGTTTCTCTTCTGAGTTGTATTTGTGTCTAAACCACAGTGTGGCGTTTTAAAACCACCTGAGGGGATAAACTTAAACTCATGTCCCAAGCAAGAGTTGGCCTAAAGCAGTTTCTGGGACACGAACTGGTTTTCTCTTTCAGGTATTTGATAATGCCCTAAACAAGTAATTACTAATGCAGTGAACTATTAGAAGTCGATAATGGTGAGGAATAGAGAGAAGAGTGGCTTTGTGACAAGCTGGTTTACCTTAATTAAACTGGTGAGTGATTAATATGGACAGTTGATCTCGTGGCTTTAATGAGATGCATTTAGAGTTTTGTCTGAAGAAGAGATGTCTTGAACCATCCCACAGGTTAATGGCAATACAATACTCTTATCATAGGCATGTATCTTTAAAATGGCTGGGTAGATGGTTAATAACACGTTTTAACGCTTGATTTGAAACTTCTCTTAATGGGTTATGAGAAAATATGCAAGTCAATGCCTATTCTGTACAAAACTCAACCTCGAGAAAAGGCTTTCTAAAAGGAGATTGTCCAGTGGTTTCATCTCGTATTTTTGGTTTTTACATTATAAATAATGGCAGAAAGTGGTTGAAGGAGATTGAAAGATAATATTTGAGCTGCATCTGAATTTTCTCTGGTGTTGGTAGAAATCCAGTTCGTGTTATGGTCCTGTGGGGTGGGAGCTTGAAGGAGGAGAAGAAACAGCTTGTTTCTACATCTGGGCAGGACATGGTGTAAAATGTGTGCTGGGTGAGTCCTGGGCTATAGCACCTTGTCGTAATTGATGCTGGTTTACCTAATTGTATGGTGTATAAATACGAAAAATAGGAAAAAATGGATGTCTCCAAAGGAGAAACAAACAAACAAAAGTACTGAAATCATACTGCTAAAACACAGCTTTGTCAACTTTGTGTTGAGGAAAGAGGAAAAGCATTTGGGGTTTGCAGTCTTCTTTCTTGGACTCAACAAGTTGTACTTATCTTCTCCCTTGCTCTTTCCTACAGTGATTTTGTTAGAAAAGACCTGCTTTTTAACCTGTTTTAAAAGATGATTTAACAACAGCACATTTCTTCAGTGTGTGACATGTCATGTTGTGGTTCTGTGAAGCAGGGTGAAGGTAATTTGTCTGAGCTTTTGAAGGATCTTAAGGTCCTTTCCAACCCTAACTATTCTATGATTCCGTGTTAGTGGAATGCCATTAGTAGTCCTTGGCACCATAGTAATTGTTTACTGTCTCTAGGAACAAACACACATTCAGCTGGAGTAGTGCTCAGAAGCAATTGAGCAATACTTTGGAGTTCCTCACTAGTAAAGAGAGTAATTTTTAGCCAGGGCATGACAGAGTGTTCTGTTAAAGGTAAGCAGCTGAAGTCTGCCTTTCTCCCATTTTTCTCATTGTTTCACAGTCCACAAGTATAGAATCTTTGTGTGATTCTGCTGCTTTAGCAGGTGACCAAGATGTTAGAAGCCATACGAGTATCTGCTTGTCTGTTGTTTTCCACAGTTGCTTTAACCTGAGCATTGTCAGACCCTTGTTTGATATGATTATCAGCACAGAGAGCCTGATGGGCCTAGTTTTGACTCCTCTGTCGTGCAGCTCAGCTCTTCTCATACCTGAGCTGACGAGTTTAAAGGCAGCAGTGCCACTTGCAAGGCAGAGCAGGTACCTTTGATGCACTGTAGCAGGAATGACCTGTACCTTTCCTGGCTTTTCTGAAGGTCTGAATAACATCAAAGTGTTCCTTTTGTTCTGATTGTATTCCTAAGCTTTGTAAACTCGACTGTTTCCTGTGATAATACTGTAGATGAACTTTTGTGAGGTTTTAATCTGAATTGATCTGTAAGGTCTAAGAAGAGGGAGTCTTTTGTCACCAGGCTTATTTCAGCTATATTTAGCTCTTTGTCTCAACTGGAAATTCTTAGGGGTCTGCAAATCAGAAAGGTCAGCAACTGTAGTATTAGAAACACTGATAGATAGTGCATGAAAATGAGACCTAACCTCTAAGATGAAAATTGACCTCTAAAATGAGAAATGAATCTCTATTACCCTTGAACAACACCCTGATGGCATTTCTAAATCCCTCTAATTTTGTACAATGTACTTTGTGTGCATCTCTTTAACCAGCACAGACAGGAGTCCTTTTAAGGTGAAGTCTTTAGAAATGCACCCGTCATGGGCTCCAGTGTCAATTTAACAACGCCTTTGGTGTCAGCAGAGGTGGGTGGGCACTAACCACTGCTGGAGCTCTCACCTTTGGACATGGTTTGTGGGAGCACTGCCTTGCTCTCTGCTAGTGGTGCAGATTTAAAGCTCTCTCACATGCTCAGGACACAGGAGACAGTCAGTTCCCATCTGCTCCCGGCCCTCCTTATACATGGCTTGTGGTCCTTGACAAACCACACAATCTCTGTGTGCTTTCCTCTGCTCATGTGGTTGGTAGTCCCTGGTTTTGGAGTCTGGTTGGGTTGGGTTTAACAGCAAAGCTTTGTTGAGGTCAGAAATGCATGTGCAGGAGTGCTCTTGTCATCGGCGCTTCATTCCAAAGACACATCAACTCATATTAACAACTTTCTTTTGCTTACCATTGTCCACTGTGCACATAGTTTGTCCTCCTGCTTCCAGCTTTTGGTAGGAGCAGCTTGGGGTTGAGTTGCAGGCTGCTGGATGTGCTTGCACTTCATTCCAGTAGGCAGTTCTGTTTGCTTACATGGGAGACTGAGCTTAAGGCTTTTGAAGTTCAGGGAAGATGTGAAGAGGTGAAGGGGAGAAAGCAAAAAAGGATATGTTTCAAATCAAAGCCTTTTGATGCTGAAATTGCCTAACTCAAACTCTTGTCTTCACACATCAGGGCTTAATGCTGATAATGATTTACTTACACTTCCTAGTTAATAATTAGACATTGGGAGACACCATATATCACTCCTAATGGAATATATGGGGTCTGATGAGAGTTTTCCGTTTTGACTAATAAATTTTAACCAGAATCGCCAAGCTTAATGAAATATTACCACTTCGGAAGGGTTTTAAGTCTTGTGCTGTGAAAACAGTGTTGCTTTATTCAGTAAATGAATTTATCATTCCCTCTGTATCCTGAGCCCGAGCTGGCTCTGGAGCATGGGCTGAATGCAAGACTCCGAACTAGAAAGTGGAAAAACTAATCAAATCCTTAAAGACCAAAGGCAGCGAGGCAGGTCTAGACTGACTTTTTCAGTGGTAGCCTCTGGCTACATCCACTTCTATGTTAGTAACCATTGTTAGCATGATTTATAACTTTAGCTTTAAGACATACGCTATTTAGATGTAATAAGATGCTTCGCAGCTTTTATTTCTGCTTCCTAATTTCCCTCTTGTTCCTGCTCTGTTTCATTTACCCCCATCCTCTTTGTCTCCCTCTGCTCTCCCCAGCAGCATCCCCAGTCCTGCAGTTGATGCTGTGCTGAAGGAGCACTTCACTGTCAGCACCAAGGTCAACCAAACTGCCTCAGCTAATGGCTGATGGGCTGGTGGCCTGGTTAGGGCAGAGAAGACCACTGTGTGCAGGGCTGTCTCCTACTGCTGCACAAAGCTTTTCCCTTCTAATTCTGTGCATGGAGAAGAGGATATGCCCCCCAGCAAATAGGGATCCCTGCTAAGCAGGGCACAGGTCAGCTCCATGTCCTTCCGCTCCATCATGGGAAACACTGCCATGCCAAAAGGAGAATGATTCTGTTCAACAGGATGCTGCCCCCTTCCCAGGCACAGCACGAGCAACCCGCCCTGAAGATGCATCTTGTTCTGAGCAGTGTGACCATAGCTGTGAAATCATGGCAGCGCTCCTTAGCCTACCCAGCTCTGGGTTTGGTGGGTCCAAGTCCTGCTGAAAATGCCTTGCTGCTTCATTCTCTAAGAGCATAGGATGTCTGTGCACTGTCTTCTTATGCCTTAGTCTCTGCTGTTACTGCTCAGTGGGTTTTGCTGTGCATTGTGCCAAGGAAGCAAGGTAACAGGGGACAGTAAACACACTCTATTGCTGGTACAGGAAGAAACCACTAAACCCCTGCTGCACCATTTCTTGCTGCTGTTAAAACCCTCCCTCCCACCTTGCTTTTGACAGAATATTGACTAGGAACCAAGATCCCATTTCTGCTTAGCCTTAAGGGCAGCTGTTTACAGAGTGGCGGTGTTACACAGGTTTACTGTGTCGTATGTCTGTGTAACACTGGATTTGGATCTTGTATTTAGCTGCCAGGAGTGACTGTGATGAAGTGGGAGAGATAAACTGATAGATTGTGTGCCAGAAAGATGTTGGGAATCAGTCAGATAAACAGGGCAGAGAAGTAGCTTGCTGTTTTCTAGTGATAATAAACCAGTGGCCTCTCTTCCTGGGATGTTTAAAAGTAATTGCTGCAGTCAGAATCTCAAAAAATAAGCAGCTAGAAACAGAGTCATAGCAGGTTTTTAGTTATGATTGAATCCCTTTTTTTTGGTAATAGAATGTGTGTCATGAAGAACAGGAAAGATGTGGACTGGTGTAATAAATACAGTCTCCTAAAATGATACCCATCTACCTTTATGGCAGTTTTCTTCTGGGGGGTGCAGACCTTTCCTCTTCTTTACTTCAGTAGTACTTAAGTGATCAGAAACCACAGGAATCAGTGAGTTTCTCATGCAGCAATGAGCCTGGGACAGCTTTTGGCCTCAGCTGTGCTCAGTGGAGCAGCATAGGGTGGAGGAAAAGCACTTTTCCTCCGTTCTTCTCTAGCATTTATGTGTAATTGCCTGGACTGTGGTTTGCAGGAGGGTCTGGTTTGGGTTCTGAGCTGCGGCAGTAACTTCCATAGTCGGTGAAATGTCAGCCTCAATAAAGCAGTCTGTGCCTCTTGGTTTTGGAAGGTTTATTTCTGTTCTCTGTGTTAATATGCTGCCTGATACTCAAGGCACAGCACGTACAATTTACAGTGAGTGGTGATAAACATACAGCACCGGTCAAGTATCCAAAAAGACTGTTCACAATATTCTTTGGCTGCAGGAAGCAAAAAATACAAACCCCAACCCTCAGGACATGAAAGAAATAGAAGAGTCTGCTTGAGTGTTCCTGCTCTAGCTGTAAAAGTTATTTTGCTGTGCTGTTCCTTGGAGCGAGCATTACTGCCCAGAAATGCTTGACTTCTGTCTGGTGAAGTGTTTCACTTTCCCCCTGCCCTCCCCATTCAAAGTGTGGGGCAGAGGTCTTGCTGCAGATCTGCCTGCCTTGTATCTCTTGCCCATGAGAGTTGTATACACAACAGATTGTGAACTTTTAGGTCTGTTTAATCCTTCCAAAGCCCAAGGAACAGCACCAGCCTTGAAAACACAAGCTGAGGCTCAGCTGCTCACATCCCTCCAAGCTTGTCACACATTTGCCCTCTGTGGGATTGTGCATTTTGCTCTGGTCTCCTGGGACTAGCAGTTACCCAACGGCTGGACCATCTGACAGCCCATGGGGAAGCTTTGCAGTGACCCCCAGGGACTCCACTCTATACTACTCCTATATCCATTTGAAATTATATGCAGAAACTCTTTGTAGTGGCCTTTGGTGTTATGCTCCAGTCATATATGCTGTGGGGACCTTTTTGGGTGAGGGTGATGATCTACAGTAACCTAAACTTTTAGTATCGCCATCAGCTTTTTCATGCAGAGGAAACGTTTCAAGAAGTGAGGCATCCAGGTCTTTGAGAAACCTGTGAGCCTGTGTGCATTAACATGTCTTTTCTGTGCTTTTCAATGGGATTGTTGTCTTTCTTCTAGCTCCTTCGAGAATTCATAGAACGGAAAACCACTTCACTGGACCCCAATGACCAGGTGGCGATGGGCAGGTAAGTAGCAAGTTGTCTGTAACATCAGTAGCTTCACCCCAGCACTGCATTCCAGTCCAGAACTAATGTGGGTTTCTAGTCCCATTCATTGTAGAGGGTCACATTTGGAATGACTGCAGAAAGCATCATCTGGGGGTAAGAAACTGCATAACAAATAATTAAACTAGTATGACATCAGTTGGGAAAGTCATCCTCTGTAACATATATGGATCACAGTGACTCCAAGTTTGCCAGACTTTGAGCTGTGCCCTGGTTTCTCTGTGATCCCCTGAAGATAATTCCAGTTGTGAAAGGCTTGTTCCAGACATTGGGTGTTTCTGTCTCTCAGTGGTTCATGCAGTATAAATGGGATCCATAGAAGGGTGTCTTAACCCACCCTAGTGAGGGGGAGCTAGACAAAGCGACTGCCTGCTGCTGAAATTGGGCCTGTTCTCATTACAAGCTCTCACTTGTCATTGTTTTAGAGGAGCAAACCTTCTGTCATGAGCTCAGTTAAAGCAGTTCCTGTCTCTGCTCTCTCCCTGCTGTAAGATACTATCTAGTTAAACCAATATCAAGGAGTGTTTCCTGGATGCAGAATTAAATACAATTCCATGCAGGGAAACTATTTCTGTTAAATTCTTTAGTTAGAAAAGAATCTTCCAAATACCTCTTAATGAACAGGGTACGTTTAAATAGCCATGGGCTTTAATTTAAAGTAGTAGAAAAGCAGAGGAAGGCTGGAGTAGGGCTCTCCACTGCAAAAGTGCTATGGGGTATATGTATGGGGAGGGGAAGAAAATGCATTAGGAAATTTTGTGATGGTGAAATAACTTTTATCCTTGTAAAATATTACCCAAATTTCAGTGCAATGTGTCAAATTTATTTTGTGTATGTCTGGAATATTATGGAAAGCTCTTCACTATAATTTAACATGATATAGACAAAATTACATTTAAGTGGTGATTACATTGTACATTTATCTGACTTTACAATAAAATAGATTACAGTAATTAAGATTATATTAAGATTGCAGTAATTGGATTTTGCTAGATTTTTTCCCCTGATGTCGAGTTTTCATTGTATAAATCAGGTAAAATGATGCTCATTCCTGTGAAGAAATATTTATAACTGGTAGAAGTTTGTCCCTTCTGAAAACTTCTTTGGTTTAATGAAGTTCTGTCTGAGAAGTTGGGCTTCCCCTTCTCAATATAGGCTGGGATCAGACAGCACTTTCTCAGAGTGTTATTGCCTTTTTTTGGCACGTTGTTTATATGCCCTGTCTGTGGAGTGAAGCAGCTTCACAGGCATTTGGAGTTTCACACTTGTTTTCCTGAGGTTCTGATCTCTTTCACTTGTGTAAATGCAATAGGCAGCTGAGCTGGGAAGAATGCTCATTCTCCTGGTGGCTCTTCAGTTGTGTAAGTGTGCTTTTGCATTCCACAGGCAGTGGCTGGCCATCCAGAAGTTACGAAGCAAAATAAAGAAGAAAGTGGACAGAAAAGCCAGTAAAGGGAGGAGAATCAGGTGGGTGCCAGCTTTTGCAAGCAAACAGTTATGATTTTGCCAAATAAAGTCTTGACTGCACTGGGTTGGCTCTAGGGTGCATTGAGAGGCTTCCTCATGCCTATTAGGGCAAGATGTCATGCTCTGGGATATCCACTGGGGCATCTTAATGTTCTTTGAGCCTAGAATAAGGGCTTGGTTGGATGCAGCTTGTGAGCATTGCCCAGATTAGTCCTGGCAAGAGTGTTAAGTGGTCTCAGAAAACACTGGATAGAAGTGTTTTCATCTGGGGCCATAATTCCCAGTGAAAGCCAATAAACGCCTCTTGTGCAATATATATTTAGCTGATTGAACTGTGGGTAGCAGCTCTAGGGGAAGATGTATAGAAACACCTCAGTGAGTAGATGCCTGTTTTCCACTGACTGTCAGCTGGAATTTGGGGACTAATTTCTCTTTAATGTCTAAGTCACATCACAGCTTTCTTTAGCTTCAGCTTATTTCACATCCTGACTCCTGGATCACTCATTTGGGTCGAATTCTCCCCTTATGTTTCCAGTGGAAGACTCTTTCATGTGATAGGGTGGGAAGGGAAGCAGTCTGGAGAGGATAGGTTGGGCTTTTTTCCCATCTTTGCAGAGCAGATGCATGAGTCTCCCTGAGTTTAGCATGACTGCATGATTTGTGGTGGAGGAGGTGTCTATGGCAGGGAGGCAGCAGAAAAGCTGCATCGCTTCCTGCAAAACCCGCAACATTAACCATCCTTTTGTGAGTAAACTATAAATCCTGAGTTTAGATGGCATCTGATAGAAAGTCAGTGGAGTCAGTCTGGGTCAGGCCTGGCATAGCAATTTTTAAGATAGATGTCATAAGATAATTTATTGAAAGAGGGAAGAGCTACTTTGTTGGCCTGAAAAGCCTATAATTATTGACTATCAATATTCTTTTCTGTCAGTATCACGCATAATTGGATATATTCATGATTCAGTCAAAACTACTGACAACATCACACAACTGAGTCAGACTCGTAAACCTCCAGGAATAATGGGGAAGTCTCTCATTGTGTGCAATCTGTGTGCTTCAGCATTCCTGAGAGATGGCCCTCTGGCCAAGTCAATTGCCTCTTAGATCTTAGGGGCCTTTTTTTTTTTTCTTCTTTAAATAAAAGTTACACTGACCCTGCAGGGAAAATATCAATAACAGAAAAAAGTGCCATTGTCTGTGTTTAGGATTAACATGCAGTTAAGCTCCAGCATCTCTTCAGTATGGTTCACTAAAGCCTAAAGTAGGTTCTTCCACTGAGAGACTCCGTGTCACCCCAGGCAGATCACTTATCCTCTATTCTTCCTTTTCCTTCACCAAAACTGGAGCAGCAGTGCTTAGATTTGGTTTCATGAACGGCTTGGAGATCCTGGAGAGCAAAGTATTAATACTAAGTTTCCTCTGTCTCCATAATGCTTCCTTTTTGTTTCTTCCTTCATAATTCTTCCTTTCTGTTTAGAAGTCCTTTAGCAAACCTTCAACATTAGAGCATGTTTGGATGAGATGTGCTAATTTATTAGGGTCTGAGGATCTTCAGATACTTTGAAAAGCAGCTGGTGTTCCACTTGCCACGAGCACCTGCCCCTCCATGGACAGGGAAACTGGGGTGCTAAGAGGGGAAGGGAGCTCATCTAAAAACTCCAGTTGAGCTTAGGAAACCTAGTGCCTGGAACTCTGCTGTCCTTCACTAGGACTTGCCTTTTCTTGCAGTAGACATGGAGGAGTGATGTGTGCACCCTATTTTTCATGTCAGTGATTCCTGATCCTGTGCTGCTGCAGCATGGGATGTCTTCCTTTGAATGAAATTAAATAGTTCAGAGCTGCTTGACTGGGGTTTGTAAAGTGCTTGTTTAAAGAAACGTGCCATTAATGAGTTCTGGGCAGACAAACTCATGTCAGAGAATTCATCTGAGCTGCCAGGCCCCTTTGCCACTCTGCTGTCCCTGTATAAGCATTGATCTCTATGAACCCATCATACGATAATGTCTCATAAGCAAACTATTTGATAGTCCAGCCTGTTGACCTGGGGTTTGTTTCAGAACTGGCCCTACACAGCTATGTCTGTCCCCTGACTCCATCATCACAGTCAGACCAGGGCAGTTCCCTCCATTAACAGTGACAAAGACTTGATTGTGCAGAGAAGCCCTTGTGTAAGGGTGAGTGTGTGCTGTGCCTGAAGAGCCATTCTGAAATAGTCTGGTGAGCTAAAAATCCCCTTGAGGGAATGTTCCTGCATAAGCAAACAGAAGGGAGTGCAGAGGTGGCAGAGTGGAAAGGTGATTCTGGGCAAATGCTTGTGAATCCTTTTGCCTGCTATTTGTCAAGCTCTAAAAATAGCAGCAGCTTGGATAAAACATTTCAGACCTGGGTGGGCAGTATTGTAGTGTACACCAAAAGCCACTGCTTTGGAATCCCCTGCCTGTACACGCCAGGGCTTCAAGCCACCTTTTTATTCCGAGTTTTTCAGTCCTCTGTTAAATTTTATGCCAAGTCCTTGACTATAAGTCATGAAATCCACTGCAGGTTCCTTTCCTAGCCCAGTGCTGGGAGCAGGAAGGGGAGCCAGTACCTGAAGGTGCATTACAGCTTGCAGAAATGGTTTGGTGAATCAGATGCAGCACTGTCTCACATCTCTTCTTTGTGCAGGTCTTTCTCCTTTGCTTCTTTTTACATGCTCCATTTATAAGTTATTCAGGGTAAGACTTCCCAGCCATGGGTATGGCTCACAGAGTGGGCTTTTGATATCCTTTAAGGCCCTAGATACCACAGAGCAAGGAAGAAAGTGATAGCAGATGGATGCTCAAGAAGATCTGATGCTCTAATGCTTCTGCTGCCTGCAGTGGGCTCTTTGGGCACAAACTGCAGAAGGTGATTAAGATGCCAGCTGAAGGGAAGGCTGAAAACAAGTTCTTGTTTCTTTGTCTCTTGAGTTTTCAGGGTTGTCTGTTCTGGGAGCCTGATTAGGTACTTGCACACAATTAATGGATGCTGTCTGTCCTCTTTCTAGCTGTGATAAAAAGGGATTTGTTTGCCATTCAGTTCATTGTATCACCTGATTGTTCTTGTGTCCATGTTAGAAGACAGGAAGAGAAGGAAAAGGAGGGGGAATTGCCAGTTACAACTACAGACTCATTAGATACCAGTCACTGGGAAAGCCAGTGCTTTGCATCTCAGGGGCTGGTATGCTTCTACTCAAGCAGCAACATTTCATTAATAGTTACTAATGTGCTGTCTGCTTATTTCCTGCACTATTCAGGTATCATGTCCATAGCAAGCTGGTGAGCTTCATGGCACCTATTGACCACTGTACAATGAATGATGATGCCAGGTGAGTAATAGATTAATTATGTTTCTCAAATGGCTTCATGACAGCATGATATTGACCTGTTCTTCAGTCTGTCGCCCCCTCCATTTCTTCTTATCAGTTAACCATTTGTCACTGGCATCATAGCCTGGGTGTCTTGGTCACATCTGCCCAGGCGTTCTGGCTGAGCTTTCACTCTGTAATTACTGTGACACCAAACAAGAACTTTCCATAAATCTCAGTAGCTACGTTTTGATTCCTGGTTCAGAACTCCTCTGATTTTGTAATCTCATTTTGGGGAATTACTTTGGAAATAGACAACTAGGTTATATGATCTCTTCAGGTATAACCAAAAGTTACAGAGAGCTTGTCTTCTAACAGAAACAGCAACTGCTTTAGATGTGTTTAGTTTGCTTTTCCTTAGAGCAGTTATTGACTGAAATAGTTCAGTCAAGAAACACTCAAGACCTAAATGTTGCTTTTGTTTGTGTCTATTTAAAGAGCAAGGAATTCTGTTGGAAGACTACACTGTTTTAATGTGCTCATTAGTAAAGCAAATATCAATGAAATTTTGTGCATGGTTACTAGGTAGCTTTTCTCCATCTACACCCATTTTTCTTTGGTATTACATTTTTAAACTGAAGCTGGAAATGCCAAGCATTTTGTGGGAAGGAGGTGGGATAATTTTTCCAGTGAATGGATGTAGAAAGCTTGAGAAACATCTTTCCCCTGGGTTGCAGAACATGCTTGTGCTTTGTGAGAGAGAGAGAGATGTCATCTGTCTGTTTGTGAAATGACAACCACATACCTGCTGGTTTTAGGCTGTTGCCTTTTGGGGTATTGCACAGGCTTCTGGATGAGAGCTCTCCAGTAAGCTGGCACTAAGATGTTTTATAGTTATAATATGACCTGTGCTGTTTCATCATGAATCTTTCTCATAGTTCTTTACTCTTTACTTATTTTTTTCAAGTGAGAAAACTGCTCTGATTCCTGAATAGTGTCTAAATCCTCTTGCCATGAAAATAAATGTGGTGCATATATGGGGTGAAAGCTGTGCCTCCAGCCATTTAAAGTGGTCAGTTTTTCCACTCCCTTACCTGGATTATAGGAAGAGAGGGACAGAAGTGGCTTGAGCACTGTGAGATTAGATAACACTGTGTACACTGTATATCACACTGTCCTGCAGGTTAAGCAGGTAGCTCCATCCCCAGAAGGAAGGCACACTTAGCTTGTAATGACATGTACACAGGGGGGGAGGAAGGTGAAAAAACCCCAGTGAGACTGATCCTAATAATGTAGTAGTTACACCACGTTTGCTGTCCCCAGAGGTGACATTGCCTCCTCCTTCACAGTCCACTGCATTCACTTGTGTTCCAAAAGTTGCATAGAAAATGCATTCTGTAAGCCAGAATCCTCCAGCAAACGTGAAGCGCATCGAAGCAGCTGGGACGGTGGAGTTGTTGTGCACAGCAGCCTCCTTGGGCCTCAGTTACACTTCATCTGCCTGCCATCTTCATAACCCTTATCTTAACTCCTCTCAGGAGGCACCTTGAGTCCACCACGAACCGCACGAAGCCTGCCTGACCCTCAGAAGCTATTACAGCTAATAGGATGCCATCTACGTTCTGCTGTGTCGACACAGTTATCATTGTGGTAGGGACAGAGTGGTTGACATTTGGTTTACTGAAAATGTCTCCTGGGGGTTCTCTCCACGTCGAGCGGGTTATTACAGCGCTTGCATGCTTTACAGAGTCTTCGGTGGCAGCAGCTGCTGCTGCTTATTGTCTGACTGCAGGAACTTAGTTCTTACATTAAGTTTATTAGTCACTTTGGAGGCCCGCCATACTTCCTCCTAATGGCATTTCAGTCACTCATCTCCTGATGCTGGTTTATCCAGCTGCAGTGAGACTGTCAGTTGATGTGTTCTCACACCAGCCAGTGTGCCTGAGGGTCACATCCTGTGGGCAGCTGTGTCCCCTTCTGCCAAGATCAGGTTTTCAAGCAAACCCTGGACCCGCAAGGGGCAACGCTGGAATCAAGCGGGCAGGTTCTGTTTCTAGTTCTGCCAGTGGCTTTGTGGATGACCTTGAGCAGGTTGTTCTGTGTTTCTGGGGCTCTGATTCCTCTTCTGTGCAGCAGAGCTCTGCTGTTGAGAAGCGCCTGTCAAAAACAGTTGTTTAGTAATAGTAGTATTTCATTTTTTAACCTGTATAGGAAAGCTTTAGTTCTAGATACACAAATAGAAGCCTAAGCTTCCCTCACTGTGTGCCCAAATGCCTGCTGCTTACCTGTAACACAAAGAACATGCCTTACCTTTGCTATTGCAGGCATTACAGTCTTCCTTACACAGTTTCTCTGCAGCTTCCTCCTTACATGATGTGCTTTAGCATGTTTAGTACTAATGTTGAGCTTAAATTTCCCTCTGTTGTAATTTAGGTCTGGTAGGAACAGATTCTTGCCTCTTTGCAGCCGCACTTCCACATTTGGGCATTCATGCTCTGCACAAGGAAAACCTAGGTGCTACTTAACTTTAGCTTTCTTCCTTTCCTCCCTGCTTTACACCATTTGTGTTTGCATCCAGACATGAAGCATACTCAAACTCCTGGAGTGGCCAGTGTCTGAAATGAAGCCTCTGTAGGTGTTTGGTTCAACTATCCCAAAATGAAGACACTTGCAGCTATCAGTCATTTTTTAAATCACAGCCACTCTCTAGGGGTCACTTCACATCTCTGTTTAAAATGCCTCTGCACTTGCCATGGGCCATAATACCTCTGTAGCAGCACACAATATATAGACAAGGCAAGAAGAATTCAACATCTGCTTTAAAGTGCAGGTGAATTAAAAAGAAAGGACCAGGCCTGTATGCGTGAGAGGGAAGCATTAATGAGAACAGCTTCCTTTGTGAGAGAAAAAGATAATTTTATTGTTTGCAAGTGTGAATTACTAGATTGAAAATGCAGGTGTACACTTCACAGGATGTGATCATGCTCTGAGCCATTTCCTTTCTTTTTCTAGTCAGGCACTGTAAAGGCACGACCCCAAAACACATACACATCTGAACAACGGGGTTTTCTGTTGTGGTGTGAGAAGTTTTAGTGTGTCAGTGAGCTACATACAGAGAAGGGCTGTAGAAACAGAGCTGGCAAAACATTCCCTTTGAATGAAGGGAGATTCCTGGGAAGTGCCAGTAAATGCCAATGCAGATGCGGGTGGGCAGAAGCTGTGGGGCTAGCAAAGAGCGGTGTCATTCTGGTTCTTCCTTGGCTGTGCCAAGTCCTCACACCTCCTGATGAGCACACAAGTCCTTTGTCACTGGGGCAAAAGCAGAAGGGTGTTGTCTTGCTTTGCTTGCTGCATGTGGGATACCCAGGATCATTTCACAGTGCTGCTGGCTGGAGAAACAAAGAGCAGATATGTGTGAGGAGAAGCAGCCTGAGCACGGCATGGAGAAGAGGATGAGCAGTCACTCCAGAATTGTTTCACAGCCTGAATTTGAGAAGGGAAATGTCCACGCACAATAACTGCCTTTGTCAACATCACTGCCACGTTCTTTCTTATTCTTGCTGCTGGTTGGAATAATAGCATTCATGCAGGCAATTAATCTTCCACTTGCCAGTTTTTCATGCACCCTACACATGGGCATGGCTGTTTAACCTTGTGCTCACATATATTATGTTGTAATGTGTGGGACACTGGTGGCCTCGAGCCCTCCTCTGTTTTAACCCCTCTTTGGTAGTATTTTAAAACATGCACTGGGAAGTGATTTTTATGGTTATCTCAGGGTATGTGTTTGTAGAATTAAATACAGTTGTTGTGCTCTTGGGCCAAGGTTTTTGTAATTGGGCCAAGATCATCACTGTGTAAATGGAGCTACCCTAAGACAAGGAACCTGGAGGCAAAGGCTTGAGTGTAAGTGCACTGTGGTGATTGTCCAGAGGGGGCTGGTGTCTTGGGCAGGAGTTACCCAGGATTAGAACAGGGTTGATCTCTCTTTGGTGGTGATTTCACCTGAGTTTGAGGGTGGCTTCCCTTGAAATCCTTTTTTCCCATCTTCATGACCTGTGATACTTCACTGATCCCATTGCTCCAGGGGGTCTGGTGTAATCTTTAACACAATCATCCTTCAGTATCACCATGTATAGCAGAGTTGGGAAGATTCCAGCCTTTTCTGGTTTATGCTTTGGGAAATGAGGCACAGATCAGTCACAGCCTGTATCTCCAAAGGTATTTGGGTCCAGAAATCCATGAGTCAAGAGCCTCAGTGACTTGCCAAAGGTGACACAGCAGGTCTGGGCTAGAGCTGTAGTTAAACCAGATCTTGTGAGCCTTCAGCTGGCCAAGCTTGGAACAGCCTCATGTTTTCAGAGGCCCAGATATCTGCATTCACAGCTCCTGTGCTGGGTAGTTGTATTTCTTTGTGGGCAAGCTGAGGGTAGAGATTCCCACTGAAGGAACACATAGAGAATCTTTTCAGCACACGTAGAGGTGCTGTATCTGCAGGAGTGCACCCTGTGAACAGCCTGGTTGTGGCAAGGTCAGGTAAAGTGTCTCTTCCTGGGATGAGCTGTGGGGGGGTTTTGGTTTTGTTCTGCTTCTCTGTCAGCTTTGATACATAGATCCTCAGATCTCTGCACTGTACCTGTGTGTGAAACAGAGACTGAACACAGACACTTTAAAAGGTGCAATATCAAATCACTGCTAAGTCAGGTGAGCATCGTTATTTCACCTCTGGAGGACAGTTACTTGCAGGAGAGACACCCTTTAAGGACACAGATGTTTGGTCCAAACACCTTTATCTCCCACGAGGACTCGGGTTATTCTGACAGGTAAAACAAGATTGTGCAAATACACAAGTGATCTAATCAGCTGAAACAACAGCAATATTTTAACTGGCGCTACCTTTTAACAGCATCATTAAGGGCTCTCATTACTCTTTTATTAGAGGCTCACTCTATTTCTTATCAGATTACAGAATGAACATAACTCATGGCACTGATTTGATCTCTTGTTAAAGAGGATTACAGCTTTGCATTAACTTGGATTGACACGGTTTATAATTTGCTGTTGATACACATGCTGGCGGTGTCACATGTTTGACCCCCTCCCCACAGCACCGCCGAGGAAAAGGACACCCATACATCATCATTAAAGATGGCACCAGTGCAGGAATGGGAGGGAAAAGGAGGCTTTTCTGCAGTAAAGTCAGGCAGGACAAAAGAGACGTGTTCTCAAGTGCAAGCTGGAATTCAGGACAGGATTTATAACTGGGTGAAGAGGGGGGAGAATATATCAAGCTTTTAGTGAGGTTGCTTTTTGCCTCAGCAAATGGGCCTTCATTATGGAGGAGGACTTTGCATCTCTTATGAGCCAGATTAGGGGGAAGAAGTTGGCTATAATGGGACTGCGTCAGACCATGCATTTCTACCACAATGTGAAGCCCTTCCAGGAGCTGGGGAAATCTCCCCTGCTCTTCCCAGACCTCTCCACACTGGGATTGTCACCAGTTCATGAACTGGTCCCTGCCCTCAAGGCAGCACTGGTCATACACCACGAGCTGATGGTGTAGCTTGGCCAGGTAGCCTGTGTGCCTGTGGTGGCACTTCCCTTACTGTCCCTGGTTTGTGGGAGCCCCAGGCAACTGGGGCTTCAAGACAGGGCTGTGTGCCAGTGTTGTGGCTCCCTTCTTCCAGCTCCCATGTACTGCCCATGCCTTGTCTCTCCACACCTGCTGTAGCAGGCTTTGTGTTTCAGGAATCAGTGCCTGAAATCCCACAGCCAAGTGCAAGGACTTAAACCCCTGAATCCACAGGGGCCATCCCATTGGCCTCAGGTCACACTTGATAGAAGAGCATCAAGCCACTCTTGTTCTTGCACGAGCAGGCCAGTGCCTGCTGGGAAGCTGAGTTAAGACACAGATTATCCAGCTGCCAGCAAGGTTTGGATTAGAGCATTTCCCTTGGATTCAGGCAGGATGTTGTGTATTTTCCCCATCAGCATTCTCGCTCTTGGACTTAGTGCAGTTGCTTTGTCACAGTGTCTCTTTCTGCAAGCAGAGGGGGGTACGTAGTAGGAAATCCTGGTATTAAAAGATTAGTTTACTTATATGACATAAGAGTTTAATATAAAAAAAAAATAAAAGGAAAGGTTGGTGAGATACCAGCCTTGAACTTAGCTCACTTTGTACTTTGGGTATTAAAACACCATGAGACTAGATTAATGGAGGAATTTGGGCTCTGGGATTGTCAATCTAGTGCATTCACCACGACAGAAGTCCCTGAAAGGAAACCAAGCTCTCATTTCTGGAACAACTAAACCAGCAGCTTCTGGGACCGTGTTGGTGAAGAAGAGTTATTCTAAGTTTCTGTAGACCCAGCCTGGATCATGGGTTACCCTGCTTTGTATTGGCTTTGTTTTGGGAAAGAAAGGGAGTAGTGCTAACGTGGAGGGCCATTTCTGAGTGTGCAGTGCTCTGAGCTTTGAGGGGAAGCTGTTATTCCTGGCATGAGGGTGAGCTTCCTGCCTGGGCACTGTGGCCTCTGGAAGAGCCCCCTGGAATGGCCGGGACCCCCTTGAGGGATGTGTGGGCTCTCTTAGGGAGGTGACGTGTAGCCTGCTGCACAGCCTGAGTTCACTCAGGGACAGTGCATGGGGAGACGCAGCCTTAGACCTGAGCTCTGCTGGGAACCAAGAAAAACCCACTGTTGTCCTGTGAAACTCAACCTGCTTGGCTTGACTGTAGGTCCTGAGGCACCATGGCCTCGGTATCATTCTGCCCTTTGTGTATCACTGTTTGGTGGATTTTACCCCCCTAACCTTTGGCTTTGCCTTAGGAGTCAGCTCATGTAGATGCAGTTAAGGATCCCATATCGCTTTTAGCCACAGTTGTTAGAAAGGCTGGCATTTGAATGAGGAGCTGTTGTATGTTTTGAGGCTGCAGTAGTGAAGTGGGGTATGTGACCCTGGCTAATGCCAGTGGGCTGAAATCATCGTGTCCCAACATTTGATGTTTGACATCCCATGTAAGACGACAGGCGCCTCTGTTATGGAAATTTCCTTTTTAAAGGGGAAAAAAATAACCTGTTAAGAGCTGCAAGATGATTTGTCATCCTCCCTTTGTGAGACAATTTGTCTTCTCCTGCATCAAATCTGTTATAAAACAGGCAAGCTGTGAAAGAGGGAAATCATCCTAGGAATATGGGATGTTAAGGTACACAAAGAATGGTCCCCTCAATGTGCCTATGTGCACATCAGCGCAGGGCACTTCACGTGCAGCATTACAGTGGCTGCTCTGCTCAAATACCCATCTAAAAACAAAGAGTGGGAAGGCAACGTTTTATGGGTTTCATGGGGAAATGAAGGCTGCTGGAAGGCATGCCAGGGGAGCAGCCTTCTGCACGTCCCTGCGTTTTGCTGCTTCTGCAGCCACTTCTCCACACCTTTTACGCTTTGTGCTGTAAAAGCTCAGATGAAAATGTGAATGCTGAATGCTGTTAGGATCAAAATCAGGATGAGAGAGGTCCCAAGCTCAGGGCTGGTCAGTAAGCAGATGACTGTGTGCTGGTGTAAGGGAGATGGCAGGTCTGAACCTTGGGTCTGGTTAAGTTTAGGGTGCGGTACCTTGAGCAGCATCTCCATCCTCTCCTCCCTGCCCCGTCCCTAGATGCAGCCTCACAAAGTGTGCAGAGTCCCTTTGTTTAGGGCAGGAACTAGCTCTCTGAAGTACTTATAAATCTCATGCCTGCTCTCAGGAGACAAACCAGAGGTCACATGTCACCTGTCATAATTTAAAGCCGTGGGGCTAAAAGCATTTGCACACACTTGGAGGACCCGATCCCGACCTGCCTGAGCGAGGGGGAATTGCGGCAGACCTGTCTGCATCTCCTTCAAGCGCCGGGCACGGTGATGGGAGCCGTCTGGCTGCGTAATTTATAGCTGGAGTTGCACGCTCCGGGTTTGGGCCGTGCTGGGAAGGGAGTGAGAGAGTGCCATCTCGTGGGCCTGCATCCCGGCCGGCACCGTGTCACTGCGCTCGGCTCTGCCAGTCAGGCCCCTGCCTCTCAATGACAAGGGTGTTTGAATTCTCCTTCAGTGATTGCTGCTGCTTGTTTTGCTCTGCATCATCGACCTTACCATGGGTTTGTTGCTGGGGAAATAGAGGAGCAGGGAATGCATGTTGGAAAGCGTG
The DNA here is from genome assembly GCF_033783945.1 of Neopsephotus bourkii. Taxonomy (NCBI): domain Eukaryota; kingdom Metazoa; phylum Chordata; class Aves; order Psittaciformes; family Psittacidae; genus Neopsephotus; species Neopsephotus bourkii. The sequence goes on along the minus strand of NW_026901640.1, from coordinate 1,632,607 downwards.
TGGATATGGAGCCAGATCCACACCCCACTCATGTTGATGTAGGGTAATGCTTTTTGACTAGGAATTGAAAAATAAGGGGCTTCAGCTTGTTTCATCTTCCTGGGAACCTGCTCTGCTTGCTGGGCACCTGATCATCTGAATCTCATACCACTGGCTGGAAGAGTTCTTAGGATACAGACAGAAAGTTTTCCAAGGAAGTGATCCACAGCCAGCTTCAGTTTTCATCTGAGGTCTGTGTTTCATCCCCCCTTTCTTCAGGGGGATTCATGTTCTATCTTTCTATCTTTTGTGAATTAAAAACTCATTGTTCCCAGTGGAGGGTGTCAGGGGGAATGGAGTAGGTACAGTTCAGTATTGCTTGTGGCATATTCTAAATTATCCTCTTAATTTGGGGCCTGCAAGAAGTAAAAGGTACATGGGGAAAGGCACAGAAACCTGCTGGAGGGCATTTTTAGTAAACCAGCACAGCAGTGACTCAGGCAGTGATGTTGTATTAATAACACTTGGAAAAAACCCACCAGAAATGGATTTTTTCTCCTTAATATTGTTCTTCTGCTCATTTCCAGAACTATATTTAAACCCAAGAAGTAAACTGGCTGTAATTAAGTGGACTAGCCCAGCATCAGCTGTTCTCCCCTCCCATGTGCACTTACATGTTTGTTTTCCCTGTTGTATATTTGGTGGAATAGTGCTGCTGCAGATTGGCAAAGGAACTGCTAACAGTTTTAATGATGTATATTTTGATGATTCATAGATTCATCAAATGTGCTGTTGCTATTAATATTCACCCAGGGCCCCCTGGCCCTTGGTGTGTGTGTTTCCTTGCTGTCTGTTGCAAGGAATTTGCCTAAAGGATGTGTGTAGCAGCAGTAGCTGGGATTGGAGGGTGGTGAGGTCCATTGGTCAGTTGTACATCACTGATACTGTCTGAAGTAACTGCTTCTTTCATTTGATTTTTTAAAGTCATGTTGTTGACATGAAATCCATCAGGTTGAATGGTGAGGAGCTGGTTGGCATCCCTGCAGTGCCATGGAGTGATGCTGAGCCAGGCCTTGGCACCTCTTCCCTGCACAGGCAGATCCTTTGTCTGCAGAGCTCACATCAGGGGCTCCCCACAGCCCTGAGCGTTGCTGTGACCATGCCAAGGGCTGTGCAAGTGTTAGAGCTGTGAATGGGAAGGCAGTCGAGCTGCTGGCTTGAGGTTTGCATGGGGAATGCCCTCCCTGGGGTCCACAGCATGGCTGGGGTGCAGGGACATCCCTTCCATCTTCCCACACAACCGAGGTGGAAATAGCACCAAAACCAGGACTGTTTTTACAGTGCAGGGAGCAGAATAAAGCACCTCCCTCACACACACCTTTTGTCTCAGGCTGCTGGTGCATTGAGAAAGGGCTGTGCAAAGTTTCTAGGTGCTGAGTGCCCATGGAGTGAGCCCTGGGGCTGGGAAAAGGGTGAGTACTGGGCACAGTGCTCCCGGAGCATCCAGCCCATGTGCTGTCCTCAGCCCTCGGAGCCAGCTCTGAAGAAATGCATAAATAATGAAGGCAGGGTAGTTACACACACATGTTTTATGGCAAATGGCTGTGTGGTTCCTGATCATTTTTTCCAGAAACAGGTTTTATGATAATACAGTAAAAATATTAAATTAGAAAATGCCTCACTAAGGGTGATAAAACCTTACTACAGTGGAAATAGGTAATTATCCCCTCTGCAGCCTAAATGACAGTTTAAAAGAAATAAAAATGTTAGTGCTCATTACTTGCTTTTGTAGGTTGCAATAAAGGGTAAGTTAAATTTTAATTCAAGGAAGACCCCTGTATCGACCTGCTTCTTCCACACTCTCTACCTGAGGTGTAAGTACTGTTAATTACTCGCATAGGTTACTCCTCAGCACATTGCTAAGACCAGCACCTCTTTGTGCTGAAGTCCCCTTTCCTTTACCCAGAGGTAGCAGGCTTGCAGCAGGGTGGGTTGCTTCAGCTCAAGTCTGGTGTTTAATATATGTGGGTGGAGGAGAGGAATTTTGTATGTTTTAACCAAAATCCAGGTTCATTATGCATAGCCTTAAGGGGGCTGAAAGTATTAAAATCCACACTTACCCTGGTGAATTGAAACAGAGACAAGGTTAAACCTGGAGGATTGATGAGTTTTACTCTCTGCATGGTTAAATCCTGCTGAGGGGAGATGCTGTAAAAGGAAGGTAGCCCAGATGATGAGAAGAAGGGGGGAAAAAAGATTGTGGATTGGGGTATTTCCATTCAGGGTGAAATATTAGTTCTCTTCCAGGGTTTACCTGATTCCCCTCCTTCTCCTGCTCTTTGACTGTGTCTGCCCATGCAATGTTATTACCCAAACAGCTCCACTTGGATTTTGACTTAAATAGATATGACCAGCATCGTGCCCAGGAGGTTGGAGCTGTGGGTTCTGTGAGCTGCAGGGATTCCTGCCCGTGGCTGTGGGTGCATCACCCCTTTGCACCCATGAAACCCAGGGTGTGAATGTCCCATTCAGTCGGTGCTGGCAGCATTTCTCTGCTGGTGAAGATAAATTCTTGCTTGAATTTCTCTCCCTGGGCCCTTCTTGCTTGAAAAATGGCTGTTTATGTAAAATCTGTAGGGTTGGAGCAAATGCTGCAGTGATCCCTGAACTCTTGTACCCAGCAGGAGGCTCTCAGGAACCCAAGAACAAAGACAAAACAGAGGGGACTGGTTCTCCACCAGTGGAAAAGGCCAGGCTGAGCTGCAAAGAAGCATTGCTTTTGGCTTTTGTCAGCTCACAAAGAAAACACCAAAACTCGTTTCTTTGGTTGGTTTCTGTGGGGTTCCCCAGAATGTGCCCATTGTATTTGGACTTCCTTGAATGTGTAAGAGAAGGGGGTATGTAGAGGAATTGCAGGCAGGAGCCCCTCTGTGCAGTGGAGGTGATGTCTGGGAGGAATTCCCCTTGGAATGCTGCAGAATGCCTTTGAGGTGTGCTTGGCAAGCAGTGAGAAGGTTTGAAGCTTGTTATCTGTGAGTGAGGCTTGTGAGCAAAACAAAAGTGGTTTCTGTTGCTCACTGGCACCAGGGTGCAGGGAAGGAGAAGCCTGCATCCTGTGGGAGAGCATCCTCCCAAGTAACAGCACATAGCAGAGGGAGGGGAGCAGGAATGAACGTGGGGTGTTCCCCTGGAAGTGCCCTGCTCAGCTTCTGCATCTCCCTTCTGATCACTGACACAGCCTTAAAGTCACATTGTCCCCATTGCTGCTTGCTGCCTGATTTCTCAGTTGAAACAGCAAAAGTGAGTTGCATTTATCAGTTAATCGTCAGCAGAGATGGAAAATGGGGCAGGTTTGGGTAAGGCGTTCCTCTCACTTTTTTCCTTTCAGGTGTCAGTGCTCACAGCTTTTTGTGCATCAGCTCTGTTTTCTAGAGGTGTTCTGATTTGGCATTTGTGTTAAACTTGCCATAACCCCTATGCACGCTCCCAGTGTAACACAGAAGCTCCAGCTGGGGTTTCACACAAAACACAGCATCAACCATGTTGTCATGTAAGGAGATGGACACGTCCCTCACCACAGCCTTGTTTGCTGAGGGTAGAGCAGTGATTGGTTAATTAGCTGCTAAATGAGAATTAAAGGGAGAGATGTGGCCCTGTGAATGAGAATGGTGGCTTTTCTCAGGGGTCCCTGTGTGTCTGTCCATCCTCCTGCATTGCCGGAGCTGATACCTGGTTCCTTGTCTTCCTGGGATTAATGGCTGGCGTTTTCCTGCCATCAGACCTCAGAAGTTCCCTTTTTCTCGAGGCTGACAGGTAACTTTCTGCACTGGAAGTGTCTGCAGTTTTCAAACCAGTTGCCATCTCTTATTGATCCATGAAGGAGCAAAGCATCAAAGCAGCCCCTAGTGAGGGTGGTCCCTGTTGTAGTCTCCATTGAGCTGAAATCACAGTGTCTGTGTCAGGGCTGGATTTCATCCTTTGAAGCCACATTTTATGAAGCAGTGGAGAAGTCTCTTTCCTGACAGTTTTCCAGCAGCAGCTTTCCCAAGTGCTGGCCCGCAGCGATGCAGCAGTTGGTTACTGCTCTAAAAACCTGGTGATGATCAGTGTGTTCTGACCGAAAAACCCCATCCTCTCTGTAACCATCACTCCACTTGTGTGTGCCTGGCACACCAGGCTGTTGCTTTAGAAAATAAGGCTCTCCCAATGCATTTCCCTTGATTTCCAGATATCTCTTATTTATAAACGTGCTCTCTCCTTTTCCCTCTCTCTCCTTTCAGGCTGCTTCGGTTCTAAAAGTTAAGGGTAAATACAACACCAGCCCACTTTGTTCTTGTAAAAGGGAAGCTTGCTCCTGTTACCCAAATTGCTGCCTAGGTGCTATTAACTGGAGTCTTCTTGCTGGGTTGTTTTCATTGTTTCTCAAGTACCTTCAAGAAAATGTATGAAAACTGAATTCTAGTCCCACGTAGATGTGTGATTGAATCCTCCTCATGGCTCTGTGGGCTCATACAGCCTATTAAAACATGCACTCTTGGTTTCTTACTTGACGAGCCTGTCTGTAAAGGGCAAACAGAGAGAACACCTCATTCCCTGGAGATACGGTACTCAGCCATGCTGAGGTATGTACATACTTGTGCTGTGCGTGTCATTGGTCTTAGGCAAGTTCTCCCCTTTGCCCATGTTTGTTAGTGAAGATTGTTGAATGCATTTTTAATTACTCAAGGCCTTTTCATGTTAAGGAGGGGATGGGTTTGCAGCCTCCTGCTTCCATTTTGACCTTGGAAAGTAACTTGTCCCCCTCCTTCCTCTTCTCCCCAGGACGGAGCTTTATCGTTCGCTCTTTGGGAAGATCTCCAATCCCCAAGAACCGGAGCAGAATTAGCAGGGATTGACCACAGCAGCAGGTTCCTCTCCCTGCACTCGACACTGCCCCATCTCCTGCCATCTCCTTGGTCTGGGCTGCTGCTCGTCTGACCCAGAGCAGGGTCTCTCCAGCTGCTGGTTTGTTGCTGTAAAACCCCACTGAAGGAGCATCCGATGCAGTTTCTGCTGAATCACCCGGGCTCGGAAAGGAGAGCAGGGAGGTTCAGCTTGGCTGAATGCCCTCTCTCTGCCTTGAAAATGAACCCTGCTTCCTCCCAAAGACAGTCCAGTTTTAACTGTTCTCTTTTGACATTCCTGACCTTGATTGTGCAAGCTGGGCACAGCATTCTGCCAGGGGGGGACACACGATTCAGAGCAGAGGGACCACCAGCCCCCCCATGCAATCAGGTCACCCACGTTTGTATTAAATCTGCAGAGATTTTCATTTGGGAGATGGGGGGATTGCTGGAGCATGCTGTTCTGGTCGCTGGCTGCATATCTAGAATGTGTGACTTTAGTTTTCAGCGAGTCAAGAGGATTTAAATGTCATTTACATAATTAACATGGCCTTAAAACAGAGAAAAGGTGCTCTCCCTTGCAGGCAGCCAGAGCTCTCTGTTCACACTGTTTCTCAGTGAGCTCTCACTGCACACAGGGACGTTTGCTGACTGGTGATGAGCACGGCACTGGGGTACATCTGGGGCTGTTTACTGGTGAAGTCCAGCACTGATCCTATGCACTGAATCGTTTCTGCTGATCATGACTCTGAGCCATCCTGTCTTCACCATCACCATCCCCATCACCCGCTGCTGGGGATGCCAGCACGGGTGTAAAACTGGCCGGAGGAGAGGACTCACATGAGGGGCTTGTGGGGTGTTCATGTCCAAAGGGCAGAAGCTGGGAATTCAATCCCTGCAAGGGGAATCTGCCAGCCTGCTGTGATCAATCCGCAGTGGAGGTTATCTTGCGTGAATAATCGCTGCATCCATGTGTGTGTACAAGGGCCGTTGCTGGTGCCCGCGTGAGCTGAGCTTTGTTTTGTGTGTTGTGAGCAACCCAATTAAAATGCATTGTAACCTGGTGATCCAAGCGTGGTCAGGGCAGGAAACCCCAGCAGCACGGGGTCACGTCACCAGCATTGCTTTGCCCATCCCTGGGTGCTGTGGGCTCTGAGGACACCCGGCACACAGCATGGGAGTGTGAAGGCTTGCAGTTGTATTGATGGTTTGGTCACAGTTTCTGATCTCCACGGGAAGGTCGGTTGGATTTCTCCCTGCCCACTGGGCTACGAGATCTCACTTTAGTTGTTCATTGTTGTTAAACAAACATGCATTCTGGTTTGAAATACAGAACAGGTTAGATCACAAGGAAGGAAGCCCAAGCCCCTGCTTCAGGTGAGACCCTGCGCACAGGAGATGATCCCACTTTGTATCTCCTTGTGGGGATTGCTCCCGTCCCTCTGTTCCTGTCTGCTTGAAAAGGGCTGTGCTGCAGCACAGGTTTATCCTTCCTTCCCCTCAGAAGGCTTTCTCTGTCCCAGAGCTGTCTGCAGACCTGATACTAATTAATCATTTTTGCACCTCATCATTCCAGATTGAAGTCTTGGAGTCACCTGCTTCCAGTAAATGCCTTCCTAACACCTCCAGTGATGTATGGGGAGAAAAGAGCCCTCCACAGCAAGAGAGGCCCAGCTCAGCTGCAGAGACTTGCCCGGAACAAGCTGCTGTGTGAAATCACAGAGGGTTCGAATGCTGTTTAACAGCAGAACAGGTACACCTGTGTGTGGGGATGGGTCTGGCCGGGTTCCACCACCCTGCACAAAGCAGATCCTGCAGCTCCATGTGAGGGGCTGCTCACAGAACTATTCCTTTGGGAAAGGGGTTTCTTTTGGGACTTGCTGCTTTAAAGCAGGGCATAAGTGTGGTAACGCTGCTAAACCCAGCTCCTCCAACTGCTGTTCCCAGGAGCTCTGCTGCCTTTCTGCCTGATCTTTAGGGAGCTGCTGGCTCCAGAAGCCATCAGAGCTTTTCTGTTCCCTGGTCCTCACCCCTCTGGATCGCTGCAGGGAGCAGCAGCAGCGTGGGGCAGGCCCCAGCCCTGTGCACAATGGAGCATTTTTCTTGGCTTTAGAAAACAAGTGCGTGCCAAGGTGAGTATTGACTTGGTGTGGAGAACATGCGGCTCATGGATGAATAAATCTCGGTGCTCGCTCGCAGCGGAGCAGGAGCTGCAGCTCGCAGGGAAGTGCATTGATTTCTCCTGTTCTCCCCCCCTGCAGCTCTCTGGTCAGGATTTGCCATGCGGAAACACACTAAATGTCACCGTTGGCTCCTCTCTGCTCCCTTTCTGTTGCTGATGACCTTGTGCACAGCAGAGAGCCCAGCAGCACTGCTCGTCCCTCTGGGAAGGTGCCAGAGTCACAGCTAAAGGAGCATGCAGGGAGCTGTGGGGAGAAATGCCTGGAGGCTCCATGGCTGATCTTCAGGCCACCAGTGCTGGGATAGGGTGAGTAATCCCATGTTCATTGGTGAGCCAGGTGGTTTAGTTCAGGCTGATGCCTGTCAGCGGCCTCCTCTTGGTGCAGTCATCATCCATGGCACATCCTGGCAATGGTTCTGTCCTCTGTCTACCCTCCATCAGTTCCAGCTCCCCAGCAGACACCGGTGTCCGCACCCCTTGAACTGTACCTGCACTGATTTCTCAGCAGCAGCAAAGCTGTGTGGTCTTCCAACATCATTAAAATCTCATGGTTTAATATCCACCATTCTGGAAGGCATCAAGGGGAGTAAATTGGCTGCTTTGAGAGTTGGTGATGGTAGAATGGGTTCACGCTGCTTGCATTGACAGCCCAGGCTTTAAGGGTGTTAAACAGAGAACACCATGGCCCTGCCCTACTCTTGGTTTGCTGTGCTGGCAGGTTGTTGGGGTGCTGCCGGTGCTGTGCCACCCCTGTTTGACTCCTGTGTCCTTTACACTCCTAGCACCAGGGCATTCCATTTTTTACCCTTTTTTCCTATTTGTGAGTGAGAGCTGGCTGTAGTGTTAAAGGGTAATACAAAGACTTTACATCTGATAGCTGCTCGTTCGCATTGTTTGAGGAGATAAGAGTCAAAGCCCTACTAAGCACGCTTTTGAATTCACTTATCAGTGCTTAACCAGCCTTTTCTCCCGCTGTCCCCTGTCACCACCTGGGTAGGGGCTGCATGGGGAGAACCTGGACTGGCAGTGCCCGCTCACGAGTCCTGTTTCATCTGCTGATGGTGCTGTTAAGAGCAGGGCTTTATTCCTGCTGTCAGAGGGGTTGCGTGCTGCAGGAGGAGGTGCAGCAGGAGGAGGTGCAGCCTGTGTAATCCCGGAGCAGCAGCGCATCAGGGAGGCTCCAGAGGTGACGTGCCCGTGCCCATGCCCAGCAGTGGGATGACACTGCTCTGCCCTCCATGGAGGCACAGGTAACCAGGATGATTCCCACCCAGTTTCCCTCATGCTGCCAGTTAACAGCAAGGGAGATGCCTCACACCCCACAGGCTCTTAATTCACGATACAGCTGCTAATTAGTACCTCCACAAACGGCCTTGCCACCTTTGCCAGACACTGCACAGCAGCTACGCAGTGGATCGGGGACTGATGCGTGCGATGGGAGGGACAGAGAAGGGCTGTGTTAATCCTTCCCCCCCCACTCCAACAGCAAAGAATTTCAACTTTCAGACAAACAACTTCATTTACAAGTGTCTCTAATTAGCTGCAGAATTAGTAAAGCCGAGTTTTCCCCCCATAGATCGGCCGGAGCCCCGGGGGAGGCTGGGGAATAGAGAGAATCGCATTTCCAATTATTTTGTTGAATTGCTAATTTAGTTATTGTGCCGGCTGTAATTGTGATGGGTATTGGGTGTGCAATTCAATTTGGTTTAAATATTTGTGGGAAGGCTGAGCAGTAATGGAGCTGACCTATTTCATGGCCCACATTGAGAGAAGAGACTGAAACAAACCCCAGCACCAGAGCCACACTTTGCCTCCGTTTGTATTTTTGATGTCTCTCATCCCTCTTAAGACTGTTGCTGCAACAAAAGGTTTGCATTAAAAGATGATGGCACTTTGATCTTGGGCTTTGGAGAGCTTGCAGCTTTGGTGCTGCTTTTCGTGGCAGTTTAATACGTGGATATTTTAGGCTAAAGAGTTTTTAATGTGTTTCTGGAGTTTGGGGGCTGGCCCCTCGTGTGTCCCTGTCCCCCTGGGTTGAAAAGCAACTGCTGGAGTTGTGCTGGGACGTGTGCCCCCGTTTAACGACACAGGAATGGCTTTAAGGGGGGGAACTGCCAATAGGTGTTTGTGTTACCACCCTCCATCCTGGTGCTTCCTTTCCAGGGGCTCCTGTTGGCCAGGTCCAAGGCCACCATCCCACCCCCTTGGGGACAGTCACTGGGTGTTTGCTCACTGTTCCAGTCGCATATGTTAACGATGACAGTGAATCCATGGAGGAGGCACCGGGCTGGTGGCTGTGGGCTGGAGTGAGCCGGGACAGGGGGGACACTGACACCACAGGCAGCAGAGCTGGAATTCATTCTTTTATTAAAAGAACTTGAGGTAAGTGAAAGACTTCAGCACCAGCAGAACCGCGCGGCCCCAGGGCAGCTCCCCCACCCCTGCCCACCGGTGCCACTGCCAGGGAACAGTGCTGGAGCCCGACCTCAGACCGGCACTGGTGGTACCCAGGGGCTGGGTTTACCCCTGCATGAAGCAGAGCCTCACTCAGTGCCTGTATCTTGGGATGCCCCCGAGCGGTCGACATTCCTGCGTGTCCTGCTGCAGCCCACGCTGGCGTAAGGAAAAGCAGCTTTGGGGGTTGTTTAGGGGGGAGAAAAGGTCTTTTAAATGAAACTGGGGTTCTTGGCTATTAAAGACAAAGCAAGTCTTCAGCTGACAGGGCTCCCGTGGCTGCTGGTCCCTTGGGAGGAGCGTGGTTACCCAGGATTTGGGATGAGCTCCGGCACTGGCTGCATTACACTCCAGAAGGAAAAGGTACAGGTGTGAGGCACTGACACCATTATTGGTTAATCCTCCCATTAACCCACCCTTCCTATTCATCTGTATTAAAAGAGGAATTGTAAAATGTGAACTACCTTTAAGACCATCATTGGTGTAAGCTCTCCAGTGCTAGTTAGACCACATCCATTACAGGGCCTGTGTACTAGGGACTGACTGTGCTTCCAACCAGAATTCCACCTTTTCTGAGCTTTTATTAATGGCAGGAGGCCCATGACAATACAAAAGTGTGGCGATAAGCTGGGGCCTTGCCTGGGTCAGCCTGTGGGGATGGGTGCTTACCTGCCACACACATTCCTGACCTGCTCCAAGAGTGATCATTGGGATTACCAGAAATCATCTCTTACATTCCCATCTTCCCGTGTGCAGGCAGTGATGGAGAAAAATCTCTGCTCAGATGCATTGGACCAAGATTTCCTTGTGTGTTTCTGACCCCACTGCTGTCCCTGGCTCTGGCCTTTCCCCTCCCCTGTGTTCTGCTGCAGTTTCCCACTTACACAAGGGGATGTAAACCCCTCTGAGTAAGCAGGGCAGGAAGAGCAGAGGTGTTTGAGCAGCTGTGTTTTGGTCTCTTACCTCCTCCGAGAAGGGCTTTTCACGCAGTTTGCTGGCCTGCTCTAAAGGAATTGGGCACAAAGGCAAAGCAAGCAGGGAACTGCCCTACGGAATCCTGCCCTGACACCGTGGCCATCCCAGAGCCATCCCTGCAGCCTCCCAGGGCACAGGGACAGCCCTGAAACACTTTCCCCTCCACTCCTCCCAGGTAACAACCAGACACGGAGCTCTGTTCCCCCAGGACACAGGCAGGAGGGCTCTGGGCTCCCACAGCAGAGCCCAGGCTCAGTGATGCGCTCACAGGGTCCCATTGGCACTTGTCAGCAGGGAGGTGCTGCTGCAGGGTGAGCACCCCCTGCTCTGCGGGGCACAGGCCTCACGGTGCCGCAGCACCCTTCATTGCCCGGCTGTGGCGCTGAGCAGCATCGGTCCAGTCTAATAAATAAGGTACAGGTAAGACAGCGGGGCCTGGGTTCCGCAGGCGCTTGCGTTTATCCATCACGTCCCTCAGGTCTGTGGCCGGGGAACACGCTTCCTCTGGTCAGTCTGATTGCAAACAGTACAGATGTCCCCGTGGCAGCGCTCCCTGAGCCTCCCGGCCGCGGTACAGTGGGCGCAGTCAAGCAGACAAAGGGCAGTTCTGAGCTGCTGCTTTTCTCCTGCGCTGTAGCGGGCCGGGCAGGGGCAGTGTGGGAATTGATGCTCTTACGTTGATGAAGGGGAGTCCATTGTGGAAAGGATCCGCACGATCTCGGCGCGCTGCGTGGGTGATATATGCTGGGTCATGTGCACTATGGAATCCATGGCAACCTCCGGATTGGCCTGGACCAGGCTGGAAAGAGACGAGAGTTAAGTGAGGGCAGCCCCGGCACTTGCACCCGAGAGCTGGGAGCACCCACACCCCCACCCTGCCATCGCAGGGCCCCATCTGCAGAGCCACTGGTGGAAATGATGGTGAAAGATGCCCTGAGTCACCAGGCATGGGCCCTGAACCCACCGGAGCATCGCAGCTCTCCCCGGAGCTCTGGGAGCTGCTTTAAAAGGGGCCTTCAGTTTAAGAAATAAACATGACCCAAACCAGACCTGTTTGAATTCAGCCTCGTTTGTCTTGGGAGGGTCACACTGGGTCCGGTGGAGAGAAACTCCTGCAAGGAGGAGCAGATGATGCTCCACTGGTTATGTGGTGTAGTGCTAAAGAGCACTCAATGGGAGCTGGGCTTTAAGACACTGAGCAGAGAGGAAACCAGTGCGAGAGGTCAGGGCTAATAGAAATGAAGGTAAGGAAGGTATGGATATTCCAGCATGTGTGGGCAGCACAGCTCAGAGCTGATCTCTCTTGGCTTTAGGAGAGAATGTACAATATGTATGTGTGTATGTATATACGTGTATATGTATATATGTGTGCATATATTTGTGAGTATACATGTGTATAGATATGTATGTATGTGTGTATGTGTGTAAATATGTTTCTATGTGTAGGTTATATATGCATGTATGTGTGCATGTATGCATATATATGTGTACGTGTATGCAAGTGTGTATGTGTATATATGTGTGGGTGTATGTGTATATGTGTATGCATGTGTGTACGTATGTGTTTATGTGTATGTATGTATGTGTATATGTGTGTAAACAGGTAGTTTATATGTTCATGTGTAGGTGTATATATGTGTATATATATGTGCGTATGGGTATATATGTAGGTATGTTTATATGTGCATGTGTATATATGTATATCTGTGTACGTGTGTGTATGCATGTGTGTATGTATATATGTGTATGTATGTGTGTATATGTATGTATGCATATATATGTGTGTATGTGTATATGTGTGTGTATGTATATGTGTGTATGTGTATGTATGTATAGATGTGTGTGTACGTATATGTGTGTGTATGTATGTAGGCATATATGTGTAGGTATATGTGTGTGTGTATATGTGTGTGTATGTATACGTGTGTGTATGTATATATGTGTGCGTATGCATGCATGTATGTATGTATATATGTGTGTGTACGTATACATGTGTGTATGTATATGTGTGTGTATGTGGATGTATGTGTATATATGTGTATGTGCGTGTATGTGTGTATGCATGTATGTGTGTATGTATATATGTGTGTGTATGTATACGTGTGTGTATGTATGTGTGTGTATGTATGCATATATATGTGTGTATGTGCGTGTATTTATGCGTGTGTATGTGTGTATGTATATATATGTGTGTGTACGTATATGTGTATGTATGTATGCATATATATGTGTGTATGTGGATGTATGTGTATATATGTGCGTGTATTTATGCGTGTGTATGTATGCATGTGTGTGTATGTATGTATATATGTATATATGTGTGTATGTGGATGTATGTGTATATATGTGTGTGTATGTGCGTGTGTGTATGTATGCATGTATGTGTATGTGTGTGTACATATATGTGTGTGTATGTATATATGTGTATGTATGTATGCATATATATGTGTGTATGTGGATGTATGTGTATATGTGTGTGTATGTATATGTGTATGTGTGTGTATGTATGCATATATGTGTGTGTATGCATATATGTGTATGTATATGTGTGTGTATATATGTGTATGTATGTATGCATATATATGTGTGTATGTGTATGTGTGTATATATGTATATGTGTGTGTATATCTATATATAAGGCCTGCTGACATAGTTTTCTATTACCTGTCTCTAATGGAGTGGCTGTGCCCTGGCTGTGCCCCAGGAAAGGGCAGGGATGGCCCCAGAGGCTCGGATCCCTCCTGTGCCGGTGCACGATGCTGCTCCCAGCAGGAGCCCCGGCAGAGGCCGAGCTCTGTGACCCGGGCCGCGTGCGGGCGCCTCACCTGCGGATCTGTTTGAGGATGTAATCCCTCGAGATGTATTTGATGTTTTCTCCCACCACGGAGCGAACTCCCTCCTCCTCCGTCAGCTGCTTCTCCAGCCACTCCACCAGGTCCTTGTTGCTGTCCCACAGGTAGCCCTGTGAACACACACATCACCCCGTGTCCTGTGCTGCGCTCCCAGTGCACCCTCCCCAGCTCACAGTCAGCCGCAGCCGAGGGGGGGTTCTCCACATCCCAAGAAGCCTTGGTGCCAACCCCCCCTTTTCTCCTTTGCAAGATCATTTCACCTGGTACTTGCCCGGTAGTTGCCTACATAATAACTCAGGAGTGTGTGAGACTCCTAATAGCCTGCTCGCTCCTCTCTGCTCCTCTCATTTTCTTTACAAATCATTTAAGAATCGTTTTGTTAATGGTTTCCGGAAAAGCAAGTACCACCATTAGCACTCATTCATATTTATGTCATTTTATTTGGGTAATTAAACACAAAGCTCCTCATTTAAAGGTGCACTATCCTTCTCTGTTATCACTAACCAAGTCAAAGTCAGAATGACAATGAGCTCGGTGCACTGCACCGTGGGGTGAGCAGGCACCCTCCTGGCACAGCACAGGGCAGACCCCAGCAGCTCCAACAGGGAACCTTGGACACTTGGGATGCTCACGGCTGTGCCTGTGGCCTGACTGGGAGCAGAGTGATCTGGGGCTGGGGGGGGGGGGGGGAGGGGCAGCATCTTTCCCATCCTGCTGAGCTATGGCCCATGTCCTTAAACCCCAGAGAGGAGCACAAAGGCAGCACTCGCCCATCCTCAGTGCTCATCCCTTGTTATACACTGAATTACCTGTTCCAAACACCAAGGAATTGTTTTCCCCTTCCCTGGGCTGCTCCAAAGCCGTGTTCCTCCGAATGATGATGGAGACGGTGCTGCACCCTCCGCTTAGAGTTGCCATGAGCAGCCCAAGCCCTACCCAACACTGATAAGAAACCTCCAGCATCGTGTCTATGACTGGCCGCAGTGATGTCACCTCAGCCTCAGGATTTTGCTTATTTCATTGTTTTCCCTTATTACTCATTTAAACTCCAGGTTTTGCTCCTTGCCTCCGCCCCCAGACAGGCCACAAACGCTCCCTGCATACAAAGTGAGGCCCGTGGAGCTGCCTTCACAGTTGCAGACCTGTGCAAAGCTCGATTTACCCAAGAATCCCAAAGCTTTTAGTTCAGGAGAATATTTAATACTCTTATTAATCATTTTTAATCCGTTTGCTTTTAATTAAGAAACAGCATGATGCTTTCCTATCAACATATGCCAGGGAGCAGATTAATTGTGGCTTAAGATAACTCTCCTTGATTGGTGTAATGTATTAGCTAACGCGATGCCCGCTTCTAAAGGCGCTCAGACACTACCTTGGAAAGCCGCTGCCCCCCAGGGACGCCCCCCCGGAGCCCCTCAGTGTTTGTGACTTCCAAAATAGAATCACATCAAATCGAATCAACCACGAGCTCCCTCTGACAGCACCAACCCCAGGCAGCGCCCGGGACCGCTCCGTTAAAGGACTCCCGGCCCCAGCGCTGCAATTGATGGCACCAAGGGGAGCCCAGATCCATGTCCCAGCCTCTGGCGGCTCTGCACGGTGTTAACAGCACTGCAGGACCCAGGAGAAGAGCCAAGGCTCCCCTGGGCTAAGTGAGATGTGGCAATGGTGAAGGAGCACCAGGCCCCTGAGATCTGACCCCATCAACCCCACGTTCCTGGCCCACCACAAGTGCTTGTGGATATGAAAAGTAAAACCCAGGCATCAAACCCAAACTCCACCTACCCAAGGGAGACCCAACCCCTTGGTGAGAGCTTTCCCACTTACCTTCACTGTGCCTTCAACTTCCACAAACCACCGCCTCAGCATGGCCTGGATCTGCCCGTCGGTCAGCTCGGGATTGGCATCGTGGATCTTCTTTTTGACCACATCTTCCAGAAGAAGGCGTCTCAATCTCCAGTAGAAGAAGGTTCGGGAGGTTTTCCAGTCTAGAATATCCTGCCCAAGGGGAGAAGGAGACAGGAGTGAGGGACGGCACTTACATGGAGAAGTACATATCCCTTATTCCCACTGGCAGAAGAGGCTTGCACAAGAGAAATACAAACACTCCCGTGTCTGAGCATTGAAGATTCCACCCATCGTCCCATTCAGGCCCAGAAAACGGGGGGTTTCAAATGGACACGGGGCAGGTAGAGGTGCACAACACACTGGTGTCCTGGGAGCAGGACACAGCTGGTGGGTGCAGAGGGTTTGCTCCTGTGGGAAGAGGCACTGGGGCTTGGTGATGGGTTCATGGGCTTGGTGATGGGTTCATGGGCTTGGTGATGGGTTCATGGGCTTGGTGATGGGTTCATGGGCTTGGTGATGGGTTCCTCTGCATGCACAAGACTCCATTCCTCCCGCATCAAACCCCCGTGGCACTCACCGTTATGACCCCCTTCTCCTGCATGCGGCCCGGCGTGTCGTGCAGGTCAGCAAACTGCATGGCTACCTGGTGGTAGATGGGAATCAGGAATTCCTCCCGCTCCTTCAGCTTCGTCTCCAGCTCTTTGCGGTCCGTGGGGCTCAGCTCAGGGGTACCTGCAACCAGGCACAGCCACATGTGAGAGCCAGGGCAAAGCAGAGGGAGCACGGGGGGAAAGGCCACCAGTGCTGCAGAGCCCTGAGAACGGGAGTTTCCTCCATAGGGATGAAGCCCAGACTGCATCTGGCCGGGACAAACACCAACCATCAGCTCCCAGCAAGGCCAAGTAGAGTCTTGAGCCACGTGTGAGGGGTCCAGCCTGGGTTTCCTGCCACCAGTACTTAGGCAAGAGCTTCAAAGGAGAGCTCACCGTGGGAACTCTTCCATTTAAATGCCAGTGAGCTGAGCCATCAAATAAGTGACATTTACTGGGCTTCCTCCTGCAAACGATACTGGCCCAAGGCGCAGTTCCTTTAGCAGGGAACAGGGACAGTGTAAAAGCACCTGCACAGTTCCAGGTTCTCCTGCAGGCTGGTTCCATCAGCATCCCTGCCTCAGCAAGCACGGACACACTGAGCCTCAGCACGAGCAGGTCCTGACACAGGGCTTGGGCTCAGTGCAGGCCCTGCTCCTTTCTACACCACTTGTATCAAGCCATTTCCTTCCAGAGCTCCTCTTCCAAGCAGAGGGGCTCGAACACACCCGCACATCCCCGAGCCACCGGCCAGACCCAACCCTTTCTAAGGCATTATCTATGTGCCTCCAACAGAAATGCTGCCCAACGATACCACTGCAAGGAAGGTTTGAATTCAGAGCAGCTGCTCCTGTAACCCTCACCATAGAGAACTCTGTGTCTATCCCTGCTGCACTCGGGCTCCTCCGCTCCCTGGTTGAAACGGGCGCACCTCAGCCCATGGGCAGGCCCGGGGATGATTGAGGTGAGATTAACAAATATGTCAATGTCTATTTTCTGCTTAATTTAAAAGCAGCATCTATAAAGATTTCTGACTTCTGAACCCTGTTCTCCTGCAAGCAAGGAGGTAACAATGAGGAGGGGGGGATAAAGAGTGATTATCCCATCATCGATCGTTTGTCAGGAGCATTTCTTATTCACTGGGCTATTGTACAAAGCTAAGCTCCCGATCAATCCCGTAAGCCCCCTGTACAATTAAATATCTTGGAATGGGTTTCTTTCTTCCCCAGTCGGATCCGGGGGCCTCGGGCTCTGTCAGGGAGCTGGGGCTTTCTTCAGTTATTTGGTGGCGAAAGGAAGTCTCCTTCCACAAATCTCACCTGGCGCAGGGAGGGAGCTAAGATACGGGATGGCTCTGGGATGGCTCTGCTCTAAAGGTACTTGACAGTTAATGAAACTGGGGAAGCTTAAATCATAGCAATGCTACCGAGCTCCGGGAACGGCCTGGCTGCTGATCAATAGGGAAACAGAAGCAGCAGCTCTGTGCGAGGGGCAGCCGCGGCGATGCAGGGCAGGAGGCTGCAGAGACAGGGTGCATTCAGAGGCAGGCAGGGCAGGGGTGACCTTCCCAGGCTGGCAGCAGCACCAGGCACTCTAACTGCCATAGAACATCACATTTGTCTCTGGCTGCAGTTTGGCTCCGAGGGCGCTGGGGTCTGTTACATGGTGCTGGTACGGTCCCTGCTCTGGCAGGAGCAGGAGAGGCCACGTAAATGTCTTAATTCTGCTCTCAGCACCTCTAAAGCCTCCCCACAGCGGTGAGGGCACCAAAACCTCTCCATTCTGCAGGGTCTTCGCCTTCTTCTTTCCTGATCAGCAGCAAAACTGCCTTAAACAAGTGGAAGAAGTGCCCTGGGAAGCACTAACACCGGGGTACCAACAGGTCAGAGTCAATTCTGAGGGCAAAAGCAGTGGCCAGGGCCTCGCCAACCCCTGCTGCACAAACAGACCCAGTTGAACCAACAAAACCCACTTTCAAACCACACATAAGGAGTATTTAACCCAGAATGTTCCCAAATGCTCCCTGGGGGAAGCTGCAGCTCCTGCCTGCCCATCTCCCCCACTGTCCCCTCCTTGGCCTATGTCTGTCTCCCCATGGGGTGATTCCAGCTCCCCATCCTTGCCTTTGGGGGTTACAAACTCCTCCTAGTGCAGAGCCGAGCTGCAGGCAGGGCACAGGGACCTGCACACACACTGTGCAGCCTCTGATGGTGGGGAGGTTCCAGGGGAGCTGCCCTCCTCTCGCAGACAAAGGCAAGAAATCCCCTCCGATGCTCAATATCCATTTACTCTCCTCTCCAAAAGTTAAGGGAAGCATCACAGCAGGAAAGCAACGTCTGAACTGGTTTGATTTGTGCCCCATTGAAGAGAAAGGGCTCTGAGCATCCTCTGTATGTGCACGGGGCAGAGGGAGCCACCAGCAGCATGGGGCCGGCACTGAGCCTGCTGCAGTGCAGGGCAATGGGTGCTGGCGTAAGGCTCCTGCAGGTGGGAAAGGCTGGGCAGCACCGAGAGTCACGGCTCCCATAACATTTAGTAGCAAAATGGTTTTCTTAAATACAACCAGTTTAAGAGGTCAGACAGAATGACTTCCAGAAACGTTGCTGTAGGTTCCCTCTGACTGCAGAGAGCCAGGAGGCTCCAGAGTCAATGTGATGGTTTGTGGTGCCCAAGATGGTAAAATGTGGGATTTCCTCCCTTGCCCTCAGCTCACAGCCTCAGCCAAGCATTTACCTCTCCATTTTCTTGCCTTTTCCTTAAACATTCACTCAAAGACCTGTGCAAAACCCAGCATCGAGGCCTCTGACCCAAGTGATCTGAGGAGATGGATCATCAGTAGCTGCGTCTTTCCAGACTTAGAATCAGGGAATGGTTTGTGATGGAAGGGACCTTAAAGCTCATCCAGCCCCAACCCCTGCCATGGGCAGGGACCCGTTCCACTGGAGCAGCTTGCTCCAAGCCCCTGTGTCCAACCTGGCCTTGAGCACTGCCAGGGATGGGCATCACCTGCAACTACAACTCCCCCACCCCGAATCCCACCCTCTCCCCCTCCTCTGCCTTTAACAAAGCTCTTGCCAGGCAAAAATCCAGCCAAGGCAGCAAGAAAGGCACCAGAGTGGGGGCTGCCCAGGGACACATCGGCCACCGCAGCCCTGGGGCTGCTGCAAGGGGAGGAGGAAGGTCACCGAGAGCCCCTCCTGCCCCTGCACAGAGCGGCAGCTCCGGATTGCTGCTTGTTTCTTTAAATGAGGCTGCTTGTAATTGCTTCACTAAATATTCAGCAGGATTTATGTTAGAAAGGTGCAATAGGAAACAGCAGCGAAGGTCACACATGCCCATGACATGAGCTTGAAATATCCTTGTACGACTGCACCGTGGGATGTTCTGCCCTGCTCCTTTCCACCTCTGTGCTCCTGAGAGCTCACACTGGATCACAGCAAAGGGGCAGGGATGAGCGCCAAAACATCCCTACTAGGGGAGGAATCCAAAACGCCAGTGACAGGAGGGAGCTGACAGAAAGCAGCGCCTGCTCTCCTAGGCTCATGATGGGGAATTAACAACAATTTAACTGCAGCAGCACTTGCATACAGAAGCAGTTACTGGGAATCAGCATCTATGAAAAGACAAAGTCACACCCGCGCCGGTCCAAGCCGCGGTGAGCGATGGAACCGCAGCAGCAGCATCCTTCTTGCTCCTTGCTCAAGAGGACAACCAGCATTTTGATTAATTACAACACTGAACAAACCAACACCCCCAAACCCAGAACTCCTGGGCTCGAGAGACACAGTTTAACTTTCCATGCTAAAGCCTGGGAGGAGGCAGGATGGGATGGAAGACCTCAGGCACGCATGAAACAAGGCTGGCCCCAGGTCACCAGCAGAGTCCTTGCCCTGTGGTTCAGTCAGATCATAGGATCAGCCAGAGGATATTCCCCCTATTACAACATATATCGGGGTGATGAACAGCCACTTCCCTTTACTATGAGATAAATACCCAATAGGAGGAATATAGAAATGTAAAATCCAACCCTGCTCTAACCAGAGCTGTTTTGCCATTCTTTTCCTTCCTATTCCCCCCATTTTTGGCACGCATTCCACTGTGCCATGCCCAGAATCCCCATGACAAAGCTGATTTTCATTCTGCTCCCACATGTTTCACTCCAATTGTAATAAATAAATAAAACCAAATCTCTGTATTCCTAAGCACAGCCTGAAGCCTTTCTAGGCGATTTCTAGGCAAGCACTGCTCCCCCTGCACATGGACTCGCACATGGAGCCGTGCTCGTGGGCAGGAGCAGGGCTCTCCTTCCTTGCCTTGCCCTCTGCTCCTCGCCGTTTGCTGGTTTGTAAGAGCACAGCTCCTGAGTGACACTTTAATAAAACATGGGGCTAATAAAACATCGCAGCGACCGCGCTGGAGAATTGATAATGAACAGATTTATGTCAAATTATTCAATATCTGCCAGCCTTCCCTGCTCTCACCCTCCTCAAGTGCAAGTCCAGCCCCAGCATCTCCAGATGCCTGCAATGAGACCACTGTCGCCCCCATCTCCCCACTGCTCTGCACGATGTAGAGCATCTCCCTCTCCCCTGCTCTTCAGCAGCTCCAGGGAGGGATGACAGCCACTCAGGGGTTAAAGAGAGGCAGTGAACCCCCAGCTAATGAGTAAGAATTCAGCAGGCAGTGTAAGATAAATGGAGCTTTCTGTGCTTCTGCTGGAGTCAGCATGAACTGCGGCCCTGCGGCTTGTTTGTGGCAAATGGAGTGCGCGAAATATCAAAGGGCAGTGATCCAGAAGAAGACCGACTTTGACAAATTTTAAATTGGCCAGAAAGAAAACCAGAAAAAAAAAATAAAATATAAAATTATGCAATTCCCTGTGTCCTGCAAGCCCAGTTCCTGCTATGGCACCGAATTAGTGGCAAAACAACTGCAATGATCACCCGATGTTGGGAGCAATTACGATCCATCTAAGTGAGATGCTTATCAGTGACTGAAGCTTTTAGAGCTCTGGGTATGTACAGTTGTAAGTGACTTGCTCTGGTGTTGCAGTCATTTTAATTAAAGTCTATGGAGTTTGCTGGGAGTAATTACCCTGTAGAGGAAGAGGGGGGGGGAAAACTCCCTGAGCAGGCTCCTTCCTCCTCACACAGCGCTGGGTTGGATTTGTGGGG
Source organism: Neopsephotus bourkii (assembly GCF_033783945.1). Taxonomy (NCBI): domain Eukaryota; kingdom Metazoa; phylum Chordata; class Aves; order Psittaciformes; family Psittacidae; genus Neopsephotus; species Neopsephotus bourkii. Next base: position 1,611,670 of record NW_026901640.1, on the reverse strand, counting down.
CTGGATTGGAGACCGGTGGCAGAAAAGCATCTCCCCTCTTTCTCCCTGTGCTCTTTTCCAGTGATGCTGGTGCAGGTCCCACTGGTGTGACTCAAGGGTGCTCTGCAGGTGTCCTGCACCCACCCTGGGTGACAGACCCCATGGAGGGGTAACCCAACAGTGAATTAGTGCGTGGCTCTGTTCCCCCCTTCCTCTACCGCTCCAGCATTTGAACACCATCAGCACTCTTTGTGTCCACAGCCAGCGACTGCTCCTGGGAAAGGACTCACGGGGCAGTCCCTGCACACAAGACACTGTTTTGATGCAGAGGCAATAGGATGGTTTGTGCTTTTTATGGTGGGAGAAGGTAAATACTCTCAGCAGCAGTGCTCCCGCTGTAGTGCCATTTATCTGCATGGACCGGAGCTGACTGCTCAGCACATTGCCTGCTCTAACCACACATCTGATTTCTCCTTCCCTTGGAGCCATGACCACCAGAGGCAGCTCCCCTGTGTTGGGCACGGAGGTGTAGCTGAGTCCTGACTGTGCATGGAACTCCACTTTAAACAGCCCTGACACTGCAAAGCATGAAGCACCTTGGGAAAGCAATTGCTGGGACCCTGTGCTGGGTCTCAGCAATGTGGTGTGCTCACACTATCTGTTTAACGTAGGCCAAAAGTGAGGTTTGGTGAAATGAAATCTCCTTGCTGCAACTGCAAACATTAAACCTGGGTTTTCATTCCAACAGACACAAGCAGGTGGAACACCACATCCATCCTGTTGGGTACCTGCATCCTCTATGTCACGCAGTAACACACAGCGTACACAAGCAAGACCTGAACTCAGATAAAACTGCTGCCTTGTGCTGGCCTGCAAGCTCCTGCTAACCCTGCTTCCTGCCTGGAAAGCAATTGGCACAGGGAGAGAAAACAAAGGTGTCAAACACCACCATTAAAAAAAGAGAGGAGAATGTCATTGATGCTATCAAAGACCTCAGTAAGAGCCTGGTGTTCAGCAAACAGCCTCATTCCCAACACTCCCCACACCCCTCACAATTACTGTTCTCTTCCCAAGGCATATCAGAATGGTTGTTTGCTGTATAAGTTGTTGCACTGCCATAAATTAAAAAAAGCCCAATAATAAAATGTAACTGCAGCAATAGCCACGATTTATCAGTCATTTGCAGAACAGTTTTCCTCCTGAAGGATCCCAAAAGGCTTTATAAATTCAAACCATACCCACATAGCAGGCTTCTTCCACTGCTGAAATGGAGTCAATTTTGGAGGTAAAAAGAGGCTCTGCAAGATTATGCTCTTATAGTAAGAGCTAGTAAAGAACTATTTAAAGAGTCTATTCCCCTGAGAGAGCACATATCTGATATTAAGTGCATTTTGCTGAACACTCTCTGTTTGGGGCTGTTGGGTATATACCAGGTGCTGGGATCATTTGGAGCAGAGCACAGTGATCCCACACAGGCAGCAATGCATCAGTCACTGAGCACTGCACATCACCCGGGTGTTACTGAGGAGGGGAAGAGCATGTTTTATTCTCTTGCAACTCAAGAGCAGACAGACATCATCACTCGAAACCACCTCAGACACACAGTGATAGTGCCGCAGCCCAAAATGTCTTTGGCTGGGTTCTTAGTTATGCCAAATGCAACAGCACCACAATAAAACATTAGTGTGTGGCAGGGGGTTGGAAGGAAATGAGCTTTAAGGTCCCTTCCAACACAAAATAGTCTGTGATTCAATATTCTGTGAAATGAGACCAGCGGAAAGGTTGGCCCACGAGCTTTTAGTGAGCTGAGCAATTGCTCAGATAGAAACTAAACTTGAGCATCTGTAGTAAGGGTCTGTTGTAAGACCCATTCCATTAAAAAATGGAATCAGTTCAACAAGACACTACGTTACACACAGCCTCAGCATCCTAAACACATGGAACCAGAGAATGGTTTGGGTTGGAAGGACCTTAAAGTTCATCCAGCTCCAACCCCTGCCATGGGCAGGGACACCTCCCACTTGCTCCAAGCCCCTGTGTCCAACCTGGCCTTGAGCACTGCCAGGGATGGGGCAGCCACAGCTTCTCTGGGCACCCTGTGCCAGCGCCTCAGCACCCTCACAGGGAAGAGCTTCTGCCTAAGAGCTCAGCTCAGTCTCCCCTGGGGCAGCACGGACGTACCCAGCCGCTCTGCCAGGCGGATGTAGACGGGGTCCACTCGCCTCATCGTCTTCACCAGATCCTTCCTCCGGAACTTGATCTCTACCGTCCCCTCGGGCTCCAGGATCCCTCCTCTGATCAGCGAGGGGAAAAGAGAAAAGAAAGGCACTTTGAGGTCATCAGACAAGGGGAAACACACAATGGAACGGTTCAATGTTGGCTAGAAAGTGTGCAAGAAAAGATGAGAAGAGGGGAGGGAGACAAAACAAAGAGAAAGAGAGAACAAGAAGAATCTTAGCTATTATTCACCCAATGCACCAAACACACAGGAGGACACAGAAGCATGCCTACTCAACAAGCAGTGCTCTCTGGCAGTCTCATTTCAGACCACAGGTCTCTGTCTCACTTCTTTTGAACAGAGAAGGGCAGAGGTTACCACTGGAAAGTGGTCAGGTCCTTCTAGTAATGAACTGCCACATTCTTAATGCAGAGCTCCTCACCCAGCCAGGGGGTGATGCTGCAAGGCAGGGGGTGCTGGAGGGAGCTGCCATACCTGCTCTCCCGGTCCGCATACATCTCCATGTGGCGGGGGTTGATGGTGGGGTCGATGACAGCCCAGGAGCCTCCCCTCAGCTCTGCTTGAGGTGGGATGTAAATCAGCACAGGCTGGCGGTACTCCCTGAGGCCGTCCACGATGTAGGCACCAAACTTGAGCACTTGGTCATACATATCTGCAGAAGGACGACACGGAGTTTGGAGTCAGAGTGTGTCAGTGCTCCAGCCCTGCCACGCTGCTCAAACCAGGAAAGAAACAGTTATCGAGCTCTTCTATCCACCTCCTGCTACAACACTGCAGGATCCAGGTGTCCTTACTGAACCTGGCCAAGACTTACTACCTTCATGTAGTGTACCCAGCACATTTTGTGGCAGCAGGCCTTTTACATAGCTTTATACAAATGAAGTGTGTGGGGAGGGCTGTGATTCCTCTCTTCTTGCATTAGAACTTGTTTAAGGCATTTTGCTCCAGCTTAATAAGAACAACTCCTGTGTGTAAAGACAGTGCACTGAAAATACCAGCCCCAGAGGTGATTTAAATAAAAGAGAAAAAAAGGAAGGCAAAGAATTTGTATGGGATGATATAGTTTGTAATGGATATAGTTTGTAATGGAAACAGGCACCCCTGAATATATACATTTGTTGCATATAATTATATAGAGAATATCAAATCAAATATACAAGAAATGAAATATACTTATTAGGACGATCTAGTCCATCTCTTTGCTCACAAAGGACCGTATCCTACCTTTTTTTCCCAGTGCTTTTTAAAGCTTTCATTTAGAAATCCCAAACACTAAATCTACTCCTTCTTCAGGGGCATATCCACAGCCAAACAGATGAAGTTTCCCTCAGTATTCAACCAAACTTCTCATCCTTCCCCATCCCCATTCATTTCACATTACTCCTCCTCCCATCACCCTACATAACCTCTCCATTCCTCCGGGCTTGCTATAAGTAGCAGTAGGCTTTTCAGTGGGGTTTTTCCCTTAGACACGCTATAGGTGTTCATTCCTCACGTCTCCAGGCCTGTATTTTCAATCCCCTTCATCATGTTTGTTCTTTGCTCAGCATCTCCCAGTTTACCTCATTTTTGGGCATTAAAATAGCAGTGCATAGAGCAGACAAACTAAACATGTTGCACGTGTGTACCACACACACAGGCTGGCCATCAGTGTTACATCACTGAGACACTTCCATACATGTAAAATCCTTCATCACTTGAGAAAACCATCATTTCTGGCAAGAAAAAGACTCCAGCAAGGTCCCCTTGTCCTTTAACCCTCACTTCAATGTTAAGCATTAATATGAGCATAATTAAGCACTTAATTCTTTGGGAAATACACACAGTTTTATGTACACATGCACAGAGCAAGCCAGAGGTGCATATAAACTGTGTGCAGATGTATATATAAAGTGTGTGTGCATATACACGTTATATGTATGAAAGCACCATAGGCACTGATGTGACCTCTCCAGTCCATTTCCAAGGTCACTGTCCGAGTACCCAGCAAAAGGAAGTCCATGTTATTTAAGGAATGTCAAATGCTGATGAAGAAAAGAACAAATTACTGCCTCTAATTGTCACTGACCATCAATCCTGGCAGAGACAGTGGGGACTGAGAACCAAACACACCTCCCAACCTTTTCCTTTTGTCCTGAGCAAAGAAGAAAAGGCCTCAAAAGGGGTGACAAATTTATTACTAATTATACAATTATTTTATTATGTAGTGCTAGTAATAAACTACTTCAAGTACTTTCAGCTAATTCCAGTGTTAAGAAAATAATTGCTTGATTCAAATTATTTTTACAGAATTAATTCTTTACTAGACATTTTTTACTAGTGCTACATAATAAAATAATTGCGTAATTAGCAGTACATTTGTCACCCCTGCCAAGGGTATATATTTTACCCAGGTTAAGAGTAGAAGAAAAGCACCACTCCTTGTTTGAAGAAGGCAGAGAGGGAGGAGGAGCGTTTGAAAGGAAGAACTTGATGCTTTCCATGCACAGCTCCAAATCTCTTCCAGGTTTACCTGGCGTTGGCAAGGTCAGGGAAATCTTTCTGTGCCCACAGTACTTTCAGGATTGGACTTTCAAAGCTATCCAGCAGCTATGTGGTTCTGTGCACAGTTACTCCTTTGGGGATCCTGCAACACAGCACTTCCCAGAGCCTTAGTTAATATTTTATATATGGATTTATGCCAACCATGGGCTTTCTGCACACTTGAAACCTCTGCTGAGGTCCCGGCCCTGCTGCTGCACTCCTGAGCTACAGATACACCTTAATACTTCCACATCTGTCTGTAAGGCATCTCCCCTTATGGTAACTGCTTCCACCACGAACACCAAATCCTGCTCAAATAAGGAAGAGACAATCAACCAAAGGGTCCCTGTGGTGCCACATGCAGCTCCAGGCCATGGAACCTGCTGAGCTCCAGAGATGAGCCAAGGGGAGCTGAGTGCCCCCAAGCTAAGGAAGGTTCCTGCTCTTCTGCAGGGTTCTCTCCTCCCCTCATCCCAACTGTTCAATCTGCCTACACTTACCACTTCAGCAAAGTGGGGACTCTTAAAGAATGCCTTGGTGGGCGCCGCTTGGTAAACTGTTAGTACTGTCACTAATAACACTGTGTTTAAAACAAAACCCAAGCACTTTCATCCTCACCTGCACAGCAAAGAACTCCACACACATTTTAGGCACAGGCTGTTCTCGCAAGGAAGTGGCTTATGTTGAGACAGGAAAAACGAAACGCTCTGTTTCTGAGCCAAATTTCATTCCTGTGTTCATTTAAACCTCATATAACAAGCCACCTGCAACACGAAAATGCTGCAGGAGTCCTTGAGGAAGAGCAGGGGTTTCTGGTTCCCCGCACACGTTCCCGTTCCCAGCCTGCCTGCTCAGCTGCAGCGTGCATCCGCGTCTACTACACACAGGCATGAAAGCTGTTGGAAGCAGTTATCATCACACTGGACGTGTAAATATTGGCCGTAGGATGCATCAAGCATGCTAGAGAGGCTGCAGACAGCTTTCTGCATCTCCATTGCGTCGGGCAGCATGCCCTGAACCTCCAAAGCTGGAACGGATCTCATCAGCTTGGCTGGATTATCCGATAGGACCTGAAGGTAAACACCAGGCACATATTGGCTGCAGACACATAATGTCCCTCCTAAACCCATTAGGTACAAGCAATACCACCATTCAACAGCCAAGTAATCAGAGATTTAAACCAGCCTTTTCATTCTGCTGTATCTATTATATACAGATATATATTTATTGTTATTTATAACCTGTCCCAGGCAAAAAAATAAGTAAAACATGAAAAACCAACTGCGAGTGACCCTGTAGCACAAGCTGCAGTTTAATGTCGTGGGGATTTGCATGCTATCAAACTATTCATGCTATCAAACTATTCATGCCATCAAACTATTCATGCCGAGCCCAAGACCCTGGTGCTAATTTCCAGTGAATTTCACGCTTGATGTCTCCCCGTCGTGGGTCACTGCCGGTTCGCCTAAATAAACCCCTTCCAAATGGCTCCTCCATCTAAATATTCCAGCCAGTTCTTATAATTTAATTTTGCATTATGCTGAAGAGCCTTCTGGCCAGAGAGAGCTCGTTGGGGAAACCACCACCACCCTTGTGATCCGCCTTTATTGATGTTAGTTAGTTACTTATTTGATGGCTTGAATTAGACCTCCCAGGCCGACCAGGGAAGAGGGTTGATTTTTCTGTTTCTCTCTTTTTTTTTCCCCCCTCTCCCCCTCCACTAATGTCAATTTTCAGCATAGCAAGAGCTGTCTCTAATCTTTTCCTACTCATTACACACAATTTTGGAGTCATTTTACCCACAGTGCAGTCGGCTCCTGGCACTGTGTTTGTGTGCACTGAGGGGTGGCATAATTGTTTATTTTCCCTCCCTGCATAATCCCCAGCCAGCACTGAAACCAAACCTGCAAACAACTCCCCAAGGAGCACCAGGAGAGACCTGCACTTGCTGTGCCAGCCCCTACAGCAACCCAGAGGCAGGAAAACACAAGGACCAAGGTGCAAACGACAATGGGTCCTCCTCCTCCTCCCAGCTTGGTGGGAATACGAAGGATACACGATGTAAGTATTAGCATCCTTGTAGTGCCTTTTCCACCTTGGGTTTCTGGTCTCAACTCTAAGGCTAAGCTCAGTTTATAGAGTTCATAGAGGAACCCAGCCAAGGGCACTGTCAAAGCTGACAAAACTTGGTAAAACAAATGATACTTAACCAACCCTTGGTGAAGTTACATCAACAGCTTCCCCCTAAGCTGTGTAGTAGGGAAAGCAAGTCACAACGGGAGTACAGCAGCAGCACATGGAGCAGAAACCAGCCTGAAAGGTAACAGGTGTTTTCCAGAGGAAAGAATTTTGCCATCTTCCATCTTTGCAGCTGCAAACTCAATGGCATTGCTTCCTGCAGCTTCTGCCTTTGCCACCCTGTGAGCCTGTCCAGAGCAGAAACTCTCACCATGATAGCGCATCTCTAACCCCTCTCCTGTGTTGGTAACTGCCACGTGCAGTAAGAGACTGTAATCTTTTACTTATTTAGATTTTATAGTATCAATCTCACATTCTTGGCACTTCACGACATTTAAAGCAGCAATCTGGTGCAAAATGTAACTGCTGGTACATTAACTGAGCAGTTTATAGCTGCTCACTTCCTCTGAACATCACCACCACCAAGAGAGAGAACTGGGAGACAGTCCTTGATAGGACAACATTACAGTGGGAAGAATCATCAGTGAGATAGTGTTGACAGAAGAGACCTTACATTTTTGATAGGCAATGTTGTTGGCTTCCCCAGCCCCACGTTTAAGCTGAGGCAAAAGGATATAAAGCTTTTTGAGCAGAAGGGGTTTCCTGAGATTAGTATTTAACTAACCCAGGTTGGCAGCTGTAAATTCTGTTAGCAACTAGACCACTGTTAACATCCAATTACCTGTTCTCACTGCAGATGAGACTCATCTGGACTCAATCTTCAAGGTCTTTTCCAATCTATGATTCTACAATTCTATGATCTTGCCAGTTCCTGTAACTGTGTGTGAGGTTATGTATAAAAATACAGTTGCACTGCATATTTTGGGAAGAACTTGATACCAATTTGCACCTTGTATACTCTGTGTTATTCCTGCTACCTGCCTATGAAAGACAAGACACACATGGAGAGGAGAGGAATGAAAACCTTGGTCACCACATCTACTGTTGCATGGTATGTCCCTTTGCTCTGCAAGTTCACAGGTACAAGCTGTCATCACAGCTAAGCCACAGCAGGGAACAGCAGAAGTGCTCTGGGCAGTGAAAGACAACCCACACTAAGGACAGCATCAAAAGGGGGTCCAAACTGATGCTTACCTTTCATCCCACCAGAGAAGCCTCTCCAGTTTGCAAAGACCATCAAGGGCAGCCCTTCTCTGTTGAAGTCATTGATAGCCTGTGCAGTCTTGAAGGCAGAGTCAGGGAACCACACCTGACCAGCCTGCTGGATTATCTGTTGGGAATGGAAGAAGACTGGTAAGCCTTGAGATACATTCATGTAAGAGTTAGCATAAAACCACAGAAATAGACAGAACAAGAGCTGTGATGTGGAATTAGCAATGAGGTGCATGAAATGGCTGGGATCTGCTTTCCCACATAAAAATCAGGACAATCCTTTTGTCATCACATCATTTAAGGCCAGGCTGGATGAGGCTTTGAGGAACCTGGTCTAGTGGAAGAAATCACTGCCTGAGGCAGGGGATTGGAATTCCATAGCCTAAGGGAAGCGGGACTGCTGGGGAATGTGCCTCCTGTCCAGTCACTCTTCCCAGCAACCACCAGGCATCAGCACCTTATCAAGGAACAACTGTACTTTCTGTCCCACATTTGGGGGTGCAAAATCCCATCAAGGCAAGTGCCCTTTCCAGAGGACAAAGAAGCCCTGAGCACACATTCAACCCACCTTGGCCTCCGAGTCCAGGTTTGCAGGATCTGCAGGGATGCTGAGCTCCACCGTCCTTGTTTCTACGGCAACAACTCCTACAGGTATTCCTCCCAGCCTGGGCACAAGCAACACAACAAATCAAACCTCAGATTTCAACACAGTATTTCTGATTTGCACATCAAATACACAAGAGAGACAAGCGATGGAAGCAAATGGTGGCAGCAGCATTCCCTCCTCTTCAAAGAGTTTAGGCATGCGGCTGGAGAATTCCAGAGCAGAAGTCAGAGTCCTCAAAGCAAAATCTAGCTCTAAAAACTAGCACACCCCTCACTCAAAATTCAAGAGAATGAAGCAAAGCCCAAAGTTTGAATGATATCACTGCACCTTCACCACCCTTCACCTGACAGTGATACCCTTGACCATGAGAAATAAGCATGAAGACCCCAGCGACACCGGGGGGCTCTGCTTTCACTGTATCTAACAGCTCCTGCAGACAAAGAGCATCTTTTGCTCATGCTGACAAGTGCTTACTCCCAGGCCAGGAGTCCCAGCAGAGCCAACACTCCCTGCTCAACCACCTCAAGCTGGATGACACGGCTGCAGGCAGAGAGAGTGACAAGGCCCATGTGCACATGGGGGTTGCAAATATTCCCATTCACTATGATTAAGAGTCTGCCTAGAACCCCGTAATTGCAGAAGCCGTCTTAAATCGGTAACTTATAACTTCCATATTAGGGCCCATGTGACCTAATAAAGAACATCTTTATCCAAGTATTACAGTTATTTATTGAACTTGAAAACAGCTCAAAACAACTTCTGTTTTCCATAATACTTCATATAAATTTTATCAGGCTAGCACATGAAGATGCTACATCTTGTTTTATAGTGTGTCCCTGGACAAGTTGCCATAGAATAATAAAAGACAATTTACAGCCACCAGCACACATATTCCAAACATACATACAAAAGATGAGTTTTGGCAGCACTTACAGTAACAATCCCAGAAGAATACACTCAGATTTGGGTTTTTTTCAAATGCCACTGCTTTTGAAAGAAGTGGGTTTCATTTGTGTTATATATACCTGTTATGTGAGAGTCCAAAGCAACTTGGAATTTGTCAGAAGAAAGGAAGCTGAGAATGGGCCTGGACAGAGATCTCCCAGCTTTGACGAATCACTGATTTCCCCCCATTCCCCAGCACACTGCTTAGCATAAAAGCCTTTAAATAATTATAGGACCTTGTGAGATAAAACTTCAGAGTGTCACATGGTAGATAAAAATACCAAAGTGTATCAGAAGGTGGCATGACATCCCAAATTCTGGGGCCACGTGTGCTATTATCATAACAGAAGTAAGAAGCAGCCCTGGTTCATGGTGATGCACCCTGGTTAGAGCCTCGGTGTACTCTGTGTTCCACGAGCAGTGGTGTCTTTCCCTGTCCCCCTGCTCTGGCAACCAAACACAGCAACACCAGGGACATCCTGGTGCTACAGCCAGTCCTTGAGTCACCGATATGGTGAGGCTTGAGGCTGATGGAGTCAGCCCCCAGGGGTGGCCACTGGAATTCCTGAAGGAATTCCACCATTACCAGGTGATGTGGCTCTGGATTGTTGGCACCACGATACTGACAGTGCGGGAGGTGAAAGAAATACAAGGTTTTTCTTTAATGCAGACTTCTGCTGGGAACTAAGGCCCTCTGAACACCCATCATGCACAGGCACGACTGTATCTCATCAAGTGTAACACCTGCAGCCTCCAGGATCCCATTCACACACTTCAGGTTTTTTTCTTCCCTCTCACTTGCTTCCAAAGAAGGAAAAAACCAACAGGCTGACAATTAACCAAAGCCACTGACATCAGTGAGGAGCTGGGAGTTGCTGGAGGCAAGAGGATGAAGCTCTGTCTTGAGAGGAGAGCTGCCGGTAGTCTGAGGAGTGACAAAGAATAAGGATGCTGCATCTGGACAGCTCAAGCACTTGTATTGGAAACTCGAGGGAGATAAATGTACTCCTTCAAAATGGCTTTACTCTGAGAGGAAGCAGACAATCAGATCAGGAAACTCACAGTGCCATTAGAGGGGGGCAAAAAACTAGAGCAGCAGCTAGAAAAGAGGCAGTTGAAGGGGTTTTGAGCCCCGCTCTGATCTGCATCCTCTCAAAATACAGGATTTTCTCCAGGCTTCTGCTTCCTGCCAGCTTGGAGATCACAGATCTGCAACACTGAGAATGATCCATGCTGGAAATGTTTCCAAGGCACGGATCTAAACTCTAGGACATGGGGATCAGTTTAGAATCCTGCAGTGAAGCCACCTGGCAGCAAGGTGAAGGGAAAGGACTCCCTCTGGGGAGCGTCCTGTTCAAGTAATGACTTATTTTCACTTACAGCCATCAACTTCCAAAGGATGGTCCAGAAAAACACAAAACACAATGAAAACTTGATTTCTAAAGACATCTAAAACACCCCTTAGAATTTACCTGGCTCTACCAACCACGACCGTCTGTGCCCAGGGCTGCATGATCTCGAGGAACGAGCCATTGTCAAAGAAACCACTCAGCCACTGTCCTTTTTGACCTAAAGGGAAGGGAATAAAAATGGAAATATCAGGGGAGGGAAGCAAACAAGAGACAATATCAAAGCAGCAACTGAAACTTGCTTGGAAATGCCAACTGGAGGAGGCAGCACCATCTCTTTATTTATTTATTTTTAAATAGATTATAATATAAGGGAACATTAGACAGCTGAGCATTTGTCTGCCTTCAGCCATCATGTCTTATTTCATTTGCTAGCCTGCATAAAGACAGTAATTTATCAGCAAAAGCATCATTTATTGTTAAACGATGGGGTTCGGATAGCAGAGGGACTTCGCACGCCTTTAAATAAATGTTTTTTTTCAAGACACTGCAAACATTTGTCAAAAGGCAGTAAAGTCATTAAAGATGGCTTTCAAAATGCTATTTCTATTTGAGAACTTTTCTCACATTTTTTCCTCTTGATTCTGCCTCATCTTTCCTTTAAAGAAGGAACACTGAAGAAATCCAGGAACTAGACCTAAGAACTCCTATGGTGTTTTAAAACCAGACCACACATCTGAGCATGTTTCCAATGCTTCTCTTAGGAAGTCTTGGTATGAAATATCCCGATACCAAAAGCCTCCTTGCTCCACAGAAGACACCAGCTGAGGCACCTCTCCCTGAACTCAAGGATGCTTTCGGAGTCAGCATCCTGGAGCAGACCATCTGCTCCCAGACCTGTTCTCTTGCAACTTCCTAATGCTTGAGAGAAATCAAGCTATTCCTGAAGAGGATGTTACCAAATGACTTGTCTCATACACCAGCTTCTACCCTGAAGTCTGAGGCCTTGAATACCCTGATCACACTAACTATGCACTAGGATTATTTGCCCTTTGTAAAGCCAGTGCAGTATCAGACTTGGGGTTCCTCCTGCACAACAAACTCCAATATATTGCCAATACCTCTGTGATCTTCCAGGTCTTTTCCAGCCTAGTTGATTCTATGATTCAATAGTCCCCCTGTGCAAGAACTTATCTGTTCACTAACAATCCACATATATTCCTGCAGACAGAACGCTCAGGATGACAGTTACAAAGACCCTATGAAGGAGTTAAGCCTCACCATGCTGACCTGTGCAGTGCATGGCAGGCAGGAACACCATGGCAGGAAGGTTTCCCAATATTGCAGCTCGGCCCCTGCTCCAATAAACAGGTAAGGCCACGATGAAGAGCTTTTATTTGGGCTGACTGCTGATGCTGGGCTGGGGAGTGACGAATCAGATGTGCAGACAGCTCTGTGCAGCCTGTATAAGCTGAACAGCCCAATGTCATGGCATTGAGCTATTCTACCCACCCAGACAACTACAGAAATCACAACTCTCTGAGGCACCTGCTTCACAAAGCTCAGCAAAACACATTAACCAACCCCCCCACCCCAAATCCCTCCTAGCTTCACCCCTTGGCACACAGCTTCCGAGGAACGCTTTCATCTGAACAAGCACCTCTGCTTCTGCAAACCCAAGTCCAAAACCAATTAAAAAGTGGAGATCCAAGCAAGCTAACCTCTGCTGACTTAAACAGGATGGAGAGTGTTTTATCAAGACCAAACTTGTAATTACTGTGTTCTACATTCCTTGCCTCTGTGGCCCCACTGTAAAATGTGACCATCCATTTCAAAATTATCTCTTTATCGCGAGCCCAAAGCTGATCGTTTAGATTCTGGCCTCGTGTCGGGCGTCAGTTTGAAGAATATCACGGCAATATCTCCTCTAATAAATGGCTTTAACTTTTCACCTAGGAGATATCTGCTTTAACTTATCACAGGGAATCATCTGCTTTCCTTAACGCTTCCACTAAATTAAAATCTGAAGTCACTTGATTCAGAAGCCGGCGCTGGCTGCACTCAGACAGCTGGATGAATTACTGGAGAGGGGATGGAAAAATATTAGCCAAACCCAGAAAACTTAGTTTATCACACATCTCATTTTAGCCCCCCAAACTCATTAATAACCGCAGGAGGAACGGTCACCCGGTTCGCAGCCTGGCCATACGCAGGCTGCACAACGCCAAAAGCAGGCATGGGGGTGCAGTGGTTTCCAGGGATTCCAACCCAGTTATTCAGCAAGATCTGCAGGAATACTGTGATTGCTTCAGTGTGCAGCCTCTTTGAGTATTGGCTTTCCTCTGAACCATAAAAATATCTATAAAAGTAACTAATAATTGTAGGCGTCCTCAAGCACTCAGAATTGATATGCTATTTTTATATATTATATTCAAATTGTTTAGAACTAATCACTTGCTAAGCTCTGAAGTATATTTGGATTGCAGACACAAAGCCTGGACAAAGAGTTCTGCAACAAGACACATTCCTGAGCATCCTGCCCACCAAAGATCTACATACTCGGATTCGGATTGGGGCGCCCAGCCAGCATCCAGCGAGGATCATAAGGAGTCTTGGTAGGAACAAACTCTATGGGTCTGTCTATAGGGTCCTTGACTTTGAGGATGGGAACAGGGCTGTAAACACTCTAAGGGAGAAAGAAAAACATTGAAGGAAGTCATTCATCTGCATGGCTTTGCACCAAAAGGACACAAGCAGAGTCCTCTTTTTCCCCCACACTGCACAACCCTTCACCTGATGGGACTCCAGAGGCTTGGCAAAAGCCTGGAGAAACTTCCAAGGTGCTCCACACTCTCTCCCAAACCTTTGGCATCATCTGGCACACACTGTACTTCATGTGCTCTTGAACTTCAGGCATAGCCAGAATTAGTGAGGGGTTGCAATTTAATGCTGAAAGGTGCCCAGGCCACTGACTCATTCCATGCACTCTTTCCTGAAGGAAGGTGACCTGCCCGTTCGTGCTGCCTCCCTGGCTGCAGAGCAGCTTGCACTTATACATCAACTCCTACAAATTACTGCCTCAGAGGAGAACTTTCAGTAGGAGACAATCCACTGCTTACAGAAAATCCTGCTGCCCAGAGCAGTGAGGGCAGCACAGCAGGGGAGCGATGTGGAGGTACCCAAGGCAGTGCCAGGCTGCTCCACATCCCAGCTCCCGCAGCACTTTTAAGACAAAAACTGCTTTGTTGACCAGAATGCTTACAGCCTCAGGTCTGAGCCTCAACCACTTTGCCAGGGACCATACAAGCACAGGAAAACCTTGCACTCCTGCAGGGCCAGGAATTACCTTTGGCATGTAGGAAAGCCACTGCAGGATAGTGTAGACTCCTTCAAAATCATCACACACGGTGCTGTGCGTCACTCCGTTGTTGTGCATGATCTGGATCCCGCCCAGCTGGTTGTTGGAGGTATAAACTTCCCGTCCAAGCACCTTTTGAAAGGAAGAGGAAAACCATCAGTGAATGGGATGGGACAAGGAGGTGTTGGCTAAGGAGATACATACAAACCCATCCCTGCAGCAAGTCATGATCCCTTCGGTGCCAAAGGATGGAGCAAACAACTCGCAACAGCTCTTCCCAAGCCCTTATGAACAGTGATCCCCAAGGGAATAACACAAGTGGAGAAACTGAGGCAGCGGGCAGCAATGAAGCTGATACATGACAAGGTCTCCTGGGTGCTGACCCAAGCTCACTAATTCAAACTTCCTCTAAGACAACTGACAGGATGGACCCATTTAAACCTCTCAAGCCCCATGCATGAAGACAGGTAGAGCAAAGACAAAGCCCTACCAGCTCTATACCATAGAGAGACTGGAAAGAATAAGCTTCTGCTGGGCTTCTAATTCTCTTGCACAGCTCCATCTCTAATCTCAGCCCAGGCACCGCAGCTCTTTTCTCATTCTCCTGCTGTCTCTTCCCATTTGCCCTCTCCCTGACTGATACACTGATCTCTCGGTCACTCGGCTTTCTGCTCCGCTGAGTCCATATTACTAATAACACCTCTGCCACGGCCAGTTTACCTCATGAAGGCAGGAGCACATCATTACAAAATAAACTCATAACTTTGACATTCTAGCAAATACATGCCGTTTGTTATTTTTACGGGTTGAGTCTTTCTAACAGGCAGAGGGCATTACCTACCTGCTTCATTTAGGTCTTAGAAAAAGCCCTCCAACACACACAGCCAACCTGCTCTCCCCCACTAAACCACCAGCAGCTTGTTCTAGGAAGAAGGGCTACCCCAAGCTGGAGCCCAAAGGATCCTGGTCATTATGGAAGGGATGCTTGGGTCTGACTTCATCCTTATCCTACAACAAGGGTTCGGGCCATGACTCATCCACCTATAGTAGAGGGGAGCTCCTCATGTCTCAGTATTTGATCTTGTCTCAGGATGTGAGCTTTTAGGCTGAAAGTTAAGAAGGTACTAAAGGGATATGAAAATAGAAGTTTGATCTGGTTCTAAAGCTCCACTGGACCAATTGGTTTTCCTCTGGTGCAAGCTCAGTTTATCACAGCTGGGGTCAGGGAGTCACTGAGCCCATCCAAAGCATCGCCTGGAGTTGTTGTAAGGCCCAATGCTAACTCCAAATTCATCTTCTTTTGGTGGTCTGGTGCTTCACAAAACTCAGCATCTTACAAGCACCAGATGATCCTCACAAAGCTCCTGATGTCAGATGTCAGCTGAGGCTTAAATCCAGAAGAAACGGAGGCACAGCAGTTATGCAGTAGCTCAAACACTTATAAATCAATGTCAATGCTGTGGTTTTGCACAGAGATGTTCCTGGGTCTCCGTTCTGAGCTCAGAGACCTTCATCTTCCCCTAACAAAATCAGTGCCATGAAAAAGCATGGTAAAGAAGACAGCAGCATAGATTTAGGTTCAAGGAAAAGAAAAAGCACAGGCCTCCAGATGCCAGGCACAAGCCTGCTAAATGCCTTCCACAGAGGAAAATAAAAATAAAGAGGATTTAAGCTCCCCATCTATGAACTAATGCAAACGTATGTACATGCAAAATGGGCCTCTGCTGCTGCTTATCTAGAGACACTGTAGACAGCTCAGGTTTACCAGTGCTGACAGGCAATGAAAACAGTCTAATATACCGCCTGCTCTCGCCCTTAAATCCCTTTTTGGAGATCAAGATAAATATGCAGTTCCTTTTCCCGAGTGCTCCAGACTTTCCAGTGAAGTGGAGGAGCGGGGTGAGGGGCTGTGCAAACGCAATCCCTCTGCAGCCCTGAGCCAGCTTTGCATCCACCCATCAGTGTTTGGCAGCAGAGGCCACTGAGTCCCAAGCTGCAGGTAAAGTTGGACCGATGAGCGCACGCTGCCTTTGTTCATATGATGTGTATGTCCACACGTGTGTGCTCACTGCAGCAAGAGGGACACGTAGTCAGGGCACATGCAAGCTCTGAATCTTGACTTAAGCACAGTCCAAATGCAAAGCAAGCTGCTCCGCTCACTCCCCAGCACAGGAACTGTGAAGATAAGGGGTTAAAGAGGCATTTTCCAGGGATGCTGCCAGGCTGGGTGCTGGTCCCCAATCTGCTCCTGCCCATGTGCTCCTCCAGCTTCTAAGGAACGATGCGAGATCCTGCCAAGGTGTTGCACACATACAGCTGCAGACTGCATTGAGTGCCAGAGGTGAAAAGGCACTGAAGGGCCAGCCAGCTTATAGACAATGATCATTGGGCTTGAGAAAGAAATGAATGCGATAGCTCATCCATTCAGCTCTGCTAACCACCTCATCTCTGACCTCAGAGGACTACATTTTTAAAGGCTGACAAGTAATTCAATCTCCAATTAACAATCTTAAATGGTGCAATGCATATTGCTGTATAAATGTTTCAGCAAGAAAGTATCCAAGGGTAAAAGAGAACACATCTGCTGGAGAAGTCCAAACCTGATACAGTTAAAGGGACTCAGATGTTCCTCAATAAGACACACAGCAGAGGCACAAGTGGATTTAGAAATTATTCTATATTACTAAATCAAGTAATGCTAGAAAGAAACTCATAGGAGAACAGACTGCACAGGATTAAATCTTCTATCTGAGTATGTATTGAAAGGGAAAACTTCAACCCTGAGAGGCTGGGGTGACCACGAAGGTCCACTGAGTCACACAAAGCAGGAGGTCAGAAGTGGAAGCAGCACTAGCCCAAGGCTTACAGTTTAATGACCAAACATATGCATGGAAGGTTAAGTCTGCAAAGCAGGTAGGTTACTGGCACTCCAGGGAACACAGATGCAGCTGCAGCAGTCAGCTGCTGTAGAACTGAGATCAGGAATGGTTCAGCAAGAGGGGTGGGAAAGACCAGGTCCCAGGATTTTAAAGCTTAGATACACAATAAACATATACCTCCACCTTGGCACTATTGACCTCTGGTTTAGTGCTTAATCTGATGGCCAAAATGGACAGAAAAGAGCAGCCAAACACCAACACACCAGCTTCTGGCACCAGGAAATGTGCTTTACACCAGAATCGTTCCCACTCCATGAAAGCTCAGAAACCCCAAAACTGTGTTTCTGCCCACGCTGAGTGTGACATGCTACCAAAGGAAGCTGCTGTGGGTTGGTGGCCCCACAGAGAAACCCCAACCTGTCCATTCTGAGGTCTCTAGTGAGGACCCCTCACTACAACAACAGGAAACCACATTTCTTCTGCCTTCAGAGGATTTTTTAGGAAGTACAAAGGAAAGCCAGGATTCTAGCAGCCTTTTCAAGACCATCTTCAACAGGTCTATAGGCATGTTGGATGCACATTAATCATCTCAAGCCCACAATGATCAGCTGCTTTCTCTGCTTCTTTGCAGAAGCTGGTTAGTTGAGACATTCCCTATGAAGCTGGTTCGGCTGCAAACTTGATTGGCTCCATCAAACAGGAAAGATGTGAAAAGATGACAGCAGAGGGCTTGAATGGGAATCATTAGGTAACATAAGTGCTGTTATTATTCAGAGCATATCATGCGTTTATATCAAACAGAAGTGCCAGATTTTTATCCAAATAATTTCAATAATTGCAATTCCCATCCCACCATTCATATTATCTGCCAGAAACCTGAAGCAGAAAAGGCACATGCACGTACTCTAAAGAGCCTACTTTTCATAAACAGGCAGAAATGATGGGAATGAATGTCTCATCAGAAAACACAACGTAGGAGCTCCAAAGCCCACTGCCATTATGTGCAGTCAAGCCCCAGCAGATCTCACTGTTGTTGTGCCCATCACTCAGCTCTTCCCAGCACACATATCACGTCATTAGAGGGTAAACCAGCAATGCTGGATGGGAGAACCAGGAAGAGCCCAGCTCCTGCAGCCCTGCCCCGAGTCCTCAGCCCATCCACAGCCCCCTCTCCCTGCCTGCAGCCTGCTCTTGCATTTCTAATCCAAACGTGTGCAGTTCCTGCACTTCTAATTTACGAGCGTTCAGTGGGGGACCCTTCTGACTTGGGAACATATTGGCTCGGTCTAATGCTTGGAGATTATTAAAGTCAGAGCTATACTCCACTATCAAGTCTACAGATCTTTTATTTAGAAGATATGGTGCTCTAAATGCACAAAGAGCTCCCTGTCACCTTCACATTAAAGCCCCTAGTGCCTGGTAAATGGAATTATATAGCTGTCATCTCCTTTCCCCAAAGTTTTAAGAGTACAATGGGCTCATTTTTTCACACTCCATCCCAGCTTCAGAACTAAGAGACCTACTTTGTATTGATTTAGAGTCTCAGAAATAAATAAACCTGCTTCACCAATGTGATTCACAAGAAATTCATGATACACTATTGCATGATATATTTCAAGCTGTGGCTCCAGCTCTTTTTTCCCTTTGGTGAGTGATGGGGGAGGTGGGAGGCAGGGGTAGGTGGGGGGAAGCTGACAGCCTGATGGTTATTGGAGATGGCTACTGACTGCAAATCCACAGGCAGGTCTTGCTGGAGGAGCCCTTTTCTTGCTTTAATGTGGTGAGATCAGGGGGGGAAAGAGGGCAAAGCAATTGCACTTCACCCCAGAGGCAGCAGGGGAAGACATATCCAGATGGACACCGTGGCTGCAGCTGGGATTTCTCCACTCCCTTTTGCCTGAGGATGCCAAGGCACCTCAGCAGTACTCAGGAGCAGGGCTCCAGGTGGATCACGGAGGAGACATGCCCTGTGTTTGCTGGTGGCAACGCAAAAGGTTATAGGGAGGGAACAGCTCTTCCATCCTGCAAGGACTGATGAGGATTTCTGAAGGTTTCTGGCTTGTAACAACCACATTTTGCAGTCCTGAGATGTGGTCAAACATCAGACAGGGTCAAGATGTTTGCTTCTCAATTGTGAGATATTTCTTGTAAATCTTAGAAATAAAAAAATCCTTTGAAAAGTCAATTGGGAAAAACAAAGAAAAAGAAACACAAAAAAAAGAACTTTTCATTTGACCCCAAGAATTCCAAATGAGAAATTCATCAAACCTGGTGTTTTTTCCTGAAGAGTTCCAGTTTCAGTGAGGTGGCGTTTCCAAATGAAATACATCTTGTCAACAAATCCCTGCCTAGCTCTCCTTCCATGGTGTGCAGAGACCGCCCGGTTTGCTCAAGGTCACTCCACCAGTCAGTGCTAAATCAAAAGGACTCAATACACTTTGCCAGCTAAAATTACGACCCCTGATACGACATGGTGCAAACACCCATAAATCCCACCTGTCCCAGCCAGGGAGTCCCTCATCCACACCCCAGCCCAATAAACAACATCAATGACCGACTTCATGGTACTGGTTTGGCCATTCCCTTGGTCACCTTCTGGACCCCAAAAGAATCCCAGACTGGTTTGGGTTGAAGGGACCTTAAAGCTTTTCCAGTCCCAACCCCTGCCATGGGCAGGGACCCCTTCCACTGGAGCAGCTTGCTCCAAGCCCCTGTGTCCAACCTGGCCTTGAGCACTACCAGGGATGGGGCAGCCACAGCTTCTCTGGGCACCCTGTGCCAGCGCCTCAGCACCCTCACAGGGAAGGGCAATACCTCCAGAATACCCTTCAGGCCAGGTAATTTCTCCACAAGTCACTGCAGAAAAGACCCACAGGCAGGTCCCTGAGAACCACATAAGAACACTCCAAAAGAAGAGTGGCCAGGACCAGTTATTCTGGGCCTTCTTCCCTTCAGCTCCAGTGAACATCAAGTACCAGAGTTAATGCTCCCCTAAGAACATACCCTGCAGGCATGGGAACCCTCCAGGAACTGGGACACAGTCCTGGCTTAATGATACCTATATAGGGTTTAGAATCCACTGGAGTTTTCCTAACAGGTTTAGACAGGTAGAATACAGGCCACTGTGCTAAATAACCTCCTCTTTAGCAGGAATAAACACACACACAGCACCAGCACCATTTCCATAGATAAAACTGATCAAGATCCATATTAAAAATGATAGAAGGAGGGAGGAAAAAAAGAAGTCAACAGAAATCTATTAGACTTTCTTCCCTAAGCAAACATAAAGGGACTGATAATGCGATGCCTGGAACGTAAATTGTCTCTAATGGGAACGATACACAAATATCAGCACTTAAAGAAAGGCAATTAAAAATAAAATGTAGAAACAGAGGGTAATGTTTGTTTGTTTGCACTCCTCCGAAGTCCAGGCATCCATCCTGCTCACATTCATCTCTCTACACCCAGCAAAGACCTCTGTGTGACCAGCACTGCCACCAACCAGCTCTCCCAGCAGCTAACGCCTCTCACTGGCATTAAAAGGAATCAATTCTGCTCTCTTCCTATTGCCAAACATTGCTAAAAAGGGACTGATTCACTACAGCTTCACTGTGACCTTGGTTCTCAAACCAGACTGGTTTGGTTAGGGTGTGAGTGAAGGTGACCTACGTGAGGGAGACCTCCACCAGCACCAAGGTCTTACACTGGTCCTGAAAGAGCTGAAGAGACCAACCTGCATCCCTGTTCTTATCACATCACCTCCTGCATCCACCCCAGACCCAGCTGAGCAGCTCCCCCTGCTTCCCCCACTGCTGGAGCCCAGCGCAGGGTAACCTTGGTGAGATCCATGAGGAGCCGTGGATGCTGAATGCTGCTGAAGTGTCGATTTCTGTTTGACATTTCCTAGACCCTCTTTGATTAGCATTCTCAAACACCCGGCACCCATACCTATCTTCCTAATAGTCTTGCTGTGCCACTACAGAAAGATTCATATCATGCATTAATAATTATAATGCTCCTTTGAATGACAGGGATGGCACTTGCTGTTCTAACTCACATGATTGCTCTCACATGATTGCTTTGATCTAATCCCAAGACTGGAGTCATCTTGAGCAGATACTGAGCAATCCCTGCCTTGAATCTCAAAAGAAGAGCTTTCCCCAGTCTGCATTTTACAGTAAACCCCTCAAACAGCATCAGTCTCACAGGGCTTCTATTTATTCTTCCACATTGTGAAATTGAGGGGTAAATATTGCTGTTTGCAAGACTGAAGATCCATCACTCACACACGACAGACTGTGTAAGCTCCCTATTCCTCACACAAGCTCCTCCAGCGAGGCTCAGACCCGACCCAGCACCCTGAGCAGCTCTGCCTGGTCCTCCCAAGCCCTGAGCCATGTTCTCACCCTGCTACTGATCCCAGGGCAACCACTGAGCTCTGCAGCTTCCCTCAGCCACAGCCTGCAACCATCAGGTCAGTGCCAGGCTGCTTTAGCACTGGGACCAAATGACACCTCCAGCAGGCAGGGTACCTCCACGTGTCAGTCAGAAGATGCTGAGGAGCCACCAAGAGCACAGAGCCAGGTTGGCTGAAGTGCATCAATATAAACTTGGGTCACCAAGCAACCTACAGCAGGGGATAACCACTACCCAATGAGCTGGTTCAAGCTCTCTCACATGTACACTGTTCCTCTCTGCCTGCCACGTGGATGCTCCCACCATTCAGCTGCAGATCTACACCAATGAAACCATCAATCTCCTCAAAAACAGCCACATCAACCTCAGCTCTGGCTTTGACAGTCAATACAATTCAGGACTGAATTAAAATACAAGGCTATTCTCTCCTGGCCTCCTGCAAAGGGGTTGTTGGGTTTTAAA
Organism: Neopsephotus bourkii; assembly: GCF_033783945.1. Taxonomy (NCBI): domain Eukaryota; kingdom Metazoa; phylum Chordata; class Aves; order Psittaciformes; family Psittacidae; genus Neopsephotus; species Neopsephotus bourkii. The sequence continues at coordinate 1,589,562 of NW_026901640.1, read as the reverse complement.
TGCAGATTGTCAAAACGATCCTCGCAGCAATTATGGTCTGTTGTATCAACAAGTCCTCAGGGACTCACCCACAGTCACCTGATTGACACATACACTCCACTCCCCATCATGTTAACGTCCTCACCACCACAGTCATGTCTGCATCAATGGAACTGCTACTCAAGAAGGGTCACTGGACAAAGGCTTGGAAGTTCTTTGGATATTTACATGTTGCCTTAGGAAACAACCAAGGTTCCACTCATCAGTTCACCTGACAAACACCCCTCTAAAAGCTGCTCTTCAGAAGTGTTTTCTCCCCCCTAAAACACACCAATTCTCAGTGCTAGAAACAGTGCATTACTGACCTGGTTGCTTAGTTCCTGAGCTCTTTCAGGTCTAGAATAGGTTATACAAGCAGGTATTTTTAAATTAAGGTCATTTTGAACGCAAAACCTTCCACAGAAAGAAATCCTGAGGATGGGGTTACCCACCCTGCCAGTGCAGGTACTGCCCATCTGATGAGCTCAAAACACATCCCAAATACAAATGAACTAAGGATTCAAGAAAGCTGCCAGCAGGTAACTGCTGATCAAATGTGTCACACCACAACCAGGCAGCTGGCTGCACACTGAAAACGAGACCCAGAATCCTGGTTCCGAGCTATGACTTGAACAGCTCAGACTGCAGTGGTTTCTGACTCTTCACCTCCACTGCCTCTTTCCCTACATACTATAGAACATCACTGAGGGAAAACAAAGCCAAACAGGAGGAGAGGAAACAGAACACTACTGGTTACATTCTTCCCTTCACCTCCAGAAGTGACGTGATGACCACTTTAGATGCCCTGTTGTGAAGTGCAGTGTGGGGAACAGTTCATCATCACTTAGAAGATAAACTGAGATACCAGGTTGACCATCTCTATAACAAACTGATGTGTACCAAGTTAGCAGAGGGTTCTGGAGACCTCTCTACAACAGACTGAAGTTTATCAAGTTAGAGCGTTCTTAAGAGTTCTCCATAACAATGGTGCTTATCAAGTTAGTAGAGGGTTCTGAAGACCTCTCTATAACACTGATGCGTACCAAGTTAGTAGAGGGTTCTGAAGACCTCTCTATAACACTGATGTGTACCGCATTAGTAGAGGGTTCTGAAGACCTCTCTATAACACTGATGTGTATCAAGTTCGTAGTAGAGGGTTCTGCATATCTCTGCTAAACCTGGCTTCCCTTTGAGGAAGCCCAAGACATGTCTCTGTAGAGAAGATGTGATTGAGAGCCACTATTTGTTTACATTAACAAAACAGCCTTAAAGACAGGCTTCCTTTTCAACACAAAGGAAGGAGCAAACTCATTACAAAGAGGTCAGCCACAGGCTTGGGAATATCCTTGTGAGGACTAGAAGCTTGAACCAGATGAGCAACGCATAAACAGGGAGTGCTGGGCTCTTCTTCCCTCTATCAGAAAGAAAACCAGTGGGAATGAACCTGTTAGGGATGAAACTGGGGGGAAAGGGAGTTGAGGGAGGAAGTGGGGGTGGCAAAAAGGGGGAGGCAAAGTTAAAAAAAAAATATATATATACATAAAAACCTCTGCCTCAGCAAAAGTTTTCATTAAAATTTTAGACAAATGATCTCTGTGTCCTTCCCCCGCGCTGCCTGGGGCTCCATGCTATTTCTATGCAAATAACAACCTCGTGCTTTAGATCTTATTATTTCCACCGGAGCTGCGGCGACATGACCCGAGACGTGTGCGAGGTAGACAGCACTGGAGAGAGAGAGAGAGAAAGAGAGAGGGAGGGCGAGAGCCAGGAGAGGGAGAGGGAGGGAGATGGAGTGGCTGCTCGCTGGAGTGTGAAAAAATATTGTCAGGAGTGAGCAGCAGAGAACAAAAAGCGGAATTGCCGGGATAACGTGTTTATTTCAGCCCCTCTCCCCATGTGAACCGGCAGCTCTTAAAATTCATTGGGCATCAGGCGATCATGCACAATCCATCTGCTTTCACTTTATCATTTGCATTTCATGCCTCCTGGCTTTTGATGTGCTGATACTTTGATGCAGTCAGGAGACGCGCATTATCATTATTTCCATTTCCAGGGGGGTCAGCGGGCTCGGCACAGGCGCGCGCACACGCTCCCGGCACAGGAATGAAATGTCATTTCCACCTCTCCACCCCCTGCTGAAATGCACTGGGGGAAGACAAAAGGGGGGGTGGATGAAACACAGCCCCAGTGCCCCGCATGCAGAGCGCTGCATCCCCACCATGGAGCATCGCCACCTTTGGGCCCGGTCTGCCCCCCCAATGCCTGTCGGTGTGGGCTAGGAACAAAGACAGCTTCATCAGGAGCACAGGGAAGCCTCACACAGCTCCTGTGCTGCTTCTTGTCACCCCTGACAGGCAATGGGGCTGAGAGAGTGCTTAAACCTGCCTGGTATCAGGTGTCTCGTAGTGATGTGCCTCTCTGCTCACAAAGCAGTGACACGGACGCAGCCAGCACGTGATTAACCAAACATTAGCTCCAGCTAAAAATGCTATTGACCTTGAGCTCATCATCTAAGTTATAGGTTACAGTCTGGTTTTGGCAGCTGGACCTTTCCCTCTACACCTAAACCCTCAGGCTGGTTTTACATAATGATAATGAAGAAGACCGGCAACAGATCTGCTGGCGCAGAATGTTTGTCACAGCCCCCCTCTGCTCCCCCTTTAAATGAGAAAGAATCTAGTATTTCAATAAAGGAAATTCAAAGCAAAACTCAAAACCAGCCCCGAAGCCCCCTCCCTGCTCCCTGAAAGCCCAACTGTCCCCATTTCTGCACTGCATGCTCTCTTCCTCCAGACAGAAGACATTCTGAAGATGGGTCTGTAGACACATCCTCCAGGAAGACAGCAGCTAAAAGTCAGCAATGGAAAAACCTGTCCCAGATCTCAGGGACCTAATTTGGGAAAAGCTCAAGGAATATTTCCATACAACTGGGTCAGGATACCTCCAGTTCCAACCGCCAGGCAAGGCAGCAGTTTGCATTTACTTCTGTTTCAGCCATGATCTTTCCTCCAGACCCTGTCAGCAGGACTGGGGACCTTTGATTCCCATGCAGTAAAGCACTGGCTTTGCTGCACAGGCTCTTCTCACCATCTGCTCTAAGGGAACAAGAAGCAGCAGAGCTCATCCACTCCACAGAGGAGAACTACAATGGGTTTCCACCACGAGACCCTTTTGGAGTCTTATTCATGTGAATGAACAAGAACTCCTCATACATCACGACCCAAGAGCCTCTGCATTCCCTATAAAGGAAGACTTTGCTTAGCTGGCTCTGGCTGACATTGGGCCAGCCACTTTCTAGCCAAAAGAAAGTTCAAGCTGTCCATCTAAATTCAAAGGACAGGAGTTTAACAGTTTACAGGGAAGCAGAGGGTAAGCCTGAAGTAAATCCTGCATTAGCATTCACCATTTGCTTCACCCTCTCCTTAAGATCCCCTCGGACTAAGCTTGGTCACTTCAGGTTAGCACTGGACATCACTCTTCTGGGACACAATTAGAGCTGCATCCATTCAAAAAGCTCTGACCAGAACTGGATTCCCAGTCTCCCACTATTCAAGGACAGGTAAACTTACTGGGTCTGGGCTTTGCTGTCTCACTGGGAAAGCTGGATAGGATGGAACAGACTCCTCCTTTGCCTGACCTTCAGCCAGGTAGAGGTTCAATGCTTACATAAAAACACATTGTGCAGGGAGGAAAACTCTTGGAATGGGCTAAGTCACCCCCAGAAAGCATCTCCTCCTGCCTGCACCTGCTGACAGGAGCCTTAATTTAGGGTAAATCCTTAATTTTTAAGTGCCTAAAATGTAGTGAGATTAATCTAATCCTATGGAAACATTCACTCCATGGGTAGAGAGAGCAGTCAGACCTGGGAAGAAGAGAGGAGGAGAGAAGGACTGAACAGCCTGGCCCTGCCATCTGGGAAACTCTGCAGGGCCCCGATCCCTCCTAAATGACAGCTGGAACCAGGCAACTTACTCCACTTGAGCAAGCACTAAACTGACTCAATTTCTTTTTAAAGGATGGATCTTCAAATGCCTCTTTTCCTTCCATTGATGCAGGTGTGTGACGTGTGTAAGAGATCTAACTGAGGGTACTGCATCCTGGAGTTGATAGGATCAATGCTTCATTTTCTGCAGAGCCCCCTTTATTCAGGGAAATAATTCAACGAGAGACTATTTTCCTTTTATCTCCCATTGTCAGGCAGGCACTCCTTGAAGCACAGCTTGCGATGAAGCACAACCACCCCAGGTGCTGGAGAGGGCCTGAGAACAAAGCCGCACAATGGGAAGGGCACTCGCGCCGCACAATCCCAACTCCCATGTAAACAAAGCCCTCAGTGAGAGGGATGAGAACAGAGCCGTGCCTGCCTCAGACAAGGAGCTGGAGGCGGTGGTATTAATAGGCTTGGGGCAGCAAAGGGAGAAAAAGCACCTCTGGTGAAGAGGGGGGGAGAAGAGCCACTTTAGGAGTGAAAGCAGTAAGTTTTCTTACAGCCTGAGGCATTCCTCCTGCTCCCACAGCCGAGATGCCCACAGCATTCCTGACCCCTGGGAAATCTCCATCCACACACCCCTCATCAGGCTTCACTGCTCCCCCCCACAATGCTGTGGATGGCTGAAAGCTCAGGGAGGCTCGGGCCCATGAATTTTGAAACACAAGCTTCCAGACACTGGGAAGAGCCCCATTTCCTCCATCACAGTACACAGTGGGTGGCAGAAGATGCTGCCAAGCTGTGGGCTTCCCCACTGCTGTCATTTAGTCACTGCACACAACCTACATGACCTGGCTTCAGCTGGGGTTGAACCACAACACTATGTTAGAAGCTGCTTCTCCTTCTTCCCCTTCACCTGGCTCATGCTCAAGCCCTTTAATGTGCAGTTGTGCTGAGGTGCCCTGCCAATCTCCAGCCAGGATGCCTGGAACAGTGCCTCTGGCTGTCGGTATGATGCTCTTGTCAAGAAAGGACTGCTTCCTGACCAGAGAGCAAAGGAAAGACACTGCAAAGGCAAGTTCCACAGCTGCTGCCCTGTGCTGGGTCTCCTTGATCAAAAGGAGCCCCACAAGTAAGGAAGCAAAAGGGTCTGAGCACAGTGACACAGAGTGGTGGCAGCTCCCTGGGTCTCCAGCAGAACCCACAAAACCAGCTCAATTCACATAGCTCTGAAGACTGAAACATATAAAGACTCACTTTGTTGAGGGCTCCACAGCCAGTCAGGATTATGTGAGAGTTCTCCACCTGGATAGTCCTCTGACCCAGCCGGACAAGGTAAGCTCCAATTCCAATTGCCCGACATGTAACCTTAAGGAAATAAAGCAATTACATTGATTTCTGTCTTACCACACAGCCAAACCCCTCTGATTCAAACACTCAGATAACACTAGGCATGTTTGTATTACAAAGCTGTGAAACCTGTTCTCACTGCAAAACTCCAGATTCTATTTTTAGGTAAAACACAGTATCTTTACTTTAAAAAAGAGACTTAGCAACTTAGAGCCTGAGCAAATATGAAGCCAAATAACAGTTTTCTACAAGCATTTTAAATTTAGTCCGGAAGGGCCCCGGCTCCACAATGGTGCCTGTGGCATTGCTCAAAGCCTACGGGAGCCAATTCATAACACCCAGAAGTCTGATCCCAGATGTCCTTTCTGGATATCACTGCAGGGTTTTTAGCTGAAGCAGACAATAGCCTGAAGAACAGAAAGCAGTGGGGGATTACCAAGTTGATGGTGATAACACTCTCGTAGGCTAAAGATGATTCTCCAGCAATCATCCCAGATCCTCTGAGGTTCTCTGTTCCAAGTCCATCTTCCTTTCCGATAATATCTGTTATCTTATACCTGAGGGAGACACATGCAGCCTTTGAGTCACAAGGTCCAATGATTTGCTGAATCAGTTTGCTACCCAGAAAATGGAAAGTGACTAAATATCATTAAGGCTCTAAAGAATAATGTGCATAAACCCCAGCCACGTCCAGTACATGGGCTCATTCTGCATGAAATAGTCCTGCATTGGAGTAGCCAAAGCAGCACAGCAAAGAGAAAATGCCAAGGGAGAGGACTGCCCATGGAAGAGTCATTCTGTCATTCCAACAGGCCGTGAGGAGCAGGCTGATTATAGGAAAAAAGGCCAGACAGGAAAAGAATGCAGCTCAAAGGAAAAAGAAATAGAACAAGAGATTATAATGAGGGTCTTACCTTTCCTTTCCATCTTTCAAGCCTTGCTTCCCCAGCACAATCCCCTCTTACCCAGCACCCTCAGACTGGTTTCTGTCTTTCCACTAGGCCCTTGCTAAGCAAAGTACTTAAGCATGTACAGAACAGTAAGGTTTTCATTCTGACCTGTCTGTGCTTACCTGGACTCTCCATTGTCCTCCACATGTTCACAGTGAACCGAGTTCAGGGCACTCACTTTCTTATAGTCTTGAGGAGTCAGGTACAAGTATTTGTATCCCTGCAGGGAAAAACAGTTCATTCATTAAATTCCCACCCGGACTCCCTTCCAAATTCCCAATAACCCCTTCCAAAAAGAATGTTCTGAGGGAGCAGGATTTAATCCCAGACAGCAGCAAGAAAATCCGCTCTTAACATCAGAGCTCCAGCCGAGGGATGCTTTCAGCGTTTGGCACCAGTTCATTCCAGACGCCAAGACTGCTGCCTGAGAGATCCAATAGCAAGGAAAACTCTGGGTCTAACAGTCTGGCAAACATCTACCCTCACCTCTATTAAAAGAAGTAGTACAAATGTAAGATGCTGCAGAGCTTCGCCTGTGCCTCCTTACCTTGTATGGGTCACTGGGGTCTTCCCAAGCCACTTGGAACATGTGCCGAATCTCCTCAGCCAAACCAATCCTGGCTCCACTGTTGGCAGCCACATAGATACGGGGGATGCCATGTGTGCGAGCAAGCTCTGAGGCCCTCAGGAACAGCACATCCTCTTGAGGCCCGAAAGAGCCGATCCGGTACGTAATGTCATTGCCAATGACAATAATATCCCGGCCTTCGGGATACTCCGGGGTCTTCAGAGTCATCTTCCAGGCCACCATCCCAACCTGCAAGCAAAGAGCAGAGAACAACAACAACTAAGTGTAGATCTTCAAGATGGGAAAGGGGGGAATTATGCATTTTACTGTGTGTTGCACTTGGTGTATTTTCTTTGGGAACTCCGACAAGACCAGCTCTGATACGTGCTGCCAGTGTGGAACACAGCTGGGAAGTCTCAATGCTTCCCAGACTCCCTGCAGCACATCCTCCATTGCTCTTCCCACCCCATACACCAACACTGGTTCTCTCTTTCCCCGTTCAGGGATCTGTTACGGGTCCAAAACACATCCTGCAGACACCCCTCTCAGGGTGCTGCATTTATTCCATGTGCCAGAGCTCCCAGGGGGAGCATGGGTGTACTGCTGTGCAGACTCCTGACCCCCTGCTTGGGCTACCCAGGTATCACCCCAGAACCTCATCACCTTTTTTCACTGTCACCATCCCTCATTTTAATCATCCTTTTATTCAAAACTGCCTCCATTAATTTTTTTCAGCCCTTCTTTTCATTTCTTTGGCTCTTCCCTTTTTGCTTCCCAAACATTGCAGCAGTTTCTTTCCAAACCTGCCTGGATAAGTAATGCTTTTTGCTGCATATTTCTCTTTTTAAAATCACCAGATGATCTCTTCTGACCCATCTTATGGAGATCAGCAACATCTGTACCCTGCATCTCCCATCTCTCAGCTGCCACGTATCGCTGCACTGGGGACTTGGCCATCCTGGAATGCCATTAACAGATGGAAATAGCAGCGTCCCTTGAAAGCCACATGCATCACCCAGTCTCCGCTTGCCCAAGGATCATAAGCTCTGAGTACACATTCCTCAAGCCGATTGCACATCCTCTGCTATCAGGAGGGTTGAAACTCTCATTGTGGAGACTCTGAATTCTGAACATGATGAACTAAAGCAGGAGGGGGAGAGGGGAGAAGCAGCAGATAGATATGTGCCATTTATTCCAAATCAAAACGGCACAATACACAGTTGAGATCCAATCAACATCTGCAATAAGATATGCCATAATAGGCTCATTAAAAAAAATAAAATGGGAGAGGAATTAATCAAAGGGTCATTGGAAGTAAAGCAGGCAGCAATCCAAAGCCATTACAACTGGCTACTGGCAGCTCCTTTCCCTTGCACCTCCCATTCCGAGAGCTGAGATTGCAAGTTAACAGAATGAGGGTGTTTGAGTTCACCTTCCCCTCAGTTCCATCCGCTGCTATTTTGACTGATGTGTCGTAAGGGATGAATGTGTTTGCCTCTGAGTATCTGCAGATTTACAGTTACATCTCAGCATCCAACTGCAGCCTTTGCAAGAGAGAGATACTGCAGCACTCAGAAAGGCAGGAGGATAAACCCATAGAAGGCAGTGGGATGCTTTGCTCAAATACCAGTACTATTGCCAAATTATAGGAGAAAGTTGTGTTGATGTAGAACAAATGGGTACAGAGAGACTGGGGGGTCACAGAGACGAGTCCAGAGGCTGGCAGAGGAACCTAATGGATCCCAAACGAAACCACACAGGCTCCTTGGACTTCTGCTCTTCTGCTGATGGACTTTCATAGCAGAAAAAGATGCCAGGGGCTGGATAGTCTGCCTCTGTGCTAACTCTCAAGCCTGCAGTTAGAAACAGCAGGTTAAAAAAGGCTACAAATCCAAGGTTAAAGAATTCAAAATTAAGAAGTAAGGGATGGCTGCCTATACTGCAGCTCAGTTCTTTACCATCCTTTATAGGGTTTTTTTTTATCCCTGCCACAACTAAAATCCGTAAGTGGGCACTTAGAGAACTTTCTGATACCACCTCAGAAACCAGCTCCAGTTATTGATGGAAACCTGCAGGGAAGGTGGGGGAATGCTCTCTTTAAAACCGCACTACCCAACATGGCACAAACACCGATTTACAGGGCTTGTACAGGGTGCCTCTGCAGCTGCACTGATCCCATCAGCCAGGACCACCCCAGGAAGCTTCAGGCACCATTAGATGAGCACAACCCACACAAGCAACTCAGATGCTCAGGCTTTATACTTGCTAAATACTCATTAGCACAGTAAAGTGCAAGATGGAAACACATGAAGCCACTGCCAGAAACCTGCAGGATAACCACAATGAACTGGCACTAACATCCTGGCACCCTCAGCTCACCTGCGAGGCAGGTGACTTTACGCTCACCCCAGGGCTTAGGGACTAGTGACTGAGCTCCATCAGCACCCAGGACTGGGTCCACAGGCTCTTACCTATACATCTAAGGGATTTTCCTTGCTTTCATCAATGTGTTGATTTTTGACAGCACAGAAAACAGGAAAATTAAAAGCTTTTCCTATTTAGATACCTCAGATTATAATAGAATTCTTGGAATAGCTTCCTAACCTGAGACTGTGCAGCCTCTACACAAATAAAATCCCTTTTGTTAATGCTGATGAGTAGAACAGGAAAAACTACCAAGCCAGGGCATAGTAAAGAGAAAAATAGTTTATAGGTAACAAATATGGAGCAGTTTAAGAAAAGAAGAATTAAAGTGCACCACTTTACTAACTTGTGTCTTCCTGCCTCCCCCATGCACAGCATGTTTTGTGCCATTTATCCAGTAATAAAAAGCACAGAGCACAACTAAGGATGGTTTTGCTATGAACAACATGGATTCTGTTTAAATTCATGGGCAGGGGAGGCTCTCTATTTGAGGGGAAAAAAGGAGATTTTGAAGTTAAGGGCAGCATGCCAAAAGGTGCTGAGTTCACAGGTTAATGGGACAGGCTGAGCTAATCACATAAGAGCACTGTCAGAACAAGACTGGGTGATGGTAAGGAGCGGTGCCTTCAAAACAGCTCCTGTTAAGAGCCAGCACAGGTTGGAAGAGCTGCTCCTACCCCAGCTCTATTCCCAGCACACCCAGGAATGAAGGCCAGAGGGAGGGGAAAAATAAAAGCAGGAACCGTCTTATTTAACTGTTTTTATGTTGGCATAATGATTTGTGCCCCGGTATTTCCATAAGAAGTGGGGCCATTATTCTCCTGTAGGAACACATTTGGTTTGAAAAGTATCACTGGACAGAACGTGGAAATCAAAGCGGATGAATTATTCACAACCTGCGATCAGAAGTGATCATTATTTCTGATGTTCCAAACTGTGATTAGGATTCAGTGCTCAGATGTCATTTGTTCCCTGAATAGCACAGCAGCACGACACACATACATTACACACAAGTTTTAGATATATAATTTTATACACATCTTCTCCCACTAGAGCTCTGCCTTAATGTAACCATTAACAGATAGTAAAAGCACGATATTAACTAACGTTCGTTTTCATGGTGCTCATAAATGCCGTTAGTTTGACACACAGTGTCAACACTAATCATGGCCTAAAATTAACACCAAAATTGACTTCAACATTAATTGTGCTATCGATGGGAACAGTAATACACACACTGATGCAGTTACAAATCGACTGCGAGTGGCAGCCGGAGCTGTTGACAACAGGCACCGAGGGGAATGGGGAAGAAACCGATCCCAGCTCCTCCTGAAGGCACAAGAGGCTCGGAACGGGAGGCAGCCAAGGCAAACAGGGGCTGGTGCCCAGGCACAGGGAGCTTTACAGTCTCTGTCTGGCAGGATCTGTAATTCCTGGAGAAGCACAGCTGACAAAAGCTGATGTAAATGAGAGCAGTTTAGTATTTGACAGCATCTACGCTTGAGCCGTGCCAGTTGTGTTGGTTTACTCAGCTTCCCTCACAACAAGGGTGATGCTTGAGCTGAAGTACTTGATCATGCTTCATTTTTACTTATTTACCTCCCAATTTGGAGACCTGAATGTGGGTCGTGAAATCTCTAAGTAGGACAACCGAGCTCAGAGAACCCTGGTAAGGATTCTGACTTGCTTCCATTCTGTGGTACTTACATCATATGTAAGTTTTATATGTAAAAATAGATAGAAAGCATGAATACATTTGTATGTTAGTATTTATTACATACAAAAGCTGTAAGAAAGGAAATGCAACAGTTGAAGGGGTCTGGTATGGGAGCACGGGAAATGCTGAAGCTGAACATTAATGAAAGCCTGCTTTTCCCCTGCTGTACCTGCATGTTCTGACATGTTAAATCAAGGAACATCGGGTTTACTACCCCCTTTACAACCTCTGTCTACTCTGGATGCAAACCAGCGGCCACAGCCCCAGGATGCTGAATCCCTCTGCTGCACAGCCATGGATAAGGTGTGTTTAAGGAAGGGACCAGAGATATCCCCAGATGTATCAAGTTTTGGTCTTCCATCATTCAAATCTGATGGACAGAACGTCAGATCCCCACTCACACTGTGAGCAAAAGCTGTGGAGTTTATCTTTAGCATGACCCAACTCCCCAAACCAGGGCATGATGCACATGTCCTGCTAGAGGCATTCAGCCTCAATGCCTTGACAAGGGTGGAATGCCAAAACCTAGGATTCCTTCATCCTCCTCTTGGCTCTGAAAGAGATGTCATTTAGCCATCAAAGCTGCGGTCGCAGGCGGCAGAGCCAAGCACGCATTGGCACGGTCCTTCCCAACAGCACGCAGCCAAGCGGATGAGAGATGGGAGGAAATGGTTCCAGGAGGAAACGTGACAAAGGTTTGCTCAGTCAAAGCATCGTGTGGCACCACGGACTGAAGGAGATGTGACTTTGTCCTGTCCTGGTTCTTCGCACTGGAGTGGAGGGTGCTCGGATGGCAAGCCAGGGTGGAAATGAGCACTAACCTGGCTGATGGTCAGGGGAAGTGGATGGAGATGCAGAGCACCAAAAGGAAAGCTCAAAATAACCTGTTAGAGGAGTTTTTACTGCACACACATCTGTGCTGCAAGGAATGAAGCTTGTGCAGTGTCTCCTGGGGATAGCAAAAGGCCTAACGCTGAACCCAAACCAGATTCTCTATCTAATGCAAGCTTCCGCTCCAAGCCCACAAAGTCGATTGTGAACAACGCTGCAGCTTTTGCACCAACAAAAGCATTTTTGATGAAGCTTTCCAAACTAAACAGTAAATAACTTCTCCCTAGGCAGAGTGTGAGGCTTGAAAACATCAGCTGAAATAGTCTGCACCCAGTGAAGCTACAGACAGATAAAGATACATCAGAGTGACATTAGAGGGGTTTTGATACCCTGTGCCTGTCATTAACCACAAGAACATGGGGTGACAAAGCAGAACATGCAGTTCAACTATTAAGCTTTGCTTGTATAATATTCATTAAGCTGCACTTTAAGCCCCAGGCCATGCAGGGACTTTTCCTCTGCCCATCACCGTCCTGAGTTTCACCTGTCCAAACCTTCCCACAGCCTGCCAGCAACCAGCTCTGATCATGGATTATTGCTGATTTTCATGCTGCTGAGAAGGGAAAACTGTGACATCTAGTGCCAATAGGGAAAATGACATTTTCCATGGGCACTGCGTGAGCCTGGGCTGAAGGGTAACACAGGCCATTGCTCCAGGCACTCCCTTGCCCTCACTTTCTCCTTGCCCTTGAAGATGAGTTGGGTTTTATCAGCGGATGCTGCAGTCCTAGTGCCAGATGATCATGGTAAATTGTAGTCAAAATACATAAAGTGCTAGAGGAAACCATCAGAATGCCCAGCTCAAGAATAACAAGTCTTACACAGGCTGAGGGGATTACCTTTTCACATTAAGGCTTCAGGTAATACGCTAATCTTCAGAGCAAAGCCACCTTCAATGGGCATTGAAGGGGTGTCACTACATGTCCTGCCACCAGCAGAGCCACTGCAATCAACAGCTGGAGTCTTTAAACCCAAGAGTTACCAGCAGTTCTGCACCCCAAGTCCTGCTCACTGCTGTATTCACACCGTTTGTAACACAGAAATCTCCCCCTTTTAGCACAGCCATGTAACTACGGAGGGAAATCAGGGACTTCTCTTAAAGTCTTCTTCAAAGCCATTTAAGGTTAAAATATGTGAGATTACAAACAATTACAAGTGGACTTTTCCCACCTATATAAACTCTGTACTTTCCAATGGTCTGTGTCTATCTGAAGAGTCAGGCCGAGCATCCACCTCTGGTCCTCAGCTCTTCATAAGCTCAATTGTACACTAAATTATACCCCATTTGTCCCAAAGTCTATTCAGTCTTTACTCAGGAGCATTTAGCAGGGAGCTATCACCTGGTGTTTGGTTCTGCTGATAAAATACTGTCATCTTCAGCTCCCTTTGATAGCTGATGGCTCCGAGATTACTTACAAACCGTTCTCCACTTTTTAGTATGGCACATTCAGCCTTGTCAAAGGTGTGGGCTTACTGAAATCCTGTGGTAGCAGGCAGAGCTCATCACAAGAGTCTGACACATGAGCAGAGGTGTCAAAGCAGCCAGACTAGTAATAGAAGGGACACACACAAAAGAAAAGCCAACCCAACACCCCAAAAAACCCCCCAAACTCCTAAAAAGAAAGCAATTAGAGAGCAGGACACACTTCACAAGCTTAACATGAAGGCTCCAGAACAGAAACCATCCAGCAGACAGCTCCAGGCAACATGCAGGAGACTCTGTCTGCAGGCCAAAGAAACAGCAGATGCGCTTCAGGCAGAGCTCTGGCTGCACTGAGAACAAGAGGCTGGAAGAAGGCCCAGCATTAGCGATGTGTTCCAGGCAGCAGGGCCAGCAGCACTGCATGCTCCCCATGCACTGTGGCAAGAGGCAGGAGCCTTGCTCGGAAGGAGCAAGCACTGTGTAGGAATAAAGAGCAAGTTGTATTTTCATGGTCCATTAAGTCCTTGGCTTCTTTTGTTGAGACTCCCAGCAAAGAGATAATGCCAAATGAGGTGGTGGGCTACACTGAAGTGGCAGCGAGCTAAGCAGGGAAACACCTCTTGTGTTCTGAAAGTTGTTGAGAATTCCCATTTCTCAGGTTTTCCTGCAAACACAGACAGGTTATAGAATGCTACCTGTGAACTCCGAGAGGACAGCAGAAACTCAGCTCCCAGCTCCTGCTCTGCCCGTCTTGGAGCAGGGCCTGGAATTGCAGTTGCTGCCATCCTGCTGAATGCACTGACCACAAATCTCCTGGATTTTCTGCTGGTTTCTCCATTTCCCTGCCAGCTAAAACAATCAGAGCACTCAGCCTGGCTGAATGCTTTGAGAGGAAGAGTGTCTTGACCCCTTCTCACAGACAGAAAACATAACTGGTGTAGCAGAGCTCCAGCAAGAAAGACAAGCCTACCTCAGAACAGCTGGTACCACAGTGGTGAGGCACTACTTCCAATGGGAATAGCTGTGTTTGAGTCTGATCTAAACCAAGTACAACAGTGAAATGCACTGAAGAGCAGCTAGATTTACCATAGCCAGAAGATTTCAGCAGACATTTCCTCTTTAGTAACTCAGCTCATTGGGGCTGACCTGAGAACAGTTCATACCCCTGGATCTCAGGCACAGATCCCACTGGCACTGACCATTAACTAACCAAAGCTGGGGGAATGCTGTATAACATAATACGCAGCACTTATTTAGCAAATCCAAATTCAAAAACTCATATTAGTGATCATCTCCCCTGTAACGTGATTTTCAGTGTATGTGGGGTTTCTCGCATTCTGAAGTCAAGTACATCTATTTGAGGACAAAACTCTTCCTTAAGAAATGCAGGCAGTTTAGAGAGCCAAGGAAACATGCCACGTTTTGAGAATGGTCCCCATCATATGGAAGAAGTGCAGAACCAATTCACATTTTGAGCAAGCTGCTCTAGTGGAAGGTGTCCCCGCCCATGGCAGGGGGTTGAACTGGACGAGCTTTAAGGTCCCTTGCAACCCAAACTAGTCTGATGACGATGATTTTCTCTTGCTCCTTGTGGCCTGACTCCTCTTCCTGTGCAATGCTACCAGCTATTTCCACCTTGATGGATAACCCCAGGGATCTTTGCTACCTGGCACAGAAGATGCTGTATTTCTCTGCCCAGATGCCATGCAGACTGACTCTCAAACAAAAGCAGAACAGATCCACTTACAGCCTCAACAAAGAAAAGGCTTATGCTCTGAATTTATCTAGCATCCTGTCTCTTCCTTCTCCACCCCTGCAGCCATCCCCTTTGGAAAGAGAACCTGGAGTGTGCCTTTGTGAAAATGGGTTTCCTCAGCTGAAAGGAATTAAACCATAAAAGCCTAAAGTCAGCTCATCCAGATAAAGCAAGTGCAGCACAGAGGAATGAACCTGTTCAGCAGCTCGTCGCCTCCTGAATGTCACCTGTCCTTCAGCCTGCTGCTGGAACCTCTTCCTCTCAGCTGTGAATAAGCTCTATTGTGTGTGGTGGTGACTGGTGACACAATTCAATACCAAAGCTTCAAACCTCATCCCAGCTGCACATGGTCCTAGAGCAACTTGTCCAGCTCCAGTCAGGCTGGGCTGACATCCACGAGCCTCCCTAGGGAGGCACAGGGCACTTCCTGGGGCTGAACACCAAGCCCCGGGCTGGGATTTCACCTCCATTCCAGAAGTCATTATAAAGCATGTTACAGTCCATACCTCCACAGGAAGGGATCTTCAGCAGCCAGACTGAAAAATGCAGGGGAACATCGTGCTTCCCCCTTGTCCATCTCACTCTGCAGTGACTCAACCCCTTGGCGTAACAGGCACAGAGGCAGGGCTGGAACCTGTGCTTTAGATAACACCACTGCACGCACCACAAGCGCCATGTAATTTCTTTACAGATTGAACATAACTAAGTCTACCAAGGGTTAAAAAAGCCTCCTAATTTTTTTTTTTGGTTGTCTTTGGGTACAGAATCTCTTATAATAAGACTATTTGTATTCATACTGGCAGAGTAAACACTACATGTTCATGCCCAGGCAGCTCTATGCTTGTAATTTCAGCAAGAACAGAGCTACGTCCCTGAGGGACTTCACTATTTCCCCAGCCACCATCCACTCAAAGGCTGAATGAGAACAGAGAAAGAGAGAAAGATGATGGCATAAGCCTCCCCAGCACCACAGCCTCAGCTTTTGCTGAGAATGCAGGGAATAGCTCATTCCAGGTTTAATTATACTAGTTAAAGCAGTTCTCCTATAGGCCTGAGAAAGACAAGGACGCAGAACTCTCCTAGTCACCATTTACTGATTAGGTTCAATCTGAAAACATCATATTCAAACCCTTCCCCTGACAAGATACATGCAGTAAATAGTGATGAAAACCCCTATTTCCTCCCATCACTATACTTGACGTTTCTGAACAGAGCTTTTGCAAATCTGAAGTTGACGTACCTAGGAAAAGGATGGTGCTAGTTCAGTGATGCCAAGTAGAAATAAATGATACCACCACTTAGAAGTGTTCAGATTTAAATGACAGCAGGAGCATTCACTCACTGAATCCCACCTAGCCTTGGCAAAAGAAATAAACACATCTTCTACCAGTGAGCTTTACTCTCTGGTCATTTCAATGCTGCATCTTTGGTCTGCTGGTGGAATGACACACCAGCAAACCCCACCACAACAGCCCCTTCGTGCTCCAGCTGAAGGAGCAGCTCAATAGCATTAGCAGGTTCTTAGTCTCAAGTAAATCATTCACTAGAGGGGGATGTTGCACACACCTTGCCAGTGCCTGCTACACAAACGCTGCAGGGTGAGTATTTCAATGGAAAGCATAAAATCGTTTTTACTTTTTGTTTTTTAAGCAAATGAAAACATTTCTATTTAGGCTTGTAAAACAGATTTTGCTCCAGTACAAACCCCAAGTACCTGGAATTGCTGAATGAGCGCTTTTTAATTATGAAGGAAAACCAGCATAGGCACGGGTTTGAAATGGAATCATCATTTACTATGGAGGTTAAAATACCCATTGTATGGAAGGTATTAATTTTTAATGAAACAAAAACCTCATTTTCAAGGGAGAGATTTCATCTGTGAAAGAGTGAATGAATAGATCCTGTGCCTAGTTGGTAAATTTTCATTACCATTGTCAAACTTAGTCCAAACCACAAAGTCCTGCAGGACATGGGAAGAAAAGTAGCATTAAAGAAAGTGCAACTTGCCTCATTTCCTCCTGGCAGCCTGTTCATGTGCACGAGCTGGCCCTGGTCATCCAACACCAACTCGGTGTACGTGAGGATGTCGGAAGGCAGCGGCGGCGTTGGCAGGAATGCGTGTTCATTCATAGAACCCCAGAGTTTAATCAGAGACTGGGCAATGGAAAGAGAAATTCTTGTTAAGACCATCTGCAAATAGTTTTATTTCATCCACTGAGACTTAATATTCAAGACAGAACACTCCAGAACATCCCTCCCCATCTGACTGACAGCAGTCCGTGGGTATCACTTATTCTGGTTTACATTCCAGCTTCTGCTGTTTGACTTATTAATGGAACTACAGCAGCAGTGCATCCACAGTCCTAATTTCTACCAAAGCAGACTTGATCCACAGCCCTATAAACCCTGTAAGCCACTTCAGGCTGCTTGTTGCCCTGACAAGCAAAGAATGGCAACTGATAGCACTGCTCTGCAGGTACACAAGTTTAGAGCTACCCACCAGGCCCCAAGAGCACTTACCTGCCGAAACATCTCAGGAATGTCATAGACATATGATGTCCCTAAAGACTGTGCCTGGAACCTCTTGGACTGCAGCAGATCTTTGGTCACGTAGGGGGTATTGATCAGCATCCCATGAAGTGGTCCCTGTTTATCCCCATACGCCTGGAACATAATCTGCAACACAAAACAAGACCAATTACTGTTTCATCCACTGGTCCCATACACCTATTTCATACAGATTTCACCAAAATATCATCAAGATATTCCAGACTGATCGGGTTTGTTTCTGTGCTCTACAAATATGTTAATACTCCCACAGGCTGTAACACTATATTTCATCATGCATTACTACCCTTTGGAGACAGAGTGGACCATTACTGCATGGATCCATGTATCACTGACTTATTGCCCTATCAGAGCAACGTGAACAGAGCCACATCCCCTCTGTGACTCAGACGACTTCACATCCCCCAGCATTTCCCCTGACACCGTATCTATGCCGATGGATTGTGATAGCTGGGAGAAGAGAGGAGAACTCTGTTATTTAATGCAGTGGAAGAGCACGGCACCCGCATCTCCACTGACTGATCATGGCAGCTAGGTCAAGACTTGCATATGTCATTTGGCTTGAAGTTTTGATATTGTTAAGTTGAAAAGATTTTCCCCAAGTAGCAACATGAATTATCAACTGCCATGCTTCGTGGCACCATATATTCCACCCAGGCAGGACTCGGAAGAAATCTATTGCAACCAAGGAACAGGAGGAGCTGCTTAAGTGGGACAACATGGTTCAAATGCTGCTTAATGGAAACACGCCTGAGAAGTGGTATGATTAAGGCTTGGTTTAAACAGAATAGGGATCAGTTCTAATGTTACATGCAACACATCTTTTTCTAATTGAAGATGAATTAATTGAAGAATTCACTAAGATAAAACTCACTAAGTAAAGCCTATTTTAAGTTTTAGATTAAAAATAGTAGTTCATGCTTTCTCCAGTCTCCACAGACTTTCCTTTGTGAAGCAGCTTCTTCAATGGGAGAAGTATTTATTCAGGGTAACAAGTGCTTGTGACAGGGCCTGTGTTAAGAGCTTTTAGTACACTTGGAGCCCAGTTCTTCTTGGATCTCTGGAAAGCTTCAGAATGGTTCTGTGGGAAGTGACTGGGAAATGTGAGCATCACCACCCAGTGCCACAGAAACTGAACAAGAGATGGGGTCATTCACTCTTTCATGATGAATCTGTTTTTCTAGTCTTCAGAAGTCAAAGCACCCATCTCAGCAGTAATGATTGAGCTCTTTCAGAACAGTGCTCTAAGTTCAAAATAACTCTGAATACACAGGAGAAAACCACACAGACCCAAACCCATCCTATAAACCTCCATCACGAGGGGGAACATTTACCAAGGTTACTTAAAAACCGAGCACCTCAAGCTCTGCAAGTCAAACCTTCCTCTCAACTACTCAAAGTTTAATCACAGCAATTCCTATGGTAATTTTTCCATAGTAATTTCTATGGTACATTTTTTTAATAGAGCCTGGTTTAATATAATGGAAAAAGGATCAAACACTGGGAAGGTTGCTAAAAGCTGCACACTCACAAGTACATTCCCCAGCTTAAAAACATAAAGCTCATCAGAGACAGAGTTTAAGAGCAAAGGTGACCTTCACAAATGGCTAACAAGAACCAAGTGTTAAGCTCAGCTACTGGAGATTATGAAAATGCTCTTTTCTTTCCCCATCCCCACTCCAAGGCAAAGCACACGGCCCCTATCTGCCCTGGGATCTCTGGATGGGCTGTATGGCCAGGCAGCCTGCTGGAAACATTTAAATGGAGAAGAGGAGGAGAAAAGGTGACTCAGCACTTTGTGTTCAGCATTAATGGTGCCCAAGTGATTTATTCTGCTGCTGCTTCTGCATGGCAGAGAGATTATTACAGAGGGAGAAGTAAACATTGCTGTATTTAAATATTTCTCATGCATCCTATGCTCCATGGATTTTAGCATATGTAGGGATTGCACTTAAGCACACTATTCCTGTGCCATGAAAAGCAGGAATACCAGAATAGCCACAGCCATTACAAAAGAGCCCATTATGCTTCATAAAAATGATATAAAAGCACCTTCAGTAATTTTATATCATCCTACCCAGGTCATTCCTTGTATCCTTAGAATTTAAAAGACAAGTTCACAGATTTTCTCCATCTACTCAGGGAAACATATAATTAGTAATATTTTTTATTACAGCCTACAGAATGAGCACCAACAGCAATTGCTTTTCTATTGCTTCTTTGAGCACTCTGCCAGAGGAAAACAGATGTACAAATGACCAAAGGTGCATAAAACACAATCAGAAGGCATGCACTCCACATAACTGACTGCATTCTTCACACCTACACACCTATTGCAAGATTAGCTTTACATTCCTTTGGCAAGTTGAATGGTAATTTTATATGGCCTGAAAACACCACACCCCACAGAAGAGCTTCATACAATAGTTTGGGTTGGGACCTTCAAAGGTCTTCTAGCCCATTCAAAGATCCTCTAGCTTCACTAGGTAGAATGTATCTCCCCCCAGAATGATCTGCTCATGAAACCACAGAGCCATAGGGAACCGTACCTGTGCTGTTCTGGAGTCCGTCACCTCCTTGTATAGGCTGATGTCCAAATAATAGCCTGACTCATTGGTCAGGAAGAGCCGAATGGGAATCGCCTTCCCAGTTGGAGTCAAACGGATGTTGATCTTCAGCTCAGCTTGGAGCACACGGAGCTTCCACAGGCGACTCCCGTAGCGCATCACCATGCTCCGCACCGACTCCTCGATCTTAAAACACAGGAGAAGAATTCCAGTCACCCTTCTGGATGCATCCACCCCTCGGTCACCCCTCCATCCCCCTGCTGTGAGGTCCTGCTCAAAGGGTTACGGGGGAACATCACACAAGAGGAGAGATGGAAGCACCAAAGTGCAGCACGTGCCCAGTGCTGCCGTGGCGCCTCGGTGCCCTTCGTTCTCATCCCAACGAGCCTTGAGATACGCAGGACCTAAACTCAACCTGGGGACTTAGTGAGGTTGAGGGACAGCACTGCAATCCCTCCCCTTTTTCCTCATGGCACATCACAGCCCAGCATGGCACAGCGTGCCCACCGCTTCCCCTTGCTCTGCCTCTCCTCCAGGCACAGTTCACAGCTAAGAACAAAACGCAGGCAAAGGAAACCCCTGACAAACAGTTGTGTAGCACCACAATAATCATGTTTCACCACACACGCGGTACGGTGCTCTAAATCACCAAAGCAATTACGACTTGGAGCTTGGCCTTCTGGTGTTCTATTAAACTTGATAATATAGTGCTGTTGGCAAATGGTGCATATTAAAAGAAGGCAATTTATAGGCTGGTTTTAACATTCTTTCAAAAACTAAAGTCTCTTTTCCACAGCAGCTTAGGGAAAAGTCATGGTACACATCCAAGGGCAGCTGAAATTCCAGGGGCTGAGCATCCAGGCTTCTTCTGAACTTCCCAAACCTCAACATTTTGGGTGTGCCAAGAGAGGATTTATTCCAAAGCGATTTAAGCCACCAATTTTTAATCATGATGTAAAAGTCATCAAGCAAGAGACACTTATTTTGATAACCAAGTCATCTTTGTAAGCTTCCAGTGATTCTCATAAGGAAAGGTCAGCTCTCACCTTTGGGTAGCCATGAACAGAATGTTGATTTCCCCCTAAACGTAGCCTTTACAATTTACCGGGGACTTTCTTTGCAGTGCTTCTGCTAACCAGAAACATGCTTTATGCCTTGACACTTGCATTTATGCATCTGTAAGGTTTAAGGTTCGTTTAGTTATGATGTTGATCTCTGTGCTTTGGTATCAGGGACTGAAAATGAGGCACTTTTTGTAGCTGAATGGACAAATTCTTTTTAAGTTCATGACTTACCTCATGTTTTACTTGGACAGAATCAGGACTTTGGTAACAAACAGAGGAGCATTTAAAGATATTACCTTATTAAACTTGTTTCTATCAAACACACAATGAAAAAATAAGTTTCGCTTCAAATACAAAACATACTTTTAATAAGCTATTCCTTGGTTCCCACAGAGGAAGAGAGCTGCATTGCCTGAAGGACAGTGTTACTCCACTAAATATATGAGCTCTGCTAGTTCTGGACTCTTACATGTAATATTTATTCATAGATTAGAGGAAAACCCAAAGCTCTCTTCCCTCCTCGCTGCCAAACAGGCTCTGTTAAGTTATGTGACTCCACTTTCTTCACTGAAAAGCAAAACTCCAGGATCTGCAGAATAACTAAACTGGCCTTCACGTTACCACTTAACACTGGTCCCAGTTTCCTGTGCTTTCTGTTGTAAAGTGGCGAGCAGAAGCCACTTGTCGCTCCCCAGTGGGTATTAAACTGTACTCTATCAATAGGTGCATTTAAATAGCAATAAAAGGCAACAAGAAACCATTTAATTCTGGTGAGTCACGCCCATGAAAACAGCAGTTTGGAGCTGGGGGAGATCTTACCTTGGATGGGTCCATGATGACAGTAGGCACGAAATTCAGGAAGATGTGATTGCAGTCCGTGCGCACGTTGGTGTTGTTAAATGCCACCTCCAACTCATCCATGGCTTCCAACAGCAACCGCTCCCCCTCATTTTGCAGATACTCAAAGGAGGCTTCCTGCCAAAGATTGTGAACAGATAATTTACTTTCTACTCCAAACCTCATAGCCCAAGAATAGAGTATCTGAAAATCTGCAGGAGTTGACTGTGAAAATAGGTTACATGAGTTTCAGCAGGATGTGCAACCCTGAAGCAGATCCATCACCATCACAGAGCCAGAACCCCCACTGCCCAATCTGTGCACCCAGCTGCCTTGTGCAGGGCAGGAGAAACACAGGGGAACTGCAGCTGCCTCGAAATGCAAGGACTCCTGACAAGCCACCTGGGCCACCAAAAGATCTCCTTGAAGCAGAGGAATACAAGGTCCCCGAAGACATGCTTCTGCAGAGCCAGCAAACAGAGGGCACACATACACACTCTGCACAGGTAAAAACAGAGACTTTGCATGGTCAAGACTCACCTTGGTAACCAGATCCGAATGCCTTATAATAGCCCGCACGAAGAACCTGTAGTCTGTCACCTCTGTTCCCACTTCAACTTTAGCTGCTCCCAGGTAGAGATGCATTTTGTGATTGGCACAGGGAATGGCAGTGAGGTCAAAGTTCCGCATTCGGTTCAACTCCAGCTGAAAAGCCAGAGCTGGCTCCAGGTGCCGGTAAATGCGGTCCTCCTCAAACTGGAGGCAGCAAACAGGTAGAAAAGAGTGTCAAAGAGGAGGGTGGGTTAAAGAAGCTGAAACACCAAGAGCGGTGTTGAAACTGAAACACTGAGCCTAGAAGACAAACTGCAAAAGAGCAAGTCCTCAAACTCAACTATTAGGAACCCCCAACTTACCTTATCCCGGGCACGGAAGGTGAAGAACTTTGGGAACTCCCTCTGAAAACAGAAACAACAGCGTCAGCCCTCCCAGAGTAACCCCACTGCTCTACCCAGAGTGCTGCCAGGCAGAGCTGGGCAGCACCACAGCACAGCAGATGACAGGAGTCATTACCAGCTACGTGCTCGACAGCTCAAAGGGTGGTGGAAAATCAAGTTTCCCTCCAGAAGACAGCAGAGGAAGCTTAAACCTGTCTTCAGTGCTAATGCAAAAAGCATACCTGACTGGGTTTTTATTGTTATGGATAATTATTAACAGACAACAGCAGGGAACTGTCCAGACAACAGTGGGAAACTTCTATTTTGATTATGATTCCTGTGGAAATGTTTGGGAGCCATACAATGATATTAACACTCTGTCATGGAGGCAGATGCACACACGATGACAATGTGTATTCTATAGCTCTCTTCATACTATTACTGCTAGGAATACTCTCTTCCTAAGGAAAACTATGACTTGTAATCTACCTAGTCATCTCCCTTACTTGCTATAAAGAAACTTCAGAACTTCACCTGATCAACCTCAGCTGAGCAAAATAACCTGTGTTTGACTACTTTGACCAACTGGTGGTAACAGAAACCCCACCTGATAACTCAGGCACATCAGGTGAATCTATGAGCATCAACTGCACTGAGAAAACTACCACTTCCACGTTTCCTCCCTTCTCTTCCAAATCCCTCCTACCTGTCCTCCTCTGCATGCTGCCAATTCCTCCTCTCATCACCCATGCTCATTCTATCCCTAATGTAATTGCTATTCAAGGCATTTGACGAGTGTGGTGGGCAAATATAATAATTAGATGTGCACACACACAAAAAATTCTCAGTGCTCGGGTACCAAAATCCAAAAGAGCGCTCCATTTCCCAGGCAGAAGAATTATCCCCCTGCTGTGTTCTAATCAACCAACCATCATCAAGACAATCACAATAATTTGCCTAAATTAGCCAATCCAGACACCCTGCAAACCACCGAATGTGCAGAGCTACAACAGAAATCATCACAGTTGATTATTATACTAATAATCACGTTAAAAACCTAATGAGATGAGGAAATTGGAAGCTTGCTGGAGCAACTCTCTATTACCTCAACATGCTGGGAACTAATTATATAGACTGTAATTAAAACAAAAACAAACCCAAGCCCAGGCCCTGGCTAAGTTAACAGTTGGTCCAGTAATAAACGGGATAGAAGAGGAGCTGTAATAAAGACTGACACTCACAGGAGATCCAGAGGTGCTCCACAAACTTTGCAAGCACGTGATACACCACACTGCCTCCTCCAGCTTCAGAACGAGGAGCATCCCAGCAGTCCATTGCTCTGAACAGCAGCTCAGGGAAAGCTTTTAGGGATGTCTCCTGTTATCCCTTCCCTCCTTTCTGACCACTGACACATGCTACATTCATTATTCACAGGCTTTCATTTTTCACTTTCAAATATCAATTCATTTATCTAAAACTTCCTGGTTTTAAAACCTAAAGCCTGAACTTCCTTGCTTAAGACCCCAACACCTCTCCAAAGAATCCTATCTCCTACACAAGCCATTGACTGATACATGTCTGTGCCTGTACTGTGGCAGCAATTTCCATGTGGTGATACCCCCATTTGTACAAACACTATTTATACTGGTTTGTAGGCTGGTTTTCCTCTCGTGCAGCTTGCTAAACCACGTGTGTGGAGCACAGGGGGGACTTCTTGGACCTTCAAGACTCCTAATGATTTCCGGAGTTGTAAAGCAGATACACAAGGGATAAAAATCTGACTGATACCTTACAATGCCACACTGAAAACAGGGTTAAAGTGGCCCTCACTGCTGCCCAAGCCCTGGGGAAAGAAGTAATCCTTAGCAGTAAGAGCATCAAACATTTGCCACCTCACAAAGCTATTATGAGAAGTCCAGCAAGTCACTTCAACTACTCCTCTGAGTTAAAGCCAGGAAGAAGATTAAAGAAATCACCACACTATGCAAGAAATACAAGCATTTAAGTTGATGATTGCATTTTAGAACACAAAACACCACCAAACCAAACAAGCCCTTTATTAATGTGGCAGTCATGAGCTCAGCCAGGTATCAACAGAGACTTGAGCACGTGAATGACCCTCCTGAGTGCAAAAGACCTGATCCTGTATTTGAAATGAGATGTTTAAGTACTCCACGTAACTCTGACAGCAACGTTGGCATTAAATCATAGATCCCAGACTGGTTTGGGTTGGAAGGGACCTTAAAGCTCATCCAGTTCCAACCCCCTGCCACAGGCAGGGACCCCTTCCACTAGAGTAGGTTGCTCCAAGCCCCGTCCAACCTGGACTGAGAACCAAAGGAGAAACCTGGAGTCATTTACGTGTCTCCTGGCCTCAGGTCAAGAATACCACCATGGTTTAGGCCCTTTTTACTTACATGAAATCTCTGATCCACCTCATAGTTGACCTGTTTCCTGAAGTCCTTACAAACGAAACATACAAACACAGGGAGACAAGGGGAAAAACAAAGCAGAAGAAAGCTACCAATTAGGATGAAAATTAAAACGAATTAATTCAAGAACACAAAGGCTGCAAGGATGGTTACAATTGTAAATTCATTCTCTTAAGCAAATTCATCAAAACCATTTCAGATTTTAGAGAACAAAACCAGTGAAGAAAGAACTAAATATAGTTAAATACAGCTTTTAATGGGGGGAAAACACACACAAAGTGTCAGAGCTATTATGAGCTAGAAAGCAAAGAGTGCTGAGCGGCACGGGAGATGTCAAAATACCTTTTGTGCTACCAGGAAAGTCAGCCTCCGAATCCCGTGTTCAATCAGGACTGATTTCTGTGAAAGGCAAGGATGGAAGCAGGTGAGTGGAGTAACAGCACCAGAACCAGTCAAAACCATGTCAAAGCCTTCCTATGAGCTGGAAAAGCTCCACAGAAGCTGCTGCATCTCTGCTGCGAGTTCCCAGTCCGCTTCAGCCTGCTCGCAGGTAGGGTTTCTCATGTGATGGCCGTCTGGCAGCACACACAGCAAATACATTAATTAAATCTGAAGAGGTAAGTAACCGAATCACAGGAACACGGCATTCCAGCTGAGCCTCGCTAACAAGTACACAGAAGAGTCACAGCCAAGTCTTGCAGGAAACACTCTTGTTCCTTTGCCAAAGGAAGCTGGCCTTTTTTGCAACGATCACTTTGCGAAGGGAGCGCAGCACAGGCACGGAAAACGATGGGGAATGAGGTTTAAAGGAGCTAGCCCAAGGAAGGAGGTAGCACATACTTGATTTTGGCACAACAAGCACACAGCCAACCCAGGCCAGATGTGTCAATATTGCAAAGGTGAGAAATGAAAGGTGTTATTTGTTTGGGGGGCTTTCAAGTAGATTAGGGAACATCCATTCTGGTTGCTTCTTTCTCACATTCCACTAAGCCACGTTTCAAACGAGCGCTGCCGTCAGTATTTGCCACATCACTGCTCTTTTGAAGTGTTAAGATCTCATAATTCTGCTCCTAAAACTTCTGCCTTTCTCCTCCTTTTTCCAATTTAAAAGCAACAGCAATGGAAAAAAGGAAGAACAAAAACGAAACAACTGAGGCAGAGCAGGAACAAAACAACCCCTTTCAGCACAGACTGAAATGTTTTACTAAGGTTAAGCCCTTTGAAAATGAGCATCAGTGACTATATTCATGGCAAGAGGAAGAAAATAACTTTAATAATGCCATGATTTAAAAAGCAAAAATTGTTATTGCTTTTAAAATTCCACAAGTGGCAGACAATAACAGCATAGCAACAGGATTCTGATTACATCGTAATAATGTGGGTCTCACAGCAAGTCCACAGCTATTACAGAGCGATTAGCCATCAGCACCTGGAGAAACTCCATTTACACTGACTGCCTCAATCTCCTCCACAAGTCATTTACAAGTATATGATCCTAATTTCTATTAAAAAAACCACACACAACATGCTGGGACTGGAAGATTATTTGGACAATTTGGATCAACCTATTTGATAGTTTAATGTGGTTTGGAATTTTTTGCCCCCCTCTCTCTTTCCTTTTATCCCCTCCCATAAAACGCCTGGAGCATGATCAAGCAGATGAAAAGCAGAACTAGTTTTAATATTTGGGTATATTCCTTTCTTAAAGAGACAGGGAACTGCTGAAGCCATGTGGATTCTAGCCCCATTTTAGATGCTACTCACTCAGTCCTCCCACAGTGCTTGCAGGTACCACCCATGCAGCAGTGTGGCCCATGCTTATGGAAGAGGCACCGAACACATCATATCAATTCCACCTTGAGCCAGAAATATCCTACTAGATGCTCCAGGATGCCACCACCACAGAGGACAAACTTTAGGTACATTAAGACTATTGTAATACAGCAAATACAGACCATTTTAATGTCACTTCCCATGCCTTTAACAACTGTGTCACCACGGAGAGGGATACAGGACATTTTTGCAGAGTATCTGAAGACAGATCAAGATTCACCTGATGCATTTAAAACCTTAAAGGTCTTTTACCCTATCAAAAATTAAAGGGCAGAAATCCTGACCTTATGGGTTAGAACACACTGCAAAGAGAAACAACGGTCCAGAAGCTTCAGGAAGGTGCAGCTACATCCAAAGCAGCAGTAAGGCTTTAGATGGGGTAAATGAAGGATGTAACTGTTGCATTTATTTGTTTCCCAAAGCAAACAGAACCATCCTGCACCAATGACAGGGAGAGGATGAAGGTGACTTACCTTGCTTTGTGTGAACTCTCTGAACATGGCTGCCAGCCCATCATCATCCACATCACTGTCTGTTTTAATAGCAACATTGAGAATGTGAATGGGCTCCTCACGTGCAGCCTGCAATTGAAAGAAAACATTCTCCATCAGTAAATAGTTACCAACAAGTTCTCAAAAGAGGCTCCCTAAACACAGCTCTAACACACAGATGTCCATGGGGAAATGGCCTCAGCAGAACACGCTGTGCACCAAGGAAAAACATGAGGGAAATCCTTGACCAAGCAGCCTCACAAATGTGAAGTTTCACAGGAGTAGGAGTTAATGCCCACAACAGGAGCTTCACTTGGAGAATCCAATTCTGATGGTCACATCTGGCTTGGCTAACCCGAGTGTGGTGCATCTGGATGCAGAAGGAGTGTAGGGTCAGGTAGTTTCTTTATAAGACACAGCACAGGCAGGACATTAGAGGACTTTGACATCAAGAGAGGTGATGAAATTAAGTGAATTCAAAGTGTAGGAGCAAAACAACGTGTGCTTTCAGGTCTCCACCAAAATGCAACAATGTGGAAGCACAAATTACATTAGAGCTTTGAGAAATGAAAAATTCAGCATTTGAGAGCCTGTGGTTAACTGTGAAAAACTGAGTATGAAAAGGAAGTTATCCTTGGTGAGGTGAGGGGGAGGTAAAGAGAGATCTAGGGGCATTAAAGCTGGTGGTAATATTCTGGAACAAGGCTACAGTATTCACACACATCAAGATTAATGGATCAGTTTAAAACCAAGCCCTGTTCTGGACACAGACTGCATTCCCACAGAGTTTCCTGCTGTTGGGGGGCAGGATAGAGCAGTGGAGCAGCTACCTGTGTCTCTAAGGGAAACTGGTCTTCTGTTACTAAGGATTATGAACCATCTGCTCCCTCTGCACCTGTACTCCACATTAATGCAAAAACTGAGAGGTTCCTCTCATCTTTTCCTCCTCAAAACAGTGCTGACAGGTAGAACAGAGGGAAGAATCTGAAGGCAACGTGACTAGGAAGGGTGTAAGGCACAAAATAAGTCAGACTCAAGGTAAAGGCAGTTGAATATGCCGTTCAATTTCCCGATGCACTTAATTGTGGGTCTAAACTCTCAGTTACGCTGCTGTGGATCCTGTAATTGTGCTGATGTTAAAAGCTACAAACTAGAATTACACGGAGAGCAAGAGATTTTGTTGTAGTTTTAGAACAGAGTCAGAAAATGGCCACCTACTTGGAATCACCTGCTGTGGAACAAGTAAACGAACCACATACATAAATACATAAAGCTCTTAACTCCTGCTTCCAGCACTGGAACCAGTGAAAAGTATCTAGCCTGCAGTCACTGTGGCATTCCAATGCCTTCTCTTTCCAGGCTGAGAGTAATCTCCAGAGAAAAAAACTGCTGTACCTTGTCTTCATCATACAAGGAAGCATGGCCAGCTTCAGGGAAGGTTGGGCTCTGGGGAGGAGAGTCGCAGAAGCAACCCATCACTTCATCAAAGATTCTGAAATACACCAGAGGAGTATTAGTCAAGACGCTGCTGCAAGGCCACACAGCACTGAGAGCCACAAATCATGTCACTAAAGGGGAAAGGGAGAGAAAGGAACTCCTTCCCTGTGCAGGACAAACTCAGAAGATGAGGAGCACCCCTCTAAACAAAGCAGAGCCTGGATCTTCTAACATTAGTCAGAGATCTTGTGGTTGCAGGCCCTCACGACTGCTAAAGGTTCTGTAGGGTGGGTTTTGCCCGCCCCTACAAGACTGAAATCATAAAGGCCACATGCTCCCACTTACACGCATGTGAACAAGAGCGTTAGAGGAAATCAGCACATCTACAAATGATCCCCAATCAGCAGAGATTCAAGATGCTGATTCTCCTGGTTGCAAACTGCTCTTACAGCAGTCTGAAGCTTTCTGCTGTCATCTCAAGGATCCAAACAAACTTCCACCTGAAATCCCAGAACTTCGCTCACAAGCTCCAGCCCCGTTTAAACCTGACTCTAGACAAGACAAAGGTTTTCTCCAGTTCCATCTGGGCCCATGCAGGAAGGTGGGAACACACCCAACCCTCACCCTGCCCCACGTACCTGACAAAATCCTCGAAGGTGCGGAAGGAGACCATGCCACCCATGCGCTGGCACGGTGGGGTGAAGGAGTTATCCAGCAGTACATCACTCACGCTGGCTACGTGGACCATCCCGTAGTGATTGAGGTTGGAAGAGAAGGACATTCTAAATGGCAATTCAACAAGATAAGAGTTAGTACAGACAAGGGAGAGAAGGGCATCCCTGGATAAAGATCTGTGCACGTATGCTTTGGCTACTTGAAGCGTGGCTGTTTATCCAGTACAAGTGCTGCATCATTTGTTAGCTTCTTCAGCAAGCCAGACCTGCAGTACTGGCATGCCTTGGTACCATTAATGCCCTTACCTGGACATTGTCCCAGTGTACAGGAACAGTTAAAGGAGTTAGGAAAGGATGTTATAACCTTTTAAAACCAGAATTCCTTAAGGAGTTTCTTGCAATGGCAGGTCAATTCTGGCTATGCAAAGCTGAAGGTGGTTTTCCTCCTGTATGCACGTTTTGCTTTACAGGTGGAACGCTGAGATAAACAACAATAATTCTAAGCTTTGGCATTTTAAAGGTTTAGTGATTTTTTACCAATTAAGTTCAAGTGTACCCATGCTATCTCGTAGCTTCCACAATTTTTCTGGCCATAGCATAATTTCTGCTCCTCAAATGCAGTGTGGTACAGTGTCCTCCCTAAAGCCCTATGCCAGAAATAGAGGGGTTTATAGTCTGACACTGAAATTGCCATTAAATAAAGTCCTATTACAGTGCCTTCCACTTTAACTACTCACCAGATGCACTCCTTCAGCTAATTTAATCCATACTTTAAAAACATTGCAACTCCCCTGATTTATTTTGCTCAGGTTTGATTGCTAAAAGGTGGCAGCTGCTCAGTACAAGCAGTTGGCCACAGAACAGAGCTCCAGATACTCACTACTGTCATACTCATGCCTGATGCCCACC
The DNA here is from genome assembly GCF_033783945.1 of Neopsephotus bourkii. NCBI lineage: Eukaryota > Metazoa > Chordata > Aves > Psittaciformes > Psittacidae > Neopsephotus > Neopsephotus bourkii. The sequence continues at coordinate 1,558,790 of NW_026901640.1, read as the reverse complement.
GTTCAAGCACTGAGGTACAGCACAGCACACACATCATTCATACAGGACCAACCCCTTACGTAAGTGAGGAAGGCACTGAGTAAGAGACTTCTATTTAAAGCAGAAGCAGCACTTCCTAACGATCATCATTCCTTCCTGGCAGAGGGCAAGGTCCTGAGTATACTGAACATCACTCAGCTCCTATAAGAACTGGGCTTTGGTTCACTTTAATAACTGTTTCTCATTTCTGAACATGACTACAGAGTCATCTTCATCCACTGAGGAACCCACTTCCAAAGCTCCCTGCAACACGGTGAGACCCTCAAACCTGCTCTGAAGAGAGAGGAACACAGAACTGGCACAAGGCAGGGCTCTGCAGCACAGAACAGCACACTCGTGCTCGCTTTGCTCTCCCCAGAGCTTAGGAAGGCACTAATGGAGCTCAGCTTCTGTCCTCCCCAACTGGTGCCACAACAGGAGGCAGAATGGGATGAGGACTGGAGGCTGCTGATGCTGCTACTTACCAGCTTTACTAAGACTTCTTCCTCTCCACACACAGAAAACCACTGTGATCTGGTCCTAAGCACATTGTTAAAGAGTCTAAAACATCAGCAGTTTGATTAATAGCTCTCCATGCTTAAAGTCACTCTACACTCCCGTAATTTATTTCTGATTAAGAGCCATGAGACTTCCAAACCTGTTTTTACTATTTTTCCCTAAATAGGCTTGTAAGCAGCAATAAATAATAGGTATTCATGTTTGGAAAGAGAAATATTTTTCAGGACATGCCTTGGTGTACATTTCTTACAACCAATACAAAAAACTACCACAGAACAGTAACTAAACAAAGAGACAGCAGACATTTCTCATGTATTATTTAAAACAAGAAATACTTTTCAACTGAGACACAGGAGGAAAAATTAGTGTCCGAAACACAACAAAACATGCTGTCAGCTGTTTGGGATGTAGATTCATCTATGGTGGGAAGGAAGTGGAACAGCCTCGAAGCTAGTTATCAGAAACTAGGGTAGCAATAGGTATGTTATCAGGAAGGAGTGACTGCCTGGTTCCCTGTGACACCCTACCAGAGGGGCAACAGCTGGAATCCAGTCCCAAAAGCCAGACCCTACAAGCAGCATCCTGCTGGCAGTTTGCTGTGTACCATACTGCAGATGAGCCGAGTGCCCTGGCAAATTTAGTGACAAAGGTTGCTGCATGCAAAGGTGTTTTTAAAGGGGAGAGAAAAGCTGAAAACATGTTTTAGACAAAGGGAGAGCAAAAGGGAAGGAAAAAGAAGAGTCATGTTTGAAAGCTTCCCAAGTAAAGGTAAGGGCACTAAAACAAAACAAGTTAAAACATTAAGTGTTAGGCTACTTCTTTCTAGTCTGTCTTTTCAAATGTTAAAAGATGACAAGTACCATACCTGTTTAGCGTGGGGATGTTCCCTCTGTAATCAAACAACCACAGTTAGTTACCGATTGGTTAGTGACAGCCATCATCAAGAACTAGCATCAAGCTGATCCACAGACCAGCAACAAGTTTACAGTTTTACTAACCCCAAATTTGCCAACCATCAGGAACGGGGCAGGATTCAACTTCCTGGACCATGAGAAGGCACCCACCACCTGACCTCGCCTGCAGGGCTGCCGTGGGAAGGAGCACACATGCAGGTAACATACCCCAGGAAACCATGCCGTGTTTGCAAGGTACCAGCATTTCTACAGCATCAGACCCACCTCAAGCTCTTTGCATGCACACAAGCAAGACCAGAGCAGGGAGTTTACACTCCCTGATGGAAGGGCAAACAGCACAGATGCTAAAAGTGACCATATCGCACAGGAAGATTGCAGCAGGTTCAGGAAAACAAGGCAAATCCTCGTTGCCAAACCTCTCTATTAAGCAGCCATGCACACTGGCTCCCACAACAAGGCAGTAACAAAGCAAACACATGCACGAACACCATTTAACACGTGGCATTTTCAGCATTTCAAGGCCTTGAATACCCAGAACAACAAGCAGAACTTAAGGCTATTTATAAGAACATTTCATGTCAGTCCACCTCTTCCCTTATCTGCATGCAGACCAGGGCTTAGCGATGCACGTGAGGCAGAAGAGAGTTGAGGGGCACATCTTCACACCAGCGTGTGTGAAGAACTGCTCATGCTACATTCATGAAAGCACAGGGCTGCATACTGCTCCATGCAAGATGTAAAAACAGCCGCGATCTGACGTTCAAAACAGTGAAGACTAAGCTGAAACAAAACCATGCATAAGGATGCTTGCACAAAGAGATCAGCAAACACAACCAGATGGAAAGCGAAGCTTCAGGGAGCATGTAACTGGACATTCACCCTCCCCTTCCCTATAGAAAACTGTAGGAGATCAAACCACAGACTTCCTTAACATCCTTGTCCATAGGCAAGACCCCAAGTTCGTGGCCATGAAGTTTCAGTATTCAATGACAGGGTGTTCCCAGGTTAATGCTGCTAAACACCCCTGTTTTAAACTCAAGCTGGTTTTGTCACTGCAAGGTTGTGTGTTTGGTACATTACTGGTAGAGGCATGAAAAGTTCCTGTGATCCCCTTAAGCCATACAGGAGAAAGCACAAAATGACCTAAAGACCTATCTGTTCAATGGTAAATAGTATTTAATGTTGTTTGGAGGCAGTGGGGAGGGACACTGAGCCTGTGGTTAGGACCAAAGGGGCCATGGGGCCTTGGGGTGGGGGTGTGAGACTTTCTTCTGGACTATTGTTTAGCTTGGCAAATAGTGGGAAAGCTGCATGTGATCTATTTCAGGTGGGAAAACCAGTCTGGAGAGGCCTGGCAGTTCCTACACTGGGTACACTTGTGCAGTGCTCCCTGGGATGCTTTCAGAAACAGACAGGAAAAGAGCCCCAGCATAACAAATGTTCCTTTCCATCTCAGAAAGGGCTCCCTGTTGCCCTGCTCCAGGATCTCCAGCCTCTCAGTACGGAGCTGAAGAGACTATGGCAGGAATTGCAATGAGGAAAACAGAAGACCCAGTGGCTGGGGATGTCAGAATGGAATGGAGGAGTCTCCAAGCTGCACACTGTGGGGCTGGCTCTCTATCTACAAGTCATGGTATCTGCAGAGGGCTTCTTGTAACAGGAGCTGCACTGTCACTTGTCCCTGACGCATGCTAAGAGGCAGAGGTCTGGTATCTGCAGTGCAAGCAGGCCTTGTGAAAGGGCACTGCGGTTCACTGAGCTACTACACCCCTGCACCTCAACATAAAGCACCAGCTATCAGCCAGGCTGCTCAGCCCTGGGCAGCACCAAGGGGCTGGGAGCTGGGTAAAGGCGCCATCCTCCACAGCCAGCTCCATGTAGCTGGTCACAGGAGCAGGAACCTTCCCACCACACCAGCCCCGGCCCTTCTCCCTGTCTCATTTGAACTCCCTTCTTGACCAGGGAAGCTGATCTCACCAGGAATCTGCTTCTTCTCTTACAATCCCTCCTCCTGCTCAAGCAAGCCAAAATCCCCTTGGCTCCCCATGCACCCCCGGGATGAATCAGGATTTGTTTCCCCTTGTCCCTCCCTTTCTTCCCTTTATTTATTTCTTCTCCAGCAGGAGCACTCCCCTATGGAATGATGGCAAGGCATGCAAAGCACTGCTGGTGAGAGCAAGCTGTGAGAGCCAGTGCCAGCGCCGGGCAAAGCTTTTGAAATGAGGCAGCAAAGCGGAATCAGCAGAGGTCGGCTGAATAACCCACTTGTAGTTATTAACAGCAGTAGCACAGGAGAAAGAGCAATTCCACTGGCTCTGACCAGTGGCATTCCTCTTCTGTTTCTTCATTTCTGTCGAAGGATCTAAACAGAAGGCTGTGAAACATGCCTCAAACCATACATTTTGCTGGGGTTTTTTTTCCTCTCCCTCTTTCCTTCCCTCATTCTTCTGCTCCCTCTGTGATTCAGCCAAGCTGAAGCTGCTGCTCAAGTCCAATTTGCATGAAATTATCGCCGTTCCATTCAGTTTGCTGCCCCTTCAACAGCCCCTTCTTTGCTCTGCTGGAAGATCCTGCCCTTCTGGAAACAGGCAAAGCCAAGGGAACGGCAACACATCACTGCTGCCTGCTGGCTAATTAACATCCAACCCTCAGCACGGAGCTGCAGGGATTTAGGGGGGTCCTGGAAGTGTTTCCCCCTCCCTCCCGAGAGCAGCCGCTCTTTCCCAACAAGGAGGGGACCTCAGGCTACCTAATGATACACTGGAGTGGTACAGCCGGGTCTGCAGTGCGGCCACGGCTGCTTCAGTACCAGCATCCCAAGGCCTGATGCAGGAGGCTGGTTTCACAACTCCTTTAGTCCCCAGAAAACACTCCTGTTTTGTCAGAAATTCAAATCTTAGGAGTACATCATAGTTAAATGGGAGTAGGAGGGAACCTATAAACCTGCTCTAAGTGTCGTTTTCTTATTCTTCTGTAGAAGCTCTGTTTGGAAACAGCAATAATTAACTTGGCTTTCAGCCTTCAAAATGGGTTTCTGCCTATAAGCTAAGGAAGAGGCTGACAAAAAAGAACAACCAAAATACTCCATAGATGATAAAACATCAAGAGACAGCAAAGGAGAGGTCATGCACCACTCTTAAGCCTCGAAATCAGCAACATCAAAGTCCAAGTAGGGCATCAACAAACATCCACAAGCACAGGAAGAGGAGATACTGGGCAAAGCCAAGCACAAGATAGTTGAGACACTGATACTGTTAACTTTGGAAGTGCAAAGAAACTGAAGACTAAACTTGAGTTCCACCCTTGGAAGCATCACGGAGAGCAGGATGCAGTCCCAGGAATGGATTCAGCCTAGGCAAGTTGCAGTAAGCCATTTGCCTGTATGTCCATGTTTGCCAAGTTGTGTGCATTCCCAACTCTAAATACAACGAGGGTGAGCTGGCATCAGACAGCCTGTTACCAAGTTTCAAAGGTAAAGCTAAGCCAGTTATCAACACCTGAAGTCTTAACCTGCATTGTGGAAACCTTCCTTCACTTCCACCTTCCAATGGCACCTCCTGACTCAGGGATTCCCCAGGACGTGTCAAGGCCAAGTGTGGCAGACAGAGGTGGCATGTGGGACAAAAGGAAGGCATGGGCTCAGCACATGGATGGATTGGGAAGGCATGGCCACTGCATCAGAGGGAGCAAACCAGGCTGGGTTACACTTAGCTTTCCTCTGGGGCTCAGTGTATTCTGAAGGCATCATTGCCACACCCCAAAGCAGAGGTACACCCAGCACCTCTAGGTCCCCTTGCCAGCAATTGTCTTGGCATCTGATAGAGGGAACACAGCTACTTCTGAGTTCTTCCCTTCTGATCCTCCAGCACATCTGCTGCTGGGGAAGGAGAGAGCAAGAGAACAGCTGAACACCCTGGCTGGGGAACACGATGAGCTGGAGACAGGGGATGCTTCGGGAAGAGCAGGGCAGCAGCACCATTCTGCAGCAGGCTCCAAAAGCTGGCTACAGCAGACAATGTCCCAGTTTAATTTAAACCTTACAGGTTCAGACAGAAGAAAGGCTGTCCAAAAGCAGGAGAAGAGAGGGGGATTATTAGAAAAACCCCTTCTCCTGTTGAAAAAGCACTATAATTCCCTCTCCTAGACACACAATGTTTCTTTGAACAGATTTTAAGCTAAGATTGGGCAAGCACTGTTTCATGCACTGAACACCTAAGAAAGGCCTTTCAGTGTCTTGTCACCTGGCCTGCCATTCTCACAAAGGAAGCCGAACTCTCTAAACACCAGTCAATATTCCACCAGCTTCCCATCTCAGCAGGGCAGTCTGAACAAGAGGGAAGCAAAGAACAGCTCAGAACAGGGCTCATTTCTTTCTCCCATCTTTTCTCCCCAGGACTCTAGATGACTGAAAGAGGCAGGTTATCCAAATGCAAGGGGCTCTGCACATCAGCGTTTGTCTGCAGTACCCTGCTGCAGCATGCAGCCATCAGCATCCCGTGGACACTCTCGTCTCGCCTCCTCCAGATGGGATCACTGCAACGCCCTCTACTTGGAGAGGGCTGGCAAACTCCATTTACTGCAAAAGGCACCAGATGGTTACCCTGTGCTCCTCATCTGCCTTGCACAGGGCAATAAGGATGCTGGCTTTGAGCTGGAAAGCCCTCTATGGTTTCAATTATAAGCAGTTTTTCTCCCTATGTCTTACCCTTGCAATTGGGATCAGTGGGGATTCTTACAACGGGATGTTTTCTATTAATTTAAACAAATCATACGCAAAACAGTTTCTGCCCACAAAACCCACCAGGAGCAGGTTGAATTTCTATGACTTTGTTAGCAGATTTAATAGTTTTTCTTTCCTCTCTAAAGCTTTCCTGTGGGTAGTTGATGGCAATTGTTCAGTGGCCAGAAATACAAAGCCTGAGTGGCTGGCTGTGAGTAGTCAGATCAGAAGTAGTGACTGTGACTGTTGCTGCTACAATTAAGTAAAGACATAGCTGGGTTAAATACCAAAGAATTTAAATATAGTAACCACTACCAGTTTGCAGTTTTCTGTACATGAATATTTGCTCCAGTAACATTTGGGCCCTTGAATGTTCACAGAAATCAAGACACAAAAGGGATCAAGGCTTAAAAATACCTGATAAAGTGCTGAAAACCATGTGGCACCATACTAATGTGATGGAGCTTAGGAACACCAGCTCCAATAAGGAATGTTCTCTGGCTGACCAGGACCCAACCTCAAAGCCTCAAGGGACCTTTTGCTTGGTCAGCTGGGATACTTTGCCTTTTGGGATTTCCCTTAGAATGCATTTTTAGCTTTTCAGTCTAAAAGCTGGTGCTACACAAGATACAGAAAAACAAACGATGGACGTAGACCATGGTCAAAAACAACAAAGAAGACTTCAGCAAGACAGTATCAGTTTTGAGATTTCTGTATCTTGGGCTTAGCACAAGGTTCGCCTTTATACCCAGCTTAAACCTCCACACTCAGAGCTAACTTAAGCCCCAGGTGTCCTGCTCTGGGCTGTGCTGCAGCACCAGGGCACACGATAGCTGCACACTGCAAGAAGCTGCATCAAGCAATAGGAGCCAAATTCATTGCTAACAGACTGAGGTGCAACTCCAAGGGACTGAACTCTAAGGGCTTGCCTGTGCAAGCAGTGGCTTTGTCCCCAAGCCTGCTGGCCTCTGCACAAGGACCGCAATGCGCCTTCAGTCAGCCATCAGCAGTGCTGATGGTTGAGAAGCAGAACTGAGCCACAGAACATTGCCCCAGCGAATCCAGCATAAAGGGGGAGAGATTTCAGGACAAAGCAGCAGTTCCCCAAGCAGGAAACAGTTCTCCTCTTCCAGCTGACCTTGTCCAATTAAGCTTGTGTGCAGTAATAGAGCCGTGGGCAGCACGGGCAGGCCAGATAACCCCCAAGCAACAGTGGTAACTGAGACCAGTGGAGGGAAGAAATGGAGAAAGAAGTGGAGGGGGAGCATTATAACGGGATACTAAAAATAGTATGCAATTATTTACAACTATTCTAGAAATGTAGGAACCAGATGAGACCAAATGCATGTCCCATTTGTACCGGGAGCGGTTTGCGCTGCTTGTTGAGGACAGTCATTCATTTCTAGCAAACCAGATTCTGAAAACCATCTCATAAAATGTACTGATGGGTTCTCAATGAAGCGAGACTGGGCCCCATTGCCCAGCCCCACCAAAAATAAAAGGAGGAAAAAGATGTTTGGAAACAAAGGAGAAAAATAGAGCCGGTGCCCTCCAGCCAAACCAGCACAGAGCAACAGTGGCACCCGGCGGCCACCGAGGTTCACTGCGCCAGGAAGAGAACAGCGGCTAAAACACCCCCTGAGCTCCTGCTGCAAGTGAAAGAACACGGGAACTGACTCAGCTGGCGGTGCTGAAGGGGTTCTGATAACCAAGGGCTTTGGGGTTTTGTGCTTGGTGCGGTTTTAAAATGATCTTAGCACACAGTAGGAGATGCGACCCTGCTTCTGTAAGATGGAGCAGCCAACAGTTGATGCTTTTGGTTGCAGACGTAAGAAATACATCTGATAAACACTGGCTGAAAGCCACAGTATGTCAGCTCCAGCGCTTCCATTTCAACCCATTCACACATGCATCTTGGGCTCCAAAAGAAGAAAAACACATGCTAGAAAAGGTTTCACCTTATCCAGTAAAGCCAGGTTTGAAAGGAGAGCCAATCCCAAACAGATACAAAGGGCTGGCAGGGGAGTGCTGCAGAAGGGACAGAGGATGTTTGACTGTTCTTTCTTGCAATTCCAAGTAACTGATTATTCTGCCTGGAATTGTACCTTTTGGAAGGCTCAGGATTCAGCTAGAACTGACCTTTTAGAGGAAACTGCCTACAGAAGCTGAACTTCATCAGAAAATACATGAGAACTATTGTATGTAAATGAATCCAAACTGCAGAACCTACCCCCCACAGCTCCTGAGGTTTGAAATAGCTCAGGAGAAGGCACTGGGTAATGCAGGGGTTTATCTTAAGTAGTCTGTGCTTATCTGAGGCACTGGGACTCTCCCTTTCTCCACCAATTTTGTTGCAAGCTTCCTTTGCTAAGATCAGATGTGCCCCCCCCTAAACCTCCCGCTCCAAAGGCACCTGCAGACGTGATCTGACCTGTTTGGGTGGGAGGTGGGCAGCATGAACTGGAACTCCACCACACAAGTGTTGTCCTTCAGCTGGCGGTGCTGGACACTGTTTAACTCATAGGCAATATACGCCCTTCGAACGTACACCTAGTTAGAGAGAAACACCATCAGTTTACCTGGGGTAAGGAAGCAGAGAGAGACAAAGAGACAAATAATACACCAAAGACTTAAAAAATAGTAAAACCGAAGCAGATATCCCCCCCAAATATCTCAATAGAACTCTAATCCACTAGAATTTGAAGTGATCTTTTGAGGAAGGCTGGTCTGGCAGGATGCAACCAACAACAGGGTAGAGGCTGACCACATTCTCTGACAGCAGCTTCATTTTCAACCCTTTCAACCATCTGATTCTTTAAGCAAAGAAGATAAGTGAATGAAGTTCCAGATTCAAGTTATTAATATCAATGTTGCTAAATGCCAAATTCCATGCAAAAGGCAGCTCTTCTAATCCTGTGCTCAAAAAAACCCCATAACAGAAAACTAAGAAAAATTCATGACGTTTGGTTTTGTCAATGGCAACAGGCTTACCTCCAAAGCTGCCATCCTTACCACCTGGTTACTGTGGTAGAAGAAGTTGGGAAGCACATCAAAGATGGATGTCTCGGACAAAATGAGTTTCTAGAAGAGATCACATTAGGCATGGGCTGTAAGAGGGAACCGCCTGTCTCGCAAACGGGTCAGGCAGAAAAAGCAAACGCACCCCAAATGAAGCCTGACTAGTTCTCATTTCTGTGCTCTTCCTGTTGCACATCAAGGATTGTGACCTTTTTATATTAAATCATGGAATATCTCAAGTTGGAAGGGACCCAGAAGGATCGAATCCAACTCCCTGCTCCTACTACCTAAAACTAAACCTGTATGACTAAGAGCATCATCTGGCCACTGATCTCCGACAGGCCTGGCACCACAAGTGCTTCCCTGGGGAGCCTGTTCCAGGGAGCAACCACCCTCTCAGTGAAGAATCTTTCCCCCATGTCCAATCTGAACTTCCCCTGATGCAGATTCATCCCATTTCCTTGTGTCCTACTGCTGCTCCCCAGAAAGAGACCAGCACATCTCCCTCTGGTGCCCTCCTCGAGGAGGCTGTAGACTGTGATGAGATCATTCTGATATCAGCATAGGGATGAAAACAAATATGAGAGGGAAGCTACAAACCAGAACAATACAATTTAAAGCCACAAGGACCTTGGTACCACAGGTGAGATTTAATACAAAACATGGAGATCAGAGAGGAGAAAGCAGGGAAACAAGGAGAGAAATTTGGTAGATACCTGCAGGTTCTCAATGCAGAACTGGTGTCCGTACATGTCAATAGCAGACAGGAAGATGGACTCCACCTGGTTGTGACGCAGCTCGTAGGAGGGCAAGTGGGAAGCAATGAGAACCTGGTGAAGAGCACACACAGGGGATGTCAGTGGATGCTGAGCCATCAGCTGTTACCTCCAGAGCAGCACCAGCCTGCTCCATCCCAGCAGAGGCGGCTGGTTTCTCCTGTGAATTCGGTGGCACCTGGGTGATGCTGCAAAACTCTCTCCCCTCCCCAGCCTCATTTGTGTATCTGCTCCGTTTGTATTATTGGCAATTCCCCATGGAGCAAAGGAACAGCTTCAATCAAGTTCCATCAGTGCATGTGATTTAGCACTGCAGAGCTGCAGTCCTGGGGATTGCCTGACCGGCTGTTAATTGGAAAGCAGAGCTGGCAGGCAGCAGCTGCGGGGAGCAGCACCAGAGCCTGCCTCTGCACAGGCACCAGCACACACTGGTGCCAGGTATTAAATGCCCAACATGAAGGAGGCAGAGATAGGAAGGGGAAGCAGCTTGCAGGGGAAAATGAAGTGAAAGAGCAACATAAAGACATAGACAAGGACAGCAGCACCATCCCCAGCATGCTGCTGAGAGGTTCAATAACTGAATGGTTCAAGGACACAAACACAATCCTGAAGGAAACATAAGGTCACTGAGCAGCTTCAAATGCCCCGTTCGTTTTCAATAGTCAAGCTCTGAAATAAAAGGAGTGATCCTCAAAGTGTCAGCTTCCCTGCTTTCAGAATGGAGATAGGGATTGTGGAGTGAGAGAAGTGATCAGGCTACAGGGCTGGCATTACCATGAAATGAATGTGCCCTCTCACTCCTTCCTGCCTACAGACCAACTGCTAAAGAGGAAGCTCACAATAATATCCAAGTAGATATTTGTCATTCAGATTATTATCTGTACTAGAATGTTGGAACTGCCAATACCAAGAGTTCTCCCAATTATTTTCAGATTAAAAGAGATTGACAAAACACAATTCAAAGCCAAAAGAAACCTGCAAAAGACCAACATAATTCCTTGCAATAATTCCGTAGTGGTTGCAAGGAACACGTAGCTCTTGTGCAGATTTCTCTCTGTGTTCTGTGCACACCAATTCACAGTTGTAACGCTGCTGATGAACCCAGATTCGTGTCCTGGCTGTTCACTGCACATCTGCCTCCACATTCCAGGCAGCCTGAGCTAGTCAGGTTCACAGATTATATAGGCAGAAGGAACCACAGCAACCACATATTTGGACTTCCTCTGTCACACAAACCATAGGTGACTCTCAACTAACTCCTACTTGAGCCAGATAAAACCTTTTGGATGAGGAGGAACAAAAGGAATGTAATCTGCACTTCAAGTATTACAGTGGTTGGGAATCCACTCCAATCTTTGTTAGCCTGTCACAATGATTCACCATCAGTTAATTCATTTCCCTGTTAAAGCTGCTCACAGTAATCTACTCATCACATTTACACAGTAATCAAACTAAACATCAAGAGATATAGACTTTCCAAAAGAGAGAGCTCCGAGCGGGAGCAGTCCCTATTGATCAACGGCACAGGCTGGCTCTCGCAGGGATCAGCCTGGATTCTGAACACGCTCCCTTACCTGCCGCGCTCGCAGGGCCACTTTGGCGTTGGTCGTCTTGCTGAGCTGGGTCAGCTCTGTCAGAATATTAATCAGCTCATCTGTCAAGGTGGGGTCACGGCCACAGAGCTGGTCCTAAACATCAAGAGAACTGAAAACGCTTAGAACAGAGGAAAACCATCTCCCGTCCTCCTGCAGAGCTGAAACCTGAATTACACACGCACGTGCTGGACCTCTGCAGGCCCCCACCTCAATCACTCTGTAATGCTGTGCTGACAAGGGTACAGGTATTGGGCTCTCAATACTTTTACACACATAAATAAAGCTACAGAGGAAAGAAGGGACTGGCACTGTCACCCATTTTCTTATTTGCAGCATGTGCTGTGGCATGCAAACACATGAGAAATACTGACTTGTCAGAGAGACTGGTTCCTGTGTGATGTACTCTAGGTTACCCTGCTCTTGCAGGGGGGTTGGACTAGATGATCTTTTGAGGTCCCTTCCAACCCTTGGGATTCTGTGATTCTTTAGGCAATCAATTCCAGTCATCTAGTCCTACATGTCATGCAATGAGCAGGACATCTTCAACTAGATCAAGTTGCTCAAATTCACATCCAACCTGACCCTGAAGGCTTCCGTGTGACCTGTTCCAGTGTTTCACCGCCCTCATTGTAAATGTTTTTCCATTACCCAATTTCAGTTTTGCATCAGAACTCCCCTCTAGCAGCAATGCAAAACCCAAAGAGCATTCAATCGTAGTGAAATGCCTTTTGTTGTACGCAAGGATTAACAAAGCTTCACCATGAAAGGTGACCAAACAGAAGGCGTTTTATCTGGCAGGAGAACCTCCTGAAGCCCACTTCAAAACCACCTCAAAACCCCCCAAAACCCTGCAACTCCCCAACCACACACTTGATACAGCTTCAGCAATACCAGAAAGGGAAGATCCTGTCATTCCTCTAACAAGCCTACACAAAGCTAAGTAAAACCATGATTCAGTTTCCATGAATAATCCCACAGTCTTTGACTCAACTGTGGCTCAGTGGCCTGGGAGCCTCTTCCTCTCACTCCCGAAGCTGGAAGCCTTCTAGGAGCCTCTAATGTGTTTCTTCTATCCAGCACTTAACAGCTTTTCTCTTGGCAAATGAACCACAGGAGAGCAATGAGAGATGAAACTGGGATTTGCAACAGGAAAGAGTGCTGGTGTCTTTAAGAGATGTTGAACACACAGAATCCAGAAAAGACCCTTTGAAGGTCCAAGAAACAGAAAGGGGAAAAGGGAAACCTCTGTGCAGCAGGTTACACTGATAAGCCTGCCAGGGAAAACAAACTAAAAACCCAAAAGACAAGTAATACAAGTCCCATAGACTGACTGACAAATTACAGCTCATGATACATGTGATTGCAAAGGTAAACAGCTACTATCTCTTACTAGATCATTGTCCGCTACTAACCAACCTTGGACCAGCAAACATTTCAACACACACAGGAAGGATGAAGTAGTTCCCATCCTGCTTTAAATGTGCTAGCTAAAAAAGGTGAAGGATGGCATAACAACACTACTGCTAAACCATCCTCAGAGCCCCCTGCTCCTAATGGATTCCCAGGGATAACTCAGTAACAGGATAAGCATGAAGGTATTTTGACATGACATTTGCCATTGGAGGACAAACTTAAACCACCCCACAGAAATAACTTGGCAGCAAAAGGCCACAGCCCACCAAAAGTGTCAGGGGATCCCTCCAGTGTGTTTTAAGCTCTTGCAGACTGGGATGTCAACCTTTACTTGAGTAGAAATCATAAAATCATCACAGAATGATTTGGGTTGGAAGGGACCTTAAAGCTCATCCAGTCCCAACCCCTTCCACTGGAGGAGCTTGCTCCAAGCCCCTGTGCCCAACCTGGCCTTGAGCACTGCCAGGGATGGGGCAGCCACAGCTTCTCTGGGCACCCTGTGCCAGCGCCTCAGCACCCTCACAGGGAAGAGCTTCTGCCTAGTAACAAATCCTAGGCCAGGAACTGGGAAGTAACTGACAGTGGCTGGCAGAATGGCTGCAGAGGAAGGCAAAGAAAAAGGCTTTGACGTTCCTCTGCATTCCCTGTCTCCCAGCACACACCAACACGAAGACACAGCACAGCTCTGCCCCCACGACGCGCACGCCCGGAGGTGAAGAACCAGACACAGCAGAGTTTCAGTCCTGTTTTAGGGAGAAATCATCAGGATGCCAAGAGCAAACTGAAGTGGGGAAACTGGCACCGCGCTGGCTCTGCCTGCACTGATTGGCAAAGGCAGCAGCAAAGCCTCAAACCAGCTCTTTGACAAGGCCTAACGCCTCCCCGGCACCCCTGTGTAATTACACACTTGAGTGACTGGACTCTGAAGCAAATTGAAGGCCTGAGCTGTGAACAGCTGCCATTTTCTCTCTCCATCACGCCAGCATGATTACTTGAGAAATGAACAGCCCCTGCTCAAAGCTACTCCAGAATTCTCAGAGGAAATATGGCTCCGTGTTCAAATAATGAGATTCTTAAGGCAAGTGTTACTTACAATCACACGGCACAGCAGAAAGGGAAAGAAAGGAAAAGAGGAGGACAAAAACAAGGAGGGGGAAAGGAGAGGCAGAAAGAAAGAAAGAACCGGTCCTTCTACCTCACCGATGGGAATTGAAGAAACCCAGCCTCAGCCTAGCACAATGATGACTGTTTCTGCTTTGGAGAGCTATTTTGGGCATGGTTACTCTGAACAGATTTTTGGCAGTACCAGCCCACATTGTGCTTGTAAAATGAATTAGAAAAGGAGCGTGGAGAAGAGGGAGATAGTATTGAAATGAGCCTCTTACAAAGCACGATACCTAGCTGCAGTCTGTCATAGCTAAATTCAGCCTGCCTTGAGGAAGGGGGCATTCATCCTGCTTCAAAGCGTTTTGTGGGACAAGGAGTTCTTGAGGCTTTTTATGAAATATGAAATAAAGGAGACAGGACTCAAGTGGGTTTTAATTATTTTTCCTGGGAATGTCATTTACTGGGAGTTTTACCCATTAGTGGGACTGAAGTAGATGAAACTGAGAGTTTTCATGGAGTAACAAGCCAGAAGAAGCAGCGAAGGTGATGGCGGGTGCTGGCATGAGGGTTCATTTGTGTTTCTAGGGTGGAATCTATGTCTGTCCAAGAGGAATTCCGACCCCAGGACATTCCCCATCCTTTCACAAGCCCCCTGGACACCATACCGAGGGTCAGAGGCCTGATGAGAAGAGACCAGCTTTGTGATGAGGTAGTGAGTCAGATTCCACTATGCAGACCAGAGTACACTGGTCCAAAAGCACCACTGCAGGCCTGAGACCAGACTGAGACCATAACCAGGAAGCAGCCAAGAGAGTCACCATCAAAGCTGTAAGACTAAACTACAGCTCATCAAGGCAGAGCATGTGAAACTCCTCAGGGGCCTCCATATGGGCTGGCTCATGCTATTCCCTACCAGGATATCACCCTCATTACTAAAGAAGGACCATACAAATGTTGCTATTGCAACACCTGCTTTTCGTGCTGGCAGCATACTGCTTTGCTTTCCAAGCAACTCCCAGTTTGAGCACCATGAGCTATATAAAGACAAGACCTCTCTGAGACCTCTGGAGACGAAGAAGCAAACTAAACCAAGTCACAGCCCTCTAGCATCCTCCCAGTGTAAGAGTGAAGTCTGCATCCTTATCTCCTCACAGATGCTCACAAATCACTTGCCTCTCATAGGCAACCATTGCAGGACATTCATGAACCAGAAGGTGCACAGAGACCGAGCAGGACAGTGTGTCCTTGGTCTCTTCTGACACACGGCTTACATGCCTCAAGAACATATGAAGAAACCCTTCTCTGCTGCCACTGCTTCTGTAGTCAGAAGGTTCCACCCCTGAGGAACAGAGCTGTCAATTCAATACCTTTCAAAGCATCAACCACACAACTACAAGAAGCAGCAAATTTCTAGAGCACCAACAGACAACTTACAATGAGCATTGTAACAAGCAGGTTCTTCTTGGTGACCTGAGCATGTGAGAAGATGTAGTTCAACACAGCATTCATATCACTTTTATTCTCTTCCCGAAGCGTAAAGACACACTTGTCATAGTGACCTGCAATCAGAAAGGCACATTTTTCCCAGTCTCCACACCCCTCTGTTAAGGAATACACAAGATGGGTCTTTATTTTTCTCCATACATGTGTTGAGAATCTGCTTTGCATGGTCCACCCAGCTCTGAGAATAAAGCATTTCCTGCACCAGCCCTCAGCTGCAAACTGTAATTTAAACATCCTAACTCTTGTTAAAACAGTTCCAACACCAAATACCTCCTTTGTGAGCAATTCTAAAGGGAGGAAAGGTGAGCTCAGTCTTTCATTTCAGTGACAACCAAAATAAAATAACAGCAAAAAGACCTGCACCATCCTCTACTACCAGCAAATTGAAGTGGAAATGAAGCTGCAGTACCATTAGGATGGTGCAGGTAATGGAGCAGGACAAAAGAAGAGTGGAATCTGAACTACCTGTAAGAGCTGGGGCCTCAAAATCACCTAGTGCTCCACTGCCCCCTTGTGCCTGCATGCAGCAGTGCAGTGCATTTAACTCGACTGTGTTTCAGGCTGAGGTTTGTTCTTGGGAAAAGCAGCTTCCTGGTGTTCTACTGCGGGTGCAGACAGCTCAGTGATCTTTTGGGGGTTCTTTTACTGCACTTGATTTTATTCCCATAGAATTTAATAAACAGGCAAGAGAGACCTAAACAGAGTGGTGAATTTAAACAGTTTTTCCAACTCTAGTTTTGCTGCAGATGCTCAGGAATCAGGAAATCAAGCTTCTAATATGAAGCTTCTACATATGGAACCCTGACCAGAAAGTTAGAGTAGTCTTTATTGAGGGGGGTCCATGTGGACCTTCTGGGATCAAGTGTGGTTCTTTCAGAAGTCAAACCCTTGACATTCTTAGAGACTCACCATGCTGAAACTGAGTCTCCACCTTCAGATACTGACGCAGCAGATCCATCACCACTGCTTTCATGTGACCTCGAATGCCACTCCGGTACCTGCAGAAGCAAGTAAGTGAAACCTAGCACTGAGTGAGACTGGCCAAGCACGGCTTCTGAAGACCCGCAAGTGAACAACACTCACCAGGAGTGGCAGAACAAACCTGTTTGCTTACAGAAAGAAGCACACCTGAAAACTGCAATTGTTATGTGAATCCATAATTCCTGCCATTAATATTATGGGAAGCAAGGCTCATGTATCCTTTTTCTTCTACAGATACTCAAAACTCCAGACATTGGAAGGCGTAACACACACCAGCAGCTTAGTGAAATGGCCAAGACATGATCAGTGTTAGGACAGAAGTTAAATCTTCCATATGGAAAAGGGAAATGGAAGGATGTGTCTGTGAGCCACACACGCCCTGAGGGAAGTGTGCAGGCTTATTCCTCGTGATTTAGACTCTGAGTGTAATAAAACCATTTGAATACAGATGAGCAGGTTCAAGTCTTTCAAGCAGCAGCAGAACACCCCAACCAACCACCCAGCAGTTAGGGAGCAGCCTGGAAAACGGCTCACCTCTGTACCAGCTGCACAATGCTCTGAGTGTTCATGAAGAAGACCTCACGCTCCGATTTGCGGTTCAGGGTGGCTGCGTGGCTATCCAGGATATTGGCAATCTGAAAGAGAGCAAACACATCAGAGTCCCCGTCCTGGTGGGACAATCTGGCAACTGAGCTCTTCCAAACAGACCAGAGCTCCAGCACACCCCAGCAAAGGCCAAAGCCTTATGAAGTGCTAAGGAAGATAATGACCTGACAATGATACAGAAATCAATGCACAGTACCATATACTGGGGAAATCATCTTCCAACACCTCATTACGTGACCAGGCCTCCCTTGGCTGCAATCACTCTTTTTTGAGGCCGACACTACATATTGCACTGCAGCACATGCACCAGGCAAAAAGCAAGTAAGTAAATGCCCACAAGGCCACTGATAGGATTAAACTGCTGCCAAACTGCCTGTTTAAATGTACACTGAGCAGGGAACACACATCCTTCAGTACAGGCAAAGCAGGCAAGCTCAAGTGATACAGGTAAATATATTTCATCATGAAAATCCCATGTTGAAATGCATCCTTCAGGTCCAACTAACCTCCAGATAATTTAAAGGAGCTTTCCCTCACTCTCTCTTTGCCCCAGCGTAAATCAACTTTTGTTCCCCTATGAAGTGTGGTTTCATCACCTGTTGGCTGGGAAACTGGCAAAGGACTGACGTGATGTTGCTGGCATATTGGGCCATCTCCTTCTTGATGGACTTCTCTACATTGGGTGGAATCCGTCCAGAAACACTGGTCATGATGTCCTGAAGCTCCAGCAGAGGTAAAGATGGATCTCTCAGCGTCTTCATTAGTCGCTCAACCCAGCCCTTCACCTGGAGAGAGACAACTTGGTGTAAAGACAAGCATGAAGAAAAGAACAAGCAGCAAAAAGGGAGAAAAGGCTTTTTATTGAGGCCTTCTTCAATACTGTTTTATCACACAGCTAATCCAGGGACTGAGAGCTGGGGTAGATGACACAGCTGCTGTGCTACCTTAAACCAAGAGCTGACTCAGATTCATCCACCTTCTTACCTCCTCTCTCTAGGACTTTTACCACAGCTGGCTACACACGTAGCTCCCACGTACAAGGCTGCAGTCACAAGCAGTAAAGATCAAGCTCAACTCCTTGTCGTTGTTTTGGGTGTCATCAGTGGGATTTCCCATCTTACTTTCTGGTGAGATGGACTGGGAGGAAGTCTAAGAAAGAAAACTGAATTGATGGGGCACTAGCAGGGTAGCACTGCCTGAATCCTGACATGCAAACTGGCCAGCCTAACCTATCTAACTGATAAAGAACCAATGGATACCTTGCTGCTGAAGTAGGGCTCTGGCAGGCAGTATCCATTCATCACATTGACCAGGTTATCCAGGACATAATGGAAGATGCGATGGAGTTTCTCACCTCGAAGCGCTGTGCTCTGGATCTGAGGCAAGGTACCTGTGTGCAGTTCAGCCTGGGAACACAATGAACAGCACAGTTTGTCACTAAGCCACCTGCATGGCATCATCCATGGTGGTAGCATCCGGTTTACCCTCAACTGGAGACTTAGACTGAACGTGGAAGAATCCCCCGTGGGGAAAACGCACTTGGTTGAGAGACAGAAAGGTTACGAGCTGGATCTCCAACAGCTCCACACAAAACAGGCCAGTGGTACTACTGAGGTAAGAAGGGAACAGGAATGTATGTAACTTTACCCTGAATCAAAGAAGGAGACAATGATCTGAGTTCTAGTCCTCATCTGAGACAAATGAGTGGTAAAGCGGCAATTCCAGTACACTGCTCACATCTGAAACTGGTTCCTTCCACAGGACCATCTCGTACCACTCTCAACATCACTCCCCTGTTAAAACCGCAACACACATTTGCACTTCCTGCAACTTCTCACCTGCTGAACCCTGCTGGGATCATCCAGCTGGAGCTTGGCAATCACACAGCCTGGATCCAAGACAGCTCCTGGGCGTTTGACATAATGGATGCAGCCTGATTCTCCTGCTGTTAGTGTCATCACCATTTTCATTACCTGTAGCAAGGGAAACACGTCACCCACTCAGCTGCCCACTCATGTTCCCCCAGTGGTTCTAGTTTTGGGTTCAGACTTTCACAAAGGCTTAAAAACACACACACTGGGAATGAAACCCCAGACAATAAAGTGAATGGTAGAATGGAATAACTGGCCACAAACTAGCACAGCAGGAATGTCATCTGCTCCACACTGCCCAGACCAGCAGGTACTCATGAAGGTCCCATATTCAACACAATGAAAAAAGCAGATACAATTTACTGTGGCAATAGAGTTCACTGTGCTCTAAAGGCTAGAGGTGAGTGAGCCACTTGCAAAAGCTACAGCAACACATTCACTCCTAGCAGAGAGAACCAGGATTGCTTTCTAGAGGTCATAGGTCTCAGACTGCTCTTCGCAGAGGTTCTTCCTTACATCAACATGGAAGCTCTTTGCCTTCAGTGCAGAAGGGCAGGGTATGAGGGGAGATGGTTTAGTTTTACCATTGGTATACTACACACCACAACTGGGAACACAGGAATTGAGTAGGTGGTTCCTTCTTAGCCACGGCTCTGTTGCAGCATAAAAGCACTCACATAAAATATGTGGATCTCTTGCTTGGTATTTTTCTCCTACACATTGTCCTCAATGGGTTTAATTGCCCCTCTGTCAACACACACCCTCCCCTCCCTCAAATCTGTTTGAGCCATTGACTCCTACACAATCTCTCATGCTTTCCTCACAGTGATGCAGACATTGTTCATCCTCCTCTTCTCCAAGAGTTAAGGAACTTCCAAGGGAGAAGGGAGGAGTGACACTGATTAACTCATCCGATCAACCTGATAAATGAACAGGTAATCAGGGAACTCTCAATTTGCTACTTCATCTTGTCATATGACTGTTTCTGAGTCTGTGTTAGTGCTCAATAGTGGCTACACACAGACAGCCTTCTTCACCACAGCTAGAAAACACAGTACACACAGACACCACTCTACCTTGGTGTCACAGCAAGATAATCATGGTTAAGGTTAAGGTTATCTGAGAGAACTTTTGCTTATGACTTGGTATACAGTCATCAGCATTCCCATTTCAGCTGTTAAGCTCTTAATTTCTTCCCTACCCCATCAACTGTCTCTGCTGATTCCTGTGCTAGCCCAAGTTAAAGACAACATCTGGAAAGGAAATACTGTGACTTATCCCTTGTGCTCAGTTCCCAGCTTCAAAGCATTCAACTTCTCACCCCCCACCACCAGCTTTTGCCTGGGCACACTCAGCACCTGCAGCCAAGTCAGTTCTCTGAGACTCTTTTACCTCTATTTCTGCAAAGCACTGGCCAGCAAACACGTGGCCCCCATCCTCCACCACGTACTGGATAAGCTTCCCAGCAGAAGGTGAGCGCAGAATGGAGGGATCGTTCTCCTTTTCAAACACACAGGTCTTGTTCCCTATAGTGATGCGATACCTGGGAAAGAACGGGATAAATCACTGCAACACAATTTCTGGGGGAAAGCATGCAAAGGGGAAAATGCATTCTCTCTTTCCCTGTTCTAACGAAAACCCCCTCAATCAACTCTTCCAAGCTGAAAGGCCCAGCCCTGCATCTGAAAGCTCATGTTAAATGTATCAAACTGAGCCTATGGAAGCCAAGGATCAGAAACCAGACACAACAGCCCTTAGCAAGGTTGGTAGTGTGCCACTTCTGTGTTGCTTCCCCACAAAACGCTCATTACCAGAACCAGAACCAAGGAAGCTCCAGATCTCATATAAACAAAGGCTGGTGTTACTGGAGATGACACTTGCTACACAGAACACTCAACACATGCACCAAACTGCCCGTGCAAAACCATCCTGTGTCCAGCACAAAGCTGAAGAGAGCAGGAGTGATCCAAACTTTCCTTGTACTCCTGACCAGATTCGTTACATTTGTCACAGAAAAGAAACCAGCAGAGGGGGCAGTGGCTCATGTTCCAGAAGATGGGAGATTTACGGACCTTATGGCTCTGATCCCTGCAGGGGGTTTTGAGGGAATGCACTGAAATAGCAAATCTTGGGTCTGTTTCTGGGGGACTTGTGGGGTTTCAAGGATTTCGAAGATTTTCATATTCTAGTTTTTGTTTGGGTTTTTTATAACCCAAAAGGGCACTTTTAAAGAACCAGCAGCAGAACATGGACTCCACGCACATCCAGATCTTTAACAGTAGCCAAGATCTGCTCTTCAGGTGAAAGCAACTTGTCCCTTTAAACTCATCCATGCTACGCCCAGCAGCCTCTTCGTAGGAGAGAATCCCGTTCCCAACTGATGTGTAAAGTTACAAATACACCTAATTCTGTCTTGTTTGCAAATGAAACAGCGATCTTTACAGGTTGCTACCTGTCCACTTCTTCTTTCATGTAGGTAGTATAGCTGCTACCGTCGTAAGACAGGAGCAGTCCTCCATCACTGAGCCGGTGCACATCCACCTCCACACAGGAGCTGTTCATGATCACCACGTAGGAATTGGGAGACTGACGGGTCACCTGCAGGTCCACAGGAAAAGTATGGAGCCCATGAAATGAACCCAGCATTTACAGTGCCTTGGTTGCCACAACAGACAGTTTTCCAGCACTCCAACAGTGGGAATTGAAGGGGAACAGAGCCACTTGTTCTCATGTTAGATGGGAAAAGCACAAGAATTCGGGATCACAAGGCCAAGCATTTAGCAGTCGAGAGATGCCAGAACTAATGCTGTCCATTAATCTTGATTAAATCCTTTCACACCAATGCATTAATAGTACAGGATTGATTATGCAATCATATACCATTTCTTCACCATGATCTACATACAAAGCACAGTCATGTACTAATATTGCCCAATGAACAAGAGATTGTCTCCTGGAGAAAGCAGCTAAAGCTCTCCCTGGAGAAAGGCATCCTACCACAGCCTCTGCCACAGAGCTCCTGCTTGAAGCTGGGTAAATGCTTAGAGCACCCTTTAGTGCTGTTCTGTGTCTCTCAGCAAAGGGGTGCCAAAATACAACCACAGAGGTGCACGATATTTATAGCTGCAAAAAGCAGTGTATGGTCACGTCATTAAAAGCTGCACTGTAATAAATTTGCCCAAGTAAGCTCATTGAGATTGCACAGGCGATCTTCAGTCTAGTATTCCCTAACCCTTGTACATTTGGCTTTGAAACCTCTCAACAGTGTTTCTAACATGGTCTTTTCGCATACAGCAACGAAAAAGCACCACTAAAGGGAAAAAATACTACAGATTCTGGTCATGCTGATGAAACTGGGCTCAAACACCAACAGAATAGAGCTACGTGTTCAGAGACATCAATCGAAAGTTCTGGTCAACCAACAGGCAGTATTCTTTGCCAGTCACAAAGTTTTCTCCACCCTATGCAGAGCATGTCTTGACCCTGAAAGATTAAAATGACCCTGAAAGATATTGCAATGGGAAGATGTGATGGGATATCACCATAAGGGAGATTGTAATGATTGCCCAACCCCACTAAAGCAGAGAAAATGAACTCTGAACAGATTTAATTCCAGTAATTATACATTACAAAGATTAAGCAAGAACAGCACAGGCATTCCCAAGTAAAAGAGACAAGAGGATGGGTATCCACACTGTGCATCATACCTTCAGCACATACTTTCGTCCTTCATAGATGAGTTCCACATCCACAGTGTTCAGCAGTGTATGAGCAGGCAGGACTTGGCCCCTTGAAAGTGAAGTACAAAACGAAACTGGTCTTTTAGAACCCATTGAACTGCTACCAGGGGCCCAAGTAGGTTCAGGGATGCATGCAAGAGTTTGGAAAACACTAGCAGAGAGATGGGAGCAAGCTTTTAAACCACCTCTTCTTAGGAAGAGTCTGCCAGAGAAGAGTCAGCAGACAACAAGCTCTGTGTGTTTCTGGACTGGACCTGAATGAAACTTGTAAATCACAGCTCATGACTATGGGCTTCTCAGCAATTTTACCTTTCTAGGGAGTGCAGGAAGTTGGAGACGCTGTTGCGGAAGCTGACATCAGCCACATGCAGAGCTCCACACACCACTCCCAGCATGGTATCAGGCCTTTCAGCCTAGAAAGGAAGGGTACACAACACCATTCTATCTCCTTTAGCTTCAGTCCACTCTGGACAACCACTTGCAGAAACAAGTAATCTCAGCTTTATTTCTGGCTCACGGCTGACCTTTCTTAATTGATGAGGAATCCATGCAAATACAAATAGAAGCAATTACATTTGTAACTCCTTCAAAGAAGGCCACACTTCTTAATTCCTGGATCACACCTTGAGGCTCCACCTACACGTCCACTAAATCTGTCCCAAACTGCAAACCGAAACACCAGCCTTAATTCCCATGTACACTAAGATGCTTTTCTAGTCAATCTCATGATGGTTGGGTAGTTGTCTGCTATAAATAAGAACTAAGGCCAATGAAAATACTAATTCATAAAGCAATAAGCA
The DNA here is from genome assembly GCF_033783945.1 of Neopsephotus bourkii. Lineage (NCBI taxonomy): Eukaryota > Metazoa > Chordata > Aves > Psittaciformes > Psittacidae > Neopsephotus > Neopsephotus bourkii. The sequence continues at coordinate 1,535,209 of NW_026901640.1, read as the reverse complement.
GAAATTAACCACTCCTAAATCCTTATCCTCTTGCAACCAGCATGCACCAAGCTTGTCCTCACATCCCCTTTCTCTTCTCACTCCAATCTGTAGTCTGTAACGGAAGCAGCTGCACCTGAACTTTCTCAGCGATAAGTCGATCCAACCAGCCCGTGTCAATGCGGTTCTGCTGGAAGCTTTCTGTTTCCAGGAGTTTAATCAAGTACTCCACAGTGGTTCGGAAATCCCCTCGGATGGACAGCTCCTTCAAAGCCACTACCATGTTTCTGAAAGAGAGAGGAAAACCGATTATCTATCCCATACTAACAGCAACGATGTGCAAACTGGTTGACTTCAGGTAGTTCCCCCTTATGAGCTGCTGGGAAAAAAACAGCCTGAAGGTAACAGCAGAAGAGCACGTGCACTGGACCAAGATCCCGTATAACAAGCTTGGGAATGAAAGAACGTTAATTTCCTTCAATCTGGTGCAGGTGGGAACAAGAGGAGCTCAACCAGCCAAGCTATAAACCAGGCATTCTCACTGTTACCACATGTCAGGAGCTTAGATAGGACAGACAGATGTGGTCTCCATCCCACAAAGAATGGAAGAGAGAAAAGGCTATGGATGCAAAAGGAGCCTAGATGACAGGTCAGACAGTCCTGTCTTGTGACTGGATGCTTCCTCATTCCAAACGACAAAAGGACGCTCAGTGGTTTACAAACCATTATAAGGCACTGGCCTAACAAGTTATCAGTGTTTGTCCTGTTAGAAGCCTTCCACCCAAATGCTTTCTAGGAAGGACTTCAATACACCAGTAGCTGCACCATATCCCAGCAGTAGGCACACAAGGCAGGAATGAAAGAGAAAGATAAAACATAAACTAAGCAAAAAGTGTAGAAACATAGGTGCCAACACAGTGGAACTGCAAATCAAGACAGGATGAGAAGCCTGACCGTGCTGTGGGAAACATGGCAAAGAGAGGGAAACTTCAAACTCCTACAAGTAAGGAAGCAGCCTCGTTTTTCCATGGCACTTTGGATCAAAGAGGACAAAACCAAGCCATTACCAAGGTTGTCCCACTTTTCTGAGTACTTACGAGATGGCTTCTTCCCGGTTTTCTCCCCAAGAGAAGCAGTGACCAAACTGAGAATCAGCAAACTCATGCAGCCCTCCTGCAGCAGCCACACTGAAATAGCCCCAGACATTCTTATTGCTGCGGAAGTTCAGCTCCTGAACTGTTCCAGAACTGGGCTTAAATCCCTGCAAAGACAGACAGACATTGCTATACACCCTAAAGAAAAAGTAAATAATCCAGAATTAGGGAAGTAATCAGAGTTCTGAAGGCCAGAGCACTTCTTGTGCTGCAACATCACATATACACAAATAAGTTCAGGCTGTGTCTAAACAGAACCATCAGCTAAATGAGATAAGGGAAGAATGCTTTATATTTGCTGCCAGAATGTTCAGCAGGGAGCAGCAGCAGGGACTGAACCTTGCTGTAAGGCCCCAGTTCTCAGCGTGTGGTCAGTTAACTACGAGTTTAAAGCACTCACCTCATCAGGATTCTCACTGGTGATACGTGCAGCGATGACATGGCCGCGGGGACAGGGGACGTGGGCTGAGTTCTCAAAGTCAATAGATCCATCTCCCCACGGAGAAACACCATACATCATTCGGATATCCTTGATCCTGTGGAGGGGGATCCCCATGGCAATCTAAGGGAAAATATAATTGAAACAGATAAATATACATCTAATAATAGTGATTATGATTATGCAAATAATAAAGCACCGCTAAGTAAGTTTCCCTCCTCCCTGAGAGTGCCTATTCCTTGAGGAATTAACTCCAACTCTCTGCAGAAGCTGATGCTGCGGTTCCAGTAGAGCAGATACACACACATGCCTGTTTTCTGGTCTCCATTGACACGTCTTGGAATGTTCATACTTCTCAGGACAGCTGAGCTCAGTGTAATATCCACCTTAAGCCCTTCAGCCACTGTTTTCCATTGAGTGATTAAAGGGCTCCAGAGAAAGCTGGCCAGTGCTGGCTCAGCTAAGGATGGGCACACTTTAAGGCCTGTTCTATTAAGGTCCTCATGAGACAGAAGGCTCCGAATTGTCAACTTGTTTCACAAAATAATCTCAGTGCTTAAAGTTGAACTATTCATAGAATCATGGAATGATTCCGGGTGGAAAGGACCTTAAGATAATCCAGTTCCAACGCCCTCTGCCATGGACAGGGATGCCTCGCACCAAACCAAGGCTCTGTCCAAACTGGCCTTGAACACTGTCAGGGATGGAGCATTCACAACTCCCTTGAGCAACCTGTTCCAGCACCTTACCTCCCTCACAGGGAAGGACTTCTTCTTTATATCTAACCTAAACTTTCCCTGTTTCAGTTTGAACACATCACCCCTTGTCCTATCGTTATAGTCCCTGATGAAGAGTCCCTCTCCAGCATCCTTGTAGCTCCTTTCAGACACTGGAAGCTGCTCTGAGGTCTCCACACAGCTTTTCTTCTCCAGGCTCAACAGCCCCAACTTTCTCAGCCTGTCTCCCTACAGGAGGTGCTCCAGCCCCTGAGCATCCTCGTGGCCTCCTCTGGACTTGTTCCAACAGCTCCATGTCCTTTTTATGTTGAGGACACCAGAACTGCACACAATGCTCCAGGTGAGGTCTCACGAGAGCAGAGAAGAGGAGCTTCTCTTCACAATCCTTTTACCTGAAGCAGTCCAGGAGAAACAACTAGAAAATAACCTCTCTTTGCTTTCCAAATCAGAAAGAGCCAAACAGCAAGGCCATAACTTAGTGAGTTATAATAGGATGGATGCATATACATCTATATATATATATACAGACACACATATATATATATATACAGTGGAATACTGAACAAAGCTTTGCTCCAGCCATAGAAGATCAACCCCAAGCTGAGAGGGTACCAAAATAAGCCTCTGAATTACTGGGTGTTCTGTAGAGCTGGACCAAAATAGGTCTTTGAATTACTGGGTGTTTTGTAGAGGAGGAGATGTGGACATGCCGTATATCACCTATCTGCACATGCAGATACAGGCCATATTTAGCAGAGCTCTCTAACACTTGGCTTTATATTCTCTCCTCTATCAGTACCACAATCTATTCATCTGCAGTGTGAGTATGCCATCTGGTTTTAACACAGAACTCTGACTCACGACAACAATCCACCCCCGTTTTATTAAGCCTTCAGCAGAACAGGTTTTTCATGCTTCATATAGTTTGAGTACTTCTGAAAGCCTCCAGGAGCCAGGGCCTGGGCACTTGACTCACCTGGAGCTGCGCTGCAGGCAGATTGACATCAGCCACCATCTCTGTGCAGGGGTGCTCCACTTGCAGGCGGGGATTCAACTCCAGAAAGTAGAAGCTGCCATCCTGGCTGTACAGGTATTCCACAGTGCCAGCACTCACGTACCCCACCATTTTGGCAAGCTTCACTGCACACTAGGATATAGGAAAAGAAGCACTTGATTTCCAGGCCCTGCACTCAGTTACTGCGCTCTGTTCATCCATTCCTCCTCCTTCAGACTTTTTGGTTGGCATTCCAAAACACACAAAAGCTTGGAACAGGCCTAAAAACTGCTCAGAGAAAAGCACGTGGCACAGGAGCTTTGATTTCCAAGTTACAGAAGCCAGAGTTTGAAGCAAATATTTAATATTCAGCATCGAACAATTCATGGAACTCTTACAGCTTGCTTTTAATGTGACAGCTGTGGAGCAGCCCTTAAAATGCATGTACCCCAAAAATAAGAGAGAAGCGCAGTTTAAATGGTTTTTGTGATATTACGTGGTATTAAATTATTGCTATATTATTTCATGGTGGACTCAGCTTTGAAATGTGAGTCCCATTGGGAATGTGAGCCCACACTAACCAGTGTGGGGGACATAACCCTATATTGCTCTACAGAAGATTCAAGAGTGCAAAACATCCTGATGATGTCAAGAAAACCCCCTAAGTGCTGCCTGTTTCTGGAGTCTCACAAGGCAAAGAGAACCCCCCTCACCTGTTCCATGTGCTCAAACACCACCGAAGTTGCAATAGAAGCAGGTGCTTCCTCAATAATCTTCTGGTGCCTGCGCTGCACGGAGCAATCCCGGCCAAAGAGCGAGATGGCATTGCCATACTGATCCGCCAGGATCTGCACCTCCAGGTGCCGGGACTGCTTGGCCAGTCTCATCACAAAGATTGGAGAGCCTGGGACTTCAGCTTGAACCTACAGCAGAGACAACACAAATACACTGATCATTCCTGTAAGCACCTTAGTCACAACCATCCCAACTGATTTTTTTAAGCAAGAAACTTCCATAGTGCTTCCCCTGGGCCACCTAAGGCTGAGAATACACTTTGTCCACTTGCATACAACTACAGCACCGTTTCCTTTCCTCTCAGCTTTCCTAAGTAACTCACAAGCTAAAGAAGGCTCATGTCCCTCAACATCTGAGTTACACTGCTCATGCCCTCTGTTACTTGGATTTATTCAGCACCTCCAATAAAGTCTGGGCATTTGACAACTGTACTGGATATGCAGATAGAGTGAAATCCTGTCAACATACAGGGCAAAGCATGAAGTCGTGATTCAAAGTAGCTAAACACACTCTGACACATAATGCAGTCTTCTTCAGCTCTTTAACGTTTCTGATACAGAGGTCTCAGAATCACCCAACCTTGAGCATTCAGAACAAGACAGCACAAACCAAAGGGAGAAGTTACCTGTCTGAAGAGGTTGGGGAAGTCATCTGCGTTGTTAACCTTCCTAATTCCTTTTCCTCCTCCTCCTTCAGAAGCCTTGATCATGACAGGGTAGCCAACCTCCTCAGCAGCCTGACCAAGATGGGCAGCAAAACATGGGTAAGTACAAAACAGTTGAAAAGATCTTTATTTTCCTGTTGATTTGTGTCCAAGCTTCTGTGCCTGCCTCTTTAGTAACCAAGACATGACTGGGATAGAAACCAAATATCCCAGTTTGAGAGGATGCCTGAAGTTGGAAAAAAGAGCAGTGCTTTTGTGACTCTTGCTTCTCAAAGCGATCATAAAATCTTTTGTCATTAAATTCACTAACTCACAGAAAAGCTTTTGTAAAAGACAGGAAGTCGTTGCACTGGGTAACACAAAGATCATGCATCCCACTGCCTTTCTTCACAAAGGAAAACTCCAAATCCTGCATTGTGCCAGCAATATTTCTTATTCTAGAAATCCTCCTCAAAGAGAAACTCGGCAAAAGATGAGATCAAGTATGAGGCCATGGGCTGTTATTAAAACCACCTCCTTCCTGCATTACCCAAAACCCAGAAGAGAGTCCTTAGTGAAATCCAACCCTGGTTCCATATCTTGCCTCGCTCCTAATTCCCACCTCATCCTGCAGGGGGGGTCCATATGAAAGATCCCTTTCCAGATTCCAAGACTCAGCTCTGTGAGGCTGACAGCCTAGTTCTAGTTTGTCCTCCCACTACAAATACATCAAACCTCTAGCTCTCTCCAGCAAGACCTCAAATACCTCCAGACCACCAGCCACCCACCCGCAGTCCATCGTCCGCGTCTTTCACATAGCCTTTTTCATACAGCTCCTGAGGAACATTGAGGATTCGCTTCTGCAGATCATTCTCCTGCCAGTCCACTCGAAGACCTGAAATAAAAGCAGCATCTTCTTAGCTCGTGAGATCTCACACAGCAGACACGAGTGAAACAAACAGCAGTCAAAACACAGTCGCAGTGGAAACAAACCAGTTCCACAAGGAACTGGTCTGGAAGCATTCAGAAGAGAGAGAATGCAGAATGCAAAGAGACATTTCTGCTTCCTGGGGAGCAGAAGCAACAAGTGATATCCTCTTTCATTTCACCTGTGCAATTCTGTCTTCTCAAACTGCATACTGCTTCCATGGAAGCAGAGTATTGACTATGTGCCCCAAAACTACACACTCCATGCTAGAAGACTGCAGAAACACCAGATATTACAGCTCTTCTGTTAGAGCTGCAGCCCATGACACAACATGGGAATTGTGCCTGGCATATCCATATATATCACAGTAGCTAAGCCTCAAATACAGATGTGAAATTCGAAACAGAGGGAACATCCCTTGGAACACCCTTTTGTGCTGAGGCACTTCTTAAAGATTAGATGGGGGGGGAAGAAAATATTACTAGAATGATCTTGATAAGCACATGGCAGTTTCCTTCTTACCACTGCCACTCCAAGGAAGAGTTGGAATGCCAGCAGTCTGTGCCACTATGGAAGAAGCAATTTTATCTCCTAAGGCCCACATTGCTTGGCTTGGAGGACCTGCAAAGAGCAAAAACGACACATGAGAAACACAAGAGACAGCAGCCATTAGGCAAACATCCAGAAGTCTAATCTAGGTTTCATGCCTATCTTTAAACATCACATGTGTCCAAAACTTTATCTAACATGCAGATTCATGTGGTTCAGGGGATGAGGCTTACTGCACCAAACATCTCCAGCACTTAGTTAACTACACTGCTAACCGGATCACAAACTTCATGGACTGTCCATGGAAAACTCCACTCTTTCCAGAAACCCTGACTACAACCACCCTCTTCAAAATGACAACAGGGACATTCAGCTTGTGAAACAACCTGCTTTAACAGGAATCTTTTCTGATTTTGCATCCACAATATTCAAAGGTGTGTTGGAGAACTTGCCAATTCTCCCATACAAGAACTAATTCCTGGCATATGTTCAAACCTTATCTGTTTTCATTAGCCTCAATTACTGGTAACAGAGTACACCATTAGACAGCACAGTGTGTTGCTCTGACTACCATAAAGAACATATCATTCACCTTGCACTTGTAAACCATCCCTCATGGCTCTCTTTTAGACTCAGGATTTTCTCCCCCTAAATTTCTCCATCTTAAAATAGGGACCAGACATCAGATCAGAGGAGTATATCCTCACCCATGAAAGCAATCCCATTTTTGTGGAGAAGCTCTGGTAGTTTAGGGTTCTCAGATGCATGGCCCCAGCCAGCCCACACAGCCTGCAGAAGAAAACAGCATAATTTACTCTTTGTTTTAGGAGAACAAGTGGAAAGAGGAAGCATGCAGATACTTAACGTCTTTCTTTTCCCCACTGGAAACAGCCTGGTAACATTCAGAAGCCAGACCAGTCCCCTGAACTACATGGTAAGCTCAGTTTAAAGGGCTACTGCCTTGCATCTTGTAGACAAGTCAAAGAAGGCTGCTGCAGGAAGCTGTCGAAGAGCAACCAAGTGCAGGGAAGCAAAAGGCTGAAGGGAACCTTCCACCTCCTGCAGGTATTCATGCTGGGAAATCCACTGCACTGTAACAAGCATTGTGCCCTCTGGTGCTAGCAGAGATCTGTGATTTCAATTTCTTTGACCTATCTCCCCAGAGAGACGACTGCTTAGTATGTTAGCTCCTTTTTTGAGAAGTACTTTTGACCCTTCTCACCTGCACTGGAATCCGCTTTGCAATATCAAGAATGAGTTCCACATTTGCATAGTTGTTATTGTTTGGTCCTCCTGGAACTGGGACGTAGTGATCTGCCATTTTAATATACTCTGCAAACACAAAGAAGGGCTCTTTTAGGTTGCAAACCTAATAAACGGGACTTGGTCTAAAATTCCCTAAATGGAATGGATGGAAGTACCCCATCTCCTCCCAGAAGGATCAGTTACTTGCCAGAATGGGACGCGATGCACGGACAAACATTGAACTTCTTGTGCGCACAGAGGTCTGTGCGAGGAGAGGGTTCTGCACCTTCACTGGTCTTCACCACTCACCTGCATTTGCTTTCAGATCCTCAGGAGTCACCATAACAACAAATCTGATGGCCCTCTCGTTTCGAAACATCTCGTAGGACCACCGGCGGATGGACCTCATGCACTTCACCGCTGCAATGCCATTATTTGCTATCAGCACCTGAGCACGTTAGAAGCAGGGATGAAACAGAGTCTAAACAATACCAAATGATAATGAGAACAGTTCTCTGAAGACTCTTGGTCCAATTCTGGGGCTGTGCAGTTTCCTTGGGCAGCATTCAATTCAGCAAGAACATTTAATGGCCCATCAGTCAATTTAGAAATTGGCTCTTGCTTGACCATAAAGACTTTAATGTATTATGTCTCATTTGGATTAAAGAGCAGGACACAGGAAAATAGGCCTAACAAGTACCTAAAACTTCCAATACCTGATAAGAAAAGACTTCATTCATTAAATGATATTTCTAAATACATTTCTCAGTGTTTTTCCAGTCTACTTTTGTTACAGCTCTCCATAAATCCTTCTGTAGCTGCACAAGTGCTCAAGCTCACTAAGTTTTTCCCCCGTCACACTAAGCTAAAACAATGGGATGTTTATTTATCACATAGCAAATGAAACGGGAACACAATGGTTATAGGCACAAGCACAACTTTCAACTTCAGGAATATTAACTTTGGTAGCAGCAATGGACAGCCTTCTCGAGAGACATCCTAGCTCAAGGGAAGGGAACACAATGCAACATGCTGAAGAGAAAGAGGTCAATAATTTACCTTTTCAATAACCTTATTCCCTCCAAACCGAGTAACAAATTCTGCTGGAGAAGCCACAGTGAAATCCCGCTGCACATCAACTTTCTTCCTGTCCCGGCCCTGCTTCACAAGGTGTAAACCAGACATGCTGGGCCTAGGGAAATTGTGGGAGACAGAAAAAGGCAACTTGGCAGTGCAAATGTACACAGATCATTGTTAAAGTTCCCCCTGACCATATTTCCCAGGCAGAGAAGCAGATCACTCCTTGCCTCCAGGCCACCGGGACCTGGTCCTCAGCTTTTACAGGGATGACTGGTTACGAAGGAGGGATGAACAGTAGGAAGGTATTTAAACAACTCAGTGCTTTGGGAAGACCCAACAGCAACCAAGGGGGACAGTGCTATTAGAGAAGTGGTGCCACTCCAGCATCAGTCCCCAGGAGCCAGGCAGGCCCTCCTGGCTGCCCTTGAACCAGTGGAAACCCATCAGGAACCTCTGCCCTGATCAGCTGCTGGAGAGCTGCTACCATTGAGCAACACCACAGGGAGGGCACGACGCGAAAACCAAGCCAAGGACATGTGCAGCATCTAGAGATCTCCCTTCATAAGCACAGCCACTGAGGTCAGGCAGCTGAGAGCTGTAACTGTGGGGCTCACTGCCCCACAGAAGGTTTGGAGCAACCTGGCTGCAATGAGCTGCTGTTAGAGGTGTTCTGTGACAGCCTGAGAGGAAACAGGCAGACTGTCCCTCACTTTACCCCATAAATATGTTCCAGCCTATGAAGATTTACCCATCTGGAATGCAGACCCTCCTTAACTCTGCATCAGTAACGTGTGTTCTGACCAAGAAATTTGCTGATGAAGGAAGCCTTGGTCAAACAGTAGCGAGTGTCTGGTTAACTCCAGGTTCTTCTCTTATGCATGTTTCCTCTGAACGAGCACGGTGCTAAAGCAGCCTAGACCTTGCAGTACACATTAACAAGGAAGAGCTGGATCCATGTCATCCAGAACAACCTACTCAAAAAGCTATGTGCCAAATCTGGTACAATCAACTATGAACTGTATGAGAAGGAAAGGTGACATTTTCAGGTAAGGCAAGATCAGTGCCCAGATCTGACCATAAAGACATGCCAATCTACCCCACACAGGACAAAGCAGGTTCCTCCCTTCTACTGTGGCAAACCCTGATTCTGTTTTTAAGGTTTTCCAGAACAGCAAGAAAGCAGCCCTTGAAGCTCAGACACATCAGTCTTTCTCTCCCATGACAAATGCCCATGCTTGACTTCAAGTTGAGTCTTGGTATAAGTGAAAACCTGTTTTATGCAGAGTGAAAGCAGTCTTGAAACGATCCCTGAAGCCAAGAGTGGAGAAGGTAACAGGGAAACAAGATCAGTGGGGTGATTTTAAAGCACACTACAAAAACAGATGCCTGTCTCCCAGTGCGAGTCTGGGATATTCAACTGGCTGCACACCCAGTCCAGTAACCTGCTAGCTGATACAAACAGAAAGGCACAGACCGAGTGAGGTGCACAAAGCTTCTCCCCTGTATTACTTTCCCTTCTTCTTAACTGCACTTTCAGAGATAAACAGTCAATGAACTTAAAACTCGTTGCTATCAGCAAGAGTTCAGACTGCTGTTACAAAGCTCAAGAATTCAAGGAGAGGAGCTAACAGGCAAAAAAAAGAGGAAAGGTGCAGTTAAGGTTGAATTTCTACTAAATCTGTGTGTTTAAAGAGGGTCAGACTCTGTGTCAAGGAGCACAGTCCAGCAAGTGAGACAGGTTAATTCACTGCAGGTTTATTGAGGGCAGTCACACCAAAAATAGGAATAAAAGAGATCAAAATCCTGGGCTCAGAATGTGTGAACACACACGAATAGGAACTATCCTGCCTGTAGTAGTTTCTACTATACGCATAAAGATACTGCTCCAGCTCAAATGTCAAAAGAACCAGAGGTTCATCATCCAAAATAATGCACAAACACTTGTTTATGAGCAAGCAGAGTTCAGTTTCCTTTGTGGCAGCAAACATATCAAGAACATTAGCTGTATTTACCAATAACCACCGGCTGCATATTGTGTCAGAACAGGAGAGATGATTCTTTTTCTGTAGGGTAAGACGAAGCAGAAGTTGGGCAGCACAGCAAAAAGAACACTGAGCTCTAAACAAAACAGGATAAATGCTGAGTTGAGCCATCCCTCCTAATCACCAGCTCACAGATGCTGTGTTTTGTTAGGCAAGACCTTCCAAAACACCCGTCTATCCTTCAGAGCTGATAGAGCAGGAAGTCACAGAATCTCCAACTCTTTTAACACTGATTCCCCCACTAAAATGTATTCTAGCATCCTGCTTACAGACTGCGTGCACAGATACCTCAAGGTAACTGGCAAGGTTTCAAAGGATGAAACGAACATGGGAAAACAGCAGTATGCATTCCCAGTCTGGAGCGCCATTCCCACTTTTTGTGTATCTTTATGCGTATAGCCCAGCAGAGCTGCTGCACCGCGGAGATGCTCGCATGGGTAACTCTTACCTTTGCAGCATGTGATATCTCATTTCCTGACTCTGCTCTGCAGAATCCTCCATGCTGTCTCAGTGAGGGAATGAGCAGATCTCAGGCTGGCTTACGACTCCTCTAGTGCTGCTGCTGCTATTTGATTCTGAGAGCCCTGCAGGAGCAAGCTGCAAACAGCCTCCTGCGCTCGGTGCAGTTCTCCTTCAAGCCGCGCCGCTTCCCAGATTGCTTCGCTCTTTTAACCTTTGTCCCTTGCTTTCCACCACCCCTCTCTGTGTGTGAGCCGCTCTCCCGTGACGCAGCACGCACAGTGCGGGGAGCAGCTTCCCCCTTCTGCATTCAGAGGAAAGCAGCTAATCAGGAAAGAGAGAAAATGAGCTACAGGTTACGCAACCAGGCTTAACGCCCAGCACCGCTGTGGCAGCCCCGGTGATGTGCGGCGGCTCCCCCAGCCAGTGGTGAGCCCCAGCTCCTGCTCCCCACAGTGGAAGTCATGCAAGGAAGTGGAGACCACAGGGTTGTCCCCATGTGCTCCCCCAGCATCCAGAGAAACCGACGTGCCTAGATGGGAGCAGGCACCTCACTGCCGACAGCAAAGGAGCAGCACAGGGGCTGGTCTGCCCCAAGAATGCAAGCCACACACAGGATTTAATAGCACATTTCCAGGAGGGGTGGGGAGGTGGCAAGGAAAGCAATTCCAGAGGTGCCAAGACAGTTTGCACAGGCACACAGGACACAGTAGTGACCCAGCCATAGACAACAGAACGTGCTGGGCACCAGCTTGGAAGCTGGGAGACCCGGACAAGTCACAGCTTCTGTGCCTCTGTGTCTCCACCTCTAAAATGGAAATGAAATTCCTCCAAGTGCTATCAAAATGAAGTGTCCCAAGGTTCAATAACATCATTGGAGAAAGGAACAAAGTATGCTCAGTACTGAGCCCATACATAAACTACAAGCTTGGGGGTAAGGCCAGGATAAGGACGATGACTGCAGCTGTACAGCGAGGAGCAAACTTGGCCTGGAACTAGACGCAGCAACCGGGCCACATTTCTCAATTCCATGACATTTGGGCCTGTTCCAGTGCAGGGCCATCTGCGGGCAGCACAGCTTTGATTCCATAGCACACACTCTTGGAGTGTGTGTGCATCACCCAGGAGAGGATCGCTTAATAAAAGGAACAAGGAGGAAAAGTGTCACATTCACATGATGACAGCATGGAACCCTGAGGGCAACGTAAGGTCACCGCAGGGGACAGGGAGCTAAGAACAGCAGAGTCAAAATCAGCAGCGACCAGCATGTGCCCGATAAAGTGCAAGCAAAACAACCCTCTGCAGATCGGTTTCCTCGAGATTTGTCGGCAGAAGGGCAAAGGGGACAGCGACACACTGTGGTAGTGAGAGGGGAGAGGAATCACCAGAGACAAGACAGGGAAAGAAGAAACAGAAAACCCCAACGTTATGCATCTACTTAATAACTGAATTCCTCTCTCACATCTCCGCCTTTGTTCCTATTTGAAGAACTGCTCAAACTGCCCAACTTTCCCATTCAACTCCTTTTAAAACAGCAGTATGCAACCTGCGGGGCCTCTGGCCACAGCACTCACCCAGGGGTGCTGCAGACCTTGCTCCCACACCCAGCAGGCACAGATGGAGCCACGACGCTCTGCTCTCCCAGGTTCTCCAGGCTCCCACTTCCCTTCACCTCTGCAGGGAGGCCACCACAAACTCACCATGCCATCGGGTCCAAGGAAGCCGTCATAAGGGCTGAGAATCACAAACCTACAGACTCTGCTTGAGAAAATCTCTGTCACCTTCTCTTCTGGTTCCCACCATGCAAGACCAGCAAAACCCAACTGATACTCATAGAATCCCAGACTGATTTAGGCAGGAAAGGACCTTAAAGCTCATCTGGTTCCAAAGCCTGCAATAGGCAGGGACACCTTCCACTAGTACAAGTTGCTCCAAGCCCCATCCAACCTGGCCTTGAACACTGCCAGGGATGGAAGCAGTGAATGCTATATTCCATCATTTTCAAAACAAAACACTTGCATGATCTACAGCTCTGTTACATTTCCTCCGGTTCTGACCCTGATTTGGTTAAAATTTATACACAGTACAACTGAAAGATTATTTTTCAGGCTTCACAAAAGCAGTTTCCCAAATATCTGCTCCAAAAGCCCCCCACCCACAGCCCCAAACCCAAACAGTGTCTGAGCATTGTAGCTGCAAGGAAACAAATCCCACACGTACACACACAGCTTGACGTTACAGGAGCAGCTTCAGCACTGCTCAAAGCCATTCATCCTACCTCCTCTCAGCTGAATTCACTGCTGGGAAATCAACAGCCACGATTTGCTGCAACATCCCTGCACAAATACGCTACCCCAGGATGTTGTTCTCATACAATACTTACCATGGAACACGCACACTCCCTACAAACCTCATTTCCTAAACGTAACACTACTCAGAGCCCAAAAGGCAAATAGCATATGAAAACCATCCCCCTCTTCAGTCCCTAGGCCTGCTGGCAGACAAAGGGGAAGCCTGTGCAGCTCTCTCCTGTTCTAGCCTCCAAGATAAAAAGCATCTATTAGAGCCACATACCTGACGCACATCGCAGCCAGGAGCCTGCATTGATCCCAGCACTGCAACATGCCAAGTGCCATCAGTGACGTAGCGGTTTGTTCCAAAGGCAGTGATGCACCAGCTGCCTTGTTTGAAAGGCAGCCTTCAGGAGACTGCAGCACACACACACACACACCCTGAGAATGGACTATTTTTCCCCCCCTCTGGATTTGGCCTGCAAAGGATGTGGAGAGATGGCAGCAGCACCATCAGTTTGGGCTTTCTGTCTCGTAAATATGTAAGCTCTGCTGTGAACATATATCTGATCTGGGTGGTAAGGCTCGAGCCAGCTGGAGCATCCATAAGATCTGCTCCTGTTTTAGATCTGCCCTTCCAATCGATTTCACAGAAAGGCAGAGAGAAAGAGCAAGGACAGGCACAGTGTGGTAAGGAATGCAGAATTCCAGAGCTGGACTAAATGGCTCACTCTGTCTCAGGCAATAGGCACTGGGAGGCAGCAAACTGGACCTATTCAGAGACAGTGTGCACCCGTGATTTTAAAGAGACAGAGCAGCTGGCTTGAATGCAGACACTGATGGGTATCAGTGCTTCAACCGATAAATCAAAGACAACAAATCTCAACCCAACTCTGACAAAGGATTGAGCACAAGGATTTCAGGAAATTAAACCAAGGATGCGCCACAAAAAACCAAGCTCAGCCCTCTCCCTACTCCTGGCTAAACAGCTCCACTTCCCTGCTAGCGCAGGTTTTGAGCAGCCTCAGGGCAGGTCTTTAGCCTAAGGTAGTATTTTGGTTCCCAAACTACAGAGCTGTTGATACAGAGTATTCTGATAGGGGCAAAATAGAACCTCCTCATCTTTCCAATTATAAAAATATCAGATAAGTAAGCAACTTAGAGCTGCTGTCACCACTGTGGTACCTCAGCCCGCAAATCTCTGCAACACCTCCCTACAAATCACTGAGTTTCGAGATGATGTTTCCCATGTTAACTGAGTCAAAGGGAGTAAAATACCTCTTACAGCACTATAAAACTATCCCTGTTGAGAAGTATGCAGAAGAAAAGTTCTTTAAAGTGGATTTGTTCACTAAACAGAGTAGCTTTCAAGAGGTGGTCGGTGTAACTGAGAGCAGTTCAGAACCCAACACACCTGACAAGCTCCATCTTTTCCAGCAGATACAGGAGGGAATTCAACCTTTCTCTCCTGGTCGATGAAATTCTAAACATACATCACAACAGCCCTCACTGTCAGAAGGGGGAACAAAATGGAATCAAAGCCTTTGGTCTGGCAGGGGTTCCTTAGGGATGCACAGCTCCATTTCAGTAACTTGCAGAAACATGCAGCAGTATCACTCTGCCCTACCTGCTGAGCCAACAGCAGTATCACAGCAAAGGAAACCTCAGCAAGCAGCATGGAATTCCAGTTCATTTATTGGTCTCCTGGCCCCTGAGATGCCAACCCCTGTGCTAAAACCTCAGCAGCACCACGGCAACCAAGAGCATGGACAGCAGAGCCAGAGGAGGAGGAGCCTTCAACACCAGCAGTGGCTGTGGAATGGGAAAGATTCAATTCAGCAAAGTAGAAATCCCTTCTGGTGCAGCTGGAGCAGTCTTGGATGCAGCAGTGACAGCATCAGCCCTGCAGATACTGAAGTGTGCTTGCATTTCTATCACCCATTTGTGCATACTATCACAGCACCACTTTCTTACACGACCATTTCTACCAGATCAATGCTCTAAAGTGTAATCTTCTCCTGACCACAAACAGTTGGACTGGAAAGGGATAGATCTTAATTCAGAACCAGCTCAAAAGGATCCTTTATTTCTTTCAGTACTCTGTGCACTCACCCTACAACTGGTTTCTAAGCAGGGACTGGTTTCTAAGCAGTGACCCAGTGCCAGGCTGGCCACACTCAACGTACCACTGTCCACACTAGAATTGAGGCATTCTTCCAAAACTACTTAAATAGCCAATTAGTTCTTCTTAAGCACCTCAGTAATTTATTGAGACTATTTACTGAAAGTCCAAACATTGCGAGATGCTAAAGGCTGAAGCCTCTTTGGGCTTAATATCAGAAGTAACAGACAAACTACTTCCTAAAATTTGGCTTTCAGTCACTGTGAGCCTGTCAGGTGCTCTACACCCGTTGCTTATGAAACCAGAGCCCTCATGTATAAATACCAGCAGGCGTGCAGGATTTCAGTCTATTTTAAACAAGAATTTGATACAAGATACTACCTTTGAAGCTGGGATTTAATTTTAGTATTAGTCAGGAACAATTTATTACAAAACAAACAGACCCAAAGACTTTCCAGGTGGCATTTATAGAGAAGTGTTTTAATCTACCACTGTAATCCCAGGATGGAGCAGAGCAACTGGCTAACAGCTCACTACACTATGAGCAACAACTGGATCCCAACAGAGCTACCATGTTCAGCTGGAAGTGCTGATGGAAACTTCTGAACTTAAAGACAACACAATTATTTTGCCTGGAAGCAGAAGGAATAAGAAACAATTGCATGTCGGGTTTATTATGTAAAGGAGCAATGTGGTCAGTGCAGGGTGTCCCTGCCCATGGGCAGGGGGCTCGAACTGGATGAGCTTTCAGGTCCCTTCCAACACAAACCACTCCATGATTCCACAAAAATGTAATAAGAGTAAATTTTGTTGATGGGAACTGCACATCACTGGAGTATTTTCTTCAAGGACACTTGTTTTCAATGGTAGATGCTGTAACTAACACAGCAAGAAGGGCATTTACATGATTTTTATTACTATATAACTCTAAATCAAGCAAGACAAGAATCAGACCATTTCAGTCCCCATGGTTATTCTTCCAACACACAACCTCTGTTGAGTGCTACAGCTCCACACACCGATTTGAAGTTCATTATCAGTGTGGCTTTCCCAATCCTTTATAGCAGCAGCCAACTGGCTCAAAGCTGTCCGCAGACCTCTGTCAGGATGGAAGCCTGGCTTGTACAACCTGACCTAGCAAGAGCATAAACACCTAACAAGATCAATAAGGAGATGATGGAACACCACAGCGCACACACACTCTGCATGCTCAAATGAGGAAACAGGAGTTGGCACACCGAGCATCCTGAGCTGGATCAGGATTGATTGATCAGACGTCGCAGAAGGCTCCCAGCAGCTCAGACCTGCAAAGCTCAGGTACTGAACACACACCAAGCAGTCTACTGAAGCAACTATGCTTCATGAACTGGCAACATGATGTCATTTCCAAGAGCAATAAAGAAGTGGCAATGCCTATTGCTACAGGCAACTCACAACCTCTTTTTCATCTGATTAAATTCTGGCTTTTAAACGTAATTGTTCCCCCAGTAGGACTCTGCAGCAAAGCCCCTGACCTCAAATACAACCTGTCTGTATCTTTACCTGACCAAAATCTCCTGTGTGAAACTAACCACCAAATGGAAAGATTCCTGGCAACTCCTTCAAACAGGATACGCTCTCTTGGACCTCACCTTGCTTGATCCACCGGTCACACTGCACACAGCTCCCCACAGATTTATCTTGGTCGCTTTAGAAAGTGGGGTACCTTTGTGATTACCAAAAGGAAGTTGGAAGCAAGAACACCAGTGTTCCATTAATTCACTGTCACAGAGTGACCGCAGGCTACTTGCTGAACTTGTCTTTGTCTCAGTTTCTCCATTTGCAAACACTATTTGGAAATCTCCTCATGAAAAGAACTGCCATCCTGCTTTATGTTAGAAAAACAGCTTATAATGCTGGAACTTTTTTATTTGAATTGGCATTTCTCTCCAATTTAACTAGAGTCAAGTACCCTCCAAAGAGAGTGCCAAAGTAAGCAAGTTACAACAGAGGAGCTCAAGGTTCACACCTATTGCATTACAGCTCTCCGATGCCAGACAGCATCCTAAAGGTTGCTTAAGTTTCTTGCTCTCCTACTGTCTGTTTCCACACTAATGATCATGTGTTCATCCAGTTTCTTCTGTTCCTAAAATATATATAGTTACAGGGCTACAATTTTTCCTGCTGTAAACTTACCTTTTGTGCTGCCAAACTGGCAGCCTTTGGAAAGGTAATCCCCTTTAAATTTGCTTTAAGATTTTACATCTGTTATGTTAGTGCCAGCTGGCTGAACATATCCATCAGCAGGACTAGAGCAACTCAGCAAAGCATGGACTCAGAAATGCATTTCCTTCTTTACCATGCTAAGAAGGTTTGCAAACAGGTGACTGTCAAGTGCTGCAGTAAATCTGGGTCTTAGGAAGACTTTTAACATGTCCAATATGACATTTTGGACATGTCACATATCCATTTTCATAAACAGAACAAGTAGGCATGAAACAACTGCAGGGTAGTGGGAATTCAGACGATGGAAAGCATTAAACTGGAAGGACGCAAGAAGTGGGGCTTTGGCAAGGATTCATTCCAACACCAATACTCTTTAGCATTGTCATTTTAAATTTATCTGTTATGAGCTTACCATCAAATCAGGAATGACTGAAGATGCTTTGGAATCAAGAATCTAATTCTAAAGGCATTAGGCAAGGTGGCAAAGTAACCTGAAATGAGCTGCCACAATTCAGTGCTGATAAGTGCAAATACTACACCTAGTAAAAGATAACTTTATCAGCATTCAGCGTGGTGATTGTTCATGGACTGCTGTTCCCCACATACATCACCTCCTTGCTCTACCCAGCACTTGGCAAGGTTTCAAGTACAGCACTGGCCGCCAGACCTCCTGGGATGTGGGAAGCAAAGGAAGGGGACATGGAAGGTACTGACCAGACACCAAGAAACATCTGTACACACTGAAAAGTACAAGACACCTCCTCTGTAACAGAGCAAATCCAACGGCCACATCCGACTAGTGGTATGCAAACCAGCACTACTGTAAAAATAAAGGGGCCTTTTGACAGAGAAATATTAACACCAGGATCTCAAAAGCCCAACTTCATAGTTTATTTAAGCCACAAAGAATTAGGAGCAGGAGCAACATCACCCTTCTCCCAGCCAGGAGACCAACATCGGCCTGAGCCTCAAGCAGCAGCAGCTATCATGGAAAGCCTTGGCTCATCACTACCCTGCAGGGTGACAGCCTTTATTTAATCAACAAAACTTTCCCCATCCAAGCCAAAAAGCGATATGGAGTCATTGACCTTCTCGAGGGGTGATGCCAATTCTCTGGCTACATATAAAACAGCAAATCCTACATAAAGACATAATAAGCAAATAATGTTCTTGCTCTCAACAAACATGACCCACCTGAGAGACACACAAGTGAAACCTTTAAAGGTCTCAGTGGACAACTTTCTGAAAGGCAGGACAAGAGACAGGCAGTGCCAGTAAACCCATCACAACACTCAATAGCTGAGGTGTCTGAAAGATGCTCAAGGAATTTGAGCACAGCTATTTCATTAAAGCCAACAGAAAAGAGAAGGTTTTGATACAAATAAACATACAAGAGGTCATTTAGAAACAGAATGCCAGAAGATGTTTTGGGACAACAAAAACTGGAGCCAAACCTGGATATAAAGTTGAATCTTTCGAATGGATGGGGTAAGAAGACTGAACCCAGGTACTGTTTTATCCATACCTCATATGGGTTGCCAGGCCATCTTGAGCATTGGGAAGTCCTAGATCTGACAGGGAATCTGAGCAGACAGAGACAGGCGACAAAGACCTCTCCTTCTCCTCTAGCAGGTCAAGTTTCACCAAGGAGCTTGTCTCATCTTCCGAGTTATCCTCTGACACAGAGCCAATAATGAAGCGAGAGTGAGGGTTCTCCACAGGTTTAGTGGGTTGGGAAGACTCTTCCATGGCTCCTGCAAATTGGGCTCTCAACACTGTAAGGGACAAAAGAAAGCCAAAACACAAACCCTGAGGTGAATAAGGTGCTTTCCAGTCCACCCTCTGCTCTGATTCAACAGAATCATCAGAGCTGTAACCAACATAATAAGATCATTTCCTGCAAGGTTAGCATGTGGAACAGGAGCAGCCAGGGGATCAGACAGAAAGACACTGGTAAGGAATGACGGGGCCAGAAGCAAAACCTCCCCTTTTTGGCAGCAGTGAACTGTCAGACTGGCTCAGCCATCTTCTGTACCTTCACCCTGACTTCAACCTCTTGGTCCCACAACATCCATGTCAATTAGGGGACAGTATCTACCTTATGGTAATATACTGAAACTTAGTGGCATGATTTACAATTGTCACAGGAAAATACAAAAGTACAGGTCTCCGTTTTCCATTAAAAGTTATTACATAGAGAAGACTCTCTTCATACAGAGAACTCTATCAAACATCCAGTGTTGGGAATGACTGTGTTTTCTTCAACGTTAAAAAAAGAATAGAATACTTACAACTGAGAAATGACGGAGAAACCAAAGGAGTACCTCACAGCATACAGACAGGTGGGATGGGGCAGCTCTGATAGCCCTGCTCTGCCTGGCTTCCAGGCACTTAGACAGTAATTACATGCAGCTGGAAATCACAGCATTATAAGATCAGGTGTGCACCAACCTCTTGTTATCCTTGCCAGCTGAGCAGTTATCCACTTCCAAAACGAACTGGAAAATAAAAGAATTAACAAGTCCATATTATTATAAAGAATTCTCTGTGTTTTCCAAACTACCTGTATCTTGGATCAAAAAGCTGTTATTAAAAAGCCACAGGTACCAAACTGACTTGATGGGCTTGCTCCAGATCACAGAGTACCAGGGAACTGAGCCTGCCAGTCAAGTCTCTCTGGCACCTTCTGAGCAATGTGTATTTTAGTTCTGCTTCTAGAAGAAACTATGCTTTCTACCAGGGCTATCTACTTATGTCAATCTTTTCCTCTGTCAGCTTCTGAATGTGCTGCTGCCTTCAGCTGCATTTGATGGTCAGGAGTAAACCCTGATAATTAGAAATCTCATGAGGAACTGGTGGCAAGAAGACACAGCTGACACTAGTTCACCAGTAAAACCAACCATGATATAGCAACACAGACAAGGGCAAGATGAGGGGATATTCACTTCAGGGTCCCATTCTCCAAAGATGGACTCCACTATGCAGAGGGACTCTTTTGATGCCCTTAACTCCCAAGTCCTAAACCGACGCAAAAACCTCACAAGTCCTTGCTAATGATAGCCATGTTATGCCAAGTACAGGGATGCAGCATGGTATGTTTGAATGAGAACATGACAGCTTTCATCTGGTATACAAGCAAAACTGAACCATGTTATAACACAAGTAAGACCTGATAGTAGCTTTAATTAGAGCACAGACAAGGAATTTACAGGCAGTGCAATCCTTACACACCGTGCTCTTTCTTTTCATCACTGAGAATGAGAAACTGATCCAACTGGCTTATGCACTTTTACCATGAATGTACTTGACTGAACTATGTACACCCAAACTTGTGTTGACATCATTACTCCCACAAACTCCAGTTTCACTGCGGCCACAGGTGGTTCATTTCACAGACACACTTGATCATTTTGTAACCAAAATGCCACAAACACCTGTCTGAAACAGTCACCGATAGGGTAGCGATGGATATGAAGGGGAAGCGTGGCTGCAAAGCCCATGTACCCATCAGTGACTAAATCGATGCATAAACTAAAACCAATGCATAAACTAAACCATACAGGAAGATTTCTTTAGCTGAGGCGCTTGGGCAGGACTTGCAGCTCAGATAGCACCAAGTTTAATCCAATCTTGTTTGTGCATATAAACCTAGAGACAGTATTTACGTGTTTATTCAGCCTGGCATCAAATCACATCCAGACAATTTACTGCTGGCACAGCTACCAGTGCTGAGGAACCTGGGATACAGCCAAAGCAGCTTCAACCCTTTCTTAATGAATGAAAACTTTTTCTCATATCAAGGACTTACACATTAATAAACAAGTTTTGAGGCTTTGTTTTCTCCTTGCTAAGCAGAGAAGGAAACAGAGGAAGAGGCAGTGAAGTGTTTCACTCCAATACTCCATCAGAAAGCATCAAACTAACACCACAGCTCCTGAGCCCCAGTGTTGCTCAAGCACCTTGTTTGTACAACTCTGTTCAAAAGCAGTTAGTTATCCATGAAGGCCCATTCAAATTCACTCACCAACACACTTCCAACCCAGTCCCAAAGCCAGGAGTCCCACTAACGTTTTGCAATCAGTTGGGAACTCAGGACTGTTCTGAATTAGACATAAGCTTGTTCTCAGCACGCATTATTCAGTTAAATTAATACCAGCACTGTCTGGGTCTAAACAAAATATAGACTCACTCAGAGATGTCTTCACAGAAGCCTTTTGCTTTCAGTGCTGCACCTCACCAAACCTCTGCACGTTACATTCTCTGCCTGAGACATAACTGCCCCAGCTCCCAGCACACATCTTGAATTCAGCTGACCACCAAGACAAGGCTCACATACCATTAACCAGTGTGGATGTATTATTTGTTTTAATAATGATGAACCAGAGCCTAAAACCCCAAATAGTCAGGATCCTCAACATAGCCCCTAGACATAGTTTTGCAGGCAACAGGCTGGCACACAGGCTAACTCTGCAGAGAGACTGGAAAACCCCGTGATTTACAGAAGGATTTGGATTGAGAATTCAACCCTGCAGAGGTTTAAGAGCAGGTAACACTGAGCACTCTGAGCCTGCTCAGCTACAGAGATATGTTTTAATGACAGCTGAACCTACACAGAGCCTGAGCCGTGCTGCCCTCCCTCCTCCTGAAGAAATCAGCCTGTGTTACAGGTCTGAAGACATCCAGCACTTCGTAACTCCCCAGCGTTGCTGGCATCATGGTGTAAAACCCAAATGGCATTCACGCTACAAGCAATGAAAACCCTGCAATCCAAATTCAAACAGTAACATATCTGGTTTTGCCTGATGCTCTACTACTATCGTTAGTACAATGTTTGGCCTGACAGGGAACAGTGACAGACTTTGCAAGTCTCAGTTTCATTTTAAGCTTATTCTTATTATTATCCAACACACTAAGGCACACAAATAATGTCAGTTGGAAATTCAGCTTTTACTATTTCCAAGCCATCCCATTCTGAAGATAATTACACTATTGAAAAGGGCATTATTTCAGCGAAAACGAGTTGTAGGTTCTGTCAAAGCCTCAGCATAGCACCTCTATGATATGTCATATGAAAAGGAAATTAACAGAACTGGTTTTATTTCAAGGTTTCCCGTTTATAGGCCAGGGATCTGTGCCTTCAACCCCACCCCTGGTGGGCTTTGGGGGCTGAAGAACACAAATACAAAACAACAGAATGGACGGGTATTTTTCCCACCCAAACTGAATGAGTAACAGAAAGCAAAGGACCAACAAAGGTACAGACAAAGTAAAAAACGATGTATCATCTGCATAACAAGTTGAGTTTTACTGCACACAAAATCAGCAGCATGCTCACCTGGAAGCAGGGCTCCAGGTTGGGAATGGGCACAGGGATTAGCTTTGTACCAAGAGGAACCACCACACACCAAACCCAGGGAGCTCCTGCCCACGTCCCACCAGGCCAGCTCTCTGCAGCACTGGTTTGGTGCAGCTGATGGGTCAAACCCTGCTCCCCCCGGGCCGTTCCTCAGTTAATAACTGCACTTTGCTTCACTCCCTACCCTAAAACATCCTCTGCAAGTACCAAGCACGCTGTGAAGCTCTTTTGCTTCCAATGTGTCGAAAGGTACTTCACAAACTGCATGTCCACAGGTTAGAAGTTCCACTCTGTTTTCAGGTTTACTGAAACCTTAGACACATAAATATAGAAGTGGAATTTATGCTTCCTAGGTCTCCTGAGGTAAATATGTCTATGTCTCTCCAAAAGAACCTGAAGACAAAAAAAGTGCCTATATTTACAGCCACCCTAACCTGCCAAGACACTCAAGAGTATGTGTGAATCCCATTGTCTCTGGGAGAACTGGGCATAATCTGAACAGTTTGCTGATCACTTACAGATAAATTGGCACAAACCACACTATTACTTTAGATTATTAATCTTTTTTAACGTGGCATATTTCATTTTAAAACTTTCTCAGGCAGATTTAAGCAGTACCACAAAAGGAGATGTAACAATAACGATCTGTTTTGCCCTGCAAATACGCTTTTACAACTTAATTGTTCCTAAGCACTCCGCAACACCTTCGGGAAGGCATGTCCAGGCCCTCCGAAGAAACGGGCCCGAACTCTTCCCTTGAGATCCTGACATGCGATCAGGGATGGGAAGATGCCGGGGATGAGGAGCGATGCCTCAGCGGGCAGAGCAGCGCCGGCCCCACGCTGGTCTGGCGGCTCCAACACTCCCGATTTTATCGGCGGTGAATTAGCCCTCTCGCAGGAGACAAAACCACAATCAAAACCATGCTGCCTTCATGCCGCGTTGTTTCGCGCTGGAGCAGCGGGGAAGCCCCACGAGGGATGGGGCCGGGCCACAGCGCGGCCGCGGGCAGCAGCGGGGCACCGGGAGGAAACGAACCAGCTCTTCCGGTCGGCGGGCGCGGCTCCACGCCGCTTCCCCGCGGCTGGGTACCCCCATCCCACCTTCCAGGACCTAAGGCAGCCCTGCGGAGCCTACAGCCCCGAGCACCGCGCCCTCCAGACAGCACAAAGCGGCCGGCGCGACTCGCCTCAGCACGGCACAACGTGAGCGGATCATCCCGCGCTCCCCCGGGCCCGGCCCCGCCCAGCCCCACGGGCCCGCGCAGCACCGCCCGGCGGGACACCGGTGACCGGTGGCTCCCGGTCCTCCAGCGCGGGGTCCCTGCGGAGCGGGCCGCGGTGCTCACCTCAGCGTGCCGGGCGCTGCGGAGGCGCGGCGGGCCCCCGACCTGGCGGCTGGGCGGCGGAGCTGGCGGGGGCGCGGCGCGGCGCCCCCATCCACCGCCAAACCACGCCCCCTTGCCCAGACCACGCCCCTCGCGTCCGGCCACGCCCCCCACGGTGGTGTGATGCATGGAGTTACCTCAGGTCAGACACCTCCAACCTTGCCCCGCCTGCGCCGCTCCCATTGGCTGCCGGAGGGAACACAACGGGGGGCGTGACCAATCAGGCGGCGCGTGCGGGCGTGGCCAATGAGGAGACGCCTATGGTCTGAGCGGCCGGTTGGCCCGCCCACTATCTCCCGGTGCTGGGAGGGTGCCGGTGGCCAGGCTGGCCAATACACACCAGAGCCCCCCCTCCGCCCGGTCTCTGTTGGCGCGGCCCCTCCGGGACCCCCGGGGCTCGTCCCCTGCCCCCGGAGCTCCCCACACGGCTCCCGGTCCCCAAACCGCTGTGGTACCCGCACGGTGCGGGCCGGACCACCGGCAAGCAGCAGGGCCGATAACGGGGTCATAGACCGGACACCGAGCAGCAGGATACCCCCGCCCCTCCCGGCTCTGCACCGCCCGGCGGGGAGGACCCACGTGGAGCCGGAACACCGGCCCGGGCACCGAGCAGATACACGTGCTAGGCGGCTGGGAAGCAGGCCAGGCGCTGCCCGCGTGTTTGTCCTGCAGCCATCGCTGTGCGGATGGGCAGCGAGTGTTAAGTTTCATTTCAAGATGGCCGCACTGCCCGGCTCCTCACATCCACACCAAAGACTCAACTTTAACTCCTGATGCTGCCGGACCTGCTCCCTGCGCAGGCAGAGCCTCCTCCTGCTGCGATCGGCAGTGCTGCCAGGGGTGCTGTTGAGCACCCACACAAGCAGCTTTCGGCCCTATCCCATGTTCTGGCAGGGCTCAGTGCCATGCTGCCTTCCTGCCGTGCCCAAAGGGACAGAAAGAACACCCGTCCCTTGCTGTGCCTTCCTCTGGTTCAGGGGAAAACGGGGGTTTCTTGTATCGTTTATACATGTGCTCGGCTCTTTACCCCTGCCAGGTTTGAGAGGATACCCCTGAGAGCACACCCCAGTCTGGGGACTGCTCCAGGACACTGCTCAGAGCTCACAGCAGCAGCAGCAGGAGTGGTAATGAAACAGCAAACTCCTCAGACACCCATTTCAGTTTAAAACTCTGGGTAATTTCTTCTTAAAACGTGTTTTAAGGCCAAAATCAGCGGTTCCAGGATAAGCAAGAACTGCACCCCTAGGAAATACTGTCCTGTAGCATGTGGTGGGGTCTGTGCCCCCTGCACAAGTACTCCACATCCAGAAAACCTGACTGGGGGCTTTGTGGTTAATCATACTGTGTGGGGGAACAGACTGTGTTCTCCCCTCCACCTGGACTGAACCTGGAGGATTGTTCTGGGCAGTGATACTTTAATTTATGGCTCTGTAGATGTGTCTTTTACTTTAAAAAATCCTCCTCTATTTAAATATTTTTATGAAGGACCTAAAGGCTACTTGGTGTTAGTTAATCATACACTGTGCTCAGTCCCTGCAGAAGCGAGGGGGAGTACTTGGCACACCGAGGGATCATGTCCTAAATCACTGATAATAACTACATACAGAACTTACAAAACCAGAGATTACAACAGGTGCTTGGTTCAACCTGTCTAGTGCTCCGAGTACCCTGGTCATGCTAAAACCTGCCCATCTCACCCATTCGGTTAATAAATACTGTTCAAATACTGCTGGAGGAGTGATTGCTCCATGTAATTAAATCCTGTAGCAACTCTCCCAATTCAAGGGCAAAGAGAGAACAGGAAAAAGAGCAAATCAAATACATTAACCTTAAAATAAAGCAGGGACTTGGAAGGTGATTTTGAAATTAGGCAGTAACAACAGCCCCAGGCCATGCTCAGCTCTGATGGCCTCAGAGCAGCACTTCATTTACCACTGTAACTACCACCCATCATTCTGAAGGATGGTTGTTAAAAGCCTGTACATGTACAGTACGGAATGGATCCCAAAATACTCCAAGATGTGAATTCTATTTAGGCAAGTAAAAGCATAGCTACAAAGGACTAGTTAAAATGTGTTTAAGCCTCGCACTGATCTGTGGTTTAATACAGGCAGACTGTTTACAAACTTCAGCCTTACTTTCCCCCAGGCTTATCACGTTATGAATTGTAAACACATTTCTGCTTGGTCCTGTTTCTGTTATGCTCATAAAGTGGGCACACTACAGACATGATTTACTCCTATTGCATGAGTTATGAGCACAGGCACTGTTTATGTGTGCAACCCCAACACCCACCCACACATCTCAGAAAAAGCAAGTGTAGCCTCAATAATGCAAGAAAATCATTGCCAAACAAATACAGGGAAAACATTAGTACCTTTTATGATGCCACGTCAGGGCTCCAGGTCTCTTCTCGGCTCTGATAACATCCCCAGTGCAAACACAGGAAAGATCATCCCAGGTTTGGGGGGTGAGTGACGACATCCATCCTGGCACACCTCAAGTCCTGGCAGGCAAGTAAAGAAGAGAAAGGTCAGGGCATGTTTTAAAGCAAAATCCTGCTTTAGCTGCTTAGAAAATGTTCCAGAAGGTTTTAAACATTAGGAATGAAATGTTACTCCCCACAACGCTGACCATATCTGCCTGTTTTCAAGGATAATCACTAACAAAACACCCCGCTCTCCCCAGCTGGTAGGTTAGCCGCCATCACTACAAGATGTGCTCTTACTGGTCCCAAGTTTCCTTACAGCTTCAGGAAGTGCCCTAAATCATCCTGTAAAACTGGTGTTAGGATTGTCTCAGCATTCCCAGCCCAGGAAGTGAACAGCAGAACTAACTGGAAAGCAAGACAGCGCACTGTAGATGGGATGGTGAACATTTAGTGAAGGTATTGGTTAAACACATTCAAAAGAAATATTTAGTTGTTTGAAATGATTTATAATCTAATTCCCTTTCCAACAGTTTTTTGATTCCAAATGATTTCCATCTGAAGTTGCATAAGAATTAGCAAGTACGAAAATAACCTTAGAAAGAGGACACAGAAGTGTCTTATCCAAACTTTCAGTTTTAAAGATGTTTCTGATCAGCTGAGTGAGAACACACTGAGAAGACAAAATCTTCCTCTATAAATGACCCTAATAGGATCCTTGGAGATCCACGAACTGCATTTCACAGGCAGAGAAATGTGAGCAACCGTTTTTGTTTGATTCTGCATTAATACACTATTTCCTAAACAAAAGATGCATTCAGCTGAGTGAGCATGTAGATGTGTTGCTTTGCTGCTACATACCCATTGTACTACACTGGAGGGGAGGATTGTGTCAGGAAGAGTTAAAACCTTGTTTATTTACACCGGAAGATGGGGAATGGTTTCTTTACATTCCTTCCTTGTGCTTGGTGTCAAGCTGCAGTTTATGGTAAGTGGCTGCCAGTAATAAACAAGCACAGCATTTCAGCAAAATACAATCAAATACAAGGGCCAGTTTATCGGGAAGCCCTGCCAGGTATGGAGCAGACCACATGCACCTCATGAGTCAGCCCATGTGAGATTCTCAAACTATCTTATCTTTTCACAGCTTTACCATAGTGGTTTTGGGGGTTTTCTTCCTATTCTACTACTGGCTTTTCAGTTTTCACTGAAAAAATCACATTGAACAAAGCAGCTGAATACACTCAAACGAAAATCCTGCAAAAGCTCAAAGAGAATCTGGTTTTATAGCACCTGATAGATTGTAAATATTAAATATTTATACTAAAATCCATCCTTACCCATCATGAATAGCTAAACTTAATAGGCATGCAAAATAAATATTGACATGCAAGCCCTTGCCACTCCATTTGCTCTCTTTTGAAACTTAAACATCTTCTTAAACATTACCAATACTTCTTGAGTCTCTCGAGTATCAATCACATTGTGGGATGTCAGGGGTTATTTTAGACGATTGGACTGCAAAATTCTACCCTTCCGTGATGGGGGCCATAAACCTGTGGTTAATCAGCACTTTAAATGCTGAGGCTTTGCAGGACAAAGTGATTTCCATCGCCACCTTCTGTCTAAGACAGAAAATGCCAGTTCCCCCAAAACCATCTGCACGACAGCCTAAGGAATCTCACCAAGGCTTTCTGATTAAACCTGCAGGCAGTAGCCTGATTTGTTTCTGTATTTATTTCTGTGCTTATGCACAGCTAATGTGCAACTATTTATGCCCCCACAGCTACACGCAGCAGCACACCCAGCCCTGGAAGCAACCAGCACCAGGGCCGGCAGGTAAACACAGGCTCCCTCCACTTCCTAAGCACTTTTAGGCTTTATTAACAATCTGAAAAGCAGGAAATGGCCTGGGACCAGCCTGCTTGGCATGACCACCGCAGTGGAAATCCCTGCCAGTGCCAAAAGACCTGTGAGGGCTGGTGATGCTGACTGAGGGATTACGTGGTGCTGGTTTTACTGTGCCCAGCGGCATAGGTATTGAGCCAGGCTTGTGCAGCAAGGCCCATGGGTGTTGAGGGCCAGGAGAGGTTGCTGAGGTCCCTCCCCTTGAGAGAAAAGGCTTTATGTAAGGGTTCTGTTTGTCTTTCAACAATGGGGCGTTGCCATGGCGGTCCCATTTTAGAAGGAGCTCCATCCCATGGCAACCAGTGGCCTGCATCAGGACACGAGGGTTAACCTGCGACATACCTACTGAAAGGAAATCTGACCCACAGAAAAGATTTTCAGGTGCATTTTTTACCAAATTTCATATTTTTTTCTGCAGAACCATCTACAGTGAGTTCAGGCTCTAACTTTAGACTCTCCATTTGTTGACCAGGTTAAAGAGGCGTGATAACAGAGAGGTTTGGGATCTCTCCTAATCGCTCAGTATCTGCTTAAACAGCTTTACGACCTTACTCAAAGGAAGCAGTAAAGATAAAAAGGGCTTCAAGAGTATCAAGAAGAGATACAATTATGCTCCTAATACTAATATTTAGCTTAGTGTTTTTGACCAACAGTCTCAACAGAGAAGGTGAGTGGGTCACATACTTGCAAGTTCTAACTGAATTAAACTAAGGATTAAGAGACTCCCTTCTGTAGTATTAGGAATGTACCTTTGTAATTTAACTTTCCTCTATCATATGCTGAACTATGTCTTTAATCCTTACACCCTCACCTCAAATTCCGCATTCTTGCTGTCAGCAAAAGGTTAACATTTAAAAGTAGTTACTAAAACAGGGGAGTAGTGACTTAACCCTGCATTGTTAGTAAAAATGGCCCTTGCTTCATTCCCTCAGACCTCAGAGACTACAAATGGCGTGGGGAAAATGCCTCAGACATAGGTGATGGAGTAAGGAGCCTGAAGATCTTCCTGCAAGGTAAAGAGTCACTGAAGAGGAAAGCTGTAAGGGCTCTGCACCGTGTGGTTACTGTTTTCATCTGTCTCAGCTACTCCTCAGCCACCTGACCAAAAAGCATGTAAAAGATCATGCAGAATTTTAGCTCTGTTTTGCTGAAGGAAAACCAACTCAAAGAGACCCTTATAGCGACCTCAGCTAACTGGGCTGCCCTCAACCTTTTGTGAGAAGAACTGCAAATAATTTAAGAGAAGCCATTTCTAATGTTTCT
Organism: Neopsephotus bourkii; assembly: GCF_033783945.1. Taxonomy (NCBI): domain Eukaryota; kingdom Metazoa; phylum Chordata; class Aves; order Psittaciformes; family Psittacidae; genus Neopsephotus; species Neopsephotus bourkii. The sequence continues at coordinate 1,505,205 of NW_026901640.1, read as the reverse complement.
TATCCTTTTCCAGCCCCTGGAATAGCAGCAACCAAGGGGAAGTTAAAAAGAGCCCAAAAAGTTATGACCCTGGAATGCTTCAGCCATCAAAGCCCTGTGCAAGTAGATGTGCTGTACTTGAAGGGGACAAGCGGATATGTGACAGAGTGGACAGTAGAGAAGCAAATCCTACACGACCTGAACACCTTCAGCAATGCAGATGGGAAACCTGCCACCGGCCGTATCAGTGTTTCACAAACACAGCACAGGAAGGTGCTTCCAAACAAACTTCTCATTAGAGAAAAAGGTAGGAAATTCAATATAACAAAGGGAAGTTTAAGTATGTCAGAGGATGGCAGTGTCCTATTTCATACAGCTGATTCCTCAGCAGTTATTTAAAACAACAAACCTGTTTGTATCTCTCTATTAAGTAGAAAGTAAGGACCCAGAATTAACACTGCTGAAAGCTTCAGGGTTTGGGACAATTCTATGCTTCTGTTCTCACTTCCTTTGGGAAGGCCAGGACATTTTGGCAAACAGTCTCCAATATTAATACCTGTAGAAAATTCTGTACATTGGAAACTATATACAAGCAAGAAAACTATTTCTAGCACTTCACTGCGAATTGCCAGCTGTGTCAGCGTGCACTTCAGCTGCTCCTGGCTCTTCCCTTTATGCAGAAGCAAACATCTGCTTTTAACCTTCTTTTTGCTCCCAGTGCTTCTGGAAGGGATATCAGATTGCGTTGTAACAGCAAAGCTGCCCAAGATCAAAGTTTCTGCAGAGGGTTTGGCTGGCCTGGAGATGTACCGTGGAAACCAGACTTTGTACAGTAAGTACCACTTCTCCCATTGGAGTCACGCAAGCAGCACAGGGGCAGTGTAAGGGTAGGAAAAGATAGAGCTTTCACACACACAGCTCTGGTGAAGTTCTTCCAAAGAACCGTTTCTGGGAATAGCTGTATTGCCTCTCACAAGAGATGCCACAGTCCCTGGCACTTTGTCAGTCCATGGCTGTAATGAGAGGACAGCATTTCAGCCCTGACCTTCACAAGAAGTTACCTGTGTCCAAGTGTGCCCCACAGAGGCTCCCAGATTCCCTTAAGAACCTCACTGGGCTTCAGTGGGAAGTTACAAGCCTTACCACTGTGACTGGGTTTGCACACCCACTTCAGCAGGAACTCAAAGATACTGGAAGTATTTTAAGGTAAAAAGTTTCTGAGATTTTAAAGAGATTTAGAGCTTCCTGTGAAAGCCTATGGGAGACTCTGAACTGTTCCTCTGCTCAGGTCCACCCAACTTAGCCCAGCCCAACCAAAATGAAGAAAACTTTGAGCTGTCAAAGACTTGTAAGCACACCTGAAATACTCTTCTCAATCTCATTTTAGATGGAACTCCACTCGCAGATGACAAAGACATGATGAACAGACCGAAACTTAGTATCATCCTCAAAGCGTTCATCATTGGTATCATAATGGCCTTTGCAATATGCTACATAGTGTTTGCTATATGCAAAATTCCCTGCTCGGTAAGTTTCTGAATACAACAGCTTCTTATCTTAGTCCCTCACGCTCAACCAGAATACAACCTTGTAAGCATGACTGATGAGCTGAGCCCTTCGAAAGCCTTCCACCTCTAAACTGTCCTTCTTCAGGTGTCAGGATTACCTCTCACAGATGGCCAGCAGATGCCCGTGCTCAAAGGACAGGTCACCCTCTCTCATCTTCTAGGCTGCAGGATGAACTATTTAAACATGCTGGTGGAAGGTGTTTATACAAGAAGGAGATACTGAGAACAAAAGACACCAGGGGTTGCAATATGCCAACTTCCTCCCATAAAGCCTTATTTCTTTAATGCCTAAAAATCCAGTAGCACCACCATGGGCCCTCCAGAAACAAGAGCTGTTTTAGTTCTGAACAGCTGGTATTCCCCATATTCCCCACCATGACCTACAAACCCCTAACTGCTTTTGCTTCCTTCCCCCAGGGCTTGTGGGTCAAGTACATCATCATCCACAAAAGACGGCCTGCAGGCAACATTCCAGCATATGGCCAAACAGCAAAGCTTTTAACTCCAAGTATGACTGAAAAGGAGACAATGGAAATTTTTGTCTGACTCTCCTTCCCCAGGTATTGTTGGTCATGGTCAACCAAATCTGACTGAGAGGTAGCAGGCCTCAGTGCAAGCGGTTCCCAAGTGAAGTAATTTCCAAGTGATTAGGTAGTAAGGAGACAGCTAAACCAGTCCCTGGTGGAAGCTGGGTGGGCTCAACCGTCCCCATGCTGGGCAAACAGCACCCGCAGAACGTGCCATCATCATGCCCATGGTCACAAGCAGAGGTGGAAGGGAGCTAAATGAGACAGAAGGGAAGCTGGGACCATCAGCATGGGGAGGATGTATGGGGATAGGCTAACCCATACTGCTCTTTCCAGGGTAACCTGGCTTTAGGTGCAAGTTACTGGGCTTGAAGACAGACCTATCCTTCCCCCTCAAAAAATTACACATCCCTGAATTATTAAGGTGCATTTTCATGAAGAAATTATATAATCTTGTTCTTCCTACGCATTAAGTGAACTGCTGAGGTTGAACAGCTGTACTGTACTCCCACCTTTCACTGAGACTTGGGATCAAGTCACTTAACTTCAGCTTATCCAGTTACTTGTCTGTCACCCAGCTCTAACAACTGCCCTGTAGTAAGGTCAGATTGCTCAGCCCTGCTGACAGACAAGAAGCCCTCTGCATATCACACATACAGAACAAACTACTTGAGAGCATTCAACCTGCAGAAATTAGCTGTAAATAATTTCAAACAGCAAATGAAAATCACCTCATCTGTTAGAACTTCTGAGGAGAAAAAGGCAGCCCGTGAGCACATTATTCATTACAAATTATCCATTCGGATCTTCTCAGAGTGTAACTGTAGTGAAAAACGTGCTGTAGTGAGAGGCTCAGAAAATGAACTGAGACCCTTCAGAGCTATTTCATGTAAGCCACTGAACACTGACCAGGTGGTAACACATTTGGGCCTCTGCTAAGCTGAAAACCAGTTGAACAGACATAAGGCAAAATACTTTGTGTGTTATTGCTCCCTACAGGAGACACGAGGCATCCAAGCAGGAGATGTCGCGACCCTAACCCCCGGACCTGAACAATGCCAGCGCTGCTGTTAGACTCTATGGATAAGAATAATCAATACATATTTTATTGCCATTTCAAACCCTGCCTCTTCCAGATTCTTAATTTTTCCCCATAATTTTTCACATGTGTAATTTCCAGGATGTTTAATCTTGCTGGGAAACAGTTCAGACAAGGAGCATACATGTAGCAAACTCATCTCACAAATAGCAGACCTCCTTCTCCAGCATCAACGAGAATAATGCAGATGTTAATTGTTGAGCTTTTGCCCTTCTCTCAGTCTGAGGGGGTGCATCACATTTCCATGTGCTGATAGAAAAGATATTTCTCATCTATTTGCAAGGTACTTCTATCTAATACAGTTGTCAGCACTCAGACATGAACTGCCAAAGGCCACATCTGTCTGCTACAGAGAACAGCTCTCACCAAGTTCCCAGAATCTGCATAAATGAATAGCAGCAGCCTCTGAGCTTCTCAATGAGCAATGTACCACTTCCCCACAGTGATGCAGATCCTGTTCATCTGAATCAGCATCATCCATGCTCTGCAGGGCACCACAAGAGTTTCACACAAAATTACTCATTTTCTCACAATAGCATAAAAAATTTTGCACAGAAATGGTAATGACAGGAGGTTTCTGTGGAAAAAGTATGGGGTCACTGTGCTATGTGGGGTTGACATAGCCCTGACCATGTGGGATGTCCTGGGCAGGTTGAGTTTACTGCAAGAACAGACCCTAAGTGTAAGCAAGTATTTGAAATGCATGGAATACCAGTTACATTTCCCAGCACCAGGGCACCAAAACCATACACAGAATCTACTTAATATCTTCATTAAACTGCATTTTCACTGTTGGCATTGCTGTTACAATTGCACCAGTAAAAATGTACCATGTCCACCACAATACAGCACACAGGGCTACCACAGAGGTGATGAGATAGCAGAGGATGTGTACAGCCACTGCACAGGGTTTGGTGCGCAGGCTGTCTGGTGTGAAAACAGTTTTTAACAAAGCAACTAGCTAAATCATTTGTGAGCTTTGGTGTCTTATGCAATGCAAGACTTGTTAAGCCCTGGTCAGATCCCTCTGGCTGGATGTTCTTAACAAGTGGGAGCCTACTTTATTCACCTAGTCCATAAGGACATCCACAGTGCACATGGGAAACAGCCAGGATATGTCATGATGCCTGCCTGCAGGCAGGGAATCATGGAATCCCATACTGGTTTGCGTTGGAAGGGACCTTAAGCTCATTCAGCCCCAACCCCTGCCACGGGCAGGGACACCTTCCACCGGAGCAGCTTGCTCTAAGCCCCTGTGTCCAACCTGGCCTTGAGCACTGCCAGGGATGGGGCAGCCACAGCTTCTCTGGGCACCCTGTGCCAGCGCCTCAACACCCTCACAGGGAAGAGCTTCTGCCTAAGGGGAAATCCTGCCTGACCAATTTGGTGGCCTCTGTGATGGGGCTCAAGAACTGACGGACAGCAGTAGAGCAGCTGATGTCATCTACCTGGACTTGTGCAAAGCATTTGACACTGTCCCACACAACATCCTTGTCTCTACATTGGAGAGACATCAATTTGATGGATGGACCACTCAGTGGATAAAGAACTGGCTGGATGGCCGCACACAAAGCATTGTGGTCAATGGCTCAATGTCCAGCTGGAGACCAGTAACGAGTGGTGTCCCTCAGGGATCAGTGTTGGGACCGGTCTTGTTCAACATCTGTGTCACTGACATGGACAGTGGGATTGAGTGCACCCTCAGCAAGTTTGCTGATGACACCAACCTGTGTGGTTCGGTTGATACGCTGGAGGGAAGGAATGCCATCCAGAGGGACCTTGACACGCTTGTGAGGTGGCCTGATGCCAACCTCATGAAGTTTAACCATGCCAAGTGCAAGGTCCTACATCTCTGTCGGAGCAATCCCAGGCACAGCTACAGGCTGGGCAGAGAGATTCAGAGCAGCCCAAGGAGGACTTGGGGGTGCTGGTGGATGAGAAAATGAACATGAGCCGGGTTCAGTGTGCGCTTGCAGCCCAGAAAGCAACCGTACCCTGGGCTGCATCAAAAGGAGCGTGACCAGCAGGGCGAAGGAGGTGATCCTGCCCCTTTACTCCACTCTCGTGAGACCTCACCTGGAGCATTGTGTGCAGCTCTGGTGTCCTAAGCATAAAAAGGACATGGAACTGTTGGAACAAGCCCAGAGGAGGCCACGAGGATGATCAGGGGACTGGAGCACCTCCCATATGGAGATAGGCTGAGAAAGTTGGGGCTGTTCAGCCTGGAGAAGGCTGTGTGGAGACCTCATAGCAGCTTTCCAGTATCTGAAAGGAGCCTACAAGGATGCTGGAGAAGGGACTCTTCACTAGGGACTGTAGTTACAGGACAAGGGGTAGTGGGTTAAAACTTTAACAGGGGAAGTTTAGATTTGATATAAGGAAGAAATTCTTTACTGTGAGGGAGGTAAGGTGTTGGAACAGGTTGCTCAAGGGAGCTGTGAATGCTCCATCCCTGGCAGTGTTCAAGGCCACATAGGACAGAGCCTTGGGTGACATGGTTTAGTGTGAGGCGTCCCTGCCCATGGCAGGGGGTTGGAACTGGGTGATCTTAAGGTCCTTTCAAACCCTAACTGTTCTATGATTCTAAGACCTAAATAATCTAAATACTAATCCAAAACTCTGTCAGTTTAACCCATTCCCCCTTGTCCTATCCCTACAAGCCCTTCTCAACTGGCAGCCTGCAAGGATTTGCCTTTCACTACCTCAGAAACTTGATGGGTGAATGAACCCACAAAAACCAGATGGGCAGGGACCATCATTAACTGCTATAGGAAGGAGTTAAACTCTTCCCAGGTATACCTGCAGCATAGCGGGCGCAACCTCGGCCTCCTCTTCCTCCTCTTCCTCCCGTACCGCTGCCCTCCACCTCAGCCTCCCTCGCCCGCCTCAGCTCGCCTCAGCAGGGAGGAGCAGGGCGGGAAGGGGCCGCCGCCGCGCGCGCGCGCGCGCACGCCCGCACGCCCGTCCACGCGCACGCACGTACGTCCACGCGCACGCACGCCCGCTCCGGCGCACGCGCACAGGCGCGCAATCCCGCCGCCGAGGCGTGAGGTGAGAGGGGGCCGGTGAACCGCCCCGGCCCGTGAGGGGCAGTCGGGACCGCGCCGTAACGGGGAGGAGCCGCTCCGGGGCGGGCGGGAAGGGCGGTGTCAGGGCAGCCGGCGGGGGGGAACGGTGAGGGGAGGGGGGCAGAGAGGGAGCGGGCGGGCGGCAGCCAGCGTTTCCTATGGCAGCCTCACCGGCTGCGCTTGTGGGCTGGGTTTGGGGTGGGGGCGTGGCTTGGCGGGGCGGAGGGCGCCGCCTGGCGGTGATGGGGAGAAAGGTCCGCCAAGGCTAGACAGGGACTGGGATAATGGGATTGGAGACTGGGATATGGGGAGTGCACGGGGCTGCCGCAGGAATGGGCTGTGCCGCGGTGCTCAGGTCAGTGTCGTACCGGTTCAAGCAGCATTGTAAACAGGGCTAAAGGGGATGGCAGTTCACAGAGGGGAGCTTGTGCCCGAAGATGTTGTGCGGTGTCACTTACGGGCATGGGGTGAAAATCAGCCTGGAAGTTGCTCTCGATTCCCTGAGGGTCCAAGCAGGGATGTGTATCTGGGGTTGAAGCAGCTGCCATGTGCGTGGAGGGGCTGTAGAGCTTCCATGGTGCCTGCACGCAGGAGCATGCCTCCTCACGTGGTGTGTGGAGAGGAATGGTCTGGAAAGAGAAACATGAATCTCAATAAATGAGAGGCAAAATTACCTTGTCAAAGTGAGAGGTGTTTGAGAGCCCACGGTGTAACGCAGCCCTGCTCCCTGGTGGTGTGTAGCTGTGTAGAACATCACTGTACAAGTGCTGTTCAATCAGGCCTGTTCACAGCAGCTAAAACACTGAAACAACACTGAAAACGTAGTCGACATGAACACACTTGAGTTCTGCTCTGCTGTGTCTGTGCCATCTCTTACCTGTTCTCAGTGTTTCTTAGAGGTGCAGACCACCTTCTTGCACAACAGCTGTTCATAACTTCCTGCTCAGCGCATTCCCACCAAAAGCCTCAGCTTGGGGTTGGTTTATATCCACACCACATCTCTTCTTACCTTGGATTTGATTTCTTATGCACAGAAAACACCCTCAGCCACGTCAGATGGTCCCTCTTAAGAAGACTGCTGACAGCCCTTTGCTTCAGGACGCCCTGGGAGGATCTCACCTGTGAGGGCTGTGTGAGAGGACATCTGCAGGAGAGAATACCCTCCCTGCACATCCTGGCTGGGGCAAGGCTTATGCTGCGGGCTCTTAGGCAAGACGGGTTTTACTCAGAGGAGTAAGAACACTACCGAGGCAGAGCAATGGAGCGCCTGGCCTCCTTTGGTAGTAAGTACCAGAAGATGACATTTGGAAAGGGTTTGCTGTTGCTTAAAGGCATTAGCAGCTGTCTGGGGGAAGGAGACAGAAAAGTAGTGGTGTCTGGTCCACAGGTTCACTTCTTTGATCCTGTTCTCAAGAGCACGAGTACATGAATGATGCAGTGAGAATCCAGGTCTTTTTTTTGTATCTACTTTTTATAGTTGAGCTGCTTCAAATCCATTTTCTTGGGTAAAATGTGCCTTATAACTTGACAGTCTGTTTTGACTGTTTTGCCCTGAACTAAATAAGAACTTGCAGAGCAATGCTTCATTCCTGGTTCAGCAATTTGAGCCGAGCCTGAGGTTTGGACAGGTTACAGAACAATCCTGTGATGCCTTTGCAGCCGCAGCAGTGTGCTCGTAGAGGTACTTGAGGGACGTGGATGGGAGACTGCAGCTGTCTGTGCAGTATTCACTGCACATAAGGTCTTTGATGTACTGGATCAAATCAGGCAGCTAGCACAGCTCGATGAGTTGTACCAGGGGTTTCATACAGAGATTTCCCTTTGAGTCCACTCAAAGAGGTTATGTGATTTCCCTTAGGATGACTGGGCACAAGTGAATTTAGGTGACTGCAAAACTGCAGTGTTTGTGTTGCATAAGGTTTACTTCTGGGTTTGCAGATGACCCTTTCGATAAGCCTCCATGCCGAGGCTGCTCATCGTACCTCACAGAGCCCTACGTGAAGTGTGCCGAGTGTGGGCCTCCTCCCTTCCTCCTCTGCTTGCAGGTGAGTGCAAGGATAAAAGCATAAGCATTGATTTCTTTGAGAAAGTCATCAAAGGCCTGTCCAGTGCAAGCTGTTCCATAAGCACATTAATAACTGGTCTCTGTAAACTTGGATCAACAACACTTATTTGCTCAGGGACAGGGAAATGACAAAGAAAATGCTGGAGAAGAAACGAGCCATGAGCAGCTGAAGGAGACCTTTGTAAGGGCATGCAGTCAGCCTGACTCTGTAACAGAGCATGCTGCTGCATGTCTAGGGAGGTATCGTTTCTGTCCTTTTTTATGGCATGGAAAAGAAAAGCCACCAAGAAACACCCATTCCCTGTCCCCACGCATTTCTTCCCCCTCCCAAATGGATGTCTGGGAAAAAGTTGCCGTATTGACCAGAATTGTTTGTGACCAGATACGGTTCTTTAGAAGTTGTATGTGTGATCTGATAAGCACAGAAAGTGCTGGTAGGTTTTATTATGAAATAGTTAAGTTCTATCCTCTATAGAGGATAATAGATAGAGGCAATAACCTCTAAAGCTGAAAGAGGAGCCCGGAGATGTACAACATACATAAACCCATATTTTGTATATTGGGGGTACTTGTGTTCATTTACCTCTACTTAAAAACCCACAACTATAGCTGTTGAAAACGCCTGCATGCTGGTGCTTTTTAAACAGGGAACCAAGATTAAAGGCAGACTGTGTTTTCAGTACTCTCTTCTTGGAACGATCCACTTTACAAATACCACTGAGCTTTTTTCACCCACTTGACTTTGCCATAAGTATGGTGATTCACAGGGGTCCTGTCTGGGTGCAAAAGGCAAGCAAGATACAAAGATTTAACACGATTTTAACACAGAATTTCCTACTTTTTATGTTTTTTTCTAAAAGGAAATCAGAAAAAGGTTAATACCTTGCAAGCAAAGCAAATTGTCCACCTGTAACATAATGAAACAGTGGAGACATTTAAAGGTTAATACCTTTTTCAGCCTCTCAGGTGGGCAGGCTTGGGTACCCAGTGGTCAGGGAATAAAAGGAAGAAAGAGACAGTTCAAGTGTTTTCAGGGCAGAAGTAAGGGACTAACATCATGCTCATCTTTTGTTCTGCAGTGTTTCACCCGAGGATTTGAATACAAGAAACACCAAAGTGATCACACTTACGAGATAATGGTAAGTAGTCCTTTTTGGTAACTCCTACCCTTGAGCTTTCATAACTTCACAGGAGTTGGACCCTTGCTTACTAATGTTGCATTGAAAAGTTAAGTGATGCAATTATTTCATTCAGAGGTTTAGAATCATCCAAAAAAGAAAAAGTATTCCTTGCAAGCAAAGCAGATTGTCCACCTGTAACATAATGAAACAGTGGAGACATTTAAAGCTACATCTTTGATTGTGCCTGGATAGCACAATGCACCTCACGAGACTTCTTTAAGCATGTGAATCAACTTCTGCTTCTCTATTCTTGTTTTTTCTTGCCCCAAATCAATCGTTTTTAAAGCCTTCAGTAATTTTTACTGTGTTTCATAGCATGACACTGTTCAATTGCAGCTGGTTTACAACATGTAACAGTGCAGCAGAAGATCCATAGTGACAGACTACTTTTTGCTGTAGTTGATGGCCCAGTGCCCTAAATAACTCAACAGTTACTTGATCAGGTTTCATAGGACACAATAAAAGTTGAAAACTATCAGTATTATATACTGTGTGTTTAGAACTTCCTTGCTCTCCATGTGATGGATTAGAATAGAGGATCACAGCAGTCTTACGTGCTTTTTTCCTCTCTAGACTTCAGATTTCCCTGTCTTGGATCCTAATTGGACAGCTCAAGAGGAAATGGCGCTCCTAGAAGCTGTGATGGACTGTGGATTTGGAAACTGGTGAGAATTGAGTGGCTCAGGCAACTTCAGTGAACGATGAGTAGTTTTTCCTTTCATTTCATTGGATCTTGCTACTGAATCCATCAGTGCACACTGAATGTTCAGTGATTTTCTGTGGGTGAGACACTGATTCAGCAGCTGAAGTGGCAGACTAGGGTAGCAGATTCTGTTTTCAATCTGCTGTCAGATATACAGGGAAATTGTTAAAGGCTTCTTGAGGGATGCAGGGCACCTCCAGTGAAGAAGTTCCCTCAGTTCACATTAAAGTCACTGTGTTTTGAAGGAATTCAACTATTGCACAAGGGTTTTCTGTGCCTCAGTTTACTTCTACATGAAAACCAGCTACAGAACTTCTTACCTGGGGTGGTTTCAGTTTGCTTACAGCTGACTACCTGGGTGTTGTTATTTTTGGAGGTTTCCTGTTCCTGTGTCATATTTAGGGTAGAGAACTGGAAACATTAAATATATTTCATGTTACATTCACATCTGTTGTCCGACAGGATTTTTATGCACTTGTAAATAAAGGAGATTGATGGTCATGAGTTCTCTCCTCTCCTTCATGGAAAAATAGCTATATTAAAAGTATAGAGTTCCAGAGTCCACTGGAACAGAACTGTGAGTTCTTGTGTGTACAGTGCTGTCATGATTAAGACTGAAAGCTGGTTGCAGTTATGAGCTGCAAGTACGCTGTCTAGTACACTTTGGCCTACTTAGCAATACAAATAACCTTAACTTCTCCCTTAAACATTTGGCTTTTTTCAGCCTTTACCAAATAAAGGAAAAACTGACTTTTCTTCCTGGAATCCCGTGGATCCAGTTTTCAGTTTAACCGAAATTGCAGGGATTGTTGCTGCTGGATTATTGCATTGAAAGTCCTCAACTTACCCAGGCGTTTCATTAAGAGAAAATATTTCATGTTTCTGGCCAACCACTTCTCCAACAAAGTTTGCCAAAGATTTCTAGACTGTGTTTTGTAAAACCATTTTGCTGTTGGAAAAAGCCTGTTTAACACTGCTGCATGAAAGGGGAAACCACTGCCCTCCAGTTAAAATCGCAAGAGAAACTTGAGAGGCAAACTGCAGTTCCAGACTTTGAATTTACCATTACCTGGAGCTGGTAGAATGTGTAAATGAATAGAAAGTATAAAAAGCTCTCAAATCACAATACTCAGGTTTCACACGTACAAAAGATTTGGTATATGCTGTCAGCCAGAGAGTTTCTCCTCTAAAGACAGTGAATTGCATTGCTCATGACCACCAGAAATGTGAACTGCATTGCTCATGACCACTAGAAAAGGGCTCCGTGGCACTGTGAGCAAACCTGTAAGTATTGGCTCAGTGTTAGTGTGCGAAATGTGAATTCAGACAGTACCACAGAGCAGTTTGCTGCACACAATGCCTTCACTTTCTTGTCCACAATTACCTTTTCCCACTAGAGAAAGGTACAAACCCCTCAGCATTTCTGTGTTCTCCATATTAAGCCTCCCCCTCTCCCCACTTCAGGCAGGACGTAGCCAACCAGATGTGTACGAAATCCAAGGAGGAGTGTGAGAAACATTATATGAAACACTTTATCAACAACCCCTTGTTTGCATCTACGTTACTGAACCTGAAACAGGCCGAGGAGGCGCAGCACAGCGAAACAGCCATTCCTTTCCACCGTGAGTATCTCCTAGCACATGCAGGGAGCTTCTCCCGAAGATCTCTGCTCTTCCAAAACTGGAGTAAGCAGGCTATGGAGAAAGGCATGCATCACACATTCAGTTTGCTTTCACTGACTCGAATAATGTTAGTAGTAGGGTTTTCTTCAGGCTAGTGTAATCCTGGTGTATCAAATAGACACAACTGACAGTTCAGTGAGGAAAGGGAGGGAACAGCATGGTCTGATACAAACAACAGGTTCTCAGATCCAGAAGTTCCTGCACAGCCAGTGCAATGGTCACTCGCAGAAATGACCACAGCAAAAGCATTTAGAGGGCAAGCTACCTCAAAGCTAATTCACATGTAGCATGGTAAACCAGCGTTTCCTTCATCATAAATACCAGTGTGAGCTCTCACCCTGGAGTGGTTATTTTTGTCTAGACCTTGCGTAGCAATGTTAACTGAGAAGGGACTTCTGCCTTTAAAACCTTTCATCTGATCATCCACTCGGTATAGATGTGATTTGTCCTAAAATCACTCCCTTTAAACTGTCCCTCTCGCATCGCTCTCTTTAAAACTGCCTTTTCAAAAGCGTATGCGAAATTTCATCAGTTTAACAGATTTCCAGTTTTCCTTAAATATAACATCTTTAGGATATCCCCCCCATGTAGCACCTGTTCCATTGTAAAGCTCCCCAGAATGGCTGGGTAAAGGGATTGCTTAGTAGCTGGAGGTTTAAATTTCATGCTGAAGTGGCTTCAGCTAAAGCAGCACTGGACAATTTTGGTTCTCTGTGCCTCAGCTTACTTAATCTATAGCCTGAGACTTGTAATGTTCCACTCCTTCACAAGTGTGTTGTGAGCCTCGCTCCCTTATTGTCTGTAAAACACTGAGCTCCTCAGCTGGGAAGCACTGTAAAAGATCAGGGTCATGTGGCTTTAATTGCAGCTCTCTCTGAATAGCACCCAGAAGATGGCAGATTTAGCACCCCTCTTGCTATTAACTAAAAGAAGCTGCATGCTGAGAGCAAGTGATCTGCAGGGGTTTGCTGGGGGGATGCTGAGCTCTGAAATGTAGAGTTTACATTTTATAACCTATTCATTACCTCTGATTTCTGTGTTTGACTTTCGAGACTCCTATGAAGATCTCAGATTACTGCCTTTTTCCCTGGGTAAACTCAGTCTTGCTCTCAATGTATTGCTGAAGAAAAGCCCAATCAGGGTGCTTTTCTTCCAACTAATTATTCCCACTTTTCCTGCAAAAGAAACACCTATTTACAGAGAGTGAAAAAAGCCCTACACAACAACTACAACCCTTTATGTTTTCAGCTGCTGATGATCCCCCACGGCCTACGTTTGATTCCTTGCTCTCCAGGGATATGGCTGGGTACATGCCAGCGAGAGCAGACTTTGTTGAGGTAAGACTCCCTCTTCTCCCATTGCTTTAAATGTACTACTGAATGCAAGATTGGCAGAGGCACACTTGTTTGCTCCTGCCCATAGGTCTTTACTCTTCATATAAAATGAATCAGAGGACAGGACAGTGATTATTAAGGATTTAGTTGCAGAGGTGGTGCTGCAGCCCTGCAGAGCTGTGGGCAGGCATCAAGGAGTCCCTGCCCTTGTGCACAGGGGCTCTATGGCAAGCGTGCTGCTGCCACCAGATGTCCAGCAATGAATGGCTCTTATGTAAGTGGACTAGATGTGGTGAATTAGATGCTCAGCAAAAGGGGTCAGCTTCAGCATGCTTCTGTTTCATTTGCCTTAGAGAAGCACGTACGAGGCTGATCCAAAGACTGCTTGAAAGACCTGCATTGTTTGCAGTGGTTTTAGCTGTGGGCCCAGAGCCCCAGTTCCTATTGCAAAACAAGCTCCTGCACATGAAGTCATGAATTCAGCCATATAGGGGCTTGTTGGTTTTGTACATCTGAGCAGTATTTCCACCCCAGTGTGGGATTCATGGAGACTGCCTGATTAATTCTCATTATCATATCACAGCATCCTGTTCCCCTTCCAGCCACTGGGGTGCACATCATACATTCCCTACTTAAATCTCCCCTGTGATGTATGTTGCTCAAGGATGGAACTTTGCACAGCTGTGTATGAGTAAATACCTCTGTTTTCAGTACTTCTATCTGTACTGGCACTTGAGACCCATTTTTTACTGCTAGTTAATGACAATCTATTAATCACTTCTGAACAGGAGTTTGACAACTATGCTGAATGGGATTTGAGAGATATTGATTTTGTAGAAGATGATTCAGACATTTTGCATGGTAAGTCCCATATTTTCATACATTGTCTGAAAACAATGTTTCAGAGTTGCCCACACAGCATTTCATCAGGTCTCTTTTTTCTCCACACACTAAAGAAGGAACATACATCTATTAATGATCTCAGTTCTGTGTGCTGGGATTTAAACACTGGCATTTCTACAGTCCTCATTTTCAAACCTCTTTTAAAAGCTCTTAATCAACTGACATACAAATGGTACTTGTATAGAGAATAATGCACTTCACTCACTGCTGAAATACAGCCAGTTGTAAAGTAGAACATGACGGAAACCAGTCAGTCTCCACCAGTAGTAGGCCCCTCTTTAGGAAAGACACAAATGATGTTTTATCCAGTGTAAACTCCAGAGAAAGCTTAGCTAAGTAGAAGCAAATCATCTGAGATAGATAGCAGTTTGTCTGGAAACAGCAGCACATCACCTTGAATAAATGGACCTAAAGGCCTATTAAAACCAGAAACATCAATGCCTCGATATTACTTCCTCTCCCTGGTTGAAAGATACTCTTTCCATCTACATAATGTTTGTGAGCACCATAGCAAGGCACAACTTTTGTTCTGATCCAGAAAGAGGAACACTTTCTTCTCTGGTGCTAGTAGCCTATTTCCCCTGTTACATCTGGTTTCTTAGACCTGTCACTTATTCTAACCTCTGTTAGTTTAGGGGATCTGGTATCAGAACAGGTATTAATACAGGCAGCAAGCAGGTATGTAGTTTAAAACTATGTGCAACACATTGAAACTGTTCTACTCTTGAAGCTGTTTGGTTTCCATGTGTTAAACACGAAACTGAGTTACAGGAGCATTAGCTGAATGTGACAACTTATTGTGAAGGGGGTGGTTGTTGCGTTACTGCTACTGAGTTTCTGTGAACGTAGCTGCCTTAATACCAAATAACAGGAATTATTAAAATGATGTTTTAATCCACAGAGAAAAAGAGATCATGCTTTTCCCCACAGTTACAAGTACATACAGTGTTTGAAAGCACTGTCTTTATGCCCCAGAATTCTCCCATCTGTGTCAGGCAGTTCTAAGCTCAAGCCTCAGCATCCCCTTAGAGACAGACAAATCCTGTTACATATA
Organism: Neopsephotus bourkii; assembly: GCF_033783945.1. Lineage (NCBI taxonomy): Eukaryota > Metazoa > Chordata > Aves > Psittaciformes > Psittacidae > Neopsephotus > Neopsephotus bourkii. The sequence goes on along the minus strand of NW_026901640.1, from coordinate 1,490,042 downwards.
GAAAGTCTTTCCAAACTTAAGAAATCACTTTGAAATTTAGCAGTGCTTTAAGGAATGCAAACTCCCTTGGCTCAATAAAGGTTATGAGAATCGTATGGCAGACTCTCTTCCCTTTTAACGTACGGAAACAGGGACTGGCTTGCGGACACGTCAGATTCATCAAGCCATTTCTACGCTGCTTTTTCTTATTACTATTAAAAGATGTATTTTCTTGCTTCCACGTCCTATCCTGAGTCCTGGTAAACTGAAAAAGCCAAAGAATCTCCTGTTAGCACCCAACAGCATTTGCACAGGAGAAGAACGTAAGAAAAGGCAAGTACTGACAGATCCTTTTCCTGGCATATCTTCCACATTTCCTGCAGTGATACATTTGAAGGCTCCCTGAGCCCCAGGTTGTGCTCAGGCCATTCTCACCAAGGGAGCTTTCCTCCATGAACTTCACTGGCTGCTGGCAGAGCTGTATGTATTGGTACTCCTGCTCCCATTGCATCCTGCAGCAGCGAGTTCAGCAATCGAGTTAGGAGTTCTGCAATTGCATTATGTGTTGGGTGAAAAAAGACTTCCTTTTGTCTGTCAGAGCTTTCACCCTATAATTTCATTGGAGGTTCTCTGGTCCATTCTTCAGTCATCTCCAGTATTTAGTATGGGATGTTAGGCATTTGCCTTGTGAAAACTCTTTGGCAGAGGTTATGGAGCGTGACCAACTACATTTTCGATCTCTTAGCTCAAGAACTCTGGCATCTTCCTTCCCACAGCTGTCCTGGATCTGCCCCTATGAGAGAATGCCTCTAAAGATGAAGCCCAGGGTCTAACCAGTTGGCTTTCTTTTACATGAGGCCTCTTTGGGACAGAAAGAGCTGTCTTCTAGAAACCTGTGGGATTAGGTCTTGCCCTTCTCCAAGGAAAAAGGAGCCACTTCCTCCCTGTCCAGCAGTTTTAAACATCCCAAGTGCTGATCTGATTTTGCTTCCTTGCTTGAGAATACTTTGCCACCTAGCTTAGGATTTCCTACTGTAGAAAATGGCTCAGTCTTTGGCTCTGACTGCAGGGTGATTTCTACGGTCTCCATTTCTTCCGTTTCCCAAGTCACAGATCAGTGCTGCAATGTCTCACTCACACGTAGCACACAGGAGTATTTGCTGCTTGCATTGGAATGGAATTCCTCCTTCTTCCCTCTCCCCCTCCCCATTGCTCTGCCTTTCTTGAAATGGTGTAACAATCATTCCATAAAAAGCTCTGGATCGGGGCTGCTTGGCCTCTTGTCTCCTGATCCCATCGCATCTTCCCTGTCACCTTTTCCTGTGTCACCCTGAACAAGTTCTCAGCATTCCCACAAGAAAGAAAAGTGCAGTTTAACACCAGGTGCAAAGCCTCCCAGGCAGCCTTTTAGGAGGACCCCAGAAACCTGTATTTCCAGCTCCTCCCACCACACAGGAGGTCACACACATCGTCAGTTGCTGCTTGATGTTAGTGAGATGGCAGAAACAGTGTGGAACCTCAGATTTCAGTTAACTTCTTGAACTGTCAACTTCTGTTCAGTACTTGCAGTATAATAAGTGCATGCAAGCCTATATTGCAGTCGAACACAAATATAATGGATGGATCAAAAGAAACAACCAGTTACAAATCTCAGTCAGCCCAGAGCGCTTGAATATTTCATGAATTACAAGTTTGCCTCAGAATGAATTATAACATGAGTAACTTATCCTTTTCCTGGCTTTTTCTGCCCTCTCCTTCTCATGTAAATGATTTTCACTTCTAACACTGGAAAGTAGGTGCTGAAACCACAAGAAATGAGTGGGAATAGGCTGCAACTGTGGCTGGACAGCAGGGACACTTCATTGTACAAGACACAAGGCAGTCAATGTCCTTCTAAATACTACATGAATTTATTCTTTCTCTATTCATATTCTCCTGAGAAGCTCTGAAGGCAGGGTCCTGCTTTGCTCTAGGGAGGGTGAATTTGGGTGGTAGCCATTGCACACACTGGACACACAGCCTGTGAACTTTGATTGGTTTGCATTCTTCCCATTGTTTGGGCCTTGCATCCCAAACAGGTTCGTGAGTGTGAAACAAAGGCCTCACTCATTAGTGCTCAGAAAAGTTTGTGCAGAGCAAATGAGGCTGAAGAGGAATGAAAAGCAAAGAAACCAGTTTGGACACACTCTTGAGAAACCAAAATATTTGGATTCTTTGGAATGAAGAAAGGGGCCTTGAATTCCTGCCTATTGCCGCATCCTTCTGAGCTGCTCCGACCAGCTCAAAGAACCTTATCACTTCCCAAAATGGACACTTTGAACACGGTGTCAGCTTGGATTATCTTAAAGCTACTGGTACAAACAACTGCCTCCCTAGCATAATCCATGGGGAAAAGCACAGGCAAATCATTTTCATTCATACAGCATCTCTTTTCTCATTTCAATGCAGCGTGGAACAGTATAGTAGCCTGAGTTATTCATGCATTCCAGATTCTGTAATTGGCTGTTCCTGGGTGAATATGTCTATTAAAAACAAAAGCCCCTCCAAAAAGTGCATGTGGCAGCAAATACTAATTTTCCTGTGAGGAGAAGCTCCCTTCTTTCCCTTCATTTGCTAGCAGGAATGTTCCTTCCCCTCCCCAGTTGATCCTTATTTCCTTCAGCATCTGGTGCGCTCAGGTGCAGGCATCGAAAGGCGATGGTTGTAGGTGCATAATTACTTGTGACATATATAGAGGTTCTCAGTGCAGTTTCTGCCTGTACTTCTAAGTTCTGCCCACACAAACCCCAGGAAACCGAGTGTAAGCTGAGCTTGCAGAGGGTTTAAAGACAGAAAAATATTTCCCATAAATTGGCACTGATTCCACCCCTTAGGAAGAGGTTTCATTCATGCTTAACTTGCTGTGTGTCCCATTGCCTTGGCCCCACACTTAAACAAGGAGAAATTTGCTACCTGTGCTTGTTCTTAAATTAGGAACCTTAAATACCTCTTAATGAAAAGCTTTTCAGGTCCCTTCCAAGCCAAAGCATCCTGTGAGTCCCGAGCACTGGTTTTACCAGAGATTCGCAAAAAGGGCTATGAGTATTGTACCCCCTCCTGTCCTCATGCATGATCTTTTCCTCCTAGATTAACAGCACATCAGGTTTGTATAAATTGAAGGGGTTTTTTTTGCAAGTAAAGGATCAGCAAGTGTAAGTCAGAACTGTTGTTTCCTGAGCTAACACACACACAGCCTTTGGGCTTTAGCTGTCCCTGTTTATAAGAAAGTCTATTACCAGATGAATTGGCAAGGAGCTTCCTGAGGTTTACACAGAAATACCTATTTTAAAATAGACATATAACCACACTGCTTTCTTAATTACTTATTGGAGAGTGCAATCAATATAGCACCAGTATCAGTTTTGCTCTTTTAACTAGAGAGGAGCAGAATCTGGGTTCTGTCACTTGGGTCACCCCTGTTTCTGCAGCACGTTGGGCTCAAAGGGGACGTGCTCTTGTCTCTACAGCCTGTAAACCCACAGGTTTTACAGGCTCTTCCTTCCGAGAGCATCTTAAAGTTAAAAAAGCCAACCAAGACAGCAGCCAGCTCCACGCTTATTTCATGACCTAGAAGTTTGTTATTTAACAGAATGAGGGAAGGGAAGGGGATAGGTGTCTCCTTATCTTTCCTTTCAAGACTTTACCAAAACCGGTTCATTAACCCAGTGGTTACAGGAGAAAGAAGCTGAAGGGTCTCTTGAGTGGATCAGCCAGAGTGCAGACAGAGTTTGGAGAGGATCTGATTTCTAATGAGCATGGCTTTTTCCTGTGCTGCTTCACATTGTCATGAGCTACCCTCTTTGTTCCTCTGGCAGACAGAGAAGTTTAGAAGTTAACAAGCTAAAAGCTTGTCAATGTGTTCAAGGACTGCAGCAAAGATCTTCACAGAACTCTTGTCTTTCCATTGTTTTGGAGTTCTTGTTCTCTGCAGAGAAGCCTTTGTCCAAAGATGATAGCTCAGCTCCTTAAATCTGACAAGTCTGCTTTTCCGGGGAAGGAATACTTAACAATTCCACGTATGACTGAACAAGTAAGTCCCAATAGTGAAACACTCCAAGAAACAAGAGTTCTCAGGATCGACCCAGGTTCATGGGTGCAGGCAGTGATGTTTTTGGAAGGAGGAAGCAAAAGAAAGCTCCTGCAGAAGGTTATCCTCTAGTGAGTTTACGTCCCTGTAAAATTACTATGGGATATTTGAAACAGCAAAGCAGAGTGACCATTTCAGCCTCTCATGAACATAAAAGCTTGGAAGTTAGCATAATGCAATGATTACTTATGCGTCTGTAATATTATTTAGTATTCATTATTGCTATTATTACCTTGCAGCTCTGAAGATTGCAGTTGTAGATATCTACCATTCCAGGTTAAAGGAAAGACAGAGAAGAAAAAAGTGAGTTTTCAAGCAATCACTGTGTTCCTTTGCTTCCTGACCACATTTTTGTCCCCAGTGTTGCCCTAATGCTAAACGTCATTATTTCCTATAGCATCATTCCAGCCAATTTCCATGCCTGGAGACTGTCCTCTATGAGATTTACATAACAGGCTACATCTTGGATGGTGGTTCTCCTTCTGGGCACAGATTAAGATCAGGCACATGGTTTTAGCAGTGGTACCAGCCCAGAAAAGGCAGATCAACAGACCCTGACACTTATCTGTACACAAAAGATCCCTACACACCATAACTCCTTTAAACTCTCAAACCAGCTCATTAATTGGGAAAAGCCTATTTTCCAGTCCTGTTTAGTGCACAAAAGTCATGTACACAGTTCTCCTCATACCACTACCCCAAATCCTCATAACTAACTAAGCTGCTAGCCCACCTTGTAAGTCACATAGGCATTTTGCAGAATGAGACAAACAGTACCCAAGAAACCAGTCACAAGTGCAGGGCTGGGAACCACAAAAAAGAGACAGATCTCTGTTCTTTTTGTTCCCTGTGTAATGCTGATGGACTGCCCATAATTCACTCTCTGCTTTAGGGGAGGAAAAAAGTTGCCAGCCTATAAGTAATTGCTAAACCCCTACTTTCTCCACAGAAGTGGTTGAAGCATGAAGATTTAGTTCTTGGGGGCCCCTAAGTTAGATTTCCCCTCCTCGGAACGAAGATAACCATATTGCTGACGTGAGGTTGAATAGTTCAGTCACTTCATTTGACAGCTTTTGAGAATGACTCAATGTGTTCATTAACTCCTATTTTAACTTTGGAAGACTTTGTTCAGTATTTTAAATGACATCTTGCTGTATTACTCCCTGCTGGAAGAATCAGTAATTTGGAGTAAGACTCCTCCATTCCTTCTCCTTATAATACAGCAGAGTTCTGCTGAATGACAGGTAGGAGTTGATACGTATTCACCGTGTTCTTTAGCATCCATAGGTAAAAAAACATTTGTGGTATAATTTCCATTCTGATAAATCACGTCACACTAAAAGAAAGTGCCATGAGGCTCAGTTACATAAACTGGTGTCGGTTTTCCTAAGTTTCTACAGCAGGATGAGACAAAACCCTGGAAAATGGCACCAAAAATGCTGATGTTGCTCTCAGAAAGGCCTCTGTACAGGGGACAGCAGTATTCTTCTATACATACTAAAGAAAATGGAATGATTTTGTAGAGCAAATTCCAGGCTGACCTCAATGAGGTGGGGCCTATAGGGATGCTGGGGAGGAACCCTTCATTAGGGACTGTAGTGACAGGACAAGGGGTAACGCGTTCAAACTGAAACAGGGGAAGTTTAGATTGGATATAAGGAGGAAATTCTTTCCTGTGAGGGTGGTGAGGCACTGGAATGGGTTGCCCAGGGAGGTTGTGAATGCTCCATCCCTGTCAGTGTTCAAGGCCAGGTTGGACAGAGCCTTGGATAATATGGTTTAGTGTGAGGTGTCCCTGCCCATGGCAGGGGGGTTGGAACTTGATGATCTTAAGGTCCTTTCCAACCCTAACTATGCTATGATTCTGTGAGCCCAGCTCTGGAGCATCTCTCACCATTTGCAAAAGTGGGTGTTTATCAAATCACCACATAGCAATAACCTCATGACATTGCTGCAGCCCGTGACAGATGTATTTGTCATGCACTTGTAAATCTCTAACCTGCCTTTTCGCTCTGCTCATTTCCCTGATGCTGGCAGGAGCATTTCCAGCTTATGAGTTACCCAAATCATTTCCCTCTTTTTAACATCTAACCTATCATGGAGAGATTCCTTCCTCCAGTGGGGAAGTTTACAGTCCATCTCTCACCCTTGCTCTAGCAGAAGGACATTTGTCCCTCTCTGAGGCTGGAAATCATGTTCCATGAGACGTTACCTCAGTTTTGGAAGGACAAGTTGTAAGACACCACAGATGCAAAATCTGTGCCTAAAGAGGTGATTTCAAACCTTTAAAGCAATCGTAGCTCCCTTTGTGCTTGGTGCTGTCAGGGTTGGACTAATGCACATCACCATCCAAAACTGACCCTGATTAAAGCCATGCTGCATCACTGCATCATGTTCCTCAGCTGGCCAGCTCAAGGGTTATGGAGATTTCATCTGTGTTTGGTTTTAGACCCCTCTGAGTCAAGGTTTTCTCTGGAGCCTTTGCAGTGATGAGGTAATAACACAAGTTAATGCCTTTTATTAATACCACTTTGCTCCTAATTACAGGATTATAAGAGATCACGGCCTCATCAACCTCAGGAAATTTCAGAGTGAGTATCAGTTGTAACTGATTAACTTTAAAGGGGCCTCTACTTGGGAAGCACAGCTTTGCATGTTCCCAGTTTCCAGTGCGCCAGTGTGGTTTATTCATGCTGGACCCTGTTCAGATGGTCTGAATTCCAGCAGATTTCCTGCCCTGACCATTTCCAACCAGATGGCTCTAACTATTCCCAGCTCAGTTTTCGTTACTGCCTTGGAATTGCTCTTCAGAAGCATTTTGGGCTCCACTGAGTAGGGAGAGGGATGAAGGTGAAATCTAGACCTTTTAAGTGCATCTCACTACATCAAGCAACACTTAAACATCATCCTTTATGCTTTCAGAATTCTAAGGGCTGTATAATTGTGTTGCTCTGTACCCAGCAATCTCTAGTTGTAACAGCAAAATGGACAAGAAGTGTACCAAATCTGGATCTAGGAAGCGTACCAAATCTGGATCTAGGAAGTGTACCAAATCTGGGTCTAGGAAGCGTACCAAATCTGGATCTAGGAAGCGTACCAAATCTGGATCTAGGAAGTGTACCAAATCTGGATCTAGGAAGTGTACCAAGTCTGGATCTAGGAAGCGTACCAAATCTGGATCTAGGAAGTGTACCAAATCTGGATCTAGGAAGTGTACCAAGTCTGGATCTAGGAAGTGTACCAAGTCTGGATCTAGGAAGCGTACCAAATCTGGATCTAGGAAGTGTACCAAATCTGGACCTTTGGGCAGATCACAGGGGCTGGTACTCACTTCAGGTTCTACTGCAGTTATTCTCACAGCAGGAGAGATAAGGAGTGTCACTCTTTTCCCTTCCCTAGTTCTGGAAAGGCGATATCCAAAGGAAGTTCAAGACCTCTATGAAACAATGCGACGATTTGCCCGGATTCTCGGCCCAGTGGAGCATGATAAGTTCATTGAAAGCCATGCATGTAAGTATCTGGAGGATTTTAGCATGTATCTTCTTCCATCAGCATAATGAAGGGTTGCATCATCTGCAGTCCTTCCTAAATATATACCACTCCTGGAGGGCAGGAGGTTGTTTTTCTCCTCCTCCCCATCTACCTACCTCAGAAAAACAAATACATTTGTGGTTTCATACATTAAATGAGCAGCAAGTGGGTTTTTTTTCCACTAAACTCTAGTTCCTTGTTTGATTTCTCAGTTGACTGAACATTCTGGTCAGGCATTAGAAGTAATATTTTCTTATCAAAAGAGCACTGTTCGTTTTCTGGGACTCTGTACCACTGGAAGAACAAAATCCCTAAAGTGTATGTCTGTCTGTATTGAGAGATTGGGAGCTGGCAGCAAATGGTGAATTCTTTGAAAGATCCATGTTAAGCTCTTACATATCTACATAATTATATAGTACTGTGGTCATTATGTCCCTTACCTTAAAGGGAGAGGCATTGTTCCATCACTGAATCATCTCAAGTCTTTATGCATAATCATAGCATGCATTTAGCCACATTCCAGTAGGAGTCATTATATCCTGCTTAATTCTGTGACTTAAACTGGGAAAATTGTTGCTCATTAGGAGGCACAAAGCATTTAAACAGTTGTGACTGCATTTTCAGGACACCCTAAGTGAAATACCAAAAGCATGATCCTGCAGAATCAGGAGTCCCACATGTGAGTGCAAGCCCTGGAACCTAGTTTTGTTACTGTAGTGACAGCAAAGTCCTCAAGTTAACCTGAGAGTCAAGTACAGGCATTATCCAGCTCTCCTGAGTAGTATGAATAGCCAAACTGGAGAGAAGCAAACTTGCTCACTGTAAAACTGAGCAATGCCTGGAAGCCAGCTGATAAAAGCTAGAGGTAGTAAATACCTCTGAGCAAAAGAACATGGGTATTTCATCTTACTCACTGCAGGAAAAGAGTTGTCTGCAAGTTAAAAAATTGGAAGGTCCTGTTATGAAAATCATAATTCAAAGCCCATATTAGATGTTATAAGGAGCCTGGATGGAGGAGTTTTTCAGACCTATTGAATTGCCTTCCAGAAAACCTATGTTATTGTTACCTGCCTTGTCCAGGGTGTGGCAAAGGAACTGTCAAAGCATGACACAAACTTAACTTGTCTAAGCACACAAATGCTAGAAACAAGTTAAATCTGTGATCAAGGAGTGTTGAACACAGTGAATATAAGATCTGATACAGACTTTTAGGGGAAGGTTAAGCCGGGCTGTGGTTCTGTGCACTGCATAGCTGACCTGTGCAGACAGAGAAGAAACAGCAACGCTCCTGGTGCACCACAACTCACTGCCACTCCCACTGACCCACATTTTTCTTTTGGCTTTCCCTTCTGCTCGCTCTTGGGGCAAACCAGTGGAATTTGAGCTGCGAAGGGAAATAAAGCGACTGCAGGAATACAGAGCAGCAGGAATCACCAACTTCTGCAGTAAGTACCTGATGCATTATTCAGCACATTCCCATTCATCAAGGTGTGGAAGGACGGTTTTACAACATTTAGGATGTGCTGAATAAAGGGACTTCTTTGTGAAATGCCTGCCTCTTTAACTGGACAGGGCTCTAGCAACACTGCTTCAGTCCAGCTGTGCTTTCTTAAAGCTAGTCTGAGCCATCGGCTTGGAGAATGTGCTGTCTCACTTTGCAAAGAGTCAGAAAGGATACATATATATATATTGTCATGGCACAGTGCTCCCCAGTGCTTTATCTCTGGCCACTTTCATTGCCTGTCAACAAGCGTGATGTCTGGAGAGAGGCCTAAGACCTCTACATAAACGAAACAGCCCGTTTTATCCTGGCATTGGATCATGGAAGCTTTTTTGTTCGGTTTTTGGCCTGAAATTAACAGGGGGATGGGTGCAGGGTGGAATCTGATACCTTCTAATGCCAAGTAGTTGTCATGAGGGAGAATAGCAGAGTCTGGTCCAGGCCTAGAGAACAATTTCTCACTTAATTCCTACTGTAGCACAACAACAGCCTGCAAATCTTGACCAAGGCAGCTGTGAGACATGGTTTCTGTTTGCCATAGGTGCCAGGACGTACGACCACCTGAAGAAGACAAGAGATGAGGAGCGCCTGAAGCGCACGATGCTCTCTGAGGTCCTGCAGTACATCCAGGACAGCAGTGCCTGCCAGCAGTGGCTCAGTCGCCAAGCTGATATGTATGGTTACAGTAAGGCTGTGCATTTACACCCCTCTGCTCCAGTCAGGTGCAGACAACACATTGCTCCGTGTGATAACAACAGATTCATTCCCAATGTATTCCAGTTCCAATTAATTCAGCAGGGCAAGAAACTGTGGGCAACAGCAAGAGTGCTTGTTGAAGTGAGGACAGGGAGGTGACTGGTAAAGGCTCAAGAGTCTCTGTTTTCTGTATTCTGTGTTTCAGGACCTGAACTGCTGTTAATAAAGTCATAGAGGGAAGTGAGGGCTTTATGGATAGTAATGAGTGCAGAGATGACACTTGATGGTTCAGATGATTTTAGATGTAGCAGCATTATTAACGTGTAGTCACCCTGCACGAGCACTTTGATTTAAGGAGTAAGCTGCATGGCAAAGGAAGTACATCCTGAATGCACATGCTCTGAGAAGATGGCTTGTCATTTCCCCACTCACTGACTTTTTGTCATCCTCTCCTTCTGGGGGGTGCTGAGTATTGTAGGAATCCTTTTGACTTCAGATCAGGGCCTGGGTTATGCGCAGTGAATTGTATCATTATTAGAAGTTGGAGGGGGGAATAGCCAATACATGCAGTTATTCTTAAAGAAGAAAAACATAAAGGCAATTAAATATTTCCTTTCTTTTCAGTGATTCTGGCCTGACTCCCACGGTCCCAGTTCCTTCAAATTCAGGTAACTGCTTAATGATGATGATTTTTTGCTGAGCTTCTAGATCTTTCTGGCTGCAGGTGGAAAACCCATCCTAGAGCTACGTTAACAGGGCAGGAAAGAATCTGCACGTGGGAACAAAGTTTTGTCTTTAGAAGATAAAGGTAATCCAGGCTTTTAATGGAGCTGTGTAGCACATACCAGAGCAATAGGTGCCTGACAGAAGGCAGATGTGGGAGTGACAGAACAAGATGGTACAGGCTCCCTGTGCAACCTCAGTTTTCCTTTTCCATGAATATGCTTTTATATTCTTTATAATCACAAATTACGGGGTTTTTTTTCCATCAAGAGAATCCCTACTTCTTTCAATGCCCAGAAAGGACAGATTCAGGGCTCAAAGCCCTTATGAACAAGACTTCTACAAAACTCCATCCTGTTTGTTGAGGTCACAGGGTAGCATGCAATGAATAAGACTAGAATAAAGTTTTACTATAAGGTTAAATGCTGCCAGGGAAAACTGGCTTCTGGCTCTGTCTCTACAACTGGTTTTTATGTGGATGCTAGTAAACTCAGAGGGGGACACTGAGTCTATATGTTTTTCCCCATTCCTGCCAGAAGCCTTGGAAATTTGGGTCAGAATACCAAGCAATTAGTCACTGCAGTTTGCACTGTGTTTTAAACACAGTTGCTGATTGCAAAGATCTGGTTCTTTGGAGAGAAAACAGCATTGTGTATTTCAGGGCATGCAAAGCCCATAAAACAGGGACAGCATCCCCCGGCCAAAGGGCTGGTGTGAAGAATGAAATTCCCTTCTTGTCAAGAATGCAGTGGCCCATGAAGGTGAAAAGCCCAAGAGAACATGGGTTGTTGTGCCTGTGGAGCTCAGATAGCAGGCAGTGTTTACAGCCAGCATCACATGCTGAACAAAACCCAAACAAAACACCATATAGTTGCTAATTGAGCAAACATCCTGCATAGTGAATAAGGCAAGGCTACTGCAGGAAAACTGCCACGTGTCCCTGTAATTAAAGGCTGCATCATACTGAATATACAAGAGAGCACATTAATGTTGTTTAACCATACTTCTAGAGAGATCCTGACTTTACAGCCATAATATATTTTCTTTAACGTAGTTTGTGTGCGTTTCCTAGGTTTATAAGAGAGTAGAAATCAGATTCTGGCATGGCTCATCATAGCGTGCTGGTTCTTGGCTATAGAAAGAGGGAGCAGCACTGGGAAATACTATTAGCAACACAAACCAACCAACCTACAAGCAGGCAGCTATCGGAAAGCAAAGTTTATGACCAACAGTGAAAGAGAGAACTATCAGTACTGTTTTGTACCATAACAGAGAAAAAGAAATCCACAAACCGCACTGGCTTTGCAACATCTGCATCATCCTTGGAGGCATCTAAAGAACACTGCCTCATGGAGTTGTCAAATGCCAGAGAAACTGGCTGCTAATCCCAGCCATACGTAATGCCAGCACCCTTGCAGAGCACACCCTTTCACACCTGCGGGAGTCAGCCCTGCACCCTGTGCACACCCTCCATGCAGCACCCACCTCCCTGGCTTGGCTGGAGGAGTGCTTTAGTCAGGAGGTTCAGCCCAGCTTAAGGAGGGCTGGTGCTAATTTGTCTTTCAGTTCCTCCTAAAAGCCAGTGAGGCAGAGTCAACAGTGTGAGAGTCTCATGTGTTCACAGCACTTTGTCACTTCCAAACTCCTGCCTTTTATCAAATCTGTGCAGTTTTCATTAAGCCCTGAATAACCCTGCTATATACACTTGGATAGCACTGGGTTAACATCCCGGATTGAATTGCCTCTGTGCTAACACAGGTAAGAAACAGTCACCACCAGACTGCTCAGAGTTACTCACTGGTTTCCACGTTGCCTCCGCAGGCAGACGGAGCGCTCCACCGCTGAACCTCACGGGTCTCCCAGGGACAGAGAAACTGAACGAGAAGGAGAAGGAGGTGAGGAAAGGGCTGGAAAGATACACCTATCCGAAACAGCACCTTCACAGTGCAGGGGTGCTCACACCAGCTGTCCCCTGTGCTCTGAATATAACCCCGCTTACATGCCCTGACTATGCTTCACTCAGGTTTTCCAGTGGGCTTCTTAATTTCAGCTACTGCAGCAAATCAGCTTGTTTAGCAAAGAAAGGCAGAGAGCACCGAGGTGCTATTACAACATCAACAGTGGGATCTCCTCTCTCCCTCTGTTGTGAGACTGGGCTCAGCAGAAAGGTTATTTTTACTTAATGAACATTGTCGCTAAAATGGGCAGAGGATTCAAGGGCTTCACTGGACACACCACTGAACCTACAGCAGAGCTCTTTCTATGTTAAAGGTATCCGCCAGCCAAACCCCAACCAGTTATGGTAGCTTTTTCCCAGCAACACTCATGCGAACCATGCAGGCATAACAGGGGAAAACTATGGAAAGAACACCACCCTATTTCTGGTTTAAAGGCACATACCAAGGTTTTTGTATGCACACGTGGCAAAGAATAGAATCTGGTTTTCTTTAAGCTCAGCCTGCTGTTACAGTTTGCAGTCCCATACCCTCGCCACAGTCACCTATAGAACTGTTCTTTAATTCAGTGAAAGGCAACACCAGAAAACTATTGAAATAAAAGATGATTTTTTCTTCAATAGAATCCATAACCTGTCCTTAACCACAGCAGATTTCAGTGTATGTGAAACACAGATGAATTTCAGATTTCTCCCCTCTGTGTGGAAGCTGTTTCCCCTTCACTGGAGATGGCAGCATTGAAAATCAGATCACAGATTCACCATGGAACATGGCACTTCTGGCTCCATTCAGCATATAAATAATTGTGACTAGGACATTATAAAGGGAATCTGATTTCCTTGTGAGCTGAGACAGAAGGTCTGAGTTCCTCTGAATTCTGCAGTTTCCTATCAATGAGGAACAATCATTAAGCATTTCCGTATTAAAAGGAGGAGACAGCCACTATTTCCATCGGGAGTAATACAGCTCACCAGCTAGAAGGCAGCTGGTATTTGGGAGCTAAATGGGAACACTGCAGCCCAACAGCAGGCTTTTGAAAGCAATTCCTTTTACCAGACTTGCAACCACGTCATGCCCTCCCTGCACAGTTTCCATCCCAGCCTTCCAGAGGGGGCTGTGTGTATCGCTGCTTTTGTAGAAGGGTATTAAAGACTTAGGCTGCAGGGGATTAATAGCCAGATGCCCTCCCTGGCTCTGCTCCAGCATGCCGAATTGCTGGTTGCAAGTCTCTTTGGCATGTGTGCTTCCCTTGGTTTGCAAAGAACACCACCCACACAGGACACACTCATAGTTCCGCTCCTGCGAGCTGGGAGCTCGCTTTCATCCTCCTAGTTTCTTCTTTAGTCAGGAATGTTTTTGAATGCAGCAGCCAGCAAGCTCCTCCCCTCCCTACCTGTGGCTGGAAACAGCTCGCAATGCAATGCCATTACCGTGTGTGTGTCCCTGCAAAAACACACTTTCAGAAGAGTATTCCCAGTGTTACTCCTCCAACAGGGATCACAGAGCGAAGGAGTTCGACCAGGGTTTGTGTTTATTAACTCCACCTTTTGTCTTCCAGCTCTGTCAGATGGTGAGGTTGGTCCCTGGAGCCTATTTAGAATACAAAGCTGCTTTAGTGAACGAGTGTAACAAACAAGGAGGCCTGAGACTGGCGCAGGCCAGAGCGCTCATCAAGATCGATGTGAACAAGACCAGGAAAATCTATGACTTCCTGATCAGGGAAGGGTACATCACCAAAGCCTGAGGACAGACATGGGCGCTTGGGCTGGAGCAGACAGACGTGGAGCAGCTCTGAAGTCACTTTGACAGCGCTGAAAGGTTTTAACAGTGTTGAATGAAGGACATTTCCCTTTGTTTAAAATCTTTTGGGGCTCTTTCTTTTGGTAAAAACAAGAAGGGAGCTGTGTTAAACTGTATGAAAACTGATCTCTCTTTGTCTGGTTTCCTTTTGACTCTGCTGTTTAACACTGCTGTTGTCAGAATTCCGCTGCCACATAGGGCTGGGAAGAATCATATGCCATATGAGCTGATCCTGAATGTGAATGGGCATTCGTTTCTAACACCTCTTGTAACTAAAAAGAGAAGCACAGTACTTTTAATGCTGGCAGTGACCCAGAATGAGGACAGAAGAGCAGCACATAATGAGTCACACTTTGACTTTGTGTGAGTACAGGGGTACAGAGATGCCATCCCCTCCCTTCTTGTCCTCCCTCCTAAAGCAGTAGCAGCTTTCAAAGGAGGTAACACTTGCCTGAGGGTGTAAAAGTAGAGCCTGGAGTGGTCCAGTCTTTTTAACTTAATTGTGACAAAGGATGGGAAAGGACATTGCGGGGCAGCTCCTCAACAGTTGTTGCTTTTATGTGATATTAGCACAGAGCACAGCAGGAGAGCGCTGTACAAACCAATAAGCTTCATCTGCTCGCTCCCTGATTCGCAATTGTCAAGTTCTATCGAATCCCTTGGTTTAAGTCTTTGTTGCTCCTGCTTGCTGGAAAAGCTGGATGTTACAACCAGAGCAGCCTTCCAGAACCTAAGTATGAAGATGCTCAGGGCTCAGGCCTTCTCTCACTAAAGAGGGTAAGCAAGGAGCACCACAAACCACCCAGAGCACACTGCAGCCCTTCCAGGGGCCTTACTCTCAGCTTACCACATTACCCAGTTAATCAACAAAGCAGTGATGAGCTACAAGTTACTACACACGCACTCCCCACCCCATCACATCAGATGATCACTGCATGACTTCAGTACAGGCCATTTGTGTTTGGAAATACAGCTGGATGATGAAGACTGTTCTTTTCAGATGCAGCTTGGCACGGTTTACTAGACAGTAAAGTCTTTATCAGAGAGCTTCCATTCCATTAATGCTGCAGTAACATCCCATAAGTAACCTAACAGCCAAAGCAGGTGGGGTGTTGCTGCTCTCAAGTTTGGGATCTCATGGAAAAGCCTGAGCTACAACTGTAGTGATGCCTACTTAAGGTTTCTTTCCCCAAGAGTAATTGCCCTGTGTACCTGAGGTGCCATTGAATGTGAAGTGTTCTGGTTTGTAATAAAATCAAAATGACTTGAAACAACCTTACAGCCGCGTTCCTTGACTCTGAGTGAGACTATAAAGGTCAAGCAACTGCCTGTATCTATATCCATCAGCTTCACACCATGAGAGAGGAGAGAAATACACAACAGTGGCTGCATAGATCACTAAATAATTACCTAGAAAATAGTAACAAAGAAAAGCAGCAGTAATAAACTACATGGTGAAGATTAAGGTCTGTACAAATTGAGACTCTACAGACTGAACAACCAGGGAAGGGACAAAGTAAGCTGTAAATCCTTGGGAATGTTTTTCCCAGTTGTCTTTTAACACCAAACAGCCAAACTACCTTTCCTCTTGCCCAGTCTCCTGTGCCATCACTGGTACAAGAAAGCAGTAGGTGAGCTAAATACACTGGTCCCTGCTGCAACCATCCCCAAACCTGCCACATCCCCACCCAGCAAACCTTACTGATGTTCCTGTGTCCCAAAGGGACCCCAGCAGGACTCTGAGCGTGACCAAACACTGAACTGCACAAACCCAAGCTGAAAAGCCAGGAGAGGGAGGCAGGACATGAACCTCTTCACTCAAGGGCTTTCAAAGCACTTAAAACTGAATCAAACCCAATGAAGAGACAAGCAGAACGACCCAAACACTGCTGCTGAGGCTCCGAGTGGGCTCAGCTGCGCTGCTGGTTTCCAAACAGAGCCAGCTTTCTGCAGGAGGCTCCTGCAGCGCACAAGGGCTCAAGCCAACACCAACAAATCCCTGCCCCTTCAGTGAGAAAAGCTGCTGGTGCTTCCTCCACTCCAGGCTGCCCGAGCACCATTAAAGACCCAAGAAAGGAAAGCCACGGGACAGCCCTTTATTCTCATCCCTCTCTTCCCAGCCGGGTGCACACTGCTACAGCCCTTCCAAACCACTTCCCAAGGCTCAGGGAACGTGGGATCTGGGGACAAAAGCTGCCCCGAGCCAGTCCCTCCTCCTCTAAATCTCAGCTCCTCTCTGACTCCTCACAAAATGTCTCCGTTGCTGCTGCCAGAGCCAGCTCCAGCCTCCCAGGAGCTCGCTGTCTCCTTGCTGTCATCTGGAGAGGCTTTCAAAAGGGGGGATCTATCTTTATCCATGCTGGGAAGCGCCATGCACAGCTCTGGCACTGTGCAAGTAATTAACAATAATGGAAAGTTGGGGTTGCCATGGATATGCTGCTCTATTTACAACCCGCACCTCGCCCCAGCACCCAGCCTCGTGCGGCAGCCCGGGGAAATCAGAGCCCCATTCACTGCCTTGGCATGGGGCTTTATTTGTAACCAAGATGCTGGAATAACGAGGCAGCCAGGCGGGATGGCAGGGCCAGGAGAGAGGCTGATCCTGCCCATTGCTGAGGCAGTGGCTGGATGCTTGGGCTGTGGGTTGGGAAGCAACTCATGGGGTTTCTATGTTGTCTGACATCATGAACACCCTGGACATATGCTGCCAATAGAAAGCAACCAAATCAAAGCACCAAATTAGGTACCTCAAACCAGTCGTGACTTTGCTATAAAAAAGGGAAAATATAAAAGGCACTCCCCACACCCCTTTTTTAGGAACTTTGCTGCCAACAGGCCTCAAGCAAAGAGAAAACAAGGAAAAACCATCAGCCTGCAGGCTGGATTTGGTGTGCTGCTGCTGTGTGGGCCTCTCGCACACGGCGCTCCAGGAACACCAGACCTCATTAGTTCACTGCAGGCTCCCAGCTAAGGATTGGAGTTGGCTTAATTAGAGACTCAGGTGAACATGAAAGATTAAATATGGAACAAGGCTGGGGCCAGGCTGCTGGATTGGGTTCATGTCCCCATCCAGGTACCTGCGGAACTAAGGATGCCAGGGCTGGGGTGAGCAGGGAGGCTCCATCCCAGCTCTTAGTCACTAATAAGCCATGGCAGGAGGAATGCACGGTATGAGCCCTCTCCAGGGCTGTGACTTGCTGTCATTAGCAGCAGCAGCACTGGGCTGGGGTTGGGTCTCTCACTGCCGTCACACCAGCAGCAAGTGCACAGGGCCTGGTGTGACTCAGCCGCAGAGGTGGGAGCTGCCACAGCAGCACCGGGGCGGGTAACACTGGTAACGAAGGCAAGAGGAGCCCTCATTGCAGTGCCTGCTCGAATTCCCACCCCGTGTGCCCTGTGAAACCTAAACCTCCTTTTGGAGACAGACACCAGGGCGCTGGCACGGCAACAGCGGGTAAAGGAACACCGGGGCTGGTGTGTGGAATGGTGCAACACCAAGAAGGGAAAATCCAGACTACTCAGTGATGTCCCATAGTGATCTCCCACTCTTCCGACACACTGTTCAGTGACCTTGCAGGAAAAGCCAGCATGGATTTGTTGGTGGTGAAAGCACACACAGTGGCACAGGAAAAACACATGGGTTTCCATACTGCTCCCTTCAACTGGAATGGATGGAGAATGCCAAGGAGCAAAGATACAGCCTCATGCACACTAGTATCTGCAGCTCCCCTGTCCTGCTGTGCCTGCATCCCACCTGGATGCTCTCCACAGACCCCAGTGTGCTTCCACAGGGAACCACAAGCCAGAACATACATCCCAGCCATGTGTTGGCACACCACAGCAGCATTGGGTCAGGACTGTGTGGGACCCCAATGGGCATCAGTGAAGCAGGAACGAGCACCACAGCCCATCCAGTGGGACAGCAGAGGGAATACTGGCCTTAGGGGGTAGTGTTTTGCCCCATGTGATGGGACAGCCAGGAGCAGGCAGGGATAGCTGGGCAAGGCACAAGATTGCCCCAGCAGTGACTAAGCCTCTGGCACACACAGCTCCCCACAGCTGGGTTCAACACACGTGGGCTGTGGAAACACTTCCCCTTCACTCACAGTCCCATGAACGAGAGCATCCCATGGATGTGGGAATGGCCACACACCCAGCTGCACCCAGGAGCCCTAAACCGGAATCTCCCCCTGCCCACGGATCACAGGGCTGGGACATCCCATCTGCTCTGCTCCCGGTGTCACTGGGAAGCAAACAAAATCCCTGTCGTGTTGTGACATCCCCAGAGCGGCCTCCAGCGACCCACATTCAGCCACTTTAATCACACGCAGTGACCTAAAACCCCGGGTTTGTTTTGCCCCATTAACAAACCACAGCCTGAGTTGGCACCTGCCTAGGGATCCCTGCTCCATGCTGTCACCTCACACTGAACCAGAGGCAACTGATGGCTCCATGGCCAGATTTAGCCCCTCTATTGCCTCCCCCCGGGGTCCCTGCTGTTGTCAGGGAGGTGAGGAGGAGAAGGCAGCACCCCAAACCCTTGCCACAGCTCTCCAAAATGCCATCTGCCTGGGACACCAGTGCCGCCAGAATGGCCAGTGCCGGCTGCTCCGTGTTTGACCACCCTGGGGGGCAGTTGCTGCTCCCAAACCCCAGGAGGCCCAATGTCCCTGAGCCCTCAGCATCACACAGGGACCTTTCCTTGCATCATGCCTGCGCGGGAGGCTGAAGGCAGGGAAGAGTAAACTCTGGCGTAGCCATGGAAACTGGAGAGGATGGATGGATGGATGGATGGCAGCGGGTCCCTGCACACTGTGCCACAAGCAGCCACCTGCTCCCCACTCAGCTCCCGGTGCCCCTGCGGCTGCTGAGCACCTAGCATGGCAGGAAAACACCCGCGTGATTAAGCTAATAGCCCTAATGAGCAGTTGATGGACTGCAAGCTGGACACATCCTTCAGGAATGTGCCCTGGACCACGCTGTGCCACGCTCTCCCCAGCACAGAGTGTATCTGCCAGGCTGGACTGGGGTGAGGTGGGTTAGAGCCTTCCAGTACTCAAAGGCACCACTGGGGTAATTGAGGGGGTCTCATCCTGCTTCAAGCATCTTCTCCCTACACAGTCCTTGTATCTCATTCCAGAGATGCACAGGTTCCTATGGGAAGGGGGGGAACCAGTCCAAAAAGTGATGTCTGCCTCCTAGGAGAGCATCCCTCTTTGCACCCACACTCAATCACACACAGGTCCTGGCCAGATGAAGGTTAAGAGCACGAGTTACACCAGCATTTAAAACATCTGCATGCAGCTGTAGAGTTCGGAACGACCCAGGATGAGCTGGGGCTGTGCAAGAGCCTATTTCTCACTTAATGACAGTCAAAGGAGGGGGAAATGAGGGGGTGAGATGCTTGGGAGGGAACTCCCCAGGCTGCACCCCAAACCCCATCTTCATCTCCCTATGCCGCCTGTGGCTGACACCACCCTGGGGGTGCAGTGCAATGGCTCAGAGCCCCCAAGCCAGGGCATGGTCCCTTCCCCCAACTCCTGAGGTGACACCCCCAAGGTTCTGCTGCCTCTGAGCCGCTCCATAAACCCAGCATCACCCCGGCTCTGCCTCTGCCCCACGGTGCTGCGGCTCCAGGGAGGCAGCAGAGGAAGAGCGGGGCTGAGGCGAGGCGGAGGCAGAGCCGAACCCCTTCACATTTCCATTTTCTGGCCTTTTGAGGCTTTCTTAATTTGTCTATTTCTGTTCCTCGCCCACCTCCGCGCGCAGTGTGACGAGAGCCTGCGCTGGAGAGGCAGGGCTTGAAGGGAGAGCGCGCTGCCTGCTAGGAAGCCTCACGGAAAAACAGCCTCTGGAGCAATAAACAGCTTTGGTGCTGAGGGCTGTGAGGGATGGCTCCATCTGGGCTGCTGAGTCACGAAACCTGCTCCAGTGAGACACCAGCCACAGGGCTTGGGGCTGGGGGAGCTTCCTATTAGGGATGCGGTGCTATTTTGGTCCAGAACGTGCGACAACACCACCAGAAACAACCAAAAGGAGCCGGGGTGGGAACGCTTTGCTCCAGCGGCTGGGGAGTTAAAGCGGAGGCTGCTGCCCTCCTCCTCCTCCTCCTCTGCCAGCCCTGCCCCATCCCTGCCATGGAGGTGGGAGCAGAGCCTTCCACGTTAGGTGGCTTCCAAATGAAGCCAAAGGATCCCAATTGCCATGTGGATGCCCCTGCCCCTCCATGGGGATCCTGGCCCATCCTGCCACCACGAAGGGACCACCTTGGCCACCCAGCACAGTGCCCATGGGAGCCAGGATTCCCAAGCCAGGCTCCATCCTTTTCCCTGCTCCTGGCAATGGAGGAGAGAGCATTGGCTGCCGCTTGGGAATGTCCTGAGCCCACAGAGACCTGGCTTGTCCTTCTCCTAGGGCTGTCCCCAGCCCCATGGGCACCCACGTCGTCCCCACAGGGACTCTGGCACATCCCAAGGGAGCCCACCTTGTCCCCACACACAGAGGCAGGGTCTCCATGGGGACATGACACGTCCCATCCCTAACAAGGGACCCCACCGTGCCCCAGCATGGATGTGGCCACATCCCCACACACCATCATGTCCTCACTACGACCTCCTCATGGCCCCACAGGGACCCTGCCATGTTCCTTCAGTGACTTCATCGCATCCTCATCCCCACAGAGCCCTGTCCATGTCCCTCCATGAACCCACACTTGTCCCTATCCCCACAGTGACCCCTTCACACAGCGCCATATTCCCTCAGGGACCCTCATGCCCCCTCACTGACTCACTAACACATAGCCATCTCCACAGAGACCCCCATTTGTGCCACATGGACGCCCTCCACACCACCATATCCCCTCAGGGACCCCACCACGTCCCCATGTCCACAGTGCCCCTCACATCCCCTCACTGACTCACTGACACACCGCCATGTCCACGGGGCTCCTTCATAGTCCCACAGGGACCCTCCCCTACCGCCATATCCCCTCAGGAACCCTCATGGCCGCTCACTGACTCACTAACACACCACCATCCCCACAGGGACCCCACCATGTCCCCATGTCCACACGGACCCTCATGTCCCCTCACTGACTGACTCACTGACTCACCACCGTGTCCATGGGCCTCCTTCATGTCCCCACAGGAACCCCCACATACCGCCATATTCCCTCAGGGACCCTCATGCCCCCTCACTGACTCACTAACACATCGCCATCCCCACAGGGACCCCCATTTGTCCCACAGGGACTCCGTCCACACTGCCATATCCCCTCAGGAACCCCACCATGTCCCCATGTCCACAGTGCCCCTCACGTCCCCTCACTGACTCACTGACACACCGCCATGTCCATGGGGCTCCTTCATGTCCTCACAGGAACACACCGCCATATTCCCTCAGTAACCCTCATGGCCGCTCATTGACTCACTAACACACCGCCATCCCCACAGGGACCCCTCACACCGCCATACCCCCTCAGGGACCCCACCATGTCCCCATGTCCACACGGACCCTCATGTCCCCTCACTGACTCACTGACACACCGCCATGTCCATGGGCCTCCTTCATGTTCCCACAGGGACCCCCACACACACCGCCATGTTCCCTCAGGGACCCTCATGGCCGCTCACTGACTCACTAACACACCGCCATCCCCACAGGGACCCCCATTTGTCCCACATGGACTCCCTCCACACCGCCATACCCCCTCAGGGACCCCACCATGTCCCCATGTCCACACTGCCCCTCACTGACTCACTGACACACTGCCATGTCCATGGGCCTCCATCGCGTCCCCACAGTGAACCCCCCCCCCCCCCAGGGACCGCGGGAACCCCGGCGGGGCCGCGGCGCCTTTAAGGCTGGGCCGGGCGCCAGCTGCCTCCGCCCCGGGGCCGCGCCGGGCGGGCCGGGCCCCGCCGTAGCCTGGAAACCGCCGCTCGGCGGGCGGAGGGAGGGAGGGCGGCCCCGGCAGCGCCGCGGTCAGGTGGCAGCGCCGGAGACCGAGCCCGGCGGCCGCCCGATAAAAGTGCTGCGCGGCCGCCGCCCGCCGCCGGAGCCGCCACGGAGCCATGGTGAGGGGGGACAGCGGGGATGGGGGGTACGGGGCATGGGGGGGGTACCGGTTTGTCGCCTTTCGCCGCCGATCTTGCGTTATTTACAGCTCGCCCTGCGCCGCGTCCCCGTGGAGACCACCGGCCTCCCCCTGCGCCTCGGGTCTGAGCCTGTGGTGCCCCCCCCTTTACCCGTCCCGTTGGGATGCGAGGAGATCCCCGCCCTCCTCCCCTCCAACCACCACCATCAGAGCGCGGTCCTGGGGCACTGGGGCTGGATGGGGACCCAATGGTTTGGGAGCTGGCTGTGCCCATCGCCAAGCTGGGATGGTCCCGTGTGCCCGGGGATGGTGCCGCGGTGCTGGGATGCTGTGGAGCCCCGAGGCGGCAATGCCAGGAGGTGCCCCAAAAGGGCCAGGACAAGGCAGGAGCCTGTGTGGGGATGGGTAAAGCCCAGCGGGGCCGGGGGCTCGCTCCCGATCCGCGCCTCATTAACCCAGCGCAGAGGTCGGGGTGGAAGCCAGCATCACCCCCCCTCCACGGGCAGCGCTTCCCTGGCTCCTGCCCATGGGGATGGGTGCCCATGGGGTGCCCTGGGCACCCCGGTGCTGGCAAAGCCCTTGGCGTGCCTGCTCCTCGCCGGCCTCCAAACCAAACCGGTTGCGTGCGCGGGCCTTGACTCAGCTCCGGAGTCCGGCCGGGATCAGTGAGTGGCGTTTGGCCGTAGGGAGATGGGGAAGGGTTGTGACCTGCTCGGCTGGGCAGCCACTGAGTCTGTGTGTGTGTGTGCCGGAGCGCCCGGCATTGACACATGTCCTAATAGCGGGTTGCAGGGTCGGTTCATCCCTAAATGCCATCACCACGGGAATGGTGGCTGAGTTAGCGCTGACAAAACCCTGTTTCCCCTTATGGTACACGGGATCAGCTGTCCCTGCTCCGGCAGGGAGCCGATTCCTCCTGCAGGGCCTCTCCATCCATGTTCCTGGAGGTGAGGATGGGATCTGTAACACTCCAGCTATCCAGACAATGGATAACAGCAAGTCCCCAGTTTGGGAAGCTCTCACCATTCCCATGGCTTGGCTAAGGCAGGAGGAGAGCACCAATGCAGCAGGTTTCAGTGGGTTCACGCCTACAGGGTGTGAGCCTGCAGCTCTGCCTGGCCTTTCTGCCACCAAGGGCCCTGGACCGGGCAGGCACATCCCATCCTTCCTGCGGGAACAAAGGAGAAATCCCAGGGATTTCATCCAAGCCCTCGCTGTGCTCTGCTGGGTCTGCTCCAGGCTCTGGTGCTGCTTCCTCGTTGGTCAGGGTAAGACTGGAATTTGCATGGCTTAATTCAGTACCTGCTCCCAGCTGGAATCTCGGAGCTGGAAAGGCAGAGGGCTCGTGCTGCTCTGGTGCTAGAAACGGACGGGGTGAGGGGGGCACCTGCCTAAACCATCAGGCACTGCAGGAGGGAGGAAGGAGAGGCAGGAGCCTACATGGAAAGTCTCAAGCAGATCCCTGCTTTGGGTCGGTACCGGCTGCATCCCAGGGAACCGGCCACGGGGCACAGGGGGTGCCCAGGCGGAAGATGGGAATGAGGAGAAGGGAAAAGGCAGCAGGCACCAGGAGCAGCTTCACTGCAGGACCTTCCTTATGGGGTGGCTTTCCCTGGAATGCCTCAAACCGGGTACAAGAGCTTCTCCCAGTCCCTTTCCTCTCCAGGTACCCAGGCCTCAGCACACACACACTGATTTATGGCTCAGGAAACAGCCCCGCTGAGCAACCCCAGTGCTCAGGAATGCAAACAGCCAGCAGATAAGGCTCTGCCGCTGGGAAACAGCAGCTCCAGCTCCCTGGGTAAGGAAGCTTTAAACTGGAAGGTAAATGCACTGCCCACTGTCCTTGAGCAGCGCCCAGCACTGCAGCTCGTGGCTGGTCTCACACTTAGATCTATAGAGTGATCATATCATGGTAATAATAGTTAGAGATAGGGAGAATGATATAGTGAGGATATGGTAACAACGAGGCAGGAAGCTCAACAAGTGCCGCTGCTCATCCCTGCCCTGTGCTCCACTGGGGTTCCTGGGCTGAGGAGATTTAATATTCCCCTTTCTCCCCATCCCTTCCCGTTGGGAGGCTCAGCAGCAGCTCCTGGAATCCCAGCGCTGGTGCTGCTGGCACAGGGAGTGTTTGCTGCCCCACGTAAACTTGATTTCTAATGGATGAAAATTGGCCTCTCTTCCTGTTACCCAAAGCAACCCCATGGATGTGCTCAGAGGTGACCTCATTCCTTACGACCAGTCCATCCCCATCCTGCTTTCCCTGCTGCCCTCCTTCCAGCTCTGGATTCCTGCTTTGAGTGCCCTGTGATGAGTGCGACCTGGAATCCACAGGGGATTCCTCCTGTCACAGTCAGGGTTACTGGAGACCCCTCCTGGGAAGCGGGGCTGCATTTGGAGCACAGATTCATGGAATGGTTCGGACTGGAAGGGGCTTTAAAGCTCACCCAGTTCCAAAGGGGCAGGGACACCTTCCACTGGAGCAGCTTGCTCTGTGTCCCCTTTGTCACGCATGGACATGGAGCAGGGGATGGAGCAGAGGAGCTTTTCTAACCCACCTGCAAGCCAGATGCCGTATGCTGGCACCCAAATAAGCTGGATTGAACAGGGTTTGAAACCTGAGCACAGAATGGATGCTCCACACAACTGTGGAATCCTGTTCATGCCCCCTCAAGGCTTGGGTCTGGTTTGTAAAGGGTGTTTTAAGTACGATACAGATGGCCACGCTACGGGCTTGTACTGGGAGCCCTGTGCTCCCACTGCTCCCCCCAGCACACTGGAGCCAGCAGCTCCCATATAACAGATGCTGCTTTAACAAGAAGGATGGTTTGTTTCTCCTGCCTAAAAGCCTGTTGCAGGGGGAAGCTTGTCCCCGGCTGTAGCACATCCAGGACACAACATGGATAACATCACATCCAAGGACCAACGTGCTCTGGATTGCTCCCATCTCCCGCACACCAGCCGGGAGCAATCCCTATGGCAGCGGCTTTGCCGGCAGGACCCAGCTGTGCAGCAGAGAGGAAGCAGCTCTGCCTCATCCCCATCCCGATCCCAATCCACAATCCCACAGCAGCGAGGAAGAGGCGGCTGCGTGGCAGGGAGCAGGGCACGTGCAGCGTGCCCGTGGGCAGGCTCTGCGGGAGCTGCCTCCCCTGCACATGGGAGAGCCGAGGAGCATCCTCGGATGGATCCTACCCAAAACCTCACCACCCGTTTTTCCAGCTCCTTTGGTGCTGGGAGAATGGGAAATGAGGAGCCAGGCTTTGGCTGGCAGAGCAGGGAGGGATCCAGAGCGCTGCCAGACGTTTAGGGGAGCTCAGCCCAACAGGTTCCAACTATAACGTATGCCCTGATGGTCTGTGAACGCTTGCAGTGCTACCCATGCTGTTTACAGTCGCTGGTTAACCCCTCACAAGCTCCCTCAGTGCATTAACCTGCTCACAGACTGCTCCATGGGGTAATGTGCCTGCAAGAGCAAGGACACTGCTCCCGTGTGCAGGAGGGGTTTGAGGTCCTGCTGTTCCCCAAGCAGCAGGCACGCTGTTGGTGCCCATGGAAGGGAGATGGGCTGCCATGGGGCTGTCACCCCTCCAAAGGCAGCATCACAGCAGGCTGGGACAGGCTGATTGGGAATCATCAGCCCTGAGAGCTGGCTCCGGTCATGGGAGCAGCCCGAATTCCAGCTGTGTGGAGGAGGCAGAGCTGCACCTTGGCACAAGGCTGTGCTCATGGAGTAGATGGGTTTGATCTGGGGCTGTTGAGCAAGGCTAAGACCAGGACCTGTGCCTGAATCCCCTGTGAAGTTACTGGTGTGTGGCTGCAAGCACAGGGTCCTGCTGGGTGCTGCACAGGCAGCCAGGCCTGCCCACAGCTTTGGAACCCAGGATAACACAGGAATCAATGAGGGCTCAGCCCAGGCATCCTCCATTAGCCTCAGTGTGTGCCCTCCTGCTTCCCAGTTCAAATCCAAGCCACTCATCCCTCGTGTGCTGATGGCTCTGAACCATGCCCAAGAGGAGGCTGTGACAACAGCCAAAGGCAGGAAGCAAAGACCCAGCACAGCAAGTGGATGGGAAGAGGAGCACAAGAACCAGCAGTTCCCACACATCCTCCCCTCGGCTCTGCCGGGTGACTGCTGGATAAGGG
This sequence comes from Neopsephotus bourkii, assembly GCF_033783945.1. Classification (NCBI taxonomy): domain Eukaryota; kingdom Metazoa; phylum Chordata; class Aves; order Psittaciformes; family Psittacidae; genus Neopsephotus; species Neopsephotus bourkii. Next base: position 1,463,487 of record NW_026901640.1, on the reverse strand, counting down.
TGTAGGTGATACCCAGGGTAAGCAGGCACCCCTTGGGGCTCCCCTGGCCTCAGCACCAGCAGGCCCTGACCCTGGGGATGGCTGCGGTCTGTGCTCTCTGCTGAGATGCGTTCAGTGCTGCTCTCCACAACCATTTCTGAGCAGCAAATGGCTTCAGCCTGGCCAGGAGAGCCCTGAGCTCGCTCCTCCACCCCTGCAGTACTGACCCCTCCTCACTGCAGCGCTAGGGAGCGTTTGTCATCTTCCCACTTCTCCTCTTGCTTCGGCACAGACCCGGCCCCAGCCCTGCCTCCAGCCCCACAGGATGCTCTGGGATCAACCAGTGCCTCTGCAGCAAGGCCAGAGCGGGATGAGTCCTGGAGTCACACAGCTGCAGAGCCCCACATGGTCCAGGGGGAGAAGGGCCTGAGGATGCTCCCAGCTCTGCCAGGTCCAGCCCAGCGCCGTGCTGCTGCCAGAATCCAACACAAGCTGCAAGTCTTAACTCCAAGCCCCTCAGAACCAAGCCACAGCCTCTGCACGCAAGCCAGGGCCCTTAGGAAAGGGAAAATCCCCCCCCAAAGCATCCCAGGAACCATCCAGCAGCACCAGAACAAGCGAGCAGAGCTCAGACTGGCCAACTCATTGTCTAGAGACCAACAAACAGGGCTCTCCCCTCCTGGCCCAGGGATCACAGCGTGGTTAACTAACATCTGCCTGCTTGCCTCTGTCTTGTAAGCTTTCAGAGGTGCTTTGAGGCCTCTCTCAGGAGGTCCTGGAACCAGGAATGCTTTCCTGTGGGAATCTCAGCCTTTGTCAGCAGGATGCATTCCAGGGAACAAAAGCAAGAGAACCAAACTCCAGTTCAGCAAGACCTGGAAGAACAGAGCCACGAGCATTGCCAGCAGCAAGCCCTTGGGCAATGGAGACCACTGGATGCACAACCCATCCCAGCAGCATCCTGGTACTGCTTTTAGGCACTCTGATGGCAGCAATTCCAGCGCAGGTGGGGTACAGACCAGCATCACACACTACCAGCCTCCCATGGGAGCAACCATTGCCCCATCTCCCTATGGACCTGACCACAGATGAACCACACAAAGCACAACCCAGAGGTACAGCAGGAACCCACAGTGCCCCATAGGAGCCAGGCACTTACCTGAGCAGCGAGAGCCGGTGGGTGCAGGATGAGGTCCCAGCCATGGAGGATGCTGGCCAGGAGCTGTGTGGAGAGGAGCTGAAGGCTTTGAGGACCAGAGCCTGTAATTACCCACTTGGTTCCCCCGCCCCTTCATTATCCAGATGGGAGACAGGCTGAAGCCATCAATCTGCTGGGGAGGGAGGAGGCTGCCCACAGGGACCCCCTGCACCCAGCAGTGTGGTCCCTGTGCATGGGGAAGACCAGGGCAGAGCCTAGGGAGGGATTTGCTGGGTGCTACAAGATGAATGATCCCAATCACTAGAATGGGCTCTGCAAACGAGGCCGGGAGCAGCAGCACCTGGTTGCTACCAGCCCAGCACCAGCCTTTGGGATGGAGCTGCTCAGAAACTCACGCCAAGGAGCTGTGGGGTTTGTGTCACACGAGATGGTGCCAAGCGGCTGAACCAGGGGGTGCGTTGGGAAAGGCAAAGGGAGCTCGATGGGAGCAGGACAGGATTCAGGCAGCCTCAGTGCTGGGGCCAGGCAGGGGCAGCTACAGGGGTGAATGGAGGCTCACAGCCACAAGCCTGCTGGAAGCTCCTCATGTGCTGATGGCCCAGGAGGCTCCTTCCCATTCCCAGGCTCCTGCATTCAGGAGCTGCTCAGCCCGGTTCGTGTGGGCACCGTGGCTCTGTCACACGCCTCCATCCCAGCCCGCTCCTGCTGTGGGACACGGGACAGGGATGCGGGGCTGCCGCTCTCCAGAGCATCCTTCCCCCTGCATCTGCTCCTGCTGGGCAGCAGCAGCCTCATCTCCTGCTTACATAAGGATCTGTGCTCCAGAACATTAACTCCTTAAGTTCTGGTTCCTGCTGCCCAGTGCCAGCCCCTTGGAGCCACAGGGAGCTCCAGAGACATGGTAAATGCTCCATCCCTGGCAGTGCTCAGGGCCAGGTTGGACATGGTCTAATGGGAGGTGTGTGACTGGGACACAGGACTACGGGCCTGGCCCCAGTTCCATCCCATTCCCCTTGTGCTGGCGGCAGGAAGCAGAGGTGGGGCAGACGGACACCCCAATGGAGCAGTGTGTCCCATAGCAGGAAGCTGCTCATCACTGACCCTGTGGTGCTCAGTGCACCCCGGTCTGGGTCTGCAGAGCGAGCCCAGCCTCTCACATGCAAATGCCTGCAAACAGGAACCACTTTATGGAAAGCAGCCGAAGCCCTTCCCAAAGCGCCCCGAGGAGCGCCCTGGGTGCCTGTGGGGAGCGGCTGCAGCCCCATGGATGTAGGGCAGGTGAGTCCTGGGATGCTCTGCCCTGCACCAGAGGCCCTTGGCTGTGAGCAGGATGAGGAGCTCCGGCAGTCACCCTGTGCTGACTCTTCCCTGCCATCCTCAGGGGAGGTGAGCCATTAAAATCCCCATCTGGGGAGCAAATGAATTACTTAAACTAGTGTGTCTGAGCCCTGACTTCTGTGCCAGCTCAGGCTCTGCTGAGTGACTTCAATGCTGCTCCCAGTTCTTGGACCAGCACCCGGACTGGGGGTTAACCACACTGCAGCAGAGGGGCTGCCTGGGTCCAGCACAGATCCCAGTAAACCCAGTGAACTCTCTTCTCTCCCCAGCTCAGCGTTGGACGTGCTCTGTGAGACATCCCCCTGTCAGCAGCCCCTCACACCCCTGAGCCCGTTGGTGATCTGGGTAAGTGCCCAAACCCTTTGTGTTACCACTAAGAGCCGCTTGATTCCCCCTGCTCAAAGGGCTTGAACGTGCCTTGCTTTCCCTGCTGCTCTCCCTGCGTGCTGCACTGGGGTGCCTGCAGGGGAAGCTTTGGGCCCATGGTTCAGGGGCTGCTCCAGTCAGTGCCAGCAGGGACAGGGCTCAGAGGAGCCCGTGTTATGCTCAGTAAGTTCCTGTACCACAAAGCAGTGCCAAAAATCCCCTGGCAGCTTTACAAGGCGCTGCTTCCTGGAGCACGGGATGCAGGCAGGGCGCTGCTGTTGTGTCAGGGCTGCAGGAGGGGGCTCTCAGCCCGTTGAGGACCCTCTGACCCACAGTTAATGGCTGCAGGGACAAAGTGGTCCCCAGGTCCCCTCGGTGTGGTGCCCAGTGATGCTTTGCTGGGCTCAGAGGTACCTGGGCAGAGCAGGGAGTCCCCAGCGTGCACTGGCCGGAGCGTTCCCATGGCCCATCTCTGGCTGGAGAACACAGAGCTAAAAGGGACTGGGACTGATGCTCCAGGGCTCATCCCCTTCTCCAAGAAGCCCTAAAGGAAGTGGGGAAATGAAGTGGGGCTCCTTCCTGGGTGCCCCAGCCAGGGATGCGTGGCTCATGCAGGCAAGCCCAAGCCTCTGCAGAGTTGAGGCTGTCTCCAAAGCATTACTCAGTCATGAGAGCAGAAGAGAGCCTCCCGTGTCCCAGCCTGTGCTTCGGGTTTCCTCGCAGCTCCTGACAGAACCAGGTCACTCTTTCCACACCTCCCAGCCCAGCCGAGCGCCGCTGAGTGATGCGGACGGACGTGAGTCACGGCCCTTCCACCCAGCAGCTCTCTGCTGCCCGTGTGCTTTGGTGGGGCCAATCCTGCACCTCAACAAGGAGCAGGGTGGCACTGGGCGAGGGCAGGGCTGTGGGAGCTGCTGGCATCTGCAGCAGGTTCTCCCCATCCCTTTGGACCAGGGCCACTTGTGGAGTTGCTGCTTCTGAGCATGGGGCAGGCAGAGGTAATCTCCCATGTGCTAACCAGGCCCACAGGTACCTGCCTCAACCCTTGACGAGTAATTGGAGCTAATTAGGCTGGAAGAGGCTTTGGGGAGGATCTGTCCAGGCAGTGCCCGGGGGCCCCTTGGGAATAAGTTGGGTGCAGACCCAAAGAGCTCTGCCAGGCCCCAGCAGGGCGAGCTGGGTTTTCCCTTCCCATGCCCAGACCCGGTCTCCTCCATCAGCTCATGTGACCTTGCTTGTGTTTTGCAGTGACCCTCGCTGTCCTTGCGCCATCAAGCCAGACCATCCTTCCCCTTGGCTGAAGATCCCGTTGGATCTCTTCCCATAATGGAAGCGTGAGTGCCAAGCTCCTCCATGACCTCCAGAAGCCACAACTCCTTACCGAGAACTCTGATGGCTCCACGAATGCTTTCTGAAGGTGCCCTGGGGGGCATTGCCCAAATCACCCCCTCGCTGTACCTGAGCCGGGGCAGCGTCGCTTCCAACCGGCACCTGCTCCTCTCGCGGGGAATCACCTGCATCATCAATGCCACCATCGAGATCCCCAACTTCAACTGGCCCCAGTTTGAATACGTGAAAGTGCCTTTGGCTGACATGCCCAACGCTCCCATCTCCCTCTACTTCGACAGCGTCGCCGACAAGATCAACAGCGTGGCGCGGAAGCACGGGGCCACCTTAGTCCATTGCGCCGCCGGCGTGAGCAGGTCGGCCACCCTCTGCATCGCCTACCTGATGAAGTACCACAAGGTGTCCCTCTTCGAGGCCTACAACTGGGTCAAGTCCAGGCGCCCCGTTATACGCCCCAACGTGGGCTTCTGGAGGCAACTGATAGACTACGAGAGGAAGCTCTTTGGGAAGACGACGGTTAAAATGGTACAGACACCCTATGGCATCATCCCAGACGTTTATGAGAGAGAGAGGAGACCCCTGATGCCTTACTGGGGGATTTAATGGGACTGCAGACGGGGAGCACAACAGAAGGGACGCGCTGTTCTGAGTCAACCAGACTGGGACATTCCCTTCTCCTTCTACAGCCAACTGGGGTTCTTTACCATACAGCAGAACCTCAGCTAATTCTCACCTCACTAACCTGCAAGGCCAACGATCCCCTCCAAAGCATTTCTCTCTACAGGGATTCCCCCCGCCCGCATTTCTCTGATTTAGAATGAGGTCTCCTTATAAGTTTACCCCTTCCATAAAGCCTCCCCCTGTTTTTAGTCAGTTTATGAGTATCCTAGGAGGAAAGGCCAGCAAGGCTTTGGCAGAGCTGATGAACAAAGCGCGCTCTGGGATGCGGTAGCCTGGGTATTTTGTTTATAGCTTATTTGCTTCCTTGCAGATCCCCATAGAAGCTTGGGAGCAGCACTAGCACGGGAGGAGCGAGGTCCTGCTCTGCGGTGGTGGGTTCTTCCAAGAGGGAGGCAGGTGTTGGGGTGCTAGTGCTGGTGTTTTCTTTACCACCCGTAGTGACTCTCAGTATGTAGTGTTTGAGATCTTTAGTTAGCTCTTCATCTGTATTAAAAGTTAAAAAACCCAACCCAAAACGCAATGAAAGTATAAAAAGAGTGAGGTCAGTCTTTGTCAGCCACAAAACTCCAACGATCCAGAGCAAATAATACCTGATCCTTTTTCACTCCTTCCATGCCAGGGCAATAGTCCTGGATGCACTACTGAAAACTGCTGGCGTTCTTTGGTGGGTGGGAAGTAAGCAGAGATCTGGTCCAAACGTGGCTCAAGACAGAGCGAGAGGTTGAGCCTGCCCACATTGGACAGCCAGAGAGATGGTCAGGGGACTCTGTGTGCATGGCCACCTTCGAAGGGACTGGGCCTTGTCATCCAACATCAACCTGCCAGGAAGCTGGAATTAGGCAAATCCTCTTGATTACTGAGCCCTAAGCACGGTCGTGACCTGCCTTAGCCCATTTCTACATCCCCACGTCCTCAAGGTTATGCTGCATTCTAGAGCTGCTCTGCGCAGAACGGTGACCTGCTCACCCTCCCGGGCAAGGATGGCTTCATGGAGAAGGCTTTGCCTTGTTCTGCCTGCGAGGAGAATGATTCCAACCCCAGTGTGGGTGAAGCCTCCCCATGGCAGAGCCGCTGCCTGCTCCATTGAAGCACTGACAGGACCATGGGGAGAGCAAGGCAAGCCCGTTCCTCGCCGAGACGCTTGTGTCCTCTGTTGCATCTCTGAAGGAGGAAAAGCAGATTGCTGGATGCTGAGGTAGCTGATCTAAATGAGATTCTATACTTGTAAAACAACAAAAATCAATAAAGATTAAAGAAGAACATGTGTTGGTTTCCTCTTCAGAACCGCACTAATGCAACACAAGTAACAGCCAGAACATGGTGTAACACTGAACCTCAGTCTTGAGGAAGATGCTGTGGGCTGTGCCCATCACTTTACAGCCATGTGGGTGTCCTGCAATCCCTGGGCCTCGTCACAAACCCCAGGCCATTCGTTTGGCTGTATCGAAGGTTTTATCTCATTTAGCCCCAGCTGAAGCTGAGGTTTTAAGGAGCAGCAGATGTGGTTAAAGGATTGCTCCACACTGAACAGTCTTGGACTCTCTGATCTTCATGGTCTTTTCCAAGATAAAAGCCTGGAACAGAGTGAATTGGATGCAGAGGCGTTGAGCAGAGGTTTCAAGTTCACTGCACAGAGCAGTGTTCCCAGGGAGGATGGCTGTGCAGGTTCACAGCTTCACATTGGGCCCAAGGCCACTTACCCAGGGGGTTTGTGCTCCCAACCACTGTGGGCATGGAAGTCATGGGGCTGGTCACAGCTTCAGCACTGCATTAATGCCCGTCCTGCACGTGCAGACACCGCTGTGAAACGAGTTAGGGCAAACTCAACCCTGCCAGGGCTCCAGAGCCAAAACGTCTTAGCTATTCCCCCCATTCCCCTTCCAAACCCTTCTCTCAGCCATTATCCAGGATGCTCTTAGACAAAACCGCACATAACCCCCCCAGATACTTCCACACCAGTTTCCCCACCAACACCAACACATCCTTTAGCATCACGAGTGGGAAGCGCAGCCCCAGGCTGGCACAGGGAAGTTTCCTCCTGCTTTTGCAGCTGAGCAAGCAGGAGTTTTTAGCCCACTGGAATAAAAGGGGGGTTTTGCCACCAGCTGCATGCAGTTTGGGTGTCCTGGTTTCAGTGACAGACACAGGAGACCATCCATTTACAAACCACTCTCTGCTCATCTCTCTATTTTTACCATGGGTTACACCAGGGAAAGGGGCAGTGAGAAAAGGAACTAGAGGGGAAAAATCAAGGCTGATCATGAGGCTGGAGCCTGACCTTTCAAAGGGCAAAGACACACAAAACCTGGGGTCTGCTTGCAAAAGTAAGCTTCCCCTACAAAAGGACTGTGTCTGATTTAACACTATTGTCTATGTAAGAGCTGGGAGGGTGAAATTCTCTGCTTTGTAGTATTATATAGATTATATACCCAGTATAAAGCCCTAGTACCCAGGGAAAGGGAAGAGCCTGCTGATCAGCCAGGAAAGCATCAAGAGGGAGACTTTTAAACAAAAGGGAAAGTTAAACCTTATAAAACCAATGTAATTGCCTAATAAAGCACGTTGGGAAATGAAGAATCCACCTGAAATATCCATTAGGGATTCTATTACGGAGCAGCGCCGCGGTATTAATACTTGTGGCTGTTTCTTTGCAGAAGTCCCTCTTGGGTTCATTCAACAAAGGATGCTTGAGACCAGTGTTTTCCTTGCCACAGGAAGGTTTCTCCCTGCCCAGGTATTCCCATGGAGGAGCTTCCCCCATGGAGATGACACCTGTGGCATCAACAAGCACCAAACCCAAAGCTTTTCCTAGCTGTATCCTGGAACATCCCGGAACAAGCCACTTCACAGGTCGGTCAGATAGGGAACAGGCTCTTTATTGAATCCAAGGTTTGAATCTCAACACAGGATGTGGAACCTATTGCAGGAATCAAGGGAGTTCACAATGTATTAAAGTCCATCACGTCCTTCTCATAGGCTTTAAAGCACCAGCAGGGACTCCAGCACTGCACAAACCAAAGCTGCTCCAACCGCTGATCACAAAACCCCAACGCTCGCCCACAAGGCAGGGTAAAGATCACAAAGCAAAGAGAAGTTTTGTGACCCCTTCTCCTCATTAAATCAGGACATTTATATTTCAATATGGATTCCATACAGAGCAAAGATCTTTCTGAGAGAAGCAGTTTGTACAATAGCAGCTTTTATTGCAAAGGCAGGTTTTGTTTCCAGTTTGATTCACCTGATACGAGCTAACCGGGAACTGGAGCACTCCTTGGCTTCTCAGGAGCCACGTCCCACCTTTAGGTTGAATTTCACTGTCACTACACCAGTGTCAAGGAAGGGGCTGCTCAAACCAAGCCAGGTGAAGAGAAGCTGCTGCCAGAGAGGAAGAGCCAAGCATAGAATGGAACAATTCCCACCCCACAAAGAACCTCAGCAAGGTTGGGGAGATGCTCAACCATGACATGGGAATGGATGGGCAGGGAATGGGCTGGGGATGCTCTGCTCGCTCCCCAGCTCCCCCGTGGAGAAACTGCAGTGCACAGGTAAGCACGGATGCATTGGGAATACACCCGGATAAAGCAATATATACATTAAGCAGCCAAGCAAATAACCCTGTAGAATTCCAAATATACACAAATGGATAAAAATCACTTCCCATAGGTAACCCCAGGGCAGCCTCAGAGAACAAGTACATTAAAAACAAGGAAGAAAATCCAGTTTCCTAGTGAAGAACATGCAGGAGGAGGAGTCAGAGTCATGAAATCCAAGACAACCGAAGCGAAAAGCAGTGTGCCCATCAGCCTCTATGCAAAACAAGGGGGGAACGTGGTCTGAGATGAAGTGCTGTAGAAAATGCTGTAACCTTGGATACAGATTGCAAGGACACTGGGCTTTGGCTGGCAATGCAGTAGCTGGGAAGATGCTGAATGCAACAGTGAGTCACAGTAATGACTAGGAGATGGGAGATGATCCTCCTTGCGCAATGCCTTTATCGAGGGTATCAACAGGCAAACCATTTGGGATATTCCCATGACGTAAAGGGGCGCAGCTCTGAGTGCTTACTGCTTGCCACAAGCACCATAGCACTGCCTGTGCCTTCCCTTTGCAGTGGTGCCCTACTGCACTTAGCTCTGCTGCAGTTACAATGGTACATGTCTGTTCCTTGGTTTTCTGGTCCCAGAGACAGGCTGGATGCAGCTCGGAAGGGACCTCACCTGCTTAACAAGTGCAAGGAACACATCCCTGCAAAATGCTTTCACATCAGTGCAGCCGGTGCTGCAGTTGCTTTAAGTTTCACATTGTGGCTTCTTTTATTGGTGGCATTCCCTTTCCATTAGGAAAACCAAGAACCCCATCTAGCTCAGCGCGCAGGAGCGGCGGCGGAAACCCACGCTAACAATAACCTCCCTTTCCCAATATAGCATTTCATAAGCAGCAGCCTTGCGTCAGCCCAGCCGCTCCAAACCACTTGAGAAGTCCCCTCGCTAGCAGCAAGGAGAGGTGTTTGCTTCCAGCCAGGCAATGCTGAAGTGCTCCTGGAACTCAGGATGGGAAAGGAAGGGCAATGGCAGCAGTGGGAACACTCGCACTGGTACAGCAGCCCCTGAGTGCAATGGGAACCGTGTCTGTGCCCAGAAAGCTGCAGGGCTGCCTAATGAACACAGGCAAGAGTGCCAGGCAGAGCAGGCAGGGAGTGACTGCCCCTTCACAGGTAATTCCTGGGCAACAGAAGGCAGGAGCCACCCTCACGCAAGGGAAAACCCGGCTCTGGCTGAGCGCGAGCGTGTGGCTGGAGGCACAAGAGGCTGAGCTCATGAAGGAGCTGGTTTCAGGCTGGGAGATGATGTGGTTTAATTCATGTAAATAAGGGGCCAGACACCCAGCACCCCTCAGGGCCACGATGCTCCCGTTTGGTGTAACTCACAGCTGAGGATAACTAAGCCTTTTTTTAATACGGAGCATCGTTTTTCCTCATTGGAATTTCTATTCCAGCAAATAACCACCCAGTGTCAGCTACTTATAACAGAGGCAAGGCTTGGAAAAGCTGCTGGTATCCTTGGAGAGAAGGGAGATTCTTGTAGAGAGCTGAGAAACTTAAGTGACAGAAATAAGAAGCAAGTTGTACCTGATGGATGTAGACCCCACTGCACGCTGAGGAAGACTCTGTTGTGTAAGGCTCTTACACTAATGCCATGAAGCTCCCACTGGGCTGACAGTTCTGTTACTAGCACTAGAGCTGACTGCACTCTCACCTGCACACTGCATCTGAAGAGAGAATGGGGTATTTTAGATGCATGTGTAACATTTTAGGCTGTTCCACTGACCTCCTTCTGTCCATACAGGTGTACCTACCATAAGCATCAGCAACACCCTGCTTCAAACCCCAGCCTGCGTCAGCCCACCAGCGCCTTGCAGGGTTAAATCACACCCACCTGCAGCAGGAGCTCAGGGCCATCTTGTGCTGCCAGCTCTGAGTCAGAGAAACACGTTACTACAGAGAGCACAAGTTACACACAGGCACCCCATGGAGAAAGGCGTGTGAAGGTGTGACAGAGTTAACACACAGGAGCAGGCACACTGCTGTCAGTGGAGCCCGGTTTTCAGCAGTGATGCAGCCACAGAACTACCAAAGGATCAGGTGGAACACAAACCAAGGAAGGAGTCTGTATTTACAACAGAGTAGCAAAGACAACAAGGTCTAAAATCCAGCTGCCTGTACTAAAGAATCCAGGTATTATAGGGAAAATGTCAACAAGTCCTTATCCCCCAGCACTAACCAGTTACACACATGAATCCAGTATAATTTACAGTACAGATCAGTGGAAGTATAAATATACAGTGGCTCTGCAGCCTGATTCCTTCTAAGTCAATAATTCATTTTGCCTTGAGAGTTACTGTGACTCGTGCATCGTAATACTGGAGCAGCAAATAAAGAAAACCATCATGGTCCATACACCAAAAGAAAGGATGTGTTTGCAAAGCTGTCCTTCAAGTACCTAAGTGGTCACTTCTGTGCAAATCAGCCCAGTTTTCCTTGGGAGCTGGGTACTGGCCTCTCTCAGGTTTATGTGCTTGGTTAGCAGACTGCACTGCATATAAAGACTAACCTGCTTCCATCAGAAAGACTGAAACACTGCTTTTTTGCCAACACTGGTTATTCCTAAACCCCTGCCCCTTTCAAGTGGAATTCCTCCTGAGCAATTTGTATGTGATGGTGGCTTTAACCTGTTAGGTACCAAACTCCAATCTCAGCCACTAACCGCACACCCCAGGCCTTTCCACTTACCCTATCACACCATCTACCCCACGTGTCGTGCATTATCAGACCCGAAATTCCATCTTCAGTGCAACTGCTTTCAGAGCAGGTCTGGCAAAATGAGACCGGGAGGTTTGGGCTCCACACAGTTGATCCAGAAGTTTGCACAGCTTGCGTGGTACTGGTGCCCTCCATACGCCAGCTTGAAGTTATCTGTCTCCGAATTGAAGGCCTAAAAGAGCAAGAATTGGAACAAGTGTGATGGTCTCATCCACTCCAGGGTCTGGACACTCGAGTGGAGAATGGCTGCTGCCCAGGTATCACCACAGTGTGCTGGGACCCTCTCACTCTGAACACCCAGCAGTCTACTTTAGTCTGCAAAGGGTTTACAAGTGGACAAGCTCCATTCATCACAGCTGATGCCCACTTTGCCTCTTACACCCTGGTAAGGAGCCATCTGATCAGCACCCTGCTGCCTGATGTGAGGCCTGGCAACTAACTCACCTTGTTTCATCCATCCTCTAGTTCTGCTACAGACCCACAAAGGATAACAGCTTGTTCTGCCAGCCAGTGGGTAGCTACTGCATTTATTTCATCAGCTCCAATCTGGCTGTGATTTAGGCAGGTGCCATTCTTGATAATAGAGTTATTTCAGGTTGAATCTGATCTACTTTCTTTTGTTAATTGGAGCTGCTTTACAATAGGAGCTTCTGAACAGCGTGTGAAGCCCTGAACAAGCTTAAAACATCTCGATGTTTGTTGCTAGGAGATACTCTCCAATGCCTCACAGCCACCTATTTAAACCCCCCCCCCATTCTACCCTTGTTCCCCACACCCTGGATTTCCTGCAGAGATTGCTAAAAATGCCACTGCCTACTCCATATAGCCAAAAGTCAATATTTGTAGCACAAAACCCCTACAGTTCCCCCTCTCCTGCAACAGACACACAGGCAGCTACAAACCCAGAGACTCACTGCAGTGCGTTTCCTACCACACAACAGAAGAGGCACAGAACCAGGAAGCTATTCACAAGGTACAAGCATGCAGACAAGACAAAGGGGAGGCTCTAGAGCGTGTTAGTTGATCAGATCAAGTGTTACGGTCACAAAAGATGACTAGGAGAAAAGGAGTAATGATTGATACGATCGCGAATGACAGCTGAAAGCCACCTCAGCCTCCCACACTCAACTAAGAATGAGTCTATAGAGAATATGGTTTTACAGGTTCATACTTTTCTAGGAAGCTCTTCCACAGGTTTCTCTTCTTTCTGCAATAACGTTGAAACCAAAAAGTCAGCAAACTGCCCGGGTATGTTACTGGGTTGGCATTACTCTGTACACATCCTGGGATTCCCTCCCAGCTCTGCTAAGTGCAACAGTGCCCTCCTGGTGAGCCTCAGAGATGCATTTCATACAGAAAAGTCATTAAGAGTTGTATTTTTAATACATAGATATATACACATATGCTTTTTAAGTCTTAGTATCCCAGTTTCCCCCTTCTGTGAACAGTTTAACCCTTTATCCACATCTGTGTCATACCCAAAGCCCAGGGTAACACAGGACTATTCGAGTCCCATCTACAGGTCAGATGTTGCCTTTTCCACTTCCAGTTACAAATTATAGCCATGAAAATGTTTTAGATACACCCAAGGCCTAAATGAAAGTCCAAACTGCCAATTAAAACTGAGTTTAACTGCTCGACTTACCTTACTTCTCGAATCCACGTTTAGGAGGCACACTCCACAGGCAAGATCCTGGGCATTTTTAATCCCTGGCCGCAGCATACAAGAAGAGAAATCCAGTGAGTTTTCATCTGGCTGAAGAAAGGAGACAGCAAAATTAGGCTTATACCTATATACATGGTTAGACAATAAAATTAGTTACTTAAAGTAACTGAAAACGTTTCAGACATCATGATCAAACTTCTCAACCTGCTTGCTCCCAAGAGCCGTGGCAGGGACAACCTAACACATTCCTGCATAAACCCCTGCGTGGTTTCATTGAAGTCACTGGTGTGTGTTTGCAATCCTGCCATGCAATCCCCACCAGCCTTCATTTGTAACACTCGAGCAACTGAAGACAGGGTTAGACTACAAAGGAAAGAGTTCTGAAGTTCCACGTTCCCACATCAAAAGGGGAAGAAACTTCTGAGCAGAGAGCCCAGGCGGTGGCTGCTCCATTTCAACTCGGGGTATGAAGAGCTGGTATGCAACAGCTGTTTGTGCAGCTGCAAGGCAAGCAGGCATGGGCCAGCACAGCCTGCACTGCTCCCATTTGAAGTGGTGTCTGTGCTGGTGTTTATAGTCCTGGATTCGCTCTCATTGCCTGAGCGAAAAGGGGCAGTTGTTATTCTCTCCTAAGGTTATTTCTGCATCTAGAATATGGCACAGAAGTACAAAGTATTAAGGGTAAGCAAACCAGAGAAGAATTAAGGTCACTGGCAATACACAAGCTCAGGTTAAAGAGAGGTAAAGGATGGGAGAATAACCCTGCAAATAAGTAATAGATGAATATAGCCCCTTTTCCACTTACATCTCAGCCACAAGATAAATAATAAAGCTTTGCATAAGGATGGCATACAAGTGTTGAAGATTTGCTTTCAGATTGTAGTGCACTGACTGGAGATACAAGAAGCTTAAACAAATGGTGTGCTCCTAGGACACGTGTGCTCTTAATCCACATTCCTGCTATGCTGGCCATGCTCCCCCGCGGAAGGGCTGGAGAATAATTGGAATCCTGCAGAAAACACCCTTTAATCCTTAAGCAAATCAATCAAATTAATAAAGGCACTCTAAAATTTGTTTACCAGATGCACGAGGGAAGCAAATGAGAAGGTCAGCCTCTAATTTGCACTGGAAAACCACAAGGCTCTGCAGAAAATTCCCTTGTAACAAAAGCCTTTAAAAGATAAAGTTAACCTTTCCCAGCACATGCCTCTGAGCTGAAATACTCCTGGCTCATTGGCACTTCTGCATCACTTGGGATCTGTGATGGGAACACGAGGTGTGGGTTCCACAGCTTCCAGTGACCCAGTGGAGGAGAGGAACAAAAAGGGGTGATGCGAGAACTGGAGGTGTGAGGAGTCCCTGCCTAGTAAATAACTCCAGGAGTACTGTGTGTGTAAGAGAAGTCCTTGCTCACAGCTCCTGCCATGCTTGCAGTTCAGCTGGCCTGCTACCAGCCAGGAGCTGCTGCGGCTCGCAGAACACGTGGCCAAGCTTTGGACTTCAAGGCAATCCCTGGGATCTCCCAAGGAAAAGCACTTCAAGAGGAAGTTTAATCCATTGCTTAAAGCAGGAGAGGATCCCAATAGCTTTTTAGATTGTTACTGTCAACAGCACCAGAGTTCAAAGGGATGAATCCCCATCGATCAACTTCACCTGCCAAGCAGTAATGTATGGAAAGTATAACACAGGACAGCACCAAAACCACCTGCTTGCCACTGCTGTTTGTACTGGAGAGGGCTAAAATGTGGGAAAGGTGTGTAAAAAGGGACTGAGCACCTACAATACCTGTTTTGCAGGGAATCACAGTGAGCTGAAGATGGGTCTTTCAAGCAGACACCAAGGACTCTGGGCTTTGCTTATAAATGAGTGTTTATTGGGAAGCCAGAACCTTTAGTGGCCATAGCTGTATTGCAAGAAGGAAGCCACGAATGAACATGGTCACTGAAAATATAACCATGGTAATGGTCTGCTTACTGATGCTTGGTGTGACGTACTGATACAAAGAGTTAAAGACTCCTTAGGTATATACTGAGTTAAAGGGATACACTAGGCAAGATGGTATCAAACACCTACCAGCAGATAATTCCCTAAAACTAGGAGTGGATAAATAAGGCCATTTTGCTCACTGCATTTCCTGCAATATACATACACAAAGAAGGGCAAAGCATTTAGTGGCAAAGTGATTTTATTGCCCTCTAATGGCATTTATTCTGTACCTGGCCCCAATGTGTCCTCTCTCCCAGTCTCTTTGCAGACCCTTCCCATGGGCTGCTGCCTCCCTAAGGGCCACCCCTCAGACAGCCCCATGTAGCCCTTGCCCAGTTATGCAGAAAGCTCTCAAGCTCCTACCAGGCTGTCTCAGAGCAAGTGAGCTTTTCCTGGCAGCTCTATTCAGAGGAGCGGAAGGAATTCAGTTCAGTCTGTAGCATGAACCAAACCAAACTCGGGCATTTCCAGAAGCAGAGAGAAAGGAAAGAGTTCAAAAGAGCAGTACAGTTATCCCTGGACTGCTACACAGTGTGCTCCTGTGTTGTGAGCATTCAAACTCATTGCAGGGATAATACAAAGCCAAAATATGCCCCACATTATTGTGGCTTCCTAAATGAACTTCAGTTTTACTGAATTTCCCTCATTGGAGAGGTCCACAGACACACAGAATATCACTGACATCATTAAGACACTAAGAAAATTCCTATTTATGTACAAGCATGGTGTTTTCCTACAGAGAGCCCTAAATTGGGTTTCGCAAATGGCCATTTTGCAAGAGGAAAACACAAACTGTAATGTTAGGGCACCTCATGAAGTCACTGCATGTGTAATTGTAGCATTTGTTTTAATAAAGCCATCACTTATCTCGGGTCTTACCGTTAAAGCAGCAAGTGACATGAAGCTTATCAGGTTGTTCCACACTTTATCAATGTCCTTCAGCAGCCGCTGCAGTTTCTCACTACAAACCGCAGTTGCTTTGATACCCAGCTCAACTCTCTTTGTTACTCTGTAGACTTCCACAACCCCTGTTGACACAAAACACAGCAGAGCATTGCAGAGAATTCACTGCCAGCACAGGTTCCTGAAGCTTTTAACTGAGGAAGAGCACAGAACAGGCACAGAACACAGGAGGTGGTCATGGACGGGTGTTTCAAGGGAGTATTACATTTATTGAGCAGAGGTGTTGGTCCTTATTTAGGGGCAGGCAAAAGATTAAGCTAAAAAGCAATACTGTTTTGGAAAGAGTGAGTATGTATTGCTGTTTTTCAGAGGAGAACTCCCAGTGTAAGAGACAAGGTACATTAAAACATACCTAGTAAATATTCCATGCCTTGGGCAGACTGGATGACTTCAGTGCAAACTGATGAACTACTGATTCCATTTAAGGTATCATTTGCTTTCTTGATGACCTGGTGGAAATGAATTTCATAAGATGATGGTGTTATCCACCTTAAAACAATTATTACCAACAAGATTGTTCCCAACAGAAGCTGTTAGGCAAAAAAAGGAGGCAAACTGAATAAATGACTGCCATACTCCATCACGTTTTTATATATTCAAGCTGTAACTATAAGAAGATCGGGGGAGAATATGAACATTTCAAACCTTAATGTATTCCCCCAAATCTTCTCATTACTGAAATAACAGTTTGAAGAGCTGCATGCATTGCTGTATGGTTTAATATCAGCGTTCACAGCTTTGGCTGATACACAAATG
Source organism: Neopsephotus bourkii (assembly GCF_033783945.1). Lineage (NCBI taxonomy): Eukaryota > Metazoa > Chordata > Aves > Psittaciformes > Psittacidae > Neopsephotus > Neopsephotus bourkii. The sequence continues at coordinate 1,446,927 of NW_026901640.1, read as the reverse complement.
CGAAGAAAGTCTGGCTGTGAAATACCTGACACCCATCACCAGAAAATGAATGGCCTCAAGCCTGTTTCCCAAGCAGCGCTGGTGAGCCAGATGCTGGTATCAGTGCCCTGAACAAGGCACCCAAACACAGGACCCCCACAGTAACCAGTTAACTTGTAATTGTAGGCAAAAGCCAAACTAATCACAGCTGACAGGGAGATTAGGACAGGATCTCTAAGTGAGGGGTTATGCTTCTGCTGCGTGACAGCTTTGGGTTTAAAAGCTGTAATCTACTTGGGCCCATTCCCACCCTTTCTATGCCTGTATGGTCTTAAACACTGGGTGAGCTGGTACCTACAGGAAGGAGGGAGGGCTGTGGAGGAGGCTGTGCACTCACCTGCAGGGCACTCTCCAAGCATCTCTGCCATTCATATGCATACCTCTCGCTTTCCTGTTTGAAAGAAAAGGACAGTCTGAATCTTGTTCCTACATTTCCCTTTCCCCTATCACAACAGGCCCACAGTGGGCAGGTATTTTAAGAGACTATTTGCAGAGCAGCTATGTGAACTTCTCACAGACCTATTCCTGGTTTCCCCCCCATTCTTTAAATACTCCCTTTGCACCTGAACTCCAGGATTTGGTTTCTGGGAGTTCTAACCAGTTTCAAAAGGAAGAACATAGCTGAATGGGTAAGAGGTTTGCATTGTGCATACCTACTCCCAACACACTTGTTACAGATCTGCTGCTCTAGAAATGGGGATTGGCAGAATTTAATCTGAGCTCTTTTACCACCTATTCTCAAGATGAGCAAGGGAAATAACTACCACACAGCCAAAAAAGTTAAGCCATTTCCCAAAGCCAATGGTCTCGGTGCCAAACTGGGATTAGATTCAAGTTGTAACTAACTTCCAGTTACAGGTTTAGACTGCAAGGTCAAGTGGTTCTGAGTTTCAGGCAACAGCACTTCTCCCACGTGATAAGATGTAAAAGACAGGAGAAGCAGTCTCCTTTAAGAGGAGATTCCAATCAAAACATCCAACCTAAGATGCTGTCTTAGAATCATACCCCGAGTTCAAATAGCAAAAGTCCCACAGAGCTGGTTACAGAACACCCTTGCTATCACACTCATGAGGTCACTGCCAATTTACTTGTACCCCAGAGAACTCCTTACCTCAACTTCCCCAGTCAAGTCTTTGTATTTGTCCCTGATGACAGGCAAAGCAGGCTTCTCACTTAGAGTATTTGAACGATCTCTGAATGGCTGCTCCAGGACTGGTAAAGGTGAAGAGCGACTTATCTCTCTGTCTCCCAGGCTTAAGCTCCTTTTGTGAGACCCTAAAAAGTGAGGTTATAAACAAGTTATTCCTTTACTCATAAAGGCACGGGCGATGTAAAATTAATAAAGCCCCAGCTCCTCAATTCTCCAAGTTTTTGACACAATATTTTCTATCTACAAAGAAGATGTCCAAATGCCATAGGAATCAAAGAGAGATTCAGCTCATTTCCAGTGGCCTTGGGAACAATCCCCACCAACTGATTGGTGATTTGGTTAGAAAAACCAGTCTTTGATAAGCACCTGCATCATGAGCATCCCCTGCCCTGAGCACACTTACCTTGAACAGACAGGTCAAAAGTGGCCAGCTCACTCTTGATCATCTCCTCACTGGATTTCACCTTGCCTTGGGAAGTGGCCACCAAGAAGTCAAACTTGCTGATTTTGGGCTTCTCGCTCTGGAATTCTCCAAAGTCATCTGTGGATTCTCTCTGCAGGGCTGAGGAGACAGCCCCACCAAGGAGATCTGCCTCTTGATCAGCTGCTGCATCCTGTGCTTCTGATGGAGGTCTTGCGAAATCACCAAAGTCTCCGATGCCGTCCTCACTTGGAGCGCTGGACACGGGGTCTTGAAAGCTTGCGAAGGCTGCAAAGGGAACATCCTGTAAAGCATCCTCGCTAGGGAAGGTTGTCACTTTGGAAACTGTTGTCATGGTAATGTTCTCTGAACTGCCAAACAAGGTCTCCTTCTTCTGGAGGACAGAAGTAGCCGCAGAGGATCCACTTCCGGAGGACTGGCCAAAGGAGGAGAGCTTCTTGCCCTGATGAATGTCTTCTTTGTCGGACCAGTCATAGCTTGCCAGGCTGCTGACTGCAGACCCGCTGTTATAGCTTCCAAATGGGGCACATTTTAAGTCATCTATATCTGAGAAAAACAAACCCCTGCAATTAGAAGCTGAACTCCAAACGTTACATCTCTCTACGCTGTATAAAAGCAACAGCAGCTTGCTGAGGGTCTTAAAGACCTGCAAGAACACACACAGGGAATTGTTGTTTCAGTGAGGCTTAAACGAGAGTTTGCACAAAAATAATCTGGCAAATACATAAGTCTTTGGTGTAAAAACCCCTCCATTTAATAAACGTAAGCCTTGACCTTTGAATGCTGTCTTATATTTTAAGCTGAAAGTCACCATCCCACCACAGGCAGTGAAGAAGCACTAATAAAATAACCAGACAATCCAGCCTGCACACATCACTGGTTCAGTTCTCTGATGCTGGCTGCACAATCTATGCTCTAAATTCAACCATTAGCAACTCAAACATCTGAACGTGTTAGTTCACCTCATCAAGCCCGACTGCATAGAGGACCAGGCTAACTCCCCATCCCCTCCAATAGATCATTAATACACTTGATTTGCATCAAAGCATGAATACAAAATGAATGCATAAGGAATGTGCTGAGAGGACTTTTAAACCCCAGAAATGCTGCTTAAGCTTCTTTCAGTTACACGGCCAACTTCCAGGTTCCAGGAATGACAGGAATATTGCAGACCATGGTTTAGCTTTCACAAACTACTTAGTAAAGACAGAGCAAATCCAATCTTGTTGCAGAAAGCTCCCAACGTTCATACTCACCTGGCAATTATATGGGCCAATAGGTTCTTCTCACTGCCATGAGCAGGTATGAGATATAGCCTGGTTACATTAGAGCCAACAATGGAGCCAGCACAGGGACCCGGGTCCGCTACTCATTCACTGCTCTTTCATGTTTAAGCCTGACTGATCCATAGCGAAGGCACAGAGAGCCAGGGGCTGGGTAGTTCTCATTAAAGCAGCAAAACCCCCCCAACAAACCAGCTTCTACTCTACCACATTTGGCATTGCTTGTCCAGCATTACCAACTGTCAGCTTGCATCAGACGTGCAGCCGCGGCTCAGCGCCTGCAGCCAAACAGGCTCGAGGTTAAGCAAACCTAAACCAGAAATACATTGCCTTTGCATTGCTTCAGCTGAGGCTCTTCGGGCAGACAGCACGGTCTGAACTGGCACATGGCAGCAGCAGCTCGGGTTGAACACAGCCAGAGTGGGGAGAAGCTGATTTACCAGCCTTTAGGCAATCTGGCTACCCCAGCCTGAGGATTCAGCCACTTTGTTAAGCATTTCTGCCTTCATTTATTCCTTTTGCTGGAAGCGGGGAGCACACTGTGCTTAGGCTGCTTTCCACATACACAGCTAATTATGGATTAGCTAAATATTACATATATAATATACAGATTAGCTAAAATATACAATATAAGGATGGAGTTTCATGGCTACGGCAATAAAAGGCCCTTTGCAACGGGCCAGCGAGGCACGGTGCGGTGCCTATCAGATGTTCCTAAGGGACAATCTTCCTGCAGCTGCTGCACTGCCCATGACAGCACATCAATAGCAAACCTTCACACCCCACGTGTAGGCAGCAAGGTTTCCAACGTGAGTATTAAATACATAGAGCAAGCAGCTTCCAGAAGTGCAAACAGGGGGGAGCTGAAATCACCCCCTTGTGGCAACAGTGAAGAGAAAGAAGGCTCCGAGGTGAAAAGGAGCTGACGTGGAAGGGATCAGTAATTGATCACAAGGAACCACACCTCGTGCTCTCAAACACACGGGTTTGTTTGAAGAAGCAAAATGAAAGCTTTGCTAGCACTGAAGGCAGTGCCAGAATAGCCTCCACAAGGTTAGCCAGCTGCAATTAATCCTGAGAGCACCAGTGTATGAGGCAGCCTCTTTTCATCTCCCAGTTTGTGTTGACTCCAAACCCAGTGAAGATTTAAGCATCACGGTTGATTCAGTGCTCAAAGGGACATGCAAAGAGAGAGCGATGCTCCTACTGCAAGGATCTGCACATTCACATCTTATTCCTTTGATAACGGGGAAGAGATTAAGCTGAAAACCCATCCTTAAGGACCAGGTCGGTGTAGTCCTGATCCAATCCCTGCTCAGGGGCAGTCAGGAGCAGCAGTGGAAGTCCTGAATCAACAGGTCATGGCAGGGAAGGCAGAAAGATTTCAGTCCTTTACAGACTAAGAGCCAAGCCTCAATGGGTGAATTCATGCAGATGTGGAACCCATCTGCACAGGTGCAAGAGCTGAGATGAATGTCACAGTGCAACTCGGTACATTTATTTGGATAGCTGTTAAAGGATTACTCTGGCGAATAAACTTTCCTAACACCATTATAGTAGAGGAAGAACACTGTGTTCAGAGACAAAAGGTTTACAGCTGACATAGTCCTATAGCAACTTATTGAAAAGCATCAAAAATGAGAATGTGGAACTGTTCATAATCCAAGGGAAATGCTTGGGGTTTGTTCCATGGAGAAAAAACCCCACATTTTGCTGTGCTGTGCTTCGCACTTCATAGCACTGTTTCCCACAGGCTGGATGTTTCTGAATAGAGGAAGTAAAATCAGAACCTTTGCCATAGCGAGGGCAAAGCTCAAGGTTTATTGAGCTCATGGCACATTTGCTGCATGATGAAGAGAGGAGCTCTCCCCCTGCCAGGCAGTAAAGCAACTTGCCACCAGGCTCCCAAGTGAAGCAGCAGTTTACGTGTGAAAAGCACTCGCTGGCTGACCCCAGAGAGCTCTTCATGATGTGGGTATCTTAATAAAACACTCCTTTTTGCTATAACAAAGCAGTGTTAAGAACTGCTCCTCCAACAGCCTTTGCCTTAAGGAGCACAGGTACGTGTGATGAATAAAAGAGCTCTGGTTGCAATGCTGCAGTTCCAGCCTCTGATGGAATAAAAGCTTCCTTTTGCTGGTATGGCAATTCAGAATTTAGAGAGATGCCTGGGTATCAGTGGTATTATTGCAAAGCAAGAGATGCTTAAGTGGGAAAAGAGATTAATTACTTGTAACTAAGCATCCCACTTGATGAAGAGAGATGCTACAGAGCTACCACCATTTGCTCCCAGAGGACACTTTCAGTAAGAACAGAATCTGAATTGATGAGAAGCATCAAATCTGATCCCTAAAAAATGAGCAAAATTCCATGAAAATGCCTTGGTTTGGGGATGTGCCATCTTTTTTTGTGTGTGAGGTTAAAAGTGATTTCTGAATTAGCTTTTTTTGGAGAGCGCACAGCAAATTCCTGTCGAAGTAGGGCAAATCCTGACTTGATCATGCTTTTGGAATCCTATAATCCTACCACAGGAGATGGATCAATAGATTTCAGTGAAATATACCATTATAAAACAGCATTCCTTAGTAATCTCAGCAGCAATTCTGTGGTGCCTTGCAGAAGTGACACAGGAGATTTTAGTTTTGTTATAAAAACCCAGCAGCTCTGACTCAGATGAAAGCCACGTGTCATCAGCTGCACACTGGTGAGACCACGAAACACCCCTCAGACTAAATACATCAGTACTGGTATTGATCCTCAAATCACTTTGAAATGGGGCAGGGAGGAAGGAGTGCATGTGTCTCTGTAAGAATCAGAGTCAGATCTGTTCACATACCACAAAACCCACATTTTTTCCCCCTTAGAACTATTTTCTAGAAGACCAAGACTGGAAAAAGCAACCTTCACTGTGTCATGCTGGAGTGCAGTAACTTTCCAAAAGCTTCAGAAACCAAACCCAGCTTGTATTTCTTCCAAAGGAAAAGGTTTGAGATGTTTACCATTAACTTCCCATCCCTTTTGAACCACCAAAGCCATAGTCCAACCTGCCTGGGGACAACTACAAGCCAGCCATGCTGCTGCTGCTGGGGCCAGGCAATGCAAGAGGTGCCAAGGAACGTACAGGGAATACTGACAGAGGCTGAACACTGTTGTAACACTGCTTCCCAGTGTTATCTCATCTAAGAGGAAACTTGACATCCTTCATTGGAGCCAACTATAACAGTTTATTTCAGCAAGCACGGATTACGTTATGGCTGGAGGCGATTTACAAGCTGGAGGCTTCAATGGCAACAGTTTAATCATTTAAGGAAAAGCCTTGACAGTGTTAGTGATATTCTAAAGAAAACTGGGAAAGACACTTCAGAAGACTGTACTACATGTAGGGATTTTAACCAGGATGGGAGACCTTCAGGTTTTACATTTCAGTTCACAGGAAAACCTAATGGATAAATACAACATGAGCCACGCAGAATTAAGTCTCTCAGCTTTATGCTCAAGCCCTCATGCTTAAAAAGCTTTAGGGCTAGGGATAATCTACTGGTTTTCCATAATGGAAGAGGAGTGTTGCTTTGGGTTTTTCTCTTTTAAAGGCATTCATGTTTGCTAGTTTCAATGTTTAGTAAGGCAGGACTTCCCAAACAGAGATAGGAAGCAGAGTCCTTCACTTTGGGACACCGATTAATTTGCTTCAGATCAGCTAAATAAATATCTGAATATTGCTTAATGGGCTCCCAATCACAAAGGCCTAAATAGCAAACTGTTTTCCAGTTGGTCCCCTTCCCAAAGGTGCACCACAACCTTGGCTGGCAGCAGGGAAATCCAGATGGGGAGACAACAGGACAGAGAAAACGTTCTCTCTGTCTTCAGTCTGAACTAAGGCCGTACCCTCAAACCAACGCACAGCAACAACTCTGCCATCCACACTATATTCAACCCCTCTCCAAACCTGCTCTTTTGACAAGGTATTCAGCCTGATAGGTGAAGAGTCAGCAGTGCACAGGGCGCGAGGTCAGAGCGTTGCAACAGGACAAAGAAGCTCACTCACACGCTGCTCTGCAAGAGAAAGGCACCGGCCAGCTGAAGGGGATACTATGACTTTAAACTTTGTACTTTTAACATGGTGGTTTGCAACAAATCACACACATCCCCACGTGTTCAAAATATGCCAAGATAATATTTATTAACACAGCAGGACTTACAGATCACAAAAGATAGTGATACATAGGAGCTCGGAAGGGCGTTATCAGAATAAAGCATGCAGGTCAATACTTGCAGAAGAGAGATACCAAAGCAGATCTGAAAAGGCACATTCACACAGGAAATGTTTAGTTGAAATTAGACATTAGAAAAGCAGCAAAAAACCTGAAGTTGATTAAAATATACAGAGATCTCCAATAATGCCAAAGAAAAAGGTACTTTACAGATTGGTAAGTGCAGCAAATGGATAACCCTTTGAGAATACCCGGGTGAGGGTACGTTCTCGCTGCAACGTTTGGCAGGACACAGAATGAATCAGGTTCATGTGACTTTTGTCTTAGAGGGAAACAAATTTGGCTTAAAAGAAGCAGCCTGGTTGAAACTAACAGCATGCAGCCAGTGCTCAAAGGGTTATACGAAGTAAATGCAAGAGAAATCAGGCAACATTAGCATCATCTACCTTCCACATAAAGAATTATAGCAAAGTTTAAAGAGACTGTATCCCCTTTGGACAGAGCAAAACTGAAAACCTTTCTTCCCTCAGAAACCTAAGGCTGGGAAGCAACTCAGTGATTTCTTTCTAATTCCCAGCACAAGCAACCTACCTGCCCATACCTGGAAGCTACACAAGGCGAAATCTCAATAGCCAAAGGATAAAGACCTCTGTGTTAGTGTGTCAGAAGAGTCAAATCATTTATCAGCACCTCTGTGCTGCTGCTGTTTCACTGGAGGTGTTACAAGGTGCTCACAGACGTACAGCTCCCAGTGACTAGTCTCAGCAGGGAGGATGGCAAAGGGATACTGTCCCTTTTTGACATTAGATTTACAGATAGAAGAAAATGGAGAGGGGAAAAAGAAATCTGCTTTTTAACTTCATGTAAACTGAAAAAAGAGGACTCGAACATCAGCAGTTCAGAGCTTGAGATGCATCAAACACACAGGAAGGAACATGTGAGCACACAAGCATTCGTAACGGGTTGGCGGGAGCACGCCCCACGACGAAACCCAAACAGAGCTCAATGGAGTAAAACTCTCCCTGTGGAAAAACACCCCGCTTGGCACCAGAGGAGAATACAGGCTCGTTGAAGGTCACTAAAAATAGCTTCTAATTAATACTTCAGAGTTCAAAAGTTCAGCAAGAAGCACATGATCGGCCAACCCCTTTAAACAAACCAGAAAGTCTTTTCCTGCCACAGATGGCAATCACTCAGCACTGATTTCTGTGGCGAAAGCTCACGGCCTGTAGAAGAGCTCCAGGAGTCAAACTACCACCAAAAGAGGCTAGAAAAATACTAGGAAAAAGTGCTTTCAACCCCAAAGTAAACGTTCCAGACCACACTGGAGGTGCTACGTTTGACAGCTCACCCCACTTGGAATCGTACCAAGCAGCAAGAGGACAATGAAAGGTCTTTGCTAGTAAATTATTCCTGATACGTTGTACCCTGTTTGAGAGTATCTCCCACGAAGCTGCCACCTTAATTCTCTCCCCTACTTAAAAATATCATCAAATGCAGAACTACAGCACTGTGTATTTATTTATCTCTACCCACTAGCTGCAAAAATGGAAGAAATCTTTCATCTGGAAGCAACCAACTCTTGCAGGTACAGCTTTGACACTTACAGGTTGTAGGCTCCCCCCTGCTCAGGAAAGCCTCTGACTGCACAATACTTGTTGCTAGAACACAGTAATGGTTCCTGTATTATTGAAGGCCACAGAACATTTAACTACACCTCACCTTCCTACGTACACGTGAAAAGGAAAAGCAGGACACTTGGGGTACTGGTTTGGTGATATGTGATCAGATCAGAGATGGTCGAGTCGCTCCCTCAGGAGGACTTCCATAAGGGGGAATTAAAGAAGGTGAAACCCTCATAAATAAAAGCCCATGGTTTTGAATTTAGGTCTAGGAGTCACCAATCATTAAGAGTAGCACTTACAGGCCCTTTGCACAATGAGTCCAGTGAGGGATTTAACTCTACAATACTTCTACCTGCAGTCCTGCAAAATACTGGCTGCACAGGTTAAGCCCCACTGTACGGGGGATATAATACTTGTGGTGTTGATTAAACAGCTTTCCATCAACAGCACGAAGCAGTGTTCTTGCCTGCCCTTGTAGAAGCACAGAGCAGGTGAAGTCCCCAAACCAAATGCTTTGTTGAACCCAAGAGGTTAGAGCGAGACTCTGCCATCCCTCTTGCTAACGCAAATGGAATGACATCGTTTGCGTTGGAAAATGTTCCACTCAAATCCCTTAAGTGACAATAGCTGACAGGTACCAGCACTATGATGATGATGTCAAGTCTCAGAAATAAACTGGGCTGGAGTTCAAACTGTTCAGTCTATTTATAGTCTCCTAAGACAAGAAAGAAACACTGCCCTGCCAAGGGGCTGTTGGCTAGCGGGTACACAGATTGAAGTGTCTTTCACTACTGAAAGACCAGTGCATAATACTGTAATTTAGCACACAGAAGAACACTGAAACCTCCATCACCTACGTTACCAGAGCAATCTAACCAGTTCCTCACCTGCTGCTGGTGGATGCTGGCCACTAACTGTTGGCAAATCCAAAGAGCTATCAGACATGACATGCTTAAGATCTCCTCCCACATCAGCCAGTTTCATGTCAAACTGAACAGACAACGCGTCTTCAGAATCCTCCTTGCCAACACTGCTGCCTCCGATGGAAGGAAGATCCAAAGACTTCACTGAAGCAGAGTCTTCTCTGGCCTGCTTGAAGGCTGCAACTTTGTCCACCAGGGACTTATCTGCGCTGTTGCATGTGGAAGAAAACTTGTTAGAGTGGAAGTCGGCAAAATCATCATCGCTCTTCACTGAAGAAAGCGCGTTGTCCTTCGCCTCCTCCAAGCCTCCTCCAGAGCCCTCCAGAGAAAGCTGTTTGAAGATATCGTATTTGGTGGGTGTAGCAGTAGGGGCAGAACTCTGCCCACTCTTCACCGTGCTGGCAGAGGAGCCAGGCTGAGGAACAGGACCAGGCTCTAGCTTGAGTGCATTGTATTTGTCCTCTGGTTTCTGTTCGGAAAATCCACTGCTATTGTTGAAAGCCATAAAATCTGCAAAGTCGTCTTGTCCACTGGCTGATGAGCAGTTAGAAAACTCCCCAAAAAGGTTGAACTCTCCAAAGTCATCAGCTAAGCTTGAACTTTTGCTGGGTGCTGGTTGGGCAGTGGTAGCTGGAACGGGTGGTGGAGGAAAGGAGCCCGATTTTGTCGTGTTAAATGCAGGTGGAAAGGACGGCTGCTTGGTTTCTCCAGTAGAGGAAAAGAGATCCAAGTCTGCTAGGTTCAAAGAGGTCTTTGCTTGTGTTTGCTGTTTGGACTGAACGGGCAGAGAAGGGAAGGGTGCAGGGAACGTTTTGTCCTTTGTAGGTGGCTCTAATGGTGAAGTACTGTCAGCGGTTTTAAAATCCGTGAAGCCATCATCGGGTCCTGCAGGCTTGAACTCTGCGAGGTTCTCTCCTGAGAGCAAAAACAATGAGGAAACACTCATAAAAGACGCTGCAGCGATAACAAGTGCATCATACTCACACCATGCGAGCAAGCAAGCGAATTAGCCCATGCAATGTCAGAAGTTTTTATGCAAACTATTTAAATTAAGCCCTAGAACTGCAAACACAACCTCTATGAACCACCCAGGTTTCAAGGTCAGCAATTCCAAGTCATTCCAGCACACACTTAAGTCTTCCAAACAGCCTCAAAGTCATATGACATGCCCTTTATGCTGTGTTAGTATCAAAACACACCTTGACCAACAGATTCAAAAGGTGATCTGTCTTACTCAGCTTCCAAGTAAGTTCTTTTTTCTCACCTCATCCTTGTATTTGCCAAGCAAGGAATGAAATCCTGAATTTCACTTACACCAGTGCAGTATGTGATTTCTTACAGAAGCAATTCTACCCCTCTCCCTTCCAAATATTGCCCCCATGCAGTTTTTTTATGGGGCTTCAGCAGAGGGTTAAGACATTTTTAGGCTCTCATTTTAGTCTAGCAGATTCACCTAAATACATTACAGAACGTGACCAGAACTTCAGTAACTACAACATATTTAGGAGGCATCTTCCAGCTCCTGCTAAGACTGATCCCAGCTCCACTAAGAAGCTTGGAGACACCTTCATATGAAAGTGAGCACAATTAATCATAAGATGTGCAGCTCTCTGGTTCCTCTACCCACTGCGTGTAGGATCACGCTACATATGGATTATAAATCAAACCTGACTGAACATTTGGTAACAGGATTTTCATTTCATTTACATTAAATATTTTGATGTACTGACTTTATAAGTTTTTCCTGTTCATACACAATTACCTTTTATAAAGCAGTATCTTCTGAACATGAAAAATGTTTAACCCATTCACCAGCATGTACATACTCAGATCACTTGTCATTTTACAGTCTTGAGCATACTTTAAGCCAAGTGTCAGATTTTGTTCTGTTTTAGAAGTACACCACTAACATTTAATTCCTCAGCACCAATATCATACTTTAAATGTGTTTAACCAAGACTGAAAAGAACAGTTGTACAGGACCACGACTATACCTGACACACTCTTCCATTCTCCCTCCCCTCCAAATCAATTCACTTGGCGCAGCAACAGCACAACTGTTCATGGAATTGCTATTCACTGATCAAAACTAACACATCACAGCAAACTACACTTACTGCTGAATTGCAAACTTTTCCATCAGAAATGTGAGCTGGTGAAAGGGTTAAGAGTGGTCAGAGCTGGATAACAGGCAAATATAGTAATTTTATGTGGTTTAGAATATGTATGGAAAGAGGTAAAACGTTATTTCATTTCACTGCATGCATTTAATCCTGAAGAGGTACTGAGCACGAGTACCTCCCAACACATTACAGGAGTTTCAGAAACTCAGCCTCTGAAAGGAATTCTGTCTCTGACAAACAAGGAGCAGGAATGAACTCAGGTAAGCAGCTTTATCCTAGGCTTTACTTTGCCCAATCAAAACCAGTTGACCACAGATTTCAATATAAGGGGTAAGATTTATTCTTAGAGCACCAAAGACTGAAAAGGTTTAATTCCACCTTAACAACAGGAAAAAGTTGCAATTTTGTCCAGAAACATCTTATTCTGTCTTTAAAGAATATACGATTCCTTACTTAAAATGAACAAATTCCAACCATATTGTCTTAAAATAAAATCCAGAAGCACCAAGGAGAGATGCCAGTCTTCCAGAAATACAATTTGTACATTGTTCCAATGGGATAGTGCACTGGTTCTTCAGGATACTTCTTTCTAAGTTGTTTAGGGAAGCAGAACCATCATTATTCTACAACTGTAGCAACAGAGATGCAGCAGCTTATAGAGAACTGCTATAAAAATATAATCAAAATATGTTAAAATAGCTCAACCCCCCCATAAGTTACCTCAGTATTTGCTTACCTAAGTATTTGCTCTCTGGTGGCTGCTCTAATTCACGGAAAGCACTGTACTTGTCTCCACCATCTAGTGAGTATGAGAAAAGAAATACATTCACAAAAAGGCATTATGAATCCATACTGTAAACTTTATATTGGCATAATTGCTCTGGTTTTTAAGGACTAATATCTTATCAATGCCAAAACCAAGATACATGACACATTACAAGAAGCAGCTTATAGTGGTTGTGTATTTTAACTTTTACCTCCAAAAGTGGCTGTACTTTCAGCAGGCTTCTCAGCTGCAATTCCTTTAAAGGCAGCATACTTATCAGTTGATGAGAGTGTCTTATTACCTGGGAGTGGCATTAGTAAAGAAGGAACACTAAAAACAAAAGAGAGAAAAGCAAAGTTCCTTAATTTATCCATAAGAAATCTACATTTCCAGGTTTTCTTTAAAGAAAAGACTACACAAACCTAAGTTTGTACCCAAAAGAGTGCTTGATCGAGAACCTGTTGTAACTCCCTCAGTATCAGTTGGGAATAACAGCATGTACACAGGCAGCTGGTAACTGATGGGTTCATTCACACCTTATCTCACCTCATCTTGTTTCTTTAGGCCAGAAGTCAATTTTCCCCGTTCTTGATTCTAGTTTGCACCAAACCATGAACTGAACACTCCAGAGCTTCACTCCACAGGAATTCTTAGCCCAGGAGAGAATATGCACATAGACATACCCTAGGAATCACCATTTCATTTATCACTTTGTCCCGAGCAGTGTAATGACAATTCTCCCTGATAGAACTAGATAAAGTAGAGTTAAAACTGCATGACATCTTGCCAGCTCCATGCTTTCAGCTTATCTACTTCTGGTTATATTTCATTACATATTAAGAGAATAAAGCAGAACCACTAAAGGAAGGAAAAGCTAACTCTGGATTTCTCTCAGTGCAAATCAGGGAGCTCAGGTAGCTATCTAATGAGCAAACCAAGGATTAGTCTAGTTCCACAAGCAAATCTTTTTGCACATAAACACATTCTGCTTTCTATAGTGAAGGCGCCACAATAACTCCACACCATGTAGCAACTGCTGTAAGATTGGGAAGCCATTCTGTGAGAGCTTTGCTTGCCCTCCACGCAAGGCCCCTTATCAGACCTTGGCAGCTTTAAACAACATCATCCTTTACATATGAATGATGCATTTTACCTCTAGTTCATGTCAGTCAACGCTACGCACATTGAAAATGTGAATGAATTTCTACTGCGTTCTTCGGCCTGAAGCAAGAATCTTTCCAGAGCCATTTAAATCTCCTTATCAGCAGCCTACAAGCAACACCCAAACCTTGCACTTGCACACACGTGCTAATGATGGTCTGCGGTGCTTGCAGACAGACAGTGCAATGTCAAAATATAGCTTATGGTAATATAATTACATTTCACATCACTGCAAACCAGGCTATTAGCTATGCAGTCTTGGCACATGTAATGGTTAATCATCTGTGCTCTGCAGATGGGTTTTTTCAAGTAAAGCTCCATAAGCAATTAGATTATAGCTCATTGTACCATTCTGCTCCAAACTGAACACTTGCACAACTCAATGAAGAGAGTTGCTGCAGAGAAAAAGAAACACTGCTGGATTCCCTTACTTAGAATCATAGAATCACAGAATAGTTTGGGTTGGAAAGAACCTTAAGATCAAGTTCCAAACCCCCTGCCATGGGCAGGGACACCTCACACTAAACCATATCACCCAAGGCTCTGTCCAACCTGGCCTTGAACACTGCCAGGGATGGAGCATTCACAACCTCCTTGGGCAACCTATTCCAGTGCCTCACCACCCTAACAGGAAAGAATTTCCTCCTTACATCCAATCTAAACTTCCCCTGTTTCAGTTTTAACCCATCACCCCTTGTCCTGTCACTACAGTCCCTAATGAACAGTCCCTCCCCAGCATCCCTATAGGCCCCCTTCAGATACTGGAAGGCTGCTATGAGGTCTTCACGGTCATCCATCGTGGAATTTACAAACGATGCTTCTGGTAAAACTCTCAGCAGCAGCATAGCTTTAATTACAAAATGCCATCTAATCAAATCAAGATATACTTAAAAGAGAGCATCTTCAGCTACACATGACATCAGCCAAGTGAAATCACTTGCACAGAATGCTGTTAGGCACCATGTAACAGAACAATCTGGTTTAGTGTCTCCATCTGACGTCACTGCTGAGGAAGCAACTGGTAATCTGTGCTTACCTGGAAAGAGCCAGTTCTGTTTGCAACTAAGAACAGCCCGTTCATGCACAGGAAAGGTCTGTGTCCACAATTAGACACCTGGGAGGCACATGAAAGTTTGCCATGGGCAGCAAAAGGAAACGACAGTGAAATTTTGTAATCACAGGACTTTGAGAGATTAATTGTAAACTCTCCAAGGGAGTAAACACGCTCCATTATTCTGTTATACAAAATTTCCCTGATCCCGAGCTCCATTCTGGCAGCCTCCCAAAAGAAAAGCCACGACGGCTGAAGTCTGAATGAGATTTCAACTGAGATTTATAGTTGCTTATTGAAAGCTTAAGCACTGGCCAGAGAAACAACAGAGCTAACAAAACCTCGTCCACTGGAGCTCAGAGGATGATGTCAAGCTCTTTACATTAATTTTGGGGTCCACATTCAGGGCCTGAAGCTCTTGATGTCAACAAATGGTTTCTATTGACTCCCACAAATGCGGGGTCATACTTTTAATGGAGGCACACACTAAAGCAGAACTCCTCCGTCCTGGTGTATGTTTTCTCAATAGCTTTACGTAACATTTTCCCTGAATGCACAGCATGAAAAAACTTCCAATTGCCTGTGCAATAGTACAAACACTTGAAAACCCACTCCCATACCTTGTATGTGCAATTTACCTCAGCGTGATGACTAGAATGCTAAAGAATGGCCAACCACCTATGGCACATCAAATGCCAGTTTTGATTCAGAAAGCCTAATTGTGGTTGTAACAACCTTTAAAAGAAACTGGCAGAGTAAAAGGTGACAAAAGCAAATTACAGGCTAGAAAGCTACCCACAAAGGAGGAAAACATTTAATTTCTTAAGAGAGTTCTCAAATAGTGAATACAAAGATGTGCTACCTGCTCCGGTGCTGTGAACCAGCTGCTTTAGAGGAGCCAGCCACATCCCCTTGGAAATCAGTGAAGGAGTCATCTAGCGAGCCAGACTTTGAAGCATCTTGAAACTCCTGGAAGTCATCATCTTCTGGTTTTACTACCTGAATGACAAACATCATGTCAATTGCCGTTCTGTTGTCTTTTCAAATTGTCAGATAGCATGAAGGCAGTTTAGAGCAGCGTGACTGACTTAGAAGAGGAAAAAACCTTGTAACATGAGCATGCAAACTTAGCATGGTCACTGGTTCCACTTCACCTGCACCAACTCAAAACACCCACAAGGTGTACAGGATTACAAGCAGCACGCACAAGGAACAGGTGAACAAGGAACTCTGCTCCTTTCACATTAGAAGTATTACTGATCATAGCCATGCCATCTTTTAATACAGGATAAATATTACTAAATTCAAATCAATCAATAATTTATAATCAATACACACAGCAAAAGCATCAGAAGAAATATTTTCTGAAGAAGGATGAACCGTATTTTCAAAGAGCAAAATTTATCTCCCATATGATTTACAGTGCTGGAAACCAAAGGTTCTCTCAGTTCTTGGTTCTCCTGAAGAATGTCACTTATTTTATGAGCTAATAGATTCTGTTGTGTAGCTTAACTTAAAATCCCATTTAATGTGCATTACAAGATCCTAATTAAAACTAAAATCCTCTTTCAATGCCACTAGTTTGCAATGGAGAATGCTTTTGTACCCTTTCTAATGCCACCAGAAAGAAATGAAGAAAAATAAAAGAACATCCTATGATTTTATGCTCCTTAGTGGCATGACTTTATGTTTTCGGATGTGACATGCTGGATTTCAGCTCCTCTTTTTGCTGTTTACTTGAAGGCTGCTGTCACTACGTAGCTAAGACAGAGCCAAGCTAATTCCCTTTCCAGGACAAGGCAGATTTGCCACGTAACAGCGAGCTGACCTGGCTGGGTGGGTAGGACGGGAGGAAGCCTCCGGAAGGCTGTGCTGCAGCTCCGCCCGCTGGAGCCGTGATGCTCATCCCCATCACGGCCGGCCCGATGCTCAGAGGCATGGAGACGGGCGGTGCAGGGGGCAGCAGAGGCTGCTGGCTCACTGCAGCAGGCAGCGGCATCGGAAATCCACTTAACGTAGGAACGGGGGCAGCTGGAAACTGGTTTAACACGTCCGGACTCACTGCAGGGATTCCCCTCTGCAAAGGCAGAAGAGCAAAGACAATTAGCATCAAAAAGGCACGTTGCATTCTCAGTTCCAGTTTCTAGCTTGTGTTACTGACACCATGAAAGAGCAGGTACTGGTTAAGCTGCAGGTAAACCTTCCAAATCAAAACGTGCTGATCTCCAGTGTTATCCATACCTGAGTCACTGCTATCATAGCCAGGACAGCGTAGAGCTCCTCTTTGGTGAGCTTCCCAGGAGTGGTACGGTTGGCTAGAGCCCATATCTGTCCAAGGGTCTCTCTGGGCAATCCAGACGACATCAGGATGGGATAGAGTTTAGCTGTATCTATTCCAGCAGGAGTCAAAGTGGTTTCTAAGATTTTCTTATACAACTCTGTGATAAGGGAGTCAGTGTTAGAGACAACTGCTGGTTTCAAGGGAATTCACAACTGCTTTTCTATTTTGCCTCAACCTCCTATCAAATTAGTCATACTCAAAGTAGAAGGTAAGGCAATAGCATTCTGGCACTGGATTGTATCATCACGTTTCATCTAAATGCGTTATGGGATGGTCTTTACAGTTTAACACAAAGAAATATTTCATATAAAATACACTTAATGCTCTACTTCAAAACATGTTTCTCTAATGAAATTGCAGGATAATCCATATAAAATATAGTTATAACACCTTTATGTATTTAAACCTCAGTGTAATCAGTATTTACTACAGCATTTCATTTTCTATTTACTGGGTTATTTGCATATGTACGATAAATAGCCTTAAGAAACGAGCCTGCTTAATTACAAGAGAGGCCAAAACCCAGACTACCCATAAAAGTAGTATTATCACAGCAACACAACCTCTTCTAGCCTAATCTGCTGTCATAACAAACTCTAGATTAAACGCTGAGCATGAATAAAACCCACACTTCTCCAAATGCACATAAAGGCACCATAAATTCATAACATATCAAAGATACAGGATTCATCTGATGCCTGGAGAGTAACAACTTTGCTCAGTAAGCACCAACAACAGCTCACGTACGTTCACACCTTGTGTTGCTGCTTGGCTAAATGCCTTTTCTTGTTTACCTGGGACCAAGTTATCGTTGTAAATCCAAGCAGGCATCATCTGCTGAATTGGGTCCTGTGAAGGGAATACTCCGACTCCTAAACGTGTTCCATTCAGTAAGAAAAAGAAAGACAACTGTATTAGGATATACAGGGTCAGAGTACAAAGATCTTAAGAGACTAGATCGTAGTTGGTCAGTATTATTTAGCATTTCAGGCAAAGATTTCAGATAGGAATCACTGCTCAGAGGACAAACAGCTACTGCAGGAATATGTATTTCAACATAATAACTAGAATGATTTGGCAGTAACAGCAAGAATACAGTTACATACATAGTGAAATAAGGAGCTCCTCACCTGCCTCCCTCTTAATTTCTAGTTGTGCTGAAGCTCAAGTCTCATCATCTCCTGAACTTTCATAGCAGCTGTTAGGGCTACCTGGGGAGTAAATTAATTTGTACCTACCACCAGGACATCCTTAACAGGGGAATCCACAAACAGGATGAATCTCAGCAAGATCTTACCCCATGTTCATAAAAAGTTATTCACTACCCCATTGCTCCCAGTCTTCAGATCCAGAAGACATCACAGCCGCCTTCACTACTACAGGCTTTCATAACATGATCTACCACACTTTACTCCCCTTGAACATGTTATTTCCTTCTCTACTGCATGGACTCTTCCCCTCAGTGTCACTGTTTCACTTCCTATCTAGTCTCCCTGAGCAGATTTTATGCTTATCTTGAATCGAGCTCTGACAAAAATCAGAATAATTCCAGATTTTACTGTCTTTCCCAGTGCCCTTGCACCTCCTCATCTTCCACACGGGTTCTCTCCTGGCTGCAGTCTAATTTCTAATCACCCCACAACTCCAAGCACATTTTTATATAAGCAATTCCTTCCATTTCACCAGCCAAGTAAAATAAAGTTGCTGCTTCCTCCAGGCTCATTATCCTTCAGCTTTGACCACCCTTCCATTCACTTCCGCATCCTACTGACTCTTGCTTCTCACCCTTGAATCTCTCTGGCAAAATTCAGCCCCTTAAAATCAAATGATACAAGACAAAAAGGAATTCTCAGCCGTGTTTAGTTGACAGATAGGAGAGTCTTACTCAAAACTTTGATAATAGCTGTTCAGTTGAACTGTTTAGTTCCAGTTGCTGTTAGAAGTAAAACTTGCCTGAAGTTTTCATCTAGACCAGCTTTTGAAATCTGGATCCCTACAGCACAGGTAGTTTTAGACATAACACACATGAACAGCAAATTGTCTAGGAAACAAATATTAACTAGCTAAGAGTTTTAACCTAACAAGACCATATCCTCCTCCAAGTAAAGAGACGAAAACCCACCACGACATTGACCATCTTTACTAATAAATTTCCTCATATAAAAATGAGAGGAATCTTCAGAGAGCACATCTTCCCTCAAGAAAGAGGACAGAGTATTTGAAACCAGCGGACCTGATTAACACACATGTTAAAAGTGATTACAGCAATAAACTCGAGTGGAAAAAGTTCAGAGCAAAATCACAGTTATACTTTTAGCAAGGAGCAGGAGGCACTGACGTATTATTCAAGCAGGCATTCAGAGCAAACTTGTGCAGGCCTGGCCTCAGAATTAGTGCACAGGGTGTTAGCATCCAAGCAGCAACTCATTAGATGTAAATTCTCTCAAGTGTTTCATTTGCTCACCACACTCTTCAACTGCTCTGTTTTGTTCTGAAGCCTTGGGCACCTCTGCAGCGGTGGTACCACTTTCCTGGCCACCTACAACCCCCCAGTCACTGACGGTTAGACTGGGATGGACTTGGCTTGCAGCCGAGGCTTTGTGCCCAACTTCGGATGTTTTAAGTGTGGTTTGCTCTTGTTCAGAGTCATTTGAGCCATTATCTAAGCCTTTCTCCTCCAAGGAAGAGCCTGAATAAACAGCAGGAGGAATTATTTATGTTTTGTCATTAACCATCCAGATCACAATTCCACACTTCCAAAGGAAAAGTATTACTGGTACCACTGAGGGGTTATCACGACTAGCATCCATCCCAGCTCAGACCAATAGCACCACCCTGTGCAAACACTTCTATAGCCTGATTCTGCCCTTTACTTACCATGGATATATAACTTCAACAAACAAAAAGGACCAAGTAGAAGGAATACATGAAACTGTTTTCTGTTTGGATTACCGCTGCATAATCATCTAGGCATCAGTAGTGCCCAGTATCTACTTACCACGGCAATATTTGTCACGTTACTCTCACCAACATCCATTTAGCCTCCAAGAGAGGAAGCACACAAGTGCTCCACATAGCATAAGAGTTATTTTTCATATCACCATCTCATCCATTATCTTTTTCTACTACAGAGGCTTACAAAGATGCTAGCACACAATACTTAATTCATTTAGGATCAGCCATATGCATATTTAGCAATGTTTGGTTCCACACATGACTTGCATTTACAGTGCAGGTCTAAGGGAGGAAGAAGGGGACTTAAATCACCTTTTCCCATGGATCATCAGGTTTCTACTCAATTGCTTATATATATTACTTCTTCTGGCCAGACTGAAATAAACCCCAACAAAATAAGTAAAGACTCTCTGTAGCTCTACGACAGAAGATGGCATGTTAAAAATAAGATACTTTAGAGTTACCTGTTTTATGGATATTGGGTGAAGATGCAGAGGTAGGAAAATAAGGAACCTGCCCAGTTGTACCATGCAGGATGGGTAACACTGGAGTCTGGGCTGCAGGGAGAGGCTGGACCACAGCCTTTTCAGAAAGCACTTGCTCAGCCTCAGCAGCAGAATGGAAAGGCTGAAAAGGCTGAGAGGTGGGTTGAGGCACCAGTGTGGGGATTTCAACAGGCCCTTGTATAAAGTCACTAAATTCTTCATCATCAACAAAAGCAGAGTGGGAAACAGATACAGCAGAATGGGATGATGTGGGATGATCTGTAAAATGGAATGAACACACAACGGAAGGTGATGAGGAAAAAAGGTTCACGGGTGGAAAGGGAGGAAAAGTGGCAAATACTTGGAATACATAGCAAATGGGTAAGGGAACAGCAGTGGATGCATCACTTGACAGGAATGTGAAGAGCTGTTATTGTCAACATAACAAAAACATAAGGTAAAGCTGAGCAGCCACTTCCAACCATGCATCTTCTCTCCCAGAGATTTGATGTAAACCTGTTGATACTTGGATCTTAACACTGGCTATGAAAATATCCTATTTAAACAGACTGGAACAAACAAATCAAGAGGTACCATTTCAAACTGGACATAACAGGCATCTGCACAGGGGGATGCTCTCCCTCAAAGGACTCTTTCATCCTCAGAAACTCAGGAACAGATCATAAGATACAAAAAAAATGTCTATTCATTTAGAGAGTTTTCTGCTTGATCAATTCCACAGTCACCCATTTAACAGAACTGATGCAGGATGGGCAAATCTACAATGTGAAATTGTCAGAAACCACTTGTAACTTCCGAATTACCGAAGAGCAAACCCACAGTAGAGATAAAGATTTTATGTAACAAACAGTTGCTGGAAGGACACTTTTAATCCACTCACTTTGTGCCACCAAATAAAAACACTTCTGGAATTAGCTCCCCTGCTGAGGATTTCAAACAGCAGTGGCTTAGTTTCAGTCAGAAGATGAGAAAAATGACAAACCTGGCTTTTTGGGATGCGCTGCTGGTGTTGGGTGCATTTTAGCATCTCTAGAAAAACCATCTAAATTTCCTTTAATGGCTTCCAAAGCTTCATCCCTGCTTTTTTCACCTGTCTGGAACAGCACAGAACACGTTTGTGAACATTCACAGATCAGCTCAGTTTTCTTTCAGCATCCATACAAAAATCAGCAATGCCTGCTGCTAGATTCAACCCTTCTTTCTCCAGCAGTGCCTTCCTGAAGCACATCACCATTAACTCCCATACTTAAAAAGCTTTTCTCTTGCAGACTACACCATAACAGTGTTCCCCAGTCATATACATAAAACCTTTCTCAGCCATTTGTATTCTGGCCTTTGAGCTCATCACAAGTGTCCAAAACTTTGTCCAAAGTTAACAAACAAGCAACCAAACATTCCATATTCTAGAAACTCCGTCTGTTCCCAAACATTACACACCAGGCTGGTTTATTTTTCTTGAGCTGATTTCATCTTCAACACCAGACTGTTTACACTGCACCACGAGTGTGGAAAGTACTATTCCAGATGCTTTTTCAAGATGTCACCTGATGTCTCATACTAGTTCCCCACTTATTTGCTTGTTGAAAAAGATCATCCCATTACAAGCCATTAAAAAAAAAGCCTGAAGAAAGAAACACTGCAGCTGTTATTTAGGACGTACCTTAGGTTTCACACTGCTTAGGAGTCTCAGCTTTTGTTTCTGCTCTTCAAACTGGCGCCGTTTCCTTTCCTCCTCCAAGAATTTCTGCTGGTGCTCAAACCTCTTCCTGAAGAAGAAATAATGTTAAAAAACAAGTCTAAAAATACTTTTTAATTACAGTTTTCATGGCAAACTTCTGCTTGATTTTTGTTCTGTCTCTAATTCACGTGTCTCAGTGTACACATTTCTGCTTCTTCTCAGAGCTGGGTTACAGCCACTACTAACTTCATAGATGCCTTCACACGCAACGGAATGATCTCAACAGCATTGAGCCCTAAACAGACTACTTCTGTAGAGGAACTATCAATATATTTACTGAGTAAACCCCCCCTCCACAGTACATGTCCCCCTTTAAAAAGCAGCATTTTCCAAGTCAGTGAAGTGTCACTTACTGCTGTTCCTCTGCAAACTGCTTCTGCATGTCCGGGGTGTACTGCGGGGCTGCTGGGCGCATTCCCAGGAAAGAAGCCTGTCCCATGTAAGGCATTCCAGTCGCTGGCATGGGCCCTAAGGGCATGCCACCCTAGAAAGAAGTAAATAACACAACTCCAAGGTTATCTTTTCCATAGAAAAAGCCAAAGCTCTGGCAGTGACACCCTGACACGTTACAAACGAGGGGGATCTCATAAAATGAAGAGCTGGACGAGCAGCACAGAGCGCTGGTCTCTCAGTAGATGGCACTCTTCCCTCTCGAGTTACAGTTGCATTGTTTCCTATGCTGAGTGATCACATAATACTTTTAAATACCCTGTTGGAGGTGCACACTCCTGTCCAACAAAGGATGCCACAAAATGTGCTCTAGTCATTTCACTAACAGCTTATCCAGCGTCCAAGGGAGGGAGACACGATACAACAGCAGCCAAGAGGAGACTTGTCTGAATAACTTGTGTCTGTATCAGAAACACTTGCTGATAAATACATTCTGGTACAATTATAGCAGCAGTGACTGCTTAAAATAGAAAGGTCCAGAAAATAATTTCCTTCTCTTACCATTCATTTTGTATTTGGTACACTTGAAAAGAGAACAAAAGTTACTCATTAGTTTTAGACCAGCTCTCAATCTTCCTACTATAGATTTCACAAAACGAATGGAGGGTAAAGACATGGCCAGATGTGATCAGTTCACTTTGTCACAGCAATTTGGCTACAGAACCATGCCAAAACGTTCCATTTCAGCAGAGTGCAAATTTGTACATAAGCACATATGGTGCTAAACAGAAAAATATTAAAGGAGTGAAAACATATTAGCTCCTCATTTTCCATTCTTACTGCTCAATTAGCAACAGCAGAGTTAGAGACAAAGTTACTTTAGGGAAAAAAAAAAGAATGAGAATGAAACATAGGAAATAGGACAAATGGGAGAACTGATCAAATGAGAAAATCCAGCCCATTTAAGATTCCTTGCTCCCTACATCAAGGTATTTAAAAACAAAGCTATAAATTGCCACCTACACTCAGGAAATTCCATTCTATGAACGCCAGCATTGGAGTTACAAAGGGATAAGACCATTAATTAAATTGGTCACAATCAGATTGTGGACACAGTCACTTCTGATCGGTTTATGAAGGTCTCATGTAAAACACTGCCCAAGACACCACTTTTACAGTAAGTACATAAAGCAAAGGCAGAAAAAGCACAAAGCAAAGTTAAGAAGACAGAAGAGGTGTGTTGTGGAAGTTTTGAATTAGAGTGACTTAACAATTCAATACTATTACTAGCCACACTTTGGAGTAGGTGGCATCTGGTACCTTTTTACCATCTTGTTGATGCTTTTGTTTCCTTTCCTGTTCTGAGACCATGCTTCTCTTATCACACCCTGGTGTCACAGCACGTGTAATGAAATCAATGTTCAGATTCTGACATCTCTGACTGGCCTATAGCATCCAGGTTATTTTAAATATTACTGATGCTGTCCTTGCACTACACCCTCACTTCTCTTGACTCTATACAGTGTGTGCCAAAATCTCCCACTGCCTCCATCCAGATCCCAGTGAAACTTGGAGAATTCTTTAACTTATCTTTAATTCTTCACATTATCTCACTTCAGTCCATATTTCATTGCCACTCACCTGCATGGTCATGGGTCCAGGAGGCATCTGAGAACCGTAATTCATCCCCATCATGCCCGGCATGTTGGACTGCATGACAGGAACCATTGGGAACCCTTGCTGTTGCATAGGAATCATCCCTACAACAAAACATGAAATAAGTTAAGCTCCCAGTTAGTGTTTAATTGCCACCAAAGGGAAGGAAAAAGCTCTCAGTCTTGCTGGGCTGTCTGCATAAGTGATCAGTCTGAAGGAAGAATTGTTATGGGGCTTTCCCACCAACTAAGCTGATGAATCCTCCCACCATCCTAAGGATTCTCTGTGGGTTTCTTCCCCTGTGATTTGTGAAAGGGTCAGTTCCAATTAACAAGATGTAATTAACAGACTGACTGGTGCTGTAATTGTCCCTTCCTCTTGAAGAGGGAAGCTGACAAACTGGCAGCTTTTGAAGATAAGTCTTGGGAAATAAAGTCATCACAAGGCAGCTTCACACCCTGATCTGGCTGGGTAACTTGTCTGTAGCTTCATTAGCCCCCTGTGTGTATTAGAATGGGTGCAGGATTTGGCAGCTAAACTTCAACAGAATTGGACAAACCAAGCTGGAGTGTATTAATTCACTGGATAAAACCAAGTGGATCATGTTGTAGCAGTTTCATCTCTCATATTTTGCTGTCACTTGTTACCAGTACACCACGAGACAATTATAACTGTGCATAACTGAACATCACAGGCAAAAGCACTCCAGGAAGGACACAACACTGGAGAATGATCCATATATCAGTCCCTGCAACTTTTATAAGGCAACTCTCTGCTTTCCCTACGAGTTCTCCCTGTATTTTCCATTAATTAAACAAAGAGCACTGCAGCAGGAATGAGAACAAAGGTAACTTAAGGCTGAGGCTCTCCTATTGTATTAATACTTTCCACACAGGTTGTGACTCTTGTCCCAGGGTCTTGCTGTGCTTTGTAAATATTTACCAGGTCTTGCAACACCCACACAATATGGGTATACACAGCTGGTAGATGAAGCATAAAGAGGTTAAATGCCACACTCAAAACAACACAAACATCTTAAAGGCAAATTCGGGTTAAAAACCAGAGAAGTATTTTTCCTAGATCGTTTAATGTAGCACTCTGGTAATGCTGCTACTGCAACAATGCACAGAAAGTTATATAAATAGAGCTGTGAGAGTCAGATCACCAGCACTGAATTCAAGGGGAAAACCAGCTGTGGAGCTGAATTCACAATCACACTTCTGAGCATCACTGCAGAACTATTTGAAGTTGATTAATGTACCTGAAACAAAGAACTTTGTGCTCAAAACCTTAAGCTGATACATACCTTGAGGGGGGCCCAAACCACCTGCGACAGGAAACATGAAGCTGCAGGAGGAAAACAAGGATAGGTGAAAATCTATCATGTAAATGGTTGAAAAAGCTACCTCGATTTGCACATCAGCATCCCTGCCCACCTGTGGTCAGCACTTTCCCCTCATCTTTCAGGTCTCACAACCCCAGCACAGGGAAAAGCCACTCCTCACAGGGATCCCCCAAAACACCAGAGTGCCACCAGCACCACCACAGCTGCCAGGCTAGGGAGAAATAGATCTTATCCTCCCCAGCAGCGCTAAAATGGCTTTGACTCATCCACATCACCCACAAGGTTTGGCACCTATGCAGGTTGGGAACAGGTCAGTTTGTCCGTGTCGGCCTTCAAGCGCTGCAGAATGAATAAGCATCTCCTGTTGAAGTCTCTGATTCAGCAAGACCATTACCTGCACCAAACAATAGTTCTCAGCTGCTGAGGAATAGTTTTCTGCATAGAGGTAAATTATCCATGGAACCCCATCACCTCGGCATTTTTGCCCTTTAAAACAATACAGTTTCTATTTTCTCAACTGTACCTAATTACAAGAAAAATAGTGCCTTGGAAAAATATCTATTCCAGTATCAAGGGCAAAGTGCACCTGGAGGAAGAACTGTTGAGATTTCAGCTGAAATCCTAATGGGAACTGCTAGCCCTCACTTTGAAACACAGCGTGGGCTGTGCTGCCAAAGAGCAACAAAGAACTTCAAGTCTCATTTGCAAGCAGCTCCCCAAAACCCACATCAGCAGTAATTCACCAGACAAG
Organism: Neopsephotus bourkii; assembly: GCF_033783945.1. NCBI lineage: Eukaryota > Metazoa > Chordata > Aves > Psittaciformes > Psittacidae > Neopsephotus > Neopsephotus bourkii. The sequence continues at coordinate 1,420,471 of NW_026901640.1, read as the reverse complement.
AACCTCACCCACTGTCTCAGCTACTACATCAAAGTGCCATGAAAGGGAACACACTTATAGATATTCAATATTCCTTAGTACAAGGGTGGATGTAAAAGAAACTGAAGAAGAAAACGCTGCCATCGGTGGCTGCAGACGGGCTTTCAAAACCTGCAGGGAGTTCTGAAAGCCAACCTGGTTTATAAATATAAAAGAGCTGTGTAACAGGAGCACTGAGATAAAATAGGGAATTTAAATTATGTATTTATCCCGGAGTAAATTGCACCTACCCACCGTACAGACAGCAGGTTACACGGTCACCAAGACAACCCATATTACTCTTCATCCTCTAACTCAGAACCTTCCCAATACTGAAGCTTCCTCTTTTACCCTGACCACCCTGTGCTAGTTTCTCCTTAAACAACTCACACACACCTACTCTTTCCAGCAGGTTCAGGTCTCATCAGCCTCAACTACCACAGGGTTTGGTTTCTCTCTCTGGAGAGCTGTGCAGACACACGCTACCTCATCCCAAAACAAGAGCTGGGCTTCGGTCCACACCATTCACACTGCAGCCAAGGTCTATTCAACTGACTGGGGTTCAATTTGGACTTTTTTAATCCACTTATTAGCGCACAAACATTAACATCATGAAGACAAATGGCTGAAAATCACAGAGGGATTTTGCCTGCGTTTGGTTTCAGCTATGGCAACAGTTGTCCGTGCAGACTGCCTCCTTCAGCAATATCTCCCCTTAAAACAAGTGCAAGTGCAAATCACAGAATGGGTTTGGGTTGGAAGGGATCTTAAAGCTCATCCAGCCCCAACCCCTGCCATGGGCAGGGACACCTTGCACTAGAGTAGCTTGCTCCAAGCCCCTGTGTCCAACCTGGCCTCGAGCACTGCCAGGGATGGAGCACAGTACCTGCGTAAGCCAGACCTATAAGTGCAACAATTGTAGGCATCATAAAAACACACCATTCTTCATTTAGTCAGAATGATGAACTATCAAAAGTTACTTCTGAAAAGCTCACAAGTATGGATAAATGTTCACAGCTTCATGCTTGCCCTTCTTGTTGGGGAATCCAGTCAAGAAGAACTCTTCCAAAGCAGCATACGTACTGGAACCTGAACACGCATAGCAAGGTACCACTGCTTGCTGGAGGCAAATAAAGGCCAGACTATTAAATATTTATCCCTTTCTACAGAGCTCCTGACTTATTTATGAGTCTCTGTTGAAAGGAAAACAATTGACAAAAAACCCTGCAGTTAACTGGAGGGCACTGCAAGAAGAGGTAGTTAAAGTAGCAAAGCTCCTACAGCACAGTGCTCCATACCTGCGGCCTGAGTTCATCATGAACCTCACTCACTTAGATGTGCAAGTGCCAACATCAGCCTCACACATAGCCCCCATCAACTTCTTTATTTGAGCAACAGGAGCTTTACTTATACACTACAGTGCTAAAGAAATGCCCAGACACATCTGATGCTCATGGCTGAGGCACAGCCATCTCGGAGGTCACCTGGAGCACCACAGAAAACCACTAAACTTCATAAGCATGTAGTGATAAATGTAACAGAAATAAGTTTCTTTTAAAGAAAGCAGTTTGATTCCAGTTATCTCCAAATAACAGCACCGAGAGGAGGATTAAGAACAGACAAAATGATTATTAACCAAATTAGAATAGCTTCTCTTTTTTAACGGGGAAGAAAAAAGGATGGGCATGATAAATTAAGCCATCTGAAAGGAGCAATTCGCTACTTGGGGGCTAAAAGAACATTTATAGCAGGCTGACTGCATGCTTTTAAATGACTTTCCAGACAATGGGAACCCTTATGACCCCAGGTGTTTAAAGCATATAGATTAGTGCACTATCATCAAGCACAATGTTTCAATAGAGCTGCTTACTTCTTATTTCCACAAGGGTTTAATGCACCTGCAGATATTTCTGTGGTTCTCAAGAGCAGAAGCACTTCACCATCTAGGCTCATGCAACAAGAAAGTGTAATATGTGTGCAATGCACAAATAAAATGAATAGAAGGAAAACAAAGCAATTGCCCTACAAAAGGGCTCTTAAAGCAGTAAATACTTATAGATATGTATTTCAAATAGGCAGCTTAAAAAAGCCAAAACCCAAGCCAACCAGCCATCAGCATCAGTCCAAATGCAGGAGCATGGAAAGCAGCAAATCCTTGTCTGTATTCACAGAGCTCCAAACCACACACAGCATTTTCCCATCTACAAGTGGATTTTTAAACCCCTTCATTCCCCATCAGTACAACTCTACCAATGCAATGCAGGCTGTCATAGTATGGGTGAATGGCAGAAATCCACACAAATCAATGTGAAACAAGGCAAAGAACCCACACAGGGAAAGGAACTTTTCTCCTCCACCTCCAGACTTCATTCTCAAGGAAACCACAGTACCAACCATGGCAAACAATGCCTTTTAAATCCCTTCATTTCTCAAGGCCTTACAGTCTTACTTCCTAGCGTTGCTCTAAGAGGTCAGAGGGGTTATCCAGCCCCTCACAAGGATTGTTCCAGCTTTATATACACAGGGAAACACGACGACAGCATCCCATCCCTTGCACAGCATGCACAGGCACATGCATACACCTGGACATAAGCCTATATACACGAGGTCACCCCGGTGCAGACCTGCCCTCCTCACATAGAATAGTTAGGGTTGGAAAGGACCTTAAGATCATCCAGTTCCAACCCCCCTGCCATGGGCAGGGACACCTCACTCTAAACCATATCACCCAAGGCCTCGTCCAACCTGGCCTTGAACACTGCCAGGGATGGAGCATTCACAACCTCCCTGGGCAACCCATTCCATCCCAAATCACACCAACACAACTGCACTCCTCAGAGATCCAGGGCAGCTTCAGGCATGTATCTGTGAAGCACAAAATGCACTCACTCTCCCTGGAAGCAGGACAACAGATAAAGAACACTCAAGAGCCTACGTTAAAGAGTAATTACTTAAGCCTTCAGAGGCCTTTTTAGGAACACAGCTATACGTTCACAGACCACTGTTTCTTCCTCCTGACACTACTCCTCAGTCCTCTCTCTTTGCTGAAGCGCCCTTTGTGGGATGGAGGGGACCACGAAGCTCCCCACAGCAGCGGCTCCATCCTGCAGCCGTGGTGATAAGCAGCGTTTATCACTGCTGACAGCACGCAGGGATGGTGAAATCCCGGAACCCCTCTCCACCCCATGTCTGAGATTGCGGCTGCAGAGCCTGATGGCAAGGGGGCTACCCCTGCCCGAGCCTTGACAAGCCGGGGGTTCCTAAAACGCTAATGAATCACAACGCACTGTGGAGCCACCATGGCTGCTTTCCACACAGCCTGCCCGGGACCCACACAACCCATCCAAGACCACACATACCTCACTTAGAGCCCCTACACCCCACCCTGACCACCACATACCCCACCTAAAACCCTATATACGTTACCCAGGGCCCTCACACCCCACCCAGGACCCCACGTACCTCACACCCGGTCCCCCCCACAGCCCGGCTGGGCCCTGCCCCTTCTGCTCCCACACTCCACCGGTACCCGGAGCCTCCACCCCGCAGGCCTCCCCCTTACCTCTGCCGCTCCCATGTCCGCCTCAGCCCCAAGCTTACACCTCCATTTCCCCCCCATCTGTCTCCCTCCGCCCCTCGCCCTTTGCCGCTCCGCCACCACCGACCTGGCGGGCCCCGCTCCGCCGCCCGCAGCCGCCGCTCCGGGTCCCCCCGCGCCGGGTCCCGGCCGCAGCGCCATCTTCCCGCTCCGGCCCCGGCTGTCAGCTGAGCCCCGCCGGCGGCGGCGGCTTCCGGGGCTGGGCCCGGCCGCGGCCCGCCCACAGAGCGGCTCCCCCCTCAGGAGCAGCACCGGGGGGAAGCGGGCGGAAGGGCCCGGCCTTCCCCTCAGGACCGGCTTTAAGCGCGAGGCTGTGTGGGTAGAGCCACTTCACCCATGGCCTTCCCTCACACCAAGGGGATAAACGCAGCCCCAGGGTGGCCTGCAGCCCGGTGCCGCTCTGCCACACATGCCCCTTGCCCAGGGCACTGGGACTGTCCATTACCTGGTCATTGAGCCAGCCGAAACCCTCAAGCATTGCAAAGTGCGACTGATGGGGTGCTATAGGATGCACTGGACAGTCATGCAGAAGCAGCTCCTCTCTCTTCATAAGGTTGGCCAAAGCTTCCACATGACAAAGTGTTCTTCACCTCAGGCAAAGGCAGCACTTGGTGTGATGGAAGGGTGAATCCTGATAAAGGCCATTGCTTAAAGGCCTTTATAAGTGACTGACCAGTGTTCATCAAACACAGCCTCAGAGAAAGAGCAAAGTGCGACCTAATTTCTCATTTTAAAGCAAAGTACCTCAGAAAGAGCTGTGCTCTCATCTTCAGCAGTATTAGAACTGCACCCTGCTATGCAAAACATGCACTCGTAACTGCAAGCTGCTTTCTCTCCCACTACCACTATTCCATGTGTTAGCAGTGCCTTTAAAGGTGAATATTGCTAATTTCTCACTCGTTGTTAAGCATTCCACATCGCATCCATCATCTTGCAGCAGCCAACTGGGTATTTACCAGAATATACAGCTTCAGTTCTATTAAATACAGGCACATCCATTCATAGATGTCAAAAGGAAGACCCTGTTTCCTACATAACCCAAACACAAGATACACTTCTTGTTCTTGCAAACAAAGCAAGCCTAGCTCAGAAACAAGTCAAAGAGGACACAGGACCTCCATCAGTGTCTCATAGAGCACAATGTGATGTAATGTGAGCACTGTGCTGTGAATGAGCTATAAGGACCTGGGATCCATTTCCAAACTGCATTAAGTAGGACAAGGTAAGAAGAAAATCCTGCTTAAAGAATTGGAGGTGCAAAGGAGAAGCCATTCCTGCATTACTGGAATTCTGACATGGCCACGGTGGACTTGGAACCCGTTTGGAAGGTGGAAAACATGTGGAGTGTGGCCAAGCTAAGGAATAATGCCTGCAGCCTTGTTCCATCAACGCAGGTCCCCCTATTAGAATCTTTAATGACTGTTCTGGTTTGAGGCTTACATACAAAACAGTGCAAAATTACTGAGAGTTACAGACATGTAAAGCATTACTTATTTCAAAATGAGTCTATAAAAGCAAAAAAGGAGGAGGAAAGAGGCTTTACTTTCACATACAAGTGGGTTTGGTTTGGATTTTTTTTAATGGCCAGGGATTCTCTGCCACTGAATCTTCTGATGTCTGACAAACATAGTAGGGGTGATCTGGACACAGAACTGACTGCATTTCCAAGGTGTTAACGTGAAACTGTGTGAGAGCAACACGAACAGATGCTATTTTTAAACTATTGGTCAGAACCAGAAGTCATTTATTGCAAGAGCAGAGTCTTCAGCTTCTATAAGAAGCGTTCAGGAATCCTCTACCAGTATTTCAGTAGAGACTTTCTTGCATGTAAACATCCATCTTCACCCAGGAGGAAGCATTAGGGATACTTTTCTCCCTTCACTGTTGCAGCTATCTTCATTCTTCTGTTCTTCACACACAGTCTGTTCTTATTCAGCTTTTGGAAACAGGCTGGAGCTTACTGCCCTTTTTATCTTCTTTAGCTTTCTTTTTTCCCTTAAGACTTTGCTTGGTAGTTTTCCTACAAGAAATACATTGAACATCGTGTATGAAGTACGACAGCCATGACACAGACAGCAGTCGTGCCATAAATCCTTCAGTAGCAAGACCCCAAAGTGCTAGTAATGGTGTTCTTTATGACCACTTCACTATAGCAAACTGCTACACACCAAGTCTCTGTGAGCTTTATCATTACAACGTAAGACCTGCTTCCTGTATTAGCCCTCTATGTGTTAAAATCAAAGCCAGCCCTTTGCCAGAAGAATAGAGGATGAGTTCTGCCAAGCAACAGCTACTCTGAATCCCAGCTTTAAGGCCAGTGGTTTAAACTCAGCTTGCCATCATTGATACATGGCACCACGTTGAGACAAACTGACAGCATTAATCCAATTCCCACAGGACAGGTACTGACACTAAAACTCCACCATCACTAAAATCAGTTATCACTTAAATAAGTTATTATTGTGGCAGAAGCTTGCTGAACCTTCTCTGGGTAAACAGCATCTCTCACCTCCTCTTGAGAAAAACCTACTTACATTTTCCTTTTGCCCTTTCTCAAGAAGCACTCAGGAGTGGTACAAATGGATTCTCTCGTCAATGGTTTCTTAATGAATTTCTTCTTTTGTTTGCTGAGAATAACATTTAGTGAAGAAGGATTAAAGGGCAAAAATTAATATCCAAAGTAAATGAAACAGATTATGAAACCTTTACCTGTTACACGTTTATGCCTCTGAATGTATTTTCCTTTATTCCAGGATTAGCCAGGCTGTCTCCAAGACACCCAAACAAACTTTACTCCAGAAAAAACGTTAAGTTGGGAATTCTGTTTCCATTTTTGTCTGGTTAAAAATGGCCACCCCCATCCTGTCCAAAATCCCTTTTGCAGCTAAACTGCAGTTACATTGCAAACAGCTAGATCTTCCTAACCCTTATACCCCCGCCACCACTCCTGCAGGCTTTAAAAATGGGAAACAAAGTGGGAAAGTACTCAAGTGAACATACCTTTGCAGTTTGGGGAGGTGTTTTATGTAGTCTGGCACAGGACAGCCAGCTCGCTGAATAACATTGGCTATACTGGAAAGGAGAGGAAGGAAGAGATCAACACTGACAGTGAGTGCCTGGACAAGAGAGAAGCATCTTTGGTGGAGAACAACAATCCCTAATAACTGGCTGTCTTCTTGTTGTGTACACAAAAGCAAATCTGAAGTACGATGAAGAAGAAACAAAAAGACATAAAAGGCTAAATGAAACTAATGACTCCATTTGGATACATTTAAACAAATTGAAACTAGGCGAGTACAGTCTTCAAGGAGATGAGGACAAGGCAGTAAGCAAAACCAGAGAATGAAACCAAGTAATTCTGGACATAAGGAAGCAGCCATCGCCTTGTCGTTATTGGCATCATGACTGAAAGAAGGGAAAGGATGCTAGTTCCTCCCTTGCTGCATAAGTGAAAGGCTTCAGAAAGAAACCTTACATTGAAATGTTCTCAGTCTTTCCCATACTGCTGTACTGCCTTTAGTTCTACCACACTGACACAGAGTTCTCCATTTGTTAAGAGCCTTGGGTTTCCATAGCATGGCAGTACTGTGCTGAGGAGGTATGTGGCACCAGACACAACATGATTCAGCAGCACACGATACAGAACACAAGAAACCATTTTAGCTCTATCATGTTTCCAATTTACCTCCGTAATAAAGGTTTATCATCCTCTGTGAAGAAAGTGACTGCTTTTCCTGTGTGCCCAGCTCTCCCAGTACGACCTGCCAAACAAAGATTTGCAGAGAGAGGTTTTACTTTAAATATCTCCTTTTATTCTATTCATCTTCCTAATATCTCATCTCCCCGCTGTCAGTTTAAAGCTATCCCCCTTGTCCTATCACCACATGCTCTTCTAAGTCCCTTTCCAGCTCTCTTGTTGGCCTCCTTATGTATTTCTGAATATTTAACAGTCATAGAAGACTGACAAAAAGTAATATGGTTTTACCAAAAGCTGAACCCAGACATAAACTGGCTCGAGCAATGTAGATGCTCATGCTGCAGCAAAAGAGGAGGCTTGGTTTCAGGATTTTTGCTCATGCACAGCAGCATCTACCTTAAAGATCTAGGAAATGAGATAAAAGCCATAACTTGTGAACAATCACCCACCTATCCTGTGGATGTATTCCACTGCACTCGTTGGCAAATCGTAATTGATGACCATATTCACTCCTTTGAAGTCAATGCCTCGAGCTAGTAAGGCTGAGCAGATGAGCACCCAGATCTTCCCAGCTCTGAAGTTGTGAACTACATTATCTCTCTAGGAAGAAGAAAGAAAGGTACTTACGAGATTTACCAATTTAATCTGAACTTGCTTCCTAACTCTTGTGTAAAAACCTTTCTTTCTGAAGTGTTTCTTGAGAAGAAATTATATCCTCCTACCTGTTGCTGAGTTTTGTCTGCATGGATGACATCCACATTGATGCCTTCGTAAATAAGTTCATAGAAAAGCTCTTTAGCCCTCTCAATAGACTGCACAAAAACAAGGACAGGAGGAGCAAAACCCTGCAAAAGAATAAGTCTGTCTAAGGGTCAAGTCCTTTTCCTACTGTTACTGGTTGCAGACCCAAAGCTACTAAAGACTTAAAAAGCCCCAGTATTTTATATCTCGGAGGATGGATTTTGCTTTGGTTGGAGTGTTTTCTTGACTAGCCAAGTCTTTGGGAGTCAGAACTAGGCAGGTTCATCTCCACTTCCTTTGAAGGAATGCTTCCTGGCTGTTGGTGGCATTTTAATCCATAAAACCAGATTTCTTTCCCCCTCAACTCAATATGAACAGCCCACTCACTGCCCAGTGAAATGAAACAGACTGTTAGTGCAAACTGCTACAGAGCAAAACTCCAATACATAGTCAAGAACGGGGAACACTCAGTTTTCTGAGGCAGGTACTTACTCTTCCTCTTGCACACCAGATTTGGACAATGGATTAACATGTGTCCCAGGGAAGACTCTGTCCCAGGAAACTGAGTCTCGGACAGAACACACAGCTCAGTGTGGCCACAAGCAGAACGTCCTCCATCCCTCCCAGTTACCTTTTTCACAAGCTCCCGCATGGCTGTGAGCTTTCCTGTCTCAGAGCCAACAAACAGCAGCTCCTGTTCGACTGTCTCTGCAGCTGAGTTCCTAAAAGCAGGAACACAGAAGTGTGCTGCTGTCACTGGGGTTAGACACACGTGTTCATGTGTGCTGCCTGCCACGCTTCTTATATAGCATTATAAATGGCAGTAAACTAGTTTGTTGAAAAACTGAATAATAACATCTAATCTAAATCATAGTTAGTTTAATATACTATTAATAATATTAAGATAATTAAAATATCCAATTGTATATAAAATATAAAACTGATGGAATTTAATACTGAAAAAATACTAACCAAAATACAATCCAAGTATGTAAGAGTCTACATTTTCATAAAAATACATATTATTACAAATTGTACAAAAATATAATCTATAATATAATCTATGTTTCTCTATTTAGACATTTATTTAGGTTTTTATAAAAAACCATCATAAAATACCAGCTGGTGAACAAGAAATATTGCAAGACAAACTTATTTTACCAGAACCCACTGCTAAGACTGATGGTTTGATGGTTATCTGATGATCAAGTAATGAGCAAAGGAAAACCCTTTTCCCAACACGTGAGAAAGATCTCCATGCTACACAACCCTGCAGTTCTCAGACTCACAACACAGTCATCAACGCAAGGAGGACAGTCAGCATCCACCTGCACACCCACCTTGCTCCAACGGACACCAGAACCACGCTGTCCAGGTTGAGCTTACACCACTCCTCCACGTCATGGGCAAAGGTGGCGCTGAACAAGGCTCGCCTCACCACGTGGGATGTGCATGCCAGGAAGATGGAGGCCAATTGCTCCCGGAACCCTGACTTCCCGTCTTCAAAGAGCTTGTCCGACTCGTCCACCACCAGCCACTCCACACTGGGAACAGAGAGGTTCTCCTTTCAGCAAGTCATGCGGGGAGAAGGTAAAAGCTCTAACAGACGCATCACAGATGTGAGGGCTACTCAAACCTTCAGTGTCAAAGCTAGTAGCAAAGCCAGATTTGAGAAAGACTCTTGAGTACCTGCTCAAGTCTATTGCTGGAGGATCTTGCTTCAGCAAATAAATGAGTCTGTTTGGAGTAGTAACCAGTATATCTGTAGGAAGAAAGGAGAAAAGAAGAGGCAAAACGTTGAAAAAGACACAAAATAAGCCAGACTAACAGAGCCCTGAGAAACAAGCTCCAACTCAATCTGCCAGAGGTCCCCTGGCAGTCTCAATTCCCACTTCTTCCACACCAACTACTTTTTTAGTGTTGAGCAATACACTGCACATCTCGAGTGGTATGAACTGAGCTCTTCAAAACCACACAGGCCAGAAAAGACGACAAAGGTCAAGGACATTCTTTCAGTTTTTAGAAGCACTTCAGTAGTTACAATTACCAAATTTCTTTGAAGACTTGGGCCCAAACTTCTTTGCTGCTTCTGCTGCCTTGTGGATCATGTGTATCCTGAAGCCTGTCCCCTCAGCCAGCTTCACCAGCTCCCGATGTGTCTGGGGAGGCAGCAACAGAGATCAAATAATCAACTTTCAAACTGAGCTGATGAGCTTTTCTAACCAGAAAACCTGCAGACAATGCTGCAGATACAGCTTCAAGCATCACCTCAGTTCCAGCACTGTCTAGTTTCCTTAGCATAATAAAATGCAGCTTTCTAGCCCATTTGAATATAAATGGAACTCTGCCCAAATTGTCATTTTGATTTCAGTTTCCTAACAGAGCTTTAATATTGAAGTTATTTGTTGAAATTCTGTGTTTGGGAAAAGCACAAAAATTTTATCCTTTATAGCAGATACAAAAGCAGGGATTAAGAGCATCTAAGCACTGGGCAGTTTTAAATGTGATCAAAGAATCTTCAGCCTCTAAACTAATCACTCAGATCAGACCAAGGCACTAGATATGCAGCTATTTCACAGAAGACTAAAAGCTCAAAAGAAATGTTTAAAACAGCTTTTTTTCTGGTATCTGAGGGTAATAAAGGAAGAAGACCTATTTACTAAGGGGCTATTTTACTGATTCAGAGTGAAAACTTTGAAGTACCTCGATACCACTTTCCCCTCAACACCCACCTGGCTAGCAAGTTCTCTCGTAGGTGATATGATCAGAGCTCTGAATCCTTTGTTCCTAGGTTGTTTTAGGTGTGTTAGGAGAGGAATACAAAATGCCAGTGTTTTTCCAGACCCAGTAGGAGCTGAAGCCAGAAGTTCTCGACCCTATAAGGAAAACAAGAAGGGTCTTATATTTTACTAGGGAAACAAAAAGAAAATCACCCCAAAGCAAAACACACCCCCTCAAAAAAGATAAATCACATTCACATACATATGAATGCCACAAAGTAACCCAAAATACACCCTTAAAAGCACAGCTCAAGAACACTGCTCTCCAACTCTAATCAACTGCAGCACCAAAAAAGCTTACGTGAAGCATGACAGGGATCGCCTGCATCTGGATGGGTGTTGGGACCCGGAAACCAGCAGCCTGAATATTCTCCATGATTTTGGGGTGGATTTTGTATTCCTTCTGAAGCTGATCGAACGTGGCAATCGGGTCAGGAAGATCTGTTCCTTGGACACTGATCTTGTGTTGATTTCTGAAGCGGTTTATCTAAAAGGCAAAAGACAAACTCTTTCTTTCTGTGACAGTATAAAATGAAAGAAATGCGTATTCACCTTGTGGTTATTTTCCCCCATATTCAGTCACCCTCTTCCCAAGAGAAATTCCCATAAATGAACCTCAATTTTCAGTTGAAAAGCCCACAGAATCCAAGGAATCTCTTGCTACATTAAACCCCCATGCTTCTACCTTTTGTCTTCTCAAGCGTTCAAGTTTTTCTGCAGTAGGTTTTTTGTCTTTTGCATTTTCGTATTTTGCTTCCAGAGAGGACATCCACTTTATCCCATTACTTTCTGACAACTCTGGTATTGCTCCTGCTCCTGAAGGTTCCATAAAAATAGATCTTTCATTAGTAAAACCCAGACAAACATTATTTAGTAGAAAAGAACACTGCAAAACTTTATTCTCTGATTCCCACTAAAGGTAACGAAGACTAAAGAAGGACAGCAGCCACATTCCCTGTATCTTAACACCAAACAATGGAATGGTTTGGGTTGGAAGTGACCATAAAGCTCATCCAGTCCCAACCCCTGCCATGGGCAAGGACACCTTCCACTAGAGCAGCTTGCTCCAAGCCCCTGTGTCCAACCTGGCCTTGAGCCTTTAATCTGGCCAATTATTTATCAGCTCTGGCACAGGCAATGACCCCAGAACCCTCTTGTTTTCTGGTAGAATGACCTACAGTACCTTCAGATTTAAAGTAAACTGACACAGGTAATTAACATGAACTCCATCAGGGTTTGCCACCAGGGACACACACACACACATATATATATATATCTCTATATATGAATACCTCGTGCCTTTTTCTTTTTTCTCTTCCCTTCACCGCTTTCTGCAGCTCGTTTCCTCTTTCCCACCGTCTCTCCACCGCTTTTCCCGGCTCCATCCTCCTCTCCAGCCCCTGCGAGCCCCCCGCCCTCCTCAGCAGACCCCTCCGGGGCTCCCTCCTTGTGCCCGAAGAAGTCGAGGCTCTCCAGGGAGGCGCTGCCGCTGTTTGCCCTTATCACCTGCGGGAAGAGAGCGGGGACAACGGTGAGGTCCCCGGGCGCGCCCGGACCGTTACCACAGGGCCACGAGTAGGCCCGAGGGCCGCCCGCACGGAAAGGACAGGGCCCTGGAGCCGGCGTCTCGCAGGGAACGCAACCCAAACCCTTCCCATCCTTCCCCCCTGTGCCACCGCACCCCGAAACGCCTCGCATCGAGCCCGAAACGCCGCACGTCAAAGCGGGCACCGGCGCCCAACCTCCGGAACAGATCCCATGCCTCCATGCTGCCCCGGCGCAGCGACACCGGAAGTACCGAGCGCTTCCGGAAGCGCGGAGGCGGGCTCCCCTGGCTGCGTATCCTAGCAACGGCGCCTCGGCGGCGATGGCATGGCGCCGCGTTGCTATGGCAACCGTGATGCCGGACGCCACCGGGCCGAGCTCCGCTCTAGGCCGCAGCAGGCCCGGGGCACCGGGGAGGATACCCCCGAGGAGGGCACGGCCGTGTCGGCAGCAGGAGGGTGGAAAGGACGTGGGTCCCTCCCCTCCTGCCCCTTCCGGACGCATCACTGCAGCTGTACCGGGGTCTGGAAGGACCGGGAGGGGAGGGTGACGTTTGTTGATCCCCGGTTTCCTTTCTGTTTTATCATTTATGTGAGGTCTAAACAAATCAGAAACCCCAAATCCAATATGAGCCATAAAACTGTTCAACACCTTTATAAGCGTTTTGTCCTTTTGTGTATTCCTGATGGCGAGTTAATTGCTCTGTTTTTAAGGAAGATCTCGGCTGAATGAAAGGACAAAAGCCTTTTAGGGCAGTTTTTGTTGGGCTGTGGCTGAGCGCTGGTGATTTACACCAGCATTATCTGCTCTTAAAGCCCTGAGCTCTATCCATCACAGCTTCACAAGCAGGGGTGATCACCGCTGGCCACAGCCGCTCTGCCCCTTAGAGATGTAAACTTGGGCCCTGGGTGTTTCAGGGGAGGCAAAACAGCGCCTTTGTAGCACTTCCCATTGCCCCGCTCATCCCTTGTGTCATGTTCCGTCTGTGGATTGATGGGGAAGTGCCTTTGTGAGCTGCAACAACTGAAAGCAGAGGAATATTTTCTCTTGCTTCCAGTTAAACCCATCCCATCCAAACCATTCCGTGATTCTATGGTATTAAAAAGTGTTTAGGGCTCAGTCCTACAAGACCCTCCTAATTCCGATGATCTCTTGAACTTGATGATCCTAAGGTCCTTTCCAACCCCAAAACTATGATTCTGTGGTGTTAAAACCCACTTAGGGCTCAATGCCACGTTGACTCTCCTCAACTAGCTGGTCTTAAAGTCCTTTCCAACCCTAAAACCATTCCATGACTCCATGCTTTGAAGACCCACATGGACCATTTCGGTGTAGGTTTGACTCAAAGCCCATAGCAGTCCCAGTGACACCTAGACTAAGGAGTGTGCCCATTAACATGTTCAATCCTTGATTCCCACAGATACGATCCAGCCTCACCGCTGTGCATGGAGAAAGAAGCGCTGGAGGCAATGGCAGGAGCAGCCCAGCAACTGGCTCAGCTGTACAGGGCAATCAAGAGGCGCTCCGTAGATTAAGATCAGAACCTCTTTAATTCATGTATTTATTCATTATGATAAACTGCGGGACCCAATAGTGCAGGTGGGTCTCCTAGAACTCGGTATCAGATCAAACAGTACCATATTTTTCCGGGTGTTTTTGAAGTAAAACAAACAGGAATCCCATTAAGCTACAACAACATTACAGGAACTATTTAATGTCATAAAAGTCTTCAGGGCTAAATGTTCATCTTGCCAAAACCCAGGAGCGTTAAGACACAGAGGCAATGGCTGCTCCCCCTGTTAACGCTCACTGCTTTAATCACAAACTTGGAGATGAAAAATGGCACCAACTCGATCCTCCCGCAGCCCCTTCCTGCCTGATTTATGGTGCTTTTCCTTTGCCAGCCTTTTGACTTCCCGATGGATGGGTGGAAGCAGCTGCACAGAGACCCAGCTGGGTGCAGAGCACTGCGATGCCAACACTTCCCTCCTCTGTGTCCCCAGGTAAAGCCACTGCAGGCCAGACTCTACACTGCATCCTTCAGGCCATGCCTGGGCTGAGGCTCTTGTTTTCTGCAGGGAGAAGTGACTGCTGGTTGCTGCGAGAGGATGGGGAAGAATGCGGAGGCATTTGTGTAACAAAGCACTATAAATCATCTCCAGTATCCATCACTCGCCAAGAGATGCTGTCAGCAGGTTCCAGAGTGAGGAAACGGGAAATATTCTCTTCATCAGTCGACTGGGAAATTCCTTTGTGGAAGGAGAAAGGCACTTTCTGCTTCCAAGGAGGCAGAAAGCCGTGTGCCAGGAGTGAGGGACCTCCATCAGGAGCAGTCCCTGGTGCTATGATCCCATATTCCAGCACAACCGCTCTTGTCACGCTGCTGGGTTAACTTTGCTGCCCCAGTGCTGCTCTGTCAATTACCCAGTGCTAATTGCCAACTCAGCACTGACACCAGATGACCAGCGAGGCCTTTGCAGGGTGCATGCAGTGCAGAAGCACAGGCTGCTCAGTTCAGCCCAGCCATGGATATGGTGATTAATGCCCCAACAGCCTGGTGTCATCTGGGCAATCCTGGTTTTGATTAGAGCACACGGAGGTTGGATCTCAGTGCCATGGAAGTCAGCTCAAAACTTCACCTGCTCTCCCAAACTGATCCTGTACCTGGATCGACCGGAGCTGAATTCACTCTTTCTCTGTTGCTTTGTGAGCACGGTGGCCTAAAGCCTCCCAGAGAAGCATTCCTCTCCAGTGCACACTGCAGGACACCCCAGGGCAAAGGATGACTGGCTTCGTTCCCTATCATTGATCCCAACCAGTAAAGGGAAAGCACAGTGCCTTCTGCCAGGGAGTTCTCACTCCATCTGCACCACAGCAAACAAGGCACAGCCTGTGCCAGCTAAGGGGGCATCAACACCCCCCCCCACACCCCCCCCCCCAGACACAGCCACACTGCACAGGGTGAACACTGCATTAGACCAGCTCATGATCTTTACATGAACCCCCTGCACCCACTTGTACGTGCTGGGCAACACAGAGCTTCCAACACACCAGGTTTGGCATGAAGTCCTAGCAGAGGAGGGAAGCCACCAGCCTGCTCTGCCTGGAGCTGCTGGCAGGGTGCCTGTGGACTGGGCTGCTGTGTGGGGGAGAGCCCAGGATGTATGCTTTCCCCCTTTCATTTGTTATCCCTGCAGACAGCCCCAGGGATTGGGCCGCAGCAGGTACAGGCATGTTATTAATAGGAGGGTACACCCCTGACCCCAAAACAGCCCCCATCCCACACAGGGGTGCTCAGGGGACTGCTGGGGCAGTGTAGGAGGTGAGATCATTGCTCCATACCCAAGACAGCACTGAAATAAACCCCCTTTAGATTACAAAGCAAATGTGGTGAGCAAGTTTATCCCACCACAAGCCCCATCAGGTCAGAGGTGCTTACCTGTAGCCATGGGTTCCCCTCTGAAGAGAGCCAGGTAAGGCCAGCATCTTTTGTGCCTTCATTTTACAGGTGTAATTACAGGACAACGCTTGTCAGGGGAACCTTTGCATATCTGCTCCCCACTCTCCTACTGCATCATCATCACTAATATGCACATAACAGTCAATTAGCCCAGCTGAGTGCACTCATGACCTCTGATCCCTGCTGTGTCCCCCAATCCATTAACAGACCCTCATCCTTTAGCTCTCAGTATGAATTGATGTAGCATCCATTCTCTTTCGGCAAAGAAACATGCTTCCTCATTCATCTGTCCATTTCCACTTTCTGTTCCTTTGTCCTTCCCTTCTGTTCCCTGTGTTGCTAACCTGGTCACAACTTCTTGACCCCGCGTCCTCGTCCTTCCCAAGGGTGTTGTAATCCCAACAGCTCCCAAAAAACTTTTACTTTCTTTCCCTTTACCCACATCTTATTTAGCAAAACTGGTTTCCAGCAGTGGGGGAGCTTTGATCCCCTCTGCAAGAAAGCCTGGCACTGCTTTTTTAAAGGCTTTCTTTCTAAGGCAAATGAATTCTTCATAAAGGGGGAAACACTGCGCTGGCTGGTCTCTGTTCAGCTGAGGAAGACAAATGATCTGGTTTATTACTTGAAAAGCATAACAGTTGAGTGTGTAGATTTGTGATTTATCTGCAATTAAGAACCCATTTGAGCAGCGTATTCATTACAGAGAGGACAATTAATTCTGCTGAATATTAAAGTAAACTCAAAGTTCCTTGAATCACAAGATAACGTGGGATGTCTGAGGTCCAGGTTTTGTGTGGCTCTGTATTACACACACCCTGGGGTGGGATGACTGCTGCAGTGGGTGTGCTGGGCTGCCTGCAGCCGGAGAGGCAGCCCTGGGTGATGGGATAGCAAGGCTCCCTAAGACCTTTGCAGGCTGGTGAACCCCCAGGTCTCTTGGTTGTTATGGGGAAGGTAGTGCAGGGATTGTGGAGGACTGCACCCAGAGCTACAGGAGAGACTGGGGATGGACTGAAGCAGGAAGAGTGGGGTTTTCTCTACCTGCTGAGAGCATTTTAAGGTGTTTAGCAGCACTGAGTCAGGTGAGGAAAGGACACTGTCACAGTGCTATTCTCTGCTGCTGCTGCTGCTCTTTATGACTTAACATCTCTTACCCCCATCAATCCTTCCCACACTTCACGGGCTTTTGAAGACCTGCAAACACACCGTGGGATCAATGCATGCTGCCCAAAGCTGCCTCCTGCCTGGCACAGGGACTCCTCCAGCTCCGGATCCCTGCTCCCATGGCCAGACCGCAGCGGGGAGCTGGCAACGCCTGCCAACAGCCCGGCCTCCCAGCACAAGCCCTTGCTGCATTCCTCTCTGTGTACTCCTCAAACTTCACCACCAGCCCAACCAAATCCTCTCAAAGGCTTCAAAGGGAGGAGCGTGTTTGCTGTCTGCAGGGGACTGACAATGCTTTCCCTTTTGACCCATCGCTGGGATCACTGGGTGATGGGGAGCGGGGTGCAGGCTGCACTGGGCAGGGGAGCACAGCCCCACATTGCTGCTCTGCTGCTTTTCCAGCTGAAATTTCCAGCAGATCTGTCCATCTGGCTGGACTGGCAGAACGAGTCTGGAAAGCAGCAGCCTTTGGAGCCGGTGCTGTTGTGCAACTGCATGTTCCGGCTACCCGCGCGCCAAACGGCATTTCTAAAGTGGCTGGAATAGCTCGTCTGTATTTTGGTATCCCTGGAGATATCCCTGTTGCCTTCATGGCCAGCAGGACGTCTGCTCCTCCATGGGAATGGCCTGGGACTTGTTAGCAATCCACATGATGCTGGCTGATGTGAGCTGGAATGGCTGCAGCAGGGTTAGAGCCTGGCCAGCACTGGGGATGGTGGCTGAGCCCCAGCACTGCTCCAGCAGCAAGGCCTGCACCACACTCCAAAGGATGGGGAGCCCAGCACCAAGGCATCCCAGCCCTCCAGGATCAGTGGCACGCAGGGTTTGAGCCTGGGTAGGGCTTCCCTGGCCCCGTTCCTTCCCACAATTACAAGGTGATAAGCACCAAGGAACAACCCCATGCTGAGGGCTCATGCTCACAGTCTCATAAAGCCCTATGGTGGCTGTGGGGCAGGCAGTGAGGGTGGCACTAACCTGAAGAGTGACCAGTAAAGCCTCTTGGCAGGCTGTGGATCCTCATGTGCAAGGAATTCCCTTGTGAACAGCTCTGCACTATAAAGCAATCACTCAGCCCTGTAAAACTCTATCTGTCATAAATGAACTTTGCTGTTGTCCTGATCGCTTCTTTGCTCCATAACAACTGCATCATGGCCAAACACAACGTGCCCAGCAGCGACAGGAGGAAAAGAAAGCTCTTCCAGGAGCCTCATTGACATTACAGTGTACTTTCCAACAGCTTGATGAGGCAGTGAGGGTGTCTACAGGAGCAAACACCACACCCAGTGCTTCTGCAGGCAAGGTAAGGTCTGCACAGGGACAGGCTCATTCCCATCGCTGTGCCAGCTGCTGCAGAGGCTGCTCAGGGAGCAGTTTGGATGGAATTTCCCTGGGAAGAAAGGTTTCCTCAGCCAGAGGTTAAATCTAGATCAGGGAGAGCTTACTCTGAATGAAGGCATTGATACGTATAGCATCCACAGCATCCTTTAGCAACCCATCATGCATTCTACCTTCCCCTCTCCTGCTCCCAGTGGAGGGTGACAGCACATAAGGAGCTACTGATGCGCTCTGAGTCACTCAGAGGTGTTAGCTCCTTGCAATCAAAGATCTTCTAAAGCTTTACAGCAACCACAGCACAGCCTCCCACCTCCCCTCCTGCTTTACTGACCCACGGCCTCAGCATCCACAGCAATGGGGTCTGGCTTTGTCTGGCCCTCAGCTCCTAATTGGTTTGCTTAACACTCAGCTGCTAAAGTTAGCAGAGGATGAGGAATAAACTGTGCTGGGCTAAAGGCAAACTCATTAGAGCATCATTAGGAGGGTAGGGGTGTCCCCATCTCTTAGAGCCTCCTGCTAGTTTTGGCTGGTACATGGGGCTTCATATGAAACACACAAACCACAGCACTCACCATGTTCAGGCAGGTAGAAACCTAGATCAGCATTGCAAGGGACAGCAGAAGGGACATGTCCCTGCCATCAGCCAGCATCCCACCTCCTGCCAAACCACAGCAGATGATGGCTGTGGGATTCACACACCACACAGCAGCAGTGATTCAGAAGAAATGGTGTTTAATTATGGTATACATTAAATTAAATGTCATTCTGAGTATTGGTCTCCAATGCATGACGACTTATTTACAGCAGGGCAACTCCTATCAGTCCCAGCAAGAGTTAGAGTCCCACTGCACTCGACATTGTACAGACACAGAGCAAAAGAGCTTTTCTTGCCCCAAAGAAAGCATCCCGTGTATTTCCTTTTAGCAGTGGTCATCCATGCATGGGCACCTCTCGAAAGCACTCTCAGTAGTTGGCACATGCTCAGGAGTTAACAAAAGGCTTGTAAAACTGGGCAGCATTTGATCCATTTACAAGGGGGAGCAGGGATGGAGGAGCTTGTGTCTCGCAGGAGAGGAGATGGCACCTTCTACAGCTACTGCAGCACTGTGTTTATTGATAAGAGTGGACCAACAAGGCTCACCATCAAGCTGCTAATGGTGGAAAACAGCCACCTGTACTGGCCATTACTGGGCAGGAACTGGGCACCTTCTGCACCCCAAGAAAAGGAGTCTCTGGACTGCACTTGAGGAAGACCCCACCAAAATTCCTTGCAGCCCCATTCACCTCTGCAGCAGCAAATGCTACAGGCTCACCTGAAAGCTGCGATGCTGAACACTTCCCAATAGCCTGATGTGCTGACCAGGCTGCTGAGCGCTTCTGCACCCCATCATTGACCTGAGAGTCCCCAAAGGCAGGAGAGTCCCTTGAGATCTCCACAGTGGCAGTTTGCCCCCTGCAGATGGGTCCAGGTCCTGCTTGGGGCTCCGCTCATCTCGCCCTGTATCTTTCCTTCACCTGGGATGTCACCATGCAGAGGACACACTTCTGCCTGTCCTCCCACAGAGACCAGTGTGGCTTTGAATTAACTCATTTAACGGAAGAAGAGAAATATAACACCAAAACCACCCTCAGCTCTGACCTTTACAAAAAACAACAACAAAAACAGGATAAAGAGAAGAGATTTGGGAACAATATATACAGATGGCAGAATTGCACTTAATTACAGTAGTTTACATCCATTGGACAAAATTTACTTCTTTTTATATAAATCTCTATGTATAGGAGCGGGGAAGGGTGAGGACGGAGCAGACTGTACCTATATTTACAGTTCCATTGGCTCAGTTCAACAGCACATGCGATTCCTCCTTCCAAACGCCAAGTAACAGACCCAAGTCCCTCTCAGTCTGTCGGGTGGAGGAGTATAACTTAAATACCATCCATCTTCCCCTTCTGCCAGTTCCCAGCACAGCTCGGTCCAGTTCCTCGGGAGAGCCAGCGGCCGTGTGGAGGACAAATACTTCAGGAAGAAATCCCCAAGACACAGCTTGGAAATACTGCACGGAGAGAAGGAGAGGTCCCGGGTGGGCACCCGTGGATCCGGGCCCGTTCCCATGGGGAATCTCGAGGCTCCGGGTTGCTGGGCTCCTCGCTGCGGCGCTGGGCTTTGCTCTGGCGACTCCCCGGGCTCGGCACACGGATCACCTCCGGGGTGTTGTGGAAAATAAGATCCCGTTGCTATGTGCGGAAGCAGCGAGGTGTGGAGCATCACCAGGCTTGCAGGGGACACTGCGGAGGGGAGAGCAGCGCAGTGAGCGGCAGGAGGGAGGGCAGGCATGGCAAAGCGTTGGGAGGCATCACCTCCTGCATCGCCCCCAGACCTCGGTGGTGCCACGTGAGCTGTGCTTGGCCCCGAGTGGGAACACGCTTTCTAAGCCAGGTATTGCCACCCTCTTCCCAGATTGTAATAGAGCCATAGAATCCCAGCCTGGTTGGGGTTGGAAGGGACCTTAAAGCTCATTCAGCCCCAACCCCTGCCATAGGCAGGGACCCCTTCCACTGAAGCAGCTTGCTCCAAGCCTCTGTGTCCAACCTGGCCTTGAGCACTGCCAGGGATGGGGCAGCCACAGCTTCTCTGTGCATCAGCACCCTCACAGGGAAGAGCTTCTTAAGATCCCATCTCCCTCTCCTTTAACCTTTCTGGCAGGTTAAAGCCATTACACTAGATGGGGAAGGATCTGCTCCACCACCGCATCCATCCTGCAGGCCTGGGTTCCCCACCCGGGGTCCCCCCCCAGTGCCCGGTGTGGGGCCAGGAGTGACCTTGTGGGCTGGATCTCACAGCAAACACGGTAAGGTGGAGATAAGGAGACGCCAGGAGCCTCCCATGACATGTCATTAGGGCCGGGCTGCGGCTATCGGGTATTTGCTAACACCATAAAAATGGTGGCTTGGCCTCAAGCGTTGTCAAAGGAACCGGG
Source organism: Neopsephotus bourkii (assembly GCF_033783945.1). Lineage (NCBI taxonomy): Eukaryota > Metazoa > Chordata > Aves > Psittaciformes > Psittacidae > Neopsephotus > Neopsephotus bourkii. The sequence continues at coordinate 1,399,155 of NW_026901640.1, read as the reverse complement.
AGGTATTTGCCCCTTCCAGGTCTAAATAACAACATCTGATAAGTGAACCGCAGCATTGGGCTGAGAGGGGAGAGCTGGGGGGGCAACTCCAACCTCCATCCCCACCGGCAGGACCGGGAGCATCCCGGCTCCATCCAACATGGAGCTCATGGGGTGCACAAGCCCCCACATTGGGGGTTTATGTGGGCTGTGCACCCTCTGGGTTTATCCATGTGCTCCCCAGCAAACTGCACTGGAAAACTGGGGATCCAAGTGACCTTCCCACCCTTTCTGCCCACCTCGGAAGATCCCATTGCTGCCGGGTATCCTCTTGCCTGCCTTTTGCCAAGGCAAAGCATGAAGGAGTCCTGTTAGCCCCATCCATGGACAGAAACCCAAATCACCGAGGGTATTTAGGCATTTGAGCCATCTGGTTGGGGGTGAGCAGCACGTATGGGTCCCCAGGCTCCCTCTTAGCACTTCATTCACCTCTTGCTAATGAAGCCCCTGAGAAAAAGGATCGATATTCAAAGAGGAATTTCTCCAGCTTCAGCTTGAATGGTTGGCAGGAAAAGAGACCCCAGGGGCTGCGGGGGAACAAGAGCCTGATCCTGCCCTGGTGCTTGCAGTGCTTGTTCACCACGTACAAGGGGGCTAACGGGGTGGGTGCATCCGTTTGCTGTAGAATGGTCCCCATGGGTCCTGGGGACCTGACCCCATCTCCCCCCTCCTGAGCCATGGGACCTCATCCTGCTTTAGCCAAAGTGATGGGGGGGATGAGTGCAGCAGCAGGGATGCAGCACACATTTCCTGTGTGCCCAGGGCTCCGTGCGGCCAGCCCCGCATCAAAGGCAGCCCCCGTGGTGGGGGAGCTCAGTTAATCAGGGGCAGTTCGGGCTGGGTGAGCACCAGATGGGCTGATAAAGCAGCACGGAGGAAATGGTGCTCCCGAGGCCTGACCGCCTCCTGCACACCCATGGTCACCCCGCAGCACTACAAAGCACCGGAGCCCGACCCGAGCCGGGGGCAATGGTGTTCATCATCATCCCGAGCAGCCCCGCTCCCAACCTGCCACCTCAGCCCCATCCTTCACCCCTGCCCCATCCATCCCCGGCGCTGTCTCGCAGCAGTCCCATGGTGTATTTACTCTGGGCTCATTGCAGGCATTTTTTCCCTCTCCCCTTGTCAAACCTCCGTAAGGAAGTTTATCTGGATGCAAGTTCAAGGCTCTCTCTTATTTATCTAGCGATCAATAAGGGCCACATATTTCCCACAGTCCCCAGAGGTGGCTTTCAGAAAGGGACCATTGTCTGAGTAAGGCCTCACACACCCGATGCGAACCAGGATAAGTCCAGCCTTACACCTGCGCTGCCACTGGGATGATGATAAAGGTTGATGGGAAGTTGGGGTGCATCAGAGCCTGGCTCTTCCACTCGACTCCAAGCAGGGCTGATTCACCCTGGCCACCAAGGCAGCAAAACCTGCTTGGTCCTTACCTTCTCAGCCCAGTTTGTACCCCAGTAGGATGCTCCTACTCTGATGAGGCTGCCCCCAGGGATGCGCATGGCCCAGACAAGTCCTCATCATCCAGCACAGCTGGTCCATCACCCAAATGCCCATTACCCCATCCACAAGTAGGGTTTTGGAGCCCGTGAAGGGGCTGGGATGGGGTTCTCAGTGCTGGAGGTCTCAATCTCAGCTACACCCTCCTCCAGCCCCAATTCCAGGGGAGGAACACCCCTGCTCCACCTCTGCACACCCACCCTGTGCACCCTCATATCTCCATCTGCAGGGCCATTACCTGCTTACTGGAAGACATATTGGTGAGCGTGCTGATGCTGCTGGTATCCGTCACCACCATCGCTGAGGGGAAGCGGGAAGTGTGGGAATACTGGGGAGGCTCCTGTTTGTGTGTATACACTGCGGAGAGGAGGGAGACAAGCAGCCGTCATGGGAAAGGGCAGAGCAGCCGAGTGCTGCAGTGCAGGTCACAGGGATGCTGCATGGTGATGAGCATCGTGGAGACATGGATGAGATACAGCAAGGCACGGAATGAAATCAGCCTCTAAGCCACCTCTCTCTCAGGTAGCAGCTCGCCCTGAGTGGGTACTGAAGGGCTGTGGCCGGACCAGACAGTGGAGATCCACAACCCCACTGCAGCAGAGCCCCATGGCGTGATGGGGCAAAGCCAGATCCCTTCAGGGCACAGCAGGGAAGCGTTGCTGCGCAGGGAGCACAAAGCCACCTCTGCCAAAGCAGGTGATTTAAGAACATGGAAGGGAAAAAACAGGGAAGTTTGTACAGGATGTGTAAGGGGAGGCTGCATCCCACCCACGGGGCAGCAGCAGAGTGCTCTGGGAGATGTGCTACAGCCGATGGCACAGGGGAAGGAGAGGATGAGGTGGGATGTGGCCATACAGCAGCACCATGCATCCCGCTCACACTGGTACCCAGGAGAGAGGCGGCAGCCAAAGGTGTGAGCAGGAGGAGAGCGCAGCCTATCCTTATCCTCCACCTGAGCTCGTCCTCAGCGCCCTCCCCTTGGCAGGGCCCACCCGGCCCCTTCCTTACTGTGCGAGTTCTGCAGCTGGGTCACGGTGGCCATGAAGGGCTGCTGGGACATGTGGCTGGGCGACTGCTGCATGAGCGGCTGCTGGTGCGGGCTGTGGAGCTGCTGCGGGAACTGGACGGGCTGCAGGGCTGCCAGGCTGCCCGCGACGCTGTTGATGACGGGAACGCTCTGCGCCTGCGAGGTGTTGAGACCTGGGAGGGAGCGGAGCGGAGCGGGGATGTGACAGCGAGCGGGCAGCGGGGCCCCCTTCCCGCTGGGGGACAACGGGGTCCACGGAGAGGAGCACTTACTCTGTGCGATGGCCATGACCCCCGAGAGCGGTGCCATGATGAGGTTCTGGGACTGCTGCGGGTTGTGGTGCGACAAGCTGTGGATGTTGGTCAGGGTGCTCACCGGGGGCAGCCCGCCCCCCGACACCGAGATCTGCCAAGGAGCCAGCAGGACACACATCAGAGACACAGCTGGGGGCTGCTCCCATCCTCACCCCGCTTCACTGGGGAGATGGGGGGGATCTACAGCCCCAGCTGCAGCACACAGCTCCCACCACCGCGGGGCACAGAACCCAGCCTGGGTGCACAATGGTGATGTTAATAAATGGCAAAGCAGCGGCGGTGAAGGGTTTTGCTGGCACCAGCTTCCATCTCCAGCAGAGCATGGTGCCAGGACATGGCACATCCTAACCCTTGGCCATTCTGTCCCCCTAGCCCAAGCTCCTGCCCTGGGGGACAGCTGAGGACTCTCAACACTCATTAACCATCACGGTTAGGGGGGGAAAGTGGGAAATATGAACTCAGAAAGGTAAAGAAAAAAGGCAGAAATCAGATGGTGATGATCTTCATCCCTCCTTTTGCAGATGGGCAGGATACTGGTGAGATGAGGCAGGCACGCTCACCCAGAGCCAGCTCCTGGGATTTCAGGTCAGGGCTTAAGGATCAAACACACAAGGGCCCTTGGAGCGTGCTGAGCAGAATGGAGCTGGTCCCCAGGGCACACAGGAGGTTAAGAGCCTTATTTCTTTCATTGCTGCCCATTCCCCAATCCCCCTCCTCGGCCCCCTTGCACTGAGCAGCCCCGCTCCCCATTCAGAGCCATCCCTGCGGCTCTCGGTGCGACACCTCCGGACACGGGGTTTGTTGTGCCCATGTGAGCTGGCGATGGCCCCGCTGCCACTGAAACAAACCCATCCATAAATCCCAAGGCCTGGGAGGGACTCGTGCTTCCTGATCCGGTATTTTCCACCTCCGGAGTCTCCTCAAGGCCGGGTTACAACACACCCGGCTGCACAAGTCAAACAGCTCACGGGGAGCGCACGCTGCGCACCCGCGGCCCTGCCTCCTTGCATGGGTGTTTAGATCCAAAGCACTGCATCCACCCACAGTCACCTCTGGAGGTGGCACGAGTGGAAAAGACCCTCCAGGCACTGAAGCACTGAGGAAACCCTTTGCACTACCAGGACTAAGGGCAATGCTGAAGCCTTGTGCAGCCTCAGTGACTCTCCTCCTGACTGCCTTCAGAGGCAGCAACTTCCTCGCCAGCCCCGGGTTCCACGTGGGGTACCAGAGGCACACTTTACCCACTGGAAAGCACAGCCTACAGCGTGTTCTATTCAACCCCTTGCAAGCACCAGCTAGCCCTGCTTCCAGATCACAGATAAGCTGGCAGAGCCGCACGCTGCCGAGGACCCGAGCGGTCCCTGACGGCGCTGTGCAGGGTCCATGAAGTAGGAATAACTCAGCAGGGCTCTTGCAGCCACACTCCAGTGCCCAAGCTGCTCTTCCCAGTTTAACCCGCTCTATTCCCATGCTGCCGTGCCCCACGCCACAGCCCTGGCACCCGGTGCCTGCCGCTGCCGCCTCCACTCCTGACTCATTTTATGGCTTCAAGGCTCAGGGTTATAGGGCTCAACACACCCTGGAGGAGATATGGGTGTGCTTGGGGTGGAGGGAGAGTGCTGGGAGGGCTGGGATTGTGCTTGGGGATGTCCCCCCTGCTCCATGGGGATGCTCGGCTTTGCAGGGTCAGCACATGGGGGGCTGCAAAGAGACCCCCGCTAGCCAAAGAGCATGGAAGGAAAGGCAATGCTGAATGGTGCCATAGCTGAGGGAGGGACAGTGAGGGTCCCCCCCAGCCACCCAGCTTTGTAAGGAGATGGATGTGAAAGCCAAGCCTTTGAAAATGGAAGTGAAAACCCCAAGGAGCACGCTTGGCCCCGCCGCGCTGAGCCATGTTTGACTTTCGCTTTCAGCAGGGAACAGTCCTCCTCCCGGAAGAGCAGCGGCTCCACGTGAACCTCCACCGGCCTGCAACTGCATCTCCCATCCCATCCCAACCCTGCATCTCCTCCTTGCCCCACTCCATCACACACCCCTCCAAAGGGCTTTGCACCAGGCAGGCACCCACGGAAAGGAGCAGCCCAAGCGCTTGGGCACTGAAGCCCAGCCCAACCCTGCATTTACAACCGCTTCTCTGCAGTAGCATCTGCAGCTCTGCCCAGCAAAGCCCTTGCTAGAGCCTTGAGCCCCTGGGGAAGGGGATGGGGAGAAGCAGGAGCTCCAGTGCTGGAGCTGGGTTAGTGATTCCTCGGGATGAGATCCCTGCTTCCCCACCAGAACCCCACACTCGGGAGGGCTCAGGGACCCACACCTGCAGGTGCGTTCCATCGACACCCGTGTCACCGGCAGCCGAAAACAAACAGCGCTCCTCCCATCCACCAGGCATGCGATCAATAAACCCCGGAGCGGGGCTCCTTCCCTCTGGGAAGCATGGAAAACACACGGCACCCCACAATGCGCCATTGTTCGCTATGGGCCGCGTGTGAAAGCCGGTTGGGGGGGGGGGGAAGCGTGTTTGCTCTGCCCGCCAAGCCCTCTTATCTTATCGGCGCCGCCGCCACGCCAGCCCGGGTGTACTCACCATTTTACCGTCGGGAGAGAGCAAACCATGGCCTGGGTCCAGGCCGGCCGGGGAGACCTGCGGCAGCACAGCCTGGCTCGTGGGGACCATGGCACCGCTGCCGTGGTGGCCGATGGAGCCGGAGGATGCTGCCTCGCCGCTCGCCGCCTGGCTGTACCGGACCCCTGTAAAACAGCAGCAGGATGGGGGTCACCCCGCGGGGAGCACGGGGGGGCAATGCCTTGTGCCTCTAAAGGGGAATGGCTCCAGCGCTCCCCTGGCTCCTTTGGCACAGGGATGCGAATGGATGTGCAAGCTCCTAAATGGCACCTTTGAATGGTAAATGGAAGGGATAGCGTGGAGCAATGTGCCTGTTCCTTTGGGTGCTGCTTCCCAGCTTCTCCCCACCCCATCTTCTGAAAAGATAGTGGGAAGTTTATAGAGAGGGATGCTGAGCGCCCAACCCAGGCTGCCCATGGGTATCAATGCCTCAGGAAGGGAGCACAACACAGGCCAGCAGCCTGGACATCCTTCTGCATCCCTCGTGCTCTCGTTTGCATCCATCATGCCCGCAGCTCTCAGACACCAGCCTGGGGGTCCTGAGCTGCAGGGACCAGCTCTGCATCCTCCAGCTCTTCCCTCCCAGCTCACACAGCCCATGGCCACCCCAGCTCTGAGCAGCACCGCTCTCACTTCTTCCCCAGGCCCTTCCACATCCGATTTCCCTCTTGACAAGTGTATGATTAACAGAGTGCTGCAGGGGCACAGAGGGACCAGACACACACAACCCTCCAAACCAGACCTCAGCCCACCATCACCAGGAGGGAAACCTGGCTCGAGCACAGCTCTTCCATATGAATCTATTTAATTTGGCTAAGCCCCCCGTGCTGATAAGCGGATCATCAGCCATGTGTCATGGAAAGGCATCCACAGATCACCAATAATTAACCCAGGAAAACCCACGGGAAACAAAAGCGTCTTTTACGAGGCTGCCTTGACGGCTACGGCGAAAAGCCATTTGTTATGGGTTCACTGAACTGCCCTGGGATCGGAGCAGTGCATGGATGCAGGGATGGACAGCCCAGAGCTCTCCTGGGAAGGAGAACCACGGAGGCAAAGTCCACCTTCCCAACCGGCACCAGCAAGAGCATAGTCCACAGGGACCCCCAAAATCACCATTGGATGGAATTGTTCAGCCTGTGGAGGTTTCTGGTGGCTTCTCATCTGTTCCAGCATAGACATCCCCTTCCAGGTGAAGGGTTATCCTACTGGGATATCAGATGCCTGAAGGAGGAGGTGATACAGGCTGGCTCAGCAAAGGATGCTCTAAGTGCTACACGAAACCTCTCTGAATCAAGGGAAACAGTGAGTGGGGTCCAGGAGCTTTCCACGAGCTCCATCAGCATCTAGCAAAGCGCAGGCAGCTCCCTGAGCCCTCCACCGAGAATCACAGCAACGAGCCTCGTTAATCACCCCCAAAGGTGCCCCCATCAGCTGGTTAAACACGTCCCGCAGATAGGGATCTCCGGCGATGGCTGGCTCCTGAGCATTTCCCAGCAAACCCCTTTTATCCCTGATAATAGAGGAATGTCCTCTGGCAGGTGGGTGTTTGCGGGCCCGAGTGGACGTCCCTGCCATGAACAGGGTAAACATTACTCAACCGGGGCACTGTCACACGCATTCTTCCCGGCCCCGTGCAGTGCGCTCCAGCCGCTGCCGCCCCGAGATCCTGCGGCGCTGCTCAAACAATGGCAGGGGAGATAAAACAGAGCCCTTTCTTCTGAGCATGATCTTAAAGATAGACCGGGAGCGCAGGCAGCTCCCATGGGGAGGAAACCCAGGGCTTCTGCTCCATCCTCCCTCGAGTTCGGGTTCAGCAAAACCGAAAGGAGTCCTATTTCCACCCAAAACCGTGCCACGTCCAACTGAGGATGCTTCAGCAGGACAGCCCAAGCCAGGAAGTTGTCTCTCAAACATATGAGAGGCTAAAAGCCGATTGTCAAGCTTTCCCTCGCCATCCCAAGGACGAGACTTTCATTGTCTGAGGAACAATAAGCAATGCTGAGATTCCCTGATAGTCTGGTGAGCGAGGTTTTGGGGCTCCTGATAAACCCCGAGCCCTGATGAAGATTAACTCTGCTGAGGAGTGCGAGGCCAGGCTATGGGGCTGGGGGCAATGGTGCCACCGTCCAGCCCCACTGAGGACCCTGCTCTCACCAAGCTTCTGCATCCCCAAAGCCCAGGAACCGCTTGCCGTGCTAAAAGCCTTCTGCTGTTGCCACCTTGCAGAGCTTTAGGAAGCCATCACCTATCCTGGCTTGGGGTTTTCCCATTCCTAGAATGGGATGGGTATTGCTATCCACAGGCCCTCAGGATTCGGTTGGATTTGGGTAAACTAAATAATTAACAGTGGGAAACCAGCACGTTGCTGTTGCTATCACCAGTGCTATAACTGAGCTCCCGGATGATGGTGGGGAGCTTCCATCCGAGCTCCCCATCCCCTGGGAACACTGCACATTCCAGCCCAGCCTACCCTAAGGCAGTGACTGGGCATTAGCCTCCTTCAAGCTTTCTTCCCCAGCTTTCTCCTCCCCAGCCCTGTTGCTGGCCCCATTTCCCTGCTTTTGGGCTCTGTCTGTTCCAGCAGGACCCTGTTCTGCACAACCTCCCCTGGCAGCACAGCCGGGATCCCAACAGCCGGAGGGAACACATAGGGATGGTTCTGGCTGTGTGCACCAGGACATGAAGGCTTCCTCCTGCAGCAGACAGGGGGCTTTGGGGTCCAGGGTGCTGCCAAAGCCCAACAAGACCATTCTCTCCACTGCTGGAAGCAGCTTCCATGCAAAGAGGTTTATTCATGGCAGCCCAAGAGAGGAGCCAGGATGGGGATCACTGGAGAAGGGCCTGGCCATGGAGCCCATCCTTGTTAAAGGCTTCTTGTTTTGGAGCTACAGCCATGACATAAAAGTCTGTTTATGGGACCTGGCTATTGTGCAGCCCCCCCATGAGCTATTTTACTGCTTTCCCATGTTTCCAGACACGGAGTCCGGCTCCCATAGCCTTAACCCTGCATTCCAGCCAACCAGCAATCAGGGGGTCCTAACCCCCATGGCTTTCTTTGGGATGGGGTTGTGAAAGTAACATGGAAATCTTGCCCTGGCATTCGGGTATCTTCGTTGTTGTCATCTTACTTGTGCCATTTTCTAAGCCCACCCCAGTCTTGTGTCTTTGGGAGCAGAAGCAATGAAGCCTCTTGGTTCTCCTCTGCTCTAAGTCCCATTGATATCATTACATTGCACTTTAAAGAGGAAGAATCACTGCACCTCTAAACCATACCGGTGCTGCTGCCATCGCAGAGCACATCCCAGCCTCCTCCCGCAGCTCCTGCTGCACTTTTGCCCCGGAGCTTTGCAAACACATCCTGTAAATCACCAGCAATGCCCAACCCCAAAACAGACCCGGGCACGCTGCACACCCCGACAGGGATAACTCAGGGGCAGGGATTCAGCCCCATCCACAGGGATGCAGCGGCATGATCGGGAGCCTGGCAGGGGGGTGGAAACGGCAAAGTGTGGCTTTAGGGGTGAAGCATGCACCCATTGACACCGTGGGAGCAGCCGGGTTGGTGACGGCACCTTCTCACCCTCCCAAAGCCAGCTCTGATTTTTGGGCTGCCACTCAAATTGTCCCTAAAGTGTTAATCTCGCTGCGTTACAGAGGTGCATAGTTTATATCCATTATAAACCTGTTTATGGGGACTGGACCCTCCCATTGTGCTGCTGTAATAAAGCCCTAATTACCCCCCATAAAACAGGGAAAAGCTCCTAACAGCGCCCTGTACCCACTGAGCCCCACAGTGCACCCAACAGTAAAACATTACAACCGCTGGCACCGGGTCCGCAATCAGAACCAGCACCTACCCCGGGGCAGCAACGTGTAGGATCCAGGTAGAAACCAAAGCACCTTTGGACCGAGGGTTTATGGATGGGCTCTTCTTTAAGGAAAGGTTAAAACCCTTAAAGTGGGTTTAGGAAGGATCTCAGGGGTGGTGCTGAGTTATCTTTATGTCTGTTATCTCCATGCATAGAGATATCCAAGAATATACAAGTAATGTGAGTATACAGGTGTTGAAGTAATAGAAGTATTGAAGTAATATATATGTATGTGCTTTTTATCTCCATCTACAGAGATATGTAAAAATATATAAGTAAAGTACATTTGTATATATATGGGGTTTATCTCCATCTATAGGGATATCTAAAAATACATAAGTAATGTACATTCATATATAGAAATGTTTTATCTCCCTCTATAGGTATCTAAATATATATAAGTAATGTACATTTATATATATGGGTTTTATCTCCATCTACAGAGATAGCTAAAAATATGTAAGCAAGGTACATTCATATATATGTTTGCTCTCCATCTATAGGGATAGCTAAAAATATAGAAGTACTGTACATTCATATATATTAATACATATATAAGTGCGTACTCTGATACTGCTCTACTACTCTGATATTTGCAGAGCAGGTACGGATGGATGGATGGATGCATGGATGCATGGATGCATGCATGGATGCATGGACACCCCAACCACTGGGCTGGGCTGGAGGTGATGCTGTGACCCCTGGCCATGGGGACAGGGCTCTGTGGGGTCCGTCGGGCGCCGCCGTCCCTTTGTATGCAGGGGGAGGCGGGGGGCTGAGGCGGTGCCTCCCCTAATCTCATCAATGCACTGATTGTCCTCAGGGCTCTTGAAGATAAAGATGGCATAAGCCAGAGTCTACGGCCTGGCACCAAGATAAAGCCCCGAGTGACCTTCACATCAAACAGGGAACCAAGATCGCTGATAATAGCCCACAGCGAGGGAAAAGTCCAGAGTCTGAGAGAAGCCTCCGAGATAGATCGGCTTTAAGTATTTACCTCCAAACAGTTAAAAACTCCAGCTTGAGGCTTGACAGATGGGTCCCCAAGACGAGGCCGGGAGGATGTTTGACTTTTACAGCCCTTATCCCTGCCCGGCTGTCATTACACCCTTTTGCAAGACCCCATTGATGTCCTGAGGAGCAGCCGAGCCCCCTTTGTCTGCGGGCACGGGAGCGATTGTGCAGCTGCCCCATGCCACCAGCGCCATCGTTTCCTGCTGGGGGATGTCCTGGGGGGGACGGGGCTGTGCAGGGCAGGACTGGGGCAGCATCCCTGCGCCGTCATTAAGCTGTTAAGGCATTGAGAGCCCCAGACGCCGCCGCAGCGGTGCAAGGGCAGTTCAAATCCCAGCATGGCCAGGCGGGGATGGGGTCAGCCAGGCAGCACTGCCCCACATCCCATCGAGGCGTCGCATCTTAAACAGGGTTTTGGGAGCTGCAAGCCAGCTGGATCCAGCTTGGTCCAGGTGAGCCTGAATCAATCACGGATGGAGCTGAGCTCCATCCCAAACCAGTGCTAAAACCCCACCTCGCCGCGCCCATCTCCTCCTCCTCGGCAAGGCTGATGGATACGAGCACCATCCACTGAGAAATTCCTGCAGCCAAGCCCTCCTGACCCCTCCAGAGGGGCCCTTCATGAACCATCACCGCAACCATCACTCCTGCCTACTCAAAAGCCCCTCCGAATGGGCTGTCATCGGCCCTATAGCCGGGACCGGCTCCTGCTGGCACTGCTCCGACGGGAAAATAAAGGTCGGGGCTTAAGGGCCCTCCAGCCCCAAGATAAATGCCCGTGGTTACAGTAATTGCCATCCCCTAATAGAAGCAAACAAAGGCTCTCGGGGGTGCTGCATGCGCGCTGGCAGGCCGGGGGCACATCAAAGGCCCTGGGGTTCGTTCAAAGCCCGGTTTAATTGTCAATTAAGCATGCACAGGGAGGAGCCATGACAATGTGGGGCTGCATGCTGGTGGGGCATTGTGGAGCCCCGCCGGCCGACACTGAAAACAGCTGATTCTGCTGACAATGTGCTTGTAGGGCACCTTGTAAGCAATCAGGAGGGCAAACGTCCTCCCTGTCCCCACCATTGGGAGGGGCATTCCTAGGGCAGGGTCACATCGTGGTCACCGCGGGCCGGCCCTAAGGGAGAGTGGTACCCGGGAGTGGGATGGATGCTGCCTGTCTCCCTGCGGGAGATTGGCTGGATGCTGCTGCATCCCCCCACCCCGGGTACCACTTTTGGGTTGTCCTCACTTGTTAACACCCAGGGCCTGGTGTCCATGGCCTGGCACCGTCCCCAGCTCAGCCTCCTCTCCATGAGCACCTTGCCCTTCCCGCAGGGACTCTCCATGCATGGGTTTCGTTTAATTTGCCTTTGTAACCCTAACGAGCCAGGCAGGGTCATTCCCAAGCGGTTTAACCTCCCTGGCCATGCTGTGCCAAGGGGTGATTGAGACGCAGCCCCTCTGCTGATCCCCATCACTGAGTGCCTGCTCCTGCACACCAGGACGCGGTGCATCGGCTGCGGAGGGCAGGAGGGGACAATGGGGATTGTTCTCCCAACAATGCCTCTCTCCTCCCCGGCACTGTTATCTCCTGCTTAAATCCCCCCGGAGCTTTCGGCAGGGCTGCTCTCCCAGCCGCCTCCTCACTGAGCACAACGGGGCTGGGTTGTGATGGGGAGAGGTGGAGGTTGAGCCCTGCACCCCTGAGCAGCTTCCTTCATCCACCTCCCTGTGCTCTGGCATGGGGATGGTGCAGCACCACGCACCCAGCCTGGGCTAGCTCCAGCCCAGGACACACTGCTCCATCTTATGGGCTTTGCGGCATTGCCTGTGCATCTCCACCCTCAAAATCAGTGAGCAGTGATGCATCAGGCACAGAGCAGCCCATCTCCCTGCCCCAATGAGCCCACACAGGCACGCCAGCGAATTAAACCAACCAAGCAAATACCAATTAATCCTAGACAGGATGGAAATCCAGCCCCAAAACACGGGGCTGTAACACTGCAGTGACACCACTCGCTCCTCTCCGCACCAACATCACTTGAGGCTGCACCAGGGACCAGGGTACCCATCTTCAAGACTACCCATGCACGTCCTAAGGGCTCAGCACCCCTATTCCCAGCAGAAACAGGACCCAGCACTGCATTTGCTGCCACACCACCACCCGAGCATCCTTGCTGGGGTCTTACCTGTCATTTTGCTGGGCGGCGAGGCGCTGGGCTGGTTGTGGTGCGGGGAGCCGTGGGACAGCAGCAGGTTCATGCTGTGCGGGGCGGGCTGGCCCGAGCTGTAGGCATCCATGGCCAGCTTCTGTCGGAAAGCCTCCTCCTTCCGCCGGTTGGCAAACCAGTTGTAGACCCGCACCTCTGTCACCAGGTTGGAGCCGAGCCCGTGCGCCTTGGAGGGGGACACCCCCCGCTGCAGACATTCAGCCCTGCGCACGCAAGGGGACACGTTGGAACAAGGGTGCTGATGGGGGGGGGCTCCCACAGCATCCACAGGCAGATTTGAGGGGGAGTTAAACCCTTCCTATGAGCCTGTCTGCTCTTTCCAACTCTATTTCCAGCTATATCCATGCTGTAAAAGCCATCCCCCCTCCTTCTGGTGTTGCTGTGATGTTTCAGCATCCCTGCAGCATCCCTCGGGCATCCCTGCAGCATCCCTCCAGCATCCTCCTGGCATCTCTGCAGCATCCCCAGGGCATCAGCCAGCATCTCTAGGGCATCTGTGCTGCATCCCTGCAACATCCCTACCCCTACATGGAGCTCACCAAGCCCTGAACATCACCCCTATGGGGAAAACGAGGCAGAAAGAAGCCAGGAAGCTCAGCAAAGCCGTGCCATGAGCCAGCGGCCGGCAGCCTGGAATCGCATGGAGTTCTTGGGAGAAAGGCTGCGGCATGGGCAGCGTGGGGCATCCTTTACCTGTTGCACTCCTCCACCAGCGCCTCGCGCTCCTCCTTGCTGGGGTTCTTTTGGCGGTCATAGGCTTGGTACAAGATTTGCTGGGAGGCCGGCCCCCACTTGAACCGGTTGCGGCGCATCTTCTTACTGGGCGTTTCGGAGCAGGCGTCGTCGAGCTGGGCAGCCCCCTGGTTCTGCTGATTGAACTCTGGAAAGAGAAACAGCAGCTGATCCTGACTGCTTTTGTCTGTCCTATTTCCACAACCCTGGACTGCCTGGTTGAACTCTGAAAGAGAAAGGAGCAGACGTGAGCTGGCCTGTAGCCGCCGCAGTGGTGCGTGTGTCCCCATATCCCCTCCTGCAGCACCCCAAAACCCACGGCCTCAGCACGTCCTGGTGCTCCCGACACCCACCCCAAGGAAAGGACCTGCTCAGGGCGGTCATTGCCACCCCTGAGGGATGCTGTGCGATGGGGAGGCACGTGCACACATGCATATTCATGAGCAGGGTACCCACTGGGGGTGAATGGGTTTGGGGGGGATTTGTGTGAGCAAGGGGCCAAGCAGGGTGTCTGCAAAGCCCCCCCGGGATGGTGCCTTGCTCTGCTTGCACAGAGCCCCCATCCAGCTCCCGCTCCCATCCCAATGCACTGGGACACCAGCCCCATGCCCGGGGCAGCAGCGCTAGAGGTGACCTTCCCCAGCCGCCCGCCCTGGGCCCGGCGCTTGTCACCGTGGCCGTAAAGGGAGATTAATGGGAGGGTTTTATTATTCCCAGTTTTGCAGGGGAATTCTCCCTCTTTTTTAATGGCTTTCCCCCCCGTGACAAGGGGGAAGCGCAGGGCAAGGCTGGAGCAGGCTCTGTTTGCTCTAATGCTTCAAGGTGTGCTTTCAAAGCAACGGTGCTAAACCCTCCTCTGCGCTTCCCATCCGATGGAGACCGCATCCTTTCGGAGGAGGGAGGCAGTGTCAGTGCCCTGAACTGGAGCCCAGTCAAAAGCAGGGCTGCTTTGGCCCATACAAGGGAGGTGCACAACAGCCTGTGCACTTGCTCTTAGTTTAGATAGCACAGAGAGCCCCAGCACTGCTACAAATAGGAGCCATTCACAGGCTTTTCCTCTTTTCTCTCTCTTTACTTATTTTGCAGGTAGTTGCAGAAAATGAGGAGCCTCATGGAATGGAAGGGAGAAGTGGGAAAGGCATCAAATGTGTGTAATCACCCATTGCCATCCCGGCTCAAACAAATACACAGAAACCCAAACTGTGTTACTGTGATCAGGAGGGGCTCAAAAGAGCAGTTTTCCTCTGCCTTAAATTCATTCTACTTGTAAAGCCCTATTGGGAAGGATGCTGTGCAGCCTGGGTCAGGCTTGGAAGCAGGCAAGGACCCGCTCCTTGTGCATGGATGCACCCGTAGGTAGGACCAGGATGCAGGACCCCGTTATCCCCGGATGGCGAGCGCTGGCGCGGGTACTTACGCCGGAGGATCTCCCGCTGCTTGCGGACGTACCACGTGTAGAGAGCGGCTCTCTTCTGCGTCTTCATGGGGGTGCCCTTGTTGAGGTGCTGGGAGAGGTGGGACTGGTTGAGGCCGGTGACGTCCACCACCTCCCGCTGCGGGATGTTGTGCTGCTGCATGTACCCCTTGATCATCTTCGCCGCCCGCCACGGGTCCTCGCTGCGGGGAGGGGAAACAAGGGTTAACCCATCCTGAGGGGGGGAAAGCTCCCGGTGTTGCCCTCTTCCCATGATGGAAACACAGTATTATCATTATTATTATCATTATTGTTATTGCTAGTATTATTAACATCATTATTATTATTCCTAAACCTGTTTCAGAAGGGCACAAGACCCCTGGGGCATTTGTCTTTCCCCAGAGCCCCCAAACCAGCCCCATCCTGCCCCAAGAAGCCAGGAGCTGGTGGGACAGGGGATCACGGGGTGCCAAGGCCACCCCAGGGTGCTCACCCAAGGAGGGAGAATAAAGGGGATCCCTGTGGATCATCAAGGTCACATTAACACCCAGATCCTTCAAGGAGAAACGCAGCCCATCCGATAATCTCACTGCAATTCCTCCCTTTGAAGATGCGCACACACGAATACAGGTATGGATTTGGGACACCCACACTGGGAATCTCTCTGAAGAAATAGAAATCTCCCATGTGGAGCTCCTGGGATGGTTTTCCTGCCCCATGCCCTTGGGCTTGCTCCCTGCTACCGAGGACCCCGCACGGCCACCAAACACCACTCACTGTGATGCTGCTTCATCCCCCCCTCCGTTCCCACAGGGATAAATACCTACAACTCACTAGTCACTGAAAAGAGACCCTAATCCCATGCTCCCACAACAGCGCACAGGGGCCATAAGCAAGAGGCGCAGAAGTGAAGGTCAAAGCGGGCACACAAACCCAAGCAAGCCCCACAATGGAAAACCAAACCCAAACCCCTCAATAATGGTCGGTCATTCTTGACTATTTTTAAACACTCGAATTCCATTCCTGCAGGATTCAGGTGGAAAATGGCTCTTTCCTAAACCCACGTTACTTTGGTGTCCTTGGAGGGGCTGCCCCTAACCGGGAATTAAGGAACAAACACAACTACAGCCACAAATCAAACACCATCTGCCTTCCTCGGCCCTCATGAACGCACAAGGCGATGGCAGAGGAACAGAGCAGCACCTCCTCTGTACCCCAGAGCCCCGGGTTCATTCTGCACTAGAAGGAAGTGCTTTAACACCGACATACCCAGTGCGGAGCCGGAGCCGAGCCCGGTCACAGTCCTGCACTCAAATAATGCTGCGCTTGGAGCAGCCGCCCGGCTGCTTTCCCAGCTCATTCCTTGGTCTGGATCCTTCGACTTGTCAAGGAGGAGAAAAACAACCCAAGAAACGGATTCCTTCCTGTTTGTCCCGAACGCAGCGCGAAAACAAAGCTGGTTGGATCCAAAGCAAAAGCACCCGGCCGTGGCCAACGCGCTGATGGTGGCAGAGGCTTTGTCCCATGGACAGCACGGAGCCTTCCTAGGGACAGCATCCCTGTGCCCAGGCCTGCATCCTCCGGGCAGGAGGACCCCACCGAGTACATGGTGATGGTCACACGGACCTGGATGTGGACACAGGCACACACTGACTCCAGTTCTCCCAATAGCCAGGACCCTGGGCTGGGATGAGCACGGTGCAAACAGCAAAGCCTGTTCCTGTCCCGATCCCATTGAGGTCTGGGGGGCTCTCGGGTCCTTGTGCTGCCCCAGGAGAAGGTGGGAGCCAACAAGAAGGGAGCAAAGAACAGGTCCTTGTCCCGCAGGCTCCTTCCCAATGGAGCCAGGCAGAGCCCTGGGGCTCACAGGGAGTTTTGCCACGAGCCCTGCATGTCACCCAAGTGATCCTCCTAATTACTGATTAATAATAAGCTAATGGAACCGAGCTCATTATCATTTCTAATAGCTGTTTGGTTCACAAATAAACCAAGGGCATCGCTTGCCCAGAGTTAAGGGTGAGCCAGCGCCAGCGTTCACAATTCGGGCTGCTTTCGGAACAACGGGATTTCTGAATTTCCATGGAATTTGGCAGCATTTTGGCTGGAAAAAATAGGTGAGAATTAGGGAAAAAAAATCCCAGCGTTTCCCTCCATTTTGTTATTTTCGGGAAGGTTTCAGCCTCTTTCACGCTTCCACTTTCAAAACAATTCCTTGGCCCTTCCTTTCTGAGCAGGGATTTCTCTTTCCAGATCAACTTGACCGCATTCAAAAGGGTTAAAGAACCTGAAACCAAACCCAAACATTTTGTTTCATGTTAAACAAAATGTTTGGACTTGACCCAAAATGAAATGTTTCAGTGTTTGTTTCACCTTCTCCCCCCCCTTCTTTTCAGGTTAACCTAGAAAACAAGAGAGGAAAAAGCTTTCGCCTCAACGCAAGCCCTTTTCCTTTTTGTTCTGTCACCAAAACGAAACAAAACCACATTAATTGCCCGATCTTCTTTACGTGCAAAAGAACCCCCCCCAAGCCAGGAGTGCTTTGTAACACCGGAACACCAGCTCATGGCCCTCACCGCAAGGTTCTTCACCGCCAAAACCAAGGAAAAGGGGGGTTTTGGTGCACAAAATTAACCTCAACAAAGAAAAGGGCATTTCCCATCCCAGCCCCATAGGAAGCCTCTTGTCCCTCTCCCCCAGACCCGCTCACCCCCTTTGTCAGCCTTGCAAACAGGTAAAAACACCCCATATCCTTTGGGACAAATATGCCAAGAATTTACAGAGATGGATCATAAACCCGGCTCCCTCAGAAATCACCTCCCGGATCCCATCGCCCCTGCGCATGGGGAGCCAGCACGGGGCCATGTGCTGCACCCACCCCTCCCTGTGCATACTGGGGTGGCTTTGGGGCACCCCCAGCCGGCTCCCCAAGGGTGTGAGGCTTTCCCTTGGAGCCCAGGCCCATGGGATCTGTGAGCTCCGGAAGGTGGGATTGGGCAGGGATATGGAGCCATGAAGCGTCTCGCCCCAGCGCTGGGCTCCCGGTGCCGCCGGTACCCCCATGAGGAAGCCCAGTGCCAGTGTGGGGCACTCGCCCTCTGCCACCCTGATGTGGTTTAAGCCCAGCCGGTAGCTCAGAAGCATCCCTTGAAGCCATGGAGGGGTCCGAGGGAATGCACTGCTTGCTGAGGGGCTGTGGCTGGGGTGAACCCCTTGGGACCACTGCAGTGGGATGGGCAGCTCCAGCCCATGCCATGGTGGGCAGTGAAGCCCGCACCACATTCCCAAAGGAGCTGCGGGTTGAGCACCCGGGGATGTGGGAATAGCCCGAGATGGAACCAGCCCTGGGGAGCGGGAGCAGAGGGGGTTTATTCCCCATGCGTAGCTGCAATAAATGGATCCCGACTCCCCTATCCTGCTCCCTCTCCAAGTACAAAGGCCTCTCTTAGAGCAAACACGAGCTCTTTGCAAAGGCTCCTCAGGGACATGTGCCTGCTCTTGTTTGCACCAAAGGCAAACTTTGCACACAACACCTGTGGGAGCACAGGGACCCCGGGGCTGAGCCCGCTCTGCACCCTACGGACACCCCGGGATGGATGCGGCCCGCAACAAGTGGGGGAGTGGGGCCAGGCAGCAGCACCCAGAGGTGCAGGGCACGGTGCTGCGCAGGACGGGTGGGATCCCAGTGGAACCGGCCTGCAGTGATTCCTCCCTCGCACGGAGCCCTTTGGCTGGAGCGGGCACCGCTGCCAAACCCTGCTCCCAAAAGGCAAGAGGGGCAAGAGCCGGGGCTGCCCCGAGCAATGTGGGCTGGGAACGGGTGCAGGAGGCACCGGGGGTGCCCCGGTACGGGTCTAGAACCCCACAGCAAGGAGAGGGGGGAGCCCCAAAGGTGCCGCCGCGGCGCTCAGGGGTGTCCCGCGGGGCTCCCGCCCACCTCCACCGGCCCCGGCTGCGCTTCGGGACGGAGCCGACGCCGTCCGCGCCCCGACGGGCCCGGGGCAGACGCTGCCCGCAGAGCCCGGGGCCGCTCCTCCGCGCCCCGACGGCGGCCCCGCTCCCGGCGGCTCGGCACGGCCGGGACCGGAGCGGAGCAGCATCGCCGGGACGGGCAGGAGCGCAGCCCGCGGGGGTTTCCTCCTTCCGCCCTCCCGGGCCGCTTTACAACCTCAGCAATGAATAACCCGCGGCTGCGCTCGCCCTCATCGCGGCCCTTTGTGTATCTTCTGTTGATGATTTATAGAAATAAATTAATAGCGCCGCGCTCCACGTGTCGCAGTTTATGTTTGCAGCTCCCGGCGCGGACAAACGGGGCCGGCGGCCGCTCCGAGCCTCCACGGCCGGGCTGGCAGCCCCCCGACGGGGAGGATGAGACTGGAGAGCCCCGGTCCCTCTCCGTGCCCGCTCCCCTCCACTCACAGCCCCGCCGGGCCACGGCGCACCGGGACCCGTCCCCGGGCAGGGCGCCTGCAACCTGCTGGGTCTGTGGGACCGAGCGGCTGCGAACGGAGCTTGAGCGCGCCCCGTCCCGCTCCCCGTCGGTACCTGATCATCCTGTCCACCTCTGCCCGCTGCTCCACGGCCTCCTCGGTGTTGAGCGCCTGCAGCTCCCGCAGGATCTGCGGCGTGTCGAAGTCGTCGCCGTCCTCCGAGCCCTCATCGCCGGAGAGCTTGCCCTTGCCGTGCCCGTTGGCCAGCGGCACGAAGGCGGCCTTGCCGTCGGGCGGCCCGCCGGGGGACAGCGGCAGGCTCTCCAGCTTGACGCCGAAGCCGGCGGCGGGGACCATGTCCTCCAGGGCGCGGATCAAGCCCTCCTTGGTGGCTCCGGAGCTGAGCAGGGCTCCCAGCAGCTCCCGTTGCAGGGCGCTCAGCTGGGACACCATCCTCCCGGGCGCCCGCGGCGCGCCCCGCCGCTCGCCTCCCGCCTCCCTCCGCCGCTGCCGCTCCGCTCCGCTCCGCCCCGGCCGGCCGGGCTGCTGCGGGGCGCGGGCCGCCCTCTACCAAGCCATGACGGCCACCATTAGGCAATATACCTTATGCAAATCAGCGCCGGGAGGCCTCTCCTCCGGTCGCCGCCCGGGCCCCGCGCCCCCGCCCCGGCCCGGCCCTTATCGCCCGCGCTGGGGCGGACTTTGCCCGCGGCCGACGGGAGGCCCCGGAGGAGCGGCGGGGGCACAACGGGACGGGACCGGGGACCCCAGCGCTGCCGTCGGGGGGGGTGGGAGGGGGCTCGGTGAGCACCTACCGGACCGCAGCGCAGGGATGGGGATGGGGATGGGGATGGGCAAAGCCCGTCCTGCACCGCTCCAGCGCTCAAGCCCCTGCACTGAAACGGGACCAAGCTGAGAAACCCCGACCGAGGCCTCGCAGGGGGGTTCCAACCCCGGCACCCCCCCTTAAGCAGGGTCCTGCTGGCCAAGCAGGCACAGAGCGGGTACAGGCCCCAGGAGACCCCCGGTGGGGGTCTTGGCACCCACTGCAGGGCAGTCTGGGGCCAGGCTCAGCACAGGTTCACCAGGAGCAGGATGTGCACAGCAGTGACCCTCAGCAAGCCAGGCACAGGGGTGCGCAGGGGACAGAGTCCCCGTTGAACCTTGGCAGCCATCAGGGGCGGGAGCAAGGAGCAGGTCTGGAGGTGCTCAGAAGTGATCCCAGCCAGGCCCTGGGATCTGAACCGAGTCCCAAAGATCAACACCTGCACCTCCATCAGAGCAGGGACGGACACAGGAGCCACCAGCACAAACAGAGCACACAGAGGGACCTGCAGGGGAAGGCAGGGCCAGTGCCCGAAACCTCTGGTCATGACCCCTCCCAAAGCACTTTCGGTTTGTAGCCCAGTTCCCTGCTGCTTTTGGCTGGTACCTGCCCATTCTCTTTCACCCCAGCACTTCCAGCCCGGGTTCAGACCTTCACAGGGTGCCTACAGCTGAACACACGCTGCAGTGGGATGCAAGCCAGTGAGGAGCAGCCCAGGGCAGCGATGGGAGCGCTGTCAAAGCCCCCTTCCCTTTGGGAGACAGAGCCACAGCCGATGGGAGGGCTGCGGGTCAAGGGCATCCCAAAGGGAGTGGGTTTGTGGATGAGCAGGTGATGGCTGTGCAGGGTTTGATGGGCACACACAGACTGAGCACAACATGAGGAAGAGAGGACCAAAAACCCCCTGAAAACTGCCTGGACGAGCATCATCCCCAGCTCTGCTCCCACATGCCCAGGGCTGCATTACCAGGGAGGTGCTCTCCTCCTTCATACAACAACAGGTCTCTGATCACCCCAAAGAGACCCCAAACCTCAGGACAGGGGCCATGCAGAGCCACCACCACCCCTGAGCACCAACCCACTGCGATCAGGACTTGGGGCTGCACCCTCTGTGCCCCCCCTCACCACTGCCCCATTCATGGCACTGAGTGCCCAGACCCCCCCATCACAGTCTGTGCCTGCCCTCGGGTACCCCCCACCCCGCCTCCAGCCTGGGAACAGCCTGGCTCTTGCTCCGGGAAGGTCCCGTCTCCCTTTCAAGTGGTCTGGTGAGCTTTGACTTGGTCTTTGCACAGGCTTCATGGCATCGCATGGTAATGATGTTCTGTCACGGTGGGTGACCCGGACCTTGCCCTGTTTCCACACATTCGGAGCCACCTGGCTAATGAAGTGGGTATCGTTTTCTGGTCCATCTCCCTCACCCCACTGCTCTTCCCCCTTCCTCCACACCCAGCTCCTCGCAGCGGTGTCAGAGCCCTGCTGGGACCGGCCCTTTCCCATCGCTGGCGGGCACAGCTCATTAACCCCATGGGGCTGGAAGCACGCAGGTTCCCAGCCAGGGGAAGGCATCAGCAGGAGGGGACGGTGCTGGGAACGCAGGCGAGGGTCTGGGGAGCTGAACACGCTCTGCTCTGTCCCATAGGGTTCCAAACCCAGTCTGCAGCCAGCCCGCGGGCCCATGAGGGTTTGGGTGCCTGGTGCTGGTCACCAGCTCCCATGGTTGGAGGCGGCCTCGCCTCCCGCTCCCCATCGCTCGCAGCACCAGAGAGGCTCAGTGGTACCAAATGGAACCATTAATGGTGGAAGATCACCCAGTCCCATCCCTGTGCCAAAGCAGAGCCACCTAAAACAGAACACATCCAGGTGGGTTTCAACATCTCCAGAGAGAACCCATCCCCTTCCAAGCACCACAGAGAATAACCATCCCAATGCAACTGCTGCGGCCCAGCAACTCCTCCCTGCAGCCACAGCCGCCTCCATCACCCACGGAGGGTCCAGCATCACTCGCCCCACACACGGGCAGCAGAACCCACACTGGGACAATGGGGAAGGGGAAGCCTGGTGCCCATGGCATCGCCGCGGGCCTCGATCCACGCCAGGGGATTTCTGCCCTTGTGCCTCATTCCTTCCCCGGAGCCCCATTTCCCGCCTGAGCGCGCGCAGCCGTCACCGCCCCTGACCCCGCGGGCAGTGGGCAAGAGCGTTCCCACCGAGGCCGGGCCATTAAACCCCTCGCTGGCATTCCCGCGGCCCCCGCTCCCTCGCCGGGCGGTTTTCGCATTCCCGGCTGCCCGCGCCTCCCCCGCCGGCGCTGACGTCATGGTTGGAAGCCTGCTCCCATCCCCACCTTTATTAAATATGACCCCGGGATGATCCCGCGCGGGCCGAAGGGAAGCTGCGGTTGCGGCAGGGATCAGACAGCAGAGGCAGAGCTGCCCGCCCCGCGCTCAGACCCTTTGCGCCCCGGGACCCCCAGCCTGCAGGGACAACGGCACCGATCCCATCCTCACTCTGGTTCGGGATGGAGCTGTGGGTCTCACCCTGCAGAGCTTTCAGGATGGGGGCTCTGTTGCAGGGGATTCATGCCCAATGTTCTCATCCCCCTGGGCATCCACCCAGCGCAGAGACCCCATCGGCACCAAAACCCCGTCACCAGCCATGCTGCACGACCTGCTCTGGGAAGGGATGCGCCCCAGCGCTCACAGACCGAGGCAGGGATGCAGAAATGAGTCCTCCTCCACCACAGGCCCCTGCCTCGGAGCACAGCCTCAGCCTGGACTGCACTGGGGGGGAAAGATGCTCCCAGGCTGCTCAGCACCAAGCTCTTCCCTGTGAGGGTGCCCAGAGAAGCTGTGGCTGCCCCATCCCTGGCAGTGCTCAAGGCCAGGTTGGACACAGGGGCTTGGAGCAAGCTGCTCCAGTGGAAGGGGTCCCTGCCCATGGCAGGGGTTGGGGCTGGAGGAGCTTTAAGGTCCCTTCAACCCAAACCAGGCTGGGATTCCATGGATTCCCCCCTGCCTGGGTTCCACCATGGCCTTGCCTCACCCATCACAAGCACTGAGCAAGGCTTCTCCCAACCCTTCAGCACTGGAAGGGGCACAACAGGGACCCCCCGTGCCCACAGTGCCCCTCCAACCACAGCACCCACACTGGGACCCCATCACCGCGGTGCCAGCCCCCAGCGCCAGGCGGGTCCTGGGCAGCAGCAGGCAGAGGGCGAGGAGGCAGGAGCCGGGGATGGTACCGGGGCACAGGAGCCACCGGTGGCAATGGGACAGGGCCGGGCGGGCAGGAGGAGGACAGCGGCGGTGGGGCTCTCCTGACACGGCCATAATGAATGCTTCTCCCTTACCCTCTGCAAACAGCTCGGGACTCTTTGTCTGCTGATAAATGGCCCCTTTGAAGTTCTCCCTTCTCGAAAGCAAAGCAAAGAAACACTTTCATGCCCGTCTTCACCCCCCCGGGCCTTCACCCTGATGATGTTGTTTGGGGATGAGGGGGGGAACAGGGGTGCTGTGGCCCCTCAACCACAGGCAGGGCTGCTCAGTTCCCCTTGGCTCTGCGGGGCTCAGCACCACCATGGCCATGGCCCGGTGACCTTTGGCCACCGCATCCCTACCATCAACGCGCTCCCAGCCCCACTGGGACCCCTAAAACCCAGACCCCTCAATATAAGAGCCTGGGGGGGGGGGGGGGGGTGTCCCATTGACCACCCCAAGTCTAGCTCTGAGGCTGCAGCTGGGTGGGCACAGGGGGTGGTTGGCGGTATTGGGGTGCAGACGTGACCCGGCACCCCCCAGGAGCCGCAAGGCCCCGGGTTCTGCTTGGCTGCCGCAGCCAAACAAGTTCTGCCGGGCTATAAACGGCGCTGGACGCGGGGCAGGCCGGGAGCGCCGCCGTCCATGGCAGAGCTCCCGCAGGTTGTCACCGGTTACGTGTCAGGACAAACAATGCTATCGGCCCGGGATCGCGGCACACGGGACACCGCAGCAGCGCCGCAGCCCCGGACACCGGCATGGGGCAGAGCCAACGGCAGCAGGGGCCGTGCCATGCGCGGCTGCGGGATGGAGCCCGGACCGGTACCATCCCATGGTACCATCCCATGGCACCATCCCATGGTACCGGCGGGGCACAGCCGCTCCCAGTGCACCCAGACACTGGGCTGATGCCATTCGGCTCCTCCGGCCTCTGATTAATTCCGAGACAAAGGGGAGGGAAGCGAGCTGGAACCGGCACAGGGCTGGGGCTGTGTGCTGGGAAAACAAAAGCAGGGGGTGGTGGCTGCAGCCCAGGACACACAAGGGGATGGGGGGATCCCCGTTATGGGGGTTCTGTCCTTGGGACGGCTTCAGTGCGAGCCCTGGCTGCACTACAGGGAGCCCCCAGCCTGGGTACCCCACGTCTTGGCCACCGTCCCCATGGCTATGGGTGCCCATCACTCCCCCTTCATGCTGTGCGCTGGGCAGAGGTCACCTCTGCCATTTTGCCATAATGGAAGAAGACCAAACCCCAACTCCCCATAGGCAAAGCAACCGGGTGCGAGAGGAAGAGGGGTTTGGAGGCCACAAATGCTGTTGCAGGTTGCAAACAGCCTCACAACCACAGCAAGGTGCCCCCATAGGCACGGCGACCCCAACCCCTGCTGCCGGTGGGACCCCCCAATCCCCAATGCATTTCTCCACTGGGTGCCCTCCATGGGAGGGTCCGGCCCCTACTGGGGAGTGGGGGGAGCCGGGAGGGCAGAACCCAGGCAGCAAATAGCAGGAGTCAATGGCGCGGAGCCCGGGCGGCCGCCGTGTGACTGCGCTTCCCCTATCATAACCCCCAATTAAACATGCAGGCAATTACTTGCATGGCTTCCCCCCGACGAGGCCGGGCCTCGCGGTCATTAATGCAGGCGCACAGAGAAAAGCCATTAGGGGTGGGTGGCGGGGCCGGGTTTCGCTGGGAACAGTTCCGCTCCAGGAAGGAGCTGGGCCAAAGCCGAATTTCACACATCCCGGAGCATGCCCGAGCACGGCGGCGCCCTCAGAGCCACCTTTTGTCCACCCCATGGGTCCCCGGGGGTCCCAAGGGATGGGTGGCACAGGGAGGGATGGGGACAGCATCGCATCACATCACATCACATCGCATTGAGGAAGGGGCCTTGCTGAACCCACACACGCATTCACCGGGCCCAGCCCTGCCGCGCAGGGGGGCAGCGGGAGATGTGGGATCAAGGCTTTCACGCGAGCCCTCCGCAGAGCAAGATGCGGCAAGTTCTGCCCCTGCTTTTACGAGGAAATTCCAGGTTTCGCATAGTTTTCCCTCCCGTTCCAGGGCAAACGCTCCTGGGGCCACATTCGGGTGTATTCGTGCCCCCCGTGCCCTGCGGGAAGCCCCCACGGTGCCAGCGCGGAGCGTGCCCGTGCCTGGCTGCTGGGCCATCAAGGAAACTTGTCGGACTGAGACATACCAGCACGTCTAGACTGGAGCACCAGTCTGGGCCCCCAGGGAGCCGCAGGGCCTCCCCCGCGGGCAGCACAGGCTCGTTTCCCATGGGTGACACAACCCCAGGGATGCTATTGCTCACCGGGGCTCTCCGAGCCCCTTTACCATCCCCACCCCATGGTGCTGCCCGTGTGGTGCCTCGCTGTTCCCTGTGCACGGCTTCCCACTGTTAGCCTCCCTACGAGGCGTTTTCAGCCCTGGGCAGAGCATCCCCTCGGCGCAGGGGCTGGAGCAAGGGGCAGATGAGACCTGAGCAGAGCCATGCGGGCGCTGCCGGGGACCATCCACCAGCGGCGACCCCAGGGCAGGCGCAGGAGGAGCGCAGGGAGGGAAGGGAGCAGAGGGAAGCAGACAGGATCAAAACCACCGCGTTAGCGGCGGGGCGGCCCGGGATAGCGCGGAGCCATTCGGTACCGGAGGGGCTGAAGGCAGGAGCCCGGCATCCGCCGCTCCCCGCTGACCCCGCCACTGGAAGTCACCCCTGCCTTCGCCACCCCATCGCTCACGCACTGATGCGCGCCCCATAGAGCTCAATCCCGGTGCCCTCTTCCCCTTGCCTGGGGGCAGCAGCAGGACCCCCCCGTCCCACCCCGTCCGGGTCCCGCTGCTCCAGGGCAGCTCCCCCCCCGCACCCCATCCCCATTGAGCGCTATGGGCCGGGACGCCCCGCATCCTTCACCGGGGGCAGCCCGGGGCCCGACCCGCGATCGCGACCGGTCGTGGCCAGGGACCTGGCGCCACCTCGTGGCCCAGCGGCCGGGGCCAGCGACCCCTTCCCTTTCCTCTTCCCCTTCTCCTTTCACTTCCCTTTCTCCCGCCCTTGGCTGCATCGGGATGCTCAGAGTCCGAAATCACGTGAAATCAGGTGCATTGTCCCTTCCCTCCCTCTCCGCTTCCACTTCCCTTCCCTCAGCTGCCGGAATGGACGCACCAGGATGCTCAGAGTGCAAAACCCAACAAAATCAGGGGAGTTGCTGTCCCTTGACTTTCCTTCCTATTCCCTTTTCCTTCCCGTTCCCTCAGCTGCACCAGGCTGCTCAGAGTGCAAACCCCCCGGGGCAGCAGGTGAACTGTTGCCTCTGCTCAGAGCCCACAAAGAGGCAGAGACTGGGAGGAAGGGAAAGCAAGCATCAAAATACAAATCACTGCATGAAGGCGAGGGGAGAGGGGTAACGGGTCCCTCAGCTGCTGCAAGCCAGGCCTGCGGCCACCCAACCAAACCCTCTCTGCACACAGTGCCCTCCAGGCACACAATCCCACAACGAGGACTTCACAAGCCCCGAGCTTTGAACCCATCACCATGGGCAGCCCCAGGGACCGCGCTGGGCACAGGGAAAGGTTCCCTCTGGGCTCGGCCGCAGGAGACATCCCGAGGCTGGGACCGGGCACTAAAGCCCTTTTGTTTTCCCCCACCCAGTGACCCCGCACGGAAGAACAGGAGGATTGTCTTTCAAACGGAGCCGATGGGGAGCTCGCCTGTCCCCTCGCCACCTCGGCCATAAATCACCCTGCCTGTGATAAGGTAATTACCTTCTCCTTGAAACTATTCATAGGAAACCCTATAAAGCGCCTGCCTTGTAAACACAACAATAAAGAGGCAGGACAATAAAACCTTGGCCGGGGTGGGGAAGGTGCTGCCGGCCCCAAGCACCTCCTGCTTCACCAATGGAGTGTCCAGAGGCTGCATCCAGCCCCACTGCTCTCGGTGGCAGCAAGCAGGTGGCACAGGGCACACGCACCCCATGCTACCCCACAACCAAGCATCGGACACATGAAACCATCACTGACCTGGCTATGAGGCAGGAGAACCCAGCTCAGCTCCAGCACCATCACAACTACCCCCAGGACCGACCACCAGCAGCAGAAATAGCCCCTGGGGCTGGGCACAGCTGACCCCCATGAACGACCCACAAATCGGGCCTGAATCTCCTCAGCTGCCCCTTTGCTCTCTTAGAACGTGTGTCTAGGAGGTGTTGAATGGAGTTAGTTCCACCAGCCAGGGCAAAAACCAGCTCCTGCCTCCCTGTTCTCCCCTGTGCACGCACTGGTTTTAACCCAGAGACAGCTAAGGGTGTCCAAAAGCTTGGAAAAGATATTCCTATACAGGAGGATGAACACTGGCATCAATGTAAGACCCATCCTCTTCACAGGAGGTAATGAGCATGTGGGATGAGACCACAAAATCCACACTCTACCTGAACTGGTGTGTCAGTCTTTAGTGAAGTGGCCACAGGTCACATTGGTGCCTGGATGCTCAGAGTCTATGAGCATCCCTAGGGACACGGGACAGAAGGGAGCAGCTGATGGTGTGCACAACCACAACCGTGTTTTCAGTGGCCATGGGACAGGTTTCTGCTAGAGGCTGAACACAGCTGTGCCACAGAGCCTGGTTCAGATGGTGGGAACTCAAAGATGGGCACAGCTACAACTGCAGCAGGCAGAGAAAAGGAGCAAGGGTCAGCTCAAGTGTCACCTGTAACTCAGGCTGCTCCTAAGCCAAGCGCCCCACTAGGGACCAGTGAGGGCAGTGGTGGTGCTCAGCTCTACCCCTTTTCCAACCTCTGTCCCAGGCAGCAGCTCAGCATTCCATAGCACTGACAGACTGCACAGCAGACATTGGCAGAGCTGTTCCTTGCTGCAGCAGCAGTCACTCGTGCCAGGGAAGTGGCTCCATACCTGCATCAATAAAGACTCCATCACTGTGAAGGGGTTTCGGATACTCACGGCACTTGAGGCCCACTGAAACCAGCGGCGTGGCTGGGAGAACAAAGCAGATGAATTCTGTACCCCAAAGAGCTTTTACAACAGCCAGGGCTTGCTCTGAGCTCTGTTCAAACATCCACCCAGGGGTTAGGAGAGCAGGCACTTAACTCCCGGCTCATTCCTGGAGGCATGGATTTGTCCCCAGCAACATCAGAGAGCTCTGTCCTCCTGCAGCTATCAGCACAGTAAGCACACAGCAAACAGAGCAGGGAAGGGGAAGGAGACAGAGCTGCAGAAACAAAGCCCCATGTGCTTTAGGACATCACTGCACCTCCACCCAGGGGTAGCCTTCAAGAGGCACAATCCCAGCCTTGGAGGACTCGCTTTGGATTTTCTGGCTTAAAGAACCTAAGGAATTTCCAGGTTTGGGAAGGCAGGAGGGAGGCACAGGCCCGGTGTCAGACCCAGGGAAGGCAGACGGGTAAAGGCAAAGTGTGTTTGCTCTAAGGAATTATTCAAATATTGGCAGTTTGGGGTTTATTGCAGGAACACAACATTTGCAGTGTTCAGAAAAACAAAATTCTTCCAGGCCCTTCCTTTACAACCGTGATTTTGAATACGGCAGCCAGAGTAACCCAGTGCTTCCAGATAAGCTGAGAACAGGCTGGTTTCATAAAACACACCAAGGAGAAGGTGTTTGTTTTCCAAGGGTAATGCTGTAACAGAACTGCACCAACTATGAGTAAGGAGAAAAGCAGCTGTTACAGCTGAACCCAGGACACGGGTGATGTGCAAGCAGAACCAGGGGTTCATTGAGCACAGAAATGAAAAATAATAACAAAATATATTAAATTCTCCAATCTTTTCCATCAGGTTTATGGATGACTTCAGGAAGTGTGGATATCCATAAATCCATGGGTCCGGATGGGATGCACCTGCGGGTGCTGAGGGAACTGGCTGAGGTCATTGCTAGACCGCTCTCCATCATCTTTACCAAGTCTTGGGAAACGGGAGAGGTGCCTGAGGACTGGAGGAAAGCAAATGTCACTCCTGTCTTCAAAAAGGGCAAGAAGGAGGACCCGGGTAACTATAGACCGGTTAGCCTCACCTCCGTTCCTGGGAAAGTGATGGAACACCTTATCCTTGGTGCCATCTTAAGGCATATCAAGGATAAGAGGGTTATGAGGGGCAGTCAACATGGCTTCACCAAGGGGAAGTCGTGCTTGACCAATCTCGTAGCCTTTTATGAGGAAATAACACGGTGGATGGATGATGGTAGAGCGGTGGATGTGGTCTACCTCGACTTCAGCAAAGCGTTTGACACGGTCTCCCACAGCATCCTTGCGGCTAAATTGAGGAAGTGTGGTCTGGATGATCGGGTAGTGAGGTGGACTGTGAACTGGCTGAAGGAGAGAAGCCAGAGAGTTGTAGTCTATGGGGCGGAGTCTAGTTGGAGGCCTGTATCTAGTGGAGTGCCTCAAGGGTCGGTACTGGGACCAGTATTATTTAATATATTCATCAACGATTTAGATGAGGGAATTGAGTGTACTATCAGCAAGTTTGCTGATGACACTAAGCTGGGAGGGGTGGCCGACACGCCAGAAGGCTGTGCTGCCATCCAGAGGGACCTGGACAGGCTGGAGAGCTGGGCGGGGAATAACTTGATGAAATATAACAAGGGAAAGTGTAGAGTCCTGCATCTGGGCAGGAACAACCCCAGGTTCCAGTATAGGCTGGGGAACGACCTGTTAGAGAGCAGTGTAGGGGAGAGGGACCTGGGGGTCCTGGTGGACGACAGGGTGACCATGAGCCGACACTGTGCCCTTGTGGCCAAGAAGGCCAATGGCATCCTGGGGTGTATTAGAAGGGGGGTGGTTAGTAGGTCGAGAGAGGTCCTCCTTCCCCTCTACTCTGCCCTGGTGAGACCTCATCTGGAATATTGTGTCCAGTTCTGGGCCCCTCAGCTTAAAAAGGACAGGGACCTGCTGGAGAGAGTCCAGCGCAGGGCAACTAAGATGATTAAGGGAGTGGAGCATCTCCCTTATGAGGAAAGACTGAGGGAGCTGGGTCTCTATAGTTTGGAGAAGAGGAGATTGAGGGGTGACCTTATTAGTGTATATAAATATATAAAGGGGGAGTGTCACGAGGATGGAGCCAGGCTCTTCTCAGTGGCAAACAATGAAAGGACAAGGGGTAATGGGTACAAACTGGAACACAAGAGGTTCCACTTAAACCTGAGAAGAAACTTCTTCTCAGTGAGGGTGACGGAACACTGGAACAGGCTGCCCAGGGAGGTTGTGGAGTCTCCTTCTCTGGAGACATTCAAAACCCGCCTGGACACGTTCCTGTGTAACCTTATCTAGGTGTTCCTGCTCCGGCAGGGGGATTGGACTAGATGATCTTTTGAGGTCCCTTCCAATCTCTAACCTACTGTGATACTGTGATACTGTGAAGTGTGAAACCAACTGTTTAAACACCAGCTAGAGGAAGCGCTCGTGCCGGATGGCCCGTGTGAGAGCAGTGGGTTCTCCCCTGTGCCCACTCAGAAGTGTAGGTTGCTGGTCACCAAAAGAGGTGTTTCTAAGCCTCTTAATTCAGCAGCACTGGTGTGGTTTGTTAGGATATCCTGCAGGTAAACAGACACTCTTACCCTAGCCCTGCCCTGCAGCTGCTTCTCTAACCCACCGAGATGTTCAATAGCTCCTCTTACCACTCCCTCCCTCTCACCCAAGTCCGTGTGGGTTCCTGCTTCGTTTTCTTCAGCACCACATTTCAGATACTGCAGGACATAGGATTTGATTGCATCCCTGTTCTCTGTTATGGTTTCCCAAACGACAGGCAGGTCTGTGCTCTTTGCCAAACTCAACAAATGGAGCAGAGCCTGGCAGATCTGTGTCCTGAGGGTGGCACTGTACTTGAACTCCAGGAAGTCCTCGGTGTCTTCACTCTTCTGCAGGGCGACCACCAAGGCACTCCAGATGTGGCAGAACTGCTCGGTGGAGCCGTAGCATTCCCTCCTGCTTGGGATGGAGAGGGCCATGGCTGACTTGATCCGGACTTTAAAGTTCTTGCAGGACTTCACCACTGAGGAAAGGACACTATAGGCTTGGGCAGTCCAAGGAGCCTCTCCTAAAAACCCCAAACCAAACCCATGCCAATCAAAATACATAAAACCATAAATCCACCTCCTGAATATTGAATGGGTTTTTACATTTACTGTATTTATTCTGGTGTAAATGAGAGAATCAGGGGGTATGAAATGAAAAATTATTTACAAAGCTTCCTGCAGAAGATTAACTGGTTTTTAAGAGGAAAAGTGACATTTTGCATCTATTCACAGCTATAATCCCATCCTCATGCTCTCTTCTAACATGACAGATCCAACTGAATATAGCACACTGGTGCCTGTATTAACATTTGTAGGATCTGAGCCTATTTCACTGGCAGGAATGCTCTGACAACAAGGTTCTGCTCAGTTTGCTTTCCCCCTCTTCCCCAACACACGTGTAACAGAGCCCTTCTTATCAAGACCACAACTTGCTGTGCAAATCCAGAGCCAGGGGGACACGTTACTCACCGAGTGGCAAGGCAGGGTTCTTAAACACATTCCCCAGGGCGTAGCAAGCATTCCAGCGCACTTTCATAGTGGCCTCACTCTGAACAGTGGAGATGAGGGCCTGGAGAGACTCCTCAATGGCTTCCCTGAACCTAGGGTTTGCTATGTGATACGGCTGAAGGAAATGAAGCACGTTCCCAAGGGCCCGGACTGCATTGCTCTTTACCTGGAACACACATAACACACAAAAAAACCCCAAACCATGTTGGCTTTCAGCCTATAGGCAAAGCTTTTGTCAAGTTTGCTGTGAAATCACGCTCAGAGCCAAACAAGGAGCCTGTCTGGAATCAGATTTGGTGTCTTATCAGATGGCAAGCTCTTAAATGAAAGAACCAAACCAACCCACTCCTGCACTGGGGAAAAGCACAATCAGCTACCCTGCAGGTCAAACAGGAAACCTCCAAACGTGAGCCCTCAAGAGAGGATGCTGAGCTGCAGCTTCCCATCACTGGGGCAAAACACCCCAAAGTAACCAGTGACATCTCCCCCCGCTCCTTTTCTTCCTTGGAACAACAATGCAAGAGTTAACCACACCATGACACAGCTCCACCCTCGCTCGTACCTTGTCTCTGTCTTTGGATGCTTCAGTTGCGGAGCGTAACATTTTCAACAGGAGGAGATCCGAAAATTCCTCATGAAAACTTTGTCCCATCGTTTCCCTGGCAGGAGAACCGCACAGTGAAAGGCCAGCTCGGATGATCCATCCCCAAAGATGGGATACAATCCCTTAGAGAGGCGTATGAACAACCTTCACTCTTTAGAGGGCTAATATGTAAGGCAGACCTTACTACATGTGACCACTGTGTTTATTAATTTAAAACCAAACTATCAATGCAAGTAAGCCAGTTAGCAATGCATT
Source organism: Neopsephotus bourkii (assembly GCF_033783945.1). NCBI lineage: Eukaryota > Metazoa > Chordata > Aves > Psittaciformes > Psittacidae > Neopsephotus > Neopsephotus bourkii. The sequence continues at coordinate 1,366,480 of NW_026901640.1, read as the reverse complement.
AAGTCTGTAATAAAAAACAGAGGGCAATGAATTGCTCAGAGGCAATTCTGCAGCAGGAATATATGATAACTATTCCTCCTGTTAAAAATGTAACAGTAGGTCAGTCCTTGGCTTGAGGAAGTGTTAAATATTTATTAATTTTCCTCCTGTGTTATGCTGAAAGTAACCAGGAAAACTCAGTTACACACAGCAACACACAGGCAATAGGAAAGTGAAAAGTAAACTTGGAATAGACTCCAGACTAAGGAGCAGAAAGAGCTGAACCCAAGCAGTTTAGAACTCAGCCCTCAGATGGACACCAGACTCTTGTAACAGGGTCACAGACACACAGGCTGAGTGGTTAAAGAGAAGCACCTAAGCCAAATTTGAGGGGGTTTTGATACTAAGTAGATTAGTGCCCTCTGTGTGATGCTACAGGAGTAGGGGCAGGGAGAGGAACTGCAGAGGCCAAGGCCACTTACGTACATGTTGATGATGAGGGTATCTGTAAGATTGCCCAAGGACCACGCTGCTTTGGCACGGACGTTTGGAGACTTGTCATGGAGGGAATCCAGAATAGCATTTGCTGTGTCTGCCACAAACATCACGTCCTATGAAAGTAAGAAGTGCTGCAAAGTCAGGAAGCTTCAAAGACTCAGGTGACTTCCTCAGTAACACATTCACTCTGGCCTTTCCAGGGGAAACGATACCTGCACAGAGACCAGCTCCATTCATATTCTCAGTATGTTTGTACAGCTTGGTTTGATCTTAAATTAACAGTGATCAAGTTCACCACTCCCTTGAGTGGCTGTTGCTGAAAGGTTTCAATGTATTATTTCATTTTATTAGTGCTTTAGTTACTTTGGATTTAACATCATTTCCTGGACTGCCAATCTTACTCTCATCAAATCCCACTCGAAGTAATTCCTTCTCCAAACTCCCTCTTGAGCTGCCTGTTTAATCTTCTCTTCTATGGCCATTACATTTCATTTTCATTCCCTTGCCTATGGAAAAGAGTTTGCTTTCAAAGTCTTTTGGAATCAAATCTCAACATCAGCTATCGCATAATTATTACAATCACACAGTTCAGGCCACACTGCAAAAACTCCGGACTCTCCCAGCTCAGCCAAGCCAAGACCAAGTTTTCCTATGGAAACCATCCAGCATTTTTCTCTAGAGAAGCTTTACTTCTGAGCTTGGAAGCAAAGCTGAAGCATTCACATTAAAAACACGGTGTATCCCTGCTCTGCCTTCACAGCTTCACCTCATCTCTTGCAGCTCCTTTGTGCCAACCTGGCCCCCCACTTCTGTCCCTAAGAGCTCAGGGAAGATCCTGGCTTCCCTCCTTTTGCTCTCACTTATGAGGCACTTTACCTTCTGCAGAGAAGAAACCTGCACTGGTTCTGTTCACCACATAAGAGGTAAGATCAGCTCTGGAGACAATAAGGAAGAGCTACATACACACTACAGACCAAAAGCAAGCAGGAAGGCCGATTCATTCCAAAAGAACTCATGTCCCACATCTTACGCTTCACCAGACCCGTTATGAAATGGCTCAACATAAGGAAAACAGGGCAGTTCTGACCTGCCTGAGGCAAGAGAAGAGGATGTAGACTCCAAGTGCACGTGCGGCAGCAGCTTTCACCAGCGGGTTCTCACTGTGGTTCAGGCCAAGGAGCAGAGTGACACACAGGATCTGCTGGTCATTCTGCAACGAAAACCAGTCATGGCAATAGGGAGAAAGTGAAAAGATCTCTGTCTCACTAAGACAATTGAAAACCCCTTGGATGTGGAACCTATACAAACTACCATTCAGAGCATAAGCTTTAAAGTAAATTGCGTGGCGTTTCAGGATGCCACACAGGAAATGGGCATGCTTCCAGCAAACATAATCTTGTTGTTGTTAGGTAAGACTACAAAGGAAACCAAAATATTAACTATCATCCAAATGCAGACAGCACGGCCCAGCAGAGGTAAACCCACTGGATCAGTTGGTTTTTCCTGTCTGACTTCACTCTTTCCCCTCCATTAACAAGGACAGCCAGGCAGACTGAGTTCATCCCGGACAGATTGTCAGTTTACCAATCCATGACAAAGATCTTGGTTTCATCAGAGCAAAGGGTCAGAGTGGGCACTGACTTGACCCCACAGGGACAAGAGAGTGTACGGGATCAAAGTACAGGGGGATGAAGTACATGCTGTGCTTGGAGAAACCGGACGGAGAATTCCAGAGATACTGCTGTACTAGCAATTCCTGGGCAAATGAGATCTGGCAGAGTACTCCCATCAAGAAGGGCACAGTGACATAAAAGGAGAGGCACAATGCAGTGGTGATACACTGCCAAGGCTTTCATGTTTAAAAGCGTATTTTATGTTGCAAACGGAGAGTCAGGCCAACATATTTGTTTGCTTCTGCCAGGGCAGTTGCCACAGTTCAGTGTTTTAAAAGCCAGCCAAGAGAAAAGCCATGCATGTGAACTGATGACCACCATCAGTCCATGGCTGTTAGCTCAGCTGTGTCTTCAAAGATTTAACCAGCAAAATAACAACCCTTCACCCCTCCCTCAAGCAATGAAATTCTTGCCCTCCATCTCTTCTGCATCATTGACAAGGCCAAGCATTCATGGCAGGGCCAAACAGCTTCTGTGACCCACAGTTTAATTGTTCTGGCATATTAATAACTCCCAACATTGCCTTTTCCAGTCTTCAGTGGTCACAACCTGTTCAGAATGCTTATGAAAAATCTGGAAGGTTTCTCCACCCTCTCATTTTAAGCTTTAAGAGGCTTTACACTGCTGCAATCTGGTAGACAAGATCAAAACCTCAGTGGGTTTAAAAATGCCACCTTAAAGGAGTGCTCTTACCTTCAGTCTGCTGAAAGCTTCAGGCAAGATAGAGGACAGGGCATCACAGGCACTTGTCTGCAGAGTCGGATGGGGAGAGCTCTGAAGAGTGCCAGGCAAAGGGCCATTCAACATCATGGTCCAGAAAGTTACAACCTACAGAAGCAGCAGCCAGGTTTATCTACTTAAACTCAGCAATTACACCTGAATTCTACATCAGGTTGTCTTTTGCTATGATCATCTTTAAGATATACTTACAGCAGGTAGCATAATCACACATGGAAGTGAATGCAACTCTTCACAAGCCTAAACTACTTGGCATTCAGAAACATTTTAGTCCTGCTATCAAGTACTTACTCACTGAGTTCTGTTTCTTTCCTTCTCAAGGCAGTATACACTTGGATTAGCTTGCATTAGGTAGAATTACAACCCCCTTCTTGAATCCAATTAATATGCTTGACAATTTGCATTCACATCGAGTAACAGGACCCTGGTGCTACTGGACATGTCTCCTATCTTGTAGGATCACTGGTGACCAGCTCAATACTTAGCATAAGCCAAGGAAGCTTTTAAACTTTGCTTCTGTTCACAGAAGCAAGACTTAACCAGGCCGAAGTTACTACCAGAATGCCAGTGCCCCAGCTTCCACAAACCTGTCCAACAGCCAGCCTCAAACAATGGCCTTTCCTGAAATCGCATGTGCTGTGGTTCTTCTGCACTCGTGAGCAGCCAGAACATGCAGGCTGGCTCTTGTAACAATGCAAGTTCACCAAACTCTGTTCTTCCACCTTTCTGACTTCAAGGAGGTAGGAAGAGGAGGAATGAGGAAAGGCAGAGAGGCAGTGTTAACACCATGTGAAACAACACCCCCCCACCACCACCTGCCTACAGACACAAACAGAACAATGAAGGAAGTCTACCAAAATTCTCCCTATCAGCACCTATAAAGCCACAGGGCACCGAGTCCCTTTGTGCTTTCCTGCAATTGATTTATTCATCCATGCCAGTGGCTTTGCAGAGCACTCAAGAGAGGAAGCTCAGTGAAGTGGAATCTCAGAGGGAGCCCACACTCTTACCGTGCTGACCGATACTCTCTGATCAGGGCTGATGGCTGAATTGGGTTTGTACTGCTGCAGTACACCTGTGCCCAGCTCCTCCAGGAGCTGCAAGGAAACAAAAGGCAACTGGGTCTTCATCAGGGAAGCCTCAAGTTCCATGGAACCATAGCAACCTTTACCTAGGACTGTCATTATTTCCCCAGGGAACAAAACGGAAGGATTCAGTATTGCTTTGGACTCTATTCTGTCCCTGCTAGTGAAGAAATTAGAGGAAAAGCCTTTCTTACATCAAGTCATCAGCTAGGACAGCGTAACAAATTGCCACACAAAGAGGAAATCTCCTCTGAGCTGTGCTCTGGGTGACAGAACACAGCTCCTGCACCGGCATATGCTAAATCACACGTGCTCTGCATATCCATCACTACTCATCTGTATTTGCAAAGCACACTAATAGATAAAATTGACTCAGTGAAGCAACACTCCTCATGCTCTTACTTTGGCTCCGTGAAGCTGAATGGATGGATCCATTTCTTCCATGCATCTGCAAGCCACTTCTCCAAGCTCTAGGAAATAGCCCTGAGCCATAGGGAAATGGCCTTTCACAAGCAGCGCCAACACCTAAACACAAACAAAAGAAAATCCATTCACCCTTTTGTTCTTTTATTAAACCAAAATACCCCAAATACACACAGAGAGGATGCTCACGTGCAAATCAACACTGGAACCACATACTAAACTCTGATGTACCTTGCAATACAACTTCTAGAATACTAGAGCTCATTCAAAACCTTCCTGTTCATTACCTTGTTCAAAACCAGCCACAAAAGCACTATCAGGTAGCAACACAATGAATTATTTACTGTAAGTGAGGTCTCCTGTAGCTAAAAAACCAAGCAAGAGTGCCTGTAGAGCAACACATTCAGTATCTCCCCACCTGTAAGGCTTCCAGTCGAAGGGGACATGGTTCATAAACGCTGGAAAAGGATGGGAAGTTCACATCACTGTCAGAACAGGAATCCTCTCTGGGCAGAACGATGATGGAAACGCAGAGACGGAGCAGCCAGCATGGCTCTGGAGATGTGCATCCTGCTGGGTTGTCCCCAGGCTCCCCTTCTGAGGGGAGGGCTTTTCTCCACTGCTCAGAGGAATTAGAACGGTGAGGGGTTGTGCTACCACTATGACTTAGCCCTGAAGAACCGGGCTTCTGCAAAAGTAACTGCACCTCTGGTAAAGGTACTTGGATAGATACTATAGCCCCTAATAATGTGAGACTAGAAACTCGGACATTAACATCTGCAAGAAAGAACAGGGCAGGGGAAGAAAAAGCCACTCCATTAGCATCTCACTGACACATCAGCATCCTTCAGCAGTTTTCAGACAAGACAGATCATAACATGTAATTCAATAGAAATACATATGTTTCTGTATTTATGAAGCACAGGGGGAAAGAGGGAAATCCACAACTATTTCATAACAAGCACTGCTGAATGAAGGGATCACATGAACAAAGAGGCTCCAGCCAAACGGAATACAAACCTTTATGACAAATGTAGGGCTTTATCTGGTTCCACACTCTCGTCAGCAACCCAGGTTTTAAACGGCTGTATGGGGCATTTGAAACCAAATTTGCAAGGCACTGAAACACACGGAAGAACATGCATGGAGCAGTGGTTATGTCAGCCTGGCCTCCAACACATTTGGTTTTATACTGGCAATTTTAGGTCATTTTGACAGCTAATTACCTAAGGGCACCTAAAACCAAATGCAATTATCTGCTGTTTGAAAGCTGGCTACAGACTTGGCTCCTAAGAACAAGTATTTAACTGCTGTGACCTGGCATAAAGACCAAGGAATTTCCGTAGCCCTTGGAAAGCTTTTTGTGCCTATTTCCACTTTTAAAGCCAATGTGAGTCTTCAGAATCATTTTATAGGTTCACTCAACCCCCAAAAATACACAAAATGAATGCAGGAACAAGAGAGTTGTGCTGGAAAGAACCCTAGAGCTCTGTAGGAAGACTCAATCAATGATGTCGCATGAGATGGTAACAGATTATTTCCCACCATCTCCACCACAGTAATTCCTTGCAATCCTTCTTCAAGACATAATCCAGAGATCAATATCATCTCTTGGGCAGCATTCAGAACACTAACGGTACAGTTACCTTGACTATTTGTGTCAGTGTTTGAGAAGAGGATTCTGCCACCAGGGCCAGCAGCAGACAGCGGTGCAGTTCCCGGATGCTAGAAGCAATAGTTACAGAGAAGGGAGTAAAAGCTCTCTTGTGATCATTAATGTCTTCAGCAACAGAAAGGAACTGCTTGGAGCCTTCCAGGATGGCTGAGAGGACCTGAAGAGCACAGGCACGGGTCTGAAATGATAAAACATTCATTACCCACTCTTAACACCTCCTTCGAGCTCATGGAGAACATTAAAAGTTTGGGAAGTCTCCTTCTCAGACAAGAGAAAATTCAACTCCAACTATTTTTATCTCACAATACAACCAATCCTTTTTTTCCTTACACAATACATCCTCTTAATTTCTTGCAGCACAGTGACCAAGCAACACAGATACAGTAGCCAAAGTACTTACTGAAGGCCAGAGAAGACAACTCAAGATTAACATGGCAAAAATACAGTGCTTTTTCTACTCAGAGCTGCCTCACCTTTGGAGAAGGGTCCTTTAAAGCAATAGTCATCAAGGACACTGACTGGGGGCTGCCAATACCAGGAGCATCGGGAACAAACGCTGACCAGTAGCCATAAAGAACTCTTTTTTCCATTGATTTTATAGCAGAGAGGAAACAGGCCAGAGCCCCCTGACGAACACTGGCTTGGTAAGATCTTAAAAACAAACAAAAGGATTCATGAAATAGCAGCAAGGAAGAGTAATGGACCTAGCCTCTCAACCTCTCACTAGCATTAGCGCCAGATGTGAGAAGAAATTCTTCAGACCAAGAATAGGAAGAGGAAGAACAAATTTGATTTCAAACCAATACAAATCACAGCTTCCCTATCTTCTTGTATTATCCCATAAATCAAAGCTGTTGATTTTCTCAACAGCTTTAAGACCAAAGCACTAGGACCCTGTTGGAAGTGTGGGAGGCTGCACAGGTGTAAAATTCACGTCAGGTCTGCAGGGACAGAAGGTGTGTTTTAACATGACACACGAGTTGAAATTGTTATGAACACCAGCACGCTCTGCTGCTGTGCTTCATGTTTACACCAACAACAATCACCTCACTTTGCTCTGTATTCCACCTTCAGCATCGGTATATTCCGACTCACTGCTGCTGATTCTTTTCCAGCTAGGATAACGTGAAGACAAGGGGTCCTTCCCAGCAACATCTGATGCACGACTCCGAGGATCTGAACCAGGATTCTTCTGCACATTTCCCAAGTGCAACTTCATCATGTCTGCTCCAAGGGCTGATTCATTTCCTGCATCACCCGAATCTCTCCCTTCCTCCACAAACTCTCCCTTCTTTTGTTTCCCTTTGGACTTTTTTTTTCTGTTCTGTTTTAAGACGAAAACCACATCTTTAGTATCTGAGAGTCTGCAAACTCTGATTTTTAGTAGCAACAGTAACATCAGTATAGGAATACCTTAGTGTAAGCAAGCAGTTAATATCTGAATAGCCTCAAAATTTAAGGTTTGGCCTCTTCATCAGAAAGCTTTCAGTTAAAAACCCTATTTCACACAAAAGTGATTGAAGGAGTGAGGACTGAAGAAGAGGAATGGTAAATGCTGCTGTAGATATACAGTAGACATTCAACATGTAAAAAGAAACAAGTCAACATGACCACACATCTTTATTTTCTCTCATGTCTTTCAGATAATTGGTAATCTAAAATGTTTACAGGGTTAAAAAATAACCTGTAGAAGGATTAAGCAGAACAAATGGGGTGGGGGGAGGAAATCAGTCTCAAGATGAACTTGACTCCCCTAGGAAAGAGTCAAACAATTGTGCAAGTGTTAGGGAGAAAATGTAACTTATAAAATAAGCTTTGCCTCGTCTGCACGCATCGATCCCATGTCTGCAGGCCAAGAATTCTTGGCTATAGATGAGTAACTGATGCACAGAGCTCAGCTCAGGTAAAGCAATCTCCTCACTGCCATTTGCTCTCCTGATCTGAGTTTACAAAGCAGTTTTACTCGGAGCAGAGATTTATGACCAATACCTTTAAAGCAAAGAATGTGAAATGTATCAGATGCTCAGAGCACAAAGAACAACTAACATCAGTCAGGTAACACACAACTGCACAAACACATGCACAATGAACATGCAGCAGAACCAGTGTAATTCAAACTTACCCCTGTCTGCTTAATGGTGGCTGGTTCTGACTGTTCCTGTTTGGCAGGCAACCTTTTGTCGTACTGAGGTAGTGGAACTGGGTACAAGGCTGCTGGCACCTCTATGCTCAGTCCTGGCAGTCCATGAAACATACATTTCTAGAATAGAAACAAAACCATTTACGGTCCTTTCCCTTTGTGACGCACAAAGATTTACTCTGTATTTACTCAGGTGTTCATCAGTTTTCAGTTCGGGTTGTAATCCTTCCCCTAGGTCTTGCCTCTCCCCTGTAAGTGCTATATAACAGCATTGCAACATCAGAAATTCAACTACATCTAAAAGGATTTTAAGTGGGTCCAAAAAAATGAGCCTCACATCTTTCTCTCACATTCTTTTGTGGGAACTCCAGTGAAGAAGCTGTGAGAGAAACTCAGTGTCATCTTTATATCTCACAATACATATTCCCCCCCATGCTCATGCTTCTCTGCTCCCTCCTTCTTGTCTTCTATTGTTTCCCATTTAACAAGCATCTGGAACATGCACCTTCCAGAGTCTGCCTCCTTCTCAAGGTGGATTGAAGTACTCACCTTCAATACTGCAAGAAGAGATCCTATTTGGTCAGTCTGCATTAGCTTCATCTTCCCACCATTGAGAAGTGACTGGATACCTTTCAGTGCATTCTGCAGTAACTGAAAACCAACACACAGAATTACGTACTTTTCCTTCCCAAAACACTGAAGGTTCACATTTTTCAAGTGACCTTCTGGGCAATTATGGTTTAACTCAACATAATTACTGGGACACTTACTTAGGTTTATTAAAAACCCAGACTATTTAAGCAAAATCTCAGTTGACAACATTCCAAATGTCACATATTCCAAATTCCAACATTCCGGCAGCACAATCTCCTAATGAGAGTATTCTAGACAATTACACTCACCATGCAAAAAGTGATGTCATCTACATCAGAGGTTTTTGAAGACTGCAGAACACTTAGGAAAGTCTGAAAACAGACACTTCTGTAGGACTCATCCAAGTACGGCTGTTCAGGCACGCTGAGATTAAAGCAGGAAGAGACAAGTGGTTGGTTTACAATCCATCCCACAGACTCAGACCTAAGCCCTCTGCTAGGCTGAAGAGCACAGCCTCAGGTGGATGGTGGCTCTTTGAAAGGGATCAGCTCCACCACTGTGAAGAACAGAAGGAAACCTGCACAAAGAGCTAGTACAGTCATAGCGTGCCTTACACCTACGCTGCTTCTGTGGCCTGCTTCTTGATTACAATGACTCTCCAAGCATAGCTGAACAAGCTCTCATGCTTATAAATGCTTTTTAGGCAAAAATCAGCATTGAAAAGGGCTTAGAATGACTGTGGCATCAGCATATTTACATGTGGAACGGAAAAATGGAATAACTGACAATCACTGTAAAAGCTTTTAACTGGCAATTCCTTGTGCAAAATTAACCCAGAGGACCATTGCAGGGACCACCCAGAACTACATTTCTTATTTTCTTCCTTAAACTAATATCTGTGTCATTATATCTGGAAGACTGAGAGTTTACCATTTTATCCAGAGAAAAGAGCCCTTGGAGCACTGAAGTTCTACATTTCAAATTCATGCATATACCCCTTACTAGACCTAAATTTGCTCTTCCCAGCCCAGAGCAGAGCAGCCGTCCCTGCTGTCAGATGTCCATCTCCCAAAGCACCCACTCCCCCATCTGGAAGGCTCGCACGCACCTGAGACAGAGGTTTGCCATGCTGCGTACTGCTGCCCTCCGGAGTTCCACGTCGGGCTGAGCAGCATCGCTGAGCTGCACCAAGAGCCCAGTCTTGCCCAGCAAATCCGGGAGATGCTAAAACAAACCACCAGGAGCCGTTAGGAATCAGTGCTTTTCCCTCAGCCTCCTGCTTCTTCTGCTTGGTAGCTAAACATATCTATGCTACCAAAAAAAGAGCTGTCAGCTGCAGATCCAGATCCCACAGACAGATTATGTTTAGACAAAAATGACATGAAAACATAAACTTCCAAAGTTCCCTGATTTTGTACTGAAAATTCCCGAGTGTGAGCACAGTTGAGGCTGAGTCCCAGTTTATGCTTTCTTCCCAGACACAAAGCTAAGTTAGTAACAACTGCTGTACCAAATTGCTGCAGTTATATAGGCTACAAACCCACGCAAGCTGGCAGCTCCAAAACTGCTACCATCACCTCCCCGTGCTTCAGCCCAGCAGCAGAAACTGCTCTGCACGCTGCCAAGAGCTGGCGAAGGCAGGATTCAACACACCAAGCACCATCAGTCATGCTGCAGCAACAAGGAGCTTCATGCAGACCCCTCAGGACTGACACCTGATAGGCTCCACTTTGAAAAGGCTTTGAGCCCACTGATCTGGTTACTGGGTAAATTTCAGGCTCCTCAATGGAGCCTGCTGAGTAACATGCAATTTGAAGCTCCCCGTGTTCTTCCTGCCTGGTACACAGGTATACCAGGGTGGTCAGACTGCAGACTAAGCCTGGTGCCCTTCTTTAATAGCCTGTCTTTGGCTCAAGCCGGGTAAGAAGTGGTCCCTATAGCTGCAGCCTGCAGGTATAGAGGTATTTGGCATGGGAAGATTCTTGTTATATCCTTATTATTAGTAGATACATCCACCACATCTGAAATTCAACTTCCATCAGTCACTATTTAAATGATACCTAATCTTAACATGAAGATAAGGAAATCTGAGAACATGATCGTTTTCTATTCTTTCTTTTAAGGAAAAAAATAAATAAAAGTAGAAATAGGGTGCTTGCAAACTCACTTTCTGACATTTAGGTCCATTATTGTAGACAAGAGCTGCCAAGGCTTGCACAATTTCCACATGTGTCCAAGAGCTGCACTGTTTAAGAGCAGAGATGCAGTAGGAGAGAAGGAAATTCAAGTTCTGTTCGTCAACCAGCACCTGTTGGAACAGAGAAGGTCAAGAAAACATCATTATGTACTGCTGGAGCTAATATACTGTGTATATTAACTAGTATATTAGCACATACTAATATGCTCAGATAAACTGGTTACAGACTTGGGTGATCTGGCTGTTAAAACGACAGAGCATCACAGAATCAGCCAACACTTAGGAAATGGATAAACCAACCCAAGTGTCCTGTAACTTGGATATTTTTGATGGTGTATCATGCTTGACAGAGCTGTTCTTACATGGGGAACCAAGCTAGAGCCACAGATCAGAACCTCAGCTAAGAGTAAACACGCAATACAGGGAAAAATCCAAGCAACTCTGCATGAAGGTTGGCTCCACAGCACTGTAAGAAAGCAGGAGGTCTCCCTGGCTTCACAGTATCACAGTATCACAGTATCACAGTAGGTTAGAGATTGGAAGGGACCTCAAAAGATCATCTAGTCCAATCCCCCTGCCGGAGCAGGAACATCTAGATAAGGTTACACAGGAACGTGTCCAGGCGGGTTTTGAATGTCTCCAAAGAAGGAGATTCCACAACCTCCCTGGGCAGCCTGTTCCAGTGTTCCGTCACCCTCACTGAGAAGAAGTTTCTTCTCAGGTTTAAGTGGAACCTCTTGTGCTCCAATTTGTACCCATTACCCCTTGTCCTTTCATTGTTTGCCACTGAGAAGAGCCTGGCTCCATCCTCGTGACACTCCCCCTTTATATATTTATATACACTAATAAGGTCACCCCTCAATCTCCTCTTCTCCAAACTATAGAGACCCAGCTCCCTCAGTCTTTCCTCATAAGGGAGATGCTCCACTCCCTTAATCATCTTAGTTGCCCTGCGCTGGACTCTCTCCAGCAGGTCCCTGTCCTTTAACTGAGGGGCCCAGAACTGGACACAATATTCCAGATGAGGTCTCACCAGGGCAGAGTAGAGGGGAAGGAGGACCTCTCTCGACCTACTAACCACCCCCCTTCTAATACACCCCAGGATGCCATTGGCCTTCTTGGCCACAAGGGCACAGTGTCGGCTCATGGTCACCCTGTCGTCCACCAGGACCCCCAGGTCCCTCTCCCCTACACTGCTCTCTAACAGGTCGTTCCCCAGCCTATACTGGAACCTGGGGTTGTTCCTGCCCAGATGCAGGACTCTACACTTTCCCTTGTTATATTTCATCAAGTTATTCCCCGCCCAGCTCTCCAGCCTGTCCAGGTCCCTCTGGATGGCAGCACAGCCTTCTGGCGTGTCGGCCACCCCTCCCAGCTTAGTGTCATCAGCAAACTTGCTGATAGTACACTCAATTCCCTCATCTAAATCGTTGATGAATATATTAAATAATACTGGTCCCAGTACCGACCCTTGAGGCACTCCACTAGATACAGGCCTCCAACTAGACTCCGCCCCATAGACTACAACTCTCTGGCTTCTCTCCTTCAGCCAGTTCACAGTCCACCTCACTACCCGATCATCCAGACCACACTTCCTCAATTTAGCCGCAAGGATGCTGTGGGAGACCGTGTCAAACGCTTTGCTGAAGTCAAGGTAGACCACATCCACCGCTCTACCATCATCCATCCACCGTGTTATTTCCTCATAAAAGGCTACGAGATTGGTCAAGCACGACTTCCCCTTGGTGAAGCCATGTTGACTGCCCCTCATAACCCTCTTATCCTTGATATGCCTTAAGATGGCACCAAGGATAAGGTGTTCCATCACTTTCCCAGGAACGGAGGTGAGGCTAACCGGTCTATAGTTACCCGGGTCCTCCTTCTTGCCCTTTTTGAAGACAGGAGTGACATTTGCTTTCCTCCAGTCCTCAGGCACCTCTCCCGTTTCCCAAGACTTGGTAAAGATGATGGAGAGCGGTCTAGCAATGACCTCAGCCAGTTCCCTCAGCACCCGCGGGTGCATCCCATCTGGACCCATGGATTTATGGATATCCAGATTGCTCAACTGGTCTTTAACCCATTCCTCATCGACTAAGGCAGACCGCTCCGTTGACCTATCTTCATCCGAGGTCTCAGCGGTACAGGGCTCTTCAGGACTGCCTCCGGCAGAGTAGACAGAGACAAAGAAGTCATTCAGTAACTCTGCCATCTCTGTATCTTCTGTCACCAGGGCACCCGTCCCGTTCATCAGCGGGCCTACATTGCCTCTGGTGTTAGTTTTACCTGCCATGTATTTGAAAAAGCTCTTTCTGCTGTCCTTGACCCCTCTCGCCAGCTTTAATTCCAAGGAGGCCTTAGCCATCCTAGCAGCTTTCCTACATCCTCTAGCAGCAGCCTTATATTCTTCCCAAGTGGCCAGCCCTTCTTTCCATGACCTGTAAACTCTCCTCTTCCACTTGAGCATACCGAGCAATTCCCTATTTAACCACGCAGGTCTCCTGACCCTCTTCCTCGACTTCCTACGTGTCGGGATGCTCCGATCTTGAGCTCGGAAAAAGCAGTCCTTGAACGTCAACCAACTATCTTGGGCCCCTTTCCCTTCAAGCAGCCTAGCCCACTGGATTTCCCCTAGCAATCGCTTGAAGAGGCCAAAGTTTGCCCTGCTAAAGTCCAGGGTTGCGATTCTACTTGCTATTCTACTGACCCTACCACACAAGATCCTGAATTCTACCATCTCGTGGTCGCTGCAACCAAGGCAGCCCTCAACCTTCACTCCTTCAACCAGACCCTCCTTGTTAGTGAGGATGAGATCCAGCAGCGCACCTCTCCTGGTTGGCTCATCCACCATTTGCATGAGGAAGTTATCATCCATACACTGGAGGAACCTCCTGGACTGCGGCTGGGTTGCCGAGTAGTCCTTCCAGCAAACATCAGGGAAGTTAAAATCCCCCACGACGACCACGGCCTGTGACTGTGAGGCCGCTGTCAGCTGCCTGTAGAAGGCCTCGTCAACTTCCTCACCCTGATCCGGTGGCCTGTAACAGACCCCCACAACAGTATCGCCCCTGCCAGCCTGCCCCTTAATTCTCACCCACAGACTCTCGACTCGCTCATCATCTGTCCCCGGACAGAACTCAACGCATTGTAGCTGCTCTCGCACATAAAGAGCAACCCCACCACCCCGCCTGGCTGGCCTGTCTTTCCTGAAAAGGACATAGCCCTCCATGACTATATTCCAGTCATGTGAGCTGTCCCACCACGTCTCTGTAATTGCCACCAGGTCATAATCTCCCGACTTAACACAGGTTTCCAGCTCCTCCTGCTTATTTCCCATGCTGCGCGCATTGGCGTACAGACATTTCAGGGAGCGAGCCGAGCACACCGATTTCACCCTAGGATTACAGGAGGCCTCCCAGTCTTCATCAATTCCGGAGCGCTGTCCCACTGAGGCAAGCCGAGCTACAACCCCATCCCCCTTCAAATCTAGTTTAAAGCTCTCCAAATGAGCCCCGCTAATTCGTGCCCCAGCATCCTTTTACCTCTGTGCGATAAACCTTTCCCACATGCCAACGTCCAGGCCGGTGCCCTATAAAACCAGCCGTTATCAAAGAATCCAAAGCCCTGCCTGGAGCACCAGCCTCGAAGCCAATCGTTTATGGACTGCATTTTCCCATTCAGTCCCACATCATCAACAGAAGATGGAAGGAGCGAAGAGAAGATCACCTGAGCCCCAGAGTCTTTCACCATCCGCCCCAAGGCCCTGTAGTCTTTCTTCATCTCCCTCAGACTGCGGGAAGCAACTTCCCCTTCACCCGTCTGGAAGACCAGCAGCGGGTAGTAGTCTGTCGGGCGCACCAGGTTGGGGAGCGCCCTGGTGATATCCCTGATCCGGGCTCCAGGCAGACTACACACTTCCCTATGATGAGGGTCAACTCTGCATATCGGGCCCTCTGTTCCTTTCAGAATGGAATCACCCACTACAATGACCCTTCTTTCTTTCTTACCAGAGGCAGTCTTGAGGTGCGAAGTCGACCGCTTTTTCCTATGTGGCCTTGTAGGCGGGCCTTGCACCACATCCTCACCTACCTCTCCTTCCAGATCCAGGGCCTCAAACCTATTACAGAGGGACACCTGGGGAAGCGGGGCAGGAAGGGAGGAGGGCTGCCCACGACGCCGAACCGGAACTCGCTTCCAACCCTCCTCATCTTTTTGGTCCCCTACCTCCGGGCGACAGCTACATGACAGGGGCTGTCTCAGTCCATCCCCCTCTGTCTGAGAGGGCAGGGGGTCCATCCTCTTTTGGGGGGTATCTCCCTGGAGCCGTTCCAACTGGTTAGCCAGGGAGTTACTCCAGCAGTCGATCTCCCTTTCACACTCCCTGATGCTCCTCAGCCTCTCAACCTCCTCCTTAAGTTCAGCCACCAAGCTAAGCAAATCATCCACCTGCTCACACCTCACACAGGTGGAATGCTGTCCTCCCTCCCCCGGCAGCAGCAGGCTCTGGCACTCCCTGCATCCAGAGACCTGAACAGCCACGGTTAGGGCCGGGGTCTCTGTCTGCGTTGCTACAGCCCTCTTACTGCTAGCTCTCTTTCTGGAGGCGACCATACTGGTCAGCACAACGACCTACCTGTTCCTCCCTGCACCTGGTGGGCAGCGACGGGTCGCTGCCCTCTCAAAGGCTTTTTCAAGTCAAGGGGCAGGGGAGTGGTCGCCGTTCGCCGTGGGAACGCCCCCCGCCACGTCAGCCGCTCTTTCGCAAGGGCTGCTGGAACTTCGGGAGTCCGGAAGTGTTGGCTAATGTGGGGAATCGCGGTGGCTCCGCTCTATCCCCTCTGATTTTCCTGATCTCGGTAGAAGATCGCGGTCGCTGTAGCGTGCCGGCTGCGGCTCTAGCTAGGCTAGCTCCAATCAGCTGACTGAGTGTGAGTAGCGAGTTACAGCCGAATTTAAATCTCCCGCCGTCACCGTGGGAACGCCCCCCCGCCACGTCAGCCGCTCTTTCTTTGGCTTAGTGAGGTACCCGGGAGGCAGCACACAAGGAAAGAAGGGGCAAGGCCAAACTTTCCCTACCTGAAACCTGTTAAGTAAGTGATGGATAAGCTGACAGACTTTGCTGACAAGATGTTCCTGATCAAGGTGAACCAGCTGACAGGCTTGGACAAGCAGCGCGCAGACATCCTGGAAAACAAAGCCTCAGTTTATTACTTAGAGACTACAAAGCCAGGGTGGAAGCCACATCATCAGCTGAGGCTCTGACTGCACAACCAGATCTGCGTGTGGGTACCACTGGCATTGATACACAGGGATAATGAAATGAATGAAACTCCAGATAGTGAGCTTCCCTTCCCCTCGTTCACCCACAGGCCCTCATCCCTCTGCAGGGGGATGCTGACACAGGACTCATATTGCAATAGTACTGCTCAAACAACACAACTTAAGCACTAGAGTTAAATCCAAGCCAATAATAGTAGCAAAATAAAGTCAGATCAATGCACAGAAGGGGCACGGGGAGACCACTGTCCAAAGAAATAAATTCCTAAGTGCAAAGTAATCCTAGTCTGGAAAAAAAATGAAGGAAAATGGGTAAATCAGCAGTGCTTATAGAGCAGTAACAAAGTACAGTGTGCTCCAAACAAAGCAGTGTCAATACCGTGTAACTACAGGACTCAGCTTTGAAGGACTCACTTTAAACTTGACATGTTTTATCGTACGAATACCAGACTATGACCTTACTCAGTCCTTCTGCCGTTACTTACTCCTGCTGCCTATAGACCCATCACTGCCCGCTCACCAGCATCTCCCACCGCTCCCCCCCACGCCGGCAGCAGAGCTCACAAGCCCCGCAGGAGGCAGCGGAGGGAACCCGGGTGAAGGCAGAGGGGGGCCAAGGTGCTGGGTAAGGGGGAAGAGCGGAGGAGGCGCAGGAGAACCCCGCGATGGCCCCGCTCCCACCACGCGGTACCTGCGGGCTGGGCCCGGCCGCCGGCGCCGTGCCGCAGCTCTCGGAGATGAGCTGGTCGAAGAGCAGATCCAGCTCGGTGCGGCGGCTGCTGCTGTCGGGCCGTCCTGCTCCGGCCCCGGCCCGCAGGGCCCCGAGGCTAGCCAGGTACCGGCGGAAGGAGCCGCCCGGCTCCGTCTCCCCCTCCACGGACGCCGCCATCTTCCACCTTCCCGCCGGCGGCGCTATGGCAACGCGGAGCACTTCCGGGGCGGCGGGAGCAGCAGGAGGGGCCTAGGGGCCGAGTGTCACCTTCACTGCATTGACACCATGAGAGCGGCGTCACCCTCACTGCATTGACACCGTCACAGCGGCGTCACCCTCACTGCATTGACACCGTCACAGCGGCGTCACCCTCACTGCATTGACACTGTCACAGTGGCGTCACCCTCACTGCATTGACACTGTCACAGCGGCGTCACCCTCACTGCATTGACACTGTAACAGCGGTGTCACCTTCACTGCATTGACACTGTCACAGCGGCATCACCCTCACTGCATTGACACCGTCACAGCGGCGTCACCCTCACTGCATTGACACCATGAGAGCGGCGTCACCCTCACTGCATTGACACCGTCACAGCGGCATCACCCTCACTCCATTGACACCGTCACAGCGGCGTCACCCTCACTGCATTGACACTGTAACAGCGGTGTCACCTTCACTGCATTGACACCATCACAGCGGTGTCACCTTCACTGCACTGACACCATCACAGCGGTGTCACCCCTGTTTGCTGTGTCACCCTCACTGCATTGACACCATCACAGCGGTGTCACCCTCACTGCATTGACACCATGACAGCATCGTCACCCTCACTGCACTGACACTATCACAGCATCGTCACCCTCACTGCATCATCACCCTTGTGCCTGTGTCACCCTCACAGCATTGGCACCATCATAGCAACATCACCCTCACTGCAGCATCAACATCATGACACTGTCACTGTCATTGCAATGTCACCCTCACAGCTGTACCACCATCATGGTACTGCCACCACCATAGCAGTGTCACCCTCACAGCACTGTTAACCCTCACGGCCATTCCACTCTCACATGGCACTGAGCCCAGGAAGGAAGGGGAATTCAGGATGATGGAGCAGCAGGACAAGCACAAGCACCTGCCCCAGGCAGTGACTGCAGCTCTGGGCCTTGGGACTGGGTGCCGTGGCCATGGGGAGCACCACAGCAGGTGGCACCGCCTGTCCATACCATGACCACAACACCCGGAGCCACTGGGACTGTGGCTCAGTGCTCCCTGACTGGAGCAGGAGCCCTGAGAAGCCATGCACCCTGCTCCCCAAGGAGCGGCTGGGGGGGGATGTGCAGGTTTTAACCATCGTGGGCACTCAGCATTTCTTTAAAAGCAACTGTAAGTGATGGATGTAACCTGGAATCAGAGCGCAGAGGAGGGCTGCTAATCTGTCACAGGCTGTTCCTGTTGCACACCCGTCGCCCTGGCCCAGATCTGTCTGTACCTGGTTGAAGCACAGAGATGTTAACAGATTTACAGCACTGGGGACATGAGGGACTGGTAGCTGGGAAGAGAAACGTGCCTGCCTTACGGATGCTCCTTCAGATATGATCTGCACCTCACCTGGAATTCATTCCTTGCATCAAGTGAACAGCAGCCTCCCGCCACTTCCTTGTGAACAGGATCCCAGGAGAGAAGCCAAGGACTGAAAGGCCCCAGTTGATGAGGAAATGCACTTGATTGGGACCGAGCCAAACCTGCTGCATGTGGACCGCTGCCAACACAGGGATCTGCATCAGCCAGGACGGAGCAGGAGAGCTGCAGGATCAGGGCATGGTGTCCTCTCCTTCCATGGCACAGGCAGGTGAAGCCAAGGTCTGGAACCTCACTCGAAAGGCTCTTACCCCTGGTTCACCTCACTTTACCTTTCCTTCATCTCCTTATCAGACTGAGCACCTCGAGCAGGAAAAGTACATGCTGTGCCACCAGTGCTGTGGCCTTGGCTTTCTTCTTTGCCCTGGGGCTGTCTGGTTCTAATAGCTGTGCTTCTTACCTTTACCATTCCATTTATTATTTGTTCCAACAGGCCTCTGAGGCAGTCACAGCAAAACAAGTAGCAAAGAGACACCCTCAAGCGTGTTAATATTGTGCAAGGATGATTTTAGAGCGCTCCCTGCCATCTCAGCCCAGCCACTGCTCTGGGCAGTGCAGCTGCTTCATAGCCTCTAAGTGCTGTGGGAGGCAGCAACTGGGAATGGACTCATGCAGGGCTGCATTGGGATTGAAGTCTGAAAGCCAGGAATGTCAGCATTGCCTTCCCAACTTCTCTATTTGGCACAAAATTCCACCAAACCCACACTTGGGGGTTTGTTCCTTTTGTCACAAATTTATTTTGTGGTTTATTCTTTTAAGAACTTCTTAATACATCTTTAAACTCTTCCTTTTTCCTTGCCCTGTTTTCAAAGCGGTGCTGCAATGTGTGTTCTCTGACAGCAGCTCCTGTTTTTGTGATGCCCTCAGAAATCCATGACTGAAAGCAGACTGACACTGCTCATGGGTTTAGAAACCAGCCCAGAGCTGGGTAAAGATGCTGCAGCTGATGGTGTTACACCAAGGTACATTTTATCTTTGCTCACCCCTCCAAACCCTCAAAGGAGAGCAAATGTGGTGGGGTATGAGGGAAAACAGCACAAGTCCTCGACTGTTAAAACTCTGCTACTGTCATGCAAATACATCTGGTTCAGCAGCTCAGAAGCAGACTTCAAAGGACACAGAAGTCATTAGAATCACAGTTCAAAGAAGAAAAGTGAGCAGCTGGTCTGGGCCATCTGGCTGGGGACATAAAATGGGCTCTTTCTGCCCCAGTCAGTGTATGACATTTTCATTAATCTCAGGAGCATCTTAACATTAACCAAGATAATGCTGTTCAAAATGTAAGTCTTAATAAATCATCAAAACTGTTGTCTTAGCAAAGCTACAGTCCGGGCTGAGCCTTCCTCCCAGCATGCCAGAAGTTGGTATTTTCAAAGCAAATTAGTGGGAATTGCATTCCTCAGGCTCCTTTGAAGGTCTCAAGGAGGAATGTGCTCAGGATTCCCCAGGCTGTGGAGGAATCACCTTCTCTATTGATTCCAGAAGCCACTTTTGGTTTAAAAACATATGGAGGAGGTGCCCTCACTTGGGCTGGCTTCATCTCACCAGTGGGACGGTGCTGGGATGGGGCTTAGCCCCAGGACACCCCCCAGCAGACATCTCACAGCCAGGGCAAGTTCCAGCCCCAGTGGTGTGAACAGAAATCCCTGGTTTAGCTGCTCTGATGTCAAGGCCCTCAGGAGCTCCTGGAAGTTGATATTCCTGTTGAATATATGGATGACTTCCTTGAAATTCAGGCAGGTGGTTTGATACTGCAGGGATGTGACAGCTGCCAGGGGGAAGCCAAACTAAACAGGAGCCACAACGGAGAGCTCAAGGGCATGGCAGATACCTGCTGATTTTGACAAAGTGATGATGACCTGGGAACTGATGCTGCTTCTCCTGCCTCCTCCTCACCTTGCAGAGCTGTCGGCTCTGTCTCCTCCTGTAAAAGGCAAAATGGAGAGTTCATCTTCATGTTGTTGCTCTGGGAGCATACCTGGCCCAAAACCTGCATGGGAATTTGGGGGTTTTGAGCCCCAGGCTTTCCCAAACACCACTGTTTCCATCAATCCTGCCTTTGCTGGTCTTTCCTTGGAAAAAGGGATGCTTGCAAAAGTGTGCATGCAGGTAATACAGGCCTGGGACCGGATCTACCTGCACCCCGCTGCACATCTACCAATCCCCATAGGCATGTGCACATTCAGCCCCCCATACTCAGTGGGTGTCTCACAGCCTTCCCGGCTGTTTTCCCAGGCTGTGGCCAGCTGAGAGGACAAACAGCACTGGCTCTGGGCTTGTTTGCACTGAACAATAGACACAACTACTTGAAATCCTTCCCTAATCTCACTCTCTCCTGCAAACAACTGCTGGGTTATCAGGATCTTAGTGCGAGGCAGCAGCAGAGACTGGGACATGATTCCATAGCTGGGATAATTCCTCCCCTGTAATAAGGGCCATTGCAGCCGAGCCTGGTACAAGAACTCGGTTCCCAGATTTTGGGAACACTGCTACTGCCTTCATGCTCCTCTCCCGAGGATTCATCCTCCCAGAGCTGGCAGAAGCTGGGATGCTTCCATCTCTGCCTTTCCTGGGAGATGATGGGGACCCAGGGGACTGTGGTGTGAGACAAAGGGGCACAAAATCACAAAATGGGATATAGAAACTTTTATAAGAAGTTTTAAGTAATGTTAAGTTTGATGGCTTTGTAACAGTAACAATGGAAAATTACTGAGGTGCAGGATACATAGAGAAAAAAAACAGAGTACAACTGGAGAACATACTAAGAATTCTCACAAGATAAATCGTTATAGTTGGCCTAGTTTTAAGAAAAACAGTCTAGAAGAACAGGACCCAGGGATAAGGAGTATCTGGGAATGGCAGGTGTCCAGGATGGGCTACAGTTAAACTAACTGATAAGTAGGAGGATAGGAGGATTATTATGTCTCTGGTGCTAACGAACCAATTAAACTGGTATGAGCATCTACTGCGCGTGCTTCAAAGGCTGCCAGAAGTGATGAAGATCGTTGGAAGAAGTAACCGACCCTCAGAGACCACCACCACAATTCTGTACGCATGCGGGGAACTCTCTGGAAAATGATGTAATCCATACGTAGCCTCATGAATATGTATGTATGCCCAGTGACTATATAAGGGTGGCTTGAATAGCAGTACGGGGACACACGTTAGGAGGATTTATCCCCCGTGTCTCCCGGCGCCGCAATAAAGAATACCTGCTTGTCAGCTTGAAAACTTTGTTGGCAAGTTTGTTCCTGGAGTTTTCTCCGAATCAGGTGAAGCCTGGCTGGTGTGAGCAGAGCCTGCACACACCTCTACACAACACAGCACAGACTTGCTTTTGGAGCTCCAGACCTAAATCTGTTCTCATTAGAGACTGAGGAATTAACACAGAAAATCTACCTGCCCAAGCCCACGAGGGATGAAGGAGCAGGGGCTGCCGTCACCGCTGGGCTGGATCCCAGGAAGCTCTGTGAGGAGCCAGGAACACAGGACCCGAAATCACAGCGACCTGCTGGGAGTTGGAACCGCCAGCAACCTGCCAGGGATACACACCAAACATGAGCTAATCCCAACAAAAATAGGAGTGAAATCACAATTCAGATGCATAATTCATGTGCATAATTTTATCTCCGCTGGATATTCCCCAGGGATGTATTCTAGAAAATGCTTTCTTTCCCCTCCCCTCATCCTTCCAAAAGTGCCGTAGATGCAAATCACTGGAGGCAGTGAGGGGTAGGAGCTCTGCTGGGTTACTAAATCAATGCTAAATTTGTCTGAGTTTCTAGCCTATGCCTTGGCAAGTGATGCACATTGAAGCTGTTGTAGAGACATGCAGGCTTGGAATAATCACAGGATTTTAATTGCTTTCATTGTGAACCCCAGCTCCTGATTGTATCCGCATGGAAAACCAACACTTTGCACTTGCAACTGCTAAAAACGTTAAACAATAATGGCAATTAGGAGATAATTATAGTTACTCGGAAGCCCGGCTTGGAGTTAGGGCTCCAAGAAGACATCCCAACCGACCAGGAAGCGCTGCCCTGTTTACTGCAGACCTCAAGCTGCTCGTTCTGTGATGCGAGACCTGCCGGATTTAATTGCTTAATGATTTTCTATAAAGCATTTAAGTCCCTGTATCTTCAGCCAGCCCAGGCTCTGCCTGAATTGCACTCATCAGTGCTGGAGGACAGCAGCAGTGTCAAAGCCCTGGCCCGGCACCCGATGTGTGCTGAGTCACCCAATGGGTTTCTGCTGCTAATTACAACACCGCAAAGGTCCTGGGACCCCTGGCCAGGGGGACAGCAGCACCCATGGGTGGGTCTCTGCTGAAGGAGGACACATGGGTGCAGCCCCTCCACAAACCATGGTTTCAAAGGGAGCCTTCACAATGTGGGTCCAAGTTGAGCCCATCCAAGCTGACCCAAAGGCCACAGAGGAGCAGACACTTTTGGCCCCGGGCATTTGGAACCCTTAAGAGAAATAAGGGCTTTTAGAAGTGGATTTGAGAGGTTTTGTCCTTGCTGAAGCATTCTGGGCTTCCCTCAAGAACAAAAAGGCATTTCTTTCTTTCCAGAGCCATGTTCCAGGCCGGGTGCCAGCTGCCTGCGTGCAGGCTGCAGCAGAGGCACGTCCCAGCTCCGTGACAGCCCTGGGTCCTTTCCTGCCTGTGAGAAGGGCATGAGATTAAACCCCAAACCCGTAATCAAGCCCTTGGTGCAAAGAGATCTGTGTAAGAAGGGATTTACATTCCTCTGACTCAGCTTCAGCAGCTAAAGCCTGGGGCACGCTGTGTGTACACCCTGGAGCTCAGCCCTGCTGGCAAACCTTGGGGAAGTCCTCCTCATGCTGCTCACCCCCTGCTGCTCACCCTGGCTGGGGTAAGACACGGGAAAACCCTTCCCGATGGCCTCAGTGCACCGGGGCACCCACACAGGGGTTGCTCAGGCCAACGGGCTGGTGGGAGCACACATCCAGCTCTGCAGATTCCAGCCCCATCAGTGGGTAGGACTCAGCGGCCAGGGCTGCAGGAACAAAGGGCAGCTTTCACTGCATTCACCCTGCACAGGGACTGCTGTGGTGAATTCCTCGGATGCTTTTATGGGCTGCAACCAATGCACAGGGAGAGCACAGCTCCCAGCAATCCCCTCCCCCTGAAAGCACTCCATTCACACCCGGGATGCAAGGAGGTGAAAGAAAAGGCCGGGGGTGTGTTTAAATGCAGGGGGGCCTACTGCATGGAGGGCTTGAATCTCTCCCCAGAAGCCTCCCTGTCCAGCAGGCCAGGGGCACAGGCAGGCAGGGTCTGGCAAGCAGCTGAGCTGCAGTCAGGCTGCTCTGCAACAGCCATAAATCAATGGAGATGTGTAAGCAAGGGAGGGAACAAAGGACATGGAGAGGTGCCATGGCCGCTGGCAGCCACGCCAGAGGATGGCGTCTGAGGAAAGCCTCTGACCAGGCCTGCATGGGATGAGAGCTGTGGTTGAGATGGGATGAGAGCTGTGGAAACTGGGTTTTCCACCAGGCCACAGCAAGCTCTGTGCATTTGATCTCAGTCCCCAGCTGGGACAGAAGTGGACAGTGAGGCCACTACAGCAGCCTGTGCCCACAGGCAGGAGGAAACAAGCTACACCAGGGCTGGATAAAACTGTCCCTCCAGTTTAACCCAAGGCCACATCCTGAGAGCAAAGCAGCACCTGGGGTTGCCCCTGCTCAGGCTGTGCTGGGTGCTGAGACCACTGGTGCTCAGTGCAGTAGAAGCAAGGTGCCTACCCCCTAACAGCAGGGCTGGTGGAGGCACTGACCTGACAATAAGCAGTTATTTGTCTCGTTGGTAATGAGTTATTACTCAGCCTCAGTGAGACATTGCCTTAAGGGAGGAAGCATCTGATCATCTTTTAATAAACACAGTTGACTCCTGCAGCTCCTGTATCTATAAAGCACTCTGAGACACATGGCTTATGCACAGACACTGCTGCTATGAGTCACAGTCTGAGAAAGGGTGTTGGAATCATTGCTCAATAAATAGAACAAAGCAGGGAAACCTCGAGTGGGCAGGGATGGCACAGCCCTGCTTCCTTCCCCGCGTGCCACCGGCCTCCTAAGGACTTACCCCATGGAGACTGAAAGTGAGGTAAAAACCATTTCCATGTCCTCTGTCTTCATCTCAAATCTCCCACAAAAGCACAGAGAGAAGGATCCATCCCCTGGGTACCACGTTCACCAGCAGCAGGCTCTGCTTCCGCGTGCTTGAGGCTGGATGGGAGGGAAGGAGAGCACTGACACGCAGCCTGGGTGTTCCCATGGGAGCAGGGTGCAACGCCCGGTCCCTGTGCAGGATGCCCAGGGTGGGGAGGATGCTGCCATCACTTTTTCCCTTCCTGGAGTCCTAAGTGGTCATGGAGAAAGGGAAGAACATTGTGCCCCAGGCAGACCAAGGCTGGCTTTCCCTGCTCACACCTTCTCCTGGGGCGTTGCACCATGCTCCCTCCACAGAATGAATCCCAGATCATGGCTAGCAGTTACACACATGGAGCACAGCTACCCACAAACAGCCTGCCTGCTCTCCAGTGCCACAAAGGCCACATCTGGAAGAAATATTCCATGTGAGGAACTGAGTAACTTGGCTTGTACAACAGAAAGTAACAGGACACTCTCTCCAACCACAAACCACAGTTACCCACAGCAAACACACACGCACATCTGCAGACACTGCCCTGCACCCAGACCCCCACCCACAAGCACTTCAGGCTCCCCTGCAAGCAGACATCTTCTGAACCTTGTAAAGCAAGGCAGTAACATGGACTGAGTTTACACTTCAGTGGCATTTTGCCCAAGCACATCTGGAAGCAATTTCTTTCCCCGGATACATACCTTCCAGCCAGTGCCCCACATCCAGATGTTTCCAAACACCTTCATGCCCCCGTTGAAACGGAGCAGCCATCCTGGGGATACCCTTGGCTCCTCCAGCACGGGAACAGTTAATGCTCAATGCAGGACACCTGCGCCTGGTGGAAACCGGAGACAAAGCGGAGCCCAGCAATGGAAAAAGCCAAAGGCAAAAGCTGTGTCCTGCAGCTGCTGGGGAGGCCGAGGGGCTGGCAGCAAGGACAGAGAGCTCTGTGTTAACACCTTGCATCAATCACCCTCAGCCCTTTAGAGGGAAGCTCTGCACACCTTGGGGCAGTTTGTGTCTTCCAGAGCCCCAGGGCTATGCAAGGGATGGATTAGGGGGAAGGCTGAGTACCCAGTGTCCACTGCAGGGCTTAGGGCGCAGTTTCACTGCCTAATTGCTAAGAGTGAGTGCAAGCTTCTCTTCCTGAGCCTGAAGCAGGACTCCCACTGCAGTGACACATCCAAGGAAGCACCAAACTCAGTTTCTACTCGCATGTGTCAACTCTGTCCCTCCAGCCAGGGCAGGCCTCCCCATCCATCCCTTTACAGCAGCACCACAGGCACTGGATTCATGGCTGGAAGGGTGGAACTGGGGCTGGGGAAGCTCCTCACCTCAGGTTTGGATGAGCCCTCCTATGCTGCAGCTGCACTTGCTTTGATTAAGAGCCCTCTGCACCAAGGGGACCCAACCATCCCACAAGAAGCTTTCCCGGAGCTGCAGTGTTAACCCAGAGCTAACCAGGCCAGACCTGCTTAAACCCTGCACCTACACTTCCAGCTAAAAGGCTGACTGGGACTAATGAGGGAGGAGCATCATTCCCAGCTTCCCCAAAGGAGAAACCACCTCTGCTTTTCAGCACTGCCAGGCGTAGGTTACAGCAGATTGCTTGTGTGTAACAGCCACACTGCTGCCTGCTCAGGAGTTTCGGGTTCAGCTCATTTTAGAGCTGCTTTGCATGAGTCATGGTTGTCTGCAGCTCAGCTTCCCCTCCTTTCTCATGCTGGTGTTACTGTCCCACAGCAGAGCTGTTACACTACAGCGCTTGGCAGGCACCCACAACGTTTCCAAAATACCAGGAGGCCACAACCCCACATTCAGGTTGCATCAGGAGCAAGATAGCAAGCTGAGGGGGTTGTTTAAGGCCAAGCCCACAGTCCCTGCAGTGCTGGAGGCATTAAATATACATCAGCTTCAGGCAACCAGCAAGAGTTTTGGATCTCACCTTTCTCCTGAGCGCAGGGAGGAAGCCTGAAGGGGAAGCCTAATTCCCTGCAAAGCAGAGAGACAGCGCAGAGTACCCAGAAGCCAAGGCCCCAGCTGTTATAGCAACCCATTCCACTGGGGTCATTAAGAGATTAGGCCCAGAACCTGCACATCCAGGTTACTGAGCACAGCAGCATCCCATCAGGGCTGCCTGCAGAGACACACTCCCCTCAGTCCCACTGTCTGGAGCAGGGCTGGAAGTCAGCACCAGCAGACTGGCCACATGCACTCCCCAGGCTGAGGTTCTCCCTCTGCAGACATGCCTCCTTTGGGTCATTAGCACCTTCAAGGGCAAAGAACTCACTGCGCACCCTCTGTGGACAAGTGCTGGCTTTGCTTGGGACAGCCGGTAACGAAGAAGAAACTAGAAGCTGTTTAAATGTGTCAATTCACCTTTAATGTTTGAAAAAAAAAAGAAAAAAATAAATGGTATTTGAGCCATTGCAGTTATGAAGGGAACAGACTTTGCTCCACGAGAGACCGTGAACAGATTCACATTAGACTCATGCTTGGAAAAAACCAAACCCAAAACATTCTCCTTTCAGACCCCCAGTGGAGTTCTGAATAGACAAAGACCACACGAGTGCCCCAGACAGCCCAAGGCATGTTACCCCAGTGCAGACATTTCCATCAACGTGAAGTTATGACAGCTACATTCGTTCTAGTTACAACATTGTTCTATCGATATTACAAAATTAGGCATACTTTGGATTTTGCACAGAGACAAGACGGACTTTTACTTCAGGAAGTCATCAACCTGGGTCATCAAGTCTTTTCACAACAAAGAGTCCCTTCACTGCTCTTTTACCCCCCCAGCAATGACTTATTACCAACACAAAGATCATCTCAGTGACACAACTTAGGTGCAACCAGCCTAGTGATATTGTCTGTGCATCAGTTAACAAACCAATAAACAGACCTGATGACAAGCACCAGGTATTTACTTGCCATCACACAGCATTTCTCCACACCCAGATAGAAGAACTTCCTGCAGCATAATCCAAAAGTCAGTACATACTAAGACAACATCACTGCTGAACCTATTGGAGACCAAGACATTTGTCTGCCTTTGAAGCAGATGTCACATGAGTTTCCTTCACACAAACATCACATGTAAGTTTAACTTCTTGGTACTGTGCTTTAAGAACAAAAGCAGATATCAGAACATGGAGGACACTCCTCCAGAAATAGCTTATCAGCTACAGAAAATAAAAAAAGGAGACAGTGGCCACTTACAAGTCTTCCACATGACTAACTTGCTTTAAGGAGAGCATCGAGTTAAGGCAGTGTTGAGACAACTGGCTAAGAACATGCCAAATAGAGCTGTTGTCAGTAGTCACCAATTTGATATCCTACTCCATTGCGGGGATGGGCCATGTGGCTTTAGATCTCAGTGTCAAGCTCTAAAGACTTCAGCCACAGAATGCCACTTTCTGCAGCAAGCAGCAGCTCAGGGGGATGGCTGTTGAAGTCTTCTAGACCAGGCTGAGTTGGCTTACAAGTCTAGGTCAATGTTTCAGCAGCGCCAAAAATACAGTGATGGACACTGAAAGAGAACACTGAGGGTGCCAGCTGCAAGCCTGTTTATCACAGTCCGAGGTGGAGATCAACTTCGGTGTGAAAGCCACATAATCAAGAGCCACCCCACCAGCTTTCAGGGAAGGTCTAAGTACCTGCACTGAGGTTACTGGGAGAGCCAGCTCTCTACAGTCTGCAGGGTGGGTACAGAGGCTCACACTGGCTTTGCTCCTCTTTACAAGATTAACAGTCTAATAAAACTCAGTAAGGAAGTCAGGATCTTTTGGCCTGCCCAAAGAAGTTTTCCCAGCCTCAAAGAAGGAGTTACCACTGAGGGAGCTGTTGTGGAATAGTTTTATTTCTTCCCACGTAAAGGCCATTGTTTTAAGCATTTACAGGTTTCCTAGTGCAATACAACCAAAAAAAGCAGTAACAAAAAAATGCCGCCTTCTTCCCAGGCAACTAAACAGAAGTAGATTTTTACTGCAACATATACACATTAAATATAGTATACAGTCCATGCAGCGGCATAGCCATGTTAAAGGGAGTCGTGGCTTCAGCCATCAGTGCATTACAGTCCGAATTTCACTTGCTCCTACTTCCTATCCAGACTTGAAGAGAAGAATTGCAACCTGACCCAAGTAAAAATAGATGAAGTGCTTTGTCTCGTGTGTTACATAGCTGCCAAAGTTTCTGCCAACAATGCAGTGCCAAGTTGGGTTGTACTTCTTGTCAAATTCCTGAAGAAAGAGAAGAGAGGCATTAAGGCCAAGAAAGCCCACATGAAAATAGTTCTAAGCACGAATTCTTAGCTGGTTCTGTCCACTCACTATTGCCTCTCCTCCCACCTCCAGCATCTTTTGATTCCCCACTGCAAGACACTGTCATATTAAGCAACCAGACCTCTGCACTGGATAGCTTGAATGATCGAACACAAGCAAATCAGCTTCTGAGCCTTGGAGCACCCATCAGCCCTGGCAGAACGAGCAGACACAAGAGCTCTGCTTGGTACAGCCTATTCAAGCCCTGTGTGTAGGCTTGCTCAGGGGAATATTTCTCCTCTCCCATTCCAAACCCACTCACAAAAAATAAGGTTCTGGCATGTCTGTTCCAGCAAAAGCATTTGAGCTTAAAGGTCACCTAAAATAAGGATGGAGAAGTCTGGCTTTTACTGCTGGGGTCTCTTCACATAAAGGAGAGATAATGTACACTGAAAGCAAGCAGGCAAGTTTACAGGCCAGGCAGCACATGGAGACCTGAGAGGTCCAAGGTGATAAGTTGAATGCTGGCCTAATAGTCTTCTATTTAGCAGTTAAGATGGGGTTAAAGACCATTTTTTTCCCTCTAGTGAATACACAGCTTCCAAGAACACCCTTTCCTCCACCGAGACAGAGTTGAAAGAACAGACCAAACGTTCAAGATTAAAGCCAGTGTTAGTCCTCAGACAGCAGCAAGACAGTTTGAGCTCTTTGCAGGTAACCTTTAAAGTAAGGAAAAGGCTTTCTTGCCAGGGCATGAAGGGCCATCAAATTGCTTTCCTCCTCCCAACACAATCACAGGAAATAAAGGGCAGCTTCTTTTCAGATGCCTTTTTTGTGCCACTCACTCACTTTACAGGCTTCATTGCCCCAAGCAGTTTGAGAGAAGTCTTGCCTCAAAGTGATCAGAGAGGTTAGGAGACACCTTTGAACCCTTTCTATTCAAGCTTAGATTACAAGCAAGGCCCAAAAGCCAGGTGCCAGGACTGCACTCTCTATGAAGTCACTTTCCTCCTTCAAAAGCTCTTTGCCTGACCATTCAGAGAAGTGGCTACAGAGAGAACTTACAGCTCCCCAGATGCCATCAAGCAAGAGACACCTCTTCCCAAGCCAGGGCAGCCGCCTGCATGTTTTTAAAGCAGCACCTTGCACAATCCCAACAGCCAGCACAAGGCCCCATCCTCCTCCACACCACCCACCCCAGAGCCAGGAACACACTGGGGAGAACTGCACGTGCACAGCTGCCCACTTCAAGTGAATCAGTAATCCCACCCTGCACTGGTACTGCAAGTGAGGCAGCAGCATCTCTGGAGCAAGTCCTAAACAGAGACTGCAGCCAGCTCTTTCTAGGCTGGCAAATCCAGAGGGACAGTACTCAACATTGCTCAGAGCTTGCCAGAGCTCTGCCATAGCCCTTCTCTGACCTTGGAGAAGTCATTCCATCCTCTTGGGAACAGCAGTAAAAAAGCCAAGAAGAAAGCACCTTCTCCCTCCAAACACACACATATCAAACCTCAGACACTCAGGCTCACGACAGGCACACATACTTAAGAGCTTCAGGAAGTCTCAGCCCCCTCATCCCGTAGTTACCTTCTTTATATATGCTGCAATGTCCTTTTCTATGTTGTACTTCTCCATTGCCTGTGTAGCACAGTCCACAGCATCTTGCTGCATGTCCTCAGACATGTCTGCATTCTTGATCACAGCCTTTCTGTCAGACATCGTGAACCTAAGACAGAACATAGAATCCTTTAATTCCTTCCCAAGACAGGAGAAGCTTCCTGTGCATCAGAGGTTGTCCTTTCTATGGCACGCTGCGTCACAAGCAGATACTACAAGCCCCCTGTTACAGCCAGGGTGAGTTTCACAGGGTAGCCTACAGTAGTCCCTTGTAGGCTAAGGTGCACCTTACAGCTGGAGCACTGTAGCACTGGCAGTGCCTGGAGGTGAGATCAAAGATAGCCCAACATCAACACCTGAATTAAATTCATGCAGATAAAGCTTACTGTGTGGGAGGAGACGGGATCTGCAGAGAGCCAGAACCCTCCTATAGATCAGTAGGCTAAAGCCAAGTTTGCCTTCCAGGAGCACCAGCAGTTTGGAGCATCATCTGTTCAGAGCCTTGCAAGATCCCAGACTGCCCATCACCAATAGGGAGGCTCAGGAAGCATATGTTAGCAGCAGTGCTTTTATTCCACCACCATCCCAGGTGTTATAGTTACCACTGCTAGTTTAGCCTGGAAGGAGTGTTGTTGTTCCACATTCAGCCTATCATCATTCCCTCAACCTCAGTAACCCAGACTTCAGCTGTTCCCACGGGACAAAGCTGGTCTGATGAGCTAGAAACAGGTTAACACCATGCTGCAGCCTAGAAACAGGGGCAGGGGAAGCAAGCCCCATCACAGAGCTGGCGCAGCCAGGGCCTGGCAAAGCAGCCTCCTTTTTGCCCTCCCACCTGAGAGCCACACCACAGATGTCAGACACCAGCACACCAGTGCTAGTAAAACTCAAAAGCTGTATACTACAGCTGAGCATGCAGCCCCCTTCACTCTGTCATACCAGTCCCTGAAGCCACTTGCACATAGATCTGCCATGGCCTTCCCAGGGAGACACGGAGCACTGGGAAACTTCCAGCACAGTCTGTATTACTGGAGAAAACAGAAACTGGGCAATCCCAGCCCTGCAGCCTTTCTTCAAGCAAAGGCCACACACTTGCCTTGCAGAAGGAGCCCTGTGCAGACCTGCCTCCAATAGACCCCTGCAACCCCCCCAGCCACACGAGGCCCAGTCAGGAGGCACATGTTTTATCTGGGGGACTGGTCAAGCAAAGGTCTTCACCAAGAACCAGTTGCTCATCTTGACAGCAGCTCTTGCCAGAGCATGTTAAAAAATATGGGAATAAGCTCCCTAATGACAAGGAGTACCTCCAATTAAGCCTGCAAGGCACCTCTAAGTCTTTTTACAGTGCTCTAAGTCTTGAATGATACTACCAAGCATGTTTTGAAATAGTGAAACTACACATTTTTAGCTCTACTGGGGAGTGAAGAAAATCTGCTGCAATGATCACTTCCTGGAATAGTCCCAGAAAACTGAAGGAGTAGCTTTGTTACAGCAATTAAAGGAGCCTGCTACCCAGAGAGAAAGAGAATCCACTTACATAATTGCAGCCCTATGATTACAATACTTCAATTCTTCACTCTGCCTGCACTTGAAGGCTTCTATTGCAACCTTAATTTATACGGTTTAGATACAATGTTTAATAGAGCACTGCTATTAACATACGCTAATAGCATCAGGAGGAATGACAGGAACTGAGCTCAAATGCCAACAGAGAGCACACGCCCCTACCACAGCTCTGGAAAAGCCACTTCCAGGCAGGTTGCTCCTCTCCATGCTGTGGTTTAAACTGGGGGCAGAAAGCCCAGCAGGACAAGGTACAGCTCACAGCAGCCCAACCAACCGCCTGTAGATTTGCAGTCTCTTGGAAAAAAGTGTTCTGGGGGTTCAGCCCACAGGGAAAGGAAGTAGCAAACATCCACTCGTGGCTCATTCTTCCAGGAAAGCTTCTTTAGGGGGAGTGGCAAGCTCTCACACACATCAAGCCTTCACATACCTCTGCTACATGCTGAGTTCAGAGGGCCATTACATAACCAGCCACGGAGTGACCTGCAAAAAGCATCTCCTTTCCTCATTGTTTAGGCAAGGAGCATCTCAGTGCAGGCCCATACTGCCAAGGGCCAACAGCGCCATAGAAAAGGAGAACGATTCTCCTTCAGCAGAGTTGCAAGTGCTGCCCTCCCCACAGCACCACACTGCTCCACAGCACAGCATCCTTCACAGGCCAACCCACAGCAGGGACTGGCAGCTGACAGTACTGCTGCAGAGATGGTCCCCTGTACCCATAGTTGGGCAGGAAGCAGCTCCAGGGGTCACCCCACTCCACAACACAGGGCAGGGCCCCAGTCCCAGCTCATTACCCCACGGGATTACAGAAGCATCCTCCCCACAAGCATCCCAGCAACACCACATACACCTCTTGTCCCTAAACCACAACATCATGGCTAGCCCTCAGGGCCTCACCACCTGAGTGTGGCCCTCTCAGACAACAACCACAAGGCCTCTGCATCCAACCCAGGACAGGACAAGGCTGGGAGGCAGAACAGTACCACTCCAGCAGCCACCCCTTCCCCAGCCCAGGGCAGGATGCAGCCTTGAGGAAGAAAAGGCCATAGTCCCAGCAGAAACTCTAGAGCAGGATGAAGTCCTGGGGTGGGAGGTGAGGCCCAAACCAGCACCCAAACCTTCCCTCACCAGGGCAAGATGAGCTCTTAGAAAGAGCGTAACAGCCAAGTCCAGCACCCAACCACTCCCCCCAGCAGGGCAGTGATGGGACTCTGAGAGCTAAATGATGCTCAAGACCAGCTCCTGCTCCTTCCCTCACCAGGACAAGATGCAGCTTTAGAAACGGGATGAGGCACAAGCTCCCGCACGCACTTTTTCCCTCACTGGGCAGGACAGGGCCCAAGCCCAGCACCCATCACTTCTCCACCAGGACAGCACGGAGCCCGAAGGTGGCGATGAGGCCCAAGCCTAGCACCTACCACTTCCTCAATCACGATCCTAGAAGAGAGGTGCGGCACAGCCCCTTCCCCACCACGGCACAAGGGGGCCCGGGGAGACGCTCCCAGGAGCCGGGCGCATGTGCAGGCCCGAGCCCCGCGTGACCTTCACGGGGGGAGCCCCGGGGCCGCCCGAGGCAGCGGTGACCTTGCCCGGAGCGGAGCCGGCAACAAACCACCGGGGCGTGGCGGGCTCCGAGCGCCGCCGGGAGCTCCCTTCAGGCCGCAACCGCCGGCCGGCCAAAGCCGTTACCCCCGCCTCCCTCCCGGCCGGCCGGCCGTGCCGCCACCTCTTCGCACACGGAGCAACCAGTACCCACCATCCGGGTCGGCGGAGAGTGTCGCTCACCTTCACAGTGACAGGGCCACCCCGGGAGGGCGAGGCACGGCACGGACCAGAAGGAGGTGTGAGAAGGCCCCGGAACCGCTCCGCCTCAACCCGCTCCGCTCCGTGCGCCGCGCCGAGCGTTCTGCGCCTCACCGCCGCGCCGCGCTCAAATACCGCCCCGCCCGCTGCGGCGCGCGGCCCGTCGCTTCCCCATTGGCTACACCGCCCGGAACGCCGCGCTCTTATTGGCTGCTCTGCGGCGCTCCCCGCCGCCCCGGCCCGTCCGCCCGCGCTGTTCTGCCTACATCCTGTTTCATCCCACAATGCAGCGGGGCGAGCGCGGAGAGGGGCGGGGCCTCGCGGGGGCGGGGCTACCCCGGTTCTGTGAGGGAACGGGTCCCGGAGCCGCCGGGACCCCCAAGAACCGGCCCAGGGCCCCCGATCCCGGGCGCGCTGATTCCTTTGGAGCGGTCTCTGCTGCCTTAAGGAGCCATGGCTCCTCTGTGGGAGTCCCCTCTGCCCTGGGGACCCCGATCCCGCGGTGACCGTGAGCCCCTGGGAGGGGCCGGCTGCCTCTGGTAGACCTGATCTCCTGCGGGGTAACTGCTGAACTCTGTTCCCCATGCAGCACTGTGATACCCTGGTTTGCATTACTGCTCTGCCTGAAGTAAAGCCGTAGTAAAGCTCAGCCTTAGCAAGTGAGCAGGTGCCAGTGCCATCAGAGCAGGATAAAGTGCTGTGTATCCACCACAGCATCGCTGTGGCAGGATCCTTGCGGCGGGCAGGGGCTGGCAGTCAAACCTCATGCTATCGTTGCGTGCACACCTCAGGGTGGGAGACAGCAAAGGAGACTCATGCTCATAACCCCTGCGCTGGGGCTGGCAGCGAGGGAGCACCCAGCGGGATCCTGGCACGCTGCTGCAATGCTGCTGCTTCGGCCCCTTGGAGCTCCGGGCACGCACCTGCCCCATGGGCCCGGCTGCCATGGACACCTGCCAGCCCCTGCTTGGGTTGCTCCATTTCACCTGAGCAGAGGTGCCGAGCGAAAGGAACCACCTGAAGGAAAGCCCAGCAGAACACAGTCCCGGTTCCCTGCTGTGAGCAGTGGTGAGATGGAGACGGTGCTGCCTGCGCTCATCCGGCTCTCAACGAGACCAGTGTTAATTGCACGCGTGGCCTTGAGAACCAGGTACTGGAATCTATCTAATGTGATTGCTCAGGGAGGACAAGCCTACAGCTGGTAACAGCACTCAGGGGACAGGCTGGAGTTCACTCCATGGCTGTGTATTTGCCGCTCAAGCAGGCAGCCCATGAATGGGCTGATCCTTTTTGGCTAATGAGATGGGTATTTTATGGTGTGACCTTTGCAGCCTCTGAGGTACTGGTCAAAACTGCCACCAGCAAGTAAGATATTTACTATTCCCAAATTTACCTGAGCTTCAGCAGCAAGACTGCAGGAGCCAGAGAGCAGCAGCAAAAGTGAGGCTGCACTAAGTTTGTAAACCCAGTGCTGGTGGCACAGGACCTGCCTTCAGATAGGTAATATGAGGGCGTCAGCATCCCCTCAGACCCCAAACACATCAAGTGCGTCAGTTGGGAATGGCTGTGGCTCCCTGCTCTCTGCCTGGCACCACACACAGGAGCAGTGGACATCCCATGGCAGCACCAAGAGCTGCTTGGGCTGAGAAGTAGTGTCAATAACTGAATACACAGCCAGAGCAGAGGGTTGGGCTGCAGCCATCAAATTGCAGCCTCAGGCTTAAACACAGAGATCCCTCTGCACTGCTCTGAGAAGGAGCTGATACTCTCCCTGCACCCCTGGAGCAGTGTTTTTCCTGCCTTCTCCTGCAGGTTGGCTTTCCTTGCTCCATCTGCAGGAAGGGGAGCGGACAGTGCCCATCCTGCTGGGATGCAGGCGATGCCCTGCACCCACTGACATGCTTTGGGTCAGCACAGGCCACCCCAGCTGGGCCCCTGGCTTTGGCTGGGCTGCATGCCGGTGCTAATGCAGTAACAGGCTTAGCTACAGCCCTTTATGAGCTCCCATCTCAACAACAGCGGGAGTAAATATTGTTATAGTGCTGTTTCCAGGGGCTCTGGATGGCTGGAGGGGGCTGAGGTGCTGATCTTGGGGCTGAGGAGGGGGGGAAAGGCCCTGTCTGGGCAGTCAGGGGTGCACAGAGTGTGCTCCAGCATTAGTGGCTGCTTCTGGCTCCCAGATCAATCCTGCCTCCTTCCCCAAAGAGTCTGCAGCATGAGGAGGTGAAGGAGCTGTGCTCCTGCCCAGCACAGCCTGGCTGTGGCTTGGCACTGCCCTTGGCATGTGGAGGAGCACGGCCTTGATGGAATAAAGTGCTCCAGATGCCAGGGAGGGAGCTGCGTTCCTGAATGGTGACAAAAAGCATTTATTTAGAAATTCCTCTGAGTCACTATATAAGGCACTTCACAGGGATTCACAGGAAAAGGGCCTGGCAGCGAGGAGCTGTTTGCCATCTAAGGCTCTGCTCCTCCTGCCCTGTGGCCACGCACTTCCCATGGGACACATTTCCAATCCCAGGAGATTTGAAGTCAAAACCCACAAACTGCCATAAGAAATGCAGAGATCTGGGATCCAAAGGCTGGGAGTGTGGCTGCAGCATCCCACAAACTGTGCATCCATCCTGCACCTCCACTGTAACACCCCTCATAGGAGATTTTTCCTCTTATTTAATCTAAACCTACTTTGCTATAACTTAGCCCATTACTTGTGCTCTGCCCTGCCATGGACGTGGCACACTGATGTATTTTGAAGCATGTGTCTGTAGCAGATGACTGTCGAAATGTCACCTTTGTCTCCTTCCCTCGTGTCTCCTTGTGCTTCTCCAGGCTCCAGCATCAGTCACTCTCTTTCACCAATAATCAATAAAACCAGCAGAAGTAAAGAACCTTCTTTTATTAATTCCCCTCCTCACTCTCCCCACATGTCCCAGAGGATGTGTGTGAGCACCAGGCACCCTGGAGCAGAGCCGCCGCTCCACACTAAGGGAGGTTTGGCCACTTCATCATATCAGCATAAACCCTCTCTGTCAGGCCCTGCCTGCTGCAGCTGGAGCACGAACATCACACGCTGCGGGCACTCTTCCTGTCTGGTGACATTGCAATCACTGATAATCATCCTCCTGTGGCTGAAGCATCGAGCAGGGAGCCCGCAGCTCCTTGCAGAGATGCGCTGCAAGGAGATGTAAGGGTGAGAGGGAAGCACTGCCAGCAGCTCAACCAGCACCCAGCTCCTGCCACGGGGGAGCCTTGCAGGGTCAGACCCCTCACAAAATGCAGTATTCTCCCCTGCAAGTGACAGCCCACCCATGAGGCAGCCATGGGGTGAGGTGGATCTGCCCTTCCACAGGCTGCAGTCCCCATCCACCAGCTTCCCAGCTGCTGCAGCCGCATCCTCACCTGTTATTTTGTACCAGGAGTTGATTGTTTTGGCAAGTGCTTTGCAAACTGCATGAGGGAGGGTTTGTGATCAGTCCAGGGCTGTGCTTTGATCAATCTTGTCTGTGAAGCAGTTTGCAGTGCCCTGGTTAATGTACGTTATTGTCTCCCTGAATCCCGCTATAGAACCTGAATAAATCCCGTGGAAAAAGAAAATGCCCTACAAAAGGAAACGTAAAACTCCAGCAAGGACCTGCAATGCTGATGCTGAGGGTCTGGTGACCATAAACACTCAATATAAGACCCCAGGTCCTTCAGTTTATGGTTCACAAATTTGGGATGATAAAGTGTTTTCACTACCTGCCATCCTCTTTGAGGCACAGATCCAGTCTGGGTTCATTTCTGTCTCCCATGAGTTACTCTCACGTCCCGTAGGGAATGGGAACCACATTCTCCTTGTGCCTGGTGCTCCGAGC
Organism: Neopsephotus bourkii; assembly: GCF_033783945.1. NCBI lineage: Eukaryota > Metazoa > Chordata > Aves > Psittaciformes > Psittacidae > Neopsephotus > Neopsephotus bourkii. The sequence continues at coordinate 1,328,579 of NW_026901640.1, read as the reverse complement.
ACCTCATCCATGCCTAATCTATAAAGGCTTTCAGTCCAGAGTGCACAAAAACCAGCCCTAGAGCTGTCCCCCAAGCTCCCCAGCTGGGAAGAGGGCCACTACCCATTATTGCTGCTGGGATCAGTGGGTCTCAAACCCCCAGACACATCCTTGGGCCATGCAATGCCCTGTCCCCAAAGGCACCAAAGCCCTTTGGTGTCCAGTGTGCACTATGCAATAGCTAGACTTGTCTACTTGTGCACTAGACAATAGCTCATGTCTCTTGTTGGATCTGCCCTGGAGCAGTGGTAGCTGCAGCGTGGCACCACAGCAGGGCAGCCTGGGCTCATCTCCAAGGCAAACGGGCTTAAAACTGTGACAAGCTGTAGATGGCTCCTTGTCTAACGTTGCTTTCCAGGAGGTACTGCGTTCCTTGGCATCCTGCAAGCGAGGTAGGAAAAACTAATACTAAACCACTTGTGAGCCTTATTAATATGGAATCAGGTCATCCACTCGCTGCAAGTTTTTGCAAGTGACTCGCGGTGTGCAGTTCATGCAGGAGCTGTAAATAAGAGCCTGGAATCTCAGAGGGGTCCTATTAGGAACACAACTGCCTTGAGCATGCCAGGGATAAGGGGTGATGCAGCCCAGCCCTGGCTAACAGACCAGCTGGGTGCAGAGAGCTGGGAACTCGCATCAATCTGATCCGTTCTGAAGTGAAAAATAGCTTTGGAGACAATGTAAACAAAGGAGTTTGGTCCTACAAGGAAGTTGGTCCTACAAGGGGCCCTGCCTGCACATCAAAGGCTTCCTAAATCTCTTAAGGCTGGAAGTGCTTTTGGGATCCTCTACTGCACGCTCCTGTGAGCCACAGGGCTCACCGGGGTTGGGTTTGTGGTTGAGCATTGCTCTCGGATGAGCTGTGGGTGCCAAGGCAATGCCGGGTTGCTTTGGGGTGGTTGCAGGTTTGGGGTTTCCTCCTGCAGCACATCCATAGAAGCCTCTCTGTTTCCTCCTTCCTCCCCTGCTGTGAGCCACAGGCTGCAGTCCCATGGGGTGTCCCTGCTTCAGGAACCAACTGGGAAACCAGTGTAAATTGGTGTTCATGCATGGAATAGCTCAGCAGTCATGCACACTAACATTCATATGCAAACCAACTGTGTGCCCATGCAGGGACTAATGGGGAATTCATGCATGGACTAATCCTGCACTTGTGCATGAGCTCACTGTGATTCTGTGCAGGTCCACTACAGGACCTTTTTGGTTGCTCCTGCACTGGTCAGGCACTCCTGCACCTCCAGAGCACTCATGGGTGAACTGATTAGGTGCTGATGCACTAATTGGGTGCTAATGCATGAGCAAGTTGGGTGCTCAAATGTAAATGAACAGGGCACTTGTGCATTCACTGATTAGACGCTTGTGCATTAATTAATTGGGCACTTGTGCACGGCTCAACTGGATGCAAAGCAGCGTTCCCACACAGCGCAGGGAATCCCACCAGTGCCAGGCATGGGATGCTGCAGCACCACAATACCCGCTGAGCTGGTGCTTCTGTTTCCCCAGCAGCCACACGGGAGCTGATCTCACACCTTCCCCCGAGCTCCCCAGGGTGTGGGAAGCAGCTACTGCCACACAGACAGCTTAAACTCTCTGCTGGCACGGTATAAATACGAGCTGCTCCAAAAGCAGGCGAGAAGGTCTGCGCGGTGTAGAACGATTTAGGTCAGTCTCACTTCTGCAGTGATTTATTTAAGCTGTAGCACTTCCTGGCCTGCGTGAGGAAAGAAATGAGGGGGAAAAAAAGACAGAATCCCCCATATTTACACTATTTTTCTGTAATGTTTATGTTGCAGAAGCTACAGCCAGCACCATTTCCATCCAGGCTGGCAGACGTTTCCACTACACACTCACATTACTTGGGGTTGTTCTTCAAGGTAGAGCAACTTACTAAGCATAAAATTAGCCCAAAAAAGCTTCTGAGTGGTTGTTTCTCAGTGGAAAACACGTCCCGTCCTTTGATCACTGCTGAGGCTTTACCAGAAGTGATCCTGCAATGCTAAAAACAACCATCGTGAATGGATTTAGTTGCACTGTGGGTGCAACTCTGCAAACCCACAAACACTAGTTAAAGCAGGACCAGAAATGAGGGGCAGGTGCTGGAGGTGATGCCTCGTAAGGCAGCCCTGTATATAAATGTATATTTATACAGGCAAGTGTTCACAGGCTCAGTGACAGCACCAGCCAAACCTTCCCTGCCCTCCTCACCAGCCTGGCCTCTCCTCTGTTAATGCTCCCACTGAACCCCATGGAAGGAGCTGCAGTGCTTCATCCCATCAATAATGGAAGTATTATACATCCCTGAAGTCTGGAATATCTCTCTGTATATAAGAGGCCACGAGGGATTTTATTTTAATTAGAGGAATGCTTAAGGTTACTCTGCCTGTTGCTTGATCTGCCGTGGAAGTACAGCAAAACACACCAGAGTTGATTTATTGGGATATAATTCACTCCAGGGGCTGTGAGCGCATCCCATCCCCTGCCTGGCACCCCCGCACATCCCCAGCGTGAGGGGTGCTGGTTATTCATGGCGAGACAGGGAGGAGGTGTCAGGAATGCACTTCATGGCAAGGGAAAAGGAGAGGTTTCGAGTGAGGAAACTTGGCAAAGCCTGCAAAGGTGGTGGTTGGTAATGGAATGCAGCAGCTGCTGAGGTCCCCTGGCAAGGAAACATCCGTGGAGGAGAGCAAACCTCCACACAGATGGCATGTGTCCTTGGGAACAGCTTCGGTGGCCTCAGATGGCTCTGCCTCCGTGCTGGGCTCCACGCAGCAAACACATCTGTGCCATGGAGCACCAGGGACACAGCAGGTTCCCCAGGCTCCAGTGAGCACCCAAACCCCTCTCCTTCGTGTAAACCCACCATGTGGGTGTCTGGAAGGTGCATTTCCAGTTCAGCCCAGTCCCACCAGTGCTCAGAGGGTACTCTGGTCCATCACAGCACTTACCTTGTGTTTAACTCCCAAACAGGCAAGCAATCGGTTAGGGAGCAAAGCTGCCTTCTGCTGTGGATAAGGAGGAGTAAAATGGGGAATAATAACAAAAAGAAAGCCCTGAAGAGAAAAAATTACTCACTGACATCTCTGATGCTCTCAGAGCAAACAAAAGTACATGGAGGCTCTGCTTTATGTGTGCCCATACAGCCAGGCAGCACACATTCATTGTTCTTTCTTCCTCTGCTCTTAACAGTAAAAAAGCCTGGCAAGGGACAGCCCAAGACCATGGCTGTAAGCCTGATACCATAAAGGACAGGAAAATCGATTTGGTTTTGCTTTGCCCCACATAGTTTGGTGCAGAACAGCCAGTAGCAGATAACCAGGGTGCTTCCACTCCTCATTTGACTGCATAGTCTTAACTTGCTCATTTAAAAGCACTTACCTTTTACCTTCACCTTTCTCAGCTGTTCATATGGAATTATGCACGTCAATGAAACACTTCCAAAAACTTTAGTTGCATTTAAAAATACTCTGCTTGAAACATATTTTAATGCCTTTCTCACTCATTCTATTTCCTTGTATTAAAATAAACTCAGCAAACCCACACTGATGCCACAAGGGCTGCATCCTGATAACGCTGAAAGCCCCGAGCCGAGGAGGCAGCGGGGACGGTGGCATCGTTGCCAACGGCTCTCTGATGGAAAGCTAATGGAAAGATGGAAAACCTCCTTTTAGAAGCCACTCAGGCCTAGCAAATGAGGGTTATTTTGGGAGGACAAAAAGATTCAGCTCTACCCACACTCCCAGGGCTCAGCTCGGTGGCACAGCCACCATGAGGATGCCCACAGGATATCTAAATGCAGTGTGCTCACTGATGTGGTTTCCTGGTGGGGAAGGTGGCAGATGCCAGGTGTCAAATAAGAAGCCATCAATACTGGTAATGGACAAATACAGCCTAACAGCCCTGCAGCACAGGGCTGCCTCACTCAGTGTATTGTCACCACTCGCTGTTTCAGTTCCCTGTATCAGGACAGCACCACTTGCTCCAAGACAAAACCCAAGTGGTGGGAAAGCAGGTGTCTAATGGGGTCGGTGAGCTCCTGGTGCTGGTGCCTGGGACGTGGGAAGGTGTTGAGGAGAAAGGAGGGAACTGCAGGAAGAGCACAGGGAAATAAAAATGGCAACAGAAAAAGGAGCAAAGGAGCATTTGAGGTCTCTGCCTAACCACAAGGATCGTACTCAAATCAGCAACCCAAACAGATATGCTCCTTTTTGCTGTTTATTTTCATTAACAGTTTGCATCCATTTTCCTCCATCCACATCAGGCTGTAGGAACATAAACATTTTCCCAGGGATAGAAATCAATTAAAACAGGTTTGGCAAGGGGGTCATTTAAACTCTACAGTCTGTGCTAACCACTGCCCCCAGATACAGTGCAGGAATCAAAGGTGAAACGAGGCGCTGAAAATCAGAGTAAATTACAAACATGAGAGGAGAAATCGCATCTAATCCCAAAGTTTTATTTCTTTGAAAATGGTTTTTAAATTAACCTTTAATTAACTAACTTTAATTAACTATTAATTAATTTAACCTTTAGTAGCTACTAGCCAGGCAAATACCACATAGGATTTAACTACATCCCATTTCCTTGTGTCCCTCCAGCCAGCTGGGCAGATAGAGACTGGAGTGGGGGGATGAGGTGGCTTGTGGTCCTGCAGGGGTGGACTCGGGCTGCAGTGGATGCTCTTGGAAGGGCCCCAGGCATCTGCTCCATATGATCACATCTCTGCTGAGCACATCACGCCCAAGCCTTGCGATGCTGTGCCTGTTCTAACGACATAAAGAGAGCAGGGTTTCAGAATATCTATAAATGAACACTTCCATGGCGCCTGCCAGGCGTGATTTGAATCCAGGTGGTGTTATCTACACAAAACACCAGGGTTCTCCTGCAGCCTTCTCCTCTGGGCGGCTTTGCTGCTTTAAATCCCTACCTGCGTGTGTCCCTGCAGGATAAATCACGCTGTCAAGAGCGCTTTGTGGTGTTTGTTTGCATCGAGACATGCTGCAGCATGTGCGTGTGAAAGTGTGGTGCTGACATCTAAACCTACATAACTAGAACAAGCTCTGTCACCGTGCACTTGATGGGAATTGTTTCCAACTTGCACACGCTCCCCTTGCCTTATCTGTACTCAGTTTCCCTGAAAGAAAATCATAGCCTCTATTCTTTCTATCTTTTTCTACAGGAAAATGAGTAACTTTGATAACATTGAGGCGCTCTTTAAAATCAAAGGCCCCCAAAAGATGAGCTTTACATTTCAATCTCCATAGACACTGTCTGTGCAGCTTCATGTTACTGTCAAAATGGCAAAGGAAACCACTTGAGCGGCATATTCACAACTGTTAAGGGAAGGAAAAGGCAAGTTTGGACAATTCAAAGCTTAGTTCTCAAAACCCCCTGTTACAACGTAAGGCGCCATTGTGAAAATGACCTTTTTCTTCCAAACAATCTGGGCTTTGATGAATTGTTATTTTGCCACCAAGTAAGATTAGTGAAGACTAATCCCAGCTGGATTGTGCAGTACGGGGATTAGGAAAAACAGGTTTTGTCTGATGGAGCCAGGCGAGCGGTGAAGGTGATGGGAGCTGCTCACAGAACCGCGGTGCAGGCTGCTCAGCCACGGCTCCGAAATGAAACCAAGTGGCCCCACTATAAAGCATTTCAGTATCTTTGCATAAGAAGAACTACCTGTGGCACAGGCTGCCTCATCCCTGGCAGTGTTCAAGGCCAGGTTGGACACAGGGGCTTGGAGCAACCTGCTCTAGTGGAAGTTGCCCTGCTTCCATATACTGCGACACACCATTTCTGCACCATCCACTGATGTTCACAGTTGGAAATCCCTGTTTTCCATCACTCCCATTCCGAGAAGGAAAACGTTGTCATTTTACAGTAGCTGCCTTTTCCACCAGGATTATTTGCCATTTCCTTCCCAGTCATTTCTTTCCTCCATAATGAATGTCTAATGATTCTCCACATACACATTCAGCCAGAAAGCCAAAAGCGACTCAGACAAAGCAAACAAATGCTCTGCAGCTTATCCAAGTGTTTCAAGCCTCTGCGGATAACACAGGGCTAAAAAAGGTAATGAGGAAGAAAGCATCCAATACTTCTATAAAGAGACACTTCATTAAGGTAATTAAAGCAGCCATTTAAAGGATTATTAACACACAAAAGAAATTATGCAACGGGCTTTTGGGCACACTCACTAGTATTTTATGGTGCCTTTAAGAAATAAAGTGGTTTAATAAGCTTTTGAAAGGAAAGACTCATTTCTTGGCAAAGGATGGAGCCTTTCCTGCACTGGGGAAGAGCATATTCAGGGTCTTTGTGATTATTTTGTGAGGAAATGAGTTGTTCTTTGGGCTGTTTAAGGGACAATGAGTATTTCTAGTGAGCTGGCAAATAACTGAATTAGCTGGTTAAATTGTGCTGGTTTAAAGTGATGTTTTATTGCTCCAAAGCACCCACTGAAATCAGTGTTGGAACTACAGCAGTCACTGTCACCATTCCACTACAAATGAAACAGTGAAGCCTTAAGACTCTTAAAGACATAGAAAACCCCTAGAGAGATGCTAGTTTAGACTTCACAAACCCCCTCTTCTGAGGAAGGGCTTTCTCCCAACATCCTTCAGTGATTAATCCCAGTCTTTATTGAACCATGGGCAATCTAATACAGGTATCACCAGTGCTAAAATCACTAGAGCCAAGCATGACTGATGCCACCTCCATCTGTAAGTTAAACACATTATGCCATCGCCCTGCAAGCCTTTCTCTAAGCTGGGTTTTCTAGAGGAAAATGCTTGTTTAATGAAGAATGAAGCACCCACAACAGCGCTAAAGAGGCATGACACACTTCTCAAATCCCTTAATTAACTTAGGGAGCCTAAAGGGGTTTGCTACGTGCTCAGGTACTGCTCCAACCCCACCACAGTGGTTGCAGAGCCTCAACCCTCCCGGCACTGTGTGGATTTGCTTGTGCTGATAGAAGAGATGCCAAGGGATAAACAAGAGACATCCAGGCTGCAGGAGTACAACTCTTCCAAGCATTTTGACAAGGATCCCTCCCACCTCTGTTCTTTCTTGTGGATATGCTCTGCTTTAAACGGATTTAATTGAAATTATAACCTTATGAATGTAACATAGTCGTGGTGTTTTCTTGCTGCTTCTCCAGAAATCCTTTTCCACCCTCTTTTGGGCCCATTCCTGGCGTAACTCTGCAAGCACAACACACAGCAGACACTTCTGCAGGAGCACACAGCCCCTGGGAGGCCATGTGCTCATGAACGTGTCCACTTGAGATGTGCCTTTGCCTCCACCTCCAGTGCTTTTGTGTTATTAACTTACAGACACGGAACAAAGCCAAGTACTCTTTCAGATGTGCTCTGTGTCTGTTTCAGAGTCCTTCCAGAGCACACCATGAGACGAGTCTGATGCAAGAGCCCCTAAGATCCACAACACAGCAGTGTCAGGGGGATTAAAACCAACATCACCATAACCCCGTAGCCATAAAACCTGACTTTAACTCTCTGCTGAAGGGCACTGAGGGCAGCATGCTCACATGGCTGAGCAGCGCATCCAAGCCTGCACTCGGCTCTCCGTGCCTTCAGGGCAGCCATTTTACCTCACCGTGCCCGAGCCCCAGCCCTACCCTCAGGCCTCCCGCCCGCCCCGGCAGCAGCACACGTTCCTGGGCACACCGAGTGGGGACCGAGCGGGGACAGAGCCGAGCAATGCCCGCACCAGCACGCATAGACCGGGGGCCGCCGCCATTACCCCCGATCCCACCACAGCCCCCCCCACCGCGCGGTGCATTGTGGGACACACCCCGCTCCTTGGCGCCAAGAGCCGCCGCGGTGCATTGTGGGACACACCCTCCCCTGCCCCGGCCGGGACTTTTTGGCGCGGGCGCCGCACCGGACGTGACGTCATATGGCCTGCCCCTGTAAAAGCCGCGGTCGGCAGTTGCGTTACTCCCTCATTGCCGGCACCGGGAGCCTCACGGGGAAGAAGCGGGCCCGCTGCGGCCTCCCGCGGAGGAGCCGTGCTGCCAGCGCGCGTTCGGCTGCTCTGGGCGAAGCCGCTGAGGGGCGAAAAGAGAGGGACTTCTTTTCACCTGATCCGCGCACGCGCAGTACCGAGGAGTGAGGGCGCGGCAGAAGACACCGGCCTTCCCTTCATTCGCCGCGAGCGCGGGAGGTGCTGCGTCCCGGGGTGAAATCCCTGCGCGCAGTCGGAGCGTGAGGGGAGCCGCGGTCGCCATTTTGAAGAGGTGTTTGGGGGAGGCGGCGCGCTCGCTCCCGTGTGCCCAGCCCGGCCCCGTGCCCGCTGCCCGTCCGCTCCCTGCGCCCCGGCCCTGCACCGCCGCAGCCATTGCCGACCTTGCCATGTCCGGAGGGGGCGTGATCCGCGGCCCAGCCGGCAACAACGACTGCCGCATCTACGTGGGGAACCTACCCCCCGACATCCGCACCAAGGACATCGAGGACGTCTTCTACAAGTACGGGGCCATCCGTGACATCGACCTCAAGAACCGCCGCGGGGGCCCGCCCTTCGCCTTCGTCGAGTTTGAGGACCCCAGGTAAGACCCCCACAGCCTCCCCCCATGGGGCAGGGTGGCCCGGGACCCACTGCGGCCTGCCCATTTGCGTGTCCCACAGTGCTGGGCCTGAGGCGCGGGCAGCCGCCTGCGCTACCGCTCCCCGCCCTGCGGCCTCGGCTCTTTGCGCCGTGGTAACGGGCCCTTCACCGTTGCGGCTGTCGGGGGCCCATGGAGGGGGGCGACGGGCGGGCGGGAAGCGGGAACAAAGGCGGGGGGGCGGTGCATGGGCAGGGCGGGGCGGGCGGCCGCGCTCACCGCCCCGTCCCGTCCCGCAGGGACGCGGAGGACGCCGTCTACGGGCGGGACGGCTACGATTACGATGGGTATCGCCTCCGCGTGGAGTTCCCTCGGAGCGGCCGGGGCACCGGCAGAGGTGGCGGCGGCGGCGGAGGGGGTGGAGCCCCCCGGGGCAGGTACGGCCCCCCGTCCCGGCGCTCGGAGTACAGAGTGATCGTCTCGGGTGAGTCCTTGCTCTTTTCTCTTAACCCCAGTGCTCCCCCGAGGCCCTCCAGACAGGCTTCCCAGCGGAGAGGTGGTGCAGCTCCGAGCTGTTTTGCTTCACGTAGCTTGGGAGGAACGCTATGCCTGCAAGCAGCTCCTCGGGGCACCCTGCTGGCTTCCTCAACAGCCTCTGTCGATTCCTTTGAGCTGATGCTGTAGCTACACGAGGCTAGAGTACAACCCGGTTTGAAAGTTGCTCTTTGCTTTTTACATAGGGCTGCCTCCAAGTGGAAGTTGGCAGGATTTAAAGGATCACATGCGTGAAGCAGGTGATGTATGTTATGCTGATGTTTTCCGAGATGGCACTGGTGTCGTGGAGTTTGTACGGAAGGAAGATATGACCTACGCTGTGCGAAAACTGGATAACACTAAATTTAGATCTCATGAGGTAGGTTTCATACTTTCTTTGGCCAGAATTGGATACAAGGGGCTTAACAGTAGGATTTGAAGGTAAGGAACGTGTGATGTTCGTTTATATACAAAGCGGCTGAGTAAGTCTGTGGTCAGTTTGTCAGGAGATAGGCTTTAAAGCTTTGTCTGTCTCCATGCTGCTAGTAAACGATATCTGCAGTCTGTCAGCATGCCTAAAAAGATGGCCCTAAAGCCTAGACTTTTCAATCGAAAGTTCTGTCTATTCAATAGGGAGAAACTGCCTACATCCGTGTTAAAGTTGATGGCCCAAGAAGTCCAAGCTATGGAAGATCTCGGTCACGCAGCCGTAGTCGTAGCAGAAGCCGTAGTCGAAGCAACAGCAGAAGCCGCAGTTATTCCCCAAGAAGAAGCAGAGGATCTCCACGCTACTCTCCCCGCCACAGCAGATCCCGATCTCGCACATAAGCGATCACTAGCTCTGATCTTTTTGTAGAAGCCCATGTTGTACACAGTTTTCCTTTAGTACAGTCTTTCATTATCCTTTTTTTTTTTTTAATTCCAACTGTTTTACTCGAATTGGCTAAAGTGTTGAATTGCATTCTTGTGTAAAATCCCTAGTGAGTATTTGCTCCTTCACATCGACATTCCCCTCATGTCTTTGGTAAATTGTACTTTAACTGATGTCAGTCAGGATTGTTTCGGTTTAGTTTCTAGTTCAAATACCAACATTCTTGGAGCTGTGGTATTGCTGTGTAAATGTCTCAGTGTTCAGCTATGGTTTATACGAGCTGGGGATGTTGGGATGTTTGTGGCTAACTTGTCTCTTCTGGGGGATCTTATATTTTATCTTGCCTTTTCGTGTGTCTTTCTGTAGACATATCTGAAGAGATGGATTAAGAATGCTTTGGATTAAAGGATTGTGGAGCACATGTCAATCATTTTAGGATTGTCAAAAGGAGGATTGAGGAGGATCAGATCAATAATGGAGGCAATGGTATGACTCCAAGTGCTATTGTCACAGATGAACTTGGCAGTATTGACCTTATACCGAGAGCCAGGCTAATGGAGCGCGTGCACCTCTGTGTCACGTCAGGCATGGTCTAGTTACCGCAGGCTACAATTGCTCTTTGCTTTAAAACTCTTTTTTGGGGGGGCAATTGTGGCTAAATACTTGCTTTTGCTTAGTCTATTATTCCATTCTATTTTTAGTTTTTTTAAGGAATAAACTGGGTTGGGGGTGGGAGTTTCGGTTTACTTTGTCACGCAGCATTTGGTTACAAGTGTTAAATGTTCTGTAGTATTCGTGCAGTTGTGGTAGATCAAAGGGTATCTTTAATTCGGAGTATAATATCAATACTGCTAAAATCTGCATGTCCTCTGTGTGACTGATACAGCATTGCTATTGCATTTCTTAAAGTATCAGACTGAAAGCAGAAATACAACCAACAACTTAAGACAACCAAGTGGGGAATAACGTAAAGTCTCAGCCCTGCCCCCTCAGACTAATTGTCAATTGACTCACCGATCCGTTTGCAAACTCCAGTTCCCAGCGTTCCCTTCCAGCCGGGAATGCTGTTGTAGCTCAGGCCTGCAGCAGGTGGATAGTGTTGGCAGTTAAAGCTCTTCCAGTTTCGTAGCCCATTTTTTGCGACCACAGAGCTGTGCGAGCGATGAGTATGTTGGCATTTCCAGTTGACATATTGTAAATATGACAGATGTTTCCTCCCAGTAGTAATTAACATTTCTAAGAAAGAATTATCTGAGCATCACCATTCACGAGTTTGTTTTGGGGAATTGATAGTTATTACTGTACATCTCTGTTAATTGATGGCAAACATAACTGATCATTCCCCAGAATCCTATTTTTTCATTACAGTATCTAACTTTTTGCCTCCTCTTTTTTGGTTTTGCTGGTTATAAAGGTTTGGATTGGAGAGGGCTCACTGGATCCCAATCCTTGGAGCTGGATCATTGGATTCAAATCATAATGTGGATAGGATAGGGAGGCTGAATTACAAGGATTCATGGAGCGGGATCAGATTACCAGGAACATAGGAGTGGATTCCTGCCCCAACCAAACCGCACTCGTGTGGAGTCTTTTTGTTATTCAACTCAATTGGCTATTCCAAAGATACCTTTTTTTTTCCTATTTTTGACGATGGGAGCCCTTAAGATGCACGATGGAGTTTTTCCATGGTTTTTGGTAAAAGGAGCAAAGCGAGGACCTGGAGAGGTGCGTTGGAGCGATCTCCTTGGAAGGATTCAGCACGAGTAGATGGTAAACGCTTAAAGGGGAAAAAGGGGGGGGTTGTTTAAAACATAAAACCGAAGTCGTTTCTCTAAATTTAATGACCAATTGGAGTTAAAGATTGAGCAGGTTTTCAATTGGCTTCTGCCTTTTTCTTTTCCTTTAACAAATAAAATTTTTACAGAAACACACCCGGGGGTTGTGGTTTGTTGCCAAGCCGAGGGCTCCGCTCGCCACCGTGGCCCCGCTCGGCCGCACAAAAGCCTTTTGTGCTCCACAGAGATGTAGTGTTCACAGGAAGCGCTGGTGTTTGAGCTGCTCCCAAAGAAAGGGCTCCGTTCCCTGGGAAATGGGTGGAATTTATTACAGGAGAAGGGGGAAAGAAAGACTTCTCGCTGCTTAAAAGAGGATGTGTTAATATTCATGTTGCTAGTGATACTGGAGGGAAAATGGGAGGTTTGGCCCTGCAGTCCTCTTGAGGGCACATGGGGTGTGCAGGCCTTCCTGGTGTCCATGGGCTTGGTGGTGGCTGGAGGCAGCAAGTGAAGATGATTACAGAGGAGCTGATGTAATCCGGTCGCAACCACCCGCAGCATCCAGCCTGGGACTGTGGCTCCTTTCCTGTGTGATGACTCTCGTTGCTTAGTATGAAGTCCATGAAAATTCCTTTGGTTATTAAAGTTTGTGTGAAATTTGCAGGGAATTAAAGTGTCAGTGGGGAGCACAGGGGTTGTGGTTCTGCACGGTGTAAGTGCGGTGTACAGGGCTGTCCTGGGGGGCACAGGCTGGGTGGTTGGGTCACTGTTTAAGCGGGTACCTTGGGTTTGTGTGGCTGGGGCTGGGTTTTGGTAGCAGGGGGCTGCAGGGATGGCTCCTGTGAGAAGCTGCTGTTGGCTTCCCCCATGTCTGATGGCACCAATGCCAGCCAGCTCCAAGATGGATCTGCCACTGACCAAGGCTGAGCCCTCAGTGATGGAGATGGCACCTCTGGGATCACGGGTTTAGGAAGATGGGTAAGTCCTGCACAACAGCAGCTGGAAAAGGGAGAGGAACAGCTCTGCAGACACCAGGGTCAGTGCAGGAGGAGGGGGAAGGTGCTCCAAGCACCAGAGCATGGGTTCCCTGCAGCCCCTGGAGGTGCAGCAGAGGGATTCCCAAAGGAAGCTGTGACCCTGTGGGAAGCCTGTGCAGAAGCAGGGTCAGGGCAGGACCTGTGATCCCACGGGGAGCGGAGCCCGTGCTGGAGCAGGAATGAGTGTGAGGAGCCAAAGATGTGTCTGTGAGATGTACTCTTAAACAGTTATGAACTGATGGCAAAGCCCTGTGCCTGAGGGCAAGGTAAGAGCCATGTTGCACACAGAACACACTTGGCTGCTGGAGTGGTTGTGGGACAATGCTGGGTGGGAAGAGCTGTTGGGAGGAGTGGGATGGGGAGCGTGAAGGTGGGGTGGCTCTTGCCAGAGAGGTTTGTTTGTCAGGGAGTGGGAAGCAGGGGAGTGGATGGGGAAGTGTGTGCTCAATGGCACGTAGGTATGTGTTGTTAGAGGGGAAGTTGGCCTGAAAAACCCCAAACCCTTGTGTGGCCTGAGCTCAAGGAAGGTGAAATGGGAGCGGCTTTAAAGCAGAGGTTTGAGTGCACTCAGGAAAACAAAACCTCTTCTTGCACAAAAGGAAACCTGAAGAGTTTGGTTTGAATTGGAGTGGTGCTTGGAGAGGATCCCTCTGCCTGCCTAGGGGCTGGGGAGAAGGAGACCTTCATGGGCTAGGAGGAGTGAAGGAGGCTGAGACCCTCACGGATGGAGGGGCTAAAGTCCCTCTTTGAAACACGAGGGTCTGGGTTCTGACCCAGGGAGTCCAAAGGCTCTGGGCATAAAGAGCTGATTAATGTGCTGAGGCACTAACTGGAGGGGTTCAGCTGATTCCAAGATGCAGCAGTACCTGTACGAGCTCTGAAGTGGTTGCAGCGTGGTTAAGCATCACCTCGTGGAAAGGCCCTTCCTCCCTGGTGGCAGCACAGGAGGGCACCGGATGCTGGGAGGAGGATGATGAGGAAACACCAGTGTTCTCCATGTTGGGATTTGTGGACCACATCACCTTTGTGCTAAGCTCTTAACACTGAGTTCTTAAAGACCTGCTGGGGCGTTTGTACCCCTGCAGGAGACTGCTGGCCTTCCCTGCTGAGTGGGAATGCTGTGCTTTCACTTGGAAAAAGGAAGGGAATGGTGGAATGCTGGAGTTCTTTCTACCCTGAGGGAAGAGATGTTGAGCTGCTGCAGCTGATTCATGTCCCTGCCTTTAACACAGCGGTGCTGGAGCAGCTCTGCCATTCCTGCGCAGGGGAATCTGCCTTTTCCGATGGTCCTGTGCTTCCGATAGTGCTGCTTTGTTGGTACAACTGAGGGCAATTGTCCTCCCTGGGGCTGCGTGGTCCCTCTGCCCTGCCCTTGCTGCACGCAGCTGCCTGTTGGCAGCCCAGCACTGCTGGCGTTGTGCAGGCACTTGGGGAAGCGCAGCGGTGAGGGAGGGAATCTGTCCTCCTTAATCCCACTGGTAGCAGAGCTTCATAAACCTAACATGGAAACAGATGGAAAAGTTGTGGTTTCTCCCAAACCACAGTTTGGGGGGGGTTTTGTTGCTTTAATGAACAGAAACTTCTGCTTTAGAACAGCAGAGTCAGGCATTGATCTGTTCGTATCGGTTGTGGCTTCAGGTTTCTTGCTCCTGGTAACAGCAGTTTTTAGCTGTACAGCACCATTGGAGCAATTCCTGTGTTGGCTGAAACCAGCTCCAGTAAGGGTAGGTGCAGAATGAGCCTCGCTGCACCTGCGGCTGAGCCTGTTTCAAACAGAAAGGTGAATTCTTCAGGAGGAAAAACCCCATCAAATCAAGATTCCAGGCAGTTCCCTGTGGAACCAATGTTCCCTGACATCCCTCTCCTGCATGCCTGCAGAGGTGAGTCAGACTTGCAGGGCTTCATGTAAGCAGCCACACTGTGTGCTCCTTGAAGGGCACAGAGCCTCGTCTGCCCCTCGGCCATAGGATCTGGGAATGGGTTGGGTTGGAAGGGACCTTAAAGCTCATCCAGTCCCAACCCCTGCTATGGGCAGGGACCCCTTCCACTGGAGCAGCTTGCTCCAAGCCCCTGTGTCCAACCTGGCCTTGAGCACTGCCAGGGATGGGGCAGCCACAGCTTCTCTGGGCACCCTGTGGTGCCAGGGTCCAGGCTCAGCCTGTTCCTGCCCCCCTCCCCACCGGAGCGCTGCGTGTGTGTGCAACAGTTGTAGGGCCATTAGCATAATTTTATGCACTAATTTGTGTAATCATTAAAGAGCTGAGAAGGGCATTGTTCGCATGAGTAATTACCTCGGGGTTCTAATAGCTCCCGTTCATCCCGGCACTGAGTTTCATGTTTCTGTGAGTCAGCCAAAGAGCCCTGCTTTGGCTATAACAGTGCTTTAAGCAACATCCCCCTGTTTCGCATGCCTCGGTTGTGCTCTGCGTCGCTGTGACGTGATGGAGCTGATGAGCTTACACCACGCAGATGGCTGCTGGGGACACGGGCCAGCATGGATGCAGGGCTGGAGCAGCGCTGCTCTGGAGCCAGGCTGGGAGAGCTGGGATGCATCAGCCTGGAGAAGAGAAGGCTCCTGAAGGGGAGACCTTAGAGCACCTCCTAAAGGGGCTGCAGGAAACCTGGAGAGGGGCTTTGGGCAAGGGATGTAGGGACAGGACAAGGGGAATGGCTTTGACAGCACCAGGCACGTAAGGTCAGTGCATTTAGGGAAAAACACGGCCACGGAATTAGAGCAGCCGAGGCAGCGAGGAAATCCGGGTGCTAATCCCTGATCTTTCACTGACACAAGGCAAAGCCCGGGCGAGCCGGCTGCCTCCCTGCTCGCAGCCACAGCTGGAACACACGGATAATGCTGCATTACCTTCCCCACGGGCCTGCCGCGATTAAGAGCGGGGAAGAGCTCGCAAATCCTTTGGGAAAGGGAACGGCGGGGATTAGTGCCCGGCTGGAGGGCCACGGTCCCACTGCACCCGCTTGTGCCTTTGCCAGCGCCGTGCCCCATTTTCCTTATTCTCTGTTGTTTTCTCTTTTCCCAGGACCCGGGTGTTGGTTAATCCCATCTGGCAGCTATGGATCGTCTCCACAGCAATCGATGGGTGTGCATTCGGCTGCATCGCTCAGCTGATCCCACAGAAATGAGCATCCAGCACCAGCGGGAGCCTCGGGCACAGCATCCCTGCTCCACAGGCAGGGACCCCTTCCACTGGAGCAGCTTGCTCCAAGCCCCTGTGTCCAACCTGGCCTTGAGCACTGCCAGGGATGGGGCAGCCACAGCTTCTCTGGGCACCCTGTGCCAGCGCCTCAGCACCCTCACAGGGAAGAGCTTCTGCCTAAGAGCTCAGCTCAGTCTCCCCTCTGGCAGGTTCAAGCCATTCCCCTTGGCCTGTCCCTACAGGCCCTTGTCCCAAGCCCCTCTCCAGGTTTCCTGCAGCCCCTTTAGGCACTGGAGCTGCTCTCAGGTCTCCCCTTAAGGAGCCTTCTCTTCTCCAGGCTGCCCCAGCCCAGCTCTCTCAGCCTGGCTCCAGAGCAGAGCTGCTCCAGCCCTCGCAGCAGCTCCATGGCCTCTCTGGACTTGCTCCAACAGCTCCCATGTCCTCCTTATATCTGCCTATCTCTGTAAAACATACATGTGTATGAACACACGTCAATATACATGTACCAACCTAGATGCATAAGTCATCTACATGCATAGAACTGAGTGTTTGATGCTAAGCATGGGCAATCCTCACTGCACAGCCCCAGTGCCCTGGCTCCTGTGCATCTCTCCATGTACCGCTTGCAATGGGGCGTCCCCAGTGAGCGTGCAGCCCCGTTTAGAGCAGGGGCAATCACTTTGCACATGCCTGGGGACAGCCTCAAAGCAGCAGCTTCCCCTGCCCCTCCTCTCCATCGGTGCAGCCAACGACAGCAGCTTCGTGGTGGGAAGAGCGGCTGTGATGGGGACACCCAAAATAACCCCCAAGGGCAGGGGATGTGGAGTGTGGGGCTGCAAGGTGCAGGGTGCAGATTAGCGCAGGCACAGCTGGGGACAAGGAGGTGGGAAGAGATAAGGGCACTCTCCCTGCTAAACATAGCCAGGATCGCTCCCGGCCCCGCCGCTGCTCTGGCCGGAGCACTGAGCATCACTCATGGCTATGGGAGATGGGAGCCAGCGGTGCTGTGTGCCATAAAGGCAAAGCTCGGGCTGCAGGAAGGCAGGGATCTGCCTGTGTTTGGGATGGTGCTGGATTCAGAGGGATGGCAGAGAGGGAGGAGGCTGATATTCCAGGGAAGCAAGCGGGAGGGTTTCCCATAGCAGGACAGCAGGGAAGGAAGTGTTCAGAACTGCATGGATTGGCCATGGCAGGGCTCTGTGGGATGGGAATGCTTTCACCAGGGAATGCCTGACAGCACAGAGCAGCCGTAACACTATTCCTGCCTGGCTCTGGGGGAGCCCTGGGCTGGTGAATGTGGTGGTCCATATGGACCTGGGAGTCTCTCTGCCACCCTTGGCACCACACTGGCTTTTCCATGTCCTTCCTTCCTCCCTATACACATGGCTGCAGCAGCAGCACCTCAAAGTTTGGTGCCAAACACATGAAAACAGGGAACGCAGCAGCATTCCCGCAGGGTCCTGCTTAGGAGGCTCCTTCCCTTTGCTAGCTCCTTGCTGCTCCTCCGTGGATTGCCATCACGCCTTCCGCAGCGATCCAGCCGAGCCGGCTGGTGCATTCCTGCATCCTATTTTCCTCCTCTGAAAACTGGAGCGAGCCTTCAGATGTGCTAATTATGGGAAGGCGACGGCGCGCTCTGCACCAGCAGCAGCAGCAGCAGGGCTGCCTCCAAGCCCCGGGGCTGGTGCATGTGGTGGTCCTGGCATTGGTACTCAATGGCACAGGATGGAGAGAGCATGGGTGGCAGCAGGGGATGGCTGTGGGCAGCCATATGGCAAAAGCCTTCCCTTTCCCTGTGCATGCAAGCACGTTCTTCACCCCTGCAGCACCTCCTACGTGTGTTTGCTGCAGGTCAAGGATGCGCTTGTCCAGCAGGCAGTGGGATGCTCCTTGGAGGATGCTGCCCTATCCCATGGTGTAGCTGGCACAGGGCAGCCGTGCTGGCGGCCGAGCCTGCAGTGCGTGCTCCCCGCTGACGTGTGTGACTGTCTCCTTTTAGCTTCCCTCATCACTTGGAGAGGGAAGTTGAAGCTGCAAAGAGAGACGCCAGAGGAGACGCGAGCTGGGGAAGCAGCTGAAGGGAAGCTGCCTGCAGGGAGCACATTCTGTCGCTGCAGCTTATTTACACACTCGAGGGCTCTTCAGCCCCACGGAGCTGTGGGATCCACTCGGGGAGCAGACACAACCAGAGAGGGGCTCCTCCAGCACTGAAATGTTCCATGTGTTCTATTCCGAGCGATGCAAACACCAGCTCAACAGAGGGAGCAGAGCACGGCATGCCAGAGATAGGGGCTGATAGGTGCTGGGTGAGGAGGGTCCCTGCCATGGGACACAGCCCATCTGCTCTATAGCCATGGGAGATGTGCAGAGAGCAGACATTATGACTTTATCACTCCCCTCCACGACATTCCAGGGGGGTTCTGCAAGGGTAACGGGATAAGATGAATAGAGTTTAGATGCAGTTTAGAGTTTAGCCCTTCTGCAGCTCCTGGATGGAGGGGAGCCGCATCCTGCCGCAGCAACAGCCACTGGTGCCCATGCAAACAGGCACCTCACCAAGTCCTGTGGCTGAGCACGGTGGAGGAAGCAGCTCCTTTCCATATGAGTCGTGCCATGAAGTGGCTTTGAACCGTGACCCATGGGTATTGCCTCCTCTGGAGGTGGGGCACTGGAAGCGGGGGATACCCCAGCAGCATTCCCAACACCAGCCTGGGAAGCGCTGAGGGAGAGAGGAAGGCAGGTTTGTGTTGGGAAAGGCAGGAAAGAGCACCCTGGGGATGGCGTTAAATGGGCCACGCATCCTGGTGCCCTAGAAATACCCTGCACGGGCGCCTGAGCGGCAGCGCTGGCAGCGGCTGATGATGCTGTCGCTGTCCCAGCTCCATGGCTGAGGGAGCTGGAAGGTGTAAGTTAACCAGCAGAGCACTCGGAGCCACCTGTGATGTGGGTTTGTCCAAAGCGGCGCTGCTTTAATGAAGATGGGGAGTTTGCAAATCAAACCTTTGTTTATTCTGCTTTGGGGCATATATAATGTATATGTACATCTATAATGTATATGTACATAAATAATGCAAATAACGTGTTTTCAAACACTGCGGCTTTTGCATTTCCAGTTACAACCCTGGGTAGAGGGAAGTTCGTCAGGTTTGGCACAGACTTGCCCTTTATTAACAGAGCTCCTCTGAGCTCTTGCTTTGCTTTGCTCCCAACGCAGCTCCTCTCCCAGTGTGCGCTGTTGTGGGATGTGCTGGATGCCTCAGCTGGATGCTGGTGAAAGGAAAGCGGCTTCCAGCTCCCTTTCCTTCTCCTCTGACCCCATAGGCAGGGTTTGAGTTCCCAGGTTTGTTCCCTAGCCCCTCTTCGGCTGCAGCCCCACAAGAACAGGGCTCAGCCTCCTCCGTGCTCATCGGGGTTTCTCCCATGACTCAGTGATGCTCGGGTACTTTTCTTCACCTTTAACTGAAGCCAGTGCGAGCCCTCCCAGGTCTTCATTAACAAACAAACCCGACCAACAGCGAGGAACGTAGCCAGGAGCAGCAGGGGCGCTCCCCCTGTTCCCAACGCGGTGCTTCCCCTCGGCTCCCCTGCAGCCCCTGCTCTGCTGAGAGCGGTCGCTGCTACCGGTGAAGGGCAGGAGAGGGGACCGGACGGTGCTGCGGTTATCCCCGTGCCGCGACGGGAAGAGCATCCCTGCGAGCGCCGCAACCCCTCTGTGAGCGAGCTGCGAGCCGCCCGGTGTGGTCCCAGCGGGGCTCGGAGCGCTCCATGCGCGAACCCCCTTGGGCTCCTTTATTTGGGTTTGGTTTTCCCAATCCAAGGCTTTTGCACAGCAGGGGGACGACATCTGCGCATCCCCAGCACCGGCACAGGGGGCTGCGTGGTGCCGATGGGGTGGGCAAAAGCAATCAGGCTCCATGTTCCCCCAAGGGAAAAGTGGGGGTCAGAGGGCTCCGGGAAGCCTCATTCCCACAAACTTCCCTCTGGGAGCACACGGCCAAGAAACCCTATGACTGTTCTTTTGAACGCAAACAGAATTTGACGTCACCACTTGACCCTGGCACTGGGATTCAAGGGAAACAGCTTGCACATGGCCAGGGAGGCGTGAAACGACCGCAAGCATCCCGAGGGGAACAACGGCTCCATTGCAACGCTCCTGGAAAGCAAAGAAACGTTCGGGGAGGGTTGGGACCCCCAATGGGGCATCGGAGCGGCGCAGCCCCGGGGCTTTGGGACCTGCCTTCGTGTTACTGGTAGCAGGAGGCGAGATCAACCCGGCTCCTTGCTGAGGTCAGGCTGTGCAGCAGCCGGTGCAGCGGGCACCGAGGCCTCGGATGCAGCGGGGTCAGCGAGCACGGGATTGAACGGAGCTAAGGGGGGAGCGCACAATAAAGTGCTGCCAGGCTGTGTCATCTCCCCCCTTGTGTGAGCAGCGTCTGGGTGTCAGAACACCCCCTCCTGTTGCAGCATCCAACCCGCACACCCGCGCTCTGCCTGTCCCCGCTACCCATCCCTCGGCTCCCTCATCCTCAGGTGGGGATACAGGTACCTGCGGTGCCCCCGCATCCTTCGCTGCCTCCTGGAGCACCCAGGAAGCAGGAGGAGCCCTCCCGGCGCAGGGAGCCCAGGGCCCCGTCCTTCGCCTGTCTGGGATGTGCTTGATGTGTGTAAACACGTAATTAACGGTAAGTATACACTTAATTGCTTGCGGCTTTGATTTGCATTCGGGTGCTGCGCTGGAGCTGCCTCCATGCGAGGAATCCGGTCAGTTCGGACCCGAATGTATACGGGGAGCAAGGGGGGGTAAAGCCGAGCAGCCCCGCGGGGGCCAGGCTGGAGGCCGCGGGGCCGCGCATCCCGGCTGCGCTGCGCTGACGGAGCCTCGAACCGCGGCCCCGCGGGGGGACCGGGGTCAGCGCGGCCCCGGGGGACCCCCCCCTCCGCAGCCTCATCCCCGCGGGCCCCGGCGGCAGCGGGCGGGGCGGCACCTGCAGGGCCTCCGCCCGCCGCCGTCCCGCACCCGCGGGCGCAGCCGCCCCCCGCCGCCCCCGCGGCTCCCTCCCTGCGCGGCGGGCGGAGGCGGCGGGCGGGGAGGGAGGGGAGAGGGAGGAGGAGGAGGAGGGCGGGCGGCGCAGGCGGCCCCCGCGGGCCGGGCCGAGGCGGCGGCGGCGGCCCTGGACAGCTCGGCCGCTCCTCCATCTTCTCTCGCCACAGCTCGCCTCGGCTTCCCCAGCTCGGGACCGGCCCATTGCCAGCCCCGCGGGGGGGGCGGCCGGCCCTCCGCGCCGCCCCGGCCCCGCCGCTCGTCCTGACACCCCGCCGCGCCGGCCCGGGTCCGCCGCCCGCCCCGAGGTGA
Organism: Neopsephotus bourkii; assembly: GCF_033783945.1. NCBI lineage: Eukaryota > Metazoa > Chordata > Aves > Psittaciformes > Psittacidae > Neopsephotus > Neopsephotus bourkii. The sequence goes on along the minus strand of NW_026901640.1, from coordinate 1,307,249 downwards.
GGGGAGCGGCGGGGGCGGCGCCGCGGCGGCCCGGGCCCGCACCGCCCCGCCGGGCCGCCGCGCCGCCGCCTCCCCCCTCTGGGCCGCAGTGGTGCAGCCCGGAGGTTAGCGGAAGCGGCCGCTCGGCGCTGCCATGTTGAGCCGCCGCCGCCGCCGCCGCTTTGTTGTCGGCTCCATGTAGCTGAGGCCCGGGGGAGGGAGGGGGGGGACCGCGCCGCCGGAGCCGCCGCTGCCGCCGCCCGCCGAGGACCGGGACGCCCCCGCCATGGAGGCCAACTGGACCGCGTTCCTCTTTCAGGTGAGGCCCCGCGGCGGCCGGCGCTGCCCGCGCCCCCCCCCTCCCCTCAGCGGCCGCCCGCCGGGCTCCCCGCTAGGCCGGGGCTGTCAGTCAGCGCCGCCGCCCGGCCTCCCGCCCGCCTCCCCCCCCGGCCGGGCCCGCGGCGGCGGCGGGGCTCGGCCCGGCCCGGCCCGGAGCGGAGCGGCTCGGCCCGCCTGGGGCAGCGGCAGCCCCGGGCCCCGCGCCGCCGGCAGCGCTTTTCCCTCCTCGCCTGTGTCTCCCCGCCCGCCTCCCGGCTTGGCCGCGCTCCGCCGCCGCCCGCGATGCTGCTCCCTTATTTATTTATTTCCAGAGAAAGCCGATATCATCCCGTACCTTTCATTTTCCCCCGAAATAACCTATTTTTGTTGTTGTTGTTGCTTTTCTCCCGACCCCCCCCCCCCCCCCCCTCCCGCCGCCAAAAAGAAAAACAACAATAAAAACCAGCGCAGCCTTCCACCGGGCGCTAACAAAACCCTGATGGAACAAACACCGTCTCTGGGAGAATGCATTAATCCCTCTTGAACCGGCCTGACTCAGGGCCGCTGGCGGGGGAGCTTGTTTTCGTTTAAAATGGGACGCGAGCGGGCCGGATTCGTGTGAAAACTGGCGAAATGCTAACGGTAACGGGCAGGAATAGGGCCGGTGGAGCGGGCAACCCCTCCCTTTGCCAACTGAGTCACTATTTTCCCCCCTTGTGTCTGCGAAAGGCTGACTTCGGAGCACCGCTGTTTATGTAATTCCGAGGGAAAGGCAGGGTAGCGAGGGAAAAAGGAGGAGGAAAAAAGAAAGCACGATCCTCCCTTGGCTTTTGTGAGCCGAGCCCTTTCACGCCGGATCGTTTTCTGGTGCCTCCTGCTCTTTCGGAGCTTGGGAATGTGTGACTGCAATAGGAGGGAGAGGGGACAGAAATAAGCAGCCCCGCACATCACCTTTGTCAAGGTACAATAATCCCCTTTGCACGTTCGTGGCGGCGGGCACTCGCTCCCTGTCCTCCTCGGGATTAATCCCAAACCCGCCCCGTGACACGAGTTCGAAAGCCTGAGTTGAATGAATAAATCCGCCGAGAGCCAGCACCGTTCCTTCCGAGAAGGGCAGAATCGTTCCCTTGCAAGTACCGAGGGATGAGTCACTGCTCGGGTGCTCTTGCTTCCAAAAACACGCCGGGAATGTTCCCGGGGAGCCGGTACCGGGAGCTGGGTTTTCCGCCTTTTCGCCATGGGCGATGCCATCGAGTTTGGCTGAGGGCTGGCGAATTATTCCCCTCTCTAGTGGGCAGTTGTGATTCGCACGTAGGAAACTTCACGCTAAGAAGTTAATCTCCTTAGTTTAGGGCCATCTCCCTCCTAGTTGGAGCTGCTTTTATCGCCTCCCAGCTGAGCGTTTCCCAGGCTGGCAGCGTGGCGTTGCAGGAGCCTCCGTTAAGAAACGCCGAGTAATACTTTTAAGTACGTGTCCAGCGCCTTCCTGCTCCTCTGGATGCTGGAGGAGGGTTCTGCCTTTTGCAATAGCCGTGCCGCGCTTGGATTTAGGAGTAGGATTTTGCTGCTTCTAATTAAGGAGTCGGCAGCTCGCTTTCCTAACGTGCTCAGCTCTGTGCGACTTGGAAGCATCTTCGTAAAGCCGTGGCGTGGAAGGTTTCCTCTGACTCCTTTATTTTTGCCCCAAAGAGTAAAGCGTTCAGACCTCGGAAGAAATGTTGGATATCGTCCCTTGAGTCAGTTTGTTCAAACTAATCATGTAGGGTGCGAGCATCCTCATGCACCGGGCAGAAAGCACTGTTCAGACAACTCCTGATGTGAGTTTAGTTCTCCTCCTTGCTCCCCAGCAGCCTGTCAGCCGAGATCCAACTGGGATTAGTTAAAACTAGCAGGAAAAAGTGGATTTAAAAGCCCTTCCCGGCCCCTCCTCGGTACTGGTTAAATAACAAATGCCAGGGGCTGAATAAACCCCTCATTCTTCTAGGGGGCTTTTAGCACGCTCCAGCTGTGACAGGATTTCTCAGGGACAGCTCAAGGCACTGTGTGTAGAGTTGTAATTCTTAGCTAAATGTGTTTGGAGGAGGCTTGGATGCCTTAATTCGAGCCTTGGCGGCGACGGGATGCGCGACTGTAAATTGCTCCTTCCAAATAAAGTTGTCTGATTGTGTTTAGGTGGCGTTTTGATGACTTGTAGCTCTCTCTTTAAAGGCTGCGCTACTGAGTAAGCGGTTCTTGTTTGGAGCAGTTCTCGTTGGGATCTTAGTAGTGCCTGAAATGCTCATTTTGAAACCCACTTTAAGTATGTGCTGGGGAAAGTGAAAGTTGTATCTGTTAATGTGAGGAGGACTCATCCATCAAGCAGAGCGCTCGAGATATGACTCATGCTAATTTGTTGCTCTCACATTAAGGCTGGAGCGCGAAAAAATGTTCGCCTCTGGCATTGGGAGTTCACAATGCCACATCCTAGCACTGCGGGTCAGGAATTACAGCTCGCTGGTGTTTACTGCCCCCCAAGGAAAGCACAAATCAGTGCTAGGACCCAGGGGGGTTTGGCCCGGGCGAGCCAAGTATCACAGAACTGTTGACTTGATGTGAATGCTGGGTCGAGCAAAGCCGGGTCTGTGCCTGAATAGGAATGACTTGCCAGGGGCGTGCAGCAGGTGCCAGCTCCCTTCTGGAGCAGGGGGTGAAACAAATACTGCCTGCTCCTTTGCTAAAAGGCTTTGATGCTGCAGCAGGAGGGATACTGCTTGTTGCAAACAGGGGTTGTTAGGAAGACAGCCCTGCTAATAGCACTGGCTATCTGGGAACCAAGATAAGCAGACTTATATAAGCAGCGGCTCGGTAGCCTGTAGCCCTATGAATATACATTGTTTTATGGCTCCCATCCGGATCGGTTCCGTAGCAATAAGTGCATCGTTACCATCAAGTGCTGACGGTTCTTTAAGGCTTAAAAATATCCATAAACTGCGTAAGTTTGAACCTTGTCCAAAGGATTTGGGCTCTCTATTATCCGATCTGCTAGCTCTGCCTTTGTAACTGTATCTCTGGAGCTATCCTTAGGTGCTCTTAAGTGTCTTCTGATGCAGTTTAACAACATTGTCTAACTCTTATTCCAAGCTGGCTGTAAAACATCTCAGATTTTCTAGTTTTTAAATTAAAATTGTCTTTTAAGTACACAACTTGCTTAATACTGTGCTTTCGATGTGTGTCGTGCATGCTGGTTTTATGCAACGTAGGTGTCCCAGTGGCTTTGTAAAAACATGGAAAAGGAGCGGTTGGAACTCCACGTTTGCCACTGAAGTCAGGCAGGAGTTTAGTGGAGATGCTGGAGTTTGGACCACGCTGGTTCCAGGAGAGTTCTACATTCGGGCTCCTCAGCAATCACAGAGCAGGCCCTGAGGCTGTTGTTTGAGGTGGCTTCTGTGGCCAGGCCTGGTGTGGTAATTCTCAACCTACCTGTTGCATCCCGAGCTCCAGCGCGGATGGGATCCAACCAGACAGGCTGGCCTGGCTCCTGCCGAGTCCTGCACGTTGTCACACCAAATCCAAGCGTTCTCCCGTGAGCCGTTTTCCTGTCAGATAGGCTTGGAGTGTTAGGGAGCACGTATTCACACCCACGTGGGTCAGTGTTTGTGTCCACCGGTGGCTTCTATCCAAACATCACCGGCATCGTGCTCCTGAAAAGTGAGTGCCTCGAACGCTGCAGGGCCCCAGCGGTGGCAGGAGGAGGTGGGACCCCCCTGCAGCCCCACGGAGGTGCTGTAGTTGCTGCTGCAGCTGGGAGAGGCAAAGTGGCCAGAGCTTGGATGCGACTAAGAATCAAGTCCCTAAGTGAGCTCCTGGAGGTACTGACTTCTCCAGAGGACGTGATGGAATGGGTTCCCATAGGAAGAGTATTAGCCTGAGCGTGGTTTGTAACGCTGCCCGTCCTGAACTGCTGAAAACAGAGACAGGTTGGGGGGCACGAGTCAGCGCAGTGTTTTATTCAGCTCTGACAGCCTCGGGTCATGTTATTTTGTGACAGGAACCATAGGGAAGAAGTCCTGGAAGGCTGCAGCAGTGATCCAATGGGAATGCAAGTTTCCCCAAACTCAGCTTCAGCCCTGGCACGCTGCGTTAATAACGAGACTGATTTAAAACTGGTCTGATGAGAGCGAGGCACATCTTGAATACAGATGCGCTTAAACTGGCTTAGGGTGCTAGAGTGATTTATTTTAATGCTCCATTAGGCTGAATTGGTTTGTGTGGTTTCTAAACCACTTTAAAATTGTATCTGCTAGGGTTTTGTCCTAGTCTGACTGGAGGAGTTTTAATCACCGTGTTTTCTGCCTTAGAATAAACAGCCTCAGAATACAAGCGGCGTGTAGGACAGCCTGTAGCTGCAGCTCAGCTGAGCGGGGGATCCCCTTCTGTCTCTTCCCTTTAGCTTCTCCCACTGATTCTGTAGTTCGCAGTCAGCTGGTACTGGCTGTTTTGAAACAGTTCTCAGGGCTGGTTTTTTCCCCCAACGCCCCCAGCTGTGTTCTCCAGCATCTCTAGATATCTACAGCGCTCATCGATTAGCTCCTCTTCCTATCACAGAGTAGCTGCTGACGAAGAGGAAAAGGACATGTCACTATTCTCATTCATTTCCAGGTGCAAAGAGCACGGTGTTCAGTGTATAAATGCGATGGGAACCTGCTAAGTATAGCAATGTGGCTTTAGACAGCCCTGGATTCAAGCTGCTTTGGTTCAGTGCTAACACACCAGTACGAGCCCGCTGTTTAAATAAGACACCTTAGCGCATCCTGGCTCCCTGTGGCTGCACTTTGCTTCTCAGCGTGCTCTAAGCTCGGCTTAAAGGTGGGGCATTATTTTGCAACTGCTGTCGGTGCCTTCATAAGCTCCAAAGATAGTCCCAAGGTGGCATCTGATACGATCGCTAGCAAAACAAGTTATCTGTTATGTAAAGATCAAATGCTGTGTTAGGAAAAGATCTGACAAGCGCCTCCTTGTTTTCCATAGGAAGTGTTGCCCTCCGGAAACTTATTAATTATTTGCTTGTTATGATGTGTGCCATCCCTCTGCTTGCCACAGAATCTGCCCAGCCAATGCATGTACAGCGTGAGCGGGTGTGTTCTTGTCCGACACCAGAGTTCTGTTCCCTTTTCCGGTTGTTACTTCAATGGCTTTTGGTGTAGAATGCGCTTTCCTGTAGGTTGTCAATGTTCTCACCGTGTCAGAGCGAGCACCCATCAATAGAATTTAAGTGTGAATGTTTGGTTTTAGGCACACGAAGCCTCACATCACCAACAGCAGGCAGCACAGAACAGTTTGTTGCCTCTCCTGAGCTCTGCTGTTGAACCACCCGATCAGAAGCCGATTCTGCCCTTACCAATAACGCAGAAACCTCAGCCTGCACCAGAAACATTAAAGGATGCTATTGTTGGGATTAAAAAGGAAAAACCTAAAACCTCCTTTGTGTGCACTTACTGCAGCAAAGCATTCAGGGACAGCTACCATTTGAGGCGTCACGAGTCCTGCCACACAGGGATAAAGTTAGTGTCACGGCCAAAGAAAACTCCCACCACAATGGTGCCCCTTATCTCCACCATCGCTGGTGACAACAGCCGAAGTTCACTGGTGTCGACTATCGCAGGCATCCTGTCCACAGTCACTACGTCTTCCTCTGCCACCAACCCCAGCAGTAGTGCCGGCGCGACGGCCATGGCAGTGACTCAGACAGCTAAGAAGCCCAGCAAGCCCGTTAAGAAGAACCACGCTTGTGAGATGTGTGGAAAGGCCTTCAGGGATGTCTACCACCTCAACCGGCACAAGCTGTCCCACTCAGATGAAAAACCCTTTGAATGTCCCATTTGCAATCAGCGCTTCAAGAGGAAGGATCGCATGACCTACCACGTGAGGTCCCACGAAGGTGGCATCACGAAACCCTACACCTGTGGTGTTTGTGGAAAAGGCTTCTCGAGGTACCATGTAGAAAATCCCAGGCGAGCTCAAGTATTGGCTTTTCATAACCAAGAAGGGTTAAGCTATCATAGCGAGGGGCTAGGAGAACCAGACATCTTAGAAGATTGGTGAGGGGATAAAGAGCCTTGTTTACCTCTAGGGTGTGGGTCTTGCTCTGAGCCAAAAGTGCTCGTTCTTTTGTGGGAGTGTTTTAAAAGGATCTTGTGACCTCATCCAGGTCCATAGGACACGTGTCCGTGTCACTGATGGGCGTCACGGAGCCCCTTGACCAGCCTTTGGTCAGTGGCTGGATATGGCACAGCGGGCAGACTGCCTCCTTGTCTGGTAGCAGGGTTGAAGTGTACTGACAGAGTAGTGCGGGGGAGCTTGCATTGCTGCTGGCTGTATTTACACCTGTGCTTGTGACAGAGAGCAAGCTTCAACCTTTAGAGCCGTTGCTCTGTCACCTTTACACAGGGTGCCACCAAACGTACCATTTTCAGGTGTGTTAAGAGGAACGTGGTTAAGTTTTACACAGCAGGTCGGGTCTCAGCATAACTGTGTGTTACTCTAGCTGAAAGCCACTGCGTAGGGGAGGGGAGGGATTTATGTGTGCTGTGCAGAGGGGGTGGGCTGCAAGGGGTCACCAGCAGTGTTCAGCACCGCTAGCCACCGTGTCCTTACTATGTATTTGTAACAGTGTGCATTCTCTTCTCTGTTCCTCTCTTGTTTGCAGGCCTGATCATTTAAGCTGTCACGTTAAACATGTTCACTCAACAGAGAGACCCTTCAAATGCCAAGTAAGGGCTAAAGTGATTTGTTAAGAACAATGCCTTATTGTAACATTAGCATCTCAGGTGAATAATCTTTCCAGAACTGTATTTGCTCCTGGACTGTTCGTTGACAAGGAAGCTTAGGAATAAAGTTACATCTGCCTTGCGTACCAGCAGCACTGTAGTTCTGATGGAAGTGTAGATGCCGTTTAAAAGGATGCTGCGGCTGCTGTTTAAGGAAGATGAGAGGCTTTTTGCTTTCTTGGAGAACAACATAGGTGCTCTGTTTTAAGATATGCTTAACTTAGCAGTAGGATTGTAACAGCATCCTCAGCTCAGTGCTGTTTCCTGGAGTCATGTGTGCAGTGTGTTTCTCAGCATGTTTCAGTTACATATGTTCCTCGCTATATCCATGTAAAACGGGTTGGAATAGTTGGTTCTGGGTCCGTTACTTTGCTGGGAGGTGAAAGCAAGTTGGTGTAAGTCTATGACTGAGTCTAAGAGAAGAAAACTTGACTGCCCTGGAACAATTAACTGTTTTGCTTGGAATAGCCATGCTTGTTCCAACCTGTGTTTTAGTGACTCATCGCATTAAATAAAAGCCTTGTGTAAAAGGAATAGCGTTAGCAGAAGGTTTCATTTCCTTGTTCTGATTTGGATAGGAACAAACGTAATTGAGCAATTGAGGGTATCAGGTTCATATTTGTACAGTTAAATTGTATCAAAACCCAACTTTGCCTGTTCTAGGCTTTGTTTATAAGATACCTCTTGTTATGGTAGGTAAAGCAACCACTATTTAAAGACAGTTCAAGTAGCATAGAGTGTGATTTTTGCACGTACAAGGTAAACCAGCCTTATGGTGGGCATGTAATTCATACTGTAACGATGCTGTCTGCACTTCAAGTGTAACTGTTGTCCTCTATATAGACGTGCACTGCTGCCTTTGCCACCAAAGACAGACTGCGGACACACATGGTGCGCCATGAAGGAAAGGTATCGTGTAATATCTGTGGTAAACTTCTGAGTGCAGCATATATCACCAGCCACTTAAAGACACACGGGCAGAGCCAAAGTATCAACTGTAATACCTGTAAACAAGGCATCAATAAAAGTAGGTGAACGTTTTAAAAACATTTCTAATAACAGTGTGTTTGCAAAGGGAATTGCCTTTGGTGACTTAAAATGCCAAAACGCACCCCTCAGTCCTGAGGGTGCGTTTTAATAGGTGTGAATGCTCTGTTCACACCTATTAAAAATAGATGTTTGATAACAATCTTCTGCTCAAGAATTGGCTTGTGTGGAATTGGTTTGCTGCTAGAATGTGCTCTTATCCCTGCAACTTGTGAGGGTAACCCATCCCTTTGAACAAGAGTTCCCAGGTTTTCTCAGTTTCTAAGTACTTGCTGAACCCTACAGGCCTAAAAGTCCAGCAGATAATTCTGGAGAGCTTAGGATATTTAAGAGCTGCTAAGATCTGGCAAGTTTCAGGTGCGAAGCCTCCCCTAAAGCTCCTCAAAAACAGGAGAAAGATTTCTGTGCTTCCTCCAAGCTTTGACCCTTTGGGTTCGATTATTCCTCCCATTGGCATTAACTGACAGGAAGAGCATTTAAGTCCAGCCCTAAAACGTTTTGAGCATTAATGGCATTTGCCTGGTGGTGTGCAGGAGTTCAGATGGGATGCTTGTAATAGTTCCTTCTAGTCTTAAAGTCTGTGGAAGTGCTGAAGCCTGAACCTGGGAGTGCCTAGTAAGCAAGGAAAGGCTTGATTTTCGCATCTTCCGTATTAAAATACCTGTAACTTAAGTTAACCTCATGGTTAATGATATAGAATGGGTTTTCAGAGCAATCTAGAGGGAGAAGTAAGGATTGTCTTTGGAAACTTTGTCCTTGAAGCCTTTTAAACAGTATTAATTTACAGCATCTTTTCAGTGCCTGTTACTCCTGGCTAATTTGAAGGTCCTGGGAATGTCTGAAATGCTTGATGGTTGAGCTTAACACAAAATTTGGGTGTGAAGTATTTTTCAAGGTATAGGGTTACAGCTCTGGCTTCCCAAGCCAGTTTGGGGCTGCTCGGCCAGTTCACATGAGGCATTTACAGCAGTTGTTAGAGGTGGAAATGATGAGCTGTTGGGTGGCCAGAGAGTAGTAACGCACTGTTCTGTGATGTAAAGGTAAACTGAAAGTTTGAGGTCATACTTGGAATAACAAGTTAAAAGGCTTTTTTCTTTCAAAAGCTGAGATTTAGAACCAGTGCAGTTGGCTCAGCAGCTCGAAGTCTAGAGCCTGGAGACTTTTCTTCCATTCTTCCTAAAATGCAAACAAAATAATCAGAAAGGAAGTCAAAGCAGATGTTCCCGACTTGCACTTTGTGTTTTAGCTCTTGGAAAAGTAGTTTTCTAAAGCACAGAATTAATTATGTGGTTTTAAGCACCTTTGATTTTTGCTCTTGGAATCCTGTGAGATTCCACACGCTCTTTATGGAAGAAGCCTTTGTGATGTCAGCAGAAAACAGAGTAACTTTTCAAGGTGAATTTGTGTTCTTACTTAATTGGCCTAGCATGCATGAGTGAAGAGACCAGCAATCAGAAGCAGCAACAGCAGCAGCAGCAACAGCAACAACAGCAGCAGCAGCAGCAGCAACAGCAACAACAACAGCAACAACAACAGCAGCAGCAGCAACAGCAGCAGCAGCAACAGCATGTAACAAGTTGGCCTGGAAAGCAGGTAGAGACCCTGAGATTATGGGAAGAGGCCGTCAAAGCAAGGAAGAAAGGTAAAACAAACCAATACTTACAGTCTTGGCTTTGTAAGATACTGGTGTTGGTAGTTCTACAGGGAGTTTAAGATGTCAGAGAAGGATGTCTTACAGGAACGTTTCATTCTTAGTAATAGCTAGAAACTAGCAGGAGGATAACGTGGCCAAAATTACCCTGTTGTAAATGAGCTCCTTATTACCCGCTTCCCTTTGGTGTGTGCGCATAGCAGTCATCATTATAAAGAGATGCTTGTGTCTGCTCCAAGGCAAGAGTGTGTTTTTTATCCTTGCATGTGGTTTTCAGCTGTGTTTGTGCATATTTACCAGTTGTTAACTTGTGTGCATATATATTTATATGTATATACATACATAACACCCTCGGTCATTGCATCATCATCAGTTTGCATGTGGGTGCTTTCTGTGTCCCTTTCATCATTTCTCCCCCAATTTATTCCATTGGCTTTAGCATCATGTAACTGGCTTTGCACAAGGTTTTCTAGAACACATTGTTTGTTTGTTTGTGGTATTTTTCACTTACTTTAATTACAGAACTAACTCATAAGTGACCCCATTTGTCATTATCACTAGCTTACAGCTTACATACATATGTGCTGCTGCCATTGCAGTTGAATGGCTTCCCGTTGTTGGTCAGTGTGTCGGTTTGTGTCAAAGAATAGGTTGCTTCAGTTTAGTGTGGGAGTTCAGTAGCTTAAAGTCTTCAGTTACTGCTTTCTTACTCTTTCACAACAGTTTGATTTCTAATGCCTATCTGTGACTCTCCTTTTAGAAGGAATTCCTAGCCACTGCTTGCTGCTTTCGCTAGCTGTTCTAGTAATAAATGTTATTGACTCACCTTGTTTTTCCTTTTCTCCTAAGCTTACTTTCAGTATCTTCAGTCTTTTTTCTTTTCTAGGTCTTGTTTGTGTGTTAGGCTGCTTAGCTCCTTTCGCCGTGGTTGTTATTCCAGTTGAATTCTGTGATCAGACAGTGTAGAAACAGCTTCATCATGTTCAGATGCAGTGATAACAGAAACGTTAAAAGACCATCAGGCCACTAGATAAAACAGAAGGCTGTCAGAGTTAGAAAATCTTGAGAATTTGGGGTTTCTGCTTGTTCCTTCCTATGTCTTGTTCCCTCTTCCTTTCCTGTTCAGATGATTGAATATGCTCTCACACGAAGAGTGGGTTGGGGCAGACTGGTGGGTGAGGGAGGTGGGTGGGTAGAGGTGCTGTCAGTTGATATGAGCTTAACTGAACTGGGAAGGGGCACGGGTGGGATGTGTCTGAGTGTAGTACTGTGCTTGGAAGGTGAAGCTAGTCCAGACAGTGCCATGCCCCCTTGCTGCTCTTTCCATGCTGGTTCTCCTGTGCTTGTGCCCCCTGTTGCATTGGTTTTACAACACATTATGGAATACTTTTTTTTAGTCTAATATGATTTATTTTCACAATTTATTATTATTATTATTATTTTACTCTTTCCCTTCCTTTCCACCCCTCCTAGATATGGACTTTGAAGAACCAACAGTAACCCTTGAATGGGGCTAATGTTGCTTTCAAAGTTAACTCTGTCTTGGTACATTTGTATTGCCCAAGTGGCAAGAGTGGACTCTTTGCTCCTGGCTTACCTCCTGAAATGTGGGTGTAGACTGAGCTTGGTGTCCTACCCTACAAATGTGGAACAAGACATGGCTTAGAAGTGCTGTAACTTTGATGTAGGATGTATTTTTGTTGATTTCTCTAGCACTCATCCCTTCCCTTTACCCGCGTCCACCAACCCGCTTCTGTTTTTGGAGCCTTCTAGTATGGGTAGCCGGCAGGTGGTGCTGATGGATGTGTAGTGATCTCTCCATGTCCTGGACCGCTTCTGCCCGCTCCTCAGTGCCCAGCCCTGCCAGAGCACCCCCCCTTCCATGGCAGCAGGGCCGGGCACTGATCTGCTCATCGGCTGCTTTGTTCAGCACTTAATTCCTGCTTGCTGCAACACCCAAAGCACCCAACCAACCCAAAACCCCAGAGAGCAAACCAAGCTGGTGTGGAGCTGTAGCTTATGTGAAAGCTGAGGAGATGCTGGGGGTTGGAAGGGTGTACTGGGTAGCCTTGAAAATCGCTAAGTGTGATCAGTGGAGCAGTATTTAGTAGCAATAATTAAGACTGAAATAAGCAGGTAAATATTGAAACGAGCTTTGCTTAATCAGTCCCTAATAATGACTTTTTAAAACCTTCACAGAATGTCAGTTCACCTTTGAGAAGGCTATAGAGTACGTACCATTCGGTATGTACACTCTCTCCTCTATTTATAATGTTCCTCTTGGGAGGATTCTTTGACTGTACAATGCTGTTTTTATGCACATGGAAACCCTCTTTATAAGACAACCTCGCTTGACTTCTCAGGAAAAAAACAAAAGATATTGCATTGAAATGAAGTGCATGAGAGTTTGTATTTCTTGTAGGCTATAGAATGTTAACAGTTTTAACTTACTAATAATTCCTAAAGAAAATGATGCCAGAATTTGTGCCTGTTCTTGTTTGGGTTTTGTTTTTGTTCTTCTTTTTTTTTTTTTCGTTTTCTTGCCTTTTTATTTATTTATTTTTTTATATATATCTTGTCCATGGTTTTTTTTTATGTGTTAAAACCTTTTTGTCTTTTTATGTCTCATTTTTAGAAGCTGCTAACTTGTGCCAAACCTCCACTGCTGCTACTACGCCTGTGACTCTTACTACTCCATTCAATATAACGTCCTCTGTGGCTTCTGGGACTATCACAAACCCAGTCACAGTGGCAGCTGCAATGAGCATGAGAAGTCCAGTAAATGTATCAAGTGCAGTTAATATATCCAGTCCGATGAACCTAGGGCATCCTGTAACTATAACAAGTCCATTATCCATGACATCTCCATTAACGCTCACCACACCAGTCAATTTACCTACCCCAGTAACCGCTCCAGTGAATATAGCACATCCAGTCACTATAACATCTCCCATGAACCTCCCCACGCCCATGACGTTAGCTGGTCCCTTAAATATAGCCATGAGACCGGTAGAGAGCATGCCTTTCCTGCCCCAGGCCTTGCCCACGTCTCCTCCCTGGTAAAAAGAGTTTCTAAACAGTATTAAAAAGGATTAAAATGGAATCCTTACCAGCAGTTCTTTTCTGGGTTTTTGTTTGGGTTTATTATTATTATTTCTGTTGCTGGGGTTATTTTGTTTTGTTTTGTTTCATTTTGGTTTAGTTAATAATAAATTCAGACTAAGACACTGGGGCAACATGCACCATCAGAGACCATAGTAGCATCTTCCCCTGTTGATTTGGCTTGTATGGTTCAACCTTGAGTTTCACTGGAGCACTTGAGTTAGCGCAAGTTTTCCCTCTTAGCTGACTGATGCTGAATTAGAGCAGATACTTATTGCCAGAGTTTAAAAAAAAATAACTAAAAAAAAAAACCAGTTTTATGTTTTATCCCCCAAATTATAACTTAGAGAATTACTTTAATGTAAGCACTAGCAAAGACCCCTCTGTGTGTTTAACAGGGCGGATGGCTAATCTTAACTTGGCAGTTGTTTCAGTTTCTGAGCTAGTGTAGAATCCTTGTCTGTGTTGATGTTTTTTCTTTTAAGGAGTAAATGCATTACAATGTTGTCATTTAAAACAAAAGAAAAATGCATTTTGGAGAAAAATATGCATTTTACCTTTGGGAATATGGTAATTTCAGGCAGCATTCCCTATGGGAAAGGTGATACCAGCTCTGATATGCAAAGCATATGATAACTTATCATTCTAACTTCAACGTATAATAGGGATTGTGACCTGATATTTGGAGATGTAAATATTACCCAACATATTACCCTAAGGGAATAGAGCATTGTAGTCAACATTTTGTTTAAGAAAGCTTATGGTTTGGTGAGAAACAGCCGTGGCTGACAGAAGAGGAGTCGAGATGTATGTAAACATGGTCTCTGAACAGTCAGACCCCTATGGGACTCTTATCTAGGAGCAAAAGGAGTGCTTTGAAACTTAAGAAATATTGCTTTAAGCTGGAAGATTCTGGAGGCACTGGGTATGATTTTTATGCCCTCTGCCTCCCAATCAGAGCCTGCTGGTGTTGCAGCAGGGGACAGACGTGTTAGTTGTTCACTAGAAGTTTTGTCTTATATTAAATTGTATACAGTTTTTATTCTAACCACTAACTAGGTAGGATGCCCCTCCAGGACAAGCAGAGAGCGTCTTTTAATTTCTCCCCTATTTCTTAATCAAGTGTTGTGCAAATCTGTTCAACTTTGTAAATATTTGCAAACATCATCATTTTTACGTTACTCTTCTATTGTGTTAACACATTTCTATCAGTTTGTGGGACTTTCTGGGGTGATGGCTTCAACTGCACAGCCCAGAACTTCTCCACAAATGGTCACACATGTTTAAGCTACATGTGCTTTTTATTTCTTAACCTGTTTATCTGTACATAAAGTAGAAAGCAAGATCTAGGGAAACAGCTATACTTTTTCGACTATCATGTCACATATTCACGTTTTTAAACCTTTGTTTAAAAAAAAAAACACAACCACCCTAAACCCAAGACTCTACATTAAAAAGAGAAATAAAATAAAGATTACAGTTGAGATGTTTATATCTTAATGAAGTTGAAAGCTACAGAGATTAGAGTGTGTGCATTTTCACAGAGTGCTAGCAGGACTGACTAGTCAAAATGGACTGGCTGCTTCCGTTCCTACCCTGCCGTGTCAGTAACAAGCAGTGATTGCCAGGCTGCTGGCTCAGGTGACAGGTATCTGTATCATTACGTGAAACTGTTCTAGGGGCTTGGACTACATAGTAAAACAACAAAAAAAAAAAAACCCACAAAAAAAAATAGAGCTTAGTGTAAAATAATTTTATAAATGATCTTTTGTACTTTAGGACATCAAATTGTACAACTTTTGTATATATAAAAGCTTAGGAACTTTCTGTTTAGCAGAAAGGAAACACATTCCTACACTTTTAATGTATATGTTTGTTATAATGTCCATGTAAACATATGCCCTATGTTTGTGCCTTTTAATTAGTTTGTCTCAATAAACAAAAATGTAGAGAAGAATATGTAGCTATGACTTTGTTACCACTGTTCTTACTCCAGATGTGTAGAGGTCTTCGTTTTTGCACTGTGTAGAGCATTGCGTGCAGAGAGCTGCATGACTTAGGCTGATCCGGCCGGAACGAGGCATGTGAAGGGAATGCACCCCAGGAAAACTCCCTCCTCCCGTAGCATAGAGCAGCCCGTGCTGGTGGGGCCCTGCATGTTGGGACGTGTAGTTTCCAAAGCATCTCTGCTACCCGTGGCATTGACACCAGCTCGCACCAGTTTGACACACTAGGTGTGTAGCGTTCTGCATCCGGGGATGCTGCAGAGATGACCCTTAGATGAAGTTTGGGTGTCCCTGAGCTTAAAACAACCCCCAAGAAGCATTAAAAGCCAAGATGAAAATGTGTACGAGAAGTGGTTATCTATGAATTACTGACAATAAACAGGTGTGAGACTTAATTGTATGTTGTCAATTCCTGTAGCATTGACAGTGGGTCTGTGCAGCCCCGCTGCTGTTACTTATCTCCCAGCAGCGTAGCAGTAGAATAAACACATTAAACACCGGCAAGGAGACTTTTCAACATGACAGAGGCTTCCCAAACCACTAAACCCCGGTGCTCTTAGCAGGGCATAGGAAAAGGGCTGTTTCCTCTTTTATTTTATGTTGGTTCTGCTCGAATGTACCTGGTTTATGTCCACAAAGCTACATTAGCTAATTGTCAACCTGTTTCATCTGTACTTGGGTAAACATTTGCTTTGTACTGTGTATAAATGGTTCCGAGGTGTGCTCCTCGGCTGTCTCGACGCGGACATGAATTTCACGTTGTAATGCCATCGTACGAAATACATTTAAGCTGTTTTTTGACACCCAAAAGCTACCTGGTCAAGTAGTTTATACGGCATGCATGCTACCTTCTAATCGCTGGTTCATCCACAGTCTAACGAGGCGGCTGCTGTCGGGAGACGACGTCTCGTGTCACGACAGCGATGAGCCATTCGCACGGCAGCTCGTGTCGCTGCGGCGCCGGGGAGTTTGAGGCTGTAAGCAAATGGTGGATGTGAAGAACAGATGCTCCTGTTACACCGAGTTAGTTGCGATGCAGCTGATGCGCTTAGCCTAGTTTATTTCATGGAAACTTTTAAGCTGGATCTAGTCCAACATCCAGGGAAGCCTACTGCTGCTGTTGATGCGTGCGGCGTTTAGATCCAGCCCGCTCAGGTCTCCGATTGCAAGGAGCTCAATAAGGGGTTTCTTTTCTTTCCTCCTTAAGTTTCCATAAGCATCCGGCCTTAGGCTTAGCACTGACTGGAAGTTTGGAAGTTGCATTTTGCCTTGGAAGGATCGGTGCAGTGGAAAGTCAGAGCAGATCAGTGGCACGAGAGCTCGTCCTGCGGGCAAAGGGAGCCACCGGTGCCCGGCTCGGTGCTGGCTCAGCACTGCGGGCAAGTGGGCACAGGGAAGTAAGTATGAGAGCACAGCCACCCGTGCTGCGGGAGCTGCGCCCAAGGTGTAGCTCGGGCACGGTGTTGCCTTGGTTTGGAGCACCCCATCGCTTCCAGAGGGTGTTTGGGGGGAGGAGGAATGTGGGATTCGACCTTTTGTGTCAGAGTTACCCCGGGTGTTGCAAAGAGGGAAGATTTCTGTCAAGATCACGGCTAAGACAGACGTGTTCTCAGTGTGTGAGTTACATTCTGTTTGCCATTGTTCACAAATAAAACATTGGGGTTTTTCCCCCCCTCTTACAATAACTTTTTCTTGCGAGCGGCAGAAGAAAACCAAGTATTTAACGTGTTTGCATTTGTCCACGAGAGCTTTAAAGGAAAGCAGCACACCCCAGTAAGCTGTTTGAGCTGCAGCAATCCCAGGTTACATAAAGGGGCTGGGGATTAGCCGGGGGCATTACGGGTGGCGATAAGCCCTCCGCGTTCTGCTTGTTCTTCGCTCACTTTTATTTTAGCAGCAGTCCCTCTGAGCCGAGTTCTCAAGCTGCTTTGGGTTAATTTCGAAGGCTCGGGGTTAGCTTCCCCCCAGAGAATGAAGGAAGGAGAACTTGGGTTTAAAGAACACTTAAGAGCATCCAGTCCGCTGCTGTTTTCTTATCTTGGGGTCCCTGTCTGGGTGGGGAAGCAGACTGCAGTCCTTCAGTGCTGGATCCTGCCTTGCTCTATTGGTGGCTCAGTTTCTCCATCTCAAAAATAGACTTAACATTATTTTCAAAAGGCAGCTATTAAAAGCACTTCCAGTTTTTAAATGCCATCGAGGTCTGTCTCAGTGCTTAAGTGGCCCTTTTTTAGCAGTGCTTCTCAGGCTAAGTAGGGAGTGTGGAAAGAAATCTCTTCCTCTCCTAATTGTCAGGCAGAATAAAACCCCATCCCCTTCTACCTGTTCGTGTAACTCCGCATGTTTGTACTCCTTGCTTATCTTTGGATCATTCACTCATAGCTTCCAGAGCAGCCACCGAAGGATGACAGAGGAACTACGTGCTCATTTTTATGTCAAAAATAGCTTTCACCTTTAAGCGCACAAGGCTCAGGGACTGCTTCCTCATCAGAAAAAGAATGCCTGAGCTCCCATTGCGAATCCATTTTACAGCTGTGTTCACATTCGACTGTCAGCCCCTGCTGAAAACCGAGCGCTGAGGTCTTGACCTAGAAACAACCCTTTTTTGGTATTGCTTTGGAAAAGGTATTCCAGGGCTGGGAGAAGCCGAGCCAGGAGCTCAGGCCTCATCCCAGGCTCAGAGCCTCGGCAGCGGAGCGCTCCCTCGTGCCTTGTGTCTCCCTGAAGCCCAAGTAAAGACTGCTGGGAAAGGTGGGATTATGGTTTGCAAAATTAATAGGGTTTTTTTTGGGGGGGGTTGTTCTTCAGGTTTTTGGGGTTAAATTGAATTATTTTTGTTAAAGTCCTGGGGTTTTCTTTAAGGAAACCTGAACACTTTTTGACAGATACTTGTAAAGCATTTCAACGTGGGCATCTGGAATTACTGCTTGTGGCAGGGCCCAGACCTTGGCTTTCCTCACAGGGCATTTCCAGTGGCTACCTCCAAACCCGACCCAAGGAGTAAGAAAACAAGGGGTGTTTTGAGAGCGAGTGGAACCTTTTGTTTTCCAGGGAAGGCAGAGAGATTCCATTCACCTTTTGGCTTGTGCTCCCCAGCTGTCAAGACAAACCCATTTGTGTTCTGTGTTTTCTGTGCCAGGTTTGTTTTGCAGGGAATTACTGATTCCGTTGGAACTGCTTGAATTAAAGTCACTGTTGAAATTCCTTATAGTTGTGTATTTCTGTTCCCATTTCTTCTTTACTTCCTAGTGCCATTAGCACCTAAGGGCCATACCAAAGGACAGTAAAGAAACTTGACCAAATCACCCGTTCCCCCCACCCCCAATGAAGCCTGGATCAGGAAAAGAGATCATTGCAGTCAACAGATCTCGCTGTGACACGGCAGAGATGCTCATCTGCGTTAACTTTGGGATGAACGCACTGAAAGCCCAAGGTTTGCTTCTGATGTTCTCACTGTTATTGATGTCTTGTGTTCCTTGTCAAAGCCTTACAGATCGCCAGCCAGGCTCGGGATCGCTTCGCTGCCAGGCATGGATGACGCGGGGGTAAACCTCGGCATGGAGCCTGTCCTGCGGGAGCTTTGGACCATCCCAAGCGTGTGCTCGGGGCCGTCCTTCCGAGCTGGGTACCCGGAGCTGCGGTGTCCCGAAGGGGCTGGAGGTGGGGAGGGAAGCGGAGGCCCTGACCCGCTGCCGTGTGCGGTCCCCGCAGAACGGGAAGCGTTCGCCCTGTGTAAATCGGCTCCTGTGATTTGTAAGAGGAGCTCGTTCGCCGGCCTGGGCTGTGCTGCGGGATGGCTGCAAGCTGTCAGGCGCTGCAGACCGGAGGCGGCTGCTTTCTGTCTGTGGTCGAAGTGATGCTCTGTTAGAATCCGCCTCCCGTGTTCAGCCCTTGGGGCAGGAGTGCGGCACCCTCCGCATCGGGATGGGGGTCCAAGATCCAGGAGCCGGGAACAGAGCGGCTCCCCTCGGGGTGCCGGGGGTGCCTCACTTCCCAGGGGAAGGAAGCCTGGGAGCAGCACGGGGATTGATGGGACCCCCCCAGGGACCGAGCATCCCCGCGGGGGCTGAGGCCACCTTGCGGTCCCGGCCCCCCCGACACCGAAGCGTGCGGACATGGGGGTAAACCCCAGCCCGGGGGGGGTCACCGGGCCCCGCCCGCCCCCCTCCCGTCCCCGCTGCATTTCGGCCCGGCCGCCGCTAGGCCCCGCTCCCAGCGCCCCCCCCCCCGCCCCGGGCCTGCCCGGCCCCGGCCCCGGCCCCGCCGCGCCGCCCCCAGCTGCCGGGCACGGCCGCCCCCGCCCGCCCGCAGCCGCGCACGTCTCGTCCCGGCTCCCTTCCATGGTTCCCGGCGTGACCGGTGCCTGCCGCCGCCCACAGCCCCGCAGCGCGGCGCCCACCGCCGGTAAGGGGGGGCCGGGCCGGGGCTCTTTGTGCGCCGGGGCTGAGCCGGGCAGGGCTGGGGCGGGCGGGCGGGCGGCCTGTGCGGGCCGCGGCCCGGAGCTTCGCTGGGCTGGGCTGGGCTGGGCTGAGCCCGGGCCCCGGCGCTGAGCGCGGCCGAGCGCGGGGCTGCGAGCCCCGGCGGGGGGAGCGGGGGGTGCGGCCGGACCGGCCTCCAGCGGGGCCCGCGGCCCGGAGCGGCGCCTGTTGCGGCTGCAGCCCCGCGGCCTGGCCCCGGAGCAGCCGCTCGGCCCGGAGAGAGGCCCCGCTGGCCGCGGGCACCGGCGGGGTGGGAGCCGGGAGAGGGGGCTGCGGGTGCGCAGGGTGCGGGGTCCCGGTCCGTGCGTGGGGCCGGGGCCGGGATGGGGCCGCCGGCCGTGGGGCAGCCGCGGTGTGACCCGTGCGGGGCGCGGGGTGTGCAGGCAGGGCCGCGGGTCGGTGGTTTCCTGCTGCAGGACGGCGGCCGCTCCTCCGCCCTGTGCCGTGGTGATGCTGCCCGGTGAGCTCCGCAGCCCGGGCTGGGTTCGGTGTCAGCTCCGGGGCTCGGGGTTCGCTGTGGATCCCGTAAGGATGGAGCGCACTGTCCCAGCAGGCTGCTCCCGGCACCGCTGAAACTGACACGGGTTGCAGTGGAATTGACACCGATGGAGAAGGGTCGGAGAGCCGGTGGGAGCCCCTCAGGGCAGTGCCTGTGGGAGCCCCTGCTCAAGGCAGTGCTCCCCATGCAGTCTCCCCGGGTGGGATGCCAAGGCTCCTTTCTATGACTTTTTAAACAGTGGAGTCTCACCTCCTCCTCACACCTCCTCCTGCTGCTGCCTCTGACAGCAAACATGGGGGATGGATATCCGTGCGGGAATGGGTATCCATGTGGGAATGGGTATCTGTGCGGGAATGGGTATCCGTGCGGGAATGCCTCCATCCCGGGATGACCTGCGAGGGCTTTGCTGGGGGAAGCTGTGGCTCTCCGCGCCTCCTCATCCTCCTCCTCCTTCATCTCTACCGGCGCATTGCTGCATCTGCTCCGCCGTGATTTTCCTGCACGTGGGAAGTGTGGAAGTGCCTGAATGGAGCAGCGAGACCCCAGGGGAGCCCTGCCCCTGTGGGAAGGGAGAGCGCTGGTGCTGGTGCTGGGGTAGAGGCTGTTGGTGGTGCTCATGGCAGAGCAGAGCCAGCCCATCACCAGCTCGCTGGGCCTTTCTCATTGCTCTCTGTTACCATGCACGGGGCCTTGCCTTCCCTGCCGCGTTTGACCACTGCTGCAGTGAGGATGTGCCTGGTGCCAGCAGAGCCGTACGCACCGATCCACGGGTGTCTGCAGCCCATTCCTGGTGCTGGAACAGCTGATTGCCAAAAGCACTTCAAACACACATCAAAGGTGCTCATCCTCTTCCCAGCCCGAAGTGCCCAGGAAAGTTTTGGCTTTTTTATTGAAAACCAGCTTTTCTTTAAGACAAAATGGAACAAAACAGTGTCTGACCCATGCACCAGCGCCCAGCCTTGTCCCTGACCACATCCATTGCATGGCTGAGCCAGCTTTGCCCATGGCAATTCCCCTTCACCCCAGGCTGATGGGAGCAAGCAGGGCTTCCCAGCACGATAGCGAGTGCTTGGTTCGTATCTGCCTCCACAAGCACCCTCTGGGAGGGAGCAGATAACAGGGATGCTGCGTGCTGTGGGCTTGGGAGCTGCTGGCAGAGGAGCTGCAGGTCATTCGTGTCCAGTGGCTGTGCCATGAGGGTGAAATCCCAGGGTGGGACCCGCAGGGAGGAGGTTGCTGCCATAGCATCACAGGGTGCTTGTGGTCAGAGCCGGGAAGCTCTGGGGCAGCGTGAGTGAATGATGATGGTGATAATTGTAAGCTATAAAGACAGGAAAGGGCTTGAAGCACGGAGCTCTTAGTGATGGGTTCCTCTGCTGTGCCGTGGCCGGCGTGGCAGCATCTCCATCACCATGGCCAGGGTGTGTGTGGAGAGATGCCGGCTGGAGCCTCGCCTCTCATTGATGGCGCTGGGACCAGGGATTCCCCACAGGGAATGAGAAGAGGTGGAACATCTGGGTCCGGCTCTTGCACCACTTCCGATGGGCACGGAGTGGTTCCCACCTCCAGGTGACAGTGGTCCAGATCCATGAAGCAGCCCCATTGCATCCCCACCACTGCTCCAGCAGTGCCGCTGCACTGGGGTCCCCCCTCGTGTGCACCCTGATGCTGGGGAGGGGGGAACACAAAGGCTGCAGTGCCCCATCCGCCTGCCTTTGATGTGTGTGAGTGGCAGGGCCATTGTGGCCCCTTTGTGCGTCCCTCGGTTCTCGGGGTGCGCACCAAACCTGCCATGGAAACGGGAGGAAATGCAAATCCCAGCGCTTGGGAAGCTGTCCTTGTGCCACCGATGGGGAAGGTGTCATTGGGGCACCCAGAGCTGCTTTTGGGGTGCCCCAGGGTCTTGGCAGCGGGAGGAGCGGCGGTGACTCAGAGGTGACAATGTGACATTGATGGTTCTTTCCATCCTCGCCGTTGCCCGGTGACAAAGAAACAAACAAGTGCCTTAAACCCCCAGCTCGGAGCCCTGCAGGAACCGTCCCCTCCTGCCAGGGCTGTGCGTGTCAGGGCTCTGGCATGGCCCCAGCGCTGGTGCTGCTGCCTCCATGTGGGTTGTTTTGGGGTGATAGTGAGCAGGGGGAAGGCAGGCTGCCAGCTCGCTGCCACAGCACACCGTGATGGGAAGGGAGATAAAATCCACCCACGGAAAAGGGCAAACGCTTCAGGTCTTCATTGCCAGATGGCTTTTATCAGCGATGGATGCTCTGGCCCTTCCTTGGGTTCCCAGAGGAGTGTGTGTGGGGATAATGGGGCTGAAGGGGATGGAGCGGAAGGGAGGATGCTGATCAGGGCAATTCCCTGCCCCGGGAGGAAGCAGTAAAGTTTCCTTTCCTGTCTGCTGGAGGAGCCGTAGCCAGGAGCTGGGAATAAGAGGCTGGCATGTGGAGGGCATCATCCGCAGCAATAATCCATGTAGGGAAGGGCAGATCCTTTATCCACCAATCTGAGCCCAATCTAGGGCTATACTTAACACCGAGTGTTTGTTGATGGCTCAAGCTGCAGCCCTTGGATCACTTCCTACCAGGGGCTGAAGTGATGCGGGATGTGCATCCCTCTTGGCCGTGCTTTCTCCCAACCCAGCCTGCTTTTATCGCTGGGAAGTGATTCCTGACTCATGGAAGTGCTGTTTCTTCCTTGTGCCTGGCAGCTCATTGATCCCTGCCCTTGCTGGCTTCCCCAGGGAAGGCACACACAGCCTTGCACACAGAATTGTTGCTTATAGAATCCTCAGAGCTCCCTGGCAATGGCCACGGTCAGGCCAGTGCAGAACAGCTGGGAAAGGATGGAGATGGGGTTGTATGAGGGTTAGTTATTAACTGGTAATTATTAAACAAGAGCACAAAAGTGAGGTGGGAACAGAAATGAGGTGGGATGTTGAAGAAGAATGCGCCCCACTTGCTGTGTCCAGCGGGTGAAGGGGGAGTGAGCAGAGCTCTGGGTTTCCCTCCTGTTGAAGGCTGTGCTGGTGCGGGACCAGACTGCTGCTGAGCTTGAAAGGAGACCAAGAGCTTGTCCGAGCCCTGTCTGGCTCCACATCCAGGTTAGCATCCTGTATCATTACTGTGTGGAGTGTGCTGAGCCCTGATGGAGCAGAGGGAATGCAGCAAACTCGTGTTTCAGCTTTCGAGGGCTTGCTTCTCCCCTGGAAGCTGAGGATGGAGGAGCCTGTTCTTGTGGAGGGCCTGATGTATTGCTGTTAACTGTCCTTGGTGAGGTGTAGCGCCTCGAGCGGGTTCTCCTCTCCTGAGCAGCATCACCCGCTGGGAGGGAGGACAAAGGACCCATGCAATTACAGGGTGATGCTGTGTCCCGGGACAGCGAGGGGACGGCAGCGTCCCATCCTCAGCACGGCTCCTTGGCGTGTGGCTTGCGTCAGCCGTTGGCTTAGTGACTCAGAGGGAAAAGAGCTTCTCCATTCCCAGCTTAATGAATCCCTTTCTTCCGTGGTTCTTGGGCTCGGTTTGCAGCGATCCCGACTTGGAAGTGAGGTGCTGAGGCACCGTGGGATGCGCGGGGCTGCGGCTCCTGCCTTCGGGGTGGCAGCAGCATCCTGGATGCTGAGGGTGGGTGACTGTAAAGCGGGCATCAGGCAGGAGCCCTTTCGCCTTTCCACTGCCTTTATGCCCTGTGTCACTGCTGTGCCATGGAGCAAGCGGCTGGGGAGGAGGGAGAAGCAAGTGGTCCTGCTTGGGAGGGCAGGCTGGGAATGGACAGCTTCAGACCCCTGCAGCTCTTCCACACTCCTGCCTGCTCATCGCAGTCTCCCCATCGCTGCATCAACCTCATTTCCCCCCCGTGCTGCCCTCATCCTCTCTCCCTGGGGACACCAGGAGCTGCAGATGTGGTGATGGAGGTGCAGGACCTTCCCATGCTGAGTTTCACCATGCACATGGCATGGAACCCTCCTCCTCCTCTTCCTCCTTGGCTGTGGTTTAGTGCCCCGAGGGAGGCCAGCAGTGTTCACCTTTCGATCTCTTCACCAGCCCCTAATGGCCAGGGCCCTGTCCTGCTGAATAATTCATTGTCAGCCACAGTTTTGTGGCTAATTTTGTTTCCATAGGAACCCGTGTGGTCCATGGAGCCTTGGGTGAATCGATATGGGGTTTTTTGCCTTCACACATTAAGCAGTGTCCCTTAACCCCAGTGGCAGGAGATGCTGGTGGTCGGGTAGCACTTGGTGCCTGCATTGGTGTTGATTTGTGCTGCCTGTCCAGATCCTACAGGGATGCTCTGCACCACCATGGCTAATCCCAGTCCATTCCACTCCATTCCCAGGCTCTTTCCCTGTTTTTCCCTTCCCATCCTTTAATTTCTTTGACCCTTAACCTAAAATGGCAAATGAGCATTCGTGAATCAGCTGCTCCAGTTACCAGGGGCCTGCCTTTGCTTTCGCTCACTCCCTGATAGGTGCTCACTGACCAAATCCAGCCCCAAACTGCCTGGGGGTGACTCCTCCTGCCGTGGTTCCAGCCTGGGGAGAGCCGCACACCTTTATCCCTGCAGGAACCTGGGTTTGCTTCCATTCCCTGCTGCTTCCTGGAGCTTTGTGCCGAGCTGGAGCACAAAGGGAGAAGGGCTAAGCGGTTAGAGATGGGCTGGTGTGACATATGGTGTGAGGGCTTTGCATGATGGCTGCGGGGATGTGGGTGCGCAAGGCTTCAGATAAACTGAGGCAGAGGGATGATGGGCACAGGGCATTCCTATGGGATGGAGGCAGCACCGGTACCCGGACCGCGCTGCTGTCACCTCTTCACACCAGGCAGCGCTTGCTCCTCACTGTTCCAAACAAGCTCTGAGCTGCTTTTGTAGCTGGGACCTGTGTGTTTGATGTCAGCACTGAAAGCCCGAGGACGAAAGGCCGCTGATGTTCAACCACCTCGTGGAATAATCTCCTATCAGCCTCTGCTTTCGGCAGCCTCTTGCATCTAACTCCTGACACGTTGATACAAGATCGAGTGGAGCAGGGATGCAGCTAAAGCGCACAAAGGGATGCTGGGTGACTTTAATCACTCACACTTGCTTGACCTATTTTTTTCTTAATCCCTTCCTGGAAACCTTATTTCATGTTTGAATTCCCTCAACTATTTTAGGAATGTCGTCCTACCAAGATCAAATTACCTTCAATGGAACCAGCGCAAGGCAGCCTCGCAAGGCAGGCGACGTCTGGATTAAGATCTAGTGCTCCCTCATTAATCCAGGCTCCGGCTGGGGGGGGGGGCTGTAATTCCAGCATGGAAAATGGGGTGAAAGCCGGGGATTAGCGCGACACAACGCTATAGGGCAGGGGGTGGCATCGCCAGGGGGATGGATGATGGCATCGATGGCTGCGGCTGGGTGAGCAGAGGATACCCCAGGCAGCAGCAGCACCACTTCTCTTTAACATGGTTATTGTGGCTCTCACAGTGCGGGGCTGGCTACAGGCTCCCTGCTGAAGCCATCAGTGCCTGGACCAGGAGGGCTTCATGGCTCTCCCTTGTCCTCTGGTCCTAAACACTGCTCTGGGAGCCAAGAGGGGGATTCCATTCTGCAGAGGTACGTGCTGCACAGGCTCTCAAGCAGGGCTGCCTTCTGCTCTGCCCCTTGATTGCTTTTTACTTTGTAAAGGGCTTAAACGCAGCCGCTGTAATGCGTGATGGGACAGGTATTAAAGGGGATCCTCGGGTGCTTATGTTTCCATGAAAAAAGGATTTGCTCGCAAGCAGTGTTCCCAGGAGGTGAGCACACTCATCCCAGTGCGAGGCGGGCAGAAAGGGGGATGTGGGGGCACTGTAAGGCCCCATCCCGCACATCCTCAGCGTGTGCTGTGCCTTCCACTTTGCTGGTGGACACTGTTGTGATTTCTGTTCCCATTATTTACTTTCCATCACAGTTTCAATCCAATTATAGGCACACCTGCAGCCGCCCAGCATTCCCGTTCCTGGATTGAGCAATCCCTGGCTGCAGGCAGAGCTCGCCCGATCCGCTCTGTCCAAAGCTGTCCCTGGTGTTGAGTCTTCCCCCCACGGCAGACCTTGTCTCTGGATATCCCTGTGCATGGAAATTCCTCCTGTGCTTTCATAGGATCGAGTCCCTGCAGGCCTGGGCTTGCAGCCGCCAAGCCCTGGGTGAGTGCTGGGTTGTTGGGAGCAAGCATTCCATGGAGTCTCCCCCAGTCCTGGCTGTGAGCAGGGGCTCCCAGCTCCAGTGTGTTTGCAGGGATGATCTACAGACAGCGTGGCAAGAGCAGGGGACAAGGGGCCGGTTCAGCGGCGCTTGAGCGATCCCATCTGGTGCCTGGGCTGCAGCAGGCGCTGGGGAAAGGAATATTCTCGTTTGCACTTGGTGCCAAGGCTCTTCCCTGGCGATCCGGTGCTTTTCCAGCTGCTGGCTGCTCCCATCCGGCTGCGCTCCTCCCGGAGCTGAGCAACTGCTCTTCCCAGCATGACGTGACCAAGCCCTGGGATTATCCAGCTGCTCCTCTGCGCCATTCCGGATGGATGATGCCGAGCTCAGGCCGCCTGCTCCGTGCTTGCTCCCAGCTGGAGCTGACCTCAAGCCTTTCAGGCCATCCCTTGATGTGGAAAGCCCGTCTCTGTGAGGTACCGAACGCCCCGCTCACAGGGATGGGAGGAAAGCGGGATGCAGGACGCGCTCCCGCAGGCTGTGCACATCCCATCAGCTCCCTGATGAGCTTCATTAAGGGTTCCTCAGTCACTGAGGTCTTGTTCTTGGCTCTGGCTCAGGCGAGGGTGGATGGGGATTGTGCAAGTCCTTAACAGAGCAGAGCTGTGGTGCACTCATGGGCTGGCAGGGCTGAGCCTCCTCCTGAAGAGCAGCTTTCATTTGGTCCTGTTTAATGTTTCCTAAGCGGTGAGCTGAAGGCAGGAGCTGGACCCAAAGGCGAAAGCAACCCTAGATGTGTGCACAAGAGCATCTTGTGCCGTCCTGGTGGCAAAAACTACCTGGGCTTTTTCTGCTTGGATAAAAGCCTGTGTGGACACGGCAACCTTCCTGCAGGCTGGATGCTGCAGCAGCACCGTGGCTCTGTGCCTGCCCCCAGCCTGGAGCCGGGATGTCACCGCGTGGCACAGGTCAGCACCGGGACAACCGCAGCCACTTCATGTGGAGGTGGCTCATCCAGAGCTGTCACCGTGTCCCCAGGGCCAAGCAGTGCCCTCACCCTGTGAGGTCTTACCCAGGGCTCATAGGGGGCACAGGGGCAGCGCCAGCCCCATCAGTGCCCTTGCTCCCACGTCGCTGCTCCCCATGACCCTCGGGATGGGGACACATGCACTCAGAGCTTGCAAAGCCTTTAAGCTCCTCCTGGGATGGGCGCAGCAGAAGGGTGAAGGATTACGCATGTGCCCGGGTCTGGATGAATGAATAACAGCATTCAGGGTCCTCTCTGCATGACAGCAGAACAAGGACTTATTTAACTCGATTAGGAGCCAGCTAAAGGAGGCATCTCAGCCTCATCCTGCAAACGGGGGCAGGAGGTGAAGGGAAGCCCGTGCCCTGTGCTCCAGCCCGGGCTGGCAGGCACACACCAGCTTTGTGCTTTCCTTTTTGGGAAATCCAAAGGATTTTGCTTCTCCTGGCATCTTCCCAGCCCTTCACAGCAATAAGGGCCAGAAACGAGCCCAGCCCCTTCCCCATGCTGGTGCCTGGGGTCCTGTTGGCCTCCCCGCTGCTCACCTGGAGGTGCTGATGCAGACAAGCAGGAGTTGGGGAAGATCCTGCACATACAACTATTTGGTTATCTTTTAAACTAACTCCTGCTGATGGAGGGCTTGATTCACTCTGGGTTTTAGCTCATGCCAGTGTAATGGTTTGCGTTTCTCTGCATTAGCAGTTGGACTTTAACAAATGGGTTCAGAAGCCTGAATTTGGAGTGTTTCATTGCTGTCACCTCTGCCTGCAGCAGCGTTTGCCCATGGGGCAAGTGGAACCACCCTGGTCTGCACCTCGGTTTTGCCCAGCAAGCCCTTCACAGCAGCCTCTGGATCCCTCGGGGTTGTTTGAAGGCAGATGCTCAGCAGAGCTTATTTGGCACAGGAATCTGTTGTCCTCTCCCCAATTCAGTTCTTCCTCTGGCCAGAAGCTTTCCATGGGTGTGATGCTCGGTCAGGCACGGGCTGTGAGCGGTGCCGTGCTCATGGCACGCTGTGGCAGTGTCTGCATCAGGAGGAGCCGGTCCCTCTCCAGCGGGGCAGGGGGCTGCAGGGGATTGCCAGTGGCCTTCATCCTGGTTACAGGGAAGACCTTGAATATCCTTATATCTAATGGAGTTAACTATTTGACTCAACTGCTGGGAGCCAAAGACCCCCCCCAACCACTTTACTTTGTAGATCTTGGGATTTTTAAGTAGATCTGGGTTTTTTCCTGATTTTGGGGCTGATTTTCCTATCTGGGCTACCATGGCTAACGCTTCTCTGCAGGAGCTCCCACACTCGGATCATGCACGTGTTTGCAGTGTATCCTGTATAAGCTGTTTTCCCCTGGATGCCCAGGCTCTTTCCCCATCCCTTTGGAGCAGCCAGATGTTTTAAGGAGTGTGTGTACCCTGTGCATGTGTTAGAACTCGGTTGAAGACGTGACTAAAGCAGCAGCCATGCAATATTGTAGTTAAAGGATGGCACCAGAGGTGTGAACAATGCGGGCTCTTTGCTGGCAATGACTCGTGGTGGCAGAGGAGGAACACAGAGGAGAGGCTGTGTTTTATTAATGGACTCCAGCACATTTATTTGTCCTCGGTGAATGGAGCCGGGCAGGGCTGTCGGGATTGTTCCTGCTCCGAGCCTGGCTCCCAAAAGCAGGGATCCTGGGATCTGCGGGGATGGAGACAATCCCCAGGGAGCAATCTGTTCAATGCATTTGGTTCGAGAGCAGGGAGCGAGCTGGGGGCTTCTGGAGCTCTTTGGAAACATCCCCTCATGCAGAGCAATGGTTTTCCCAGTTCTTCCATGCACCCTGTGCTGTGGGATGGGTGAATGCCACAGCGAAGTGGCACTGGCATCATACGTGGCCGTGGGGCCGGGTCTGGGCTGGTGCTGCATGGGGCTGCTGTTCAGGCCCCTCACAGATGCAGGTGCATCCATGATCACAAAACTGCAGGGAAGGAGAGCGGAGCGTGCCCATGAAGCAGGAATCATCCCCCAGCCTCTGGGGATTCCTCTGGGGATGGGAATGGGAACGGGGATGAACCAGCAGCACGGAAGTGAACCTTCTCCAAGGTTTTTCCATGGTTTTCAAGTGTGTTTTGCTCTCGGCAGCCTCTGGAAGCCCCTTGGAGCAGGTTGGGATGGCTGAGGCTGGGTGAGCACTGGGGATACGGCTGTCACCTATGGCCAGGGGCAGGGGAGGGCCTGGGTGCCCTTCAGAGATGACTGCTCCCCTAATGGCTTCGAATGTGAGTATTTCACTAAGAAATGTGCTTGGCACCTTCTTCTGGATGAAATTCCATGTTGGGGACAGTTACCTTGAACTCCCTGCCTGCAGCTTAGGGAAAAGCCTTTGGAAATGATATTATGGATCAAAACTGTTCCTGTTTCAACAGTGGCGTTAATCCAGAGCTGAGTTTGGCCCCGCATTTCCAAACGAGAAGCAGTAGCTGTATAATCTGTTTATGGTTTTAAAGGGAATGTTAATCTTGGATTGGATGGCTTTTCCCAAGGGTCAGTTTGCTGCAGAGTGGTTTAGCCCCTGCTCTGAAACCCTCTTGAGCTCACTCCTTTTGTTTTAAGGAGAGATTTCAGTGCATTTCTAAATACCTGTCAGCACCTGGAAATGTTCTACCTGGGGCAGTAGTACCATGGCAGGGGCAGTAACACCATTCTTCATACCTTGCAATTCGTTTGCACAGCACCATGCACGGTGGCTGTACAGCATCCAGGTGCCAGTGTGCTGGTCCTGCCGCACGGATGGGATGGTCCTACAAGGATGTGGTTGGATGGGTCATAGAATCCCAGCCTGGTTTGGGTTGCAAGGGAGCTTAAAGCTCATCCAGCCCCAACCCCTGCCACAGGCATGGACCCCTTCCACTGGAGCAGCTTGCTCCAAGCCCCTGTGTCCAACCTGGCCTTGAGCACTGCCAGGGATGGGGCAGCCACAGCTTCTCTGTGCAATGGAACTGAATCAGAGGTCTCTATGGACACGGGGATGTGCTGCACCCCACGGGTGACCCTCTCCTCTGTCCCCCGCAGGTGGGAGGATGCTGCAGCGCGCCGGGGGCTGACGCACGGAGCCGCCGGCCTCGGGACCCCGCTGCCCGCCCCATGGTCCCCACCGGCTGCCGGGGCCGTGCCCCGTGACCCGTGCCCCCCAGCGCCCCGTGCCCGTGCCCCACCATGACGAGCCTCTTCCGCCGCAGCAGCAGCAGCAACGGCAGCGCCCGCGGCAGCGGCTCCTCCGCGCAGGAGCTCAACAACAGCCGGCCCGCCAGGCAGGTCCGGCGCCTGGAGTTCAACCAGGCCATGGAGGACTTCAAGACCATGTTCCCCAGCATGGACTACGACATCATCGAGTGCGTCCTGAGAGCCAACAACGGCGCCGTGGATGCCACCATCGACCAGCTCCTGCAGATGAACCTGGATGGCAGCGGGGGCGATGACAGCTCGGACTCGGAGGACAGCATCCCCCCCGAGGTAACCCATGCCGGTGGTCCCCAACGCGTGGCTATGGGGGGGTGTCGGGTCCTGGCTCCATCATGAGCCTTGTTTCTGCCTGGACATGGTGCTGCTCAGCTGGTACAGGCAGGCAGAGGTTTGGGTTTCCAGTTCAGCTGGTCTGGAATGTGCAGCCTGAGTGGTTTTGTCTTGGATGGTGCTTGAGGCTCAAACCAAACCACTGTCCTCCCTCCTCCACCAAAACCCAACAGAGACCCTTCTGCTGCACTCAGGTGGCAGTCAGTTGTGAACCCAGGAACAGGCTCAATAGGATCATGGAATGGTTAGGGTTGGAAAGGACCTTAAGATCATCTAGTTCCAACCCACCCTAAATGTGATGCCTTGTCCCTTGAGACCAGCGCCTCCAAACGCCACCAAAAGCCCCCTGATGCAGGGGGACCAGTGCCAGGAGGTTGCCCCATCCTCTCTGCAGTGGCTTTGCTGCCATGCATTGAGTCCAGCCCAATAGGGAGCATTCCCCCTGCTCACCCTCACCCCATCCTCTCCCTGCAGATCCTGGAGCGGACCCTGGAGCCGGACAGCTCAGACGAGGAGCCCCCTCCTGTCTACTCCCCCCCTGCCTACGAGAGCCAGGTGCACCCCCGTGCACCTCCCACCCCCCCACCCAGGTGAGCCCCCAGCCCCATGCTGTGGCTGCACTGGGTCTCCTGCACCCTGTGTTGGTGCTGGGGGGGGATGGCTTGCTGTGTGTGAGCTCCCCAGCAAGGGGGATGTGGCAGCACTCTGTTAGGGTCGGGTGGGACAAAGCCAAAGGAGATGAATGAAGCTCACAGCTGGTGAGAAGATCCCCACGAGGCCCTAAGAAGTGAACAGCTGAGGGGCCTGGAAGCTGCTCCAGCAGCGTGTGGAATGGCAAAAATCAGCCCCTGGGGTGGGGAGCCCTTGTCTCTGCTCAGAAACACCAGGTGCCGGCAGCCGGGGCCCTGCACATCGGGCTCTTGGCACTGGAGACCTTGGTGCGGTGCTGGGGCTCCACAGGGATGGGGTTTGGGCAGGAGAAGGGAATCCAGGCTGGGGAGAGATGGAGCGAGGCTGGAAGAGCAGCTCCCACAGATCCCAGCCTCGCTAGGAAAGCCGCCTGCTCTCCAGCGCTGATGCTGTTGCTGTGGGATGGGAGCTGTGCTCTGTTGGCTCCCAGCACCGCTGCTGGAGCCGGGCAGGGAGCTGCTGTGGGCCTGTGCCCTCTGCTGAGGGTTTCCCCTTGCCAAAGGCACTGTCTGTGCTGGTCCCACAGGACGGATGTGCCAGCCCCCGGCAGCACCCCAGTGTCCGGGCACTACAGGAACTGGAACCCCCCTCTCCTGGGCAACCTCCCTGAGGATTTCCTCCGCATCCTGCCCCAGCAGGCAGCTGGCACCCAGGTGAGGCTTCCTGCCCCTTCCAGCCCATGGGGTGCATGGAGCACCAAACCCGGTCCTCAGCCGCGCGGAGCTGCAGTGCCAGCGCTCTGAAACCACCTGGGTATGGATTAAACTGGAAGTCTTGGCGCGCATCTTCTTGTTCAAGGCAACACTGAAGTGAGCAGAGGGTTTGCCCTTGGGAAGTCAGAATCCCCATGTGCTTTGTGGTGGGTTTAGAGCCACAAGGCTTGGGGATGTGGGTGCTTTTCTGCCCACAGCGGGCAGCACCCAGCTCCGCTCCAGGCACATCACATCCCCACGGCGTCCCTTGGCCCCTTTGCAAGTGGGGTCAGGACCTTCCTGCCACAGCAAGGGACTTGTGGGGCTGCAGGCCTCCTGCCTACCCCATGCATCAGCCCCTCCCTCCCTTCTTGCCTCCAAAGGCAGCCTGCCACGTTTCCATAAATGATTGCCCTGCAAGTTGAGCTTCACGGGCTATATTACCTTTCTGGGAATAGGAACGTGCCGGTTCGCTTGGGCTCAGGGGGAGGAGAGCAGCAGCTGCCCTTTTCTTTCCCCAGTAATTGTGTGCTTTTGCTTTTTCTGGCTCTCTGAGAGCAGCCACAAATCAGATCAATAGTGCAGGTGAGGAGGAGGTTGCAGCTGGGGAGTGCAGCTCTGCTGCTCCCGCGGTGTGACTGCCCTGGGAGCTGGGGGAGAGCACGAGGTGCTTCCCATGGGGATGTCTGTCAGGGGGAAATTGCACTCTCTGCTTGTGAGATAGGGGGAAGTAGAAGCAGAGGTAGTGGCTGAGAGCCTTCCTGCTCACCTCCACACCAGGTTTGGTCTTGGCTTCACCCCGTGGTTGTAAGCCCTAAACCTTTGCAGGTCTGTGCTCTGCAATGGAGGCACCAGTTCTGTGCTGGTCTCAGAGCGAGAGCTCCCTGTTCCCATATGGGATGCCCGGCTCTCTCCTTCTTTGTCCCCTTTGCAGCAGCACCATCCCGAGTGCAGCGCAGCCAGGGGGATGATGCCTTGAGATGCGGGGTACAGGAGGATGCAAAAGGCCAAGCTGAGCTTGCGGCCCTGCAGGGACCCTCCTGCACCCAGCAGTGCAGGGACCGAGCCCATTGCCCAACCCGTGCCCCGTTTGCCTCTGCAGGGCTCCCCCGGCTGCCGGCAGCCCCTGCCCCGGGGGCTGGCCCCAGCGCGGGGCCAGGGCTCGCTGGAGCAGGAGCGGCGCTGGAAGCAGTACCTGGAGGACGAGCGGATCGCGCTCTTCCTGCAGAACGAGGAGTTCATGAAGGAGCTCCAGAGGAACCGGGATTTCCTGCTCGCCTTGGAGAGAGGTGGGAAGGGGTTGGTGCCCAAGCAGAGCCAGCGCAGGATGGGGCTTGGTGGTGGTGGCCTGCTCCTGGTGCGCAGCTGCCGGCCGTGAGGCTCTCCTCTGCCTGCCCACTTCTGCGGCAAAGCCTGGCAAAATCACTGAACCTGGAATGGTTTGGGTTGGAAGGGGCCTTAAAGCTCCTCCAGTCCCAGCACCTTCCACTGGAGCAGCTTGCTCCAAGCCCCTGTGTCCAACCTGGCCTTGAGCACTGCCAGGGATGGGGCAGCCACAGCTTCTCTGGGCACCCTGTGCCAGCGCCTCAGCACCCTCACAGGGAAGAGCTTCTGCCTAAGAGCTCAGCTCAGTCTCTGTCAGCTTGAAGCTATTCCCCCCTTGTATCCCTATGTGCTCTTGTAATGATCCATAGCAAGGAGCTTTGGAAATGCCCTCCAAGCCCAGCCTGGCCCTTGTGCCCTCCCCATCTGCTGCTGAGCAAAGAGCTGCCCTTGCCTTCCCTGGCACTGCTGCCAGCCTGGCCCTCCACAGCCATGGAGGAGAGGGGAGAGGGGATCCATCCGAGCTGCGTGCGCTGCCTCGGGGCTCTGACCGAGCGGGCTCTGGGCTTTCTGTTTTCCAGATCGATTGAAATATGAGTCCAAAAAGTCCAGGTCATCCAGTGCTGCTGCCAGCAACGACTTCAGCTGCTCCTCTGTGCTACCAGGTAACCTCCAAGTTGGGTTTGAGCATCACCTCTCAGCAGCGGGACACCCCACAGCTCCTGTGTTCCCAGCCCTCTGCCCTCCAAAGTGGCTGTGGGGAGGGAAACTGGCTGAGCCCTCCCTTCTGTCATCCCCCTGCATGGGAGAGGAGCTGATGGGTGATGGCTGATGCTGCCCTCCCTATGTGGAAGTGCTCCTGTACCCTGCTGCTCTCCATTCCTGCATCCTGCTTCTGTCCATTCCTGCATCCTGCTGCTCTCCATTCCTGCATCCTGCTTCTGTCTATTCCTGCATCCTACTGCTCTCTATTCCTGCATCCTGCTGCTCTCCGTTCCTGCATTTTGCTTCTGCCACCCACCCCCCACCCACCCCCTCCATTCCTGCATCCTGCTCTGTCCATCCTGCATCCTGCTGCCCCATCCTGCATCCTGCCATCTGCACCTGCCTCCATCCCCTGCTCTTCCATCTGCATCCTGCTGCTCTCCATTCCTGCATTTTGCTTCTGTCCATTCCTGCATCCTGCTTCTGTCCATTCCTGCATCCTGCTGCTCTCCATTCCTGCATCCTGCTTCTGTCCATTCCTGCATCCTGCTGCTCTCCATTCCTGCATCCTGCTTCTGTCCATTCCTGCATCCTGCTGCTCTCCATTCCTGCATCCTGCTTCTGTCCATTTCTGCATCCTGCTGCTCTCCATTCCTGTGGTGGGAGCTGGGATCCAGTTCCCAGGGGTGTCAGAGCCCTCTCTGGTCAAAGCCAGAGTGGGGGATTGTGCCTGGGAGGTGTAATGAGTGTTCCTGGCTAATCCTGGTTAACCTCAGTGAGTGGAGCAGTCATCCAGAGTCACCGTTAGAGCTGGTGTCCATCGATGGCCCTCTCCATGTGGCATTGCTCAGGGGTACCCGGACCTGTGCTCTTGGGTTACAACCCCCAAGGGTCCCCTTCCAGAGCCATCCGTGGTGTGCCAGTGCCCTCACCCTGCCTGCTCTCGCTCGGCCCCGCTCGTGGCAGGGCTGGAATTGGGTCATGGCAGTGATCCCTGCGGATGCTCCTGGCTGATGGTTGCCTTGCAGGTGACGCAGCCCCCTCTGCGCCCAGCGAGGCCGGCGGTGCCGTGTCTGACGATGCCTTATTCAGAGACAAGCTGAAACACATGGGAAAATGTGAGTGGGGTCTGGGGGCTGGCAGCGGGATCCTGCCAGGGATGGAGGGGAGGTGGGAATGGGGCAGCAGGAGAAGAGGGGTGATCACCCGAGCTCCCTGCTCTGTGCATCCCCCACTTGGGACTGCATTTTACAGCCCTAGGCTGGTGCATCCTCATCCTTGGGTGCTCCCCTCCTGGCCCTCACCAGTGGCAGGGAGCTCCCGTGCTGCACAGCAAGGCTGGGTGCGGGCACAGATGGGAGATGGAGGCGTGGGTCTTGATGCCCCAGTTCTCCCCTTTCCATCTGCCTCTGGTGTGGGTTATGGCATGAGTTGAGGATGCTGGGCGAGGTTCGTGTGGATCCTATAAGAGCAAGCCAAGGGGTTGCTTAACTCTTCCAGTACTTTCCTCTTAGCAAGTCACAGCCCCCTTCTCCCATCACAAAACAGCCTGAGGTCTTTGGGCAGCTTGTGTGAGCCTGCTGAGACACTGGGGTGTGTGGGTCAGTTGTGGGTGGGGAAGGTCATGAAAAGCCCAGTGAGAGGGTAAAAACATCATCCCCCCTCAGCCAGGGACCAATGTGTCCCTGTTGGGCATAGGACCCGGCTCTCCGAGCCTGGCAGTACCAGGGGAGACCTGGAGCATCACCATAGGGATGCAGGCTGCTCTCACACCGCTGGCCATGGCCATGTCCTGCCCATCACCCGTGGCAGCTCTGGGCAGGGTTTGGGGTGAGAGCCTCACGTGCCTGCTTCCCCCCAGCCACGCGCAAGAAGCTCTTTGAACTCGCCAGAGCCTTCTCCGAGAAGACAAAGATGAGGAAGTCCAAGAGAAAACACTTGTTGAAGCATCAGGTGTATCCTGCAGGGGAACGGGAGCTGGGGGCGGGCGTGTGGGGCTGTTGGAGTGCCCCCACCTGGCTGTTGATGGGGACTCCCTATGGCTGTGGTGCACCCGGAGCCTCTGGCTGGCTCCCATGGCAGCTGTGGTACCCTGGGCATGTCCTGGTTTTCCTTAGCAGAGGGCACAGGATGGGGACAGCGGCTTCCACGGCAAATCTTCTCGATGACGTCGAGGGACATTCATGCGGTAAGCAATGGCAGATGTGGCACGTCTGTGCTGCCCCACAGGAGATTCCCATCAGGAGCATGGCCGCCGGTGCTACGGGCTCATCCCTGGTCCCATGTGGCTCTCCTGGGGTTGAGTTACAGACCTGGCAAATCCGCCCCTGTGGGTTAAAACCTTCTCCCAGTGTTCCCAGTCATGTGCTGGCTGTCCCAGTGTCCCAGTCACTGGGAATTGTCTGGGTGAGGAAGTCCAGGTCCCTCACTGCTGGAGCTGGGACCGTAGCGTGGTGAGCGGTGTCCTGGCATGGAACCAGTTGTGGCTCCCGACAGCCCCGTCCTGATTCTTCCTTTCAGATGAAGACTTCCAAGTGCGGAGGCAGCCGCTCCGGGAGGAGGAGGAGATGCTGAAGGAAGGGCAGTAAATGGTGAGAGGCACCTGGGGATGAGCATGTGACCGGTCCCATCCATCCATCCATCCATCAGTCCTGGCTGCTCTGGGTTGGGACCAGAGAGTGTCCACACAGGGACAATGCAGCTAAGGCTGAGCATCTCCATCCCTCCCCTTCTCCTCCGCTGCAGGTCCCAGCGCTGGGGTTTAGTGCTGGCACGGAACGTGCCCAAAGCTTCACGAGAAGGTGGCTGGAAAAGGAACACAAGACACCCAACAAATCCCGCAGAGTTTTGGCTGCTCCCCCTCTGCTGCTCTTCTCCTCGGAAGTGCAAAGCGCTGAGGCTCCGTTTTCTTCCCCGGCGTTTGAAAACAACTTCTATGTAGCAAATCAGCCAAAAAGGAATCAAAATGAGGGTCAAAGCAGGTCGGGAGCTGCTGTGAGGAGCCGGCGGAGCTCGGGCTTGGGAGGAGCAGCGCGAGCGGCGGTGCAGGAGGAATGGGATCAGTTGTACTGAGGAGGATGCGTTCCGTGTGGGATCTGCTTGGCCGGAGCACTCCTGACCATATCTCTGTAGTGATCTGGTGGGACTTTACTCTGCGCACACAGGGAGAAACCAACCCAGAGCATGGGAGAGGGAGAACCTACAGCCGGTGTCTGTTCTTGCTAGGAGATGCGGACCAGGTGATAGTCAGGTGATACATAAATCGCTTCTAAAAGGAAAGGCCTTCTTTTCCTAGGTGTTTTACTTGGAATTAAACCTTTGCCTTCGGCATTGCTAAAACTGCCTTGAAGTTACAGACACTTTGTGCCGGTGGGGCAGCACCGAGGGCTGGACTTGGCACCGGTGCCACCCTCGCTGCCGAAGCCGGACACATCCCATCGGGAGCATCCTGCTGGTGGTGATCCCGGCTGCGGGGCAGGGCACCCATGGCCCCGGGGATGCCCCTGCCGTAGGTAAGGCGCAGAGCCCAAGCTGAGGCCGGTGGGGTTTGGGCACGGAGGGTTTGCAAAGGGCTTGTGAGCGCCGCTGGGTTTGGGGCTGGCCCAGTGGCGGGAGCATCCTTCCCTGTGCCCATCCCAGGCTGTGGGGCTGGCAGGCGGTGCCTGAATCACTGCAGCTTTCGGGGATGCTGTCAGGCTAAAAATAATGATGTAAACGAATTCCTTCCCTGTGTAAGTCATGAGTGAGGAGCGTGAAGGCAGGAATCGCTCCCGCCAGCACATTTCCTTCTCCTTTATGGGCAGAATCTGTTGAGTGCTGAAGGCAGGAGGGGGCTCTAGACGTGCCTGCTTCGCTTCCTGGCTCCTGCAAAGCAGCACAACTGTTGCGAGACGGGAGCTGCGAAGGTGGCAGACGCAGGCACCCGGCCCTCCACCACACATGAAACTGTTTTCCCTGCCTCTCCGCAGGGTTTGGTAACAAGAGTCCACATTGCAGGCGCCGGCTCCCAACAGGATCCTTTTAACCCCCCCCTCCCCCCCCCCAGCCCACACGCCTTTGAAGTGGGCGCCAAGATTCCATTCCCTGTGAGCTGATGCACTGGGAGCAGTGGGGATGCGGGTGCTTCACCCTCTCCCTGGTCCCTGGAGCCAAGCCCAGGGTGCGCAGGGTGAGGGCAGGATGCTCTGGGACGAAGCATCGCAGGATGCCCGCGAGCTTTGGGTTCCCTAAAAGCAAAGCAGCCCAAGTAGCACCCTGCTGAGCCCAACCCAGCGTCGGTGCCTGCTCCTTTTCCTTGGAAGGAAGCACTGAGGAGCATCCCTTGAGTCACGGCGGCCTGGCCAGCAGGTTAGAGCCGTCCCAAGCCACGCTGGCCTTGCCCTGACGTGCGCAGGCTCCAGTGCTGGAACTGCACCGTGTCTGGAGGGGCATGGCCCTGCCTGGCTCTGTCTGCAAGGGGCTGAGTGTGAAGCTGGGAACAGAAGGTTCTTGAGCCCCTGGGTGGGACTTTGTTCCCATCCTGACACTGATGGATGCAGAGGAGGGGCTCCTGCCCTCCCCTCCGCCGCCTCTGGGGTCTATAGGAGGCTGCTGTTGCTCCCTCCCGATCCCAAGCAGCTTTTCTGCATATTTGGAAGAAAATCAAGCTTGGAACCAGCTCCATTTGTCCGTGTTCCAGCGCCTCTCAGCTACCGAGGGCTTTACTCCCAGCGCGGTTTCTATCAAGGCAGGAAGCACCAACAGGCTCTGCTGGGAAGGGAATCCCGCTTTTCCCAGACCAGGAGGTTGTTGTGCGGGGAGGAAAGCGCCCGTATCCCGGTGATTCCAGCATCCCGGGGTGATTCCAGCGCTGCCGAGCCCATGGGGTTTGCTGTGCTCCCCATCCTGGGTGCAGGACGGGTGCTGTGGCTGCGGGGGATCGCGGTGAGCTCTGGCGCTGGGCAGAGCCATGTTTCACATCACGTCACATCACAGGTCAGTGGTGCTGGGCCCGAACCCTGGCTGTAACCACAGCGAGTGCCTGGTGCTGAACCCTCTCCTGGGTCCGGGGTCAGGGGATGTGTTGTAGCTTTGGAACCCTGCTGCAGTTTGGTGACGGAGAGGAGCCCTGAGGCTGCCTCTGGGGCTGAGCACGTCCCCAGTGTGCATCCTCTGCTCCCTGCGATGGTACCCAGGACCTGGAGCCTAGGGAGAGGAAGGGCAGTTTGAGGAGCTGGAGCGTGGGGATGGGATGGGGTGGGTGCAGACCCCGTGGTTGAGCTCCATCTACCCTGCCAGCAAAGGTTTTGTGTCCGTAGATCCATAGGTTGGGGTTGGAAGGGACCTTAAAGCTCATCCTAATTCCCTGCCATGGGCAGAGACGCCTTCCATTGGAGCAGGTTGCTCCAAACCTCATCCAACCCAGCCTTGCATTGAGTGCGCCCTGTGCCAGCACCAACCCCTGCACCTCACAGGGGCTCGGGGATGTCTTTGCTAACACGCTCTAACAACTCACCCACCCTCCGGTCCCCAAGGCAAAGCCTCTCTGAATGATGTCACTCCATTTGTAGCCATTGCAACGCATCGGAGAGGCACAAAGCATCACTGGGATGGGGGGTGAAGAGGGATTGGGTTTGTGTCCTTTACGCAGGAAATAATCAGGTCTAACGGGTAGAAAGGCCACTAAAACCGGCTCGGAAGCCAGAATGTGTTTCTGACATAAAGGTGGTCAATCCTCGGTGATGTTTGTATTACTTCTATACAAAAAGGGTTAAACAAAGCAGAGAACTGGGTGGTGTTTGTGAGGGTCGCTGGTTTAGAGTTTGTTTCCAGATGTGATTTTTTCTTACAGATGTTTCATAGTAATTCATACAAATAAAGCCCCGTTGTACTCTGAAACATGTGCATGTGTTTTGCTTTTCTGCTCCTGTTTCTTTACAGGGGGAAAAGAAGGAAGTTGGGATGGGAGGGAGATGCCAGCTCTAGCCCAGCTCTAGCTCTGCCCCTCATGGCTGCAGGTGCCCTGGCTCGTGTCCTCCTGCTCCTGGCAGTGCTGAGCTCACATCCAGTGATTATCTGGAGGAAGCAAGTGCTGTGGGACACCCATCACTGGTGAGCTCCTCTCTCCATCCAGGAGCAGTTCCGGCTTCCACCTGATTCAGGAGCAGGTCCTGTAATGGGAGAGAGCAAGAAGAGCACTGGGAGCTCATGGAGAGCCCAGGATTCAGGCAAAGCCCTGGTACACCAGAGGATGCTCTGTGCATCCCTTTCCTTCCTGTATCACCTCCACTGTCCCCATGCTGGAGTTTCAGCCAGGGTCTGAAGCTGCGATCAGAGGCTAGCCTGGATGCTGCCGTCCTGCCAGGGCTTTTCCAAAGGAGGACCGAGGCTTTTGAGCATCCCGGATGCAGCCCTGGAGCGGTCCCAGCAGTGCCTTTTGAATGATGCTCTATGGGGAAAGGCTCTTTCAAACCCATGTATTAAGCCCAGGGCTGAAGCGCCGAGGTGGGATGAGGGTGAAGGCTGGGGGTGTTCGCGCTGGCACCGAGGAGCTGCGGTGGAAATGTACTGCCCCCTTCCTTTCCTTCCCTTCCCGAGGCCGGGAGATGGGAGCAGGGCTGCGCTGTTTTCCCTGCTCGGCTCATTCCTAAGGAAAGGGCTGCACCTAGTGACCAAGCACCGCTCGCTGCCGCGCATCCTCCCGTCGGGATGGGGGAAAGCGGCTCACAGGGAGCAGGGAGCCGGGATGGAGCTGCTTATGGACCAAGGTGGAGAACACAGGATGGGCTCTGTGCTGGCCACCTCCTGCGCCATGGTCAGGGCAGGATCAGGCCATGAACTCCTCAGATAGGGCTTGTACAAACCACGGTGGCAAATCCCATAGGGATGAGACCCAGCACCAAAAGGTTGGAAATAGATGATGTTCAGGTCCTTTCCAACTTAAACCATTTCATGATTCCGTGATCCTGCTGCTGGTGATGGTTTGTAGCCTAATGTCACCACTGGTACCCGAGCTGCAACGGGGACATAATGGTGCTTATAGGACAGCAGATGCAAAGTGGAGAGGATGAGCTCCAGCTTTCGGGAACACCGTTCCTGCCTATGGAGAGAAACCACATCCCCGAGCCAGCAGCATCCCGTGTGTCCCCGGCCAGCGTGGGTGCCACCGGCTCCCCGTTCGCTTGGCACCGCGTCCTGGCCCTGGGTCACTGCAGCGGCTGGGACAGCCCCAATAGCTCCTCCAGAGACCATAGGAGCCACAGGGCTCCCAAAGCCCTATGGAAGGGGCTGCCATCCCCGTACCCCTCAGCCCCCCGGATCCACGTGCTCCCGTTAACGCAGGGAGCGGCGGCGCTGGCCCTTTAAATAGAGGGGAGGGGGCACAATCGGGCTGAGCCTGCGCTCGGCCATCGGCTGCCGCTGCCTGAGCGCCCCCTTCCACCGCCGCCCTTCGCCTATTGGCTGCGTGCCCTGGCGGCTGCGGACGGCGCGTTTTCACTTCCGGGTGTGAGGCCGGGCCGTTGCTAGGGCGGCCGCGTTGCTAAGGGAGGCCTGGCCGCCATGGCGGGGAACCGCCTGCACAAGACCGGGAGCGTGTTCAGCCGGTGCGGGGGTTTGGGGTGCCCCGGGAGGGGGGTACAAGGGCTGGGTGTGTGCGGGCGGCCCCTGAGCTCCTGTGCTCCGCAGGACGCGGAACCTGCTCCGCATCGGCGTGGTGAAGAAGCCGCTGTGGTTCGATGTGTACTGCGCCTTCCCCCCGCGGAGGGAGCCGCTCTACAAGGTGCCGCGGCCGCGCTACGGCAAGGTGAAGGATGTCATCCGGCCCGTCCTGTACCCCGAGGATGAAGTGCGAGCGTGAGTCACCCGCTTCCCTCCCGCCGCCGAGGGCTGCCGGAGCCCCGCCGGCCCGCGGAGGCCTCGCTCTGCCCCATGGCCGGTGCGAGCAGCCCCGCAGCAGCGTGGTCAGTGCTTGCTTCTATGGCAGGAAAACGGCTTCGTGCCTTTGTGCCGTGTGTTTGTGGTACCCAAAGGCACAGCGTGCCCGGAGGAGCTGTGGCTGCCCCATCCCTGGCAGTGCTCAAGGCCAGGTTGGACACAGGGGCTTGGAGCAAGCTGCTCCAGTGGAAGGGGTCCCTGCCCGTGGCAGGGGTTGGAGCCATTGGAGCCAGCCCAACCCATTGTAGGGTTATTAAAGCATTTAAGAAAGGTTGGACAAGCATCTCTGCATAATATAATAGCTAATGGGAAAAGGAGAATTAGTTTCATGAATGCTCCTCCTTACAGCCTTGCAGAATTAGCGATGTTCTTTACTCCAAAGCATCGCTTTTAAATGAGTTGCAAAACAAAACTGTTCTTTTTTCTCTAATAGGAGATTTTACAGAGTTTATGGCAGTGGCCCAAGGCCTTTCGACCTGTCGCAATCGCACTACAAATCTACTTGCCAGAGGTAAAGCTTATGGATGAATGAACTGGAAGCATCTCCCTTTCCCCCCCCGCCCCCAAGTGAATGAATCACAGTGGTATTGAGAGTAAAAATGCAATCCTGACATGTAGGTTCGTGGAGAAATACAATGAACTGAAGCAAGAAGGGAAAATTGAAGAGGAAAAATTGTTTGAAGAAACGGGAAAGGCCCTTTTAGCCAGTGGGATACTGCTACAGAGAAGAGGGACGGAGAAAGTAAGTCTGACATAGTCATTATGTTTATTATTATTCATTATATATTTGGCCAGTGGATCAGAACACTTCATTTCTAGGCCCTTAACGTTGAGTTGGTGTGAATGGAACTTGCAGCCACACAGGCCTGATGGTTGGGATGGTCTTGGTCTTCAGTCTTGATCCCAAAGTGGAATTTCTTGCCTAAATCTTGCGGTTTGAGTGGTTGTGTTTTGGGGGATTTTTGGGTTTTATTTTCTTTAAAGGTATCAAAGGAGAAGAAAATAACTGTCCAGAATTGCTTTCCAAAGTGTTGTGCTGCTGCTTGCTGTTTTCTTGGGTGTACAAGAGAGGAACCGGCTCCTGGGTACAGGCAGTCTTGTTCCTCCTTCCTTCAGGCAGAAACATTGTGTGTGACTGTTTCTCTCTTCACCTGTAGGTAGCACACGAGGCTCACCAGGATGCTGAAACCAGGGATTCTGCCTTACACCTGCGTCTCCAAGCTGTGTTGGAAGAGATGCAGGAGAAGAAGGATCAGGAGGGGCAGACACCAGAGCCAGCAGAAAAGCAGAAGGAGAACCCCTTGCCCTAAGGGCTGTGCTGTTGTCCTGTGCTGCTCAGCTGCAGGATGTGCCCTGGAGCCAGCATTCTGCCTCCACAACCCAGTGGCTGTGGGATGAGGGGAGTATGCCTCAGTTGTGCAGCTCTAGTGCCTTCCCTGACTGTGTATATGGCACACCCTATGTGTTTTTCCATCTCCCTGTTTATGAGATCTGGAGC
This sequence comes from Neopsephotus bourkii, assembly GCF_033783945.1. Lineage (NCBI taxonomy): Eukaryota > Metazoa > Chordata > Aves > Psittaciformes > Psittacidae > Neopsephotus > Neopsephotus bourkii. The sequence continues at coordinate 1,263,802 of NW_026901640.1, read as the reverse complement.
TAATAATTATTTTGGGGGGTTAAAGACTATTCTCTCCAATTGTGAGCTGGAAAACATGAGTATAAACATGGAAAATTAAACAATTTCGTTAAAGATTGGAAGTTCTGCCTCTTCAGGTGTCTTATTTGCAGTAGGAAAGATGTTTCTTAACTTCTTGCACTTGATGGGTCAGGCCTAGTGACAGCCCTGCTGTTGAAGTGGCAGGTACCATTGGCCTGATGCTCTATAGCAGCTGCCTCAAGTGTCCTCTTTTTATAGCCCTTTATGGAGGAGAGTTGCTGTTAATATAAATGTTGTGATAAGATCTTCCTTGTCCATCACCTGCTTAAATTCAGCATAGGATAAAGTGCAACAATAGCAGGTAATTTGGACCTTTGCAGCTTTATAATGACTTAAGGAAGTTGATCACCTGTAGAGCTGATTGCTGTGGAGGAAGTTGAGTGCTGCTGCAAGACAACCACAAAAACCTTGGTATAGAGCAATGTAAAGAAACAATCCTGCAGGGATTCCCTACCATGCTGGGGAGATCCAGAGCCTCGCTTCTTATTAAAGGACTTTTGGGCTGTATTAAACCCATTTACTGCTTGTGGCTTTCACTCCTTTGTATGTTTTCCTTTTTAAAAGCCCCAACTGCCACCAGTACCAAAACCCAACCAGTAAAGCAATGTCAGATCTCTTCATCTCTTTGTTTGGCTCTCCCCTATGATGGGAATGGGGCTTTTTCCTTTTGGTTTCATGCCTTCCTTCCAGACAAAATTTGGTGACACTGCTACTGCTGCCATGCAAGGCAAGGAAACTATTACCCAAGAAGGGTTATACAGAATCTGTATTATACAAAAAGGATTTCTGTGTTATTTTATATTAATAAATATATATATATGAAAAGAGGGTTTAACAATGCTGGTGGTTTGATTCTGTGTGGCTTCATTTGCTTCCCCGTAGCAATGTCACTACAGCAGAATTCCTCAGTTATCCTTGGAAGGTCAAACTTTATTCCTAGGTCTGTAACTGGAGCAGGGAGCAGGATTTCATGCCAAAGAGCAGCAAGTCCTTTCCCTTTCCCAGTACCATGGGGCTGCCAGCTCTGGAGGATGCCTGAGTGGATTCTTCCTTGTGGAGCTCATAGGGAAGAGCTTCATCTCAGACTCCCCTCTGGCAGGTTAAAGCCATTCCGCTGGTGCTGTCCCTACACCCCTTGTCCCAAGCCCCTCTCCAGGTTTCCTGCAGCCCCTTTAAGCACTGGAGCTGCTCTAAGGTCTCCCCTTTAGGAGCCTTCTCCAGGCTGAACCAGCCCGATTTGGATGCTCAAATTTGAATGTAAATAGATAACAAACAAGCATTTAAAATGGGAGCTGACCTGAAATGGCCCTGGGAAGGAGCCATGTGCTGCGGGTGAGCCATAATGAGCCCTTTGCTCACCTGCAGCCAGCCTCGGGTGGGGTTTCCCCCCCTCAGGAGCAGACCAAGACCCTCCTCAGTAAATCACCTGCACCTGTGATGTGATTGCCATCACCTGGACCCAATTCTCTTGCTCAGGCAAACAACTGCCACCAGCCCAAGGGAAAGGACCAACAGCTCCGGGTCTCCTGTGCTGCAGCTCCAAGTCTTCGCCTGCTCTGGATTTTTAAAGGTAAAAGTTCTGTTTTGAGCACCCTGTTTTGTGTTTTGAACTGTTGGTGATGCTCTTTGCTTGCCAAAGGCTGCAAAGGGAAGTGCTTTAAAGGGAGAAGCGCCGCAGAGCTGAATGTGGTAACCCAGGAGCTTTTCCCCTGGCTTTAGTCTCAGCTCGGTGGCCTCCTGTTTGCTGTTGCTTCTCCAAACAATTGCCAGCATTACTTAAAGAGCTTTTTACCTTATCATCTGCTGTGATTTGCTTCAGCCTCGCAGCTTTGCTGAGCTTGATTGTCTCTTCCTTTTGCTTTGCTGCACTTGCCCCTCTGCTAGCCCAGCCCCAGGGAGCCTGGCAAGGCAAGCTGGGACTGGGAAACCATAAAGAAACCTGGATTTGTGCAGATCTCAGGCAGCTCTTCCCTGCGAGGGTGCTGAGGCGCTGGCACAGGGTGCCCAGAGAAGCTGTGGCTGCCCCATCCCTGGCAGTGCTCAAGGCCAGGTTGGACACAGGGGCTTGGAGCAAGCTGCTCCAGTGGAAGGGGTCCCTGCCCATGGCAGGGGTTGGAGCTGGAGAAGCTTTAAGGTCCCTTCCAACACAAACCAGTATGGGATTCTATGAAGTTATTTACCAGAAGCTGTTGGGGCAGAGCCCTGGGGCTCGGGCAGGTTGTTGGCTGCCTGTGTTGAGGGGGTGCTTCCATCCGTGCGGCTCTGGGAAGAGAAGCAGGGAGAGGTGTTCTGTGCTGCGGGTTGGTTACAGCTGGTGGGTAATGGGGAACCTGCTGGGTAAAGGATGTGAGCCAAAAGAGTTCATGTTTTGGTGCAATTAGGTGAAAACAGCAATGAAACCCAGAGCTCTGGGGGGTTTTGGTTTGATGGATGGGTTGGCTGGGCTGAGATGGAAATGCCCATCCCTGTGGCTTCAGGGTAACTCAGCCACCTCAGTAAGGGTGAGGAGGGAAGTTATGGATTATTTATCAGCCCTTATTTCCCCTCCTGCTGCCAGGCAAAGGGCAGTGGCTGTGCAGGAGCAGGGTTTGATGGGGGTGACCCAGCACTGGCCATGCTGTGGGATCCGTGATGGGACCAGCGCTTTCCTTTGCAGGGCAGCCAAGGAATTGCCCCATTCCCTGGGCATACCTGCCCTGTCCCGTTGTAATGCCTGCTAATGCCTTAGGGCAAAGCTTCTGCTGTCTCTCACCCCACAGCCCATTTGGAGGGGCTGTGTGACCTTCCTGTTCGCAGTGTGGGTGGCAGTTCCGCTCCCTGCTTGCCAGGCTATTTTAAGGGACAATAAATGCCAAAGGATCAGTTACAAGGTTCCTTGCTCCTCGAGGCATCACAAAGGCGGTCGCAGGCAGGCGGTAACAGGTCTACAGCTCCAAAAGCCAGGCTGAAGGTTTCCCAAGGTCGATTCCTAAAGCTGGGAGCCTCGGCTGTGCATCTCGGGATGAAGAACATTGCTCTCTATTGAGTCCTATCATAGGAGAGCAAAGGCTGGATTGCAAAGCCTGCTGCTCTTGTGCAGCTTGCCCAGTGGGGTTAGCAATGAAACCACCAAAGTGGCTTCACTGGGAGGGGGAACTCCTGCCCTTTCCCATTTGAAATACTGGGGGATCAACACTCAGGGATGCTTCTGGCCTTGGGCTGTGGCACCTTGTGAATGGCTGGAGAGGCAGTGAATGATGCAGATGTGTTGGTGCGATGAGTGGTTGGGAGGAAGGTTCCCAGGGATGCTGTGGTGTTACTCAGACCGGTGCTTTGCCGAAGAGCATCAGGATGTGTCCCACTGAAGGGAACACATTTGGATTTAATGGCATCAGGTCTGATGTCTGGAGTAGCCGAAAGGTTCACCAGCTTTGCTGGAAAACCAAGTGATCCTACCCTCCCCAGTGCCAGGCTTCACTGAGGCAGGTAATAAAGCCTTTAATGCTTTATTATTATATATAATATAATATAATATATTAGCCACACTTGGAGTGTGGCTCGGAGTAAGATATGGCAATGTTGGCATTGCTGCACTGTAGTTCTGTGATTCACCCCTGCCCACTCTTGCCTGCACACATACACATACACACACACATTTGGTCTTCCAATCTCACTACTTTGAGCTTTGGAATGTTCCAGAAACCTGTATCTGTTAGGATCTAGGCTCGGCTGTATTATGCCTTTATATTTGCTTCCCTATGCAGCACCTGATAAAAGATATGCTGAGATCTGTTTGCGTTATGGTGGCCTGGGCAACCCAGGGATGAGGCACTTGAGCTGGGGCAGCAGCCACCTCTGCATCACCTGCATGGATCACTCTTCTTTGGATGAACTGCTGGCTCTGCTGAAGGAGCAGGGCTTGGTGCTGCTCTCCAGAGGGGATGGCACATGGGTGGCTGCTGCTTTGGGATGGGAGGGTTCCAAGATCTCACAGCATCAATTCCTGCCATCTGCCTGGTTCTGTTAAAAATGAAAGCTTTTCAATGAATTGGGATTGATGCTCCCTGTAGTGTTTTGCTTCTGCAGCACCAGCAATGCCCATGCAATGGTAATCCCCAGCCCAACAGTTCCGGGATGAACAAGACGCAGGACAATAGCCCTGGGCAGGGCAGGAGGGTCGGCGCATCCCCATGAGGATGGCAAAGGCTCAGGCTGTTTTACCAGCACATTTTAAGCAACCCCAGGACCTGCCCTGCTCCTTGTTCAGTTCCCATCAGTTGACAAGGGCCAGCAGCAGTTTTGTTCCCCAGTTTGGGGCTGGATCACCCGGAAGGGCTGAGCCCCAGAGGGACCCATCTGTGGGCACAAGCAGTGAGGGTGCTGCAGTGGGTTTTGTTCTAATGAACATGGAACAACCACCCAAGGGAGGGCTGACTGTGTCGTGCCCATCCCACAGCTCGGTCAGGCTGTGATGGGACCACAGCATCCCAACATCTTCCCAGATTCGGGATGTCCCCCGGTGCTTTGCAACCCGGAGCATCAGGGATGCAGGGGAGGGCTCTCCCTGGGCCTGGCTCAGCTGTCCTTGGCTCTGTCTCCCTGTGCCGCCGCTGCCTGTTTGCATATTGCAAGCTCATTCTGATGTGCACTAATGCTATTATCCTCCAGAAATTGAAATCAAGTCTGAACCTATAATGTTTCACTGGGAGGGAATTGGGGTTATATATTCCTGTGTACAGCAGCATTCTATTTCAGTCATAGCATTTAATTATGATTGGTGTGTTAGTGCCCACCAGAGCATAACAAATTGTCATTATGTTATTCTGCTGAGTCTAATTTAATTGGCAAGTTGTCACAAAAGCAATTATCCATCATTTATTTTGTTGCCATAACCACATCTTGGAGAGCACCTGCTGTCTGAAGTGGAAAGGCTCCGCAGTCTCTTGGTCCCACGTTTCTTCCACTTGCCTGACACAAAGACACCATTTCCTCCTCTTGTTTAAATACATGTTCCTCATTTCCCAGCATGGGCTTGTGCCTGAGGCTGGGAATGCTGCAGGAAATGACCTGCTTGAGCATCCTGGGGCTGGTTTGGGTTATGGAGGCTTCTTCCCTTTGGATGCCTTGGAGTCAGTGTGGCACCGTGGTTGTGGTTGGATGGATGTCATGGATTGTGTCTGTTTCCTCACTTATGGAAACTGGGGATGAACTAAGGAAAGAGGAGTTTGAAGATGAAGCGCTTTCTGCCTGCAGTAAATAAAGCACTCGGCTTCTTGCAAGTCATTTTTGGGCAAAAAGAGAGGGGAGAAAGCCCCCGAATTGCTGATTTTGGTGTCTAAGTACACAAAGGTGGGTAGGGGCGTGCATGGGGATGTTCAGAACAGAAGGGACACGTGGGCTGCTGCTGGAACCTCTCATATGGGGCTGCTCAGCCCAGGCACAGCTGGGATAAAGAACAAACATCTGATGTCTGATGGTTGAGTCTGTGCTGGCCTTCACCAAAAGGCTCCCACAGCAGCATCATCACCAGCATGGCGCGGGATGCAGCACCCGGGTTAACCGGGTACCAAACCCCACCTCTGCTCCCTGGGTCCGAGAGCCACTCAAACCATCACCAGGGTACAGCGGGTTGAGAGCAGGGATGCCACAGAGGTGAGGAGGCTGCAAAGGGGATTGGTGGTTTCTTATCATCCATCAGGCAAAGCAGCATCGGACTTCCTGAGCCCAGCCCCGGACTGGGGATGCTCCCCTTCCTGAGGTGGTTTCTGCCTCTGGCCCATGAGCTGTGCTAGGCTGAGGAGATGGCATCCCCAGATTGGGAGCCTGTGATAAATGAGTGCCTAAATGCAGATCGGGTTTGATGTCTGTATTTCTCTCTGTTGCTCCCCTCTCCACCCTGTCTGCAATCCCTTCCCCTCTGGTATTTCTGTTAGCTGCTAATGAGGAAAGATGATTTTGCACTTAAAGCACAGAGAGAGGGTTTTGTTCCTGTTTCTGCTCTTTGTCCCCTTCCATGCCTTGATTTCCCCACCTGCAAACCCAGGCACTGCTTGTTTGGGATGGATGTTGTAAGGCTCCCTTGCAGTGTCCTGAGGGCATAGCTCTGCAAGGCAGAGGGAGGTTGCAATGCTGGTTTGAATAAACTGATTCCATTTCCCTGCTGTGTGACTCAGGCTGGAATTCCCCACTCTGGAAAACTACTGGATCCCTGTGTCCTCTGAATCCAGGAGGAACCCAGAGCTGAGGGTCAGAAATAGCCTCAGAGCCTTATTCCAATGAGTTGTACTCTCCTTTACCTCTTGGTGCCACTTTTGCTTCTCCTACTGATAAAGTCCCAATCGCAGGAATGGGAGAAACGGAGCTTTCTCTTCTGCTTCCTTTATCTGCATTTGTCTCTTCTATTACTTCTGTTCCCCCTTTCCCTGTTGTCCGGGTTGGGCATCAAGGAGAGGAGCAACAGAGACAGATAAGGGAAAGAGATGGTGTTTAACTTGGGTGTTAGCTCAGGGCAGAGCCTGGGGGCTGGCTGGGAACGTGCTGGGCACACAGAGGGGAAAAGACCCTTGGGGCTGCAGCAATGCCCTGGGTTTATGGGTGAAGCCATGGGTTTATGGGTGAAGCTGCCCTGGCTGGAGGAGGGACTGGCTGCTGAGTGTGATGAATAACTCATTGTAATGTATTATTTAGCAAAGCAGAATGAAAAGCAGAGAATAGATGGCAGGGAGCAGAACATACACGTTCCCCAGTTGGCAAGATCCGGACTGTTCACAGCCAAGAAGCAGATATTTCAGAGGGCTTGGGAATTTCCATGGCTTCTCCCTCGGATAAATCACCCCTCTGCAGACACGTTTATTGGGTGTCCTGCTGCTGCGTTAGAGCCCGGGGGACAAAACCACTGCGAGAGCTGGAAAGAGGCTGGTGAGCTCCTTGCTTCAGGCTGCTGTGTTGAGTGCAGCCTGCCTTAAAGCTGTGTTCAGCTGCGGGCTGCTGTGCAAGGGGGGTTGGTCCCATTCCCGTATTCCCAAGGACTCAAGTCACCCCCAAAGCTTTCACTGAATGGGGGACTAAAGCACGGAACAAAGTCTGAAGCATGAGCTTAGGATGGAGTCAGTTTTCCTCCCTACATCCCTGCCTTGTTGGGGCTGGAAAGCCATGAGCAAACTGGAAGTGAAGTCTGATTGCCTCTTCCCACTGCAACAAGCACCTCGAGGTGTGTAAAACCCCTGTTCAACACACTCGGAAACAGTTTATTGCTCTATAATCATAGTCAAGTTCCAGCATGCTCTTTGCAGCCTCATGATGCTGTAAGAGGATGTGCGAGCATCCTTTTCTGTTTGCATCCTGGATAAAAGAGCCGGTGCTGTCGCATGAGTTGCTGCTGACCACAGCAGCACAGCGAGGGCAGGACCCCAGCTCCTTGTGCTGTAACCAGCAAGGTGGGAGCTGGTACCCAAGAAGGAAACCATCAAAGTCCCCTGGATCCTTCACGGTTGTTGGGATGGATACGGTCCCGAACCAGTGTGTTTGTGCTGGGAACTGGGCAGGCCACATTCTCCTGCCTGTCTCATTGCACCCACAGCCTCTGAAGCATTCACTGAGCACAGGTTTGTGTGTGAGAAACCAGGTTTAATTCCCTTAATGGCTCCCTTAAGGTTTGGCCGGGCAGTTTCTCAGGTTGCTGGTTTGCTCTCCCCATCCCAGCCTGGTCCAGCTCCATCCCCGCAGTCCCGGGGTACCCCAGAGCAGAGCCGGCCCTGGGCGATGGTGATGGCACCAGGGGGTGCTGCCTGATCACACTCGATGCTGCAGTGCCAAAGGAACAGCGAGAAGGTGACTGCGTTTTACCTGTTTGCTGTGGCTTTTCTTACTGGTGGATTTGTTTGATTGCTCCCGGCTCCTGCCCCGGGGTGATGAGGATGCTATTCCGATGGCTTCCCAAGGATGCTCTCCCTGCTGTTGAGATACTTACCCTTCTGTGGTCTATTAAGGGAAAAGACACCCTTTTATTCCAGCAGCCTTAACAGGGCTGCTGCAGACCCCTCTGCTAGGGACAGCCCACTCCATTGGGGGCATCCCAAATGGTCCCAGATGGGATTTTCCTTGCAGGGACCCTCTTTTCCACAGGCGTGGAGGTGACGGCAAACCCCTCCAGGCATCAGCAGGGAGGGGAAGGCTCAGTGTGGAGTCACTGTGTCCTCTTTGGTCCCTTTGGGACCTTGCAGGCCAGGGCTGGGCAGAGGGAGCACAAAGGAGCCACGTATCTTGGGATCTTTATATACTCTTAAATGTCATCTGTGACGTGCAGGCTTGCGCCGTGCCCTGTGATGCTCCATGCTGTGCCATGGGAGACACTGCCTTAACCCTTTCCCTCATGCACTGCTGTGGTACTGCAGTTCCAGGGCATCCCAAGCCCTGTGCTTGGACCCCCCCAAGCACACCGAGACCCTCTTGTTCTGCTCCTTGTGCACAGCCACTGCACTGCTGTCGCCAGTCCTGGCTCAGTTTCCATAGCTGGGGTACCCCAGGAGCCCCGTCCCATCCTCCCAAGCCCATGGAAAGCTCTGGTGTTGTTTCTGGCTATGTAAATAGGCAGTAAAATGAGGAGGTGGTTGTGCATGTTTATGGAACACTTAAGAACCGAGGCAGCCTCTTGCTTTCGGAAGAGTTGGGATGAGGAATGAGGCATTGCTGAGCTCTGGGAAGCAGCAAGTGTTGCTGAGGAGGAGGAGGATGGGGCTCATCCTCTTCCCCTGTGTCTGGGATGGGGACCAGCATCCCTCGCACTGCAGACCCAAGGAGCATCTGCCTTTGTCCCCATCCCTCAGGGTCCTCAGGCAGCCCCAGGAGGAGCTGGTGCTGGGTTTGAGCGATGAACTTCCAAGCATGGGGCTCCCAAGGTCCCCTTTTGTCTTGGGTGCGATCTGCAGATTGGCACAGCCGCTATTGGCAGCACCGATAACGTAGGTGCTTTCAGTTGTACAGAGGAGGAGCAGATAAGGGAATGGGGGAGAGCTTGACTTGGGGTGACTGAGATAAATTCTCTGTACTGCAGGAAATGGAAATGGGAAATAAAGATCTCCAACAAGTGGAATATTTAAGGTGATGCAGAAGTTGGGCGCACGTGAGAGCCATTCCAAGCGCGCCGGCTCTTATCCATCCATCACCCGGCCCGCTGGATTTGATCAAAGATAATAGGGTGGAGGAAGCACTGGAATAGAAGCTGTCCATTGCAGCAGCCTGAGCGACGGGTTCCCTGTGCAAAATAAGGTCCTAATTAACAGGAGGCAGATGGGAAGTTTTCCACTTTCTGCCGCTGTTTTGTGGCTTTCCTGGCTCTGTGGGGCAGGATGGGTGCATGGGGGTGCCCTGGGGGGCTTGGGGACCACCAGCACCCACCATCAGGTGCTGGGGGGAAATGAACAACCTGAAAACCTCCACCAAGCAGCTGTAATAGCCAATAAACACCTAAGGAAGGGTGCCTTCGATGTGAGTGGGTGCCTTGGTTGAGCTGCATGTTGCAGTCTGGTCTCCTATGGGGCTTGACCATAAGACATTTGCAAGCTCTTTCATTCAGCATCTCCTGTCCACGCGGCTTCCGCAGCTTGTGACACCCTGGGAAGTGCTGGGAGGAAATCCAGGCTCTTCCTGGGAGGCATCCAGTCTGAGATCCAGTTTGCCTTCATGTGCCGGTGCTGCCTGCCCCACAGTGGCATCGCTGCTCCTTGTTTTGGGAATGTCTCCACCGTGCGCAGCTGCTTCTTGAGGCTCTTCACGTGCGGTTTTATGGTGGGGCCCAATAAAGATGTTAAAGATGCACGTGCTTTTGCCATCCCTTGGGATCAGCAAGGTTGTTTGGTCCCCATCTGCTGCTGCTCATGGCTCTTTCTTTTCTCATGCAGGACCTGTTTAAGCACAGCCAAGGCCACCAGCCTGCCCTGCTCCGTGGGACATCTGGGATGACTGCAGAAGTAAGTTGCATGTCATAGCAAACATCACCTCCTTGCTGCACTCTCATACTCACTTGTTATTCCTCATTCGAGTAATGATGAGGTCCTTATGAACACCAGCAGGAGCCAGGTTATGTTCTCTGCCTTTAAAATGCCCTTCACAATACAAACGCCCAAGTGAAAATGGTTTGCAATGTTTTTTTCTCCTGGCTCATTTGGTTTGGAAGCAGCTTCTCCTATTAAAGCCGGTATTTAGGAATGTGCCATTGCAAGTACCAGTCAAAGAGTTTGTGAAGCACTTTGGGTTGCAATGAGAATAGACTGGCTGGGTTTAAATGCTGGGAGCTGGGAAGCCGTGCTCGTACATGGGAAGCCTGACAGGGAGATTGTCTTGCAAGGAGAATGAAGCTCCTGAGTGAAAGGGAATAGGGAGCTGCAGGCTGGCGGTGCTGGGAAGGAAATCAGCCTAATTTGCTTGTGCTTAGTAACCCGAGACATATAATTAATAACACGAGTAGGGCCATTGGAAAAGAATATGTATTGTGCCTGTTTCGAACCCATCCATCTCTGCGTGTACTGCTCATAACGTTAACCCTGCAGCTACAGACTGCGGTCGGACTCCTGAGCCTGCTGCCAGTTTATTCAGTAACCCACAGCAAACTCAATGCTCCATCTTCCTGGGCTCTGCCTCCCCTGTTGAAACGCAGCAGTTCGGAGGCCTTCAGGCAGATGAGGTACAGAAGGCTGGGTCAATTTGGAGTGGAGCAGTCACTGGGGTCCCAGCCTGACTAACAGCATCGGAGGCATTGTGTGGATGCAAACCCAACCATCTGCCTGTCACCGAGAGAGAGACCAACAGGTCATCATGCAAAGCGCTCAAATTGGCTCATTTCTGAGATGAGAACCTAAAAATGCCCACGGTAGAGGGAATGGATGCATCATTATTTCGTGTTATCTTCATCACTGCAATCTCCCTGTGTGTTGGAATGTGGTTTAGGACTGAAGTGTCGGTACAAGCACACGGGGGGAGCTGGAGCCTTTTGTGCCGTGCTGTTGAGCTGCCTGGTAGCCTTCAGACATTGGAAATTAGGCAAACAGAGCCAGCGTGCTGATTCTGTGCATTAATTGTGTGGCAACCTTTGCATAACCTTTAGAAAACCTTTGAATGTGTGAATCCAAAGCACAGAGCACGAATGCTCTCGGAATGTGCAGCAGCATCACTTGGGGTTAGGGCAGATGCATGGGTCCATCCCAACCCGGACTTTGAGTTATGCACCCTGAAACATGGGTTCAGCACCCACATGTCCATCACCTCTGGGTGATGATGCCCTGTGCTGGTGACTGTCTCCATCCCTCCTCAGCATCAGGCACCCTCAGAGGGCTGCAGCCCTCTCCCTGCATCCCTCATGGTGCTGGAAGCAATCAAAGCTCCGCTCTGCCGCCAGATTGCCTTGTCCATTCCAATGATCTTTAGCTCCGTTTTTCCCTGAGCAATCAGAAGCATTTTGGCTTTGTCCAGGTGGTCTTTTCCCATTTTGCTCTTCCCAGTCCCAGGACCCAGGGCAGTCACATCTCATCACACCTTTTCTCAAGCCATTTGTACCTCCTGCTTTTGCTGTTGCCATCAATTTAGCTTCAGCCTCTCCCTGCTCCCTCCTGTGCTTATTTGGGAATGAAACTTGGCCTTCAGAGCCCTGGCAGATGTAAATGCAAACCCCCTGCCCCTGCAGCCAGGTTTTCCAAGCCTGTGCCCATCTTTTCATGCAGACAGCATGAATTGCACATAGCAGTTCTCAGTTTTTGGGGGGAGAGGGTCAATCCCTTTAAAAGCTTTCCCATAGAAAGAGCAAGCAGAAATGGGGATTTTTAGGAGTGCCCTATTGGATGCTGAGGAAGTGAAGGCCGAAAACACGCAGTAACATTGCTTTCCTGAGGGTTGTATTCTTATTATTTACTAATTATTAATATTAGCATCATCATCAACATCATTATTATCATTATTATTAAGCAGGCAGCATCCTTTGGCCATTTGAGCCGTTCCAATTCAGTGTTCTGCCTCTTCAGGCTGTCCCCTTCTGAAGTGCTGTGGTCCATGCTTTTTTCATCCTTAGCTTGCCCAGGCTTCAACCTGGACTAGAAATCACTCAGCACCAAATGCAAAACACAGGATCATCCACACTGTGGAACAATAGAAAACATATAAGGATATGGAAGTGAGAACTCACTTAATGGGAAGTCCATCCCATCTCGTGCACAGCAAGCATCAACTCAGCAAAAAGCTTTAACTGTGTGATCAAATAGAAGCTTGTTCTCAGCCCATTGCTGTTGAGCAGAGCAGTTGAGTGGGTGCTGAAGTACGCTGCTGGATGGGGTTTGCTCTGCCCCTGCTCTTCCTGGGGCAGAAGAATTAAGCTGGTGCTGGCATCACCTATTAATAAGGCAGCAGCAGCCACGGCAGTGCTTGTGCAATGCAAGAGAGCTCATCATTTTTCTATATGTGAGCAATTATGCTGCACCAGGAGGCCTATGTCTTTATATCATCACCTAATGACAGTGCAAAAGTATTCAGGGGAAGGAGAGGGGAAAACAATCACATCCATATTTAATTGGCAAAGTTATCACCTTCACTTCAGAGCCCGAGCTTCAGCCCTTCTGGCCTCTTTCCAAGGCAGATCTATTTCCTCAGGCTGGAAAGTGAGTAAAGTGTCCTTACGTTATACTTCTGCAGCAGAATGCCGTTTGAGAGCTCGCGAACACAGGCCCGACAGCAGTAAGTAACAGAGTCCTTTTCTTTGCAGCAGATGAAGATATCTTTGAGCTGTTAGATTCCTCTTTTTTGCCTTTTTTAAAGGAAATCATTTGTGTTGTTATTACCCAGCCCCACACTCGCCTGTCAGATTAGGTTTTTTATTGCACTAAACCAAAAAGCCATCTGGAGCATCTCACATCCTGCTTCTGGTACTGGCGAGTGGCAGCGTGGCCCTTCTCTATGCAGCGCTTTGATTCCTCCCTGTAGCAAACTCCCCAGTCTGTTGTTTTCATCTGTGTGTCCCCTAATTCTTGAGTCTCTCTAATTCCTGACTGTGTTTGTGGGGGCTCAGCATCATGACATCCCATGTGTTCCTCAGGGTGGTAACGTAGCTGGCTATTGAAGTGCAATAGGGGCTGTCTGCTTTCATTACACGTGCGAGGAAACTCATCACTGTTCCAGGGTCTGTGTCTGCTCAGCCAAATATCTCCTTTACTGGCTGCTTCATTTGGGCTTTTACCAAGCCCCAATGTCCTCCTGTTGGTTTGCAATGCTTTGTAAAGCTCTGGGGTTGAGCTGAAGCTGTCTACCTTCTGTCCCCTTCTTACCTCCCTCCTCAGATGGAGCGGAGCTGGTGATGGAGGTGGCTGGACCCTCAGCTTTCATAATGTGCCTTGGGATCCCCAGCTGCCTTTAAGTGTCAGCAGTGTCCAATGGCTCCTTCCAAGCCTTGTCCTGGCGCCAGTGTCAGTGGCAGGGACCTCAGTGGGAGAGCAGGTCTGGATGTTATCCAGCACTGGAATGACTGCAGGAGAACCTCACCAGGAAAGAGTGGCCTTGGCCACCCAGCCCTTCTTGGCTCTCAGTGCCCTGTTGCAGGGGATATTGCATTACCGTGTTCTGTAGAAGCAGAGAAAGAAGGAAAGAGGGGAAAAGGAGAGGAGAAATATGACCAACTTCCACCTCCTCCAGCCCGGTACCCAGCCTTTGCCACTTCTCTGCCACTTGTGCTTCACAAAGCCCCCGCTGTCTGAAGATTAATTGATGGAGGCCACTCAACCCGCTTCCAAATCCCTTTCTGTTACCATTTAAAACCTTCTGATTTATTTTTTTTGATAAAGTCACTGAGGCTTTTTATGGATTCTCCAATGATTGTCCAGCTTGACAAATTGGATTCTTAAAGCTGGCTCTTGAAAGAAAAGGATGTGGTTTGACAAGACAAGAAACAGCTCATCTCCGAGACAGGGGGGATAAATAACATCAAAATAATCCCATTCTTCAGGCTGGGTGCTCCTCAATGGGTGTCTTGCTCGTCACTGATAATCTTATCTGGCTGTGATGGGAAGGGACCTGCACAAAGGGGCCCTGGCCAGGCTGGAGGGCTGATATGAACCTGATTAATAGTTCTGTCCAGCATGTGCAGAGCCTCAGAAAGGTGATTAATGCCGTTGGATATGGACCTGATCCTGTTCTCCCACTGACACTGCACCAGGGTACCTCCTGCTGCTGGTGATGGACGGACTCACGATCCTGGTCCATGAGTGAGGGTTGGTGCCAGGGGGGTGGCAGTGGGGTTGTCACCCCTGTGCTGGGGTTTGTAAGGTTGTGTCACTGCCCAGTGCTGCTGTTGATGTTCCTGATGGAGTTTGTATTGTGCTCAAGGCCTGCTTTCCCTGGAGTACCCACTGTGTTACCCCTGCAAACCCATGTTCATCCCTGGCACAGGGATGGGGCAGAGTGGCTGCAGAGCTGGAACAACATGCTTCTGATCTCTATGAACCCAAATAGGGATGCTCCTGTAAGGTCTCTTCCATACCTGGTGTTCAAGGCCAGGTAGGATGGGGCTTGGAGCAAGCTGCTCTAGTGGAAGGTGTCCCTGCCCATGGCAGGGGTTGGAGCTGGAAGAGCTTTAAGATCCCCTCCAAAACCATTCTATGCAATGTCCTTTTGGACGTGCCTGAATAAAACCAGTGTGTGGGAACGTAACCAAGGCAGTTGCACCTCCAAGGGCGGCTGGAGTGAGGACCACAGGGAGAGCAGAGGTCTGAAACCCACCTGCAAGTGCCACCGTGGGCTTGGGTGTCAGGGCTGCACAGCATCACACTGCTGGTGCTTCAGCTGGGGATGCAGGGAGGAGGAGAAGGGACCCCTGCGCATTGCAGCCACAGCCAGGAGCCAGAGCGTTTGGTTTTCCCAGGCAAGACATGATATAATCTGTTTCTATTTAAGTAATATTTTAATTGCAGGCTTTTGCTTTTCATTTTTTAATTGACTGCCTTCACTTTGAAGATTTCCCACCTAGCAGTTACCCTGAATAATGGAAATGCGTCGCGACTCCTTCCCGTTCTCTGTATTGAATGACTCCAGGTGATGCTTTATGTCTTATTACAATTATTTATGATGATGTCCGGTTTGGTTCTGTAGCAGAGGGGGATCATTAACCTCTCCTGCAGTAAGGAGAACTCTCCACGTTGTTTTCAAAGCCATTACAGCTTTGAAAACTCCTCTTCTTTACAAAACACTGAAAACCCTACAGGGCTGCAGAATGAAATGCTGACAGAGGTTGGCTGATGCAGGAGGAGCACAAACCCTCCCGCTGTGCCTCACTGAGCTGCAAACGGAGCTCCGGAGTAAGGAAGAAGTGATTTTCCTGTTGGGAAACTCACAGCCTGGTGCTGGGAACCCAGAGGCGGGTTTTGATGGTGCTTGAAGAGAGGAGGTGGTGGCTTGGTCTTGGGAAGGGTGGGAGATGCCTTCCAGGGGCTCCAAGGACAAGCATCCCCAGGATGCGTATGAGCAGAGGAATCAGGCCATGGGATCCCCCATGTGCTCCTCTGCAGCTGGTCCATGCGCATCAATGCTAATTCCTTTGCTCCTCCAGGAAAGCCTGGAAGAGCCCCCATGGTCTATGGACATCCCCATCCCTGGCAGTGTTTAAGGCTGAGTTAGATGGGCTTGGAGCAGCCTGCCCTAGTGGGAGGTGTCCCTGCCACGGGCAGGGGGTGGGACTGGATGAGCTTCACCTTTCAACCCAAACCATTCCGTGATTGCTACCTCAGGATGCTATAATTACCTGCACTAGTTCTGGGTGCTTTTGCACATGGGTTTGCGTGGCACTGTGCCTGTCTTGGTGAGAGTGAGGAGCCTTTTACAGATTACTGCTTTCAGCAGCTGCATATGGTGACTTAACATCTATTTATGGGCACCTAATGCTGCCTGCAGATGCTGCTTCTGCTTGCTGGGGGCTGCATGTAGTGGGAATGGGGAGAACCTCTCGGTTTTCCATGGTTTCAGCTCGGATATGGCTAATTGCTGGACGCAGGATTCAGCCTGCTGGGCAGTTTAATTAATCTTATGGGGAGTTAATCTGGAGAGAGATGGAAGCAGATGCCGTGTCTCCCACCTGGGCAGGTAGCTCCTGAAGAGGTGTATCCATCCCCTCTGGAGACTGTTTTGCTCAGGACCAAGAGGTGATTGCCAGCAGTAAGAGGGATGCTCACATCCCACAAAGTCACCTTGCCTCCCTTTACCATGTTGTGTTGCTTCACTCCCAAAGCATCCTGAAATAAACTGTTCCCCATCCCCATATAACCACAGGCTACTTTAACATGATGGCTGATGGTAATAAAGCCTTTGTAGATGTCCCTGTTTTTTTTGGAAGCATATCGTGCTGACCATATGGCTGGGGAATACGGAGGCTACATTCATGATGGGATGTTAATGAATTGGTAGCTTTATCTGGCCTGTCTGTGCCTCTCAAACACAAGAAAACGCTGTTCATTAAGCTCTTGTTAAAGTGCCATCATAAAAAGAAAAGCTTTTCACTATAAAAGAAATGCTGCAACTCCCTCTTGCTCCCTTCCCAGGTCTTCCAGATGAAATTTGCTCTGTTTGAAAGGCAGCAGATGACTTTCCTAATGGCTACAGCTACACTGTTGACGTTCTGGCTGCCCAAACCTGCTCCTATAGCTGTGATGCATCCCAGGGGAGGCATTTGCCTTGCTACTGAGCAAACTGGGTGACTTGAGGGAATATTGGGATTTAGGTGCTGTTCTCACAAGGCCACCTCCCCCAGATGGTTGTGGCTCCATGTACCTGCTTGCAGCACGTCCATCCCCATGTCCTAGGGAGCCCTATCCCATGTCAGATGCTGCTGGAGAATGGGTCTTCCTTGCACATGGAAACCTTTTAATGCCATTTAAAAGACTGAAGGGTTGAGGGCCAAACGAGTGTGAAGGATGTGCTGACCAGGGAAGGGAGCCTCGGTCTCTGGATACAACTGGGTGCATGCTGCAGTTAAAATACAGGAGCGTGTCTGAGGCTGATGTGTGGTGTTAACCTGAGTTAGCAAAGAGGTGGTGCTGAGCAGTGTGGAAGATGAGTGACCCCTTCGTGTTTCCCAAGAGCCTTTAAGCCCTGGGTGCTGGGGGAGCATCATTGCAGGGCAGGATGGAGTGGGGCATGTGCATATGGGAGCTCATGGAGGGAAAGAACAAGAGTCTGAGATTGGAAAGGAAACTAGGCCAGAAGATGCAGCAGCAGCAGCTAGTTATAGTCTGCAAAGGGATGATCCAAGCAGCTTTGATATGGATATGTTCCCTCGCAAAGACACAGCACCGGAGAAGCTCTTTATCAGTGTCAGGAGATGACAAATGACAGCGGGGGGGAAGTCACGTTGATGCAGCTGCAGCACCTTGGGAAGGATGCAGGTACCAGGGATGCTCCGCGCCCCGGGGTCCCACCGCGGCCTTCATCAATCACAGAGGAAGGAGATTGTCTGCTCTGCCCCTTTTATAGCGCGATAAATGAGGGGGGAGATGGGGAAGAGCAGGATTGTGTTGGGGAGGATCATTCCCCCCCCCCCCCATGGCTTGTACACAAAGACATTGCTGCTGGCAAAGGCTTTAGGAAGCATAGGACCTGTGTCAGGTAGGGAGGAAGAGGAGGGGAGGCAGCAGCAGTCAAACAGGCACTGAGGGCTCTCTGACAGGACCTTTCCTACAGGAGACCGAGGATGGCACAAACCAGCAGGGCTGGTTAAACAAGAAATACAGAAAACAGGGGGGAAATTGAGCCCGAGTTTCTAACCATCACCTGCAGTCCTCTTTCTAACAGAGTTAAACCCTTGAAGCCTTGTCTATGTAAGTGTTGAGTTAAATGGGTCTTTGGCTCTTTACTAGGAATTGCTCTGATTGCTTTTTTATATATAATCTGTTTCGTTCCCAGCACTCTGCTCTATCTCGCAGAGGAGTATCTGGAGCTGTCGACGGGCTCATTCTGCTGCTGCCAGGCTCCTCTGCTGCAGCTCCTAATAAAGTTGCCCTCTGTTCCACCACAGGGCACTAATCTGTAATGAAAATTTTATAGGAAATGGGGTTGGAATCTGGGCTTCAAGTATGATTTTCATAGCACTAGAGGCATATATATATATATATATATGTGTGTGTGTGTGCAGTGCTTGGGGATTCAGAAATAAAAGCATCATTTGCCAACAACCGTGTTTTAGTTAAACCCCTTCTCCATGGGATTGTTGGAAGTGTTTGTGGCTCAGGCCTCCCCCTTGTGAGCCTCTGTTACGGTGTGAATTGGGGAATCGGAGCGATTGCCCATCTCACCTGATGGTGTAACTGGAATTACGTGGGAATGCAGTTGTCACTCTCGTGCAGGGGATGGTGAACGCTTAGAGCTGGTTGCAGTCCTCTGACTGAGGTGTGTATGGAAACACAGCAGCAGCACTTGCCTCCTTGCTCCTCTTGTGTCCATATTTAAGTGTTTCTTATGGTTCTTTAAGCATCAGTTCCAGGACGGACGGGGATGCTGGGGTGCTTCCTTGCTGTTCTCCTCTGTGTGTTTTTAAGCGCTGGTGATCCAGGCCTCTGTTCCTGCTCAGCACCTCCCTGCTGTGGAGCCCTTGCTGTGCCTGGGACAGGATAGGGACAGATGCTGAGGCTGAGCTGCTGCCCTTCAGCCCCTCCGTGCTAAACCCTGCACTAGCCACTCCGGGGCTGATCAATATTTAATGTAGAGTTTGCAGAGCTTGACCTGGGGATGCGTTTCGAAGCGGAGCATCACCCATATGTGGTGGTTTCTGCATCACAGCCGTGGAGTTTGATTATTTAGAGCTGGCATTTCGTAAGCTTCAAATAACCCTGA
Source organism: Neopsephotus bourkii (assembly GCF_033783945.1). Taxonomy (NCBI): domain Eukaryota; kingdom Metazoa; phylum Chordata; class Aves; order Psittaciformes; family Psittacidae; genus Neopsephotus; species Neopsephotus bourkii. The sequence goes on along the minus strand of NW_026901640.1, from coordinate 1,244,914 downwards.
GGATGCAGGGCCCTCTCCTCCCAAAATGTTGGCTTTTCACTTGGTTTGTTGGTTGTGTTCAGTGTTGCTCACCTGTGTGCTGGTCCAGGGCTGATGGGGCAGCCGGTGTTGCGGTGATGGGGATGCAGGGTCCAAGAGCTGTTTTGGGAAGTGGAGCCTTGCAGCGTGCCCAGTCCATGGTGGCCATGCCAGGGTGTTCCAAGCTGGTAGGATGGCACCCTGTGCATGGGTGCAGCATTGGTGCACACCTGTTTAGGGAGGGTGAGACCCTGCACCAGGCTTGGATGCTCTGCAGAGCTTCCTGCCTGCGGATGCTGCCATTCCAGCCCTTGGGGACCGACTGGGTTCTCTCCATCCTCACTGTGATGTGTTAATCTCCCAGGGCAGAGGGGCTGAGGTGGGACATGGCACCTGCACACAACACGCACATAGGGACTAATGAAATCGCTGCTTTCTCTTGGCTTGCTCGAGCTGCATTAATAAGAGCTGACAGGTTTGAAATAGCTGATCTGCGTTGGTTCAGGCTGTGATTGCCGCAATCAGGGCAGCGCCTGGGCCATGGGATTGAGAGTGGGGACTCAGTTTAGGGGTTGGAGCTGTAAAGGGTGGCTCCACTGAAACCAAAGCCTCAGGGGCCAGATGTGGCCAGGGCTGCTCCTGCACTTGTCTGTGTGAGGGAAATTCAGGCTCAAATGAGAGAAGAAACGGCACAACCTGGATAGTTTAGGGCCAGAAGCAGGAGAAGGCGGTGGTTTACACCTTACTGATGTCCCTGGGCTGTGCCTGCTGCCTCCCTGCAGCCACAGCTTCTCTGCCCCCCCTGTGCCAGTGCCTCAGGGAAGAACTGCCTTATATCTAATCTAGGTCTTCCTTCTTAGCTCAGCATCGCATGGCGGGTAGAATCATCCCCTATCTTGAGGTGACCACAGATCTGGCCCCAGATCTGACCCACAACCCCATCCTTGCGAGGAGATGGAAACCCTTGCATCTGCTTGTATGAACAGGGAGAAATGATTTCCCTTCCTCCCCTTTATCTAATGGTTCTACTAAGCCTTTTGCTCAATTTTGGATGATTAAAAGCTCGACAACAGCTTGTTTCATACATGGGAGAGGAGCACGACATATGGTAGTGACAGAGCTGTTCATAAATACCAGTGCTCTTATATGTAAAAAGGAAAATGTGGGAATGCATTGCTAACACCACGAGTGAGGTGTTGGCGAGGGGAGCAGGGGCACCCATGGGTGCAGCCTCAGCGTGGCTGTGTGATGGCACCCGTTGTAGCATTGAGAACTTTAATATTGATCATTTTGTGCCCGATTCCTCAGCCCCCCTCACTGCTCATGTACCCAGGCTGGTGCAGGGGCTGACCTGGGGCAGCAGGATGAGTCCCCTGTGTTGTTAAGACCCCAAATGCTACAAGGGGGCTGTTGGGATCCAGCCATTGGTGCTGGTAGGACCCTGGGTGTGATTTGCTGCAGCAGGTCCCTGCTTTCACACAGACTAGCATGTGCAGAGCAGCAAGGACTCATTTCCCCTTCTCCTCCCCCTCGAATTGAAGCACAAATATGACAAGTGTTATGATTAAGGCTGAGCTGCAGCCCCGAACATCTCTCCCCTTGCAGATTACTATGTAAATCAGCCACTTAATATTGCTGCTTCCCTCCGCTGCGTGTTGTGTGTGAGGGTGAGGATGTGCTGGGTGACAGCCCCAGCCCATGGTGGGTCACACGCTGGCGGGATGAGGGACGCGTGAGCTGTGATGGAGCCGTTCAGACCTGGCTAACGCAAACCTGGGCAAACGAGTCTGCTTCATGGGCCTTTTCAATGGCACCTTGTGTTTTTAACCCAGCACCTCTTGTCTGACAAACCAGGAGAGTTTCCAGTGCTGGGAGATGAAAGCAGCATCCTTGGGGACACTGGGGAGAGGAGCTGTGATGCCTCAATGTGCTTACACCACCCCAAAGTGCCTGCAATAGAAATTACACACATCCCTGCTGCCCTGGATGAGGAGGTGCTTTTCCTGCTGCCCATGCACTGTAAAACTCAGGTTTCCCTGGTAAGAGGTGGTGGTGGGGACATGCATGGGGCTGGGGAGAGGCTGGGCTTCATCCCTGCCCAGCGGGCACCTACAGCCTCGGTGTGCAAACACTTCCCATCCGTGGGCCTGGAGATGGGAAGGGAGGGAGGGTTTGATGGATGAGCAGAGTGAAGAACAGATTTGTTACGTGTCCCAGCTTGTTTCCTCTGGAGCCTGGGCTGCAGCAGAAAGAAGCTGCTGGGGATGGGGGTTACAGCACCGTGAGGCTCAGCTTTGGGGTGCTCCTGGCATCCCCCCCCTTGTGCTTGGTGTGGTCCCATCAGCCTGACAGGTCCTCAGTACCTGCCTCATGTTGCTCGTGTTATTTCATGTCACATCTCTAATGACCCCATGCATGAGGCCACCAGAGCAGTGATGCCCCTGCTGCCTTCCCCTCTGCCTGGGATCTTAGTGTTTAACCTGTGCGTAAATAACTCCCCCCTCCAATACACTGAAGGCTGTTTCTGTTGGGTTTTAATCTCCCTTGTTTGGCTGCTTGCTCTGTAAGAAGATGGAAATAGCAGCAGGATGCGGTGACCTGCGTTGTGGCGTCGATTGCAAAGCTGTGATGATGGAAATGGTTTCACTGTAAAGACGTTGTTAATGAAGGCTCTAAGCAGGGAGGGCGCACCAAGCCCATGCACCTGAGCTCGCCCGGGTTGTGCTGGACCAGCACATCCATCCATCACCTGGATTCACCCGTTGCTGAGATCCCCCCCACTTGATGGCAGCTGCCTGGCAGCTTTGTGCCATTGAAAAGGATCAAACCAAATTAACTTCAAAAAGTCCATGTCTGGAATGTGGCTGCTTCCCTGCTCCCGGGCTGTGGGCGAGGGGGGATCCCAGGGGATGGGACCCCGGGTGGCCATAGACCTTAGGGGTCCTTCTAGAGCTGTTCCTGATGCATCGGCTGTGGTGCTGCTGTCACGGCACAGGGCTGGGGCTGGGGAGCAGGGCCCGGTGCCTGCCGGGAGCATGGGAGCTCAATGGAGCTGCTTGTCCAAGGGAAATGCAAATAGGGGACAATCAGGCTCGGCGATGCGCAGGTCCCAATCAGTGAATAACACTTCACGGCGGCGGCAGAATTGCAGATGAAGCTTTTTAAATAACTTTTTTTTTCCTTGTCAGAACCATTCCTCTGGATTTTTACTGCAAAAAAAAAAAGACAAAACCCCCTCATTTCGGTTTCTATCTCACACAAAGGGCGGCTGCTTTCAGAACCCAGAACCATCGCATCCTCCTGCAAAGGCACCTTTGTCCTTTAGAGCGGCTCCAGCTGCTGGAGGAGGATCCAATGGGAGCATCCCGGGGTGGTCCCTCCATAGGATGCCGCATAGAGCCCCAGCAATGGGAATGAGCACTGCAGGACATGAGAGCAGCAGGTCTGGGACCCGGAGGGTGATCGGGGCTCAGTTGTTGATTGCCATCTGGAATAACTCCTCGCATCATTCCCCCCCCATCCCACACAATTTGCTGCCTGCCTTGGGGAGGGCAGGGGAAGCGCCAGGCTCCATCCCCTGCCTCCTTCTGCCTGATTAAGGGCTGTCAGGGTGATTGATGTGTTCTTGCAGGAGAAGGTGAGTCCCTTGGCTGTGACAGCCAGGAGGAGACCGGCCCTCGCCAGCTCCCTCCCCTTCAAGTCCCTGTAATTTTCCACCCTGGACAATGGCAGGCTGTGCTATGGGGGCTCTGCTCGCCCCTGCGTGTGTCCTGCGAAGGTCAAAGCATCCGAACCTCCCGTGTCCTCCCCAGAACAACCCCTTAGATCCATGGGTAAGGACTGGAGGGGGAGAGAGCTCCATAGCAGAGGTCGGGGCTTGCCCCTTGCTGCAGGTCGCTGTGTGCCTGCGGGGTGAGGGCTCTGCCTGATGGTGATGGATTGGTTCAGTCACTGATGGTGGGAAGGGGTGAGGGTTGTGAGGTCAGGCAGCAAGGAACGCTGTGAGTCCTTGCTCCTCCAGCTGCTGGGCAGTTGGGGTTGGTGACCATTGTGGAACCCATGCTTGGGCATCTCCTGCTCAGGAGGTGAGCTCCTAGGGGCCGGGGTGTCCCTGGCACAATGGGATGCTCAGCCCCAAGGGCTGGATCCCCTGTTACTGCGATGCAGAACACACAGGGTGCTCCCAGATGTGTGTCTTGAGCCAGGGCTGGTGCGGGGTGGTCCCTGGGCTGGTGCTGGGTGTGATCCACCCTTGGTGGAAGGGAAAATGGGGCAGCAGCCATCACCTGAGCTGTTCAAATGAGGGTGCCTGAAACACCCCGAAAGGGAGGACCTGATGGAGCCAGATTGCAGTGGTTGAACACTCCTAATAGAGGACTTCAGGTGCCAGAGCTTGCATAGAAACAGAATAATTGCACTTGGACATGCAGGAACTGAGTAATTTCTGTTGTGCAGCCCCTCAAGTTGTTTATCCCCCCCATCCACTTCACTGCAGGGCTGGTTTGTGTCTCCATCACTGCCACCGGACGGGGCATCCTCAGCATCAGGATGCAGGAGCAGCGAGGTCAGGCCTGCACTTGGCCTTCAGAGGGCAGAGCCAAGGTGAAGCCCTTCAGTGATGGATTGTTTGGCATCTCCTTGGGCAGAGGCTGGTGCTGCTGCAGTATTTATAGCAGATGCTTCTCTCCACTGCACCAGGTGAGTCCTTCCAGCGTCCCCATGGCCGAGCCCTGGGGCAAGGCGAGTGTTTAACGCAGTCTGCATCTGGTCCCTCTGCCTCTGAAGGACACCAACCTCTGGTCCCAACGATGCTGAACCTGCCTGGGCGCACTGAAGTGTTTCCATAGCGGGTAGGTGGGTGCTGAAGCAGGTCAGGATAGGGCCAGTCCCTGCAAATGGATGGTTTAACGTCCTGGTGGGCTCTGGGTGGAAAAAGATGTCAGCAGAGACGGAAAAGGGCCTGTCAGAGGGAAAGGAATGTGCAGTGGAGGTGGCTTTAGTAACACATAAGTGGGTTTTCCCAGCTGTTGGATGCTCGGCTATCTCCAAGGCAGGGAATGCTGAGTGTTTCAGTAATGTGGGGATGTGCTTGGAGAGGTGCTGACTGTCCAGGCTGCTTTGTATGGGAAGAAGTAGGGGTTTGGGATGGGTCTGGGTGTGCTGGTGGAGAGGGACCCCTCACCTGGCTCCCTTGGGCCATCTGGGTGCTGGTGCTGGATGCGCAGAGGAGCTCCCATTGCTCCAATGGGATGTGCTCATCCAGGGCGGGCAGCAGCCCAGCCGAACCCCATAGAGCAGGGAGAACATCTTAGTTAAGTCTTTGCAAAGCCGCAGACAATGCAGGGCGAGCGTGAACAACTGGCATGGAAAATAATTGCACTCCTATTTTCCTCCAGCTTTTCTTATCAACGCCTTTATCACCTTTGGTTTTATTTTACACCTTATTTAGACTTTACTGTAATCCCAGCTATTTCACCACTGACACCTCCTTAATACCCTGTCTAACACCTCTGACACCTCTGGCTAATGCCCAGGCCCTTCTCAGCACGGCAGGAACAGAAAAGAGCTGAAATGGAAAGAGATAGAGAGAGAAATGATTTACTGCCTGTGAATAAGAGCCTTTGAGGAGAAGGGGTGGGGGCCAGCCCCCCCCGTGCAGCTCAGCTTTGGTTTCTGCCCACATTCGTCTCCATCCTCCCATTCCTGATGGCTGGAACACTGTGCAGTGGCTGCTGGGCAGGGAGAAGAGATGGGATTTACTCTTTGAGGGGAAGTGGGACTATAAAGGGTCAACTTAGTGAACTGAAGCAGATGCATTCCCCTTTGGACACCCTGTGCCGAGTTCAGCCCCATCCAAAGCATTCCCTCTCCATGTGTCCTGCTGGTGTTAGTGGGTTTGGTGCTAACTCGAGCACCCACAGCGCTCCAAGCAGGTCTTTGCTGTGGCCAGCACCGAGGGTGCCTTTTGGGGGGTTAATTCTGCTTTTGGGCTGGGGAAGGTGCCGAAAGGATCCCCCCTGTGCAGCAGGTCGCAGGCATCCCTGGTTTTCTGGTCGGGATGCGGGGACACGTGGCTGGGTCCGCAGTGTCCCTGAGCTCTGTTTCAATGCATGTTAATGGTGGGGTCCGGCAGCTCCTGCAGGCAAAGCCAGGAGTTCCCACCTGGAAAAGCTGCCCTCTTCTCCCTCCAGTGGTCTCTGACCTGGAGGGCTCCCATTGCAAGCCCAGCACTGGCAGTAACGCAGCAATACCTCTCCTCTTTAACTTGCCCTGCTCTCCCAGCCTAAAGACTAGGGCTGCATCACCCAGATTTAACTCCCCATTACCCAAACGCCGGCTCTAAAGCAAGGGCTATGGCAGCTTTATTACAGGTTTATTACATGCTAATTCAAGCAAATAAATGTGCTCCAGCTGTGGAGCAAAGGAGATTAATAACCTCGAAGATCACTTGGCTGCTGCAGTGAGTGTCTTGAACAGAGCAGAGTATATTTAGGAAGAGCAACCAGATTAGGCAAAAAGCCCCTTTAATTATTAGTGACACTGTGCAAACTGCATCACACGAGAGGAATATCAACTCCCCAACTCCTGACCCTGGTATTCATCCAAACACTTCCTATCCCAGCAGCACAGGTTGAGCATCAACACATCGCATGGGGCCGGGGCACTGGGCTGGGGTCCCTGCTGTATCAGGGTGTAGTGACCCTGAGGGTGCTCCCACACCTTGGGGTGGTCTCAGTGCTTTCCCCTTCCTCTGCCCAAAGTGTTGGATATTGGGGTTTGTTCTGCAATTGACTTTGACTTCGCATCAGAGTGGATGCTCTGAGCTGCCTTGGTGCTGTAATGGCTTTGTCAGGGGTGTAGCTGTGCTCTGTACCCCTCGGGTGAGGGGCTCTGGGGGTTGTTCTTGTTGTTGGACCTCTCCAAGTGGTCGTTGCCTTCCCATTTGCTGGAATTCGGAGGGATTCTGCACCTCCTGGTTTAGCTTTGGTGTAACTGGGATACTGGGGGGGGGGGGGCTGCTGGAGCGGGGTGTTAAGGAGCTGTGGCTGCCCCATCCCTGGCAATGTTCAAGGCCAGGCTGGACACAGGGGCTTGGAGCAAGCTGCTCCGGTGGCTGCAGCTCCTTTGTCTGCTCCTCCTGTGCTAAATGACACCTGGGTTTGGCCCTGTGTAGGACTTGCTGCTTTCACAGTGCTGGTGATGGCTGCTGCCGAGAGGGGAGCAGGAGATGGGTGCAGGCAGAGTGCTGCAGCACCCATGGACCTGCTGGGCAGCGCTAACGGATGCATCCCCCTGTTTGGGTGGGAATTGTGCCTTTTCACTTGTGCTGCTTGAATGCAGAGGGAGGTTTTGTGACCCTGCCTGGGTATGGGGGGGATCCAAAGGCATCTTCTGCCTTCTCACAAGGGGAAGTGTCCCCTGTGCCGTGTCCTGCGCCCTTAAACCACTGCAGCTGCCCTTGAGCCTGATGGATGGAGCTGCGGCGGCTCCGGCGGAGCAGAGCGGGCACGGAGCACCCATCCGCATCACTCGCTGCTTCCCTCATTATCCCTGATCCCGTTTTCCCCACCGGCCCAGCTGGACACTGCGGATGCGGGTGCCTGGGGGATGCTCGGGGGGTGTCACTGCACGGGGAGGGTCCCCAGGGTCCATCAATGGGGACACCGTGGGTCCAAGCCACCCTTTGGAAAGCAGCGCATCAGGAATGTTCTCCTGGCCCTGTGCTTCCTGCTCTCCGTGTGCAGAAGGCAGCCCTTCCGCCTTCAAACAGCGTCTATTCTATGTAGAGCAAGCAAAGAATGATGTGTTAAATACAGCCCGGGCTGAAGCTCTGAATCAAATCAATTCCCTTTTCTGATTCCCCGAGCTTTTGAATCCCTGAGCCCTGCCGCAGGATTGTTCGCACAAGAATAGGGCAGAAGGAGCAATCCTTTCGTGTCACTATTGAATCAATTATTTTGCCTCTTGATTTTGTATGGAGCGGGCCGCGCTGATTGCTGATGGCACCGCATTGTTCTGTGCCGGCTCGGGGAGGGATGCCTGCATCTCCCGCTCGCCACGGCCGGCGGCTGGGACCTCGTTTGAGCCTGATGGATGCGAACGGCACAAAGGGGGAGGCTTTGCACCCAGAGCTGCCTTTGCTGGTGCAGCAAAGGGTGACGGGGCTGGGATGCGCTGGTGCCCTTCCTGTGCCTGACCTGCTGCTGGCCGCGCTCCTGGGACGCTCCTGCCTGGATCGATAGGGCCGGCGTGGGGAGGCTGCATTTACACAGTGTCACAGGCATCGACATTGACAGCTCGGGTGCGTGTCCTTCGGGCTGCCAGCACCGGGTTATTGATGCCCCAGTGGCTGCCTGAGCCCCATGTTAAGGGCTGGGGTGTGTGTGTGTCACTGGTTGCTTGAGCCCGGTGTCCAGGCAGGGATGCTGAGCACAGCCCTGGCTGCTGCATCCCAAGGGGTTTGCTAAGAAAAGGAATCTTGTTCTGCCCCAGCTGCCAAACCGCACAGAACGGCCCCTTCAATGACAGGGTAAGAAACAGCAGCAGTTACCTCTGTTTTCCCATTGAGAGGCAGGCACCAGCACCCTTCCCACCTTGCTTGTCCTCCTGTATCCCTGGCTAATGCCACCCTCGTTTTGTGGCAGCCTGGAGCTGGGGACGAGGCTGTTACTCCTGCTGAAGTGCATGGTTGGATTGTCATTGCCTTACACGGGACAGGGATGGGATGGGAGGAGGGATCCTGGGCACAGGGCTCGCCGGCACCACGGGTGCATCCCATGTGGCACTGAGGATGCGTTGCACCCCCAGGTTCATTTAAACTCAATCCAACAGCATCACTGTAGCTCCTGGGGAAGGTCAGGCTGTAGGATTAGTGCTGGAGATGCTGCAAGTGATGCTTCTGTGTTTGCTCTCATCTCTCCATGGCTGTCTCGAGACGGGGTCTCTCTGTTAATGCACGTTTCAGTCTCCACTGCCTCTTTAACCTGGTGTTAATCAGCAGGGATGTGCCCGAGCATCGCCAGCCCCATCATGGTTTAGGTACCAGTGTCTGTGAGGTCAGGCCGGGTGCTGGGGACCCACCTCGCTGGGATGGAGTGGTTTTGGGGACCAGGCTCCTCCACTCACACCATAAAGACACTTGAATCGTCTTTGTTCCCCCTGCAGATGAGAAATGATGGAGCGAGAGATGCAAGCCTGGCCCGTGGGAGCCACTGCGGATGACAGCCACTGCCATGGAGGTAAACAGCAGCTTCGACTGGCTCGGGAATGAAGGTATTGGTGCCCTTAGCAAATAGCAGGTGAATGACAAGTAGCTCTCCATACACAGAGCAGCCATCAGCTCGTGGCCTGCTGAGACCCACAGCCAGGCACCCTTGGAACGGGGAGCCTGATGGAATTGCCCATGTCTTGTATCATGAATGCAGGACGGGGCAAAGGGAGGGGTTTGGGGTGTGAGGTGTCTTTAGGCTCAGTTTCAGTGCTCTTGGGTGGTACCCAGGCTCGTGCCCACGGCAGGGATCGATGCCCTGCGGAACAAATGAGCTTTAAAAACCTCTGATTTTATTATTCGTTATTAGCAACGAGGCGGCCCTTGTAAATAACCATGAAAGGGAGTGCTTAAGCTCGTAATTAATAAGTGCTGGCTTGGTTTCTGCTAATGAACTACAGCTCAAGATGCTGATGGGGGATACAGAGCTCTGCTGCAACAGTGGAGGGTGCTGGTGCAGGTCAATAAAGCCGTGTCCCAGGACAGGCTGTGCCATGGGGCTTTATCCATCACACAGCTGTGCCCCATGGGGCAGGTTTGGAGGGCTCCGGGGCACAGGATGGGGATGCAGGGGCTCAAAAGCCTCCTGTGGGTACCGCAGTGCGGTGGTACCATGCCCGGCTGCGGGTTCTATGGCAAAACCCCAAAGAGCCCCGGCTGCCTCCTGAAAGCCATCGTTATGGCTGGGTCATAAATGTTTATGACGGGAGGGAAAAGCAGTAAATCACATTTACAGCCCTTGTTTGCTTTAGCGGGGCACTAATTTGACAGGGCAGGGAACTTTGGGCTTGTTTTACAGCCGGTTCCGGCTGCCGCTGGGCGCAGGGGCTGGAGGCGAGCTCAAAACTGGGGTTTTATTCCGGAGCCAGCCCCTGCGACCGCTTCAGTGCCGCTGTCGGGGCCCCGGGCCCTGCTCAGCGCACACAACCCAGCACATAGCGCGCTCATAATTCACTAATGTTTGCTGAATGACAGGGTTAAGTGGCTGCTATTCCCGGCCTCCCACCACACTAATGTACTCCAGACCCGCGCTCCCTTCCTTCTGGCTCGCAGTCAAACGCTTTCCTGCGGCCCTCGCGGTGCCGGGCTCCTTCCACCCCCAATGAGCACCACTTCCAAAATGGTTTTCATTTGGGTTTGCTCATCTCGTGTTCCCCTCCCTGCTCCACTCATCAGCAGCCCCATCACGGGCTGCGCGCTGCCTGCTTCCCATAGAGGAAGGAGCCCGGCCCGGCACGAGCCCAACGGAGCCCCCGGCGCTGCTATATCCCCCCCCCCCCGGACCCCATGGAAGGGATGGACCTGGAGGTGATGCCCTTGGAGGTGTGAGTGGGGCTGGACCGTTCCCTCCATCCCAGGCCAAACCCACATCCCTGCCTGTGGGATCCTTGTCATCCCGGATGGAATAAGGTGAGTACTTAAGGTAGGAGGAAGGGGGTTTGGTGCTACAGTCCAAACACCAAAGCAAAACATCCTCCGGTGGGACAGCCGAGCTGGGACGAGGGATGTGCATTGCTCTTAATGGGAAAAATAAGCAATGAGCATTTGCACGGGGCCAAGGAATTTATCCAACTGGATTGGGAGCACGTTGCCATCCCCTGCCCTTCCTGGAAGCGGGATGAGCGCTGCCGCAGCAAGGATGAGCTCGCATCCCAGCTCTGCTGCCTTTTGTCATAGAGGCCTGGAGTTCAGCCCTGGATGGGGAGGTTGGGGCTGTTTTCCCTTCTCTCCTGTGTGAGGTTTATTCTCTCCTTTCTCAGCAGGGCCCTGAGCCCCCCAGACATGGGTTAGGAAGAGGATTTTGAGTGAAATCCATTAAAAAAGGTGACATTTTCACTCGCATCCACATCCCCCTTAATCTGGACTTGCTCCAGGGAAGGACACACTCCCTGGGGCAGGGATGTGATGCCAAAACGGTGCCTCATGGTGCACACTACAAGGGATTAGACTTGGAGCACTGGGAAAGGGGCTGAGGGCAGGGATGTGCTGGTCCAGCCCTGCCCTATGGGAGCAGGCAGGATGATGGGGCTGTGCACCGGCATCCCCCCAGGAATTTCACCCCCAAAATGAAAGGGACTCCAGGGATCTGTTCAAAACAGTTTATTGTATTTTTTGTCAGACAAACACATTGATTTCTGGACCACAGTAGAGGATGGAAACCTTTCACAAACTTATTTATTTGAAAATACAAATATAAAATTATACTTTCCACATCTGTGATGTGAGAGACCCCCATCCACATAGTATTTTACAACAGGGCTTTAGAAAGCCATACACAGAGACCTGAAAGATGCTTGATATATATAGATACATATATATATGTATATATATAAAAAAAAAGTCACTACCAAAGTTCTCATCAGTTCATACTAAAGTATAAAAGGAAGGGCTAGGCCTGCCACTGTGCCATAGTTTATTTAGGTACATTTATGACCACCTGAAATGCTTTAGACTTGCATCCTAGTACTGATGGAGTTCAGACCTCGCACAACAGGGGATGATGGGGGGGTTGCTACCTACGACGGTCGACGCGACACACGAGCCCGCGCGCGGTGTTACGGGTAGGGACGGAGCCGGGACTGCCCCTCGAGACAACACGGTCGGACTGGTTGGGACCCGAGATCACGAGGATTTGCTTTCTCAAACTACTCTTTTTTGTGAGTATTTTCCCATTTTTGGTAATTTAAATTACAGTATTAAAGTATTGCTTAGCTTACACAGAATCGCCTCGCGTGGTGCTCGCACGCGGCAATGGGCTTGACTCGGATTCTGTACGTATGAAACTCTACAGTGTCTGTGCGCAGACTGGGATCTGCCGGTGTGTCTTCGATGCATCCTGTCTCTTCACCTTACACTAACTTCACTTCTCTGTTTTGAACTAATTCACTTAAAAAAGAGAAAAAAAACAACCCCAAACCACTAAAACAAAGTGAAAATTCCACCCAAGAGACATTTCCATAGCATAAAAGACAGCTATGAGTTAGTGTTGTTTGTTTTTGTAAACAGTTTCATATGCAATATCATACATAACCATGGCTGGCCTTCAGTAAAAATGCAGTAAACTATATTGCTTTATTATTGATTATGTTGCATTGAGTGAATGGCAGAAACGAAACAGGAAGGTAACTGTGGCTGGAGTCGCTAGCCCTCATTCACACTACAGATGAAAACAGCATCCTAGGCTTCCGAGCGGGGAAGAAAAGAAACGTGAACACCTTTCAGGTCGGTATTACCAACAACGATGGTTGAACTAGCCTAGCAAAGATGTGTAACATTCACTGCTGTACAATGGAAAAAGAAATCAACTTACAGCAAAGAGAGCCATGCTACCTTAAAGTCCAAGCTACAAATTCAACTTAGAATGAACAATGATGGAGGAGAGAAAAACTAAAACAGGACAGATCAGGCTTCGTTTTAATCAAGCCCGTGGCAAGGGACTGCTTCAGTTTGAAGGGGAGGGTACCCGAGCTCTTGGGCTTGCTCTTAAATGTCCCTTGTGTTTGGGATACAGCCCATCCCACGGCACGGGAGTGCTGGCCAGGGGATGACCCCCCTTGCAGTGCTTTGGGTGCCCATTTCATCCAGCTTAAGATGGAACTCTTGCTCTTTTTGGTCACTCTGAGGGTAACAGGATGCCGAGAAGGGCAACATCCCTCAGGCTGAGCCTTCCCTCGCTGCTCTTGACTAAAACAAAGGTGAAACTGCACCTTTGTGCCAAAAAAAATTGATCCAAACTCCCTAAACAAAGAAAGAATAAACCAAAACCCCCTTCGAAATGGATCTCTAGATGAGCTGGGGGGGACTAACGTGAACCTTAAGTCTAGGTAGCCACATCAAAACATATCGGATTCCACGACATTTGTGCTATGGGCCACTGGGACTTCTCAAAAGGTATATAAACATCTAAAACATATTCACACAGATTAGCAATTTCTTTGAGCATTCTTAAAAAAATATGGTTTTATTTTTTGTTTTTCTCTTAGTAAAATCGTTTTTAATATACCGTGCCTCCCTCTGTTAAAAAATAAACTAAAAAAATCCAGTTTTGCATATCTAGCATTAGCATTTAAGGTAGTATGGCACATCCCCTCTCAACGTCAAGGGGGGGATCTACAAATGCCTTAAAAGAGTTTGCCAGCATTTTTTAACATTGTGAGACCTTTGGTTAGTTGAAACCGCATCAGATCAGCAAAAGAAAGAAGAAACCAAGGAAATCAAGGAAATCAAAGAAAAAAAGGAGGAAAAAAAGGAAAACCTTCCCAAAATTATTAGCTTTTTTTTTTTTTCCTTAAATAAGAGAAAGTTCTATCCTTACTGGTCCTAAATCTGAATAACTACATCTAAATTTATAACCTTAATTACGATACACCTACCAATATGTACTAGAAGAGGAAGAGAGAAAGAGGGGGGGAGAAATTCACTACACTAGCATCAGGACAGCACTCTTACAAGATAGCATTTTATACACTATTAACATACAACAATGATCAACAAAGAAGAGTCTATGAGGTGACAGGGAATGGAGAGGAAAACCAACTGGTAGTACAGTACATCATCAACATTGACAAAATAGCAAAAAAAAATTCCCTGACAGTACACTGAATACCAGGGAATTTGGTTTGTAGGTTGGTTGTTTTTTTTTTTTGTATTTTTTTTTAACATTTTTATTTTTTAAAGAATTGTTTCATTTCTTTTATTACTTGATCAAGTCTCAAGAGTTAAAAAGCGTCCAGCATTTTGCTTAAACCTGGTTGTTCGGAAATAAGAAAAAAAAAACCTAAAAGATCACATAAAAAGCATGACTCTTTCTCTTTTTTTTTTTTTCTTTTTTTCTTTTTTTTTTCTGTTGTTTAAAAACAAGAAAAACCAAGGATTTCTCCTCTCGGTTCGCAGTATGGTGCCTTGTTTTTGTTACAGATGCCTTGCTCTACCTTGTCTAGTGAACGTCTACGTTAAGTCTACTCGTTAGTAAAGGTTACAAAAATAGGAGTGCAGCAGCTCTTGTTAACAAATGTCGCATTCAGTGTCTTGTACTGCCTGTACCTAAAGTACCAAGTTTATAAACGTAACAAGATAAAAAAATAGCAAGAAACCCCTTGTCCAGAGTAGGTTAAAAAAAGAAGAACTCTATCCGCGCTACAGTATGTCCGTAATGCCACCTCGACCAGGCTGTACTTCTAGGTTTGCTGTTTGCAGGCCCTAGCGACCCATATTACAAAACTTAAATTAAAAAACATCCTTCATTAAGTTTCCTCCCCCGACAGAGGACCATTATATATAACAGCCAAATATTAAACATGTGCAAATAGGAAACTGTCAGTTTTTCCCCTACCAGTCACAGTGCAATGATGTTTTATAGTTATTTATTTTTTTCTTTTTTTTTTTTTTTAATTCTGTTTATAACTACAATAAATTAAAAAAAAAAAAAGGAAACAACAACAACAACAAAAAAAAAAAATCTTCCGTTGCTTCTAGGGTGAAACTTGTAGCACTGAGGTATTCCCAAAAAAAAAACAAAACCCAAAAAACCACAACTGAAAGTTGCTTTCGTAATTTGTTACTACGGAAAGTAATGGATGAAACAGGTAACCATGCAAGCTTGGAAGCTGCTCTGCCCGCAGTAGTGAGTGAGGAGGAGGAGGAAGGACCTCACCTCCACCCAGGCTACCCAGAGCAGCTGAAATGACTGGACAGCAAGTTGATCGAGTTGAAAACAACTTAAAAAACCCCCAGAATGAAAGGTGTGCTTTGAACCGTAAATGCATTAAATAGGACCAAAAACCAATAAATCGTAGCTTCTTTTTTTTTTTTTTTCAGTTTTGGGGAAAAAAAAAAAAAAAGCAAGTTTTGAAATGAAAATAACCAATACCACTAGACTGTTCCTTTGTAAGCTGTGCACGTCTGATAGCGAAGATGCTGGTATGATGCTAGGAGAGCTGGAAGGTCTACCATGCCTACGGAGCAAGCCGAGCAGTGTGTGCATCACCTACCTCCCGCGGGCCAGCGCCGGTGGCCGGCAAACCTCTTAACACATTGTCTCTTTTCTTCCATTTGTTTCATAGAGAAACTGCCTTAGGCTGACTCCATCACAAAAATAGGTTTGTATTTCTCTTTCTTAATAGTTTCTATGTAGTTAATGGAATTGTATTTACAGTATTTTTCTTTTTTTTTTCTTTTTTTTTTTCAGAATTCACGATTTCAAAAAACCTTATATCACCTCTTTCAACAAAAAAAAGCACTTATAGAAAAAAAGGACGCACAAAAAGTTTGTAGTCCTTGCCTTATTGCCCAAAATAGAGAGAATTATAGGTTAAAGAAGACACCACAAATGAAAAGAAGGGCTAGAGAACCTGCTGCTCACCCGTGCCCCCCCCGTGCCCTGCAAGGCCACCCCGTAACCGTGCCTGCCGCCGGCTGCGGAGCTGGTACCAGCGGCTGAGACTCCTGTCACCATCTCAGCATCCTTTAAGCAACAACAACTACGTAAAACAGAAGGGACAAGGAGGGGAGGTGGGAAAGAAAAAATGAAAGAAACCTCTTAATATAAACAGTTACACTATGGTTAGGCTCTTGCTAGATACACAAAGAATTAGAACTACGTGGCTACAAGACTATGTCAAAACGCTATGAAAAAAACGTGGTTTGGAGAGGTTTAAAAAGGGGGGGGGGGAACCCATCAAGAAAATAAAACGACCAAGAAATGGGTTTTATATACATACTTTTAAAAGCTGTTGTTTTTATAGTACAGCAGATTCATGAGATGATGAGAGAGATTTGTTTTGTTTTTAGACAACCTAAGTCCGTCGAGTGCCACCTCCAGTTTGCGTTACTGGTGATGATGATGTGCTCAAAGTCTGATGAGATCACCCCAACGTGGGCCCCGTCAGAAACTTCGCCCCGTCTTGCCCGGACATCCAGAGAGACTCTGCAGGGAGGAGAAGGGAGACCCAGGACATGGAGTTAGTCGAGGTCAAGTAAGGGTTTTTAACCCCCCCCATTGCTTCTAGATGTTCTGCAAAGCCGCAGCGTGCTCTGATCCACACTAAGGGTGAACTAGAGCGACACGGCTGAAATGCAATGGCATTCCCAGCTCTGGGAATGTGTTTAATGTATCGACTGGTCTTACTTTCCAGCCCTGTGGAGAGCAGCCTGGACTCCAGGCAGGATGGGGTTAGCTGTGTGCCAGTCTGCTTTCGGAACAATAAAATGCAGCCTGATATATCAGAAGGACAAAGCCTGTTCCTTGGGCATCTGTTACAGCCAGGAATTTACACAGCTTGGCTAAAATGGGGTTTTTCTAAAGGCACAGCTAAAGTACTTGGAAAGTAACAACTTTGACATGGGTACACTGCAGCGCTGACGATTATTTTGCAACAGAAGCTTCAGGATCTAAAGCTCTGTTCCTAGAGTGCTTAATGTTGGGATGGAAATAAATAGCAGGGGACCAGCTCTGCAGCAGCCCTTGCAGGGCTGGCTATGGCCAGGACTGGTCGCTCATTTTTGGTACCCTGGTCACTCACTTTTGGGGATCACCTCCAAAACCACCCCCAGGTGTCTGTGCCCAAGGTGAGGTGCCACCAGCACCCACAGGTCTACGGGAATAGCCACATCTTGCCCCAGGGACCCACAGCTCAGCCGAATCCATCCTCTACAGCCGCATCCTGCCCCAGGGCAGCAGAGGGACCAGACGCCTCGGGATGCACCACCACAATAAAGATTTCAAATTCAGTGGTCCTTGAAGAATTAATAATAAGGCTCATTTCCTCCTTGCAAAAATCTACTTTAATTAGTAATGAGCACCATTAAAAGCACTTTCTGGTTTTAAGCCATTAATGGTTTGGATCTTAATACTGGCCAGTAAATGATGGTTACAGTTTGATGTGCTGTGGTAAGTGTAAAATGATTACAATACATTAGTATGATGAGCACTGCCTTTATTGCAGCGTTGTTAGCGTGTGTTAGGCTGAGGTCTCCCACCGGTGGGGTGTACCACTGTGGTATTACAACACCTGACGGCCTGGGAAAGGTGAAGGGTTCTAACAAACTGATCCCTGAACACACACTGATACATGCAAATAATAACAGGGATCAAAGCAAAAGTGCTCGAGCCGCTTTCTTTCCCATAAAAAATACTACCTGGTGGAGCAAATCAACTAATGGCGCAATTTCAGGTAATCTGGGGTGTGTGTGAGTGGGTCAAGAGCAAACAGAAACCCCCTTTATCCACTAGTATTTAGATATAAATCTATTTCTATGTGATTTAAAGCCTCCGAATGTTTTCCGCAGTTCCCAGCCCCTTGACTAAGTGTAATTCTAATTCCATGTGCTGATTTTGAATGTAAAGCATGTGACATCGATCAGGACGTGCTGGGTAAAAGGCAGAGCAATTACAGCTCTCGCATCCATCACATTTGTCTGTCTGGACTAAGAGCTCTAAAGGGAAACCCGTGCTGTTTCACGGGGGTAACTTCTGCTTTACCGAGTGACTTCCCTCATCTCTTACTCCCGGGGTAAGAGTATTTATTTGCAAGGATGAACATGCCAAAGGCCAGGAAAATAAAATAATAATAATTAAACATTTAATTAACTCAAGCTTAGTTCAAAGGGGAGGAAACTGGCGGCGCTCCAAGGGGGCATTACACAGGTAATGGCTTTCATTTCATTTGCTTAGGTTTCATTTTTGGCTCAATCTTGATAATCGCTTTACGGTTACTAGTTCCAATGTTATCTTTTAGCTCTAATATCGGGTACGGCACTTAATTCAGAATGATGGGTGCTCTGTAATAAGGCACTAGGGCTTGTCTGTTTTTAGAGCAGGATCTATAACCCCAATCAGGATGCCGTCAGCTGGCACTTGGTTGTTTCCCCACTGGATTTTGGGATCAGTCTGTGTTCTGTGGGGCTTTTGACTCTCTAAATTGTTGCACTAAGTGCCACGGCTATGAAAACGTGACTTTTGGGGGGTTTAGCTCCCAATTTGCCTTCCAGTTTCCAACCCAGGAGATCGATCTGAGTAACACAAATCACAGAAAGGAATGATTAAAGGCCAAGGAAAGACAAAATGGAGATAAAAAAACTGTTCACTTAAAGTAAATATAGGGGAGATGGTAGTTTAGCACAAAGTACAAATGGTATATACTGTAATACCTCCAAGTGAGATGGCAACCAACCATGTGTAACGTTTCAATGGTATCCATTTGTAAAAGCCGTTGCAATCAAAGGGCCCTAAAATTGCACAATTGTTAAGTTCATCAGTGCTCGGTACACGGGAACAGCTGATTATTAATTTTGCCAAGAAATTATCACAGGACTTGAAAGGACTGTGTTGCCAGCATGAATAGGTATCTCCAGGAGCTGTTCTGGTCACCAGGGACTGGGTGTGCTGCACCCTAGGGTTACCTTTCCAAGACCATCATCTTCTCATTCCCCCAAAACCAAGCTTTGGGTTTTCCCTTCTTTCTTTTTCAACCAGAGTTAGTAAATGGCGAGTGTTAAAGAAAGATATACAGAAAAAAAGCTACAGGACTCTTTGCAGTTATTGGGGGAATTAAGAGGCTGCCAATCTGCAAGTCAAATACAGAATAGTTCTTTGGAGAAGTGTTAGTGCAGACAAATCCGGGCTCCCAGGCTTGTACCTCGTATCCTATTACTTGAAAGATCAGGATGTTGCTGAGGTCAAAGTGCCCAAGTTTTCAAGAACAAACAGGTCTCTCTCTTCAGGTGAAAAACGGAAATAAGAGGTGTTGGAAGTGGTGAGAGACGGCAGTTTAAACTGATGCAGCTCTGAGCAGAGCAGTCAAATTCCCTGTTTGGTACTAGAATTGATCCTGAAGGGGTTGTCAAGTCCCTGGTGTGACCATGGGAGGGGCAGGACTGGGATGGGAACTGAGCGCAGGGTCACCAACGGAGGGTTTTGTCTTTTGGGGCACTGGTTGCTTATAGAGTAAGCATAGCAAACCTCAGGAACTTTGTCTGCACTACGCTCCTGCGTTCCCCACTCATCCAATGGGGTCAGAGAGTGAAATCCTCTGCTCAGGCTGAGGGATTTGGGGGGAGCCCTCTGTACTTTACCATAAGAGGAAAAAAACCCTCATTGTTTTACTACAGGAAGGGAAACAACTTCAGCTGCAGTTGTTCTGTTTGGGAGACTGACAGCCACCAAAGAGGGCCAACCACATTCATGCTAACACACACAGGTAAAACAGCACGATCCGAAAACCAGCATGCAGCTCTGTTAAGCAGATCTCATTGCCCTCATTAGTGCGGCTGCAGACCCACGCGTCAGGCAGGAGGCACTTTCCCAACGACTTGACAACAGAGTGGAAGCGACTTGCTTGTAACCTGCAGGATTTAAGGATGCTGCACCCGGCTGGATGTGACACAGGAGGTCAGCAAACGCCAGCATCCATCCCAGTGCATGGGGATGCTGCAGTTATAGGGATGAGCAACAGGCAGTGGTGGGATAGCCATCCCCTCACTGGGGTGACTGTCGGCTACCCTGGGGTCCTGCCAGCCAAATAAACAAGCTCCTTTTCCCAGCCAAATGAATGAACCCCTTTTCCCAGCTAAATTAATGAGCCCCTTTTTGCTTGTTTAAGTGGGAGCAGGGACCAGTGCGCTGTCTACAAACAGGCACATCAGCTGGGATGGGTGGTTGGGCCGATATAAAGCCCCTGTAGGTAAGCAGGAACTTTAAAGCCCATAATTATTAACCATTTCCTTTTGAAACGAGTCAAATCAGAAGACACCAGACCGGTGCTTCCAGTGCGGATGGTACCTGGGATAGCACAGCCTGTTGGCATCTCCAGTTGGGCGCAGCTCTAGCAGGTTACAGCAAGGTGCTACCACGCTCGCCATCAGGTCACAGTTACCCAACACCCCCCTTACCCCCATCATTAAACAAAGACCCCCCCCCCCCTTGATCATGACCCAGTGTCGCCGGCGCGCACGCGGTACTTACGGCGATGCCGTGGCCGAAGCCGGAGCCCGGCTGCGGGCTGGCGGCGCTTATGTAGTTACCCACGCCGGAGTCCTGGCTGGCCGTGCCGTAGAGATCCGCGACGGGCCCTGGGCTGTTGGCCCCGGGGAAGCCTCCGGGTCGGGCTGGGTTGGAGCCTGCCGGGGAAGCGGGTGCGCCAAAATTCGGTTGAGCACTGTAGCTATTCAAGACTGGTGTGCAGAGAATAAAGCTGGGTATGAGGCCAGACGCCGGGCATGCACCGTTATTACAAAGCCAAACACCAGAATAAACAGCCTAGGCCCAACTTCTAACACTTAACCAAGGCCATGCGATAGGAGAGCAAGTACTGGATAAGAGTCAGCCCGTACTACTACGAAGCTTAGAGCTCCAAAAATATATATATATATGGATATATATGAAAAAAAAAGAACAATCATTCAACACACTACTGCAACCAGAGACTGGAGGTGCTCATTTTCACCAAATTATCACAAAATATAATAGGTATTTTTCAACATCTGACTTGATGCTCATGCAGTAGTAACAAGTTCTCTAGGTCTGGGCACGCCGAGACAGCATTCACATCCCATGCAAACTACAAAGGAACTAGTTTGAGACTACACATTGTGGTAATATTGATATTAAAATGTTGACAGCAAATAACTTCAATCACGTCTAGGAAAATCGTTTTTGGATCCATTCGATACTCTGGGAAAAAAACAACCCGCCCTTTTCAATCAGAAAGCTGTTGAAATAGCTCAATAGTTCATTTCTGTCTGTTTTAAACAGTACGGAATGGAACGGTTTGGATCGATTTTTGTTTGTTTTAAATGTGAAGCAAGGAGAGTGTTGCTTTATTTAATCTTTTTCCTTTTGATTTGGAGAGCGAAGCCCTACCTTCGTCTCCAAAACCATGCTTGGGACATCAACCAAAATCAAACAAAGAAATAAAGATCAAAAGCAAAAAAGAACTGCAGAGGGGGGATGAGAACTCACCTCCTAACGTGGAAGTAAAAGAAAACCTGATTTTTTTTCCTCCCTTTTTTCTTTTTTTTTTTTGTTTTAGTTTTGAGACAGAAAAACGATGTAAATAAGGATGACACTAAAGAAGAAGGTTCGGTATTAAAGCATGTTAGATGATCAGGCTTCTGGCGTTTCTCACAGCTCTTTTGGATGTAGGGTTTATGAGGAAGGAGTTTCAATGCAAACGAAAAGTTAGCGGACTGGGAGGAGCTGGATGGAAATGGCTTGTGGGAAGCTGGAGCTACACCTGAGTGGTACTTGCACAATCCTTTGGAAGCACATGGAGACTTCCCTGCCCGCGCCCACTGCATCCCAACACACCCCTGCTGCATGCAGGTACTGGCAGCACCCAGACACACACTGCAAACAGCTAACACTGGCCTTCCTGCTTACTGAGGCTGAGCACGCTGGTGTACACATGCCTGGGGTGGGACAAGTCCTGCCCTGACCCCTTCCCTCTGCACCACTCACCCAAGAGGTCCCCATTTCTCAACCGAATGAATTAACTGGTCAAAAAAGAGCCAAGCTGGCAGCTCTGCGGTGACAGGAAACTAAATCTCACAAAATGACTGATTTAACGCAGCTCTGAACTGGCAGCAGGGGAAAGTAAGTAGGACATCTAAGCTAGCAAGTTAAAAGAAATAAGGCATGGGAGAATAAACAGATTTTGGAATTCACTGGCAAACAAAGCGCCTTTTTTGATTATTAAAGATTAAATGTCAAGATAACATTTGGCCTGCTCACTCATGAAGAAAAATATCCAGCTGAGATGTTCAAAAGCCCTTTATTACTATAAGCTAGCACTTCTTCCCCTCTTTCTTCCTCCTGGTTCAATAAAATGGATGTGAGTTTTACTGCCAAGGCACACAGAAAACCCCGTTGGCTGGTGCGAGCAGAGGCACAGGGTAAGGGAAGGGGGGGTCCTGTCAGTAATGTACTCCTGTGTAGCCCCACAGCAGCACCAGGAGAGCCCATGGCACCATTGACACCTTGGGGCTAGGAGCAGGGACCAGCCTTGGCTCACATGGTGCCCAAAGCCACCCACTGCCGTGTCCACACCATGTGCTGATGAGTGTGGTGATGCTGTGGCTAATAGGACAGACAGACAGACACCGTGGCATCCAGAGGGACAGTTCTGTGTCATTAACCTGCAACTACAGACCGTGCATAGGTGACAAGGGGACACGCTTTGTCATGTCCTTAAACCTCACAAAGAGAACAGCAGAGACTGATAAGCCAGGGAGAGATGCTCTGTCCCCACCAAATATCCCACCCTGGCCACTGTCATTTACACCCCTAAGAAGAGTGGAAATCCCAGCTTTCATACACAAAGAAAGAGCTGGTAACTGGTTATTCAAAAGCCCTTCTGACTGTGGGTATGGAATGTAAGGAAAAGGTAATTTTCTACCTGCTGCACATCAGCTGAGGACCCCACACTGCTCACAGGAGTGCCTGCAGAGAGCTGGGCATGCCCAAAGCACACCTGCTGCTCCATCACCCGGGAACCGCTGCGGAGCCTTGGGATGCCCCGGCACTGCTGCGTGCTCCCTGCCTTAAATGCTGCACAGAAAGGGCTGGAAGCTTTTACAGAGCTGACACTTTGCTCCAGCCCCAATAAATGAAACAGAAAAGCTCTTGTAATTGCCAGGAGGGTGAGCACCCCTCAGAAACGATTCACTCAGCCATGGTGAGCTGCTAAATACTTGTCTTCTTCCAATAGCTGCACACAAGCTCACCTGGAGCCGGAGGCACTTTAACCATCGCTCTGAAACAACAGCAAAGGGACCCTGAACAACCCTCCCAACATGCAAACCATGACGTGCTCTGGTAAGAAATACCTGGGAACAAATGTGCTTTACACACACCTGCAACAATCTGGGACTAAACTGAAGGAGTAAAAACCAAAACCCGAATCCTGCAGACACTGTTTCAGTCCTCAAAGAAAACGTGAGGCTCCCTGGGGACATGTATATGTATGACACAGCTCCCAATGGCAGCTCAGTTGCTGGAGGAAGCAGAAGCTGTCCAAGAGCTGTGGCTGCTCCGAGATGCTGGAATCATTAAGATTAATGCCTTTCAGGCTGGAAGGAATCCGAGATTCTCCCCTGGCCACCGACATCCTGCGGTAAGAATGGGAATGATTAAGGGCAGGAGTTGGGAAGCACACTGCTGAGAAACCATCAGGGGACTGTGCTGTCCCAGGAAAGGGGAGGGCATCACCGACCATGTCGATGCCAGTCAATAGAGAGCAGGAGCAACCTGTTGCCTTGTCTGTGCTCCTGACTTCGGTTTGGGAGGACCCATTTCCTGGATTCACCATTGCTTGAGGGCTGGCAGGGCCATCTCCTCCCCTTACAAGCACTGCCAGCACTCAGAAAGGCCTGGCAGTCAAAGTACCCATTTCCAGCGTGCTCTGAAAGGGTCAGCTCCAATTTAACAACCAATTGCACAGGAAACCACCCTGCACTGGACGCTTTCACAGCTCCGAGACTGCAGGTAAGTGCCTCCAACTCAAGGGTTTCCTCTACACATAATTTGCAATCCCAAGTATCACCAGGAAGCCCTGGAATAGATCAAAGTCAGCAAAGATGTGCAGAAGATTAAATGTGTCTGTAAGTCACTGCTAAGCAACTTTTATCTTCTTCAGCCCCAGTGATGCCCCATCCTCTGCGTTACAGAAGCTCCTTCCTATGCCGGTGGAGATCAAGAGACAGCAGCCAAGAGACGTGGCAGTGATGGGCGCAAGGAAGTTTAATGGCGCTTGCTTCACTTTGAATTTGCTGTGGTTTTTCCCACCTTAACTTTCTCTGAGCCTCTGAATTTTGATCAGAGCGAACGCTTGCCTGCAGGCCACAGGGACAGGCTTTGGGGAGCCTCAGCCCTGCGCTGCCTGGCTTGGGGAGCACCGAAAAGCAACGAGGGAAAAGCAGGAAGGGGCACGAGACACTGAAGCAACCGTGGGTTCATAAAGCAGCCCCAGAACAGGCTTGTTTAAAATGCAAAGTGTTGGCTGGCACAGCGAGAGCTGGACCTTGTCTGAATGGGTGATGGGGAGAGCCACAACAAACACTGGTGCTGCCTCCGTATTCCAGAGGCGATGGGAAGAGACAGAGGAATGTCACTGCTGCCAAGGCTGGAAATGGATAAAAGGACATTGGTGCCTTGCCACATACAACTGCCAGCGTTTAGTATTTACAGCAGTCAGGTTTTGCTGGCAAAGGCCAGGGTTTGCTGTGCTTCCCTGCTGCAGCTTGTGCCCATCCCATCTCAGGGATGTGTTCAGTGCAACCATGCCTGTTCATTGCCCCCTCTCCTCTGCCCAAGCTGCATCTCCTTGAAAGAGAATCTGCTGAAAGTCTTCCTGCTAAAATAAACACGAATTTGCAGAGGATTTCAACATGCATCCATAGCCTCAAGATAGTGCTTCAACAAGCAAAGCTGGTTTATTACTGACTCATCCTGGTGTCCTTTAGCAGAGCTGCCTTTATCCACATTTAACACGCGTGTAAGATGCTTCTCAACGCACCACTCAGACAAGTGATTTATGTCAAGGAGCCAAGAGCTGGAGCCCAAAATGCACCCGGCAGCCCAGGCTCATGCAGGGGCAGGATGCTCGGTGCTGCAAACGCTCTGCTGGGAGCAGGGATGGTGCTCGCTTATCGAGTGCCTTCTCCTGCACACTGCCATGTTAACACAGACCCTGCACGCATTAATCTGCGCTCAACAAGAAAGGTCACCACTGAAAGATAAACCCTCCTGCAATGAACTCGAGAGAAATTTCTAGAGTCATTATGGCATTAGCCCTGGTGAGCAGTGCGTCACACTAATGAGGCTCCGAACGCCTCAGGCGGCTGGGGAAGCACAAGGCGGATGCTGGAATCCCACCCAAATAAACTCAGGGCAGCCACGGATGATGAAGGGAAAGAGGGGGGGAAAGGGAGAAGAAAGGTAAGGATTTTGACAAGGAGAACTTGCTTGGTACTGTGCTGACGGTTGGTCCCTTAGGGCCTTGTTAGATGTGATGACAAAGCAACGCTTTTAAGCACGTTGTATTCCAAAGGAAATATAGCAGGTGAAATGTGCTCTGAGGTGTAAGACAGGCCCTGCATGGGGATCACTGTCCCCTGCACACAGCCCACATGGAGCCTTTGGTGACAACACTGATCCCTCTCCTGTAGCACCAAACCATGAGGACTAAAACACCACTGGCTCCTTCTGTTAACTACTGTGGTTTTGCTTGCCTTTAACACATAACAAATGAGACTATTTCCAAAGTCAAACCAAGCCAGAAGGACGGAAGGTGAAGAGCGGTGCAAAACGTGGTTACAGAGACTTGTGGCTGCCCTCCCAGCCACAGAGCACAGGAGACAAACACCTCGGGACTGCAAGAAACCAGCCCATGATTTACTGGATCTCCTCTTTGAGAAGAGGCAGGAGACGTCAGGACGAGCTACAGCGCAGTTATCCCAGCCACAAATACACTTGGCACTTGAGCGAGCAGAACAGAGCTGGCTGAGCTGCCCCAGCTTCTCCCCATCCCAAGCACCCACGTCCCTACCTGCACCCTGCAGAGCCACATCTGCACTTCTGTCCTCTGATGCCCCCCTTGTCTCTGCCTTGTCCCGCCAGCCCCGGGGTGCCTGCCTGTACCAACAGGCTTCCTGACAACTTGTTGATGCAGCTCTCTAATTTCTGGATGACTCTCTCATCTACCATAAACAGCCACGCACGATTTGGCAGGCATTTCTACCATCAATGTTTATGATAATAACTAAATGTGCTTGAAAGCAGCAGGAAATTTTCAATATAACTATCATTAAGACAAAACGCTTTAAATCAAAGCCATTACCCACTACCAAGACTCAAAGCTCACAAGATTAGGCTGTTTTTCTATCTTTATGAAAAATTCATATAACACGCTGCAAATACCATCTACCAGCTCGAAGCAGTAAATGATATAACAACATGGGATGCTGCTGACAGGGATGGAAACAGGCAAGGCACGGGGGCAAGGGCAGGGAGGTGCCATTTGGTGGCAGCCTGGCAGGGTGAGCTGATGGGGAGCAGGTACCCCAGCCCTGGTGGCAGCAGGGAGTGAGTGGATGGTATTTATCTGTACACTGCTGCCCGTCCCTCTGCCCATGATGGGTTCAGCAAAGCAGGGTCCTGAGCAGCCAAGCTAGGACAGGAGACTGCATCACAGTCTGGAGGCATTGAATTGGAGCCATTTGGATTTTAATAGATTTTTCACAGAAGAAACACCCCATTCCCAAGCATTCAAGCTTGCTGCCTTGCCTTTGCAATGACCCACACACAAACAGCAGAGGACATTACAGTAAACCCACAGAGACTGGAGCAGGGAAGATCACATCCTTCCTTGGGGATCCTGTGTAGCATAAGCACTAACACCACACTGCAGTGTGCGTGACCAGCGACCACAGTGGGATGCTGACACTTTATAACAAGGCACAGTATGGACTGCAGGAAAACTTCACCACCACATGCAAACATCATTAGCCCTCAGAGCCTTATGAATGCCATTAGCTAGCACTGCACCCGGGTTACACACAGCCTGGCCAACACTAATTCTCTGTGCAGTCGTGGCTGAAGTTAATGGGAGCTTGTCCCTTGCTTTTCAGAGATGCTAACAAGCAAGATGTGATTTAGCCAAGATTGGATGCACAAATGAATGCCAATCTGCAACAGGACATCAGTGCTCCTGGTCCTCCACTGCCTGTCGAGGCCACAGGAGCGCACAGGCACAGCACTAAGGACTAAATGCTCACATTCGGGCTCTTTCTTTTCTATACCCATCCCTGCATACAGCTCCAGCAAGAGGCACACACACGTTCGTTTGCAGCCAGGCTGAAGCATCACTTTCTTGTACCTGCGCTTTTACACCCAGTATTGCTTTATGTCTGAGGCAGCACACGGCACAACCTCCAGTTCACATCAATGCTCCAACTCAGAAATGTCTCAGAGATAATGAGCTGCACACACACAGATATTCTGGGCAGGAACAATGTACAAACAGCTCCCAACTAACTGGAACAGAAAGAGGGAG
Organism: Neopsephotus bourkii; assembly: GCF_033783945.1. Classification (NCBI taxonomy): domain Eukaryota; kingdom Metazoa; phylum Chordata; class Aves; order Psittaciformes; family Psittacidae; genus Neopsephotus; species Neopsephotus bourkii. The sequence continues at coordinate 1,217,581 of NW_026901640.1, read as the reverse complement.
ACAAACCAGAAAACCAAATAAACCCTGTGCTACAATTAGAGGTGCCATTTAGCACATTTCTCATGGGGACCTCCCTGCTCTGCTCTTCCCAAGCAGCCTTGAAAAGCAAACACCTCTCTAAGATGCTCGTGGCGGACAGAGCTCCTCTGCAACTAAAGAGACCCGGAGATGTCTTGGCTCTGACAGCCAGTTCAGTCCTGGCTCTGGAAAATCAAACCAGGAGCTCTGTGCCTCCCCTGTCACGGCTCTGCAAGGGGGAGCAGGCAGGCAGCCCTGGGTTAGCAGCAGCACTTGTCCCTCCCCTGCAGCTATACTGGCCCTGCAGGGAGAAAAATACAGCAAGTGTTGGGCTCATCAGTAAAATAAGTGGTGCTGAAGCCAAGAGACACCGAGAGCAGCTATCTGCCGTAACAAGGTACTATTTGTACGTTATTTTCTATCTGCAGTCACACTTTAAAAGGTTGCTCTGCCTCTGCAGCCCCTTCGGAAACAGCTTCACACATCAAAACATCGCAGGGCTAACGACAGAAAGCAGTGGGTGGTGAACAGGTTCCCAGCTCAGCAATTACTGCTGGAAGTGAGCAGGGCTCGGGGAGGGATGCTGACAGCCATTCGCACTCCTCGGACCCGCAGCAGCCCAAGCGGCTGGGAACCGAGCTGGACACGTCACGGTGATAATGGAAGTTGGGATCTTGTGGCAACTGTTCCTGACACGGCCCCTGTGCAGCACAGGGACTCGTGCAGCAGCACAGTGCAGAGCAGGCGGCAGGGACACAATATTAACTGCTAAACTACCTTAGATGAGCAGAGAGCAAGAGCTGGGGGGTCCCACGAGCTTGGGCAAGCTGGAAATGCAACCACTGTCCCTCTTGTGCATGCTGCAGGCACGTGAGCAGCACCTGCTTCTGCTAAATACAGCTTTAAAATGAAAAGGGGAGATTTAGGTTAGGTGTAAGGCAGAAGCTCTTCCCTGTGAGGGTGCTGATGCACAGGGTGCCCAGAGAAGCTGTGGCTGCCCCATCCCTGGCAGTGCTCAAGGCCAGGTTGGACACAGGGGCTTGGAGCAAGCTGCTCCAGTGGAAGGGGTCCCTGCCCATAGCAGGGACTGAGCTGGATGAGCTTTGAGGTCCCTTCCAACCCCAACCAGGCTGGGATTCTATGGCTCTACGAAATACTGTGATTAACGCATCCGAAGCATCGGCAACACCTGGAAGCTGTCGATCTGCACCAATTTGCAGAAGAAAAGACACAAAATTCATTGCATTCATCTTCTCTAAGCCCTGCAGTTCCGTAGCAGCACAAATAAATGCACTTCCAGCTTGGCTGCAATCTTCTGCAAGCAATCACTCTTTATTGCCTAATCACCTTTTCCATACTGCAAGTTAGCCGTGTCACCCTCGCACCGGGCTGAGCGCTACGCAGAGGCCACACAAAGCTGCGCTTGTAGGAGCTGCAATCAGGGAGCCAGCTCTTGTCACAGCCTTACAAAAGGATTTCCTCTCGAGCGGCTCATCTTTAATCATTATAAAAGCACAGAAGTTTAATCCATTTTTGATGTAAGCGCTAATAGCTTTGTGTCCTTGAAGTTCAAAGTGGTCTTCGTGCATGTCGCTAATTAGCCGAGCAAGCAGCCATTCAGCTCCCTCTCATGTTTCTAATTAGATCCTTAACAACAAACAAATGTCGACCTTACAAAGGCTGTACTACGCTTCCCTCCATTAGTTAAACAGTTTGGGAGGGATGCAGCTCCCATTTGGCTGCACACCCCCCCCCCCAGCACACCCCAGCACAGCACTCGAGGGGTTTGGGTCAGGGGCACTTAGTGCCTCTGCTGCCTGTTGGAGAGGCTCCACCTCACTTATGGCCACTTCTAGGGGTGCCCAGCACCCCATGGCTCTTTGTACCCACCAGACAGGCATGGCCCAGCTCTGCTGTCCTCCCTGCAGGCAAGGGATGCTCATCAGTTGCTTGCGACAAGCAAATAAAACAGAGAGCTAACTAAACCATCCCATTAGTCATCTTCCTAACAGGTTTCTCTGTCAATTTAACTGGTTTTACAGTTAATTTAAAATCTGGCATGCTTTAATGTTTACATACTTCACACCAAGTGCTTGCGAGGGTTTCCTTTCACTCTTCTTTGGTGCTCAATGGTTGTCAATGCAGTGCACTGGAGCATCTGCAGCCTGTGCTGCTCACTGGAGAAGGCACCAGCACCAGCATGGCCCTGGGCTTTTCCTTGGGCAACACCAGGCAAGGGGGGATGAATGGAGAGAATCCTGCACCAGGGACCTGCTGCCATTGTGCTTCTCTGGCTCTCAACTCGGATGCTCCCTGTTTCGCAGGACCTGACCCCCGCACGGTACCTGCTGTCTGTGCCTGCACATTAAGCTCTAACACTTATTACCATCCATCCAAGAGGCAAACAAGGCTCAAGCTGCTGATGCTGTGCTAACGCAGACCTCGCTCTAATCATTCTTCTCTTTATAACGAAGGAAGAGCCGAGCCAGGTGACGCCGGCGCTTCCACCTCGCGCCGAGGAGCACGAAAGCTGCTGCTACTTTTACCACGGGCAACCACATCCGCATTAATTGTTTACCACAGCCCGGACAGGTCTTTTATTAATATTAATGAGTAACAGGGAACAAAAGGCCCCTTTATTTTTAGCCTCCTCTAATTGCGTAGTAATTACTCATCTACAAAACAAATGAGCCGAACTCCATTGCCATAGCAACAGAAACTCTGGCCTCCCACTGTACCGCATTAACTGGCTATCACTCCTGTTAATTTTAAATTGAAGCCTTTTGTACAATAACAGACAATAGAGGGGGGAAATTAAAACAAAAGCTGCTCTTTGCTTTGCTGCATATGTTAAGTTGCCGTAGCAGGAGGGCACTGCCCAGGGGGCACCTTCCCACTGCTGATGGACCCCCGGTGGGATGGATGGATGGATGGATGGATGGATGGATGGGAGCACAGAGGGGTTATCCTGGGAGCAGAAGAGAAATCCTGCCCACAACTCCCATTGCTTTCTATGCAATGATCTGTGGGAGAGTCTGCACCAGGCGCCTGCACAGAGACAGGAGATGGCACTTCGAGCATCCCTGCTTGGCCATACAGACATCAACAGCCATGGCTGAGCAAGGTGGAGCGAGGGGTCCTCAATGGCATGAGTGGGTGGTAACACCCCCCTCCCCATCCCAAGAGGAAAACCTGAGCTCACTGATGAGAAAACACCAAGAGAAGCTGCTGCCCATCACATGGTGCTTGGGGAGAGCTGGTGGCACCGGCGCTGCCGTCAGCACCTAACACCCCAGCTTCTGGCAAGGGACGATTTGGGCACAGACACCGGAGACTCCCCATGGCACACAGCTCTGGGCTCTTCACTGTCAGAAAACACCCTTAAAAAGACCCCGCTGTGTGAGTTTATTGTTTGTAAATAGCTCAAGTTTCTCTACCTGCAGACCAATTCTGCATTCTCTGGCAACCACTAATCCACTGCGCTCAAGCTCAGTGCCAGATGCACGCTAACATCTGCTGCAAGGCAAAACTCCACTGCTGCTTTCTCTGTTTTCTGTTTCAGAAAGGAGAGGGGGATAAAAAAATAACTGTAATTATGTATTAACTTTTAAAGCACTTGGGGAAAGAATCAGCATGAAAACACAACAGTACGCCAGTAAAACATGCACCCTGTCCCATTTAGGAGTTGCTGCACTAATGGGGAGCAGCCTGCAACTGCTGCCAGACAAGCTGCCCCTCAGCTCAGTCAATACTTTACATGTTTGGTGATTAAAATGTATGAGATGCGCTCATGGGCCCAAGTATCTCACTGCACTGCAGAGCTCATGATGAAGGTCCCCATTTCAAACTTTACAATGACTCGTCTGCATCTCCCATGGAACAAAGCCTGATTACAACAGCCAAGAGCTTCAACCTTCCACTTCCACTGGGAGAAAGGGGATGGAACACTGGTAACTGCCTGCTGCAGGGCTTTGCAGGGCTGGAGCACAACTGCCCAATGGCTGGCGTGGTCCAGAGTACCAGCAACCCAGTCCCTGAATGGGCAATGAGCCTGCACAAGGCACCATCCACGCCATTACCACTTCCAGTGTGCCAAGAGCAGCAGCAGGGACACAGGGATGAGCTCAGATGAGGAGTGTTTTCCCATTGAAAATAATTCTCCTGATTGGAAAGACTATTAAAAGTTAGCTGCTAAATTCATTCAAGATTAACTTCCGCTGTACTTAAGCCTTGCACTTCAGAGGTGGTCACTAATTGCACTGGAGATGATTTAGCAAGTGCACAAGGTTTTCTATTACAAAATTATCGATTAAAGCTGATGTATTTTAACCACAATAGACTTCAGCCAGGAGCCCTGTGAAACAACTGCTGCTGTGGTCAAGGCCTAACAGCAGGAGGGCCCAACTGCTTTAGAGGTACTGAATCTTCTCCTTGGCACTGTCGGATGTGCGATTCCCACCTTGGACCAGCACAGTGCTGCTGTACCCAAACAGAAATGACTCCCTTTCTTTATTTGGGATAGTAGTCAGAAAAGCAACTATAATGCCTACAGAAAAGAGGATATTGCCCAGAATGAGGCCAAAACCAACCGAAGAAATGCAGCGTGGCCTCTTCTAGAGCCACACCACACTAAGCAGAGATGCACAGTGTATTCACCACAGCCCGGCTGCTCTGATTTCTCTTTAACACACAGCGCTGCCTCTGTGTCCATCCCTCACCAAAGCCCACCATGCTGGGGGGTCCCCCCATCTCTCCTTCCCTGCCGGGCCCCCTGCAATGCTCCCCAGAGCCTCTGCTATGAAGATAAGCAAAGGATAAAATGTGATGCAGCCATTCATTTCCCGATGCATCAGCTGCCAGGTTCTGTCACACAATTACCGGCGGTTCCAGTGGAGTGAGAAATTCCAGCCCGCTTGCTGCTCCCAAGTGGTCCACTTGTTAGGTTCTGGCTTTTGAGATTACACAGCTCGCCTTAAACTTTATGTACTTTTATATAGTACAATAAAAGAGGGAGAGCAGCTCCATCAGAGCCGCTGTGCCACAAGGGAGCCCTATCAACGGGCCGTATAAATCCCAAATTGGTTCATAGCTGGCTCTCTGAAACGCTCCTTAGGACATTTCTGAGCTGGCGCTGGCTCCTCTCCCTCCGCACACGCAGACCGACCCTCGTCCCACTTTTTATGGCCGTAATTTGCCAACACTATGGGTGCCTAATGACAAGATTAGATTTTTAGAGCCCCTTCTTTAAGTGTAAGACAAGGCTTCCGAAGCCCCATGCAATTTGTTGCTCTGCTGACTTTCAGACACACTCCTCACTTCATCATATGCCTGATGCATTAAACAGTGGGTCCTCCGTCTCCTTGGCAGATTGAGATCTAAGGGGGAAATTATTCTGCCTCCCCCCCCGATGCACAAGTGTCTCAGCTCCCTGGCAGCACTAAGGAAAGCAATAGGGGTGGCTCAGATTGCCTCGCGCAGGCTTGCATCGCGTCAGCCCCATCCACACGGTTGTTTGGTTGATTTACTTTGTGTTCTATTAGAGGTAAGGAGCAGATACAAATCCTTAATTACATTTTGAAAGCCCATTCTGGATATTTTATCTCCCCTGCAAGCTCTTGCTGGAATACGTGCACTAAAGCCTGCCTTGACTACCCCCAGCGGAGCGGGAAGATGCTCCAGCTCAGCACATCTGGACTGTGGGGACAGCCAGGGGGAGGAGGGAAGGTGTGACCATGCCAGACAGGATCTTCTCTACCCCCAGCAGGATGCTTTCTGTCAAGCAACAAACCAAACAAATAATCCAAAGCCTAACGCAGGATCTCAGTTACCAGCTGCTAAATGTACAGGCTGCAGCTTCATCTGTGGAAGAAGTTCAGCACAGAAACCCGGGCACAGGAAGCAAAGACACGTGCTGGCTCGATGGCAGAGATGATGGACGTGCCTTGACATCCTCATGCTGCTATTCATGAAATGCTAACTCTTCATTTTAAAACAGTCCTTAAGCTGGGTGACATGGCAATGAGTACGACCCATCACTCGCTCAGAGTCTCGGCTGCATAACAACATTGGAGGTTTATGACCTAAACCTGATGGCTTCACGTCTCAGGACAGTCTGTGGGAAGCTGCTTCACACACACACTATCACTTAGATACCCAAATGGAGTGATCTGCGTTGGGCACATCTGGTCTACGACTGCCAACGAATGATTCTATGGGCTAATATGGACGAGTAACAGGCTGATGAAGAAACCATGATTGTAAAATGACTTAAAAAATATCTCAGATTCTTTTTAATACAAAATAAAAAGAAGGGGATCTCATTATAGTCATTGTTTTAATTCCTAGGGGGGTTAATTTGAAAAAAAGAGGCAATTTTCCTACCAACATAAGAGCATGTGCGGGTTCTTGTGCAGAAGGTGTAGGCTACCTACAGCCGGCTTCAATTTAAACTTCCAGATAATAGGATTTAATGAATAGGGCACTATGGATCCAAGCCATCAGCAGCTCTCTGCTGTATTGATAGTCCTACGCTTTCAATCAGACCAAGGCTATGCTTTTATCTGCCACGCTAGTTCACGTTGACGATACCTATAATATCAACTCAACAATGCATGTTCTACAACTACATCTACTGCTACCAGTACGACTACTACAGTGCATGCATTTAGTTCAGTCCCACAGATACATACACTCTAAGAACAGGCAAGGGGAGATGTGAAATGTTTTACGGGACGACAAGTGTTTTTGTTTTTTAAGTAAGGGAAATTAATAAAAACATCAAAAGAAAGAAAGTGTACAAAAAAATAGAGACATTTCTCAAGAGTTGATATGAGTCGTTTCTTGAACCGTTTCGTCCGAACAAGCAAAAAACATGCAACCAGCTGCTACTAACAAGAAGCTGGACACTGAGAGAGGATTAATAGGTGTGGACAAACCTTCCCGCTGAGAGCGCTCAGAAGAGTGTTTGAGAGGAGGTGTGCACGTCCGAGTGTAAGAGAGGCCGGAAAGTATGCCTCAGAGACACCCTCTCTCACAGCAGCCCCAACCAAGCAAGAGAGAAAACAACAAAACATAACTGCTCACACTCACCATCAAGGTCAGTAGCTCACGTTACGAGATTTGTTATAGCTGGCAAGTATAAAGTACAGTAAGGGGTTGTCAGGGCGCAGGGCTCAAAGGCAGCGCTGGCAAGCCGGGGACTGGCGCCCAAAATCCAGATGTGCCAGGGGTTGGGGTACGGGGGAGCAGCTCTTGGTGCCGTGGCACCGCCTCGGCCCACCTCTGTGTGCCACCAGCCATCTCGGTGGGCAAAGCATGCCCATGGGAGCCTGGGCTGCTCCTCCTGGTGCCAAGCAGTGGGAATTGGGCTGGATTATGGATGGCCTTACGGGTTTTGTCTCCAGTCCTCAGGGCGGAATAGCTGGTGGCAACAGGCTGGGAACTGGAAAAATCTCAGAGTTGTCAATGAAGCACAGAGGGAGGAATGAAACCCCTCTCCTGGCAAATTTCCCTTGTCTCGCTCTCCTGCCAGATGAATCCCTCCCATGTCAAATGCATGTCAAAAATGTGCGTGCCCCCCCCCCCCCCCATGACTGCATTTCTGTACAAGACAAGAATGTTGTACACGCAAACCATGTCAGGTGAATGCAAACGAAACGTGACACTGATAGTGAAGTTGTTTAGGAGGAGTTTGCACATTCGGGCTTTCGAGTTTGCTCATTTTCCATGGCTCAGGTCCCAATTCATTAAAAAAAAATACCAGAATGGATGAGGTTGTCACAAGGAGCCGAGGGATTCGGCAGCACAATCCCACCCGGCGTGAATGGATGTGGCCAGAGCCCTCTGGGTGCTCGAGGGACCTCAGCTCTCGCCCTGTCACTGGCATGTCGACTGGGGATGTGATTTATAAGAAGCATCGCTGCGTTCACCCTGCCAGCACGTGAGCAGCTTGGCTAGACCTGGATTTATGAGTGGCACTGAGCACGAGTAAGGGGAAATGTCCCTTTCTGCTGGCTGCAGCAGGGAGCTGCTGTGATAGATCAAAGAACTTGCTTATCTCGCACGGTAAACTGGTGACTGCACCCCCACATGCTGCAATGGGCAAAGAAGGGGTGAGAGCAGGGAAGATGCCCCCATGCAGGTAACTGCCCCTGGGTGGGCTCCTTTCCCTGGATGGCTTCCTAAGAGGAGGAATAACACCCCAGTTTGAAACAAGGTGGTCAGTGCCCACCGTGCTGGCAGTGACACTGAGAAGGTGGGGAAGAGCCATCAGGATGGGGCCAGAGAGCAGAGGAGGTCAATTTGGAGCGAGCTGATGGGGCTGGAGTGCTGCAGGAAGGGGCAGCAGCAATGGGGACCTCCAGCAAAGCACTGCCCAGTGAGCAGAGGGGTGGTGGGATGCTCCTGCCTGGATGTTTTCCAGCTCTTTTCCATTTCGGCAGCAAGGAGCCAGTATGGGCCAGCTGTGCTTTTGGACTGGGCACGTGTGAAGGAGGGCTGTGCAAATTTGCAAAGGAAAAAGAAACCCAAGAAAAAGAAGGCAAAAACCCCAAACCCCAACCATTTTTCTTGTAATGAATCGGGCCCATACACTGCAGCACAAGATCGATTGCTCTCGACTGCTCCTGAATACAATTCACTACCATTGCTGGATGGAAGTGGCGAACCCAGGATGTCCCTTCCAAAAACTGGCTTTGGATGGAGATGACTCTAGGTGACACATCACTGCTCCCAGGGCACGTTCCGCTGCCAATGTGAACCGGGCCAGAGACAAACCCATCTTCCTCCTTGAGATCTCAGGGCTGGGGACAGGAAGGGGGCTCATTTTGATTCAGTTTTGCCAGTTTAGTGCACACAGGCAATTTTGAGGCTTGAAGGATGTTTCCAAACACCATACTGCTCTTTAAACTTGCCAGAAAGGGTGCTGTTAATTTAGGGTTAGGTTTAGTTTCGTATTGCAAGTTCAAATGAAAAAAAAAGAACAAAAAACCGGAAAGAAACCAAACCAAAACCAGGAAACCCAACAGAAGGAAAACCAAAAAGACACTCAAATTAAAGACAAATGATTTTCAGGCACAGAATTGATCAATGCTCAGTTCAGTTGTAATGGGCACCAAAAGCACTCCGATTAAAAAGAAAAGGAATAACCATCAGGGAAGCAACGTTAATCCAGCCAAACCCTCTGTGCCTTGCTAAGGGGCAACTCACCAGCTCTGTTTGCACGTAAAACAAAACCTGAAGGGCAAAACATGGGGAAGAGGCAGAACCGATGAAGTCCGTTCTCCTGAAATCGCATGGAAAATCAATCTCGTTTTGTCTTTGTTTTCTTGGGGTTTGGTTTTTGCTCCCCTCCAGAAAGGGGCAGAAGGAGAAGCCGGGAGATGGGGAATGCCCACAGCCAGTCTGGCAAGTCACCCCTTAGGCGCTCTCTACATGCCACAAGATGAAACTGGTACAGATAATCCTTTGTAGCCTGCAAGCAGTGCCAGTTTGCATGGAACGGAGTTCTCCTGGTGTCTTTCTTTGGCCTCCATGGCATCAGGCTCGCACTCGAGACACACCTGCGCCCTCCTCGCAAGCCCTCCTGCAGCGGGTCGGTCGGGTCTTTTCGGGAAGAGCCGGGTTTATCCCCCGGGAATGCCGGAAAAGCCTCCGAGGAGCCCCCGCTGCAGGACTGTGCCATGAGTGAGCTGCGGAGCCGCTGCCGGAGCCACGAGCCGGGCACGGCTGAGCTGAGGCCGCAGCTCACTGATGGCTGCACTGAACACTTCCTCACCTGAGCAAAGAATTCGCTTCTTGAGCTGAATTCCAAACCTAAGGTCGTAAATTGGCAACGGTTTATTTATTTATTTCCCTTAAAGGGAAAAAAATAAAGGTTTTCAGAAGGGCAGGAAGGAAAGCGTTGATGCTCCTCATGAAGGCAGCCTGGGTTTGAACACACAGGGGCAGCCAATGCCTCACCCCATGCCAGGAGAAGGCACTGTCCCCAGGGGGACATGGACCCCTCATATTGCCCATGGTGGAGGAGGCGAGAGCGGCTCCGGGCATGGCAGGAGCACCCAGTGCCACTGCCACCACCTCAACCCAGCACCAGCTTTCCATGAGGAACCAAAGCTTTTCTTCAAAACCACAAATTAATCTTTTTTTTTGGGGGGGGTGTGGGGTGTGTCTTTTATAACCTCAAATTTAAACCAAAGAAACAAAGAAACCAACGTAATAAAGGAATAAAGAAAGAAACAAATCAGAATATCTACCCCGGGTTTGGCAGTTCTTATGCCAATCTCCTGCAAGGTGCTCCATGGCCTCTGCTTGTGGTTTGGGGTTGGACTGGGATTGATTTGATTTAATGCTTTTCTATGATTTTTAGTTTCTGATCGTTTGTTTTCAGGTCCCCGGGATAAGTGTGAGGAAGAAATCAGAGAAATGATGGAGAGCTGCAGCCACACAGAATACCGACAGAGCTTTTACCTGACCCTGCACTCTGAGGGTTTGCTCTTCCACGGGCCCCCCTACCTGATCCTCTTGCTGCCGCCACGGCTGCCGCTGCTACTGGTCCATAGGCCGCTGCCGGAAAACCTGGCCGTGGAGAGAAGGAGAAGGGTAAAGACAGAAGCCAGCGGGTACCGCGAGTCAGTGCGGGGCATGGTTGCCATCTCCATGCCACCAATGGAGCCATCGCCACGTGCCCGCTGCCAGTGGCCTCTGCTGGCACAAAGGTGGCCCAAATCCCCTTGGCAGAGAGGAATGTGTTGGCGGTGCCTGGCCATGGCACACCGCTTACATCCCCGGGCTCTCGACCGGCTGGGGTCAGACCGGTTCCCAGAACGACAGGGAATCCTCCTCTTTGCTTATTTGCAAGTGATAATAACATGCTGATCTATAGACAGAGCACTAATGGAACATAGGAGGAGGCCCTCATGTCGAGAGCACAGATTTGCTGGGATCAAGCAGAAAAAGAATCACTGGAATGCAATTGAAAACAGAAAAGAGAGCAAGGGAAAAGCTCTTGAAAGCAAAACAGCCGCAGATCAAGGCGCTCTAAGACACGCACCCTGCTACAGGGGCCCGAGCCCTGACACAGGAATGAAATGCTGCTGGTGAGAGCGCAGGTTTAGGTTCTTTACTTCATTAATATTCAAAGGTCTGCTAGAGGCTCTGACTTCAAACATGGGTATTTGAGGAGGGCAATAAGGGCCAGTGACCAGCAAGAACCCCAAACCCCCTTGCTGCATCACAACCAAGCCCTCGGATTTCCTGGTCTATGGGGAGCTCCAACTGCTCCCTATAGGACAACCCCGGGGGTAGTGACCACCATGGACCTGCCCCTTGAGAGGGCTCCAGGGCTTTGATCACAGCTGCTTTGCGATGCTGCAGGACCACAGAGGAACAACTGAGGCGACAGAAGAGAGAAGACCCAGAGGCACGAGCAGCCTACAAGCCCCGCTGCTGCTAGCACCATCCCCTCAGCTACTGGCAATCTACCAGGAGGAAAGGAGCAGAGAACAACTAGGCTACAGTGACTTGAAGCTACTGAAAACAGCAATTAAAACCAGACATACTTGCATTTAAATATGGTAATAGGGCTGCAGGGGGAAAGAAAACAGTAGAGGTAAATGTAGGCTCTGCTACCCCTGACTGCTGTTCCCCGTGCACAGAACCCATGAAACACAGAGCAAATCCTGTCCCTTCATGTCAGTGGGAATCTGGTTGGTTTTATGATGCGTGCAGTGGGATGTAGGAGGAAGTGCATCCAGATAGGGGACTATTCTAACCAAATACCCAAGTGCTAAACTCCTCCTTGCTGGTGATGGAGCCACCAACCCCGGTTGGGACCCCCAGCATACATTCAGGGCTGGAGCTGTGATACGCTGGAGTGAGAAGACTTCAGTGTTAGAGTCAAACCAACCTCCAAACAGCAGGAAAACGTCTGCAGGACAAGGGCTGAGGCTCTGGGTCTTTGTTTCCAAGCCCCGAGCCCTCCTGCTGTGGTAAGGCAGGAGCAGAGCTGGCACCATCCCCACAGCCTCTCCTCCTCCCCTCCCTGCCCATGTCCCAGGAGCAGTGTCCTCAGCGTTCCCATGGCACATCCAGGACCAGCTGGCCACCAGCAAATCGCATTTGGAGACTCCAGGGGCTCCCTAAACCGTCACTAAGGGATCAGAGGAGCTGCGGATTTTCCATGGAATAAAACGCCTCTGCCAAAACCAATCAAATCCCCTTCGAATCACCCAGCATCCCCCGCAAACAGCATGAGAAGCGGGGCTGCAAAGTTTGTTTCTCTTGTTCGAGTGCCAGGGACGCTCAGTATCTATTTGAAATGCAGGACAAAAAGTTTTGCCATGCAAACGAATGATGAAATAACAAGGGTGGAGAAGGCACTCACCAGAAGGAGCCCGAACAAAGGCTCTGTTATTGCATTCCAGGGGACAGATGTGTGAAAAATTAATCCCTCCACCCCAAAGAAAGGCATTATCCCGGTTCTGAGATAAAAGCACCTCCGCGACATGGCATTCCAAACAACTCAAGTGTGATGGGCTGCTTGTGCTCTGCCCGGGAATGCTGCAGTTGGCAGCAGGGCAGAGCCACAGTGGGAGATGGAACCGGGACTGATTATCACTGGCAAAACCTGCTCACCAATACAGACTCCCAGGCTGGCTCCATCACTGGAGGATCCCGAAATCAATCCAAGGTACTGAAAGTAAGCAATCCCCACCACTGCAATGACATTTGCCAGGCACTGCATTCATCAGCTCCTTCGCACTAATGCTGCTCACGACTGTGCTGTTTGCTCCTGGACCTCGCAGCAGGGATGGCAAACGGGATCAAACCAGGCACACAGAAGCACAACGACTTGAGAAAGCCATCTGCAGGCAGGCAGGCAGGGATGCTCACAGGTTCTGGTCTCAAGCTCCAGCACTAATCTCTCTAATTCCCCTCGTACCAGCCCCAGGGCCATATTTAAACCCTTTGGTCACGCTGGATTATTGCCTCCCATTGTTTATAAACTTCCACGCCAGCAAAGCCTTCAAAGGATGGCACCACAGTGACAGTACCATTAACACTGACCCTCTTCTGTGTACTCCAAGAGCTCCCATCTCTACCACCCTTCCGCCTGTGCTCATCCCATCGGATGAACATCTGAGAGCTGAGCTATCTGCAGCTCTTTAATGGAGAGGAAAGCATTAGCAAGCATTGCTGGTCGCCAGCCCCCAGAAGGAACCTGCTTGTCCACAGAGCCTATTTCTGGCCCCCCAGACCACGCTGATGCTTGGGCAAGGCTGTGTGCCTGCACAGTGCCCTCCCCTGGCCCTCTGCTCTCTGAAGTCAACTGGGAAGCGAAAAGCAGGGAACAATTCATTCAGTGCCTGTTTAAAGCACTCTGATTCCTGCTGAAATGACCCCTGTCCTTTGTGCATCTGCTGCTTACAACCGCCCAGAGAAAGCCAGGCACCAAAGCTGCTCAACAGGACAAAGGTGCCCACTTTGGCCATTGCAATTAGAAGATATCTCACACTAAATGTATTGCAACAGGCTCACACACTGCTCAGGGAAGTCCTGAGGATTCACACCCATTCCATGCTCTCGCATTGCTCCCAATGAGCTAAAGCCAGTATCCAAGTCCCATTCTTCACAGATAAACCCTGCTGCTCCCTGCACCACCAGTTCCACTGTAACGACTGAGGCAGCTCTGTGCCAGGGAGATGGACACAGCTGCTTGAAGTGCTTTGCCCTAAGGAGACAGATTCAGTCAGTGGCTGCCTGCAAGCGACTGCTCTCCCCAGGGCACAAGAGCCTGCAGAAGTGGGACTGAGGGGCAGCCCAGAGCAGGGCTGGATCCGGGCTGGATGCTCAGTCCTGCACTTGGCATTACCCAGGAGCCACCACCAGGAGCCTGGGATTTAGTGGATTTCCCAAGGCTTTGGGAACAGATCCGGTGGGAGCCACGGTGCCTGAGGGAGGACTCGAGGGGATCAAGGGCTCCTGGGGAAGGACGCGCTCCCTCCTGCTCCATATCCCGCTCCAGTGGGATTGCTTCCTTCCCAAACCACCGATTTCTCCTTTACCCCAGCCTGAAGCTGGCTTCGAGGCCCCAGGAGCAACTGGGAACCCCTTACTCCAGGCATGCTGCCAGGACTTGTGTGCAGCCCTGGCTTTCCCTATGAGCAATCAATCACTGACTCCTTCAGACCTGCTCTGCTCAGCCCCTGAAGACCCCAAATGTCTCGCACCCCCAAAGGACACGAGACCCCGTTCTCTACAAACAGCCAGGCCATCGGAATCAAACCAAAAATAGCCACAAAGATCATGAAATTAGTTCTTAGATCAAAAAAATATCACGCAAAGACTTTGCTTGTAACGGCAAAAGCACTTGGGGCACACAAGGGCATCTGTTCATACTCCAGCAGTAAGCACAGGGATTTAAACCAAGAACAAACCCAGCAGCTGAGATGCTCCAATCACCACCAGACTTCAGCAAACAACCCCAATGATGGGACACGCTGGGAGAGTAACAGAAAGGGCCCCATAGAACTGCGCCCAGCAAGCAGAATCCTCCCTCTGTGTTTATGGAGTGCTTGCAGTATCCTCCCTGTGGGGGGTTTGGGGGGCCCTATGCACACAGGATGGAGCTCTGAGGCTGTACCCCCCCCAAACCACTTGGCCCCAGTGGTGCTCCCCAGTGTGCTGATCCGAACACCCATCACTTAGGAGGTTCACTTGCTCTGCCAAGGGGCAAAGTCTGGAATATAAAATCATCTGCAGGTTGAGTGGGAAAAGGAGAGGGGGAAACGGATCCCCTCTTTTCAAACACGGTTACCAGCGGCTTTGATCAGCACCGAAAAGCTTTGCGAGGCTCACAGCTGTCATTTCAAATGGGTTCTCGCTTGCATTATTCTTTCCATTAGGCAGCGTTATCCTCTTTGTAGGATCTTTAGGCTTCGTTTCAAAAGTATCCGAGACTCAAACCCATGAAGCAGAAGAGCCTGGTGGCTTTTTTTTGGGAGGCAGGCAGGCGTGGGTCCAATTGACTGGACAGAATGTAGCCTTTAATGGTGAGCACGCAAGAGGGAAAGCTCCGTCCCAAAACAATCCCTTTATGTTCAATCCCTTCATCTTTCAGGCCTCTCTGTCTCAGACTCCCCCCCAACTTTCTATAAGGAAACAAGAATGAGAAAGAAAAAAACCCCTGCTCCCATTTGAAGCTTTAGATTAAACGCTCAATGTTTAGAGAAGAATATACCCAGAGAAACCAGGTTTTAGTGAGAATTGATGAAAGATCGGCATTCTACCAAATCATTCGCAATTCATTATCACAGTTTAGTAGCAATTAACTCTTTGGGATTCGACTGAAGACTCTCCCACAGCTCTTGCTGTAGGAATCGAACGCGGAGGCAGTTCCAAGCCCTGCTTGGAATGTCTCGTGTTTCCCACCTGGTCTGCCTTTAAAGCAGTGGGATAGCGGCATCCACACGACAGCAAGCAGAAGGGACGAGGCGAGGCGCAGGGCAGACCTCCGTGGCAATGAGAATTGCTTTCCTAAGCTTTTGATCAATTCTATTAACACTTTTAGCACCTCCAAGCCCACCCAGAGCCCCTGCCTGTGACAGCCCCATTAAGTGTTTCCCTTTGTCTTTATAGGCTGTGTTACATCAAGCTTATTAAAATCTATTTCAGCAGGTCAGAAAATTAGCGCGCTTCAGCTACAGCCCATCACGCATAATGGAAGCCTCATTAAGCAGCTCACTGCAGCTAGCCAAGGCACAATCATCTCCTGCTTAAAATGGACCGCGCGTGGCAGGGCTCCGTAGAATTCCCCATGTCAGCCACTGGAACGCGCTCCGCACCGGATGCGTGTTTGCAGATGGATGCTGTTATGAGCAAATACTTCTGCTTTGGAATTCCAACCAAACAATAAACCCCAAATAAGAGTTCATTTCAACTCGGGCACTTCCACTTTATGTACAGCAAATGACCCATTTTTCAGCTGTTACCACTCTCAGGCCATGGGTTTTAAAATGAGAATGATGCAGTAATTACTTTATGCATCAGTGAGACAAAGCCTTGTTTGTCTCCAAATTATCATTCTGTGTTGTTTCAAGTGCAAGAACCCTTTGGAGGTTATTTCACCGTGCAGAAAACTGGGAAGCTTCTCAAAAGCAAATAGTTTATTCTAAGAAAACTATTTATTCAAACAGCCGCAAACCAAAAAGCCAAAGCTGGGAGCTGATGGAGTTTATTTACTCTACTTAGAAACTGCTCCCATCCTAGAGCAGCTTCAAGGCATCTGCCAGACTTCTGTGATGTGTCCTATGAAAACGATGCCTCCCACCAGTCAAACTCAATACGTAATCTGGATTCTCCCTAGTTTAGTCACTGGTGAAATGCAGAGAATTATGAGCTTGAAGTGAATGCAGCTGATGTGGGTGAAAGAGAAGCTGAACCAAATCGCCTCCTGAAAGCAATTCTGTTTAATACCAAGTTGAGCGCGCTGATGAAAGCATTTCTCATTTGAAAGCCCAAAGCCAAAAGTTTGCTATTGATTTTTAATAAACCAGGTAAGTATAAATGAAAGGACCGCTGCAGCGGGAGGAATACCTGTGCATTCCCTGCACCCGGGCTGCCAGGCAGCACAGCAGCTCTGCGCTTCAGTCACCTGCTGCTGAATGAACAAGGGCAGGTTAGATGGAACCGCGTGAAGGAATATATATAAAGTTCAGCAAAGTGGCACTGATTTGCTTCAAGCCTCATTTCAGTTGCTTCGATGGTACAGAAAATGAGCTATTTGGTTAAACTGCTTGGTTAAATTTTTATGAATGACCTCAACTGGGTAAGTATTATTAAAAGACAGATCTTTGATGATGAGCAAAGGCATAGGAAGAACTAATGTCCGGAGGCTGAAGGTGGAAAAATTCAATGCAGACAAGAGGCAAGTATGCAAAAGAGAAGAGAATTAATCAGAGGACAAGCTTATCAGAGGTAGAGAAACTCTTCACAACCCATGTGAGTTGAAGCCACAAGTGAATGCTCCTCTCAGAGGGATGCTGCAGCAACAGCCATTGCTGGCAGACACAGAGCTTCCCACTGCCTCGCTGGAGGAAGTGTCCCTGGGGATTTCCTAATCCACCGTATGAAAAAGGTCAGGGGAGAGGATTGTGATGCTGAGGCCAGAAACCTTCAGGGCATCACTGCGGCGAGTACATATTACCGCCTCTGGGCAAAGGAGGACTTGGAAGCTTAATTATCAGCTTGAAATCGTACCAAGTGTGCCTGAAAAACATTCCCATTTCAATGTTTTTGCGCTTTAAGGAGAGGAATCTCCTTCAGTTCTCTGCAACCCCCAGCTGTACAGTTAAAAGCTGTACCTACCAAGACATAAGGTGTAAAAGCAGCTAGCCATTGTGCTTCTGGCTAGCTCAGACACGTGGAATCCCTTACAGCAGAACTAGCATTACCCGATCATGTTCTTCTTTCTATAGGGTTTATCCATGCTTTCTTCCTTCCATACATGTGTGTTTGCATTATGCCTCCTTTCTCTTGTGACTAACCAGTCTCCTTACACTTCCCAGTTGCTGCAGCTGTGGCCTGTTCACAGCAGGAACCATCACTCAGGAGTTCTGTTGCTGCAGCATCACCCCAAAATGCAAAGAGCCCCTGAGAGAAGGGCAGGTTTGGGGGTTTTATTCCTCTTCTCTCCTCCCTGTCCCTTTATGATCACTCATTTTCAGGGCAATGACCCTGAAGTTTTAAAGCCTGTCCCAAACTCCATGCATGGATCAGTGAGCAGTTAAGAACAGGACAATCAGCACTGAAGTTCAATGTTCAAGATGTTCTTACTGCTCAAGCAGTCACCCAAGGTATCAGTAGGATGATGAAGGATCTGGGCAGCTTTGGTCCTTAGCCTCAAGAGCAGCCTTGCTCAAGCAGAGAGAGCAGGAAAGAGGGACAGGCAGCTTTCCTACTGACTACTCTCTGCTGCCACAGGAATGGGTGGAGGCTGGACCATCGACTCGGATCAACAGCTCATCCCTTGAAAACCTCACCTTCAATTGAACATCCAGAGACTATTTTAAGTGGTGGGGAAAATGGGAAATCAAAAAGGGATTTTATGCAATTCTCTACATTACAAAAATGCAGCTCTTCCCAGAAAAAAGATGCCCAAGAGGCAAAGCACATAAACTCTGCCTGGCCTCAGGGCACACCTCCAGGTACCATTTTTTCCTGTGTCAAAACAAAAGCTTCTGTCACCTAAGCAGAACTTGAAGCAGCACCTTCTGCCTGGAATTGATGGGTTTGCTATATTAATTTCTCAGTTTGCTGTCTGCAGTTCCAGCTGCTCCTCACTCCAGGGATGCACCTGCAAAGTGAATGGTCCCTCTTCAGCCTGCCCTCTGCCAGCAACCCCCCCCTCAGATCCTAATTTTAAATCAGGTCCAGTCTACAGGCTTTGTTTCCACTGACGGAGGCTGAAACGGAGAAGTTGAAGAGTGGTGGTTAAGGTGGCTCCAGCAGATTCAAATGCACTCTGTAAATGCTCTTTTATGCCATGCAGATGCAGAAACATTTTAAGGGGAAAAAACCTAAAGCATGCAGCACAGGGATGGGCAGAGCAGATTTTAAGCAGTTAATGATTAGACAAAGGAGTGAAAACATTCCCAGCTTTGCTCCACATCTCTTACTGTTACAAGGCTTAACCAATGGAACAGACAATTTAAAGGATCTTTTATATTGCTCCCTCCTATTTTGCAGCTGCCAGCAATTTCTCCTGCTTTCCTAATGTTAAGTTTGACCATTAAGGTATCATGACCAGACAAACTTTGCTCCCATTACTGATGTTATACAATCTTAGACTTGTGTAACGGCGCTTTAAATGAGTGCTTTACAGAGCTGACTCTTATTAATACTGACTTCATTACTCCCTGCTGGCAAAGGAGCCACGTGTAGGCAGCAGCTCCACTTTAAAATCGCTTTACATCACCACAATGGCTAGCTGGGTGCTTTTGCACATAGGAATGTGGCTCTGGGTCATTGAGGCACCATGTGCATCACACTGGGAGCCAGACCTTGGCTGGTGAATCACAGCTAAGTGCTATGTGGGCTCTGGTTTTTGCTCCTTCCAAGGGGTCCAGCTCCTGGAGCCTGCCAGGCCACGCTCAGCACGGCAAAGCTGCACCTCCTCAGTGTGGCCATTGCTCTGTGCCACCACAACCTGACACAGAGGGGATGGTAAGCTCTGCAGTATGCTGGTGCTACAAACTGTTCCTCTCGTTCCCCCTGTGCTCCCTGCAAGAGGTTACTAACCAAGAGTGAGACCCGAAGGTGCCCAGTCTCGTACTGCTGGGTGTCCTGCATAACATACAGGAACTTCCTTACCTCCCCTCTTCTCAGTCACCATGAAAAAGAAGCCTTAAGCATGTCATTACTGTAATAATCACCCTTGTCTTTGGTACCAGCTCCTTTTCCTCACTCAGAAAATAATGATTAGACCTACCAGGCAAGCATCACAAGTAACTTCCACACAAGAACACCTCCTGCCAGCCCCTATGGCTGACAAGTCAACAGTTTGTGACTGCCATCAGCAAAGAAACCAAATTAACCTCTACAGTTTAACAGAAAGATGGTCTTAAACGTTCTTATAACAAAACCCATCAATTTAGACTTCAAACTGGTCTTGTGTTGTTTTCACAGCACCAGGCACTGCAGGAGTGTGACTCAAGGCTGGGCTCTGCACGCTATGGAGGACCAGTATTAATAAGCAAGTGCATTTCCCCAAGCTCTGAGAAGTTTGTGGAAATATCTGGTTTTTCCCACCTCTCCCCATACACAAAGGTTTTAATCAGCTTTAACAAACAGACAAGCAAACAAACCCTTAATTAAAAAAAACCTAATATTAAATTCCTGAGCTGAAGGCTTCTAAGTAGCTTTGAGGATCCCTGAACATCCAGGTAACGATGGAAGACGGGATAACTGAGAACCCAAGCTGCCACTGCAGCCAGGGCCCCTCATAGCGACAGGAACCACCCCATTTCCCTTTCCGTTTCCAAACAGCAGGAACAGATTCCTGCCCTTCAGTACCGCAGAGCTGGCCACAAGGGTTTCTATACACTTATGGGTTTGATGCTTAAACCCACCTCAGGCGCTGGCACGGTCCGCGCTGACCGCAGTGGTGCAACACTTTAACTGTGCCCCAGCATCACTCCACTCCCCCAATTACAAGTGCACTGGGTTTAGTTGTTGCTGTAAACACACCTCATACGTAACTGTTCATCTGCAGGCTCTTCAAACACCGGGTCACACACTGTGAGTGATGGTTGTTTTAGTCTTTTATTCAACTGTCATTGGTACTGGTTATTTGGGGCGTCCAAACCAATATATGAAACCTGCAAGCTAAGAGAGCAGCAACACAGCACAGCCGTTGTAAACAATTTATTATCATTTTCTACCTCAGGTACTTACAGGAGAAAAGGCATAAAAAAAGGAAAAAAAAAGGAAAAAAAAAAAAAAAAGAAAAGCACAGATGGACTATTTACAAAAAATGAGAAAATTCACAATAGCAGAAATGTTTGCAAATCATGCACACCAGGACAAGTTCACAAAAGCAAAGCAATTCATAGCAAAAAAACCCCAAACAAAATAATAAGAAGCCATACAGATTAAAGAAAAAATGCTATTGCCTGCAGGAAAGTCAAAAGAAAACTACCCAATTATTACATCAAGCATCTTTAATGAAATGAACAGCACAGCCGTGTATTGTAGAGCCTTTGACACTGACATTTTGAACAAGTGGATTAACAAACATTAAAATGCATTACAGTTCTACTGTAAGCATGCAATTTACTTCTCACAAACTTATGAGATGGGTAGAAACACTTCAGGAAAACCAGCATTTAAATAAGATGTGTGTTTGCTACCCAAATGTCAGAACTTGGTCTTGTTAATGAAGCCAATGGATGGAGCCATGGCCACATGGGCTTGCAGCTCCTCTGAGATTTGGGGGGATTAAGAGGTGCGATACAGCTGAAGCTGGCAGGGGAGAGCTCATCCCATGATTTGCAAGCAAAGGCTGGAATTAGAAGCAATCACACAGAGAATGTGAGAGCATCACTGGTGACAAGGCATTGGACAGGGCAGCAGCTCTCCAGGCCCCGGTTCTGGTGGCTTCTAGCAACCTCCTCTAGTGGAAGGTGTCCCTGCCCGTGGCAGGGGGTTGGAGCTGGATGAGCTTTAAGGTCCCTTCCAACCCAAACCATTCCATGATTCCATGGTGATTATGAGAGCTCTAGAAAGAGCCAGCAACCAAAGGGAACAGAAGAGGAGAAATGACATGTGGGTCTGCTGCACCCACAGCCACCAGCCACAGGGTCACCTGCAGGCACAGGACACTCATTTTGAGCAATTAAACCCTGTGTTGCTAATGATCCTATGAGAGGAGACACTGGTGATGATTCGTGCTACTGCTCAATGTCTCTGTGTTAACAGGAGCCAGTGTCCCTCTTTGGGGCTGTTTGTGAGACCCCCATCACCATGTTTTGCTTCCATGATAAAATCACGTCTAAGAAGTTTGTGAGAAGTCATGCCTTCGTAACGCCCCTGATCCCCATCCTTGTGAGTTACATTCCAAGTGGGCATTAAAAACTCATCACAAAGCAGAGGGAAAAAAACCCAATAAAACCAAAAAGGAAATAAAAAGCAAACTCAAAGCAGTGAGGATATGGAGCCTTTCAAAAAAAGAGAATTAAAGAGTCCAGTCATTCAAACCAGCCAGTAAGAGCAGCAATTTTTCAGTGGACATTGATATTAAACATGGACCACCCAGGCTTTGTCTCGCTCTCATTAGCACTGTAGTAAACCCCGATTAATTTGTTATGCATCTTTAAGAACTAGTTGATAAAAATTATGTCTTGTGAAATCGGCAAATAGTCTGCAAAGTGAAATAAGAACAGAAATTAATAGATTAAACTGAAAAGATAAGTCCCAGAAATTAAAAAAAAAAAAAAAAAAAAAGACACAGAAAGGGAGTGATTGCAATAAAAAGCAAAGGAAGAAAAGAAAAGGCTTTGGACTGAGTTACAGAGGAAAAATAACACGATGGGAGGAGACACAGCAGTCGCCAAAGTGATCGCGTGCACCTCACCCGTGCGGACAGGGAGCAGAGGAGGATGCGGGATTGGACCCATCCAGGGGACCTGCCAGCAGCTCCAGTATGGAAATTGAAATGCAAACACATGGATCATGACATCTGTACCCTCGTTGCACTGGGACAGTGGTGAGCACCAACAGGACAGTTCAATTCAGATGGGCATTCCATTTGGGACTTTGTTAATGAAGTAAACAGGCAGCACAACGCGAGGAGGACCCGGAATAACACCCAGTGGCAGGCGAGGAGCCTGGGGGGTGGTGACTGCCACCAGCACAGCTCTGTGAAGACACCCCCCAGGGACAATGAACCCCCCCCACCGGACAGCCCTGGTGCCAGCCCAGGCTGGTGTACTGCAGCACCGGCAGCAGAACAGGCTCACACCACAACCGCACTGCAGCAGAAGGCACGGCCAGGTCTCTGTAACGAGCCTCAGAACACAGCTCTTTATTTAATGTATGATTTTTATATCTACACTTATCATACACATCAGCGCAGTCACAACCCCACTGCTGCTCAGGCATCGTGGAGCTGGGAGGCAGGCGGGGCTGCCTGGGATGCTCCTGCAGGAACAGCCAAGGATTTCTCTTTTCCTATCAGACACCGAGCATCTCGGTAGATGGCTCATTAAAACCACAGCTTTCTCTCAGGTTCACACGTGCTCCTATCTCACACCCTGAGCCACAGGCGTGCTGTGGGTGCCACGGCCAGTTCTGCAAGTGCCAAAACACTGTAAGGGAAGGGTTGGGGTGTTCAGGCTCTTCTGAGGTGGATGACCACGTGCTGGAAGCACGCTCAAGCTATTCATCCTATAGCACTAAGTGCCCCTTCTCCATGGCCGGCCAGTCAGGATGCCAACTCCATTCCTTCCCATGGGTGTCTGGGGGAAGAGTAGGCGCTGGATGCCACAGGACATGGCTCCCTCCAGCAGAGAAGGGTGAAAGGAGAGTGGCAGAGCCCCATAGACAGCTAGGACGCAGCACGACACAACCATGTCAGTGACACTTCCACTGCCATTCCCACTGCAGGCGTGAGCAGCAAATGCTGGCACATCCCCATCCTCAGCTCCTGACTTGCTCCATGGGCACCCTGACCTGTGCTCCCATGGCACAGGGCTCCTCCCTCCCAATGCCTGGCTCCAGTGAGCTCACCCCATCCTGCTGATGGGCATCAAACCCTTTGCACTGTGCCTCTGGCCAGGCTCCTGTGCACTGCACTGCTCTGACAGGTCATGGCTCTAGAGACCAGAGCCCCACACCACCTGGGACAAACCACCTAACAATCCTAGGACTGGTTCTGACTGCTGTTAAGGAATAAAGAACCTGAGTGCGACTGGAGCAAACAACACGGGCAGAGCAACAGAGCAGGGAAATCCAAGCAAGGCAACAGAGGACTGAGCCTCTCCCCTTGGCTGCCCTGCTGCCGAAGGCACAACTGGTGCCTGCAGGGGGGTGCACCTCCTTTTCAGGGCTGACAATCCACTTTGGTTTTCTCCTGCCTATTCAATCTCTGCAAGAGACTGAAAACAACCAGCAAATAACTGGAAGGCCTGGTTTGAAAAACAAGGCCCTTATCAACATGAGCATGGCTGGAGTCAAACGGTGCCTCTGCCGTCAGCCAGCAGACACGCTCATTTTAGACATGTTTATAATTAAAGCCATCTAAAAGCTGCCGATTTCCATCATTTAACTTATCAAAGGTGCCTCTAATTCAGCTGTCTTCATACGAATCAGCTGGTACAAGGAAAGGAGGAGGAAAGTGTGAGACAACATGCGAATGCCTTCTGAAGCCTCCTCTTTAATTCAACTAACGCTGCACCCTGCCAGCCTGGACCTCTGCCACCCGCTTGTCTCGAAGCTGGCTCCGACTGGGAGGGTGTAGCACGGGTGGGAAAGAGGCAGATGAGCTTTAAGTAGAGCCCTAGCATTTGTGAATGGAAATGGCAATAAAAACCAATCCTAACAGCACTGCCTCCTCTGGTGTTACCAGTCCTGCAAAAACCAGAAACTACCGTCCCAAGGACACTGTTTGTCTGATGGATGTAAGTAACATGCATGCTTCCAACAGTGTTTCATCCTAATGACCCAGAGCAAAACACGAGGCTGCACCTTCACCCCAGTGGGCCATGGGTAGAGCCGAGCATCCCTCCACATCCTCACCCACCCTAAAGGACACCATGAGGGTGTTCAGCCCCAGTTCGGCCCCACTGCTGCGGCTGCTGGCAGCCACAGCAAGGAAAGAGGCAAACCAAACCAGAGCCAAACTGAACGATCAGCACACGGCTAGAAACTGTGAAGGACACCAGAGGTATCGATAAAGAACACAGGAAGGTTGGATTTACACTCCAAGACTGCATTTGTAATGAATACACACTTACCAGAGGACAGAATGGGAATGTGTGTGTGAATTTGTGCGTCTATCTCTATAATATACATGAAAGGAAAAACCCATCAAAGGGAGAGTAATAGCTCTTAAATTATCTCTGTTGCTGTATGTTTTAAGAAGTTTGTTTTCAAATAACCAGTACCAATTTACACGTTAGCAAAAAATGGATTTAAAGGATGTATATATAGATGTCTATTTTAAAACAGCAAGAAGATCTGCTGGTGTGTGAGATGCTCCCTGCAGACTTGCCTTTCTCAGCTTGCAGCTATGGAGTTAAAAAGATAGGAGAAAAAGAAGAAAAGGAAGGAAAGAGGGGAACAAAGTAAATCTGGAAATGAAAGGTACATACCTGGGAACTGATAGCTGTAACTGGGGGCAAATCCAGGATATCCTCGGCCATACGTTGCAACAAAATTTGGGTAACCTTGATCAAATGCAGAAAAAGAGAGAAAGAAAGAGAAGTTGGAAGATGAATGAAGGGTTTTTTTGTTGTTAAATACAATGCAAAATGACATGGAGGATGGGTGAGGCGATGCTACCGAAGGTATCAAACCCCCAGATTTATTCTGCTCATGCCAAGCTGCCAAAGGCTTGGGTATTATCTTCAACAGAAACCCCTGGAGCTGGCTGCCCTCCCTGCTCGCTAACTGCTGGGCTCTGTGCACGAGACCTGTCACTCAGGTAATTAACATGCACTTTGGTATCTCAAGTCCAAGGACTGTGCATACTTGTTAGCTGGAAGAGTAAATGCCAAATGCTAAGGCTAAACACATAACACAGGTTTGCTCTGACATTTGGAGAGCTTACAATGAATGTACTTTGCTTCAGAGCTATTGACAGTTGGAGATTAAGGTAGTAGTAATTCTTTATCCCGGGAGTGTGAAGGACAACAGTTAACACATCAAGAGTTGGAGGCAGCCACAGCAATGAGCCGGGGAGTCAAAGAGCTTTTAATTTTTCAGGAAGCTAAAAACCCAGCCATGAGAAGTGCTTGTGAGACAGGCACAGAAACACATCCAACCTCGGGCAGCTTTTGAGCTTTATCATGAGAACACCGCTTAATAAAGATGCTCGAGTTACAGCACCAGGGCCAGGCTGGACAGGGCTTGGAGCAACCTGCTCTAGTGGAAGGTGTCCCTTCCTGTGGTGGGGAACTGCATGAGCTTTAAGGTCCCTTCCAACCCAAACCACTGGAGCCCAGGCACACGTTTAGCAGCCGAGCGGCTCTTCTGGGGGGTCTCCTATCTCTGCTTTTATTTCTTCTTTAATCCACTCCTACATCACACAGCTATTCTTCTGCCGCTGCGAGTCCCTCCGCTCCTGATGAGATTTATCCATACACAGAATGCACTATTAATCATAACCTAAAACCGGAAGATAAAAATGCTTGGATGAATTTTGATTATGGGATTAAGCGGTGCCAGGGGAAAGCAGCCCCGCCATCCCGGACAGCACGCGGCGGCTTTCAGCGCTGTGTACACACTGCTTAGCCCCTGCTTATTTATTTCACAGCTCAGCAGCTGGATTCCCTTAGAAATTAATCACCTCTGTCATTAAATCAGCTCTTTCCGAGTTAAGCTTTACAGATCTTTCCTCCTCCTTCTTTAAAGAACAGTATTGATAAATGGATTGTTTGCCGAGCAGGCAGCGCTGAGAGCCCCACCAGCAAGAACACCTCTGTCCTCTCCAAGTGGAAACCACAAAGTTTTGGTCTGATCCAACCACCTTGAGGAGCCGGCAGTGGCGTGCAGGATGCATCCACGCCGGGATGCTGGTGGCAGCGCTGCCTGGGGGGGCTCCCGCCTGCATCACCTGCACTCCGCGCGCTCGAGGTCGGGCAGATGAAATCATAAATTTATAATACAACATTACTTCAATTTTCCTCTTCATTTGCTGCTGCAGTGCCCAGCTCTGCTCTAACGAGTCAGAGCCTGAGCCGCGCAGGGGAAATTGCCTGGCTGAATATCAATAGCGCATTAACACCATGCCCGTGTGGATGCTTCATCAAGCCAAATTATGGCCACGCTGACCTACCCACCACTCCCATTAGATGCCATTCTCTCATCCTGCACTGGGCACCGAGCAGTTCAGTCGCTTCAGTAGTCCTGGGGAATGATCAATCTCTAATCATCCCTTGCTGCTACACCAAACCCCCAAGTTTGGCCTGGATTACCTCCTCCAAAGTGAGACCCTCCTGAACTCCAACCATCAACCAAACCTGCTTTCCCAGCACCACTTCCACCCAGCTCCTGCCTCTGAGCCCAGCGGCAGCAGGCCCGAGGCACCACCCTGCAGGCTGGGTGACCTTCAGCCCATCATGCTCTTGGTGGGTAAGGGTCCTGGGAGGACAGGAGACCCGAGCTGTACTCCTGACCCCTCTATCCCACCCCCTCCAAAGCTGACCTGTCTCCTGCTCCATGGGAATTAAAGAGCAAAGCTGAGGCTGTGTTTGCAGGTGCTGCTGTGGGAGCTTGGGGGGTCACTGACTTGTGCCAGCCCCCAGGAATCCAGTGCTAACGCAGGGCTCCCCATCCCGAATCCTGCCTCAGAGGCAGCTGCTACTCTATTAAACACAGCCTGATGGAAAAAAGGAATGACTTTCTTTGAAGGGCACAAGCTTCTTTTATGCATGAGTTCAGCCTACCTAGACTGTGTGCAGTAACGCAGAGCCTGCTCTGCTGAGCAGTGATAGAAGGAGCCTGGTAGACCTGAAATCTGGTGTTCATACAGCTGCTGTTTCGGCTGTCCAGGAGTGTAAGCTTTACGTGCCGAGTGCTCCTGTCCCTGGAGGGGTTTGCAAGTTAAAGAGAGCCCAACTTTAATACTAAACACCAGCAGGTCTGAGACGCCCATTGCCAGAAGAAGTGAGTCCTGTGGGGCCCCAGCTCAGACTGAGCAGTGCTTCAGCTGCCTCCAGAGCTGAACCCCCTAACAGCAACTATGACGTCCCACAGGGAGCTGCTTCAGCTGGGAGGGGAGACGGAGACAACTCCTATTATCCTTGCTCCTCAGTTGCCTTCTTTTCTCTCATTTTCCAAGTCTGCAGTCCTGAATGGAGGGGCAAAAAGCAGTGGGGCAATGCAGTGACACCTGCATGCCCTTGGGTGACAGACGTGAGGCTTCTGGGCACACGGCAAGCTTCTGGACCAGTGGACATCCCCCACTCAGCCGCAGATGTGTGTCGCCTGTGAGGAGGGATACGGGGCCTCTTCACCAGCATCCCTGGCACTGGGGAGCAGCTCTTCAGACCGGGTGGGCTGCCAGGGAGACAGAGGTCCTGGAACTGAACCCACGCCAGCTTGTTCTTTATGCAGAGTGGCTCACGGATGCCCCTGGTCTTCCCTGAGCCTGTGCGTGTCCCAGCAGCAGACAGAGCCGGAGACAGCCCAGGAGCAGCCCTGGCAAAAGGCTGAGCCTGCCCACGCTCTCCGAGTCAGAAAATCCTTTCACAAGAACACTTTAATTTTGTTCCAATCAACCAAATCACCGCAGAAGCGGCTGCCTACGCACCTTTAGACCCCGGCTGCTGCAGGCTCCTCGGGGAGGCTGTGATTAATGAAAAAGACCAACTTCCTTAATAGCTTCGGAGGGAGCCGCTCCCCGCTCTTTCCTTCGGGCTGTCTTGTGCGTTCCTTCCTGCCATTCCCTCCTCTGCCCATGAGCAGCATCTGGAGAAGGTGACCTTGAACAAGGGCTTCTGGAAACAGGTATAAAAACCCTCCAAGAGCAGCCCCAGTCGCTCTGTTTCAGTCCAGCAAAGGAGGAATGGGGCAGGGCTGGCACCAGCCTCCCGGGATCCTTGGCTACAGCAGACGCAGCCTCCGGTGGGACATTACTTTGTGCATCTCATCACTTGATGGGTTAATTACCCCCCTCTCCCTCTGGGATGGGGCCCTACCTCGAGCAGCTTCAGGGCCTGGGAAGGAGCAATTCAGGCTCGCTGCCCATCATCGCCCTTCCCAACACTTGGAGGTAGCCTTTGAAAACGGGGCTTTATAATGGCCATCCAGACAGCTTTGCTTTTGTGTGTTGTGATTTCCTTGTTCAGCACTCAATTATTTAACACGGTGCCACTGTAGCAAAGCAGGAACTTGGAAGATGAAAAAAACAGCTCGAGCAGATAATGAAGCATCTGGCCTTCAACATGAATCAATCATTAGTTCTGAGCAAGTCACCCTGATTTGCAATCAAACCAGTGTGCTGTGAGACTGGCCGGAGCAGGGCTGGTTGGGGTGACCTGACCCACCCCATTGCAATGGGACAGGGGCACCCCAATTGTTGGCTCTGTGCAGATGCAGATCTGCTCGCTGAGGGCTTCTTCTCTTGCTTTTTATGGCTTGAAATGATCTTTTTCCAGTGCAGCATCCTGGTGGGAATCACACTGCAACCAAGGACTGGATTTTCCCTTCAGGTCACTGGGGTGGACTCTGGCTCCATTCACTCCTTGCCCGGCTGGAGGGAGAAGGGTTGAGGCTGCTCTGCCTGTGGTGTGTGGATAACTGATCCTGCCCTGGGCCTTCTGACCTGCTCAGGGTGACCTGGGCTCTCTCCTCCACCACCTTCACTACCCCAAACCTCAGGCACCGCGAGTGGTAAAGACAGAGAAACAAGAGCAATGAAGTGCCTATGCTCCAGCACCCTGGAACATGCAGGCCACCAAATCACAGGCTGATGAAGACAAGATAAATATTTTAACCATAAAATGCGATTTCCAAACACTATGGGGCAGGGTGGTGGTGGACTGTGGGGACAGAAAAATAGATGATCAGTGGAAGTAACTGAATTACGCATCCCTGAAATGGATCGCTCCAGCCACGCGAACAGAAGCACTATTAATTCAGAGATAAAGCAAATAAGGCAGGGAAGTTTTCCCTATGAAATCAAGCAAGGCCTGAAGTCAGGTGCCTCAGTGTAACAGCCTGGTCCTCATAGAACGGTCTCCTCTGACCTGATGCTCACTCCAGGAGCTTTGGGATCCTCCAGCATCTCAGCCAGCTCATCTCAACCTGCTTGGCAGAGCTCAGGACAACCAAGCACCAGCTTTCAAGGCTGGTTTTTATGCTCAGGCTTCTGGGATCATCTAAACCCAGGACAGAAAACTCAAAGCATTGCAGAGAGGCTACATATGAGAGACACCAGCCTGGGAAAGGCTCATTTCTGCCTGGGAACACCTCCAGATGCCCTCTTGTTCATGCACGCCTTATGGAAACAGAGGGTGACAACCAAGGGACAGTCCAGTGATACAAATAGAGCAGGAGGTTGAAAATGCATGGGGGTTGTACAAAAGTACATTGGCAATGGATCAGCAGCATTCTGGCTTAGCAAATCTGAGGAGGGAGCATCAAGAGGTTGTCACATTATAAAGAAAGAAGAACTACCTAGGCAGAAACAAATGAGAACCAATTGTAACTAAGCAGACCTTGTGCACAAATAGAATGTTGCCATTAAATATCATTTATCCCATTTAATTAGTATTTCCTGGACACAATAGTCTGGACTAAAATACCATTCCATCGCCTTCAAACTTGTAATTACTGTTGCGCCCTGCACTGTTGTGCTCCTCCCTGCTCTCCCATCCTGCAGGCCATGGAGGAGCCGGCAGGATTTTCAATTACTGATGCTGAGCTGTCAGAGATACCTTTAAAAGAAGGGGAATAATGTGTGACTCAATTCCTCTAAAGGAGGGGAGAGATCATTTTTAGTCAGAATGAACACCCTGCGTCTTTCATCATTCTATTTTTGCCAGGAAGAGTAAAACAGCATCTTTAAAACAGCCATTTAAATGCAAATGTCTGTATTCCAGGAGGGGGAGGGGGGGGAGTTAATCATTTACCACAGACAGGATCATTCTCCCCACTCCATCCCTACTGAAGTCCTAGACCCGCACCCATGCGGGTGCAGGGATCTGCTCACCCCTATGGCTGAAGGGTTCAGGAAGCAGGGAGAGACACAACACAGGAGCTGCTGGCTGCGGGAGACGTGTGGTGGCCACGGCACTTACCCAACATTCCCATCCCTAGCATAAAAGCGTCCATGGTATACGGTAATCCACGTGCCCTTCCTCTCGTCCCTGGCGGAAACATCACTTCTTTAGGTTGTGCTTTCTTACATTCTACCTATTGAGCAGAAACATGTACAAATGAGATGCAAATGAATTCCATGTAAATGTCAAATGCAGAACTGATCTACTTAAGGGGGTGGGAGGTTTATTTTTAGCATCTGCCTCCCCACACCGCCTCCCCCCTCTACGGTGAACTTTAAGAACAGCGCAAACGGATTTAAAAGAGCAAACGTGTATGTCTCTTTAAACACACAGAGCAAACCCCACTGGAAAGATGACAGAAGTGCTGATTTAAGAAGTTCCTGAAAGGAAAACCTGGGCTGTGTTCCCTTCTCAATGGTACTCGCGGGAGTGGAATGAATGGAGGGAGGTCTCCAGCACAGCTCTATTGCAATCGATAACAGAAAATGACTCTTGGTGATCATTACAAAAAGCTCCTTTTAAAATAGGAATAAAGAATCGATATTTCTACCCAGCAGAAAATTTCTGTAAACCCTATTAATAAATGCTCTGCATTCTTTCACTTCCACTTACTCCTGCTGCCTTCTGAAGTTGCTTAATGCCACTCAAAGCAATCGCGAGTCTCCACCAATGCCTTGGGAGAGACTGCAATCCAGCCCAGCCAGCACCAGGACACCCAGGAGCCAGCAACCCCACCAGGTCATGGTTCCCAGCCTTTCCTTGGGCAGGGAAAGGGAGAAATAAAGCACTTTCCCATGGTTTCCAGCTCCGGCACCACCAAGCTGCCCCCTCAACCAGACTGCCTCTGTGCCAGTAAGCTGCTCTGGAACTAACCAGTTATCCCAACCCATTTCTATGGCTCTACACCTTGCTCTGAGCAAAGGGAAAACGTGCAGGCATACAGTGCAGCCCTGCATGGGATGCAGGGAATCTCCAAGCTGCTGCCTGCCCCATCTGTATGGTTGGCACAATGAGAATTGCTGGTCTGAGGTTAAGGGTCTTACCCTGAATGCAGAGGTTCTAATTTTGCTCTTCAATCAGTTCTTGAATCCTCTTTTCCCATTTAGGTACCCCCCATCCCTGCCTGGCCAGAGTGGGATCATCACCAGCCTGCAGGCAAGGGGTTGGGAATGGGCCTGCTCTCTGTGCCTCCTGTATCACCTCCATCACTCGCACAAGCAGGCAACACCCCAGGCAAAGCCGGGATGCAGGATAATAGGTGCCTAATAGCCCGATCAGTGACTGTGTGTTCATTGTCTTATGAAAACCAACCGCCTGTTCCTAGGCAACCTGATCAGTGGAAATTCCAGGTTTATACAATTTTCATTTAGGTACCATAAAGGTTAACTGCCTGTAATGGGAGGATTTTAAACAAAACCACCTACTCCTCCCTCCCTGCTGCACATCTCCACAGACCGTATTTACTCCACTTGCTGGCAACACTTCCTGAAGCTACAACGCTCAGACCCTGCCAATGCTGTCAAAACACACTCTTCTTGCACACAAACTGCCCCAACGCAGTGAAGTTCGAAGCAAAACTCTTCTGGAGTTCCTCTTTCACCATTTCTCTGCCAAGAAGAGTTTGGATCCTTGCAGGAGGCAGTGGGATAAGAGCAGAGGGGGACAAGGGTTTTCTCTGCCTCCTCTTCAGTGCTGTTGGGGTAGCAAGACCTCTGGGAGAGAAACACCCCAGCAAGGGCTGTGGTGAGGATCAGTGCATCCTCCTGGCAGGGTCACCAACCTGCACATCACTCCTACCCCCTACACACACATACAGATTCCATACAGACACACTACTGAGTGTGCAATGGAGACCCCCAAGGTGCCCCACAGGGTTCCTAAGCCCCAATATTGAGAGAAAAGAGAAAAAGAAAGGAAAGGAAACTTCCATGCAATGATGCACATGGAGGTGCTGCTGTCAGAGCAGGGATGGGGACAAGCACAGTGCTGATATGTGTGCTTAGCACCCAGCTCCATCACTGTCTTATAGGGATGAAGCCTTCACAGCTTCCCAGGAAGCCTTAGGCCTGAGCCCTGATGGTTGACTTTCAGCTTAATGGGGCTGTGTGCCTCCTCCAGAAGCCCCACAGCCCTCTCCATCAACCACCTCGAGAGCTCCAGGACACACAAGCTCAAAGGCTGAGCACCAGCACCAGCCTCCTCTCACCAAGACAACACTGCCTCAAACTGTCCTTCCCTTATTTGGGATCACGTTGGGGTCACTGCACAGGAGTAGCCCATCTAATCTCTGCAGCACCACAAGTGTGTCATTTCATTTCACAACTGCATCTTTCTGGGCTGGCCAGCGCTGGGAGCACCGTGGCAGCATTGGTTACACCTCGTGCTGCAGACAGCCGGGATGACAAAACCAATCCAGCCTGGCTCCAGTGACAATTAACAGGAAAATGAAGTTTGGATTAGCACCGTTAGAAACAATAACCCAGTAATGAGCTTCTGCAGCCACGGACCAGCCTAGCCCTGCTCTCTGAAGGACCAGCGTGATTTGTGATTTTCACAGCACACGGGATATAAAGGGAATGGCAGTGAGCTGCAAAGGAGTTTTACCTGGGATTTAAAGGGGAAGGAAAAGTCACCAGTAGGGAAGAAAAATAATTCCTAATCCTCTGTAAACACATTTACCCCATACCGAGGGCAAAAATATTCTCTGTTACCCAACAGAGACCATTCCCTCCTGGGAGGGATGAAATGCAAGAAGCCCTGTCCCTCAATGCCATCCCTTGGGAAGGGGCTGCATGACCCCATCCTTGGCAGCACATCTTGGGGAGATTTTTACATTCCCCACTGAGCAATGCCAGGCCTTGGGGGGGCTCTTCAGAAGCTGCTCAAGCACCATTCCATCGGCAAACAGGGGAAAAGCAGCAACAGGAGGTGCAGCCCCACGTTAGTGGGTAATGTGGTGGGTTTGGATGGTGTCTCTACACCAAAAGAGCAGGAAAAGGGGAAAAATAGGGGCCAGGCTGCTTTTGTGCAAGAAGCCATCCCTCTCCTTTATGGGGCATGGGATGGAGATGCCCATAACCATCACACAGCCATGAGGGTAAAACCCTGGAGAAAGCAGGGACATCACAGTGTGCCGGGATGTGCAACAAGAGGGAACACACCTGGATTCACGAGTCCATGCTCAGCTCTGTACATGATCACCCCCAAGAGCCTGCCCAACGTGGGCTCCCCGTACATAAATCTGGGTCTTGCACAAACTCCCAGTGCAGCATTTCTGTCCATCTTCATACATTCCAGGTTCCCCACCTCCCCTGCACGAGGGATGTGCCTCGCCTGAGCAGCCCAACAAAGAAAGTTTTAACTCCAAGGCTAAGAAAATAAAATAAGGCAGGGAAAGTAAAATTCACTATTTTTGTTTAGTCTACTTTGGAGAATGAACGTTCCACTGGGGTACTCCTGCGTGAAGCCGAGCAGTCAAAGCCACTGGAACCAAGGACGGCTGAGATGGGGAGTGAAAAGCCTCTTATACCCAGTGCAACAAAACAGGCTGTCAGCTCTCAGCACCAGGATGTCTCAAACCCCCATGGCTAAAGCTTCCCAAGGAAACCTGGGCTATTTTGAGGGAAGCAGAATGCTCCTGTATTCACAATGCACAAAACCCCCATTTTACCACCCAAAGACAAGGCAACTTTGTCTTGCCAGCAACGTGCGGTTCACAGTTAGCTGAGACTCGATTACCTTGGGGACACCATGTCCACTCCAGCCCAGACTATCCCTCCCCTAGCAGAGAAATCAGTATTCAGGCAGTCCTGCTGCAAAGGCAGGGCTACACCAGAAACAGAAGAAATGTTAGAAGTGTATTTAAACACATGCATTAGATCATCGCCGAAGGTGGCATAGGGACAATGGGATGTCATGTCCTCAGGCTGTAAGAGAAGTCAGCAGCGATGGGTGAGCAGAGTCTGCAAGAGCTTCTTGAGGCTCATCAGTTCACTCTGTCCCCAGAGCAGCCAGCTCCTCCTTGTCCTGCAGGACCCAGCCACCCTTGGAGAACCTGGCAAGGACAGCGTCACTCTATAGCTCAGGAGTGGTGTCACTTAAAGCACACTGAAGACAACGCTATAGGAATGCATCCAACCTGCAAGAGGTCTGCAGTGTCCTTCAGCTGACAGGCGGGTTTCCAAAGCACCTCCAGCCTCTCCCTAGCACCACAGACATAAGTGACACCTTGGGTACCCGCTTGCCCAGCACCGGGTCCTGTCACCCTCGCTGCAATGAGCCCTGTACAGAGCACCCACCACTGTGACCATCAGCCTCTTCACATCACTGTTCACACACCTCTCCCACAACACCCTGCCACGCAACAAGCTGGTTGCAGGGATGGAGGTGCCTTAGACTACAGTGTATATGGATGAAAACCCAAAGGCACGTGGTGTGTGATACATATGTCTACAGCATCAGCACACAGTGAAGGCTTCCAGTCCAGGGAGAAGCCTGATGCATTAACAAAACCCACACCAAAAAGCCCCACAAACCCCACCGTGAGAGTGAGAAACAGCCACAGGTGCTGTGCAGCATCCAAACCTCGTTTAAACCAGCCTAGCACCTTAATCAGCTGCTCCACAGTCTGACTCTAAATCCCAACTTCCATGCAAGTGCCCGGGCTCACCACACTGCTCACCAGCACTTATCCCACTATACCCATGATGTGAAGCACTCCATCACAGTGGGATCTGAAGGCAAACAAATTACTCCATCCTGTTTCTTTTCCAGCTGCTTTTGCACCCCTTTAGAAAACCAGGTTTCTCTTTGCAAAGCACTCTCCTCGCATCAAAGCAACTATATTCAGGGGATAGCTTGGTTGAGTTCTATTTGTTCCCCCTCCCTGCAGTGTTTGGAGAGCATCTTTGCCGTCCCACGTAAATTCCAAGTTTCATTTATTAAATACCTCGCTGGCATTTTCTTTTCACTTTCACACTGCTCGGTTAATATTACATTTGACATTCTAAGCTTTACAGATGGCAACAGAAGCAGAATGCTAAAAATAGCCTGCCAGGGAGACGGGAGGCTAGAAATAGGCTCCTGCACAACAGCAGCCCCAATACTCTCTGCCTGCCCCCATGGTTTGGGAAATGACAGCGTTCAGGAGATGAGGAGGAGCAAACGCCAGGCAAACGGGTACCCATGGAGCTGCAGATGCTCCATCTGAGCAGCCCAGGGATGGGGATGGAGCATCCCTGTCCTATCCCACTGAGCAAACCTCATCACCTCGAGCTGGAACCCGTCCCCATCGCAGCTCAGTGTTAGAGGAGGACATATTAAAAATGAAGCCAGGGTGGTCAGGTTCCAAGGGCGCTGTGGAAGGTCCGGCAGTGCCTATCCCTAACCCCCAGCCAGGTTATGTGTCACCTCTGGCCATCTGCACCAGCTCCCGGTCACACATGCCTGCACAAGCTCTCCCGGCCCTGCATGGGTTTGGTAATTCATCTGCAGACACATCAGCAAGACGATGAGTCAGTCCCAAGACAGGATCGTGTCTCATCTCCTCCCTCGTGGGCTGCTTTAAAATTACTGCTGTAGAAGAAGTGACAAGAGGAGAACGCTCAAAGCCTCCTGGCACCTGGATCGTGTACCAAGCAGGCACGCTTGAATGACCCACAACAACAGAACACCAACAGCCCACGCTGTTTCTCTGGCTCTTTGTGATGTTCCTCGAGTGCTTTTGCCCTGTCGCATCCTCCGCATTCCCTGCACTGCTGCCACCTTCCCGGGGAGCCTTGCATCTGGGAAGAAATCCTCCCACCACTCCTCCCCTAACGGGGCTGTGCCAACATGAGTTTTACCACGCACGAGTGCAGTTCCTGTTATGAAGCATCAAACAACGGGTCCTGCCCCGCTGCTGCCACTGGTTTTGCTGGGATACACCAGCATCCTCCATCCAGCTCCTCGCCAGGGCAATACCGGGCAGCACTGATTCGTACCAGGGGGAGGCTGAGCCTTGTTGTGTGAAGTAACCAAACCCACACAGTGTGATGTGACATGCACCCACCCGTGATGAAGCAGTAGGAGTACCCTGGAGTGTGGCGCTGCAGCTCTTCCCTCTTGAGTGACAATCTTACCTACATTCACATTCTGGGTGTTAATACTCTGTTGCTGGGTCTGTCGGCTATATGTTGTGGGGGTGGCTGGGGTTTGTTCTTTGTGGTTTATTTTAAGGCAGATTAATCAGCATTTAGTAACTCTATATAGGGAAATGAGCCCCCTCCACAACCCACACGTGTCTCAGGCGAGGTATCGCTGGTGGCAGGCAGGGAAGCAGCGAGATGCTTGGACAGGGCAGAGGCAAAGCCTGTGGTACCCATCCGAGATGGAGCCAGATGGGAACTGCCCCAGCCCTGCCCTGCCATCCCACCTCTCAGCTTGCCAAGGGGACCCTTCCTTTTATTTCTGATGCATATTGCAGTAAGGAACAATATGAGGAATATTATTTTGGTGCCCTGGGAAAAATTAGCAAGTCAAATATTGGATCAGGCCTCCAGCATATGCCAAGGAGATTGCTTTGATCTTATCCACACTAAAAGCTCTATTATCGAATTTAAAGTCTGTGAACACATATCAGACCAATATACAATGCATATCTGAATACACACTGGAGAAGCAGGGGATGTTTTGACAAAGGGAAAAAAGAGTATTTTAGCTGAAAGTATCAAAGTTACTGCATCAACTGAAACACAAACGCCCTTCTTCATCTGGTGCAGTGGCTTTACTGACAGGGCAACCCGCAACCTGGGACCTGAGTGTCACTTAGGAGAAACTCCACTCCTGGCCTGGGCCTGGAAACTGATTGTGGCTTGATGGCAAAGCCATGACTTCCCAGGGGATAGGGTCCAGCAGCAGCACCAGGGCAGCATCAGCCACAGTGTGCTGACACCCAGTGAACCTCATGGAGGAGGCTGTCCCAAAGGGCCACCCCCCAGCGTGGCACGTGTCTGTGACCATGGGCACTGCAGGACAACCCCAACTCACCATTTTATTATTGATTTCGTGGAAATGGATTTCACAGACTTTTTCCACCACGTCTTCATTTTCAAAAGTTACGAAGCCAAATCCTGTTTGAGAAAGAAACAAAGAGGGGAGGGGGAAAGAAAAACACGAGTTAAGTCCAATTTCATCCCAGTAAAGCATCACTTAGAGAGCTGGGAAAAGTTTATATATGGATATAGAAATACACCTCCTGTCTATGGAGCTGCTGCTGAACTTGCTACAGACTAATGGAGGGAAGAAGCATTGTCTCTAGGAAAATGAATATGGTTCTGTTCCAGCTCTTCCATAGGATTTAATGGAGAATTAAAACCTCCATATGGATTTTTTGATCCATCCTGCAGAATTTAATGGATAGTTACACCCCAGTTACATGATGGCTCAGAAACTACAATAAGGCCATATTTTTTTTTCACACCTTATAGGTTTTTAAGAGCAATCTCGACAAAACCCAATTATATTTCTATGGAACCATATTGATTTTATCTCTTGTTTAATTCCACAGGACCTCTCCATTAGAGCTCACTCATTACGAGACCCAAAGAAATAAAAATACAGCAAGACAGGAGATGATTCCTCGTTTAGAGGCAAGGAAAATCCCACCCCAATGCTTCCCCACATAGGCAGCAGCACTTTGTGCTTCCATTGATGGGGCACCAAAGGTCCCCACTGCTGAGTGCTGGGGCCAGCAGCACAGGCACAGCAGCTCCATCCGCACGGATGCAGCCGGCCCCATGGGGCAGCGCGCTCCGGAGGTGGTTATTTGTCCCTTTCTTCCTGAATGACTTCCTCTAATACCTCATCAGGACATCCTGAGGCCTCCAAGAAACCATTACGTTGAAGGCCTCTGATCTAATAATTCCTCTCTTCTCTGCTGCTGCTTCAAAGGAGCCCTGGATTTGGGCTGGTTTAGGGCCGTTTGATGCCTGCTGCCTGCCTGTAGCTGTACATGGGATTTGCTCTGCTGGGGCCACATGAAAGAAACCTGGCAGCCCACCCCAGCTCTGCAGTCATGTTCCTGAGCAGAAAATAACAACCGAGCTCCCAAACAAAAACCAAGCCAATGTGCTACATCTCCGGCAAAGGCTTGATGCGGGAGTCAACACTGACACCAATGGAGCTAATGAAATCTTAAAGATGTGACCACAAGATGAACTTCAGCCTCCAGACTGCACTGGGAACGCCCACGGGGGAGATCCCAGCACTGTTTCCAACACTGGTGGAACAGCACCTGATGTCTTCCTCACCCCAGGCTCCCAGCCAAAGGAGCAGAGCTGGAGCATCCCCAGCAGCACCCCTTACTCCCGGAAAAGGGGTAGGAATCCAACGTTTCCAAGTGTTATTGTCCATGTGTTCCATAGATAGCTCTGCACTGTGAGCATCCCTCCACTCAGCCATGCACAGCATTAGAGCAGTTTGTCTTTGCTGTCTCCTATCTGCATGTCCATCCATCCGCTGCCCATCCCAGTCCCCCAGCTGTTTGGGAAGACAGCAGTGAACCCTCATCTCCAGCCCACTTTGCTATAGACAATTCATCTGCAATTAGCACCAGCAACCTGCTCCCCCCAGCAGACCCAGTGCTCCCAGTATGTGCCCAGCGACACGTACTTGCTGTGCCAGGGTCCCAAAGCAGTACTTCATCATTCTAAACACACACATTTGCTGCAGTGGGGCACAGCAGAAATATTAAACTAGAAGGGTTGGTTTTTTTTAGCAACCTACAGGTACAAGATGTATTTTGCAGGCTACAATATTGGAAGCTGTGAAGTACATTTCAAGGTGAGCTCTGAACAGCTCCCAGACACGTTGTTTGGGAATGCACAGTACGTGTAGCTACGGGGAATGCTTCCATCCCTCTTTGGACCCTCTTATTGGGGGAAAACCCACCAGAAATGGTTTCTAGAGCTCCCCCACAGCACAGCACATCACCCGGCAGCACATCAGGCTCAACCCCAGCACTCAGAACACTGCTTTCCTTTGCACTTAAAGCACGTAGCAGCTTGAAGTATTTTACTTAACCCCAGTCCTTCATTTGCCTTCTAAATTACTCCATTTAAACCTCCCTGACACAGACCCATAGTTAAACAGAATGTCTGTGGTTAACTGCCTGCACACGGCATCCCAGGAATCCCGGAGCACACGGCGCTGGAGCTGGGACCGGCACCTCGCCAGGGACCAGCAATGGGACCGGTCCAGGGCTACAAGTCATTACTTGTTCGAGCACCAGCAACATCTTCATCATTAGCAGCTCATTAGCGAGTTCTGCAGTTGAGGGCTTTCTCTTTCAACTTTAGGCAGGTCTCAGTGCCAGGATGGAAGGGAGACAGGGAATTTAGAGGAGATTAGCCTTAATATGCCTACCACCGCCAGAAAGCCCACTGCAGTCATTACACATTTGGACTCAGGAAAGAAGTTTCCCGTTCTCATCCCACTCCATATGGCTTAAACACAGGTTTATCAAGGAATTAGTTGTCTGATTACATCGGATACCCACCCAGCTTTCCGCATTACAGATTTCAGCACAAGAATCAAATAACAACCCCTAGGTGTCCACACTCATTTGCAGGTCTTTAGAAGATCAATGTCACTTCCACACAGGCCAGTCTAGCTGGCTTGGCAAGGAAAATCATGGGATGGGGTCTGTAAGGAAACCCAACTCTATCTTTTATTCCTTCCAGCAGCACATGGGGCACTCCATCCATAGTCAAAGGCTTAAGGTATTTTACCTTTACTATTACCAACAGCTTCACTGCTTGGGAAGCAACCAGAGGATTTTAATCTACACACATACAGGCACTTCAAACCCATCGGATGCGATTCAAGAGATGCCATCACTCCTTCAACAAACACTCCCCAAGAAATCATATGCCCCAGACTGAAAAACTTCATGAAAGTGATGGGCAATGGGTCACTTTTTGACTCAGACTGCAATAGGTGTAATACTTGACTTGTAATAGTTGCACACACACACACACACACACACACGCACATCACCGCATGCATGCCTTATTAGTTAGCATAATGAATACATGCTCGATTGAAATTACCCAAACTCTCAGGAACCTGCCTGGACTGAGCAGACAATTATTTCTGCTGAGAGGTACTAAGAGTCAACAACAAAAAAATGGTTCTGGGAAAGTGTATGAAAAAGATTAACACAAAACAAAGGCGGCTCTTTAAAATGGTGACAGAAATAGGATTCCGGTTGTCAAGGAGCACCCATTTAAAAATGAAATTATACCGCATCCTTCTGAATGAAGCTATTATTGGAAGCTAACAAGCTCTATTTAAGAGATAAGCATTTAACAGAGTCAAACGGTTG
The DNA here is from genome assembly GCF_033783945.1 of Neopsephotus bourkii. Taxonomy (NCBI): domain Eukaryota; kingdom Metazoa; phylum Chordata; class Aves; order Psittaciformes; family Psittacidae; genus Neopsephotus; species Neopsephotus bourkii. Next base: position 1,176,700 of record NW_026901640.1, on the reverse strand, counting down.
GGGTTTTTATTCAAATGAATAAAACTGAATATTCATTTGAATAATCTTTGCTGTACAAGAAAAGACAAAGAAGAGGGAAAAAATAAAGTAAGAGGCAAACGGATGCCCCCCAAACGAGAGGCTTCAAGCCAAACCTGATCACTGAAGGAAGCTGAGACCTGCATTTCTGACCTTCAGTTTCAAACCATTCCTTTAGCATTGGCTCAGAAAATGGAATCATTTCACTCTATTCATCTGGTGGTTAATGGGCACTGCCAAGCACCCAGACAATGCACAAGGATCCTCCTGAGCCCAAATGGGATGATCTCCAAAGGGAGAGGGTTTGCTCTACCTGGGCACTTCTGCTGTCTCCATCCAGTCCAACCTCTCTGCCTCCCATGGCAGCAGGTTTTGGTGAGAGGAGGGCTCATTCCAGCATCCCAGGTCTGCTCCAGCCTGGTCCAGCTGTGGAACTGCTCCTGCCCACAGCAACACACAGTGAACAGGAGGCCACTGCTTCAGCTGGACTTCTTTTACTCACTCATCTGCTACTGAGAACCTGAAATACTTGGGGTCAGTTACCAGAGGATGCAGCTGTCTTCAGTTGAAGTACCCCAAGCTGAAGGTCCTTGGTACCCTACAGACCAGGTCCCTTTAGGGCTGGATGCCTGCAGAACGAGGCTTTGTCAATGGTGACTCACAAAAGGGGATTTCTTCACTAGGAAACAGCATTATTCACAGGGGAGGGAAAATCTGGTTATTTCTTAGCACAAGGCAAGATAGTCCCAAGCATCCAAATAACCCTGAGTCCCCCAAAAATGTTTACAATAAGCCTAGAGCCACAACCCAGGTACTTGACATCCAGCGGCGCAGGGGACATCCTCTGACCCACCTTGGTTACTCCAAGAAGCCCCTTTGATCCAGAGCCTTGTTCAGCCAAGAAAGCTGAACAGCACAGGGTGCATGGCTCTGGGCAGTGAAGCAGAGCTCAGCTGCAGCACTTCCTGCTATGGTATTCCAGAACTAAGAGAAACATTGTTCAGACAAAACGACTGAAACCATCAAAAGATTAAAATGATTTTAAAAACACTGGGTAGAAGCCATAAATAATATTAAGAACCATGCTGGAGATACCAAATGTCAGTGCTCCCGTGTTCTGCATTTTGGGTTTTTTCACACTCGAACCAACTATATTTCACACCTTTGTCATCACTTGAGAGGTTTTATGTCAACCTCAGTAAAATACAGCCGAGATGACGACACCATTGCTATGAAATATATCTGCTTTCCCGTGCTTGCTGGCAGCAACTTTTCCCCAGCCCGAGGTTTAGCTGTGTGCTCAGTGTTATCTACTGCAGCTGCGTCTGCACACACAGAGGACGTCACTCATCAGGAGAATGGCACGAAAGCAGCTTACCAGGTTAAAGGTCTCGCTCTTTCAAACCTATGCTGGCATTAAAACAAGGAAAACAAGGTGATTGCATCCTGCATCGGAGAGGTTAAACCCAGGTTAATGCCAGGGTGAGCCACTGATGGGCTCTGATGAGCAAACTGGAACCCCTGAGCCAAACCCACTGTCATTAGAGGCACGTACACCGCTGCCCGCTGCAGGCACTGCTGCTCTGAGCAGAGGCTCTCCATCCACCAGGAAAGATGCTCTGGAGGGGGAACGCGCTGGGACAAGAGCTGGAGGAGTCTGATTCGGCTCTCAGGCTGTCCTGGGGTCACCTGATGATGTGGAGAGAGTCGCTTTGTCTCATCTGCAGTGCTCCTCTTCACCCAGGCTGAGTCTGTATTGTCTGGTGAGCCGGCAGGGCCTGTGCAGCTGGGACTGCCTCTTACTGCATTTATAGCACACCAAAGCACCAGAGAGCTCCTTAAAGGGTTCTGGGAAGTAAGTAATCACCAGGGCTCTTTTGTGCCTGCACAATAATCCCAAAGACCAAGGGCAGGAGACAAGAGCACGGAGAGGAGAAAGGAAGAGATTTACATAGTCCACATCGTACCAATAAGTGATGCAGGCTCTGCTTAAATCTCACTCCTGCTGCTAGGCAAGAATAACCCCATAGTCGCCTGCTGCTGCTCTTGTTAATGCGGGATCAGCCTCCTCTTATACATGGAACACGCTCCAGCAGCACTGTCCTGCTCCAGACTCCCAACCAGCCAGCACAGTTCCACTATGAAGCTTGGCCCTGGGTCCCTGTGGTCCTACTGGCCCCTAGCACTGCCTGACAAGTGGCTGTGCCAACAGACAGAACCACAGAATCACAACATAGTCTGGGTTGAAGGGACCTTAAAGCTCATCCAGCTCCAACCCCTTCCACTGGAGCAGCTTGCTCCAAGCCCCTGTGTCCAACCTGGCCTTCAGCACTGCCAGGGATGGGGCAGCCACAGCTTCTCTGGGCACCCTGTGCCAGCGCCTCAGCACCCTCACTAAGTAAAGAATCTCTTACTTACATCTAACCTAAATCTCTCTGTTTAAGTTTGAACCCATTTCCTCTCATCCTACCATCGCACTCCATGGTGAAGATGGGAATATCTAGTTTGACTCCTAATGAGGAAGCACCAGTTCAGGCTCCATTCCCCTTTTGTGTTCAGCCTAGTACCTGACCTGCTCATTTGTGTTTGCTTCACGCCTCCTCTCTTCTCCCCACATTTAAGTTTCTTAAGCTTTGAAACAGAGAAAGGTCCAGTCCTGCTGTGGCATTATTTATGCACCTGCTTCTTATTTATAGCAATGGTTTTGGCAGCTGGTCCTGTAAACTCTAATAAAATGCCTTTCAAAACATAAAGAAAAATTCAAACTAAAGCAATGCGACCAGACAAGCCAGGCATAATGGCATTAGAGCCCGTGTCAATTAATTTTTCCTCTTCTTGATAAACGAGCCCCGTTCCATCCATTAATAATGAGGGAAGAAACAAGGAACGTTGACACCAGTTTAATTTATTTTCTCAACTTGCCTGGTCATATTTCTCCCTGTTGCAAAGCTTTCTGGTGCTGTTGGGAATTGCAAGTGGCTCCCACACAGTCGATGCATAGATTGGTGTGAATCGATACCGTCCTCCTTTATTCACACATCCCTTGTAATCAGAGGGGAAAAAGTTACTTAGTGCCAGGCACCCCAGACTGCCAAACCGCCTCAGAGAAACAGTGATGATGATGATGATGATGATAAACCTGCATGGGAAGGGAGGAAACCAAGTCCTGTAATCACTGCCACCGGATCTCCTCTTCACAGACAAACAGAATGAGGGGCTGGGACATTTTAATTGCTCAGACAGTGAACCAGGGATGTTCCCATCCCCTTGCTGTCTGCAAAGGTAATTCAAGTCATTACCCTGAGAGTCTGGGAACAGGGACCTGTGGTGTACTGGGAAAAGCCATTTGGTTGTTTGCATCAGAACAGGATGTGAAAACTCAGCCGTGACCTTGCTGCCTTACACTGGGTCTTTGGAGAAGTCACTTAAATCTTCCCTGTGGTCCAGGTCCCACATTTCTTCCCCCCACTTTCTAGCCCCCTCCTCATGTGTTGTACTGCAACTCAGCTCACTAAAGCTCAAAACCCATGACAAAATCTGTCAACTCTAACTCCTTGTTTCCTGTTATTCCAACTTCCTGGGCTGCAAACACACCAAAGGAGAGGATTCGATTTCCAATTAAGTAACTCTCTCCACATTCACAGAACACAGACTTAGTCTGAGGCACACTTCCTCTAAGGAGAGGCTTTTAACACACCTGAAGGCACCTCCTGCTCCACAGAGAACAAGAACTCATCCCACCCTTGTGATAACCAGATAGGGAGAGGGATGCACCAGGAGATGGAGGAGGAAAGAGAAGGTTAACACCTATGGTCTAGGACAGGAAGCATCACCCTCATTTAACTGAAGGGTGCTCTGGGAATGCTCTCATCAGCCCCCACATCCACTTGGTGTTTAAGCACATCTTGGGCCGGGTATGGAAACCAAGTCAGGCTCTCCCGCAGCCACGGGCAGGTATTTAAAGTGTCAATAAATACTCCAGGACATGAGAGTGAATCCTCAGAATTAAATCAGCAGCCGAGTGCCTTGGATCAAACCCTCCACACAAGGTGCGAGCGCTTCAATAGCAGCGCGGCAGGAGAGCCAAGAGCTGAGGTCAGCTGCGCAGCTGGATAAAGGGCACCAGCAAGACTCTCCTTTGCTTTTGTTCTGGAAAGCTGCAAGGCTCCGGCTCCTTGCTCCGTCCTCCCACGGCTGCGTGACATTTGCAATGGGAGCACTGCTCAGGAAAACAAAAAGGCACCTTAGGATGAGCAGGCGCTGCGCCACAGAGCAGCCTGTCCCTGTGAACAGGCAAAAACCCACCCTAGCTGCCTTTTGGGAATGATTTCCCTGGATGGGAGGATGCAGGCACAGAAAAGGGACTCGTCCCTCTCTCAAACAACCCCTTTTGGCCATATTTCCAGGCTGGGGGGTATATCTGCCTCCCTTGCAGGGGCTGGGACGCTGGTTCTGGCCGAAGTCCCCGCAGTCTCTCACAGAAGTGGTACCTGAACTTTTCATAATGAATTCTTCATAACAACAAATCTTCATTAAAACGCGCTCCTATTAACGTCCTGAAATCAACCCAAAGCGCTGAGTACATAATGACTGAAGCACACCCTACACCGCAACTCACTAAATGCCAGTTTTATCATATTGTTAATTAACAGAAGCCATTAATGAATTCACAGATCATTTAGAAGCATTAGCGGTGACCTAAGACAAATTGCACGTACGTGTGATACTCCTGCGTCTGCACTTTCTGCAGCTGAATTTTCTCACAGGAGGGCCCAAAGTCTGGTCCTGACTCAACTTCTCTCCGTTGCAGAGATCATTTCTCAATGGGCACATTCTGGTCAGCACCTCGAGAATCAAAGCATCAGCTGAAATGTGAGATAGTGAAGGAAAAGCTGTCGTGGGCAGCGTCTGCTTTTGTGGCAGTGCTGAACTCGCATTTGGGGCCACCCACCCCTGCTCCTCACAGCTTCTCACTGCACTGCTCAGGTCGGGTATGAACTTCTCAGCTCTAATGAGTCCAAAAGCGATGGAAGAGCTGGGTGGGACAAATGTGGCCTCATCGAACAGATTTCTTTTTGCTATCAAAGAACAGAACCCCAAATGCTTGCAAAATGCAATGAATCCATCCACAAGCACAACGGGAACCTCATGCTCCAAATGAACATCTCCAACCATTCCCTAGCAAGACCCACAGCGCACAGAGCCAGTGACCAACCTGAACACTGACTTCTGTCCCCAAAATGAGCACCCTGCAGCCCCTCACTGTGCCATGGGGCAAGGCCAGGAAACTCCTCACCACTCGGACACCACTTGCCACCTCTCCTGCAGCCAAAGGGTGCAGACGTGACCACAGGAGCCAGTGGTGGTGGTGTCGAGGCTCTGGCCCTGCCAGCCTGGAGAGGACAAGGACAAGCGGAGCAGCAGTGTGAAGGGTGATGAAGGGATGGAGGCCATCGTGCCCTGGGTACCAGCAAACCCAGCCAGGCTCCCCCATCAGAAAAGCTCCCCATGCAGCTGCAGTAGCCGCTGCCCACCCAAGACAACACCCTGCCATCTTCATCTGCTTGCCTACAGGCGTCAAACCCTCTCTGCCTGTCAATTCTTCCACAGTTTATTACTAAATCTCTAAAATATTACATTTTTTATCATATCCAAATTCACTTTATTGCATTTGACAATACAGATAATCACATACCATATGCTCTGATGTTTTCAAACCAATGCATGTTGACAGCAGTTTTTATTCATGATGCATAATTCTATGCGGGGCTGACAAAGGCGGCGCAGCACCGAGCCCCGGGTTACGGTTTGGTTGGTGGGGACCATCCTTTTTTCCATTTCCTTTTCTTCATTGTAACAACAGATTTACAAAACTGGGAGGGAAGAGGCTTCGCTTGCAGTGGAAATAGGAAATTGGAGGGGAGGAAGATGGGCTTATCAAAGAGATGGCTTCAAAGTATTAATAATGGGGGGGTTGGTTATTGCAATTACTGGCATTTGGGACTTGGTGCTAATGCGGGTAGGGAAGTGTGATGGCTCATCTGTGAGCGAGCAGAGGTGGACGCACAGGGGGTACGAGGCTGTACCCCTGCTCCTGCACACCTTCCTACCTGTCTCCCATCACCCATCTCTGAAACCACCTTCTCTTCCCAAGGGAAACGATGTGTTTCAGCAGAGCAAAGCCCTACAGCCTTCATTTAAACCCCTCTGATTTTAAAGACATGAAATTAAACAGGTTTTGAGAGCTTTCCCAAACAGCATCATCCATTCCCATCACTCTGCCTTTAACCAGTGCTCATGAAGATAGAGCTGAAGGCAAGCTGGAAAACCCCCTCATTCTCTCCCCTACCCATGTACATCCATCCCCATCCCCACAAGCTGCTAAGCTCAAGACAGCATCAGTGGAAAAACCCAAGCAAATCCCAATCCCAAGCACGGCATTCAGGCAATAGATCCAACAACTTGAAAGATGGCAACGCTGCGCAAACCAAACAGGATGCTATGTCTAAATTAAGCTGTAATGACCTGCTCTGAGGTCTTTATTAGCCAGGTAATGATCATTTAAGAGGAGGTTACTATCTTGAGCCAAGGGCACCTAATGCCATTACTGAACTTGTTAAAACCTGCCAAGCAAGTCATTATTTCTAACATTATTTCTTTTTCTTTTAACACAGCTTCCTACCTCTCTCGTGAGGTGCTCGGCTGTAAATCACAGGAGGCAGTGAGCACACTCAGCTGCCTCCCCTAAGAGGCTGAATTTAGCTCCTGCTCACCCTGAGCAGGCTGAACACAAGACAAATACCCCACAAGAATAAAAACCATGCTTTGAAACACTCTGACCTTAAAAGGCCCACAGAGACAGGCCACAGCACAGCAGAAACCTATAGCAGGCAGTGGTCTTCACAGCCTAATGGCCTTAAAGAGCCGGCCTTTGCAAGTGGGTTGCAGCTGGCATCTGATGAGATGCCATGTGGCACTGTGATTCACATACTGCATGGATCACTGGCACTTTGGCTGGGAAGAGAAGAGCTTAAACAACACCCCAGTGCTTATGGATTCTGGAGCTGGTTAAGAGAAACAGCAGCCTCAGAGCCCATAGGACAAGCTCACCTGGGGAGAAGGTGCCCAGTGAGAGGACACTGACTGGATGCACTGCTTCCCCAAGCCAAGAGCTACCAGGCAAAGAGGCCAAGGGCAAACCTGTGCTGACTTGGAGAAGGACAAGATGCTGAGATGTTTTCCTACTTGTCCCAGTCATATCCCCCAGGAAAATAATACTCAATCCTCTCCATCCTCATTGCCCATCACATGCATCCCGACCTGCTCCCCACAAAGCACATCGTCCGGTCCGGTCTCTGCGCCCACAGTGGTGATGGATCCAACAAGGACTTGTCCCCAGTGCAGAGGGAAGGAGAGGATCTGACACCCGGATCCTGGCTGGAAGGGAGTAACCCAGCATGGACGGTATTATGAGTGACACCAGCAAGCTGCCAGCTCAGGAACTCATTACTGTCAAGGTACACCGTGGCCTGCTGCCAGGCCCCCAGCTTTCACACTCGCTATGCCAGAACATCCACACACAATTTAATTGCATTATAATTTCAAAAGTGCTTTTCAAACTGGAAAAAGGCATTCACTGATTAACCAGCGAAGAGCAAAATTGTTTATGAAATTGAATACAAAAAGCTACAGAAATGTAATTGGGTTGTTCTAGCACCTAATTTTCAAGCCATTTTCCCACTTATTTAATCACGAGATACAAAAGGAACTAGTGAATTGACTTCATACTAATTAGATTACTCCCTGCGATACTCCAGGCCTATATTCCAACTGGTTGATAGTGCTGCTTTAAAATGAAACAAAAAATGTAGCAACAGCTTGTCTGAGGCCATAACACATTTGTTTCCCATCAACCCTCCCTTATGGGAGGGCTGTAAAATCCAGGCTGAATCCTCCCTAACCTGCTGTAGCCAGTCACCCAGAACCACTAACTGCCCTGGAAAGGGATGAGAAACGCTTGCCAAATGGTCATGGATGCTCCTGGGTGTGTGGCTGAGATGGGGTGACAGCTCGGGGCTCCCCACCATGCCGAGCATCACCAGTGACAGATGATGGAGGAGCTGGCTGGGATGCGCTCTCCAACCCAAGGATGGACACTTGGGTTTCCCCAAGCAAGGAACTGCTGAAGGCTGGCTCTGCTCTTGCTTTGAGGATGCGCCCAGTGATGGCTGCAGGAAAACCCCGGTTCACAGAGGTGAACCCTGGTTCTGGCCAAGGAGGGGAACTTCCCTTCTAAACCCACCACGGAATCACTGCCATAAACTGTTTCAAAACACGGTGCAAGGTCATCTCTTGACAGAAAACAGTAAATGTGCCAAGCAAAACCAAGGGAATGATGGGGGAAGACATTTCTTGCACCCTATTTCCTCTTCACCCTGACCGTGCAACAGGCACCCAGGAGGAGCCCACATCCCTCCCTTCTGTGCTCCAGAAACCAGGAGAAACTCCAGGAAAAGGAGTCAGGGAGGAGACTCATGCTGTGCATCCACTTCAGGGTCACCTCTTCAGGGCGGCCACACATCCCTGTGAGATACAGCAAGGCCAGCAGGAGCTGCAGGCACTTCATCTCATTTTAAACCAAGTCACTCGCTGAACAGGGATGCTCTGCTGAGCCTGGTCCTTTGAAGACACACAGACACCTTCCCTTGCACAAGTTTGTTCAAGGCGGCCCCAGACCCCGCTCTGCACGGGCACAATCTGCTCCCAGCTTTTTCCCTAATTCCAGATTTTATTAGGTGCCACATAATTGATGATATAATCAAATGTAGAATGTACATTATCAAGATATTGTAGCACTTCACAGGCCATTTAATCAGCATATCTGGGACAGTGCCAAACTGAATTAGCTTGCATTAAATTTCAAGTACATATTATCGGCTGTATTTGTCTCCATGTTTAAGCAGACGTTTGCTCTTACAAAAGAAAAGTGGAATCTTTCAATTATAGAAATGGATTATTAAAAATTGGACGTATGCTTCCCCAGAGGAGATTCTCCTGTGACAGAGCCCACAAGAGCTCCCTGCCTCCCAAAACATCACCGATGGACCAGGGAGCAGGAGTTTTTAGTATTCATCAACTCTGCAAAAGTAAAGAGTAGAACTGTGAAGTGCCTTCGCATCCTGAGGATGCAGTTGGCAAATACAGAGACTGATAACAGCATGAGGAAGGGGATGGTTCCTAGCTCAGGACAGCAGTAGCTCTGCTTGTGGTGAAAGGAGAGGAAAGCAGAGCATCCACAGTGCTGCATGCTTGACCTTGCAAAGGGCTTTGCACCTCCAACCCATCCCACAGACCCCCAGCTTGCCCCCATCAAGGCCAGACAACCTGCCGCCAGAGGCACTGGGAAACCAGTGCCCCTGGTGTGGATACAGCCCGGGTTTGGTGATGGGTTCACCACCACCATGGTAAGCCAGTGCTGCTGAGCCCTGATCCGTTCCCATGTGCTCGGAGCTGACCAGTCCCTCAGCCAAAAACCGGGATGTGCACAGACAGGGAATTGTGCTCTGATGTCAGCCAGTGGAGGGGAGGCGCGAGGCAGCTCCGCAGGGAAGGAACGGAGCCCAGACCTGCCCCTGCTCCCTCCCAATCCACCAACCCCAGACCCTGCTCCCTGCTCCTGCCTCCAAACCCTCACCTCCACCCCGGAGAGCCCCAGCAGCACCCAGGGACACGATGCTGCCGACAGAGTGCACTTGGCAGGGGGAGATGCGTCAGACGGCTGCGAGGCTGCGCTCAAGGTGACTCCTGCTACCTGGATAGTGCATTGGCGCGGTGACAGCTTGGGGCTGGGGGACAGACCCACTGTGCCCCCCCCCACATCACACTGCCAGCGGAGGATGCTGAGCCCTCCCTCCGCAACTGCAGAGGGTGGAATGCAAAGCAAAGGGCGCTTCACTGCGAACATGCAGGTGTCTGTCCTCTCATTAACACACAAGCGTCAGCCAAGACAAGTGGGGAGGTGCAAGGCCATGCTTTACCTTGGGCTTGCTCCAAAAGCAGGCTGCAGGGTGCTGCTGGCTGCAGTCCACAGGCAGAGCACCCAGCCAGGGCTGTGCTCCAGTGGGAACATCCCACCATAGTCATAGAATGGCTTGGGTTGCAAGGGACCTTTCAAAGGTCCCAACATCTTGAAGTAGATCATCGCCTCCTGCACTGGGAGGGGACAGGAGAGCCAGTGCAAGACTGGTACAGCCCCATCACCACAGCCCCTACCGGCTTGGTGCCTGAAGCAACACACAGATCACTTAAGGAGCACACAAGGACTCGTTGCTACAGGCTGCACCTCCATGGAGGGACCCACAAATCGTCCCCATCCTTCATTAATCCAATTGTCACAGCTGTAGGTTACCTGCTGTATTTGCAGCTCATTGCCAAGTCCAACGCTGCTGCATGAAAAAGCCCATTACAACACTCAGCGATGTGTTTCCTGACAGGTCTGCACTCTGCACGGGTGCTCTACCCACCCCGGGCTGCATCCCAAAGCACTGCAAGTCCTGGCTGGGATGGAGAGCATGTGCTCTGCTGACTTGACATATATCAATGCAAAGGAATAAAGAACACAGCACCAAACAACAAAAAACCTATTGAAGGAACTGAAATAAATGCTGACAGGGTCAAGGCAAATACCAGCAACAATGAGAAGTTTAGCCTCAGGTTACAATAATACCTTTGAGCTGTGCAGCATGACCCCTCCAGGCTATAGCTTCAGGCAGCACACAGCATTCTTGGACACTATTAATATCCTTGGCCAGGACTCCATCCCTGCTGCTCATGCACCGTATCAGCATTTGCCTAAGCAAACAGCACACACTACTGTGAGGAAGAGAGCCTGGCCATGACAGATGCTTTCAATACACGCACCATTTGTTCCTCTGGATACACATGTAAAGAGCAAAGTATTTGCTGAGCTATTCCTGGAAGCCAGCTCCCACCACCGAGGGGAGGTCAGCAAGCTCAGCCTGACCCAGGGGTGCAAGATACAGCCTCAAACATGCTCTAATACCCATGTGTGCTGTGCCCAGGGAAGCTCTGATGAGAGGAAATAGGGGAGATGGGGGAAATGCCCTTTTTAGTATAAGCTCCAAGTGTGCTCTTGTTCAAGACCACTGGCAGAGAGAGGTAACATCAATTCCTTCAGTACACGAACACTTACAGAGTGGACCGGCTCAGGTTTAGCATCCCATGATAATAACTTTCTTACATATAGAATCATAGAATAATTAGGGTTGGAAAGGACCTTAAGATCATCCAGTTCCAACCCCCCTGCCATGGGCAGGGACACCTCACACTAAACCATGTCACCCAAGGCTCTGTCCAACCTGGCCTTGAACACTGCCAGGGATGGAGCATTCACAACCTCCCTGGGCAACCCATCCCAGTGCCTCACCACCCTAACAGGAAAGAATTTCCTCCTTATATCCAATCTGAACTCCCCCTGTTTCAGTTTGAACCCGTTACCCCTTGTCCTATCACTACAGTCCCTAATGAAGAGTCCCTCCCCAGCATCCCTATAGGCCCCCTTCAGATACTGGAAGGCTGCTCTGAGGTCTCCACGCTGCCTTCTATACCAGAGCTGGTATATGGGGGAAAAGCTCTCACCAGTTACAGCACCACCATCTAAAATCCACGTCAGCTTTCCCTTGACATCCGGAGAAGCAGCTTTAGCTCTAAGGGACAGGGACTTGCTCTTCCTGTGGTTTTCCTCCCTGGCTGGCAGCAGGAGCACCGGGTGCCGTTCCATTCCCCATCCCCTGTGGGCTGACAGCCTGTCGGGAGCCCGGACGCACGTAAACACGATGGAATCGGCACCACAACCTCATTTCCCCCTGTATCAAAAGGAGCCGGCCTCCTCTGAAAGCCCCCGTGGTCAATTTGCAGGGCCCTTTATCCCAGGGAGCGGGGCTTTGATTCCAATGCACTACACTCTGTCTTTCAAAGGCGCTCTATAAAGCAGGGATCTTCAGTCACTGCACACAGACTTGATTCTTTCCCACTCCACCACATGCAGCCTGCTGCGGAGAGGCGGCTCAGGAGGGGAAGGCAGGCCAGTAAAGGGCTGTAACAAGCACCTTGCAGCTGAAGGAAAACAAAGGCCACATAACAAGACCCTCCAAATGAACTGATAAATAACGGTATGACAGAGCACAGGCACTCACGGAATTCAACCCCTTTGTGTCCCCCAAGGCTGGAAACGCGCCCTTCTGCCAGGGCAGTGCAGCCTAAACACAACTCTGCCCTCTGTTTGGGGGTTTTGCTTGTTTTTAAGGGTATCACAAACCAAAGGATACCTATGGAAGCATCTTCTGCATTGTGCACCCGAGACCACTCTCAGGCTGCCCTAACCAGAGGCAGGACACTGTAGGAGCCTTTATGCTCATCAGAACCGTGGATGGGATGACTTTGCCGCTATCCGGTGTTGATACTGCCCATCTCCCACTGAACCTCACATATCTTCATCATTTTTTTTCCACTGTTAGAAGCCAGGCATTAAAAACACATGCCAAGAGTGTATTTTGAGAGCACTGTGGGGAAAATCCCAATGTTCTTTGCTGCATCAATAAAAGCAGTTTTGCTGTTTGATAGTACAAAGTGCTCAAGAACCAGATGCAGCAAAGGAGCAGAATCACCCTGGGAAAGGAAACTTTTAATAGGGACCACACAGAGGCCAACAGCTCTATAAAACAGATCTGCTGGTAATGGGAAAGGAAAACAAGGCTCAGGCAGGCACGTTGCAGGCACAAAATCCAGAGCCCTTTGCTAATAATCGTGTCAATAACTTCAATAAGCTTTCTACCGTTCCTCAGATGCAGAAGATGCTTTCCTGCCTCTGCAGCTGCTCCTTGAGACCATGCATGGATAGATGAGGCAAAAGAGAGGCACTTTGCTGAGCATGGGACATCAAATACCCATGGTTTTGTCATCCCTAAGTGCCTTAATGTCACCTTCCAGCCCCCCCGACATCCTGTTCAGGGCAGCTACAACCACATATGGATGGTTCCCTTCCAGTTTGCTCCCCTCCATCACTCCCTGCCCTGATCCAAGCACAAGCACCTTCCTCAAGCTGATGCTCAGCCAAGCCCTGGGATGCAGGGAACTGCACACCAGAGACAGGCCAAGCAAACACCTGTGGACCGATGGGCTCCTGCCAGTGCTCCCCCAGAAGCGAGGGCCATGCTGCTTTTTCATCTGCCACCTTTAGAGGTGACCTTCTCCAGCAGCCTCCATCCCAGCGCGGTTCCCAGGTGCATCGCCCAGCAGCAGTGCTTTATTAAAAGCTTTCTTCTCCCTGCCTTCCCAGTGACATTGGTTTATGGATTTCCCCAACCTCTGTTCAAACCTTCGGGGACAACGCTCAGGCACAAAAGTGCCACCAGGCAGAGGAAAAGGTGAACTGATGTCACACTCCAGTGCTGCCAGCCCAGACCTCCAGCATCCCTCCCACCCGTGCTGGTCCCAGCCCACCAGGCTCCATTCTCACCCGCAGCAGGAGCAAACACACGGCACCTATTAGCCAAAACCTGCAGGCTGAGTGTGCTTGTCCAGCACTGAAGGCTCCTGCCCTAGGATGTGCCTGAAAGCAGGAAGGAGCAGGGGGGGTGACAGCACTCCTGGTGCTGTCACTGCAGAGCAGTTCAGGTCAGAATCCCCTTTGCTTCCTGGCTTTCAGAACAGACAAAGGAATTGCCATTGGAGAAGTGGTGTTTATGCAGTGACCTTTCCCTATTGTGCCTGCAGGCACCTGAGAACAAAGCTGGGGCAGAATCTCACTGCAGCTTCTGTGCGACGCGGCCGTTTTATGGCTGCTGGGGAAGGCAAGGAGTGGGATCAGGGCTGGAGGGTTTTCCCCTTGCTCTTGTTCCACTGGGGTATTCAGCGAGGGCAGCTCAGCCTGACTCCCTGCCCCAGCCTCACACTGCTCCCAGCAGCCGGCTCGGAGCGCTCGCAGGTTTTAAGTGCTGCTCTCAGACCTCTCTGCCGGTTCAAACCCCATCCTGTAAAGGGTAAAGCAGTCCCCAGGGATCCGGGAGCGCTCACAGAGCACAGTAACTCCTCACGATGCGGCTCAAGCGCAGAGAAAGGCACTGGGCAGGTTCCACACAGACAGTTCCCCTCTGCAGAGTGACTCTTGCTCAAGGATTTAGTGTCGGAGCAGGACGAGGACCAGGTCCTTGCTGACTCCAGTCCTGGGCTGCAGCTGAGGAGCTGCTCCCTCAGCAGTACAGGCACCGCGCTCAGCGAGCTCTGCTCCCAAACCCTCCTCCATGAACCTATTTCAACCCGAGAGATAGCAAGGAAACTTGTGGGGGCACAGCACACACAGACTGCCATAGGTTGCCAAAGTTCTCAGTCCCAGCCTTGCTCATCCACCAACCCCCTACATGACCTCGGGCAAATCCCTGCTCTGCAGGACCCTCACTCCCCAACCCAGCAAGACCTACAGTATACACAGAGAGAAGAAAGAAACCCCAACAAGGCAAGCAAAGCCTTGCAGCGGCCAACGGGAGCAGACTATTTATAGCTGGGGATCATTAACTGTATTAAAAAGTGTGATGCTCTCTAACAATCCATATCATTTTAAACGCTGGCCTTGCCCCACGGCCGGCTGATAAGGGAGCAGCGGTGCTGGATGGAGGTAATTAGACACTGGTTCAATAAGGCTGAGCCCACAACCGCACCGAGCCCCGCGCTGAAAGCAAGCGTGTCCTGTCCCCAGGGCCCGTATTTAAATATTAAGCCAGCTCCCACAGGCTACCAGGGGAGGAAACTGCCAGGGATCCTCTCATAAACTGCATAATTATGAATAATGCCTCCGTTCTTAGCACAATAAATCACTGCGCACCAAAAAAGTGCTTATTCCAACTGGTGCTGGAAGAGATTAAAATGCTGAGGGAGGTGAAGCATCCTTCCTCTGAAACACCAGTGGTATTAGTTATTTCTGTGGCCACCAGCAACCTGGCTGTGGACTGGGGGCAGAGCCAGCAGGATCCCTGCAATGCTTGGAACCCTGTGAGCGGGAGGACCTGGACCAGAGGTGCTGAGCTTCATCCAAAACGGGCTCCTCTGTTACCAACCTCCAGGCAGGCTACACCAGCCCCAATCAAGACATTGCCAAGGAAGCACGCTCATGCTTGGTTCTCACCCAGCTCAAAGTTTATCAGCTTGTAAGAAACATACAAGTGAGAGCCCACAGATAACGTGCTGCAGATTGTTATCACCAAGAATATAAAGCTCTGGTGACAGGACACATCGAACATATGGTTTTAAAGACTTAATGTGTTGAACCATTACGTGATGCCATTGTCGTTCAAGACTGAAACCTGCCCGAGTGTTTCATCAGCCTGGGACTCACTTTATCCTTTGCCAGAGAGTGCAGGACTCGGAAACAGCAGAGCAAATTGCTCTCCTTCCAAATACCCCAAGCAGCTCTCATTTCTCAAGTTGCCATCACTACGGAGCTGCTTTTGGGTCCCTGCAGCCTGGTACAGATTCATTAGCGCCTGGCTCCCTGAGGAGGAGGAGGGAGCAGGGGATTTTGGAAGCACATTCCATGGCAGATCCTCCCATCTCTGCTGCCGTGCAGAGGAAGCTTCTGATCCATCCCCGTGGCTGGCCCGGGGCTCCTGCCTCACCACTCTGCTCTCTCCAGATAAACACGGTGCTTTTGAAAGTTATCTTTCACCCACAAGCGAGGCACACACAGAAGCAGCCTTGCTGCCAGTCACTGATGGAGACTTCCAATAGATCAGCAACAGAGATACCTGCAGCATGTGTCAAACCAAGTTCAGGAAGACAGCTGGGGAAGAGGGGGGAACATTCGGGTATTTGCAGATGCTCTGCCTTTCTGGTAATGGAGGGAGGTTGCTGTTACCTGCTACCTGGAGGTCACCACTTCCATCACCTACCCTGGCTCTCTATGTCCTCTAAATGGGAAGAACTCAAAGGTCTCAGGAAAGAATACTGTAAATGAATGCAGAAAGTGCATTAAGCACACGGGCAGCCAGGGAGTGCAAATGCTGCTGCCACGTGCTCGCAGCCAGCACAATGCTCCGCATGGCACAGGCATCCCAAAACCTGGAATGGGCATCACTGGGGCTGGTGGCAGCTGGGGATAGGCAGGAAGTATAAATCACAGGGACCTGCTCTGCTGGGTGGCTCCATCCTGTCCCACAGCTGTATTCTCCTCTCCTATTCCCAATCCAGCTGGGCAGGGAATGGGGGATCAGGGAGAACCCATCCTCATGTTCACCTGCAACAACACCATCACCCTATCGAGGGCTCCCGCTCTGAGCCCAAGGCTTTGCAGGAGATGATTTCCTGCTCAAGGCCAGCATTAGCAGTGCCTGTCTCAACTCATCAGCAGGCAATTAGCTGCCAGAATTCAGAATGAAGCTTCAGATGAAGAGAAAACCTTCACCAAATTCCACCCTCAAATAATGAGACTGTTTTCATTTCACAGGTAACACAGCACAGCACCCCCTCCCCTTACTTACCTCCAGGAAGTAACATCAGCATTAAAATAAGGAATGAAGTCCAGCACCCAGCTTTCACCTATCCCTATCTATCACTCATCATTGGAGAAGCAAGCGCTGTTAATGGATGCAAACCATCATTCTGAGCATGTCAGTGTTAACAGCTGAAGAAGCTAACAACAACAAGCCATGGAGGACTAATACCTGCACATCCCTCTTTCTAACAGGAAGCATTCAGTTTTCATTGCCACAGGATATTAAACCAAGTTTTAACTGAATTATACAAGAGCCCCCCTATAAGTGCTTGCAAGGGGACCTCCACTGCATGGAAGCAGCTCTGCAGCAGAAGAGGAAAGCCTGCCAGTTCAGGGAAGAGCTTTGAGGTGCCCCCTTTTTCCCCCTCCCCTCGTAGCCTTCGCACACTTTGCAAAGAGGTTGTCAGAGCTGTTTAGTCATAATCGTTTCCCTGGGAAATGAGAAGTGGGCCTGACAAACAGGAGCCAGATCAGAGAAGAGGAGAAGAAGAAAACCTGTCAATATGTGAAAGACATCCTGTTCCTTCCCAGTGACCCGAGACGCCGAGGTCTGCTACTTCAAACAGGAAAAGGGAACAATCTCCAAGGAACAGCGTGTACGTGGAGGAGACCAGCGCTGCTTCCATCCCGCTCTCCTCCAGGGGCTAACGCCACCGCTCCCGTGCTTTTGATACGAAGGAGAATTTGGAAACACACCAGGAAAAGCAGAGAAGGTTAAATATGTAGAGAGGCATCGCTCTCATGTAAGGCCACGTCTGTGCTGAAGGGCAGAGCTCCAGCGGCAGCGATGCTCAATGCTGCGCAAACCCATCAGCTCAGTTGCACAGAGAATTGCTCCGAGACATCTCCTGTCTGATCCCGGTGAACTTCGGGACGTGACTCACTCATCCCCCTCTCTCCCTCTTTCCCAGGGCATCCTGCAGCTTTTACTGAAGGCACAGGCAAGAAGGGAACTGAGCACATCCAAACCCAGAACCCACCTATAACCATTTTACTGCTTGCCCTGACAGAGTCCTCGCAGTGTTCTGACAACGAAGGTGTCTTCAGGCAGGAGTGCCCCAAGTTTAACACTTAACCTCTCAAATGCAATTAAGAAAAGCCACAAACACTTGGCAAACAGCAGTGATGAGGAGAAGGATCCAGCCCTTTGCCTGCTGAAAACCAAGCCCCTTGTGTTGAACTTCTCAATAAAAGCCAAACCTGCCCACGGGCGACACAGCACACCACCAGGTCCATCCCTACAGGCTGGGTACAGGCTGCCCTAAATAAACTCCATCCCCCCCCATGTACATGAGACCAGTGGCCTTTTTAATATCTTTCTCTTCCTTTCTTTTCCTTTCCTTTCCACTCCTCACTCGGCCAGCCCCCGTGTTTACAGCTCACTACACCACAAATCCTTATTTCATGTCACCCACTGGCCCAAGCTGTCCCCACTCACTGCTTCTCCCAGACAAGTTAATAAGATGGAAGGCTCCCTGGAGGCCTGGAGCCAGCGAACATTATCACTTGGAAGCAAGGCAGAAATACTGACACATCGGAAATGACTTCAAGCCTATTAATTACCCTTTCTTCTCTGGCAGATCTTTTGAGAGAGAGCTTGACAAATTGAAAGGCAGGAGAGATCATCCTTCCCTGCCCAAGAAAGAGCCCCCCCACATCAACAAAGGCAAAACACACACTCCCTCAGCCCCCCTTCTCTGGTTTGGTATCAATTAATTCATCACAAATTAGCTGAAGCAGAGGCTGCCTGTTACTGATGGATCTGCCCTTTCTCTTCGCCTTCCCATCTCCTAGGGGCCAGAGGAGGTGGGATGCTGCGCGCCCCATGGAGGCTGGAAGAGGCTCAAATGGGGATGGCGATGGCTGGGGACTGCTCTCCCATCATCTGGGACATGGAAAACCAGCTGCTGCACAGGGGAAAGGGTCTTAGTTTGGAGCTTCCCATTGCTGAGTATTACAATCTCCATCAATACGATCAAACCAGATAAACCCACAGAACTTAAAACCTCAGTGAATCGCCCTCAGCCCATTCTTCCCCTCCCTCAAAATGCATTTTAAAATCCTTGCCGGCATAATTGATCCTAATTATTATAGCATTAGATATTAAATGTGTTCCTACACACAACGTGGCTTCAACTGTGGGCTTTCAGCAGAGTCTATTGTATAAATAAATGACTGGATTTCTTATTCAAGAGCTTCAGATTTGACAGCATTAATTTTGATGCAAAGTAGCCATACAAGTCTAGATAAAGTCACTACATTCCTCTATGGCTTTATTTTTTAAGGTGATTTCTGGCTTAAAAAACTCCCTACAAAATAACTTGAACAAAAAAAATCCTCAACCTCTTACCTAGAAAACTATCATTAAATCATTTGTTCTTTTTTTATTGTTATCATTGTAATTAAAGAGAATCATATTTCAAAAAATCTATCTTCAACAGCACTTATCAAAACCCATCCCCGCAGCCTATCAATTAGTATTACAATAACCCTGCTCCCTTGTTGCCTTTGCTATTAGCATTTTGATTGAATGTCTGTTGAAAAGTGACTGGTAACAGAAGATTGTGTTCAGAAAGTAATGTTTCTTTATTCGCTCTCATCGAAGCTTGTCTAGTTGTCTCCAGTTCCCACTCAAAAGAGACAAGACAGTTCCAAAAGCAGTAATTTTGAAGCAGGGTTATTTTTTGCCTCCTCGGCGAGGTGCGATAGATTGGGTTAGGCTGGACACAAATGCTATTAAATCACTTGACAGCAGAGTTGGGGACTGCTGTCGGCTCTGACCCAAACACGCTCCAACACGCGAGAGGTGTCGTGGCAACAAGGGCTGGGAAAACACTCACCAAAGGGCTTTGGGAAGGGCCTTCCGAGACATGCAATAATAATCACCATTAATAATACATGAACTGCTCAGGGATGGTTTTGGCCACGTTTAGTACTAATAGCATTGGATGCAAAAGGCAACAATTTATTAGACAACCCTTTGCACGGGGGGAACGCAGCGCTGCAACTCAGTGAGTTGAGTTTGCCAGCCCTAATAAAGCCTTTAATGAAGGACAGATCTGTAACGAACGTCATTACGGAGGGGAAATGGATGCATTCGGCAAGTACCATGAATTATAAAGACAAGAGTTCATTAAATCTACTATATTAAACTAAAAATGACCTGCCATGTCAGACAGTTCTATTTACTGATATTCCCACTGCTGATGCCTTCCCCTGATAAATCACATTCAGCCGGCACAACCAACAGTTATCCCAAAGCACTTCAATTACTAGGATGCACTGGAAACTTGCAGGCAACATTGGGTCACCCTGTAAAAACACCATGATCCCCACGTTTGCTTTTATGGCTTTGCGGGGAAAACAAACTGACCTCAGCACTGAGCCAACTCCTGCCTCTCCCCTGGTGCGGAGCATTGGTGGTGGCAATAATTAGACTAAAATCAATTAGACTAATAGTAATTAAGCAGGAGGAAAGAGAGGGAAACGTTCAACAACCACTGGCATCGCTGGGAAGGGGCTGGTACCAACACCTGCTGAAGTACCAGCATTCACCACAATACAAGGGATGCAACATGGTGATGGAGGCCGCTGCAGTGGGGCTGCCGTGGCAAGGGGAGTTCAAAGGCAATGGCTGGGTGAGAAGACCCCAGCTGGTCCCACTGTGCTTCCTCCCCTTCCTCAGCCTCCTCAACCCACCTGCAACCCAGGCCCTGCGCTCCTCACGCAGAAACAACCGGAGCCGAGGAGAGGAGGGCAGGAGACACGGATCACATTCCAGGTTTTCCTGGTGAGCCTCAAAAGGCTGCAAAGAACAGGAGCAGCGACACTCTCCCCATCACTTGAAAACAGAAACAAAATGCCAGGTACGTTGAGACGTGAGCATGTACACACACACACAAACACGTGCCTGTTTATACGCCTTTTCATATAGATAGAGCTATAAATATAGATACACATTTTTCATACCATTAGCCATGGCTGTTGGGTGCTTTTATCAAAGTCATCTGACCTGGAAAGCATCTGTTGTTAATACCACTGTTTTATTATTTATCAAACCCATTTCTTCACAGAATGACTAATTCCATACCCACAGCTGCTCCCCTCTCCCTCCGCAGCTGCTCCTTCCCCAGCACACAGGCAGGTTATCAGCCCACCTCCAGCTCCCACCACCCTCGGGCTGCTTCTGAACCCCCCCACAACCCCAGCACCCGGGCTCCTGCCCTGCGAGGGACAAAGGGAAATGAAGGAGAATCCCTGTGCCGAGGGGAACAGGCTCCCGATTTGCAGCAGAACAAGTCCCACACTTAAGGAATCTGATTTCCTGTTTTGTTTTCCTGCAATTACATCCACAGACTGTTGGAAAACAAATGTTTTTACTGCTTTATTAGTTTGCTCTGTGGGTGAAGAGGAATCGAGCTGCTAGAACAGGCTCTCACCATCTTCTTGGTGGGTGTCTGCTCAAGGCCTGGCCCCAGCCCATGCCCAAGGGACCTCCCTGGGGTGAGGAGCCTGCAGAGAGCTTAGGAAGGGACCAGCACCTTCTGCAGGAGGGCAGCAAACCTTCTGCTCCTCTGCTCCAGGGGGAAACAGGCCTGCAGGAACAGGGACTGGCAACAGCCAAACCCACCACTGATGGCTCGAAGTGATTTCAGCTCATCCGAACATCCTGCGAGCTGACGGGGGAATATTTGCTGCTGCAGTGATGCTCAAAGCGTATTCTCCTGCCAGGATTCTCCCTATGGATCCTGCTCTAATTCTGAGCACACTGTTGGACACGTGTGTTCACGTGTGACTCGTGCTGCGCATGAGGAGGATGGTTGCCACCACCAGAGCCTTGCTGGGACTGAAGTCAACCACACAGCTCTCAGATGACTGATACTGGGGCTGGTGATGGTCCCACTAAGAGTGAGCATGGAGAGATGGTGCCACAGAGTCAGACTGAAGCCCATGCTCAGTACCAAGACAGTTCATCACCCCGCACCTTGATCCCCACCTTACCCTTACTGGCTTCACTGGCACAATGCAAAGCTTAATTCACCACACGCCTGCAAAGAGCTTTGAAATCACTCAAGGGAGGGCTGAGCAGGGTTACTAGTGTTGTATCTGTCACTCCAAAGCAGAAAACTGAGGAAGTTGTTAGCATTGCTGGGTGTTTTAACATGGGGAGCAACCTGTGAATGATTACAGCAGGTGAGGATGCTCCTCCTGGTCCAGAAAACACTCATTAAATTCAAGTAAATAAAACCCCAGCACCCAAACCCGCTGGCCTGCACTTTTCTGAAAGAAGCCATTTTTCAACTTATTCTATCAGATCCAGCAAAAAGCAAGCACCAGATGTTCTGACTTCTGCTTATATACACAAAACACCCAGAATAAGCAAAATCTCTCCTCACCAGCACGTATTAATCAACCTAATTAAAGAAATCCTTAGTCAAAACTCAACATTTTGGGAAAACCAGTACTGAGCACAGGTAAGAAAGAGCACAGCGATGCGAAACGGTGGTGACCCCATGTGAGCCTGCACACCCCACACACAGTTTACGTACCTACACTGGTGATCTGAGCAGCTTCTCATCTGCCTTTGTGATCAGGTGAAACATTGTGCCAGAGCTCTGAACTCATCACTGCAGGGTAGGGATGTCTCCAGTTACATCCCCATTGCCAAGCCATCCTTTGGCACCAGGCACTCAGAGCTTTTGCCTTGCAAAAATGACCCTGGGCACAGAGTGGGGTTGTGGGGACAGCCACATGCTTGAGCACGCCAGCCCAGTCAGCAAGGCAGGAGACTGCATTCATGTTCCCATACAGATGGATCTTACAGCTTGGACCAGTATCCACTGTCTGAGTGGATAAATGCCTAGCAAACCCAAATCGCAGCCAGGGATGGTGAGGACAGCAGAGATGAAGCAGAAAAGCCCACTCAAGGGTAAAAGCCTTTGCTACCAGCACTGTTTGTGTAACCTGAGTTTCTGCTGAATCTCAAGGTTTTGGGGACAGGGGATTTGTTATTGCTTGGAGCAAGCTGCTCTAGTGGAAAGTGTCCCTTGGAACTGGATGAGCTTTAAGGTCCCTTCCAGCACAAACCAGGCTGGGATTCTATGATAACCAGCAGATACAAAGCACAGATACATGAAAAACAGGAGCTCCTCCCTGCCCAATGCACATCTGAAAGGACTGGCCTGGTCTGCTTTCACTGATCCACTGGGAACAGCAAACACACCAGGGAGCTGAAGCTGTGCACTGCATCTCCATATCTTCACATCACATTTTTGGGCACGGGGATGCTGCGAGTAGCTGCTTATTTTCTCAAGGTCACCACGCTGATTTTAATGCTGCTTGCTGCAGGAAGGCTGCCTCTCTATGTAAATGTTGCATTTTGTTCTCCTCCTGTTTCTGGCCTTTCCTCAATTAACATTTTCAAACAGTCCCCCAAGACCTGAAGCTACCTGCTAATCACTTCACTCCCGCGCTCGGGGAAGCAAAGGGGTTTGGTTTCATCAGCACACTAGATTCATAGGCAAGGACTTATTCAGGGCATTTAAGTTTCTTTCCATTCACAGATCATCAGATTCCTGCTAATTTATCTGCCACTCACACTGGCTGCTCAGCAGTGACAATAAAGACAGCAAACTGAAGGCGTATGAAAATGACCTCTCCGTCTCCTCAGCGCAGCCCCAGCTGGGAAGATCACGGTGTCTGCTCCAACACAGCCCTCACCCCGGCACAGCTCTCCCACCGCGGCCGTCTGCGAGCAGCACAGAGCCTGGAGCATCATTTGGAGGAAGTTCTTGACTGTTTGCACAACTCTTGCTTTACGTTTCCTCAAGAAGCTTTCAGAGGCGAGAGAGGCTCCACTGGTTTACTCTGCAATACAAGGGCAGCCCAACTGCATCAAGTTACTGATGCTGGTCAGTACAAGTGAATAGGAAGAGTTTTCTTTTCAAGACAGCAACAGTTCTACAGGAATGAAACACCCAGCTTTCTGCTCATGGTCCTGCCTATGCCTAGCCCTGGACACCACACAGAGACCTCTGTGAGACCATCTCCCATCTTCCTCTGTCTCTGCTTTCCCATCTGAGGCAAATGGGTGCCAGCCTCTGCCAAGATACGAACCCATCATTTACTGCGTCCCAGAAAGCTTAACTGATACCTGAAAAGCCATTTAATATCTCCTATACAGGGCCACAGAAAACACCAGATTTCCTCCTGCTCCTCTTCCTGCCTGCAGGTTTCACGCCCTGGCTCTGACCCTCCCTTCCTGTGGCCGCTTCCATCTCGGGAATGAGAGCAGGAGCAGGATCCTGCCTCTGGTTGTGCCTGACACCCTCTGCAGAGCTACCAGGGACCAGCACTGCAGGAGAGGGTGCTGAGGGAGAGCACCCAGCCTCTTACTGCCAGTATTAGGCTCAATAAGAAAGAGGCTGGATAAGGTCAGAACTATGAAGACAAGATACAAATGAGTTTTACAAACCTACCGTCCTTTGCAATGTACTTTAAAGCTGATATTTACCTGAAAGTCTGTGTAACTGGAGACTTCCAAACTTAATTGCTGGGCTGTGTCTGCATCCTTTAATGGTCAGTGGGATCTTTTCTTCCCCCCATTATTATTATTATTATTGCACTTGTTTGTTAAACAAGAGAATGAAAATGTCAAGTCCTCTCCTGAGTGCTGCTGCCAAGCTGAGCCTCTCCCTTCTTCAGAGCAAGACCTGCACACATCCATTCCTCCGTGCACCCCAGCCAGTGCAGCTGCTCCCTCCTTCTCCTCCTCTGGATGCACTTTTCATTACTGGTATAAAATTAAGCAATAAGGTATGACAGACAGGACAGAGCTGGGCAATTATTCCAAGCCTCAGGTGGCGTTATCCAGCACGAGGCTGGGGCAGGATGACTGTAACCACCCGAGACGGTCAATAATCGCCTTGAAAAGCGTGGCCGGGAGCCTTATTTGCTATTCTGAAACGGAGTCTACTGGGATGCAGGGCTCACACTGGCTTGAATGCATTTAGTTTTACACTCCACGTACGGTGCCTCGATGCAGCAGCAAGAGGCGCTGGCCAGGAAATTAAAAGCCAATGGAGATGAATCCAAGAACTAGCAGCTTCTCCTTCCTGTTTGGTGTTTTTTAACACCAAAGCAGGGAGCAGCACCAAGCCCATCGAGCTCGTGGCCACTGGCATGGCCCTGTGTGAATGCCACCAACCCAAGAGAGGCAGTCACCCTGAGAGGGGGTAACACTCAGAGATAGTCCTTACCACCTGATACAAAGGCTAAGGGGAGAGCAGAATGGATGCCAGTAAGAAAAGTGGTGGATTGTGTCCACTCAGCCCCATGAGCGGGGCTGAAACCATGAGCCCTTCCCCTGTGCTCTATCTCAACACCGTCAGCCATCCCAGCTCCCACCCTGGGCCCAGTCGGGAAGGAGGCGAGCTCACAACATGAAGCAGGGATGTGGATATCGCTCGTCAGTGTTAATGAGCTTTAGGACATGAATATTTACAAGGGAGGGTGTAATATTAAAACCACGCACATCTAAAGTGTCACAGCTGCAATCCAACCAGACAGGTCTGAGTGACGGTGTTCGTGCCCAGCCACCACCGCTCCGGTGACTCTTCACAGCCCTCATGTGAAGCCCTCTGATCCACCGTGCCTTTGGCAGCACGTAAACACGCAGCATCTCTGTGCAGCATGGGGTACATCTCTCCCCGTTGCAATCCCCAGGTCCCCGGGATGAATTTCAGCTTCCCACAAAACAACTGCACTCTCTGGAGTCCCATTTATGAAGTGGTACAACTGACAAGGAAATAAAAGCCTGTCTCATCCGGGGAAGCAATAACAATAATACTGCCTCCATTTATATCTGAGGTTACACTTTTCATCCAAAGCCCTCAAAGCACTTTATGCTCTGAAAAAAAACCCCATCACCGCTGTGTTTGTGGATGCTTCTCCTAAATCCTGTGGTCGAACGTGGCCAAACAGCAGCTCTGCCTTCATCTCCATCCTTCTGAGAACAGAACTATGTGAGCAGACCAAGAGCTGCTGCCAAGACAAACTACACTGAGAATGACCAAATTAGGCACTTATTTCTATATATTTTAACTGCTCTTTACTCCGAAGGGCCTGGGGAGGTATTTGCACATGCACACGACCTTGCCTTGCTTGAGGGAGATGGCGATAAACAAATAATTGCAGCGGCTCTTAATTATATTTATATCTCATCTATAAAAATGTCAATTATAACTTCAGAGGTCAACTCCGAACCCGAGGTTTTGGCAGCCACACAGGATGCAAAAGGCTATTTCTCTCCCATGAAAAGCATCATCCTCTGCCCAGGCACAGACGATATCTCACTAACAGCATCACTCCTGTCTCTTCCAATAAACACAACCATTATACCAACCGCTTCCACCTGGACTATTACTTTCCTGCACTGAAATCTGCAGCTGGGGATCGCGCAAACACGAAGCACGACCCTCACGTTCCTCCTTGAGAGCGGAGGCACAGGAAGGACGCAGCAGGCACAGTGGTACAAGGTGAACGCATCTTTTGGTCTCAATTCGGTGGGTTTAGATCAAACCACATCTCCAGAGCTCCCACACCTCCAGAAGGCTGCTGCGATGCTTCGTGAGGGTACCAGGAGTCTCCCTCTACAAATCCAAGCCATTTTAAAGCTCTGCCACAGTCACTGCCTGTCTTCGGGAGCTGTTTTAACCCCTAACATGTAGGATATTGTTAGTGTCTTCAACTTTGTTTAGTTCTAAGATTCAAGAAGTCCAAATCACATGTTGTCATTTCCCTCCTCTCTCCCCTGCCATTGCCACCCGTGAGAGAGAGTTAATTGATATGAAAATAACTCCGGGGGCTGTATGGCTTTGAAAAACACAGAGTATTCCATTCAATACCAGCAATTACAGCCTGGGGGATTCAATCACTCAAAAGCTTTGGCTTTTTGCAAGTTCAAGACGTGGGACTGCCACAAAAGGAGAGCTTCTGGAGCAGCAACAAGTACATGCTGGTAGAGAGCATCAAAAGCTGTGCTCAAGAGCATCCCATTATGCTAACTAAACAATATACCACGTTCTCTTGACTCATCTCTACCCCGGTGCTCAACAACTGCAGAGAGAAACGGGAGGAAAGGGAGCTGCAAAGGTTGATCAGGAGATACTCCACTGCAAGAGCAAAGCTTGGGAAGGGTTGAGCCTGCTCCTGCACCCCTCGGCTCAGACACTTCCATCCAACCCTTCCCTCCATTACAGCTGGATGCAGCAGCCGAGGCTCCTGTCTGGGATCACCCAGCAAAACACAAGGACAATGTGGCCCCGCTGGTGGCTGTGCTTGGCAGTGAACTGCTGTGCTTTCCGG
This sequence comes from Neopsephotus bourkii, assembly GCF_033783945.1. Taxonomy (NCBI): domain Eukaryota; kingdom Metazoa; phylum Chordata; class Aves; order Psittaciformes; family Psittacidae; genus Neopsephotus; species Neopsephotus bourkii. The sequence goes on along the minus strand of NW_026901640.1, from coordinate 1,149,753 downwards.
AGCTGCTTTCCATAATGAAGCCAGAAGGACACCATCATCTTGCCAGGCTCCCTCCAACCCCAAAGATCAATAACTAATGCTGAACTCCAGATTTTATCTACACTTCGCAAGGGTAACTAAAGAACACCACCCTCTTTCTTTCTTTCTTTGCTCCAATTACTAAATCCTTTCAGGACTGACCCAGTAATTTCCAGCTTATGAAACTTTAGGCAGTGAAGAACGAGATGAAAGTGATCTTCCACAGTGTTTGGAGAACTTTTGAGTGCGGGTTTGCTCCCTGTATAGGAGTGCAGAAGTACAGCAGAGGCTACAGAAACAGCATCACCAACACTTCGTTTCTAAGAAGAAATGGCATTTTAATTAAACTAACCCAGAGACATGTGCCCTGTAAGTGTTACTTTACTGCGTTCTGCTATTACAACTAAGCAGCCAAGCTAGGAGAATCCTACTGAGAAGATGCTGCATCCCATTGAAGCGAGGGACTGTTTTACCTATAATATTCCCCAAATTAACTGCTCCTTATTACTATCAAATACAGATTTTGCAGCCTGCCTTTAATAACGCTACAGACAGGAGTGAACTGCAATGGCCCCGAGTCTCATTCTCCTTAGAGAACACCAGAAATAGCTGGACATTAAGAAAGACACCAGCGGAGGCACCATCACGATGAGTCTGATGACACTTTTAATGTTACTGAAGTTATGTGCTCCATTGGCAAGGCTCTGAGGTTTATTTTAGGTAGGGTTTCCAAGCGATGATGAGCAGCTTCGAAACCCCTGTTACTACATCTGGTGACATCTGTGTGTTTGCACTTACTAACTGGTGTCGGGCCAGCGCCGCGTGTGCAGACGGGTTACACGCTACCGGAACACGCACACACGAGTAACACACGTGTGCCAGAATTATGCCAACAGATCTCCCCAGTCTGCTCCCAGGAAATTCATCTCCCCTTGGAGCAGTAGGGAGGGGAACATCAATGCTTTTCCCTTCCCTTGCCCATGCTGATTATTCCAGGCATGGCCTACCTACAGTAAACCACAACGGGTACTCTATCTGCCGTTCCTCTTCGCCTTGGCTGATGTGAAGATACAGACTGCAACCCGCAAGTGGATTTCACAACTGCCATTAGCACTGTTGCTGCATGCAGCTGCATTTTAAACACGCTTTCCTACACTATCAGAATGGCACCATTTGTAAAATCTGGGCTGATTTTATCAGCCACTGATGCAGCAGGACTCGCTCCATCACAAGAGCCCACTAGCCAGTGGATCAGCCTGATCAGCCCTAAGCTACTGTGCTGAGAAGGACAAATGGCACTCAGGACCGGATAAATTCAAGTGTGAAGATGAAGATGACTTTTTACTCTGCCTTTTGCACTTGTTTCTTCCTTCCACCTGGACTTGCAGGGTAAAGACCTGGGGAGGGGGCTCCAGGCACCCCTGGACCACATGGGCAGGGGTAGAGCTGTGTTCAGAGTCTGACTCTGATGGAGCACACTGGAGTGGAGGTACGGCAGCATCACCTCTACTCAACAGCATTTGGAGTCTGCTTTTGATCCTCTTGGACTCTTAGTTCCTCCCCCTTATATCTCACGTAAAGAGATTACACAAGAACGCTAATACAAAGGGGAATGTTGTGGCTTGCATGTAAACCAGGCTATTAACATAAAACAATGAAATAAAGTCATAGAATTCCTGGGGAAAAAAAGGAGACCTGTTGCCTCTTGTCTCCAACAGACATTGTGGGGACAAAGCCCTTCTGTGGAGGACACAGAAGGTTGCATGGCAGCTGAAGCGCCCCCACATCCGCAGCCCCGGACCATTTCTCCAGACAAAACGGTGGAAAGATGCTCTGGGAAGAGGCATCCATCCTGTGGGGCTGCTGGCTCAGGTGCACAGCTGAGAGCAGGGCTCCCCACAGAGCACAGAAAAGCTGAAGCAGAGCTGTTAGCGCAGAGCTCAGCACTAGCAGAGCACAAACACGGACGCTTCCTGGTGCCCCTGCGCCTTGCAAAGTGCTTACAGCAGCACAGTGCCACCGGCGGGGACGAAGCAGGGATCACCTTGAGGTACACAGGGAGGGGATGAGCATCCTGCCTGCAGGAAGCAAAGGAAGGACTAATGCACGTTGCTCTGTTACTGTCCCTGCAATGAATCCCAGGGAAGGCAAGCACCACTGAGTTTGGTGGGGAGGAACAGAGCTCACTGTGGGCACAGCCAAGAGCCCCAGTGAGAACCAGCTCCATGATTTGGGACATTGGGACAAATGGAGCCTTTCTACCTCTGGAGCAGAGCCCTTATGTGGAGACGAGGCAGCTGCTGGGGCCATCCAGCCCTGCTGATGGGCTACAGGACAGGCTGATGTCCTCCAGGACAAGCCAGCCCTGTGGAGCCCCTGATGCCCTCCCTTAGAGAGAGACAGCAAAGACCTGCTCTGTGGGGTGACACGGGCAGAGACAAGGATGGGGACTTGGAAAACAGGCTGCAAAAGCCTCATGGAGATGACCACCAGGGTGTGTTTCCAGCCTGATGCACACTGCATAAACTTGCCAGGTTAAGGAACGGTTTAAAACAAGGAATACAAACAGGAGCCTTGCTGGAACACATTCACCAGGGCCCAGTCTGCTGAGTACGTGTGTTCCTGGGACCAGACCCCCCAGTACCAGAGCCCAGCTGCCCACAGATCACGTCAGAGCAGGGCCGAGGCCCTTGTGCCCAGCACAAAAGCATCACATAACACAGCTTTCAATGCAACAAACAACATGCCAAGATCCTGAATGGAGAAGGGTATTTATGGCCCGTTTCAGGGCGGTTGCAAAGAGAAGGGTAGAAAATTCCTGGGTATAAAAGGAAGTTGCCAGGGGTTGAACTCTGCAATGTAAGGGTTCTGAACACTTGGTTCCTGTTACAAACTGATGGGCACTGCTGGGTCACTTGCCTTCTCTGAAGAGCTTGTCTTTCCAAGCAAGTCTTGCAGGGTACTCTGATCCCTGACATCAGAGAGGGATCAGTGCCTGGGAAGGAAGTGCTGGAGGGGGGAACGTTATCCTGGAGGTTCTCCCGACTCCCCCGACCACCCACACAAACCAAGCTCCTTGTTAAGGCGAGCCTCAGAGCAGTGAATGATGCACACAGCGCTGGGAGGTCAGCTCTTCTGCCCTGCCATGGAGATGGGGATGAGCTGGGCTGCTCCCCTCTCCCATTGCCCATGCTCCCATCGCTGCCTGGCCGGGCACAGGCTCCTTAACACCTCAGAGCAGCCTCTCTAAACAAACAGGCTGCATCCACCATGGAGACAGCAACCACATCAATCAAGAGAGCCCCTCAAAGAGGCCAGAGTGCAAAGGGCAAAGGACAAGCCTCGGGGCTACACGTCCATGCTGTCGCACGGGGGCAGAAGCCACAAGCTGCGCTGGTTTCCTGCACTGCCTCCAAACACACACGTTAGAGCAGGGAGATTGGTGGCATAAAATCAATGTCGTTCAGAGCAAAGGGAAGCAGGGCTCTGAGCCTGTCCCCAGGGCAGTTCTGGTGCCCCTCTGAGAGCCCAGGTACATCTAACCCCAACCCAGATGAACAGAGCGGATGCTGAGCTGCTCTCTGCCTGCAGCGATAACATGAGCTGCTCGCTGAGAGACAGAGGAGCATCATTTATTTCTGCTGAAAGGAATGGCCATAACATTGAAAGTAATCCTCAGCTCATCTTCACTGAGCTGTACAAGCAGTGATGAAACCTTGTCTCTCTTGTGAAATATGGGGAGGGAAATTCCTCTTCTGCAGATCCTGCTTGTTCTGAGCTACCATTGCCAAGAGGACGAGCAGTCCTCAGCTGCAAACCTCCAGCATGCTTGAAACCCCAGCAGAGGGGTTCAGAACCTTAATTTCCTGGTATCTCAGCTTCACTGGCCTTACACCCAGCTTAACCTAATGACAGCCACCACGGTACAGAGCCCAGCAACTGTCCTCCCAAAGATAAGCCATTAGACTGACCAGAGAAACCAACTCTGATAAGCAAATCCACACAACACACGGCACTGTGTGCCAAACAGCCCTTCCTCTGCAGCCCCTGCAGGACAGGGGGGTTCAGCACCACTGGACTGAGGCACCGGGTCACCACGCTGACAGGGATTTGGGCTGTGCTCGCATGCAGAAGCTGCCCACAGTGTGATGCCTGAGCTCTCTCTTACCTCTATGCCTGTTGGTCGTCTTGTCAAACATAAGCATGGCGTCCTCTACCTGCAAGAGAGAAGGGAGATGTGTGCTTTAACACCTTCACAAAGACAGCAGGCAGACAGGAGGGGAGACAAGGGCAGCAGCAGCCTCAGCTCAGGTACAAACGATGCATCCGATCTCCTCGTGCTCAGTCAGCTCTTCCTTCTGGGAATCTGCTGCTTTCCACCCCCATTCCAGCTGACACCTGATCCCACAGCAGAACAGCCAGCACTCAAAGTTCCGCTGCCCTAAAAAACCACGTATCTAAGCAGCAATCCCTCCTCCTGTCGGTCCCTGGCTATGCCTCATCCCAGCCTTTTTCCCTTTTGCAGGGAGATAAGGAAGGATCAAGAGAGGAACCGTGGCTGCAAATCAAGGCCATGTCTTCTCCAAATTAGAGTCACTGTCTTGGCTGAGAATTAGGAGGTTACAAGAAGCATGAGCAAGGTAAAACCTGGTCAGGCAAGAAAGGTATTCAGAGGCTTTCAAAAGGCCCTTTGAAAAGCCAGAGGAAAGAGGGGCAAGGGAGGAGGGAGAAGGTTTAATTCGCATCAGGCCTGGCATTTCCACTTCAGAAGAGAGATGACTGATGAAACGTATTGAAGTGCAACCAAATTGCTTTCAACTTTCATTACTATTTGCATGATTTATTCCACCTCCATTTAATCCGTACAGCCACACCTAGCATTTTACACTTATTTTAGAAGGATGTTGTGCTGGAGTTTATTTGCCAGCATTATCACATGTTCAAACGGCTGCTCCGAGCCTGCAGGAGCTGGGGCAGGTTGGTCCTGTGTGCTGCAGGAAACGTCCTCATCTAAAACCTGCCTCTGTACTTAACCTTTTCCGAGTGGTTTGCAAACTGGGTTAGCAACGGGCTGTGATGGTGGGGAACAGCATGGCTCCTCGATACCCATCTCGAGCGAGACCTAAAGGTGCTGATGCACTGAAAAATCCAAAGCACATTAAGCACAGAGCTATTTGTCCTGCTGTCTTTCCTCACTCCAAGGAGGAAAACTCACAAGTATGAGCAATACCAGGAGGCAGATAAGGACAGAGCTGCCCTTCACCCCGCAGCACCGCTTATCTCTGCCCTCGGGGTTCTGTTTGCACAGCAATCTTTACTTTTCATTCTCACAGGTCTTGGCCTCCCTGCATCCCAGAACTACATGCTGCACCTCGTGCAGGTTCCTGCAGCATCGCTGCTTCCTCCACCTCGGTCCACCCCAGTGTGCCAACCACACCACTAAATTCTAACACTCAGCTCTCCCAGCGTAACCCTCCTGCCTCACATCCCAAAGCAGAGCCTGCACTGGTCCTGGACACACTGCAGCCCTGGTGCCCTGCCCAGGAGGTGATGCTGGCTGCAGGCTGGACCCCCACTGAAAGGGCTGTCATTTCAGAATGACTTCTCCTCCTTAGAGGACATTACTGGGACTTTCACAGGGTTGCCTGCATCCCTGTTAGGGGGAGAAGAGACATGAAATGAGGCACGATGCTAGCCTCGCTTTAACATGGCCACGTCTGAGCCCAAAGTCTCCTGGCAGCCGAAGCTGTGGGGTGCAACCCCCTTGGGCTCAGCAGCATCACCACGGGTCTGATCTGAACCTCTTGTGCAGCCTCATCCTGCTCCTCCAAGTGCTGCCGTGGCAGAAGGACAGGTCCTGGCACAAGACCAGCACTGGGAGGGATGAGGGGCCCTGGGTACAGTCCCTGGTCACAATAGGGAGCTGCAGTTTTGTTCACCTCTCCCACCTCCACAACGTGACACATCCTATGGGCAAACAACGTTCTGTGCCATGTGTATGAGAGCCCCGCTTGCTGGAATGATGGTCTTGGCAGAGGGCTTTCTTATGCAAATAAACCCCTATTAGCAGTAACAAGGCAGCCTGCATGGGCTGATCCAGGAGGTTTCCATGGGCTGGCTGGGACCCCAGGCACGCCGGGACCCTGGAGATGGGCATTTCACCCCCAGACCTGCTTCTGGGATCAGAACCAGACACACAGCTACCTTGGAAAGGGTCAGCCCCACCAGTTCAAACCTGCAAAGGGGAGAAGCGGCTCCGCAGCTGAGCTTCAGATGTGGACCAAGCCTGTCTTTAAGAAAGAATAATCAGTGGGGTGTTCTTTAAGCCAGCTGGTGCCCTTTCAACAATGTCTAATTGGTTATCTTTTCTGTTTCCTAAGGTCAGAACATTTTATCTCCGTCTCTGCCCTTTCGGAGCCTACCCCACCCTGCGTTATTTTTTAGGGCATGCATTGTAGCAGAAGAATAGCCTCTTGCCTCCATAGTCCGCTGACACAATGAGACTTCTTGAAACCTCCTGAATAGAGACAGTGCAACGGCAAAGGGACAATTCTATTCAGGCTCTGCAAAATCAAACATCTGAGAGCGGCTCGGCCAAGGGAGAGGGAAATCAATGCGAGGGGGCAGCGCGCAGGGAGAACTTTTCACCAGTCCCAAAAAGGTGGTGAGGGTATGGGAGGGAGGGGGCAGAAAGAGGCTGATTAATTCAGAAAGCCCATCAACGGCATGGAAACCTGGCAGAACAGCAAGAACTGAAACTGGAGGAATTTGAATATACAAAGGGCTGAATAGAATGAGAAACCCACAGCGCCTCGCACACGCAGCCCGGTTCTCACGGGTCTCGGTGAACCAAACACAAGCGGCTTGTTCAAGTCTGCACCAAGGAGAACTAAGGGATGCAGTCAAGGTAACCGGCAGTAAACCCTGCAGTAAGCAAACTGAGCCCTGTTTTGGGGGAAGGAGGGGGAAAAAACCCCAACCCGAAGATGAAACTCAAGTACACTGAGGAGCTGTGAGTGTCCAAACGTTAACCCCGTCCACCAACCAGCGTTGGAAAGATGCTTGAAGTGCAAACGGCCAGGTCTCAACACATTCAACCTGGATTACACAAAGAGAAGCTTCTCCTGGGTTAAAACAGGGCTGGGAGATGCAGTTGCCACCCCTGAGGCTTGGCTGGTCACCCACCAGCACTGAGCCCAGCTACCAGCCACTGAGGTGGCTCCTGCGAGCTCGTTCTCTGGGCATGGTGAAGCAGAGCACACCAAAGAGCTGGGCTCCATCCCTGCAGATGCTGAGCCCCTGAGCAGAGCCATCACAAACGTACATCTTTAAATGCAGCATGGCTCAATATGGAGGCTTAAAGGAGCTGATGAATCTGAGCTAGTCCTGGGCAGGAGAACGCGTTACACAACCAACAGCCTCAGCACATAACGTAAATAAAATAAAGACAATGTGGACTTGCCAGATAATACCAGTTACAAGCAGACACTTAAGCCAACCAGACTCCTCTGTCCCAGCATATCCTTTACATACATCCAATTTAGACCCAGTTTCTTACATAAAGCCTAACTAATGGGCTTTAGTTTATTTAACTTTTCTTTTTCAACCCACTTGGGGCTCTGAGCTAAGGAAGGGCTGCACCACTTCATTACTCACTGCCTGGAAGGAGGAACAGGGGAGAATAGGAGGAAAGAAAAAAACCTGGAGGAGCCAAAGGCTTTAATAATCCTAACAGTTCCCAGGGTTATTTAAAATATGCCCAACCAGTTCACAAAAGGCTCCACAGAGATAAATGTATTTGATTTTCTCCCACTTTAATGGAGGTGTGCATTTAAAGCAACAAAACCAGGGTGACCTAAATAAAATGACCATTAATTGTACTCAGAAAGGCTCTGAATTTAATGCAACTGATCTGGCACGGCACGGGAACACACAATATTCTCCATTCATTCCTCCCACTTCCCTCTTCAGGGTTTTCAGCTCCTCTTTTCCATGGGGCAGCCCTGAGCCATGAGCGAGGATCAAACCTGCTCGCACTGTAATGACCAGGCTGAGTGCCTGTGAGGAGCAGCAGTGACTCACAGGGCCTCTGGAGGACAGACACAGAGCAAGGACAGACTCCAGACTGCTGGAATGGCCAAACCGGGATGTTTTCTGGTTGTATTTCTACAGCCATGTGATGGAGCAGCAAAGCCAAGAGGTGCCCCACGTACATGCAGCTTGTAAAGGCAGTGGTCATTTACAAGGTGCTGCACGCCCCCAGGAGCAACAACAGCCACTACTTCACACCTCCAAGCTCTTGTTTTGGTATTTGAATCAGGTTTACTCACTGAGTAAACCCTCCACAGGGCATCCATCATAACTACACCGGCTTTCTGCATGCCTCACACTATTCATCCAGCCCAGGAAAGATGTTCCTGACCCAACCCCTGAGTTTCTGACACATCCAGGGCAGGTTGAGATGCTCCTGTGTTTGCTCAAGTGTCCCCTCAACATTCCCAAGCAGGTTTGGTGCTACGCTCTCCATCCCTTCAACGTGGAGAAGAATTGGGGCAGACAAATGAAGTAACACAGTGTTGTCAAACAGACTGGGCCCTAGGAGAACAGAGAGCCCAGAAGGATGACACTGAGCTGCACACAGCTGGGCTGCTCCCATCCCCTCTGATCCCTGGCTTGTGAACTTTACAGGCCTATCCCTTCTGCTCTCCCAGGAAGTGCTGGATATCCTGGTCTAACTCCTCAAATCCTTTCTACACATGGCACAGCCCCTCCACTGTTCTGCTTTCTGAAGCAGACAACCTCTGAGCTGTTTGTCAGTAACCTCTCCGGCGCTCTTACTTGAAATCCAAGCATCAGCAACGTGCTCCTGTGGATTTACAGCCTCCCCTCCACAGGAATTGAGACAAATGCATACCCTGCACCAGACAGGGAAGAGAACACTGCTCCAGCAAGCTTCTGGGTGTCATTACAGGGGAATCAGACAAAGCAACAAGTGCTTTAACCTTTTCCCCCCCTCTGTCAAGCTGCTATTCCCATCACAGCTCCTCACCTGAAGGCACCCACAGCATCCTCATCACCATCCACTGCCCTTCATCCCACACACAGGTCCCTGGCAGAGCATTCCCAGTGCTCCACAGTGACAACTTACCAACCGAGGCCCGACATATTATGCACCGTGACAATAATCAAAGCCATACTGTGCAAGAACAAATTCCAGTCCTAGCAATTTCCCCCCCCCAGCAGTCAAGGCTTTAAAAAGTCTTCTTCAGCAATTATAGCTAATAAAACCACAATTTTATTCAACACACACATATCATTGTGACTAATTTTGCTCCATCAGGGCTGAAATTAAGACCTCCATTCAATCACGTTAATCTCAGGGCTTGCTCACCAGCCGTGACATGGCAAAGAGCATCCCAACTGCTTGCCAAAGTGCACAGTGGCTACTCCTGGACTTCCAAATGCTCCTGCAAAACACCAACACGTTACTCAGTGCTTACTCTACCAAGGGGGGTGTAAGAATGACTAATGGTGTGCAGAAAAACAGCTTTCCACAGCAGGGCAAATTAAAGATGACTATTCCTTCTCCATCACCAATAACATGAAGCGCTGATGACAGCAAGGCTCTTAGCCATACTCAAGCTATAGAATACGTAAGGGCTCTTGGAGTTTTCCTTTAAGCTGCTGCCTTGGCTGAGAACTTCCCCTGTTCCCATCAGATTTCCAGCACGCACCTGGCACACATGGTCACTGGTAACTGCATCTGGGCACAGATCCCCAAAAGATGGGCCAAGAACAATGCGCTAAATGCTGTGGACCCCACTCTCCTGGGGACACGTCTCCCATGGCATTGCTGCTCCTCTCTTGCCTCTCCAGTGTCTCAGCTCCCATCAAACCAGCATTTGGTTAAAAACCGTATCTATGGATCAGAGCAGCACCTCCATCTCTGCTGTAATAAAACTCCAACCTCCAATCCTGCCAGAAACCGGTGCCACAGGCATTCCTGCACTGATCAAAGCTGGTCCGTGCTACAGCACGAGACAGGGCACGGCTGGGAACTCACAAATACGTGTCAACAGCTAGAAACCCTCCAGTGTGTGCTACAAGGCGAGAGGAGGAGCAGATTCTGACCTCGCTCATCTGAAGCCAGCGTTACATCCCAGTGCTGCCGCTGCTGCTCTTCGCTGGAGAGGCAAGAACAGAATCTAGTTCAAACCCGAGGCTGGAGAGCCTCCAAACCCTGCTACAAGCATTTAATTCACCCTGCCCCAAGACAGCTTTGGGCTTCACCCATCCCACAGGCAAGGAAGAGGGAGGGACCAGGAGGGAAACGGAGCTACCAGCACTGCAAGTGGCCCGTATGTGGCCCCAGCCGCGATCCTGGAAACCTCTGCCTTTGGTTCCCTGCCAGCATCAGGAGATCTCCCTCCCGCAGGCATCCTTGTCTGGCTATTTATTCGACACGTCCCTTCTCCCTGCACACATGCACCTATTGTGCACTATTTCCTGCAAATTCCCCCCAAAACTGAGTAACTTTTGGTAAGTGTTTTCTTGTGAGATCCACAACTGAATGAAGAGCCCGAGCTCCATCCGTCCTGCTCCAGCCCTGTCCCTTCACCAGCTGCCTGCAGGATCAAACCATGAGGCAAAGACACAAGCTGCACTTATTAAATGCATCACAATGATTTTAACACAGTCTGTTTGGTGCCCACACAGGAGCTCATCAAGGTTTATGTGTTTAAGCTGCCACTGAAACACAGGGAGAACTTTGGCTCTTCTGAAAGCAAATACTGAGACCTCCACACAACCACATCACTCAAACCAAAGCTGAAAGATATCAGGTAACATGAGAGCCACAGCACAAGCACAGGAGCCGACAGCACAGAGGTTCAGCTCAGCTCCATCACTCCATCAGATGAGCCTTGGCACCCCATTCCATACCCCAAGAGGTGCTGGAGGGCAGGGCTGGACCAGAGGGGCTCTGGAGGAACATTGCTCCTTCAGCACTTCAGCCAGGCAGGTGCTCTGTGATTCCAGTGTCACAGAACATTAGCTACCGTCAGCAGGAATAATGCTTCCTCCCCTCACAGCCCTCCTCTGCGCGTTAGCACCGGGAAGCTGCAAGCTGTGTGCTTTGCCAAACAACACTTGAGAGGTGCTGCCCGTTAGCTGCAGAGTTTGGAACCCTTGGGGCTGTTAAACACCGGTCAGAGGACAGGAACATACATATGTGCATCCCACCACCCCGCTGCGATGCTCCATATGGACACAGGCAGAGGATGGCTCCCTTCAGACCCTCCCATAGGGTCTGGTAGCATCCAGCCTCCTCCAGGGCTCCACAGGGGAGCTGGACCCAGCAGCACCCACAACAAATAGGGCCACAAGCTCTCTCAGAGGAGAAGGAGCTTCAAGTGTCTGTGGAGCACTTGCAGGTCCTCAGGTGAAGCGTGCTGCACACGGGGTGAAGTCTGCTCCTTCCCTGTTGAGGGAGCAGCTGGTTGGTTTACTGCAAGGGTACATGCCAGAGAATGAGATGCAGAGGGACCATTAAAAGCCACCTGCCAGAAAGAGCATCAGCAACCGTCTCTCTGAACACCAAAGTACAACGTGTCTCCGAGTCGCATACTGGCCCTTTCGGGAACACCACCTAAGAAGTGGGAACTACTACGAACTATTTACTATTTAAGATTTACTTGGAGAAAACCATGCTCTGATTAAGTATGACTCAAAGTCAAGCACAATTAAATCCTTCTAGGATGCGGCTCCTGAAGACATCAATGGCATTTACTTGTTTTCCTTTCAAGCACCTTCTGGAATCAAGACCTAAGGGTCAGCACACCACAATTCACTGCATCCCTGTGTTACCCATCACTCTGAGCAGAAAAGAAGCTCCTGTTCACCCACTGACAAAGCTGACAGAGAAATAACCTAATCACACACCTCCCTCTCCCACATGGGAGTACAGACACACAGCATTTCAAGCATGAGTCTTTCTTACCCACTAAACAGACCATAATAACCTACAGGGGTTTTGCTCAGTGCCCTTAAGCTGCACAGTAACAGGAGCTTGGGGCTGTGTCTGTACAGGGTATGCTGAGAACACCGCTCACAAGAACCAAGGGGTTTGTTCCTGCTGCCTCTGCAGCACGATCCAGCACAGGACAGAGCCAGGTACACAGACCTGATTGAGAGACATCCTGAGCAAAGGCACAGGATCAAGTTTAAAGAGCTTCCTGCTGCCCTTTGGTAAATACCTGCTGAATAAGTGTGAAGATAAGGCAAGGATTGCATTACTATGTTTCCTGATGCATGAAGGGCTTTTTTATTGCCCAGAGTTTAAAGGCAAGCAGAAAGATGAACAATTGCCACAGTCAGCTTCGGCGAAGGCTCAGCTGCAAAACGAACAGTGCGCTTTATTAGCAAAGAAAAACTCATCTAAGTTTCCCTTGACTGTAATGAAAAAAAGTTTCATTTTATTTCCTGCGAGATCCTGTTTCCTTTTATTGTTCTTTTCAAACTGACTTGCATGTTAAACAATATTTTTCCAGGGCTGTTTCTTCTGAGCAGAATTCTCTCCTCCCTTGTCTTTCGACCCCAAATCTCACACAGTTTATAGCGCTACATTTAGGGATGGTTTTCATTTATGGCAAAAGCATTCACCACTCAGACCTTACTATAACAAGAGCTGCACTCAGGGTGCCAAATTCTCAGCTCAGGGGTCCAGGCTACCACCCTCCTAGTGAAAACTTCCTCATATCTAACCTAAATCTCCCCTGTTTTAAGTCTGAATCCCAAGCCAGCATCACATCACCCATCTTTAGGAGCAGGGAAATAACACAAAGCAAGCTCCAGCTCTGATTTCCGTTGGTTGTGGGTCTAAATTCCTCCTTTACCTCTTTTAAAATACGCCAGCGAGTCCTGATGGGAGGACAGAGGCACAGAGCCGCTTGTGGGACTGTGTCCTTAAGTCTGGTCATGCAGAACAGCATCGCTACCTGTAACCCTTGGCAGCAACCACCCCTTGCCAAGCCACCATCAAGCCTACTTCCGTCCAAGGGTCTTACAGCATGAGGAGCACTGGACATGGAATGCCACTGCCATCACTCAAGACCTCGGATGCTTGCTCCAGCCTGGCCCCCTTTAATTCAAGCTCAGGGAGTTCAGGCTGAACACCACCTTGGGGTGGGTTTAAAGGGGACACTGTCCCCTTCTCCTTACTCCCCAGGCCCCCCTGGTCCAAGGGAACACCTCACTGCAGAGACCTGTGTGCACTCACCCACAGTGGGAAAACACGATTCCAAAGGAAGCTCCCACCTCTTCACTCCTTTTCTCCCCAGCCCCGTGGAACAACAGAGCCCTCCCTCCTCTTCCTCTGCAGGGCCCAACAGCTGCCTCTGAAGGGTTTGTTTGAACCCTCCCTGCTTCAAACACTCCTTATTTCTTGCCCAACAGCTATCTGAATGGATTACATCCAGTGACGACTCTCTCCCAGAAACGTTACAAGAGCCTCTTGAATCACAGCAAACAGGCTCTGTAAATCAAACAAACGGCAAAAAACGGGCAAAGAGAGGATCTGGGTGTTCAGAACAAGGTGTCAGGTCCACACCTCAATCCCGGATGACTGACAGGGCATTGTGGGTACGTGTTTGTCTTAACTTCGCTTCACTGACTGCACTTTATGATGCCGAAGTAACGCGAGATGCAATAATTAAGCTGCGATCTCAGTGGATTGTTCACAATGATAATTCCACCTTTGTAATTCAGCTTCAAATAAACCCCCTTTGTTCTGTCTTATTACACAGATTCTGGTATCATTCAAGTATATTAACTGCAGCCTATTACTGTCACACAAAAATGCTCCCTGAGCCATAGCAAAAGGCTCCCCAGACAAAACTTTATGTCATGTTAATCCAAGCTTTAATAACTATGAGAATATATAACTGTATTCTAATTGTGCTTTGTGTTGCTGCATGCAAAAACCCAGAAGGTATCAGAAGTGACAGAGGCAGCCTTCATCAAACCCAGCTCCAACTCCCCACCATGGACATGAGGGCTAGAAGCAGCGACGCAGGGCAAATCCTGGCTCAGAGCGAGCCTCAGGCACTGAGCGAAGCAGGGCTGGTGGTGGTAAGTGCTGAGGCTGTGAGTGCAACAGAAATTAATACCCTCTAAAATAGCACTTAAACAGGGATAATCAGTATTATGGAAATTGTACATATTTAATTCTTGAGTGTCTGCGATGATGAAGGGCTGTAGTGAGCGCAGCGTTTATTTTGTAGCCAATGCTAAAAACATTGAGGGGGGGGGAAGGAAAAGGAAGGAAAGGAAAAGGACCTGAAACCAGCAATGAAAAGGTTCACAGATTTATAACAGCACGTTTCCAGGTGCTGGCTGTGAGCTGGGGAACGACTGTAAGGAAAAGGGGAAGGATCCATCCCACCTCCGCAAGGCTGAGGCACAAACCACCCCCAGCACACAGACCCTGTGCAGGACTCGGCATCTCCTCCTCCCAGGGGTACCCACTTGCTTGGCCCTTCCTGTCACACTCACCATCCCTCCCCTCCTCCAGCCCATTGAGTGAGAGCTTGGGACACCCTTTAGAACAACTGCTGTAATGATTAGCCAAAATGGTACCCAGACAGGAGGAAACGCAGTGATTTCCCTTCCTGAGCAGGCCCTGTTGTCCCCGAGGGCGTTCCCAGCAGTTTAATGCCAGGAGAGTATGGGTGATGGAAAGAAATGTTTTACCTTAGTTACTTGTCACTACTCACAACACAGCTACCATAAAGGGTCACTCTGTAATACCATGAAAACAGACCCTGTACTCACATCAAGCTCACTGACAACCTGAATGAGGTTTTACATTGATCCACATGAGGAGCTCTGTGAAACACCCTGTTTAGGTAACCAAAGCTCCTGCCCATCAGCATGAAGCCCCCTGGCTCCTCTCAACTCTGCACTACCAAAACCTATGGAAACACAGCATCATAGAGACATCAATTCCTATTATTTATGGAGGTATTCTGCATCGACTGTCTCTGCAGCAAGTTACTGCACAACCCACCCTCTCCAAAGCAGGGGATGCACCTATAAAGCCTCCAGATCTCACATCGAATGCAGCTGAGGGTTCTATTAACCTGTGACACCAGAGCCTCCTGGGGCTGTGTTTTGAGGCTGTTTCCTGCAGTGTTTTTAAATGGAAATGAACAGTCCTGTGTAAATCACAAGGCTCCAGAAACTGGAGTATCCAGAAGAAAAAAACCCATCACTGAACAGCCTGAAACCCTCGGTAACTCATGGGATTTGGCAGCACCCATCTGACAGTGTTTATTTCTCTTCCCCCCAAAGTTGTACTATGCTGAGCAATAGATCAAAACAGTTTTCTTTGGCAGACACAGGTTCTGCTCTGCATTCCCCTTCTCCCTGACACACCATATGGACCGTTCTTAATGAAATTTATTTAGAGGGGGATACTAAAGTAGCTCAGCACTGTGCGAGCATCACTTCCCTGCAAGCCAGAGACTTGAAAACATCACACATTTTGTGAACTATCACTTTTGATTTGAAAGTGCAGTCAGGAAGCCCAGATTAAAATACCAAATAAAGCCTTAGTGATATAAAACACATACACTGATATATAAAAAGTAACATTACTGCTATTTTTACAAAATGCCTGTAAGTAGTTTGCTATAAAAAGAGCCCAATGAAATGAGAAAAACTGCCTTGGACAGCTTCAATACAGCAGAGATAACAAGACAAGCAGAGATTTATTAAAAAGTGAGAGGTGTTTTCTTCTCCAGCAAGATAGAAATGGTATTGCCAACGTTTCTAATATGCTCGGAATACAGGCACAATGCAAATGTACACCAGGCTTCAGAGGGAAGCTCTGTGTTACAGGGAGTGAGCTGATGGGCCATTTCCCTGTGGATGGGCAACAGCCTGTTGGTGCTACTGGTGCCCATGGCAAGCACAGAGCGTGTCTGGTGTGGCACCCATCACCCACGGAGCCCTGCAAAGTCCAATGCAATGGCAGACACAACCTCCTCTTAGGATGTACTGAGTCCAGGAGGACCCCAAGCACATCGGAGCTTGAGACTCCTGCCTCAGCTCTTTGGGCATCATCCATGGTGGGTGTAAACCAGCATCACCCACAAACACGACACAGAAGGCTGAAGGAGAGCCTTTTCTTAGAATGACCAAATTACCCACCCACAAGCCCAGGAAACCCTTGGGATTTCTACTGACTTAAAGGAAATCTTCCACTAATCCAATCAGCAGCGACAAGGCAGGAGCCTCTGCAGCAGAACAGGCCTTTTAGGAGCAAAGAGCTTGTATTTGGAGGGGAAAGATCTGTGCCAAGGTGCTTCTGGTTTTGCATTTCCCCTCTCCTCCTCCTGGAGCAAGAGGCAGGATGGACAGGCATTATCTAAAAACAATCTTGCAGCGTAATGTCAAGATCGATATGTTGACCTAACAAGTAATGCCAGCTGTAGTAGTGTCTTAATGATGTGATCATTATCTTCTTACCTGAAGTGCAGCAGCAGTCAGCACGTGTGCCAGCAGGAAGACTTAAGACTATTCAGTGCAAACCATCACAAATACCTCCCCATATACACACAGCTATTCTCTGCATTTGGTGTCTTGGGGGAAAAGAATTAGCTACCCGTGCTCCTGAGCACTCGCACTGGGCTCAATTAACCAAGCACTGAGGAGAAGGTACCAGCATGGTGGAACAGTAGGGGTTTACCTCTGGGTAATGCTGCCTTCCTTCTGGTCACGGGTACCAAAGGCCCCCAGATCTGCTTCAGTGTGCTCAGAGCTGGATGAGAGCTTGCAGGGAGCACAGCCAGCAGGGGAGGGAAGATGCCAGCCTGGAGTCGTGTGTCTGATGGAACATACCTGGGGTTTATGAGCCCGGAGGATTTGCCTGTCCTACATCCGCTTGCCTAGGGAACACTCCGTACTTTTAAGACACAAGCACAATACAGAACCTGTCTTGCCTGGCTGCTGCACCCAAAAAACTCCAAACTCAATGCTTTCCAAAACTATTGTTTCTGCACTGAAACCGAGTCTCAGCACCTTTTAGACACAAACATTCCAGACCAAGTTTGTGCCTCCCCTTTCCCATCACATTCCAGTGCCAGCCCTCTCTCAGGATGGCTCAGTGGCCCCAGCACAGCATCACTATCCACTGGAGAAAGGCATGACGGGTCCAAGCACCTTGGGAATGCCAAGGAGTGAAGATGCAAGTGTCCAACAACACAGGAATCAACAGAGAACCCTGAGAACAGCCCCTTGCAGCTCTGCAAATGGACCAAAGAGCTATTCACTTTCACCTTGCTGAGATTTGTCTGCCCCAGAGCCAGACGGAGAAGCACTGCCACTAAAGGCAATGCACACAGATTTTCAGGCTGAAATGGGCGATTTTGGGTCTAAGTCCAGAAAACACTCGCTACTGAGAGACACCTCTTTCATTGTGTGCCCTGGACAGTGCTAGATAGAGGCAATTCATCACTCAGCCCAGGCTGTGTGCAGGGCGGTATCTGCCTCGCACAGAGGTCCACGGGCCCCGTGTTCTGCGGGCTGCCCCCCCCCCCACCTGGAGGTGCCATAGCAACGTGAAATTAGCACGCACCGAGCGCTCAAATGAGTAATCCACTGATTTCATAAGAACCTGCCTTGCAATTTATACTTCTATTATCTTTTATACCCACGTCTTAACTCCTTTTGTAAAAAGGCTGCAATCAAGCTAAATAACATTTGAAAATCTAATAAGCACATGCAGGCGCCCTGCTCCGGGCGAGGGATGCGCAGCCTCATCTCCCACGTCCCGTGTTCCTGGTCCCCTGTACCAAGGGCATGCATGGGGAGGTGGCCTACAGGAGCAGTGCCCCTTGCTTGCAGGGAGATGTTTTCCCCTTCCCAGCTATCCAGGCCCCATCAAGGAAGCCCCAAGCAGCATTCAGAGGTCTATCTCCATCTTCAATCTCCCAATTGTCATTTTAAACCCTGCAGCCAGTGAAGGGCAGCGCAGGTGGTACGGACGGCTGCAATGACAATTGGGATATAAAATACATCTAAAAAGGCTTCTCCAACACTATCAGAGATGCTCTTCTAGTGACTCAACCACATCTTGTCACTCATACTCAATTTAAAAGGTATTTATAAAGACAGCACGACGAGAGATTTATTTTCAGACTGATTTATTTGGGTGGAATAGGTTAGATTATTTTTGCTATACGCTCCCTAGCAGAACGGATATCTCCATTCCATAGACATTACAAGCCACGGATGAGTTTGAGAGATGCTGTGGGCTGCAACTTTCCAGCTTTTCACCCCATGGAGAGGCATCAGTGTAAAGAACTAGATCCAGCATCCCGCGGGATGCTGCTAACCAAACATGCCCAGCGAGCGGGACAGCTTCCCTTTGATTGCTTTGTTTTTCAGCTTCTATTCCTACTGGAGAGCCACTCTCGGGGTTTAAAACCGAAGAACACTGCAGCTATTAAAAACACTGGCTCTGAAGCAGGTGATTTTCAAAGGGAGATTCAGGTAACTTACACTGAGGAGCGGTGGGTTTGAAGCCCAGCGAGTACAGGGGGACACAGACAGCCCCACCTCAGAGCCTGGGTGCACCAACACCTCCTTAAACCTGTCCTAAGAGCCCAGGATCTGAGAACAGCAGCCAAGGCAGGGCTCTATGGCACAGCACAGCCGGCAGCACTTGGTGCTGGCACAGCCCATAGAGACCATGGACACAAACAGCATCTCCCACGAGTCCGCAGGCACCCAGCAGGCAAATCACTTGGAGATTCAATTTTAAAACCAGATGAAAGAAGGGAGAGCACAATATTACTTACTTGGTATTTATGATCTGAAACAAGAACAGTGGGGACATTTTATTTTATTACATGGGAGCCCTGGGCTTTTTAATGTGATGGGGAAGAACCAGCTGCGTCTGGGGATGCTCAGCAGTGCTTGGCAGAGCAAAACCAGACTAAAGCTTGCACGGAGAAGGGTTTAAGTGGGAAAGCTTTACCTCAGTGTGCAACACGGCTTTAACCTGCCAGAGGGGAGACTGAGATGAGCTCTGAGGCAGAAGCTCTTCCCTGTGAGGGTGCCCAGAGAAGCTGTGGCTGCCCCATCCCTGGCAGTGTAGAAACAAGTGAAGACTCTGGCACTTGCTTCCAGCCATCACAGCAGCAAGGTGCCAAACCAGCTCTCAGCAGTGCTAGGGAGGGGAAGAGTCTTGGAAAGGTCACCCTGGGAGGCTGCCCAAGAAGCTTGGCTCTGAAGCCCCTTCCAGCGTGGTGCTCCCCAAAGCCCAGGCTAAACCATCGTGGTACCCAAGGGACAATTATGTGGCAAATATATCGACATGAGGAGGGTTAGTCATTAAACATAATTACTTCTTTTTCAGCACCTTCAGAACATACATTCACCCCCCATAAACACAAATACACTAAGATGGAGATACATGCACCAAAAAATTAAGCCAAACCCCAACTGCTGAGAGCTGTGCTGAATGCACCTTGCCTTGTTATTTTTACTAATGTAGTTGGGACTAAAAGGCAGAATGTGCCATATTCCAGGAACACCGGAATAAGAGGAAAAGAAAGAGTTCTGTTTAAAATCCCCACTTCCTTTCACTGTTTATTGTTCCCCATCTCTGCTGCTGCCTGGAGCACAGCTGGACAATAGCAAACAAAGGCCTGTTAAACCCTGCGCTTAGCATTTTATTCCCCAAATACCCATCACCTACAAGAGAACAAAGATAAAAGCCAGGAGTTTGACCTGAGCACACTCGCAATGCAGCCACCCGCCTGCCTTTCCAACAACATAAAAGGGATGTCAGGAGAGCAGATGGATTGGAAGGGAATTTGGAGAACAACAATAACAACAACAAAATGAAACCCAAGACCTGAAAGCTGTCTCCATCCAAATAAAGCTCCTTGCTCCCTCCCAGTTCCCCTGGACTGCAGGGCAGGCATCACAGCGCTCGTTGGCATCAGAACCAGCAAAAATAACAACCCCAGGAATTCAGTGGTGTGATGGGAGCAGAGCACCGGCCACAGACACTGCTGAGCACTTCATGAGCACTGATCACACTGCCCCAGGCACCCTGCAATGCTGGCACCTCACCTTCATGGCCTACAACTGGGATACGGGCACTGCCCGGGGCACTGTACCCCAGCCCAGCGATACCAGCCCCCAAGGCACTGACCATTGCCCAGAGGGGACCAGGTTATTCAGTTCCTTTAAAGCAGATCCTTTAGGAAAAGTTTCCCATCTTCCTAAGGCCATAAAATAAAATGGATCTTGATCATTTTTCAAATAAAACAGTTCAGGAATAACAAACATTACCTGCTCCCACTGTGCAGCTTAATCTGCAGGAATAACAAACATTACCTGCTCCCACTGTGCAGCTTAATCTGCATTCATGGTTTGCTCTCAGACCGGAGCCCACCAAGCACCACCATCACAACACAGCCACCGAGAGCTTCACAAAATCACTTCCTTTCGGGGTTTTCAAGCAAAATTCTCAACCACTGCTATTAAAACACCTGCCACCTTTAAAGGGGGGGGGGCATTTTGCTGATGACTTCAGTGAGCGTTGCATACAGGAGACAGCTCAGTGGTCAGCACTAGACTGATGCTCCCTGCAGAGCACCCACCCAGTACGGGACATCCCATCCCAGGAGGAGAGCAATGCCTGGGGACAAGCACTCAAGCCACAAGCACGGCAATGGAGAGGGTTTAGGCTGAATCCCTCATTATTCTGCCAGGAAGTTTTAATTCTGTGCCATAAAGCAGCAGAAGCTGAACTCACAGCGGGTGCCCCTTTCCCCCCACATCAATAAGTGGCATCAGACCCAGGCTCTGGAAGAGCTGCTGCAGCTCCTCCGCTGTTAAAAGGTTGCTGTGTACTTCAATGAAACCCAAAGGACAGATCTCTGCTGTTCCCAGCTAACCTAAAGGTTAAGACATGCTGGTGCATTGTTTGCAGTAAATGGCCAACTGTTTGGGCTGTGCAGCTTCTTCCAGGAGCTGCTAAGTGCCAGCCTTGCTCTGCTTAGTGCCGTGCTGGAGGCCACACGTGGGGATGCCGTGCTGCAGATGCAGCACAGAACGCTTGCAAAGGGGCAGCAGAGATCTGTGCCATGACAAGCACCAGACACAACCCGTGCTGGCTGCATTGCTCCCATCAGGCTCCGGCAGCACATCCCGTGTCCACAGGGCACAGAACTCCCTGGACAAACAGAGAGCGTCAGCAACTGTCCTGAGTATGCTGGGTGCACATTCCCTATGGAGCAGCCACTCAACCACAGCCCCTCTTCACCTCCCCAGTGCTCTCCTCATAGACGTGCTGTACCTCTGCTCATTGTGCTCTGCCTTCCCTCTCCTGCATCCTCAATGCCTCCTTCCTACGCAGCAGTGGCAATGCTGGTCCTGACCTATAAAGAATAACAGCGCTCCCTTCCCTCCTTGGGCTTCTCCTAAACCATCAGTGCAACAAAAGGGATTAGAACAAAAGGTTAAATGAACATCTTGGCAGAGAAGACCGCCTCGGTTTCTGATGTAAAACTCAAGTGACCATTGGAGGCTGAGCAAGACTTGTGCCATCACCCACAGGCCCAGGCTGGTATTTGTACTATCAGCCATAACAGTGCGCTCTCTCCTCCACCCTTACCCTGAGTATGCACTGACCCATGCCAGTGCCTGCAGCATGGGGTGGTATCTGCTCTCCAACCAGGAGAGAGAACCCCAGAACACACTCAGGAAGTAGAAAACCAGTTAAATGAAATACGCTGCAGCTGACAGTCCAAACCACTGTGTTATACAAGAGACACAGCAGAACAGAAAGGAATTACTGTGAATTACTGCGTGGATTTAAAAATATAAAAACTACATAATGGAATTCTTTCATTTAAGAAGCTTCTTCACAAAAACCAATTTCTTGCTGCTTTGATTCAAGCCAAGATGCTCCAGAACATCCACACGCTGATCAAAACAAGATCTGGGGGTTTATCACCTCCAGAAGTGCAGGGGATGGGGATAGGGAATGACAAACCACAGGCCTGGGCTCTATTTAATGCGGAGCCTATTACAGCCTGGCTCATTAGGTCCTTGCTCCATGGAGTCAGGAGCCAAAGTGAGCTACTTCACCCTCAGACACGACACACAGGGTATAAATCTGCCATCTCCAGCCCAGAAATTAGATTTCTATTAAGAAGTCTATTTCTTGCAGGGATAGCATCAGAGATGGAGAAGTGTCCTCATTAGATGCTCTTTTCATGCCAATGAAGCAACTTGCTGCACTATATAATGGCTGAAAAGAAGATGCAAATCACAGTATATAGCTCTCTCTGCTTCTGAGCAGCAAACAATTCCAGCTGGTTTGACAACTCTTCCTTAAGATGAAGCTAAACTGCCCTTTTGTGCCAATTAAAGACTCACCAGAACAGAACCTATATTACTGTTTAATAAAAAAGGGAAGAAACTATTTGGCTTCCCTTTTTAAAGAGAAATAAATATCTTGCTAAGGATTCCTGTGACAGGATGGGGTTCAGTTCATTCATACTCTAACAATAACCCTCATAATGACCCAAGGGCCCCACATCCACACCACAAGCACCTCCTAACAAGCACGGTTTTCCAAACCAGGTGAGGTGCTGATACATGGGAAACCAAAGCAAGGCAAAGCAATTCCCATCCTTCCAAGCATTTAGTGAAGGGAAAACCTACCACAGGTCAGGCAGGAGGTTTGGGTTTAAGCAGTGTTGCTTTTCACACAGCTCTCTTGAAGAGGCTGTATCAGAACCCCAGCAGATCGGAAACAACCATAAAATAACCAAACCAACCCAAACACAAACTCACCACAGCCTCCTCGTGCAGCCCCAGAAGCGGGTGCATCGCAGAGATGCCTCCATACAGGGGTCCTCACAGGAAGCACATGTGCCTTTGATGCGCATCTGTGTGGCTCGTCGGGAGCGCGGCCGATGCTGCTGATCTTGGGGCTTTCCTGCCACTTGACATGAGGTTATTGCCATTCCTTGTATTTATTTATTTGCAAATGGTTCCATTCTGCTTGCCTGACACATGTGCATCACTTTGGGAAAACTAAAGCTACAACCAAACCAAACCACTCCATACGCTGCTCTGCAGTGAAAAAAGAGGGGAGAAGGAGGACAGAAGCAGCAGAGACAGCGCTGATCTTTGGGTTTCCCTTACTTCTTTGGGCTCTTCCCGTGCCCAAAGGGAGATAAAACAAGAGGCAAACAGGTTTGCATGAGGAGGACCCAACTCCCCATGAGATTCTGGTTTGATCTGTGCTCTCTGAGCAAGACAAGTGAAGGAACAACCCAACCCACCCACGGCATTGCTCTGCAGCCCAGCAGCGCAGGGGCTCTTTCTGCCTGTCTACATGTGCATGTATACATTAATCCATTGTAATATACAGAAATGTTATTTTCCTTTAAAGCAATTCCCACTGGCCCACAGACAGAAGGGCCCCAACTCAGTGAATGTTTGGGTTTGGGGTTTTTTCACCATCAATGAATTTTGCTCATGGCAATGGTTTAAAGCTGGCCGTGTTCCATACAGAAGCTAACCAGAAGCATTTGTTTCTCAATAAGGCCTCAATTGGGAACAGGCAATACAGGAAATACTTTTAAAAGAAAGAAGGGAAAAAAAAAAAGAGTTCTTTCTTCATCATGCAGGTCAAACACATGGAAGAGGAGTGAAATGTAACTGGGGAAGTCATGGGAACTCAGCTCTGGAAGGGACATCCTATATCACAGGTTGGTTTGGGTTGGAAGGGGCCTTAAAGCTCATCCAGTCCCAACACCTTCCACTGGAGCAGCTTGCTCCAAGCCCCTGTGTCCAACCTGGCCTTGAGCACTGCCAGGGATGGGGCAGCCACAGCTTCTCTGGGCACCCTGTGCCCGTGTCAGAAGCACTGATTTCATTAAAACACATTTGATAAATAGTCATTCATACGATAGAATAAGGTTTTGGGTATGGACCACCCCACCCTGAAACCAATGGGACAGCAAAGCCCAACAGTGCCACGTGCATGAAATGCAAAACCTAAACAGAGTCAACGACATAAAGTGAAATTATCCCTGTTTTGGATGCAATCCAAACTCAATAGCACAGAAGGAAGTTTACGTTGAACTCGGGGGGGTTTAACCTCAAGTGTCTGTTTAAGTCTAAAAAGCAGCTGCTGGCTCCATGTTTGTGTGCCACACTTTAACACAACACAGCGCCGTGAGGCTCCTGCTTCAAACACCCATCAGATGGAGCCAACTCAAACGGGAATGAGAACAACCTTCCCGAGTCCCAGCTGCTCCCAGGCAGCCAGGGACATCCTGCACCCCCTGCATCCCTCTAGAACACGGTTTGACGCTGGCCCATGGGGATGTGCAGGCAGCTCCCACCCAAAGGAGACAACAGCAGAAGAGAACCAGCCATGGTGATGGTTCCCTGTGGGCCAGCTCTTCACCACAAGGCATCTACAGGTTTGGGGCTGTGGATACAGTCACTGTGATGCTCTTAAGTCCTCAAGTTTGCCTTCACAGAAGGGCTCAGAAGGGTCTGGATGTGCAAGTGGCTGCTCTTGTCATCCCTGCATCCTCTTCCCTGGGCACAAGCTATGGTGAGTGAGGAGAAGCATGTCCATTGAAAGCCCAGGCAATGCCTTAACCCCTCCTCACCTTCCTCCAGGGCCATGGGCATGCAGAGCTCCACATGGAGAAAAATAGGCTCCAACCCGGGCCATCTATCCTATACCCTTGTTATTTGCAGCTAAGTATAATGGAAAAAATTGACTGTTTGCTTGGTGCAATAGGGCATGACTCTTTACACAGAAATAATAGCTAAACAGTGATGGATTCTAAATCTCCATTACAGTGAAAGATCTGAAGGAGTAAAGCAGTTAGAAAAATAATTGGTTTTCTTGTTTAGCTTTAAAAAGCCTTTACACAGTGCCAAATTGAGGAGACTTCTCACTTCATTTTGGGCTTTTTTTCCCCTTTGGGGCTGTGTGTTGTATTAACAAAGGGAATAAAAGCAACAGCAGGCTACTTAGGGAAAGAGGAAGGCCTCTGACCTCCACTCTTAACGCACCGGGTCAAGGTTGGGAAGCCCGGGAGATGCAGGAGCATAGCCCCCAGTCCCATCCCTGATGGTAAACGTGGCTTAGCACTCAGGCTGGGGTTGTTTCGTTGGATGAAGCAAGTAATCACTACAGCAAACTGCAAACTCCAAGTTTTGAAGGAAAAGAGGAGAGATTTAACATAAGCACTCTCAGCCAAGCTCCAAACCTGGACAGGAAAGCAAATGTCTGTGTCCTGGTGGAAGAGATACAGTCAGGAACCTTAGGAGATGGAAGACTTACACAGCCAGGCCTGACTTTAAAACAAAGCTTTCCCAGCACCTTCCATTTGAAAGCCAGGCTGGAAAACAAGCCCGGGCTAACTGGAAATAGAGTAATAACAACAGTAATGAAAACCACACCGGACTGCTTGGTAATGGAAAAAAGGCAGACGCTTATGAGTTCAGAGCCCTCTAGGATGCTCCTGAATATTTCAAACACTAAAATGAGAGACTTGATGTTTTCTGAAGGCAGAGCCCTCTGCCCTACCCCCGGCTCCTCTGAGGCAGCTCTTTAAATTATTGAGCAGCACAGTGATTGCATCTGGGGATGGAGGAGACGGTGGCACCCATGGAGCGGGACGGGGATGCAGCTCCCGGTGACATCTGTGGCATCCCAACGGAGCATCTCAGAGACCAAAGCGTGTTGGTCTGAGTCCACACTGGGGTGACGGCGGCCAAGGGGCTCCCTGCACTGCTTTAGGTCGTATTTACATACAAAAGAGCAGCCGCTGTGCAGTTATTATGCTGCGAGCTCTTCAGCAGTGCCCCGCGGTGGGCAGGGATGAAGGGGGAGCAGCAGATGCAAAGCACCCATTGAGGCCCCATTAATTTTTCAGGAATTCTCTGGCTTTGGCCTTTACAAAACGCAGCAGGAGAAGGGAAGGGGGGAAAGAGACTCCAGCGGGGAGCAGAGCATCCCCCAGCAACCCGCTCCCCATCCAACAGCTTTGTCAAAACAGAGCAGTGAACAGAGGCTGAGCTGAGCTCCTCACGTTCCCTAATTAGGAGGGGAAAGGCCCGGCTGGTGACTGAAGCGAGACGCAGCCCCTCGCAGGGCCACGGGCTCCCCTGCACACACGAGCTTCTCTCCGTGGTCCAATTGCTGGGGATTTATTCCAGTTGTAAGCCATTAGGGGCCAATTCTTCACATCAGCCTCGGGATCCAACGGCACCGGCTGCCCAATAGACGCCGAGAACCCTTGTGCCGTCTCGCAGCTGAGCAAACGTTATCTAAAGACATCTTAATGAGGCTCCTGCTATTCTTTTACCTCCCTGCTTACAAAAGGGGAGATGGCAAAAGGCAGCTGGGTGCAGGTGGCTGTGGGGAGGAGAGGATGCTCCATGTCAGCCAGCTCCAAAAGGATGCGATCACCCCTCAGGACAGCCAGATGAGGGAGAGGTCCACATCCCGCCCCATGCAACCCTGCCTTGAGTCCTTACTGAAGGGGTGGGGGTAAAAAAACCCCACTTTCTTTGCAGGGTGGAGAAATAGGTCTGGAGGGAGCCACCTCTCATCACCACTGTCACCCTGCATCGCTCAGAAGTAGCAGTGTTCTTTTCAGCAGGTTCCTTCCACTGGGAGCATCGTGATGCTGGTGGGTATGCACCTTCTCACCCAGTCTGAACACAGAGCACCTATGGCCCCTGCAGCCTGTCCAGTGGTTGTACCATGACCCTGCTGCATGGCAGGGCACGTTCTGCTGTGAATTAGGGAAAAGAAGCAGCAGTTTAACCTTCATATTCCTGGCTGTGCATTCCAGCAGTGCAATGTCACACTGGCAGGGAGCGGAGCAGGACTGGGAAGCTTAGCTCCAGGGATATCCCTGTCCCCAGCTCTCTCCTCCTATGAGGGGAGTTTGGCCAAAAGGTCCCCAAAGTTTCACTGGAGCTGTTGTTTATGAACTGCTATAATAACCCCATCACATTATGCAGGCTGGAAGCTGGTCAGCAACAACCTCGGCTAACTCAGAAGACTGTGCTTGGAATGGAGGAAGAAGATCTAATATCCTATCTCCAGCGATATGAAAAGTCAGCTTGTGTGTCTAATGCACCTCCTGGTTTATTCCTAGCTACCCCGGGGCACTCTGATAACATGCATCTTCCCAATACTTTCATGTTTAAATAAAAGCAAATATTCTCATTGGATTCCTTTATGAATTCCTGCACACGACTTAAGGAAATAAATGTCTCCTACCAAAACCCACCCCCAGGCTCAAGCCATCCTCCCTGCTCTACGTGCCGCTCATCTGGAATGAGCACAGCGCCAGGTGGGTCAGGGAAGGGGGTCTCCTGCTTTGCACCAAGTCCTGGGGGCTTCACAGAAGCTGTAACATCAGAGCTCCCGGAGCTGTTCTTGTACAAACACCCTGGCTGGATGCTTCCCGAGGAACGCATGGAGAGGAGAGAGCGCCCTCGCTGTGCTTAAGCTCTGATCCAAGTTTTAGAACCAGGCTCCAAAAGGGAGAGGAGAAAAATAAGGTAAAGAAATTAGGCTCATAATGTTAATGCTGACAGATTTACACACACACCCCCATGTTAATAGAACATCACTGGGCTTAGGAAGCGACGAGCCGCACACTATCATCAACACTTGCACAATATCCACTTGACTGTGTGAATATCCCGACTCTGCTCTATGAGCAGCTTAGAGGAATTACAAAGGCTGAGCTAGCGAGGAGAGGAAGGATTACGGAGGGCCACAGTTCACTCTGCTGCTGCACAAACAGAACGTGACCTTGCTTACATTCCGAACCAAACTGCATGCTCCCACTGAACTGCTGCCTGCAGAGCAGCCCCGCTGGACACGCGGCCCCGCTCGGGCTCTCCATCACCAGGGAGGCGAAGGCGCCGCTTGGTGGGATTAATTTTTAATACCCCAGCACTTTGTTTTTATGTACTTATTAAAATTTCAGGCAGCGAGGCACTGACCCCTGTAATTTCTCAATTGTTCAGCCCATGGAGCCCGCGCTGGCTAATTACGCCTCAACAGCTGTCGAAGGCGACCTTGCGAGCAGTGGGGAGAGGTGAGGCCCTGCTATCGGCTTACTGGGCTCCTCTCCTCCTCCCTACCCCGTTATCATTTCAAATCAGTTCATGAGTTAATTACACAGACTCATTCAGAGGGTTATTTGGGAAAACAAACCCTCTCGATGGGCTGGCAAACGACAGACACAGCCACAGGCGTATGGGCAGTGGCAATCTTCACCTTCACCGTGAAAAAGTCAGTACGTACATGCTCACCCTCTTCAACAATGAGTGAGCAGTCAGTGGTACCCAGATCCCAACCCTTCCACAGGGAAAAGCAGCAGCGTCGTGGCTATCGGTGTCTGCTCCTGGTGCAGGGTAAAGGTAAAAGGCGAACCCGTGCAGATGACCCAGCTGACACTGGAGAACACACTGCAATGACTGCTGCAGGGACTGAAGTGCCTGGTAAACAGCCCCAAGTTCTCTAGAGGCATCCGTCTCCAGCTGTTTCTGGACTGACTTTCAGGAAGGGGGAGAAAACAATTCCTAGAAAAATGACTAAGAGGAATTCTCATCTCCAGGCAAAGGGAAGAATCCCTGAAACCAAGGAAAAGCTGGAAGACAGAGGGGCAAAAGAACTGGTAATGATCAAATCCTAACTCATGTGCTGCCTGCCTGTTTACCATGGCTAGAATCATACAACAGTTAGGGTTGGAAAGGGACACCTCCCACTAAACCATGTCACCCAAGGCTCTGTCCAACCTAGCCTTGAACACCACCAGGGATGGAGCATTCACAACCTCCCTGGGCACCCATTCCAGTGCCTCACCACCCTCACAGGACAGAATTTCCTCCTTATATCCAATCTAAACTTCCCCTGTTTCAGTTTTAACCCATTACCCCTTGTCCTGTCACTACAGTCCCTAATGAAGAGTCCCTCCCCAGTATCCTTACTAGGGACTGTAGTGATAGGACAAGGGGTAATGGGTTCATTCGAGGGGTAAAGGGTTGCCTGGGGGCAAACAGTGAGAACCCCTGATAGAGAGTGCTCCAAGCCAGCCCCAGCCAGCTCAAAGCTCTGCCAGCCTAACGCTACCACCACCACCACCACTGCTGGGCTGTGCTGCAACGAAGATCTGGACCTGTTCTCCTTTTATATCAGAAACCCTTCCATGGCAGACACTGAGAGCTTGGATCCCTTACAGAGGCGTTGCTCAGTTTTGAGATGCTGCCTTTAACTGTTCACTCACCTTCCTGGGGAGCCTGACAGAGGTCCCCTGTGTCCTACCATCGCCACCAGCACAACACTCAGAGCCTGCCCAGGGCTGCTGGGTACCGAGCTGAGTGAGGATTATTTGGTCTAAAACAGATCTATTTCGTTATTAGGTTTTGGTCAATACCCTTGCAGCGGCTGGAAGCACACTGCACATCCCCACCAGCACAGAGACCTCACCCGGTTTAAACTACTGTAACTGGGAAAAGACTGAGATATACACATGCACAGACCCCCACAAGAGCCACAAGGACTCTTCATGCTCCTGGGGGAGCCAAAAATGCCTCTAAATCTCCAAAGACCACTGGGAAAGATGCTAGAAACACAAGAGGTGATTGAACAGGCAGCTATAAGTGCCTGAGACCAAACAGCAATGCCCCAGCACCTGGAATTGGTCTTCCTTCTGAGAGAACAAACAAAACATCGTGCTTACAGCATCAAGAGCATTCCCATGCATTCGAGACTGTGATTTCACAGGAAGACTTTTCCTGGAGCCATACAAAAAGCATGGGGGGTGTGGGGGTGTGTGTGTGTCTCAGTTTAAATTACCCCCACTTCCCAGTATCTGTGCACTTGATAGCTAAATGCATTTAAAAGACAAGAAGGGCATAAAGGGAACTTAACAGTCGACTGCTGCAATCAGTAGCCCAAGCAAGTGGCTTTGAAGTTTTCCAATGTATCAGAGAGAAGAATTACGGACTGCTCTGAGATGCTAAAAACCACATTTCCTCATCGCAGTGTTTATAAACACACAGAAGCTCTGCAGAGGCCTCGGGGTTTGTATCCACCAAAAATAGCAGTTGTCAACAGAGACACCATATTTCAGCATCGGGAGCTGTTGCAGAGTGCCATTAAAAATTAATATGCATTGCCTATTATTACACACCATTTATAACTGCACGTAAACCCCGCCAAGCAGCGCCACAGACACGTGTCAAGGTGTGATGCCTGACCACAGAGCAGCTCCCATGGCCCTCGGTGAGCTTCCCACTGAGTTCAGCAGCAGGGAAGGCAGCGGGATCTCCTTTGCAGCTTCTGTTTGAAGCTATGCAATAGCAGATGTCCTTTTCCTCCTGTTTTTGGGGGTAGGGGTGGTGATAAAGCAGAACTGAGCACTTCCATGCACACACGAGCAGCTCCGCTCGGGTCACAGCGCTCCCCAGCCACGCACGTGTGATGCCTCAGCCCCACGGCCTCCACATCTGCTGCTGCTGCTGAGCACGTGTTTACCCTGGAACAAACGACCCACACAGATCTTACTGTGTTTTGTGCAGTGTGCCTTGTGTGGAGATGACCCCTTCAGGAGCTTGGGCTCTGCTCTTCCTCACTGCCCTGCACACGAACACACAGGCAGAAAACCCCACACTCAGCTGCTTTGCCTGAGTTTCCCACAGCCACCGCAGGGGAGGGCAGTGCACACGTGGCTCCAAAGCTGAGAGAGCCTCTTCAGGCTGAGAGCTGGGCTTGTTCAGCCTGGAGAAGAGAAGGCTCCAGGGAGACCTTAGAGCAGCTCCAGTGCCTGAAGGGCCTACAGGAAACCTGGAGAGGGGCTTGGGACAAGGGGGAATGGCTTGAACCCGACTTCCAACCCAAACCATTCTGTGATGCTCTATGGCACCCCACAGCTCCTGGGCTGTGGTTTCAGATCCTTCCACAGGCCAAGAGCTGCTGGTTGTTGGAGGGGGCAGGCCCTACTCCCTGGGTGAGCACATGGGGCTCCTCTGCACCTCCACGCTCCCGAGACAATGGACGAGCCCATCCATCAGGTCCCAACGTGTCCTCACTTATGGTCCTGGGGTCCCTCAAGAGCTCACAGGAGGGCACGTTACCGCAGCGGTACCAGAGGGAGCTGCTGGTCACCTCTGCTGTCTCTCAGTCATGTCAGGGCTGTCAGGCAAGGGCTCAGGCTGCAGGAAGCTCTGACTGCTGACGAACAAGGCAGAACGCAGCCTAGCAGATAAGCACAAAGCACCCAAAGGCACTTAAATCCAGTCTCCAACAACTGGCTGAGTGACAGCGGAGTGCAGGGCGGAGATGAGCCACAGCCAGCCTGCAAGATGCACGGACACCATCAGGGATTCATTCAAATACACTAAATAGACAGTTATCGCTTCCAATATAGATGTAACGAGGACGAGGGTCCATATGTAACAGATATTGCCGAGTCCCACCCTGCATCATGTTTTTCCCCATGTAAAAACCAACTGAGGGCAGGATGCTGCTCGAAACGTTTCATTCTGCTCCCCCAAACATCCACCTCTTCCCTGGCACACGGAATGCAAGCTCTTGGCCAGCGCTGTAGCCAGGCACAGGCCTGCCCACAACAGCTATAGAGTGAAGCAGGGCGCAGGCTTGATGCAGCTCTTGGCTCTGCAGCACCCAAAAAGCAGCAAAGCTTTTCTGTTTGCTGTCAGAAGAGCAGACAGATGTGACTCAGAGGGGGCAGGAGCCAAGCTCGGGCTGGTGGCTCACCCCACACACGCCAGCAAACCTGCAGCCAACAGCAGGAGCAGAGCCCGGCCCAGCACTGGCTGCCCTCCAGTGCAGCTCATGAGCAGACAGCTCTGCAGGGCTGTGCACACAGGGGCACCTCCACACGAGTCCCTGGAATGGGAAAAGAGGGCTCCAGGCCCTGCCTGTACCTGCATTACCCAGATAATTCAGGCTATTGTAAGGGATAACTTGCTGGGCTGCTCCAAGTTGGGCTGCGCTGCTCACACTGCTGCAATGCGATAGCACTGTGTGAAGGTGTGCTGGGCTCATCCAGCATCCTCGTCCTGGCTTCTCTGAGCACGAGTCACCTCTGGAGATGCTGCACTTGCTAGAAAAGAGGACAGGGAGGAACAGGGAAAGCCAGGAAGCATCACACATCCCCTCTGCCAACTCGAAGCAGTTTAGCATGAGATGAAAAGCCCTCCTCGCAGCAAACAGGCACTAAAGGATGCTGGGGTGACCGGAGGAAAAACAATCCAGGAAAAAGCCTTGGATGTCACTGCCAGAAACCCTGGTGCCCATTCCAGGGTTACAAACCCAAACCCTTGAGCTCCATTTTAAAACAGTATTTTACAAGAAAATGGTCACATTTTTAACAAGAGCAATTTACATGGGGGGCTTCCCAGGCACCACTGGGCTGAAATGTGTTGGTACATTCAGGATGCTGTTCAGTACCCTCTGGATGCAGGTGTCTGGAGGAGGAGACATCCCCTCCTGCCTCTGGGAATCAGGGCCTCACCAGTTACACTCCTACCTCCAACTCTCACAATACATGGCAAGACTGTGTCTGCCCATAGCTAATGCTCAATCCTGCTCATACCTCAATACTTCCTAATCTCCACTGCACACACCTCCGGTACTCTGCTCCAGTAACAGCAGTGACAATCAGATTTTACAGATGGGAAACCGAGGCAGAAAAGAAATCAGTGACTTGCTTCAAGCCCCAAAGAAAATCTGTAGCAGTGCTGCGACTTGAATCCAAATATTTTCCTAGCTCCCAGGCACTTCCAGGCTCTCAGGGAGCCCTTGGGACCATTCCTCTTCCCATCTGCACAAGTGAGGACAAACAAGCAAGTACCTTTTTTTCTTTGAAGCCATCTAACAATGATGCATTACTCCCCAAAGAACACTTCCCAACCTTGAAATGACCAAACAGCTCCTCACCAGCTGCCTCACACACTTGTTCTGGCCTCCATTTATTCTGCTAGAAAAAAGAGGGGTATTTAAAAGACTTTCCTTTTAAATGCACTTGAAGGCAACAGCTCAACTGTCAAAGGGATCGGGAGCAAAAGCTCCTGTACCTCCATTAAACTCTAACTGCTCACCAATTCTGGCAATCTGCTCTGGGCACTCCTGACAAGGGGGTGCACATAAAACACTCCATCCCATATGCTTTTAAATCACCCTGAAGAAGCATGTTTCCGTGACACTCCTCCTCCACCAACCAGATTTAAGTGGTAATTCCATAGGAAGGGTGATTATCACTAAAGTTTTAATGAGCTGCCATCTGTACCCTACACTTCATAAAAACAGAGCTTTCTACTACCGTGCTGTCCAGGAACATAAAATGTGGCAACAAAGCATTACAAGGTGATCTAAAATAATACTTCCCTTCTCTCAAAATTAATGGCTGTAGCTTGGCAAAGATGTGCAGCAGAGAAGAAAACCAGGGCTGCATTTGGAGTCCTAGGAAACGGAGGAGAAGCCTTTATTTAGCATCACCAAGTCTCAGGGCTGGATCTAAATTTCTAAATAGAATTATTAAGCATTAAGAAATGTGATAAATCTGATCTGCCACCCGAGATGGAAACTGTGTACTGAGCTACCACAATGAGCTCAGCAAACTGGCTACAGAAACACAGTAATTCCATGGATAGGAGTCTCTCTCAGCCAACAAAAGCCTACCCTTTTGTCCCCTGAAAGTTCACAAAGTCATCCATCACGGGCTGGCATGTTTGCTCCTTGGGTATCTAAACTGTTGCAGCTGTCTCAAAGGATTTAGAGAAGTAGGAGCCAACAAGGAATTTTTCATTACCAACGTGGAGAGCAGAAATCAATGGTCCCCCGCTGCCATGTCAGCTCAATGGGGAAGGGGAGGAGATGGAGGGAGAAGAAACTCTGACAATACACCTTCTGCAGGCAGAGTGCCAAGCTGCAGCACACACCACCTTCTCCTGCTCATTCCTACTCACAAACGATGTGCAGAGTAATTGTTGCCAATAAATTACCTACCTGCATATGGAATACCGCAATAGCTTTGTATGTTCATTTGTACTGTTGCTTATGCACACTGTTAACAGGAGGACACCAAGGAGGCCACAAATCCCCTTGTGTTCATCCCACTGCTGAATCCTTGGAGCTGGAAATCATCTGGGCTGCCCATCTGAATGATGGCAGGTCCCCAGCAGCCACTGGGCACTAGTGAGAGGAGCAGGGGAGCACAGGCAGTGGAGCAGGTAATGCCACATCTCTTGTCAGGCTTTGAAAGCCCAACCGATGTCAAGCTGCCAACTGATGCTCACCATAGAAGTAATGCCTGCTTCCAAGCAGGAGGGGAAAGCTATTCTGATTTTGTTTCCTATGTCCATAAAAGAGAACTCCAAACCAGAGCCTGCATCAGGATTTCACAAACCAGCCAGAGCAGGAACTGTGGAAGCTTTCCACTGACCAGCATTCAGCATCACCTGCCATTGAACTGAATGGACTAAACCTTGCACGTAACGTTCAGTTCTCCAAGCCAGCCCCATGGCATTGCAATAAAGCAGAGACAGGATTGTTTCCCCTTCCCTGCCAGGAGGAAAGACAGGACAAGAAGGATGAGAGCCAAGGATGAAGCTTGCAGAAGGAAGCCGGGAGCAGCCCAAGTGAGCAAGAGGCAATCCTCGGTTAGGGTTACACAAAACTTGTTCAATGTTAATATATGCTGCCTCCATTCTCCAAACAGTTTATGAACACTGTAATTTTCTTCACTAAAACACTGTCTGATAGCACCAATTCCCCCTTCTAATTATAGACGTCTCTTATGCATGATAATCTTTATACAATAAAGCCTGCTTAAAAGAATAACTGATTAAATAAAAAAGTGTTTAAATAGCACAGGAGGTTGTGAGAAAAAATGACAAAAGCTCCAGAGATTGAAAACGGAAGCAGAAATCCTACCCCTAAGTGTACAGCAGCGAGTGCAAGAGCAGCCCCAACTTCCTAACCTGAACTGCCAGTCCAGGGTTGAAACCTTAACACAACATCCCTATTCAGTACAAAACAGCCCCCAAAAGAACCGACAACTGCTCGTAGATGGATTGGGCATGGGAAGACATTCATCTCCCCTCAATATGCTCTCTGGAATCAAACCAGTTGGTTTCATTTCAAGCGCAAAACACTCCCTCACAAATGTTACTGAGGCTTCATGTCTAATTTAGGCAAAGGGTCCTCTAGGTAAGAATAGATTTAGGCAGAGAGTCAGCAGTTGCTGGAAAGGCTGGAATGCTTCCGCCTCGCATGCTGCGAGTTGGGAAGTCAAGCTCAGGCAGGTACTGGACCTTCCTCTCTATTCAAATCCCTCCTAAAAGCCACGTTTATTCTCACGAGTGCCAGCCTTTATGACTGACACTGCCTCTGTCAAAAGCTTACACTCTGCTGCTGATTACTCCAGAAATACCATAGGTCAGAACTGAATACGCAAGGGACTGTACAACTAAAACCCTACACCATCACCCCGCGTCACCTCCAGCACGAGCCATCCTAAGAGCTTCTCTCCACTCAGGCTCTAACTCCTCTCCTCCCCACTAGGTCAAAACCATCTCCATTTTCCACTTACATTCAAAAAAGCCAGCTCAGAAAACATCAGTGGTGACAAAAACATCTGTGTAGGAACAAAAGGAAGGAAGAAGTGAATTAGGATCGCAAACAACACCTGGTTCACAGTGCCGGGGACAAGCAGCCTCCTGGCCATGGCACACAAGGCACTGTGCTGCTGGATTTCCCCCCAGTCTTGGTCTGCTCCTAGGCCAATCACGAGGAAAGTGCTGGAGCTCAGGGAAGGACACGGCTCTGCCCCACTGGAATGAAACACAGCACAAGGACGTGCACAGTAACAGCCCCGTGGCGGGTGGGATGTCACTGGTACCCCACACATGGGGACCAGACAGCAAGGAGCACGGGCCTGTGCTGGAGAGGAACCAGCAAACGGCTGGGAGAGGAGCGATGGAGCAACACCCCCAGTACCCCACGGCTCCAGCACCCCCATCCCACCGGGAACGTGGCCTCCCTGCACCCACGGAGCGTGTTGAGGCCCGCACATCAGCTCCCTGCACACACGTGGCTGCAGACAGGCTGTGCCACTCGCTGCGGGGCAGCAGCGTGCTGCCAAGCTATAAATAAAGGGCTCTATTTTTAAGTTGACCACGGCTAAAGCACAGTCGAACTTCCTCCCCTTCTGCTCCCACTGTCATTGCTGGGGTTGACGTCCTTGCTCCGCTGTGCAGGCAGCAGCAGGCTCCAGGAGCAGAGCAGGCAAACACCTCTGTGTTAGCTGCCTGCATATGGAGCTTGCTGCATCCTTGTGCAGCTCCTCAGCCTCAGGCTGTCCCTGACCACCAGCCTGCACAGGGCAGCCCTGGGGCAGCTCCTGGAGCTACCACAAGCAGCAGAGAGGCTGCAATGAACAAGATCTCCCTCTGCAACAGCATCACTGCCCTTTGCACAGCTACTTCATGAAGGAGAGATTCACATTTCTTTCTTGGTAGGAATACTCCGAAGAGGGATTCCCCCTCCATTCCATATCATAACGACTATTATATAAAACTTGACAGAAATTCAACTACAGCTTTTATTTACCACTGTACATATGGGCTGATGGCTGTGGCAGGCTACCAAGCTTGCCGGCAAGCTGGCCAAGTTTGCTTTTTACTTCACTACTACTGCGTGTCTCGCTGAGGAACAGAGGCTGCTTCCAATGCCAGCTCCCGGGGCATTGCAGCAGTTGGATGCGGGGCTCTGCTGCTTTGCCCGGTCCAGCAGGACGCTACCTTGGAGGAGGTGGGCTCCCTACAAAGGGCAGCAGAGCATCACTGCCCAGTGAAGAAGTGACAGCACCCACCTGGATGAGAAACTGCTAAAGAGCCTTTAGAAATGCACCTCAGGCTGGCTGAGGCACCTCAGGTTTCTCCTGGGAGGACTGGATGCTTGTAAAAGATGAATCTGACATCAACAGCTCACCTGGTGAATCCCAGGGATCTCTTGTCACTGGAGTCTCATCTCCTGGGATCACTGAAAGTGCAGTGCTGTCTGAAAGCACTGGCTGCATCCCAGATGTGGGGCTGGACGGACACCCACACATCCCATGCTCTGAAGAGCCTTGGAAAAATCACAAGAGTCCTGCCACAAACCCTCAGTTTTGGGCTCCATATGAAATGGGTTCAGTGTAATTGCAAGGGGTACTAGGAAAAGCCAGGCCTTACTTTGACAGAAGCCTCACAGAATGCTCCACTTCCAGTTAAATCCCTTATTCTGCGAGCAGGACTGTGCCACAGGAGGTCACTGAGGGCTCCCGGCACCATCAGCAGAGGTGTTCTGAGGCAAACACAGCACCAAAATACCCAGACACCACGCATCATTCCAGACATTTAGAGACCCAAAAGATGCTTTTCCAGCAGCTCCCTCAAGAAGAGAAAGGGTAGCATCAACTTCATGTCCTGACGGGAGGTGTTCCTCCAGCTCTGCAGCAGCCCCAGCATCTCAGCCTTCACACAGCAACAAATGACCTCTCCCTGCCGTGTGAGAGCATCTTTCCCACTTCCCAAGTCTGCCACATTCCCTGGCCTGGGCAGGTTCAAAAGCCACCCCAACGAGTGACCTGGTGGTGACATGTCTAAGCCAAGCTGTTGTTTGCTAAATTGTCATGACCTTCCCCCCTTCCCCTCTCTCCCCTCCCAGTCGTGAGCAATAGGAATTAAATTGATTCAGTCTATCAGTGTTCTGCATCTCAGTGATTAAATTCAGCCACCAGAAAAATGTGTTTTGTGCTGCATCTGAGGGAAAGCAGCGCTGTCACTGCAGCAGCCCGGCCCCAGGGAGGGATGGAGGGAGGCAGCGCGTGGAGGGAAGGACCAGGAGGTAAAACACAGACCTGGTCATTGCGCTGACAGCACAGCCATAATCCTATTTCTTAACTCTCCTTTAAAGCTGGCTCATCTATTAGATGCACCATTAAAAGTGGCTTCATAGACAGGGATTCCTGGGCAGACCAAAGAGGAGCAGCGGTACCACATCAGTGATTTCAAGCTGCGATGTCCATGCTCGGTGAGCTATAGAGTCCCAGGCAGATGTCAGAGGACTGGAGCAAGGCAGCTCCCCATCCTCAGCACAGCCTGTCTCACGCTGACACAGACCAGCACTAGCCCTGATTTATCCCGCCTGATGGCCAGGCAGCATTCCTGGGAGACAGATGCCATGCTCCCCGGGCTAGTCCCGGCCCTCACAACCAGCTGACCATCTATTTTAAGCTGCTCAGCTGGGATTTTACTTTGGGACAACCAAGCTGAGGAGAGGAGCCTTCTTCCTCCTTCCCTTTCTTCCACATGGCAATTAGGGAGGCTCAGAAGGCTGGATGGAGGATGTAACACATCTGCAGAGCCCCCTGCTCCAGCAAACAAGCTGTAAGGGAAGAGACAGCCCCGCCGGGGCTGGGAAGGAGGAGCTGGGCAGGCAGGGTGGCAATCTGCATGCGGCTGTGGAAGCCCTGAGCGATCACCCATCAGGGAACTGGAGCCAGAGGGAATCCAGCGCCGGGTCCTCACCCCTGCCCTGCAGAGGATCCGGCCCTCTGTGTCCCAGGAATGTAGGAAGAGAACAAATGCACACAGAGAGAAAGGAACAAGGGCCTGGTTCAACCGCAGCCTCCACAAGAGCCTGGCTTCCTGCATCTGTGGGACTGCTGGCAGGACCAGTGCTCCGACCTCCCCTGACCTCCCCACGGCATCAAAGGGCCTCATCTAAATAGGTCACCCCTCACAGACGGACCAAAGTTCAGAGGAAGCAGAGCTCTACCGGCTGCCTAAACCATCCCCTCCCCAGCACCCTGCTGCGAACAGAGGGGAAAAAGAAGGGGGAAAATAACATCCAAAGTGGCCGAGGCAGCACGCCACGAACGAGAAGGAAATGTGGCTCCTCCATACTGTGGGAGCTGAATTTTAAGCAGAACAAAGTCTAAGAATACATCTGGAAACACACATGCAAATTCTGCGGGGCTAAAAATAAATGTCTCTGTGTCTTACCCTCCAGAGGCAGCGAGAAGTGCTAATATTAATTGAAGGTTTCTGTTTCACTTGGGGTTTTATTTTTATTCAAGAGCTGCGCTGATAAATGATTTTTTTAAATCACACAGATTAAATCATCCCGATAATTTAAAGCATTCTACACTTCCATTAGTATTACTTATAGCAAACCACTGGTTTGCCCCGGGCAAGCTATGCTACCGTGGGTTTCACTCTGGTTTTGAAGGCAGTCTCCTTCGCTTTGGTGTCCTTCAAGTCACCTCTGCAAAGCGCCACATCCTCTTCCCTGTGTGCTCTCAAGGTCTAGGACTAGCAAATGTAAGCTGAACCAGACTCGCAAGCCAGAGCTCTTCAGCAAAGGGACTCGATGCCAATTTCCATCAGCAGAAGCTGCTGCCGTGTTTTCCCCATCAGTTCCTCAGAGGAAAGCTTGCAAACTAATTCCCTCTTTACATTTGCTTATTCAAGTTCCAGCTGCATCTCCCCCTAACGTCGCATTAGGGCTTTCCTTTTAATTACTTTTTCATGTCATCTGCACATTCCTTGTGAGGTCCTCTTTCTAGGAACTTGGCGCTCTCTCCCTGGCCCCGTTCATTAAGGATGCTTGCTTCCTTCCTCCACCCTCCCCACAACCCCCAGCACTGGGGGGCCTCCGCGCTCCAGTTCCTGCCCAGGCTGGACATCCTGGGCTCCTACCTGCCCACTGCACGGAGCAGGAGGCACTGAGGGAATAGGAAAAGGGACTGGGTGTGGAGCAGCTCATTTGTGAGCGTTATGCACTTGGCTTAACAACAGCTTTGCATTGCACAGGCTGTGCTTGCGACTGTCATAAAACATTAAGGAGCATAAAAACAACGTACCTGACTGCAGGCAGCTCCTCTGCCTCACCTAATGTGCTTTGGGAACACCTTTAAAGGAGAGAAAACCCTTGGGGAGGTTATCCAAGAGATGCATGGCAGAGCCACAGCGGCAGCCTGGGTGCCACATGGAGACAGGCAACCAGGGCACAGAGCACATCCAGCCTGCTTGGGGTCTGCAAGGACCCTCCTCTGACCCACACCAAGGTGCAAGCTGTCAGCTGCAGTACCTCTGCCCCCCTGCCTGTCCCTGCCTCCGAACTAAGGAAACAGAAACCAGTTTAAATCTGGGTTTAAGGCAGTGAACCATCCCACAGCTCCAGAACTCCATCGGGCAGAACAGGGCTGAGTTTCACCCCAGTGACAAGGAAACAACAAACACTGACTGCCGTTAGCTGCACCTGAGTACATAAAGCCCATACTGAGCTGGTGTGTGGCTAAGAGGTAGGGAGGTCACTCCTCTGGAAGAAAGCACACTCCTCTTAAGAGGGTCCAAGTTCATTTGTACTTGTATAGGCTGAAAAAAGGGAACATCTTCTTTCTGTAAAGCTGTCTCATCTTTTTTGTAGTGCAACAGGCAGGCAGACATCTTTTCCCTCCATTCTGCTTAAAGATCATCTTCACTACCAAGATGAAAGGCTGGAATCAATGTCAAGCTACACAGGAGAAAGCAGTTTACTCGCATAGCACAAAACAGCAGAAAAGTAAATTCACCCACAGGCGTGGCTGATCAACTGCTGCAAATTCAGGCCAATATCCTTCCAGTTTAACTACACATCGCTCCAAAAGACAAGACAGATCAGCTACGTGGACAGCACCTTGAAAATGTAAAGTGCCATGTAAGTGTTATTATCACCAGCAGGCTGCTGGGGATGTCTCCTGTATCCACCATCCGGGAAAAGGAACTACTTTAAACAGTTTGGTTGAACAAGTCCCCAGGTAGCCTCCCCATCATCCACAGATGACGCAGGGTAAGTGCAGCTCCTCAGGGACCGGGGCAGGGTGAGGGACCAAAGCTCTCACTGCCCCAGCACC
The DNA here is from genome assembly GCF_033783945.1 of Neopsephotus bourkii. Classification (NCBI taxonomy): domain Eukaryota; kingdom Metazoa; phylum Chordata; class Aves; order Psittaciformes; family Psittacidae; genus Neopsephotus; species Neopsephotus bourkii. Next base: position 1,108,681 of record NW_026901640.1, on the reverse strand, counting down.
AGGGATGCTGTGCCCCCCCATCACAGGGCTCTGTGCCAGGAGGCCTCAGTCACAGCAGAGGCACACTTCCCTCACAAACCACGGAGAGCATCACACACCATTTCTCTCTCCTCGCTCTGATGTTTGGCTTAAACTGGATGATTTGTTCTGCATTAATATTTCAGGAGCACTAGAAGCAAACGAGTGATTCTTTCCTGGGCTGTAAGAGACCAGCACAGGCTCCTGCTGGGGCTGTGTGCGACACCGGTGCTGCACTACCACCCTCTGCTCATGGAGGCCCCATGAGTATGGAGAGAAATGAGATATAGAAGAGCACAACAGGTCCTTCCTTCACTAGGGATGTCTTTTCCAGCACGCATATCCCATTCACAGCTCACGTCAACCAGCATGGCACCAGCACAGCTCCTTTCATCTCAAGGGGCTTTGCCAGTTCGCATCCACAACCAATCTGGCTGGCATCATCAATTATCTCCAATTCTCTTATTCTTAGAGCTGCTCTCTGATCACCAAAGGCCACGGCAGAGCTGTACCACGCATTAGCATTTTTACACTGCGTTATTACCACGGCTAAGGCTGAACAGCCCCTGACGCAAGAGCTGGCCTGTCCTATTTCCACAACTCTAACTCCACTTTGATTTACATCAAGTAAATAGAGGTCAGAAGCAAGCCTCCAGTCCCAAAAGATGCTCTATCTCAGACTGCACCTTCTGTACATTTTACAGAGCAAATTTTTAGGTCAGGGGACAGTATGTAAACCCATCCACTTAAACCGGGAAGCAGGAATGGAAAACATGACCTATGAGTCAACTGAGCACAAAGCTCCCTCCTCCAGGAACCGGCACCCTAATTACTGATGAGCAAGGTGCAGGTCTGGCATTACTGAGGTTTTCCTTTATCCTCCTCGGCCTTTTGGGGGTGGGGAACAGTCAATATTTACTACTCATTTACCCCAGAAAGGCAACCACAAAGTGCTAAAGATGCATGTGCTGGTGCCACTGAAGGTATTTAAGCCAGTGGTGCTCCAGGGGCTGGGTTCCAGCTAAGCCAGGCAGGAAGCCTCACGCCCTTTGTTGAGCAGCATGGAGCCACCCAACATGACTGCAGTGCCCCAAGCACTCCCACGTGTGACCCAGCCGCTCGTGTGTGTGCTCCTGAGCCCCACTTTCAGCAAGGGAAGCACTGGGGTTGCAATGACCACGCTGCCACTGCCACCAGGAAGCCTGGTGAGGTGCATGAGCCTCCCCAGCTGACCAAAAGGAGTCGGCTATGCTATGTGGTGTGCTCTGAAGCATCAACAGCAGCGAGGCAGAGGGCACCTTGCCACCAGCTGTGATTCTAATGCTCACTCCTGCTTTCCTGGTAAAAACCCAACACAGCCTTAGTCCACCTGCAGGACGAAGAAGCTGAACTCCTCACTACAAGGAACCCAAGCCCCCTTCTCTCTCCCCATCATCTCCTCCTGCAGATGCAGATCCCAGCCACAGGACAGGCAGATCTGGGTACTCAAGGTCACATCAAGAGGACACTCTCCCCTGCACAGGTACTGTGGTGGCATCGGGGACCCCGCAGCACCAGCAGAGGAGGTGATGCTGCAGGGAGCAGCACCATGGAGTGATGTCTGTGTTGATTCATTTGCTTTCACAGCCACTGGTGTTTAATCTCTGTGGCTCCTTCCTTCCGACACGACAGGCTCCTCCGCAGCCATCACAGCCTAAAGAGTCCATCAAGTAAATGACTCCAGATCTCATAAGCAGCCAGCACAGCTCACTCTCCTCCCACATCACCAGCTATGGAGACCTCATGTCCATTAGACAGGAGAGCTTCCAGGCTCCAAACAGGAATAAGGCATTTCAAGTGACCAGAGAGTACATAAAAGCAACAAAAGCTTGATGAACTTAGCAAAGTGCAGCTCATGGAGCTGGCAGGGGCCTGTGCAGCTGCTGTCCCATGGGGTGGGACACTGTGGTCCCACAGGTCCCCTTGGCAGCAGGCAAAGGCATCCCCTCTTTCTTACTCCTGTTTATCCTCCCAGTTTGAGAAGCTGCTGCTGGGCTTCGAAGTGATGCAGCCTGCTCTTTACTGAGTACTTTTTACTTTCTTAAAGTGAAAATACAGTCAGAAGGTCAAATGAAATACAGCTTTTCCACAGCACCGGGCTTTGTGAACTCGAGAGCATAAATCTAACTGAAGGTGATGGAGAGGGGGGAAGGAAACAATAACAAAAAGATTAATACATGTTACTTCCAGAATTCTTCTCTTTTTTTGCCTGTTTTCCAAAGGTACAGGAGGGAGAGGGGGAGTTTCAAACCACCCAAAAATGTTAGGATTTGTGTTATGCTTACACAAAGCTCTGGTTCAAGTTGCCTTGAACTCCAGATCAGCCTCTGCTCTGTGTTATCAGACAGCATCTGAGCTTTGTTCCTTCCCTTCTGTTTTCCTTCTTGGAGGTTTATTTTTCAAAGAGGACTATGGATAACAGGGCCTCTTCCATTCAGGAAAAGCAAACAAAATCCTTCCCAGGGAGGGTGGGGGTGAAGGAACAAAGCCAGCCAGACTAAACTGCATGAAGGTGAGCTTGTTTGTCATCCCTGGGTATCGCAGCAGCGCGGTGACTTTGATCAAGGTCATGGCAAGGTGCTGCACGCAGCCACGCTCGCTCCCCCTCGGAGCAGCCTGTGCTTCCAGCAGCAGTACGAAAGCCACGCGATTTGCCCCAGATTTTGGATGGAAAGCCAAATAAGGCCAAAATAACAAAGCAAATCAGTGCCACGTCGCAAAGCTCAACTCCTAAACTGCGGCCTCAGCACTATCAGGACTCTGTCCTCCTCCTCCTTCCCCCTGAGCTCCCCTGACAGCCACAACAGCTCAAAACATCACCTCTCCTCAGTGCCAACTTATCGAAACTCAGCTAAACCTCCCAGCTCAGCAGTGCAAAGCCCTGAAAAGCATCCTTCCTGGGCAAAAAGCAACCAAGTCACCCTGGAGGACCCATCAAGTCCTGAGCAGTTTCAGCACAAATACCCAAGTGCAAAAAACCACACAGGTAACAAAGGATTTGATGGGATCTACAGGACTTGTGGGATAATTGAGCTTTCTTATTTAGGACAGCTAAAAGCTGTGTGCTGCTGCTGCTAAAACCCTCGCAGGGCCCTTGTTCTATGTACAAGACTCATTCTCTGGGTACAGACACTCCCTCTTAAGCTCAAGAAATACCTGGGGGTGACTCAAAACCAGAGCAGAAGCCTGGGAAATGCTGTCAGGGAGAGAAGTGGGCCCTGCCAGAGCTGGGTTCTGTCCAAAGCAGCCAGGGATAGGAAATGAAATGGACAGGAGAGAGCCAACAGCTTCTTCAGCCTGGTGGGGACAGGAGACAAGCATGATAAACACTGAAGTTCCTGCTTATCAGGAAATGCTCGGCACATCACGTGAAGCCTGAAGGGGGTGTTAAAGAGAAGCACATTCAGTGTTATGGGCAAGTTAATGAGATGCTGTAACCACTATGTACGTATCATATACAGGAAACTAGGTGAGGCCCCTATGGACCGCTATATACTGCATGAAACTTTATGGACACTGTAATGCATTATTTTTAATGATTCCCTTGCCTGCTTCAGGCCCTGGAAACCAAGAGGAGCTTGCCTAGCCTCCTGGTGGGGTTTCAGCAATGACACCTTGCTTGTTGCTGGATTTCTGGGTTACCCTAATGAGAAATAATTGGGTTACTTTCCAAGATCCCACAAAGCCCGCACGCAACACACACAAACTCAACAGAAAGTTGCTGTTGTGCTGCAGTGCTCATCGCATCCTCCCCCTCCCCAGGAGGCACCTCCCCTGCTTAACCATTTCTCTGCAAATCTGCCCACAAACCCACTTGTGCCGGTTCAAGCCTGCATTGTCATCACCCATCCCTAAGGAGAGCCAGGCCACAGAAATAACCGGCTGCAGCATCACAGCGCTTGCCCCTGAAGGAGATGTATATAATGAAAATTGAAAGCTGCAGGATGAACTTCTTACATACTTGTCCTTTTGGTTTATTCATCAGAAATAATTACCCGCGCTCGCATTCAGGGGAGCACACACTTTATGATGTACATCAAAATTTAATGGATTTTTAATAATACTGTAACTACAGCGGGAGCAGAAAAAAAGGACAGACATTAAACCATATGTGCTGTGTCGGTGGGTAAATGGTGTTGAGCAAACATCAACAACACGGAACCAGTTTAGCATCAGTGATGGGGAAAAAAGGAACTGTTAATTCCTGTATTTGAAAACAGTGGTGATCTCTAATCCTCAGTGTTCAGTTTAACATCCCCCTCAGTGACAGAACTGAGTGCACCCGTGACACGAGCAAGTGTGTCTGAATCCAGGACCATGCAGGAGATACCCTTGGCCTCTGACAAGCACCCAAACCCCCCAGCTCAGTCTCTCCCACCTTTGCAGTGGCACGCAGCACTATGAATGCACACCCCACGATGGGGCCATGGAATGTGCCTCAGTTTTGATTTCCCTGGGCCAATTAAAGCACTCCCAGTATTTTATAAAGCTATTGATGTTTATGCCTTAAGCATCAGCAGGAATTACTGCTCCAGCAGGAGGGACTGACACTGAGCGCTCTCCTCAGAAGCCGCTCTGCAGCTAATGAGTCCATGCAAAGCATCACCGTGTCACCAATACTCGGACTGACATCTATTTATAGGCTAAGAAATGCTATACGTGGTGTCCCCACCAACAGTGACACATCTTCATTGAGGCATGAGTCACCTATTCACAAGCATGCTTCCAAAAATAAACCCTATTTACCAGAATTAACTTCCACACGCTCAGGAGAAAACATCTCCTTAAAAACCAAACAGAACACAACGAAACTGGCATGTTAGAAAAGCAAACAGCTCTGAAGGCTTCGGCCTCCAGGTCCCCGCATTCCACACGATCACTCTGAGGCTGGAAGCATTCAAGAGACAACAATGAAGATGGTCCCACGTTATCATTACAAACGCCTGCCAAGGTCACCAGCGTGCCCCCGTCCAAATGGAAGTACCCAGAACATTCCTGGCGACTCCTGCTTTGCAGAAATAGTCATTCTATTGCAGTTTATTAGAGAGAAGAGGCAGAGTGAGAGCCAAGTCATCCCAGAAAATGTAGTGTTAAATAGAGGGTTCAAACCACAAAGCTGTTGATGGGGAATGTTAGAAACGTCAGCGTGGCTGAAAGACATGTGCCGGTGGGGAATGTCAAGTAGCGAGCTACTGTTCAACAGATGCAGTACAAAATCATAAGGGTGCTTGGGTAATGGGCCCAACGTTACAGTTGTTGATACAAATTATATCCAGAAAGCAAAGAAATAAATGGCTAAATAAATAAATAATGCAAAAATGGAACAAGTTCAAACTTCCTTTATAGTAATAGTCTCCAGTTGAGCATAATCACCAAAGCTATAGTGATAAGATTGCCAAAACTAGACAAACATCTGTGAGATGAATTCATCTCCGAGGGGAAGCCAACAGCTTGTTATCATTAAAGAGGCAATGCTCTCTCTGCGTTTGAACTGCAGGCCGCCTTGTTACGGCGTTTGCTGAGGCAATTGCACCAGATGTTGGCAGCTATCTTCAGATGGATGACAAGCACCTGCTGTTGGGGAAATTAAATGCTCGTCGGCCTCCTATCCTTCAGGGGAGGGTGGGCCGGGAGGCGAGGAGGGGGGAGTGGTGACGGCTGACCCTTGGAAATAAACCTATTTATGCAAAGTGACAGTAAGTGCTGGTTTGCCAAGCAGGGAAACAGAGTGGAAATTCATTGGATCTCTTCCATTGCCCCCGGTGAAATCTGCTCCCACCCTCCCAGGCCTGACAATTAACATGGCACCGATCTGAACTCGCTGAACCACTCATCAGAGTAATAGAGTCAACATAGGGACCTTCTCCTGAAAAGCCAGCGCCTGCTTTACCACGCACCCCTTCCTCCAACACCAGCCCTACAATGGAGATACCCAGTGGAACCCTGCACACGTGTGTGCTGGATGAGATTTAGCATCCACAGCCTGGAGCGGCGGCGCAAACATAACCTCAACGTCACAACCAGCCAGTGGTACGGGAACGCACACCACTGGCTCCTTTGGACCAACCTGTCCCACTGGAGCCTCAGCAAAGGGCATGATGGGCTCTGCAACCCACTTTAAGTAAGAAAACACACAGCAGCTTTTTCCCTCATAGATTTGCCACTGAAAACTGCAAAAGCTGAACTCCTTTTATATGAGCAATCTTTACAATAGATCCAATGCTCCTTCAAACCTCCACGGCCATGACATTACAGCAAAGAGGCATATCCTGTGATATATTCTGCTGGCAGGGCCCACCAGAGCCCAGATCACTATTTCAACAACGTTTTAAATTGAAAGCACCACTGTTAATTCCTACTGACCCCCAATCTCTTCTGAATGTCCCTGACAGAGACAACATTTGATGGATCTAAACTGGCCACATGCATTTTAGGTATCCTTCAGATTAAGAGGCAGCTAATCCCCATTCTGCTTAGATTATCTTAATTGGCTCTTCATTTGAGCTACTTTGCCCTTGTCCCCATTTCTGAAGTTATCTATATAAATACATATACTGCACCACATGCCTCTCTCTAAATACATACACTACACCACAATTCCCCCTCCCTGGGCTGGCACATCACCCAGTACCGGATGGTTACTGACAGGACTGATGCTGACCACGCTGCCACGCTTGGCTGCTGCTCCACTGCACCAACACACACCTTTTTCACCAGAAACTGGTTTTCTAGGGAAAAAAATGTTCTCAGGCACATTTCTTCCCCAGAAAAAGACACACTGAGCTCTCCTAAGAGAGATACACGTGTGGGAGAGGGATGTCAATGAACCGCGTATTCCACCTCTGCACAAGTAGTATGAGTTTAATTAAGCTGGTTGTACCTCACTGTTGTATGTGAGAGCAAAGCTGGGTTACTGCACCTCTAGCACTGCCCAAAAACTCTCTTGTGGAGCTTTAGCACCCTCATGGAAAACCACAGGGATAAATAAAAGACAAGCACACAACCAAAACAAGAACCACCAGCTCAGTGGATGATGGGTAACCCAGTACCACTCATTTTCACATGGTAAAGATGTTACACCTCCTTCCAGCAACCTGTGCCCTTCTTCCACATTTGGAACAACTGATCTGAAGTTCCTCATGGATACATTTAAAATCCCTCTTCTTAAGGGCCCAGAATCAGAGCTGCCTTTAAAAAGCCCTCCCGTTTCACAGCCTGTCACTCAGTGCTGCTGTGTTCATTATGGAGCACAATGACAAGGATCAAACACACTCTCCAACTGATTGAGCTTTAAGGAGCTCACTTTACCTGGCGAGCCTACCCCAAATCCGTGAGCAGCCCAGTGCAAGCTTCAATTGCTCCCCACAAAGTTCTAAATAACCACTGCTATTTTGTCCTTGGAGAACTAATGTTAAAACCTGAGTTTTCCCAAGACCAAGCGCTGGCACCCTCAGCTGGAGCTACCCAAAGAACACAAGTTCTGGATGCAGGTTAGCATCTGATGGATGCCAGGAGCAGCGCCTCCACTTGTAAAGAACCTCCTGGAGAGGCCAGGAGCCTGCACCTCAAGTGTCAAAGCAGAATCTGATGCAATTTTGCAGCATGTATTGGAAACATAGAGTCTTAGAATGGTTTGGGTTGGACGGAACCCGAAAGCTCATCTGTTTGTCTTAAAACCAGTGCATTTTAAGCAAAGGATGCAGGCCCTGCTGTTAGGGCTCCTTGGAGCTGGGCTGCTTTCAGCAGCCTGGGCTAGGGGAAGCTGTCCCTGCCCGTGGCAGTGGGGTGGAACTGGATGAGCTTTGGGGTCCTTTCCAACTCCAACCAGGCTGCGATTCTGTGACCTGAACCAGCCTGGGTGCTGCCACCATGGCCATGGACACAGTCGGGATGCCTGTGCCCATCTGCATCGAGTCCGCACTGACAAAGTGTGTCCCAAGTGTTGGCCTATCTGCATTTCCCATGCCCTGCAGAGCTCCCCACGTAGGAAAGGCAAGGAAACGTAAGGCAAGACAAAGCAGCTTGCCCAAAGTCAGACAGCAAGCGGGTGGCACATAGGAAACAGAAGACAGATGCTCAGGGGCTCACCTCACACGGGTTACAGCGCTGCAGCACAGAAGCTTCCTCCCATTTCATTTAACCAGAGTAGAAAGGGAACTAAAGCTGCTTCTGACCTCTGCCGAGCCCTGATAGAGCCTCGGTGCCCACAAACCCTGCCCAGCATTTCCTCTTCTATGAAGTGCAGGTAGAAACCAACGTCTCATTTGGAACAAAACCACTTCCACAATGCGCGCGTCTTATCGCAGACCACCTAAAGATGACTTCCTATGCTGAAAAACTGAAGAGGCAACCGGGTGTGGGAGGGAGGAGGAGCGATCAAAGTGCTTTAGGCCATGAGGGACCCCTGTATCCCAGATGCCTCTGTCACAATGCAAAGCAAAGACTTGAAGAACATTCATTATCCTTTGGAATATCATGGATGTAACATTCTGATAAGGCAGTCTGGACATAGTGGCACTTTAAAGCACAAGCAAAGGGCAGAGCAGGAGCATGAGCAAGGCTGGACCCTGTTCCATGTCACTGTAATGGAACAGCACCCCCAACCTCTGGTTCTTATCACCCCAAACTCATCGGACGCTGCAAACGATGATGTGCTTGCCTATTGCTTGCTGTTCTGAGGAGGTGCAGAAATTCAAATGGAGCAGCTTCTCCCAGGGTACATAATGCAGATAGAAAAAAGAATATAATGAGCAATAAGCTACTTCACACCAGGTCTTGAGCTCAGAGTCACTCTGCAAGGGAACGCTGAGGTTAGCAGCAGTTAAAACAATGCCAACACGTTCCCTCTTTTACTGCATATCACAGATGTGTTGGGAACTCTGGCTATTGCAGACTGGAACATAACTTAGAGTCCAGATCTGTCCCTTCATTTCATAAGATGTCACCAATTCATCAATACTGAACCTGGAAATACAGCGCTGGAAAACATGAAAGGCTAACAACTTGTCAGACCAAAACCCAACTCTCCTGCAAAGCAAATACCTTAAGAATAGACCATCCTATTGACCATTAAATCTACATATCAATGTCCCCCAGACTAACAATACAATTCAAACTGGATGCCAAGGCTAAATTAACTGAGCTTTCACTTTCAGACAAGCAGAATTCCTGCCTCTGGCCTTAGCCCCAGCTCACAGAGACTCCCAAATCCCCCCAAATGAACCCATGGCGAGAAAAGCACCTTTTCTCATGCTAACAACTCTATTGTAATAACATCTTCAGAGGCCAGGCTCAAGGTCTCAGGGAAAAGTAAACCACTGGAGTGGTTAATGCTGGGAGGGCGCGTTAACTCCTTCACAGCCAGGCAGCTCTGCCCAACAAGGAGGAGTTCTCTCCCCTGTTTGCACAGCTGCCAGAGGAAAGCATGCAGGAAGCACGGGATGTAAAACCACCCCATCGGGCTCAACGCCTCGGTGCGGATCACACCTTCCCCTTCCCAATACACAGAGAAAGCAGAGGGACCCTGCTACAACCAACTGCAGCAGTTAAACTGCTCCCTGTTTGCACTGCTGTCTGTGTTATAGCATGTCGGGATGGACAAGCAAAGGAGAAACTCTCATTCTCACACTCTGTGTCCACAAGCTCCTCGCTGCTTCCAGCTTAGCTTCCTGAGCTGAGCCTGGAGCAAAGAAGTGACTCTCCTCTCACTTGCTCAACTGCCACTAAACAGCAAGTCCTGCCTATAGAAGGGAGAGGTGAGAAAACAACAAGCCTTCAGCAGCTCAACAGTTTCACAGCAAACCCCCCCCATCAGCAGCAGCAAGATGCTGTTATTCCACCGGCCTGCTTTGCGTCTCACAGGAAATAACAAGTGTCTGCACAAAACCCTCCAGATCCAGAGAGGTAATTGTGAAATCCTGCCTTGTTTCAAAATTCCCAAACCTTAAAAGCCATTCTTGAGGAAGCAACATACTCCAAGCAGAGTTGAAACACGCCTGCAAGTTGTCTGGGGCCTCGTGGCAAGCCAGAACAGAAAACAGGATTCATGCACAGCGCACGGTTCCAATTCCATCTGAAAATCCCAAGTAAAAAGCAGATGCCACAGCCCCATTCCCCCAGAATTGCTTTAGGATTGCTGTGAAGGAACGAAAGCAGAGCAAATGCTCCTGCTTGAGATTATTCGGGGGAGGAAAGCAGCTGGAAGCACCAGCAGCAGCACTGCTCTTGCAGCACTTAGAAATAACAGTATGGAAAACTACTGTTTACCCACAGAACTATTTCCACATCTCATCTACAAATCACCATTCTTGTTCAAGGGTATCAATCTGAACGGGTTCTCTCCCACACAACAAAGCAGCGTTTCTGCGACACCACCACTCATACACGGGCTGATCTAATCGCTCAAGACAACTGAAACGTACCTTTAACACAGCCCTGCTCCCATCGTGCTGGAAGCAGCGGCTGCAAGGACACAGGGGCCTTTTCATTCAGAGGGCTGTTCCCACCAAGCTCATTACAGCATTCCAGAACGAAGAATTTTACTTGGAATTGATTTGTGGTAATTGGGTCCAAACGTTGTACCTGGAGCCCAACCACATGGACACATCCATTAACAGCCACACGCCACCGTTTGGGTCCATGGGCTCATCCCATGGTCCCACCAATCCACCCTGATCCCAGCCTTCACCTCTCTGATGAGGATAAAGGGGGTGCTGGCAGCTGGGGCACCGAAAGGGTTAAAATCCCATGTCAAACAGCAAGTCCTGGCTCCAGACCAGAAGGGACATGGGAACCAGGGCAGCTGAGTTATAAAGGCCTTATTGTAGCAGCCCACTGGATTGGAAATGACTTGTAGGCCTAATGAAACAAAACTTTGGCAGTAAAACAGAATGAAAGGAATGAGACAATAAAAGAGAGGAACAAAGGGAGCAGAGTTGTTTCAGCTTAGGAAAATAAGCTCACTTTGTTGTTGGGAAAAGCCAAAGCCGATTAGGATAAACCAATGACTAGGCATAAGTCTTCCAAACTAATTACACAGCTCGCCATGTGAAGTATAATTGCAAGTCGCAAACTAAGGACTGCACAACTTTCACAGGAGCTCTCTAAAGGGAGCATTACCCAGTAAAAACGGACCCTAAGAACCCCCTCATCATCAGCCCCTTCCAGCTGACAAGGTGCAGAACACTCACGTCTTGAGAAGTGCAGTTCCTTAGCGGCTGGGGGCTTTCTGCTGCTGGGCACAACCAGGGTGAGGCTTTCAGAGGCTCTTGCTCCTTTTCCCCCTTTTATTTCAGTGATACCAGAAGCCTGAAATGCTCCAACTCGTCCTGATCTCCTCCAGCACTATTTTGCTTACACCTCCAGAAAGCCACAGACCTGCTGATGGCTCCAGGCAGAGCCTGTGGCATCTCCACAGGAGAGGGAAGCGCAGCCCCACTGAGCTTCCCTTTGGATCTCCTCACTTCCAGCACTTCCTCATTTACAACCTGGTCTGAACAGCCAGCTTCTCACTCAGCACAAGGGCAGTGTTGCTCATGGCTCATGTCGCCAATGAAGTATTTTGTTGGCCAGAATGTTAGAAACATCTTTGACTGAAATAACAGAGCATCACAGAAACATCTGCATTCTACTACCAGGATCAGGTACCAGGACAGTCAAGGTCAGGCTGGACAGGGCTTGGAGCAAGCTGCTCCAGTGGAAGGGGTCCCTGCCCATGGCAAGGGTTGGAACTGGATGAGCTTTAAGTTCCCTTTAGCCACAAACCATTCCACGATTCTGATTCCCCAGTTTTCCTCCACAGCTTACAGCAGCCAGGGATGCCCATCTTCCTGAAATCAAAGCTGGGACTCTTGCAGATCCTGGGCTTTATAGGAAGAAATAATAATCACTATCAGGAATTTCACAATCAGTCTCAGGAGTTTTTATTGCCACACATTTTGGTGCTCTCACAGGAAGCATTTTCAGTGGTGCAGTCAGGGAAGAGGCTTCATTAAAGCACTTTTTATTGGAGGACAAAAAGCTCCTGGCATTTACTTCCCCAAAAGCTGCAGTTTCCAGTTCAACACTTCACGGCCTTCGCTGCCAGCTCCAGTTAAAGGAGCGAGCCCCAAAGCTGGGAGCTGTTCTAAACACGTTGGGTATGCTGAGAGCTACATCCAGTTACCAAAACAACCTCCCCTGGCTGCAAAGCTCCTCTCTGCAGCAAGTACAAACAGGATTTCAGGAATCGCAGCAGCAGGTAAGCAATTCTTTCCACACCAATAAATAAGCTCAGCATTTCAAAGAGCAAGTCACCTGAGATGCTCTTATCAAACATGGGCGGCTCCTCTGCACCTTAGCTAAGGCAATTTGCTTTATTTTAAGGAGGTGCTAAGCAAATGCAAACCTTGCTAATCCATCACCATGCCCTGTCTGCATTGCAATGGCTGGAGTGGAGAGCAAAGCTTGTCCTCTAAGCAATGCATGGATGGATCACCAGTACCTGCCACAAAGAGCTTGCAATGTGAGCAAGGGAGTCAAGGAAAGGTGGGAAAGCAAATGGAGAAGGAAGCTGCTCCTAGAAGGTCACACAGGACCAGTTCTGGGTCATTATAGCTGAATGTAACATCACACCCACCGCAGCACATTAATGAGTCTTCTAACTCAGCTGGACCACAGGTTCCTTGGGTCATTAACCAGCTCTGCATCTCCTCACCACCAGAGCCTTGGGGAGAAGCACCTGAGACACCCCACAACCCAAACTGTCTCTGATGAACAGCAAAGCACAGCAGAGAGATCCTGAATGCCTGTATGCGAGGCTGAGACACAGTGACAGGCCCAAGAAGCCTCTCCTCAAAACATCACCGACCTCCCCAAACTCATCTCCTCCTCACAGGCTAGAATGGGAAAGCATCAAACAGGGATCCACCTGGAAGATGTCGCCTGGTATCACAGGGACCAGGCCCTGTGAGCCTGAGTCCTACAGGAGCTGGTCTCTAAGGACTGGATCACGCAGCCTCGGCAGCACTGACTGCCAGAGGAACAGGTTCCAGCCTCCATCACACCTTGCGCAATTATTCCCAGCACCTTAATTTAAGCCTTCAAATTAAGACACTTGAAAAAACCGCTTGGTTTTCCAAAAGCATTGCCTTTGGAAAGGAAAACCCCTTTTAAGCCTCCTCAGCAAAGGCAGGACTCAAGTGTCCCGAATCACTAGTCACTCCTGAAAAACACAGCCTCGTTGTCTGCAATCTCAGGGACTGGAAAACTGCAAGCATGAAACTACCAGATGGTGAAATTAAAAAGATTATATTAAGGCAGCATCCAGACAATATGCAAAGCACTTCTATTGAAACTATTATTAACTTCAAAAATACAGGTTAGAAGAGTTCTGCAATTAGAAGTAACTACAGAAGAAACAACCAAAAGCTCCTGTAATCCTTTAATAAAAGGCTCAGCAGGCTGTAAACATCCTGCCAGAATCGAAGATTATTATTGCAAATAACATGAAAGGTTTGCAAAACAACCATCAGTCCAGCACAGGGACCATTTATAAACTCACCCCCTCAGCCCCCAGCAAAGCACTGCACGACCAAGGCTTTGGGGGTAGATAAGAGAAACATAAACGAACTCCAAGGAGTGGGAGATGCTTTGCTTTGGGATATCCCGTTGTGTCTTCATGCAATCATGTACCCAAACCATCAGTTGGTGTACCTGAGAGATAGGAACTGAGCTGTATGGAGCCTGCAGGCAGTGGGGCTGACAGGAGTCTCCATGGAAGGTGACACCATGAACTGCTCTTGGAGCAGATGGCTCTGCAAGCTTTTCACCTTGTTGGACTCCTGAGCAAGCATCCCAAAGCCTTGGGGTCCAGGAATGTGATGGCACTAAGCCCCAGTCACAGCCTGGGGTCTGAGCTGTTCCATCACAGAAAGGACTGTTCTGGCAAGGGTCAGGATTCCTGCTGTACATACACTTTCTTTTAAATGATGTCAGGATTCTACATAAATTTCCACAGGATCTTGCATGAGGATGCTTCAATAAGAAATGGGATGGAGATTCTGGTGACTTCCACATTACTCTGCCTATTCACTGGCTCCTCCAGGCATTTTCACCACCCAGTGAGCTCCCTCCAACAGGTCTATCTGCTCCTTTTGCCACTGGTCAGGGCTAAACAGAAGGCTGATGTACACACACACACACAGATTCACCTCCCAGTGACTCTCTTTAACGAAACAAGCATTGGCAATGTCGTACACATGCACCACACGGAACAGGGATTCCAGAGGCTACAACAGATTACCCTGCAAGGCACCAAGCCTGGCCTCCCCCGAGCACAGAACTCCCTGCACTGCTGTTTTCAAGCCACACTTCAATAAGACAGGAGGAAGCAAGCAGAGGACAGGAATTCAAACCACGCCGCGCACGGGGGCAGGACTTACCTTGCCAAACTGCTCGAAGTATTGCTTTACATCCTCCACTACCGTGTTAGCCGATAATCCACCTACAAATATTTTCTTTGTTCTTGTGACCATCTGTAAGAAATTACAAGACAAGCACATGGTTTAACCAGGTTATTTCAAAGAGCACAGTGCAGAACAGCAACAGCATCCCTAACCCACTTAATGGGAATATTCCTTTCCAGAGCAGCTCAGATTCTATTTGATTTGATGCTTTCCGCCCCCCGTCTTGCTCGGGTTTTATCCGAGGCACGGCTGAGCACAGCCTCTCAATAACAACTTCAGCCCCTGGATATTTTGTTTTAATAAGTGGGTTTTATTGTGCTTCTCAATGCCAAGAGAAGTGAAGGAGTCCAAGTGCGGTATCCTCATAGCTGCCGCAAAGACAACAAGCCATTTCCCCTCCTACAGGCAGAGCGCACGCTCCTTGGTAGGCAAAAGGTGATTACATGGAACTGAAGAGCTGTGTTACTCAGTTTCCACGGGTCAGTTTAAAAGGAACTTGTGCAGTTACTTTAGAAACAATCACACTAAGGAAGATGGTGAATGCTGCTGATGCAGTGCTCCTCCAGCTGCCACAGACCACCTTCCACCCAAAATGCTTATCGTATCACTATCCATTAGGGCTGGATCAGGCCCATCAGAAGCTCCTCTGCGCTCCCCAAGACCCCAGCTGAGCACCCAGCTCCTCCTGCTGACCCCCACACCTGAGTTTGGTCCATACTGAGTGCAGGGATGACACTGGACTCCTACGGAGAACATTCTGTCACATAACCCATCACCCACAGCTCAAAGCCCTTTGAGATGGGCAGGATCCAAATCCCTAACAGTGCCAGTGGAAGCTGGTGCCTTTGGTGGGCTGATCCAAAACCATCTGATCCTTGTGGGCCACCTTAAATCAAGGCAGATCCAGGACAACATTGTCACCATGCTCTGATGGGGTTGGCATCCTCCCCATACCCTTGGACAGAGGGGAAATGCCCCAGCTTAGAGCAGGCAGCGACCTTACAACTGGAGACACCTCGTATTAGCAGCCTACCCCACCACATCGAGATGTTCTGAAGCCAACACTCACATCACTAACAGATTCATGCAGTAAAGCACCCGAGTTTGGTTTCTGTACAACAGGAGCCAACTTACAAAGACCAGAGGCAAAAAATGCCCCCTAAACTCCAGCACCAGGACTTGCCTGGTGACACAACGGCCGGCGGATGCTGAAGCAATGCAAAGGGAACACCACAGGGCAGTTGGCCGGACACACATCAGACCCACTGTGAGCAGTGGGGCTCCCCAAACTGCCCCCCTGGCTCTGTGACACACAGTGCTGTGCAGCACCGGCACAGAACTGAGCCATCCCCCCCAAACCTAGCAGGAGCCCCAAACACTCGGAGTGCAGAACACATTAAACATCACATCCCTGCTGTCTCCACTGCTGCTCAAATGAAGCGGGGTGGATATTTCCCCTCCTAACGTGCTTCACAGAGCTTCACTTGAGGTTTTTTTTTCCTAAGTTAGGAAGAAAAGACAGAAAAAAACAGTGTAAAAATTCAATTATTTTCCCTGGCCGCAATCTGGGCTCCCAAATTGAAGCCCAAGCATATATTTTTCTGTAGAAAATTGTCATTTACAAATAAAGAATTGGCTAAAGCCGACTTGTAACTAAAGGATTTTGCAGGGCTGTCAAGAGCCCTCTGCCTGCCAGCATCTGATTTAAGATCAGGCCAAGCTTCTGTTGTCATACAAAAGGGGGAGGAAAGCAATTATTCTAAAGCAATATTTGAAATTATCATCATTTTTATATTTGACCAAGAAAGAAAGACAGAAAAGAGCTCCTTCTTTTAGAGGCAAGATTGAAGGTTAAGGAAGAAAGGAAAAAAAACCCTACTTTGTTTCAATAGCTTCAGTCAAAGGAAATATTGGCAATGACAAGCAAATTCACAATATTTTAATGCCTTGAGATGTGTTGCGGGCTGGGAAATGGGTTCAGAAATCAGCTCTTTGGTACAAAAGTGAAGCACAAAATTAAGCCTGCTTTTACAATCTGCCTGTTCCTGAAGAGACGGCTCGATTGCCCTGGTACACGTCTTCCCCTCAGCAAAGGAACAGAGGTAAAGGGTAGCCTGGGCAGTTCTCCCATCCTGACATGCCTCAACAGGAGGATTCATCGCCTTCCCTTCACCCACAGCACAAGGTAACAGCACACCCCAGACCCACCATGGGCTCAGCCCCATCTGACTCAACCATGGAGTCCTCTTCTCACCCCCAACCCAACCATCAGCCCAGGAGACATGGCCAAGACACTGCGATGGGGTGGAAAACCAGCCTTCTGCCCCTATGGATTTGGATCTCACCACAGTGCCATGGGGCTGCCCACAGCCAGTGGTGACTGTGCTCAGCTTGGATGGAGCCCATGGCACCCAGGGCAGCCCCAGGTGAGCAGAGGAGCTGCTGTTGGTGCTGTCTGCAACCCCAATGCCAGGTAACTGCTGCACGCTGGTGACGTGTCCGTGCTGGTACAGCCTCACTGCTCCGCAAGTATGAGATGACTGCGGTGGGACTGGGACCAACTGCAAACAACGCCTCCAAGTCCTGCTCTAACCTGCAAATCCTCCTTCTCCAGCCCAACAGAGGAGGCAGGAGGCAGGGCTTCATCGGGGGAACACTGCAGAGCTCCCCCAGAGCCCCACACCAGACCCACAGCCCCGAGCCTCGCAGCACAAACAGCCCAATGCCAAAGGTTTGCAAACACATTGGCCAAACATGAGAGAGCATTCAAGAAACAGCACAAATACCCACAAGTATTCCCCATCTCCGGGATTTTACTGCACCTTCAGTCACTGAATCACCAGTGACAGGTTTTAAACTGGAGCCAGGCTGAGAGAGCTGGGATGCATCAGCCTGGAGAAGAGAAGGCTCCTGAAGGGGAGACCTTAGAGCAGCTCCTAAAGGGGCTGTAGGAAACCTGAAGAGGGGCTTTGGGCAAGGGATGTAGGGACAGGACAAGGGGAATGGCTTGAACCTGCCAGAGGGGAGAGTTAGATTAGGAAGAAATAACTACATTAAAGATGACAAATGATCAGAAGCACAAGGAACTGAGCCAACTGAGGAGTTTCTCTTCTAAAAACTGAAGGGCTTTTAAAATCAAAGTTTCTCATTTGGCTCAGAAAATAAATCAGCATATCTATAACAAGAAAACATAAGTATAAAAAACCATTTATGTGTATATCTAAGAAAAACACACATTCCAATTATTTTATTATAACCTACGGGTCCCAGCCTGCATTTCCCCAGTGAAAGCCACTGAGGAGCCTCATCCTTCCCTGTGAGTTAATTTAGAATCTGCTTTCTGGAGGTCATTTGCAGTGGGGGGGCTCCCACAAACAGCAAAGGGATTCAGTCACCCGCAGTGATTTGGGGTTCATGCCCCTCAGAGAGCGGCTCCATCTGCTCCTTGCCTGGGGTGGAACAGCAGCATCTGGGCAATGGGAAGTGATCTGTGTGAATCAATCACAGGCCTGTGTTTTATGAATGACTCCGAGAGGTCTGGGTCACACCAAAACCGCACCACTTCCAGCTTCATGTCTTTGTTTGGAATTTGCAGCAGAATTCATCTATCACTCACTATCACAGGGCTCTGCAAAAGCAGATCTGAGATGGGTTTGAAGCTTTGTATACTGAAGGCGTCTCTGTGTCGCTGCAGAAGGAATCGACAGGGGACAGTGGGATCTAAGGCTGGTTACAGAGCCCGTTAATTGTAAGTACCTGCAGAATTGCTTTGTTTGTGTGCTGTGCTGGGGTTGCAGTTAATCAAAACACGTGTGACTACTGCTGTGAAGAGCCAGGCAAGGTGACAAGCTCTTCACTGCCTTGGCTTTTGAGAAACACATTCACCTCTGTGTTCTGAAGCTGAGCAGACGCTCCAGGTGGTGCAGAAGCAAGGAAACAGCGCCCTGCTTTAGCAGGATGAGTCTTCTGATTGTATGCCACTTCCTGCAAGGTTAAGGCTGTAATTAAGATTGGAATGGGACGTATCGGGGGAATCTCTACCACAGGATGAAGACAAAGTCCCTGGAAACAAAAATCCTGCCCCAAACACATCAATACACTCCATGAGCTAACCCCAAACCGCTCAAGGAAAATGAAGGAACTGGGCCTCCAGCTCCATCTCCCTTCGCAGCCCCACATACTCGGGTACCAACTTAGTCTCTTGGAGGCTGTTCCCTCCCCACTGAAACTGTCTGACACTGCAGCCATTAAAAACGACCAAAGGCGAGTTTAAGCTCAGGAAATACTTTGCAGAACTCCCAGAAGTTCAGATCTCAGACACGTGCCTTGAGAACGGGTTACCCAGAGGTGCGATACAGTTAAGAAGTGACTCAGCAGCGGAGCCAGGAACACCGGGATGTTCTCCAAGCCTCTATTTAAAGCAGGAGCACTTTCTCCATGAGCAGGAGGCAGGAAGAGGCACTGAAGCAAAGGAATACATGTAAGGCTTGGAGAACACCCCGGAAACCTGTGCAGGAACTCGGCTCTGGTGCACACCCTCTGGAATCCGTTACAGCTTCGCATCCTCAACTTCTCCGTGGGGTAGGAGTGGACCAGGGTACTACGAGTGAACCTGCATCACTAATGCTGAAATTAGCATTAATGTCAGACTGAGATAATTCTGCCCACAGACCTGTTTTCCAGAGCACTTCCCTCTTTCCTGTACAGCCCCACGGATGTGTGTGTGCACGCGCATTCCAGCTTGCTCACCTAACCTGCAGCTTGACTTAGCATCACTTCTAACGTTTAGAAGGTGCTTCTAAATAGCTTTATAATTGGAAAAAATCATCTTTGCTATATATGCTGAACTGCATTTTATACCCCATTGTGTTGTACATTCAAACTACACAGCATTACCTCTAATTAAAACCAACACTAACTCATGTAAGAGGGGAAGTGATCTTGTTAACTGAATTGCTGGGCTGCTTTGGCAGAGCACAAACCATAAGCAAGAATTCTCCAGGCTTTTTCCCCTTTGCCTCCAGGCTCCTTGCAGGAAGTTCCAAAAAGCTATTAACCCCAAACTGGAACACGATACAAAGCAACATGTGCTGCAAGCTGACATCCTTCCTGCGCTCACCAAGAGAACACCCAGGATGCATCCCAGCCCCCAGGCATTACTGTGCGGTTGACAAATGATGGACGTGTTTTGCTGACCGTGTACCATCAGCTAAGCAAATATGAGACTCTCGAGCTCCCCAACAGCAAGAGGAACTCCATCCTGTGCTAAGGCAGCAATGCTTTACATGCCACAGGTAACATGCCTTAAGGATTCAAAACAGGATTTCAGCAAGACTTAACCAGGGCAAATACCTTGTGCCTGACCCCTGTGCAAGCTAACGCCATCCCCTGAGAACCAACTCGAGCTCTAGGAAGGTATGCAGGAATGAAAGGGCTCTTTGATCCGGAGGAGCAGCACAGATTCCCAGCTGGCTAAATCAGTTCCCTCGACTGCTGTGGACATTACAGATGGGTTGTATTCTCCATAGCCATCCATAAAGGAAACCGTTGGCTTTGTCCCTGTTTTGGCTGTCTCTGGTTTTGCTGTTACCTTTGGGAGGGTCAGGTTTGGGTTGGTGTTTGCCTTCTCTCCCTCCATGCCTATAGCATCAGCAGGAGGCAGAACACACAAAGTGGTTTTTCTGTGACAGACTGAATTGGCAGCAATCACTGAAGCCATTTGTGGAGTTTCACAAGCAAACCTGGCCTGGGGCCAGCACAGCCCTTCCTGCTCATCTCCCCAACCACGACCAAACTGAACCCTCCTGTTTGTCCCCCTGGGAGGACCAGCCCCTCATTCACTCACAGGTACAGGTAACCAACAGCAGCTCATCACAGGCCACAGCCTACCCCTGGGAACAGGGGGGAGCATCCCATACCCTCCCCAAAGCACCCTGCAAGCCACCCCCTGCACCCTGGGCACAGCCACCCATTCCCATGCACCACCACAAAGAGTTCCCTTCATGGCAGACCCAATCTCCTGAAAATCAGCCCCAGAATCTGGCTTCAAGCTTCGTATCAAAAGATACAGCAAAAACCACCCGAGCCAAACTGCCCCCCCTCCGGAGAGCAGGAACAGATCACAGCCCCACAGCCCTGCTATAACCAGTTATACCATATCCCCCAGGGCTGCTCCCTTCCACCCTGCTCTAGCAGATAACTCTTGTAGGGGTGACAGAAGGAAGGCTCAGAGGCAGGAAGGGGGGAACACAGAGGAACAGCTATGTCAGTGCCCCTGGTTGCTTTAGCTCCTCACGCACGGTATGGTGAGGAAGGGAGCTCTCTCTCCACATCAGCTGAGTGCAGACAGCTCCTCTAAGGCCTGATTACTCCTCAGCTTAAAACCTGCAGCAGTAAGGTTAAATTAAGATAATTATTTCTAAATGAACACACCTCAGGACTACAGATGCACAGCACTGCCCAGTGTGACTGTGCACTGGGGGGGATTTCTGCAATGCCCATGTAATGCAGGGACAAGGGTCCCAGTGGGAAGCAATTAAGACTCCAGTCCTAAATCTACAGGCTACTGGTAAAACTTCACCTTGTGCAGGCAAGAGGCAGACATGGCTTTGTGCCCAGGGACCTCGCGTTCAAAGACATGGCAGCAGTATCTGATGGGAACAGAGCATTAAGTGAGCACTACAACCTTCATCAATTCCACTATTTATACTGTACCTCCTTCTAGAAATGACCACCATGTGCCACACCCACAATACAACCAGAAAACCTGTGTCCTCCAATTGTGAAAGAACATGTCTACAAGGGATGCTCAAGGTCAATGTGATGGAAGGCTCCCAAGACAGCTGATCCCAAAGGCCCACACTTGAAAAGCTGTGGTGCCACTCGCCAGCCTCAAGCCCTTCCCAAGGCTGAGCATCAAATGGCCCAAGGAAGCTCAGACAAAGGCACGTTCAACCACAGGCCGTAGTCCACCAAGCAGGCGGGCTTCCCAAGCCCATGAACTCACACTGCCACACCATGGAGAAAGCACTTGCACCATTCCACCAGCACGCAAGCAGCCTGCTCTGTCAGTATGCCCAAACACATGTGGGTCTACAGCTACAATGGACTTTCCAGTGCTGGCAATGACCCTTTCTTTCAGCATGCACTCACGAAAAGGAGAAGGGAGACATGCACTTGGAGGTTTAAGGCAGCATTCAACAAACCCCAAGAGCGCAGCCCAATGCAGAGCCTGAGAAGAGGCATTCTGAGGGAGTTTATAAATTCTCCCAGCTCCAAGCACTGAGGTCACTCCAAAGAGAAGTTTATTGCCTCTAGAGAGCAGAAAGCAGAACATAATTTAAATACTTCTAAGTTAGCATCAACTAATTCCTCACGATAACCCTGTCAAATCAGCGCTGAGAGCTCTCTGCTAAGAGTCTCCATCATGTTCTGCTCAAGCAAGGAGAATTCGCAGGAAGGGAAGAGAAACGGGTGAAGCAATTCACCTCCCTCCCAGCGTACTCCAGATGATTTCTCTGAAAGGAACAAATGGAAAACTTTAACCCTTAGCCTTGATTAATTTCATCTACATAATATGGATGCACATGGCAATCAGTTACTGATGAGCAAGTTTTACTTCATCTGCTGAGTCAAGCTAATGTCTATGCAACATGCTGCTTGGCTTCTTCACAAGGGTGATCTTCTCCTCTGATGCGAGACCACGGAAATCCTGAAAAATGTCCAGATTTGCCTGTTACTGCTGCTGAAACACTTCCACCATTCTCTCAAATGCTGCAGTTTCCTCTCTCCTCTTCCCCCCCCCACAAATGGGTTGGTGAATTGCAGGAATTACAGTACTCCTACCTTCACAAAAGAGAGATGTTTCCCTTGCCAGGGAGGAAACCCACCAGCCATTATGAAAGCAACATAGTTGTCGCTCTAAAGCACATCAAATAACCCTTGACGAGGAATAAAAGGGCCCCTGAGGAGCAGCATCACGAATGGAGAGTGGAAGCAAGACAAGAGAAAACATTCCTCCTTTTTTCCAAGGGAAGGCAGCACCGTGCAGCTACAAGAGCTTCCTTCCCTTGTGTGATGTTTACTCCCTTCTTGACCACGGGGCAAGTCACTTCAGTCTCTGTAGGGCTGATGTCTCAAAGAGCCTGGGGAGCAGCTCAGCTGGAGGCTGCAGGGCTCAGCATTGAGGCACACGTTTTAACACCCAGCATCTGGGGAAGCCTCATTAGGTTGAGTACGTTGCACGATCGAGTGCGATGTGCCTTGATTTCCACAAAAAGAACAAAAATATAGCCCCACAGCTCAATGGAGCCCGTGAGGCTTCACTCCTGAAACATCCAACCCGCTGAAAGGGTGATCTGAAGATGCTGGAATAGCGCAAGACATTGTTAGTGACATTATTGTTACTAAAGGAAGAATAAAAAGATATTGTTCCTAGCTAGGAAGGTCACACCAAACTACCAAGCAAGAGATAAATCAGCCAAGGTCTCCACAAAAAGACATTATTTCTCCTTTACTCCAACATCTTAATGTGCAGGACTTTTTTTTGTGCTGGGAATATATTTCTATAAATCCTCCTCTCCAGAAAGCTTTGCTTTCAGAAGGGGGAAAGTAGCAGATAAAATATCACCCATCAAAATGAACTCAAGTCCCTAGTAACATAACTAAATGTGTAATGTTACAGATGTTTTATAGCCAGGATGTCGGATCCATTTACATCATTCTTACAAACCCCGGCAAGAAATCTCTCCCAGCGCTGGGAACCACACTAACAGGTCCTGGACCAGTGTTTGCCAACCAAAGATGCTGTCAGGGAACAACAACAACTACCACCAAAACTTGGAGGGCTCATTTCTTAGCCATGTGCCATCAAGACCGAGAGTCAGAAGAGGACGCTGGGCTGAAAGAGGAGCTGGCATTGAGACACAGGGGCAGGAAAAGGGGTAAGTGCATGGACCCTGCACCCACCGCAGAGCTGCCTCTTGCTCCTCACAAACCCATCACTCCCCCCAGCACGGGCCTGGGTGCACAAACAGCAATCAGCACTGCAGCACATTGACAGCTACTGCACTGCATGCACACGCTGCCCAGGCTGAAGGCATGCTCTGACTGACGTATAGTTGCACTTCCAAAGCCCATTAGCAAGTGGTACCCAACACTGAGAGATTTATTACCCAGAATGATAACTGCCTCACGCTGCTTTGTTTGTTAATTGTGACTAGCTCTGCCTTCAGAAGGGTAGGAGCCTAATAAATCAGTTATCTCCAGGAAGAATTTATTTAAAGCTGTTAACATTGTAAACCCAAGTACTTGGCAAGAGATTCTGTGCAAACGGATGTGTTTATACATTAGCATTTGGATGGCAGAACACACCGAGTGACTCAGCACCCGGGCTTTAATGAGACCATCTCCAAGCAAGACCTTGATGGGTTCAGGCGGACTTAATCCACCAGACCAAGCCAACTCCTGTGCTGCAGCCATGGTCTGACTGATCCTTGGGACGGCCTCATCACAGCTTCCTCTGCAAAGTGAGGACGTGGAGCAAAGAAACGCATGATGTGGTAAGGGGAAGCTCCAGGACAGGAGGCAGGGAGCCAGCAAACCACCCCGCAGCTCACAGACTCTGCTCCCTGTCAGCCAAGCATGCAAACGAGCTGAACATCTGGGCAGCACCTCCACTCTGAGCCCGGCCCTCCAGTGAGATCAGCGAGTACGAACTCCCTGCAGACCAGGACATCAAAACCGCAGGCACTTTCACCCTGTGCCTCTCTCTCTGTTCTCAAACTCGAGGCCCCCATGTTCCAGCGCGCACAGAACTTGGCACAGGGAGTGGATTAAAAGGAAACTGTTGTCATTTTGACAGTCCTGTCATCTCCTCTTCCCCCTGGGGCTGCAAGAGCTGCAGAGCTCAAAGAAATCACTGAATTGTGGCATTTCGGTCACCGGCTTAAGCCTCCTACCTCCTGAAGGATCACAAGAGGGGCTTCTGGCTCCCTCCTTCCCCCCAAGGCTCTATCCTGTGTAGGTGCCTTGCTGGCTCCCAGAGCAATGCCTGCTATGATGAAGGGACTCGTTCTCCCTGATCTGTAATACCAAAAGGTCTCCAATAATAATTCTGTTACTGAAAATAAGCATTTGGCTGCAATCACACTCCCTTCCCCACTACGAGAACTCTGCCAGTATCAAAGACTATCACAGCCCAATACACTTACAGACTTGAAAGTACCTACATCATTATAACACTGCCAAAAAGCTCACATTAAAAGGCCAAGTCACTGGGATGAGTGGATTTCCAGGTCGGCAGGACATGAAAAGCTGGGACAACTTCCCATGAACAGCCGCTTGCGTAGTGTGACTCAAGCCAAATCTGAAGGCCATTAACATGTGCCTCCTGCCTGGTATATGGGTATTGAGCTGAAGACCTCTGGAGCTATCTCCTGCAATGGGAGCTTAAACTCTATCAGAGAAGAGAGATGCAGAGGATACAGTGCCCGGAGGGAAGCAGCAACTCCCTTCCCAGCAGGTCACCCCTCAAGATGCTAGCACTGGAGAAACCTCCCTCAGCTTGAAGTCCTAAAGGGCACACAGAGAGAAAGCCACTTCACAGCGTGGGGGGGGGGATTTCATTCCTCCCAAGGAACCACGAGCTCTGTGACTACACTGGGCATTTCAATGTAAGATAGAAGCCCTGTGCCTGGACTCCCATAGCCTGGAGACCACGCCAGCATTTGTCAGAAATAACCTATGAACCATGAGAGCATCTATAAGCTAAGTGCGTGGTGCTGTACATCAAAATAGCTCATGCAGGTTAACAACAAAACCTTTCACAGAGGTTTACATCCCACCTTTCCAGCCTCATATCTTTAAAATGATGTGAAGTATGTAAATGAGCTGTCCAGACTGAATTAATGCATGGGAAATGTTTTCCCTTTACATGAAGGCTTAAAGCATCAAAATAAGGAGGTCATCATGAGCTGCACCCACAGCTGCATGCAGACAGCAGGACCAATTCCCTCCTGCCTTCCAAGAGAACTTACAGCCCTAATGCAATGCCCGAGAACTGCACAGACACCTTCCTTGCCTCTGTTTGATAGTGCTTTCCCATCCATTTTCATGAACCGTGGTCTGCCACTCTTCCCAGCTCCAAAGTTCTGCCCTGCAGGCAAATACGCTGCCAGCTGCGGCGAGGTTTGATGGATCTTCTCCAGGAGGAAGGGGAGAGGAGAAAGCAAAGGGGCTGCGGGTTTGGAAATGTCAGGTTATACATTCAGCTCGAGTTCAGCAATCCTTCATCCATTGTTAAAGCACAGACCACATGCTGAGAGTTAAAGACTTAGATAGGACTCCAGGGACTAATCGAGGAATGATTTCAGCTTCTAACGGTGCTCTAACCAGGCACTTAGGATGCAGAGCACAAGTTTGTGATACTATTGTACGCTGCATCAAAATGACTTTTTGAGACATTTGTGCAAATAACTAATAAGAAAAAAACCCCAGCACCCTGAGTTAACATAATTCTTCCCCTCTGTCCCCCACACTTGTATTCGCATTCGTGCCAAACAGCCTCTGCCTTCAATTAGGTCTACTTTATGCATGCACAAAGCCCCCCCAAATACGAAAGAGCTTTTATGCAACACCAGATTATCTAATGTGCACATAGTTTGCAAAAGACCACTTTTAAAACACCTAGTCACAGAGAAGGGGGGGAAAGGGCACTGCATTCAGTGAGAGAGAAAGGGGGAAAAATCCCACAGAAAAGCTGCGAAAGAGCCACTGAATGCATTTTTCTATTAAGCAATCAAGTGCTGTCAGACACTGAAAACACAAAGCTGGGGAAGTTGAAGTGGGCACGCACTAAGGGCCCTGCCATGGGACACACTTTTCAGCAGCACAGAAAGCGCTCCCTTATCAACGGGGCGCAGCAAGAAGCAGGATCTCTGCCTATTTAAAACAAACCCGGAGAAATAACTTCTCCTGACAGGCTGACAGCTGACATTCTTAACTGAAAAAGCTCTGTGCCAAGAATTATCAGGCCTGGCTTTTCTTCTCCCTGATAGATGACAGAGCGAAAAACAACAACGGCCACACACATCTCATAAATCACAACTTTTATTGAATGCCTCGCCACATAATAGCAACAGTCAAACTGAATAAAGACGCTTTTCAGTGCTCATCTGTAAAGTACTGGGGGAGAAGAGAGATCATTTCCAGCGCTAAGAGCCTATCCCTGATAGAACAGGTATTAAGATCAGGGTCGCTGTATTTCTTATGGAGCAACCTGCGGAGGTTGGAGGTGCTCCGGGTCTATGGGGTTTTAAGCAGCATGCAATAGAAGAATGCAAAGAACAACAGGAATGAAATGAGTGAGGAACAGGGGTAGGAGGAAAGACCAAAGGCTCTGAACAGGTAAAGAGCAGGAGTCCTGCTGCTGGCAGTAATGTCTGCACTGAGAAATAAAACCTGGCCTCCAGGATAAAGCCAGTCCACAGAGACACAACCACTTGTTGCAGAAGCTGCTATCACGTGCTGGGTTTCTCCCTGTGCAGCACAGGGAATCTGCCTACAGACTTTTAGGAACCGAGGAGCCAGGTGATGAGAGAGGATGTGCATGCGAGATGAGGAGAAAGCAAAGGTGGCAGCCCCAACCAGGGAAAATTAGCATCATCTCCCAAGTCAATTAACTGGGAGGAAGACTGAAGTGACAGTGAAAGGAGTGGCACTGCAGACGAATGCAAGATGGACCAGGAAAGGGGAATGGGGAAAGGAAAGGATCATTTCCTGAAACAGAAACATGTACCTGACAGGTCCTGATTTGAGAGCATCCCCTGATCGCAGCACCAGCCTCAAAGGGCAAAGTGGAAGGATAATGTTTCTTTGGACATTATCCATCACAGCATCTCCCAAGTGAAAAAGCTTGCCAGGACCAGTGCTGTACCTCATAAAGCATTGAAGACAACATATCTCCGTAGCCCAAAAGGGAATTTCTGGGCACACTGGAACACGAGAAGCTTAACTAATGGCCCTTTATAGAACAAACATGGACTAAGGCAGGTTAAATTGCTTTCTGACAAAGCCCTGCAGGCTTGGGTTTTTTGTTTTGATGCTTTCTTTTTTTCCAAGAGAAAAAAAGTCATTCTTTACAGGAAATTTTGTGGGAAAGTGACAATAAAAGCGAATGCCATAATATTCTGAAGAAATAAAAACCGAAGAGGATGACTGAAGTCCACAACCAGCTGCAGATCAAACACATCTCAGCTTTGGGATCTCCTCCTAGGAAACGACCATTCCTGGAGCTGCTCAGTTTTGCCCTTTGACAACAGCCTGACTTTCCCAGTGCCCACATCTGACGGTGAAGGTGCCTTTATCAGAAACCACCAACACTGCGTTTGTTACCCAGCGCAGGCCCCTCGAGGGACAGCGAGGGTAAACCTGGTAAATGCACTAACCACCAGCAAAACCACCCGCCAACGTGTGACACAGTGACACCAGCAGAGCCTGCCCACCCTGGCCATGCCTCAGAGGACACTTGACTGACAGCACTACCACCTACTTGGTTCACGTTTCAGCATCCCCAGCAGAGCTGGGCTCCTGCTTCGGTCTCGCTCAGTGACCACGACATGAACCTCAGGCTGCATTTCACAAAGAGGATGCTACATCCATGAATCCCTATTGCATGCAGATGAAAACACTTTATATCCCTCTGCAATGAAAGATGTGCTGTAACCTTCATGGCAAAGGGACTGTGCTGAACCAAAGAGCACTTGGATTTGTTGAGTCACCTCCAACTGCATCAATTCCACCACTGGTTCTATTAAGCTAATGATAATAACAATAATAATATTGGGTTTATTATCTACTTTATCTGAAATAGGGAAATATCAATAGTACATCTAGATAGTTTAGAGGCATGTTTTGATTTCAAGAAAATCCTAAAACCTCATTTAAATCTCCCCTGTAACAGAAAATTTCTAATACAATCTTTCCAGCACATAAACCAAAGAAAGCAGAGGGGTGTTTGTATATTAAATCAATTACACAATTTCCCTTCACCCAAGCTAATTAGAACTTCATGTGATCCATACCCATGACGGTACAGAGGCTCACAGCCAGTGTGTTCAAAGTCAAATAACAACGTAAGAATACAGGGGATCTTGGGCTGCAACCCTGCTGCCACGAGACAAAAATAGACACCCAGCTCCTGCTGAAATTCAAGGCAGTGCAAGCTTGACACCCAGCTCCTGTGAAACTTTACACTTAAGGGCAATTCAGCCTGCCTCAGCCCAGCAGAGCAGAGCCTACGCATCCCACCACAACAGGACCCCGAGGACCCCAGGGCTAGTTTATGGAAGCTCCATAACTCCCCAGGGCTCCAGGACTCCCCAGGTCTTGCTCCTTTCCCGCATCAGCATGGAAGTGGCTGTCACACACACAACTACAATGTACTTGCTGGTAACTGGAGGGCTGACAGGAGACGCTGCTCAAGGCTTTGTAGGAACAACCAGAAGGAGCTGAGACGGGGATCACCGAGGTTCCCCTGCTTCTCGTCAATGGTAAGCCCACAGGGGCGCATCCCTTTGACATTTGCGAGGCTCTGGCACGCTTCCTGAAACCCGAGCACTTGTGTTACAGTACCACAAGATCAATCAGGCTCCTAAAGAAGTGCCAAGGATACTTCAACGGGAGGAGGAAATGCAAGGCCAGAGGTGGCCGTGACAAAGGGGGTCAGCAGCGGCACGGGTGCTGCACCTCGATGCTCAGCCTTCACCCATCACCCTGCAGGTACTCCTCTGACACACCAGGAGGAATACACTGAGCACCGCAGGATCTGTTATCCACAGCTTACCAGTAAGGAGAAACCCTACACAGCACTAGCCCATCGGCAAGTGGGGACAATCCCTCCCAGGTAATGCCAACCCTTCCGCACAGGACACTGACCCCTCTCTGCCCTTGCTTTTGGCACGGGGTGTCCCAACACGTTCTTACAGCTCCTGCCCATCTGAGGATGCTGTAATAACCATCTCCTACGAGCTGGGGATGTGCAAACAGTGGACATAGAATCACAGAATGGTTAGGGTTGGAAAGGACCTTGAGATCATCAAGTTCCAACCCATCGGGCTTCACTGCTCCTGCACTCATCAAGCTTCAGCAGGGAGCACCAAGAACAGCTTGTCTGGGTTCCTCCTGCACCCCACCTTTACTTGGTGCACGTCCATCCCACGGTGACTTCTGCAAGCTGCTCGGAGAGTCTTCAACCAGGACACTGAACCAATTCCATGTTTTCCAAAGCAGAGGCCCTGACTCCCCCTGTGATAAGTGCAAACCCCTCTCTCTGTTCCCAATATTATCTCTTTTGAGCAAACAGACTGAGCATATGTTCCTGAGGCTTTTGCCCACACGGTGGGTGGGTGTTACCATAAACTTCTACGCGAGATGGGTACCAAATGTGTCTGGATGCCCCACGTGAGGGGGGTTGGTCTGTTCACTTTTAAGTTCAGGATTAACCTCAGAGCTGGGCCACGATCAAAGCCAATGAAACAAGAGCACAGAAGCAAGCCATGGAAGTTGTGCTGCATTCAGGAGGGCTCGCACAGAGACCCTGTGAGGAACGCTGTTATTCCTTTCGGAAGGAGCGTAAGGCGGCGGAGGGAGGGGGTGGGGATTCTGTTTCCAGTATCCATCTGCTCCTGCTGCTGTTCTGCATGTAAAACCACACTTGTGAATTTGTGACATCCTGCCTGGTTGCTGTGGCAATAGCTATGCCGTCACCAGCACAGCCCGGTCCCTCACTTTGGGAAGGAGCAGCAACAGAGATAATGTGTTTGTGGAAGTGTTGCTCTAAACCAACCAACAAGCCTAGATAAGGGAGGGGGAGAAATGAAGAGTGAAAGCGATGACCGGAGCAGATCTGCCTCTAACCCAAATGTTTGCCAAGTTTCCCAGGAAGCCATTAGCGTCTCTTTAATTTCCAGTGTTTTTCCTTTGTTCCATTAAAAACTACAAAACCCACCATTAATGAAAATTCAGAATGGTCTCTGTTCACTGAGCATGCAGCCATAAACATCAGCATGTATTGTATTATTCCTAATCTGCTTCGCGGGAAGGAGACATATATTTGTCTAAAGTGCTGCATCATTCTTTCTGTACAAGGGCCCCATTACCAGACTGTACTTATTTGCAAGTCAAATTACGATGCCACTATTTGAATACATTTTCAAGCCCCAAAACAAGCGGGTAGTTTAGGCTATCCACAGCTAACTCAATCTGACAGCCATAGCACTGATGCCTGCCAGTGCTGATTGACTGGCTGGATATATTTAGGCACAGAGGGGAGAAAGGGGGAAGGGAGCAGTCGAGTTCCTGAATTCAAGTATACTGTTAGTAACCAAAAATAACAAGCACTGATTCAGCTCCATCGCTCAGAACGGATTCAGCTCCATCACGTAGAATCCAGCTAATGGAGAATTTACTACCACAAGGGCAATGCCAGAAAAGACACACAACACATTCAGGAGAGCAATTAGGGGATCTGTCTGTGCCCTGGGTTTACATCCCATCTACAGTGAAATGGTCACTGCCCTCTCGCATGCATCTTCTGGAATTGCCTGACTGAAGTATGACATTGGAAGGTCAACAATTTTCTTCTGGTTTTAGCAAGGGACAAATGAATATTGTATGTTTAGATATACAAATGCTTATAGATGTGTATACACACATGCAGTACATAGATCCATTACACAGCCTGATGCCCTCCCTCTCAACTCCCAGCCTCGTTCAAAGCACTTACGTTGAGAGGGAAGGTGCCACTAGCTCAGGCAGAAGGCCCTCTCCAGCATCTTGCATCATGCAAAGTGTGTTTGAAGAGCTGGATGCAATCTCTTCTGTCCCCTCCTCTGAAGTGCTGTGCTAAACCTTGAACTGTATTTACCCATGGAAATCAAAAACACAGAAAGATGAAATACTCCTCATCTATCTTCAGGTTAAGAGAGGGAAAACAGGGCCTGTTGGCTTGCTTTACTCAACTACAGACATCCACAATGTCACATGAAGCTTTACCCGGGTTTGCCGCAGGACTCTGGGCTCCCTCACAACAACACAACAGAGTGGGGAGCTCTCAGCAAAACCCAAGCAAGGGGGCAAACATCAAACCAGCCCACACCCCCAAAATATACAGGGGTTCTGGTACGTAGATATAATGTATTACATATATAATACAGATATAACAGATCAGCAATACATGCAGGTGACCATGGCAGTGAGATCTTAGTCACTTAGTCACCAAGTCCTTCCAGGCTTGGTCCCCTTGTTGACCAGCCTTGCCCTGCCAAGCAGGTTATGGAGCTCTGAAGGATCTCCATTTGCTGCTAATGAGGCCCAGAAGTTGTCAGAGAGCTTTAAGATAGAGATGAGCATGCTGCAAAGCTGTTGAAAGCTGGGAGGGATTCTGTGACTACCTGCCCCAGCACACACACGGGGGAGGTCCACAGGAGCTGAGCTCTAAATACCCGGGATTCCAGTTAAGCACCTCACCAACAACATGCTGCACCTTTTTCAGGATGGAAAACAGACAAGGCAAAGGTAACACAAGAGCCTTCTCCATTTAACACAGCAAGTGGGCATCCCTCAGTGCAGAAACACAGCTCGCTGTGCTTTCACATCACTCACGGTTTTAAGGTTTTGTTTAAGGAAAGAGAAACCTTTAAACGTAAGCGGAATCAGGCACCAGGACCTTCATTTATCAATTAGACGCCATCTGTGGGCTGTGTTCCTTGAAGTAACTGCTGGGTGTGACAATGTGCTGCTGCCTGACAAACTTGCTGCCATTTAATTAAATCTCTGCACTTAACTTTGATTGCAGGGAGCGCGCTGCTGGTTCCCGCCGATCCAGCCCCGCAGCCGCCTGCTGGGGCACAACTAACCCCGTTTCCACACTTCCAGCACAAATTAGGGGCTTTATTCTGAGCCTTTGTCTTTCTGTTTTCTGTCTTTGCCAAAAGGAAAAATAATAATAATAAAACCCCCAGCGATTCCAGCGTGCTAAAGCCGTAACACCCCACATGTAAAGAAGCAGCAACTTCCATGTCTCCCAACAAAAGCGAGATGCTTCCCTTTTTGTCTTCCACCACCGAACAAGTGTCAGGGCATGACGGCTTAATGTGCTGTGCTTTGCTTAAACAAAACAGCTTCCTGTGCCTCCTCATTATATTTGTATACATCTCTTCTATTTATATCTGCAGATAAAGGCAAATATACTAGCAATTTACATAGATAAATATTGCGCACTCAAATAAAGATCGAGCTGTCATTCTCCCTTTAACTCGCAGCAGTTTGGGAAACAGAACTTCAATAATGTCAAATTAACACGATGAAGAGCTTTAAAAGCCTACAAACACCATCAAACATACGACTTGCTGCTGGGAGTAACCCCACCATAAAGAGAGATGGGCTGTCAGACCTACCCATACTGAGCAGTAACTAACTCAGCCAACGTGTAGGATGCGAGCTCCCGAGCAATCCCAGCTCAGCTCATCACACAGCACGCTCAGTTCTGGATCTGGGCTTGACCACTGTCACAAATGACTTGTACAACTGCTCTGCTCCAGGGGCTCCATCCCACAGACTCCTGGGCAGCCCCACCGTGGTCAGCAATGCAGGGACCCTGCAAGGCAGCAGCTGATTTAAGTGGATTTAGGCAGGGTGCTGGAACTGGATGAGCTTTAAGGACCCTTCCAACCCAAACCAGTCTGGGATTCTGTGAGCTTAACTGGCATAAGCTCACTCTGGAAATAAATACAACACTGTAGGAAACCAATGTTACACTCACCCATTTCTCAGCTATGCTGATTGCTGTGTCAGCCTCTCTCCCCCTTCTAATTTCTTCTACCAATGGGAGGGATAAAACACAAGAACTGAGGCAGGTGGAGACATGGGTTCTCCTCCCACCCTTCTGACTGCTGAAATGGGAAAAGCATTTCCCAGCCCTGATGGGGCTCATGCTAAATTAATGCATGCTCGATATTTTTAAATCCTTCCTTGCAAGTGCTGTGGAAGCACAAAAATACATTTTACCTACTACTGCTAAAAAGAAGTGAATCAGATTCAGTGGCAAAGGCATTCAAAGCCAACAAGAACAAGCCGCTGTTTACGTAGAGTCTACAATTTAGGGCATTCCAGTGGCATGCCAAGCGAGGTCCCAGAACAGAATCAGAACTTCTGGGTACTTGCCTGGGCCAAGGACAGCTGGTCACACAGATATATGAATTATTTTCATACTCCTTCATAGGTTATGAAAT
The DNA here is from genome assembly GCF_033783945.1 of Neopsephotus bourkii. Classification (NCBI taxonomy): domain Eukaryota; kingdom Metazoa; phylum Chordata; class Aves; order Psittaciformes; family Psittacidae; genus Neopsephotus; species Neopsephotus bourkii. The sequence continues at coordinate 1,074,891 of NW_026901640.1, read as the reverse complement.
ATTTATTAGCAAGCTGTGGGGCTGCCCAGCGCTGCTCCAACACAAACACAGACCCAGGCCATTTCCTACTGTGGGTATTCCACAACCGGAGAGGAGAATAACCCCTTCAAGCCAATATAAGGCACGAACAGGTTTTATGATGCATTTTATAGAAAATTACAAGTGCATAATTAAGGCTCAGTAGCAACCCCCAAGCTGGTACCTCTGTGGAGACCACACAGCTAACGCAGGGCCGAGGGATGCTGCTGGGCTGCCCTCCCCACAGCTCCAGCGTGGAGGGACCGCTCGGAGGGATGGAAGATGCCTGCGACTCCTTCAAACCAGGGCCTGCAGAAAGCAGTCGCAGAGAGGCTTCACTTAATGCTGCCAGGGGAGGAAGGGAGCCATGAGGATTACGGCACAGTTGTGTTTTGCCTTCCAGAAGGCTCAGAGCATCCTGGATGTCTCCTGCCTTTATGTTTTACAAATCTTCTCTCCAGCTTCATGGTATCAAAGGCTTTTACCAACCTCTACAGTGGCAACAGCTGTCCTAGAGGAAACCTTATTTCCATCACCATAATTTGTTATTCCTAATAGTCTGCTATGCATAAAGTCAGCACGAGACCAAAGCATTCCTGTAAGAGATGAGGACATAAACTGGCTCAGGGCTAAGACTTGGAGGTAGCATGAGGTATATCTTTCACATCAGTTGGGGCACAGCAATTATACTATAGCTCACAGTAACAAAGCACATGGTTTGCACTCAAGGCCCAGTGGCCTAGGGGTGAGTCCTCACAGCCAGGTACCCATCTACATTAAAGACTAACCAGGCTTTGAGCCTTGTGCTGAATTCACCCCTCCAGACCCATGCAAAGCAGCCTTCCCCACTCTGCCCTCACAAGGAACCTGCTTCACCTCCCTCCCTGCCCAAATCTGGAGCCTCAAGCTTTGCTTCAGACAAGAACATGCTTTAACAGACCTGCTTTAAAACCCTCCGGTGCAGCAAGCTGTATATATTCTGGTTGGGCACACGCCTTCCCCTGCGCTCGCGCTGCACCCCAGGGCAGTCGGCTTCCACTGCTGGAGTGCCAGACCTTGCAGAGGTACCAGGGGTCAGTTACATTACAAGGAGGTATAAGAAAAGAAAAGACACTTTTCCTGGTCTGCCGTTCTGCCCTAAATTAACTTTTAATACAGAACAGAATGTCACATTTGCTTCTGCCCATAATCTAAAAATTTCTCCTCATGCAGCAGCAATAAGGAGGGCTTTTAAAAATTAAACAGCCCTGAAAACCACAGAAGGGTATATTTCATGGCTATAAAAGAGCATTTAAAACAGAGTTAAAAAGGTGTTTCAAGTGTTTTCATCAAAGGAAGGCAAGAATGGGAGGAAGCTTTGCATTCCACTTGCCACTGCAATGTGCAACAAGGCCTGTGGGCAAGAACTGGCTCCTTGTGTTGTGAGCAGAGGTCAGCCTCTGTGTAGCACCCGACCTGTCTTGAACTGTTCACTCCCAGAACTGCAACTAACAGTAATAACAACAATAATAACAATGATCATAGCAACAACACTAATGATGATGATAATGTGGTGAGGGAACAGCTCCAGAGCTCTCAGGAGGTACCTCTCTGACAAGGACCCAACGCGCTGCTCTGCGCCATCACCACCTGCAGCCCTCTCTGTGGAGTCAAAATTCAACCTGATGTCTCTGCGCAGTCCCATTTTATTTGTATGGCTGTTTCCTCACAGCACAAATTAAGAGGGTTTCAAAACACGGAGTGTTTGCTGCTACCAAAGTCAGACCACAGCCATGTAAAGCCCTGGGAAGCGCCTGGGAAGGATGCTGCGAGAACTGCGTAGAGTTCCAGTATGAGGTTCGTTTCCATCATGAAGCCATGCTGCAGCTACAAAACACAAGGAGAAAAGCAACCAGGATATCCCACCAGCTTGGGAAGGGAAAGCCCAAATTGAAGACGCAAGCAGGGAAAACGCTTTCTTTGGGAGGCTTGAGAACCATCTGCATCTCACACAACCATGGAACAGGAACGGAAACCTCCTACCTGGGCACACTGGGATTTATTAGTCTCCCCTCCCTGTTTCGTTCCCCCTCCACTCCTGATTTTGTTACACGACACAGAAGACGGATCAGCATGCTCTGATACCTGGAAACTCATGTATTTCCAACAAATCTGCCCTTGGGACATGGTGACAAACCTTTACAGCTGCCTGTGATGTTGTAGTGTTTGCTAAAGGCTGAGCCATCAAATGACACGTCATGCTGCTCCTCACCAGTGCCCTGCAGTGTTTCTTCCCTTTATTATTTTCAGTTAGTGAACTGCAAAGTTTGTTTTCCTAAGTTTTTGCAACAACTCTTAAAGGAACAGCCTTCAGCTCCCTGGTTTTGATCCCGTCCCCCCGAGCGCCTCAGATCTTCACCACCAAACCTCAAACCAAGATTCCAGCTGTAAATCAAGCAGAGCGCGCTCTGACTTACCTCTCACCTTAAACCAACAGGATCTTACAACAGAAATATCCTGCTCTGGTTGCCTGGAGGAAGCCAAGCATCCACACTGCAATTAGCTCCTACTAGCACCATGTGTACATCAGCATACGCTTCCACACGGGCCTTCCTCCCTTCCACTGAGCATAGTGCAACTGAGCAGGGCTGGAATGCAAACTGCTTGGAAGAGAGTTTGGGGACATGAAGGAAACAGGACTCGGTGTCTGGATGTGTTCCAGCTTGAGGAGCTGCAAACTGAAACAACGCTCAGGAATGCAGAGGAGAAAGCTTTTATTAAAAAGGAAGAACCTGCTCTTTTCAGTTAATAGTGGGAATGATGCAATTACAGGAGGGAGCCAGGACACCCTCAGGCCCCACATTCTATTCTCACTGCAGAGAAGGGAGAGAGAGTGGAGGAAGCAGAATGGTTCGAATCATTCCTGGAGCACCACGTGGACCAAGCCCAGCAGCCACTTGGTCTTGGGGCACAGGAGGGAGGTGACACTAGCACGCACCACAGTGCTGTCAATGGGGCAGCTCTCTGACCATGAAGAAACCCCACCAGCCAACAGCACCAGACCCAAGAAATCCACACAGAGCAGCCCAACGCCACACGCATGTTCACAGCTCAGATGCACTCATGTAATCCTACATCTCCACTACCAGGTAACTGACTAAACAGAGGGTTATCTGTGGCTTCAGTACATTCCACAGCCTGGGTTTCTTCATCAGGAAGTGGCTACCAAACTACCATGTCAGGATGGATTAACAACAGGAAAGACAATGAACTCCCTGCTGCATTTAGGAAATCAGATAAGATTCGCAGCAGAAGGGCTGTCCAAGGAAATGGTGCATCAGGAACTCTCCATGTACTATATTTAATGGTAACCAGAATTTCTGACCCGCACTGAAATGAATTTGCAAATGACTAGTAACACACTAAATGGAAAGATAGGGCCTCAACTGCCTGCTAATCTCCACTAAATAATTACATTTATATATAGATGTAAACACACATACAAATTACACCAATAAAATGCTTTTAACAGTACAACTGCCATTCCTTTCACAGAACAAAGTCAAACTCCTTGCTAAAGGGAGGACCGAACACTTAAGCATACCTAACACAAGCAGCACAAAGTGACTTCAGCACAGAGCATCACTCACTGCGGATTAGCACATCCTTTGCTCACCGCCTTTATAAATCATTTGTGTATCAAGACATGCAGCTAAACCAGCTAAAGCACAGTTTTCATTAGAGACCATGGAAACTGATTATTGAACTAGGGAACACATCAAGGGGGTTTTCCTGGGTGCTTTAAAGAAAAAGATGTGCCTTGGAACCCCTACCTTTGTGTCAGATGGAAACTACATCTACAAGTCATCAAAGAGAACTCATGCCTGAGATGAACAAAACACAGCTGTCTTAACCTGTTAGCTGTATCCTGTGCTTTCCACCATCAGGGGACAACCTGCAGGTGTAGCGCTCTGCAGAGGCAGACACCAAGAACTAAAATAGAAATACAAGTGTAAACTGGAACAAGTCACATGCCTGTTTCTCCAAGCCATCTGTGAGGATGTGGAACCCTCTCTGATGGTGTGGCAGGAGCCCAGAATGAGGTGATGACTGTAGAACATCAGCAGTGGCTTGCTCTTACTCCCTGCTCTTCTGAAATTCCCAGGTTTCATGAAGGTGTAGCAGAGCAGAGGCCTTTTGCCCACGTGCTACCACATCCTTGGCTCTAGCCTTTGACTGCTCTTACCTTGGGGAAAGCACTAAATAAAGTTCAATTCCATTCACACTTGTCTCACCTTAAAGACTTGATCTTTTTGACCTTACCAGTCCAGCCTTAAGGACCCCATATCCCCACCAGTAAATGCTGGGAAAGGGTTTCAGCTGTAACATTCACTGTGGACAGTGATGAAGATGCAGCAGGACCTGGGGCTGGTCGTGTGGATGGGTCCAAGCCAGCAGAGCAGATTCTGCATGGGGACAGGGGCTGACACGTGGGAAGGCCACACTTCTGCTGCAGCATCAACACCTTATGAGAGAGGCAATCATGGGGACGATCCGTGGCACCGGCCCCTTCCCGCGCATCCTCCCTGCAGCACCACTGCGGATCTCTTGGTGTTTCAGTCACTTCCCTCCGGTTCCCAGGGTGCTCAAACTGGGCCACGCGGCCCTGCGGGAGCGGGGGCAGTGGGAAGCGCAGAGCCCTCAGCCCACATCCCGTTCTCACCCGCTCTGCAGGCTGAATCACCAAGCGCTGCCGACGCCACAGCACCGCATCCAGGCAGGCAGCTCTGTGCCTCACCCCCGGAGGCGAGGAGCATCCCGGCCTCTCGCACAGCACCGGAGCAGTGCTGGGATGCGCCTGCAATCCCTCCGGCAGCCCAGCAGTGCTGCAGGCGTCCTCATTCCAACCAGTGTCAGCTCATCCCATGAAGGCTTACACACGTACCAACCACACCACTCACATCTCAGTAAAGACACATGCCCAAGGGGGAAACTCCCAGCACTGCTGCAGATGCTCAAGGCATCACTCGCAAGGACTCAAACAAAAAGCACTGGGACATTTTTGGTTTAAAGTATTAACTGCTGAGTAATAAATATATTTGCCACAGCATCAATTTGTTCTGAGGGACTGGAAATAAACACAAAATGAATGCTTCTTTCATAGCTCCATGCAGTCTGTTTCCACTTTCTCCTGCGTCTGTGCTGGAACCACCCACTGGTGACAGATGAGGTTTAGCAGCAGCGTGTGCAAGCACCGGAGATCAATAACATCCAAAGCCCAACCGGATAAACCCCCTCCTTCATCCTGCCACTGCGCTTAACTACAGCACTGGGGTAAAGAACGAGCTCAGTGATATCAAGGATAAAAATGAATGGGCTTAAGGCCCCTCTTTTTCCTCAATGAGATACTTCTGATTCATCTCTTCTTCGCACAAAAGATGCTGGTGATGGCCATTAGGTCAGGCACGCTTTAACACCACATGTTGCTATTTTAAAACATGTTGATGCTGCTCCAAAATAACGTTTTACACTTACACCCTAATCATCCTTATGGCTTCTGACAGGTTTTTAATACAATAGTATTAACTGCAATTAATTCATTTGAAATTAATGCGGATACTGCAAGCACTTCAGCAAGATCTCCACTGCAATTCACCAGCCATTATTGCACCATTATATTTTAAGTGTTATCCATAAAGCAGGCTGCCAGGGCATTTGCATGTAGGTGATAGAAGCAGGAATAGAGAGAAGCAATAAATTAGCACCCAAATTAAGCAGAAGGAGGCAGGAGAATTACCACAGCCCCTGGTCTGAAGTTTCAATGTTCCTTAAGGACTCAACGATTCCCAGTATCGCAGCCCCGCACCCGGTCCCTGCACAGCCCCGTGGCACTGCTTCAGTGCCCGCACACTGCACATGGCTCGCTCCAGAGCCTGCAAGATCAGTCATTAGCAGACAGAAAATAAACGGCTTTTCTCCAACACAGCCATTAAAAGCAGAGCCAGTGTATCCGGAAGGTAGGGCAGGAATAAAGTGTTATTAGACCATTAAAGATGGTGCTCAGCAGCATTCCTCCTTGGGCAAAAAAACTGTGTCTTTGGTGCAGTTAACGACCATTTTCAGAGCATTAATGACCCCAGGTGAAAGCAAACTGGTCATTAAAAACATGTTTTAAGGGGATTAGCTATCATCAGAACATACAAGTTACTTGAAGGGAAGCACTTCCATATGGTTCATTTATAACTTCCAAGGTATTCATCAGTGAAGGTATTCGGATGGTTCCTAGAGCTAAGTGCGAGAGGGAGATGCACGCGGCTTCCTCGGAGCAATCCCAATTGGAAGCAGCACTGCCGGAACAGTTTCATTTTGCAATTTGCTGGCTAAACTGAGAACAAAACAGAGCCACCAAAGCGGGAGGAGAAGCTTGCCTGTGATTAAACAAACATGTTTTCGGCTTGCTGGCAAAACTTAAAGGGAAGGGGGGAAAGCAAAAGGAAGAAAAGTTTCATTTTGAGTCAACCCACAACATCTTGTTTTAACTCTGACCAGAAATACACTGCCTTTGTTTTCAGTTTCTTTAACCCCTGATAAATCTTCTGTCCTTTAGGCCCACTTTTACACAGGGAGAACTCATAAGAAAGGAACAAAAGGAAGTATCAGCATTGCGGCCTCCAATATACGTGTGGTCTTTCAAGTTTCTCTTCCTACCCTTCTCCTCCAAGCTCCATCTTATGGAGATGCTACTGATGACACAAATACACCCCAATGCACTTGCAGGTACTGTGGGTACCTCAGGAGCAGCATTGTGGTGCCACTGGGGATATCCAAACTGCAGCCAAGAAGGAATGGCATGCCAGGAAACCGCCTGAGCCACCCATGTGCTGGATGAATACCAAGGGTAAAAGCCTTTATGGACAACACTCCATCTTGCTTGGGTTTGTGCTGTTCTGTACAGCTGCTTCTCTACCCTTTATCGCTTGGTCTAAGCAAGACATCTCCCTTCTCTGAACTCCCCAGCGCCTCCACCCACCCCAAGTCCATTGTGCATGTAGGGGATATGAAACAGAAACACACTCAATGGGCTTGTTCAAAGCAAAGATTCCCTCTGCAGCTCCAAGAGATCCAAACCATGTTTCTGAAGTTTCTGACTGCAGGTTTCCAGGTTAAAGCGATCCCATTTCAGCATTTAAGGGAAGGATCTACAAAGGCAATCAACATCTCCCCAGTGTCTTCACCATCGGAAGAGGAGGAGCACAAACGCTGACCAAAGCCAACCCACTCATGCTTCCAGATCTGCCTCCTCTTCCAGCCTGCTCCAGAACTGCATTTGTTCTAATCTTTTTGTCAAAACAAAAGCAAAAGAACAACCAAGCAACAACAACGAAACCTTTCCAAGAATGCAGAAAGGCAGAATTCCAAACCCACTTTAGCTCCCATCTCTGCTCTGCTGAGGTCTAAGTACTTATTTGGGAAAAGAGGGGCTAATCTCTTTCCAAGGTCACTTCAAGGTTTTCATACCAGCGAGAGATGAATGACTTACATGTGACAATGCATCCTGTGTATTCAACTGGGAAGGTAAATATGGGTTTAATAAATAAAAGACCCAAAAGACAAACCCCTGCCTCAGAGCGCCTGCTCCTGCAGCTGAATGGAGTACAGGATGTCCATGTCCCAAGAAGGTGTTGTGCCAACATCCCTCAGAGCTACATCAAATATAATTTTCAAACCAATTAGCTCAAAAAGCATCAACACCAAAGCAATGCCTTCCACATTCTAATTACCAGGCCATCCTATTCAATCCTTAATGAGAGGAGAGACAAAGGCAGTATATGTATTAGGGTCTACTTCAAGAATTTTTTTTCTTTTAGCGAACAGATCCTCTTTTGTTCTGGTTAAACACCAATTACTCCGTTCTCTCTAACATGCAAATCAGCTGAAAATAGGGCATGATGTATCTCGATCCTGCACCACTACAAGTTTGAATGAAGGGGGAAAATAAAGCAACCCTCTAGGGGCTTTCAATTCCAAGTACTTTGTACTCTGATAAAGCTCTTTTCAAAGAGCTTTTTGTATTATCTATGGCAGTTCCCATAAGCAGCGATTTTGCCATTATGCCAAAAGAAACAGCACATTTAAGGTGTACAATATAAGCAAGGAAAGTAAAAGTAGCCAACAAAGCTGTTTACATGTAGCTTTTAGTTGTTAGGGCCCCGCTGCAAGCAGCAAAACTCCAGAGCATTATGGGCACTGCTACACCTTGGGAAAGATGTATAGCAGAAAGGAAGTAAGCGTAGTTAGAGCCCTGCTGTACAATGCATTCCTTGGTACAACTCAAGGCAAAGCAGGAGATGCTGCACCAACAGCCTTGAAAAGGGAAGTCCTTTGGGGTCAAGGTGCACAGACTCCTCATCATAACACATCTCCTCACTGGTATTAACCACTGGCTGTGTTCTACCGTGAAAGATTGAAGGTAAGTCTCTGCTATTTTGGAGTCTGTTCATTCACATACCACTGTTAGCTTCAGTCTGCACTGACCTGCAGAGGGGAAGAAGGCTCCAACTTCTCCAGCACTTCACTTCCAAACCCAGCAGCCATGCCCGGAGGGTCAGCCTGGAGGTTCATGTTGGAAGCCAAACCCATCACTGTTTTCACATCACTCTACTCACTTCTAATGGATCATTTTCAAGTGTCAGCCTCTCATAAGCACTTTAAGAGTGTCAGTAACAATTTAGGAGCTGCTATATCCACAGACACGCAAGATGGAAATGTGGAGATCTCCGTAAGAAGACCTGAGCCCTAGGGCTGCAGTTGAGTTTAGGCGTGCAAACTGTGCCCGACAGGGTCACTGAAGTGACTGGGGTATGAGGGTTCAAATCTCTCCCCCTGCAAAACTTCAGTCTCTATTTAGGGAGAAAAAGGGAAGGAGGGAAAAGCCTTGTAATGCATGAGTAATGGGGCAGTGATGGTACCAGATCCCTCCATCAAGGAGGAAGGGCTATAGAAACCTGACTTGAAACAACCACCCCTGATTAGAAGTAAACAGGCACAGTCAGAGGGTGACTGCCCATAATGTCAGAATCCTCCTCGAAATCAGAGGCAGAAGGCCAAAGCATCAGAGGAGGAAGCAGTGGCTTTAACTGATTATCCCACACTATGTCCTTTGTGGTGTGAGCTGGTTACACAGAGCACAACCACAGAACTGAACTTAAAAACACATTAAAAGGGGAAGAAGAAACATGTCATGAAGAAGTTCACTGAAAGAAAACACACACAAAGCCAGCTCCTTCTGGTCCCCTTGGCCTGACTACTCCCACCTGGTCGCCCCAGGACACAGGCGAGCCTCTAACGCTGGCTTCCCTCAATCCCAGTGCACCTTCCCAAGGATTAAGGTGCAGTTCATCAGGAAACGGCTTAGCACATCCATACAGTAACATGCTTGTTATAAAATCTATCTACAGATGCATGTATCAGAGAGAAATGAATCTACATCAACAGTTATGGACTGCCAGCCCTGTAGTCAACAGGAAGGAGGATACAGGAGTGTGTTGGCTGAGATCAAGGTATCCAGTGCACTACAAAAGTAACTCAGTATTCTATATAAAACTGCACATGAATTTATATCATGCAATATATATCTGACAAATTATACACATGCTAACACATACATCATATTCACACACCAGTACTGCTGGGTTTATATATAAAATACATAAAGCCAGCTCATTTCAAGGAGATGGACCCTGGAGTATTTCACATCTACAAATTCAGCCAAAAACCACAGCACATTCGGCTCTTCTGCCAAACATTATAGACAATCTTCCAAAAAACTTTTCATCTCTTTTGCTGGCCTTTAATATATTTTTGATTTATGTCATTTTGAAACATTTTCCCTTCTGTAGCTCAAGAGCAAGCAGCATTCTTCTGATTCCAGAGTCCGGGTTTCTTTAAAGAGAAACCAAAAGTAATAAATCTCAAGTGTCACGCTGCTACTGTATCACACGAGTGAGAACTATTACAGCATGTGTTGACTATAGCTTCCAAGCAAAGAATGTATTAAGTAACAGCGTTTTGCATTACACATTCTTTTCCTTGCCTGAAGAGTGCAGCTCTTCAAGTTTTCATGCAGATGGTCTTCACTCATCAATATTATACATGTGCAGCAAGCTCCTAAAGCTCAGGCTCCCTCCCATCTCCTCCTTTGCACAAACACTGGTAAGACTCAGGGGCTAGACTTGGTAACCTTGACTATGGAAGCATCAACAGCTCTGCTCTTATCTGTCTCATGGTTGCACAGCCAAAACATGCTCACATGTGCTATTCTATGTACAGGTTCTGCCCCAAACTTACTACAGGTTAAGGAGTCCAAGACAAAGCACTGGAGAGTAACAGGGTACAGTTAGCATCTCTTCCCCCCTCCAACAGGAAAGGCTGTCCCAGCCACCTCCAACCCTGGCAGCAGAACAATATGGTGCAACACTGAGCTGTGCAGTGCACAAGCATCAGAGCTCAACTGTATCACAAATCAGCTGCACCAACCATAATATTCTTCTTTGGGGGTCACTCTGGAAGGGGATGGAGAGTAGCCTGAGAGAAGCCTGGAAATGGAGGAAAAACTGAGCAATAAACCGTGTAATGTAATAAAGATGGCAGTTAGTCTGGTGAGCACACAGATACCAGGCTTACTGCAGTTTACCACCAGGAGTAAGGATAACTGCAGGGCACTGTAAAACATTCATTCCTTTGCATTAATTGCTGTTAGAGTCATGGGTTAGTACATTATACCAGCCTCAGCTTGCTCTAATTCCTCATCCTATTTGCTTTGGCCAGGATACTTACATTAAAAAAGAAAAGGAGAAAAATGCTTTGAATGATTATTTAAGGGAGTATGTGGAAAGGTATTAACTGGGATGTTCTGAAGACACAAGGATGCTCCTAAAGGCATCCTACATCCACTGCAAAACATGCAAGGGACCACGCGGCTTTCACATGCACGCAGTGAAGCTGGGAAAAGCCATCTCCCACCCACCACTATTGGGCAAAAGATCCACAATCCATCCCTCATGGAAACACAAGCAAGCACACGTTCAAGAGCACCGTGCTTGTGCCCCGTGGGACACACTTCCACATCGACAGATTCCACTGCCCCAACGCAAGCTTGTACACGTGCACCCACAAACAACTTGGCCCAGTTCCCCCATCACCCCAGGCTGAGCACCACTGAAGGCAGCAGAGGCTGCTTCACCTCCCTGCCAGGAGCAAGGCTGGAGCTCCCAGCACCAGCCCTCATTGCCCCCACATCCCTGCGGGCTCCAATACCAGCAGCTTTGCAGAGCTACCAGCAAGCTCCTTGACAGGGATCCAGGCAGAAGCAATGGCAATTAGGCCCCAAAATAAGCACTTGAATTTAAAACCAACCAAACAAAAAGCCCACACAACAACAAACCACACACACACAAAATAAACATCAAGAAAATCAGATATAGACAGAGCCAGTCGAATCGTCCCCGGCTTCCTAAGTGACTGACATCAACTGAGGCTCTCCGTGTTCCTGGGGAGGAAATACATGACCTCCATGGTTCAGATGAGAAAACCCAGACACACAAATGCTCAGTAACGTGCTTTAGAAAGGAAAAACAAAGCAGAGCAGAAGCCAGCTACCCTTCAATCCTGAGTTATGAATCCCCAGTACAACAGAGGAGAGCTGGCCCGGCTGCTCCAAACCTGCGCTGCCAGGCTCCAGCAACACTCCCAGTACCAACCCATTGAGAAGCAAAGCTTTGCCATCTCCTCTGTCTCCGAGGTCAGCCCCTTGGCATTAGCACACCGGCCTCCTGGAGGGCATGGGCTGCTGCTTGCTCTTGTTTGCATCAGCCTGCAGCAGAGCAGGAACCCTCTGCCCAGGGGTCAGGATGTACCCGTGGGCTGTGCCAGGCAGCAGCAGCCCGCTGCAGCACATCACCCACTGCTAACTGGGGGAAAGAAAAACAACTGACATTTTCCATCCAGCTTCGTGCCTATATTAACGTACATGATTATACAGATTACTTAATAACTGCATCATAAACGTATTTACACACAAATCATTACGAATCAGAAAAGCACTAAATAAAGAAAAGGGCTTCTACAAAGCCATAAAGTTAAAGTCGCAACTCCGCAGAGAAGTTGGCTACCTCAAGACTGGAATTACAATGCACATTCATTTTGTATCCTTTGCTATGAATGATATCTCTAAAGCGCTTTATGATGTTAAATAACACACAGCTGCACAATTTAATGAGCTACAGCACAGGGAAAAGCTGTATAAGGAAGTAAAAAGGAAAGATAGGGAAGCATCTGATTTTCAAGTGAAAGTTAGTGAAATGTAACAGCAGCAGAGCAAGCATTATACAGGGAAACTGTTCAAGATGGCAGGGTCTTCTAAGGTAAAAGCTCTGGGAAAACAGAGCAACAAAGGAAGCAGATTCACCCACTGGGTGGTTAAAACCAAGAGGGTTTTTGAACGTCCACTTAAAGGACTGGCTGCTGAAAAACAAGAGGTTCAGACCCCAGCTTCATCACAGACTTCTGAGTGAACTTGTTCACCTGCCCCTCAATTTGCCCTTCTCTTCTAGGCAGGGATGATCATTTTGATCCCTTTGCCCAAAACATCTCCTGCCCATTCTGTTTACCTCCAAAATCCCTCCAGCTCTACAAGCAGATGTACAGACAGCGAGGTCCTGTGCCTGGCAGCTGATCTGTACCAGGCAAAAAGGGACTGGAAAGGCAACATCATCATTTAGGGGCAAAACCAAGCCTCAGGTTTCATCTCGGGGAGCTTTTTAAGCTGGACTTTGAACAGCATATTCTACAAATAAATCAACAAGTAAATTGTGTCAGTGCTCAGCAGTATTACTGACCTCAATCCTCACTAATGGTCTCATTTACAGGACGTAGCTCCTGCACTGCTTAGCCCTGCAAGGAGCTGGGAACTCCAACATCCACCCTCTAAAGTCATTATTCAACAACAAACGAGAGCTATACTTAGAGCTTTTTCCATGAAGTAGCAGTATCCAAGGGCCACTGAGCCAAGAGGCAGTCAAAGGTCAAACAAGTCTACCAGGCTCTCCCCCAGCCCCACGTTCCTGCAGGTTACACTTCAGTTATCTTACACATCCATCCCAGTTCTTTATGAAGGATCTTTGATCCAAGCAGTGAGATAATGCACCAAGAATTATCCTCTCCGGGGCCTGGATCTGGGTAGTGACCTTACAATTACAGCAGCACATATACGCAATTACTTTGAGTTCATTTAAAAGGCTCTGCTAGCAAAGATTAATTTAACACATTATACACTCTAGAAAAACCCCATAAAACCCCCTCTTTCTCTGCCCTCGGCTGCCTCAGTGGGTATTTCAGCCTCTCAAGCTGCTCTAACAACACACACTCCTCAGTCTTTGATTCTGCTCATATTTTAGGAAACAACTGTTAGATCACATAGAGATTTAGATTTCATTCTCTGCAAGGCAGTGTGGCCTAGCTGCAGAAACAAGCAGAGAACAACTCCGAGCTCCACTGGAGTTTTATGTCGCCTTCAGGAAATTAGAACTGCCTCAACCACCAGCCAGCAGCAGGGTTTGAAAACTGGGACTTGCAGCTCCTTAACACAATACCCCATTACTTGAGCTAAAAGAGCAGCATGACTGCATCGCGGGAGGAGAACACTGCTGTCCACGTGCAGAAGCCCTGGGGGAGGAAGGGGCATAATGCAACACATCAAGTGTGCTACAAGGACAATTTCCCTGTGCATCACTGCTCTACGTCCCCCTGCCTTCAAAAGGATAAGGCTTTGTTACTTCTCTTCCAGAGATGACACAAGGCTTGAACTGTGTTTGTAAAGCTCTTCTGCATGCTGCAAGAACCAACACAAAGACATCTGAAAGCTCAAGATGAGCGCAACAGCAGCTGTGGTTTGCTAAACTGGAGTAACAGATAAACCAGTCTGATCACGCTAATAGAGATCTACACATCTAAGCAGCCCGAGCTAAAGAAGCAGTTTTGACCCATAAGTGACATCAGTGCCTTAAATGCTGATTGTGTTTCCTCCCAGGCTCTTACAAAACACGACCAGCGGGGCTGGAGGGCTCAGCATCCAAGGACAAAGAACCAGCAGGCATGGAAGCACCAATATTTATGTAATGTATGGCATGTCCACAGCCCCAGTGAAATCACTCTTTCCAAGGGGGTCGGAGCATTTGTTTGTTATTGCTGAAGATGCAGGAGGCAAAAGCAGTTAAAAGTAAAGAGGTCACTGCATGCAAAATTAATCTTTAACTGCCTACACTGCCTGAAGTGACTCGTCAGGATTACAGTGCGCTCCCCAGGCTGAGGGTACCTTTGTTAACCAGCAACTCCGAGAGGTGGCACAGGGTAGAGCACTAAGAAAAGCCAGCTGGCAAGCTCCAGCAGCTTGCTTTACTCCCAGTGGCTCCCCTTCCACTGGTTTCCTTTGCTGGGAGCTCTGCCCCACATGCTGCAGAGAGCACGAGGTGGGTGCACTGCAGGAGAAGCAGACAAGGCAAAGTCTTACCCAGCCCTTGCCAAAGCCCATGCTTAAAATGGAAAGAGAGTTTGAAATTAATCTCATCCCTCTTGTGAGGAGACAGCAGAGGATTCCTCCAAAACACAACCTGTGGCAACCAGAGCTGTTAAATGCTTACCACGATGTTACGTGCAACACAACTTCAATGCTGTGCACATAATCCAGCCCTGAAGAAGAGCAAGAGGCACACAGCAGAGATGTTGTTTCTTTCCCCTGTAGCAAGGGATGGTTGTTCAGTACTTAGCTGTTGGCAAAGCAGCACCTTCAGCATTACTTACTGAGGTGCATCATAAAAATCTAACAAACAAGAAGAATTAAAACCCTGAACCTATACTTGGCATCCCCAAAGGTTCATGACCAGCAGTATAAATCCACAGTGGACAGTCTGGAGAGCCCTCCTAAAGGGGGGTATTATAAATATATGTCAATATAAACATAGAAACCTGGTTTCAGTCTAAGAGGAGAACCCTGGGTGGCCTCTGGCAGTTCTGCACAAGTCACTGTGCCACGTCTCAGTTTACCCATCTGAGAAACAGGACCAGCACTTCCCTATCTCCCAGCGCCTTCTGAAGATTCATGTTTCCAAAAGCACTTCCAAATCAGGACAACTCTCTTCACGTCCCCTTTTTCGAGCAGAAAAGGGACAAAGCAGACAACTGCTGCAGAAGTCACCAATTCAAAGCAGCCTCATCACAGATGCAACTGTTGGGAACTGTTTTTTCAGACAGGCAAGGACCACAGATACAGCTTTCCAGTTTGTGCACTAAAACGTGTCTAACCCACGTCAGCTGGATGTGAAGTGCCCTGCTGCACTCCAGACAACTGGCAGGGTAACAAACTGTCACCTTGGTGACTAAATAATGACCCTTCAGTGAGGCTCCTGCAGCGTCTTCGGGCCATAATTGGAGGCTGCTGCTCAGATGTGAAGTGTGGGAGGGAGCCACGGCTGATTTGGAAGAGCTGCACTAACCTTTGGCTCTGCAGCTCGAACCTGGCGCTGAGTGAGGCTGCACTCACGGGATCACGAGGAAGACAGTGGAGGGTCCTGCTGCACTGGCAGCTCTGCGGAGTGCTGGGGGAGATGAGGTGCAAACAGGGCAGCTCTTCCCTCTTCCAATTCCCCATCAGCTCATCCTCATCCGTCACAAGGTGATGCTGCCCAGTGACACATGTGCCATGGTGGTTGTCGTTAAAAGACAGTGAAAGCGTTAAATATGAGATACACAAAGTTATTTTTCCCACTCTAAAACACTCTCCATGCATTTGCTATTTCATCCATCTGGAAATGGCCCACATGAGCTCCACAACACGAATGTTGTTCTGCAAGATCTCAGAAGCTATACAGGACTATCTCCAGATAAAACAGCAAGGAGAGGGCTGATGGATTTGAAGAAAGCAATAGAAGCCCTTGAACACTTTTAGTTTTCCAGTCCTCTAAACACAGCCCAGCTTTAGCTGGTAGGATGTTAACTACATTGATTTCCACTTCATAATGAAAGGGTTTTGTCAGTCCAGCAACAGCCTGAAGCTGCCATTGCAAGGAATAGCAAAGTATTACGGGAACGCTCCTGTCCAGGGCACATCGGGATGTATCCGGTAGCAGCAGGTTGAACTTGGAGGCAAAGTATTTAAGAAAGCAGAGGCAGATGTAACTGACATACCCACTCTCAAAGATCAGTGCAGAGCCCACTCTGTGGTGGCAGAGGGTCTTATCCCCTAGGCCCAAAGGCAAGCTCTCAACAAGACAGGAGAGAGCTGGCTCAAGTTAAAGGATCCTAACTCGTGGTAAAACAAACAGCACAGAGGCTTCACGGGGTTTGTTACCAAATGAGCCTTGCAGACACACTCGGTTCTCCTCAGGAACAAGCAGTTCAGTCAGGAAATCAAGAGGCATTCCTGTGCTCTGAGGAGAGGCCATGGGCTGCCAAAGCCAAGGAATGAGGCCACCAGGTCATGCACGGACTACCATTTGCAGATGAAAAGCAATTCCCACCAGGTCTGGCCTGGAAAGGGTTACCAACCTCCCTGGGGCTCTTTGTGAGGCTGCAGAGTCAGCTTACCAGCTACCTGCACTTCCCTGATGCAAGGAGAGGAGGAAAACACAGCATACAATTAATTCATTTATCAAAGAACCAGGTTTAGTTACAGCTTTGCTGTAGCGGCAGACTTGCTACAACTCCATGCCAAGTATGCCTTCAGACATATCTTACATTGGCTGTAACACTCTGCAAGTGTTGAAATATATTTGCTAAAGCCATGTAAGGCACATATATGAACCCCTACTTCCTACAGAATCAGCTCCCTTCCAGTACCAACCAACTCAGAATAAAAACATCACTTTCTGTGGCTCCACTGAGGTAGCACATCAGAAGTAGGGCCGGTGCTTTTCACATCATGAATCCATAGTATGTATCAGACACAGGCAAAGAAAAGGCATGGGCTTAGTGAAAGGATGCTGCAGCTCAGGAGCAGGAAAGGCCCAGAAGTCCGACTTAGGAAGAAAAAGTGAACTTGGTGCACTCATCCCTCCTCCTCTTGGCTTACTCCTGCACCTCAGCTTCTAAACAGCCAGGAATAGTTTCCACTGTATATCCCTGTAAGTTCTGCTTTGATCACAGATAAACATTTGTTGCCTTCCCCCTGAAACGAGCATAAACTTTTCTGTTTCTGCTCATTCCAAACCCAAACCACTGACAAATGAAGGCAAAGAAGAGAACACATTTAGACACCCAGGAGCAGGTACGGCTCCTCACAGCCAACAGGGTAATGCACTAACAGGGGTTACATCAGAAGTTTAAGGAGGCAAGCTATAGCTTGAAAGGAGCCATGGAAGCCCAGAGTAACTACAGATGAAATGGAAATCACCCTCTGACTAAGAGGTTTAACCAAGATTAAAATGGCAAAAGAGGGAGAAAAAGCATTGCTCAGCTAATCTTCAGCTCTCTTCAAGTCCTATCACATCTGCACTGGCACATTCGCACATACCACCAGACAGGCCCAAGCCAGGTGAGCTAAGCAAGATAAAAGCAGATGCAGGAGGAAAAGAAGTCCATGTGCATAAAGGCTGCCTGCTTTCAGGTCAGGAGGAGATTAGACACAACGCTGGGAGGACCAAACTCCTTTCTGTATGAGGGATATTTCCATAGCTAACAGTTGGGAAGAGCGTTTGGCTTGTTTGGAGATGACAAAAGGTTGGCTCCTTTTGATCTTTCCCTTTATCCTCCTCAACAGAGTTTTTACAGGCATTTTCTTTGGTGAGCTACAGACCTGTGAACTGCATTCCTTGGTGTTTGCATATGAACTCACTTCCTCAACAGGGCCACGTGAGAGCCAGATGGGCACAGAGCAGAAAGACACTGCATGATGCAGAGCATTTCTAATGAAGTCTGTAGGTAAAGATGCCTTGTGCTTCCTGCTTCCTTCAAGCCACATTTCCTGGGGCTATTGGCAAGTTTAATTGTTTTGCTCTGCTGTGGTTACCCAGAAGGTCCTGCTTCTGAAAGGCAGAGCTGGAGACTGTAACCACCATCTCATCCAACAGCTAACCTAATGAGAGACAGTGGGGAAAAAACCCACCAAAGTCAGGCAGGTAAGAAGGCAACAGTGTAGACTGACAGGATTTGTGTCACTGCTAGTAGCTGGCAAAGAACAGCCTCCATAGTAACAGCCTCTATTCTCCCATTACTGTCAGGGGCATTCACATGCCTAGAACGTGACTTTGGGCAGCAGGACACTTCCAATGGCTCCCACAGTGCTGTCCTATGGGGTCTGGCAGCAGGAGCTCGCAGCAGAGGTGATGCTGTCACCAAGAGAGTGCAGGAGCGGGGCAGGCTCCAAAAACCTTCAGAATTAACTATGCACAACATGAACAAATGGGTTATCACCGGGTACATCTACTGCATGACATGCTACCAAATGAAGGATGAGACACGCTTACACAGATTTCCTGCCTGCCTCCTGTGATAATCCAGCAAACATCAGAAAAAGCACATTTAACAAAGCAGCATCAGGTGTCCCAGCCTGCAAGCACCCTCCTGGAAGCATTACTCAAGTCTTCATCTCCACGGCCTGCTCTCTGGAGGGGATGAGACTGAACCGTGAGGATGTGGGAGGTGGAAGGCTGCAGACAGGGTCAGTTCAACAGCCCCTGCACCAGGCCCACGGCACCTCCAGTGATTTATTCACTCCCCCAAGCTCTTCCTTTCTAAAGCATCTTTCAAACAAAGCTAGCACGGCCTCAGTCAGGCTGAGGCTCCAGAAGGGAGATTCACTGCAGCAGATAAGCCTCTTCTGTTTATTTTTCAAAGGCTGTTTTCCTAACCTTGCATTGGAATGGGAGATTTGACTCCTGGAAAGTCCATGGAAGAACGAAGGCACAAACACACTCACACACCATCCCCCCGGTGTTACAACCAACGCAGCAGAGCAATCGCTGCCACCGGGCCACTTTCAGCTGGAAAGACACAGCTCGAGTCACTTGCTCTTGCAAACCCCTGCAGTTAACTACTGAAACACAGACATCATTATTGCCTCTGGATTCCTCATGGCATCAAAGCCTTGGCTAACTCTGCCAGTTGGGCTCTGTCAGAGCAGAGGCTTCCAAGCCCCAGAAATCTAATTAGACAGACTAAAAATCACAAAAGCCTCAAAACACTCCAGCAAAGGAATTGTACAACTGCAATGGAGTAAGTGCTGTCTAACCTTTCGCAGCCAAATCGTATATCCAAACCTGGGCTTCCTTTTTTCTCTCTAACCATCCCCAATTAGAAAGCCAACAGCCAAGGGCAGGCAGCAGAACGCTGGGAGAGTCAAAACTGCTACTGCATATCTAATGGAGACCCTTCAAGTTATGAGGAGGCTGATGAACTCAGAAGGATACCTCTAAAATCCCAGTACAACCACAGCAAGCTGCTCCTTGGCAATGGGAGGGTGAGTGTTCCCAGGAACCAGCCCCCCAGCCAGGGTCACTTTGCCATCCATGAGCTCTTCTTCACTCCTCCTACCCCAAGTTTTCTGCTCCTGCCCTATGAAGAGAACACAGAGGATGAGAATCCCATGTGCTTGGGGACATGGAGCAGAGGGATCAATGTCTGCTTCTGCTGCAGGCTGTTTTGCTTCTCCATAGCTACTCAAGAACTGAGTTAAGGTTACACAAGAAACCCAACTTACCCCTTCCTAGAGCCCCCAGCTCTCTTTAGGAGCTGGGGAATAGTTTCCTACACCTACTGCCCCATCCTTCACTCACTCCCACAAAGGTGGGTTTTCTCTCCACTGCACTGGGGGAAAGACCAAGCCAAGCAGGTTTTCATGCACACCTTCCATGTGCCAGCACCTCCCAAGGAGAAGAAGAGCAAGCCCAGCACACAGCAGGGCTGTCCGAGGGGGTTCATCCACACAGGGGGGTTCCCACCACCATCACAGCTCCCACAGGTCCCATTGCTGGAGAAGGATTGGCTTGAGGTTTGCTCCTTTACAGCTACTTCAGTGAACGCAGATTCACAGGAATGTGAAAATTCACAGGGAAACTTCAAGAAACCCTCAGCGAGTGTAAATTTACATCCAATATGCTTGGAACATGTCAATAAAATATTTATCATTACATTGTGCCTCTCCCAACTGTTGTGTTTTCCCTCTTGGCAGAGGTTAAAATGACTCCCCCTCACCATCCTGTGTGTATGTTATAGATCCGCTTTCAAAACTGCCTGCCAGTGGGGAACAGCAAATTTGGTTCAGGAGCACACTCTAAAATTAAGCTTTCACAGAGCACTTCAGATTAGGAGAGCAGGACCAAGTGTTCAATCTGCCTTTAGGGGGAAGAGAAATGCACAGTAAATCACTTTTTCTAGTAAGCGTTTCCTATCGCCAAAACCATTCCGAACATGGAAACCTGACCACTGGAATCAGAATCCAGCTGAAGAGTCATGGAAACATGCATCATCCAAACCACCTGCATCCCTGCGCAGCATTCCACATTCGGTTAGGAACACTCAGCCACACAGCTTGCTACCTGAACACTAAGAACCAGAGAAGAGGGCATGCACCAACCGTGTTCTGTAAAACACCCCTTAAAGAAGCTTGAAACCATCATTAGTCAAAACCAGAAGTACAAAAACAGACACAGACTTGCACAAAGGATACACACAAAGCCAGAAAATCCCCTTCATTCATGCAGCCTTTCAGTCCTCAAGGATCCCAGTTGCCTTCCAAAGTGACTCAACCTATCTGCTGCAGCACGGTCAGATGTGCAGAACCATCGCCAGAGCAACACACAATAATGGTAACACAAGGGACCGGAAGCAAAGAAAGAAAAGATGATGGAGTTTTGGGAGGGCAGATTACTTCATTGAAAGAGTGAAATGAAAGCAGGCTGGCAGTGCACGTGTTAACACGTGCTTTGGTAGCACCACAGTTCATATTCCTCACTACCTCCTCTGGCAATGTCATCAGAAGCTGTGCAAGAGGAAGAGGAGGGCAACTATGAGCCCCTTGCACCATCATATTTCCCAGCCTTGGCTGGCTGTGGGAGGAGACAGATCTGATTTACCTCTCTCTAACCAAGGCTGGTGCCTCTCCTCCTTCCCCAGCGGTGCCCCGTGCAGAGGAATTCCCCTTACAGGCTTAAAATCCCTGCCTGATATGACTTGAACTTCATTTTCTCTGGGCAATTTTCCTGCAAGAAAATAATACTAATATGGGAGTGTCCTGCTGAGGTTAACCACTAATGCTGTAAAAGGAGATGGAAGGCAAATGGTGCAAACCCACTCTGAATTCCAATCAGAAGCTGGGGGAGTATTAACTGTCAAGCAGCCCGTGGCACTCACATCACTCCCTCCCCTTCTTTAACTGCTACCACGAGAGCTACAAGCTCTTACATATTCTACATATGGCTTCAAATACAAAATGAGAGGCAGATGAGCTGTCTTAGCTCAGAGGCAGGAGGTTAAAACCACCTCAAATCTGGAAGTCTGGTACAACATTTAATTGCTGAAACTAGGAATGTTTAAAACCCAGTTGGCATGGATCAGCTCCTCGTGCCACCCGCCCTCCTGCTGCAACAGAGCAAAACCAGGGATCTCAGGATGATCTATGGAAGAGGAGGAGCCCGCTGCTCATGGAGACATAACTTACACAAGTCAACAGAAGAGAAACAACATTCAAGTTCTCAAGATAGAAAATACTGATTTTATGGAGGAGGTGGGAAAGATTTGCTTCAATCTCTTCCATTTCACGTTGGTCAGTCTTGGGTCTCCGCTCCATCATTAAATGGGTGCAATAAACCATACTCTGGCAGTGCACCACCTCTGCTGCTGAGACCTCGGTGCTGTGCAAATGAAGCTGGAGCAAGAAGACCACAATCAGACAATATAAAGGTGGCTAAAGACAGGGAGGAATGAGAGGAGAGTCTCCACTAAGGCCTTAAAATGCATTCTCCATGGTCCTGCCCTCAGGCTCTTGTATTTTCACTCACTGTCCTACCTAAAAGAGAGCACTAGAAGTGCTCCTCACATTTCATTAAAGGGAGCTCAAGAGATTCCTTCCAGTAAGAACTTCCCTTCAGGTTTCATTAATAAGAGATAGTCTTTACACTGCAACATGTTTAACAATATTCCCCTCCTGATCCAGGCAGCAAACTCTTCCTCTTTTGGGCTACAGAGCTCCTGCCGCAAGGAACATCCTTAACAAGTTCAGCTGGATCCTAAAGCTCCAATGGCGCTTCCCTGCGGCTCCCTCCCCTACGCACAGCCACATCCCATATCCCAGCAGACCTTGTCCTACCCTGGCTCCTTGAATAAGGCCTCCAAATCCCAAGGTCACGGCTGTTTATATTCTGGCAAATACTCCGGTCTCACAGCAAACTGGGATTTCAGTAAACACCGAGTCCAAGCACCCACCCTTAAACAAGGGGAAAGCCATAAAAAACAGCAAGCAGAAGAGAAGTTATTTGCTTAACATCATACATACAACCTCGCAGGGCACCTCAAGGGTCCCTGGGCCTCACTCCCAAGGAAAAGAGGAATCCTCAGTGCCTGCAAAAGGGAACGCATCAGATTTTCCAGCAGCAGTCCCGCTGGCTCAGGAAACAAGTTTTTATCTGTAGGATGGCAGCTGCAAGCATCATCTCAAGATGCAAAGGCACGACAGTGATGGCACTAAAGCTGCTTCCCCCCCAGACTTTAAACTCTGTCAGGGAGGAGACTGGAAGGACAGAAAACAACATTAACATGCACTTCAGATCCGTTTTGCAGGGAAAGCAAGCCTCCCCTCCCCTCAGTATCACCCAAATATATCAAAGTGATGGAAATCACATTATGATAGATAGATCAGTCACTCTGATATATATGTTCATCATGTAAGGAGCTAATTGCAAACATTCCCTCCTCCACCCTTCCACTCCCAAATCAAGGAGACTCTGCTGAACTGAAATGACCTAAACAAAACCCCCAAACCCAACCAAAAAGCACCCAAACCAAGCAAACAAACAAGACCTGAATCAAACTACTTCCACCTTCTCTCAGTCCAACATTTCCCTGCATCTGGAACCAGTGGCTCTTCCCTGCAATATTTATACAACTCCCTGCCATTCCCCTGCGTTCTGGATTAAATTGCCTACAACGTTTTCCTTTGGCAGAGGTGGAATTCGAGTTGCAGCGTGTCAAACGGCATTTGAGGACGCTTCCATCAGCACTGCTGCTCTCCTCCTGTTATCCCAGCACCCACGGAGGTCTAGAGAGGATGAGGCCCTACCCTGTTACAGCACTGCCCATTGACAGAGCAGGAGTCCTGCTCCAGAACACTCACAGAGAAAGCAGGGAAGAGAAACAGAGACAGGGAAGCGCTGGAGGCTCCACGAGGAGCCCCAACTCACCCGGAAGGAGCTGGGTGCAGGTCGGACACCCAGCACAGCAGGCTGCCCAGCACCCCGGCGCCCTGGCATTGCTTTGGTAGTCAGGTCTTCTTTGGAAAGCAGTGTGGAATTCGGGAATGAGGCACTGCACACAGGAAAGGAGAAACTCGGAAGCGAAAGACGTGACTATAAATACACACACAACCCTGCAGCAGCTATTGGGGGTGAGAGGGAGGGCTGCCACGTGCTTCTGCCACTATCGGCAGGTTTCAGCACAACCCAAAGTGTGTCAATACACTGCATTACCTCACAGGGCTGTCGGAGCCAAGCTTGCCCAAGCATTCCATAATACCCACCAGAAACACTTGCACAAACATACTCCCATGGCCAGTCATTTCCTCTTGCCTGGTTCCTTCCACACCAGATGATATAACCTCTTGCATCTGGACAACCAGAGCCAATGGGCAGCAGAACACAAACCCTTTTTATTGTCTAAAATCCTGCCTTGGTCAGTCAAAGCTCAAAATAACCACTGCCTCCTACCCTGCTCAGTGCCCTTGCAAATGGAGTCGCAATGACCTAATGTTTTCTCCCAAGGGATGGGTGAGGCTGGCCAGAAACACCAGCTGGAACCTTCAAAGACACCAAAGACAAAACAGGCTGCAGAGCAGAACTCTTGCATCCACTTCAAGGCTCGGCCATTCCCTCAGCTATTGTGCAGCCAAAGAAGTAAGGTCAAACTGGGGATGGCCACGTTAGCCCCATCCTGTCAACAGGATGAAAGGCCTTTAGAAAAGGAGACCACCTCTCAGCTGCGTGTGCTCCTCCACCAGTGCACAGTCCGTAGCAGCAGCTCCTCCCATGCTGCAGTACCAGTAGAGGAGACAATTCCTGCCAGAATGGGACTGGCTTGGGTTGGAAGGGACCTTAAAGCTCATGGGCAGGGACCCCTTCCACTGGAGCAGCTTGCTCCAAGCCCCTGTGTCCAACCTGGCCTTGAGCACTGCCAGGGATGGGGCAGCCACAGCTTCTCTGGGCACCCTGTGCCAGCATCCCTGCACACAGCATCCACCTCGGTGACAATCACACCCTGACTTCCCAGTCCACGCTGCTCCTCTGCGGCAAGGCCGGTGCAGTCACTGTCTCAGAGGATAAAGCTTCTGACTCCAGATGCTTTTCCTGGTGCCTTTGCAATGACTCCAGGAGGGGAGGCAGGGACCATCAGTGGACCAGCAGCACTGTGTTCCAGGGCACTTATTCCTCAGCAGTTTAATCAACCCTGGCATATGTGAATGGCTGCAACGCCAGCCTAGCAATATCTTGTCAAAGCTGCCTTCCCTCATAGCCCTCAGTGAACAAACAGCTGATCTACACAAAAAGTTACAGCAGGCATCCTGCATCCAAGCCCTGAAACTGGCACAGGCACCTGAAGGTAACTCAAATACACTCCCACAGCACCAATGAGTCACTTCCCCTGATGAAGGCCTCCAGAGAGGCCTCAGAGATGCCAGAAGATCCTGACCACATCTGCCCAGCAGGACATCTCCCAGCAGATTAATTTACCAAATCCTCCAGGAAACTCCTCAGAGAGGTCTGAAACCACCTCCAGGCGAGCGCTGGGCTATGGGAAACCATGCAGCACCTTCATGTACCTAACAAAAACTGTTATTGATGCCCTTCCGTGGAAGCTAATGACAGCCCCAAAACGAGACTCGGGCAGGAGAGGCAATGCCAAGAGCAGGAGTGGAAAGAGCAAGGGGGCAAGCTCAGAGCACACAGTGCTCTCACTGTACCCACTGGATAACACAAGCCCCCCTCACTGAAACATTCAGGCACAGTTTAGAAGCAGAATTGGTTCAGTCAAGTAACGATTAAACAAAAAAAGACCAAAACCACACTATCCCATGAGCCCAAATCTCTTTTCTTTCCAAGACCCCCTAAAAGAAACTTCCCTTTGCAGATAACCAGTCATTACTCAGCCCTGGAACACATAAACTCCTTCTTAAACAAAAAACAGTGGGAACAGAAAATAGGTGGATTATCTGAATAGCTTTCTCCCTTCTTCAGCCTCAGTCTCCCTCTCTTGTCCCTTATCCTCCCAAATCAGCTGGAAGATTTAAAACCATGGCTTTGCATAACAGTGCTCCCTTCTGCAAGCGGAGCCCTCGGGCACAACCCAACCTCTGTGCTTTTCTTGTTTTCATTTTTATTTTAAGAGAAAACATTTCTGGCGAGCGCTCTGCTCTCAGTCACAATGGGCCAAGCCTCCAGCTGGCAGGAAAGCAAGGGCTGTGACGTTAACAAACACCACCAACACACGTTCTGGCAGCTAAGGACACCCCCAGCACGGGCTGGAGGATGGGGAATGCTTGACCCGGCTCAGGATCCCTCCCTCAGCCACTTTGCTTTGCACACCCTCACCTGCAGAGCAGCAAACCAGGGTGTGCAGGAGCACCTCAGCACCCACAGAGCAGGTCTGCCATGGCCAGCACCGTGCATGTGCAGCAGCACTGCCTGGGTGCCTGTGCCGCTGGCGGCTGAAAAGCCATCCCCCTTCTCTAGGCAACGCTGACACAAACCAAGATTAATTGACCAGCTGCCCAAGGAAGTCTGCTTTAAATAATCCAGATGGAGGCTTGTGCGGAGGATAAATTAAGAATAACAATCTATTCCCTTTGGTGTGTACAGATAACCTGTGGGCACCCTCCCCTCACTCACACCCCTCCGCGTGCCTGTGCGCACCAGGTCCCAGCAACAGGCCCTTACTTGACTGGGAAGCTCTTTAAAATCCAGTTCTTGGTAACCAGGATTCAATAGGTAGCCTTGAAAGCAAGCCATGTTATCCAGGTGGATCTGCTCCAGATGGCCGTTTTTAAGCTGTGGAAATAAAGGGACATCTAAAAGAGCTGGTGACTGTCCCCAGAACTCAGACCACCACCACAGCTGGAAGGAATTCAACCACTGCAACAGGATAATCAGCAGCCTGAAGTCAAATTGTATTCCCCCCTCACAACGTGCATGCTAACTGCTCCCACAAGAGCATTTACCAGAGGCTGGGTTTTGGCAAGTCAGCAAGCAGCCTCGCTACACTTGGGTAGCTTTCCTCTCCAGACGTGTTTGGGAATGGTCTCTTACTCATTTTGGTGCTATGTGACCAGACTGTCCAAACCCAGACCTCCAGCTAAAAAAAGTCCTCTCTTCCATGGCATGCTTCATCATCATCACATCATCCTGAGCAAGAACGTGCAGGATTTGCAAACAGGCATTTTGCAGGTTTTCCCTTTGGAGGAAAAGCAGGAATTGGATGGGAAGAGCGCGGATCCTGGGTCCAAACTGCTGTAATTCCATTGACAACCCTGCCATCACCTCCCCTGGGACACACAGAGCACGCCTGCACTCCCCTGAGGTTTCACCCCAGGAGGGGTCTGCTCACCCTGCACCAACCATGGCAAGGCTGCCAACTCCCCACGTGTAAACCCGCTTTGATTTCGGGTCACGAGCAGCAGAGCTGAGGACTGTAACAGCGCTGGCAGGAGCTGAACCAACTTCTGCCACTGATGGCTTTGGACAAAAGGCAGACAAACACAGCAGAAAACGTCTGTGATGAAGGTCCCAATCCATCACAGCAACAGAAGGTTCAGCACATGGTTGGACCCACTTCACTGGAACAGCTCAAGCGCTTGACTGCCACACACACAAACCTGGGCAAAAACAGGAACTGGTTTATCTCTGGGGATGGGAGGGCCTTTATCAGCAGCTCCATCTCCTTTCTAACACAAGTGATTTCTGTCAATGCCGTCAGAATTAAGTCAAATATCCAAAAAGCATATTTACATGAAATGAATGGACTGAAAGAAGAGTAATTCCACTGCTGCTTCAAATGAGCCTGAGAAGTACCTATGTAAAGATTTCAAGTCTCCATCACAACACTATCCAACAGAGACAGGGGAACAAATGTTAATCTAACACAAGATGTATGCACAGCATAAATCTCCACGCTCATTGTGCAGAGACAATAACATCTTCCCACAGCTCGTAACTGTATTTAAAATTCATTTATGTAAATTACAATAGCACACATACGATAAAATTGTTAAAGCAGAATGTGCCCCTCGCTCAAAACAAAAGGAATGCCAAAAAAAGAGGGGGTTTTATAGTCATAAAAATATCTATTTCTAGTTCTATTTTAAAGTAGACGCTCTCAATCATGCACTATTAATTTCCCCAATTTATTGTGGAGCCAAAGGCAACAAAGTGCTGGTATGGAGTAATAGCAAAAATCACTGTGTCAGGATAAAAAAGGGGGGAAAAAAGGCATTAAGCAGCCAGTCAAGTTTGATGAACGACGAGAACCAAGGAGAAGCCTGTGATTAAGTGAACGGGGAAGTGAGAGTTACAGCCCTAAAGATAGAGAGCAGAGAAGGTGTTGAAAGCCCTCCCCAGGAACAGGCACTGGAAGAGAGTGTCTGGGCTTAAGGGAAAAGATGATTTCAAAACCAAGGTATTGCCCACCTTGTGGTTAGAGCAGAGGAAAGCAGAACCCTTACAGGACCCAGAGAGGAGAATGGATTTCACTGTGGGAGATTTCATTCAAGTGTGTTTAAAAGTGAGAATGCTCTGGAGATAAGGCCAAGTTGTATCTGGTTCCAGTGAGTCTCTGGACTCTGAAGTGAGGTATTAGCTTACCCCACACTCGCCCACAGCATCCAGAATAGAAGCATTACATAATTAGAACATGGATGGCCGAGTGAGGCAGGACACTGCTTCCAGCCACTGAAGCAAGGAACTCCTCCTTCAGAGCCATGGAAGCTGCCTTGTACCACAGCAGAGCCATAGAGCAGCGTGTAGGGGCTTTGTAAGAGACACCAGCAGGCTTGCATGAAAACTAAGCAGCTTCTAAGGAAAATCCAGTGGGATCCAGGGAATCTCATCACAGTTTCTAATGAGGTAACGTGCAAGTGTAACTGCTCACACCAAGATTTTTCCACTGCTGTCCAAGCCAGCCGGAGTAGCAGTGTACATTAAAAACCAACTCACAGTATTTCATCCATGCAGAGCTGCTTCCCTTCAGACTCTTATTCCGCATACATTCATGCCCTAAACAAGGACACGAGGCAATGGATCTAAGCTGACAGAGGGGAGACTGTGGTGAGGCGCTGGCACAGGGTGCCCAGAGAAGCTGTGGCTGCCCCATCCCTGGCCGTGCTCAAGGCCAGGTTGGACACAGGGGCTTGGAGCACTCTGATCTAGCGAAAGGTGTTCCTGCCCATGGCAGAAGCTGGGACTGGATGAGCTTTAAGGTCCCTTCAACACACACTTTGATTCCATAAACACAACTTAACCCATCAAATCAACAACATCCATCAAGAGCTAACCATTTCCAATGGTACTGGAGGCAATGATGGGAAGCCAAAGAGTATCAGTCAAGCCCAGGCTTCTCACTAAGCTCTCGTCCCAAGTCCCAGCTCTCTGCAGAACAAGGCAGAGGGATGTACACCCAGTCATGCAGCACCTTCCCTTCCTCCCACTGCTGCTCTGCAGACAGATTGGCATGGGGCAGATTAATAATGACAATTAGGCTCACCAGATGCTAAGGAGACGCCTCTGAGTCACCAGACATGCTCAAAGAGGAACACGTTTCCTGAAGCACCGGCTGAGGGAACGGAATCAGAACTATGAGTACAAGAAGCATTAGTACAGCACAGAAGGGCAAACACTGGACCTCGTTAGAACACAGCCTTCATTTGTATGGGAAATTAAAACATACCTTTAGTATTTCCATTCTCAATGAAGTTTTCAGTTAACTCTCCCCCCTCTGCCTAAAGCATAAAAGTAACGGTACAGGTTTTGTTCTCAGCTCCCTTCCACATCCTAACATAGACAGTGACCAAGAGAAAGAGCAAAAGCCAGAGGGAAGCAGTACATTTTGCAGTATTTTATCATCAAACATAATTTGGATTAAAAAGCAGGTTTTATGAAGCTCTCAAGCAGCCTTATCAAATGTGACATTTCAGCCCCAATTGCTCATAGGCACTTCACAACAGAATCCTTGAGAAGCGAGATTAATTGTTACTCCATCCATTAAACAGGTAAGAAACCGAGATGTGGAGATCCTCATCGAGAAAGCACACAGGCAGCCAGCCCTCTACAGAAAAAGAACCCAAAAGGGAAAGAAAGGAAGCAGTTGCTTTCATACAGGCAGGTATGGACTTGTACTTGCCATCAGCATAGTTTTTGCTCTCTTTTGCTTGGGAATGCTATTCATTTTGGAAAAGTATTTAAAATAGCACATTTTGCCCAAATGAGGAATCTCTGCTCTTCTTCCTCCTGTGCCTTAATTCACACTACCTGGAGGCTTCCATTACCGAACCTGGAAGCACAGCCACGGAAGCACTCAGTACCACACCGAGCACAGCCACTGCTCTCCCTCTACCACATGGTTGCAGGTACCCAGGGTTACATGGACCACTGTCCAGCTCCTCTCAACCTCAACCCCCTCGTGGGTGATCCCGCATTCCCCCCAGCTCCTGACAACAAGTCTCTGTTTCAAGCTAAAATCAGAAGCCTTAACAGTGCCTAACTGAAGTGTTGGACCAAAGCAATCGGGCTGGAAAGATTTATGACAAAGAGCTGCTGGACTTCTTCCCAGTGCTGAGGGATAGAAAGGTCAAGTAGATGTTTGATTTGTGTGAGGAGATACCGCGCTTCGCACGCAGCCCCCTCCAGCCGTGCCCATGGACGCTCCTCAAACTCCCCGAGCAGCTTCCACTGCTGCACAACAGAGAAACTACAGCGCACAAGAAGAAAAACACACCAAAGCCGCTGTCACTCCTCTCTGCCCTCCCCAGCAAACGCTGGAAGGGATCTGTTTGGCACAGCATGCGCCAGGATACACGGGCCCCCAGGAATGCCTGAATTAGAGAAAATTAAGCATTCATATGCATCCCCATCTATTCTTGATACACTTTCCTTTGCTGATTACATATTCCAAATGAAGGCAACAGAGGGAAGAAAAGCTTAGAGAAAAATTAATCAATCAGCTACTTGAGCCTTTTACACTTTCACAAATAATCAAGTAATGGTGGCAGAGTATCATAGAGCATCTTCCCATTATGTGCAGGGAGAAGTAGTTGACTCTGCATCATGATGAGCTGCAAAAGGTTCCACTGCAGGGCAGGCTCACCATCCCCTGCTCGGTGAGGATACAGAGCAGGGGGAACAGCTTAAAGCCAGGCCAAAGCTGTGGGTTTATGCACACAGCCATGAATACCCACTCCAACTTTACTAGATTTGAAAGAAAGAAGGGACTTCAGAAAAAGCAAGCATGCAGACAAGCTAACCCAGAGCACTGACTGCATACACCTTGTACAGGCTCTCCTACCAGAGCCTGTTTTAACGCAGCCCACTGTTTCAGCCTCAGATGGGGGATGAATAGCAGACAACCCACTAGAAGTGGAGAGGCTCCAGGGAACGATGACTTCTTGTTTGTTGTATGTTCACATCCCTGGGGTGAGATCCCACACCACCAAGCCCCAGCCCTCCCCGCACAGCAACATCAAGGCAGCCAAGAAAATAACAAGCTACATATGCTGCTTCATGGAAGCTGCTGCTCCACGAGGAAGCAGAGATGGGATAACTTGCATCAGTCTATTAAATTGGACTTTGTTATGGCGTAAGTTGACTCAAAGTGGCATTAATGGTTATGGAAAAATACTCCCTCCCCCAAATACATGGGAGGCTGATCAGCCCAACAAGCTCTGCTTGTAATGATGCTTATTTCACTTAAAGCCTTATTATGGTACCAGAGTGCTGTTGCATTTTTAGAGCACCATGTGTTCACAGCATTAAAAAAGGTCTTGTGTTTAATTAAATTAACTGCACCTGTATATATTATGGGCAATAAATCAACTATAATTTGCTACCATAGGTGGCTATTAATCTTCCCTGTTATTTATTGCTCAGCATCATTAGCAGGAAGGCTCTTCCAGGATACTGTAAGAAATAACGGTGTAGGGACCAGAAGCTATAACTCATTTTGCTTTCCCCTTCCCTTTTTCAGTGGTGTCAATCACATTTCTTGTACACTTGAACAAACACTAATATGTAAAAGATGCTGGCATCCATTACATGTGTATGTGTGCTCATACATTTATATATAAAATCAAATCAATGTTCCCCACACATCTCGGTCCCGACTTCTGTTTGCACACGTCTACTATCAAAATGACACAGCCCAAAATGTTAAACCCATAAACTGAATAAAACAAAATAAACAAAGAAAACACAGCAGTCCTGGGTTCTTGCTCCTTCATGCTGTGCAGTGCAACGAGGCTGTAGCGCTCCAGCAATGCCATACACCATCTCTGAACACAATTTACAGACTTCCTCACCTCGGGATCAGCACCTGCAATCCACCACTTCAGCAAACAGCCACAGCTGACTAGTACCAGCACTCTGTGATTTATTTGGGGTGGTTCAGACATCCAGAAACACTACCGGATTATGCACAATTTGGCTCCCGGTCAAGATCATGATGGCATTATCAGTTTTGCTTCATAATTCACTGACACTAAGAGTTTAGGAAGTCCTAGCTACTGCCATACAAGGTGGGAATGGCAATATTGCTTATGTTCACAACAGAAAGGGAACATATCTGTCCTGCCCACCTCCCTACCCCTTTCCCCCCTCACCTAACCTCCCTCCTAGCTAAGCCATCATTTAAAGCAGCAAACATACATCAAGGACCCATGAGATTAAAAGACACTAAGAGCTCGAATCCTGTACCTCGGCTCAGCACAGCACCAGTGTGTTTGCAGAAAGCCCAGTGCTGCTCTCTGCTCTTCAGGGCTTTACTGTTACCTTTATAAGCAGCTGCCTCATTGCACTGATGTTCACAACACATTAAATACTTTCCCTGCAACGTTTTCCAACTGCTTTAACCGACACGACACCGTTACACAACAGCTAATGCACGGGAAGCTGCCGCGCCGGGTGCAGAAGTGTTCTGAGGGCTCGAGGGTGTTGCTAAATCACAGCCTGCTCTGAACACACGTCCTGCAACTTCCATTTGATTCGGAGACTTGGATCTGAAAGAACATCTCAGTTCCTCCTCCCCCCTGCAAATATACATACATATGTAGGGGTATACTTTAATTATGTGATTCTTTTAAATAAGGACTGACATGGGCACAGTCAGTGCTGGGACTGCCAGAAACATGCTGCCATCAGGACACGTAAAACATATCAGTAACAATCCCAGCAGGTGGGGGGAATGGAGTTAGAGATGAGGGAAAAAGCACTGGCATCCTGACACACAACCCTTGAGCACCTAAAACCACCACTGCTCTACTGCACACATTTGCTGGTCTTTACTACATGCCAGTGATCAGAGGAAGATCAAACAAGAGCCTGAACTTTACTTACAACAATTAGTAACTCCATACACAAATGAAACAGCTCTCTTAGAAACAAATAAGCTTAAGTAAAATGCAGCCTGGCTGATGGATCTGTGCTTGCAAGCAGCAGGACTCCACCCAGGTGAAGCCAGAGCCATCCAGCCGCGGCCTCTCCTATCTCACCTTTGCCATCAGCTTCATCACTTCACCACCACTGCGCTGGTCTTCCCTACCCAGGCCTGCGTCCTCCCTCACAGCTTCACTCATGAATGCAAAGAGCCAACTCCTCGTGCCAGCCCCCCACTGCCCTCCCCACAGCCGCCTTCATAAACCTCTCTGGAATCAGCAAAGAAAACCCATGTGGAGAGCTGCAGGCTGGTGGAGGAGCAGGAGGCACGGGCAGCGGAGCCCTCAGAGAGCAGAGGAACAGACTCCGAGGCACGCATACCGCACCGAGCCAGCGAGAGAGCGCGCTACAGTGAGAGAACTATTAATAAAGAGAGAAATTAAAAGGACGTTCAGCAGCATTACGAGCCAGACTGGGAGTTGGCACTGGATGGGGCTCAGGGAGGCCTGACATTAAACCCAAAAGAGATTATGTAGCCTAAGCTGTCCAGTGATCATCTGTTCCTCTGGGTCAGCTTTAAAGCAGCAGCACAATGACAGCAGGCCCTAGGCAGACCCAGGCTGAGATCCCTCATCCTGTGCACCCCAAGACACTTGCAACTGTTGTGCTCTTTGAGCATCACACACACACGTTACTCAGTTCTGCAAGATCCGCTAACACGCTTTACACAGTGAGAGACCAAAGCTGGTTCTGCTCTGCCATTCAAATGCTGCATCCTGCTTCAATCCCTGCAGTAAGCACTGGGAAAAGCCAACCTGCTCCTCCACCTCTGAGGCATGCACTACCCTGCACACACATGGGCAAAAGGAAAAACCCTCACTCCTTCTGCAAAATGCTTCAGCCAAGACAGTGTGCTCAGCTTCCCCACCTGCAAAGCAAAGCAAGGGCAGCTGAAGAGGATGTGCCCTGCTCTTGTGACCCAGGAAAGCAACACCTACAAAAAGAAGGCATGCCCATAGCTGATGGGGTCTTCCTCAGAGGCTCTTACTTCCTCCTGGGTTTTGATGGCCTGAGATCAGCTGCTGTTCTACGTACACCCATTAGAAAGGCTTGTCAGCCATTACCACCCCTTGCCCCCCATCCTTCAATGAAGCTGGGGAATGGAAAAAGGCCTGTACCAAATGTAGGCAAGCGCTGAAGGCTGTGACACACAGCCCCCTGAGCACCCCTTTCCCCCAGCTCAAGCCCCGGCCGGAAAGGTCAGTGGCACAACAGCTCCTTGTTCATGGAGCTGCAACACCAAACACTCCATCACCTCCGGGAGCTAACAACAGGAGAGCTCAATCCCCACCTCTCTGGCTGTGGCACTGCCTGAATCCTGGTGCAACGGCAGAGAACAAAAGTGGTCTCAGCGTGAGCAGGGACTTGATTATCTGCAATTAGCAAATCGATGAGTCTCCAAGACACTGGTTCAGGCCAGCACTTCTATTAGCAACAGCCAAGGAAAGCACAAGGGCAAATTGCATCAGAGCTGAGCCCGGCTCCCAAATCCTGCCTTGTTTAAAAATTCATCTATAATCTTGCAAGAGCTCAAACACACACGTACAACAGCATGGCTCTGACCAGCCTGCCAGGTACAAGCTGAACCTACCCAACAGATGGGTGGCCCTAGTCATTCCCACCATGGAAACAGGTCATTTTATTGTTCTGGTCCAAATACACCAGTAACGCAGGTAGTCAGAGGTTGACAGCCCGCTCCTGAGGGCACAATCCATACTCAAGTAACTTTGCTGGTGTTACAGGTCTGCACCTTGCTATGGGGTGGAAAAGGCTGAACACAAAAGCTTAGTCCCTGGGAAGGCACCCGCTGGCTTTGGAGGAGGCCCTTCTGGTTTTAAATACGTGATCTAATTTTGCCTTGTAATATTACACAAGAACCCAGCTGTATATTTAATCTCAGAGTTAAACCATTAATTTGCAAATTACAATTTAGTGCTACTCCCCATTAATAATGCCATTACATGGGTTATGTTCACTTTCTAACTGGAAGTTTAAACACAACAGGTCTCGCTCAAACAGCTTAAAATTAAACCATCGCATCCATTTGAGAGCAGGCACAGACACAGGTATTGTGTAAAATACACAATAGCAGACAGCCTGGATATAGATTGTGCTTTCATTTGTCTGAGGTGTTTGTGCCAAGAATCCACTTGAGCCTCCTCTTCCCTCAATTAGGGAGAAAAATTTGTTTTTAAAATGATTAAAAGCCAAACACTGCCCATTGCCACGTACCCTCCAGTGCTCTTCATCTGGCTCACTGGCTGCAGAACTCCATCGGAGCAGTGCGATCGCTCGCAGCACGGATTCCTGGTTTAATCCCTGCACTTCCAGAGGGGTCACTGGAAGGAAAAAAACCTTAACCCATTCATTTTAAAAGAAAAATAAACCAGAAAAGCCCTAACATTGAGATGTTTTGAGTAAGGCCCAGACAGGCCTGAACCCTGCTGCAGAGCAAGGGCAGCTCTGATTTATACGCTCACACGATGGCATTAAAAGGCTGAGCTGGATTTCAACACTGGCTTGATACAAAACCACCTTGAGAACAGTGTGGTGCTCCCAACACCCCGGTGCAGACCCAACAGAGCTCCTCAGCTCTGCTTCATCCACACAGAAAGGATGGGCTTCCTTGGTCCTCCCCTTCGTGAGCCCACATAATTCCAGCCCTGAGCTACATGAAATCAAACCAGAATAACAAACCAAGACAAAACTTCCACTGGGAAAAGAAATCCTGATCCAGTGCTAAAGAGTTAACATTGCAGCCCCAGCCATGCTCCCCTCAGGCCCATCCCTTCGGATTTCAGCAGCTGCTACCTGCCTCAGTAGCAACACACAAGGGGAAAGTGCAATTTTGAGCTTCTCTTTTCATCTCTATGGTGACAAAAAGCTGTGCGGAGGGAAACCAGGGTGCCTTCCACTCCAAAGGGTTCTCGTTTCAATGACTGCCTTTCACAATATTTTAATTAAATCTCTGGTGGGGAAGCTTTAAAGAAAAATGTTTTTTTACAGATTGTGGGGCTCATTGACAACAATGGGTGCAGCAGGAAGGGGGGGGGAAAGGTGCTTTGAGCATCTTAAAATAGAAAGATTCTTGGTTGAAGACCTAAGAATAAATCAACCAGCTGCAAAGTTCTACAAAACCAGCATGCAGAGGGGCCAGAAAGTCTTTTGGCAACAGAAAGGTTCTGCTGCGTGTAACACATCTCTGGAACTTCAGCAGAGGTTGCAGGACCACACAGGGGGGAATAAGCACAGGAGAGGCATCACGGGAGGGCAGCTCCTGGAGCAGCCCCTTGGTCCCCTGAAGCATCGCCACCATCACACCGTGCCTGGAGAGCCACAGGACTCAACAGGATCTGAACTGCTGGTGTTTGACCACTGCAGGATCAAAGCAAGGTTGTGGCATTTATCTTTGTTCTGAGAAGTCTCAGTTCATGCTACCCACAACACCGAGATACCCAAAACCTCAAAGGAAGGGGCAGGTCTGGTCTGCAGACCCATGCACCCCACTGAAGGGCAGTGTGCTTCCCCTTTATCCCAACAAAACATGTTTATTACCACCAGTACCTGCTCCCAGGAACACACCCCAGACAAAGCAGTGTGCCTGCTGCCCCTGGGCTCAGACCCATCCTTTCTGCAACTGCCCTACTCCCTGCTCTGTGCCACAGTGCATAACCTAAGCCCACTTGAGCTGTGGACATGAGCAGCAGAGCTCAGTGACCTCCTGTAGCATCCCAGAGATGGCAGGGCTGGCAAGGGCCAGCAACCTTCCTCTCTCTGGCACCAAGACACGTGCCAGGCACACACCAGTGCTGCTGAAAGTCCTGGCCATCAAGTTGGAAGTGCCCCTGCCACGACAAGCCCACATTCAAAGCAAAAGCAAGTCCAGAGCAGCAGCTTCCTGACACAGCCTATGGAAATCTAATGTAAAAAGGGATGGAACCACTGCATTGGTGCTAGAAAGCCTGGATAAAAATAACTGAATGCATCTGGAAAATCAGAAAGTGGTAGAAGGCAGGAAAATCATCTTGGGAGCCTGTGGTTCTGGAGCACAGCCCTAGCAGAGGTCACTTCAAACCCTCACAGACCAAAATACTTTGTCTAGGATGCTCGTTTCAGCAGGAAGGCAGAAGCAGTTCACATGCTAAGGACACACAGTGTAGAACAACTAATGACTCTGCAATTAAAGCCTGCACACAGCGCCAAGAGATTCAAGTGTGCTAACCAACGTCAAGCTCTAGACAAAAGACTTGAACTCTCGTCCAAGTTCTCGTGTAGAATGGGGCAATAACACCACGTCTATCTCATAGAGCTGCTAAGAGAACAGATTCATAGAGCGAGGCAAGGTGAACTCCTTCGAAAGCAGGCTCTGCCACAGTGCAAAGGTTGAAGTGAGACACCAACCAGGACAAGCATGCTGCTCATTTAAAGTTTAACAGTCTACTAAGCAAAAAGCCAAGTCTAACTAAACAGGGGGGAAGAAAAGACTCATCCTCCTTTAGAAGACAAACGTAGGCACTGGGAGATGCGATGACACAACAGACCAGCCCGGATCCTTTGGCCCCATGCTCAATAGCAAATACACGTTATTCAGCCAGGCTGGCCACTTATCCAGCATTCCCGCTTGCCCACTGGAAACTGCTATTCCAGGCGCTCTCCAATCTTTAACGGCTTCGGGACTAGTCTGCATTTGATTGGAGGGCAAAGGCCATGCCAAGAGGGAGACCCGCACACAACTCCTGCCTCCAGCTCTCAGTTTAGTTTTAAAGCCGTCTCAAAGATGAAAACAAAATGTTTTAGTGCTCACGGGGGCTGAATAGCCGGAGCTGCAAGATGAAATACAACCTCCTTTCAAAGGCACCGATAGGCAAAAGGGATGCTCTTTAAAATAAAGCACTGGGCAGGGGCGGGAGCCACTCAGGACTAAAGGTTTCCTTTAAACTGACACCAACAGAACTGCCTGTTTTTTCATGGTAATTCTTAATTTTTTTTACACCATAATCACTGCTGCAAGTCCAGCTACCCCTGCACGTACAACCCTTCCCACAGCCGTCTTTTCCTGGGGGGAAAAAAGCTTATCCCCACAAAGGACTATGAAATAAATTGCTTTACTGAAGGTTAATAATATCCTGTTGCCGTGGTAAAAGACTCAATTACAAAACCTTCAGAAGAGCTCCCAAGGAACTCATCTGCCTGCAGTGACAGAGGCTTAAATAGCCAAAATACACAGAAAGGCTAAGCACTTCCCAAAAGAGAGGAAAAGGGGGAAAAACAAGGGGGGAGCTAGTAAAAAACCTGGAAATTGGACACTCAAGGTTATAAAAAACACCCAAACACAAACCACAATTCCTCTCTGCACACACAATTCTCTATAATCTCAGCAAGAATTATGGCCTAGGGAGACCAGCACTAATTTTAGTATCAGATTTATTATGCAGCAGGGAGCAGAAATCAGTCAGGCCCGTCTCTCACTCCTAATGGGCACAACTAGATCACGCTCCGGGAAGGCTCTGCTGAAGAATAGCTGGGGCCTGGTGCAAAACAAAGCCCCTGGGGCTCCCCGAAGCACAAACACACTGCGTTCTTAGAAGCCACAATAAAACACAATGATACTCCTCATGTCTACAGCCCTGCCTGCCAGAGGATCCCAAAGCTCGCCTGGCAGAGGAGCCTGCAGCAGCCAGGGAGGACAGCAAGGTCTGCAGGGTGTTCAGCTTGGGACCCCAAGCCCGGGATGCAATCCCTCCTTTACAGACATGCCATGCAGCAAGTCATCTGCGTGCAGAAGGGCAGCTCCGTTCCACAGGCAGCAGGATGCTGAGTGTGTGCAGGGTGCTCAGAGCCATGGCAGCAGTGGTGGTGTTTGTGAAAGCAGCATTTCACAGCAATGGAAGCAGACAGAGAGGTTAAATACTGCTCAGAAGCAAGCACAGAGCACTGCCTCCCCTTACCAGGCAGACAGCAAGACTCCTCAGCAGCACATCTCCGTGCACAGAGCCCTGCTTCCAGCACTGCTTTGTGCTGTGTGTATTCACACACACATGGAGCCTCCCCCAGAAATTAATCAACCTTTGGCAGGGAGCAGCTCTGTGCCCTTTGCTTTCCTTGCCCCACACTACAGGTTCTGAAGCACCAGATGGGCACACTCCCCTCCATCTTAAACATTCTATAGCCTCTGCTTGTGCCCTGCTCGGATTTTGAGCACCACCAGCACCATTCTTAAGATGCTTCAAATGCACAGTGAAACCAGGCCACTTCCCAACAACTGTTTCCAATAAGCCAGTATTAGCTCCAAAAGCCCTCTGCAGAGGGTTTTCACGCCTGACTCATGCCTGTCTCCAGTGATGCAACACTAAGGCAATCTTTGCACATCACTTCGTCACTCTGTGGGGGCTGAAGAAAACAGAGTTACTCATAGAGCACTGACCATG
This sequence comes from Neopsephotus bourkii, assembly GCF_033783945.1. Taxonomy (NCBI): domain Eukaryota; kingdom Metazoa; phylum Chordata; class Aves; order Psittaciformes; family Psittacidae; genus Neopsephotus; species Neopsephotus bourkii. The sequence continues at coordinate 1,035,521 of NW_026901640.1, read as the reverse complement.
GCACAGCCAGGACACGGCTTGCCAAAGCCACATCTCCTCTTCACCAACACATGGAAACATGCAGTGCATCAGGTTTGGAATAACCCTCTCCCAAGGCACCAGCAATTCCCACTGTTCTGAGTACTGCAGAACACATGAACAGCACTCCTGTTTTCCTCCTCCATAAAACAAGAGTGATGACAATCTCTTAGCTCATCTCCATATGATAAGAACAAGGGTCAGATTTAAACTAGTTGAAGTCATTTCAGCAGATAAGTCTTTGGTGAAAGTAGGATGCTGAGGCCTCCAGGAACCTATGTCCCACACACTTTCAGCTACATTTTGAATAATAGTTTAACCTGCTCTAGTAACAGGATTTAGTGGTTAACTCCTGCTAATTTCACTACAAAATTCAGAAAAGCCCACCAAACACATACATTGCCAGTTCTGTTCCTGACCTGCTCCTAATTCAGTGCTAGAGTACATAAAAACAGATTTAGAAGTTCCAGATTCCTCTGCATCCGCTTTCCTCCCTCAAAACAGAGGCTTTTTGTCACCACATTTTAAGGAAAAAAGGAAATAAAGTACAACCAATCTCCTGCCCAAGACATGCACCCCCCAACCCCAAAATCACCACAGAACAGGTCCCTTCTTAAAGCCCAAACGCAGCTCTGCACCATTCCTGTGCTGTCCCCTCCGAGGTCGCAGACCTTCTGCCTCCTACTCCTTTGTTCTCTGCTTCCCCCCGCCCCACACAGGTGATTTCAGTGATAATTAGGCAATTACTGAAGTCAATGAACACACCTGGGTGAAGAGCAGGGCAGCAACACCGCAAGCAGACCCAGGCAGACCCACCTCAATCAAGTAAACTCAGCTCAGCTGAGCCCTCTGAAGCCCCAGTGAGCTCACCAACGGCTCCCAGGCTTCCCGTTAACCCTGCCCATCCATTTCAGATCCTCAGGCCTGCCAAGCAGCAGGAAAAGAACCTTGCACACAACCAAATCCCCTCTTCCTCCCTCTGCCTCTTCACAGCCCAGAGCACATTTTCACCTGCATAACCAGCACCAATAATCAGGCCAAGCAATTCAGGACTTGCTCTCTGATCTCTGTTCCACCTCAAGAAGCACTTGGCAGCATCCATTTGTCTGCCTTGATCCAACGCTCTCCAGAGCACAGGACAAACAGGTGCTGCTGCCCTCCCTTCAGCTGCAGGCAATTCAGAGCATTCCAAGGCAACAAGGGGAGGCTCCTCCAAAGATGAAGTCCTGCACTTGCCAAGGACCTCCAAGACCATTAAGGAACAGCAAAATTCCTTGTGACCACATCCATGTAAGATGCTTACCCTGTCAACTGCATGCCTTCAGCCCCAAGCTGGATGCAATAAGGTTATGTTCTCTGCAAGGACACTTGCCCTCTCCCTCCTTTTTCTTTCCCCATAATTTTCAAATGAATTGACACTTTATTTTACTTTCCACATATTGCAAGACATGAGGATTAAACAGCATCAGCTGAATAACGTTTTGCACACACTCTCATCAGCTTCATGTGTTCAGATGACAGTGATGGGGACTATAAAAGCATGAAGACAGATAATCACTGCTTATGTCTGCAATTATAGCTTCAATAAACTATACTTCATGGCTCCTTAGCATTAAAGCTTTCGGACTGGTAACTAAATTGCTGTTTATTCTGTAATATATTTTGTTCTTCTCCTCTGGCATACACATACATGATTGAGAGAGAAATATCCCTACTAAAATATCCACTGGAGACACCTACAAAACACGGCTCCAGAAATCTAAACTGACTTCTAATACTACAACAAAATCAAAGCCATATTCACAAAATTTCAGGGGAATCATAACTATGGAGGACTTTCAACTATCATTTTATTTGATCTGGAAGATTAATGACACAGAGGATGGGACCAGATGAAAAAGGGGGTGGGAGATTAAAAATCACACAAGCTGATCACAACTCCCTCTTCATACATACATTGCCCAGCACATCGCATGCATCAGCTGCTGCTTTGATCACAGTTCATGGGATTATTTGAGTCAGGAATTTAATGCACAAAGGTACTGCAGCAGCAGACTCTCTCCAGGTGCTTTTCCCTGCATCCACCCACCCCTGGATCCCAGGCTGGCGAGGGCAGGAAACCCCACTCAGAGGGGGAACAATCACAGCACAGCCCATCTCCAGTGCCACACTTTGCAATGGAAGCATGTCAGGACACACTCCTCCTCCGCATACCATGGAGGAGCCATCGCATCCATCCCTTCAAGCTCCAAGAGGGAGGAACGACAGCACAGGCCACCCAGAGAGCAGTGGGCACGGTCCTACAGCACAAAGGAGAAAGCCAGCTTCCAGGAGCAGGCCCATGGGGTGGAGGAGTGCCCGGCATGTCTACATGCCCAGTGCTTATCTGGAGGCAGAGGGACTCCAGGCCACCTGCAGCTGAGCGTGCTTCCTCCCCTCCTCTCCTCACTGAGGGCACCAGGATCCACCTTGCATTGCAACACACTGCTCAGCCCATTTAAATCCACTGCCAGTGCCCCCCTTGCCTCCCAAGGCCCAGCATGAGTCTGTAACCACCCGGCCTCAGCCATAATTCATACACCAATCTACCTCTCCCAGTCTCTTATCTCGCTTCCCCCTTGCCTGAAGCCTCACCTCACTGCTGCCGTTCGGAAGCGCCAGCACACAGCAGTTGGAACCTCAGCACCCCGCAGCTGGAAGCGCTGCCTCACCCCGCAGCGCTGCCCCTCCAGGCAGGGCCTCCCTTGTAAGGTTTCCAATCAAAAGTCGTTAAAAACACAAAAGCAGCCTCAGTTTAACCCCTGGACACAAGGCACAAAGAGCTGGCAGCGCTCGATAGCGCTGCGCTCACACACTTCCTTCCCAACGTCCAGGGACACCACCAACAGCTTTTTCAGCCAGAAGCAGACGTTTACTGCATGGTCCCAAACCTGGGCACCAGGAAACATTCTCTGCCACACTGAGATGCTTTGGATAATCCCACTGCCCTTCTCCCTCCCAGCCTTGCCTCTTCCAGGCTCAACGGCCCCATCAGTACCAAGAAAGACCAAACTCTTACCAGCATCGACTCAGCAGCCAAACCCAGCTAACAGTGCTCCTGGGACGTGATCACAGCAGGGTTCAAAGGGGCCTTTCCACCCAGTAACATCTGAATGGGACAGGGTTCGAATGGCAGGTACACTGAGGACTCAGCTGGCCACCCATCCAGGCCTGGAGTTAGAGCTCACCTACAGAAAGCAGCTGGGGAGGAAGGCGAGCTCTCCAGTACAAACACACCAAAAGAACCCCAAACACCTTATACTGGAGACTATTGGAGGAGAGGAAGCCCCAGCTGCAGGAAGCCAGCATCCCTCACTGCAGCTGGCTCATTCAGGAGACATCTCCAGGGGCCCTAAAGACATGGTAGAGACACCATCCAACCCAATGGTTGGTAGCAGCCTCAGACCCCAAGGTGGGGCTGATCCCCACTGCATCCTCAGAAAACTCCTCCTGTTTGACAGCTCAGCATTAACTTCAGAGTGCTTTCCAATGTTTTCTGCTCCCTCCCACCATTCTCTGAGCACCCAGCACTGCTTTGGGCTCTGTAGGTCACTAGGAGTAGGTGAATTTCACCAGCAAATGGACATCCTTACAGTCACTCACAACAATCTGCAAGAGGCTGTTATGTACCAGGCACTGACACATCTCTGAACATAAATGATTGATGACGTGGTCAAATGGAAACGATACACAAGTTCCACTTTTCCAGCACGGCTACAGAAGAACAACCACAACATCCTCTTCAGCAACACCTTTTCCAGCAGCAGAACAGCAAACCTGCAGCACTGGGGGTCTGCAGGCAAAACCAAGCTCTTGCCACAAGCTGTCCCCTCACTTGAGCCATACCTCTCAGTCCAGTGGGATTTACAGATACCTGGGACAAATGCTCAGCTCCTTGCAACTTCTTCACACACCAAATAACCCTTTGGGAAGATTCCCGAGTGATGTTTGGTCAGCAGCTGTTATAAAACCCTCTACTGACTTTCTAACAGGCACTGCATTTCCACCAGCATTCAAGAAACTGGAAGTCTTACCAGCACTTTGCAGTCTCGACTTTAAATAAATCAGAATTTCAGAACACTTCTCCACCCTCTGCTCCTCACCTCCTTTTCTGATGTAAAACTGCCCCCCAGAACAACAGAACCATGAGCTCAAAGTCAGGAATACTAAAACACAAAGGAAAACAGCACAGAGCACGTCTGGGGACACTGCAGAAGAATTCCGTGTCCTCTGGGCAGCATCAGCACTGCCAGAGACCGGGCACTGAAGCACAAGGACCTGCACCAGGACCCTGCCCATATTCTCAGCTCCAGCCGTATCTCACAGTTGTAGGGCACATACAGGGGGAAATAAACCCAAGAGGACTTAACAACTTCAAACCCTGGGAACTACTTAATTCAGCAGATATTAGTTTCTTTCTCCCACCCCACCATTTTCCCTCCCACCTGCCAGGCCACCTCATTACTGTCACTCTGCATCAGTTCTTGCTACAGTAGTTTCCTTGGACCTTTGCCCCTTCAGTCAGCTTGAAACCTCTTCCCTATTGTACATCAGAGTCAATGGGAAATTAATGCAAGTCTTTGCTGGGGGAGGGAAGGGCAGAGGGAACAACGCTTTCTGCTGCTGTCAATACTTCTTTTCCATCACCCTTCTTGCCACATGAACTTCACCAACATATTAAGAAGCCTTGTCCGCGTTTATCTGTGCTTGCTGAGGTCTCTGCAGCTATTCCTCATGTGTAGAATTGCTCAAGTCTTGGCAGGGTAGGCTCCTTCTTTATAATACAAAGTACCCAAAGTACAATCTTAATTCAATCCTACGCAACAATACACCCAGCTGCTGCAGATGTCCCGGCACCAGGAATGACTGAGCAGGGAGAAGAACTTCCCAACATGCTCCAGATTTTCTCTGCACTCAGAGAATGAAGGAAATCTTTCCAAGAGGAGAGCAGCAAAATGCCAGCAGTCAGAAGTAAGTTATTAGTGCCTCATGCTGCCCTGAGCACAGAGACCCACAGTAACTTCCAAATTACTCAGCAAACCACAACTTCTACAGCAATAATCTCTTCCCAACCTAAGCCATGTTGAACACTGCTCACATAGTTTAAAGAATTATTCCGGTGACTAAGGCAAAGAGAATGTGTGATTGCAAGGCCAAGACTAAATTAAGCTTAGACAATGATTTTTTACTTTATCCTTTGTTAAATACTGACCTAGCAATCAGCAGATTAATATTTTCTTGTGAGTGAGATCATCTGGTAGGAGGAGAAAAGGAGAGATGAAACTGGCCCTCTCTGAAAGAGAAGTGATGGGAGTGACCATATACAAAGTACTGTCAGATACACAAAGTCACCTCAATCTTTTCCTGCTACAGGCTCCCCAGTACAACAAAGCATTTAATAATGTGCTTTTAGTCCACCCTGATTCAGCAAAGCACTCACCCACATGCTTATGCCAACTTAAGTATACGCTTAAGTGCTTTCACACAATAGGGACAGAGAAGATTCAGGCCCTGCAGATGAGCCATTATCTGAAACAAGCCCTTTTTTCCCAAGATGACTGGCTCTATTTACAGCTTCTCCTCCCTTTACAGCATGACCCAAAATGTGTTTAAAGAGAACACAAAAACACAATTGAAAAGTCAAGTAACTATTAGGAACAGCAAAGACATCTATGTATAGCTTAATGAAACAGAGGAGCTGCTCTTTTTCCTTCCCAACATAACATATACCTTGGTCCACATGCAGCACATTACCCTGTTTCAATAGCTCTCTGAAAATAAGTTAAAAGTTCCCTTAATGCTTTGGATTTCACAACATTTATGAGACTATCACCAGAGTCAACAGGCTAAAAAAAGAATCCATTAGCATTAACTGGCCTGTCACTGGCAGTGACAAATAAATGAATTTGATGGTTTTAGATCAGTCATTAGCAGACCTACCCCCGGGCTGGTAAAGGCTCAGCACTTTGCAGACTCGATGTGCTCAATCTGGAAGCAGAGAGGAGCGCACAAGGGTGTCAGCGTGGTGCTGCTCTCCCATTCCCTGACCCTCTCACTGCCGACCCTTTCCTGGTGTATCCAAGCACTAAAGTCTCAGGGTACAGAAGTTACCTGGCAGACACCATTAAAAAGAACCCAGCAATGCAGAGAAGCACAGGGAATGGAGAATCCTCTTCAGAAACACCCCAAAAATTAAAACTCCCAAGTTAGATGATGTTCATTTTAATTTTTAGCAGTAAGGCAAAGGGACATTAGTACATTAGCACTACTCTTAACATGAAAGACATCCTTAGACAGTAATGATGGAAAAACATCCATTTTACACGAGTAAAGACAGTCTGTGGGGGTTAAGGTCAATGTGAACAATCCACCTGAGTAGTTGGGGGGGAAGAAATGAGTGTTTGTATCGCCCAAACCAGCAGAATAACAAACCCCCAGCTCAGCTCTTGCTCCTGACACAACTCACTACACTCCACAAAACAGCCTGCACAGCCACTTCCTTCCTCTGGCTGCATCGAAGAACAGAGATCATGCTCTGCTTGAACAGGTCACAGAGAGCAGGAATCCGAGTCCAGTATAACGGGTTTCAAAACCCTGATCCTCTCCTACCTGAGAAGACCTGGGTTGATTTGCCAATACCCAGGCTCATGAACTTTTCCATTTAACCATCCAGTGCCAAAACCAGACAAATTCTAGGAGCAGCTTACCCTGGGCAAGGGACCTACACACCAAGGCTGGTTGAAGAAGATGCCCAAACACTAGCCATCAACCGTGAAAAGAAATCCTGCCTGGTAAGGACTTCTGTATGCAGCAGATACAGCAGCGTTATTAAGGTACACATCAACGCCCATTGGAAAGAGCAGGAAACACTTCCTCTTACTCCATCCAGACCTGCAAATGCAGAGGAATTTAAAAAGACAAAAAGGAATCCTAGGGAACGGGTCTGACCTTGCTGCTCTCCACAGCCTGGTGGGGAAGGAAGGGTGGCAGGAAAGGAAGAACCCGGAGTTCTCAGTTCACATTCTTTTGAAAAAGACTTCAAAGCCTCCCCAATACTTAAAATAAGATGGGAAGCAGTGAACTAACCTGGAGGAGTTTCCAGGCAGAAGCACGGGAGGAAACAAGCAACAGAACTCTTGATTTTCAAGGTCCACCATTTGCTTTGGAATGAACTCTCTCCCTGTTACTTATCAGGCAGCCAATGGATGCAGACACCCCACCCACACTCAACTTAATTGGAATCAGACATCCACATCCACTGGTTAGCTTTTAAAAATCTCTCCCAGGTTAGCCTGGGTGTTATTCCAAAAGGGCATGCCCTCCTTTCTCTGCTCTGGAATAGCCAGCTTCACGGGGGCTCAACCAGCAGCCACGCAAATGAAAAGAGAGATGTTGACACCGTTGGTTTTTGCCCAAGAAGGAGGAACAGATGTGCACAACTGCACCTCTTACAGCCCATGTGCCTTGCCAGACAGGAAACCAGCTACTCCACACACAGGGTACACAGTTTGCAGATAAGACTGACTGGAGTGCAGATTTCAGAACCAGTTACCAGTTCTGAACTGTCCCCCGTTAGAATAAAATACATCTGACAAAACCATCAATACTCAGCATCACCATCTGATGTCCTTCATCAAATAAAGCCCTTTTGCTGTTTTGTGATGAAATGGTCACCAGAAGACGGTACCCAATCCACACAGACTCGATTTTAACTTCATTTAACAGCCACTGAAGAGGAAGGATACAGACTACAGCCAGCAGGTCACATCCACAATGCCAGCAAAATTGTGACACTGAATACTACTACAAGGAGCTGCAGCTTGTTGATTTGCCAGAGCAATTCCCAGCCACATCTGTTACACCCATGTAGTAAGCGCTGGGGAGAACAGGGACCTCAGTCCCACTCTGGACAAACCTGAGCACAAAAACCTCAGTGGGTCATCTCACCAACTGTAAGCTCTGACTGAAGCTTTATCTGCCTCCGTTTCATATGTGGTTTTGTATGACAAAGCACCCAAATTTCTATACTAATAAATCACACAAAGATACGTCCATGGCCACGGAGCTGCTTCATGGACTGAGGCTGCTGTCCTTTTGCTCTTCAGGTTTATTTTGTTCTCTAAGTAAATCCCCAAGGCAGAGGGGTGAGGGAGGGAACTGCTTACAACTGAGAATATCTACTGAACATGCTAAATTTGATAAGGCTTCTCCACCTAATACAGCAGATACCGTCAGAACTGACAGGCGACGTATATTAAAGTCCCATTACCGTAGTCTTCAGTATTCAAAAGGAGATACAAAACTACTACCCCATCACTGCTGCTTTTTAAGGATTTTTAAGTCAGCAGAGTTATAAATGCTCAACTGTTACAAAGCGCCTTCCAGCACTTGGAAGCAAGACAGATTCTTATCAAGGAACAGCAGCCAGGAGAAAGCATAGGGCTATTCTATTCTTTCCATCTCGCTGGTAGCCATACACCAGAGCCTCAACAAGTTCAACCCTGCAGCAAATTTCCTAAAACAATGGCTGCAAGTGCTCTGGGACTTCAGGAGCAGAGCAGGATTACAAACCCTGGCTTCATCCACTGGAGGCAATCACCCAGGATATTCTGCCAGGGTCATTCTGAGAAAATCAGGGAAGAATGCTCCGCTCTTACAACCTGCCACTTCTTGCTCAGGAACCAATTTGCATCACCAGAGAGGTGTCAAATCATGGAGATGCAGTTTAAAAAGCCCCAAAGAAAGCCTTTTACTGGGCTGCCGTTTGAAAGGGGAAGACTCGCCAATTAAAGTGAATCAGAAAGGGGGGGAAGGAGCGAGCAGGGATTCTTGTGCCTGCACAAATAAGGGAGCGTGACCCCGCAGCCACAGCGAGCATGTGAGCTGGCAAAGGAGCCCGGGAACTGCTGCCCACTGAAGAGTTAATCCTGCCGAGGCAGGTCAAAAGGGCTCCTGAAGGAAGGGGATGGGATGGATGGATGGAAGGAAGCCTGCCAGGTCTGTCTGCACAAGAAGGGGGAACGCGCCCCAGCCTTGCCCCCACATCAGCACCCAGTCACTGCCAGGAAGGTGACAGAAAAAACCCAATCCCCATTTTGCTGAACGCACCAGGAAGGAAGACCAGAAAAAATATCTCCCCTTGCACAGAGCGAAAGACACAGACATTTCATTAAATGCCATTAATCTCCACAGACCCCAGCATTCGCTGGTTAATTAGACTAAAGCACAGTCACACTTGAACACTGAGCATTCGCTATTCAGCTGGGATGAAGGAACAAGTCCAAAACCTTAATTCAGTATCTAATTAAAAAACAGAAAACAAGAAAATGCAGATGATGAAATGCTGCCCAGGATAACGTTACAATTGATACCAATCTGCTCTTTATTGCAGCTGTATTTTCTCCAGTTTTCTAATAAGGCTCTTTCCAATCTTCAGCTTTTCTTTCAAGAGCCCATAGAAATCCTGACACTTTAGGAAGGAGGAGACGTGTGTAAAAAGCAGAAGCAGATCCTGATGACCTCTACAGAGAGTGAGTCCCTGCTAAGAGTGGAATCCAGCCTGCGTTCCAGCGTTTGCCCCACGCTTGAAAGAGGTCTGTTACCAAAAGAAACAACCACCACCAAAAAAAACCCTACGTGGAGAAAAACAAACTCGCCTTTGTAAAACTGACCTGGTTTTACATTAACACGGAAATTTAACTCGCTAATATCCTCGGCATAAGACATGCCCTGCTTTTTTTAATTGTTATAGAAGAAATCACACGGGACAGCTTAACAGCTCTGCTCCAAGTTCTAAACTTGTACAAAGAACACTGTAGAGGTAATTGAAGACAATTTAAAATGTAAATAAGGCTTTAAAAGGTACTGGGAAGGGGAAAAGGAACATCAGTCACAGCACAAGATCATCTTCATACTTCCATTGTGAAACCCTTCAAAATCCTGATAACTTGGAACTGGATTTTAAAGGCAGCATTACTCCAACAGCAGAATCCACAAGCCACAAACCCTACAAACAAGAAGCAATTTGCTAGCACAGAAGCAAGCCAGGCACGTCATTACTCACTATGTAGTTATTAGATATGGCCTATGAGGAAAAGAACCTCTATATATTTGACTACATTAGTTTGGTTTAAAATTCTGCAAGTAGAATGCTGGGGTTTATCTCTTTTTTTCTTCTTCTTTTACAGAAATCACTAGCACCTCTCCTGCTACACACCCAGGGGTTTAAATTACACACTAGCTGTGTGTTCTGTACAGTATTTAACATTATGGTTCCACACGCTATTAAACTGCTTGCTTTCCTGAGGAGCTATCTGCAATAAAATTGTTGGGTTGACTTGTTCAGACATCTCCTGCCACCAACTTTAAAGCACTTTTCCTTACTGACTTGCATCCGCAGCTTTGCAGCCTTGCCCTTCCATTTTCAGGGGAATACTGAGCTAGCCCAAGCTGATCAGTGGATACAAGTGACACACACCAGCTGAACCAACTCTCAAACACAAAAGAAAATGTCAATTACAAAAGTTTTCTTTCAACCTCTGGCTTTCCAAATCCAAATCCAACCGGCTGCACATTTGGATTTAAAACGGATCTGCTGGTTTTGTTAGGCACAGCCTGAAGAGCAACAACCACTTCCAGTCCATAATCAACTCCTCCAGCAGCAATGGCACCAGCGACGTGTCAGAGTAAGCACACGCAGACACAAAGTTCCTCTGCACATCACTACACTGCCTTTGTCCCAGCGTGGAAGCTGGCTGCACTATCACAAGTCCCCTGGAAGGAGGAGGTCACTCCTCCAGCCAGCCTCATCGGCTGGAGACTTAAAGCTCATTGTTTCACTGTTCTTGCAAAAGAATACCCCGTGGCCTGAAGAGTTCAGAGCTTCACCAGCAACTTGCTACCCAGCGCTTATTAGTCTCCAAGCACATCTCTGAAGTTATACAAAAGGAAATTTGCAAACAATGAAGGCAGAGATATATTCCCATCCATCACAACCACAGAACTGAAAGCTCAGCTCAAAACAAGCCTGAAGTCTGCACTTAATCCGACTGCTCTTCATAAACACCAGGCAAAACACATTGCGTAAAACAGCATAACGAACACGAGTAATGCAGCAACTATCTCCCACCACCACCACGGGAGAAGCCTCCCCTCCTCAGCCAGCCTCGACCGGCCAGGACTCTGCACGGAGACAGTTAAACTGGAGACATGTAACAGTGCACAGAGCAGCTCTCCTGTAGTTTCACAGCCATACGCTGATACCCTTAAGACGCCATGCACCGGCTTTAAAAGCTTTCATTGCCAATTCCCTGTGTGAAACCTGAACTGCCTGGCAACAATGATTCTCTGTGTGCCTAAAATCCTATTATCGATCCTCCTACTTACCTTAGGCTGTGCTCGTCGGGGAAATGCAACTTTAGGGTCAATCTGAGGAAAAAGAAAGGGGAAATCAACAAGATAGCTTTTGTTGTCAGTTTATATTATTTTGTTTTTAAATCACTGAATTATTAATCCCTCATTTCTCAGGCTTATCATTCAGCACACAGGCTCATCCAGAACTGCTCTGGAACAGGAGACAGGAAGAGTGGAAGAAAACATCTCTTCTGTACACCTCCTCCAGCATCTTCCAGGCAACAACCTCCACTGGTGCTCAGGGAGCTCTCTCTTAGTCTCTAGGTGCTGCCTCTACAACCAAAACTGCGTGTTAACCCTTATCTGCATGCTCTGGAGGCCGCACAGAGACGGCCAGCACGCCTGATCAGATCTTCACCTGCTGTTCCTGACACCTGCACCTTCCTTCAGTTGGGTTTGGGGTTGCTTTTTCTTTTCTGCTTTGTTTTGTCAACTGACTTGGCAACCCCACACAAAGAGAGAAATGAGAACACAAAGCCAATTCGCCTTTCAATTGCTAAAACTAAAACGTTAGAAGGACTACGAGGTTATCCTTGTCAAAAAGATGCCAAATTGATCTGGTTTGCTCCCCCTCAAAGAATACATATGAGTAATAAAAATTATAAAGGGGCATTTATGGGAAGGGGTGGGCAGAGGGGAGCAAGGCACATAAAATGTACGAGTGTTTTAAACCAGAGAAACCAAATTCTTAATTATTTTCCAGGAAGGAATTACCTGGAGTATTCCCCAGTGAAGCACACCACCACAGAGACAAAAAGGAAGCAAAAATACCCTTGGTTTAGCCCCTGCTCCCTTGTTCTAAGGTGCAGCATCGACTCCCATTCCCAAGTGTGCCCAAATGCTAATTCTGCAGTTTTAAAACCAACTTTCACACAGGTCATGTTCAGAAAGTGGCTCCTCTCTACCACTCAAAAATCACTTAAGAACAAAAAGACACCACCGCAGAGGCATGGCTGGAGGGGAAGAAAAACCTTTCCAACAACTGCCCAGCCTCAATTGTCATCTGTAAAAATGACTGCAATAAAACGGCTCCGTGCTGCTGATTTCACCTCTGGTTTTAGCAGCATCTGCACACAGGCATCTTCTAAATAAAGAATCTGGAAAAGGAGGGTTTAAAGGTCTAAATCCTACCTTAACTGTGCTACCTGCAACTGCTTTCAGTGTCTTGACTATAACACGCTGATGAAACTAATCCTGCTTGTGTTAAGGCATATTCTGAAGCAGAGGCTTTCATTAGTAGCTTCGGTTTGGTTTTTATCAGGTTTCCCCCCTCAAGCTAACCCTGATCATGAAAAGGAGCTGTTTCCATTTGGTACTGTTATTGCTGCGGTGATATGTATTCCTGTCACTGATCAGTAACCACGAGACTCTCCTAAAAAGCAGTTTTACTCAATTAATTTGTCAAAATTGGAAATATCACAAACATTTGATGCGCAACTGATAAACTGATTCGCCTGCATCAGATATAAATGTAGTAGCTTTTTTTTAGGACACACCTGAGAAATGAGCGATTACATGCCACTTTATTGTTCAAAAAGCATCAAAAGTAAAATTATTTCTCTAGAAAGCTAACCTTTTCAGAGAGATTAACATTATCTACAAATATATTCAGCACTGACTAGGCATTTGTCTACTGGGGAAATACAACAGGTACGGATTTTCCACAGCAATACCCAAATGTGGAGGCAAATGTGCACGTTTCTACATTTGCTTCTTCAAAAGCCGAAGTCTTCCCCAGCAAAGAGCACCAGTCCCACCAGAAGGGCATCACTGCAGAGTCCCGCTGGGAAAAAGTTGGAAGGGGCCATTAAGCTCGAAAGCAACACATTCATTTTTGAAGGTCAGTTCAAAGAGCATGGAGTTCTTTGCACCACAGCGACAGCCCTGCTTAAATAACTGGATTTTCCTTCCCAAAACCTTTTGGATAAGCACCGGTGGGGCTTCAAGAGGAACAGTAGCTGTGGACACGGCAAATCCATACCTTTTGCATATCCCTGTCAACTATTTAAAAAACAACCAAAATAAAAGAAACAAACTTCTACCAAAAAAATAATTAGTTAGTTAGGTACAACTCTACTTACTGTATCTACAAGTCCTCTAGGAATGACTCTAATACTATTTCTGATAGGAATGGCCATTACCTAAACAAAGCTTTTAACGTAACTGTAAACAAGAGCGACGTTTCCATGCCAATACCCAACCGATCTGCCTCCTGCGCTGAACGTTGAAACAGAGTCAAATGCTATGTTATGCTAAAGAACAGTTACTACAATATGTCTACACACACAGGGCTGAAGGGGAACCTGCCTAGCTCTGGATGGTACTTTGAAGCTGCTTTACTGATTCCGAGGTTAATTTCTGATTCAGATTGATTCAGTCATTATCACACAATCAAAACGGAGGCACATTTGCCCTGGCGAAGCTTCTCACCCCTCCCCCAGAGCTGAGCAAATTAATACATTGCAGGGACGAGACTGTGCTACAGGAAAAAGCTGGGGGAGGACCTAATTATAGTCAGAAATATGACAGGGTGTCCTCCCAGGATTTGGTTTTTTAAGAACCCTCGTTCAAGACATTGTTTGCCTTTGTTCTTCTTATCTAAAATTAGCTTTAAAAACATATAGAGAACAGAGCTCTACACAAAAAGTCTGGGGAGTTTAATCTCAGGGAGCACAGTTGAATCAGTTATCTTACCGTATCTGATTAAACCTAAAATCAAATCATTAAGGCATGTGCAAGCATGGGCTACATGTTTAGACAAGCCCAGCAGAATTTATGGGTCGAATTAAAACACGAGATTCCACCTGCTTCTATGAGAGCTTTGGGCTTTTTGTTTCCATATAAATTACATTTGGAAAAAGTCACACACTCGTGTTTGCTCCCTGCTTTGTCTCTCCCTCGTTTAACCGTAATCTCGCACACACAGGCACACACAAGACGTTCCAGCACCGAGTCAGGATTCCTCCTAGCACCATGCTCACGTTAAATCAAACCTTCAGGACCCAGCATGCACACTACAAAAGACAGTGACAGCAACGAGCACACTCGGTACGTCCAGCAGCAGCTCTGCCAGACACAGTTCCACCAACACCATCCTTCCCTTCCCAAACACAGCCCCCTCCAGACCGACCAGCACCAAAGCGATAATGACCTCTACCAGTGTCCTTCCCTCCTTTTTTTTGCTGAGGCTTTACATGGCAACAAAGTAAGAGGCACAAAACTTCATTCTTTGTGCATGGCCTTGATGGCACGGACAAAACAGGGCCTAGAGATACACACGCCCCATACGGCAGTTTCAGTGGCAGGTCAAATCCAAAGTACGAGGTCAAGGGGGGAAAATGCATGTATAGGGGTTTGACTGAAAAAAGCAATATAAAATATTGCTTGAATAAAAGCAAGCGTAATGCTCATTAAAAAAAAGAGCTGAGCTGAATCCCTGGAGCATATTCCTTACGTTACCCACTGGAGACTGAGCACAGCAAAAAGCTCGGGAGAAACAACAACAAACGAGGACTTGTGCTTTTCCACCGCATCCACTCCGGAGCCCTCGCAGAGCCTCCCATAGATGAACATCCACGTTTCCCAAGAGCCCCGGCAACACAGGTGAGGGGGCTCCTGCCAAAAAATGACTTTGGGAAACGGCACGGGAAGCAGCTCCCGGGATCTGGCAGCAGGGCACTCCCCCCCTGACACACGCGCACCGAGCGAGGAACAATCAATGGGCAGAAGCGGAGAGTTCCCTGCAGAAAGCATTCTGCGCCGGAACACCGACAAAAAAAGTTGGGTTTTACTCCACGATGTTTTCAATGTCACCGCTCGATGCAACCCGCGGCTGGGGGAGGAGCCAGCGGGCGGTGGGGGGGAAGTGGCATTGAAAAATAAACCAAAGTTACCGCTTTCGGTGAGTTAAAGGCAGAGCCTGGGGGAAAAACCAGGGCAAACGCGGCCATGCCAAGTCCCCGCTCAATGACAGCTTGACGCCGCCCCGCAGAGAAACCCAGCCGAAGCCGCAGCCGCGGCCGAGGGCAGGGTCCCTGTAACGTCGCCTGTCACCCTGACGCCGCGGACGAGGGGCGGGCGGGCAGCCCCACGCACGGACCTACCGTCTTAGAGTCCAGCTCGTGGTGGGGCTGAGCCAGGACTTTGTCTACACTCGCCGGATCCGCGAACGTAACGAACCCGAAGCCTCTGCGAGAGACAAAGAGCGAGGGGATGGGGGGTGATGAGAACCAGAGGCTGGGGGAGAACCCACAAACCCACAGCGCTGTCGTCCCGTGTCTCCCCCCCGCCCCCCCCCGGCCCCTCTGCGCCTCCACCGGCCGCTTTGTTCCCTTCCTCCCGGCTCGGAGGGACGCGGCGCGGGGGAAGCTCCCAGAGCCACGCGTGAGGGGCAGCGGAGGGGAGCGGGGGGCCGGGGTCCGCCCGGCCCGACGGCAACTCGCGAAGTTTGCGAGCGCGGCGGCGGCGTTACCTGGAGCGCTTGGTGGTGGGGTCCCGCATGACCATGCACTCCCGGATCTCCCCGAACTTGCTGAAATAGTCTCTAAGGCTGTCTGCGGAGAGAGAGAAGCCGAGAGGCAGCGGAGGCAAGGGGGGGGGGGGGGGGGGGGCAGGCCCCGGCGCGGCGGGACGCGGCCCACGCGGGGCGGGACGCGCGGTGAGGGGCACGGGGGGCCGGCGGCCCGTACCTGGTGAGGTTTGCCAGCTGAGGCCGCCGATGAACATCTTGCTGGAGGGAGACAAGAGAGCGGAGTTGAGCGCCGGTGCGGGATCGGCCATTTTGACGGGGCACCTCACGGCGGCGCGGCGCGGAGCGGGGCGGGGGGTGAGGGGTGAAGGCAGGAGGAAGGGGGGGGGGAACGGCCGGTGCTGAGCTCCCCGCCCCACGACTTACCCGGGGTCGTGCTGCGCCTCGCCGGGGCTCCCCGAGGTAGCCTGGCTGCCGTCCGCCTCCATGGCCGCGCCGAGCGAGACCCCCTCAGAGGACCCCCCCCGCCCGCCCAACCCGCCCCCCCCCGGCCCGGCTCCTGTTGGGGCTCGGCTCGCTCCGGTTGCCTTTCCCCTTCCCTTCCCCCCTCCTCCTCCCTCCGCTACCGGAGGATCTCACTGGAGAGGCGCTGGGGCAGCAGCCAGATCCGTCACACGTGGGCTCGGCTTAGCTCAGCGCCGCGCCGGGCCGCCTCCCCCCGCCGCCATCTCCCCTCCCCTCCCCTCCCCTCCCTCCCCTCCCCTCAGCCCCTCCTTCCCCGCCCTCCCCGCGCGCGCGCGGGGCGGAGCCCGCCGCCGTCGCGTGGCCCGGCCGTGACGTCACCGCCGCGCGCGCGCCCCGCGGCACCGAGCTCTTCCTCCTCCCCCCCCCCGTTTCCCTCCCCGCAGCGCTGATGCCCATGAGGTAATTCCAGAGGCTGGGAACAGCCCGCTGGAGCGGGAAGGACGGGCCCGGCCCAGGAGGCCAAGCGGAGCCTTAGGGAGCAGGGCGTTTATCCCGTCCCCAAGCCCCGGCGGCCATCGGTACACGCTCTGTCCTCCGCCGAGCCCCAGTATTACCGCATCCCTGCGCCTAGACTCCTGCATCCCGGTACCCCCACGGCCTGGGTTACCGCATCCCTACTCCAGCCGGGACGGGAACCAACCAGGCCCTGGCCCCGCGGGGCAAGGAGCACCAGTGTGCAAATAAAGGGACGGGGTTTATAAAGAAGAGCCTTTTCCTTCCCTCCTGTCGATCGTGGCTATTTCTCCTTACAATCACCAGTCAATTGCAAGTGAGGAGTGTGGTTCCCGGGCTTCCCATCACCCCTTCAGTCCCTCCGCCTTCCTGGGGTCAGGAAGCACGAGGCAGGTTTGGCTGCTGGACCGAGGGAACTCCCGTGAGAAGAAAACGTGGATTTCTCTCTCTTACAACACCATTGGCACTGTTATCCTCCCGTCAGAGAGCAGTAAAGGTCAACTGGCTCTTGAAGGACTTTATCGCACTTCCTCTTTTCCGCCTCTCCCAGCGCCCGCCACAGCCGGGCTCGGGCAGGTGAGCAGTTCCAACCTGTGCAGTGGTTTTCCCTGTTTCCCCTGCACACGCAGCTGAGATTCACCAACCTGGCTCCAGTTTCGGTGTTTGGTTTTGCACCGGGTTGAGGTTTACAAACTTTAAATGCTGTTCATATGTAAAGATGGAAACCCCACTAAGGACTGGCTGTGAGGAACCCGAGGGCAGCACAGGCAGGACAAGGGGTGTAGGGCTCTCCCCTCTGCTCCAGCTGCCCAGAACCAGTTCTGCTTCCTAAGAACACAGTGTGCCCCAGGGAAGTGGGAGATGCTGCAGCATTAGGTAACAGCCCAATGCAAACCACTGCCCAACCGCACCTGTGGAGCGCATGTGATGCTCTGGAATGTCACTACAAACCAGTAAGCCCAGTGCCCTGCCACTGCATCCTGGTCAGCACACACCCATGACAAGCGATTAAACCCCACCTTTATGAGGAGCAAACCCTCCATGGTCAGCACAGCCCCAAAAAAGTATCCTACCCCTTTCCCTGTCCCAGCAAGCAAAAGCCATACCCACTTCAGCAAGGATGCTCTGGAGGTGGCTTCAGTGCCTGAAGCCCACAGTGACAAACCAGGACCTGCTGTCCTGCTCCTTGGGTACCACCCATCACCAAAGGTGCTGTTCCAGCCTCCTCTCCAACCCAGGGAGCATTGCCAGCCTTGCCCCTTGCTCTCCTCTCTCTGACCTGTTCATGCTAAGCCTGAGCTCCCAGCAGACTGTCAGAAGCAGCTAATGAAGCTGCTGGTCACTGGGAACCACCTCCCCAGCCGCACTATTAAAAATAGGAACATTTATTCCACTGACAAACAGGTACTGCTGTTGATACAAACCAACCCAAATTCCAGAGGGCAGCTCCATAGACAGCTATTCAGGAACACTATCCACATAGTCATATAGCACCTACTTCTCATTAACAATTGATTTCCTTTTGATATACAGCAGGTCTGTCCAGATCAGAGGCTGAGATGCAGAGTTTAAGGTAAGCATTTATAGGGCCCAAGTGACACGTGATTCTAAATGCCATACAAGATGCATGGGTCCTGAGAGCCTGCTTCCTGAAATAAACACATCCTGGGCTCCTAAACCAACATAGGGCTTTGGGGAATCCTCTGCAGGGTAAGGAAGCTGGCAGCTGAGGAGGTGTAGGTCCTTGGTACCCACCTTGCAGCTGTCGGGACATCCTGTCTCTGCCGTGCAGCGATGCTGAATGGCTGCATCTAACTCAGGCTGCCTGGAGGATGAGCTCATCTGTCTGGTGCTGGAGAAATCTGCATTTATGTTTTGTATGCTCTGTAAATCTAGTGTCATAATAAAAAGGATCTAAATCTTTACTGAGTAATTCATTTTTGTGCATAAGGAAGAAATAATAACCTATATTATATTCCATCTATCATTTAGTTCTTGAGATTGATTGGCTGGTGGGTTTTGGAACTCCCTGGTGCCTGACAGTGTGCACTGGGGCCTGGCTTCCTGGTACCCAGATGTGGCTTCACCTGCAAGCATCATTTAGGCAGCATCACGGAGGTGCAATACATGGGTTGCTGCCAGGAGATCAAAGATCACATGAAACGCAGAACAAGTCATTGCAGAGTTGGTCTTGGGGCATCTCTGCCCTTGGTGTTCCCCTGAGTGTCTGCAGCAAGGTACAGGAACACACTGGGAGATCAGCTCTGCCTCAGAGGAGATACAGCACAAAGAAAGGAAGCGATGTCTTTGGGGACCACGGTTTCAGACTTCTCTGGGGGTCAGGGAAGGTTGGTCAGACACAGAGGACATCTCCAGAGAGCTGGTGAAGGCTTTCCATGCACCCTAAGCAGTCACAGCAGAGGACAGGCTTTCACACACACAGCACCCAGCAGCTTCCCTGTGATAGTTCTGAGCAAAGCTTCCACAGAACACAGATGTTGCTATTTCGGGCTGCCCACCCTTCAATACCCACCTGCATCCCTGAGTGGAGAGCTCTGCCCGTCCCCACACTGTCAGTCCCTCTCCACTACCAGCTGCTCAATCACTAATCAATACTCACAACAAAACTACCCTGGAGTCACGTGAAGCTAAACCCCAAACCCAGCATCAGAGCACTGCCCCTCCATGGGACTCGCAGCTCCCTGAAACCAGGGAAAACCACTGGAGTTTGACTGCACACAAAGGAGATGCTTAAAAACACCCCAGCCAGTGCCCCAACTGAAATAGGTTACCCCAGAACCCTTAGTTTTCGGGAAGCGATCCCAGTTCCCACCTAGGGCAAACGTGGCTCTAGACTTGGGGTAGACACTATTTTTTTCCCAGTGCAAGCTCCAGGTCTGCATGAAGTTACTTCAGCACCTTGCTAATGAAGATGTCACGCTGACCTCATTAAAAACATCGGGATTTTCATCTGAACTGGGAAAACAGCATTTTCCAACTGTTTCAGAAGAATAAAACCCAAACATTATCAGGCCCATCTTTGAGATAAGGGGGAGAGGGGAAGCTCTGTGAGGAAAGATTTCAAAGCCTGCTTTGTTTTCATCAGCTTTGAAACCAACAGACAGCCCTGAGAATTCTGTTGTTCAGAACTGGAGTGTTTAATTCTATTCACGACTTCCAGGCAATTCTCTATATATACACCAAAAAACCCCAGCCAGACCCCTTGAAACAAACCCTGCCCTTTCAGATGTGCTTTTCCTCCTGCGGAATTGCAGGATACAGACGAAGCAAGTTAAAAACAGAACAGGGAGGCGAGGCAGGGGAAGAAGAGGTTTGGGTTTGCCCCTGTGCAGCTCTCCTGTGTTAAGGAGACACTTTATAGCCCACAAATACCTGTAGCTAGATTTATGCCAGTAATGCCATTTCCTCCCCTCTCCCCAAACAAGGCTCCCTACCTTATTTCTCTACCTGATTGTTACCAAAGGCCTTTAAGACCCTCTGATAAACTGTTCCCCACGTCCAAACCAGTATTAGTAACTATGAATCTTCTCCTATAAATAATTTCCAGAAGGAGATCAATGCTACAACGGAGTCAATGGATTCACTGGAATCATTTCTTCCTCTTACTCCGGGATGTTTTTTCCCCTGCCACCACGAATCAATTATGATGATAAAAGTACCCTGGAACACCCCCAAAATAAAGATAAACAGTGTGCATTATCAGAGGCTGGGGATGTGCACAGCATTGAAGATATGTTACCTTCTCTGTGGCACATTTGTTTTCCTCCACAGACAGTTAAGGGAGGAAGAAAAAGGAGGCACAGTAAATGAATGGTCTGAATGTAACACAGCATTAATTCCCTGACCTTCTGCATTGAGTGACTAAGAATCTCAATCTCAATTATTCCTTTCATGATGGAATCTAAACCAGACACAGCAAGTCCTCACGTTCTTGCTCAAAACGAGGAGAGGTGGAATGAAGAGGAGCCAGCCCGATCGCTCGGCACCAAAACCACATTCATTATCAGTTCCATGTCATTCAAACAAATTGACTGCAGGAGAAAGCAAGAGCATCCAAGGAGAATTACTGCAAAACACGCACTGGCAGGATCTGTATAAATACACACATTTAGATATGCATATGCACTTAAAATGCACGAGTCTGAAGCTGAATCAGGGGCAGGAAAAACAAGGCACTCCCTAGAGGGCATCGTCGCTATGAATTTCCATCAGGCACATCAACACTGATGAAAACACCCCGAAAGGCTGAGGAGTCAGGCTCACTGGGGATGCCCACATGTCAGGTGAGTTCACCCCTAACAGGGACTATGTGAGGGAGCCCATTACGAGATCTGGAACCACCACACAACAAGGAATATCTCAGCACAGATCTTCAATGGGTATAAAGCTGTCAGGGTTCCACTAACAAGGGACGCTCGTGCATCACCTTTGAAGGTATCTTCCTGCAGATGAAAAGCCAGGATAAAAAGGCTCCAGTCCCACTGTGTGAACCTCTCCATGCAAGGGGCTGTGTCCTCAGCAACACTTGGTCCCGTTACAGCCTCAAGTACGGCTGCGTGCTGGCAGGAGCCACTGGCTATGACCAAGGCCGTTACCAAGGCTCTTTGGTCTCTCCCTCCTGGATTTACCTTTAGCATCATTCCCTGGCCTTCCAGCAGCAGATGTGAATTGGAATCCCGAGTCTGCCTTTCTGGCCAGGGCCTGGGGGTGGCCAGTGGGAAAGCTGCAACAAGCCTGGGAGACAAAAACTCCTATGCAGCCTCTGGCCATATCTTAAATTCCAGCATTGTACGTCGGGAAGAGATGTGCCTGGTAAATGTAGCTGTAACTGCATTAAAACACCCTAATTTAATTCTAACCACATCATTACAGAGGCGCAGATCAGATAAGCACAAAGACCTCAGGAGAGATGAAGCTGGTACTTGTAGGCTCTGCTGGGACACAACGACCCCAGCCCAGCCCTTCCCCACTTTATCCAGGCATCTCCAGCATCCCAGCCCAGAGCCCAACAAAGCAATGGGAGAGAGGAGTCACTGGGCCCCCACAACAGCCTCCTTTGGACTTGTCCATACACACACACTGCCTCCCTCAGGGCATCAGTGCCTTGGCCAAAATCATGCCAGAGCCATGGACCAAAACTAGTCTTTGATTTAATACCAAGAAATATCCTCATATGAGAAGCACTCTTTTCCCATGTTCAAGAAATTCCTCATCTTTAAGCATCCTCTCCCCTTTAAAACAGATTTAAAACACCGATGCACTGACTGTCAAGGTCCTGGATTCCTGGTCTGACTTTCGGGCATCCACAAGATTCACTCCTTTGCTCCACATCATCTTCAGCAGAGTTTAACGCTGAACTTGTGCTTGCGCCTTTGCTGAATCAGGGCTTTGCCAAATTCCTGCTTTATTTATTTGCCTCTTTGTGATTGCTGAGCTGAGATGGCAAGGATCCTACCTTGAACTTCCCCCGGGACTTCCTGTGATAAAAAGCAAAGCCTGCAATGGCTGTGGAGCCTCTGCTGCATTAGGAGTGCAGTTTCATGAAGATTCATGTCTTTCATATCGTTCCATGGAATTAAAGAGCAGAGCAAAATCACTTTCGAGGAAGGAAAGATCTACTGCAGCAATTTGGATGCAAACATAATTAAGCAATCGGTGCTGACATACCTGTCCCTTCCTGGCTGAAGTTCAGCTGGAGTTTTCATCGATGTCAAGATCAAGCTATGCAAATAATTTGAACAGGCTTCCTCAGGAAAGGGATTCTGGGCAACAGGATCTGTAATAATGCTTCCTACGGTCCTGAGCCAGATCCAGATCTTTGGGTCCTTCATTTCTTTTCCTGTATCATCCACCTGCCATGCAGCAGCTCACATCCACACTTGACCATGTATAAAAGCCTGTGCAAGCCACACCTTACAGCACAGCAAATCTCATTTTCAGGCTCCAGACACCGAATAAAGAACCGCCATGGTCCCATGTGGAGCAGCACCCTGTATAAAGTCACTCTGCCACTTCATACTTACTCCAACTACTAGGATGGGTTAATTCCATACTGAAGGCTCTCAGCTGGATGGGGCATCGTCTCCTCCCTCCCCTCTAACTTAATGCCAGATGAGGTACTGCATATTGTCCCGGACCAGATCAAACTGCCATAGACACCACATTTAGCTCAAATAAGAACTGGGGATTCAACACTCGGTTTTGGTAACTTGGTTTTGAACAGGCACAGCTACAGAGATGCGATTTCTAAGTGTAAAGACACTTGTGAACCAACTCTAGCTAAGCAAAATGAAGCTGCTCTTGAGCTGAGCTGGGATCACTGAGCTTTGGTGGTGATGCCTGGAGCCTTCCCAGGTCCCTGGGTGTGGAGTGGTTTTCTGAAATGGCTGGGTTTTTTCTCTTTGTTTAAAATAAATGCACGGTCTTTGGAGCTGCAAGGGAAGGGCTGGACGTGACCTTTAGAGCTCTGATACCAAATCACAAATAAGAACCCAAAGGACAATCCCTTTAAAAATATACGAGGCTATTACTTAGTGAGCAGAGAAAGGAAATAAGGATGACAGGTCTTGCTCAGAGGCAAGAACTGACAGCAGCCTCTTGTATTACCCTTAAAACAGTGGTGGGATAAGCTGGCACTGGCAAAAAGTCTCCTGTACGGATGCTGTTTGCTGTATGTTGCAGGACCAGGCACTGCACTTGAGCTGTTGATTCCAGCAGAGCTGGTGCAGATGCTTGAGGAGGCTGGGCTAAGGGCATGGCAGCACTCCAGAAGGTGACATCTGCTTAGCTGGCACTTGGGAGCATTTCAGCTTCACCTTTCCACATCAAGATCCCCACGAGCTGGGAACCAGGCCTGGAGGCCCACCAGCATCCTCAGCTGTGCCCTTCATGTCCCATCAGGATACTCTTCCAAAGGCAAGAAAACACTTGGGGGATTTGTGCAGTGCTCAGCTGGGGTGGACAGAGCCTCCTGGGCTCCTTCTTCCCGAGCGAGGCCACTTTGGTGTAATACATCATTAGGGCTCTGTTGCTCCCATGATGTATTAGTGCAATGCATCATCAGAGCAGCACTGCTCCAGTGATGCATTACTCGTCACATAGTGTTAGCCTCTCGCCACCCCAGCATCCACCAGCAAGAGCAAGCTCAGGACAGACAGTACTTTTTCACTCATTGTTTTCAGGAACTTTGGGAAACTTGGACTATTTACTTTGATCCTTGGGTTTATTCCCTTCTGGGTGTGCAGCTGGGACGGGTGGGACCATTTTCAGGTGTCTGGAGAACAGCTCCCATTCCTTTCTCTTTTCAAACCCCATGGAATCATTCCAAACTTTGTGGAGTTCCTCCTCCCTCCCCTTCGTGCTCAGCACCCTGGGTGGCTGCAGTTTACCACAGATGCAGTGCTGCTGGTTCGAATCAATACAGGGGCAGTATTGAGCTGTTCCCTATCAACAGCAACAAAAATGAAATTAAAACCAACACAAGCTTAGCCAAGAAAGTAATAAGAAGGCAAACTCAATTACTGTTTCATCTGGCGTTAGTGTAGCTTTGCTGCTCTTTGTCAGGGACTTCTTCCAGGCAAAACTGGAGAGATTATCTTGTCTGGATGTTATGAAGTAACTAATCCCTTCCGCAAGTGGAGGAGAGCCAAATGCTTCACATTGGGCCAGTACAAGTGTAAATATGGTGACAAAGTGCTGCCACCGGCTCCCTGGCTCCAAAGGCAGCTTTTGCCAGGGCTCTGCATTGTCCATGCCCCTCCAGGATACCAACATTCCTCCAGGATCACCCAAAAGCTCCTCCCTTTCCCAGCCCAGGAGCCTGTTGGAGCTCTCGGCTCTCCCACAGCCCTCACAGAGAGCCCAGAGCACCCCACAACAGCTCTGCTCACACCAACACCACTGCTTCAAGCAGACCAGCATCACAGCATGGAGACACCACCTCAGGGTGAAGAAGCCACTCGTGTCCCCCAACACCGTTAACACAGCACGACAGCTCCAGCCCGCGTGGCACAGTGCAGAGCGGGACAGGGAGGTTTGGGAGCCACGGGCAGGAATGGGGCTACAGGACACCCCACAGCAGGGCACGGAGTATAGACCTCAAAAAGCAACATCAGGAAAAAACCTACCCACCTATGCTGTATTCATGAGATTTTATACGGCATCTATATAAAACACCTCCAAGGCCACTATTTCCAGTAAAGACAAAGTCCTATTTTCATGTAAGAATAGCTATTGTTTGTCACTTCATACTTAAATATAACCAGGGCAAGGTTGTCTTAAACAGGAATTCATAAAGGTCTAATCTTCAATCACACTGCACATTAACCCAGAGCAACACATCTCTGTAAACAGCACTGACACCATAACCACCCTTCAGCTCAGCCAGAGAGCCCTATTAGAGCCCTGAGAGAAGGAAAACCACCAGCCCTCATAGATCACCTCCCTCTTCCATAACAGTAATAGACACAAAACCATCTCTCACCTCCTGTCCAGCCCCTTTCCCCCCCAAAACCTCAGGTAAAACACATCAGCAAAACTGGGAACTGCAGAAGGTTGCTCAGCTGGAAAACCTGACCAGCCCCTCTATGGATGGAGGTGCTGTGCATATACACATGTATACATACTTAATAATTCCTTCTTTTCAGCAGCAAGCAATGTGCCTGTTGCCACCAAAAAATGATTTCCCTATTTCAACACCAGGAAATCTGCAAGTCAAAGGTGAGGGAATGACTGCATGGAGCAGCCAACATTAAACCCTCCCAATCTGGCAGGCAGCAGCAGCCAGCAGTGCTGGGAGAGCTGGATTGCCAATCATCTTTATACCTCTGTGCTTTAAATAGCAATAATGTGGTGAATGGGAAATTGCCTCTGCTGATGTGCTTTGCTTCACGCTATTGAAATACAAGCGTTGGGACACATATTACACATTTGTGGTTCTCCAGAGACATTGTTGGGGGGGAAATGCAAACTCCAGTAGAAATTTAGGGGAGGGGGGAGCCAAGAGGGGAAGGGGAAGGGAGAAGTGGACAATCAGGTCTCCAAAAGAGCACAAGTACAGAAAAGGGAACAGGGAGAACACGGATCAGCTCATCTGGATGTGCCCAGGAAATAGCCAATTATTTCAAAGCCACTGGAGCATGAAGTGATGGAGATTACTTCCTATAATGTTTATTCCCTAGCTGATTTCTGTCTGGTTTGCTCTAGTTCAGCCCATTCCAGATCAACACTTGGCCCAGCACTTGAACCCTGTTTGGGAACTACAGCATTTTTCCCTTTACAGAGACAGAAGCACAAGCCTCATCACACCATTTAACAGGCTCAGGGGCTAAGCCATTTGCCCAAGAGACAGGCAGCACAGCCACGGGGAGGTAAGGGCAGAAACCAGCACCAGGGTGTTCTGAAGGTATCTGCCTTTGCCAGAGAGCCAGCCCGTGCCTCATGTTACTGGTGTTACCCTCCCAAGCAGCCTCCTAAGAGCAGAGGAGCACCTGCACCGCAGCATCCCTCACACTGCAGCATCCCTCCATGCAGAGGCTTGTTTAGCTTCATCTGCTTGCAGGGAATTCCAGCCAGGTCCATGTGAATGCAGCCCTTCTGGCAGCTCTGCCTGGGCAAGGACACAGTGTGCCAAATCCTGACCAAACACATAGGCACTGACAGCCACGTAACTCCTTTTGGATGAATAGGTCCCTTCACCTATGACTCTGCAGGCTTCGTTATATACAAGTATACACAAGTACTGCATATTATAAAATGGTATAAAAAAGTACACACATCATCCCTTCATAAACAGCTACACTCCTGAAAGAGGAAAGAAACTATGTCTGCACAGTTTAATTTCCACCCTTCTAAGAAGTTATTGCATGATTCATTAACCTCCACCCTGCCTTCTGCTCTCTACCAACACCCTCTTCTCTGCCAGCATATAAAGAGCCATTTCTCAGTCACACCTTCCAGGTGCCAAAGCTTTTCAAGAATAGGACATTCCTGCCTCAGTTTATGAACACCACGGGTTGAGGGTGAACAAAACCCCAAACATGTGCTTTAATATTCTCAGGATTAGGTTTGCTGCAGCATCATCCCAGCGCCCTGGGCCAGGCTGGTGGCCACTGTGCTAGAGCTATACGGAGGAGCTGTGGGATGGGGGGTTCCTGCTGCCAGGAGAGACACAGGGCCAGGAGGTGAAGAACTGGGATGTGCATTTTACAGGTGGGGCACAAAGCAAGGAGTGCTGGAAGAGGTAACAGGACTGAAAGAATTTCACTCCCTCAAGTTGATCTGGTCAAAGGTTTTGGGGTATGGCAACGCTGGACTCTCTGATGGGAAAGGTCTTTTCAACCTAACTGATTCTATGATTTAAGACCCTGTCATTCTCAAGAGTTTTATTGGCCCTTCTGCAGCAGATATGGGACTGACTTCTTTTATGAATATTTTTTAAGAGAACAGGTACACCAGTAAAGTCCTGGTGATAAAAGGTGCCAGAATGAAATAAAAACTGAACTGTCTCTGTTCATCACACTCACGGACCCTGTGATCTTTAAACAAGGTCACACAAACCCAGTACTTGAACCTGCATTTCTCCAGCCCCTCAGCTCCAACCCTGGCCATGCTCTGGCTTCACTGCAGTTTGTCACAAGCAGCCAGCAGCAACTTCACCTTGAATGGCAACATCCTCCATCCATCCTGTGGCACATCACTGCTGGGAGGAGCAGCGGCCTCAAACCCGCACAGCCAGAGGGTACAACATCATCCAAACAGAAAAGGCTGAGAAAATTAACTTTAAGATGTTAAATGAGAAGAACAAAAACGTTAGACATGGGCTGGATGATGAATTGAGCTCAGAGGAGAAAACAGCCCAGGCAGTCAGGTGCAGAGGTGCTGTGCTTACAGTGGATGCGATGCAGAGGAGACGGTGAGCGAGATACTGATTTGACAACCAGATGAGCTGAAACCCTGAATGCAGTGGAGATGCTGGTAGGAAAAAGAAGTAGATAGAGAGGCAGGGTATCACAAGACAAACAGCCGAGATGCATGAGATGTTATGGAAAATAGAAGGTCATCGTGATCCATGAAATTCTCTACAGAAACAGAAGTGGAGATTGCAGGGAGACAGCAGATGTTTCCATGCCACAACAATGATGGAACCATAATTACAGTGAGATGGAGCATCCTGCATAGTCACAGCAACAAAGAAACAAAACAAAACCCCAAACCAGACACATTTGACTGGCAACTGGAAAAGGCTACAGAAAGGTAATAAGCATTTAGCCCTTCTATTACACAGGAGTCAGACGAGTAGAAGAAAGAGTGCACCTCTTCACTACAGAGCAAGAACAGTGCCAGAGAGGTCAAGCTGCTAACAAAAGTCCATGTATTTCTATGGATCTCTCACACGAGAGAGCTAGGGCCTCAGGAGTAGCTTTTTCTCCCCATTTTCCATAACGGAGGGTCCAGGCACACACAGCCTGAGGCTGGGCTCTACAGCAGGGAACAGGGTAACAGCACAGAGCACTACAGGAGCTCAAAAAGAGCCCTCAAAGGCGTGTGTCTGCACAGACACCACCACAGGTCCCCAGCCTGACTCAGACCTGTGCAAGAGCCAGGCTTTGGTGCAAGATGATTTCTTTGCCACACTCTGCGCCTGATAACACAAGCTCACATCCAAGAAGATGTACACAGTGCTCACTGCCATTGAGTGCTGAGAACAGCTTTGAACTACTTCTGTTGGGTCTTAATAAACAAAGTGAGATTACAGTAGTGATGTACAGCATCCTTCACCTACCTAAAGGCTCCTAAAAGCACAGGGTTTGCTTGTGTCAGAGTAACGCCATGCTTTCAGTTTGTGACCGCCTCAAATACAAATGGGCCTAGAAATATGAAAATAAGGTTTGAATTTGTTGTAATTAAACAGAATAAGAACACCTTCACGCACTGTCTTTGCAGCATCTCACAGGAATTCCCTTTGCTGACTCACTGGTACTTGTGTGGCCGTTGCCTCTTTGCACAGAGCACACAGAGCTGTGCTTTTCAGTACCCACAGGTCCACTTCTCAGCACGAGCACAGTTTGCTCACTTCAGTTTGGTTGGGGGTGGGAAAGATACTATCTGACTGAAGAAGCAATCTTGGTTCTGTGCTCTGGGGTAGCTGTGTGCAGAAAGGCACAGCCACCGGAGGAAAACCCAAGCAGATCAGGGGTCCGTCTCTGCAAGGGACAAGTAACACTTCTGCGTTATCATCTCAAGTCCAGCTGCTGTGTAAGGACAGATCAGCACAAGCAGAGATACAATCTGGACCTGCGAGGAGAGAAGAACATCCAAAGCACGTAAATCAAGGTCCTATAGCCGCATCTTGTGGCTCAAGATTACACGTGGTCCTTCAAGGGCTGAGAGCCGGAATAGCTGCGCTTCCAGTGCGGAAACCACGCAGAGCGGCGGCCGGCGGCGATGCTCGGCTGAGGCTCGAGTGCCATCTGCTGCTCTCCCACTGCTCCCAGTGCTCCAACATGGGGCAGGCAATGAGCACCACGCTTTGCTCACCCAGCTGGGCTCAGGAGCTGAGGGTCCCTGTTCTCGTGCTTAAAACCAAGGCCACCAAACCTTAGCGGCCTCCTGGGGAAGGAGCAACAGGAATCACACAAACCAGTGAGTCCCTTTGATCCACCTCCCCTCTCCCAGGGGAAGGCTGAAACCTTGCTACAGTCACAGCTACAGCACAACTCCTGTCACCTCCTGCTCTCCACAAGGATGGAGAAAACCTTCATAAACAGCCAACCCTGGTTTTAGACACCAAAATACTCACCTCGGAATCTGCAGCACCTTTTCCACTTGATTCAGCAAAAGGAGGAAAGCTTCTGGCATGCATTCACCTCAGGAAAAGCACTACAGGGCTAAGAAAGCCGAGGCTGGGTGTCAGGGAGGAGGTATGGTATCCACCAGCTCCAACCCAAGGTGCTAAACACCTCAGATGCTTCAGCCTGGAACAGAGACAGGTGACAGAGAAGTCTATAAACTCGCAGGCAGCACAGACAAGCCAAAGCAGGGGCCATTACTCACTTTCCCATGGTCTCAGGATGATGGATTAGCCAGGGATGCTTCCAGGCAATCCAGGAAACAAACAGGAAGCACTTTTTCAACTTTGTTTTTTTACTCTTTTAGCAAAACTTAACAGTTTCCTCGGCCTGCAGAGAACATCCAGAGCTTCTCGGGAACAGACACGCATCAGGTATAAAGCTTGTCTGGTTTCATCCTCAACTTGTGAGCCTCCTGCTTTTGGTGGAGCTGAACCTGGGTGGTCACAGGTCTTGTAAGGATTTCCAGACTTGCCTGTTCTGTGCAGTTCCTGCTAATACCCTGCTTAGAGAACTGCTCCTTTACTTGTGAGAAGGTGGAGCGCTCCCACCACCAGACACGCCAACAGCAGGAGGATGCACCACGGCTCCAGAAGCGCAGAAGCAGCACCAGCACTGGCAGGTTCAAGCTCACAGCATCAAAAGGATTGTGGGATGGTTTCTCTTCAAGTCTTTTTGTCTTGTTGCAGTAACTCGTGTTTAACACACTTGGTTCGATGCAGCCCCGCTGTGCTCAGTCCAGCCCATGCCCTCCCTTTTCCAGACAGGGAGCATGAATACAGCTTACTGCAAGAACAGACTTTTCCGGTTGCAAGGTGCTCAAATATCTTGAGTATTGAGAGCAAGGACAAACTGTTGACATCACTGCACTGCTTGATTGCACTCCTTCAACAAGAAACCTGTCATCATCTTAAAGAGGGGATTTTATAGCCTGCACAACACAAACAGACTCCCCAGTTTCTCTTTTCAACGCACAAGTGTGACAAAAGGGACACCCTGAATCCAGAGCAAGTTAATTCCACAAATACGCAACAGTCTCAACAGCCTTGAGTACCAGTGCTCAGACTAAGGCTTTCTAATAACTAATTCATCATAAAAAATAAACCTGGGTTTCAGCTGGAAGTAAAATGAAGCCCTGGAGATTTGAAGCATGACCTTTCTGCATCTCTTGCAAAGCCAGGATCAGGGTCTGATCTCACCTGCTTACCCCATTAAGCTCCCTTCCCAGCCCTACATCACCAGAGGTCAGGAAATGAAGGCTCTCAGTCATCACAGTTTGATTAAGACAGCTTAAAATTTGAGCTTTAATTGAAATGGAAAGAAACATTCCAAGATAATGTTTTATAGATTCCACTTAGTTATCAAATTGAGTTTTCACCGGATGTTACTGCAAACATGAACGTTAAATCATAAGCACTGAACAGGAGAGAACTCAAAAGAAAGAGATATAACCACATCCTATCAGAATGGCTGGACCAAATGCTCTTGTAGGGACCTATCCAAACAGTGACATGTTAGCTCATAGGATGCAAAGACATACTTGAATCCACCTGAAAAAGCTTCTGAGGACTGACTACATCAACCTCTTCCTGGCAAGTATCTTCTCTGCCAGCCATAAATCCCAGCTCAATACATACCTAACATGATACACTTTAGAGGCCACGTGTTTAAAGAGTATTAAGTCATCTTAAATTATTTGAGCAGAATTTTAAGTATGTCACAGAAATCTCAAAAGGAGAAAAAAGAAAATAAAAGGAAAGAGAGGGGAACACCACTGCAGCTTTAATACCAAGTTATCACTTTCTTTTTAAACAGAACTGTACAGCAACATAGTAAAGAACGCAGTGATGACAAGGCCAACCAGACAGCAACCTAAGGGAATCCTAATCCTGTCTACAGCAGAGCTGAAACACTCCCAACATTCTGATGCTCCAATGTTGGCTACCCTAATGCACTCCAAACCAGTTCTACCTACAGAGGACATCTTGGTGTGAAAAAGTTTCTGTAAAGTTCCCTTTGTTTCCAGTGTTTTTCTTGTACAAAATATTACAGTGTTGGGTTTTTTATATATATTTACAGACTTGCACAGCTAGAAAAATATAATCTACAATTGGGCTTGGCAATCAGTTCTTTAAATACACATCATTTCAGAGCAAAAATTGTAGTGGTAACACATCCTGCCTTCAAGCATCTGCACAGAGCAGCTTTCTTCTTTAAGCGTATCAAGCCTAAAAACCATGATTGCAGGGAGACATGTGCCACAGTAAGTGCAACGAATGCAATTCATCTCCCTCCTGGCATAAGGAAGACACAAGATGAATATTGTTTATGCAGGCTAGTGGCACAATATAGAGAAATCCATAACTGAACCTTAAATTCCTTAATCACATTCGTTAATTTCATAGGCAGAGCCTGTTAAAAAAGGACAACCAATGTAACTTGGAAGGAAAAGCAGACATGAAGTTCATGGGTATTATACATGTGGAACGACCAAAGCTTAAGGGGCATTTGCTACCTTCAAATGAGCCGTAAGGTTTTAAGGTTTTTCCCATTCAGCTTTTGAACAGAGGCCAGAGACGATTTTTTGCTTTAAAGCTACAGTATTTGTCATTATGGCTTTTAATAACCCCCCCTTTCACTGAGATGAGGTATGTGTTTCTAGGGAAATGGTAGGACATTGCTAGTAGTCAAGCCACCGAGCAAGGCCTCTTTCCACCAGAGTTCTGTTTACGGACACCACCTAAAGGGAGGTGAAAAGAAAGAAAACAAAAAGTAGAAAGGTGAACAAGCCATTAGAAAAAAAACAATCAGCAAGTTCCTAATCAACAGTAGAAAGCCTGCATCAGCATCAACTCCAACAGAAGAGGTATGTCAACACACGCACCTCATCGCCCATCAAGTTCCACAGCTGTATCAGTGGCAGTCCTGTTGCACTGTCATAATTTGCTACCTGGAAACACAGAAAAACCAGAGTGGGCAGCAGTTGTGGTGTGAGCCATGAAGGACGCAAGGCCAGCATCCTCCCCTCCCTGTCAGATACCCTTCCTATGTGTAGGCTGGAGGAAATGCAGCTCCTGCCACCAGGCAGCAGCTGGAACACCCTGTGGGCAAGTTCAGTTTCATCACGTGAATCCCTCCCCTGGCTTTCTGCCCACATCACTCACAAGAGAGAACACTCATCCCTTCCCAGCCACACAGCCCTCAGCGGTACCTGATGCTACACCAGGAAGTTCTCAGCACCACGATTTCTCAGCAAGCCCCTGCCCAGCAGCCAGACTTGCAGGCTCTGGCTTTGCTGTCTGTGCTCACACACACACAGGATGCAGGGTGCCCAGAGTCGCAGCAGCAGCAGCACCATCAGCAGCAGGACTTTCCCCAACAGCTCCACGTACCTGCGCCACAAGGACCGCGCCTCTGGTCATCTCGCCAACAGCCGCGTCAGCTTCAGGGGAGAAGCGATCCTCGTCTTGGGGAAGAGCAGGAGAAAACAAAGGAGGGTCACAGGCTTTAGAGGCCAGAAGGGACTATTAAGCTCATCCTGCCTGACCATTAGGCCACTGAATCCTCACCCACTGTTGCTGAAACCAGTCTATTAAGCTGGAGATCACACAAGCATTATGCCTGCTGTGTTGCTGAAGGGAAGAATGAAGCGCTTTCTAAAGCCACTAGCTAAGTTAATATGAATTTAAGTGGCTGGTGAATTAGGAGGCTTTAAAGATAGAAAAGGGCATATCTGCAGGACCTTTGAGCTGTTGTTAGGATTTTGATCCTTAATAAACTAAGCTCAAGGGCCTCAGGACTTCACTGACCCTGAAGACACTACTGACCCACCTGACCCCCAGCTCCTACAGGAGCCCCTTCCGTACAAGGCAGCTTTTTAGGCCCCCAGCCATCAGGCATCTCTACCACCACGGCACTCTGCCAGGGCTTGAGCAGTAGCATTTTGAAAACAGAACCATACACGTCAGTCACTTCAGTAGGAAAGTATCGGATACTGGTTTAACACATTAGAACTAAGCTTGCATGTACAGCTACTTGATGACAGAAGGTGGCAGAGTAGTTACAGCTACTTCACTCAATACACTGCCAGCCCTGCCAACTTGCTCTTTAGGAGAGTAATTCGCTCTCTCCTCCAAGCAGGAAAAAGCCTGGACATTTATCATCTTTCCCATGGAGTCTGACAGGTTCTGCCATGCTAGCACATTTAGAAGGATAAAATTCATTCTTTCCAGTCCTTGCTCTAGTCACACCAGAGGCTCTGCTTGCAATAGGAGAGGGAAGCTTCAGGCACAATCCCTGCTTGCCCACTGCTGGCACCCACTGACACTGCAGGAGGACTGCCAACAGTACTTGTCAGGAGCTCCATTACCTGGAAGAGGCACCACATTGTCCAGTAAAACTTCTGCTGCTTGGAAAGGCAGCGATAAAAAGTCAGACCTTAAAGAAAAGAGAATCCATCAGAATAAGAACAGGGCTTGAAGTCACTGCTGTGTTCTTTCAGGTGACATTGATTAATCAATTGCTGTAACAGGGATTTAGTTTAAAATTGATGACAGTCAAAAACAACCTCCCAGCACCCTAAGCAGCAGCAATCCATTGTCTGATGAACGTGCCAGGTTGGACTGGGCTCCAAGCAGAAGACACCTCCACCATGGAGCCTGGACTGCTTTCCTCCCACCTCTGGGCACAATCAAGTATTTAAGGGGCTTGTGTAAGAAAACCCTCTTCCAATACAGTACTTCCAGACAGCGGGGCTGGAGCATAGAGAATCCTAATCTTATTCCTAGCTCAGCAGCTAACTACACCTTGGGGCCTCCCAAAGGCATCCTTTTGCTCAGCTGCCACGCTGAACTGACACAAGTCACAATTTCCTCTTCCCTCCCCTGCAGTAAAGCCTTGCAAGAGCCTGCTGTGCTGCCAGGGAGCCCACCCCTGCTGCCCAGACAAACCTTCCTACCAATTCCCACTTGAGCTGTGGAAAAACCTACAAGTAATTCAAACAATACAGATGCCTCTGATGAAGATTCGAGCCAGGTATGGCCTCAGGCCATGGAAGAGGAGCTAGAGACCTGATTTGTCTGAGGGTGTTGACCTTCACTTTGTCATATCCTCCATAGTCCACATATCTGAGTTCCACTTCACCGGTCTCTGCAAAGTAGCTGATAACTTGAGCCCGTAGCCATGCCCCATCCAGGCCTGGAGCTGCGCAGATAATACCAGCTGCAGAACGTAAGGGTAGAGAGAAGAAAGCTCAGTGGATTTCCAGAAATCAGCACTTCAGGCATTAGTTATGACTAGTAACTCCTTTCCATGGGAGGCACCCTCCACTTCAGACCACGTACAGACAGTGACACTATGAAGATGTGGGAGTAGCTCCACACTTTGTCATCAGAAATAGACCAGGTGCCAGGTAGATAAGAAATAACCCAAGACTGAGTGCTCTCCTTCTGAATTTCAGTGTGCAACTAAGTGGCTGGAGAGGTATTCAGGGATGAGTGGGGTAAGGAAGAACAGAGCAACACCTTGTGCTTTATCTATTAAAAAAGGCCCAAATAAACGGAATACCAAAGGAACGATCACATTCTCACGCACTGGGAAGCCTCCCAAGCCTAACGCAGGGCAGCAGGATTTCACCTGACCCTTGAAGTTTCTCAAGTGAACAGTTTGTGAGCAGCCAAGTTACTTGCCTTCTACTGGAGTTGGCAGGGTTGGAATTTGGGGTTGAAAGTAGAAGACAGACATCTGCTGTTCAAGGCTCCTCAGGACATGGAAAGTGGGGTGAGTGGGCTGCTGCAGGAACATGTGCCCTGCATCGACTTGGTGTGCCACAACCACCTCCACAGTGACTCCATCCGGGAGGAAGAGCTGTCGCGTGGAGGAAAGAAGCTCTCATTAGTGTTCACTGCAACTCAAGCTTCATTCACAGCAGCTCCCTGTCCCACCAGCACCTCCTGAGGCTTACAGCCATGGCACTGTAGTATTTCACTTCTAAAGACTGGTCTGGATCAGGAGCAGGAGGCTACCCATTGTTAACTCCGTGCTGTTCTCCAGGAAATCAGACTTGGGCTGGGGCCCATCTTGCACCCAAAAAGACTATCAGCACAGAGCAGCTGCAAGACTCATTTGCCCAAGGAGATCAGCCAGCAGAGTCAGGAACGATGGCTCAAGCCATGCTGCACTATCAACACTGTGCAACTTGCCAGGATTCCCTGCCCATGGAGGTTTTAAACATCTAGGGAATCTTCACAGGGATTGTCCAAGATTTGTCACAGAGGCCTCATTTTCAAAGTCATTTTCCCTGGCTGCTGGAGAGCCACTGTGCTGGGCAGCTTCTGAGCATTCCTGTGCTTGGAATACATCCAAAATGCCTTGAATTTCCCAGCATAAATGCAGCTCTCCAGGATAAAGCCTATCTTCACATCCAAGGAAACAGTTACGTGCACAGTCACTACAGGCACAATGGGAACAGTAGTGGAAGAACAGGTAGATAAACCTGATCTCTTAACAGTTAAATCAGCTGGACAACAACCAGCCACACAAAAGTAAACTGGGTTGGAGGGCATCTGTGAGCCAGCCACATGGATACAGCATCCTACAATGGCAGTGACCAGCAACAGTCTTCCACCCTGACATCAGCATAGCCAGCAAGCTGGGGCTCACCCAGGCACTCATGAGGGGATAAAATGTCAGTGGTGCTGGTGGAGGTAGATTGTGGATGTTGGTGAGACACAGCTCCTTGAACTTCCTGCCAATCAGACTCAGTGCTTTTTCTACTCGATGCGGGAAACCTGGAAGACACAAGTTCCACAGGTCTGTAGCACAGATTTGGTGAAGACAACCCCAGCCTTGCCACCTGAATCAACAGAGCTACCAGAAGCCTTCTGCAACAACTTCAGTTTCAGCACATTGGCCATGGAACCTGGTATGAAAGCAGCACGAGCTGATACACATCCCATAGCTCCTCCTGGAGGCCCAAAGTGATCCTACAAACGCTGTTGGCTAAACTAGAGCAGATGAAGACATTAAAACACATTCTCACCTCTAGAACAGAGGGCTCACATGCCAAGGCACAGGTGACCTGGCAGAGACCTCTACCGTAAGAGCACTGAACAGAAAGCTTTGTAAAGCACGGGACTAAGAGGCACTAACCCTGTTTAAACTCCTTGCCCATCTAATTAAGGCCCCCAAGGTACATACTGGACAATGAATGAAGAGACTTTCCACTTACCTTCAATGTGACAGACCTGGGAGTCACGCAAATAAGGCTTTCTCGTGACATAGATTTTGGCACCAGATTTCCGCCTCAGGAAGCTGATAAATTTTCCTTGTGGGCCGATCAAGCGGTGAACTAATTCCTTGATGAAGGGGACAAGAAAGGAACAGTCAGCAAGAGAAATATTGATCAAACAGCGCTGTTCTCTGCAGCTTATTTCATCACCTGCTCTTAAGAACTGTGTACCCTCAAAACCTTCTGAATGCTTTCAGAGCATCAGACCAACAGATTGGGGTGGAAGATCACAAGGAATAATGAGTGCCACAGCCTCATGGTTACAGTTTGTCCTGGCTCTTCCCTCCTGCTGAGTCCTAATGGGAGCGAATCACTTCAACCCTCCCCTGTTGTTGATGTCCCTGGGAAGGCACCAAGCCAGTGCAGGACAGGAAGAGCCAGAAGATGGCTGTGTAGGGCAGGGCAGGATGCAGGAGCAGGCCAGCAGCTGCTTACCTTTGGGACTACTATTTCCCAGATGATGGGGTTGCACTTGCTGGTTTCTCTCCCTATCTCAGTGTCCTGCTGAGTCACTGCCTTCTTCATGGCACAGCCACTGTTCACAAAACCCGTACCATGTCCATCCAATCCTGCAAGACACGCACACGTGTCAGCATGCAGACAACCCCCTCAGTCCAGCCCAGCTCCCAGGCACAAGGCCATGAAAAGACATCAGTTCATAGAGAGGTTACATAGAGCTGTTCTCACGCCTTGGCTCAGGGTGCTCCTGTATCGGGTTCTCCAGTGTGTCAGAAAGGGTTCCCATCACGTGCAGCCTACTGAAAGGTTCCTTTTCTTCCTGGAGAAAAGCCTGCGCAGCTCTGGGAATGCCACAGGAAGCAGCCCGCCTTGAGCCATCAGCCTTCAAACACAGGCACCTCTTACGCAGCGGCTGACACAGACACCAGAAGCCAAAGTTACCGAAAGCTGAAGGAGAGCCTGCTGCTGCCCAAGGAATTCTGCATTCTACCCACGGGGAATGGCAGGGCTCTTCACAGGGAGTTGAGCGGGCAAGGAGGGACGTGCAACCTCTTCATCTGCTCTTTGTGCTGACAGCAGATGGTGCACAGGGACCTGAGTGCCAGGGGTGGTCCACTGCTAGTGGGGGTAGGGGACTGCCTCTTGCCCAAATCTGTCCTAGGCCTGAAGCAGCAAGGTGCCAGAGCCAAGCTACAGCTTCTTCCCAAACCATCAGCTGATACCAGGAACGTGTCTACTTGGGAGGGGGACAAACCCGAAAGTCTTCCTCCTGCTCACATCCCACATACCAGCAGTGTGACACACGGCTGATCCTTCCTTCAGATTAACAAGCAGAAGCGTGAAGACCCTCACTTGCCTGCCAGTATTCAGGCCATCCAGTGCAGGACCAAAGAGAAAAAGAAACCAAACACCTGCTTCACATTTGCCACATCTTAACTAGGAACACAGCACGGATGCCTGGAAAGGCAAGGATGGGGATGGAAGCCTCAAAGCCTGGGTGTGAGGGTCAGCTGTGTGACCTCTGATCCCACATTAGCACCCTGCTCTGTCCCCTCTCCCTGCCCATCAGCTCTCTGGGTGCTGAGGTCTCAGCTCATCACCACCAGGCTCCACAGCACATTTGTACCTTTTGCCACACCAGCGTTCACAACAAGGCAAACCCACGATCTTCCTAGAGTGATTCTCACTAAAGGAAGTGTTCTGGGGGTTTAATCCTTAATTGTTGGCAAACTCCATCGACATGCCTTGCAACAAGCAGCCTTCCAACTACTCTGCAGCAATTACAAAAGGCACCCTGTCATTAAGGGCTGTTGGCACCACAGGGTCTTCTAAGGGACTTGAACATCCATCCCAAGGTCACCCAGGTTAACATTTGCTCAGACAGCTTTGCATTCTGCCACACACACATCATCCAGGATCTAGAAGGCAAAAGCAACATAGACAGACGGGGAAACTCCAGGACCGCCGTTCCCTGTTGGGATTTCTTGGCCCGCACCTTCCCTTCCAAGTAAAAAGGCTTCAGGGGAATTGCTCTGCAACCAACTGATTTGATCCCAGCTCATGAGAGCACTTCCCTGCCTCATCCAGCAGCACCTCAGAAACCTGCCTCATGGCCCCTTACAGCAGCAGCTCACAGACACAGAGAAGAGCCCAGGGCTTGCTAGAGGCTGCTGGAACTGAAGCAGAAACCATTGGGACGAGAGTGTTTCAAACCAGCAAGGTGTTCAGCAGCCTGGCCTACATCCAGACACAGTCCTTTCACTGGGCTACTCGAGAACATGCTCAGCCTTAGACAAGAAGCTTTGTGCTGAACAGCAACCAGCCTGTTCACCCCTTTGCAGATACCCTGAAGATCACCCAGCTAACGCTGGATCCTACAGAGATACGAATTCTGAGAGCAAATGCAGACCCACCTGCACCTGAGGGCTAAACAGGCATTGCCTGGAGAAATTAAACAGGAAGCTTTATCTGCACATGCAGGAGGGTTACGGCACATAAAATGCTTGCTCACCATGTGCGTGTAAGAGGATTTTCAGATTGCTTACCTTGTGGGCAGTCTCCGTCTATTCCTGGTGCCTTGCTACACTCATTGCACAGGTCTGGACCATCCTCTCGCAGCACTCCAGTGCTGTACGGCACGTCATTGTCCTCAGGCAGCCTCACAGGAGGCTGAGTTTCACTTGGCCCGGAGCTCTGCCCAGCACTTGTGTCTCCGCTTGCAGGTAAACTCAGTAACTCTGAATGCTGGCCCGATGCAACAGCCAGCACTGTGCTCTGCACCAGGCCCTCCACACATGCCCCACCTTCACACGTGGATGTGCTGCACAAAGAGCCCTCCCTAACCAAAGGTGACTTTTCTGGAGAACCTTTGTGGATCTCCACAGGAGTCCGACCACCTCCCTGGGACTCACTGCACACAGGAGCCTTCATCTGACAGTCTGTTGTGGCTCCCTCAGTGGGGCTTTGTGCTGAACAGCTTGAACATGTAACATCCTGAGCCTGTTCCTCTGTCTGTGGGGATGTCAGTACCACAGCATCGTTCTTTCCAGCAGTGTTCGTATCAGCTACTGCAGCTTCCTCTACAAGTGTCTGACCAGCGGAAACAGCACTTGCCATCTCCAGAGGTGTCTCAGCTTGGCTAGCAGCAGCCTGGCAGAGCTGAGTGGACCCATCACTCCCAACACCTGACAGCACTTCCTCAGTTGCTGCCAAAATAACCTTAGAAACAATCTGTATTGTCACTTGCTCAATTTTCTCAATGTCTTCCTTGCACAAACCCACTCCTCTGACCTTCTCTCTTCTCAGTTCATCTCCTTTTGGCTGTGTGTCCTCCTCCTCCTGACACACAGGTACAGTACTGGCAACTGACCTGGACACATCTTCTTCCCCTGGCTGCGCTGAACAGGCAGGCTCCCAAGGGAGAGAAACACAAACAGGGACACTCTTTTCATCTTGAGATCCCGTTTCTTCTAGTTTTTCACTGTCGTTCTCAAGGGTGCTGGGCTGATTTGTTGTTACTGGCAAGTCTGTTGAGAGATCCAGCCTCTCACCAGTGTGACACGTAACAGAGGGCATCGTCAACCCTGCTGTCAGCAGGGAGGTCGAGGTTTTGTTCTCTATGTGCTCCTCTTCCAGCAAGGAGAGCTGTCTTTGTGGAACACATGGTTCTGTTCCTGGTGCTGAATCCTGCTCTGCCACTTCTTCCTGCTGCTCTTCAGCAGCTACTGCTGGTTCCTCTTCATAGGTTCCATGCTTTTTTCTATGGGAATAAATCCACC
This sequence comes from Neopsephotus bourkii, assembly GCF_033783945.1. Lineage (NCBI taxonomy): Eukaryota > Metazoa > Chordata > Aves > Psittaciformes > Psittacidae > Neopsephotus > Neopsephotus bourkii. Next base: position 994,712 of record NW_026901640.1, on the reverse strand, counting down.
AGCACCCAAGAAGTGCCAGCACTCCAGGTACGGCAAAAGTGACGAAACTCCGGAAGCATAAAGGCATTTTAGAAAGTCTCAGCAGTTCTGCCTAGAAGGAGAAACAGAAAACATGTTACAATAGCCACAGGGGAGGGAACAGGAAGACTAAAGTTTCATAAATGCCTTGAGGTACCTCTAGTAGTATGAACAGGCTTGTTTTCCATTTGCTCTACACATGCTCCATTCACATCTCTGCTCTACAAGAGACCACAGAATGAGATCCTTACCTAAGACCAGGATCTCTGGCCATTTCTCACCATTACAGTCACCAGCTTCACCTTACCCCCCCTTTCCATGTAAACCTGTTTCACCTTCTTTCCCCTGCCTCCCCTTTGCTACCCACAGGGACAGCATCCAGCACTGCAGTCTCTCCAGCAGCAGGCTGGGTTCATAACAGTTTATTCCACATTAAATTCCCTACATGGACAGCTGCTGCTCTGACTTGTGAGCTGAAAGCTTTCACTCCAGAAAGTGTGTGAACCGTTCCCTGACTGGACACGCCTGGGACTCATGTGCCAGCCATGCTCCTCCATCTACAAGCCTCATCTAGGTTCCAGGAGGCAGGGCTGAGAGGCCTTTCCATTTCCTTCAGGAAAGCCAGCAGCTGGCACACAGAGCTGAAGTTCCCCACATCCCCAGAACAAAGAGTGCAAAGGACACTCAGTTTGTATTTTCACTGGGCAGGAATGAAAGCAGAACCCACGTGTCTGACAACGCTTACACACAACAGGCTTTTCTCCAAACGGGCCCCAAGACCTTCACCAGTAAGCAACAAAGGGAAAGATTGTTTTCAGGAGATAAAATCCTAGGGGTGGGAACCACCCACTGCAAAAGAACAGTGCTATCGAGTTCTTCTTCATAAAAATAAAGGCATATAAAAAGATGAGACAGTCTCTCGACTATGCTTCGTCTGTCTCAACCAGAAAACACCTTTTGTTATCAGAGCAAACCTCCTTCCAGATACCCCCTTCAGGGCCTTGATCTTCACAGCAGCCGATCACACTCTAGCTAAGGACAAAACCATGCCTCCCTCAGACCCAAACCAAGCCTCCGAGACCTGGAGCATTTAATACACACTTCAGATTTCTCACCTCCTCCAGCCACAATCTCCTGTCCCACAGGAACAAACACACAACCTCATCCAAGCTATCTCAGACCCCAGCCTGCCTTCTGCACCGCTTGCTGCAGAGTCACACAGTCATCAAGTCACAGAATGGTTTGGGTTGGAAGGGGCCTTAAAGCTCATCCACTTCCAAACCCTTGTCACAGACAGGGACACTTTCTACTAGAGAAGGTTGCTCCAAGGCCAACCTGGCCGAGGCAAGTAAAGAAATGAACAGCAGAAACAGGAGCTCGGAAATGTCTTGCTCAACCCCAAATCAAAGTCAGCTGCAGACAGGATTTAAGAAGTCCAGTAACATCTCCAGCATATCACCAGTGTTGATCTACACAGGAAACTTGAGTCTTGCTCACTCTGTGACACTCGTGTCTGATGTCTCTTCAATCCAAGTTCCTGCCAGTCAGACAGCAGGGCTTATTGCTGAGGAGGAACTTCCAGTTAACAGCAATACCTGAGACTTGGAATTAAAAAACAGACCACCACAATAAATCTATGCAGCGATTTGGATGTTTGGGTTTGGGAACTTGGTAAGTGGAAAACATGAAGCCTGTACACACATTCCTGAAACAAAAGATACCCATTTCTGCTCTCCAGCACAATGGCACATTGTGAGTGACTGCAAGCGCTCATCTGCTGCCTGCTTAAGTTGTTTTAATTCATGCAGAACCACTCCACAAGCTGTCTCCCAGCACACCACAAACTCAAAGTAGCACTCAAGTCCATTCCCAGCAAGCTTCCCTGATTAAACAGACAGCCCTATTATCACCTCATTCCCTATTAAGTTGCACCAACTGTACAATGGTCCCACACAGTTCTGCAGCACAGGGAGACAGTAGCAGGATGCCCCACAGAGGGCCAGGCCCATCCCAAAGCCTGGCAGACAAAGCCATTTCAAGAGTCCTTTTAAACATTGATATTTAAGTTAAAGATCTCTACTCTGTGATGTTTAGATCAGTGGGGATGGTGGGTTAACTGACCGCTCCTTGCAAAGCTTATCTCATTTCATGCTTTTAAATTGACTAGTTTCAGCAAGAGCTGCATTATACTACCAATGATGTGTTAAATGGGAATTCCACATCCTTCCATCAGCTAGAAAGGGACGAAAGGCAGTGGCTCTGCACAAGACATGAGCAGACATCCTAAAGCACTGGGCTGGCCAGGGGACAGCTAGCATTAACAAACATCTCCTTGCATAAACATGACAGGAAGACTTTGGTGGCCTGATTTTAATATGCTGGTCACAACACCACTTTCATGTGATGCCTTGAAGACAGCGGTTTTTAACCTGCTCAACACAACCACTGTAAGATGCAGCACATACTTCTCCCTCATTTCTTCCACAGGGGAGCTCCTACAGCCTGCATCCGTTTTGTCCAACAGGTTGAAAAGTGACAAAACCCTTTTCCCATTGCCAACTCGACAGCCAGTTCAGGACCACAGGAGCAAAGGGATCATTTAAACACATGGAGGGGGGGAAGCAAGCCTGAGATTCTCCTGCCAGCAGCAGAACAGAACATGGCAACTTGTCAAATCACATGGCTTTAAGCAGTGCCAAACTGGAGGAGCCTGGCCCAGCACCCCCTGCGCTCTCCAGGCAGGAGGAGCCAGCTGGGGAAGCACAGCAGCTTTGGGCCACACACCAGCAGGCTAGGGAAGCCAGAACCAGTGTGAACACTGGATGCACCAGTGCCATTCCCCAACACACAGGGCTCTGTGCAGTCCTGCACCATAAACAGTGCAGAGCTCATGCACTGTACGTGGTTGCCCCACACCATGAGCCACTTCCACTTCTTCCTCCTGGCATGTCAGGAATCCACTCTAAATGTCACACCTTCTGTCAAGGCACTGGGAGCTGCAGCGAGGGCACGAGGCTTTTCCAACTTGCTAAATAATGCCCAGGGTAGGTCAGGAGAGGATTAAGACACCAAGGGGAGAAGAGGGGTCAGACGCTCTCCAAATCTGTATCCTGACTTGATTTATGGAAAACTCCTGGTAAAGATCAGGGGGATGAGGACAAGAATGAACCCACACACTCGCCTACCTTACAAAGCAAAGGCAAGGACAGTCAACTTATCCTACTGGCTCGCATTAGGATCCCAGAGCAGTTTTAAGCCACCTCGTTTCTCTAACCAGCACAACCAACCCTTTGGAAGACATGTCCGTACTGAAGCACGAAATCAGACTCTACAACTCAAAGAGAGTTATAAAGCAGGTATGTTTGTTATGGCACCGGGTGCAAGGGGGATGGCTCCTCCTAACTTACACACCAAGGGGTTAAGCAAGCAGATACTTATTACATACAAACATGCATATAACAATTAGTTTAGGTACTCATTATCATAAGTCTCCTCCCTTTTGGCACTTGCACACTGCCTTCTGAGGGCCGTGGGCAGGGGTCTTCAAGATGAAGTAAGCAGTCTTCCTCAGGGTGCACTTTTCACCTTTGGCACAGCCAGATACCCCAGTAATCACAAATGAGCTGAAACCAGCCGTATCTGCAAGTTTCTGATCGCTGGCAAAGATTTCAAACAGTGGGACCTTCGTCCACAAAACTTACTGCCTCCCAAGCTAGCAGATGGTTGGGAGTCACTGTCTCCAAACTAACTGATCATTAGAAGGATGGTCACTCATTAGAAGGATGGAAAGAAATAATTCACTCTTGTTAGTAAGACTACTAAATTATGTTATCACACCACAGACTTACAACACAAACATTGGTCTCTATCTTAGACCAAAGTTAAAAGTATCTTAACTGTGTTTTCCAGGCACTTGCTTTCCTTATATCAGTATAAGGTTAGAAATGTTTGGCAGCACGAGGTTCAGAGAAGCCAGATAATTCATTCTCAAGGTCTGAAAGGAATGTTCAGCAGGCCCTTGCTCCAGATTTCCAGGGCTTTCCACAGCCAGGAAGGCCTGTTCTGGGGGCAAGCCACTTCGAGTCTCTAGAAGAAGGGAGACAAGGACAGTTCCCAAATGATGGAGCCCCCATGCCCTGCAGGGACGCTCCCCACAGCTTTGCCGGTCCCTGCTCTTCCACTTCCCTCCTGCCCCAGCACTCGAGAGGTTACGCTTCCAAACCCCAAAAGCAGTGGAAACCGAGGCTGGAATTAAAGACCATCCTGAAGGATCACAGAGCACCCAAGCAGGCAGCTAAACTGGAAATGCAGCTTCAATAGCAGAGACAGGATGACTCCGTGCAGACCCTATAGTCAGTGATAGAGCACTCATGGAAATAAATCCTATCTGGGTGAAAGAGACTGGCCAAGGCTGGCAGAGCTCAAACTAACTGGGACCACGTGCGCTCTTAAAACTTTCCATGCTAAAAATAACCAGTAGCACATGCTCTGCCTTATAGGAGGCACAGGAACAAAGAACTGGAGGCCACACCTTTAAAAATCAGTTATTGCACAGAAACAGACTTATTCAACCTACCCTTGCCATCAGGTGTGTTTTCACTGACAGCTGAATTGGTGCCCATGCCCCCAGGCTGCAGGCCCTGGCACAGCACACTCTGAGCACCAGCCAGGCTGTACAGCCTTCCTATGTACCTCTCTCTTTGGTGGGGTAAGCAACCATCACCCAGAGGTGGGGGCCACCAAATGCCTCAGTAGCTGCAAGCACCCAAAGACAGGCAGGAGCCAGGCGAGCAAGGTCTCATCTGGATAGCACTTCTGAAAAGAACTGAACAGGTAAGTGTCTCTGTGCTTCAGTAATTAAAGGTAAGGGCTGTGCATCAATTTCTGCTGCTTCAAACACCAGTACTGCGAGACAAGAACAGCAAGAGACACCTTCAGCAATACCACCTTTTCACAGCCCAGCCAACACAGGCTACAGAGCTCAAGAAACAGGCTCCTCTGTGAATGAAAGCTACCAGTGAAGCCACTCCACAACCTTAAACTATTTAAGAACTAAGTCCTATGTGCAGAGGAGTAAATTATGACATAAGTAAAAGGCTGAAAAAGCTGGTTGTTGTAGAGCTAAAGTAGGGCTGTGGAACAAGACCTGCTACCAACACCAGGCTGCCTTATCTTCGAGATAAAAAGCTGCTCTTGATGCTCCTACCAGAGCTCACTCCCCACCTTTGCAGATGAGGCTGCTCTGCTGATGGCCTAGGCTTTATCAGTATTTCATCTTATAGTCACTTCTTCTGTGTCCTTCTCACACCCCAGGCACCAAACACTGTCCCAGCACAGCTCCACACTCCACAGCACCACTTCTGGGCCAAAGCAGAACCCCAAAGAGTTTCTATGTTACACTCAGTTTGCAATGCAATCATCAGCCTAGTTAAACTGCAGCAGGCTTTTTACTGATGTTTTGGAAATCACCAAGGAGCACCTGTATACACTAACACCGACCACCAGCAACCCTGCCAGCAGGCACTGATGACCCCTGAGCTCATCACTCCTGCTACACAACTCAACACAGGTTACACTCAGTAGTTAACATTAACCCTATCTGACTATCAAGCTCCTTAATGCATGTTCTATCCTATTATCTTCTTGCTCCAACCATTTCATCATTCATGGTTTCCTCAGCCAAGGAACGTTTCCCTGTGAATCCTCTATTACAGACACCGCTTTGCCAGAAAGGCGTCTCAGATGCAGAAGCGGGCTTCAGAAACTGCTTTTGCAGCACTTCACCAACAGCACCTCTATCTTTCTTGGCTGTTCCTCAGAATTCGGTGGAAGTTTCTTGCTGGATTCTTTTGCCAGCTTTGGGGTCCTCTCCAGAAGCACTCAGGTCAAATGTTCTGCCTCAAGCCACCCAAAAGCCACCCAGAGGCCACACGGCCTTTCTGTTCTCACCTGTCTTTAAACTGCAGTGAAAGTCCTTGGGTTGAGGCTAATGCACTCTGTGCACAGGTACCTCTGACTGGGGAATCAACACCGCTCCTAAAGCCAACGGGTGATCTTGGATGTCACAAAGAACCCGCTTAGTAACAGTTGCCGGGACTCTTTCCAAAGGGCTGCCTCCCCAACACACCTTCCAGGCCAGATTCCACTCTTTTAAAAGCATTTAGTCTGCTCATTACTTCTAAAAGCGTCCTCCACAATCCAGGCAAAGCACAATTTCTCATAAACTACACCCAATGCTTAGCATTTTGTGTTTGCTTCTCCACAGGGAAGCCCACGCAGCCCTTGCTATGGGCAGTAGTGGAGTGTCCACTACAGGGCAGCTTATACAGGGACATTTCAAAGCAACCAGCTAAGCCAAGTGCCCGATATCCAGATCGATTCCCACAGAACAGGCATGTACAACACTCTGGAGCAGAGACTGCAGAAAGCAAAGGCTTCCAATATTCTCTGCACACGAGACAAGAACCAGACTTGCATTTTCAAGGAGACAGATTGGCAAGGTTTAAATCACATCACGCTGATACCACTGTAAGAACAGTGAGAAAAGAGGCAGCACCGACACCAAGCAGGTATCTGTAGAACAGCATCAAGACCTACTCCCTAGATTTACTGTGCACAGCAATGAGAGCTTGATCAGCAGCTCCTCAAAACAAAAGCTGCACTAGACATAAACAGAACACAAGGAGTAGTGGTTTTCAGTTGGAAGGTTTGTGCCTGAGGCTTGGCTTGCTGAGAGCAAGTAGCAGAAGCACCCAGAGAATAACAGAAATATTAGTGGAAAAGGCACTTTATATTCATCTGCGCTAGGAAGGAGCTGCAGAGGTTCCAAGAGAGTCATTTGGACTGGACAAACAGGAAGGTAACTGCTATGCACTGAACCAGCTTGCTAAGAGGAGTCCCACAACGGACTTGAGACTGATGAGAGAGGCCTGTTTCACTTGGATCTCTATTCCAGTAGCAGCGACGAGCCCTTGCCCAAATTACACCAGGGGCTGCTCTCAGAGACAGAAAGGCTTCCCCTGAAGCCTGCAGGCTGCCTCCCTGCCTCGGCTTTGGCAGCCCTTCCTTTAAAAAGCAAAGCCAAGACAGATTAAGTCACCTTCCTATGGTCACGTCACGCTGAAGGAAACCCATGAATGGCAAATGGGTGCTCCAACTCGAGAGAGAGGAGCCCATCCTCTCCCCAGGCAAACAGAACACTACACTCCAACTTGGAATACTTTAGGGACGTGATGTGCAGATTTCTTCCCTGCACCCCCAACACCAAAATATTTTCCTTAACTCTGCATTTCAACAAGAAACGGAATACAAGTCCAAGCTAGTAACAAGCAAGGCCCTAAGGCTTATGGAGACACACGCTCCAATCCTCATTCCGTATTCCCAATTCCCAGATTCATCCCTATGCAAAGCTGATGTCCCCACCACAAGAGGCACACGCAGATCAGGAGCTTTTGCCAGGAACTGCTGCTATTTCTACAGAGGAGTCAAAAATCAGCCACAGCACATGCTAAAAGTTTCTCATCCTCATTGCCAGGTGGCAGCAGAGGTCAAAGGCAACCAGGAGCTCTTCGGGTCTGCCAGCAGTGATTTGCCTTGCTGAGGCAGGCTTTTAAATGATCTGCCATGAAATACTCGGCTCTGCCAGCAGTAAGGTACAGGACCCATCAATTCAGGGTCAGCTTCCAGCCAGGAGCAGCAAAGTGAAACAGAATCCATGTAGTGGACAATGAAAGCCCACAGTAACACAGTTTAAGACAATCATCTACAGAAGCAGCCAGTGACAGGCAAACTCCTCATCACCTTCAGCAAGCCCTACGAGAAGCAAACTCAACGGCCTTCATTTCCAGGAAATATTAAGCACCTGCTGAATAAAACAGCTTCTTCCAAGTGTCTGAAAGAAGCTGCCTGAAGTTAATCATCGCTTCATGAAGTTTAACCAGCCATCTGCAGGAAGAGCACTGTAGCTAGAAATCAGGATTTAAAAAAGCCACTCATTAGAACTGAAACATGACACAATTAAAAGTAATTAATTGTTTTAACTTTTGTTATTGCTCCTAAATGTTGCTATGGACACCTCATCTTATTACAGTCACCCTGGACACTAGAAATATGTTAAATAACTGATATCAGGTAAGTGCACATGAAAGACGAGAGCCACGGATAAGTGCAGTTTGTTGTTTTCAAAACATTCTGCTCTTCAGCTAAACTAGCACACTCCACTGCTGCACAAGTATGCATGGACATATGCATGGACTGAGTCAGGCTTCTTTGGCCTGGAAAAGGCTCCTGGGAGACCTTACTGCACCCTTGAAGTACCTTGCCAACAAGAAATCTGGAGAGGGGTTGGAACTGGATGAGCTTTAAGGTCCCTACGAACCCAAACCAGGTTGGAATTCTATGATTTAGTGCATGAGCAGCACATGCAAGCAAACCAATTAATTAAGAACTACACTGTGCCATCAAGATACATGCACTGAAGCCATACTGTCCTGTACCAGGAGCACAGGTACATGACATTAGTAGATGACAGGTACCATACAGTGCACGGTATCTCCACCCTTTGCTCAGTTAGCTCTTTAAAGAATGAAGGGTTTAAGTGACTTGAACCAGGTCACACAGCGAGCCCTGGCAGAAGAGCAAGCTCAGCTGCACTGCTCCGACAGCTCCGGTCCATGTGCTTCCAAGAGAAAGCCATCCCTCCCTCACGAGTTGTGCCGCGCTCCAGCACGCCACGTGCTCCTCCTTGGCTGCACCGCACGCACACGCTGGGCTGCAGCTCAGTAGATCATTCACAGGCAGAAAGCAAGCAGGAGAAAAGGAAAGTTACCATCTCCCACTATTGCCTCCCCCAGCAATAAGCCATTTCCTTTCACCTGAGACAAAGTCCACAGAGGCTCTGATAACACTCAGCAGGCACAACCACCAAGCCCACAGAGGCAGCACAAGACCCTGTGAACATGCAAAGCCAGAATTGCTTCCACTCTGCAGCCCCTTACTTTCCTGTAGCAGACTGGCTGTGGTCAACCACAGCTTCTGCTGCTAATCCTTACTATTGCAGATAACTCTCATTAAAGGGTGCCCATTCATTTGGCATTCCCTGTTTCATGATATAACTTACTGGACTGTGATAAAGAGCTCAGCCAGGCACAGACCAAGCAGCCCCATTCTGGTACATGAGTAACGCAGATCTCACTTGCTTCGAGAAGGGGTTGAAGAAAGAAAAACAAAAGATAAAAGTCAAATAACAAGGCCTCTTTCAGGGAGCAAGGCTACTGAAACATTCCTTCCTCAACAGCAACACAATTTAAATCCTTTGCTCCCGAATGTATTCCAGGCTGCCTTACAAACAAGTAGAAGTCACCACACTATATGAAAAGCTTGCTAATAACAGTTGTTATCGACCATTACCATAACATAAGCAAGCCTTGCCCTACCAGACACACAAGAGACAACACAAGGCACCCTTAATCTTCACTACCTCGTCTGCCGCTCCTATGTCATCTCCCACTTTCATTTCTAAGGAGCTACAGGAGAGTTCACCGCGAGAGTGAATCACATTCAACACCAATTCACACGCTCCTCCGGCCTGCACAGCCGCTCCCCTCAGCGATGCCCGGACTCTGCCATTGCCAAGTGGGAAATAAGCAGTAAAAACCACGTCAAACCACTCAGAGACCCCCAAACCACCACAGGTCACTGAGGAGGCCTTGGCACCCCTCTGCCTGCTGCACCGCCCCGGCGCACAGCACCCCTCAGCTGCCGGCACCCTGAGGGCCCTTTCCCGCCGCAGCCCGGCCCTCAGCCCGCCGGTCCCGAGGAGCCCCCCTCCCGCCGGGGGTGACCTGAGGGCCGGACCGCGGCGCCGCTGACCTTGGACGTGGCGGGACCGTGCAGGGGCCTGAGGAGCAGCGGCCCACGGGGCTGACAACGCGGCGGCAGCGCGGCAGCACCTCAGCCACCTCAGTCCCTCAGCCCCACACCGAGCGTTGCCGGTGACAGCCCGCGGCCCGCTTCCCGCCGCTGCCTGCGAGGCCTGGCAGCGCCCCGCCGCGGTACTCACGGCCTGTCCGGCGCGGCGCCGCGCTCCCCGCGCCGGGGCCCGGAGCAGCTCCCGGTGCCGCAGCAGCTCCCGGTGCCCGTGCCGGTGCCGCCGCCGCGCTCACGTGCAGCCCGCCCGGGCCGCCGGGCTCGGACTTGCAGCGGCTCCCACCGCCCCTCCCGCCCGGCACGCCCCTCTCGCGAGAGGCAGCGCTCTCGCGAGACCCCGTCTCCTCAGACGCTGCGCATGCGCCCTCTGCACTCCCCGTTGCCCCGGAGGTCGGTACCTCAGGCAAACAGCGCGGCAATGGGTCCGGTTCGTGTCCGTTCTTCTTGTTCCGTGCCCCGGGGAGGGCTCTGGCCGCCCCCATCCCTCGCTCCCTCCGCGCTGCATTTGGTGGGGAGCGCGCGCCCGCTCTTCATGAGGCGAGCGGAGCGGAGCCGCTGCGGCCCGCTCAGCTCTGGTGTCCCTCACCCTCCGCCCGGGAGCGCGGTAATGGAGGGTTCCCCGCTGCTGGCGTAGCGCGGCCCGCGGGAGCCCCCTCCAGCCCCGGGATGTGGGGAGCGCTTCCTGCCCCCAGCCCGCCCGTTGGGGAGCTTTGCCCCGGCGTTCCTTCGAGGTGCGGAGCTGCCTCCTCTCACTGGCAGGACCTGCTGTGTGCTGTGCATCGGCCAGGCCTTGGGCACCTGAGTCATCTCTTCAAAGGCTGTTTCCTCTCACAGTTCTTAGAGGCTGCGTCTGAGCACCCTCACCCACTCCAGCTGCTCAGCCCTGTTCTCTGCTGGGATTATGAAGCTCATCTCTGCCCCAGAGCCAAAGCACTTGATTGTCTCCTTACACAGCTAGACGCTGCTGTCTTCACCCTTGCTGTTCAGAGAAGTAAACAGAGGTGAGCCTGTCTTATACAAAGCTTTAGACATGCTATGAATGCTTTGCTGGTGACAAAACGCGTTAGTAAGCAAGTGCATGAGGCGGCAGGTACAGCATGCAGTGCAGGATTGGAGCTGCAGAGCCTGAGCCAGAGTGCAGCATGAAAACCTTTGGGTTAGCTTGGGCTTTCATTGGGTTAGCTCACCAGCCTGCCTGCAGTTAAACCCACTCAGTTGTTTATTTACACATGTATGCAGCAAGCATCACGTTAGAGAGTGTCAATGAGTAACTTAAGAAAACCACAGTCATGTTTGAGCAGGATTGGCCTTCCAGAATCTGTAATTTGTGGAGGTATTTCTCTATGAAAAGCTCCTGATTTGCCTCAACATTTTTGTTTAGAGCAGGCAGAAATTACTAATAAATCCTGCTTAAAGACCAGAAATTATGCCACGTGTGAAGCAGAAAAAACACAATGCTCAGACTTTGCCCATTTAATGTCTTTAAAATGAAGAGCTCAGAAGTTTCTGGCAGGAATTCTCCTGACAGCCATACTTGACTGTTACAGTCGGGCAGCTGGGGTGTTGGTGGCTCCTGACTGTAGGGTGTTGGATCTGACCAAGATCACGGGGGCGGCCTGTGTCAGACACAGGGTGACCATCAACATTTGAAGCTCTTGGGACAAACCTGCTGTCATGCTCTGTGTGCAGTGCACAGCCAAGCTCTTGGAGCACTCAAAGGCCATAAGCTTTACTAAAGTGGAAAGAAAAATACATTCTGTTGAGTACTAATAAAATGACAGGGATGTCAAATAAAACAAAGGCTGCTTCCAGGTCTGACAAGTTGTGTTCTTACAGAAGCAGTTCATGGGTCTGAAGTTTGCCTGAGTGAGGAACAGCTTTCTAACCTGCTAGTTCAATTTTCATGGTCATTTAAAAAGCAAATACATGTTCCCAGCAAGGCAAATTGGCACCCTACAAAGTAAAAGGATTACTGAAATTGAGAAAAGAACAGGTAAGGTATGTCGGCATCCTCGAGGCCAATTTATTCTTCTTTGTTATAAATTGGAGGTGTAGCCATTAACATCTCAAACAGAGCTGGCAGACTGAGGCCAGCAGAGGTGTACTTGCCCAATTGCTTTGCAGGGGATTTGAGCAGTAATTTTTCTCTCTTTCAGGAACTGTGTGAGATCAGGAGTTAAAAACAAGGATGGGCCTGGCTGGAGGGGGAGTCAGCCCTGGAGAACAAGTGCAGGCTTGGAAAGGGCAGAGCACACAAAGCCTGTGGAGGCCTCTTCTTCTCCCTGAGCATCTCTTCACGTGAGTTGTTAACATACAGCACACTTTGCTCTTTGATCCCTACTGCACAGAGGCTTGGATGCCAACTGTTCTGGGCAAATGCAGAAATTCCTTCCTTCATTTTGCAGTGCCTCCAGCACCCCAATGGCCTCGCGTGTGTTTGCATGGTGGGGCCTTTAAGCCTTTGTATGTTTTGTATTGCTCTGAACCAGCCTCTTCTTTGTCTCAGAGCCACTGTCTCTGGCCCATGTTCAGTCATGCCCGTTTATAGACAGTTTTGTGCGTCTCTCTCATGCTACACAGAGCATTTTGCATGTGCTGCTGTTGAAAACCTGCTTTCTTGACTGATGCTGCCCTAAATGCACTCCAGGCCACTGGAAATGACAAGGGCTGTATCACAGTGAGCTCCACTTAGTAAGGGGAACGAGAATCACTAAGGAAGGGGAAAAAACCTTGGCTGATAGTGCAAGGAGCTGGGGAGCACAGTGGAGGAACTTCATAGATATTAATTTGGTGGAAAGGGAATGTGTCTCTCCGCACACTGACGGGGGGAGAAGCAGCAGAACAGACATTTCTAGTTCTTCCAAAGTTCAGGATGCTATGAGAAAAAATTAAACTGCAATGTAATAGTTCAGTGGGGATTTCTGGAACATGCAGTTAGTTACTCACAGCTATTTATAGCACTATCATTTCAATATCCCTGAAGATGCATCATCGGACTCTTTTCATTGCTGCTTTGATGAACAAACCCGTACTTGTTTTAACAAGTCACACCATGGGAGATGCTCTTCTGCACTCCCCACCCACACAACCCTGGGATTTGTTTTCATTTGAGAGCTTGTTAAACACGGCAGCCATCAAGTGAAGAAACTGATGTTCCAAGACACAAAGGAGTCACACCTATAAATCGTGAACTGTAGCAGTGGGAAAAGGCCATCCTCGCTTTGAACTGGAACAGCCAGTAGCACAATTTGTGGCTGCAAGGGGTTGGCTTTAATTCTGTGACACCCAGAGACTTACCTTGTTGTATCTATTTAGGTTGGGTGTTAGTCTACATCGTTCCTATACAGATGGGCCTAAGGGGAGGGTAAGAAAATGCAGTAGACAATGGCTGAAGTAGACATTCAAGTAGCAGTAGAAGTTAATCTTGTGGTAGGATGCAAGGGCCCACATCTAACCCCATAGAATCAGATACTCAAGTAGGCTGGAAAAGACCTTTAAGATCATCAAGTCCCGCCTATGGCTGTTTGTGTGGCTGTAGCACAGTTAACCCACAGCAGTGTTTGTCACCTTCACAGGTAGCTCCAGAGCAGCTGCAGCAGGAACAGGAGGCTCCTCTCTGCCCACCCTCACAACAGCTCACTGCAACGGACGGGACCGCTGCTCCCCTGCGCACCTGATTCGTTCCCTGAGACTGGCGTCTCGCAGTTGTGAGGCAGCCCAAGGTGAGGCTCACCTCATCCCTGACAGGATCAGGGCTGCTGGCAGTCAGAGGCATCACATTCATCATGAGATTAGCACCACCGTTCCCTGTAGTGGCAGCATCTCACCAGCCTTGGGAAAGGGCTCTTAATGTTTGTGCATGTTTGCACTTTTTCAGCCTACTTGAGAAAGTCTTCTCTTAAGGGAACAAAAAACTTAGTATGAAACTTCTGGGTTATAGAGTCATGTATTTTAAATTGTAACAGATTAGAAAATGCATATGTATTTTCATGTGTTAACAGGAATGTTGTGGAGACTTGTTATTCCAAGTTAGAGGCTTTTGGAAATACTTATGCCAGTGAGACAGCTGAATACTTCATCATCGGCCACTCACACTGTGGGTCAGTCTTATTGCCCCTGAATAACAACTTCCTTTCTCTTCCTCCTTGTAGTTTTGCCCGACTTAACTCAAAAGCAGAATTTATGCCCCCACATAAGAAAGTTGTGTATTTTTACTTTATCTTTTTGCTTTGTGAAGTATTTTAGCAGCACTGGCAGCAACTGGGCAGGGATTTGGAAGCTGTTTCCTAAGACAGAACTGCTTGCTCCAAGTTCTTCCCTAAATAGACTTTCTAACCTTTTAAAGACATAACTAAAATAAAGCTCTTCCTCCTTTCATTCCCTCACCATGCCTGGAGTGTGTTTTGTGATCTCAAGGAGCAGGGAAGCTCAGCTGTCCAGAGAGGTACTTAAGAAGTGGTTTTAGCAGCAGTGTTGTTGAGGAAATCTCTCCTGGGTGGCTCCCCACTCCTTGCAGTGCTGCTTCTGCTTTAGGGTTAATGAACGTTTCCTCTAAAGGAAAGAAAATGTGCTCCTGCCATTGAACCATGCAGAAGCTTCTCCAGTCATGCACTCCCTACAGCACAGGAGCACTGCAGTGAGTTACCAGGCCTGTGCACAATGTCTGTCTGTCTGCAGCTCAGTGGGCCTAGGGGTCTGTTCAGTGTACAGGAACAAGATGTCTCAGAAGTAGTCAATGCAGTCGAGCTTTAATGTGTTTTTACATCCTTTTATGATTCACAAAGCCAGAATATAAGTACTTATACATTTTTAATAGGAAAGTAATATATTCCCTTGAAAGAAAAATAGATTTGATTAATTATTTGTCATAAAAGTTGCCTGACAGTTGAAACTTCAAGCTTCTAAGCTAGAAAAGCTCAAATAGACAAATTATACTGAAATGTTCTTTAAAGACCAAGCAGCTGCTTTATTAAAATATTAAATTTACAATTTAAAAAGAAATATTCTGATTTATTATTCAATTATGATAATCTTATTGAAGTGACATGAAATTCATGACAGTGGGCTTTATTCTGTCCAAATCCTGTCCTCGGTTATCCTCAGGCAATCGGTTTTGCCATTATTTAGAGCTGTGCAAGATGACCCACACAGAGCAGCACCATGCTGGAAAGACAAATCCCAGGAGTTCAACTGGATCCTCATTTTCCCCAGAAAGAGAGGGGTTTGAGGCCTGGGATTAGGGCTGATCCCACACCTGTGGCAATGCAGACCCCAGCGACCCATCCGAATCTCACTGTCACAGAGAAGGGACTGCAGACTGCACCGCGCAGCACCAGCGAATGACCTCCAAACAACTTGAAGCAGGTTGAATTTACATTTTACTTCAAAAAAAAGGGGAAGTACATACATGAGGGGAAACGGGGTGAACAAGAGTTACCTGAACCCAGCCTTCTACCCTTTCACCTACAGTTACCACTGGCGTTTTGAGTTGGCCGGGCTCTTGCCAGCTGTCGCACTCTTGCTTACAATAGCAACAGGATTGTGGATCAAGGAAACGGGTTCAAAGCTGAGGCCCAACTGGAACTAGTAAGGTATCATACACAGTGTGAGTTTATAGTACACAGCATCTCTTTTTAAATGACATAACGCAACAGCAGGAAGGAGTAGTAGTAGTTACCAGTTACTAACACTAGAATAATCAAATTTGTATGTTATACATATACAGCAACTAACTGCTTTACAAAAAAAGCAAAATAATACAATATATTGTCACATGTATTTACAGTGTAGTAAATATACCTTTCTGTCAAATTTTACACAAAAAACTATTTACAGGTGAATATACTGCATTAAAAAAAAATGGTGGGACCAACACTAAAAGTGACTTTCTGTGGTAAGTTTGTTGCATAACAATAAGACGTGCTTCATTACACTGGAAAAGAAATTAACCTTAGAATGGAACAGAAAAGGCCCTACAACCTACAACCCAGTTAGGAATAGAGCACTAGAATGCTCCCGGGTCCACAATACTTAGGTGAAATGTTTCCTGTTCTCAGAAACCTCATGCACATCAAAGCAGAAACATTGGCATAATTAACAGGTAGGTTATGCACTATTCAAATACTACTGAATTATCTTTAAGTCAGGGAAAATACAAACACAAACAAAATGTTAATCATCTTTACAGTACTGAACTGTAGTTAGTGCGTGATGGGTAACGTGTTCTAAACCAGGGGTGTCAAACATACAGTCCCCATGATGTCCTCGCATGGGCCGCGTGTGAAACCTGGGTTTTCCTGAAGCTAAGTCTCATGTCCAAGTACACTGACTCCATGCTGCAGGAGCAGCCGTGCAGCAGTGACTGCCTGGAAGCCCACGGGCTGCCTGCAGGAGCCAGTCGCAGGTTGGAACGCTTGGATCTGTCTCCTGCTCGCTAGATCAGGTTCAAATCCTCACCAGCAACTAACTACCTGCTGATCACTATGAGCAGAGAGCAGTAATGGGCAAGGAGGGGATGGAAGCAGGCTGGACTGGGAGCTGAGGGGTGCTCACCAGAATGAAATGGAGCGGGGTGGAGAAAAACCAGGAAAAGAGAGCAAATGAAGGAGGATGCGAGCAAGAAAACAAAAAGGCAAAATAAGAGCACTGGCTGTTACAGGGAGCAGGCCAAGTGATGCATGTGACAGTAAGGCACTGAACGACTAATTACTAATAGGAGTTTCATCAGTAAAGAAAGGCCGTGGTCCCCTCCTTGATCTAAGCACAAGCTTCTCAACCACTGGTACTGGGAGATGATGTCCCCATGTATCAGAGTGCATGTGATCCCAAAATAAACCCTGGTCATCGGCTGTAACTATGCCTGCATCCAGCTCCCGTGACCCACGTGTTTGACACCCCTGCTCTAAGAATGTTCAGGTCCTCTCACTGAGCCATGCAGTGAAGACATGAAATGACTCCCCCTCTTTCCAGGAAACAGGATGAATTCAGTTTTGTTGACTTCCTTTATGAAGGTACCAGGTTTTTTCAGAAGGGACTGGGAGTCTGGAATAGTTCTCCCAGGAAAGGTAACTGCAATCGCTGTCCATTTTGGTTTCACATTCTCTGTGTTTCAAACAATGCATTAATTTAGGGACTCTCTTAATAGAGGCAATGCAAAAACGTTGGCAGAGGTGCTCTCGCATGCTCCCAGTCAAACAAAACCCCTTTGGCTGTTCCCTGGAATTACTCTTTCTGTTTACAGAGAATCTGCTTGTAGGAGAAAAGTGAAAACTACGTTTTTCTACCAGCAAATTACAAGAGATTCTTTTTCCCTCCTACCTACAAACCTTCAGGCTTCTACAATTCATTGTCTTCAGCACAGCAGAAAGGGCTGGAATAGCTCGATTCGGACTAACAAGCACTCGCTGGTAGCGATGCTGAAGGTGGCTCTGCAACATCACCTATGAGATGAGAACAGCTTTTACATCAGTGACCCCCGGAGCTGTCTGTGCACAGCAGCTCCAGACAGCCCCAGCCACTGCTCTACTCCTGCGCTCAGCTCTGGCCTCACAACCCCTTTCACAGTCCCACGGCAGCTCAGGAACCACATTCCTACCACCAGGAATAAAGAGGTCTGGTTGACTGCACAAGCCTTTGCCTTTCCCAGCGCCTCTATTCCAACACTGCTGATTCTAAGCTTTCCTCTTGTTTTGGCAAACTATTTGCATATGAAGTTTGTGTTCAGAGTTTTTCCAGGACTGTAAACAAATTAAAGAAATTAAATTGTTATGTTAGGAATCAATACAATAAAGGTATTTTTATTTACATACATGTTACATCGTTACTGTGTGGATACATGTGAGTTATGTGCGATAGCAATAAAGTCTCAACACTTACTTGTACCATTCTCTAATAATTTAGCTGTGGAGTTTGATTTACTGAAAGCCACTAAGGAAATTGCACTGGAGGGTCTCACTGCAGCTACTGGATATGCCTTTGTTTTCCTTTAAAGCCACTTGCAGACCTAACATAAACCAGGGCTCTGGCACTGGGCAGTTCAGCTGTTCTTTAGCAGGAGATGCAGAGCCCTCCAGTGAGCACCCAGCTGATGGATGGGCCCTTGGCCAGGATTCCTGCTCACCCCAAGATCAGCACCCAGCGCTGCGCCCGACACCTCAGACATAGCAGCACGTTCACAGCCGTCCACCGCGACGCACGACTGAGCTGACAAGTGCTTAACAGCGACAGCAGCTTCAGTTCTGTGTCACCCCCAAGCACGAACCCTCACGGACTGAAAGCCCAGGGTTGTTCTGTGAGATGGGTTTGGCTGCGGATGCCTGGACTGACACCAGGGATTGCACTGCAAACACTCAGACATAACCTGCACTCCACATGGTGTCGGCTGGCTTTAAATTCATGTACCTTAAGCAAACATTGCTGGTTTTACAGTGCTGCTCGGGCAGCACGGAAGCAGCTTTGCCAAACGCCATCTCCCAGAGCTCGAGGGTTAATTCCCCACACACCCCACGGGTTATTCTGCCAGGAATTCCTCAGAGGAAGGGCAAAACTAAAGTAGATGCTAAATAGAAGAAAGAAGCAATTAAGTTTTCAAGACTGCTACAATGACAGCATAATGGTCAGTTCTCGATAGTTTCTTTCCACTATACAACCTGTTTAGTGCAGTTCAAGTACAGCAATGTCCTGGGTTCAGCAGTAGCAGTCATTTTTCTCCTTCTTAGTAGCTGGTGCAGTGCTGTGGTTTTGGATTTCAGCCTGGGAACAGCACTGATAACACTGGTGTTTTTAGTTGCTGCTCAGTAATGTTTACTCTGACCAAGGACTTTGTGAGCCTCCTGCTCTGCCAGGGAGGAGGGGAAGCCGGGAGGAAGCAGAGACAGGACACCTGACCCAAACTGACCAAAGAGGTATTCCATCCCACAGCACGTCATGCCCACTATAGAAACTGGGGGGCAGTTACCCGGAAGGGCTAGGTCACTGCTCGGTCAGGCTGGGTATCGGTCGGCGGGTGGTGAGTGGTTGTATTCTCTTCCCTTGTTATTTCCCTCATCATTACTACTATTGGTGGTAGCAGCAGCGGTTTGTGTTATACCTTAGTTACTGGACTGCTCTTATCTCAACCGGTGGGAGTTACATTCTTTCCATGCTCCTCCCCATCCCTCCGAGAGCAGGGGGGGAAGAAGAGGGGGAGTGAAGGAGCGGCTGCGTGGTTCTGAGTTACGGCTGGGCTTAAACCACGACAAGCAAAAAACCCTGCTTTGGAAAAAAGCCAGTTTGTCCAGTCTGGTCCATACACAGTCCAAGCATGTGCAGCTATGGGGTGGGGAATGGAAGAGACTCGTGGGGCCTCCTTCTCCTCTCAAATTTATTGCTGATTACCAGGAATTTAACCTAACCCACCACGATGGTTAAGCTCATTGCACTGCAGCTGTCCTAAGTTTCTTTTAAAGTATGGTAAAAAAAAGTCCACAGCTAAAAATCTTACAGGTTTGAATTAAAACCAGGATTACAGGAACTTCCTCTGGCTCATAAAGCCACCACCTTGAAATGTGTGCAAACAGGGTTAAGGACGAACACGTCCCTCTAGAAGAGAGGCAACCAAGGCAGACAACAGAAGCAAGGTAGAACTGTCTACGGGCAATGGCTTTCGAGTTTGGACACGACACGGTTCTGCAGTGTTAAAGAACTCCACACCTCCTTCGGCTGCAAAGTCCGTCAGGATCTAGGGGAGCGGTTCTGAAACACTGACTGAAACCAGACACAGGAGGGAGGAAATGAAGGCATTAAAACTCAGGCAATGTCTCAGGAGTTGATCATCTGGCAACACGGCTGACAGGATGGGAACTGGAAAAGTTAAGTGCAGCATCACAACCGGTGAGGGCCCTGCGAGGGGCCCGCGTGCGTCAGTCTCCAGACAGAGTTAAAGGGCTCAGAGAGGAGCAATCACACGATCTTTTTGATGCTGTGCCGCTTGAAGCTGCCCGCGCTGCGCTGCTTCTGCACTTGGCTGGCGGAGCCGTGGCGCATCCTCCCGCTGTTGGCGTGCCCGGCGGTGGGCGACAGCTCCACGTTCTCCTTGTCGATCCCTGGGGAAACACAAGGACTGGGGTTAAGCTCGCTGCATCCTGCAGCCCCAGAGGGGACCAACAGCCTGGACCAAGAGGGATGGCGCAGCCCAGATGGCACCGAATTCCGCCATGGTGACGCAGGGAGGTTCATTCTAAGCAGGGTACTGGCTTATGTGGAACGACTTGGAAGACAACTTTTGTGCTGGATAAATCCCAACATCTGAAATATCAGTGTAATTAATAGCTTAGTGAACAGTTTAATGTTCATTTGACTCAAGAATGCAATGAGTTTTGATGCATAAACACCTCCCAGGAAACAACGAGGCCGAGTAGCTACAAAAGCAGTGCATTCAAGACGGAACAGAACAAGCCACTGACCTGGGGAGTGCTGGGAGGTTGCAAGGGAGGTCATGGAATTGGAAAGGTTGAGGTTAGCAGTGATGCTCAGCTGGCTCTGCACTGCAGGGGGATACGGAGAGGTGGGCGTCAGGAGAGATTCTTCACTGGTTTCCTCATCGATTCCAGGCAAATACGTGTCAATCAAGGCATCAAGAAACTTCACTATGAGCTCAGCGTAGTCCGGGATTTGTGTTTGCTGTGCATCGTGGGGGAAGAAGAAAGAGACTGGTTCTTTTCTCTAGAAATCGTGTGATCTGCATCCTTCCCGGAGCACCAGTGTGCTCTCTACAGAAACGTGCAGGGGATGTACTGCTCTTACCTTAGAGAAGGGGCCAGCAAACCTCCACAACCCATTAAATCCAAAACCTGCAACAACAAATCAAATGTTACCACAAACACACAGTTCTCAACTGACAGAAAACAAGCAGAAACTATGGAATTGCCCAGCCTTACAGGGTTAAACTGAAACTCATCGGTTACCCCTGCTCCTGGTCTGTATTCCTTCAAATTGCTTAGCAGACACAATACTGAGCTTCAGCTTCTTTTGACACACACAGCTGGTGTAGGACTTTGAATTTTAGTGCACAATAGCAGGGAGCAGCTTTAATATTCATGGCAGCAGGGTTTGTAATATGCAAACTCTTCTGTTTACAAGAGTATGACATTGGCAAGGTGCCACACAAGACCGACTGAGTGTTCTATTTAGGGCTGCAGTTCCAAACCACTGTCAGTAGTAAATCTAACTTCAGATATGGCTGCTTTTAAACCAAGGAAAGGCATTTACTCTGCAGGTAAGAAGTTTGGTACTGGGGCGGCGACTCTTCATGGTAGACAACGCTCTGAACGATCCCATGGATTGGATTCAGCAAGTTTGGATCCTGGCACAGCGATAGGAGGGTATTGATCTTGGAGTCCAGTAAATTGTGCCTGAAGGAAAAGAGAAGCAGTTTATTTGTTGCTCATTAAACACAAACCAGCCACAGTTCCCAAATGACTTCAGCTAAGGTGGGATTTTCAAAACCTCGGTGACTTCAGAAGTACAACACAATTCCTACGTGCGCTCAGTGTAACGCTGCCAAAGGGCTGCACTCGCCATGTGCCCCACTGAAGCATTCACCTCACACTTTACATTGCAAAGAGTTTCATTATTTTCAACCCAAAACCAATTCACTAGATTTGGGAACATTTCAGAGCTGCAGTTTCAAAGCACCTTTTTCACCCTGTGGCAGTGTTCCCTCCCTGGGCTCTGTTAATACAAATGCCACTTACTTATAACTGTGGTTTCAGTAACTCACACAACTTGTATGTGCTTTCCCCATTTATAAAACCAGAAAATCGCAGCATGATTTTTACATCATGCTCAGGTCAGCTCTAAGAGTCTGCTCCTCTGAAGTCCCGATGGTTGGGTTTCTCTTACGCAGACTGACTCCAGCAAATACTACTTTTAACAGGTATCTGAAGAAATACTAGTGTCCTGACCTGGCTTTGAATCAGTTTTGACTGGCACGTGAAATGCTAAGTACAAAACCTGAGCGTGACTGGGGTGAAGCACCAGCAGCGATACCTGAGGAGGCCTGGTCTAGGAAGAACTTTGGATTAGTTTTTAAGAGGGAAAAGGATGATTCTCAAATTGCTATGGACACTGGTCCCAGCAAGCCACGGACAGATAAGCCCTTCGTACAAGCTTGTTCTGGTGCAGACCTTTTAAAGGAAGGGCCAAGTCGAGAGTCCCCATGAACAGTGTTGGATACCTACACAACAGGAAAGACCTTTGGGAAGACAACGCTGGCTTCTGCTAAGTACTCGTACAGAATCCGCTGGTCAAACTCATCAGTAGTGTACTTCACCAATGTCGCCTGTTACAAAAAAAAGGTTAAATGAGCACATCTGGAATGTGAGTAGTTCTACACAGGCTTTGTGGTTGTAGTTTAAGGTTTTCAGATTTCTGAAAGAAGCATTACAAAAGATTCATTTGTGTCCCCTCTGGACATGGAACCGAGTCATTTTGTGTCTATGCAGGAAATAAAACCGGTTGGCAGTGGCTTCTATTTTGATAAATATTTAGCTAGTTGTTTTTTGTCAAGAGCAGGCAACTGAATCTGACTGAATTACCTCAGGAATGGCGACTGGATTGGTCCAGCTGTAGAAAGCACCATCATACTCTATTAACAGTTAATCACTGAAAAACTGAATTACGCTGGGATTCCAACAGCTTGCACTTCTTGACTTTAGAAGTATAATGTATTGCTATCATTTTATCCTATAAAATTAGTCTGTGATAATAATCTGCCAGGAGAAAAGGGACAATTGTTGGACAAGTTCTACAAAGCAAGATGGAATAATGAAAATTCAGTATCTGCTCTCGAGGAGCATTTAAACACATTTCTAATAGTGATTCCTAGAAGGCTGGATCAAAAGAATCGACTTGCACATCCCAGGGATGCTGATCCATGTGAAGCTGGAAACACTGCAAGGAGCACGCACAGCACAACAGACTCAGAAAATACCAGGGAATAGACAGAAAGAAACCTTACAAGAACCGTAAGCAGCAGCGCTTGTATTCTGGGGTCAGTCAGGACTTCTTCATCCAGCAGGACGTTGGACTCGGACACAGAAACCTTTCGGAGATGCGGGTGCTGCTGTGGTGATATTCTCTGGGTTTCTGCCAGATAAAAAAGAGCAACTCATCCAAAGCAAAGGCAACCCCAAGCAAACCAGAACCAGCTCTTGCACAACGAACTCGGTCATATGCAAACTCTGAGGTCACCAGCATTCGTAAGGTAGAAAAGCAACAGCTACGCTGGAATGCCGGCAGCACTGGACCGTTCCATGGGATGTGTTATCGAATGGTCAACAATAACCCCAATTTCCTCATCAGTGAAATACAGGCCCAGGGGTGGCAAGTCCCACGTTCCGGCTCTGGCAGCAGACTGCCATCAGACACGAGAGCAGAACCCTGGTCTTGCATTGCAATTGGGGGTGGGGGCACAGGAAGCAGATGTGGGAGACGATGAAGAGAGGCATTCGAGGCATTAGGTCACGTTCCATCTCCTGCAGGAATTTGCAGCTCGGGTTTGTTAGCTCAGAAAAAGCCAGATTTGGTTTATTTCAGTCCAATCCTGTAGGTACAGCTCTACAGCTGCAAACTGAGCAACTCTAATTCAAACCTGAGTTGCTAGTGATAGGAACACTTTGCTCTCCAGAAGCCACTGCTCAGACAGATATTTCTCCCTTACCTTGTAGTGTCCTAGGCAAATAAACACTGAATTTAGAAATAATTCTTTGTATGTGCATACAAAGCATTTATAATTAGTATTATTCTGAAAATGTTAGTCCTGTTTCTCACCCATTTCATAATCATTTTCGGCTACTCTCCTCATTTTGGGAGGCGTTGTGATTCCAGATTCCATGTCTTGCCTTTTAGGAGCCTTTGTGTCCGATATCAAATGGTCAAAACTTTTCCTTGTACCTAAAAACAATTTATCAGGCAATTAAAAACATTAAACCTAGATCCATATTCTAACTTTTCCTGATTTTCTGGCCACGCTACTCTCCTATCTACAGTGCATTGACAGGAATCTGGGGACGTTTCCACCATTTTCAGGGATGGTAAAGAAAATACGATCACACCATGCCGCTCTCCATCACAGGTTCCAAAATGCTTCACAGTATGTATGAGGGAAGCATGCAGTTTACTCGGAGATGTATGCTGGGGCATGCTATGGTTTCCTGGTCACCACATCACATCCAAGAAACATGCCAAAATGTGACTACTGAGAAGGAAGCAGTAACAGGATCATAATGAAATCACTCTCCTCTTCTCCCACGTACACCACGGAATGTAAAGGGTACCCACAAGTTACACCAAGCAACTCATCTTGTTTCTCTGACACTGAGGCTTTGCTTGTACACAGGATGCACTGAGAGGCCATGAATAAAAATCAGATTGCTTACAAAACATCTAAAATGTTTTGGGACCCTCTCTTCTAGCACAAGGCAGAGAACTCAACTCGGCAGCTAAGCTACGTTATTCGGCTTCTTGGTTCTGGTGAAAGAGGGCTGGTGGCAGAACACTGGCACTATGAATCTTCCGTGTCTGCAGTACCTCTTTTTCTTCCTTTTTCCCCTTTTTCCTCCACATATTTTGAGTGTCGCTTTTGCTTCCCCCCTTTGTGATCAAAAGACCCGAGTTAGTCCTCTTTAACTGTACAGTGCTCTGTAATCATACTCTGTAGGAACTGCATACGTTCCTCTGTCTAGGGAATAAGCATTTAAAGTCAGAACAAATACAAGCATAATGTCTCGCCAGTAACACTCCCTGGGGTACTCTGCAGACAAAGGAGTGAATTAGTTATGTGAATAACCTAGAAGCTTTTTAGTGTTCGCTTGTGACGGCTGCCCCATATCCAAACTCATGGATTTTCGTGTTCGAGGGCTTATCTGTCCCACTGTCGGGTAACTGGCAGCCAGGTGTCTGTCTGACCCCTTTGGTGATGACCAGGGTTGGTTTTCCTTTAGTGTCCTGAAAGTGCAGAGAAATTCAATTAAGAAAATCTTTAAAACTGTGCATATTTAGGCATAAATTGTTCAAATAGCCAAACTACCCTGTATTAAACCCATCTTTCCTAACAGGTTAATCTCCCCAAAACACATACAAAGAATAGTAATTACTTTGCTTGCAAAACTGACTAGTGAAGGCTAACAATCTGATATGGATGTAATGCTGAAGAGATAAACAATAAAGCAATGAAAAGAACACAAGCAAATCAGCCTACAAGGCAAGACAAAACTGGATGCTGAGAGACACTGAGTAAAGTGCTCCCCATTGAGAGAAACTGGCTCTCCCCATCACTTTGAGGTGGGTTTCTCAGCTTGTATCTGTGCTGCAGATAGACAGGCTCTAAGGTGTTGAGATTTTCCAGTGACACGGATAAAGTGACTACTTATAGAAGGACAAACAAAACCTTCTTCTAAAATATAAATGAGATGAAATTAGGTCTTGTAGAAAGATGTTAGCAAAGAGCTTAACAACCTCCAAAGCAGTTAAGCTCTGCAATAGTTTTACAGACCTCAGAATTAAATCTGTATGAATTTTGATACCCACATTTCTCTGTGACTGAGTTTTTAACGAACAAAAGTTAGTTACCTTGGGGTAATTTATTAAAGGACACAGACACTGAAATGTGTGTGAAATATCTAAAAGTCAGACAACCAACCTATAGCTAGTGTCAGTGTGATGGATGGGGTAGGTATCCATGGGAACATTCTCCATTGAAACGTCTGTCAACAAGAGAGACTTCCTGTGCTTTAGGCTGCAGCGACTTCGAACCTCCTCAGACACTGTCAGCAAAGCTAAAACACCAAAGAGAGTCAAGGTAAGTTTTGCAGAGGCAACACTGAAGGTGAGCAGCATCCCACCCACTTCAGACTTCTCCTGTGTGCACTGCAGTGCGGTGTGCTTACATCCCAGTGGTCGTCTTTGTTCTGATTCAAACCAGGTCATTTAAAAAGAATGCTGATCCCCATCCAGTCACAATTACGTGATTTAAACACTTGCCCTCATATGGTCACAGTTTCTGCTCACAGATCACTGGGAACTGGAACACTGTAAGGTACACACTGCAGGGCTTAAACCAAGAAACCTTCAGCCTCCCTGAAGGGTTTCCACTGCTGTGCAGCCGCTCCCCTGTGCGTGAAGCCTTCAGCCCCCAGACGCTGTCTTTGATGCACCCCAGCCTAGCCCAGCCCCTCGTCCACCCCCACTTACAAGCGTCCTTCACGTTGGTACAATTTTATCAACCCAAACCCATAAGAATTCCCACAAGAATCTGTTCATTTCAGTCAGCACCAACTGAGCACAACGTTGGTTTGTCTGACTTTACCTGCCAGGTAAGCCACGCTCTGGGTGTTCACCTCAAACTTGTCACAGTTCCTGTGCTTGTTAACCAGCGCTAGTAGTGTGTGTAAAATCCTCACAGTTCTTGCTACAGTGGTAGGAGAAGGGTGCCTGTACCCTAAGAAATGGGGTTAAAAACCAAATACCGTATTTAATGTTCGGTGCATATTTACGAAGCATTAGTATGTTCATTAGCATGTTCTCAGGACATGCTCACATGAAGGGTAAGGAAGCACAACTCTACCAGAAGAAGCAAGATATGTTCTTACCCTTCAGGAGGTGTCCCACTAGTGCAAAGTTGAAGTTGGAGTTGAAATTCAGCCCAACAAAATGGTCCATCTGCTTGCAGTGCCACTCCAGGGGTCTCCTGATCTCCATGAACACCTCTTCCGGGCTCTGACCAGGAAAAAGAAAACCCAAGAGCTGCTCATGACAGCTCCAGGTGTTCTTTTTACAAGTGACAGAGTAATTTTAGGAGCTTACACTGAAATACCCAGCACACCTTTGAACACAACACATCTGTACATTTCTGTCCCAGGTCAGAACACAATTACATACATCTCAGTTGGTATTACCCAAGTGAAACAATCCCTAATGCAGTTTTAGTTGCTTACCCAGTGTCCAGGAGGACAAGGAGCTGTGTTTTTTTCCTGTATTAACAGATGTAACTGCTCACACAAACCCAGTGTCAGTCAGAGCTGGTTGCTAACAGCTCACCTTGTCATTGAATACTCGAAGGCTGTCCAGGGTGTGCAGATTCTGCTCAAGCAGGGCTGTACCTGCTGAGTACAGGTTTACTTCATCCAGCTGCAGCACTGCCATGGCTACCCAGAAGAGGGCCTTGTGCATCGGCGAGTCCTGGAGGGAAAGAGAGAAAGCCACGATTTTCAAGTCAGTTCCTGTAAATGAAAGACAAATAGGACTAACAAACGGGTTTGCACATCCATTACAACCCTTCCTGTAGCCAGTTCTGTCCTCAACCACATCCATTCCAACACACAGATGTTCATACGAACCTGTCGTCTTCATGCATTCAACAGGTGAAGAGTAGAAAGTGAACTGATTTCAAGCCTTTTATTTCCCCCTAAGCCATTCCTTCTCTCTGGTACTCCTTCCCTTGCTCACAACACGTCAGACACACCATGCCTCACACCAGACTGAACAGAAACCTGTCCTCAGATTGAAAGCACATGTTGAAAATGGACTGAAACTCTGCACACAAACCTGGCCGGGCAATTTCTACTCCAGGTCAAAAAAGCACCCAGGAGGAATGCAGACCCTGGGGTCTCAGGAAGCAGATTTTTCTAGGAACAAGGTTTATGTACTAATATTAGGTGCCTGAGGCTCTTTGTTACTGGAATACCTACTGGAATGCTGCTCATATCATGAACTTGAAAGCACCATCCAGATGGCCAAGTTAGTGGCAAATCAGAGCAGGCTGACATTTACTGCAAGCCATGCCCTGCCAGGCCTGTGCTGGCAAACCCTGAGGGCCAAGGCTGAGAACCTTCCCCAGCCACTGGCAGCCTGTGCTCCACCAGTGCTGTGGCTGATGGAGCAGAACAGCTCAGGCTGAGGTCTTTTTAAAGCCATCACACAGGTCCCACGTGGAAACATCTGACACTGCCCATCTGCAGCATCTGGGCATGAGCCATAGCAGCGAAGCGTGAACTTCAGAGGCCCCAGCATTCACTTGTTTTGTTAAGATTATACCCGTAATTGTATTCTTCATTTATAAACTGTGTTCTCTGCTAACTCTAAAACCCCAGTGTTTTACCTTGTTAAGAAGAGGCTGCAGCTTGGTGAGGGCTATAACCGTAGCTTCTATCAGAACTTGGCTATTGTAATTATCAGGCCCTTTTAAACAGCTCTCGAGTCCCTTTGTGTAGAGGGAAAAGAAAAAAGTAATTAAAAATAAAACCGTAATTAGATTTTGAGGAAAAGAGGATCAAAGCTCTAAATAATGGTTACTCTCAATGAGCTTACAAAGCTTGAGCTCATTTGAAACCAACTCTCAAGAACTTTTCCAAATGGAGATTTAGACAGAAGTGATACAGGCACTGCTGAGAGCAGCTGCAGAGTGTGTGTTGAAAAAGGAAGGGTGCAAGGATTACAGAGCCTCTCTTCTACAGTGCAGATGCTGCTCAGATTGAGAGTTTTATGGACATCAACTTCAAAAAATGGTTAAACTGAAACACATTTAGCACAGGGTGTCTGTGCTACGGAATGCAGCCTTCTTCAGGGAACATGGAGCACCAGCACCAAGAGAGGCAGTCTGCTCAAAGTTTTCTTAAGTGACTGTCCTGCTCTTTATTGCATTTATTTATAACACATTAGGTTATTAACTGCCTTTAAAAACAAGGAAGTTGTGAATCATGTGCATGCAGCCAAATGCTTTAACAGAACATTGCTCATTTATTTAAATAGCAGCTTCTCCATCCATCTCATCATCTGAGATCAGAAACTCAAGACTGCCAGCCACTGTTACTTCAGGAGCCACAGCAGTGACAAAACTTACTGCCACCAAATTGATTTCAAATAAAAAGCTTGGTCCACATGAAGTGCATTTCCAACCGATCAGTTCCATAAAACAGGCTTGGAAAAATATATTTATCCTCAAATTACACTGAGTTCTGTACTCGATGGGAAGATTAAGGATAGCTAAAATAGCTATTTAGGAGCCATGCAGGAAAACAGACACAGACCCACATACCTTGCTAAGAATTCGGATTATTTGCTTTATTTGTCCATGAGACACACGCTTACTTATGCAGCCAAAGACAACAAGTGCTCTTGGCTGCAGGGATGGGTTATACTGGAATGCAAACCTGTGAGGAAACACGAACATTAATGGAGAGACAACAGGCAGGCTGACAGTTGTAGGTGTGCACTCAGGCAGGCAGGGGTTATGGTCTTAGAGCTGTCACATACTTTTGAGCTAGTTCAGTCCACTGGTCCAGCCACTTGCACGTTGGAATATCCCTCATACATGCCTGAAAAGAATTATATTGTTTGAATATGTGTACCATTGAGTACTTTTACAATTCAGACTGTGCAGTTAGAGCAGTTCTCACAAGTCAAGTTCTTTAATATCCCTTGCCACGTGCTGGGAAGAGCACCCCTACACCACTCACCCGCAGGAAGCACAAGCAGGGATTATTTGCTTTGACCCACGTACCTCCATGATCTCCAGCAGTGCCTCAGTAACAGTTTCCAAGGAGGTCAGGGCAAAAGTCTCCCTTTCATAGGAGCCAGGAGAGAAGGACCTGTCTCGGTAGCTGGAGCGGAACGCGATGACTGCGGCCGACTTCACTTTGCTGATTCCAAACAGCAAATAGAACTTGGGCAGAGAGAACTCGGTCAAGCTCAGCCTTAAAACTTGCTTGGTCTCCTCTGAGGAAGGAATGTTTGGTATTAGATTTAAAGCACTGAAATTCAACCCGTGCTGCAAACACCACAGCTCACCCTCCCATGAACACCAAAGCAGACAATCATCCTATAGGTCACTCTGCATATCCGATCACTCTTTGCTATTCCCTGAGTACCCCACAACCACCTTGGTCTGTGCACAGACTGCTGAAGCCAGCCACTGGGATGGTGTATTCTAAAAACAGATTGAAGGAAGCTTCCTTAAAGATGTGGTTCTGTGAGACTTCTCCTCACACTGATTCATAAAATGGGAACCTGGAGAGCTCCTGCTCTGAAATCCCAACCGTGCTGTAAGTTCAAGCTGCAATCAAACGCTGCTTTGGCTCTGGCACTGAAGAAGCCACTTAACTCAGAGGAAAATGACAGCCCTGCTCCCAGCACTGAGTATTTTTACAGCTCTGAACTTCCAGTTCATTTCAGTGCACTTCCAATTCATCCTCTGAACAGGAAGGGTTGCCCTTCTCTCTCCGCATCAAATTAGAGCTTTTATTTTCATATACATACACATATGTGTATTCACACACTCACTGTCAATACATATAGTTATAAAATGAGCTTTCACATCATAAAAAGATTTACATAAACTTTTTTTTCCTCCCTGGTTTTACAGTCTGTGGTAAGAAGTGACAGCTACTTATCTGCTTACACCAGTTATTATAGGACTGCTAAAAGAGCAGCACACAAAATACCTGTCTTAACAGTATAGTTTCACAATTCCCTTATGTAACTGATATTTTTTGCTACCACATTATGCAACCACTCAAAAGATGCACATCAGCCACTTTTAGCACAGACCTTATTTTCTCCTTTCTCTGCATCACAGGATCTTGCTGGTACTTTCTTTTTTCTAAAGCCTGTTATACAAACAACTCGCATTATGCACCTGCTCTAAACCAGACAGTTTTAACACCAAACTCGTCTGTTGCAGATCAAACCCTCAGCAAGCAGAACCACAACACGGGATTTTCAAACTCTCAGAACAGTGCAAATACAACTCCAATATCTCTTAAACAAAGAAGCGGCAATCAGCCTAACTGGCAACCCTTACCACTGAAGTGAAGCTGGGAACAAGTGCACAGGGAATGAATGATGTTAATGACGAGACCGTGAGTGGAAGCTCTGAGAGAAAGGGGACCAGTGGCCACCAACAAGGTGACCACGTGGAAGAGGTAGGGGAGATGTGCTGCCACATCCAGAGAATTGTTGAAGGAGAGCATCAGCATGTAGCGTGCTAGAATAGCGATGTCATCCCACATCAGGTGCTGCTCCAGGGTAGGAGTCGGAGACAGACAAGTCTTGTCGATTATTTTACACATCCTCCCAATCACCTGAAAACAAGGAACAGTTTTGTTTCACATAAAGGAAAAGCCCAGCTCGAATTTCAATAAACCCCATTACAACTTAATATTAGGATTATCCTATTGCTTGGAACCTGTTTTATCATGTTCTTTGCATTACTGCCTGTACCGAGTTATCAGAAAGCTTCTCTCTGTCACATTATTATATAAGTTATTCTATAAAAGGAAATCAAGGCAAAAGAGGAACTCACTTTGCTTGAAACCAGCTTTACATTTCCTGAAGCGAGTGCTACAGCCGTGTCTGCCATAACCTCAGCCTTTATGGAGCCTAAGCCCCCTGTGGCACTGGTCTTGATAAAGCTGTCCAGCACGACATCAAGGAGATCCGTTATCTGTTAAAGATGATAAATTCCTTTTGATCAGTCAGAATAACTTCCTTTTTCCACAGTAAACAGCCTGTTAAATCAGCAATCATTCCTTTTTAAGATGCATAACAACCACAGTGATTTGTTATCCTGCTGGAGAAAAGCCTACTGTGTATTTTAGAGGTGTAAAGCTCTCCCAGCTTCTACTCCAGATCACAATGCTACAGAACTGCACAGAAACTATAATTCAGATTGTATTATTTTTATTTACAAAGCAATAGATTATGCAGAACGTGTACCTGTCCAAGACTTCCCCATATCTTGGCCTGGATGGAAGGGTACATCTGCTTCTCATTTATTGTCATCGTTATGAGCTTATCAAGAATGGCCGTGACCCGCTGGCGCTTGGCATCATCGTTGTGTTTGCAGAACCGCACCAGGTTGGACAGCCAGGGAGTCATGTACTCCAGACAGAGGTGCTTCAGTTCAATACCTGCAGTAAAGCACTGAATCAACACTGGTCTCTATTTATAAGCAAACAATTATTTGTGAGCACTTTTCCTCTTGGTATTTATTGTCCAAAATAATCACTGTCAGAGCTGAGCAAGTAACACTGGGCAAGCAGGGGAGCTTCAGAAAGATACACACTTTGTTAACCACATCCAAGAAACACTGGCTGCAATCTGGCAAGGAGATGCTGACATTTAATCTCTTACTAATAGATGTGACAAAGATGTGAACATTCAGGATTAGGCAGGAGTATTTAAGATAATCTCTTTTTAATCTTGAGCATGTATTCCAAACAGCTTCCAACAGTAAAGGCAGAGCTGCATTTTGCTATCCTTTTTTCCAGTAATAAGCAGTGCAACAGAACCAGATGTCCAACTGAGAGATACAGTCAACCTCAAGAGATTGATCTTGACAGGACTAAAGAGCCCTGTAACTCTTCCGTGTATATTCTAGAGTTCAAACCTTCACTATCATGGACCTCAAATTTTGATTCTCATTCTGCAATATTCTCTACTTCTAATGAATTAATAAGAGCCTGACAGAGAGCTCACTGTGCAGAGCTATCAACAGCGATACAAAACTAATAACCCGGGCTGTGATCTCTCTGAATGAACTTGATCCTCCAAATGAAGGAGATGTGCAGTGGAACTGGTTTTCATGTTCACTGCAAAGTTGTAAAGCATGAATGAATACTGGAGGTACTTACTAGACTTGCTGAATCCAGAAATGCACTCTTCCAGGAACTCTAAGGTGAGGTGGGGCTCATTAGCTGCAAGAGTCTTACTAATAGATACAATAAATAGTGTGTTGTTGGCAGGAATACACAGTCCTGACGTTTCCAGTAACTGGCCCTCAATCTTTAAATTAAAGGTACATGTTAAGGCACATAGGAGATTATAGGCAGCAGACCTGTAACAAAGCAAGCAACGTGACTTGTAAGAGTTTTCTTGGACACGTATTAAAACACATGCATTACACCAAGGCACCACAGTGATAACAGTGACATTTGACAACTCACAGCACTACTGCTATGCAAGAGATTACATTTAAATCCTGAACTTTTTCCCTGCACTAGTTAAGACTCAGAGACAAAAACATTTGCCTTGAAGAGATGAAAGAAATTACTCCTCCACTTGCTTTAAACAATTCCTGATGAGGTTAAAGACTGTGCTTGAAGGAGCCGGCACTGGAATTCTCAGAACAGCATTCGGCTCTAGGAAATTCTATGTATTTCCATGTGCACCTGAGCTAATAGGAGAGAGACCACCACGGCCCGCAGGCAGAGGCAGTGCTTTGTGCCACCACTGAGAGCCTACTCTATAGCTGCAGCTCCCATGGTGTTAAACAAGTTCAACACCATGGAAATCAGACGTACCTAACAACATATATTGGAAAGCAGAAGTGTTTCTCCTTATAAAGAGAAATTGAGCTTCCTACACACCTCCAGTAACTGTGACAGTGCACGTGCCTTTCTTCCTCTATAGAAAACACAAGCTTGCTTAAATTAAATGTACATTTTATGGAGCTGTGGTGAAAGAGAAATCGTTCTGTTCAAGTCAGACTTGCCCACGCTGAGGAAAGCCTAGAAATGATCCACACTTTGGTGCTAATGTAAAAGGTCCGTACCGCAGGCTGGGGTCGGAGCTCCCCAGGTTGAGCAGTGCGATGTTCAGCAGCGTCCCAGGGACATCCTTGGGGCGAATTTTGGTGTGCTGGGGGATGGAGTCTGGTTGTGAGAGCTCCCACCGCGTCCGTATGTGAATGATGGACCTGACAATGGCTTCACACTCCTGATGCATGAAGGTGAGCGGTGTGCCCTGGTTGGCAATGGTCAGCGTAAACTGGTTCTCATCCACGAGACATATTTCCTCGATCTCAGAGGCGTAGTAGATGTCATTTAGAAACACTGTCTGTCCCAGGACTCTTGTTCGTTCTGCTGATGTCACCTGCACAGCGGTCGACCCAACCTTAGGAAGAGAACAGAAAAGTGGTTCAGCACCTACTGTTAACAGTGCAGAGAGAAAAGTCTGACACCTCCAATGTTATAAACACACACTTCCTAAAGAGGCATACTAATAACTTGTGTTTTCTCCCCAAGACAGGAGAGGAGAATTAAGAGACAGTAAAATCCTGTTCAAATGTATTCTTATGAAAATATACCAATCCACTAGGAAGAGCATTCCAAGGACTTACTTTAATAGAGACTTTGGTGTCTTTGTGAGCCAGTTTGAGAGCATTGTGAAATACTTTCAAATCCTCCTCCAAAGCCAAGGTAGCTGCTGGGAGTTTCTGCTGGTCGTGTTCGATGTGCTCGGCCAGTTTCCCTGGAGAGTCTATGAAAATAAGCCTTTTGCTTCCTTTCAAACCTGTCAAGAGCCTTTCATGGTATTTGGTGTATTCTCTGACCCAAGAGTTACAGTTATAAATAAAAACTGCTGAGACATTTTCATAAGCAAAGCCTGGAAAA
Source organism: Neopsephotus bourkii (assembly GCF_033783945.1). NCBI lineage: Eukaryota > Metazoa > Chordata > Aves > Psittaciformes > Psittacidae > Neopsephotus > Neopsephotus bourkii. Next base: position 960,339 of record NW_026901640.1, on the reverse strand, counting down.
ACTACAAACCATTTAGAAAGAAAGTCTGTTTTAAAGCGATTACTGGGGCCAGCGTGAGTGAGGTCCACCACAATCTCATATGGCTTTGCATAGTATGGCTTCAGAGTCAGCAGCACGTGGTAGATCAGCAGATCTCCGTTGATCTGACCAGTCTTGAACCTGTAAGAGAACAGGGCAGACACGGTTGGGTTTGCGTGCCATGGCTCACGCTAACTCCAAGGTTAGTGCCCAGTATCATGAAGCTCGCTTGGGACTTCACATAACGTAAAACATTAAGAACCTTTTTGTTCTCATTTAATGATTCTTTGAATCTCAGGAGACTGGGCCCTGCATCAGCCAAAACCAGGCCTCCAGAGCCAACACATCAGACAGAAGTCTACCAGGAAGGATTAACTGAAAATCAAACTCAACATCTCGTGGACATCCGAGGTACTTCAAATACCTGCCACTGTTTCAAGCTAGCATGAGCTCCACTCCTTCAAGGCAAAGTGACTGTCTGCAGAAGGAGGTAACAAATACTGCCAGCACAGATGTAGTTTGCAGTGTGCTGGGACACTGCTCTTGGGCACACCTCAGCTAAACCACCGGGGCACAGGGTAACAGAGGAGGTAAATTTCATGAAGGCAGAATGTTTCTCTGCCAAAGAGACTCTTCCCTCCCATGTTACTTCCTGTTGTTCTGAGAGCTAAGCTGGGCAAGTTGGTGTTTTCCCCCTCTACCGTGTCATGGCAGAGCTGTCACGAAAAGGAAGTGTGTCATCGCTGTGGTTTTAGCTCTCCACTTAAACGACGTATAATTTCAGTTACAGATTTGCTTAAAAAACACCAGCACTGCCTAAACCGACTCGCTCTGTGTGAATGGTCGCTTGCATCCTCACAGCAAGCAAATGCACGCACAAAGAAACATTACTGGTGAAGGACTAAATACCTGAAACACCAATCTTCTTTCGACTACATCTTGGCAAGGTAAGTGCACGTTTTCTTTCTCTTATTGTAAGCTCCCCTTGGAAGTTTCTCAGATGTTGTACAAAACTGCATGCAGAAGTATTTCTAAAGAAGTTCAGGTGACTCAGAAACACCCTGCACAAATATCTCCCACTGAATTGGGAGGCTGATGTATTTTTAGTACTGGTAAAGGTTATTCACAATCAGACTCCAAAGAATGAACAGTGACAGTCGGTCCTTGGCTCTGTTGTTACTGCAGATTTCAGGGAGCTCTCACAGAAGACCCTGTCCATACCTAGGCACAAAGGGCTGAACTAAAAAGAAAAAGCAGCTCTTTAATGCAGTTCTTTGCTCTCATGATTGTAAGTGAAGCCTTTAACATCAGTTTATTTACTTTGAAGAAAAGCACATTTGGTCCGAACACCACAATTAACACTGGACTTGTTGTACCCTCGAGGGAGGGGGCAGAAAGCTGCAGCTCTCAGGCCATAACATCCAAGTTGGAGTGGATCTGTACTGGCAAATGGAGCTCAGCTCTGCAGGCCATGCAGAAACTGTGTGAAAAGCTGTTCTGTTCCCAAAGACTTCGCTGGCTTTGCTTTCTTCCTTTAAAATTACAGTACAAGGCACTGTCGAGGCAACCTTCACTATTATGAAGATAAAAATCCTACCTGAGGTGCAGTTGATTTCTAAACCAGTTTCTAGTTCAAACTTAGCAGTAAGGAATCATCTCAGAATGAGTCTGATTGTATGTCATAGAAAAGCTGCAAAGTTATCTCTATCTTTTGCTGCTTTGTCCCATAAGGAGAGGCACCCATCACTGTTCCCTGGTCACACACGAGCCGTGTCACCTCTCGTGCTCCTGGAGGCCATCAGCAGGACAGGGGTTTGCAAGATAGGCAAGTTCACGCTCTGATTTTGGGGAGTGAATGGGGCAAGCTCTCTGGCAGGCATGGCAGCTTCTGACTATCATAGACATGAGCGTTGGCTGGAGTCTTTCTGAATGACCTAACCCCACAGACATACGTGTTACCTGGAAAGCAGTGCCTCCAAAAGCAAATGCATTTGTAAGAACAGCACTGTTCCTTTTGGTCATTCTCTGCATTGTCCATATGTGAACCAAACACATCCTGTGACTTTCAAAGCTAATATTTTCTTCCGTTAACAGAGACAGGGGAAAGCCACTGGATGGGATAAGCCTTAAACTCTGACAGTGTCTCACACGTGCAGACGGGATGAAGCAGCAACAGTGAAGTGCTTCACTCCTTCTCTGATTTGTCACTGTCATTTTGAGGTTATCAAACTTAGTATCAAAGCCAAGGTTATCAACTTGGTATCAGGCTGGCCTAAAGCTCAGCTTCCTGCCCTCCAGACAAACTCAACCGGTACAGATTTGAACACTGCACAAATGTGAGACAGAACACGCTACTGGTAATACCATTTGCATCATTCTCAGGCGTTCCACAGAAAATGTCACAATCTGCAGCATGGTTGTGAGAAAAAGGAGAAGTACATTTGTGATAAAATTGCCTTTTGTACAGTAAAGCAGAAAAATGAGAGACAAAGATTTCTGTGAAACGCTCCTGACACCTGTGCTAAGAACAAAGAAAACAGTTTCAGCCACATTTCAGACTGAGGTTTTTCACTTGACCACCTTTATGTGCACAGCTACACTTCCCACAGCCAGGCGGGTGCAGACAGCAGCAGCCATCTGTAACCTGCACACGGGTTTCTCATTTGGCTGTAAAAGCAGAAGTGATGGACCTCAAGCTGTAGTATGGCCAGCTTTAAAGAGGAGGAACTACCAAAGAGGGGGAACTACAGAGTCTGCCTCTACATCATGGAGCAGTCAGTGAGGAACACTTCCCTATGCCCTTTGGTCCATGCTCTTTTTCAATCTTCATATATTCTCTATAAACCTCAAACTGCCAGAAGCTCGAGACAACCATTCTTTCAGAGCACCAAGTACCTGCCCACCACCCCCTGTATCCACTACATATGTAGTTGTTATATGTTCTTCTGATAAAAGGCTGCTGCCTGCTATTCCCTGAGGAGCCCAACCCAAACCTCTGAGAACCAGCCCTTGCTAAACAAATCCCATCATTTGTACTTTTGCAGGTGACTAAACAGGAAGATGAAGACCAGACGCAGCAAACCAGGCTCTGCCTTCCCTGTCCTGATAATCTTTGCTTTGTATCTGCAAACAAGTGCAAACCACACCAATTATCCAGGGCTTATAAATGAAACCTGGAATTCTACCAGCCAAAATCCAAGTGGAAGCCAGAACATAACTGATGCCAACACAGATTCTCCTCTGAGCATCAACTTCAGCAGCAAAACGACTACTCTGGAAATGCAGACAGGGACCATGCAATCCGTATCCTCCACAACGGCCCAAAATCTCACATCCTCCCCTGTCTGCACTGCAGTGGCAACTTCTGCCACTGGAGGACCCAGGAATTCCAGCAAACCCAAGAGTACAGGGGCAAAAGAAACCTGTGAAGACAGCAAGCCTCTCATAATGATCTGCTTCATTGTGATAGCAGTGCTCGTGCTCATCTGCACCTTCTTATTCCTGTCCACGGTCGTGATAGCCAACAAAATGTCTTATCTCAAGAAAGCTCAGCAGGGAAAACGCAGGCCCAGGAGCAACGGTGACATCCTGGCAACCAACAGCTTGTGGCCAATGGCTGCAGGGACGTGGCAGAGGATGAAGGAGACAACTGGAACTGACCTGATAATGCAGGACTTGATACCAGGGAGAGACAGCGCGATCCCAAGGGAAACCGAAGGTGAAACTACCAAGAAATTCAGTAAAGAAGCAGACAACAAGCAGGGAAGCAAAGAGCCACTGAAGTCGCACAAACCCATTTTAACCAATTTTGTAGTTGAGATTTAATTCATAGTCAAGGAAAAAAAGTGTTGTCTCTTGCCTTTTTTACATCATTAATATAAGGCAGAAACTTAACTTTAAAGCAACATGAATTGTTACTTTAGAAAGCTGAATTCAGATCTTAAGGGTTTTCCATCTACCATAGTGGGAATGCTGCAGCAACTTGGAGATCTAGAAGGGAATAAGACTGTGTTAAATAGCTTTCTATAAACCAGAGTCAAGACTGGCTTTACTCCTGTGACCAAGAACTCATGGTGATAGGAGCTGAAGGGCATCAAACAAAAAAGGACAGAAGCCTGCCCATTCTCAAAGGTCACTGGGAAAAGAAAGGGAAGGCCTGGTAGTGTGATGAATGCAGCACACCATAAGGTGTACGTGGTAAAACCAAGCTGCTTTTTCCAGAAAGCTGTAATTCAGTAACCACTGATGCAATGACTGCATCAGGAACTAGTCCCCCTCCAAATGCCCTTTCAGGTTTTTCCATCAAGAACTTCTGAAACCAGCTTAATTGCTTTCGAACCAGATTGAGACATGAATCATATTTATTGTGTTGAGTTTGTGTGTGAAGACAGGGCATTTGTATTATATGTTAGAATATGATAATGGTTTCAATTTGTTATCTGCAATAAACCAGCAACATCCATTTTTAAACGACTCACGTGATACTGTTTCTCTAAGTCAAAATACTCCAAATACAGAGCAGACAAAGCAGTTTGGAATATTACACTCCTCTGCCACTTGCTGAAGGTCAGTAAAGGTCTCCCCTGATGACTGGCTGTGCCGTGTCTTGCCCCACAGACACACACTCCAGTCTGTCCCAATACAACTGATTACAACACGCCAAAAGTGTCTTCAAACCCACCACAACTTCTCGTTTCTTTACTCTCAGAGACTCTACTTCCCCAGACCTGGCGAGGGCTGAGTCTGCTCCCACTACAGCAGAGCTCTGCTGATTTAAGGAAAGATGAGAAGCTTGGGTCAAAGGCGATCTGTTGTACCTTGGTTACATGTGCTAACAGCACACGATGGTGAAGCGCCAAGCATCCTGTGCAGCTGTACCAAGCATCTTTGCCACAAGAGCTGGTTGTATGATTCAGGACAAAACACTGAGTCCCCAGTTCCTGTTCCATGACATCACCCCTAAAAGTGGCTGAAAGGGCAAGTAAAAAGCAACGGAGAAGCCAGAGGACAGGGGATTATGTCAGTTTTAAACATGATGGGAAAGGCCAGGAAAAGAATGAGATCAAACTGTGAGAGATCAGTGATGACAACTAGTACTTAAAGGAGATGAACCGAGGAACATCTCACACTGATGACAGAAACAAAGCTGAAGGGCAGTGCAGGGGGATGCTGCATTGCAGTCACCTTCTGCTTCCCCAGAATGACCACAAGCACAGGGGGCAACAGCAGAGGCTGTGCATGTACTAAAAAAAGCATCTGAGATAGCAGATGTGAGACTCTAACTTGGTGTAAAACTGCTCGCAGCCAGGCGGGTACGGAACCGAAAGGGAAGGGTCTGTAAGAGTGAGACACTGCATGCAGTAAGATGCTCGTAGGCAGCAGATTACAGAGATAAACCAGCAGGGTCATGAAAAAAGCAGATAAAAAAAGCAAGAATCACAATCACATCAGTGGAAGGAAGGAAAAAGAGGAAGTAAAAAGAACCTTCAGTGTGATGGGAGCTGTGGCAAAAGATCGGAGGAGACAGTGAGGGTTGACAAGAATGGGGATGAGGTGAAGGAATCAGAAAGAAAGAAACTGAGATACATTGTGAGCATGGGATCAGGATTTGCTGCAGGAGAGGGAGAAAAAGAGAACTGGTGCAGTCAGAAGAGTGGTACAACAGGAAAAGCAGGAGGAGATGGGAGAAGCTGCAGAAGGAGCTGGCAGCAGCTACTTGGCACTGGCAGAAATACACTTGCAGAATGCCATGAGGACATATTAGATGTGGGTTTCTTCTTGCCAGGGAGCCTTTCCAGGCAAAAATGCTTCAGGAGACAAAGGGAAATAGTGTGGGTGACACACAGAGGTATGGACAAAGGCAGGCATTGGGAAAGCTGCTGCTCTGTTAGTGATGGCAGCAGGCTCCAACACTGTCCCCACACAACAATAACCTGGCGAGCAGGGGCAGGAGAGGGGTGAATCTGCAGTTATCTCCTTCCACTGCAACTGCACAAATGAAGATGTGCAAACCAGCACCCTGTGATCAGAGCTCGCCATGACTCACCGCAACCAGCCTGAGGTTGTTTCTCCACTGATAATCACAGCAGAACACCAAACCCAGCACCAAAATTAAATCAGTGAGATCCAAATTCAGCCCAGATCTGCATAACTTTTGACTCACGTAGCAATAACTGTTTTTAACAAAGCAAATGAGTCTATGTGAGTTTGTACATAACACATCCCAACTAAAGCCACAAACATGTAAATATTTGAGTCTGATAAAAACAACAGGGCTCAAAAGTTCGCTGTGAAACACTCAAGCTCCCAGACCAGGCTCTTGGTACCTCTCCCACTCTTGGCACTTCCTGCAGCAAGCACTGCTGAACTTCCTCTTTAGCTGCAGAAACCTACAGAACATAACACAAGCCATTTGAAGCTGCTCGACTTGCAGCACAGTCCATGTTCCTCCGGCTTCCAACAGAAAAGTGAGCCCATGCCTGCCTGACACAAGATAAACGGTGCAGGTAAGAATCAGCTTCAACAGGGAAAGGGTTAGTGTTTGTCTGGTTTGGTTTGAAACAGAACTGGGCTGTCTATGTCTGACCGCAGGGTGTGTTCAAAGCTCTTGTGCAGTGTCTGTCTTCAAGGTATTAGGGTTTGGGATGCACGTTGTTTGATGCTGTTACTATGAACTATCATGAACTCCTATGATGTGACTTTAGAGTGGAAAGAGAGGAGCAGAATGAAAATTGAAAGGAATCATTCTTACCTGTTCTAAACCCCCATGTGCTCAGGAAGCACTAACTCCCTGCTCGTGTTTTCACTGTTGCAGCTGGAATTTCACTTTGCATATTTGTAAACCAACAAAGATTTATACATATTCATTTCTCAGAAACAGCCTCCCATGACTACCACTAGAGTAACTAATAACTGAGCTCAAACTGCACAGCACTGCCTTCCCATAGAAACCCTCTGTGTAGTAGCTGCATTTTATCATTGACACAGAGATATTGAGAGACCTGAACTCTAAACAGTACAGGAAAGAGAAACCTGTGTCATGCCAGCAACCTCACACTAACACGATCTTTGTCGTTACAGAAAGTGCCCCACATGCAGAGAGTTATTTCTAAAACCAGTTTCACATTAGAACATGGTTCTGTTTCAGCATCGCTATTAGCAAACTTGCAAAAACTATTACGCTGTACCCAAAACTGCTGAGGAGAGGCAAGAGCAGGAAATAGAAGAGAACCATGAAGAGGTTTTACTTAAGTTTTGGCTTATATCCATCACAAGAAGACAGCCTTTACTCCTGACAACCCTGTTTGTCAGTGCTGCTGCAAGTGCTCCAGGTCCATAATCATTTACATGATTGATAAATGTTAGTTTGAAACACTGGCTGGACTCCCCTGCTGATGCCTTTTCCTGATGAGGTGAATAAAGGTAACAGTAACCAAGGCGTTCTCTTCAAAAAAGGCACTTAATTACAGTGACCAATAATGTTGGAAACGTGCTTGTTTGTGAAGTCAGTGACAAGCCTGCTGCTGATGCAAATGGAACATGGGGTCTGACAGTGTTTTCACTATGGTAGTGTTAACAGAAGATTGTCTGGTGTCAGTGGCTGGTAACACACTGATGCAATTCTCATGTTAGTATGTTCTATTTCATCCCAGTAACAGGAGAGGACACAATCAAAGAGGCTGCAGGAAAACAGGCAGCAACCACGTTCTCCTGCTTCTTCTCTCTGGGGAAATCTGGAAATCCCTTTCTACAGCAACACCTCAAAGCATTTCCATGGATACAAGAAATGCAACCCCCATCATGGGGAGTCCAAGGGAGGGCAAAGCTCCTCTGTACCCATTGCAAGCAACCAGAGCCAGTTTCCCCAAGGCTGGAGGAGCCCTGGCTGGAGCACCGGGTGTAACACCACGAGCTCAGTTCCCCGGAGCCCCCACAGAAGAGAGTGATGGAAGCTGGGTAGCAGCACTGATAATCGGCATCATCTTGATTAGTATGATAACAGCTATTGTTATAATCCTCCTGTGGAAATGCCGCAGGAGGCCAGGTCTAGCCTATTCGCACTGGGCTGGCCGCTCCCCCTTTGCGGATGGAGACACACCAGAGGTCCCCATGGACTCTGACCAGGCCACCAAACGTTCCTCTGCTTTATTTATGTTGCCTTGGAAATTCAAACAAGACCCAGGCCTGCAGCAGGAGCTCACTGCCTCAGAGCACCCACCCGACTGCACTACCTGCAATGAGAACGGCGAACTGCCGCCACCGCCCCAGGACCACGCTGCAGCCGCTAGTCCAGCTTCCGACACAGAGGCATCTCCAGCTCCCATCCCAGAAGCCACAGGCTGTGCAGGAGACTCTGGTCCTCACCCAGCACCTTCACACGACTCGCCGGACCTGCCCCCTCCACCGGACTGGCTCACGGAACCATAAGCATCACGGATCAGATCCCAGCAAGTACTGGGAATTTCACGCGGAACCAGAGGAACCATTGCCCCCACCACCTGAGTTACTTATTCAAGAGATTCACAACCACTTCCCCAGCCACAGCACCTTTTGCACAGTGCTCAAATTCATACTTCACGTTTGTCTTGAATGAGGTACTCTTCAACCAGCTGAAGAAAGGAGAAGTTGAGGCCCGCAGGAACAGGAGCCCCCAACACAGGCATTTCCCCAGCGTTTCTTAACTTCAGCTTTCACAGAAGGCAACCACCTCCTCCTGCCTGAAACAAACCAGTTCAGAACACAATATGGGTTGTGCCCGCTGGTTATCTGGGACCAGCAATTCCAGATGGTGGAGAGCACAGAAACAGAGCATGCACATCTCTGTGTGCCAGTACATACCTGTATGGAACATACACGGATGCGGAACTTTCAAGAAAGAGCACAGCTCTAGAGGTACTTGGGGCTTCTAAAAATGGTTTGTTCTACTGGGCTGCGTAAGTGAATGCAATGAATGTAAGTGAATTCTAATAAAGCTTTCCAATTCAAAGATGTTTTGGTCAAAGTACAACTGTTTGCTTAGACACAAAGCTTTGAATTCAAAACCAAAGCCATTTTCCATGTGTGACTGGATAACAACGGCTTACAGCTATTGTAAGTAAACCCTCTGAACAGCTGTTCTTTGCTAAAATCAATGAGATTTCCTTTAGATCAAATATTACCAATAAGCTTTTGGATGTACCATCAACAATCCCATCACATTATGGTTGGGTAAAGCAGAGAACAGGGCGAGAAAACAGTTAACACAGTGGTCACCAGCATGCTGAAATGGCTCCAACCACCTGAAGAACTAGCTCAGAAGGCTGCCTTATACCTCGATACTTCTGGTTTTTATGGGTAAAGCAGAGACATTTTGCAGAACACTCAGCAAATGATTAGCAGAAATAGTTGTGCATGTTCACTAATTCCTTCCTCTGGAGCACTGTTTTCAGGATGCACTCACTATTCCTAATAGAACTTTACAACTAATTTAGTGTTGTGTGGATGCCACACTGCCTCTAACTCAAGGTGTTTCAGTGTTTGATGGGCCCTGGGCACAAGCAAAGCTCATTGTCCCCTCTAAACCCACGGTGAGTGGCACAGTGACTTTCTGGTGGGAAGCAGGAGGGTGGTCTCAGAGGTAAATTCATTTCATTCCATATTTTGTCAACCAGCACTGAATGTTCTGGTTTATGGAAAGAAGCTGCTAGGTGCTGAGGGCAGCTTTCCATGCCAGCCCTGCACAGGGGCAAAGAGTTTGTAGTTCTGAGTTTGCCTGGGGAGGGAACGTACTTGTGGATGTTGCACAGAGCACACGTTTGCACACATTATACCAATACAGATTAAAATGTTTAAATTCCTGCTGAATAAAGTAATCAGCTGCACAAAGCAGTTCCAGGCTGCTGTGCATGCCATGGGCATAGGATAAGATTCTTCTTACCGTTTATATATGCTGTGCGATTGCATACACCTAAAGAACAGCATCCCAATGACATAAGGATTTCAGGCTTGTTGCATCGTGTTAGAATTAGCAGCATTATAAACTGTACCCACTCTTCCCATATTATTTTGATAGATTCAGATAACAAATTCCTCCAGAGATCTGCACAACCCCACAGGCTGGGGTGTTCCCTACCTGACAGAGCAGTGACAGACTGAGCTGAGGAGCAGAGCACGGGGTGGCTTAAAATGAGGGAAGGATATTCTGGCACAGCAGCATAAAAAAAGCTACAGGCAAGAAGCCTAAATTACCACTAACCCTTGTTACAGGAGGAGGGGTTAACAGAAGGGAAAGAAAGATCACAATGTGACTTTTTAAATAGGAAGAGTTAAATGGAATCGGAGCTGGAGCTGAAGCAGCCGACAGGAACTGCACTCGGTGCTGTTTCTGAAGGGATCTCGCATGTGCTGTGAGGCGTTAACACAGCGTAAAGCACAGAGATGGGGAAGTTAACTAACTGGAATTATAAACCCCAAGCGTGCTGCTGAACATGCTCCCTTTGCACTGAAGAGAGTCAGTGCCAGCGCTGCAGTCCCCGTGTCGAGCAGATCAGGTGGTTGCAGAGCCCGGCCAGCAGCAATACGATGCAGCTGAAGAGGCACAACCCAGGCAGCAACTGGAGCTACTCTCCAGAACAAGGCGACCTCTAAGCTCCCATCTTTCCCAGGAACGATGTGCTGATATTGCAGAAGGATCCCGGTAAGTTGGGGCTTTTTTTGTCTTTAATCACAAAACCCTGCTCCCGAACCCGAGATGGAATAAGAACGAAATTCTCAGTTGATGATAGATGCTTGCACCAGAAATTTGCTGCAGCGTCAGAGATTTCTTACTAACATTAATTCAGCTTCCAAACATGTGCTACCAGCTTTGAGAATGCCATTACCACTATAATAAGGGAAAATAACAACGTGCATGTTAGCATTAGCATGGAATTGGGGTTTCAGACTGAATTCCGAACAATTTAAGATGTATTTTTAACCAATTCTACTTAAGCAAACAGGATGCATGTATGGGGGGGATGCTACATTACTGCAGAGATTTGTAAAGCAGATCCAGTTGACAGCCATTTTTTCATCCTGTATAAAAGAACACATTATTCCAAACATAATATAGGCTTGAAATCACTAAAAACAAGAAGCAGACATTGTATAACGTTTGGAAGGGACTTGCATTTTCGGAAGAAAGCCCTCATTTGAGCTTGAGGGGGAAAGGGAGATGAAAAAACAAGTCTCATTCTGCCAGACAACATGACAGTCTATGAAGGGATGCTTTGTAAAGTCTCTCTTGAACAATTCTAAAAAGGACCATGCCACAAAGGGGTTTTTGATGTTTTTACTTCATTTCTCCTGCAAGTGGCCATTGCAGAGACAGCCCTTAACCACAAATAAAATACATCTACATGGATTTAAAGGGTGTCATTTTGGTGTATTTGTTTTCAGGCAACAATGGAATACCAGATACTGAATCTATCTACCTGTCTCCTGGTCCTTCTGTTTTTCACACCCACTGCTTGGGGTATCTGTCCTTCTAACTGTACATGCTCAGGAAACGACAGGAATGTGGACTGTTCAGCCAGAAACTTAACTGTGCTGCCACAGGGACTTCAGGACAACATCACCTATTTAAATCTATCCTTTAACCAGTTTGTAGATCTCGACCATCAGCTAACAAGATTCACCAATTTGAGGACCCTTGATATTTCAAACAATTGGCTCAAGAACATTCCTGCTCACCTGCCCAAGTCCTTATGGGAATTATATGCCATAAACAACAACATTAAAGTTCTTCAGAAACTTGACACAGCTTACCAGTGGAACCTCAGAGTGCTCGATGTTTCCAGGAACATGGTGGAAAGAGCTGTTCTGATCAACAACACCCTGAGCAGTCTCAAGTTTCTCAATCTCAGTAGCAACAAACTGTGGACGGTTCCAACCAATATGCCCTACAACATAGAGACCGTGGATCTATCCAACAACTTCTTGTCCCAGATACTTCCGGGAACACTGGTGAGACTACAGCACCTCACCAGCCTCTACCTGCACAACAACAAGTTCACGTACATTCCTGACAAAGCCTTTGACCAGCTCCTTCAGCTCCAAGTGGTAACACTTTATAACAACCCCTGGGCCTGCAGTGACAAACAAAACATCCCTTATTTGCTCAGATGGGTGCAAGGAACCGCGGCCAGCGTGGTCGGGGCTCCCTGTGCCAATCACTCTGTGTTCTGGGTGGATGCCCCACCGACGTCAGCGGCTCCCAGAAGGACGGACTCCGGCTCCATGATCCAAGGGATGAAGGCAGCAGACAGAGCTGCTTCTCCAGGGGCAAGCCAGATGACAAAAATGCACAAACAGTTTAAAGCTGAGGAAGTCGCCACCTTGGCAACCTCAAGCCCAACCGTAGTGTTCACGAGCACGGACCGACCACTGCTCCTCTACCCAGAAGAGCTGACAACGAGGCAGGTCAGCTCTCAAGAAGCAGCAGCCACACACACCATCTACATCAGAGATTCAACTGATGAGAACTCCAGCCTGACGCCTCCCATGGGATCCTCCACGACTCCTCTGACTTTAAGCATCACCAGTGGAATGCCAACAAACTACTCCAAAATGCCTCAAAGCACAACTGCTACCTTAAGGAAGGAGGAAGCCACTACACACGTTTTGAATACTCACGTGCCCTCCCAAGCAAGTACCTGTGAGATGTGTCTGCTCTGTGTCATGATGCTTAGTGCAGTGGCAGTGTTTACTGACTAAGAGCCTGTATCTTGTGAGATCACTGAGTTTGTTCCTGTGATACATAGCTGGAGTTCAGACTTCCAGTTGAAGTGATGAATCAAAATACAAGAAATCCAAGGTTCTGACTCCGATCTAGAGAAAATAACAGTTCTTAATTGAAGAAGTGCACACTAATGTCTTGATACTAAGCTGCTACTTATTTTAATGTCTTAATTGAGTGCAACTAACTCATGTTTGGTTTTAAAGATGTGCTTATTTTGTAATTACGTTTTTCATTTTACTTGCACAGAATAAACCATCCGAATTTTAAGTACTGATTTCATGTATGATTTTGTCATTACACAACTGGAAAAAAACAGAAGGCCTGTATCATATCTGCATTGTCTTGCTTGACCTGCCAGTGAGCAACTCCTGTAATATAGCAGCACAGATTCTCTGTAAGTTATGGTGACATGCGAAAGGAAGGGAAAAAATAAAGGCACTAAACCTGCTGTTCCACTAACCAGAAGCTATTCCTGAGAAAACCTGCTAGCATGTGTATCTATGTTTGCTTCGTATGTATTAGCATATTTTAACTGTGAAGAACAACAGTTCTGAATTTAGGAATTAAATATGACAATGCTATGATGTCTGCTAGAGGGTGTAAACTGAGAGGCAACACGGTCTAACTAAGCATGGGAAAAGTGATATGGGCTGATACCTCTTTTTGCTCTGCCTTGACTTAGAGGCTGCAGGCAAGTTATTTCTCACTTTCCATATTTAAAGAGGAAAGATAAAAGTAGAGGAAAACACAAGATGTTCAATGCCATGACACTCCAACAAGCAGGAGTTACCTACACAACTTAATGAACTGGAACTCCTTAACTTTATCCGAAGGTCTGAAACGTTAATGTATGATGCTTAGAAGAACATCACAAATCAAACTACTACTTTCTGATCGGTAAAATGAAATCTCAGCCAATTTCTAATACAAGTTATGTAACAAATCAATGAAGTGATTAGTTGTCACTGGAACAACCCTGGAATCTTTGAACAAGAACTGAACTCAGTCCATGGCCTTGAACATGCCAACCCCCTGCTTTCCACGGGGGAGCATGAATGCTGTTCTCCCTGGCACCTGCACCACCAGCGAGTAGAAATAGTTGCACGCATGGTCCTGTCCACTCTAGGAAAATAATATATCTTAACGTGGCAAAGGTACCCGATATGCTACAGATGAAGTTTTGCAAACAGCATGAATTGAAAACTGAAGAACAAGTTCATTGAAAAAGTATTATCCACCTAAAATCACAAATCTTTATCCAACGTTTTCCATTCATTTCAGGCCATTTAATTTCCAGTTATTGTAGCATGAAGGTGCTGCAAAACCCAGAAAACCTCACTACCGACACTGGAGTCCTCTACCTTTCCTGCTGGGTGTCAATGAGGGCTGTAGACCATTTACAACCACTGGTACCAGAGAAATCACAACTTTCCAATTGTGAACAGTATTTCTATAACCAGAAATGTGTTTTAATTTCTAACAGTAAATGTTACACAACGAATTTGTACAGTTATTTCATTGGCATTTCAGTAAAAATAAAGTTACGTTTGTATTGAACTGATTTTGTGACAGTGCTTCCTTCCAAACAAGTGTGGCAGCATCCCTGAACAGGTACTGTTTTATTATACAAACCCACTGCAGGCAGACATTTGGCTCAATCTTCATTTCTTACAGAGGGAAACTGTGGTTAAATCAAATCATATTATTTGGATACTGATGTATCACTAATATTATTAGTAAGCTGATGAGTTAACAGTAACAGGTCTGCCCTTCCCCTTCCTACCATCTAGAACTTGCAAACACTTAAGGCCAGCAGAAAAAGGCAGCTCTTTCTCCCTCTCAGAAATTACTCTCAATGTTTAATAGAGCAGAAGACTTATAAAAGCCCAAAGACATTTCATATACATTTTAATTATACAAGAATTAATTATCCAAGTCAAAGTTTAGACAACGTACACCACAAGCAGCTTGTGCATGATACCTTCAATGGCCAGCACAAGTGGCTACCAACAGTGCAAGAGAGCTGCCCACTTGCACAAGTTCCACCTATTTTCCCTGGGATCAGGATTAAAAACCATCACTGCCTGCCACCCTCTTTGGACTATGTATTTGCCAACTACTGACTGGCTCCAAACAGCATCAACCTGCTTACTGTGTTCAGAACTAGGTATTTCCTAGAATTATCCCATCCATATGGCTTCATCCCACACAGCTGAGAGCAGCTTCGCTTGCAAGGTAGGACAGACATCACAAAATGAGGGGCTGTGACTCAGCTGCCTCGAGCTGAGGAAATGACATCAAATACTCCACGTGTCTTTGCTGAACAATGCAATACAGGACAGCAAATTCTACTGCATGCAAAAATCCTGCCTGAAATCGGCTTTAAACGCTCTATGAATGTTTCACCCACAATGAGATGATTTAGGGGATGCTATGAAAAAACACTGTTTTCCAGAAGGTGCTTGGGGCAAACCGAGTCCCCACACTGGATGACTTCAAAGTCTTGAGCATGCTGCTCAAAGCCTGGAAGTGCAAATGGGGCTGTGGGGTTTTCCAAATGCACAGGACTTCCACACACTCAGGATTGGGAAGCTAGGATATAAAACAACCGTGGATGGGTTTCAAGGCAAGATGGCATCCCGAGTCCCAGGGCCATGCCCTCCACTCAAACCTTGCCTGGGGTCGGTGCAAGCAGGAGGGCTCTTACTGAGACTGTTTCCAACCAAGCAGACTGTGATTTGGGTTTCCTGGTATTTTTCTGGAATACAAATGAGGTGATATCGGCACAGGGAGTGGGCTGGGAATCGTGGGAGTCGTGCACTTGTTGCTTGGCAACAGTGCAGTCAGATTGAAAGGAAACTGATGGACACAGATGTGAATCCGGTGCCACCGGGTTTTAAACACGCTGGTCAGTGACTCCGTGTTAAATACCAAACCATCTATTCCCAGTGACATTCCCTTTTCCAAAACCACCATTTAGCATTTCAGCACAACGTTCAAAACACCCAAAAAAAAGGTCTGGCACACGGTGCAACAGCAACACGCTGCTTCTGAAAGGTTAAAATTGCTGCGCTCTGAAGCAGTAACTCAGAGGTTTGCGTTCCTATTAATTAGCTGGGGATCAGCTTTAAAACTCAATGGCAGGACTTCAGGATCAATATTTATTGATCATTTCTTAACAGTGTGGAGATTAAAGCCAGGAGAACACTGGCTTCGGAAGCCAGGCTGTTGCCCAGGAAACAAAATGTGAAGAAAGAATGACAGAAGGAATTAAAATTTCACAGCACAAGAAGGGTATAAACCCATACAGAGGGATCAGTGAAATGACTCAGCAATGTCCTAGCAACAAGATCTCAATCTACCCCCCCAAAAACCCCCACCAAAAGCCCCCAGCCTGCTGCCAGCCCTCAAACATCCTGGCAGCTCTGGTCCAAACGGTCCTTCCACATTTCACACCTTTAAACACGACGTCAGGCTCAGAACCACAAGATAAACACCACAAATAGGCACCACTTGGCCACATCCCTCTTAGTAGGAAAGATGACAAAGCACCAAAGATGAAGATGAAATAACTTATTTCAGGCAAGTCAGAAGATGAAATAGTTGCCTGTCATTTTTTATATGAGTGCTATCTCACTGTGTGATCAGCTCCAGTAAACTGATAATTAAGAAGTACTTTGCAGTCCTTAGTGTTTAATGTTCTCCTTTTCCAATTTTACACATATTGTCTCAACAGGCAATTTCTCTTCTGGATGTGTTTCGCAGCCAAATTTCAATGTACACCCCATACACAACAACACTGTGATTATTGTAGTTGCACTCAGCACTTAGTGACATGATAAACAAGAGGCATCCTCCTTTATCATCTATACACTGGCTTTATTAGGGCCCATTAGTGGCTTGCCCAGACTTGGAAAGGTTTACTCTCAAGCATCTGTGTACAAACAGTCACCCACTGAGCTGGCACCTTTTTCCAAGGAATATCGCACACCCAAATCCCAGTCAGCATTTCATGATGCTAATGGTCTTGTGCTATCTCAGATAAGGATGCAAACCAAAGCAGCTGAGTTGTTTGAAAGTGAAGGGCATGAAGATACCGTTCATAAAACCTCACAGTTCTCATCATCAACAGCCCTTACGCATGATTATGAAAAGCAGATTCACCTGCACTTGATATTCGGCCAATGCAGAAATCATACTGTCACCAAAATGTGACAGATCATCTATTTTCAGACCGTTTGTTACCAAGTTGGGGAAATTACACACACTTGATCCTTTTGACTTTACATGCTTATTCCAGACAAGAAAGGTGGAAGATTGCTTACCGCCGAGCAATGTAGTAGAAGACAGGATTGCCAGCTTTCGAAGTCCCAGCTTGGTAGAAAATGTTTAATGTTTTCAGCGCTTTAAACTCCTCTTTTTCATGTACCTGATGCCTGAAAAGGAATACATTGACATCAGCTTCAACAACAGCCTCGTAAAAAATAACTATATAAAAAAAGAAACCCCAAACCCTCTTTATTCACAACTTTTAAGTTCACACAATCTCATTACCTCGTCATAAACTCTTCAAATTTGGAACTTGTGAGATTTAAACTGGACCAATGGGTGTCTGCCACAGGTTTGTGCTCAGGAGGACCAAGGTAGGCAAGAAGAGTGGCCATCTTGTCAAAAGGTCGTCTTCCAACAGCCTTGTGGTCCCTAGAAACAGCGTGTTACTTAGAAGTCCTTCTTTATTCATACACACACATCTACAGCTGCTTCCCATCAGCAACTCCCTTCACTATGGGTGTGAAGACTTACCTGTTGCTGGAAAGGTACTGGCCAATTTTCTCCTGGTTGTTCCACAGCAGCCGGTGCAAAGCCAGCACGTTGCCATCGCTGATGAAAGACAGGCTGTGATTGACAGTGTCGCTCGCTGGGCAATCAGATGCAATGTCAAGGAAGAACCTAGATTCAAAACCAGTAATAACCATAAGCATGGCAAGGAAATCTGCCAACAGGACTCGATGTCAATTAAAAGGCTGGAAGAACACTACACCCAACACTCTCTGCGCAAGCTCCCCCAAGGCCTTACCTTCGTGCTGCATCAAAATTGCTTTTTACAAAATCATTGAAAGGCCGCATATGTTCTTCTTTTGTAAACAGGACGTGGTTGGCAATGCTCTGAAGAATCTACATCATAAAAAGACGGTAAAGAGGTTGAATGTACTAAGTGTTGTGGTCGTTAGTGTAACTTCACTGTCAGAAAACTCATTTTAACTTGCTGTGAAACCCCAGGACAAGAAAAGACCAATAAGCCAAGAAACTCAAAACATGTTCACTTGCAAAGTATTTTCTTTCAAATACTTTTAATACTAGAAATTTACTTCCCTCATTTATAAACCTTATTTGGGTTTAGACCAGGAAAACAAATCACCTTTCAAACCCATTTATTACATGTCAACTATTTCTTCTGGAAATGCTGCAGACACGTACAGGCAATGCCTTTTTAAAGAAAACTGTAATTTCGCAACATTAAATGGGTGATATGCACAGAATTTGTACTCCATCATTACACCTTTTTTAAAATTTCTGCAAGAAACCCCACCAAATGAGATTAAAGATGGGAAAAATCACTTCCTTGGCACCAGTATGAACTTAACCAATAGCTGGCTGCTATTATTCTCACTGTGCTCCAAGTAACATTGGTTTGTGATCTGAAGCAAGGTGAGAAGCTCCAGTGAGGAGCAGAAGGCTTTCTGTCACCTTACACAGCATTTTGGCAAAGCACTTTTTTCCATGCAGACTGTTCCTCATACTTACACTGCTGAGAGCTGCAATGTTAATGTCATGATGTGCAAACTCAGTACAGACTCTGCACGTTAAATGAACTGGGTGGTTGCTACAAACAGCTATGAGTTTACCTACTTGCAGGTAGTCACAGTGGTCAAAGAGCAGAACTTAACCAGGTAGAACAAAACGGCCAAAGAAAACCATTCATTGATTCACCTTTGACATCAGTTTCAATCCCCTTTCAATTCTTGGTGGAGGCTTTTTATCTAAAATCCCTGCCTCGTAAGGGGAGACGATCGCAGGGTTGATGAACCGCAGGAACATGGCGCTTCCGACGGCTCCGATGCTGTTCTGAGGGAACCGCTGACTAACCACCTATGAAGGTGAGAATTACAAACAATATTTCTGCATTCAGGAAAAGGGAAAGCACGCTGAGCAAAGCCTCGCGGGTAATCCAGCTTTTAGCACTCTTCCCACATGGATCAAGCTCAGTACATTTGTGCAGGGCTCTCCTGCCTTGACAGACAGCCAGATCAGGGCAACAGGGCACTAAATGGCTTTACTGCAGCTTTCACCCATCCTCCTTGCTAGGGTGAAACTGCTACAATGGCTGCTGGACAAAGATAAGGTGTATTTCAGAGTTACAGACCCTGACAGTACAGCAGACAAATGCTGTATGCTCGTACTTGGGCTGCACAGTCTTCCCATCAAATAGAGACAATTCTGTTTTACATTAGTGGGTCTTTTCTCTGTGCATTTATAATGTCAGCATTGCTGCAAGAGCCTCTCCAGCAGCCAGACCCATTGTAAAGCTTCAGGAGGAATTTTAAATGCTGGGGAAGGAGATCTTTGTAGAAATACTCTTCAGAACCATTACATCTCAACAGATTTGCCAAAGGAGGAAAGAGACTGAGGCAGAGCTGCACGGTCAGTGTTCTACTGTCAACACTGTCCAACATCACCTAGTAGGAATATGATAGAAGAACTACAGATTTAAAACATCATTCATTGCTATCTAGGAAAATAAAATAATCTGAAAATGTTGTAAGAAAAGAGAAATCTCCTTTATTTTTAGCATACCAACTACATATTACTAAGAGGATGATCTATTTCTAGATAGCTTTCATTTGACTTTGGAAAGTTAAAGATAAGCTCCCTGATATTTTTAAACGTACTACATGTGGTTCCAGAATGGTCCAACATTTATATATGAATTTTCTTATGAGCAACAACAGTCAATCAAAACAAGACAGATTCTACCTTTCATAGAACAAAATTAGCAAGCTTTGTAGTTTAGGTTATATTGTTTAAGATAAATAAAAACTAAACCCAATTTTACTGAAACACTTCAACACGTAACTAGTGCAATCTCAAATCATGCTTCTTAAAACAGGTAAAGGCATTAGTATATAGACTATATACCAAGAATCCCTTTGGTTCCATAGGAACTTCATTACAGTTACCTTGTGCTGCAATTACTGATACTATTCTTTTGTAAAATACTACTTTGCACACAGATTTTGCATTTAAACATGGCTATTATTCTGTTCAGTTATAGCAAAAAATAAGGGAGCATTTAAGAAAAGTCTGAATTTCCATTCTGCCTGTTTTATTCATACTTTTTATTTTGAGGTCACTGTCAACATCTAAGTCTTATCTTTTAATGACACCACTATCACTATCTGTGTATCCAATCTCTCTTAGCCAGCAAGGCGCTGATCCTGGGAAATCTGCTTTTCTCTGTAAATAAATATAAGCGCTGAATTTTATTGCTCAGTCACAAGGCAAACAAAACGAAATGTATCAGAAACAGGTCATAAAAGGCTCTTTCCTTTTCAGTAATCCATATGCATTACTTGTTCTTCCCCCGGGAAGCAAGCTGCAGTCAAGTTATCTGCCAGAGTGTTAAAGCAGGCTCAGATTTTCCCCCAAACCAAAGAGTACATTTTTCTTCTGTGTTTTTGGTAATTTGAAGATGGTGGCAAGGGCAGAAGAACCAGAGTATTAAACACTAAGCAGCCACGTTAAAATGTCTCTTGTTTACTCAAATAGGCACACAGAGAATATTTTAAATAGAACTTAATTCCAGTGTTAATTGAAATGAAAGCTATTTTGTGCCAGAATTAGTAGAATGATTTTACAGTGAGGTCAAATAGACTGAAGTGAAGATGTTCTGAACAAACAGCAAAAGGTTTCTGTTGTGCTTTGAAAGAAATGGCTAAGAAAAAGGTCTCCAAACTTACTGATTTTTTGTTTTCCTTTTTTTCTTTTACGGTAGCTTTATTCAGTAGAGAGTGGCAAGTTGCCTACAGAACAGAGATGAGCACAAACAAGTCACAGCACCAACTACATACAGCAACAAAAAACCAATGTTGACTTGTACATAAATTACACAGTAAAATGTAACAAACATAACCAACAGAAAATGAAATATATCAACTAAAGACTGATGATGGAGTTTTTATTCCACGATTTTATTACATCTTATTTACAGAGCACTAAATACAAAACAAGCAAATGTTGCGTTTCAATCATTTCTACTATTTCTGGCTAGATTAAACGTCAAACCACATTAATGTGCTCATGATACACGATATTGGGCGTTAAATGGTATATTCAGCTTTTAAATGTATTTCACCATCCCCAAATAGTGTTAATAGGAAAAATAGTAAAGCATTATACCTTTGAAATACACATTACTTTTAAATTAAATTTAGAGTTTTAAATCTTCCCAATGTTTCTCTGTGTGTCCTTCAATTTAGGGAGATCTGAATCACCATGGTTATTACTACTTTGATATCTAAACACTGCCACAAAACACTCTGTGGAAAAAGGAAGAAAAAAGCCAGCGGGGCTACATTAATTTATTAGAGATTTTGAAATCAAGGTATCCGACTGTTTCATTGGTGCTTAGTTCTGCATTGCATCTAAATGTAAAGGGACCCACCAAGAAGCATCACACTCTCTCATTATTTCCCATCAGGATTTGAGCAAAGCTATAGAACACCAGCGCTGGGCTCTGCTCCCCTGCTCAGAGGTATGTTTTGGCCTCTGTGCCTGATCCCACATCCTCTCTAGCAGCTGTAACAATGAATTAGCACCCCTAAGCAAGCACCACCTCTATCAATAGACAGCTAGCCATAGCGAGCAGTTTGAGAGCAACAGTTCAAATCACCTTTAGAATATCACATGGAATGGAACTGGAAGAGAATTTCTACAACTTTAGAATGTGACAGAGTAAAAAGAAAGGTGGGTTGGGAGTGTGAAAGCCAGCCAGGGCCAGCTCTGCTGCTAACCCCGCTACATTAAATAGCTCCAATTTGTGCAGGACCTATTAAGATTTAATCAAAGGTGCCTCTGCCAAATTTCTGACTGTGCAAACTCGACAGAGCTAGCTCTGAGCAGTCATATCCGTTCTCTATCCATTGGCTGCTGCACTGGAAGCAAGTAGAATTACCCTCTGTTAAGAAAAATCACATCTTTTTGTGGGGGTTTTATGAAGCATCCAGCACAAATTCCTTGTATGAGTTACTGGGATCAGGCTTGTTCATGACCACATAACTCTCACATACGTTACCTGAGAATGAGCCAGGGCACATCTGTCACAGTAACTGTTACATTATGTTCCCAGATGAAAACAGGGCTCTGTTCTGGTAATGGAAACACCCAGTGTAGACCCAATATCCAACTAAATGAACTGCTGCCATGCTGTTACTACGCTGATTAAAATTAGCTACAAATCAGTTACAGAACACATACATTTACTTTAATAATCCAAGTGTAAAAGACCACAAAATGCAGTCCCATTTAGACTTACACTATTGCTTGGGATGGCACACGTTCACCTTACAAATATGAAGTTACCTTATTAAAATCACCTCTTTGGTTCTTAAGATTAAAAGTAGATTAATACCCACCAAAAATCAGATTTCAATTGTACTTTCTTTCAGATAAAGCTCAGACTCTACAAAACTCTGGAATTTCAATGTACAGGAATAATTGCTACACTATTTGTATACAAATACAGGTGTTACTAGAAACAGTAATATGTGTTGAAGCTGAGCATCAGTTATTTACCAGTAAACCACCTCTTTCAGGAACAAACTATCCTTGTTACCAATTAAAAAGTAAAGCAAACAGACTGATATGCTTCCATAGGACAACCTCTGGCAATGCCACTGGTGAGTACCTTTTAGGAATCCCATTTCATGTAGGAATTAAAAATGGTTTGCATAGAAAAGAATTTCTAGCAATGTATCCCTGAAGTGGAAATAAAGCTGATACATCCCAGCATATAAAAGCAATTCTAGGAAAAGACATAGGGATAACGTAGCATCAAGTAACAGAAGCAACACCCAAGGCTGTGTGTGACATCTTCAGTAACACTCAAATATATTCCCAGCCAATGCCTGTATACTGTGGCCATATGAACTTGAAGGAAACCAATCTCACCCCTCATTTCCCAGTTTAAAACAAAAAGAAATCCTAACAAACCAAAATCACCCCAAACCAACCTGAACCCAACCACTGTCAGGAAAAGAAACTGATGGCATTAGAAGCCATTTAGACAACTTACACTGGACACGTCACTCACATGCCCAATTCACTCCAACAGCTCACGGTAACAACCCAAGATCCACAACAGTCACCACACAAAATTCACCGTTTCCCACTTGCAAGTTCTGAGAATTACAGCTGTTGTATTTATTAATATAGCTTCACTGCAAGAATACAACCAGGCTGCCCTGGGTGGAATCTGTTATTGCGCACAATGAGTTCACACAACTCTGAAAATCTCTTTTCCTTGCTTCACCTCAGACCTGAGATACAGACTCCATGGCTGAAAGGCCAAAAGCAGCTCTTCAGACCACTTAACTGAGACCACAGCTCAAACACAATGCCATGCACAGCTCTCCTCTAAGACCCTCCAACAGGACTAGAAGTTGTATTTCCTATGGGCCCTGAGGGCAGCAGGAGTATTCCCCCACTGGCATTTTTAGCAGCAGCTAAATCCATCAGAAACACACAAAGAGCAGACAGACCTGTAAGTGTTCTGGACTCAGCAACCTGATCCTGAGCTGCTACACAGAGCAACAGGAGTGAGACAGAGCAGAGTCCCTATGTTTAGATCCCTGCTATTTAACGAACATCTGAAAATGGTCTTTAACAATGACACAGTGCACCCAGTACTGGCCCAAGCTCCAAACTGCTACTGCTACAAAGAGCAAAGCCCAGGGGTTGGGCAGGCACCCAGTGCCAGCATACCTGGTACAAACAATGGCACACGCTGCGGAGCTGTGGTGGGAACTCGGAAGAGGAGTTTATGATGGCATGGAAAAACTTTTCTGTCATTTGCAAGAGACTCCTCTGGTTCTCCTCAAGGCTCTCCGTGGGCTCCAGCCTGAAACAGACCCACACATGTATGGCCAGCAATCAAGCGAATGCTATTAGCTGTATTAGGTTTGGTAGTAACTTACTTCCAGGGCAAACAGAAATCTTTATGATCTTTCACACACAAGTTTCCATCATTCAATCCAAGTATTTTAAACCAGAGTACAAACATAAGGTCACTTAAAACTCAGCAACAACCAGGCAGCTCTAAGTGGGATTCTCTCCCACTGTTCCATGCAAAGACATGCATAACATAATCCCAACTGATAACTGCATTATCAATTTGATGATTGTTTCTCTGAAAGGAATTCTTGAGGTAGACACAGATATTTGAGAGTTAACTATTAACAGAAGGCCTCGCTTTTGGTAAGTTACTTCAAAGACAAATACTTAGAGTTTTCCCAGGAGTTAATTCAAAGCAACAGAGCAGCAGCTGCTGAATGCAAGTTTTGAAGTGACAGAAGAGAAACTAAAGCAAAAACATGACACACAACATGCATTCATTCCAACTTGCTTCTGTAACTAACTCAATGACTTAAAGCAGATGCTTTCTGGTACTGCAGGAAATCCCCATATTGGTGGCCTACATAAAAGTATGAAGCAGCAAGTAGAAGAGGCCCTGCAAGAGCTCCCTGTCTTCCTTACTCTCTCAGGGTTTAGAGGACATGCAGCAAAACTCATTCCACTTTGTTGGGCAGCTCTGGGTATAAGGACTGCAGATACAATTATGTGTCTGTTAAAGTGAGGAGTGGAAAAGCATAACAGTATGAGAAAAGTATTAGCAACGAGGAAAAAGGAATCCTCTTATATTTCCAATGCCTGGGAATCATGATTAGAAATACATCTGCTCCCCCCCTTGAATCTCAAACCTTGTTGGATCCACTTCAAAGCTAACATGCTGCCATTCAGAGGATGTGATCACAGTCCTTAATAAAGGCTCCAAAAGCTTCTGCAGATACGTAGCACCATACACCTGTGTAGAAAGAAAACCCGAATGGGTGCCAGGTTAACATCAAAATTCACAGGAACACTCCACAATTCTGTGTTAAAAGAGCCTGAAAACACTCGATTTGCTTTGGCACAAGCCAGTTTTCTGTTATATTGGTGTTTCTATACCGTAGTTTCCCTTCTGAAACAGATCAATTTATACAGTGGTAGTTTTGTATTTTTACATTACTCAACGTTTCCTGTTACTGAGGTGATCTGTAGCAGGAGGAAGATTCGGTAACTTACCTTAAAACAGAAAGTCATTATTTTACTGGCTAAGCTGTTTCCTCGGAAGAGTGTCTGCATGGAGTCCGCTAGCTCAACTTCCTTTGAAAACATATTCCAGAGGAGCTGGTAGAGCAAGTGCCGGGAATCAAAGAGCGTGACCAGGACACGAGCTAGCTCATCCTTAAAAGAAGCAATGAGATGTTAACCTGACTAGCAGTGAGCCAGGCCAAGTACAAAACAAAGAACCAAGGCAAAAACACTGAGCAGTCTTTGCTGAGGAGTCTTGCATACAAATATCAAACTAAGCACACACAATCTCTTTAAATCTCTCCTATGCTACTGCTTGTCTACAAATCTGCCTCATGATATCCAGTCATGCAAATTCATAACGGTTTGCGCAGATAGATAAGCAGTTATTCTGCTATGTAACAAAGCCCAATTCATCTTGCTAAAACCCAGAGGAGCAAATACAGTTCTGTTTGTCTGCAATACAGCAGATACTATCTGTACTAAATAACCAGCCCAAACAAATGCATTTATTACAATAAGTGTGTATAAAATTATTCCTAGGCATTAACTAGAAGTTTACTATAAAATGCAGCTTATAACCAGGACCTGACAACCAGATCCAGTACTCCTCTAAAGCAGGGCTATCTATAATGCATGGTAGATCTAATCTCTTCAGCAGACTGTTGTTAGACCTTTAGTAATTGCATTATTTTTTATTTCAAGTCTTAACTTTTTCAAAAATGTAGGAAATAAAATGTGTGAATCAACTTACCCACTGAGAACAAGGCACCACATTGGCTAAAGCCATAGCAATAGGAAGCTCCCCCTGATCACCCATCATTGTAACCAACTCCACCAATCTCTCAAACCGATCTGCTAGCACTGTTTCTGCTAAGGTATCAAATTCTGTTCCCTGCTGCAGAATTTTGGTGAGGACTTCCATAAACGTAGCTCTTGTTTGGAGGTCTTTATGATAGCCCAAGCCTGATCAAAAAAACCCAGAACTACTAAGGAAGATGTAAAAATAAATGAAATACCAATGTCTTCATTATGTATTCATTTATACACAGTGATCTCTAACTACATTACCTATTGAGTGCATAAGACCACTGTCCACATTTGCATTGAGTAAGTTGGACATAGCAAGGACAGTGCAGTGCCGGAGCGAGGCCAGTCTGCGAGACATCCCACGTTTCCTGCCTCCTGTCTGAGCGCTTTCATCTTCAACTTCACTGCAGTCATTGAGAAGGTTCATGAACAGCGTGAAGTACCTAAAGAAAAAAAGCTGCATAAGTAAAATAGATCCTGCAAAGGCAGCTGTCTGAAATGATGTGCATACAGGAGCAAATACACAACAAGACTCTCTCCCCAAAAATCTCCTAACTGCCCCAAGTAATCTTTCTTGTAGCAGAGTCCAAACTTTCAGATGTGAGGTATCCACCAGAAGGCACTGTCCTAACATGTATGGAAGTGTTCTCAAACCAAGCAAGTGAACTCCACAGGTGTGCCTTTACAAACAGATGTCTTGTAAGAGATGGTTTCATGGTAAAAACAGAATACCAAAGCAAGCTAGTCCCTCCAGGAATTAAGCACACACCTGCATTAAGCTGAAACAAAAACAAATTTTATAATTATTTTCTAAATGAACTTGTTTGCATAAACCTAGGAGGCAGAGATTTGTGAGATGGGATATATAAAAGAGAATTCCTGTTCAGATAATGAAATAATCTCTGCTACAAGAAAAACCATAGCGTTCAGTAAGTGCCACACAGTGCATGTACTTCACATCATTGTACAGAAAAAGAGTTCAAAGCCACTATTTACTTAAGGAATAACTGAGATTTCGCTTCCATCAACTCAACACCATCTCCTTCTTCAGGCTGTAGTGGAAGCCCAGCAAGGAGAGAGACCACTGCTTCCATGCTTGCTTGGTCCAAATCTCTGAAAAAGAGAATTATAAGAAGCTGTGAATCAGTTCAGCAGAATTAGTCTCTCCTCCCCCTTGATAATTTCCCCATCCAGTACCAGGTCTTTTTTCCTTATATATCCAACTGAAGGTGAAAAGAATCATTAAGAATAAAGTTATTCTAGTAAAGTTCTGTCTATCAGAAAAACGCCTATTACATTTTGTGGTACAGGTTCAAGCAATGTATCTCCTAAGGACAACAACTGCAACCCAAATTTGCCACTGAAAAAAAACCCAGTCAAGTACAAATTCAACACTATCGTGTTTGATGATTTTATTCAAAATGCATCATATAAAGATACAGCAAAATAAAGCATTCAGTCCTAATGCTAAATCAGAAAGGATATTAAATGGAATTAAATAAACTCAATGGTTAAACAAACAAAACAATCATAAAAACCTTAGTTAAGGCTAACACTAAATATAATTCTGCTGATGCTCTCCAAAACTTATGTTTCTGCCTTTTTCTTTTCCTTCAAATTACTACCACTTATGGCAGTCCACATGTGCCAGCTCCTCTGTGGATATGAAATGCCACCTGGAACACTGTTAGCAATGTTAGGAACAGTTTAAGTGTATTCTTTCTTACCTTGTCAAGCATTTCACATCCTCATCTGTTGCTTGATTAGATGTTCCCATAACCCAGTCTGTCAAATACTCGACCATTTTGTTCCTGTTACATACAGATATACTGCTTTAGATTTGGAGGAGGTTTGGTTTTGTTTTTAAATAGCCCTTCCCTCAAACACACTCACTACTGCTGGCATCATTCTTAATTATCACAAGTTCAGTGTAAACTGAATGACCACACACTGAAGATGAACTGATTTTATTATACCAAGTAATTCCCCAGTCTGCATCACACACATTTTTACACGTGTTTAGTATCCCCACTATAAGAATAACATTTTAATGCAGCACCAGGCTCTAAATTATTCTGAAGCCAGAGACAGGGAAACCATCCCTATAGCAGGAATAGGTGAGAATGGTTTTGGTTTATATTTTTAACCATATAACCAAACACAATTACACTTGTCCACATTACACTGTCCTAGAAGATGCATAATTCAATACCTACCTAAATTTCATTTCTTGGCAAAAGGAAAGGTCATCTCTCCTTTCCATCATTACTTCTACTAACTGACAGAGCTTAGTTTTGATTTGAATTGCATGCACCAGATTTCCAAGGACACGCACATACCTGGAGAAAAAAAGGCAAAGAGAGTAACGAAATATTTAATGCTATGTCACACTCCAAGGCTCACACTGCTGATAATTCTCTTCAGCTCCATGCTGGAACCTGCAACCTGGCTGACCCAGCAGATGTGCATAATCAAGTGTTTGGGCTACTTTTGTTTCCCCCCTCCCAGAAAACCAGGCCCTGTATCAACTGAAGACAAGCAACAAATTTCATCTGGCTAAAGAAGTTTTCTGTTGGTGTAAGACTGGGCAGAAATCCACCCTTCAGCTGGTTTTTAACCACTACCACCACTGTACAGAAAGGAAACCAGGAATGCTACAAGAACTACTTTGTACAGTAAGGTGGATAGGATTTCTTACCTAACCAGATTTAGCATCATTGTCTCAATACTAGCTTGTCCAAGGTGTTCTGAGCTCCCTTCTGTGTGATTGTCAAGCAAATTCTTCATTATAGCAATAGTCTGCTCTACAAATTGGGTGTTGGTCTCAGTTAACAAAACCTACAGAAAGAAAACGCTGGTCTTAGTTCTCCACACACATAAAAATAAAAAATAAAGGGTACTAAATATACTGCAGCATTGCAAAAATCTCATGTACAAGCATTTTCCAGTTACCACCTAGCCAAAAGAATCCCAACACATGCCAAGACTAAGTCTGTCAATACTAGAAGCCATAATGACACCAAGAACACTCTCACAGATTCTGTACTCAGAGTTCACTAAGAATTCAAGAATGCTTTCAATTACTCCATGTTAACCATAGCTTGGAATCACAAACACAGTAATTATTAATGCACGCTGGAAAATTCAATCCCAATGCCTGAAGGTCTTTTGTACAGGACACCAATAGGTTTCAGTGTCAATTCCTAAGTGAAAGACATGACTGATGCTTTCAACTAAGACACAAACGAGGAGGAATGTATCGACATTTTACCTGTCCTTGAGAATCAAAAAACTTGCTGATGGTGTTCTTCAGTTTGTTAAACAGCATTGGATAAAGTGCTGGACTCAACTCCAAACCCACCAGATCTTTAATGTTAGTCCGTATCTGAAGTCCCACTTTCTCATGGTTACAGACCATGAGAGTCAATAACCGATCAATGAACTTGCTGACAGGAGTCTCCGTGTTTCCCTCGGTGGACACCATGGATATCATGGAGCCCTTGCGCTCGTTGACTGGGCCCATGGGTGGGCTGTAGGTGGCCAGCCCTGCATTGCTGCGGTGCTGCAGGCACACTCCTCCCAGGGCACATAAGAACCCTGTCATGTTGATCCACTCCTGAAGAGAGTCTGTGTCAGACAAGTCTATGGAGCCTCCCCCACTGACATGCGACATTCGTCTCTTCACAATTGTCTTATGCAGACTTTCAGTGACCTGAAAGAGAATGGCAGGAGATGAAATTGTTTCAATTAATCAAAACCAACGGAGAGAGAGCAGAAGTTTAAAGTATTCTGTGACACGTCCTGCGTTTACAATTCCAGGCTTTCTGAAGATTCCCGTTTTACAGTTTACTGTAACAGCAGAACAGAGACCTACACAGAGCCTCTGCTTATAAATAAGTTGACAAAGCAAGGCTGAAAGGGGCTGAACGGCCTGCTCTGCACCAGGATAAAGTGTGTTTGAATCATGATAGGCAGCAGCTTGTTTAAAACCTTCCAGTGAAAGGGATTTCACCATTTCCCTAGTAGTAGTCCAGAGTTTTCACTACTCAGATTTGTAAGCTCAGCCTCTACCTCTCTTACAGCAATTCAAGTCAAATTACTTCTTGGTAAGCACAGTCAATGACTGCTTACAAGTATTTTTCTGGGATGCTTTGATGGAGTCTGCCTACAAAGCTCAAGTTCTAGATTCAAATCCAATTCCTTAAAATAAGCAAGCTGAAAGAATTACTGTGAATTTCTAAGGGTTGAAACTATGGAAAAGTTCATAGTCACCTGCCCGTCTTCCATTTTGGTCTTTGGATAGTTAAGGATTAGTTTTGTAGCTTGTTCCCATTTTGCGTGTGTATCCTCCCAGGCCTAAAATAAGAGGAAGATTGTGTCACAATTTAACTTCAAGACCACTTGCAGCAACAGTATTTTCTGTTTTCAAGAAATATGCATGCAAAGACTACATCAACTCAGAAAGGTTACCTCGGTATTGCCTGCAGTCGGATGCTCAATACGCCTCAGTAACGCCATCACTCTCTTCTGAAGAGCTGCTCTACCTGCAAAGGGGCACAGTACATTTAACCATGATTTTTAAAAACCCACCCACATTAATTATGAGATCTTTAGAAGTAATAATAATTAAATTATTAACAGAGGAACACACCCCCTTAACGTGTTCAGAAAAGGATTCTTCTTATTACACTTTAAAATCATGAACTCAGTCACCCAAGTTCCCAGCTCTTTCTAGTGACTCCAATGATTAAGATATTCTAATGAAAACAGGAGCAGCAATCCAATCAAGAATCTCAACCTGTTTAAAGCTAAAACACAAACAACAGTCTCATTACACAGGCACAAAGGTATTTCCCTGCTCCACGACTCTTACCTGTTGACATCATATTGCTAACAGATGCGAACTCCATGAAAGTATTGTAGTTTGGCAAAAAGTTATGCACAGAGACTTCATCTACCCCACATCTGATATCAGCTTCCTCACAGAGGTGCCGGAAACAGGACATTGCAACGAGCACTGCCTCGATGTCCGGGCTCCACAAGAACATGTACAAGGCGACTTCCAATTTTGTTTGGGCTTGGCGACAGATGGGAGTTCCACTGCAACCTGCTGTGCTTTCCTTGGGAAACAGAGAATTCAGGATTCGGTAATACTCCTTATGAATATGGCAACTTCATTAAAATCCAGCTTTATCCAAACTGCTCTTTAAAGCTGCTTTTATTCTATCAGGAACAAGCAATCCTAAACAAGATCAGAGCTCTTCCATGCTGCTGCACATATAAAGTGGCTAAGAACTTGCTCCTTTCATAAGGATAACCATGTACTTTGCAAAATCTATTGGAAAAGACCACCTTAAAAAAACAAAATTAATATTTTTGCTCATAAAAAGATGTGCCAGAACTAGCAGCAAAACTAGGCTTGAGAAGCTCGTCTGTCAAAGGGTATACCTTATCAGATGCTGGAATTTGTGATCTTTTACAGTACTGCACACAGGTTTTCCTCTCCAAGTGTTAAAAAGAATTATTATCATATCTTACTTACCATGGAAGAATTCCCTTTCCCTTTCCTGAGGGTAGCTCCTGGAGTACAGCGTATCATCTCTTCATGGTCAAGAGAAATCTGACTAGTTCCACCTCCAGAGACATCGTAAAGGAAGAGGAAGTGGCAGGAACTCCTGTCTGACTGCTGTGAAGAGAGGGAAGAAAACAATAAATCAACATCAGTTTTTGATGGATTTCAGGAAGAAAAAGCTCTTCACCATTTACACAATACTTTTAACGCTGGTGTTCTCAGGGACTTAAAAAGTTACCCATATTAACGTATCTTAGATTGGTATTTCCCCCTCAGAAATTATCTGGAGAGTCGTCTTCAAAAAACATCACCTTGAGGCAAGCACACAATGATGCCTTTGCCTTCTGAA
Organism: Neopsephotus bourkii; assembly: GCF_033783945.1. NCBI lineage: Eukaryota > Metazoa > Chordata > Aves > Psittaciformes > Psittacidae > Neopsephotus > Neopsephotus bourkii. The sequence continues at coordinate 928,425 of NW_026901640.1, read as the reverse complement.
AGCCCTACAGGCTTCTTGGGCTTCCTCTATAGAATACATGCTAACATAATGGTAATTTGGATGTAATTAAGTCTGAAGAAGCCAAGCTCAGCAGTATTGTACATTTCATTCTACACATTCTATATCTGATCAGAAAAGCAGGAACTGAGACAGATAAATGTTACCATTTCCTTACTTTGTTTTTCAGAAGGAATTTGTTCCTACAGATGAGAATCTCTCGCAGCCATTTGAGGATTTCTGTACTGCTCAGCATCTGATGACTAGTTAGCTTCTTGCAGATATAAAAAAGCATTTGTGAACTGCAGCAAAATGAAACTCAGCATTAGCTTTATAATCTAGCAATAACATTTGAAGATATGATTGCATTTTACATAGAAATAGGCAATTAGCCCAAATATCCTAGACGTATACTAGCACCATCTTTTACAGTGTATAATAGATAGGTGTGTAGTTTAAATGAGAAGCTCCCCTGTGACCCTTCCCACCGCCCAGCTGCCTCTCCAGCTCCCTAGAGGAAGTTAAGCAATTTGGGTACTTGTTAGAAGTCCGGACTCCAGGGCTGCCGCTTCGGAATCCTCCATTTATCCCCAGAACAGATACAGCACAGACAGTGGCAGTACAAGTTTACCTACACTGCTCTGACAACGTGTCTCAACTCTGTTCTGGAAGGAACACATCTAGGGATGTTCCTTCTTCTTATCCATTCAGGCCTCACACTCTCTGTTAAAACTGCCAAAGGGTCCAAATTAGTGTCAATTTTAATGGGTGTTTCCCCCACCCCGAGCAGCACAAACTCATTCCTACTGCTAGGAATTAGTGTCATGAGTTCCAGTTATTGCCCATCTACACAGGGCTCAGCCCCAAACCTAGCCCATAACAAGCCCCTTGAGCCACACTCAGCAGTCATGCAGGCCCGTTTGCTGATGCTGTAAGAGTTCCTCCTAGGCTGTTGCTCCCTTTCTTCTAACTCAAACACCAGTACCGACCAGATTGGATCACCAAATTACTATTAATTATTCAGCTCATGCAATTCTTAGCATTCTGAGCTTACAGATTCCTAGTTTAGAACTTAAATTTCCCTTAATATTCCCCAAGAAATAACTGCAATAGCTGCTGTGAAGTTATAAAAAGCTATTTAAATACAAAAGAAAGACAAATGGAGATCTCGGGTCAGGGCAAGCTACCACCTTCTTTAGGTGAGGGCTTCGGAGTCAAGATCAGCAAACACACACTTACAGAACCAGCATAAACTTCCTCAGCCCCCAAAGAATAAAACAGAATTTAAACAAGTAGTAAACACTTGAATGAGAGGGAAACTTCTCTGACTTTTCAAACTAATTTTCATTTGGGCACCTTAACATCAGGCTGAAGGGTCATTCTGTAAACCAGCAGAATGTTTCCTCTTTCATTTCTGTTAGATGCATATAGCACAACCAAGATACTTCTCCACGAATACACGTAACAATTTTGACTGCAGATTCATGCTGGTGTTGCAGAGCTTTCCCAAAACACTCACAGCTATTTCAAAAGACAAGACAAATCAAACCAGCCATTCTCTAATTCACACAAGTTAACTTACATACCTTATTTCCCAGAATGTCTCTATAGGTGCATCAGGATTCCACAAGTCGATGCTGTCTAACTGGTGAAGAACTAGCAAGGCCTAAATTCAAAACAAAGTAGAGCTTCACTTAAAAGGTAGATTTACCTTAAAGAAACCTTTTAAAGAATCAAGACTGAACAAAACACTGAAATCAAATTACATAATGGCAGGAACTTTTCCATCTCTAAGCTCCTGTAAATGACTGTCAGGATGTTACTACCCAACCTGAACTCCCACAGAGACTTTCACACCAAAAAGGATTATTCTTATACAAGAAAGATTCTTGAATTCTACCATTAAACTATCAAGAATGTGTACTTCATATATTGATAGGTTAATAGAATATTGACACTATTTGTGGCAATTCTTGTTGAGGGGAAGTTAAACAAAAAAGCCTTAATTACTAACTAAAATTCAACTATACAAAGCTTTAATAATCCCTTTTTCAGTCTACCTGTGAAAACCTAAAGCATGAAAGATGCCAATGGAGCACAGACACTATAGTGCATTTTTCAGAATAGGAATCTGAAGACAGCAGGGTAATGTAACTGGCACCTCCTGGAAGACTTTTAGTGCAGCAGGCATTTAGAAAAGTATCGATAGAGACCAAACTCCAAAACACAGGACTTCAGAGCTTCTGCAAAAGCCTTGATCTGCCTGTGCACCCCTCATCCGGCACAGAGGACATGCTCTCTTACCTCCATGGCTTCTTGTGCGATATCTGGCATGCTGGACTGCGGAACGAGTTGCACGAGGCCTGTAATTAACTCAGCCGTGCTCCCCTGTGTCTCAGGCCCTTGCTTCCTTGGATTCTAACAGCAACAGGCAAACAAAGTTTAAGTTGTAAAACTTATTAATGACCAACCATGTTACTTTGAATGTAAAGCATTTTAGTGACCGACCACTTCCTGTGATTAACCAGGCAGATTTCTGGATCTTTCAGTGACTATGTCAGTTTTAAGCTGTAATGCCCTGTGCACATCAGATCTTTGACACAACTGAAATATTTAAACAATAAACAGACCTGAGAAAAACGGGAGATCGAAGACCACATCTGTCCTTCGACTCAGTGAAATGATGACTTGTTTTCCCCCAACCTTTATTTTAGCTTTCTTCTTCTGTTCCTCTCTCATCCTGCCCCCCTCCAGAGTTAGAGCTTTATGCTCCCTTTCCTTGTGCTGCAACTCTTTACAGTTTCTTTTTACTTTTGCCTTTCTCCTTTCAAAGCAGCATTAAACTCAGAAGACTGAGTAGGAAAGTACCCTAAGTGCCAGGTTTGTAGCTTTATTCAGTAGCTTCAAAAGTAAATTTTCCTATGGATGAGTAGTATGATATACTTACACACAGCAACAGCTTTGGATCAGCATGGATCAGCTTTACCAAGGATAACAGCAAGAACTTGTAGCTTCTGGTTTCCAGATCAGTAGGCTTTTCTTTAAATTTAAGGCTTGTCATTTTCTCCTTAAAGGTAAGACTCTGACAGAAGGAAAACCACAGTCACTGTCAGTAAGGCAGGCTACACAGCAGTTGTAATGAAACATCTTGTAAGTGTATTGCTTTTATAATCCATAATTCATTCAGAACTTTGAAAGTATCTAACACTCACTCCAGTATAGGCACACAGCTGTCTCCTTAAAAATCCCCTTTTACATCTGCATACTCTATCCCTTTAGTATCTTTACAGTTTCCTTCCGAATTGTTCTAGTGAGCTGCATGTGAGCATAAGAAAAGTTCGTGCATAAGACGAATTGTGGCCAAAGAAAAATGTATAAAAGGACCAAAAATATTTACAGGGATTCTCTCTGGTCTAAGAAAGAAATAAAAGTAAATGTTTCCAAGTGAGTCTGAACACATGGGAGGGCAGGGAACTCTCTTCTAAAGGCAAAATATTCTCTATATTCTGTCATCATCAGTCTGGATTTTAGCATTTTCTTCTCTGTGACCTCTGAAAAAAGAACCTTTTGGTTCTCACAAGGTAGGCAGTGCATTGCTTCAGTGAAATAAATCTAGCCCCATCTGAAAAAGCAGTTAACTACTTCTGGACAACTTCCTTCTCCTTTGTGAAATGAAGGACATTTGGACAGGCAAGGTATGCACTGAGATTTCACATTAGGTATTCTGGTTTGACTCCAAGATGAACCATATCATGTTCTACTACTGCTGTATGGCAAGTGACTGCTCTTCCTTCATCTCAACCAAAAATAACTTGGATACATGCTAAACTCTGAGAAACACAATATATGTATGTGTGCATGTCTGTACATATATACACACATATAAATACATGCATTAAAGAGGTGAACTTGAGTGATCCCCACTATGTCCAAAATCAAAAGAACTTCATCTCTTCCGTTACTTTACAGAATTTGTATTTTCATTAATTTCAATCTTATACCAGGAGGGATTGAAATTGCACTTTTGCTTACAGGTACCAAAATAGTTACAGGACAGTAACTTGGACAAATAAATCGCTGTTGTGGATATTCACCATAAGATAGGATATAAGGCTCTTAGACACACAGCTTTTTAAACTATCCTGTGTAGTTTATAGTTTGTGAAGCTCCAACAGTAACTGGTTTTTTATTTTCACTGAACTTTACAAATTTTGAACAAAAAAAACCCCACCCAAATTAGCTGGAAATAATCCTCCCAGTGACTGAAGAGATATGACATTGTATAGCTCAATTCTACAACAAAACAGAATCTCATGATGACAGAGCTATTATGATAGTTACTGTGAAAATATACAGAAAATCCATTATACAAAAAGCGTCTAATCAAGAAACTGGTTCCACACTGGTCAAGTTAACTAATTCTCTCCTAAAGTTTAGTGTGCTACAGTGAAGGGGGTTCTGAGAAGAGGCACATGGCAAAAGAAGCCAACTTGTTCTGTGAAGCAATTTATTACTTCACACAATCAAAACTAAAGCCTATGCTAAACAAAGACAGGGACATGACTGCTCTCTGCAGGTACAGCAAGGGGGTAGACACCAGTTTGAAGCTAACAGGCAACACTGGAACAAGAACAACAGGGACAAGTTAGACACAAATAAGTTTAGGCTGGAAATTAGATATGGCTCTAACCACTAGAGCGGGGAGATTCTGGAAGAGCATCGTGATGGAGAAGGGGGTAGAAAGAAAAGACCAGAATCAATTAAAGGCTGTTACTCCCAGGAAGGACCTCGGCTGGTTGTGCAAGGGATCACCCTGCAGTTGCCAGGGGTAGTGCTGGGATCTCCTCCCATCCTATGTTCTTGTGTAAACCACGCTACCTTCTGTCCCCAGATGGAGTGAGGTGACTGCAGTGGTAACTATGCACAGAAAAGTCAGAGCAAGGGAGGGCTTTTCTGCGGTAGTTACAATGGGTCATACTTACAGCAACAGAGGCCCACTGCCATGCAAAACAGTGACTGGTTGGCATCTGACCATGTGAGCGACAGCAGGCAATAAGAACGGAAAATAAGAAGCAGAAGACAAAGCACCACCAATCAATGTCCGAGTTGCCATTACAAAACCCCTGCTATTTTCTCAACAGATGAATACAGACATGTGAAAAGCAAGTTAAACATGTTGTAGCTTTCAACTGAAGGTATTTTGATCATTTGCTTTCATTTGAGAACCCCAATAGGAGTATTTTCATTTGTAACATTTTAGGCCTTTTAAAACAACCAAGTTCCCTTACTACATCCAAAGTCCTAAGTGGGAACTGTGGAAGAAAGGCCATGCAGCTGCATGTGAACTTGCTACAGAATTTGGATGAGCTACAAATTTGCATTTACCAAGGATTTTTTTCCAAGTCAAGCAAGAATATTGACTTTATTTCATAATGCCTGAAAAATCTTTCACTTTGATGCTGTCACCAAGACCAAACAGTCAATTAGCTCAACAGAAAGCAAGAGAAATGAAAGAGATACTCGTGTCAATCGTGGGAAAAGCACTGCAGTTTTCAGACATTATCTTCACATACAGAATGCTTTTGTTTTCAGATTAAACAAGAACGGACATATTACCTAGCTATTCACACAGCAAGAAAGCTTAAAATGAACAGTTAGCCACAGAGGACAGATACAGAAGAAATACTTCTATGTTGCTCATTTAAAAGCAGCATGAAAACTGAGAAACATACATCACTAACTGACCAAAACCAGTTAGTCAATACACCAAGGCCTGCAAGGTTTACAGAGCATGTATGGCTCTCTGTTGCTTTTTGGATGGCAATGTTCTTCCCCCCCTCTAGTTTCCAGTCTAAAGTTAATGGATAAAAAAGCTGGAATGGGATGGAGACACAGGAAAACTGCGGGGCTGTGTTTGCAGAGCTCCTTTGGAAGCCTTACCGGAGTCATGCGAATGGCCGGGTGGGCCCCGCAGCCCTGGATGGCCTTGTGAAGGGTCTCGCTGAACATGCTGCGCAGCTCCATGGAGTGGCAGTACACAGCGTCGATCCGCGGCCACCAGTCCAGAGCCGACTGCAACCACAACACAGCAATGTTCAAACTGGCAGGGCAGGGCTTGGATTATCATTCATTTCACACCTCCAAAGGTTACAAAAGCTGTGGTGTAACCAACCTTTACACGTGAGTATTTTACACTGCATCACTCAAACCTTAATCTTGTATTCTCATTCTGAAACTTTTAGGATTTAAAACATTACTGATTTAAACATATAACAGAAGACTTCCAACTCAGCTGCTTCCTATGGTACTCTTTCTGAGCAAGCACAAACTCTGTACCCACAAATGCAGGCAGCCATTGGGGATTTCGGGATACTGAGTGCTCCTGTGTAATACTTCAAAACAAACAATGTGCACTCAATTCACTGTGATACACTGAACAAAATGGAAAATTGGTGTCTGAAGTACTTGATAATATCTGAAAAGCTGTATTGCACCACTGCATCTACAGGAACATTTTCTCCCCCATTTGCTAAAGTGCCTAATACCGTTTCTTATGAAGTATAGCTTTTTCATTATGTTGTTGGGATAAATGAAATAGAACATGTTTTGTAAGTTAAATCAGGCTGGCTGCTTCTTGGTACTGACTACTTTCATACTGAACAGAATAAAAATTAAAGTGCTATTTTAGTGACTTAAAGCACAGTAACAAACTGAAGGTCAGCAACTGCACAAACTTTCAAACTACTTTTGGTATTCAGCATTTACTACAAATTTTACACTCTTTCAATTCATACTGGATCAAAGCCCTGGACGAAACCATGAGGGCAGCTCCTCTCCCAGGTTCTTATGGCAATATGCTAGAAGTGGAGTAACTCTGCATGTCCTGAGAGTGTTTTTCATGCATCAATAAAGCATTACCTACTATATGACCAGAAAACATAAAGATTCATTTGTCATCCTACATTAGAGGATATCAAAGCATATCTCTGCTGAAGTGTTATACTGGAACACAAGCTCTTAAACTGGGAACCCAACTGGTGGACAGCATGAACAAAGATTTGTATGTCCTTCCTTACTAGCAACCAACTCCTGCTGCATGGATTCTGGCTACAGAATTTGGTGTACCATTCAAACTGTATTTAATAAGCAGATGCTGATGTGAAGAGAAATTACAGATTGGGCTGATGAAATATTTTCAGAACTCACATTTGTGATGATTCGGTGGAGCGAATTTACCAGCACATAATGAAATGTTGATGGGGAATTCTGGGCCAGGCAGATCTACAATAAAAACACATAAAAGCTACTTAGGAACATCTCTGTCTTTGCCATCTTTCTTATCACACTGAACAACAGAGTGGAGCCTTTTTATTAAACTGACAAAGCTGTCAAATCTAAACAAGGAAATCAGCTAAGGACAGAGTTATAAAAACATGGAGCGATTTATTACTAAGAGATATCTATACAGTTGAACTCATCCATGAGCTTCCAGCTGCTGTTAGAGTATCTTTCATAACTGACAGGTCATCAAAAGTATGTGGAGAATGACTTACCAGTAGGCAGAGTTCTCACCTTAAAGTGTTGGTTATTATGAGGGTTTATGCGGAAACAGGAAACCAAGCAGTCAATCATAAGGTCTACATCTGCATTTTGATTGCCTCTTGAAAAAGGTTTGCTTGGATTAAACAGCAAATTCTGTGTATTCCAAAAAACCAGAAATGTATAAATCAGACACCAAGACTACCCATGTCTACTGTCAATACAACATTTTCCACTTCCACCCACCATGGTATTCAATTAAGGAGAAAAGTAAAGTATTTCAGTATCTTAAAATTCAGATTTCTTCCTTGCAAATAGGAAACAGGCAGTTTTACCTTAAGATCCACCACCATGGACTGCACTAGTAGGAAAATGACGGAATTATCTTCCCAGTTGATGTAGGTAGAAGCTTTGCACAGTTTAACACAAGCAATAGCAGCACTTTCAGTCAGCTGTCTACTCCCACCGTGGCCTGCAAGTGCCTTCCTGAGATTGTCCAGGAACAGTTTCTGCACAATTCAAACCAGGAATAGTTATAGCCAGAGCTCTGGTAATCTGTGGGCAGGGTTTTTAGATCCTTACATATTAAAACCAAACAACACTTTGTTTTCTCATCAGAAATCATGGACATTGGGACTGCAAAAACCAACTTGATGCAGCATTCTGGAGAAACTTTATGATTACTAAAGTTCATTATGATCTAGGGCAATGAGAATGGTATGAAGATAGATGGTTGTTTACTCTTAACCATCATGTTTGCAGCCTCATCTAATTCAACATCTGCCACAGCTGCTGCTATTAGGGAGTGCCCAATACACGCACTGCAGACATCCAGGCCAGCACCACACTGGTCAGCTAGAAGCAATGCTCCCAGGGGAAAATCAGATCGCTGGGATTTAAATCTCCAAGGAGATGTAAAAGTCCTGATGTAACACTGTTTGGGACACGCTATCTGTATGAAGGATTGACAGTGACAGAACATATGTTAGGTGAGAACTTAAAAAGAGTGCATGAATATGGAATTGTAATGTGCTTTTTAGGCAGTAAAGACAAAATACACCTGAAATACAGAACAAGCAAAACCAAGCATCCTCTAGAAATCAGAACCCAAATTCAGACACTTTTCTTCTCTTACCTTGTTCATTTTAGTTTCTTCCACCACGTCCTTTGCTATATCTTGGATTATCTCTGGACACAGGACCAGGAGTATGATTTGCAGTGGCCAAACTGCTGCTTTACGTTTTGTGCTTTCAGCAAAGCCATCCACTAAGTCAAACAACTTCTCGGCACAATCTGCAGAAAATATAAGCCCAAGTTCAATACCAGTTTTAATGATGAAAAGGTAAAGAATAGGTATAAAAGGACAGAGGGATAGCTCCAGCTACACAGAAGAAAAGTTTTGGTTTGCACGTTACTGGCACGCTACTAGGGGCAAAATGGTCTCAACCCAGTTAAAGACATGGTTTCCCTGAAAATATTAAGTTTTCCTCTCTTTTTGCCTAGAGACAAATGCAGGTGATGGTCTCCAAGGTTTTTCATGTATCAAGATGAAAAAAATATATTTCAAGAGTTCCCACGTTTTAGGTTTTATTTCTTTGTGCTGTGAACCACAAAATGAATCACTTTTTAATTAAAACATGAGTCAGGAGAGACAAGAGATAATGATAAACCCTGCCTGCCCTCAGAGGGCTTGGCACAAATTTGGGGTTGTTCTTATTTGTAGGCTGCACAAGAAGCAGACAGGGTCAAAAATGCAAGGGAATGTGTCTTTGGAACAGTGTATCATTGGCTATGCCTTACCAGCCATATCAGTCTGAGGTGTTTGATACAGCTTTGTGAATTCATCAGGATAGTTTTCCACCCAGTTCCAAAACGCCTGCAGATAATGAAAAACATCTTTACATTCCAGAGCTTACAAATATTTTCTCTGAACTATGTCTTCAAACGAAGCAAGATTTTCTTCTTCTGATCACTCAACATCTCTTGCAAAACATATATGCATCGAAGGGACGCACCGACTTACACTTCATGGTAAATTACTGAATTGCAACTACTCCTTAATTAGAGCAAGTGTGCAAATAAACAATGAAACAGAAGACAAACATTAAAATACTCACCTTTTCAAGACTGTTGATAACAGCCAATTGAGCTACTTTCTTAAGCGCTTTAAACTTGAATACTGTCTCTGTAAAGGTAAAACATTTCTGCATTGAGGAAAGATACTTGGTTCTAAAAAGCAACACAGATTATAAAAGACATCTGAAGTGCAAAGCAGTTTTTAAACCAATGTTTCTGTGACTTAAATATTCTGAAATATATTGGTAAATACGTGACTATTTGGAGTAAACCACAGCAATAAAAAGATACCCAGATCAATAGCATTGTGTCAGCTCTAACTAGCCATATTCAGGTAACAGTATTTTAAAACACAGGCTCAAATCATACCTTGCAAGAGTCGCTTTAGTTTGGAACAATCCACACTGATGTACTGTAAAAGTTCAATATCATGAACGTCAGCATTATCTTCTGAACAAACAGTCAGTTCCTGTAATCTAAAAATATGCAAAGTAAACTAACTTCTCAATGGGATTATGTCAGAGAGGTATGAACACAAGCCTATGGTTGTACACATTGGAACAGCAGGGGAGGGTTATCTTATCTCCTCAGATAAACTTTTCCAGGTTTAGAAATGGAAGATGGAGCTTGAATGATTAAGAGTTAACATTTTATCTTGCTCCATCCTCATACTGAAAAATGGATCTAGAAATATCAGTGATGAGTCTTACAGGATACCAACACCATCTGGTGACAGTCTGTTTATGCCCAAGAGTTGCCTAAATCCTTCTGTTATCTACCATACTGTAGCAGTAATCTTGTCATCTTTCCAACTAAATATTAAATCTGTGGAATCGTGACACCTTCAGACTACTGCTCCTTAACAGCAAGTCTTGCCCCAGATCATTTCTCAAGACTAAAGCAGTGACTGATGGTACTTAACATCACTGAGCTACAACCACCCCTTGTAAGCTAAAGAAGGGCCACATTTTTTCTGGTCTGATCAAAGAGGACCAAGTTTAATCACACCAGTTTAAACAGAACAGCATCTTTTTACACTTTTGCATCCGATGATTTACTAAACATCTCATCAGATACTAAGCCACTAATAACTAAATCATATGTTCTCACAAACTAAAGATTGCCATGCCTTGTTCCAAAGCTACAGATGTGTTTTAGACATGGAATGTGATTTCTAGTACTACACACAAAAGCAGTTCTTCATTTCTTCAACTTAACAGCCCTCGCTGGGAATGGGAAGGTCCCCAGTGCTGTGCTTTTCGTGCCAAAAATCCCCCAGCTGCTGTACAAGGCCTAGAAATATGCCTAAACAGGAAGCACAGGTCAAAAGATCAGCAATGCTAACTGTCGGCAAGCTGACCCCTGTGGAGATCAGCAACAACTGGTCAAATATTTAACTGTTCATGTACAAGCCATCTGAAGTGAAAAACAGGTTAGGGAAAAAGCGCTGTGTGCCAGCTCAGAGGGATGGCAGGAAGGGATTTGGAGCTTGAGAACTAAACCATGCTACATACATATGAATAAATATAGATCCATGGACCAGATTCAAAGACTGTCAAAAGACTTCAACTGAAAAGTACTTCCTATAAAAGGAGCAAAAGAAATTGTTTCCATTTCCATAAGCAACAAAACATAATCAACCTATTGAGTAAAACCACATCCTCCATCCCAGCTGCCAAGTCCATGTTCTTGAAGCAGAAGTTATTATAGCTCTGCAAAAGCTTTAAAAATACTTAAAATTTAAAATTATTAAATAATTTTAGACTGATTTCTAAAATGCAAGTGTTTTCCAGCATGTGGGAAGGAACTGTTCTTCCATTAGAAGGAATATATAAATCTTTGTCTCGATTAAATTGGCACACTCATTGCTATGGGACCACATGAGGCTGCCGAAGCTCCACTCCTAGCAAAGCAAGGGTGATTTAGTTGTGACATGTGCCTGGAGCTAAGCTGTCTCAAGCATCTTCCAAAAAACATCTAAGTATTTCAGTAATAAAAAGCATAATGCACAACTCCAGTGGATTGGCAAATGCTGAAGCATCAGAAGGATGTGGAACAAGGCAAACAGAGCAAAGAATAGATGGAAACTTTGGGCCTGTCTCTCTTCTCACTTAGCAAAGACAGTTATTTTTACAGTCAATGTGCTGTGAAACTCAAATCAGGCAGAAGACAAATGGGTCTTTCCCAACAACCAACAAACTGCCCAGCTGTTTTGTCCTTCAGGCCTAAGACAGATTTGACATAAAAGCCTTCAGGCAGGAAAAATTCAGAAGGAAAACAGCACTGGGCTCCAGTCAAGCTGCAGACAAGCTGAAATTGTGCATTCTAAATTCACAGGCAAATGTATGCAACCATCATCTTCAGCAGCCTTTGTTTTCCAAAACACCTTGCAAGAACTTACTCAACTGAGTTACTATTATTTGCAGTCTACAGTAGTATTTAACACATACTTTGAAAGCAAACTAAAGATGCAGTAAATGCAGCTCACAGAAACTCTGCTGGCAGTGACCTAGGATGGGAATGAAACAGGTTCATTTGGTAATCAGAAACTCAAGTGAAGTTTTGAGGGGTAGTTTCACTTAGGAACTAAGGAACCATATTATTAATTACCATGTAAACAGTTAACTTTTCTGAACTTAGGAAGACTACACCTCATGATGGATGTTCTACACATCACTATGTAGCAGATCCTCTAACACACTTTGTCAGGCTACTGAGAGCACCTACCTGGTGGAAATGCGGCTGAACACAGCATTGAAGTTATTGCAGCTCAGAGAAAAAAGAACCCCAGAGGCCGAACTCCGCAGCTCAGCTGCGTGCTGGTTCCCTTCACGGTAGGTGTGGATGAAGTGGCAGATTTCTGGCAGCAACTGTTTCACCAGCATAGTCTCGTCTAGTCGCATGGTATCCTTTGGTTGCTAAAAATAAACATGCAGTATTGCATGAAATTCCGGTTTGGAGGCAAAAAACCACGGAGCATCTGCCACTGGTAAGTAGGCACAGGACCTGAATCGAAACTCCTAACTGCCTGAAGGCTACCCCTGGCCATAGTGTAAGTAGTCTGCACAGAACAGGCTTCTTTCCATTTGAACAGTAACTCATGTCATTCAAACCATCTTACACTTTCAGCTAAGTCTCCAAAATATATAGGACACTGGGTTAATCAATGTTATCAAGGACCAAGCAAAAGATCAAACTAGTTTTTGAAGCAAAGCATCTTTATGCCTGTTGATCTGTGTAAAGTATTAGCAGTAGAGCATTAACTATCTCGGTTTGGAATGGAAGCTCAAAGAGCAAAGACCCACCCTTACCTCTCTTTTTGGTAGGACTTGAACCACTGTATTTTGACAGCAAGTATTTTATATTAAAAAAGTGAGCTGAAAAAGAGGTTCTCCCTTTCTCTTGCCTGGGATTGCTCTACACGAGTCAAAAATGGCTTAACTTTCCTGCAACAGAAACATCTCATTTTTGCCAGTTTGCACAGTATGAGACATAAGGAAACTATTTACAAAAGAATTCAAAGTGAAACTTTGCTCTACTAAAAGCAAGTTTTAACACAGGGTCAGCATTAAAGCTTTCTAAAATTCTACCAATGAATTTACCATAGGGAATTGGGAAGTTTCAGAGACTCCCACTTAGTTGACCTGAGTCCTGTTGCCATGAGAACTGGATGAAACATTGAGCAAGAACAGGGAGCAAGAAATACGACTGAAGATAGCGCAGAACACAACGCTCTTTGTATAGAACTTTGGCTCAAGTCTTATTAAACATACACTGGCTCAACTTGCTCTCATTTAAATTGACAAAGCAAGAAGTATTCAGCGCAATTTTAGGCTGTTCAAATACCATCATCAGGAAAAAACCCACTGACATTTCAAACAACATGCATGTAAGGAGTAGTTTAAAAGAATTAACTTCTGAGGTTAAAACAGCTTTTCCAACTCTCTGCACCAAAGACAAGAAACGCCAAGAAGCAGCATTTACCTCAGCTGTAAAAGCTGAAGATTATTCTGGAGAAGGTATTTACCTGGCTCTTCTGTGATTTTAGAAGAATCCACAATTATTCAGCCTGTTTTAGTACTGTAATGCAAGATATGCTGCTTGACAAAGCTAACCATAGTAAGGTCGATACCTTATAAAGAAAGAACTTCAGAAACTGTTGCAGAGAAACAGCAAAGAGCTTAGCTGATTCCATGCCATTCCTCCAGGAATACAGCTTTCAAAAAGAAGTTCCTTTCTTGCTAAAGGAATAAACCACTGCAAACCATGCTCACTGGGAAGCTTGGCTTTGCAATTACACAGCTTCACACAGTAACTTGTAGAACCGTTTACATCCCAAAGGTAATAGAAACTGCCTTGCAGCACAGCTCTGACTGGAAAGCTCAGGACTGGACTCCCAGTGGAAGTCTGGACATGGTGAACTAATGCAATCTAGGAAACACCTGCAAAAGTAATCTTTCGAATAGCGATAGCAAAGTCTCTGCTGTATACAGCAGCTCATGACAGATTACTTCAAAAAAATGAAAGTTTTAAGAAATGTAAGGAAAAACCACCACTTTGCGCAGAAAACAGATACTTGAACTGAATTTCTGCTACTTTTAACATGATTTACCATTCCTTACTTTTTCTGTTTAAATTGTTTAAAAGTGTTTAAGACAAAAACGTGTTGATGCACCTACTTAAAAAATAGTGAGCAGGACATGCCACAAGCACTCACAGCTCAAAAAAACCTAGCGAAGCTTCACAGCCACATCTCATTCTTCATTTGGGTTGTGGCTTCCCTTCTTCCAGTTCACACATGTCTCTGAGTACGGCTGTGTTCTTGTTAACAAGTTATTAAAAGAGAAACATTATTTGTAGCTCCATAAATCAGTGGAGTAGTGGGAACGGCAAATTCAAAAGTTTATTTGAATCTTCTTAGCTGAAAAAAACCCACTGATTTTAGGCAGGAAAAAAGCACCCCGAAATCATTCATTTCTCACTTATATCAAGTGATTGCAGTTACAGGAAGATTTAGAATTTTCTAAATGGCATTAATCCTACTTTGCTCTAAACAGATGAGTTTTAACTTTAGCACCAGTAGTAACAGATACACAAGCATTTGACTTGTGTGCTCTAACCCATTTGATTCCAACTTAGCGGTGGCTTGTGTAAGCCTACTCACCCCTGCCAGACATTTTTCCAGTGTATCCAAGATAATCAGCTGAGATAGATACAAATTCTTTTCAGCAGTTTCTCCAAATATTCTCTAGAAGTAGAAAGGACACAGATTCATCTGAGACACAGAAATTTGACTTGTAATGCATTAATGCAGCAAAGTGGCACAGAAGTTATGGCTCCTTTACAGCTCTGGGTTTGAGCTTAGAAACAAAGCCAACGAAAATCAGATTAAAATAGGAATTAAAACATTATTGCTGAAGAAATAGGTTTGGCCAGTCTGCAATGCCAAGTCTAATATGGAACAGTTACCACAAAGCACGACTGGAGGTGCACAGCAGCCCCTTACCTCCATCAGGCCTGTAATGTACTCAGAAATGAAGGTTATACCTTTCCAGAACCTATTTTGGTATCAGTTACTGCTGACTCTTTCCCACTTACCTATTTAACTGCCAACATCTTAATAGAACTGATGTTACAACAAATCCATACTGACAAGCTTATTAGGGTGTTGCAGAAGTTAGCACAGACTACAGGACCAAACACAGGAGAGGCTCCAAAGAGACCCCACGCTTCAGATGCAGAAGGACGGCAGAGTGCCATTGGGTGTTGAAGCCAGCACCCAGTTTTACTGCCAACAGTAGCAACTAGTTCCAGCAATAGTAAGCAAAACAAAGCAGAAAAGATTTCACCAAAAATAGGCCTACACATGGGACACGTGTAGAAGTCACCCAAAGGAAGCTGTATTTTAAACCATTGGAGAGGTTACCTCAACTTCAGCAGAGTGCAAACCCTCTGTGTGCTAAACTAAGACCATGCTGACAGTCTGCTGGTCTCTGGTTTCAGCTACAGAAATCCTTCCAAAATGTTGCCAATTCATACAGTAGCTCCATCCATCAAACACAAAAAACGTTAAGTCTTGCAACTCAGTGCAAAGCAAATGTTGACTTTTTTTATTGGCATTCTTAGCTAGATCTTTCCTCTGAAAATCTATATATCACACACAGATACTTGTTATAACTGCATAGTTCTCATTTATCAATCATCTTACACAT
This sequence comes from Neopsephotus bourkii, assembly GCF_033783945.1. Lineage (NCBI taxonomy): Eukaryota > Metazoa > Chordata > Aves > Psittaciformes > Psittacidae > Neopsephotus > Neopsephotus bourkii. Next base: position 912,601 of record NW_026901640.1, on the reverse strand, counting down.
CAACACATTCCTTCGTGCCTATGGGGTTTATTTAACACAAATTCTCTCTCAAACTTTAAGCAGCCTAAAATCCCCATCAGCAGGACAATCTATTTTCAGACCTTATCAATCCTTTGTAGTGCTTTAGCACATCTCTACACAGCTGACATCCAGAAGAGCTTGCTGCAAAGTCTCCTACTAAAGCCATAAACCCCAGTACTGCTAGGGTATGGCCAGTTCTGTTACCTGCTTTGGAGATCCCACATGAACCCTAACCCAACAATCCAAAATAAGAAAACTTACCATGTTATTAACATTTTTTAAGATATTGGTGAGACCACTGATGACCAGGGAAAATTTGTACTTGGAAATGTTTATGAGACATTCCTTGTTGTGCTCCGTACTGACTTTGGTGTGGGTATTTTGCTGGCCAGCCTTTATAGGAAGCTGCAAGAAGAGGAAAGTATTGTCAGCTTTTCTACATGGAAAACTGCATCTTTAAAGACAGGTTGAAGATTCTGAATCACCTGATAAACATTCTACAGGAGACAACTACAAACACGTTGGTTATTTCATTTTCTCTACATCAACTTTCTTTTAGTTCTCTGTAAAACAAAATACTGAAGTTCACCTACTCCTTTACCTGAATGGAAACTAAACCTCTATTTTGTGATAAATTTTCCACAAACCAAATGTCAAAACCGTCAAAAGGAGCAGGAAAACCTAAGGTAGGATTCTCAGAAGAAAAGTCTCTTTATTTCAACAACTGGCTGTTAAATACTAAAAATCTTCACAAGGCCGATAGCTGCAAGGAAAAATATCTGCCTCTTGAAAGGTGACAGGAGGCAGAGCCACAGCAGCTCAGCCAGCAGGCGAGCTGGGAGGTGGGAACAGTGGCTCCATACGTGTCCTCCTCTCTCTCACAGGACAGAACCAACCAAGAGGTACAACTGAGTCCCTGGAGGAGCCACCACCAACAACTTCTGCAGGACATGGGTTACTGGGGGGTCCCACAGACACCCCCACCAGCCAGGCAACAAGGTGTCAGCCTCAAACACACTTCTAGCACCCAGGAGCCAACCACAGCTTGTGAGCCCCGCGCTGATGCATCCGTTCCCATTCAGATAAGGTTCAGAATCACTGCACAAACCCAAGATGCTTCTCCTGCTGTGTGAACACTTTGCACTTTGTTTCATGCCATACCCAGACTCTACGAGGGTCACAAGCAAGTCACCTCCCAGGCTCACACTCACCTTCCCTGTGTGCTCCCCACCAGCACCAGCCCCTCATGAACATGAGAATGTGAGGAATGGAGCTCCAGAAACTCCATTTTACTGAATTTCTAAAGCAAAGGGAACTACAAAGGAATCACCATCATCACCTCTTTTTATAACTCACATATGCCAGTTGTATTTTAAAACGTGACCCAGGAATTCACTGCCTATAGAAACTTGAATTGCTACTACATGTTTTGACCAATTTTAACTAGAATTCTTGAGAAATGTGGATTCTGCAAGACACCAACAGCTCGGTGTGAGTGCCACAATGTAGTATTTTTGCATTAGAAAGGGTATCTTCAACAAAAAAGTAAATTCAGAGAGGTTAAAAGAAGGGTTCCAAGGAGCTACAATCAGCTGTAGAGCTGCAAAGTGCCTAAAGGTCAACCTGCCAGGCTGGGTCTCTGCAGACTCGGTGAGAGGACTCCTCATTTCCACTCACTTTAAACTCACAAAGTGGCTGTGGGATCTCTGCAGCAAGTGCAGCATCAGGGGAGCACCCCTCTGCCTGCACAGCCTCCTACAGCCACAGTGTTCCACAGGACACCCCAGGTACCTTCCACTCCATTTAGTGATTCTCTTGCTAGTGTTCAGGCTGCAATGAATGCTTTAAACCAGGGAGATGTGTCCCAACGTGCTCGCTGGAAAACTGGAAAAAGCAGAACCAACAGCAGTTGTGACTCAAGCTTTGTTTTCATTGTTGGATGTTATTTTTACAAGACATTTTCGGAAGTCATTAGTGCAAGATAGATACATTTAATTAAAAGTTTCACCATTCCTAGTAATTTTATTTGAATTCTCAAGTCTCCGTGCTGACAACAGCAGAAAAGCTCAATAGCACTGAGTGATAAAACACTTCAGAAGTGCCTCTCAAAGAATCTGTGTCATAGACCTAGCCCTGCATGCTTCCATGCTACAGAAACATCGGATTGCACACTTCTGGAGCTTCCTGCCACAACAGCAAGGTCACTGAGGAGTAAAACTGCTTTTTATACTACCATTTAAAATAGGAAACTATATAAAAAGGAAATATTAGCACTGTTGGTTTGGGTTTTTTAGTTTCTCAGCTATTTCCTCTGCTCACTGGCATGCTGAAGCACTGTATGTCCTCACATGGAACGCAATGCCAGTGTTGAGCGACCAAAATGCAACTATTTCACTTCTATACAAATATCCATACATTTAAACATGACAAAAAAGGGAGAAAAAGTTGAAATTTTACTTTCATTGCCTTTGATTTTATTTTATAAAAGAAAAGGACCAACACAAATGGTTTCCTGGATAGCTTTTATTAGATTTAGAAACAGAAATTAAAGCAAAAAACTATAACTGGAGCTTCAAACTATGAACACACGGACCATTGTCAGCTCATCCCTGTTCAGCAAAGGGATGGTCCAGTGCTTTAATTCAGCTCTTTTCACCCTTGAAATAGGAAGCAATAGCCAACAGGCTCATAACCATGTTGATGCACACACAGCCAGCATGCTGTCATACACCTCTAATCCGCTTTGTGTCTCACTGAAGTGTCAAACAAGCTCCAGAGCACAAGGAGCGGTGTTCTGGACTACTGCTTGCCTTATATAATGCAGTGGACAGAGACAAAATAGGTAGATGAAATCTGGAACCTTTAGGATCAATTAAAGAACATTGCTGCAGAAGACAAGGAAAAGCCATTAAGTAGCCGAGCCTGCCAGCTGCAATAGTACAGTACAAGATGCAGTGTATCCAGAAGTCAGGACACAAGTCATCTTCTGTATCAGGTATTGCTGAAACAACTAGAAAACCAAACTTACAAGATGAAGCACTGAAGCATCCACCAGCTTTCACCAGCCATGCAAGGTCCCTGGCTGTTAAAATGCATCTGCTGACCACATAGCTTAAGTCAAACCCTGTCCCTAGAAATGCATTTGACTTCCACGTACACAGCCCCGTTTACCTTACATAGCTTCTCCAGATCTGCTGCTGATGCAGCACTGGAACTGGGCAAACATACTGGTGAGAGACAAAATATACACAGCACCACTCTTTCCTCAGCATCAGGACAAATGATGATCAGAACCAGATACAAATGTCTTTAAAAACCAACAGGCATCGTGCTCCTAACTATAAACCTTATACAAAGGCATTATTTAGTAAAAGAACCTCACAACTAAAGCTTCAGAAGAACACAGAACTCTGAAAGTATCTCATATGGGTTGCCTAAAATCAGTATTTTCAAAAGGTTAACTAGAAGCTGGCACTGTGAACAAACGTGTGTTTACTGCTAACACAAACCGCTGTGCTACACACAGAAGGACCATCAAAGCACCTTGATGCTTGTCAGCAGCTCATTACTGGACTCAGGTAACATCTGTTGCATGTGGGCCATTCCTTTATCTATTCGGCAAGACACCATCTGTGTGCAGTACAGCACTTGGGTTTGAAATACATTACACACCCTGGTTTAGAAAAATAAGATCAAAGCTGCTCCAGGTTTCTGTTAGAGACAGATGAAGTAGCACCCTGTGTGGTTAAGGGCAGTGCTATCATCTGGCTCTGTTCTTTGCTCCTGTGGAAATGTGTTTCAGGCAGAGCAGCTGTGGAAAAGAGTTCCATCACTCGCACAGACCAGCCCTGCCTTACAGGACAAGGCACTGGAACTCAGTGAAACACTTCAAATACAACTTACTACTGTGTGGTTTCTTAACAAACCAAGATGCACAACAGCAATGAAAACCCCAGAGCTGGTGCTTGCAGCCAGTGCTTTCTGAGGCCTCTATACAGATCTCAGATGCTGCAGAGAGAATCAACAGGAAGATGGAATATTTGCTTCAATTTAATGCCTTTTAATGAAAGTAAGAGTGGAATGTTCCTACTGGCTTTCAGTTTATACAAAAGCTTTCTTAACTGAAAGCAATCAGATCTCATAAACTACAAATAGGAAGCCTAAACCATAATCCACATAATAAAGGGCTTTTTTTTTTTTTTAAAGCATATCATAATCACTTAAGTCACCACAAGTTTATACAGGATTAATACCTTTTATAGTATCTGACAGTTTAAAAACAGTCTAGATTTAAATGGTTTAGGCAGTAAGGCTCCTCTGACTATGCTCTTCACCCCTGCATCAGCCTTCCCATGATTTCAGCTTGTAACACATTTAAAAATACTATAAAAATACAGCACATGAAATTGTAAGTGAACATTTCCGGGTGGGGGGGGGGGGAAGAAAAGATAATTTTCTTTTACAAAGACCTGATTGTGTCTGAAATCACAGAGAACTGCCCTTAAACACAGCCTGGCCCCTTTGTGCTACTGCAGCCTAATGCCACCCTGATCCCTGGGAAGTTTTAAACTCTAACTAGTACCACATAGGAAATGAGCCAAGAGATCACACAGGTGTGACACGAGGAATGAGATGTGGCCTCACATGGACCAACAATGGGTTCCTTCTGCACCAGCTGTACCCTTCCCACAGCCTTCAAGAGTGGCTCATGGAATAGGCCACTGCAGCAGTTGTCATCTCCAACGTGGTATATCTGAGAAATCTCTTGAGGAAGCCAGTCACTGGTTAACTCATAACACTGCTCTTGCCAGTCATTTTGTCCTCACAAAAGCAGATTTGGGTTAAAGCAGCATTTCTAACAATAAACAAGAGCAGACAAGAGCAGGCCGGATTGCACTGATTTTTCTGGTTTTCAATACAGATTAGCATTCTCTCAGTTTGTTGTTTCATCTGTCTTAAAATGAATTCAAGCCCTTAGCAAATGAATGGGAAGCCTGTCTACATCTATAAATTTTGGTGAAAGATGGTAACATTTCCCTCCTTTGTAAAGGAAGGAAGGAACCTTGAAAAGCTTGGTGTTCTCCCAAGCAGAAAGAAAAACCCAAACAAAACAAAACTAAACAAGCCACAACAAAGAGGAGCTGCCTTTCCTCATTCTAACATACCTATGATACAATTAGTAGTGCTTCCCTCAGTGCTGAATCAAGAGGTCCTGCATTTAGAAAAGCAGACGTTGCATGCAGACTCAAAACTGCATCATCACCACTAAAATAATGTGCATATATTCAATATATTTCATGGACTATGAACTTGATGCTCAACTGAGCAGTGTAAAATGTAGCAAGTAGAAAACTTAATGACCACACAACTACCCAGTAATGACACAGATGTAAGGAGTTACAACAGCATGTAAATATCACCACTGGTTGGCAGCACATCCAGTAGTAGCAATGGTGTCACTGTAACCTGGCATTTGGGTATTCAGCTAAGAACAGGCACCTTTCTTCCGTGATGATCACTGGCAGCCCAGGCAGGGCAGAAGAAACAATGTATTAAAAGCAAACACACACAATTAAGGACCCTGAGTTGAAATTAATGAATGAGAGAGAAAACTCCTCACAAGGAAGTCGTGATTAGCGCCTCATCCTCAATTCACTGCTTGATGGTGCAGTATTCCCTTAAAAGTGCACTGGTTCCACAAAAATATGCAATAAACTGATCAAAATTGTGTAAATAGCCCCTACAGCACCAGCTGTACTATGACTACCACAGTCAACACTATTTGGTGTGTATTATCCAGTACTTCAGCATCTCAAAACTCAGCCCAGCTTTCTCCCTACCAAGAGAGGATCCCTCCCATTCACCTATCTGCAATTATCCCATAAAACATATAGGGAAATAATTCTGTTTCAAAGCTGAAGTTCTTAACTCCTAACAGATGTTGGCAAGCCCAATTCCACCATATACATAACAAAGCAATCGACAGAGCCTTGGGCCTTTTAACACCAGTACACAAAGAAACATTTTCTTGTGTTACTGGTAGCATAATCAGTACCATGTTTTTTAGGCTTATGGAAAAAATGATCTATGACTCAAGATAAGGGGGGGAATAAGTTAACTATGCAAATATGCCTAAAATATATTGGGAAAATCTGCATCCTTTTAATGTCAAAAGACAAAGTTTGATGTTTTCCTTTACTAAATAAACTCAGTTTACAGCAGCTTTAATATAAATGTAAAAAGGAAGAGCTTATTTTTATCCAACCAGGCCAGTCCTCCTGCGAGCTGTCAAGAGCCAAACATCACCAAGGGGGACACGAGGCTACGAGGCAGGTGAACAAAACTCAATCTATAAATCCAGCTTAATGGTTCTGACAGACGTGACACGAGCTCACAGAGCTGCCTTGTGTGGCACAACGGCTGTACTCACAGTGCAGCAAAAGGAGGCAACCCAGAAGCTGATCATTCAGCCCAAACCAAGCTCACGCCTCATGTCAGGAGAGCATCCTGGGAGCAGAAATGCAGAGTCCAAGCACTGAGCTTAGCCTCCCTGAGGAAGTCATGCCACCTAATCCCAGTAAGCAGTTTCTGCATGTGGATCAAAGAAACACAAAGGCCAACAAATCCCTCATCCTTCCATTCAGAAAATCCTTCTGCCAACTACGAGCACCGGCTGTTGTAAAGAGCAGCAAATGCCTGTCACTGTAACAGTACTGGTTAGAAAACACTCTTCACCCCACACGCCTGTGCTCCCGGTGATGTGGGTGAAATCGCACACCAACACCCACGGTTACACTACAGGCAACCAGGCAGAATGGCCTCAGCAGTTCCACAGAGCCCTCCTTAAACTCGTTCTGGAGGCTTTACTGCCTTTATAGCGAGAAAGATGGTGTGAAAGCAAGTAAGCAGATTTCCCAGGAATGTCTATGAAAAGCAAACACTTCTGGAAGCGCAGGGGAGCAGAGGCGACGAGGACCCGGGCACCTCACCCCGGCACAGTCCCGCTGACACACTGCACCGCGAGCAGGCTGGCGCAGGGGAGCCGCTCGCCTCCGAGCCCAGGTCCACTCCCGAAGGAGCGCGGAGAGCCCCGGGTGTGCTGGAAGGGATGGACCGACCGGCCCCACCCAGCCTCCGGCCCCGCACAATGGGCGCAGCGGCGGGGGCGGCTCCCTGGGTCCCCCGGCTCGGCCCGGAGCCCTGCGGCGGGGGCTCGGCGGGAGGCAGCGCTCTCAGCGCCGCCTGCGCCCCGGGCCGCGGGGCAGCCACCCCCGCTCCTCGCCCCATCCCCGCGCCTCCGGCCCGCAGCAGCCCCGCGCCTCCAGCGGCGGCCCTCCCGTTCTCTCTCCTCCTCACGGCCGCCCGCGCTACCTGCTCATCGAAGCGGTTCACCACGGCCTGCACCCACTCCACCGGCTTGTGGGCCGCCATGTCCCCCCGCCTGCCCGGCCAGGGAGGGGGGCGGATCCCCGCGGGGAGGGCGGCAGGAGAGGCGCCGGGCGCGGGGAGGGCACGGGCGGGTCTCCGTTATCCCTGGCGCGCTGCGGGGCCCTCAGCTCCCCTCAGCCATCAGCGCCCGGGGCCCGCCATGACACCACACCGGAAGCGGGAGCCCAAGGCCGCCCCCGCCCGCCCGAGCAGCAGCGCCGCGGCCGCCGCGCCAGGGGGAGCGCCGAGACCCAGCCGGCGGCGGGGAACCCACTGCGCCTGCGCGGCGGCCGGGCGGGGCCGTGCTGCGCCTGCGCGTCCCCGCCCCCGGGCAGGCCCGCCCCGCCCCGCGCCTGCGCCGCTCGAGGGGCAGCGGCGCGAGCGAAGCCCGCGGTGTGGGCGGGACTTGGAGAGGGAGGGGCCGAGGGCAGGAGGGGCGGGGCCGAGGCACGCAGGGGCGAGAGCTGCGGGTCAATGTTAACGGTTACGGTCGCTATAAAGGGTTTTATCCCTATAAACTGGTCTGTTTCTGCAGAGCAGAAGGTAACGTCCTTTAGTGCAGAGCCAGGTGAAGGTCCTGGCGGTGTCAATGAAGATGTAACTTGAGGTAAAACCTCCCAAACGGCCAAACATAGGGAAGAGCTGGAGAGTAAAAGGGACTCACTCGCTACAGCTCCATTCAGCGGGGCCTTGGTTCCGCTCAGACTCTTGCCACTGTCGTAGCACATATGAATTATTACCAGCAACAGCAACATAAATAAATCCTGGTTTTGATGAAACTTTCTCTGTAAACAGCAAACAATGGATTTACAATATGAACCGTACCACTGCATTTTAGCAATAAACTCAGGAGTGTGGCTCACAGCAAGTATTTGAAGAAGCAGTTGTCCTACAGAAAGATGAAAATCAATTGCAAATACTTCATTTAAGAAAAAAACAATTGCTTGAATAATAAATTGTAATTTCTGTCTGTACTTGTGGTCTTGTCATTCAGGAAATGCAGAGGGCATTCTGATTTATATAAATTGCAGAGACCAATACTGGGCTGTTAAGTGCCCTGGATTTTGTATGATCCATTTGCTGTAACTAGCTGTGGTGTGAAGGCCATTGATCACTCTGCAGCAGAGTGCTCTATAATGGTCAGCATTAATACATTTCATAAAGGATTTTAAAACAAATACTGTCTTTTGGTCTAGAAAAGTCCCCTAATGTATTGGCTATGTATACTCATATCAGAGTCAAACCTACATGATACATGTATATGTGTACTTAATTACAGACATCTCTTCTGGATCAGAATGTAAGTAAAGCTGCTCCCTGACGCCTTTCCCATTGTGTTTGTCTGAGCACAAGGAAAGGCTCCACCAAAAGCCAAGCAAACAGGCACATTGCATCCCCACACCATTTGTTATTCTCCCCTTGCAAATGTAAATGGTTACTTGGACTCCAGAAAACAGGATGAGGGTAGGGATCTGTTCTCCAGGACTTCCAGCCCCACTGGTTGTGCTCCCCCAGGAGGTGTGCAGGCATCTGGGGACAGGGATGGCTCTGAGTCCCTCTGGTTCACATCCAGAACCTGTTTGGGCTGACAGAAAAGGCTTTGTCACATAGAGTGCAAGAGGGAATGAACACAGAACACCAGTGGTGTGCTCCTCTATCAACATGCCCAGTCTCCTTTTCCAGCTCTTTATATACTTGATCCTTAAGTATCCCATAGCAATCCAGCAGGAATAATATCCACTTAAGGCAGTACAGCCACAATCTTCATGGGGATCTCTACGTTCTGCCAAAATCTAAACAATAATAATCCATGCAGGGGCAGGAAAGAGCTTCAGCTTACTGATAGGCTTCTGAAAACATGTCCTGAAACCAAGAAAGAAACCAAGGCTAGTCAGAGAGAAAAGCAACTGGGAGCTCCTGACTTAGGTAGAAAAAGGCTATTTTTTCCCTTCAAAACTTACTAAACACAACAAACAGTGCTTCTTCCTGTTTCTCCTAGTGTTTTTCCCAAAGCAAATCTGTTCCCTAAAAGCAAACAAGCTTGCTGTGGTATTCCCAGATTTTAGACAGTGGACAGCTTCAGAGGTTGAATGGTGATGCTGGAAATCCTCATAGTGTTTCCTCAAAACCTCTCTGGAAAATTCCAGCCAGTATTTGGTCAAGATGATTCTTTCCCAAAGCTCTCTGCTTCCTTTTAACTGCTTCCTCTTCTCCCTAGGCTAGATATAAAGTGCCTGAGACCCACTATCGCAGAAGGGATCTGCTGGCCTAGGAAAAACCAGTGTCTCTGTTAACTGCTGTGCTAGATCCCATCTGTTGGCCACATGAACACACAGACGGTTCTGTCCCCAGCTGGCAGACACATACCAGTCTGTAACTGCTGGTTAGGTATTATCTGAAGGTAAATCACACCAAGTTCCCCAGCCCCAGATAACTCCTGAGCTGTGGAACCATTTATTTGGCAGCTCTTGACAATCTCGTGCCTCTTGGTTATGCTGGTGGATTATTTTAAGACACTTTGGCAAGAGCTTCTTAATGCACTTCCTTAAGCTTATGTGCAAACCAAAATGAGAAATTACAGCCTAAGGCATCCACAGAGTCTTGTCAGGCTTTGTGGGAATGCCAGTGGGTTTTCCTCACTAAAAATGTCCCACTGTGGCTGTCAAGAGTGGCACTGGTGGTAGGAGTCACATGTAAGAGGAAAGTCCCTGACAATATGGATTTTTCTCCTCCCACATCTGTACCTTTTGCTTTTCTCTGCCATGTATTCTCAACTCAGATTACTTATTTATTAGCCTACCTCTTTTTCCTCCTGCTCCCAGCAGTCTGTGTTTCATACTGCTATTTCTCCTCTGCATTCTTCCCATCCCATTTCTCATTCTCACCACATTTGTCAAACACTCCAGAAGGGTCTCAAATACACCAAGTGACACTTTTTGATTTCTATGTATCAGCTTTGCTCCAGAAACCCCCCACCATTTACAGAGGCAATTTCATCCTGGAAGGATTGCGCCAAATCTGGGATCAGGGACAAAAACCATTTTCCCACCTTTCTTAAGTGAAGCCAAATAAACAAACCTGGGCCGATGCGGAAGGAAGGGAGGGACGGAAAGAGCTGCCAAGTTTTGGGTAAGAGGTGACTTAATATTTCTCAGCTCCAAACCCTTAAACATGGGTTTAATCTGGGAGCTGGCAGGCTCCCAGGGAAAGCTGGGCAGGCTCCTGGCAGCGCTACGAGTCCTGGATGGTTTCATTCACCCCGAGAGGACCGTGCTCCAATAGATTTGTCCATTAGAGGGCATTAGAGGCCACTCAAATCCCTGAATTCCGAACTAACCAGAGAAGGAAGTGGCCTGTATTCCTTTTTTGTTTGACAAATGAGCGGTGGCTTTGTATTCTTCCCATGACTTGTCTCTTACTGACTTACCTGACATGTGCGGAGTGGATTTCAATATGTGAAGAAGCTTCCCCTTAAAGATTTAAGCCGTGGATTTCCCTTTGTATTCTGACTGCAATAGGAGCTGTTAAATACAACAGATCTGAGGTTAACAGTGATCACAGAATAAGGGGTTATACTTCAGAGAAAGCAGAGATTCCACACACAATATTCACACCGGAACCTTCATCCCGGAAAGTCTAATCAACAATATGATAATTACAATTGTAGCACACAATCAGTTTCTAAATGCAAGTATTTCTATTCCAGTAGAAATCTCACTTGGATGCAAAACAGCAAGATTTTAATCCCTGATACCTGATCTGAGGCATTATAAAGATGTCACAAGAGCTCAGATACTCTAAAGGAACTTAATGGAACAGGAGACTTGTGCCATGCACTGGAAACGGATAAAGACACAGTCAGTGTTTGCCGTTTGGCCCCAGAGGTGTAAACAAGCTCCTTGTTGAGTCCTCGTTGGAGTTTGTTTGCTCACAATCACTCCCACTCACTGGGTTTATGTTCTAAAAATTGCAGAGGAATGAGATCATTTTGTGCATCTACTTTTTTCTTCCCCTTGCAAGCAGTGCCTTTCCCACAGCATCTCCAGAGGTTCTTACTCATAATACTATAAAGCAGCATTTTAATTGTTCTGGATGACTAATCAGCTCAGCCCCAAAGGATAATTCAAGGTTATCACTGCCTCTCCCCACCATTCTGTTTCCTTACTCATTTACTGTATAACAGGGGTCAAAAAGAAGAGGATTCACAGGAGAGAAAGACCAGAGAGACCTTGTGACTTCAGCACTGACTGGCACTTTCTGGCTTCTCTCCTGGGTGATCTCATAGAAAGGGCAGGAGTTTAAGTCACCGGAAGAAAGCTGGAGGCCTGGACTGTCACTGGGATGAGACCAGGACTGTTGCCATGTCTATGGCTGTGCCTGACAAGCACCATCAGATGATGATGCAGCGTTACTCCCTGCAGCAGCATTACACCTGCATCAGCCCCATCACACCAACTGCAGGACAAGACACCCATCCCGAGTCCTCTCCTCTTGCAGGGGCTGCTTTTCTGCACATGTGTGAGGGTGCTGAACGGACTGCTTTTCTTGCCATTCCCACATGATATCTGCATTGGGAGAGGCAGGGCAGGCTCCAGCAGTGTGCCCTAACACTGATTCTAGCCTGAAGTGAAGCACAGCTCAGGAGAGCTGCTGAAAGTATCCAGGACCCACGAAACTCAGCACCCATGTGAAGCTCCTGCATCAGCCTCAGGAGGGATAACAGGTAGTACCTAGGTTGAAGTGCTGGCTGTTTGCTCTGGAGGAGTTTTAGCTGTTTAGGCTGTTCCATACCAACTGTGGTAAATCCTTGATCTTCAGTCTGAATTTGCGTATCCATCTGTAAAACAATGTTAACATTATCCAGCAAAGACACTGTGAGCCTTAAAATGTTAATCCTCCATTTGCCTCAAACTCTTCTCTGTTGCACTCTGCACACATTCCCTGTAGCAACAGGCCTGGATATGAGCCACCCAAGTATTCCAAGCGCAGTTCCACATCACCTCCAGCCCATCTCTGATCCGTGAGCAAACACTCTTTATCTACAAGCAACCTGCTCTTTCCCAACCCCGCCGCAGCAGGAATGCAGCTCCTCTGTTTCCAGGCAGAAGCTGTCAGACCCAACCCTGTAATTCCCCAACATGCCAGTTTTTTCTGTCCTTCTGATTTTATTGATCTGCTTTACAGACTGGAGGTGGTCTGTGCCTTTCACTGTTCCTATTAAACTCAACTTGCTCTTCTAGAAATTGCACTTACAGACAATGTATTGAAGGTTACAGTGACACCCTGCATGCAACTGATTTTCCTTCTGTGTAATCCTGCTCGCCCAGTGCCAAACACAGGTTTCATGAAAAGCAAAACCTATTCTTCCTACTGTAAACACGGTCAGCAGTTGATTGCTGACTACATCCTATGTTCCTCTGGAGCCAGAGGAACGCCAATCAGCTCAGTAATGTTTCTCAGTGCACAGTGGACAGGAGCGTCATTCCAAACCCAGGGAACGCCACAGCCTGAGTCCTGATGCCCGTGGGGCACTGTGCTCCTCTAGCAAGGAGCCTGAGCTCCGGATAATGCAAGTGACTGGCAGCTGGGCAAACCCAGGCTAAAGAGGAACACACAGAAACAGTACGGTTTGGAAAGGATTTTTCACAGGAGAAGTGGAATAGCTGTGGTAGAGGTCAGTCACTGAGATTACACTGACATAAAGCAGGCTGTGGGCACGGTGGCCCTGAGCAAGGCTGAGCACCTTTCTCTGCATCACAGGGACCCTTTTCTGTTATCCTCATCTAGGACAGTTCAAGTCCAAAACCCTCAGCATGACCTTCAGCCATCGGAGATAACAGCTCCTGCAGCTTCAGTGGGTAAACTGAGCACAGATGTTCCTGGAAGCAGCTCCCTTGCAGGGCACCCTGGTGAGCTTACAAAGAGGGATGGGTTTGAACCTGAAAGGAATAACCTCCAACTTCCGTCTCCCTTATTCCAGCGCAGCGACTCATCACGAAGGGCTGAATTCACCACAGAGACACACACAAAGCCATCTGCTCTGTTTATTATACCCAAAGATGTGGTCCAAGAGTTATAAAATCCCAAAGAGACCAAAAGAATGCGAATGACTGTGGTCTATCTCTGCTATTCCATCTGTGCAACTGCTCCACAGTGTACTCCTCTAGCAGACCTTTGCAGATTAACCCCTCAGGTACCAGACATGCATCAATTTATGGCCCCCTGCAGAAAACTAATTCTAATTTCCACAATAAGCCACAGGGAGTAAAAGCTACAGAACAACGGGGGAGAAGGGGACAGAGAAGTAGCAGTTTTCCAGTGTGCACTGGGGCAATAGCAGCAGCTAACCCGTCTGGGGACTCTGATGGTGTTTTCTCCTCTAACTTCTCACCATTCTCTTCACTGCAGTCCCTTTTCCTCTTCAACTTTCTTTGCTTTCTCTTCCTTCCATTCTGCTTTTTCCTTTCACCTTCACTTGTTCCTCCACAAACTCTTGCTGAACTTTCTCCATCCCAAGGAGGCTTCTCAAAACAAGCAGGAGCTTGTGAATTATTAACAGTGTAGACTATAAATAGTGTAATATTTAATGACAGCCACACCACCAAGATGCATGCACTGGTGCACAGATCAGCCACCTTGGTCTTAGTGTGACTGGCCTTGTTTGCTCCCTCACCTCTCATTTGTCAGGAGTGCTTTATGAAATGAGAGCTGTGAGGAGGGGGAACATAACTCATGGCCTGCAAAAGCATCACGGGCTTTTCTGGTCCTTCGGATCTCACACTTGCTGTGCTGATCTCCTCCTAGAGCTCTGGCTCTGCAGTCCAAACCCCTCAGCTAACAGGAACCAATAGCCCCCGTGGGCCCTGAGCAGAGTAACCTTGGTGGGGTCTCTGCTGCAAGCTGAGTAGGGAACAGCACCATGAGAACTTGGAGATCTGAGGTTCACACACCGGAACGAATGGCCTTTCACTGGTGGAAGCCTTCCAGCAGGAAGCCATAGCAATGGAAATGGAGCACAGGAAACACACTGCGGAGTCTTGCAAGTAGCTAAAAGACAGGCAAACACTAGGGTTCATTTTACAAACCTCAGGTAATGTTACAGGGGATACAAAGAAAACAGCACCCAAACCAGTTGCTGTAAAAGCAGCACAATCCCTTATCTGGGACATGCATTAATTCCAGATGCCTTTCCTACTGCAGTCTAACGACTGAGCGAGTCAAAAAGACTTTGGCAAAACTGATTAAGAAGCACACAATCACAAATCAGTTATAAAAAAATCAAAGAAGAAAAAATAACTGCGATGAGTGTAACCAAATTCACTACAGGAGAATGTGAAAGAAGCAGATCCTGCTGCTTCAGCAGCCTGGGAAAGAGCTCCATAACCTGGATCTTGGAGAGTATTTCCAAGGCAGGCAGACAACAAAAGTCCTTTCATTTGTGAAAGCTTCTCGCAGTGTGTAAAGTCTGGAGGCAGATGCACTGAGTGTATTAGCCTCCTCCCAGCTGAACAGCGCTGTGCAGGCTTGGCAACTGCATCCGAAAAGGAGGATCATGGAAAACACATAAATCATCCCGGAGTCATGGGGCAGCCTTGCAGGCCCCTGCAGCATGTGACTGTGCAGGGTGTGCAGCTGGTGCCACCCCCAATTCCATAGCTACACCTCACCAGGGAGAGCAGGGAAATCATCCCGGCCCACTTACATGGCCAGGGTGCTGAGCATTCTTTATCTCTTCTTTGACTGAATCTTACCAACCAGGATGGTTGGGGTGGTGGCTTGCAGCAGATCCCAGCTTTCCACCTCTCCTCTGTGCTTGAGGCACAAGAGCCCTTCCAGCCAAGCATGAATACAGAAGTGTCTCCAGCACAGCCTGTGGCACCAAATAATAAGCTTGCAAACACCTGGGAATTCACATCTCACAACTGGTGTCCATAACACACAAAACGTGGGCTGAGAAGTTCAAGGATTGGCATTAGGACTCCAGTGCTGTAAAGGCTGAACTGCTGGAAACCCTCATTGTCTGAAGGTGCACTACATTAGGTTAAACTATACTCCTCTGTTACACAAGACCAGATTAATGAGTGAATCGTCCCTTCTGGCCCTCAAATCTATTACGTTAATGAGCAGAAAGCACACAGAGGAGGAAGCAGCAGCTACTAGAACAGTACTTACAGAAACACAGGGACTGAAATGCGTAAGAAATTGACAAATACTTTGCTTAAAAACTAAACCCAACTAGCAAGAAGTGCTAACACTCCCCCAGAGCTGCGTAACCCAGCTGCTATCTCCCCCTGGCTACACCAGCCCCAAGGTAAGCAAACAGAATCCAGCCTCATCCTGGCTGTGTGTGAGGCTCAGACCCTCAGGAGGAATCTTACAACGTGACTCAGCTCAGCTCTGGCCTCGCTCAAACATGCACAAGTTATGAGTAACTGCAGAGCAGCATTTCACAATGTTCACTGGCCACAGATCTGCCTTGTTATAAGAAGCTGTTGAGGGATAAAGTGAAGATAGGGCTCTTCCATCTGCAGGCAGCAGAGGATTAATAGAGCAGGATCTTGTTGCTAAAAAGCACCATGTCAGATTAGTGCTGTGATGTGCTACCAGGTTTATACAAACCATGCTGGCATCTGAGCCACCAGAAGTATTCAAAACTTCTCCCCTCTCCTTTCTTTGGCATCATCTCACTCCAGGATTGAAGTCTGCTCTGCTGGCCTTGCTTACATAAGGGTAACTTCTGGGTGTTGCTGCAGCTGAAGAGCCAACCCATGCAGCTATTCCAGTGCCTCTGCCAGCTTGGCCACTGCTTTGGAATGAAATCACTGTTATTCTCTGCAGTTAATTATCTGGCTCTGCTTTTCTGAAGTCCGGAGGAAGCAAGGAAGAGTCACCTAGTCCAGAGGAGGGGGGGACTTAGGTATGCAAAAGGATGAAGCAAGAGGAAAAGGAAGGGGATGAGGGAATACACAGATGTTAATACAAAATCACACAGAGAAGGACGTGGCCTTGGGGTTTCTTTCTCCAAGTTGCTATGGACAACTCCATTAAGTTAAGAGTAAATTCAACGCTTTATCACAAACCAGACCTTGCTGGATTTAGCCGCTGAATTACACACATTAAGAAATCAACACTGAAGAGTGGGAAACTCCCAAGAGTTTTCCAGCCCCTGCTTAGGGAGGATGCACTCAGGGGTGCACGTCACCGCCCTACACACATTCCGCAGGGCGGTCACACAAGCTTTTGCATCTCTCTTGGTTTACGTGTTGCCTTGTAGCCCCATGGTCAAACAGCCACCGAGGATGTCACAACCCGGCTCCAAAGATAATGAAGACAACCTCTGTCTAACTCGCTGCTGCAGGACCGTCACCTGCTGCTGGCGGCGGGGCACTGGAGCAACACGAGACGTGCCTTATGTCACAGGCGGCCCCTCAGCAGTGCACACGCCGCACCCCACCGGTACCGCTGCACTAAAGCGGCCAGAACACCCCGGTTTAGGTCAGGTTTGGAGGGGTCCCCGCGGTTCCGCCCCGCTGCGGGCCGGGGCCGGTGGGAGGAGCCAGCGAGGGCGCTGCCGCCGCCCGCCCCGCCCCTCCCCGCCCCGCGCTTCACCCTGCGCCGCCGCCGCCATTTTGTCCCAGTGCCCGCGTCCCGGTGAGTGCGGTCGGTGTCGCTCCGTTGCAGGTCCTGAGGCGAGCGCAGGGCGGCCCCGTAGATGGCCAGCTTTCCCCCGAGGGTTAACGAGAAGCTCATCGGTGAGGCGCGGATGGGGCGGGCGGGTGCGGCGGGGCGGTCTCAGCGGGAGCGCGGATGGGGCGGGTGGCGGCGGTGCTGCCGAAGGAGCGGTGCCGTACGCGCCGGGGCGGCGGGGGTTACACAGCCCCGGTAGGGAACCGCTTGCGTTATTCGGATCTTCCTGCGGCCGAAGGGACAGGCACAAGCTCGTTAAACGGCGCTGAGGCGACATCGGTCCCTTCCCAGGCGCTGGCCCTTTCTTCCCGAACGGAAGCGCAGGGCGGCGGCGGGGCCTCGGTGTGTTTGAGTTCTGCCTCTGGTAGCGAGATGAGCCATTACTTACACGATGATCAGGACGTTTTAACGCTGAGCTGCTTCTCTGCAGTGACTCAGTCCCTTTGGCAGCTGAGCTTTTCACTGCCTATAAGTGAAACACCTTCCCAGTGCCATGAAATTAACACGCAGTAACAGTCATACACTAACCCCATTGCCAGGCTCCCTTATAACCCTGGGAGATCTGCGGTCAGGTTTTAAAGCAGGAATCTCGTGTTCTTTCAGCACGATCACGCACCGTGGGAGAACTCCTGGCCCCAACTTCTCCCTTTGACAAGAAGTGTGGACGTGAAAACTGGACCGTGGCGTTTGCTCCGGATGGATCCTACTTTGCATGGTCACAAGGGCACCGCGTGGTGAAGCTGGTCCCCTGGTCTCAGTGCCTTAGGAACTTGTAAGACAAAACTACCTGGCTTTTCATGCACCCGAGCAGCTTCACAGCTGTCTCCTGTTGGGAAGTTCTTGACAGATTTAAACACATGTAGCAGCTTTTCAGGCTTGGGGAAAGGAACAGCGATTGGTTTATCTCTGCTGCTTGGGCCAGCGGGAGAAACAGCTGTACTGCAGCCTCCCAGAGGCTGTGCAGGGGGGACTTGGTGTTTGATTCAGATGCTCTTAAATAAGAGGAAGTTACAGTGAAAAGGGATGTAAAGACTCAGGAAGAGCTGGACTTTTAAATTTCCTATCAGAAAGCTGTTTAGTTTTTAGGAATTCACTTGAAGGCAAACCCCTTCCTCATCATTCTCACTGGAATGCAAGGAAGGTCCGAAAGACACATTGTATTTTCACTTTTGGGTGGTGTTTTAATGAGGTCAGGAACCAGCATTTGCATTTTTGTAGCTGGTTACATTCCCCTCACAGCAAATCCCACCTGCCCTTTCTTCCCTCTTCTGGTGAGGGGTTATTTGGTTTCCATGATCTGGTCACAGTATCCCTTATTGTGGAAGTGATTTGCAGGGAACTTCCTGCTCATTTAGCCCAAAGTCTGTAATTTTTGTAACTATTGTTTCTGTAAATGCTTTAAAAATACTATTTTCACAGTGGGTTAGTTCACGCATTGTTCCCTGTAGAGGTAAATGGGGTAAAGAAGTACTAGTATTATATTGTGTGAGAAAGTTTCCAGGCGTTAGTTATAAGACAGTTACAGTAAAATGCTGCTTTTATAATTTGACATTAAACCCACACCATTATAGATCACCAAAATGTAACATTACAGCAACTCCCAGATTTCAGCACATCCTAAAGACCTCCCTGTTCTGTTTCTTTCTCAAGATACTTCATGCCATTGCCGTTTCTCTTTTGTGCTTGCTCTGCAGCTTGGTGCACGGCACAAAGAATGCTGCCAACTCTCTCGGCACAAGACTTCCAAGGCAGAACAGTGACAGTGCTCAGAAAAACAAACCCTGTGAGCATATCATAGACTGTGGAGACATCGTGTGGAGCCTGGCGTTCGGCTCCTCGGTGCCGGAGAAGCAGAGCCGCTGCGTGAACATCGAATGGCACCGCTTCAAGTTTGGGCAGGACCAGCTCCTCCTGGCCACCGGCTTGAACAACGGGCGCATCAAGATATGGGATGTATACACAGGTAGAGGGGAGAGAGGAACTGTTACTAGTGCACAAAGTGACAGTGAAGTGTCATCATTCACACACAGAATGAATCGGGAATTGAATCTTGAATACAAATTAATCTAAAAAAAGCATAAACTCTTCCAACTAAAAATGTTCAAAGACTGCTGGAGGAAGGAACAGGTTCAGGTCATGCTTCAAGATGTTAGTGACATAAGATGAAGCTCCATTGCTGCAAAATGGTTACGTATGTGACTGACTTTGTGTAGTGGTAGTTTACACTAAAATCTTCCCTGGACTTAAACTTTCAGAAGCTGAAGTTACTCTCTGTTTTGAGTACAGGGAGGGATTACGTTGATGAGAACCTTTTAAAAGTATGTAACTGTTTAAATAAGAGCCTGAATTTGAGATGAGGGAGTCTCAAGTAGCTGGTGGCACAGCTGCTAGGCTGGGAGAGAACTCCTTAGCTTTAAAGAAATGAAACTGAAGACTGTTGAGTAATTTATATTGTCTTGTAAATTTAAGCTGAGAACAGAGATGTGTATCAAAAGACAAGACTTGCTTTATTTCTGAGGCATATGGGTTTAGTGTAGAGATTTACTAGCTTTCTGTATCAAGAGGTGATTTCCTGAAGAATCTGAAAGTGCTTCCTGCTGAGGCAGTATTTCTACAAAGACCATTGGCTTTACTTGCTCTATTTTGTATCCATAAAGCATTGATGTGAATGAAAAAGCTGTCCTTCATTTGGAATTGTGGTGTTTTAACAGGAAAACTCCTCCTTAACCTGATGGACCATACAGAAGTTGTTCGAGATTTAACCTTTGCCCCAGATGGGAGCCTGATTTTAGTGTCTGCATCTAGAGACAAAACACTGCGAGTGTGGGACCTGAAAGATGATGGTAGGAATTCAGTTTATCTGCTGCGATATGTAGGAGAAATAGCCACATACTCTCCTCTTTTATTGCTGTAAATGAAGTTAGGTAAAAAAATCACTTCTCTTAATCACCCTGTGTGTTCTGTTGAAATTCTTTCTGTGCTTCCTAAAGGTATAAACTGGTATCACATTAAGTTAAGTGTGTGCAAAGTGACTTCTTTTAACAGGGACATGGGATTTAAAGGCTGCATGACAGAATTTTTATTTCTCTGTAAAATGCCTCTGCAAAATGTGTGATATTTAACCAATTCTCATGGGAATACCTGTCTTTTTAGGAAACATGATGAAAGTGTTGAGAGGACATCAGAACTGGGTATACGGTTGTGCATTCTCTCCAGACTCTTCCATCCTCTGTTCAGTTGGAGCTAGTAAAGCAGTATGTGTCAGAGTTCCTTGTTCATTAAATCTACTGAATTGAGTGCATAATCATTTTAAATCTAAGTAACATCAAGCTTGTGCTCGGTGTCATGAACTTCTAATGTTTTACGATGATGTAAAAGTGCATGAAATTAAACAAGCAAATGGTGCATCGAGACACTGATTTAAGAATTGAACTTGCACTGCTTTTAACTGCAGAAACTGTAAAAGTTCTTTGAGAAATAGTTATGCACATGTTCGTAGTATAAAACCAGACTAAAGCTTCCAGTGTTAAAAGATGCTTAGATTAATGCATAGAACTATTTTATTATTGATTTTATCCTTTCTGTCTCCTACTCAATGAAAGGGGCTTTTCAAATCTGAGCCAGGCATTGTGTCTCCCATTGAACAAAAATGTTTCTACCAGTTTTCCAATACAAATGGTCCTTATATCTAAAGACTAGAATGAAGAGCAGCATACTGGTTTTTTTTTCACCCCTATTCTAATGCCCTGCTAGAGAACTGAAAGTAGTGCAGGTAAAGCATGTATGCCATAAGCCGCTTTTCTTGGCACTGAAGAATTAGGATGAAACAGAGAGGGTATTTCAGCCTAGTGGCAGGGGCACTGTAAGTAGTTTAATGAAGCTTGGTGATGCTGAATAAAAAGCACAATTTAATCCTTGGATACTACTTTATATGGGTGACTGTTCAAATGCTTTTTATACTTTAAATTCAGTGCAGACTTGGTAGAGAATAGTTGAGGTCTGGGGTTTGGTTTTTCTTTAACTAGAGCAGATATGGATGTATACGTTGCTGTCTTTAGGCTGTGTGTTTTCCATAAGCTTCTTGCTTTCCCTGTCACAGGTGGTGGCAGCAATATTGGTGTGATTGAGGTTAAGCTGGCACCACTCACACAGGAGCACAATGGTGTTAGCTGGGCAGAGAGTGGCATCTCTGGCTACCAGGCTGGGTGCGAACTTTACCGTAGGACGAAGTAACCTTGCCTTCGGCTGCAAGGTGTCCTGTACGTACGCAGGTGCTGGTTGATGTCCACCTTCTGCTTTCTTTCTTTCCTTTTTTTTTTGTTTGTTTTTGAATAATTTTCACAGCAGTGAAACCCCCTGACTCCTCAAACTTAGCTTCCACTTGTATGGAATGTTGGGGTCTCCTTGGAGAAATTGGTCAACACGTTTATAACAGACCGTAAATGGGTCGGTTTGAGGAAGTACATGAGGCACTAAGGCTGTTTGCTTTGTTCAAACATATACATTTATCCAAGCTGTCAGTGTTTAATCTGTGCAGTAAAAGTGAGTCAGGGACATCAAGGACCCTAATGAGCTGTTTAGGGACATAACATCTCATGCTAAAGTCTTAGTTTTCTATGAAATTATGCTGCAGTACATAGTTCATTCCTATTAAGTAATTCTGCACAGTGTTGATTATCCATATTATATCTAATGTATAAGTGCATGTAAAATCCCAGAATACTATCAGCTTTTATTGATTTTTATAATATAATATGCAATTACCTGGATAAATTGTAATATTAATGTTGTGTTTTACTGTTGACTTGATTTAAAATGCATAAATCCTTTCTAATAATGTGGTTAGACTTCCCTGTTGTTTTGCCAAAGACATGACTTTTGGCTGTGAAAATTCTTTTTGCTTGCAGTATCTGTTTCTCTTCCTAGGCTGACGTTGGTGATCCAAGCCAATTGTAAACAAGTGATCTTAAACTCAAAGGGATGCCACTGGAGTAACAATATGTTAACCTTACATTTTCTGTCTGTATATTTCTTACAATTTTGGTAGTTACAAAAAGAGGGGACTGTAGAGTTTAACCCTATTTATTTCTGCACATTTTAATAAAATAGTTTTGTAATACATGAATTTCAGTAAGCTACATGGTTAAATTGAGTTGCCTTTATCTTATTTTTTGGCTTATTTTGTTAATAACATTTAACAAACCTGAGTTAGAACTTGCATGTCTGCTTTAATTATTTTTATAAAACCCTTGATTTTAATCTGAGTATGACACTGAGCATATTTCTTAATTGTAGTAATTCATAATGCCTGATTTTAATATAATCCTAAATAAGACTTAGCAACTATACTTTAAAACAAAGTAAGTGCTTCCCTGCAGCCCTGAGCAGAGCTATAACATCAGCTTATTTAATTGCAGGTTTTTCTCTGGGATATGGATAAATACTCCATGATACGGAAACTTGAAGGACATCACAATGATGTTGTAGCTTGTGAGTTCTCTCCTGATGGAGCTTTACTGGCTACTGCATCTTATGATACCCGAGTCTATGTCTGGGATCCACATACTGGAGTTATTCTTATGGAATTTGGGTAAGTGAAGCAGTCAAATCTGGGAACTTCCTTCTGGGGTGGAGATGACTCCTGAAAATTAATGGATTTATGTGTCTAACTGAAAATCAGACTTGGGAAAAATCAAGCAGTGGCTGATGGAAATCGTGAGCAGCGAAGATCATCTTTCTATCTGAGGAGAAATGTAAAAGCTGATGTTTTAACGTGTGCTAATTTAAGCATCTTCAACAAAGCTGAAGTGTTTGGTACCACAAAACTATAGTTTCCATATAGGAGAAATCAGGCTGTTTTTTCTTCCTCAGCTTTGCTAGCCAGGCCTGAAGGAAACACTTCCTAGTCCTTAAGCATTTCACCACTAACTCAGTGTCTCTCTGTCTCCAGGCATCTGTTTCCTCCTCCTACTCCAATATTTGCTGGAGGTGCAAATGACCGGTGGGTCAGATCAGTATCTTTTAGTCACGATGGACTACACATTGCAAGCCTGGCTGATGATAAGTAAGTATGAGGAAAGGGTTTTACTCCCCTAATTATTCCCAGATGATATGAGCTTTTAAATACTAAGTCAACTTTTTGGGGTTTAAGGGAGAAACGACTTCTAATGGTCTTGGTAGAAGTAGCTGAGTTGTCTGGTACATGTTAATGTTCATTCTGAATGTAGAAAGACATGTTTAGAGGAGCAGAATAACTCAAGCATGTAATAGCTTAAACCAGGAAGAGAGGGGTTGTAAGCAGTGAAAAAAGTAGACGGAGTTACTAGTGCATATAAATCTTTTGTATAGTGGTAGATTCCAAAGTAAAAAGTATTGTGATCTCACATTCAACTTCCACTAACACTGCAAGTAGTATTGGAAGAACTGGATTTCAGCTTTGAGGGCAGTCTTATTCTAACTGGTGGGGTTGAAATGATGAAAGTAATACAGATCAAGGTCTGTATCAGGAATGAAGAAGTCATAGTTTTTCAGGCCAAATCTGAAACACCTTGTGTGCATAGGAAAGTATTTATAAATGTTTCCTGAGCTCTGCTGCAGACGCATGTAGTATCAGAGGAAATACTGAATTAAACATCTGCTCTGATAACTCATTCTTTTGCTCTTCCCTTGTCAGAATGGTAAGATTCTGGAGAATTGATGAAGAATATCCTGTACAAGTTGCTCCTCTGAACAATGGGCTCTGCTGTACTTTTTCTACTGATGGCAGTGTTCTAGCTGCAGGGTAAGTATATACTGGGGTTTTTCCCTCCTAAAATATTAAAGTAGTACAGAGGGTTGGCAAAGTGTTGTAAACATCTTCAGTTGTGATGACTGAAAACCAGGTCGGAAGCACTGGGTTGCATTTCTTTTACTATTTGTTTAAACATGCCTAGAATAGCAGTAAAATCAAGAAGCTGATAAACTTGTTTCTTATCTCTGAGAATAAATAAGAGACAGAGCCACAAACATGTGGATTGGCAAGAGACCAGTAGATAATCAAGGGCAGTTGCTCTGTTTCAGGTGATGTCCTCAGTAGCTGTTGGAGGATCTGCTCAGGCCTGTCACACAGATAATCAGAAGTGGCTTACTGTGCTGCTGTAGCTTAAACGAAGAACTGGCATCTAGTATAACTGAGCTGGAACAGCCAGAACCAAGCACAGATAGCCCAGAGCACCTTCCCCCTAACTAGTGACATAGGAGAGCATTTGTACTAAGCTAAAATCATGCAGGTGGGGTGATCCTGGTGGGTTTTGTTTCTGTGCAGGACACAGGATGGCAGTGTGTATTTCTGGGCAACTCCAAGACAAGTTTCCAGTCTCCAGCATCTGTGTCGCATGGCAATTCGCAGAGTGATGCCCACCCCCCAGGTCAAGAACTTGCCCCTCCCATCCAAGGTTCTGGAGTTCCTTTGTTACCAGATCTGAATCATTAAAAATCAAACTGGCAGGGGGCCCAGCTGCTGAAACTGGCTGAACACATCAAAGAGGCCTCAGACTTTACAGCCTTTAAGCTTAAGACTCTACAGGTTTTCAAGAGCTATTTAAAAGTGATACCTAAATCCTATTTTGTCAAAATGCCTGACAAGTAAATTTTTACTATTTATAGAAAACACAGTAGAAGTATTCCTGGTGTTCTCAGTTTTCTAAACTGTAACTGTGAAAACATGTACATATATAGACATAAGCTGCTACATGTTAGCAATGTACCTTTAAAAATTGCTTTTGATTTTAATGTGTATCGTGTATATATTGCTTTGATAGAGCCATCAGTTGCATCTGTGCTGTAAAGAGGAGGGATAGTTATTTCCTGGTACACTGAGCTAGAAAAGTATTGACTTATAGGCAGAGAGCAGTTAAGCTTCCTTATGTACATTGGTTGAGGAAACTGATCCAGATAGAATTCATGCTGGTTGATGTCATGAGGAGGTACAGCCTGGCTTTTAGTGCAATGTATGGTGAGGGGAAGTAGGAAAGAGAAGGGTTGGAGTACATCTAATGTAAACCCAGGAATGTTGGCTGTGTATCAGCTCAAGAAGGCCTTAAGTTCTATAGCAGCAAACCAGGTTAAATTCAGTATTGGGCAGTGTTAAAGCAATTTCCTTGCATGTCTGAAAATCTAACTACTGTATCATTGCCTGATACTTGGTCTGTAATTGAGAAGTTACAGACTTGGTTTATTATTCTTCAACCCTGTAATACCTCTTCAGGGTAATTATTGGTTAATGGCCAAAGATAAGCAAAATACTTGGTTTTGCCTTCTGTTATTTATCTGTACCTGCAGATACAAAGAATGTATGCATTGCAGAAAATGCCTCATTATATATTTTTTTGTTGAATTTTTTTATTAAAAACTTGTATAAAAAGTTCCCTGACATCATGTCTGGTGACTGACGGATCAACACTATCCACCTGCAGCAGCTGTAGTGGGGATCTGCTGCTGCAGGACCCTCCAGAGCTCTCCTTTTCAGGACAGAGCACACTGATCATGGTGAAACTCACTGTGAGCTACAATTTGATCTCACAACCTGGTATGTGGGCAAAGGTCAAAAGCAGATGTGGTGCTCGTTCCCCTGCTCTGTGGGAAATGGAGTTTGGACTGATGGTCACTGGCTGTCCAGGGGCATACCCTGGCCATGGCTCTTTACTCTCTGCGTGCTGCTTTGGTGAGCCCCAGCCCTGCTCTCCAGGAAGATTTCCCTGCATGCTGTTTCCAAACACCATAAATCAACTTCCACTTTACAAGGTACTCCAGAACAAAGCCAATGGACACAACTTCCTCAGGAGTTAAAATCTGGCTTGCAAAGACACAGAAAGTGTACATGTGGCTACTCCATGACTCATTCCTTTGGCACAATACTTTTTACCTAATTAAAGCAAGAATTTCCCTCTTTCTGTTTATTCTAAATATATATATGATTAAGACAAGGCTTCTTATACACTGCCCACATAAAGGAAGAACTGTAAGTTCTGTCCCCTAGAACATCTTTCAACTTGAACATAGATATGAGGGAAGAATAGCACTCAGGCACAGAGTTTCCTGCAAGGGAGCTTCCATATCTCTAAACACAGTCAATCAGATCAGCTGGAGCATTGAATGCTCTGCTCTCTGCTGGGAGGTTCATTTGCCTTGTCCCATCAGAGACCCCAAACCAAAAAGCACCTCTTCACCAGCATCACTGTTATCAGCAAAGATTAAATAGAAAGTATGCACTTAGCTTTTACCGAGTAAGGAAATAATTCTTCTACAACCTTCGAACAACACACAGAAACTGCCAGGTAGAACAACACACAGAAACTGTAAAGTAGGAGTGAAGGGAATAACCTGTACCCCAGAATGTTATTAAGATGGGTGGAAGTGGCTTGTGAACTGACGTACACTGCTGCAACCAGTCTGGCCTCACTAAAAACAGCTCATAAAGAGAAAATCTGAAGTGAGCAAAGCAGCACCTTTGTGGTGTTGGTGGCTGTTAGCTAGGGCTGAGCAGAAGTGGGTTTAGATCCGGTCACAGCCATCTAGAAACATGCTCTGCGTGTCAAGTATTTCTGTGGTGAGTGTAATTAATGTCTACAAATCCTTTTGCAATGCTCTGCTGAGACGTGCTCTGGGTATTAGAGCCAACAAAGTTGACAGGAACAGAGCAGAGGGAGCCAGAAGCTGTCCTGCAATACAGCACCACACTGGAACACAGCTCCCCAGGGCAGGCAGCAAAGGCAATTAACAGGAGAAGGATGATGCAAGAGCCTGCAGAATTTCCTGGCAGGAGCAGAAACAATGCGAGGGAAGAGAGAAAGAAACAAATAAAAGATTGAGATTCACTGGCCCAGAAGCTCTTCTAAAAGGAAAGGGTGTTGAGGATACAAGGGCAATAGAGGAAATCAAAACAGGCAAGAGCAAAGTGGCAATTTGTAATTCAGTGAGGAGATTTTGGCCATTTCCTCTGTGGCTGGGCACTGCTACTAGAAAAGCTGATGGGCTTTCATTTTTATTGCTACTGCTTATTAAATCCATGCAGCATTATAGAGCAGATGTTTCTACTGGAGGCGTGTTGTACTACGTGGAGTATTAACTAACCTGCTCTGTTCCTCTGCCTGAGCACAGTAAAACCCCAGTATCACTGTGACACATGACTGTTCTAGGACACCTATGTTTCAAGCCCCGGTTGACAGTCAGGTATCTTCAGGACATTAATCCTGGTTGAGAAGTGCCATGATAGATGAGTTACAAAGCTGCTGCTATCCCTTGTAGCATTATCCTTGCTCATAGCACTTCCTGACAAACCTGGATGCCTGAGCAGCACAAACTTTAAGAACTGAAGCTAGTTATAACTTCAATAATAACATTTCCAGAAGCATAAAAACCCACAAATGACTTACAGAGGAGCTGCAGCAGGCAGGTCTGGGGCATCACTGGGGATCAGCATGCAGTTAGCAGAGAAGCATCTATGGAGAAGCAGCTCTCACGCAAAACACAAAATGGGGCATGCCCCACGAAAGCCCTTCCCTAATAAGGGCTGGGTGGGAGGAACTGAAGGATTAAAGGTGTAGGGAAGGAGCTTCTTCAGGAGGATGCAATTTGGGCTTGACTGCAATTAGGCCTATCCCGGCTGGTAGCAATTCCCCCTGAGCTCTTTGTAAGTGGTAGCTGTCAAGGAGAATCAGGGAAAAAGGCAAAAGGGAAAAAAAGGAAAGAAAAAAGACAATCTGAGTTAGCAATAAAGCCCCTGTGCCATGATCCAGGAAGGGACAAGCATGGAGTTGGGTGCTTTCTGTTCTGGGGTAAGCTCTGGCTCAGGCAGGCTGGGCAGACAGATGCTTTTACAGCCCAGTCCTTAGCAAGCAGCTGTGACTGGGAGTGACTATGGAGAGTAAGCAGGGAGGAGCATTTCAGACATGTTCCTCTTGTTTCCAAAGGAAATCCCATATTCTGCCACCCTGGAAATGTCTGTGCTTTAACTGCCAAAGTCTCTTTCATGCAGGCACCAGAATTATTAGGTTGGATTCTCACAGTGTAAATACCATGAGAATAAATAGATTTTCACCTGAAAATCCAGCTCCACATAGCTTCCTGTGAGCTCCATCCCCACAAACCATCCTTCTGGCCTTCAGACAAGGAGCAGGAGGGCCCAAAGGTGCAGGGACAGTTCGCAGTCTGGCTCCAGTGCCTGCCTGCCTTGGGAGCCAGGGGACAAGAGTGGCCTCTGCCTAAGGATCTGCCCTGCAGCACTGAGTGGAGCTGCAGGATGAAGGAGCAAGGCTCAGGGCAAAGTGGAATTTCAGGCAGAAGCGTATGCTCATATACAGCATTTTAGTTGAACCACTTTGGGAGAGACCGAGAACACTGGAAAGTGTTTGTATGAGTCATTTTTGTAATACTGAACAGTTTTCCATTGGAATAGGTTAGAAACGGGGGGCATGAATTCCATTATCTCTTTTCCTCACATGTTGCAATACTGTCATAAAGGCCAGAGGTTCTGTAAGATCCCATGGGAAATCTGGTAAAGATACCAGGCAGAAACTTTATCCAAGTAATGATTTCAGATTAGAGCCACCTAAGCAAAGCAGATGCGGCTGATGCACCAGGCTGGCTCCCACACAGGATGATTTTGTTTTACCAGCACCATGAACCCAGCACACATTCAGCTGCAACAAGCTGTTTCAGAACAGGTTTGATTCTTGACGTACTGGAACACAAAAGAGGCCAGTGTAAACTTCAGATAAGCAATCACTAACTTTGTGTAAGTAATTATAACAGTATTGGATATCAGCAAGGTTATGTATAACTAGCAGAATTCCAGACAGAAGTTCTGGGTAGGCAGATACGGATTTCTAACACGAGGTCAGAAGATGACCAAAGAGAGGTGCTTGTGCTGTAAATGCAGCTATGAAACAGGTCTCACTTATTAGGCTGGGGCAGTGTTTCACAGTGGATCCCTAGGAGAAGAATGGCGATCTGCTTCCTGGCTAAGGGAGTAATGTTCCTACTGCCAGGAAATTATGGAAACTGGACTCCTGAAAAAAAACAAAACAGAAAAGATGTGTTGCTATAACACATGAAGTGAGATCCTGTAAGTGAATGCATTTTTGTGCACTACATATGATTTTAAACCTGCAGTAACTAATATTTCAAAGCTGAGGGAGCTTCAAAATCTAAGCTGAGCTGGGGAGGAGCAGCTCTGTTCACATCCAGTGCTGGGACAACTCAAAATGAGTCTTTTATGGCTTTTTGTTACTATTTCAGTCATGTCAGACCACAGAAATCCCGTTGTGCTACATATACATGGCAAACCAAAGAGCTCATCAGGTCAAAGACCCATGGAAACATGTTCCCTTTTCAGTTATACCATACAACTGAAGCACTAAGATTTTACTGATGCTACTTCCTTCTCTGTTACCTCCTGCTCCAAAAGACAAGCAGCTCTTTGGGAAGACTTTCTTAATCTGCTTTCAAATGACATAACAGCCACTGCAGAAAAGCATCTTGTACCAGAATAAATTCCAGGATGGAAAAATTAAACTGAAATTATATGAAAACACTATATGGGTGTGTACTATCAGCAGTGTAAATTCACACTTCCCTGTGCTCCTGCACGGCAGCCATCAGGCCGTGTTCTGGTGGGACTATTCGTTATTGACTGACTCCTTGTGGTCCCAGAGGAAAGGTTTAAGAAGTTGCTTCATCTTATTGCATCAGGGGAAAGGAAAAAAATAAGGAAAAAAACCCAAGGTCCACTGTTGATAACAGGAGTGAGAAGCCTTAGTTTGGGAAGAACTTTGCTCCTGATGTGGCATGTCACAAGACTGAGGTGTCTGTTTGCTGCTGTCCCAGTGCAGAGAGCTGTTCTGGGTTTGGTCAGGCCATAGACATTTCTAACTAAGGATCCCCCCAAGAACAGGGGCAGATGAGGAACTACCCGAGGCCTAGAGAGCCCAGCAACGTCCCTGCCAAACAGTTTGACCCGCTGCCTAGAGAAGCCTCTCTTGACTACACTTCAATATAACATCATGAATAAGCAGAGTACATCATGCCAGCAACGTGATCAGTGAATGGCCAGCTCCTAATGAGTCACATGCACAGCAAAGAAAGACTTGCAGTAAAGAAAGGGAAGACTGATGTATCGATTGTGCTGTACTATGGCTTGACATGTGTGTTTAACTCAAACATGTTGGTGCCAACTGACCACCAGGTTAGGTTCCTGAGCCTGGGAAAAACTCAACACTTGTGCTCTGATTGGCAGGACAATGTTGTTTTGGGAGAGGTAGCAACTGTGTCCTAGGGGAAGCAGAGACAACGTCTGGCAACACAAGGTTTATTTACTATGTCCACTGGCTCATGAGACAGGAGGGAAGCTGGCAGGGGACTGACCTGCCTACGGGCTTGTGTTTGGAGAAGAGCTGCCAGAAAGGCATTCAGCCAAGACAAGTATTGCATCTACTGATGTGACCCTGTTGAGATAAAGGCTTGAGCCACCTCATATCAGAAATGACCTGCTGTGGCCTAACACCTGGTGCTGTAGTGGAACCCACACTGCACAGCAGTCTGGGCCTGGCCAGGAAGTGTCTCTTTGCAACTAATCTGCACAATCAGACCTGGAAGGTTTGATTTAAACAAAGCTGCTACTGTCTGCACAATGTCCATAGGCCAGATCAGGAGTTCTTTTGGCAACAGCCTCCAAAAGAAATGAATTCAAGATGTCCATTTGTGTGGATGCAGAACTTCTCACACTGCCCTTGTCCTATGGAGTTCTTCGCCCCAGAAATCAAAGCCAGCAGCAGACCCCAGATTCCCCTCACCAGAGATCCTTAGATATCAGCTGGGAGGATGCTTTGTGCAATATGCTGTGTAGAGAATGGTTTCCTCTTTTTAGTATCAGTTCTGTCTAGTAATTCATCAGAAAAGTGGTGCTGAGGGTTGTTTAGTCTAGTTTTTTTCTTAACTCTATAACCATTCTTGGCTTTACCAGAAGATGTGATTAACTGTGGATTTATTTAGTATTTTGAATAACCAATTATCTCAAACCATACTTTAATCATAATGTAAGTCAGCAGCATCTATTGAGAAATGTAAAGATAACAGCTTTTAGAATGTTTATGGAAATCCGTAAATGTTTGAATTATCCCCATTAGAGCCATTCAGCAGCATCCAGGCCTTTAATAAACACATCTCTCTGGTCCAAAGATCCCCAAGTTAAACAGGAAAGAGACAAAGCTGTGAAAAGCAAACAAAATCCCTCACTTACAGGTAAATAAATGAGGCACAGAAAGGGACTCCAAGGGAAAGTGCAGTCAGACTTGGAATGTGACTTCCTTCCCTGCTGTGGGGAGATGGTCCCTGTGGCACACGGCTGTCTGGCACCTCAGAACACACAGCAAATGTCAACACAGGTCTGCAGGGACTGCTCCACTCATCACAGATGTAGCTTTGCTGCTGCCTTGGTTTCCTCTGCTCTTCCAGCACACCAGTCTTGTGATTCCACACCAAGAATCAACACTCTCGAAAGCTCCATTTCTAGAGGAAAATTATCTGAGATGGATCTCATCTCAAAGCAGGAGGAGCAGAACTGTGTTTTATTTGTGAAGAAATGTTTGAGAACATGACCTCTATTTCTGTACCAAAGTCAAGAGGTACCAAAGTACCTGAATCAATGTTAAAGCCACCTTGAAGATAGGCTCAGCATTTTACACTGCCCCTCACACTTCAGAGGAGTGCAGCTACAGCCCTACACCCAGCCCTGACCCTGTGTGTATCCTAATGAGCCTTCACTTTCCCATCTGACCCTGGCTGGGATCTGTTCAACCCCTCCTCAAAAGCCGGGACTGGTTTCACTTGTTGCTGTATTCATCCGACGGGAAAAGCCGGGAGAATCCTCCTTCCCAGCGCCCTTGCTGGGTGTGCACTGCTCTCTGCCGGTGGCACACGCTATAGCTCACCTGGTGGGAAGTGGAAATTGCCTCCGATGGAAACGGACGGAGCTGCTTCCTTCCGGACACGGCCCCTGGGTCACAGTTCGGAAAAAACCCGGGGAACTCTCCTTTGTCAAGCTTCAAGATGCCACCTGCTCGTAACTGCAGAAATCGTTTGTGAACAAGAGAAATGTGTCCAAAACTACAGCATCCTGGGGTAGCAAATCTCTGTTCTTCTGCATCTCATGTGCTTGGTGTCAGCTGCCATGGGACCAGATCCAGGGGTGTATTCCTGACCTAATTTCTCAGTAGTTGCAATGGTTATAACACTGCCTTTCCTCAAAAGGTATTGTGAGGCTGCAGCTGTCAAGCTTCTCCTACAGACCAGCTGAAGGGGCAGAATTTCCATTCTGAGGACATTTGGGAAAGGAGGCTGATGGGGAAGGCCATGTTTATGCACCAAGGCAGAGACTGAGGTCAGAGTGGAGAAAGTGGCTCTTTAGCAGGTCATAAACCCACAAAGGTGTGTTTGCTGAGGGATTTGCTTGGCCTGGGTTTGGAGGCAAGACTCCTGCAGCACCTCCACCCTGCACCATGACAGCACCCTGCTGCACACAGCATGTGTCAGCTCTACAGAGGGAACTGAGTGGGGTGGGATTTTCTGTCCCATTAGTGCCCTGGCTTCTTGTGAGTGGAGATCTGCTCATATGCGCTGTCAGCAGCAGCAGTGAGTGTAAAAGAGCTCTGCCAAGGCTGGGAGACAAACCTCTCACATCTTTTGCTTCCCCACTTTAATGTGGAAAGAACCAACTCACGAAACACCAGCAGCCACAGAAAAACAAACAAATGTAAGACTTGAGTGCTTTCTTTCCCTAAGTACACACCTCTGTCAGCCTTTATCTCTGATCCCTTCAGAGAGCAAAGGTCAGTTGGGCCACATGTGAACTGCTGCCTTGGGAGAGGAAGAGGAAGGAAATGACACATTATGAACAGCTTTCTAGGCCTGTCTTGATACACTTTGCTTGTGAAGCCTGAGAGCGTGATGGCAGCCAGATGGTGACTAGAGACTGGCATCTATCAGAACATGGCTCCCCCTTTTGAAGCTGCTCACTTGACATCTGCAGCAGGATTTGTATGGGCCTGTGAACAATGTGCTTTTGTTTGGTGGGGCTGTACTGGAAGAGTCCTTTTGCTGGAAAGTGTCAGGAGTGTTCCAGCTAACATTTTCATCACTTCTGGGAAAGACCAGCCTGGCTCCTGGCCTAGGGAAGAGTGGAAACACTGCTCTTCCAGCAAGTACTGAGGAATTGCATTCTGAAATTGCCCCAACACAATGAAGCCATCAGTCACCACTTCAGAGGCTTCCAGCTCTGTAACGACTTTGTTTCTCTGCCACACAGAGATGACATTTTGTTAAAGAATTGAGGTTTTGTTGCAATTTAACATCTCAATGTTCTGCTTTGCTCACCATGGCCAAGGGAGTCTTGCAAATAACATCTTTCACTGCCATAAAGTAACAGTTCCCTTTCCAGCAGAGCAGCTGTGGGAAAGCTGGATTTAAGACTCAAGGTAACTTGATTCCATTTCCATCTCTGCAATCATCTTCCAGTTTCATGCAGCCTTAACACCTTGGTGTGTCAGTTCCTAATCCATTACCTTATGTATGACCTGTTAAACACATGCATTCAAACACCTGAAAAGCAATAGGAAGCTGACTTTAAAAATCTTCCATAAAAATGTGTTTTTTTGCCACCTTCTCCTGGGATCCAGCACCAGACCTGCAAGCTTCTTTTTTCCTGCAGTCATGAAGAATTTGCTTATTTTTTTTGTTATTAAAGTGAAAGCTGAGGTTTACATGAAACCACACAACTCCTACATGGAAATGGGGCTTTTAAGTGAAAACACTGTAACACTAAGTGATGAGACCAGGCAGATGAGTATGAGGGGCTGAGTTACGCAGCTGACAGAGATGAAGCTACTATGTTATAGCTCTGGTAAGAAAGCAGTAATAGGAACCACCATCAGTGTGAGGAAACACATGTAGAACAGGCGTGGTGGGAACGCGGGTTTCTTGGAATACTTGTATCAATAACACTCTTTTCCTCAGTGGTTATCACAGCACGGGATGGGACAAAGAGCCTCTTCCCTGTTGACAAAGCAACCTCAGGCTTGCAACATCACACCCATCATTTATCTTTTCCAAGTCTCCTCAAGGAAGTGTGTTTAGGAGGGTTATAACCGGTGGTGCTCATGGTCAGGAAGACACTCCAGGAATAACAGGTATGAAATCATGTCTCCAGCCCACATGCAATCCAAGCACTATTTTTAGGAAGAAGCCTGAACCGGAAGTTTAAGAGTGAGTCTTTGAGGACTTGTTTCTATTATAAAGATGAAGATAGCGAAGTGAGCGCTGCTGGAGTTCACACAGTCACATGAAATACCTGAGGGTGCCAGAGAGCCTCTTCAGTGGAGTGTAGAGGCTAAAAATAGCAAGAGCATGGGAGAATGCTTGGGAAAACGCATGAGTGGTATTTACAGAGGGAGGGGACCTGGGGTGACGTGCATGACATGCACTGCAAGCCAGGGCCAACTGAGCACCTTCGTACCTTGATACCCTTACCTCTCTTACTTCGCACAGACAATAGCTACTGTGGCCTCACTAATCAGGCATCTGAGCATCACCTGCCTCAACACTGTTATTGCAGAGGCTGCTCTTGACTGATGCACGTTTAAAGAAAGCAGGTCCTTTATCTGTCCTGCATGTGGCTCAGTTACAGCACAGAGGGGGCTCTCTAGGTTGTATGTTACAGAATTCATGGATAAGGGCGGAGAAAACACAGAATAGAGGGGAGGAAAGAAGCACAGCCACCATCACCCCCTAGCCCCGTGCACGCACACACGCACGGGCACTCTCCGTGGCTGCACTCTCCTTTCTCAGCCCCGGCACACCGGCGTGTTGAGTTCACCCCACGGTAAGAGCCGCGTCCTGGCACCGTCCCGTTGCTGCCTGACCTGCGTTCGCCCGCGGAGCAGCCCCGCATCCCGCCCGGCTGCAGAGGGCACCAGAGCACCGGGGAGGACCCGGCGAGGGCCCGTCCCTGCTGAGCCGCCAGCTGTACCCGTGCGGGTGAGGGGGCTCCTGCCCCGGCACCCCCCGGCAACCGGAGCACAAGGGAGGGGGGGGGGATTTACAGCCTGAGGGACTCTGTTGCCCGGGTGGTGGCTGCAAGCCACAGCCAGCAGCAATAAACACGTTGGCTCAACCAGCTCGATTTCTTACTCAAGTGGTTTCCCGGACTGGGAGAAAAGGCAGAATTGTGCAATGCTGTCGGGTAGCTGTTTGCTCACTGTTGGTCACCTCAAGGCGCAGGGGATGGCACTAACAGTCCTGCATGCTGCCCATCCTTGAGAGAACCTCAGTGGCTGCAGGCAAGCTCCACTGCTTTCCACTGAATTTTTCCCAGCTCTTGGGAACAGAAGAGAGCTGTCCTGGCCATCCAGCACAGATCTCCTGGACGACTCAGGTCAGAGCCTTCTCCTGCAATTCCCTGACTACGCTCCTGTTCTTTGCTATCATAATCCCAGGTAATAGCCAGAAGGGAGTGCCCAGTCATGGGGGGATGAGCTAGTCCAGTCTCTTTCCTGATGCTCAGGGACAACAGTTTCTTCTATCATTTCACACTTGCAGAGCATTTCCCAGGCTACAGATGAAAGATCTGCATCCACTGGCAGCTCTGCCAGTAACCCACAGCTGAAGGCAGACACCAGCTGTCCTTCTTTCCTTCCTGTCTGTCCTGGGTCCTGCAAGGCTTTGAGGAGCACTTGTCCCTAAAGCCAGTGCAGGGCCCAGCCTGCACCTCTCAAAGTTCCTCTAAATAGGAGTCATCAGGAGAAATTATTGTTAATGAAATAATGAACCCTTCCAGAAACCTGGGGAAAGAGCCAGGCAGGTTTTATCAGCCCCAGCTTACAAGGAGATCACAAGATCACCTGTAAGATATGCCCAAAGCTACAGATCTCGCACAACCAGAAGGGAAGCCAGGACTGCATTCCTCTCCCAGTGCCATGTCACGATTCCCAGGGAGTGCACTGCCTCCAGACCCAGCCTGCAGCAGCACCTCACTCTCTTGGCAGAATTCTCTCTTTAATTCACTTTCTACAATACACATTCTCTTGAAAACATGTTGGAAGCATGCACTTTCTCCACACTGCTTCACCTCCTCCATACCTCCCATCAAGGAAACACCCCATATTTTTATATCTTATTGCCTGCACTATTTTCACTTAATTCACCAGGACATCTGTGTTTCCTGGGAAGAAAATGTCTCTTCTGCAGGGTGGTGGTAAGGAGGTTGATGTGAGGCACTGCTCAGCAGTGTTCTCCCTAATTCACACAAGTTAAATAGCATTGCTCATCTGTCCAGGAAAAAAAAAAAAGGCTGTCTTGATATGCTTACAACTGTCATTTCATCTTAGAAAATACTACTCTAGGAAAAACCCCACAGTAACTATTCTGCATCTCCTGGTATTTTTATTTCTTGCTGTTGTGGTACCTTTTTGATTTCTCTGCATATAATTGTCTCACATATGTATCTTTGAAGCACCTATTAAAAATAAAAGGTTAAATAACAATACTCTCTGTGCAGCAGATGCCCGTTGGGATGACTTGGCTAAGTGTTCTGCCTCTCCATTATTCACCAGCTTCCACCAGCCTGCTCTCAGCAGGGATGCTGTATGTGGGATTAAAGGAAGCAAGGAAACAAGAACAGAAGTCAGGTTTCCCTGGCAGCACGGTTTCTGTGCCTCTCTGTGTCTTGCTTTATGTGTCTCACAGAATAGCAATAGCCTCTGCAAAAACCAAAAATTAATTATGCGTTAATTAAGCCCTTTCTTTCTGCTTTTCTCATGTCCTCAGTGAGGGATGGCTGTGTCAAACTACCTGCATCCATTTAGCAAAATATCCTGTATATTTAGAGCCTGAGACCCTTGGCAATACTCTGTAAGACAGACAAGTCCCTACACACCTGACACATTGCAGTCATCGTGGTTATTTTTCCCTCGCTCCAGGTGCACACAAACCCCATGTGCTTTTCTCAGTTCAGCTGCTAATGCATAACCGCACTTTTAATACCTCTCTGTATTTCCTGACTGCTTCTCTGGGAGCAAAGCTTCTCTGCTTGGGGATGTCCTCTTGTGCTGACTGCAAGAGCCTGGATGACTGGATTTAAGGAACAAGCACAAGAGGGAACAGCCATTCATTTCCACTTTACCTCCGAATGGCCATGCGGCCTAACACAATTGGCTGGGCTGCCTGTGGAACCTTTCGGATGTGTCAAGTAATTCCGTGAGCAAAGAGCAATTTGGATTTTGTGGTTAACTGTGTGCTCCAAACAAAGTCTTTCTCATGGGCAGGACATTGACGAGAACTTGTATTTGGTGTCTGATCAGTAATGAGTTCATGCTATGGCTTGACACTTTCATCATAAGGTTATCTTCCCCAGGCAGGTAAGGATTTAATTCTCTCTAATATCTTCTCCTTTCTATGAAATTTGCTTGAAATCAATTAACACTTTATCAGGGAGTCACACAAGCTGCCTTGATGTACCCAGGATTCTCATAAGGACAGGCAGGAGGCCACGTGGAACAGAGGTTCCTGCACCCTGCAATGTGTCCTCATGCACAGTCCACCTCTTACCCATACGTCTCATGCCCTTAGACAGTGGTTTGGCCTTAAAAGTGCCTGTGTAATGACTGATGTCATCAGAAGCCAATCTGGATTAATGCCTCTACACATCACCCTACGAAAAAAAGCACATCAAGTCTGGCCTGCTAAAAGCTTGGTTGAAATGCTCTGACCACATCACAGGAACAATAATTA
Source organism: Neopsephotus bourkii (assembly GCF_033783945.1). Taxonomy (NCBI): domain Eukaryota; kingdom Metazoa; phylum Chordata; class Aves; order Psittaciformes; family Psittacidae; genus Neopsephotus; species Neopsephotus bourkii. The sequence goes on along the minus strand of NW_026901640.1, from coordinate 874,648 downwards.
ACAAGGCGAAATATCTCCTGCCATAGCGTATTCCCAGCCCTCCCTGTGCTGCTGTGCTAAGCAAAGCAGCCTGTTTGTTTTTCTAGCACAAGCTGACCTTCTGTGCAGTCAATATCTAAAACACATTGTCTGAGAAGAGAGGGTTCACAACATTGCATTATGCAATTCTATGAGTGCACCCAGGCATGTGGCAATGCAGACTGCATCCACTCCTGTTGACTGCCTGCGATTTCACATACACTGGAATCAGCGTATCCTGAACTGTGGATTCTTTGCAGATGTCTGTATCTGCTCAGCACAGAGCTAGAGGCAAAACTGCACCATGACACCCTGAACAGCTCCCCTGTCATGTAGCTCTGGGGCATGGCAGAGCAGGAAGATGTGAGCAGAAACACATCTGCAGCTCCTGTGGTCCAGAGGGACCAAGGCTGATAAGCAGAGCTGGGCAAATTTCTCTAACGACCTTTCTGATGTGAAACTTTCCCAGTTTGAAGGGTACAGAGGGCTCGGGATGTAGGGAAAGTACAGGGAGCACTGGCTGGGCTACAATCCCAAGCCCCACAGGATAGGGAACAGCACATGCTATTCTGAAGGCATCTAGGACAGCCAACACTGCTGAAATTAGACAGACATCACTTTGTGACAGAAGTAAGAACTGCAAAGGACCATATGGGTCCTTTCATAGCTTGAACACCTACAAAACTATTAGCAAGTCCAACATCCCGATGGAAACACTTGAATGCTTGTAGTTCCGGTATTACAGAGTTCCCATTTTAAATGTGAATAATTCTGGGTAAATTCTGATGGTTATGATTTGAGGGGAGCTTTCTTTGTTTCATGTTTTGGCAAGACAGACAATACAATCAAGCAATGCTGCTGAATTTGGAGAAGTTTGCAAACTTCAGAGATGATGCAGAACTACAATGTTAACAGGCTAAAACTGGAAAGAGGTTCACAAATGGATGGGAGCTGGAGACATTCTGGTTAATCAGCCATGACCACAAGCCCATCAAAGAAAAAACAACATGAAGCACTTACAATACCTGATCTAAGCTCCGACTCATTTAGCTCTCTGAATATGTGGAGTAACTCCACTAAACCAATGGGATTATTTTTCATTCTGCTCATTGTAATGGGCAAAACCTGATCTTCTGAAAAGGATCCTAGGAAGCACAGATGTGGATCACCTCTACTCTTTTCATCCTTGTAATTTTAAATCCTAATTGCTCTATATATGGTTTAAATAGATAGAGGAAACATGACCATCTCTACTTCAGGGAGGAGTAGGCAGATTAGATGCTCTGCCTGCAGCTATGCTTTCTGAAAGAGCCAGGAACTGAAGCAGACTGGTCCAGTCTCAGTATCTCAACCACAGGCCCATCATTCCCTTCTGAAATCCTGATTATACTGACTGGAAGCTGAAGTAATGGAAATACGTACTTCCAATAACCCCCAAGCTACAATCACAGGCTTTCCTTTCACTGCCTAAATAAAGTTTTTCCTTAGTTCTTCACACATAAAAGCATATTCTGACACAAAGAGGAGACAGATTTACCAGGATGAATCTGTTGGTTTTGAAAGCCTTTCTCAATTTTTATTTAACAGGACTTTCCCATGGGAAAGAAACACAACACACTGCTTTGTGCCAACATCTCCTTTCCCTTTAACTGTGACTTTATTCATAGGGAAAAGAGGGATTAAATTGAGCAAAGAACAAACAGAAAACTGCATCAAATGGTGGAAACATGAGCACCTGCAATGTGAGAGACACTACACTAGTGAACTGACCCACCACACTGCTCTAATTGATTCCTTGTAGGCTGCCACCTTCCCCTCATGGCTTAGTGCTTATGCTTTGGGTTACTCCAGTGGTATTGGTAAATTCTATAGGAGGAGGGCTGCTGCAAATATGTCACATTAGTGTAGTGCAAATGACCAGAAACCATGAGCTGGCAACTCAGAATCTCCTGTGTTGTGCTTGGAAATGTATTGGCTATAAAAAGAGTGGAGAATAAAAACAAGGAAGGAAGCAGGAGAGGCATGCAGATGGCTGTTGTAGGACTGGTGTCACTCTACTTCAGCCAGAAACAAATTCCTCCCTGTGTTTTTAGATAGCTTTGCAAAGAGGATGTGCTGGTATTACTTCCTGACACTGGGGGGTTGTTATCGGTGTGTGTGTCAAGAGACAGCATTCCAGAGAGGCAGAGGTCTGTGTAAACTGGTTGTCATCCCCAAGCACAGACAGATCCAACTTTCCAACTGCCTCTTCATGACAGCAAGCTAAGATTAAAAGTTCCCTCTCCCCTCCTCCAGATGAGTGTCCAAGCTCCCATAGGACACACCACACGGGAGACAAGGAAAAGGTTTGTTTTCTTAAGGCAATTCCTTTCTGTTTTTTTTTTACAGGTGTTTGCTTTGAAAGAGATTTTTCTCTCCCCTGCCAGTATGCTCAGAAAACAGAGTGGCACCAATCTCAGGACCTGCAGTTCAAATTCCTGACTTCTCAGTCAGAGGCTGTGAATCATCTTCTTCTAGTGATAAGCAGGTCATTCAGCCTTGTGGCTTCTGCTCACAACTTGACCATGAGCTAACTGAAGTCAAGGGAGTTTCTCCCCTGGTTCTGAACTGGACCTACACAGCTACTTACAGACTGAAAAACCAGTGCCCTGTGGAAGTACAAAGTCTTTTGTGTTAGCTTTTTCAACTCTTTTCTTCTAATGAAAATAACTTACAGTTTGGGGTGCACAGAGATCATTCCAGTGGCAAAAGCTGGGTTTCTTCTCCCTCTCTTCCATGAGCAGAGTGAGACCATCCAGAGTGAGTAAATGTACTGCAAGAAGCTCTGAGTTAGAAAATACTGATGCCTGTGCTGGTTTGTGCTGCCTTCCAAGGCAGTGCATAGGCAAAGCCCAAACAGCAGCAATTCAAATCAGATACTAACTTGACTTCAGTGTAAATGTTTCTGTCATACTGACTGCTGGAGCACTTAAGTATGGACTTAAAATTAAGTCTATGCTTATGCAATGTCCTGAATAAAACCACTTTCCTGCACTGAGACCTCTGTCCTTATTGTGATCAAGTGTTCAGGTCTTGTCAGGCAATTCTGCCCACCAGAAAACAATGGGGACTTTTTCCTTGTGAACTGCAGGAGCAGGCAGGAGCCAGGGCAAGCTGACTGCTCCTCAGCTGCCTCAGTTCTTCAGTTTTGCAGTGAGAGCAGAGGTAAAGAAACGTGAGCTGCTGGATCAGGAAAAAGCTCAAATATGAGGGAAAGTGGTAAGGGTTTACTTTATCCTTTCCTGTATATTTGCCTGCCATGAATGCAAAGGGCTTCCTATTTGGTGCTGTGGGTGAGAGCCAGAATTTTCAGCCTTTGGCTCAGCTTCTGCCAACATTCATGTTCTGCTTATCTTGCTTCCGGTGCAACCCATTTCCAGAGATGGTGTTATTGAGAAAGTCAGTGATTGTGGTGGAAACTAAGGGAGAAGAGAAAACCAAGAAGAAAACCAAGAGACTGAAGTCAAATGCTGACAAGAACTGGTCATGACCATTATCAGCAGAATTAGATGTGCCTTTGTGCAGAATCGGGGCAGCTGAGCCCTACCAGCCTAGCAGCTCCTGACAGAAATAGGGTAGTGAGCCAGGCTGTGCTTTCCAGCACTTTCTGTCTAAGGAGATTTTCTAAAATCAGAGCAATGCCACCCACCCCAGGTACCTGGAGGAGCCTCAGCAGCAGGCTATGCTCTGGGAAGCAGGCAGAAGAGCAGAACTGCAGTGCTGAGTTTGCAGTGGGACTGCAGGGTGCCCACACAGCTCAGGAATAAAAGCTTGACCACTGCAAAATGAGCATCAGTTCAGAGCTGGATTCCTAAATCACCTTGTTATGTATGTGCCCTGATTCAGCAAGTCCCAGAGCTGTATCTCCAAGTCTGATGCTAGCACAACAGCTTGTGTTTAAAAATCTTGGCTGAGTCACGGCCAGCATCAGGAGCTATAAGGTAACACTGTGCAGCTCAGCTTTACAGCCCAGGGCTTCAGATTGTTTAGACCTTACCCATCCTGCCTCCCCAGAGTGTTGCAGTGCACTGAAGCAGGACCACAAAGTGCTAAAAATGATCAACCATAAATATAACTAACAGTGTTTGCTAGTGCCTGTTGCAGGCAAAAGTGTCAGCACAAGCGGCTCAGAAGTTTTTTGACATGAAATGGATCAGAAATCAGCCTTCTGCGTGTATGGTTTTACATTGACCCTATTTGTCTGAAATGGTCAATTCTTCAAGACTTCATTCTGACTATTATGACTGCATGTTTAGGAATACCATATATTATAACCACAGGACCAAAATGGAGAGCATTTGTACCATGGTATGCTTTCAAAACAAGGAATTTAAGTCAAATGTTAATGTAAAAATAATGCCCATTGGATTTTTTAAAGACTTTTACTGTGCTGGGGTGTACTTGCAGAGTATGTGGGTCACTATTTTCTGTAGCATCATTAGGAAAACATTCATTTGCATGTACATTTGGGCTTGGTGTGTACTTTGGGCAGTGACTACCTGCTGTGTGAGAAGTACATGCATGAAACTCTGTCTCTTTACAGTGACTGACACAAATGTTTGCATTTGAATGAAGTTTTGCATAGTCTTGCACAGAAAGCTTAGTTTATCTTATTCCTTCTTGCACTCATGATGGTTATTAGCTGGTTAATTCATGGATGCACTAAATAGCTCAAGTATGGTATGAGTACCACGATCCACAGTCTGAGCTGTATGCAGAGTTCCAGCAAGGATTTGGATAGCACATGCACTTAGAGGTGACTTTTAAAAGAAAAAAAAAAAAGTTCAAAATAATCTGTTTGCTGGGAACTCAGGTGTACAGAAACAGCCTCAGAGTAGTTTAAGGACATCTGTTCTTACTTCTCTTCCACCTGGCAAACTCCTGTTTGACCAACATTCACTATTTATAAACACACCATCAAGTGAAGACTCCTAGTACAAAGGTTTAGTGACTGTCCACATCCTGATGGGAAGGGAGTATCACTGTGTGAATACGAACAGTCCCTTATTGGCATCTCTTGTGCTACCACAGTCAAGGTAACAAAAACTTTGAAACTTGCTCACAAACCAAGACACAACCCTCCTTTATGTCAAGAATTTGGCCTACAAGTTATCAAAGAATAAAAGGGGTTGTACTTTTCTTTGTCTTCTATTTATGAGCCATAGAATCTTCCTGCTGCTTTTGTTTTCATTTCAATCTGATCTGCCCTCTCCCCCCAGGCTTTGTTTCAAATAAAATGCAGTGGTCCAGGGGATGCTCTGCCACAGTTTCTCTTGCCCTTCAGTGCTGTCCTCTGAAACTTGAATCTCAATCCACTGGCTACCTTGAGACCTGACCAAGTTTTCCACAGCATGGTACACAGTACCCTCGTTCCCCAGGGACTGCACTGACTTGAGCAGAGCCATGCACACAGCTTGTATTGCAGCCCTGTGTCTCAGCTGTATTCTGCAACACTGAATAAAAGGAAAGGGTTAAGGTTTTTAGCTAGTTCTGAAAAATAGGGTACCACTGTAAGACAGAATTAAAATGAGAATGAATCCAGACTGCACTTCTTTAGGATACACACTATTTTCTATATATCTTCCCTTCAAAACCCCACTCTGTCATATATTACAACTATGATGCTGTTTTACAGAATCTAATTAATACTTTAGTAATGTCATGAAATCTCCTAGACCAGAAACTAAGATTCTTCTTTTCAATATGTTTCTCTACCAAACAACGTAGCACTACAGAACTCATTGTGAACAAAGGAAAAATGCCAGACCCTAATCAGCACGCAGCAGGGATGGGTCACGAGCACATTTATCTTTCTTCTCACAAGCCTCCCCTGGATAAAGGAAATGTCCTAATATTCAAGGCATCTTGGACACCAGATGGCTGATTATTAGACATTTTATGAAGAGGAAGGAAGTCAAGAGAAACAGCCTGAATTTTCATGGTACTGTAGGGACAGAGGAAAGGAAGGTGGAATAAGGACCTAATATAAAACTTACTGACTGGGAAGACACTGATTTCAAAGGACTTAGAATCGGAAGGAAGAAAAGACCTGTGTTTGCTTTTCCTCCTGCAGATTAATTCTCAAGTCATCAAGAGCTAGAATGATTGATAGGTGCATAAAGTGTCCTTTCTACTACCATCACTGCAGTGAACAACAGCTGAGCTGTTGTTTTTGCAGGGGAGAGGTTTGAGTTTCTAAATATTCACAATAATGTTGCAAGTTTCCTTTAGACTACCTGCAGGGTTTCCATAGACCTGGTCTCAGTAGAGCAGGAGCAGGCTGTGAGCCAAGGAAGAATACCAGGACTCCCAGGCAGTTACTTGCAGAATTCCACCTCCTGTGAAGAAACTCAACAGGCAATGCCAACCAGATGCATTTGGGTTGATGCTGCACTAATGCAATGGAGGGACACAGCTGTATCAGATGTGCAAAGGAATCTTGGGAAGAATGCGGATATTGGATCTAGCGGTCTTCGTGGTCCTGCTCCTCCCATGGAAAGGGATGTGGATTATCCAGCAGGCCCTGCTGAGCCCAGAACAGCCTTCTTGCTAAGTATGTGATGAGAGACATCATAAATTGCTTGAGAAATGTATGTGGTCAGCCCACTTCTGAGGCACTGCACATAAATATGTGGGAGAAGGGTTGCAGAACTGGAAATGAGGCCTCCCACAGAACAACATGAGAACTGGAGGTAAAATCTCTTTCCACACAGAAGAGGCTGCATCAGGAGTTTGGGTCTTTTTCCTTTTTGCCAGAAGAACTGGCACTGAGTCAAGGTTTTCCTGACAGAAGTATGGCACACTGGGCTGTGAGGAGTATTTTCTCATTTTGCTACTCAACTACATTATCAAAACCTCGAGCACAGGATGAGCCTTACACAGGGCATGCACAGCAGAATCTGGACTCATGTCCTCTCCGCAGGCCTGTCACATCAAAGAAATTCAGGAGCACAGGGTATAATGTGAACAGATGATTAACCTGTCCAACTCCTTTCCCTTTATTTAAAACAACAACAAGAGCGAGCTTGGGGAATGAAGCTAATAGCCATGTGCAGTAACGGCGCTGGAAAATGTAATGATGGACCTTGAGCCTTGTTCACAGAGATGAAAGAGGGGCTGTTGTGATGCAGCTCAGCAGAGTGCTAATGACAGAGGTAGCGGCAACTCAAACCTTCAGCTGCATTTCAGTCTCAGGGCTGTAATCTCCTTATGCAATACACTTGACAAAGCTCTCTTGTGGAACATGAGCCTGCTTTTTCCACCACAGTGTATACCCCCTCCCTTGCCAGACTGAGGGCTCCAGGACTTTGTTTACTTACTTATTTATTCATTTATTTATTTATTATTTTTACCCTTATAACATTTAACCGAATGAACTGGTTGTCTTGCTGCAGATAAAACAAGCACAAGGAAGCTCTACTTACAGGGAGGGGTGTGCCTGTCTGAGGGGATGAGCAAAACCCCACCTGCTGCACTGTTTTCAGAGGTAAAACTGCCTAATTATTTTTTATTATCCCTGTGTTGTTTTATTAACCAAATATTTGTCTTTTTGCCTCACACACATCGAACGCCAGTATACAAATTGCACAAGGGGATTATGCCAGCATGAGTCAATCTTGGGTGTGTTTATCCTCAGAGAGACATAAGCCTCTGTTTCTAGAGGCGGGTGTTTCTTATCCCTGTTAGACCTATGAATATCTTTCCCCAACAGAATTTGTCACTTTTCCCTGCTGGCATGTCTGCTGCTAGAACAAGCCCCGCAGCCTGGCGGGCCTCCAAGTGGGGTGGGGGCTACATCCTCTGGGACTGCCATTATTTTAGTATTTACATTAGACCAGAGCCTAGAGGCCTCTAGCTGAGATCCAGGCGTTGCTGTGCAAGCAGAGAGTAAAAGACACTTCCTGCCCCAAACAGTTTATAGTCTAAACAGAGGAGACTGGTGACAAACAGCAGACAAAGAGGCAGCATTATTGCGACACAGCTAATGCTAAAGCAAGGCTGCAAACCCCATGAGATTTTTCTAAAAAGAAGTCAGTTTTCTTGCTTGTTTTATAGACTATTAAAATGTGTTCAAGCTTTCTTAAAGGTAGAAAGTGTTTGGTTGCTGTAGCAGCTGCAATTCTTACTCACGTGACTCCAGGAGGTAAGGTCTTGTAAGATGAATGCATCGCTCCAGTGATCCTCCTTTCAGTCTCAGTTCAAAGGTCCTTTCTGTTCACCTGTCTACAGAAAACATTGAGTGTAGCTACCCAGCTAATTTCTTGTGTCCTCCTTCTGTGGAGCAGGAATTGTTTCCCTTACATTGCCCAAGCGCAACCGGTTTTCCCCACCCATGAAAACGATTTTTAAGAACAACTGTGATGTTTAATTTGTACACCTCTCAGCACACAGTCCTGTTTCCTGTATCTATCCCTATCTCACTGGCACATTCTACTGTGGATTTGTTGTTCCATCCCTTAATTTTGACCTTGCCATTTTAACTGGCAGAAGACTCCTATTAAATCCCTGGGTTCTCTAATGACAGGTGATAGAGAAGAAGTTAAAAATATGCAGACAGAAAGGAGTGGGTGTTTTGCCTGCCCAAGGTGGCTTCTCCTGTAATTTGTGCATGAACTCAAATGCGCAGCTGAGCAGGAACAACTCTGTGGACCTACACAAAAAGAGTTCTGGAAGGCGCAGGCCAAATGTTAAACTGCTATGAACTGGTTTGTCTCAGCTGCAGGCAATGGAGCCATTTAAACTACAGAAAACGATGAGGATTTGCCCCATGATCACCATCTCACCATCTTTACTCCCTCTGTATATCCTAAAAAGATTATCCAGCAGCAGGTCTAAAAATAGGACTTAAATTTCTCAACTTCACAGCAGACAAGCATGCCAGAACAACTGTGTGTTATTGTGCTGCACTGCAATGAGAAGGAAAGGAAAGGAATACTCTTACTGTCTGTGTAGGAGGAAGCCTTTGAGGGGAGTCATCGGTAATAAAGGCCTCTTTTATCTGAACCACCAAACATTTCAGCTCTTCAAATTCCAGGTTTCTATTATGTGTTAGACACATCAAATAAAGTAATTCAGTCTCATCATCTAAATTCAGTGTTGTGATAGCTAAATGAAATTGGGGCAAGCTAGCTAAAAAGGTAATAGGAGCTTTTCTGAAAAGCAGCATGTGAAATGCATCAGTGCTTTTCTTTCTTTGGTGAAAAAAGGAAAAAGGTCTCTGTTTTTCCCCAGTGAGCTTGAAAAGCCTTGATATGGTCTGTAGGGCAGGATTCTGTAGAGGTGATTAGCAAGGGCAAGGCTTTATTGTGGCAGTCAGCAAGGGAAATTTTGTGTCCCAGAGAACTTGTGTGGGCAGGAGACACATAACTCAGCATCACATCTGTCCAGCAGTCACCTTGGGTGACACAGGCTGTAAGTCTGTGGGACACCCAAGGTTGTAGCCCCGTGTTAGCCCAGCTCTGGATCCACCTCAGCATGAGGCCATGGTTCAGTGCTCACCTCTGTCCCTTCTTTCAGCTGTGCTACCAGAGTGCCAGCTCACCTGCATGGAATCTGCTTCCATAAGGGACCACTCAAGGATTCCCCACTTCTCCTGTGAACACAACAGCTGCATGAACACAAAGATCGTGTTCCTTCGGCAGCGCTGAGCAGGCCGGGAGCGCATGGCGTATGTGGAGTGTTTAGTCAGCACATTTTTCCATGCGGGCCCGCAGGGCAGTCCTGTAGCTGGGACTGGAATGCTGCCCACTTATGGTAGCCAGTTAATGAGGCCGGCACTCCCAATGCCGAGCAAACACTTGCAGAGAATGCCAAGTATCCTGTGATGCACAGCCCACAATTTTCCTAGTCTGCTTTCTTATGCAATACACTTGGTTTCTTGTCTGTTAGCAAACTGATGTTCTCAGGTGGGTATATAGAGAATGTCTACAGAATAATACCCCTGTTACCACTATTTCTTGGTTCCATGGGCACCTGTACTTGAGGAATTCAAGCTGTCAGAGTTCTAGAAACTAAAATTTCAAGTGCTAAACTTCCAGTGCTGCTAAAAGAAGAGAGGGTTGGTAAAACTCTTTTTCACAAGGTCAGAAATATGGAGGTAATAAGCAAAGTGAGTTACTTTCCCCAAACCACAGGACTCATCAGATGGCAAACTAATTAAACCCTAATACAGCAAAGCCCTTAGTGCGTATGACATTTATAGCATGTGAATAATGACAATGAAATCAAATACTTAACCTGACCCACATTCTTGAGAAAATTACTAAACAGCATATGCCACACTACTTGATGCAAGCACACACCACCTAATGTGGATACCAGCAACCCTCTGACCATGGGAAAAACAGCTCAGGGTCAGACAATCTGCCCTGCTCCACTGCCTCATGTCCTAGATTCATAGCTTCCCTCTCCCCCCCCCCCTTTTTTTTTAACATATAAAAATCTCCTTTGTACTACCACATGCAGCTCAGGTGTCATTTTAGCTTTTAAAACCTGGTGTCAATCTAGTCTAAACTAAGGAGGCAATCTTCTTCCATCAGCAAAGAGCAAGGAAAAAGCCTTTCCAAATCCCTCACATCAGATGAACATTCCTAATTCTTCTAATAACTGGGAGATGTGTGGTTCCTGCACCAACACCTCAGTTCTGAGTCCATCAGACAGGATACGCAAGCAATGCTCCAGTAAAGCAGTTACCTGCACCCTTTTTCTTGTGTTTCCCCTGTGAAAGCTGAAACCACAGTGGTTCCCAAGGCCTTAATAAAGTTTCCTCCAACTCGTGATATGAATGAGCCCAGATGACTATTGCACTGAAGTGTCTATAGTCACTAAAAGTTGTTTATAATAATGTCCACTTCATGTACTAGACCTGCACTTAGTCTTTACCAAGTAAACGCTTATGTCAAACAAAACATGTACCTGATCGATTTATTCAGCAGTTGGGAAAGGCTATTTTAGGAAGACTCTCCATGGCCTTACTAGGTGACTTGTTTCTAGCTGGCACTGGGTTTGTGTAATGGGGTCACCAGTGTCCGTGAACTCAGTAACAGCTCATGCCACACCACAGGCTGCAGCTCCACTGCCTGCACCAGACCACCTCATCCAGAAAGGCACAAGGGGCATCTGTGGACACACACAACGCCATTTTGATGCTGTTTTTAACCTCTGGACCTCCAAATCCTCAGCGTTTCGTGCCTGCAGGCTCACCTTGTGCACCCGTGCCAAGAGGCGTGAGGAGCTCTGCTGGGCCCGCCGCCCACAGCGAGGGGCTGCACACCCCGGGGCGAACAGGCCAGGCCCAGCACTGCCCCGGCCCTTCTTCCTTAGGCGGACCAGTGGCGAGGCTCCTCTAGGGAGAGTGCAAGTCTTGACATACCTGCCGGAGGGCTGAGGCGGGCGGAGAGAGGGTGAGACAGCAGCAGGGGCGCTGAGGCGGGCGCTGAGGAGAAGAGGCGGGCTGCTGAGGCGGGCGCTGAGGAGAAGAGGCGGGCGCTGAGGCGGGCGCTGAGGCGGGCGCTGAGGCGGGCGCTGAGGCGGGCGCTGAGGCGGGCGCTGAGGCGGGCGCTGAGGCGGGCGCTGAGGCGGGCGCTGAGGCGGGCGCTGAGGCGGGCGCTGAGGCGGGCGCTGAGGCGGGCGCTGAGGCGGGCGCTGAGGCGGGCGCTGAGGCGGGCGCTGAGGCGGGCGCTGAGGCGGGCGCTGAGGCGGGCTGGGCGGAGCAGGCGCCGCTCGCGGCCGCGGTGCCTCGCCGCCGCGCATGTTAATGCTCGGTAATTGCCCGGAGAGGCGAGGCGGGGTGGAGCTATCCGGCGGGTGCCCGCCCTCCCTCGCTCCCTCCCCGCTGCTCTCCCCCCGCGCCGCCGCCGCCTCTCCTCCCCGGCCTCCCTGATGCCGAGGAATGGATAGAGCGGCTGCCCTGCGAGCCGCCGGCATGCTGGAGAGGAAGGAGCGGAGCGGTGGCGAGGCGGCGGCCGGCGGCGGCGCGGGGCCCCGGGCGGGCGCGGCAGCGCGGGGCTTGCCGGCCGTGCGGAGCACGCTGCAGCAGTGCGGGCTGCTGCAGGACCTCATCGACATCTCGCTGTCCAACCTGCGCGGGCTCCGCACCAAGTGCGCCGCGTCCAACGACCTCACCCAGCAGGAGATCCGCACCCTGGAGGTACGGGGCTCGGCAGCTGCCGAGGGGAGACCCGCCACCGCCCAGGGGGAGCCCTTCCCTCACCGGGGTCGCCCGCCCTCAGGGCCGTGAGGCAGCCCCCGCCCCTCACCGGCTCCCCGCCGCTCGAACCGCGTCCCTCGGGGCTGGTGCTGAAGGGGAGGCGAGGGCGGCCGGGAGGAGGAGGCTGAGGACAGGTGCGGGGCAGCGCTGACCATCCCTGCGGTCGCATCCCGGGCGGGCATGGGGTGCCCAGGCTGTCAGAGGGGTCGCGGTTGGTGCGTGTGGCCGTGCTCCGCGGCCATGGGGCCTGTGGCTGTGCTCGGGTGTCGCTGTGAAGGTAGATGCGGTGAGATGGGGACCAGAGGTGACCTGAGCTCCGGAGCAGAGGCGGGTCCCCTGTCCTGGGAGGCTGGATGCAGTCACGCTTTGCCTCAGGTCTCTGGTGTTCGCTTCTGGTGGTTCCCACCCTGTACTCCAAGCCTGTCTTTCTATCCCTGGCTCAGTTTCACTGATACAATCTGATCCTCGTTTTCACTCCATTGGTGCGGCTGACAAAACGGCATCACGGTCTGGGCTGGAGAGATGTTTGCTGTTTAGAAAGATTGCATGAAACTCTTTAAACGTGAAACATGTGCTGCTGTGATGCTTTCAAAGAATTGCTGTCTGTCTGAACGAGTATTTGAAACGGAATGTAGATTTCTTTTGTGTGGAGTAACATTTCATTTTACCTGTGTGCAGGTAGTGCTGCTCTAAGCAGAGTAAATGACACCCCCCCTGGGACAAGCTTCATGTGAAGGCAAATGGTCCTTTTCTCTAGCCTGACAGTGGAGGCTGTGGAGCTACAGCATCTGGCCTTTAGGGAGCAGGATCATTACAAGAGTGTAACCGTAACAAACACATATACTGCGAAGTCCATCACATGAGAAATGAAGGTTGGGGAAAAAATCGTGAAACAATAGGTGGTAGATGGCTTCTGGCACAACCTCTTGGAAATGTATTGTTCTTCCTTTTTTCTTCCTCTGCCTTTCGTGTGCCTGTTTTGTTTGGTCGGTTTGTTTTGTGGGGTGTTTTGTGTTTTCAAATTTGTAGCACTCTTTTTCCTCCTGCCACCTCTAAATAATGTTCAAAAGGCTATTCTTTATAAAACAATATTTGTGCAGGCTTTTGGCGACCCTACTGACGGCCTTTTTAATGCTCAAACAATGTCAATCGGCATCATTTCAGGAAACGATCATCAGTATTTTGCTGGGGACCTCTTCTGAAAGGAAACCTGCTGTCATCTTTGGATTCTTGTGAAAGCAACAAAAAGGTGTTTCCAGTGGCCGTTGTCAAGTGTGTGCATGCATTCCTCTTTAGCATTTATCTGTTTAAACAAATGGGTGCCATGATCATCATTGTATGATACTCATACAATTTACTATCAGAAAAAAATCTTACCTGAAAGAATTCTTTTCAAGGCACAGTCCAGTATGTGATTTTTCTAGGAATTCAACCAAATACTGGGTCTCTGCCGTCACATGAAGCTGTGGGTATGGATATGGGTCTGCAGCCTTTGCTCTGTTGCCTGTACCAGACTATGTGTTGTCAAGTGCAGCCTGACTCTTGCTCTTAACTCTCTGTGCCAGTCTGCAGTGGGTCCATCCGCAGGGGCAGAGTGAAGAAGCAGGCTGGAGATGGGTCTGTTGTTTCCCCTGGTGCACCAGAGGGTGGTGGGCTGCAGTGTGGTCTCAGTACACAGTACAGACGGCTGTGACACTCCAGGGTGTAATTACTGTGCCCTAGTTAACGTGGTCAGGGGCATTTGCATGGGCAGATGGATGCTCCAGTCTCGCAGAGAGCCAGTGTTACTGATGAGCTCACTGTGCACAGCTCTGTGCAGACTGTAGGTAACTCCTCATGAGTCAGTAGTTCACCCAGAAGCTGGAGGCCTGGAGATGTCCAAAGCCTGCTGTGGTTTTCCTGGAGTGGCCACGACGAGTCGCTGAGGAGTCCAGTGGATCCTGAAGAATGGCTGCTAGTGATTCCTGGGCCTCATCTGTACTTTGGATTTGAATCTAGGCATCTTCTGTTCTTGAGAAATTTTTAATGGGAAAAGAATGATGAAAATATAGGTGCATCAATATAACTGGTAAACTGTGTAGCAAAGCCTCAAGGAAATGATAAAGCGTGAGAGAGATAAAAGCAGAAAACTGGAAGCAGGAAGTACTCTTTTGGGAAGGGAGGGGACTTTGGAAGTTGAAGAAGTAGCTCCTGAGGCCAAATGTGAGGCTGGATGTGTGTGATTTGAAGACAGCTCTGTGTACTAAGTCAAAAATATGTTCATTGATTTCAATTTATATTGGAAGGGACAGAAAGGCAGGAAGCTTCCATAATACGATATGTACCTAGCTCGTACACCTCTGAAAGTTCTGTAATGTCTAGTTTTGGCATCAACCCATGAACTTAACAGGTGAAGGGATGTTTCCTTAACCACAGTCTTCTCTGTTAGTGAACCCATGCACAGGGGTGAATGCTTTCGGGTGGATATGGCTGTCTCAGCTCTATACCAGCTCAGGTCAGATAGCACTGTGTGCTTATTGCCATTTCTAATCCCACAGTTAGCATAGCCCTGAAGTAAAGTTCTGAAAGTAGTTGTAATGTGAATGGGATTGATAGCCTAAACCACCAGTGCCATTCATCTAAGTGCTTGTGATATTTTAGTTTTTACACCAGACATACTAGTTTGGTCCTTTTGGCACGGCTTCCCTCTGTGCCTGTTCACAGTTTAGAGAGCTGTCATGTACACCACATGATTCATAATGTGTGCATGTTTCAAAGTCAAGCACATCAACCTAACTAAAGGTATCTGAGTGCATGCTTATGTCCCTCCCAATTTACTCAAATGCTTTAAGTCCTTCCTCATTCCTCTTGTGTATAAGCTCTTCTCAAAATAAAGCACATGGTAGATAAGGATTTCAAAACGGGACCTTGACAGGTAAAGATAAGCACTCATGATAGCTCAAATGAGTGCAAGGAGGACTTTCTGTAATACAGGAAGAAAGGGCTATGGGAATTGCTTGCAAATGATGCGTTGAGTGTACATGTGTTACATGAGCTGACTGTTGCATTTGTAGGAAGGCCATTTCTTAGAAGGGCAGGGAGTTTCCCTGTAGTGGAAAGTAGACTGTGTTAGTTTGGTTATTAGCAGACAGGTTCTCCAATGCCACAAGGTCCTGCATATCTTAAAAAGTTTTGTATGTTCTGCCAAGTAAGTGCTTGAGTGTTTTTGCCCAACGCTTTGGTATAGGGTTTGCTTTCAGTTCTGTCCCAGCAGGTTTACTCACTTCTCAAGTTGACTACAGAACTGAAATGGAAAATAATGGTAATTTTAACCCATACATACAAGAGAAAAATGTCTTGCTACGCAGTGAGCATTCAATGTTGCTCCAAGCATCCTTGGAAAGAACTTGGTCTTTACTCTGTCCCTGTGCTAATGCCTTGCATGACTTACATTGGTAAGGGTGGGGTGGTGGCACACATTGCTAAGATCTGCCTGCTTTTTAAGAAAACCTATTCTCATTACTCTTTGGCTGGATTATATCTGTGAGAGAGACACTCTTGGCTTGTATGCAAAGATCCCTTTGACCTCTTCCTCAGGAATGTCTTCTGGTCAGCACCTCCAGAAAATATCACACCAGATCAGAAAGCTGAACTCCAGCTGTGCTTTGTCACAAATAAGTAAGTTACTACTCCACAAATCAGTCTTTCATATCGGCTGATTGATAACTGTGGGTTAAATATGTTTGAACTTGCTCTGGCATTATCTCGATTCATTTGGCAAGTTGGCTAGAAAAGGCTTATCTCTTACCAAGCAGTCCCTAAGTAGAAACAAATGCTCAGAAAATGGGGGGAGGCAAGAAAGGAGAGGAAGAGGAATTGTAATCATCCAAACTTGCAGACTGGAAGTTGGGCATGTATTATGCCTAAGGAAAGGAAGACTGTGTGTTTGTAAATTGGAAGTACTGGGAGTAGTGAATTTTTCAGGCCAAACTGCAACCTGTAGCCACATGTTTATGACTCCTGTTCAGCGGAAAAGACTTCCTTTTCCAGCAGACCTTACGCAAGAGAAGAAGAGAGTCTCTTACTTCATCTTACTTTTTGCATATATACAGGATATTTGGTTTTCTTAAAGGTATGCTCTTTTTTTTTTTTTTTTTAGGACTTTTTTCTTAGACTTGTGCTTGTTTGTATAAGATAGGGTTCAGCAGAGATTCTGTTTGAGGGAGAATAATCTATTGTCATCAAGTCTGTAGACATCACCTTTTCTTTGTGATAGCGTATCTCAGTATATGATCAGAATTTGCATGTCATAAAGGAATTTATCTCATCTCCTACCATTGATTTTTGTATTAATGTTGACACAAAAAGTCAGCAGCAGTGTTGTAACTTACCTGGGGTTTCTGGACAAGCTCTGATGAGTAGGTTGTCATCAAGATGAAGATATGACAAGAGACTCTTCACTTTTCTGCCAAGGTCTCTATGTACTTCTTGACTTGGGTTGGATTCTAAGATGCACTGATTGGGAAGCAAGAAAGAAAGCATCAGAGTAAGGCTTTGTTCTGCCTGTGTCTTTCTAAGGCTGCTTGTATGCTCACTGTATTATGTTAAAATAGAATTACTCCTGCGCATCTTCATGGAGAGTCAGCTCAGAGATCCTTTTCAGCAACTGAACTCCAATAAAGAGGTTTGGCAGAGCCTGGAGTTGAGACCTCTGTACATACGTGCCTACACACATTGACAGGAACCCCAGTCTGTCATGCCAGTCAAACGTAACGCTCCACGTACCAATTCTGGTGTTTATTGCGTGGTCAGAATTGATCTAATCAGTGAAGTTGTCTGACTTGAACCTCAGCTCTATCTTGCTAAACTCATGCTTGCACAGATACCACCTGAGCGAAGTCTGCTACTCAAGTTCAAATGTGAGCTGTTCACTGCACCTTACACCAGGAAAGCCCCGGTTAGTGTTACAGCTGCACACTAGTGACACATTTACAGCTCTGAGTCAGCATGGTGGCACACAGATGTATCACCTGGTTCTGTTCATAAATAGGAACACTTAACAAAAGGAATCATGTGACACACCAAATTGTTTAGGGAGTAGTTATGCTCAAAATGATATTTCCAGCATAGAGCATATAATCTTTCCAATGCTTGAGGGAAACCCCTCACCTTTCCTTTAAGGCTAAGACTTCTTATCCTTGTTTTCAGCCCATAGGGAATATTCTTCTCAAAGGGAAATATAATGAAAGCAAACCTGGCTATCTCTCACCCTTTGGGGGGGTTGAGAATGTATTGACTAGATTACTGCTGTGGTGAAAGGCACAGAATGAAATATAGATGACACCACCCAGAGATACTGACTCAGACATCTCTTAGAGACTTCCCTCCCTCCTCATTTCTCGCTCCCATGGAGTAATCCCACACAGTTGACAGTACCAGCAGCACAGAGTTGCCACAGCTAGCAAATGGGGGGAACAGAGACTCTTTGAATCTGGGAACACACCTCTTCCAAAAGAAGTGGGTAGTTCTTCCAAGAAATAACTTGTGAGCAATTGTGCAGAGAAGTGTCCCAGGCACTCCTGCTTCTTGTTAGGAGTCTGAACCTACTAAAAAACTAGCTCAACATGCTTAAGAAACAGCTTGGCAATCTGGCTTGGCTCTGACTGCAGCTATTCCTTACTGGCATAGCCCCCAGAATCTAGGACAAGATCAGTCCCAAGTTAAACTAGAGAAACTATATTGCTGCTATAGTGGGAGGACAACTGAGAACCACCAAAGTACAGAGGTGGTCAGATACTCTCTTGCCTCAAGCCAGAGCAGCACAGAACTGTGCCACCTACAGATCCCACAGGCATGTCCCAGCCCAGCTGTACTCCTGCTGTACTCACTTCAAGAAACATGAAGTAATCATTGGTGGTGCTGTAGTGCTCACTGGAACCTGTGCTAGTTGGCAGTCACTGGTTCTGTGGCTGAGCTCACTGTCTGTGTTCTAAACCTGCTTTTGCACGAGCTGTTTAACTGGAGCATTCCTGAAGTGAAAACTCAAACCTTAGTTTAGGCCCTAATCTCTCTGGGCATGTATCACAGCCCAGTCTGACAGCAGAGTCTTTTGTTCATCTTTCTCCAAGTGCAGCATATGTATCTTAAGTCTGAGCTGTTGGGGATGTAGGAAGATGGAAGGTGCAAATGGCATTGGATTTATGCACCTCAGCTCCAGACTGTTCAACCAGCAACACAACCTGTATGGTGATGCTTTAAATTGCTGCTGAAATCAAGGTGGTTATGCAGGTGCACAGGAGATGAGGAGCTGGTTAGTGGCTTTGCTTCCAAAGCCCATGATAACAGGAAGACATTAGTGTGAAAAAGACTAAAACAGAACTCAAAGCCAGAACATTTACTTGCTTTGGCTCTATTTGAGCCTTTTCAGGTGTTACTCAGGATATTGTTCAAAACAGCTAAAATTACTTGCTTCCTACCAAGTAAAGCCACAATGGCAGGTAAAAGCAGCAGTTTTGCAGTAAAACTCTCCCCACCTAAATACAGACTGTGAATTTTGTAGCTTGACTGGCAACACTTCTGGTCAGGCAAACGTGATGTGGGGAAGGGGTGTCACAGGTGGTGCCTGCAGAATGTGTACTTAGGTGGCTGTGACTCAAATACACTTTCCATGCTTCAATGAGTGAGAGGAAAAAAAGAGACAACTTCCTGTTGTGGGGTTTTCTAGCAGTGATTTTCCTAAAAGGAGAAAACAAGGAGTTCCATGGGTTTCTTTTGGCTATCCTTGGGGGGACAGTAGTAAGGGCCAGGATTGAACCCCACTGCAGGCCCATGGTATCCTCTGTGTAAGAATAAGGTCAGTGACTCCTTGTCATTGCCTTGAACTTTTTTCTGTGACTGTATCATCATCATATTCTGAACCCTCCCCGTAGAGACAAAGCTGTCCTGGTCCATCACAGTGCAAAACAAGCCACTCTCCAGCGTGTCCTACTTTTAAATTTCAGTAGGGAGAATCTATCTTGATGCTTTATGTTTTAAAGGACTAATTCCAAGTCTACAGACTTGCCACTGGGGCAAAGCAGTGTTGCATGTGTCTACAAGGAAACACTAGCGTGCCTCAAGGTAGGGCAGTGACGGTCCAGGAGGTAGCTGAAGAGTAGTTATTCTTTTAATGTCAGTGTAAATGGAATTACAAATACCCTCTGCAGAACCTGCCTGGATATTTGCTGGTCTAACTCAGAGAGAAGATGCAGTGAAGCTGCTTCATGCCCATTAGCCATTCCCTGTCTGCTTTCAGGGTCTGCAGGCAGAATTGTATCCACTGCCGCCAGATGGCTTTTGGTACTTTTAAATTTGGCTTTAAAGTTAAAGCATAGCTGTCTTTTCTCTCGGGAATGTATTCCAAAGTGAACAGGGGCCAGGTCTCTGTTGTTGCCTTTCTGCCTAGAGAGAAAATCTAATTTGTACTGTGTGCACCTTGGAGAATCAGAGAGGAATCACAGGACACTTAACCAGTAGCATAAGGAATCACGCTTTGATCAGGGGCTGTGGACTGACTCTCATGATTATTAGTTATCCCAAATGGAAGACCTCTAATAGCAGAAGCTGCACGATCCAGTTTAGAACAGTCATTAACATGACACTGAGGACTCCTGCTGGGATACAGCAGATCCAGGATCTGATCTGACTCTGCCAAGACAGGTAATTGAGCACAGCGTTCAGAATGCAGCAGGAGCCTCTGGGTCCCTGAAAACCTTCAGAAGCCTTTTGCAAGTGAGTTTAACAGGGCAGACAAGCATTTTCCTGCCCAGTTCTGCTCTCCCGACGTGCTTCTAAAACATGGTTTGTTGATTTCTCAAAGAACTTTCACTTCTGTTTAAAGCAATCTAAATTTAGAAAGGAAGTCTTAAGCTTCTCACTGCTGCTGTGTGTGGGCTATTGTTAAGGCTTGGAGATTCCAGTGTGAGGTTTTATTTTTAGTTATTAATGATGCTGAATAAAGTGGAAAGAAGTAATAATTATTCTGGTTTACAGAGTGTGAACTTCAGCTAAGTATTACTGCTAAAAGATACTGGGTAGGGGAGATACATGGACCTGTCGATACAGTACTGGAAGCTGTGTGTCAGTGCCTCTCAGGCTGCCGTAGCAGAACCTTTCTACCTGTTTCCCTGCCCAGGCTTAAAGCATGGAGAATATTCTAGCAATTTTTCTAGTTTTCATCTTCCAGGCAGTGTTTTCTTCTTTTTACCTTTACAGTAAGCTAGCGGACCATGTTCTGCTTTAGGATACACTTGCGTAGCTCCAATGAAATAAGCAGAAGTAGTAAGATTTTGTTAAAGCTTCCTGACTCTTTTAGATGTCTCCCTCTTATAAACTGCTCTTCATCTGCCAAGCCAAACATTTCAGTTTACGGGCCTTTTGTCTTGCTGACCAAACCTGAAACTTTCCACACAGTAAAACATTTCTTATGAAGGCTTCTGACTTTAACTCTCCCACAGTTTCTAGAGACCGTTCAAGTGCCTTAGGCCAGCACCAGCTAGTAGTATCAAACTCTCCTACTGTAGAGCAAAGACAGTACTTTCGCCCCCGCCTCATTTTAGTCAGTTATGGAACCTATGCCCTTTTCCCCCTTGTTTTAAGGAAACAACTGACTACACAGGTATTGTTATCAGGAGATTGATCTGCCTGGAGAGATCTGCATAGGTTTCAGCCTACTCTCTTTGGAAAAAGAAAGGTTTCTTCTCCCCCCTTCTTTCTCCTTTGAAGCACAGGGTGTCTGGAAGCTCTCTGGAAGAGGAAGGAGTTGTTGAAGTAAACCAAGGTGAGCACAAGCACCAAAGTCTCTTAGCACTTGCTCACACAACTAAGCTGGGAGAAACCCCAGAGTAGCTATCCAAGGGCTTGTCAGCATCATTTGTGTCAAATCAGGATATTATGTGTGTTAAAACTGGTTTGGTATAGCTTTGTGGGTCAAGTGTAATATTTGAAGAACCACTGGCTGATGGCTACAGGCCCCACGTAAGCACTGTTGCATTGGTGGCATTTGGTATGGCTATAACGAGGCAGAGTTTCTGTGGGACACCTCTGTGTGCACTCTAAATTCCTGGGCCATTTGCAGTCATGGCCAGTGACTTGATTGGAGTCTGGAAACCTCAGTTTCCAGAGGAGGAAGGAGAGCTGCTGTAAGTTCAGGTCTTCAGTTGTTGCACTGAAGCACTGGCTGAACTTGTGCTGAGACCGTATCTGTAGGAAATACAATCCTACTTTAGGGGAAGATGTTTTTTATAATGATGCTGAAGGCAGCATTGTAGCAGTAATTACCCATTTGCATCTAACTAAATGGGCCTTATCAGTTATCATCTGCCAATCGTTATCATAACTGAAGTTATCATAACTGAAGGTGTAGCTAGCAGTAAGAAGCTAGCTATCTCTACTAGGGTGACACTAATATTTAGCTTTTTATTCTTATGGAAGCTGAATCTACAACACTATTCTGCTGCCAAGGCATGCTCCAGTTCCACTGATGTGTTCTTTCCCTCATTTTTTCTACTGTGTTATTCAAATTGCCCCAGTTGCCAAGAATAACTAGTTTGTGGTCTGAGGCAAAGAGCTTTGAAGTTAATGGACACCTCCAACACTGGCTTTCAAATTGAAGGTGGTGGCATCTGTCCCTTTACTGAGTGAGAAATGAGTAGCTTGGCACCAGCAGTGCAGTGGTGATGCAGCTCTTAGCTGAAGCCCGTGGTAGTGCTAGTGCTCCTTACAGCTCCTCTCTGGAGTCCACTCAAACTGCCTTTACTGTGTTCCTTAATGAAGGGGCAGACCCTGCCTGTAGCATTTTACTAACAGATTTTTCAGTGTCCTTTTGAACTGTTATGCCAAGAAGGGTGAGTTGGGAGAGGCTTAGCAACTGGCTTCGAGGTACCCATTTTTTTGGTGGCAGCAGTGGGAGAAGATGCAGAGCTGACAACTACAAGATATTCCTTCTCAAAGCTATGTACAGAAATCTTGTTGCTGTGGTAGTCAACTTTGATGCAGTGGAGCAACTAGGAGCTATTTGGAATGGGGGGTGAGGAAGACTGAGGAGAGGAAGCATCAACCCATGCTGGTGTTTGTGACAGCATGCCTGGTCCTGTAGGAATTGGACAGTAAGAGCTGGAAAACATGCTGACCATGCAGGGTTGTGGGTGCTCTTGCCCAGAGAGTTCAGGGTTAACACACTGCTGATGTGCAGGTCTTTGGAAAGAGCAGGGTGCTTGGGAGGTCAGAGAAGCATCCTTGCTCGCTTCTGTCTGCCTTCATTGCACTAACTTAGCCAGAACTAGCTAAATCCTTCTACTAGGCTTAACCTGCATCCCCTTTCCAGTTCTGTTAATGCAAAATGTTTCCGGTTCTTAATCTTTCCTAGGCAGAGCTCCACTATGTACCTTCAGCCCAATGAATCCTGCTTGTGCCTGCAGTGGGTACCCCATACAGCTTGAGTGTCTCTATCCAGCAGTGCCTTCCCAGCCACTCAGCTTTCTCCTCTGGCCGAAGCCTTGTGGACAGACTCCCTGAGGCCCCACAGCCATAGCCTGACTCAGCAGTTTTCCACAGTTCTGGCTTGATCTTTCCTGCAGCTGTAAACCAAGGTGCAGGGGGGAAGGGGAAACACACGAGGAAATGCGTGGTCTGATCCCTGCCTCTCCCTTTCACTCCTTACAGATCTTATATGTAAATAGGCTGGCTCAGCCTTTTCCGCCTTCCTGTATTCCTGACAAGAGGAGCCTGGTGTGAGGTCTCTTCAATCCAGGCATGGCGCCTTTGTGCTGCACAGGATAAAGTCTCCCCACTCAGACAGCATTTTGCAGGGTGGGTTAGCAGCACGGTCTGTGTCAGCTTTCCTGACAAAGCCTCAGTGCTGTGGGAACAGTACCAGCAGGCACTGCAAGTCTCCACATGGCTGGAATTCTTCAGAGTTCTAAATGCTGAGCCTTCAGCCCCTAATACAAGTAGCTGTGGTTCTGAGATTGGTCTGGCCTCAAATTTTGGGGCAGAGAACATGAGGAAAATCTGGAAGCCATCCTGAATGGATGAGGGATTTTCCATTTATCAGTAATAAAGGTTCATTTCTCTGAGAAAAAATATTTTGAGATCTTTTCCTCTAAGAAGCCTGGTACCACCTCTTGCAGCACTTACAGTGCTGGCTACCAAGTCCTGTACTCCTTCATGGCTTCACTGCTACCAACAGTCCTCTCTAACTCCTCTGTAAGAAGAGCGCCTGTTCCGTGCCTCCTGCAGTTCCCAACTTGACCTGCTGTCTGCTGCTCATCACTAACGCATGCAGTAAGCACTTTCTAACCTGGTTGCCTAAGAGATTAGGTACTTAACTCTACAGGTACCCAAATGCCACTCCTGAGGACAGCCAGTACTCTTGCTGTCACTTCAGATGCCCAAAGGCAGAAAGAAGGAATGACCTCCAGGACAGCCAGCATCAGACAGGTGGGGATCACCACAGCTCAGTACAGATAAAGGTACCTTCTGTTAAATTATTCTCTCATGTTCTGATGAGCTTCTGCTTGCCATCTGCCTCTTACACAGTCGTCATAACAGGATCTGTTCTTTCAGGGACAATTTAATTAGATCTTCTTTCAGTAGGTTTTAATCAACTATTATGGGGTTGCTGGTAAATTATTTACAGTCGTATCACTTGATGGAACACTTGGTCTGCTAAAGGGATCACATCAGTGACATATCTCTAGCAAAGAGTACAGCTGGCTTTAACTTAGGACCCTGCTTGTGTTCCTTGGGGTTATGTGAGCCCACTTTCCTTTACAATAGTAGAAACTGAGTGTGACTGTGCTGAAAACAAAGTTGTTGAAGCAGTTCAAAACTAGGGTAAGAGCTGAATTTAGCTCTAGTCTCTGCTGGCTCAGTTCTTTTCTAAGTGCCTTTCAAGGTTGAATACCTTAAACAGCGTGGCCTTGACCCTCACTTGAAGCTCCAGCTATTTAAACAGAAGTGCTGTTGTGCTGTCTTCAGGCTTGGTCTGATGTAAAGTAAGTGGTTTTTAAATGGGCAAGGTAGTAAAAAACAACACTTAAATAGCAGTGGATAATAAAGTGAGAATGTGGACATTTTTAGAATACAGAAGGAGTCTTTCTCTGCCTCATTTCACCTGTCCCTTAAGTGGTGATAATTTTACAGCTATAGGATATCTCATCTCCTTCCATGCTGTTGGATGTTTGTTTCAGCAACATTACTTTTCCCCAGTTCAGCTCCCACTCTTTGTGAGAGCTCCAGCGCAGGAGGATCTCAGCCTGGGTTCACACCAATGACCATCTGCTATTCCTGCTTACATACAGGCTCTGAATTGAGATGCAGTTTGAAGATGTATAATCAGTCTTACAGATCTGTCACCTATGGAAACCTCATTCCAGGTATTTGTTATGCTTATTTGGTATTTACAATCAGCATGAGCTTGGGTGTGTTTTTAACACTTAGTGTGCAGTCTGTGGGTGCAGCTCAGGTTCCATTAATGACTGGAAAATTACTAAATCCTTTTGAAGAAGAGTTTGTCTCTCTTGTTTCCATCAAATTCCTTCCAGTGTAGTATTTAAAAGAATAGTTTTGCAGGTTCTTCGTGGTGTCTTGCTTCACTTGATGGGTTCATAGTGCTGAGATACAGAAATGCAGCTCAGCTGAAGCTTTGTGATCTGAGCTAGACAGAGGACAGTAATATTCATTTTGAAGCACAAATCTCAACTGGGTGTTTGGAGAAAGGCTATTTAATACACTATGAAGGCCATATCTGACATCAGCCCAATGACTTCACTGTGATTTTATTTCTGCCATACGCATGTTAAGGCAGTAAATCCTGGCTTGGCTTACCCTCTACATCTGATCTATAAAAGTTGATGCAGAAATTGTGCAGACTTTGTAGTTGCACAGCCAAGTACAAAATCTGATGTAGTGATCTTGCGCATATTTAAAACTGGGCTTAGAGGGGAATACAGTGATTGTAAGAATCCTGTTTCCAGCTATTCTGTCACTGCAGGGCTCCATCCTATAAAAACCTGAATCATTCACACAGAAAGTGCCCTGCCCTCTAAAGGAGGATGCTTTGAGACCAAAAGTTGCAACTTGCTACCTGTCCACACCACTGCATAAGGACAAAGAACTGTTACCAAGATTACAAGACCATGTGACAAGGGCTACTAACTTACATACAGGACCAATACCACAATAAATTGACGTAACACCTTGACTGACAGTATGCTATCAGAGCTGTTTTACCTTTCAAAGCCTGTGTCTTGCTCTTGACCCTCCTTCTAGTTCTAGCCTTCTAGTCTAGCCTTCTTCCTAGTTCCTATCCTTTGCTGCTCCAGCTCATTCAGCCCCTTCACAGCATCCAGAGCCAGCTCATATTTGTGTTCCTCCCTTTTGGGCCATGTAAGTGGCAAGAAATCT
This sequence comes from Neopsephotus bourkii, assembly GCF_033783945.1. NCBI lineage: Eukaryota > Metazoa > Chordata > Aves > Psittaciformes > Psittacidae > Neopsephotus > Neopsephotus bourkii. The sequence continues at coordinate 848,958 of NW_026901640.1, read as the reverse complement.
CTTACATGATGCTCTCATCCATGCCCCCATAACATGCAAATACTGCTACCCATGACCTAAATAATATTCACTGTTTGTATAAAGATTTCCTTTGTTCATACCTGGCTTTAAAATCTCTGCCACTGAAATGGTGACAGGAATGCTTTGAAGTCCAGTTCCTCTGAAGGTCTTTCTCTGCGTTTTTAAGACCTTGAACCTTTCCCTGATGCTGATAATGAACTTAGCAGTATAGTTAGGAATCAAGAATACCACGTAGGAAAGTGACTCTCCCATGACACACGCCATGTATCCTTTCAGTGGATAAGTGCAGATGTTTGAATTTAGGAAGTGATGTTCAGAGAGGTCCCATAAGGGACCAAGGGACAATTTAGCAGGCCATTGAGTCTTGTTGTTATCATTTGTCATAAGCTTTTTGTGAAGGAAAAGACAATTTACACTCTTATTGTGTAGGCACAATGGATGCATGTTTCGAAAGGCTCCTGAGAATGAACAACTGGGGTGAGAAGTTGTGTACTCTACAATTCCCCCCCTGCAATAAGAGGGAGGACTGCTTACACTTGTGCTTTTTTATCCTTCCTCATTCTCCAGAATGGCCAACAAGAAGGGAAGTTTTGGTGTAAGTGAAAGCTGAGCACACCATAGTCTCAGCTGAGGGGAACTGAAAGCAGCCGGCCTGTTTGTGACAGCATTTCAGTTAGCCACAGGTTTTCTAATCTCTCTTGGCAAGTAGCTGGGCAGGTGCCTTTCAGAGAATGGCTGGTACTCAGTTATTTAGTATTTGAGGGACAAGACAATGTGGAAGCTGGGATAAAAGGGGACTTCACTTGTATTGCACTGTAATTCTAACATTGGAGTGGCTGTTACAGATGGCACGGTTATGAGACAAATGGAGCCTTAGCGTTGCTTATCTGGGTTGGATATCTGGAGCACACTCCTGCCAGGTTATCTGCTAGTCTCAAGGTTCAAGCTAAAGTGAAACTGTAGAGCGTTGGTTTTATAGCCTCGTCCCTTTCTGCTCCTGTGTAACCCAAAAGGTTTTTCCTCTCCTTTTCTCCCACTGCTGTGCTTGCTGGTTTCATGTATATCATCACTGGTCTGAAGCACTCTGCAGCTGCTAGAAGAAGGCTGCAGAAGGCAGGTTGCTCCCTGTCACTGAGTGTTCCCTGCCCCCAGACTTGGCTATTATCTACGCAACATGATCTAGCACAGAGTGGCTGGGAACCAATGGTCCAGAGTTCATTTCCAGTTATTATCGTAGGACAGAGTCAGTCTGGTTAGAGGTGCTCATTTCCAACACAGAACATATACCATTGGAAAGCACAGATAAACTCTAGGTCAGTTTTACTTAGCTTCATATACAAGTGTTACAGCTAAACAGGAATAGCAAGATGGAGTTAAAGTGCTTCAGACGTCCATGATAAACTAGTAAAGTCCCTTCCAGTAGAAGAGATGTACATGGAGGACTAAGCTCTAAAACACCAGTGGAAGTTTACCTTTTTAGTCTCTAGAGATGTACTGAGGACAGTTCTTAGCTTTGTCTCAGTCCATGTTTGAACTGGGCTATAGCTGAATAGAACACATCAGGATTACTTGGCTGGGTTGGGACCAGATGTCAGTGGCCCCAGCAGATGTGGCTATTGGAGAGTAATGGCTTGAGCAATTACACCTGCAGTCACACCCCTGTGGTGGTATGTGTGTGGGTGTTGCTGCTCTGGAGTTCAGGCATCCTACCTACACTAACCAGGCTAGTCCTCTTAACTGCAATGCTCTTTTGTTTGCTTATTATCTAGGACACTACTAGGAATCCTTCACAGACAAGATCACCCAAGGCCCTAGCTTTGAAGGCAAGCGTGTTCAGAAGTTGTTGGTGTGCTCTCCTAGACTGGGGATTAAAGAGGCTGAACTAGGTGAATCATTACCCTCAGAATATGTACTTCTAGCACTGGGGTACTATCTTGGGTGTCTGTACAGTCCCAACATCAGTGATCCGACTGTAACTACAGCCAGCACAGGAGCACTAAGTTAGTAAAGATGGTTGGCTACTAGCAGTAAAGCCTCCTTCAGCTGTACTTTGCTGCATGCTAATACAGTTTTGAGGCAGAAATGACGCTTGGTACAGCTCAGTATGTGTACCTGGAGATGAGGCTACCTTAGGGTAATTCAGTGTCATTGCCTTGTCCCAGCTAGTAATCTGTGTGCTGCCCTGGGAAACAGAGGTCAGGCAGCTCATGGGAACAAACCAGTGTCATAGGCTGTTAAATTCAAAGGCAAAGTTTAATAGGGCAGTGCAGCCACAGTGGGGAAGGGGAGCCACTGAGCTGGACAGACAGGTCCCACTGGTTTCCAGACACTCTGTCCCAGCTGAGCAGAGCACCAAGACTGTGGGAGCTGGATGCTCTCAGGTAGGAGCAGCACCAGTACTTGGTAAGATCAAAGTTTAGCAAAGTCAAGGCTCCACCAGGTACCACTAGAGTGTTTGAGCTTTGTTTAGCAAGAGTCCATCAGAACAGTCACTAATTTAAGTTCTGTGAAGTTAAGTCCCTCCTACAAAGCACCATTGATGACATTAAATCAACAGTTTCTAACCCAAGATTAACAGCTTCACTTTGCTATAGTCTTTCCTTTAGGGAGACACCAGCTTGGATGTCATGTTCCCTATTTAGGGAACAGAGGTCATATCCTGCTTTGTCTCTGTAGAGGTGACTCCTACTCTTCCTCTTGCCTCACTCTTTCTGCCTGTGTCCCTGCAGAATAGCAGGGGGAGTAGGAAGGAAGAAGAACAGATTCAGTACAAAACCTCATTCAACACAGTCAAAGAAACCCAGCAACTAAACAGCAGTTTTATAACAGAGCAAACCAGTAGAGCTTATGCACACAGCTCACCCCAGAAACTGCCAAACCAAATCAGGAAAAGAACAATCAATACATCCATCCTGCAACACCACTCTTCTGCTTCAGAGCATTTCCCTCCATCTCACATTAAGCCCAAACTTCTTCAACTAGTCCTTCATTCTCATTACAATAACACTGACTGCTTCAGGGGATGGTGCTGGAGTTTCAGAGAGGACTTTTCTACCTGAAGTCCCCTGCAGGGAAGTCCTTCCTGTCCCCACTGTGTCTTGGGGTGCTTGACTCTCCAGGATTCTGTTCTCTCTTGTTCCTGATTGCATGGAAGTAAATTTCTCAAAGTGTGTTATATCTCATGAATCATCAGCCTTCTGCAGCCAGCACAGTGAAGGGAATACACTTCCACACTAGGAAACCAGGAGTGCTTTAGAGAAGTGATTCTTCAGCTGAGGCTACCTCAGGCATCATTGGAATTTGTGTTCATTGTGCTGTAACCTAACTGGGAGATGTGCTTACTCACCGTGTTGCGTGAGAGGAGGCCTGGGGATGCTTGACTGATGGGAGGCATGTCCTAAGGATTCGTGCTCCTTGCCTTACATTGTCTTCAACTACACCTCACAGAAGATCTCCTGAGACTCTGATGATCCTGATCTTGAGAGAACAGGGAGGCAAACCTGAGGACACAGAAAGAGAGGGAATCAGAATGATAAATTGTGTGGGTTTACGTGTTTGTTTTCTGAGAGAGAGCTGACTCAGGAAGCAAACTCAGTGTGAATCCCCCCTTACTACTGACAGGCCAGACCTAGAGGAAAGGTAAAGAAATCTCATATAATCCATTGACTCCATTTTCTTTTTCATTGCTTTAGGAGCCTTCTCCAGAGCTGAGCTGTGGGGGAGCTGCTTTCTGCTTGGCAGCTGAATCCCGGATATGCTTGCACAGATTTTTCATTCTTGTATTTCGTGCCTCAGCACATTGTCCATAGCGCTCTGGAAGTGCTCTGCAGAACTGATGAGCAAACTGAAACCCTCTGATCCCTGCTCCATGGCAGAACATACCAAAGATTTTCCCTTTTCCTCTTAAAAGCTGAAATAAGGAAGTTTGCTTTGTAGGTTCAAAGCATTTTGAACAGAGCAGGTTTAGTGCATTTTGTTCTTTCTGACAATCAGAAAGTGCAGTCTCATTGCAGCTTGTTAAAATAAAGCTGCTTTGCTCTTTTAAGACACTTTCAGAGATCATGGCAAGTTGCCACATTCCAGTTAAGCAATTTCCTACAGTTGACATATTTAAAAACACCCCACATGGTTTTCTCAGCCATCTCCCTCCTCCATTTGACTGCAAGGAGGAAAACAACAACAAAAACACACCCACTAAAACTGAACCACAACATAGAACCCCTGTCCCTGTACTTAACACACGTGAGGTGAGTATTTTCTGCAGGCCTTCTATTTCTGGCCTTGCTACACTGGAGGAGTGTTGTAAGATTTACTCCCAGCAGGGTTTTAGATCCCACCTAGCAGGAGGTGCAGTAGGGTACCAATGGTGTTTATAGTCTTCCACTGTACAGGTGTGGTGTTTCAGTTTTGAAAGCATCCTAAGGAAGTTAGCATTTTCAGTAAGGCCTAACTTATTCATGTATGTCCCTTTTGGAAAGATCAGGATTAAACACTGTAAATGAAAGGAGTCTAAAAATCCCATGAGTGATCTTTGTGTAACGACCAAGAGCTGGTTTGCTGCAGTGAAAAGTCTCAAAGCTTAAGGAATGAATTTGTATCTGCACTCAGAACTGTGAGTTCACAGGCAGACAGATACAACGTAGAATCCCTTTGTCTTTCCCCTGCTCCTGAGGAGGGGAGGATTTCCAGTACAGAATAGCACACAGGCTTCTTACAATGGCTTTTTATTTTTCCCTAAGCAGTCATGGCTTTTTCTCATGTCTGGTTGCTGTCCCTCAGCAGCCCCTTCTTGAATGGAGCAGAAATCGTGAAGCCCAGAGGCTGCTGGATTTGCTCACCAGGTGCTGATCAGAGATACTTTAAGACAAAAAGGATCTAACTAAGCACATGGAATGCAAAAGGGGTGATGAAGTGTTTTGAAGAGTGTTTCCTAAGGACACTGTACAGCACAAAAAGTGAAAGATGTAAAACACTGCAAAGCTCGGCAGAGAAAGGGGATGAACAACTGCATAGATCACTTTAGAAATGCTTCTACAGGTTGATGCTCTGGGGTTGTTTTCTGACTCTTGGAGTGATCTGGGTGTAAGGGGTGGCAAATGAACTTCCCTGGTCTCAAGATTTCTTCCCAGTCCCCAGCTGAGGAGAAAACTCAGGCTCAGGTTGCACACACACACATACACAAAATGCTTCCATTCTGATCCTGCACTGGTGCCTTTCCTTTTATTACATATTTAATACAGGCTTCTATTGGAAAATTAGTTTGAGAACTTTGATCTGTTTCCATAGAACCCTTTGAAAATGAGCAACCTACCTAACCCACTTCCACGGAGAAGGCTTGGTTTTCACTGAGTGACTGTGACAATACACTTCTCTTAAGCAAAACCAAAGAAAAACCATCCCAAAGCCCAGCTCCTGCTCTGACGAGGCTCAGGGACAAATGTGCTGTGTGGAGCTTCTGTGGAAAGTCCCAGAAGTAATGGATATTGTATCTGGCTTAAGGATCCTCAGCTTGGAGCTTGTTTTTGTGCATGTGTGTGATCATTTTTCAAGTGTTGATTAAAATCTTTCCTGGCTGCTCTATGATGCCAAATAGCTGTTGCAAGGCTGTCCGTTGTATGGCCAATTGTTGCTTATCAGTCTCCTGTGTATTCTTCCCCATACAACTGTTAACCAGGTCAGCAGCTGTATTTTCCTTCACTTTCTAAATGGGCACAACAATGTCTGGATGAAAGTCTCAGAGTCACAAACTGAAACTGTTCTTTTCTGGGTGGGAATCTGAGTTCAGGTGTCTCCATTCTAAATACTATTTCTGTGCTTGAACTAATGACTGAAACCCCATGTGGCTGCTCTGGGCAAATGGTAACCAGCAAGACAGATTTTTGGAAGAACAGAATGTGAGCAGTAAGCCATGGCAGCTTTCTCAGGCAGTGTCTGTGAAAGGAGAAATGTGACCCCAGCCCTTGCCAAAATAGGTCCATTCTTTCTAGTGGAAAGCTAATAATTTGGAGCATTTCAGAGAATAAGGTTTCTTAGCTGAGATTTCCCAGGGTGCAGAGATGGAACATCTTCAGCTCTGAGACCTGCAACCTGCCCCTGCACAGGCTTAAACTTTTCTGCCCAAGATTCTCTTTCTGTCTGACTTTCTCTTCCCCAAAGCAGCAGGTTGGGGAAGTGTTGTCGAAGTGAGTAGGAGAAGCTGGAACTCTTGAAGTGCTCAGGTAATCGAGTCAAAGAAGCAGAGGATTGGATTTTGTTGTGTTTTGGTTGTTTTCCTTGGTCTAATAGGAAGTCTGAGTCCTGTCGAGAACAAGCTGCTAATCCACCTCATTCCCCAGCCAGTACCTGAGGGAATGGAAATGTGTTTTACTGAGGGTACACAAATAGAAATGTGGAAGACTGAAGGAAGATGGTTGGGAGGGCAGGGGAAGAGAAAAGAAAAACTGTTTTGGGATTAGGGACAGCATCCTGGGCAGTAAACTGCTTCATTAAAGTAGCTCAGTGCCTTCAGAGTACTGCTACACATGCAATGTCCTGCCCCGTGGTCCCTCGCTGTCTCTGCCGGTGCTCAGTACCTTGCAGGATGAGGCTTGCAACGGGAAGGAAAGGGAAGTGCAAGAAAGTGCCGGGGACCCAGAATTAGTCATTCCCTTCCTGACCTTGCTGAAGGAAATGTCTGGCTTTACATTTTTTGCTGTAAACTCTTGATTCTGTATTTTTGCTGTAAGTTCACACATGCACAGGCTGTTGGGTTCTTTGCCTCCCCCTCCAGACAACCAAATGTACTTGAGAGTTGTTTTACAGATGTGTGAGAATGATCAGTGCAGTCATAAAAATGATGGAGGATATGCTTTCTAAAGGCATTTTAAGTTTAAAATCTCACAGATATATCTGTGAGTTGTAACACAGCCCCGATGCCCAAAACATGACCTGCTGCTTCCTCCCCAGATTATGAACCTTTCATAATCTTTCTCCCTATCACTTGCTGCTTTCTGGCTGCAGTCACTGTAAATGGGAATGGAATGTGGGGTAGTTTTCTTTATGTGAGAAGAGATACAATGGATTTGCCAAGACACTGAATAACTATAGTTCTAGGGAGAAGTATAGTATTAGTGTTATCTCTGGACTGCATTCACCTCTCTACAGCTTTATGGGCTAGCACAGCTGAATTGGACAAGTACTTGTTCACCTGCCATCCTTTGAGAAGCCTGGGTTGCATTAGCATCTGCGCACCGTCTAAACTCCTCCCTCTTCCCCAGCTGGGTGAAGCAGGGTTAGAGCATTGTGTATGCTCTGATGAACCAGGAACTGAGCCTTGAAGATTGTAAGATGTGGAACCATCAAAGCATGTAAGCTCCTAACTCGCTATTGAAGTCTGCAGGGGCTCTCCAGTGGTTTGCTTGGGAGCGTGCAAGGCACAGGAAGAAGAGGAAGGATCTGAGCTGAGGTTTCCCCAACTGTCCAGAAGGATTTACTCAGGGCTGATCTTTGCTTGCTGCATGCAGATAGAAGGTTTTGAGCTCCTGAGCCTCTCTGGATTTTTTTCAGTGTTGTTACAATGCAGGTCAGTGTTTCAGCCAACACAGAATCCCTGGAAGGGATCTGGAGATCCTTTTTGCTGTCTTGCCAAAGGCATGAGCCGCTCTGCCTAGTGCATTTCTGACAGATGCTTGTTAACTTATTGTTAAAGACCTTGGTTGAGAGCCAAGACTCTGTTGAACTAGGCTTTGTGAAGCCTCAGCTGCTGAGGACCAGGTTCTGGACTGATGGTGATTCTCTTCCAGATGGTCACTGGGTTTGTCTGGGCTCTTTTTGATCTGGCTGCATGTGAACAGATACAGGATCTGGGGAAGGGATGGAATAGTGAGAACAGGAGGTGTGCTGTGCGTGGACAGAAGTGTTCTTCATAGCAGGGTAAACCCATAAGCCTGTTAAATGGCACAGGCACTAATGTAACGAGTGGATGGGAAACCTTAACAGTTCTCTAGGCCAGCTTGGAGTAATGATATCCTTCAGTATATATGCTTTGTGCAAGGGGAAGATTTAGTCTTCCTATGCTCCATATGGAAATGCAGTTAAGCCTAATGAAGCATGGCTGAGCTAAGAAAGCTAGATGGGTGCTGGAGAGAAGTCTGAGCTGAGAGGAGGTTGAGCTGCAGATCTGATGTGGCAGCAGCAGGGTTGTGCTCAGCAAATGGTAAGTTCTCAGTCCTGCAGGGCCTCTCAATCATTCTGTTGCAGTTGCATGTCCTGAGGTTAAAAAGGAAGGGGGAGGGCTTTCCTTTTTAGTGTTCAGTGGGTGTGAAATCTTTGATATTTAAGCAAAGGACTGTTCCTGTAGCTACATTAGGCTTGGGTGCCTCTCTAGGATGAAATCCTTGAAGAGAATCGTTTTCAGGCACAGGGAACCACTTGCTTGTGCAGTTTCATCCTCCCACTCATGCTCTTTGCTGGGGAGGCCTCAGCTGAGTGTTTACAGCTCTCAGTTGCTGGGATTGTGAAAAGGAAAGAAGGGGAAAGAAAAGCAGTGGTATGTGGCCTCCAAGTGACCCAGAAATGATGTCGTCTGCATCATCTGACAAAGCAGAAATAACATACTGTAGTGTTTGGGCAGTGGCTATTGTGTCAGCCTCAGGCATGACTGAAGGTTCAAAGGAAAATCCATCCATCTGGTATTCCAGCTCTCCCTATCCCTCTGCTTCTCTGTGCTTTTATATACTGATTTCTCTTAAGGCTTTTCCCCCCTCCTTCCGCAGACTTTTTTCCATGCACTTTTCTGTTTGTGAGCGCTGTTTTGCAGCATTTGTTTAGCAATGCATTGAGAAACTATTTCCTTTTCTTCTATAAGCAAAACCAAAAGTCCTCAGGCCAGCCCAGGCATGGGGGTTCTGCACAAGCACTCAGCCATTCCTGTGCAGAAGCTGCTGCAAGACTGGTGGCACTGGAACTCCCTGAGCTAGCCTCTCGGTGATGTGAGTGACCCAGTGATGTGATGCTCCCTGCCCTGGCAGCCTGCAGATGGGACCAGGGAGTTCTGGTGCCCAGCCTGTCATTGTGTTGATTTCCTCTGTGCTTCAGCAGCTCTGGTGCAGTCGATGCTGCCGTGATCTGGTGGTTAGATCAGAGCACTGAGAGTTCACTCTTTTGTGACCTCTTTTTAGAGCTGCTCCTTCACTTTGTGCAAATTATTTTTAATCCTTCTTCCTCTTCCTTACTTTTAATAAGGTGCTGCCACATGGGGTCTTGTGAGTATGTTAATGGTCATAGGCTGGTTTGGGCATCCAAAGCAGTGGCTCTGCTCTACAAACTGCTTCTAAGGGAGCTGTGCCAGTGGTCCAGCATAGCGGTAACCTACATACCTGGTGCCTTTGACTGCCCTGTATCATCAGTGGGGACAGGAAAAAGAGCCAAGGAAGCGAATGCTCTGGCCGCTGTTTCAGCAGAGCAGAGCTGGAAGCCAAGTTTGCACTTTGGAGTCCTGCTGAAGGAATCAGCTGGGTCCAAGGAAGAGAACATGAATTCCACAAACTGCAAATTGGTGTCTGACAATGTGAGCTCCTCTTCTCGGGTATCATCTCAAAAAAGTGAATCTGCTACCTGATAGTTCTTTGTACTGTTTTATCTGCTGGCGTGGCCTTACTCATATGGGGCTGATGAAGACAGATGTTAAAGTACCATCCTTTTGTGGGTTCAGTTCTCCTGGTTTTGAGAGCAAAGTCACATGGATGAGACATTGAGTGGCCTCATTCTTTTAGGCTACAAATACTTCCTTGAAATGCTTTGTTTTTTTCTATCTTTTCTTCTTTTTCTGAGTTGTGCATTTTCCTCCTGTACAGCTTTTGTGCTTGCCGTGAACAGAGCTGTTTGAATTCCATGCTGAATTCAACGTAGCTTTAAAGTTTGTGGGATTATAAGGCTCTCCAGCTGAATCCTGCATCATCTGAGTGTTCCTAATGAAAGCACAGATGGGAATGATGGGTTTCTGTGTTGAACGAAATGTTCTATGAACAGGTTTGGATGAGTTCGCACTGCTAAACAAGCATATGCCATGTTAAAAGGGTACAGACCCACTCTCCCTGTCTCACCAGGCAGATTTGGTTTTAAACCACTCAAAATCAGGCATTAGTTTAGTTCGCCCTATACTGGAAAGGGAACAGTCCATGCTGTTATAAGGTATTTTTATACCTACACACAGAACAACTTAGCTCTCCGAACACAGAGGGGAAATGAGACTTTCTGAGTCTTGGGTTGCCGCTTGGTGATGCTGTGATCAGATGATAACAGCTCAGATAGCCAGGAGGCATTCACATGAATCAGCTGCTAGAAGCTTAAGTTCACAAAAGGAGCAGTTCAGTGTTGGGTTGTGTGGTGCAGGAGCTGCAGACATGTTTGAGTTTGGACATACCTGGTATCACTGCGCTTCGGCCCTAAATGCAGAGTCCTGACCAGCACTTTTGCTGCTTTGGTGTTTGCTACTTTCCATAGATTCGGTATTCCCACCCTGTTGCTGTGGTATCCAGGTGACTTACTAGCTCTGTTATGACCATCTTTTCCGAACCCAAGGAAGAAGGTCTGAAACGAAACACTGGTTCTTCCCTTTGCATGGATCAATTCAGCTGCAACTCTCTGCCTTTTTAACTCCGCTGACTTGGACAAAGGTGTCCTGAAACACACCTGCACCGCTGCCGGGCTCCTGGTGCTGCTGAGATCTTTATCACGTTCTCACATGGTTGCTGAGCATGACTTCAGAGACAAATTTGGCAAGTCAGATTCTGACCTTTTTATGTTCTCTTCAGTGCTCAGGTTGCTCAAGGTTTTTTTCTTCCCTGGCTTAGGGTTTCTCTATATAACAACACTGGGGAAAATAGATAAGTCAGCTAAAGGTGTGAAGTGAATCCACTTTCACTGGATGCCTTACAGTGACTCATCTTCCTTTCACCAGTGTCCCATGCAGACACACTCTGAGTTCAGAAGTTTTGTCTCTGGTTCAGGAGGCAGAGGGGCAGAACCTCCCGATGCAGTGTCCTGCACCCACAGCAGCTACTGCTGCTGCTTCGGGGAGCGCACCCTTGCCCTCTGGGCCTGTTCCTGGCAGGAGGTTAATAGAGGAGTTCCTTCCTGATTAATTCCTGTCTGGTGGAAGATAGATGATTTGCATTTCTCTTGGCCACATGTAAGAGCTGGGTCATGCATTGATCTGATCCTTTTAAAGCTTCAGCTGCCAGCTTGTTAAATTGCAGGGCAGTGAGCAGCTGTAAGCTCGGGAGCACTGGTGTGAGCTCATATTTATTGTCTTTTCAAGTGCTTTCAGACTCCATGAGATTTCATCTCCTGGGACAGGAGAAATCTGATCTCCTTTTGAACAAGTGCTTGATTTGTTGATTAAATGACAATCGTTTGGATTAGGTATTGTGAAACCCCCTCTTCTAAACATTGCATATGTTTCAAGTCATCGAGAAAAGCTGTAGGCATCAGTGAGCAGAGCCTTTGTGAAAGTGTGAAAACATGGCATTTGGTTGTGAAATGTGTGACTGAAACAAAGTTGGGCTCAAACTTGATGCTCCGAAGAAATCTGGGCCTGCACATTGAGGAGAAACCCTCTGGCTGCCCACAAGATGTCTAATGTATAATTCCCATTCTGTGCCTCGTTTTCCTTTTTTTTGTGAACCGAATTATTCTTTCTGCATTTATAGGGTATTCCAAGCTATGTGGATTGAAAGCATGTGAAAAACTAGGCAAGACTTCAGAAAAATGCACTCTTCCATCCTCTGTTTCTTCCTCCCAGGTTATTTGGATGAGTTGCATTGAATTCAGACCAATTGGGTTTAGGCCAAGTGCCAAAGCTGCAGCAGGTTTAATGTGCTTCCCCTTCAGTGCCTGCTGGAATAAGATGCCACTTTTCTAAACATGAATAAACCACAATTGACAAGAAGCTTGACCCCCAGACGTGTGAAACAGTTTCTCTGGTGAGGGACCACCACTGTTAACATTCCCTGACAGAGTCAGGATGTGATTTTGATCAGTGAACCAGAGGTCAGTAATTTTTGGGCTCCAGTTGGAATACTGAATTCTTCCAACTCGTATCTCCTTGCTTGGCAAGGGCTCTTGAATTCTGCGCCCCAGTGCCAGTGGTTTCACAGATGCCATTGCTTTCTTGTGCCATGCCTGCAGAAGTGAACTGAAGAACTTGTGTGTGTTTGGCTTTTGTTCATCACCATTTAAACTCCCAACCACTGGCTTAAGGTCCTGGAAATGGGAAAACTTGTATCTCGAGAGATCTGCTGTTTAGTTTGTATAAATAAATAAAAAAGTACAAGCTTGGCAGCTTTTTCCTAAACATCTTGGGCCTGATTCTCACACAGGCTGTGAAGGGACATTCATTTTAGGAGTGCAGTAGGAGGAGATCAGCGTGCACCCAGGAGCACACCTCGCAGCATGTGCAGTTCTAAACAAGAACGGGGTGTCCTGGCCGTCAGCTCCAGCAGAGTGAGAGGAGGAGGGCTCTGCTGGAGCACACCCTGCGACCAGCCACGTACTCCAGCTGCTCCATATCCTGTCTCTGCTCTTGTTCTTTCCCATCTCTGTGGGTTTGAGGCAGTTGGAGTATCGCTGCTTCTGTTGTGGGGTTTGCCATTTGTGATGAGTAGGATGTGCTGTTTGGCAGGCAGGCAGTGAGTAGCTTACTATTGGCTTTATCGCTCTGTCTAGGTTGTGGTTGGAGACCTGCATGTTGTTTGTGGCTTTTTATGTGCGTCACTGAACCCAGAATTTTTATTATATTCTCAGAAAAGGGTTTTGCAAGAGCTCAGCCATTAAAGCTGAACCCTGTAGTTTAGTTAAAGTCTGGGCAGGAAATAACAAAATTAAACTCATCCTAGGGGAGAAGCGTGGTGCGAGGAGGGTGGGAGAGAATTCACATACACTATTTATAGACAACAAATTTGGACTTGAAGAGTAAATGTGAAGGAGTTACCATGGGAAAACGGGACTTGGCGATCCGAGATCCTCAGGCTTGTGCTGTCAGCCTGCTTTCCTCTTCTGTTATGTCCCAACAATGATGAGAAGTTTGACACTGAAATCTGTGCTGCACAGAGAGCCTTCCAGCAGTATCCTTCTAGGAGATTATGCTATGGATAGGACTTGTCAAGTGAAAATACTTGAACCCATGTTTTCTTGAGCATCACAGAAGGAGTTGAGGATGACAAGTGCTCCAGGGAGCTGGTGCAGTAGGAGCCGGAGAGCCACAGGCAGGGTGGGGAGGAGGAGGCATGTTAGTTATTGTGCTCATGGTCAGCCAGCAGGTCATTGACAGAGCTGGGAGTGGAGTCCAGCTCCCTGCAGCCCAGGCCCATTCTCTTACCCATTAAATGTGATGCTGTGAGGTTACATTTGAATGGGTGAGGAGAACTTTAGTGGGGAATGCAAGAATAGTGGCTGTACCTCAGGAATATCCTTCCTCAAAGCAGCGTGCTGTCCTTATGATACTGCATATGTGTATGTGGGGCATAGAGTTTTGTATAATCTCTTACTTAATTTGTGTTTTTCCACTTATAAATAGCTGCTAAGTGCTTCTTGCTTTCCACTGTGGGTTTTGGAACAGATTCCCACACCTCTTCTTGCCACTGTCAGTGCTTTCAGTTCCCTGCTTTGTACTGGGTCATGTGCTACTTTTTAGGCATTTGCATAAAATTAGAGTTACGTATAACTAAGCATGGAGCTCTAGCATTAGAGAGTATCCTGGTATCTCATCCTTCTTTCAGGAATATGGCTCTTGCCTGATGGGGGTTCCTGCACTGAAGTAGCAGATCACAATCAGACTGAGGAGCTGAGCCATGACTTTTACACACAGACCTGTCAGGGCCTTTGCTGGCTGTACCAGTTTCAGAACCACTCCTCAGTCTTGCTTCTTTCCCAAAGTGCTTAGCAACCCTGAGGTATGCCCAGGAATGGGGATGAGGTGACCCAGGGAAAGAGGCAGTAACATACCACAGTGCCCTGGGAATCCTACATACCGCGGCTGACAAACGTGCAGCTGGCTTGTTTGCCTTTGGCTGGATTCTGTAGTTTTGGTTTGTACATCAAAGTGCATATCATCACCAAAAGGCCTCCAGAAAAAGAGGAGGCTTAGGTGATTTCTGGCTTCCTTCTTTCCATGACATATCTATTGCACAGCTGGGAAGCTGACTTCTGGCATATTGGGGGCTATTGAGTAGTCCTCAAACTTCCTGCAACCTCTTCCTTCTGCCTCGAGAGGGGACCTTCCCCCTCTATTTATACCAGTTCTTCATTGCTCCTATTGCCTCTATTCCCAATCTGTATTCCTGGTTAACCTCACTTCCAGCCCAGGGGGTTGCCAAGATCCCCTGTTCTTTAGGAGGAAGAGAAATGTGCTCCCCTCACTTCTCCTGCCAGGGCAGAGAAAGGAAGTGCTGTCATCCCCTTTTGACAAAAACAGGTACTAGGGCTGAGAACCATCGAGTGGGGTTTCCAAGGTAATTTCTTTTAGGTCTTAAGCTCCAAAGCCATGTTAGGAAGTTACAGTTAAAAGGTTCCTCTGGTTTCAGCTGGGTGGTCAGAGTGTAAGTGCAAAGGGATGGCTGAGCCTTCTAGGATGTGGCACTTGCATTTCTGTGTTAATGGCATGAAGAGTTTGAATCACTTTTGTATGAACCCATTTGTTAATAAATCTGAAACTACAAACTACAAACAGGCACTGCTGTCTGAATTCACAAGTGGGCAGAGACAAACTCCCAAACCAGCATCCCCTCCTGCTAGGTACCATACACACATCACCAGGAAGACACAGCACATTCTAACTGCATCCTGTCTGCATCCCAACAGGTGAAGCTGATTGACTACATCCACAGACAGCGGCAGTGTAAGCTGAGTGTGCCCCTCAATGACAGGACAGCAGAGCTCAACAGCTACCCCAGATTCCACGACTGGTTAGACATTGTCAACGTGAGGAAAGAAGTTGTTCAGGTAAGGGGAAAACAACGCTCCACACAGACCCTTCCCACCCTTTCAAGACATTCCAGCTGCATGCTAGGTTTACAGTAGTTTCCTGAACTTACTTCCAGGCAAGGTGGAAATGTGAGGGAAAGGAAGCTTCCTCTCACATGGGAGCAGTGGCCACCCAGCGGGAATGCTGTAACATTCCCTTCCCTTTGCCCTCCTCCCAGAGTTAGGAGGGATCTTCTCATATCACTGAAGCAACACCTCAGCTGTATTGCTCAGTATGAGCCAAAGGTCCTCACCACAACCTTCCCTCCTTTTGCCTGCTGGTCTGAGGATGGTGCCATAACTTCATCACTTGCTGCCTCTTAAGTAATAATAATTCTGTACCATACTATACTCTGCATTGAGTATTAGCCAAAAAAGGACCAAGACTTAGAAGTTTGTGCACTGACACGTCCAACAAATGGGCAAAATGATGAGTTGTTACAGCCTATTTATTTCTAAAAGTATATATGCCATGATTATAAATTAGAAAGATCCCAAAATAAACCTCTAAACACAGACCAGCAAAGGGCATTAGAGTTTACAAGTTTGTTGCAGAATGATGGCTTTAAACTGTATAGCCTCACACAACACTCAGACTACAACATTACTGCAACCTAGTAATGGTCAGGGGGATTTTGATCTGGGTTTTGGCTGGGTGGGAGTCTGTGCTCAGAAACAAATGAGGTCTTTTCATTTTATACACACAAGTAAAGTCTCTACCAAAGAGCATTGCATCAGTGTAAAAGAACGGAATGAATAACCCTCCCATGGTGGCCAGCATCAGCTGTTCATGCTCACAGACCATGGCTCCTTCTGATCTTTACAATTCAATTCTTAACATGCAAATCACTGAAAGCCTCTTTCCAGCACAGAATAATCTGACACTTGTGCTGGAATTGGAAATGATGAGATCATCCCAAGCCCCAGCTCCTGTCTCTGACACTTCTGGGTTTTCTGGAAGGGAGCCTGGAATCCCAGTGGTGTTTAGAGGGTTACTGGGAACTCCAGGACTGCAGGGCTCTGACATCAGATTGATCCCTTGGACCTGGACTGGGCATGGCTGCCCTGGGGACACATCATTTCAGTGTAACATTAATGACAATATAAGTATAGCTCAGCCCACTGATGGCTAAACCAAGCAGAAGAAGCTTTTTCCATTCTTTCCCCATTTTTGAATCTGCAGGCCAGACCAGAGTGTTCCCACTCCGTTTCCTTTGATCCTTACACAAGCAAAAATTTTCTTTGACTTCAGCAGGGATCTGCCTGAGTGAAAAATTCCACAGCTTTTCATGGAAGTTATTCCAGCTTGGACCTGGTGTAACTAAGCCGACTCTGGTGAAACAGGATGAGTTCAGGACCAAGCTGTTCCTTTTAATACTGTTCATTTTGCATGTGTTGCTGGATGTTACCCTCCAGCCCTGCCAGGTTTTGGGTAGCACGAAAGGTGCAGTGAGGGAACAGCAAAGCTGCCTGTTGCTGCGGCCAAGCTGCCAGGCTCCCAACTATTGTGGGTTTCTAAGGTTACTGCAATTGCCTGAGCCTAAAAGAATGTCTTTGTAGCTCTTTTTAAAATCCTTTGTGATGCTGCAGAACACAGGGGGGAAGGGAAGAGGTGAAGAGAAAGGGGGGAGGGAAAAGGGGGAGAGGTGGACAGTTCAAATCTGCAACATCCTGTTAATTCAGGGAGCAAAGAGGGTTGAGGCTGCCCTTCCCTGTGTGTGACATTAAAAAGGGTGACAAATTGACTTTTGATCTGTGCAGGAAGAGAATATTTTCCAGCTGTTTATTATTTTTATTCATGCTCACTTGCTACTCCCTCCCAGGCAATGAACAGTGTAATGAACGGTGTTCCTTCTGGAACAGAAACATCAGCGGTGTAACAAAGCAGTTTAATTCATCTATTATTCCAAATGTATGGTTCTGCATCTATTTCATGCAGCTGCAGAGAGCTCCTGTAGCCTGTGTAGGAGGTAGACGGGAGGCCTGCAACACCCATGGGTCATTCCATGGTTTTTGAGTAGACATGTTGGAACGGGCTGTAACTGGGAAATAGCTGGGCTATAAATTAATAGCTTTGTTCTTGCAGTGATTTTTTTTTATCCTGTTATTTCAGTGCTTAGGAAACAGTGCAGCCAGTATTGGTGTTTGTGGCAGGGACAGCACAGTGCAGGGGAGAGGTTTGTCTGGGAGGAGCTGTCTTTCAGAACTGTTACAGGTATCGTGGGATCATTCCTGCTGTTGCTCAGATTTCACACAGCGGGAACTACACCTCAGCCAAATGCTTTCAATGCAAACCACTGACAGAAGGAGCTTTAATAGGTTAGCTATTAAGAAACATGTAATGGTTTCCCTTAGCTTTATGCACATTGCCTGTGACATGACTGGGGAAAGGGGGATAAAGAGGTGGCTGATCAGGCCAGACAGTAAAAAACAGAGACACCCATGTTCCATACTGGTTCTGTGGCTGGTGAACAGGATACACTGAGGAATGACTTTTCATCTCTAAGGTATAGTTGTAATATGCCTAATAGGAAGATATTATGCATGCAGCCCTCTCTTTTTGAGACTTTCAGGCTCTGAAAGTAGTTGGAGAAGTTGCCTGGTACCTGTAGGGTCTCAGAGCACGGCCGCAGCAGAGCCCTTGCCTGGCCACCTCTGAGATCTGAACAGAAAAGCAGGTAGGATGCAGGAGGTGCTCTCCTGGGCCCACTGCCTGTCAAGTGCAGCAGGGAGAAAGACCTGAGTTCATGGGGTTTTGCCTTTTTAAATGGCTCTGAATCCCTTTACTTTTCTAGCGTTGCTGGAGAGAGTATTTCAAGATTGTGCTAATCTGTGACATAACACCTTTGAAAACCAGCCTAATTGCAAGCAGCCTTTTAGCTCAGCTAGAGAAACAATGCTCTTTTTCTCTTTCTCCCCCTCCCCTCTCTTCCCCCCAGTCCTCTCCCAAATAAAGCTGCCACGCAGGGAAGCACAGAAGCTCCCGGGCTCTCCTGTCAGAAATAGAGCACTGGCTCTAATTTAGAGTATCTGCTGACTCCTCTAGTCCAGAGTGAGGACTATTTTTGCTCAGTGATTCGCTCTAGACTTTGTGAAGCTTGAAAGCTCTTGCTGTTATAATTGCTGTCGTCTTGTCGGGCTCCTTTCTTTCTCTGAAAACCTATATTTAAAACAAGAATAATGACTGCTTGTAAAATCCTTTAGTTCTGTGAGAGATTAGAGTAATAACAATGCACTGTTTGTGGCGTTGGGCAACAGCTAAAGCTCCGATGAAGGTGGATAACAGTGAGCCAGTCATGCTGCGCAGGGTGAAAGGGCTGCTCTGTGTGGACCTAGCAGACTTGGAGGTAGGTGGTGAATACAAGCTTCAATCTAACCTATTAAAGCTCCTTCAGGTGATGCTGTTTGCTCTCTGGGAACACACAGCTCTGAGGGGTGAGGAAATGTTGAACCCCCACCCCAACCTGTGCTATTTCTGTTTCTTTGTTATTGTTCCTCTCATCAGTTGCCAGACAGATTTTTATCATAGAAATGGTGGCTGGTGTGGAGCAGGCTCTGCTGGGGAGCTTGGCTAAGGCTGTTCTGGAGCTGTCTTCCAAAGTATTTTTCTAGGAAATGCTCTTGGTTTTGACTGGGAGTCCTAGAGATTGATTAGTGCTGTGAGCATATGCTTTACTACTGAGAATGATGCATAAACGGTTAAATACAGTGGACTGAAACTGGGAAAAGAGATACTTGAACTAAGAACTAGAAAAGACAGGGCAAGGAACCAAAGAACCATAGACAGAAGATACATTTAAGCTATGTAGTTGTCTCCAGTTAGTAAAAGTTACTCTGAAAAGGGACCTAGAATAATATACTGGTATGGATTGTCCTGCTGCCATTTAGAGCTGGAGTCAAGAATTGAGATGGGGAGGGAGGGAAGGAGGGTGTGAACAGAAGTGCTGTCCCTACTCTTAGGCTGATGGAAGAAGCCTCTTGCAGAGGTACTTGGTTCTGGGGTTGGAGCATGGCTACCAAAACAGAGAGATTAAAAATCTCTATTGGCTTATTTTGTTCAGCACAGAAAAAAGTCCTCTCTGCCTTTACTGTTGTTCTTCCCAGAAACTTAACTATTCTATTTGTTCCCACATACAACTTGTCACAATCTTAAAAAATAGCATGAGAACATAGTCATCTCCTTATCATCTTCTGAAACATGCCTGAACCAGCCCTGTTCCCCGTGTAGCAGGGGTTCCAGTCAATCAAGTTCGGAAAGCTGTTTTTAGAGTAGATAACTGCCATGCACAGGGAGGGGCAGATCCTGCCTGGGGCTTGCTGGCTCTAAGCAGAACTGTGCCACCAGGGAGACTGCTGGGGCAGATGGAGCAGCGATGGGTTATGGCTTTTCCACTTGGGGAATATATTTGACTCCTAATTTATATGTTTATTTGTAATACCTCCTGTTTGCTTGGGAGACTTGTCTTGTTCCCCATTTAGTGTTTACACCAAAGACACAGGCATGGGTTGACACTGAGAGACCGTGGCAGATGGCTGTACTTGCACAGACTATGATCTAGCTGATAATTGATGGAGGAAAAGCATGGGCTTTATGTGTGTGCATCCTTACTTTGGTTGAGGGAATAGGAGAGGCAGATCTGCCTGAGCCTATCAGGTTTCCACAGCTGTATCCTCTCATCTTTCTCTGTCAGCATATCTGCATGAACAGACCATGAGGACTTTGGCTGTTTGGGGGGATTTCCATGGGCATGGCAGCAGAGTCTCTGGCTGGACTGCCAGATAGCAGGGACCCTGAATGTGCTAATTGTGTGTATGCAAATTAACTGTGTCCTGCAGGCTTCCTGGATCCAAAACTCCATCACGATGGTCCAGCTGAAGGCCCCTCCCCAGCATAAACAGCTCTTGGAAAATATTCTCTCCCACTGCCAGGGTTCCCTTCCTTGCCAAGGGGTCCAACTGCCCCTCAAAGCCTTGTCACTGTGAATCACTCATAGCTTGAGGTCAGTATGAGGCTCATGTTACCCCTCAGGACCTGCACTGAAATATTGCAACATCTACATCTGCCTTCCTACAGAGCAGTAGTGACAGCAGCTCTCCTGGCCACAAAGAGCAAACCAGACAGGAATGCCCTGTGACTGTCACCTCCTCTCCACCACCCATTGGGTGAGAGGTGGAACAGGGAGAAGGGAGAGACTGCATGAAACCATAGCCTGTGGATGCTCACAGCTTAATGCAAGCTAGAAATTCCATGAGAGAGACTTTCCAGAATGCCCACTAGATCTCCAGAAATAGCACAACAATGTTTCAGTACTTTCTCCACTGGCCACCAGAAAACTAGAGCAAAATAACAACTAGCAGGCACAAGATGTTCTTAAGAGCATCCTTACATGCTTTGCTTAGAGCTATCAGTGGGAATTTAAGCACTTTACGTAATGGGCTTTCTCTTCTAGCATCTGCTGCCTTATGGGGGGGATGACTGGGAGGGAATGTATTGATTTAAGAGGAGGCATCTGGGGCCTTGACAACTACCCAGCTTCAGAGGAAGATCTGTGTCTGCCAGGCCGAGGAGCAGGTCAGGTTGATGCTGCAGGCTGTGAGCAGCAGTATTAGATCTGGGGGCTTATCTGCAGGGTGGAATCTTTACCAAAAATAGCCCATCCACTGAGGTAGATACCAGCATTTTTGCCATGTTTCAGGGATTTAAGTTGGACACCAGACAAGATTAAAGACTCATGTGAACTCCTCACCCTGACTAATTGAGGCTAACCTTTGGATGGCTTCTTGCATACCCTGTGATTTACTTTTGTCTCTTTCAAACACGTGTAACATGACGTGCACTGTCTGTATGTCTGATAAGCAGGAGGGCTTTGTAGAAAAGTCCTCTTACCTGTTACAGAGTGGAGTAATTTCCTGGCTTGAGCTTTCTAGCGTCACCTGTGCTGAGCAATGTGTGGTGAGTAAGGCTTTAGCTTTTGCTGGCAGTTTCAAGGTGCTGAAGGACTGAAAGCAGGTTCTGTCTCTCCTGCTTTTTCTTTGTTCCTTTTTTAATCTGGCCTAATTATTAGAGTAGTATCTGAGTATCTTGCAGCTTCCCCTGTCACTGCAGTGAAGGCGAGACATGCCTAGGGAGGTGGTGCTTGGCTTGGCCCTAATGCAGGCCTTTAAGCTGCATTTTTTTAAAGCCACAACACCCATGAGGAAGCAGGTAGAGAGGGACTCACATTTCTCACCCTCACTGCTGAAGATGGGGGGTAGCCCCTCTTTGCAAGGGCCCAGAATTCGATTTGCACTGGGGGCTTGGAGCCCACCACATGCTCCTCCAAGATGGACCCTGTTGTGGTGCTTTGAAGTGGACGTTCATTCCCTCAACAGCTGAGCTGGAGCATCAGCATCAGCAGAACCTGTTTGAGGAGCTGCCTTGAACTAGTGGTGATCACATTATCACATTGGCCGAAGGGCTAACACAGAGCTAAAGCATATCAGGCCAGTCTTGCAGGGATCAGGTTGACCAGTTTTATATTAAGCCACCACATATGTGCAGCACATGAGTGGCTGTTTAAAGAAAGCCTCTTACTTCCCCTCCCTCCCCCCTCTTCAAAGGCTTATTTCTTTTGTCGCGTGTCATGGGGGCTGGCAGCAGGTTCACAAAGTCTGAGCTCGCCTTTGGGCTGCCAGCTCAAGGTCACTGGGATTGTTTAAATATAATCTCCTTTTCTGTACTTATACTTTCCTACAACTTGCTGTTCTGTCTTGCTAAAATTAAACTGTTGAGCAATAGACCTGCCTGGGATGGGAAAGCTTCGCCTCCTCCACTTCACTGAATGACTTACTAATAGTTCTAATAAGTTACTGGTTACACGTGTGTCATGCGAGGGATGGGGAGGGGAGGTGATGCAGGGTAACGTGACTGGGTAACTTGCACTGGGATCTGCAATGATGGTATGAGCACAGTGCCTACATCATCTGGGCTGTTTCCTTAGCGGGGGTGAGGAAGTGTTTTGGGATAATTCAAGGACATTGCTGTAATCCCACTTACTCCAGGACCGTGTAAAAGCATGAAATGGGATAAATGTTTTTGTAAGAGGCACTGGCTTTCCCTGGTGCTTCCTAGGGAAACATTTACTCCCATTTACTTTGTTACTATATTACACTAAATCTTGCTTCGTGTTTTTCCCCCGTCACTGTCCCTTTTACAGCTGCTGGGGTGTCCTGCATCGAATCGCCCCTGTGATACCACAGAACAAAGATGCCTCTGTCAACTGGGGAGAGGAATTCAGGGGGAGCTGGGGAAGGAACTAACTGCAAGGCTTGCATTAACTCTGCTGTTATCAGCCCAGCTTGGTTGGGGCTCTGTGTGAGCAAACCGGTACTGGCTTGGTGCTGGAATATTTGAGTCATGGAAACCCATTCCAGTTTCAAGTCATATGATCTGAACCCCTGGGGGTTTTTGTCCTTTGGAGTGTAGTATCAGGTTAGGGATCCCAGGAGGGCAGATTTTGCGCTGTGTTTTCACTGGAGTCTCTCCGCTTCCTGCATTTTATCCAACTGGAAGTCATTCAGGAAGAAGCTTTTTGGGGCAGTTTTACTGCTGCGTCTTGGTGGTGAGGGTATACAGAGAAATGAAATAATGATATCCAGCATCAGCTGGGGTATCTGTGCTTTTATTCTGCTAATACTAATTACAGAACAAGCAAATATACCCAAACTTCACTGAACTCCAGCCCTGCTGTGGCCGTGCTTTGTGCTTACGGCTCATTTAAATTCCTGGCCTCTCCTCACGTCAGCTGTGTTGTGTTTCATCCGGTTCAGGCATGTGACAGAGGATGCAGGATGCCTTTCTCAGGCTTCTGCCCTTTCTTAAGTTATTCTTTTTTCTCTGCTCCACACAACAGTTACTAAAAATGGAAACTGTGTGATTCCTCTTTGTGTTCCCACCTACAAAGCTCCCAAGGTTGGGGCTGTTCTAGCACTGTCACAGTTAAAGTCAAAAGTCATGCGTCAGACCTCAAAGGCATGAGCCTGGATTAAGAAAGATGCAATTGTTAAAGGACATTCAACAACATTCAGACTTGATTCGCTGTCGGAAGTGGGGTTTGAGAATCTGGAGGATTTCAAGTTTTTTGTTTCTCCAGACAGTGAGACACACTTTTGAGCTTCCCCTTCAAAAAACGTTAAAACTCTTTTAAATAGGGTTTGATTCCAGGAGTTGAAACTTTAGGAAAGAGGCCAGATCTTGTGAAATTTGTGATCTCACTGGGAGCAGGGAGGTTTGTTTAGGCAAAACTTTCAGGGAAATTCCTGGGTATCTGGGTTAAATATCCTGGTTTTGTTTATTAACCACAATTGCTGCAGCCTTACACTGGAAACCTTTGAATGGGGGAGGAGGGAGGTGACACAGCTCAGTTCTGTGTCAGGAAATACCACATCATTTCATGCTTTCCAGGCTCTCGTGTCTTTTGTGTCTGCCTGACCTACACCTTATCACTGTGGGGGCTTTGGTGTATTAAGATGTACAGGGAGTTCTGCACAAATATCTTTCCAAGCAAGATATGGGTAAGGCTAGTTCTCTAATGAAGGAAAAATTACTTGAGGAGGAGGTCACTATCTCGTTGTCAAAACATTTCATTTTGTTAAACAAAAGAAGTCATTTTCCTCACTGCTTTTACTTGTCACTTCCCCACTGAAAAGCCAGACATCTTTTATCTGCCATTTTTTCAGGTTATAGGCCTGTTTTGTTTCTGACTGCTACTTTCAATTAAAAAGTTACGCTTTCAAAAATACTGAGGGAAGACTTCCCACAAGGGGAGAAGAATATTTCCATCACCCCCAGTCCTAACTGGAACACCAGAGAATGACCATGACACGCTAGTGATACAGAGCAGGCTTCAGCAAACGCCTGGTCTCTTGTGATGCAGAGGGGAGAGGGAGCTGAGCACTGCTGAGATCTCACCGACCTAGTGATCCTCAAGAGATACACTACCAAAATGAGTTAAACCATGAGTCAGACCAGGCAGTGAGACAGTGGCACTATTTAAAGTATATCAGAACAACATGTGACAGCCTTATATATGTGTATTAAATATATATATATAAATGCATCATGTTTTCTGCAGAGGATACCAGAGGAGCTGACCTTAGATGCCTTACTAGAAATGAATGAGTCAAAGGTGAAAGAAACAATGAAGAGATGTGGTGCCAGAGATGAGGAATGCTCCCGGCTCAATGGGGCACTGAGCTGCTTACGGAGGGCAACTGAATCAGGTACAGCCTGCCTTGTTGTGCTGTGGCATTAGATTTTCAGCAACCCGGCCCCCTCCTGCTTCCTTTGATATGAGACAATCTGCAAAGTCCTGTAGACAATGTCTCTGGGCATATTCTGTAACCAGGCTCTTGGATCTACATGAAGTTGCAGTGATTAGACTCATCTAGAGCTGTGGATTTGATTTGGTTTTGACAGCATGTCAAATAAATAACTAAATGAAAATAACTATGTAGAAATATCCTCTCCAACTCAATAGACTATATCCTTATCCCCTCTCTGTTCAGAGTTGTGTCTAATGCTCCAGTTAATCCTCCATCATTCATATCCTTGACCTAACGGATACAATCAGATTTCTTGTAGGTAATTCCCTCCCCAGATATGGCCAGCTCAGAGGGAAGGTGTAATTCTGTTAGATATTACTTTGCTCAGAAGCCTGAGTACTGTTCAGCTCAGTGCTTTGGAAGAGAAAAACATTGCTCCAACAGCCCTTTGTTACTGTGTAGTGCATAGTGTGCAAGTTGATTCGCTTCTCTTTAAATCCCCTTGCCTCCTGCTATTGTTCTTTGACTGCTAAAATTGATAGAATCGTTAGCTAAATTCCAATTGCAGATTCAAGAGTTAGAGAGAATCCTGATTTACCTTGAAATTATGGGAAGCAGGGTACTGTGTAATCAGAAATGCATGTGTTCAGCAGGCAAGTGGATCTGACAAACTTATTTAAGATCAGTCAGGCTCAAGATTCCCAGGGTGCTGCATCACCATCTTCCCTGTCACCTTCACCAGGCTATGCTCAAAGGCATTGTGAAATCTGTTTGTAGAGAGAGTTCCTCACAGCTCACTGGTACTAATGTGCATCAGGTCTTTCTCCATAGCAATTACCAGTCTGTCACTGCAAGCTGGTGTTTCCTGTTGGTATTATGACAGTTCATCCCATTTGCAAATCAGAAAGATTAGTTAATGGAAAAGTCAGCAAACAGCCCAGTTTCAGATTTCCTTTTTTCTAATCTTTTCTGTCCTGGGTTGTTAAATCTTTCCATCCCTACTGTGGCAAAACCAGCTGTGCTCAGAGGTCATGGCATTCACTCCTCATAAAGAAGAGGTAGTTTTTCAGTTCCAGGTATCTGATCTCTTTACAGCCACTGACTGGTCAACAGGACATCAGGCCCTGAAGCTTTTTTTCACCTTGGTTTAAGTCATTAGGGACAGAGAGTTATCCTGATGAATTAAGCCTCTGAAATTATCCCAATACTCTGTGCATTCCCACTTTGCTGCCTGCAAGCCTTTTTTTCCCCATTTATTCCCACAATTGGTCTACAAGTTGTGCTGGGCCATAAAGAACTACAGTGCTAGGCAGAGCAGGAGGCAGTATGGGTCATGGCAAAGGGAGACAGAAGTGGCCCAACGAGTATGAGGAGCTCCTACATGCTCCTTATTTCCAATCTAATGGTCTTTCTCAGTTTAAGTGGTATTTAGCACATCTGTTGGCTAGTAGAAAATAGTGTCCTCTCTTTACCAAAGACCAGTCTAAAAGCAGAGAGGGTACTCAATTGTCTACACAGACTAGTACCAAATCCACACAGGTTTGCAGTGGGATGTGGGTGCCTGTTTTATGAAGGTATGTATATCCCAAATGCTTCAATAGGCCCAGTCTGTTAAAACTCACCCCATCTTAGAGCACAGAACCTGATTTTAGTCTTTGAGATACACAACTACAGATTAGAAGGAAGGGTAGTGGCTGCCATTCCTGTTTTAAAGGCTACTGGAGCTGATGGCTGTCAGGAAAGGAGAAATTAAGCTGGCACCTTGGCTGGGTACAACACAGGGGAGGAAAAAAAACACCTTTATATCCCAAAGCAGCAAGATGTGGTATGTGTATATAGGTTGGCTTTTCTTTGTAAGCAGTCACTAACACTGCTGTGGTTGGTGAGCAGGCGGGGAGCTCAGGGATGATGTGCTGATGAACCTCTCTGAGGCGCGCCGAGAGAACAGCTCCACCGGCACCACCGAGTCCCCCGGCCCCGCTGCGCTCACATGGAGCCCCTCTGCACTGCACCCTCCCAAGGGCAACAGCCAGCAGCCACGCTCTGTGTCAGTCTCTACAGTCCCAGCTTCAGACTCTCTTGCCTCCAGTCACGGACCTTCTATCTATGCAGAAAACCTCCTGGACCCTTTTGCATTCCCCGCACACAGCGGAAGGTTAACGCCAAGGACTCCTCACAGCATCACCATCACCCCTCCAACCACTCCTCAAACCAAGCGGCGGCACAAGTTGAAGCCCCCACGGACTCCTCCTCCCCCTTGCAGGAAGGTTTTTCAGCTGCTACCTAACTTCCCAACCCTCACAAGGAGCAAGTCCCACGAATCCCAGTTGGGGAACAGGATAGATGAAGTTCCTCCAATAAAGTAAGCATGACACTTCCTCCTTCCCCACAGGCACTGGTGGCTGTGTTATACCAAAGGGCATTCAGTGCTCCAGTTCTGACTCTGAAAGAGTTGCCTTGTCATGGTTTCGCTGTAGTCTGAGAACCTGTATCAGTGGGATAGTCTAAGATAGCCACAAAACCTGCTTGTTAATGGTGTTCTTTACTTTATTTGAATTCATTTGAAATTGCACCTGCTGGGGAGGTTGGGGTGGCTGCTGCTATTTAAGGGCCCCAACCAGTTCTCCTGAAGCATCTAATAGCCAATTCCAGGTACCAGAATTCTATTCTGTCTTTAAACGTTCCTCACAGTTCAGCTATCAGTGGTTGTTATCCTTTTATGTTTTTATCTTAGGGTGTATTTTAGCTGCTAGTGTGAGCTTTCAAACACATTTATGACATTGTTATAGCTCCATAGCAAGGCAAATGGTCTAAGGCAGCACCATTTTATTTACTGAGCCAGGCTTTGAGATACACTTTTTTTGTGTAGGTAGAATGGAGTGTATTAATCTAACATATAACAACTGGTTGAAGTGGAGAAAGCTATGTACCTTCCAGAGAGGCTGCCCATCTCAAACCATCAGAGACTTAGGTCAGCATTCAAATGCTGCAGCAGGCACTGGGGCGTTACAACTTACACTCTTTGACCACCTCAAAGAGCTCACAGAGCCTGTTCCACTCAGGACCCTTTTGCCCAAATTACATTCTCATCTGCAAGACACAATTCAGGTGCGCTCTTTACACTGTCCTCACAGGCTGGAGCTCTGCCCAGCAAACACTGCCCCTTGCAGGCAGGAAAACACTGGCTATGCAGCAACTTCAGGAGCCAAAATGAGAGACCTTTGTAAACCCAACATTAAAAGCTGCAGGAAAGAGTTTCTGCTCTAGCAAAGTGTGTATCCTGTCACACCAGTGTCAATGTCTAATAAATCTGTTTTTTTTCTCTCTAGGTTCGGTAAGAGATTTTTACAGGGCTGACTTCATTTCATTGTGAGAGAGAAGACCCTGTCCTGTCAGCTCTGTGATCATCCATGCAGCCGCTGGAGGTCCTCAACAGGGCCTTCTGTCCCAGAGCTGCTGTTAACTCTAGCAAGAGCTTGGCCTACTGGAGATCTGCGGGATATTCACGTGGTCTTTTTTGTACTTGGTATCTCTTCGGATGACAAGAGCAAGGAAAAGGAATACTGATGTTTAAAGGGCTAAAGCAAGGGGTTTGGGTGTAGATGCCTGTCTGTGACTTCAGATAGCTGTTATCGATGCCTCTTGGTACTAGAAATAACTTCAGACCAAACTATTTGGTATCTCTGTATATTCATTGCCAAGTATCTCTGTAATGAAATTAGACAGTTGTGTGCAACCTTCTGAGAAACACTTGAGCATGTGCTTAAATGTGGGATGCTCTCCTGATGCTGATGAATCTCTTCATGTGTTTAATAGTTTAGTGGTATTGTGTTTTTATCCAGTGACATATTAATGCCATTTAGTGCTTTAGCTAACCTGATTTGACCATGTGTGTCTGTCCCAGGCACAACCTGTAACTTTGGAAGCTAATGTAGAGAGATATGCGCCTCTTGGATTTAGCCATCTTAACTGGTGTATTATAATTAATTCAGATGACTCTGCAGTTGGATGGCCGCACTAGATATTCCTTAAAAAAGCAACTTCCAGCCTGTTCTAAGATGCTGAGGGCCACAGATGCCTTTAAAGTTTACTGGAATAACGATAAGAAAGAATCTGGTGCCATCTAGGGTCAGATAAAGAGACTGGCTTTCTGTAAGCATTGACAGTGTCCAGCCTTGAAGCTGTGTTGATGCTTGCAGACTTGAGTTTCCTCCAGACCTGCAATATGGCTGTAGCTTTAAGTCAGGAAAGATGCCAGAATCTAAATATTGGGGGGTTTTAGGAAGTGACGTGGTGTAACCACTGCAGTGCTGAGCTGGCATTCCATGGTCTGCACTTCCAGCTGCTGGAGTGATCTCACAGAAATCTGTTTATTCTTCTGGGTCACACTGGCCCTGTCTATAAAACAGAGTGTAAAAGAATATTGTGAAGTGTACTGACACTGCATGAGAGCTGGGTGATGGTATCTGTGGTAAACCAATAGGGAATAAAACCTGACTTTCCACTTTTAAGAATGGGCTAGACTTAATCAGATGGACTCTGTAATCCCTATATGTAAAACATAATGATTTAACAAAAAAAAAAAGGAAGACTTATGATTCCCCAACCAATTCTGATCTTACATTGCTTCCATGTGAGAACAAATACCGGAGTAGGATTGGTAGTAGCTTTGGAGCAGAAGGCAAAGTGATCTCAGCTGTGCTATGTTGTGGCTAAGGGTCCTTATCTATGACAGCGATCGCTTTATTTTTGCCTAGACTGGTAAGTACACTTGTGAGTGATGCTTCCCTAAACCATGCTTTTGTTCTCCACCAGAACTCTCCCAAGGATCCCCTCAAACGGTACGAAGAGACTTTGGCTTAGCTGTAACACACAGGTAAGCAACAGGCTGCAGGAGAGAGAGAGGTTTGAACTTGGGTCAGTTGCCTCATTTGTCAACTTCAGCCTTAAGTATGCATTTCGGCTTCATTTCTAAAGCAGTCCAGCCCGTCTGTCACTACCTGCAAAGGTTAATTTTCCTTTAAGCATGAGTTAACACCATTTTTCCCTGCTTGTCTCTATTTAGGTTCTCTACAAAGTCTTGGTTATCTCAGATTTGCCAAGTCTGTCAGAAGAGCATGATGTTCGGGGTGAAGTGTAAGTACTGCAGGTGAGCACACAGCAATCATCTTCAGAAGAACTTTGCATGTGATTCATTACAATTTGCCAGTAACACATGTCCCTTGATATGCTGCACCCTTAGCAGTGGCATCGTTTTTTCTGTGAGCTTCTTAACTGGCAAAGGGAGGCTGTGGCACAACTTACACTTCGGGCTGGAAGCCTAACACATGGATGAACTAAATGCAGTTTCTTGCCACAGGCTTCCTACCTGATCATGGGTAAATCTTGCACTGGGAGCTGGATACCTGAATAACAGTGAGGATTTTAGTTCTCTCTCTGGGTTGTTAGTCCAGAGCATTGAGATTTAGTGCTTGACTGTAGCTGGATGACTGTCAGTGAAGGTAACTGCATTAAAAATAAATCAGATGCTAAGATATGTATATGGTTTTCATTACCCTAATGACACACATTATAGGATTCCTCATATAAATGCATGCTCCTCTGGGGAGCATTCCAGAACTCCCTCTGAGATTAGCATAAGAATTAAAAATTAAGGGTAGGCTTCCTCTTCTGGGGAAAGAACAAGTTGCTATTTAACATGTAATGTATCTCTTTCAGATTAAAATGTCACAACAAATGTACTAAAGAGGCACCTGCTTGTAGAATCTCCTTCCTTCCCAGTAAGTAATATTCTGCAAGTTCTTAGCATTTCAATGTCATTGATGGTATCGCAAGAATTAAGAAGTCTGATTAAAGCTTTTTTCCTTCCTTCTCCCACCTGTTTTTCAGTAGCAAAAATAAGAAGAACAGAGTCTGTCCCTTCTGATATCAATAATCCAGTAGACAGACCAACAGAACCACAATTTGGAACTCTTCCCAAAGCACTAACTAAGAAGGTACATGGTGACTGCAGTGTGTCTGGTGTCTGTAATAAAACTGCTGTGCCCAAGGCTGGGACAGCTTTCCTTTCCTTTATGTTCAGTAGACACTGAGGGCAATTCTGTCTGTCTTTCTTTCTTTTTATTGTCTCCTCATGAGTGACTTCCTTTACTTTACAGGAGCATCCACCAGCAATAAACCATCTGGACTCCAGCAGTAATCCTTCTTCTACAACCTCCTCCACACCCTCTTCTCCAGCCCCATTCCAGTCTTCCAACCCTCCCAGTGCAACACCTCCCCCAAACCCCTCTCCTATGGGCCACAGGGATGGACGCTTTAACTTCCCAGGTAAACATATCTTTTCAGGAGATCCCTACCAAAATTAGAAGGGACTCTATATAAACAGAGACTTCATAGGCAGTGGTGGGTTTCTGAATACATGGTAGGGTCTTAAGCAAGGTGTGAAGGGGTATTTTGTTACCTGATAAAAGAAAATGTCTATTCTTACAAGTTTGTAAGTGGTACCAACGAGATACCTTTGCAGGAGACAGGTTATTGAGGAATGTTTGCAGCTTTCTTATATGATTTAATTTCCTCCTTTTTTGAAAAGGACTAAAAAAACCCATTATATTCTTTCTCCTCCCTTCTCACTGTGCTGTGAAATGCATGCTGCCTGCTGTGCTGGTCACCAGAGGCTTTAAATCCTAAACTGATTGCTAGAGCAAAACATACAGATGAGAACCTGAGTGAATTACTTTACCAGTCCCTTCCAAAAGAATAACCAGCAACAAGCACTCAATTTTAAACCACCGACATACACATATGGTGGAGAAGAATTGACCTTACCTGCTTTACAGATGAGGAACCCAATGTGCAGTCTTTAACAGTCGATAGAAGCCAGAATCTCTTGACAATGGCAAAGATTTACATCATGAGAATAAATTTAATCCCTTTGATCTGGAAATTGAGCAGCCTGTGACTTTGTAACTGCTCTGTCTAGCCTTCAACACTGCTGTATCTTGCATCAAGCTTTTGATCTGTGAGTGGAAGTTGCTACTTTCGCTTAGTCAGAAGGAGCAGAAGTGGAGCCAGTTTAACACAAGGATCCTACTGCAACTACTTTATATTGGGACATTCTGCTCTAATTCACTGAATTGCAGAGAGCTGTTTGCAGATTGCTCAAGAGCTTCAGCTGCTCTGGGTGCCCCTCTGAAAAGCTGAAGACAGGAGAGGGCATCAAAGCACCACCCTTTAGCATCCCTGGGTCCCTCAGCTTGCCTCTGCCACTTGAAGTCTGAATGTGTTGTTTCCCCACCAGACTGTTTGCTTATTAGCTCTCATTTGACAAGCGTCATCTGTTGTAGTCTTCCCAAAATGCATGTGCTGGAATTCACCCCCTCAAGCAGGCTGATAATCTACTAATCTGTTTCCCAGCCCTGAGCTGGGACTAATTCATGGAATGCATTTGGAGCACTCTGATGATCCTCTAACTTGTTTGTGTTGTGTTTTTTTTTCTCCTGGTATTTTTTATTTGCTGTTCTTTCTTTTTTTTTTTTTTTTAAACAATTAATCCAAAAGCTGCCTACTACATTCAGCACAGACAACAATTCATCTTCCCAGGTGAGTTGATGGGGTTAATTCTACTAACCAGCTCCTACTGCCTAAAAGTAACTTGGTTGTAAACTTTGCATGCTGCCCGAGAACAGTAATTCTGCTTTTAAAAAGAGTATGTAAACCAGTTCAGACTTTCTCTTATCTCAGGATGGAATTCAGGGCCCTCTCTCCTAGCAGGAGGTACTGATGTGATTTATGTACTCAGGTGAAACTCTGAATAGTCAGTTGGAAAACAGCTTTCTGCTGGGGGGATCTATACACAGCAGTGTTCTTTCTTTTAAAAGGCTCACTTTTAGGGGTTTGTATCTAATAAAAAAGGACCCTGGACAAACTGGGTGCATTTGCAATACAGGACCTGCAGTACAAATGCATTCACACAGCCTAGTTCTGTGAGGACTTAAGTATTTCTGATTGAAGGCCTTTGAGCAGTTCACAGACAAGCACTTGAAAGACATTACAGATCAGTAGGTGAAGGGGAGGAAGGCTGGGCTTGATCAATATACAGCCACAGAGGTACTGGGAAAGGTGAA
Organism: Neopsephotus bourkii; assembly: GCF_033783945.1. Lineage (NCBI taxonomy): Eukaryota > Metazoa > Chordata > Aves > Psittaciformes > Psittacidae > Neopsephotus > Neopsephotus bourkii. Next base: position 816,511 of record NW_026901640.1, on the reverse strand, counting down.
CACAGTTTTAACTGAATAGAAGGATGAAATCGTATTGTCTGCTTCTGAGTTTGTAAGTCCTGAATAAGCAGCAAGTAATCACAACTGCAATGTTAAAACTTCAATCTATAGGAGATTAAAGTGTAAAATATATATCATACATGTTTCTACTTCCCCAGAAATTCCCAGTCCTGCCCAGACAGCACAGCCTTCAGAAACAGCCACAGACACTAAGTAAGTACAGCTCTAAAAACTCCTCTTTGCACAGCAGTTGCCTGATGATCTTCAGGTGCGTCTGACAGCTCTGTGTTATGTCCAAAACTGAATTTATCGGAGAACTCCCAGGGTATTTAATAAGAAGAGGATGGCACACTTGGCTGCCAGCAAACATCTTTTCAAAGATCTGAATTCTATGGCATACAAAAGATTTTAAGCCACATTGCTGGTGCTCACAATCACTTCTCTGATCTAGGTGCCTCAGGAGCATGAATGGGAATATCCATTACCAAAACACATTGTAGTAATGTAGCCATGCCCCTGCCAGACCAATTCCTACCACTTAATAACTGAAAATCCCTTCAAAGCCTTTGTCCCTCATTTGCTAAAGTAACCTTAGAAAGTCCTTATCTGTTAAATGGAGCAGTAAGTGTGGTTTTCTCTGAGCTCCTCTGATGCTGTCAAGATCTGTTCTCCATTTGCCTCTTTCACTCCACTAACAGCACATGTAGCAGCCCACTTTTCTGACTCGGGTGGATATGCAAATGTTTTCACTGTAATCCTCTCTTTTCTTGTCAGTGCTGATCAACAGCCAGGCACACATGAAGTTGAATGTGAAGCAGAGGTAGGTTTTTGTCTGGTTTGCCCCTCACTTTTCTACAAACTCATCTCTATGTGGGATGAAGCCTTTCTTGCCTGCACCTGCACACAGACATACAGATGTCAGAGCCTACATCCAACCCCTGAGGTTCTCTCAGAGCAGCCTGTGCTTCTGGGCTGCTACTGCCCCTCAGAGGGGGCTCTCAGCATGCGTTTCCCTTCTGCGTTTGTGAGCAGGTGGAGGAACCAGAGGCTAATAAATCAGACCCTGAAGATGACGAGGATGAGGTGGAGGATCTGCCAAACAGACGGCCCCGCTTGCAAGGGATGATTTACCGCAAGCCCAGCCAGACCAGCGTGTACCTGCAGGAGTGGGACATCCCCTTTGAACAGATTGAACTGGGGGATCCCATTGGCCAAGGGCGGTGGGGGAAGGTCTACAAGGGGAAGTGGCACGGGGAAGTGGCCATCCGGCTGCTGGAGATAGATGGGAACAACCAGGATCATCTGAAGCTCTTTAAGAAGGAGGTGATGAACTACAGACAGACCCGGCATGAGAACGTGGTACTCTTCATGGGAGCATGCATGAACCCCCCTCATCTAGCAATCATTACAAGGTAAGGATAGAGCAGCATAGTAGTATTTTAATATATATGTATCATATAAGTTAATATTTATTCTCTATCTATAAAAAGAACCCTCTCACTGTCAGGAGGTGGCAGGCACACAGGCTGTGTTGCTCAGTTTTGGATACAAACGTTGTCTCCTTTTAGGGAACATACAATATTTTTTGCCAATTTTCGTTTTCTTTTTGGATTCTTAAATAATAAAATCCAGAATGTAGGAGGAAAAAAATTTGGAACAGGCTGTTCCTCTGCCATCTCCTTCCAAATGGTTCCAGTGCAGCAAAGTGACAACAAAGCAGTTGTGTGAGGCTGGTAATGCACCAGTTACCTTTTCTGTTCCTCTGAGGGACACTTGGCAGCAATGGTACTGGTTTTGTCCCCTCCTTTGTTTTTAGTATTTAGTTGAGATGAGGATCATTTAGCTCCTAAATGCTTTTTGGAGTGTTCCTGAGCAGGTTGAATTTATGTAAGGCCAAGGGCATGCCACTCTCCTAGTCCAGAAGGTGATTCTGAGCAGTGGAAGAGCACTGGGATTCTGTCACCATGATAAGAAACCGAGCTGAACATCAGTATTACCCTTTTATGTCCCTCCAGTATCTTAAAGACCTTTTTTGGGATTGTTGTTCCTCTTTCCTGTAGCTTCTGCAAAGGAAGAACACTTCACTCGTTTGTGAGGGACCCCAAGATATCCCTGGACATTAACAAAACCCGGCAGATAGCCCAGGAGATCATTAAGGTAAGAGATGCCATGCTTTGGTGCAGGGTGGAGGGGAGCAGTGAAGGAAGGTGTGTGGGGCAGGGTTCCTCCTGTCGGTAGCTGCAGCTGAGCTGATGTGCTCAGGAGCAGATGGCGTTTCCTGCCAGAGCTGCACAGTCTGTTCTGGGCTTTCAATATTGCTCAACTGAAGAAGCGTTTCTGAAGCTGCCGGTTTCGTCTCTGGCAGAAACATGGTGTGAATTCAGAGAGCCAACTCTGTCATCTGACACACACAGACTTCAGAGCGTGAGGTCCACAGCCACTTAATGCTCCAGTTCAGGGTACCCCTCCTGCAGCCTACAGAGATCTGCTCCCTTGCACCTTTGCTGCTGTGTCCCCACTCACAATTCATCATTGATGCTGCAGTAGGGAGGGTCAGTGTATGCTACAAAGCAAAGCATGGGCAGAGTTAGCAGCTTGTAAGCAGCAATAGTACAATTAAAAGTTTCTCTCTCTGCGTGTGTTTGCCAGGGCATGGGCTATCTTCACGCAAAGGGCATTGTGCACAAGGATCTGAAATCCAAGAATGTTTTCTATGACAATGGGAAAGTTGTGATCACTGACTTTGGATTATTTGGAATTTCGGGTGTGGTTCAGGAAGGAAGGTAAGTGGAGGTTTCAGTGCTGGGTCTGCTTCTGGAATGATAAATAATGGTCAGATAGGGAAACACGGTTGCACATGAGGAATGTCAATTGCCATAGGACATACACACAGTTCTGGAATACCCTTTGGCTTCTTTTTCTAAGCAGAGTTTGTGCTACAGTTCCAGTAGCTCAGGGCTGGGGAGTTCCATGTGGATTAGGACTCAGAACACTGACAAACCAACCTATCCTTAAGCCCCAGAATGAGCTGGGGAGCCAGGCTAACACATGCGTGGGTTTTCATATGGCATTAAAATGGGAAATGAAATGTCAGCAAACACATTTGGGTGACTAAAGCCCAGGCATTAGGTGAGGCACGGATGTGCTCTGTTCCTGGCTTATGGAGCAGTGTTTCAGTGCCACTTCTCTTTGGAACTCAGGAGGGAGAATGAACTGAAGCTGCCTCATGACTGGTTATGTTACCTGGCCCCCGAGATTGTTCGTGAGATGGCCCCTGGGAAGGATGAGGACAAGCTGCCTTTCTCCAAAGCAGCAGATATCTACGCCTTTGGGTAAGAAAGAGACACCCGGGAATGCCATGGGAACTTCCAAAGTGAGATCAGTTCCAGGCTGAGCCCTCTGGGTCAGCCGTCCTCTGCTCACAGGCGGGATTCCAGTGAGGATGCATTTTCCTCCCCTACAATAGCCACAAGCAGGAGGTGCGTGGGGTGCGTGGGATTTGCTGCTCAGCCTCAGACACCTTCCAGAGCCTGGCTGCAGGAACAGGAGCGGTGGCAGGGTTTGCATCTTCCCCTCACAAGCAGGCGAAGGCTTGATTTACTGTTGGTGTTGCAGGACTGTGTGGTATGAGCTGCAAGCAAGAGAGTGGCCTTTCAAGACCCAGCCCGCTGAGGCGCTCATCTGGCAGATTGGGAGTGGCGAAGGGGTGAAGCAAGTCCTTGCAACTGTCAGCTTGGGGAAGGAAGTCAATGTGAGTACCTCGGTTACAGGAATCCTGCCCCAGAGCTATTGATCAGGAAAGAGGGGCTGCTTACAGAGACCTACTTGGAAGTCTAAAGATAAAAGGCAGGGGAGATACAGATTAGAATGGACAGCAGGTTAGGTACAAGCCTCTGCCCCTGACTGCCACACAGAAGTGGGCAGGTTACTGCTGGGTTATTAGGAGCCCAAGACCCCTTAATAGAGGAGGTATCTGTGGCTGGGCTGGAGCCAGGCAGTGCTGTCAGCTGCTTGCCCTGCAGAGCTGGCCTTGACCCGAGTGGAGATCACGAGGCACAAACCCTTTGCAGGAGATCCTCTCGGCGTGCTGGTCCTTCGCCCCCTGCGAGAGGCCGAGCTTCACCGTCCTCATGGATATGCTTGAAAAACTGCCCAAACTGAACCGTCGGCTCTCCCACCCGGGGCACTTCTGGAAGTCTGCTGAGTGAGTACCGGCTGCTGTGAGCACAGCCCTGCTGCTCCGTTTGCTGACTGCCACTTCTGGGCTTCCCTTTGCCTTCCTGGGGGCTGGCAAACAGCTGCGTGCTGCTCTGCTTCTGAGGTACCGGGAGGTTCTGACACTGAGCTTCTTGCATGCCTCAGGCGGTTCATTTCCTACTTTAACGTATTCCCCTCCCTCCCTCCTTCCCTCAGTAGATTATTTACCCTGCTTTACGTTTGCTTTTGGAGAGGATCTACCAAGAGCATTGCAAAGGGCCCACACTGCCCCCAGCATCATTAGAATTTCCCCTGTGCTGTGATGCTGAGGAAGGGAAGGACCAGAGGACATGTCCCTATTTCCCTTCAAAGTTACTTTTGCCTGAGTGACAAACTGAGCCCCCCCCACCCCACAAGTGGTTCGTGGCAATTCACACATGGTCCTGCTCTTCCTTTGCTCAAAGCCCTTAACACGGAGAAGCACTTGAGGTGTTGGTATCAGTTACCAGCATTAGTTACTGCTCAGTGAAATGAGAGTGCAGCAGCTCTCATCTCAGTGTTCAGCTGCCTTACTCTGGGGTCACACCTGGGAGGAGGCTCAGGTTCCAGACCCACAGAAGATGCGTTCACCTCCCCTCTGACAAACATGGCACTAACCCCGCGCTGAGCTCCAGTGTAACCTTTACAATAGCTCTCAAGGGCTTGCTTTAAATAACTGGAAACTAACTCTCACGGTGTCTTTTTCCCTTCCCTCCTGTATTTCTCTGTAGGTTGTAGCTACTGGTGCAATAACGGGCTCCAACTTGCATGTTTCCATGTGTTGTATCCTAACCGGCAACTCGGACAATCACCTCCCATTGCAAAACCAACCCACGAAATTAACCTGGACATAACCCACACTGATCTGAGCTCCTCCTTTTCTGCCTTTCCCGCTGGGTGTGGGCTGCTCGCTTCAATAACAGCTCCTGTCTGCAAGAGGCCACTGCCTAACACCGCGGCACCAGGCTCCAGCGGGCGGCCACCGGCGCTGCCCAGCAGGGTGGGGGTCCTGAGCCTGGGGTCACCTGGGCAAGTCTCCTGGGGCAGAGGGGCACTGGTGGTGTGCGTGGGTCAGCGGGGCTCAGCTGCACTGCTGCGTGAAAGAGGAGCAAAGCCAGAGCACCCTTCAGGTCCTCCTGCTCCTCCCCTTGCAGATCAGTGCTCTGGATCTTAGGTTTGCTTCTGTTCACATCCCTCCGCAGCAGAACCCCTGCCCTAACGCCTGGGGCTCTGCAGAGGTGCAGGTCACACAGCAGCCTCTGTAGAGAAGCTCTGCTTCCATTCTGTACCAGTTCATGAGTTTCAAAACCACCTTGTCCTGGAGGGGAGAGGACAGGGCTGAGGAGAGCATGCCAGGAGCCAGAGAGGACAAACAAGGGCAAGGGTTTGCTGCTTAATTACTTAAGCCTCTTTTGTGGCCAGTCTGGAGTTGTACGGGATCAGAACCTAACCCATCGTAGTTCCTTTTATAGGGCTGTAGCTTGGTGAGGAGACCAAAGTAAGTGACTTTCCCTCCCTTCTCCCCTCCCCGCTCTCTCCAGCATTAACAGTAGCAAAGTTGTCCTGCGCTTTGAGAGGTTTGGGTTGGGAATCCTGGAACCCACTCACCAGAAGCTGTAGCTGTCGCTGGCCCCGGCCCCGCTGCTCCCGCCCGTGTCCGCACTCGGCCCCGGCGGCCCGGCCCTGCCCGAGCACCAGCGGTTGTGTAAGGAATGTTTACATGGATCTTTGTGTGAACTCTATTTTTTTAAGCACAATAAAGCAGTGAATCCGGTTGAACCGCGGCCGCGCTCCAGCAGCGCCCAAACCAGAACCGCTTCGAGTTCCTTCCGGGGTCTGCGGTGAACGGCAGCGACCTTCTGCCTTCAGAGCCCTTGGCCCCAGCAGCAGGGCCCGAGGCCAGGCCCGAGCTTGCCTTTCCTGACGGTAAAAGTGGAGCTCTTGCAGTGGGGTTTGCCCAGGCTGAGCCTCAGCAGGGTGATTTGAAGACAACCCCCCCCCCCATGCCCTCTCCAGTGCATGAGTTACGAGTGAGGAGGGGTCCGTGGAAGCCCCCAGATTCCATTTCTCCAGCAGCACCCCCCTACACACCCCTTTCACCATGGGGGCTGTGAGGGGCACGGGGGCAGCTCTAGCCCCGGTGATGCAGGGAAGGCGGCAGGCATGCGGGGGCAGGCGGGTGACTTGTATAGAATTCAATGGCAAAGAAAGCCCTGGGCTGTGCTGGGCAGAGCTCCCCTGCCTCGGGCAAGCCGGGAGCGCTCCCACAAGTGCTCTGGCAGTGACTTTGTTCCATGTCCCCTACAAAACATGGGTTTGGTGGCAGCAGGCACTGCTTCTGCCCTCCCTCCTCTCCCCATTGTCACAAACCCCCCCCTGCACCCCGGTGTGTTCAGCCTTCACCTCCTTGCTCTCCTCCAGACCTGCTCCTGTTTGTCCCCTCAGTACTGCTGTGTCAGCGGTTTTAAGCTGTTGTCTGCCCAGTGGGCACTGCGTAAACCACAGCAGCACCCCCAAAGCTAAGCCAGGAACCCTCCGGGCTTCACCCTGCTCCTGCTGCTGGGGCTGCAGCCACGGCTCTGAGCACGTCCTGGGGGCAGCAGCCCCCTGTGCTCCTCACCACTGCCCTGGGGAGCGGGGACACCCGGAACTTCCCCGCAGGAAGCAGTCAGCAACAAGCCCATGGACACTGGAGCTCGTCCCGCATCGGCTGCTGCAGCCGTGTGCAGGGGCCTCGCTGGGGGAGCAGCAGAGCCCTGGTTTGCTCTGAGGCTGTGCCTGGTGAGGAGCAGGACGGGCAGCACTGCTCCAGAGCCCGATTAAAACAGCGTGGTTAAAGCCCAACCAAGCCCCATCCATCACTGTTTGTCCTTCCTGGCCTGCCCTTGGGTCTAACTGAGGCCCTGTCCGTGATGATGCGCTGCTCCTGCACCAGGCAGAGCTGCCCCGTTCCCTGGGAGCCAACACCCCCGGTGCCGCAGCTCAGGGTGCTCGGGGCTGGCAGAGGAGCACGGGCCTGAACCACGAGATCTGGGATTTGAACTCAACCTGACCGCGGGTTTGCATTTAACACCCATAAACTGCTCCTGAAAGCCAGACCCGGCCTCCTGCCCCCTTCTGTCAGAGGGGAGGCACTGGTGGTGGTCCGGCTGTGCTGCTGCTGCTGCAGGAGCCCGGTGCTGCGATGGACACGCTGTGCGGAACACTGGGGTTTGTATTTGCTGCCAGCGGGGCCTGCGGTGGCTCCTGCAGCCGGCATCGGCGCGGCCGCTGCACGCGTGGGAGCCCTTGGGTGAATAAACCTTTGCTCTGGGTAACGCGAGCGGTGCCGAATCGTGGCTTCACCCCCCCCCCCCCATACCTGGAGCCAAACAAAACACAAGCCCATTTCCCCTGGGAGCCCCCAACCTCCGCCCTTCCCTCGGCCCAGTGAAGCAGCCACAGGAGGGTTCCACCATTTAGAACCATAGAATAGTTCGGGTTGGAAAGGACCTTAAGATCATCCAGTTCCAACCCCCTGCCATGGGCAGGGACACCTCACACTAAACCATGTCACCAAAGGCTCAGTCCAACCTGGCCTTGAACACTGCCAGGGATGGAGCATTCACAACCTCCCTGGGCAACCCATTCCAGTGCCTCACCACCCTCACAGCAAATTTCCTCCTTATATGCAATCTAAACTTCCCCTGTTTCAGTTTTAACCCATTACCCCTTGTCCTGTCACTACAGTCCCTAATGAAGAGTCCCTCCCCAGCATCCCTATAGGCCCCTTCAGATACTGAAGGGCTACTATGAGGTCTCCCCGCAGCCTTCTCCAGGCTGAACACCCCCAACTTTCCCAGCCTATCTCCATACGGGAGGTGATCCAGTCCCTGATCATCCTCGTGGCCTCCTCTGCACTTGTTCCAACAGTTCCATGTCCTTTTTATGTTGAGGACACCAGAACTGCACACAATACTCCAGGTGAGGTCTCACGAGAGCAGAGTAAAGGGGCAGGATCACCTCCATGACCTGCTGGTCACGCTCCTTTGGATGCAGCCCAGGATACGGTTGCTTTCTGGGCCCCCCCCCCCCGGGTGTTTTTCTGTCCCAGTTCAGGGGCCGGGGCCCTGCTCAGCTCCGCGGGTCCCAGCTCCCACCCAGACCCCGCCGAACACGAGCAGGGAGCCAGGAACTGCCGGGAAACCTCAGCCCCTGCGCGCCGGTACCGGGCGCTGTGTGCGCGGCAGCGCCCCCTCCTGGCCAGAGCATCCCTGCGGATGCGGAGCCCTCCGCGCAGGACTCGCCCGGTCCCTGCCGCACAGCCCCGAGCCCTTCGCTTCTCGCACACAACCAAAGCTCCCCCCCCCGCTCCTCCGGGAGCAGCCGGCGCTCACACCTCAGCCCAAGCAGAGCCCGTTCCTGGCCCTGGAACGCTCCGTTGCGTTCCGAACCTGAAGCTCAGCGGGGACCATCCCCTCGCCAGCCCAGCCGCACCTCGCTGGCCATTCAGCGCTCTGCCATCCCATAGAACACCCCAGCGCGGGCAGAGAGAGCAGGGTCATTCACAGAAGGCACCACAGAACAGCCACAACACAGCCCAGGCTACAGAGCACCCGACTGAAGCGAGCATCTTTTATTACACACCAATGCAGTAAATCAGAGCACAGAACTCAAATGTACCAAGTGCTTTTGACTCTTCCGAACCCTACTGCCCCGGGCTGTGTAACAACAACAATTCAGGTTCGAGTACCTGAAACACACAAAGCAGAACTGCAGCCACTGCGTCCTCAGGCACCCACATCTGGAGCAGGTATTGCCACTTGCGAACCATCACTTTATTATCTCATCTGCAAATATTGCTGCAGATGTAGCCAAGCGGCACAACCATCCAGTTACTTGCTTTAAAGGGTAAGGATAAACGTGCACAGGGAAAGAATCTGGTGCAACACCCTCACACAGATACAGTGTGGTTCAAGAAATGTTCCACCTGCAGCTCACACCGTAAAAAAACCTTGGAATTCCCTCATATTTACAGAAAACAGCAAATACAGACTGCAGACAGCATTACAAAAATAATTTGCATCTTCACGACTGAGAAAATCCATGAAGTCTCAGAATAAATAGCAAAAAAAGTTAAACTTCATGTTTTCCTTAAGGCTGAGGTTTAAAGCTCAAATCCTCCCATCACAGACATGTTCTATACACGTACGTATGTGTCACGCATGCACACACATACAGGAACATGCATGAGACAGAGGATTTGAGCCCTTGCGCTTTGAAAACAACCACCAACGTGCAAGGATCGGCTAAAACAGGAGGTGATTTGCTCCTGGGCTCCTGGGTTGCAAAGCTCCTGCCCCTCTCTTGGCTTCCGGTGGGAACACAGCCCCAAATATGTCTTCATGGTATCGCTTCTGGCTCTGCAGAAATGGAAGGAAAGCCAAGAGATGAATTCAGCGCTGCGCCCTGTGCAAGAGCTCAGTAGCCAAAAGCTCTTTTACATTCTGCGCCAGTGGCTTTTGTTTCTGCTGGTAAATGAACCTGTCTGACCCCCAGCACACGTGTGCTGCTGCAGGACAAGTTCTGGTAGCAAAAGGGTCCTAAAAAGCCGCAACCTCTCTGCTTTCCGTGACTGCTCAAACTCACTTTGCTCCACTGGCACAACACAGACTCAACCTCTTGCTGCTCTGGACCCAGCACAAAGCTGATGTCCAGGACCCAAAGAGAAACACATGGCAGATGTAAGAGAAGAGCATCAGGTGTCACTCTCACACCCTAACCAAACAGGAACGGTGTTTTACATCACAGAGGGTGGATAAGCTTTTTTCACCACGTAAAGCTTTTCTCCCTGTGCATGCTCATGGCAGCCCTCAAGTCTGGAGTGTGACTGAAGACTTCCATATCCCTCCCCGGAACACTGTGTCACTGGGAAGGCCACCTCGTGGGTCACAGCCTACCTTTAGCTGGAAGAAATACTCCTCTGCCTGCTGCTCGCTGAGCCTCAGGGCTTTGGTGAGCATCCTTTTCAGAGCCTGAGCAACGTCCTTGGCCATGCGCACGTCTCCACAGACATAGAGGTGCCCTTCCTCCTTATGCAAGAGGTTGCACACTTTGGTCCTCAACTTGCTTTGAAGAATGTCCTGAACGTAGACCTTGGAAACAGAAAAAGGACCAGAAAAGGTTTTCAATGGGGGCTGATACAGTGAGGTTTTAACTGCGCTGGCCCCGCTGCGTGCTGCACCACAGCACAGGACAGGAAAACAGCTTCACGCTGTCTGTACAAGCCCCAGATTTGGAGGCTGGGCCTGATTTAACTACAGCAGAGTGAGGCTCTTCTTTCTCAGACCCAGTTACAACTGCCAAGGGCACAGAGCAGAGGAGGCAGCCTTACTTTAGGTTGGCCAGGCTGTCTGGAGTAGGCTGTGTACACTTCTTTCAGGACTCCCTTCCTCTTCATTTCCTCAGTTTCTGCTTTGTAGAGGTGATCCATGTCTGGCTGCCGGCAGCCAAACAGCAACGTCATGTCACCCCCTTTGATCCCTGAAACCAACATTGGCAAGTTGCTTGTCTTTCCTGGTAAAGGCCCATTATCCCTTATGACTATCCCATAGCGGGCCCCGCTGCCACAGCAACTGGCTGTGTAGAGCTGTTCTGTTCTGCATCTGGAATGCTGTGTTCAGGTTTTAGGGTCTTGCAGGAGGACTGAACCTGCCCAAGCCCTTGGGGAGCTACATGGAATCACCTGCTGGAGCAGGCTCCACAAGTGGGCTGACTGGGCAGGCCTCTCCATGTTTTGAGTGCCTGGGGCAGTCACTGAACACAGAGCAGTTGCAAGGACGCAGGAGCTGCTCCTCAGAATGGTCCCAATGGGACAGAGGAGCTGTTTGAGGGCGGGGTTCAGGCAGGGCTCTGGGGCAGTGTCTCTGGGTGCCCCTCTGCAGAGGTTTCATTTGGAGGGTGAGGGATGTCTCCCGCTCCAGGCGGGTTCGGGCCTCCCCCTTGTGGCAATCCGCATCAGTACCTCTCTTCTCCAAGTCGTGGAGACGCTGCAGCCAGAAGCTCCTGTAGGGAGCAATCCCCGTTCCTGAGGCGATCAGGAGGCACGGCCTGCTTGGCTCCTTCGGGAGATGGAATTCGTTAGCACTAAAATGCAAAACCACGTTAATGGTGTCATTAGTTGATGATGGGAGCTCAGTGGCTGTGTCCTGGCTGACCTTCAGCAGCACAGTCTGATTGTACTCAACCTAAGACAAGGTAAAGGATCCCATCGCCAGGAGATGGGGCATTCCCTCTCCTCACACTCAGATAATTCCAACCTGCACCCACGACTCCCTTGAGAACCACCTGCACCCAGTGAAAACCCACTGAAGAAGCTGCCCCAAGAACCACTGTGTTCTGTTTCTTTCTGTTTCTCTGTCGGATGCTCACCTGCGTACAAAGCACGGAACCAGTTCACTGAGAGCTATCGTGTTCAGCCACGTGCTGCAAACCCCATGGTGCAAAGGCCCTTGTCCATCTGCTCAGAGCAAGGGAAAACACCTGTCAGTTCTAAAGCTCTCTCTTCTAAAAAGACACATTTTACACCTAAAATTATGGTTTTAAGTAAGTAATATAAATAGTAAGTAATATCTAGTAATGACTTATAAAACAAAGATATGCTGATGATGATGCCCATCCTGACACAGCATGAACATCTGCACTGCAGTACGCTGTGCTGTATGTATCCCAATACAAACTTGTTGCTACCGGTATGCTTCATGCCATATGGCAGCCACAGTTAATTCCTGAACCTCCATGCAGCCTCACCATCATTTAATTCAGAGAGAAGTGAAACCAGATGTCCTCACCTCTCGTCCTGTAGTTCACAACCGCAACTGTCAGATGAATCTCTCTGGCTGTCACGTCACGGGAGGAGCTGACAGAATAGTACCTGGGTTTCAGGAGTGGCAGCTGAGTCAGCAGGAAAGCTGTTGAGACCTCAGCAGAGGGAAACTCCTCCAGCACCTCCAGGATGTTCGGGCTGTTGTAAAACTTCCATTTATTGTATTCCTCTGGGCTCTAAAAGCCAAAAGCCACCATGACAACGTTAGCAGGTCATTCACACCGGCATCAGGAGAGCGGGGATATCTGAAGTGTCATTTATATATAAGATTTCTGCCTTATGTTCAATGAAATGTGCAGGCGAATCAACAGAGTTCTCAAAACTTTGCCTAAAGTGATACTGGGGTTTCCTGCGGAGCTGTTTCAGTTTTGAACACGGAGGTACAGAACACCTGCCATGCCCTCCAGCTCATTCAGTGCGGATATAGAGACTGAACCTGTTTCTCAGCCCCCTGCTAGCGGGCGTCCACAACACTCTATGGGCCCAGGCCCTGATACCTCCTGAGCCCCACTGAGCCCAGCAGGAGAAGCAAGCCCTTACACACCAGTGGTTCCCAGGCTGGTTACTCCACGTGACATCCCCCTTACTGCATGGTACCAAATCCGCTGACAAAAACACCCCTGCAGCCCCTCCACCTGCCAGCTGTGAGCTGCTCTAGTGGCACATCACCAGGAGCCACCAGGGGAAGCACGAGACATGGGCAGGCAACACAACCCACCCAGAGCCCCACAGGAAATGCCACATCTGAAGACATCTCGATTCCTATGCCCAAGTGAGCCACAAGACCAGCCCTTCTCTCTGGGGCTGGCTTTACAGGCACACAGAACACATAACAGAGGCATAAAATGGGGCACCATCACTACAAAACTCCTTAAGCTTCTGCTGCCCAGTGGAAGGGCATCAGACGGCCCAGTGCCCTGTCTCCTAATGTAAATGTAGCCCTAACACTTACCTGACACAAAACCTCCAGCCTCTGTTTGTCTCCTTCTGCTGTTACCAGCTGGGAGAGCTTCTTGAGCAGCTGCTGGGAGGGTGGAGTGGTGATGTCCAGCAGGAACGTCAGCGCCTCGGGCAGTGTGCAGGCTGGAAGCCTCTGGTCCCTTGTCCAGCAGCCACCTGGGAACCAGGGAAACAAAAGAACACTTCTCAGTTCCCACGGCATTTGACAGCTGCAGAGCTTTACAGAACTCAGTGTCCTTCACTTCAGATGAGGCTGCAGCAGGTCTGGACCACAGGGCCCTTCTGAAGAGGTGTTAATGTGAGGCTGCAGACTTTTGTAAGGGGAGGCTCTGGTGCAGAGGACTGCTTGATAACAAAGCACCACTTCAAATTAAGTTTTCCATCTGAACAAATCATCTTTCTGGGTGTCAGAATCCTAGGATTTAGCAGATTGCTCCTACTAAGATGGAAAGTTGGTCACGACATGCAAATCTATTTCAGGACTCTGATACAAAGCAACAATGAGCAAACTCTGTTTAATTGCAGTGGCCAATTCGGTGACTGAATTACATTGTCAACCCAGGATAACTCTGCAAACACTGGTGCAGCTACCATGGGCTGCCAGAGTATGCAAAATCAGATTTGAGAACTGTAAGAGTAACTAAAAGCTTCCACAAAAACCTACTGAAACTTAAGAAAAGGATAATACAGAAAATTCAGTCTATAAAACTTCTCAGAATTGTAGAGAAACCTGTCCAACATCCTCTGCTATCTGATCTGCAGAGAACCAACCTACCATTGGTGCAGGTTTCAAGTCTGACAGTCTGGTCAGCTGGAGGAGCATCCTTGACGTGTGCAATGAGGCCATGGACTAATTCTGGCTGGTTGCCTGGGAAAATCCCGATGTGCTCTCCAGGCAGGTAGTGCACTTCCTGATCAGCCTCACAGGAAAGCTTGACTAGAATGGTAACACGGCTGGGTAGAGAGGAAAGAGACCAGACCCAGCTCGGTTACGTCGACAGGATTTCCCTTGAGTTGCACAGAACAGGAATAAATCTGAGGTGGCAGCTGGCAAGAGCTTACTTGTGCTCAGCCCCAAACCAGCAGACCAGCTCAGTGCTTCGTGTTCAGTAGAGAGCAAAGGGCTGTATCACAAAGTGTTTTATTCCCCTGCATTCATAGACTCTAATGGGAAGCCAGCTCTTATTTAAGCCAGGATTAAGACTGTATGTATGACTGTGGACTTGTGATAATGATTTACTTCTAATGATCGTTTGAAACTTGTATGTATTTCTTAATAACTGCAGGAGAAGATGTCTATAACCAGACATTTCAGACGTTTAAGACTGCAGTAAAACGTAGTATGGCAATATTCAAAAGGATAAGGCACCACACCTGGATTTTAAACTTTGAAGATTCTGTCTGAACTTCAGCTTCATGGGAATGATATCCTTGCTGTGAATGCTTGCAAGTGCTGTTGAGAAAAGAGGATATGGACATGACTCATGGGAATTTTGTGATAAGGTTTGTTTAAAATGTCTTCAAACTACGTGCAGAAAAGACCTGAACCATGCTCGCCCTAGAATTAGTCACCTATGTGTCCTGTGTGTGTGATGCCTTCCCTGACTAAAAGTAGTTCATCTCAGCTTTTGTTCTTCTGGGGCTGTCAAATGTATCCTAGTTCTGGTGTTCTGATGGAAAAGATCATGATTAATGCAATGGAAACCAATGTCTTTTTTTCTCTGACCACTGCACTTCATTACCCCTAGCAGGACCAATGTCACTATATAAACCTTTCCAGTTCAGACCTGTCTGAAGCAAAATGGACAGAGAAGGCAAGACGTGGGAGGTAATACCTTTAGCCAAGACCATGGGTTGAGAGTCATGCACTATCCTGTAATTCTTAGGATCCCAGCTTTCATCAGAGGTATAAATCTCAGGCAACTGAATACTGGCTTTGCCCCGGATGTTGAAAATGTCACAGGCAGTCTAGAACAAAGGAAAAGAATGCTATTCATAAGGACAATATAAAAAAATCTTAGTGCTGTATTGAGAATTCAGTGCTGATTTTATTGATTCTATTGAGTTTAGTGACGTGACAGGGATTCAGAAAGGTTCCACTTCTAGACCAGCATAGCCAAAACCCAATCTACTCCCAAACCTCCTGATGTTTGAGGCTACCACCCTTGTTCATCCTCAACATTCCACCATCCCAAAGGAACTTTATGTGTATATTAAAAAAAATAAAGAGGAAAGGGGCCCAGTTCCCTCTTCAACTTGGGCAAGCAGTATAAAAAGGGGAGTTCAAAACTCAAATATAAATCCAGTTGTTTGTTTTCCTTCATTCCCCCCCATTTTTATGGAGGCCAGTGAATACTGAAGTAAAAGGAATGAATGAACAAACTAAAATATGAGCTATTTATGTGGTCACCTTGAATGCACTGACTGCCCATGAGCGAAAGGCTTCTTCTTGCCCACCGAGTTCATCTCCTTCACCTATTGGAGTAAGCTGAGAAGCCCCGAGTTGGGCCAGTTTTTGGTCAATGGTATGAGCAAAGGCACAGAACTCCGGGTACATGCTGGAGCCCAAACCAAACACAGCGTATCTGCAGGAGGAGATAAAAGAAAGACCACTGTGTTACGCTAAATGAAATGCAGCAGGACTCAATCACATGCAAATCAAACAACAAAGTGTTCTACCTGATCTTTTTTCTCAGTGATTTCAGGGTGAGCAAGGAGTTCTTCAAAGTCTGTATGAAAATCCATAAAAAACTTCAGGTTAGAAAAATACTCTGATTTAAAATAGAACTGAGACCCTGATCTATATCTTTCTTAAGTACATGGGGCAAAAGAAAGGGTTGTCTTTGGTCTTACTATTTGAGTTGAGCCCCATACATACTTCTGAGGTGAATATTACCTTTCCATTATTTGGAGAATCTCCATTGCCAAAAGTGCTGGTAACCACTAACAGAAGTGTTTCTTTTTCCAGGTCACGAATGTTGTACTCATCCATGCACAGAATCTGGAAGGTACAAAACTCATGAGAAACTGCTGGCAGACATAAGAACCAGCATTAGATATCCCTGGTTGTCAGATGACCACTGACCACGTTTACAAGGTGCTACGTTAAATGAATACAAAATCAAAGTCCTGATCCAACTTGTATTTACTGCATATTCAAAACATAGGTTTAGGCTTGCAGAAGCTGATGAAACCATCCAAACATCTTCCTCCGTTTAGTGTGGATGATTAAGGCTTTCTCACCTTGGTGTTGAAGGCACAGCTGAACAAGCTGCACAGACTGTTGGCGAGTGTTTCAGATTTCCCAGTCTCTGTTGCATAGATTACAGTGACCTGGGTCCTGGTTGCCATCGTTCGTTGCATGAGTGAAGATGCAAAGAGGACAGCCCTGGGGGAAAAATAATCACACACAATTCTTAATATAAACAGTAATTCAAATTTATTCACAACCAAGCCAGGAAAGACTGAACTTGAGCATGGTTTTCCTTGGAAGATTGTTCAGAAGCACTAGGGATAGCCCTGAGTAAGAATCTTAGATACTAATATTACCTAATCATGGGAGGTAAGTCTAGTACTCAACAATTCAAGTGGTCCCCATTGTAATTATTAACATTAAAAAACCCAACCAAGGTGAAACAGAAACATGACAAGAACTGGAGAGTTGGACAAAATGAGGATTCTTATTTGAACAACTTACTTGGCCAAGATGCTAAACTTGATTTCCTTTTTCTTTGGCCTCCGGGTCTCATCATGCCAGACATGTGTTTTCCACGCATCCACCTTTAAAAACAGGAAAAAGTTGAGCTTCAGGTAAGAAATGTGGAACAATAAAATCATGATTTGTATTTATGAATCTCTCTGGTGAGCTTTCATTAACCAGGGCTTTTCATTTGGATTTCTGAATGAAATATTATTGTATCTGCACTGCTGAAGTTGTCCACTAGAATCATCTTTTTCTGGCTAATGTGTACCTGGTAGTAATAGAAGGGAGTGAGGACATAGTTCAGCATCTCCTGATGGAAGACAGGAGTTATGCTCCCTGATATGGGAGGTACGATCCACACCCAATCAGCTGGGCAGCCTCCTCGTGCACGGTACTCATTCTGCATGTACTTCATGAAGGACTCAGCAGCTGAGTGGTGATCCATGATGGTCACATTCTGCTTCTAGAATTGCAAAAAGACAGACATACATTAAGAATCCTTCTGCCCTTCTTCCTGACGTACTGCTTTTGCTTTGGTTACTATTTAAAGGACTATATTCAGTGCTGGGAAATAATTCCTATCAGCAACTATGATACAGATACAGATGGACCTTTGATTAAGGACTCTTAGCCCCTCCCTCTTTTTTATAACATCATCATTTTACCTCTCCAGCACTGGAGCACATGCTGGAAAGCCTTGGATTCATTTTTACCCATCTTTCATATTGTTATGATACGTTAAATAAACTGTAACGGTAAATAAAAGATACTCATCCAATACTTTACATAGATTCTGAGACTTGTATTAAAAGGATAAGCAATCTTGCCCTTAACTTCCTTTTCTTTTTCTCTCCTTTCTGCCTTCACCTGAGATTGTTTTCTGTCAACAACAGGAAATACAGATTCCTCTGCTTTCTCAGGTGTAAATCAAGAATAACTCCTTTGGAATCATTTGATAACCCCCCTTGAGCATGGTCCACTGGCACTGTGTTTGTATAAAGCTGTTATAAGTGAGAGGAAAAACAGGCAGCCGATAGTTAGTGTCTCTCCAGATACCTCACTCATTCACTTACTTGGAAGCTGTAAAGCACAGCCACATTTATCTCTACAACAGCTCGGTCTTTCCATAGTGATGAAAGTTTGTTTGTTTCCAGCCCCATTCTCCTCCCTACCTCCTACATGTGAAAAAGAGAGAGAAAAGAGAACAGCAAAATCATTATGTGGGACTTAGACCTCATGATTTCTCCACCTCAACACACTAATATGCAGGAAAATGTATTGCAGAAGGGGGAAGAGATAACTTGAATTACGGAGTTTGGTAAAGCAGTGAGTGATTTTCTCCTGCACTAAACAGGTTAAAAAGTGGCAGTTTCTGGTTATAAGCCATCATTTTTAATTTGCACTGGTGAAGTGACCAAGACCTGCACTTACCCACCAGGAATGCCATGTCAACAGCAGACTGGAACTGACAGAAATACACCTCTGAGAAACGTATGGTCAGAGTCCAGAAGTCCTGAACCAGCAGGACTCAGGGTACAATCAGGGAAGACTTCCCTTTGGACACCATTTTCTGTACTTTTTACAGCAGCAGTTTCACCATTCTATCCAGCTGTTTGGAACAGACACTGTCAGGACACTGTAAACCAGCCACACAATCTGGCAATGTTGATCTTGGCAGGAGTTCAACATGTCCCACAGTAGCCAGGGTGTTGTGTTAGGTTAGTGCTGAAGTGTGTGATGCAAACACAGCACCTGACCCAGCAGAGACTGACGGTGTCTCTTTTCAGAAGCCATCACCCCCCAAGTGTGATCACAAACCAGCACGTCCCCCTTCAGGTTACCTTCAGGATGTTGTACCGCTGCACATCACAGAAGTCCCGCACTCCAATCTCTGAGCCCATGTACCAGCCATTGAAAGGACACGCAGTGAACTCCAGGCCTCCCACCTCCAGCAGCATGTTGGCAACAGCAGGCAGCGCATACCACTTCAGATCTAGCTCCTTAAACCATTCATACCTGTTGAACAAGCATTTTGATCACTTTATGTGTTTTTTCCCCCTTTAGGCAATACCCAGAAAAGTCCAGGTTGAT
Organism: Neopsephotus bourkii; assembly: GCF_033783945.1. Lineage (NCBI taxonomy): Eukaryota > Metazoa > Chordata > Aves > Psittaciformes > Psittacidae > Neopsephotus > Neopsephotus bourkii. Next base: position 797,657 of record NW_026901640.1, on the reverse strand, counting down.
AAAGAGCAGTAACTCTAGGAGAAATGACCTGTGAAGCACAGTCTGCAAAAGCTCAGAGCAGTTTCCCTTTACAGTGTGGTAACTGGGTCTCTCAGGACTATTTACCATCATTTCATCCTAACAAAGAACTCATAAAATGACTGATAACCTGCCAAGGTGAGGCAGAAATGCAATTATCTAAATCTTGCTGCTTACTTTGGATGCTCCATTGGAACTTCGAGGACAATTTCTGGCGGGATCTCAAATATTTCTGGGTCTTGGCCGTTTGCTTGCAGAACAAGGGGAACTACATCAAAGCGGCCGTATTTCGGCTTCCACCCAAGCTCAATGCACAGCTGTAAATAAAGAAAGTACATTTTGGGGGTTTTTAGGTTGGTCGCTCCCCCCAGATTTGAAGACAAAAGGATGTTAACATTTAAAGGGTAGCTCTAAAAGCTGCTGAGGTAAATTCTAAGTGGTAAAGGTTATCTTTCTCATTCAAACAATGTTGAGGCATGTTGTTCTAGTACTAACTGTGTCCCTGACTTAAGGGGGGCATTAGCTCACCCTGTTCTGCGGTGAAGGGGAGTATTCTTGTAACAGGATTGCAGGAAATTATTGCTTCAGCCTGTACCTAAAACCTGTGGGCAGAACATGCCATTCACTTCTCACCACCACATTTCCCTCCCCTCTGCATAAACCTGCAAGGAAAAAGCATAAAAGCCAGATGGGTTGGACAGAGGGAAAGCAGCTGGGGCTCTGTATGTACCTGTGTGAACTCCACGCTGGCAGGGTCTCCGATGACAGACCCATCCGGCATCTGATACCCAGCGTAGCGGATGAGCTGGCTGTTCCAAACACGGAAATCGTGCTTCCCATCAGTCCTCTGGGGGAAGACAGTGATGGCTGATCTGCCCAGGGAAACAATCAAACCCCTTACAGCACAGCAGCACACCAAACACATTCTACTTACTAAGAAAGTGTTACCAACAGCAATTATTTTATATTTCTGAAATATCAGTAGCAATAGAATCATTCCTCTTCTCTACCCACTGCTCTCAGTCTTCAAATCATCCCTTTCCTCCAGGAATTACAAAAGGCTTTGCAACATGAGCCATGAAAGTTACAGATTTTCAAGCTGTTTGATGGTACAAGAGAGGAACATGCAGCACCAGGAGGAGAACAGCAGAAACAAGTTGTCAAAATATTCAGATAGACCATTCCAGGTCTTAGGTGGAGTTTTGAATCCAGAACTGGATGTGAATTCTGTTGTTTAAAATGAAATTGAAGAGATGTACCTTATATTTCCATTGTTGGTGGCATACTGAATATGGCGACAGAGATGTTCAAACATTTCCTTTGCTGTTTTACAATCACGTGCATCAAATACCTACATGTTTCCAAAAGAAACACAGAGAAAAAAAGTGATTTGGAAACAGTAATGTAAGCTTAGTATTCTCCTTATGCATTTAAGGAAAGATTAACAAAAGAAGTGAAGTGAAAAATCAGTGTTTCTCAGTTTAATTGCAGCTCCACAAGTATCTCATGGTATGTACAGGAGGGAGCAGTGCCTCAGCTGAAGCAACTGGCATATTTCACCAATACATGCACATGACTGCAGCACATCACAACTAGACACATGATGTCCAGACTCCTCAGTTACCTGTAGATTGGACCACTGGATCCTCCCAATGCACCTAGGTGCGTTCCTCCAGGCCTGTTTGGCAGCAAAGACCAGTTCCTCCTTAGTCAGATGGTAGGTTCCTGTTGATTCTATCTCTTTGGTCACTGTTTCCAGTCGGGCCAGGTGCTCATCTATTTTTGGCTTTCTGGATAGGAAACAGACACAAAAAGACACAATGAGAACTTCATTACTTAGATCTGATCTGAATTGCAGACACTCTCCTTGAGTTCTGGGTCAGGAAAAGCACAGGCACTGCAGAAGGCATAAAGCTTTTGAGTATCCTTTTGCATGAGATGACTTTTACTGACATCACTGATTTTCTCTGCCAGAATGCAGGTAAACTTCTGGGGAGGGCATTGGCACTGGCGTAGGTTGAGATATGATTGCTATCAAAAAGCAGGAGTTTTCTAGCTAAAGGGATGAGTTGACGGCATAGACTGACTGAGGACTGCTGAGAACTGTTCCTGGCTTCAGAATTTAGGAACTGCCCTTACTGAGGGCAAACAACAGAGCTCACTAGTCTAATGATGTAATTTACACAGTATTTAAGCAGCCTCACCCTCCTTTCACCCCGCAGCACATACATGGATTGATCAGAAGCTGCTCTGTGTAAGTTTTAAGTTTAAATTGGGGTTTTCTAGATTAGATTGGAAAAGAAAATTGTCAAATGACAAGCAAATGAACAGTGGAGAACAGGCTGGCTCCAGCCAAAGTGGGATTAGAGTGACTGTCCTCTCAAAGTTCTATTATTTTCACAGGGACACAGGTCTTCTGAGCAAGGTAAGTAGGATTTTCATTCCTAAAGGGAAGTGCTGATTAATTCCTTTGTCAGTGAAACCAACTCTAAAATTCTTTAGCTTGATAACAGAGAATGAAGTCAAAATATTAGGAAATATTTATCACAGCACAGACAAAAATCGTTTTGTTGGCTCACAGACACAATGAAAACAGCCTGCACTGTCTGAGAGCTTCACATTTGCAACAAGATGAAAGATCAAGGGCAAGCATGTAAGATAGTGTAAATCAGTGTGATCAAATAGCCATGAGCAGAAATACAGCAATGTGCAAATGTAATAGGCTGGCAAGTGAGTACAGCCTGTGTGTAAGACAGGGACTTTCAGAAAGATCCACATGGAAGAAAGCTTTGTAGAAGGAGTTCAAAGTGTCTAAAGAAGCAGCTATTATGTGGCTGAGCCCCTTTGAAAGTTCAATAATGTTTTCTAATAGTTTGAGCAAACACTGAATTGTCACTTGAAAACTTATCATGTGAAATGGCACCGCAAACTCTTGGACCTCAATCTGATATTCCAGCTCTTCCTGCAACAAAATGTCTCTGCACCATGCCCATTTTTGCCAGAACAAGCCTCTTCTGAAGCTAGAGTGCACCTCTCAGCATGCTCAGCAAGCTTATGCTGATGACAGCACAGAGCAAGGTTGAGAAGCAAGAGACTGGCCTTCCAGTCTTTGGTTAAAGCCTTGAGAGTCAAACAGAACAAAAGAACACAAAGATACTTGGAACAGCACAAATGAAAAACATTATGCACATATTTCACATCCAGGTCTGATCTGAGTAGGAGCTAATCCCAACAACATCCAGTGTTAAGGAAACACTGACATTCTCTAAGAGTCCTGACCAAGCTGCTTATTACAAGTGAACTATAATGTAACACACTGAGAAGGGAGAGGGCTGAGGAATGCACGGTGCAGAGTTCATTCCTGTATTCCCAAGGCTGCAGATTGGCAGATAGAACATATGAAGTGCAGTAATAGTTTTATTTCGCTTTCCTAATAGTCCTTATCTATATTTTGAATGGATGCTATGGAACAGGACAGTCACCTATAGCACCTATGAGGAAACCCAGCACTCCTAGAGTCTCACAGACTGGTGAGTAGGGAGAGGAGTTTATATGAAAACTGAAGGTAAAGCTGCCTTACTCTTTAAATGAATTGTAGCACTGCTTGATGAAGTCTGTTGCCTGAGGTAAGAGCTCTGCTGGTGGAACTGGCTCATCTCGAGTACCTCTCACCAGGCCCTTTGGGGTCATGAGTGCCCCTTGGCAGGCTTTGGTCTGGCAGTTGATAACCTGAAACCCAAGAAAACATCAAAACCCAAGGCTGCACTCTGTATCTTGTCAAGGTTATGAAAAGTCCCTGTTCAGGTCTCCAGATCTTACCTCCTTTGCTGTCAGGTGCAGTGTGTCAAGAAAGCTGGAGCCATTTTCCAAGTTTCTTACTTTTACATGTCTTGGACATCTTGATACTTGCTTTGAAGCTTTGATACCCTTTTGGGAGGGGTTCTGGACAGAGAAAAGATAAAAACACATTCTATCTTCAGACCTACTGAATACCTTACAGCTGCATTTTAAATTTGCCATTTTAAACTCACTTTAAATCTGCCACTGCAAACACCTTTATTATTTCAATAAGGCCTCTTAATAGTCACAGTCTCACGAGAACAGTGAACCAGACAATTTTAGAGAAAGGTTGGGTTTTCAAAGGTGAATAAGGAGCCAGGCACTCCAGTCCCCACTGGGTCACCTCCTTCCCTTAAGTCTTACCAAAGCTCCTTTATCTGCAGACAAGATCTTACTCGCATCCAAATATCTCACAGCAGTCCTAACCTCATGTAACTACAGTCAGTACTCACAGGAGAACTGAGAAGCTTTGAGCAGTAAGCATAACCTGTCTGAACTGTTATTATCAAATAATGCTAGAAACAGACCTCTCTGCCATCAGTGGCCTTCGCTGAAGTTACAGGTGGCATCTCTACCCACTTCTTGCTCAGATCATACAATTTGGCATCATCATTTTCTAAGCTTTAAAAGAGAGAAAGACAATTCAGTATAATGCAGTGTACCAGTTTTTGTTAGTTTTACCCCCAGCATCAGTAGAGGATGCTCAGAGCTGCCGCTGAAAGACGCACTGAGTCAATCAGCCAACCAAGCAGCATGAGGGGTGGAGTGGACTAGAAGTCAGTAGTAAAGCTATGATAACCCTTTTCAGATCACTATGTGGAAAGAAAAACAACAGATATGGCCTGGAATGGTAAAGGTTGAGTATCCTTGCTGTAAGTTAAACAAAGGACATCTGTACAATTATGATCTGGCCAAAAAATACTCAGAGGAATTAAACAAAGAGGCTGAAATCTTTGGAAAATGTGTGAAAAGAGCAGCTAGGTCCAATCTCCAGCCCATTAAGCAAATAACATAGTTTGATATTAATTTCCTTTTGTTTCTGCATTAAGCCTTACTTTCTGAACTCCTGCTTTTTAATTTGGGTAGGAAATGGGCAGAGAAAGAACAATATGCAATAGAAAACTGAAATAAGTAACAGCCTGAGAACTGAGAGATTTAACATGAATGTGCCACTTATTTTATTCAGTGTTGTGTGAAAACAGTATAAACACCAACTGAATTAAAGCATTAATAACCACTTTGCTAACTTTTACAGCAGACACATGCCTCCTAAGTCCTAGCATACGTGAAACCTTCATAATACACCAAATAAATCTAGAGCTATGAAAGAGAAAGGAAGATGATTTATTTCCTCAATGACTGCATAACTTAGACACACAAGCTTAAAGTACCTGACCAAGTCATCACCACCCAGCAGCTCCCAGGGACAACTGTTCTTTGGTTAATATTATTGCGTTGGGAACACAGTACAGGGCTCTGCAGAACCCATGACACCTAACATCTTCCTTTGCCAAATGGAAGAGAAACTGAAACAGTTAAAAGACAGTAAGAGATCTTACCCGTGGCTCTTCCCATCCACGTTATTATTGATGTCCTTCTCTGGAGGAGACTGGCTCTTAGCAGCACGAGGTCTGAATGCAAACTGCCATGGGCACAGCATTGTGTATGCTTTGTTTATGGTTTTAGTTCAGTGCTGAAATTTTGTTTTGTGGGATGTGGAAACACTTCTGAGGGGGAAAAAACCCAACAAGGTCAGCTTTTATCTAAGAAGGCAACTCTTTAAAACTGCTCAAACCCACCCGCCTAACGGACCTCATGTGGTTAATATCCTGTTTTTAAAACGAAACCTGCTTGACTCAGAGGAGTGATGCTGAAGCTGTCAGTTCTCTTTGTAATGCTGCAGCCACACCTCCTTCTGAAATACTGCAAGAGAATTTCAACTGTCCCACAGCTGATGAACCAGCAAACACCAGTGTCTGAGAAAACCACTCATGGGCTTTGCTTGTATGAAAAACATGCCTTGACACTTGACACTTTCTTTTGTAAGTTCTGTGTTTTTCAGAAGCTTGCTAAGGGTTATTAAACCTTCTGTAAATTCACACCACTATACAATAGGAAAAGGGATGTAAATTGTTGCTGTTATTCACACAGGTCTGTAATTCAGTCAAAAGGTTTTGCAATGTATTGATTCTCCAGTGACTAATGGAGCTCTGAGATTCTGTATTTTGTAAGATGTATACATGTATTTAAATAATATAAAGCATTTATCTAAGAATATAAGAAGGTTAATGCTATTCATTTTAACATACATTTTCTGATAGCTTCTCATCCTACAATGGATTCTTGAACTAGGGAAGGTGTGACAGAAGAAAAGGAGCAGACTAGTTCAAGCCAGGTAAAGCAAAATCAGCCCCAGCAGGTTCATAGCACAAATCAAAACCTGACATTTCCAAACACTTAAAGAAAGAAAATACACATTGCCATGTATATACAAATATACATTGTCTGTTACTCCAAGTAAAAGAAACAGTGTGCAATGAGCAGTTCTCTACCCTTACAAAATAGGAACAAATCTAAATTCCTGTTCTGCAATAAAATGCTGCAGTGTGCCTATACATTTCTGTAAAACACAGGGAAAGAGAAGGAAAAAACAGGGAGAGAGAGAGAGAAAGAAAAAGGAAAGACTGAATGAGAGAAAGAAAAATCAATAGAAAAAATGATAAGAAAAAATTAAAAGTAAAAATAATAAGAGGAAAAATAAAAATCATAACAAAATATACAGAAGAGAAAGAAAACCAAAGATGAAGACTCTCATTTTCCATGCATTTCTAAGCATTCGGAGTAAAAACTTGTTCTTCCTGTTCTCCACCACATAGTCCTTTAAATAACATTTACAACATTACCTGTTACATGCACAAACCTTCAAATCAGCAGAAAGGGAGATAAAGTTTCCAGAGCAGCAAAACAGCTGGAAATAGAGCAGGAAACGGATTCCAACACTGCACTCCTAATACAGAAAAGGAAACAAAAAAAGACAATTTGCCACATAACTAGTCCACTTGTGAGCTGCAGCACACGAGTGGCAAACCCAGCACTGGGGACTCAGTGCTGTCCTACCGTGCTTTGTGAGGGACTTCTCCAGCCCTGCCACGAGATTGTCTTCGCTGTCCAAGTTCCTTTCCTTTAATCTCCCAGGCTCTGTATCTCTCCTGTGAGGCAAATGCATTTTATACTTGAGGACCATGTATGCAAAACAGCAGAGTGAGGCTACACACGGGTAGTGGACAGAAGGGGAATCCCAAAGTGTCCTGCATTTCCTTTAGAGCCCAAGGGGCGTGTGGCTGCTGCCCTATTACAAAACATGCATGATGGGAGGAGGGAGAGCAGCCACCGGTGTTTGGTGTTGGGAGCATCTCCTCCCTCTGGCTCAGTGTGCTGTAACCTTTATCTCTACGTGTGCTCTGTGACAAGGACGCTGTATCACACTGAGCAGCTTTTGCATCCTGACAGGCAATGTTAAAATAGGGAAAAACAAAGGAATCTTCGAAGCACTGTTACAGATTTCATCACTGGACAGCTGTTCTCCTGCACATCAAACTCACAGCTGTAGAAAGAGAGTGAGCAACTTCAAGAGTAACTTTACAGAACCACAGAGCTTTAGGTTACGGGCTAGTAAAGCATTCAAACATTATATGTATACATTATAACTGATTCTATTAGAATCGATTGATTAGGACTAAGGACAGGTATTTTAAACTTTACATAACATTCCTTATTTTCGATCACACATCTTTCTCAATAGAGTATTTTCCTCTCCAAAACTCCCTGTTCTTTTTGTTGCTGCCTGAGGTTTGTCCCTTTGTGCTTTTCCAACGTACTGGAAAAACTTGAAGGAAACTGAAACTCCTTGAAGTCTAAACTATTCAAACCACGCTGTGTGTGTGAATGCCAGAAGGACGGCTAGATGATGGAGACAGGGTTATGTAGCTGACTGACAATTTCAGACAGCACGAGGACACTCACGCATTACAAAACCAGGTTTCTCCCTGCAGTCTGAAAGCCACAGGCAGCCCTGGAGCCAGGGCTGGCACAGAGTGCTGCCAGGCAACTGTGGACTCCAAAGTGGTGTGGTGTGGCAGGACACCCCCAAGGATACCTGATATTGCTCATGGATGTTATGTATGAGTTCTTTAAGAAAGCTGTTATCACATTACAGACAATTCTTAAGTCCGCTGACTAATACAAGGTCAAAATCCTCACAATGACTAGAAAAAGGTTTACAGGTGCTGATCAAAAGATCTACAGAAATAAGCTATAAAGCTTCAAGAGAAACAAGGAAATGCACACAAAACGCTCATTTGTCATATTTTCAGTGGACAAGCTTGGGCAAGGCATTTTCTTCTTTCTGTGTCTAGTCTGTCTGTTTAAAAATTCAGTGCTTGTATAAAGCCCTCCTAGAGGTAAAATCAGGTTATGGGTACACGTGTTCAGGCATGAATACACTGTATACATCCCACCCAGGGTTGCTCCAGATGAATCTCTTGAAAAATAGACCTGAGTTTTCTGTAGTTCGAGCCTTCACCTGCTTGTGTCAGCCCATGCTCTGCAGTCACTGCTCATGAACGTTCTCACTCTGATCTGTTTTATCTTCACATGATGCCCTTCCTCACACTGGAATTAATCTATCACTTGACATCCCTTGTTTAAAATACTCCAGACATCTCATCAGTGGGCAGGAATAATGTGTGACCCAATGCCATGCCACAAACTTTTACCTTGCTTCTGACCCATGACAGCTCTTCCCAAATCACACAGACAGTTGTAATTGCTTGAGTGTGGGTACAACCCCACGTGTCTCAAGGGTCAAACTGAAAGTGCTTGAGCTGAAAGCAAAATTCAGAGTTCAAAGAACAAAGTTACACTCTTCTTTGTATCTGTGGTTTTGTCAGGTTATAAAGATTCTATTTGCATCTTTCCCTTTCTTACTAGATCTGAACTCTTATTTCTACAGAACAGGAGGAATCTTAACATCTAGTACTCTAAAAATAATGTATCTTAGAAATTTAAGTGAATTATATTATATTATATCCAATAGTTTCTAAGCTTTTATTATTCAGCCTCTTTATTTCCCTGTGCTTGGAGACTGCTGAAATCAAGGAAAGGCTCTGTAGGGACTAGATATGAAAAATCACATTTGGAATGACCAGAGGAGAAACATCTTTCCACATGGGAATTGCTCAAAGGATTGGCTGAGGTACAGGCATTCAGAGAACTGCTTCATCACTCCGGTTTTCCAAGCAGGACCCGCTTTTTACTCACCAAAATCAATACAAAAACTCCCTCTGTATAACACCCCCAAGAGAGCACAATTAATTCCTCAGGTGGAGCCAGAGATTACCTAAACACTGACTGTCCACTCCTTCTACAAACACGCTGCGCTGCTCAGAAAGTTCTTCCCACAGAACCCCAATCCCACACCTATTTCCTATTTATGCACAGCCACTTCTGCCTCTGCCATAGCAAAATGCAAGAACTAGCTGCTTTTCTTGCATTAACTTTGATGAAAGAGGTGCCCTTTTGGAGCAGAATGTCTGACCTATTCGATGGCATTCTGACCACGCTGTCATTTTGACTTAAATTGTGTTTTGCTTCTGAGAATGTGATGCTCTGTAGCCTCAATGATAAGCTTTCTGCCATCTCATTAAAAGCAAGTCACATTCTTTGACTGCAATATTCTGCATCAGCTCAAGAAGTTCTATCCTTAAAAACATTTAGAAAACAACTCTGTTCGTAGGGTTGCTCCCTAAGAACAGGACACCTTGAGCCTTCAAAGAACTATTACACTGAGGCAAAGCTGATGATAACAAGGGCTAGATCTTCCTGACTTGATGGAACCCTAAAGAGAGGATGCTCAGTTGTCCCACACCTCATAAATGACAAGTGATTTTTTTTCTAGCTCCCTTTTCTTATCCAATTCAACTATTTTCTATGTGAGGAGTCTCCAAGATGATTTTTCAGAGACATCACATATGCCATCACAAATTCAAAACAGAACCTTGCAGGCACCTAAAAGCACTTGACAACTTCCAAGATTCACGAAGACGCCCCATGCTCCTCGGGTGATAGGGATGAAGCACTCTGTATTTACAAACTGATGCCTCTGCTCCTTGTGCATTTCCTTTTCCTGCGGAAACCTACTCTGCTTCCTGCTCTAGCCCATTTGAGTAACTTCCCTGGCTGGACAGGATATTTGGTCCTTAAAGTACCAGTAACACAGAATCACTATAAAAGGATTGGGAAGGACCCCATAGAGCACTCGCTCCATCACCCTGCCCATCAGGAAGGTCACCTGGAAGGAAGATATTTTTGAGCTACCAGAAAACAATTCCAACACAGTAGGAGGGGCAGGAGCTGCCCAGTAACCTGGGATGAGATACCAAAGAGTAAAAGCACCAGTCAAAATGGAGCCAGGTCACAAAGACTATTTACAGCACAGAAATGAACTCATGCTTCTCAGTAAAGTGCTCACTACTTCTTTCATGTAGCCACTGTGTGGTACAAATGACTTCACTGATTTGATCCATCAGGAACATTCATTCACTTTCTACCCCTTTCTGGGCTGCAGTGCTGCTTTCTCAGACTTCAGTCACGTTTTCCAGCTTGCTATCACCTAACTGCAGGACAGGCATCATTTCCCAGCAATACTTCACCGTCTACTACATCCTTCAAAAGTTATTTTAAGACAAGTTTTGTCTCTTTGTGCTGTATCCAGTGCCTGGTCCAATGGGGCACTGAGCCACAGGAAACCTCTCTGCACTGTGTCAAATCCAAGCTAAATAAATGCATACATGATGACAATGGTGAGGGTTTGTGTCAAGGTGCTGCTAGACCTGGGGCAGTATCAACAGCTCTCAGTTTGCTGGCGACCTTGCACTGCTCATCCAAAAATGTTATCTGCAAAAGAATGTATTGTTGGTTCCCAAATTTCTACACTAAACACCAAATGTACCAGAAATAGTACCGCTCATTGTACTTCTAAGGACTGTCATGTACTTCATTAACTGCAGCATCTTCTTCACTGGCTTCTTCATTTTGAAGTGTTCTTTATAAAAAGTGGGGATAACAACTTTCTATCAAAAGCAAAACTAAAGATTAAGAAGTGGGATTCCAAAGCTACTGTCTGGACTGCTTTTTAGTTCCTGCAGATTTAAGGTAAGACCAGCAGCAGCCTAGGGCTGAAAGCAGTGTTTCGTTTGCCACCTCTGGGGCTGAGCAGTGTCAGATCGCCTGTCAAGTGATGACTGGGCAGAGTGGAAAATTTCAGGAACTGAACATCTGTGTGTGAAAACGAAAGCTAAGGTCAGGTTCAGACGCTGTGCCAGTAAACCAGACCCTTCCTGTCTGCTCGCTGCAAGCCAGGCCGAGCCCAGAAATGCAGTATTAACAGAATCCCCTCCTCAGGCACCCTCTTTGGAATTCCCATTGCATTTTACAGACATGGATGACAAAGTGAAGGAGGGACGGAGCAATCAGACACCCAATAACCGCATTCTCTGTGCCTGGATGCACGTTCTCTCAGGCAGAAGCGACTTCTGCAATGTTCTGACTCAGCCCTGGGCTCCTCAACCTCAGCCACAGCAGCAAAGGCTTGTTACCAGCAGACTAAGCTTGGTACTTGACTGGGCATAAACCCAGCATCCTGCATGTGGCTGTGTGCCCCAGGCTCCTGGACAGAATGTCAGCACATTTAACATAACCTATTGAAGATGTCACTGTCTAGAGCACAAGGAAAAGCTGGTGTGTGGATAGGGACAATGCACAGAGCACTGATCTGTAGTCCTGCAATTCACAGCATTCTGCTTGTGGCAGCAGAACGTAGAGAAAGATGAGCTGCAGATTGCCACATGCACAGAGATGTCTTGCTTGAGAAACAGCAGTGAACTACAGAATTGCAAACATATTCCCATGCAGTAAAAGCACAGACTAAGGAAGAAATTCCAGTTTAAGTAACAAGGCAGCTGTTGATGTCAGTGGGAACAGTCCCTAACCACAGCGTGAAGGAACACAGCCAGTTGTCACATTATTTCTCATAGGGATGTGCTAGAAATATCATCACAACGCATGCCCATAGAAACTGCTCCAAACCCAGTGGAGCTGAACAGAGAACGCTGAAGTTCTGGAGGGTGATTTAGTCACTCTGTAAAAACCTTGAGCAGGGTTCTAAGTCTGTCATCCCAGAGAGGGGATCATGTTCTTCAGCTTAACAGGACTTGAAAACTTACCTGCAATTCACACCAAATGAATGTTTAAAGTCAGTCTGGGCAATGATAAAGACACTTAACCCAAAATTCCAACACTGACTTCTGCAACGTGGGGCGTTTGTTTCATGCCTTTTACATAACTTTCTCCTAAATGACTGATTCCACGTTAGACTCAGTGTAATTACAAAACATGGTCCACGTCTTGCATGAGACATGAACAGAGACTCTTTCTTCAGAGTTTGATGATCTCTGAAGAATATTATTAAGCCTATTGGGAAGTCCACCGAAATCCCCAGAGCCTGAGGTTTGCACGTCCTGCAGTCTGTTTCTGCCTTTATTCTGGTGTGGAAGCACATAGGCAGAATAAAGTACTGAAACTCACATTTCTGCTTACTACTAAAATGCGTAACACACTCAGGATAAGCTTAGATGCAAACAGAAGCACCAGTGCTCCATCCTGGATTAAGGAAGTAGGAAGTTAAGTCACTATAACATTATTAACGATTTTAGCTGTCTCAGGAAATAATCAGAAAACGATCAGAAAACACATCTCAACTCCCCTTTTTCTCCTCACAACACAACTGCTTCATTGTAATTCTCTTGGTTACTGTACAGTCACTCTAAGTGTAGGCAATGACAATGTCCACAGCTATTTCTTTCCCTTTCCTTTAGGGACTCTGCTGAGGACTTCACCTCTTGGGCTCTGACTGCCTGGAAAGATGCTTCCTCTGCTAAAGCCCCACTAATCCTCCTGGCAGCCTCTCCCAAACCCTCCGATGTGTATAGCTGAAATTTGCCGTGTCCTCCTGTACTGGACCCAGAGACTGTGTTTCTCATCCTGCTTGGTATCTCTCCCCCTACTCATCTCAGGAGGAAATAAAAGCATACTCATAAATCATGTTGCCTTCTCAAAGTGCTCCTTATCTGTGCCATTAAACCACCAGCTTTGTTCACAAAGCAATTGTTTTCCTTCCATAAAAAGCCTACGATGTTGCTGGGCTGCAGAACCCTGACACGAATTCACAGGACATTACTAACTCATTGTAAAGGGAGGGTAACCTCCCTCCTGCTGAGCTCTCAGCAGGAGCAGCTCATCTGCTGAACACTGGGAAAGGACCATTGGGCATCTGCTCCAAAACTGGCTCCAATAAACAGTCCACATCAAATAAAAAGAACCCACTGCAAGCCACCTGGCCTGCAGACGTACCATGTCTTTCTATCAATTCAGACTTTTACCCAAATCTCTGGTTTTCTCTCCCTGATTGACTTCTTACAGCCACCAGCAAGGAACTTTTCTCAAGAACTGCCCAGTATTTCTGTGTCGATATTGTCCCAGCTGCTTATCTGCTTGGTAAGAAAAGGGATTAAATGCACAGGGAGATCAAGAAGGAAACAGCCACAGGGACATTTCCACATCTAGAAATGTTCAATCTCCGTCATTACTGATCAGCCTTTTGTACCTGCTCTGGCTGGGGCTTTGCACTATTGCTAAGCCCACAAATAAGCCTTCTCCAATGGAACAACAGGTCTGGAAAAGAACGTCTGAGAGCAGCTCTGCACAGCCTCCTCTTCTGGCAGTCAGCAATCCATCCTCACAGATGTGCAGTGCAGAGCACTCCTTTCTGCAGCCATGGGGATTTCTTTGGGTCAACCTGTTTGACAGGATTACATTTAGCAGAAGTCTTGTAAAAATTTCTTACTTTTTGTGCCAGTCTTCCATGAACCATGACACAACCTCCACACAAAGCTTGGCAGAGGGGCATTCGCCTCATAAGCACCTCAGATATGTCAGTTGGACCCAACTGTTCTACCACTTTCTGGAGTGGACGATCTTCTCTGGGTCCAGACACACTTACCAAGTCCTCCTAAGGGACAGTGTGAACAATGTGATGGTTGGCTTTGGAGAAAGGGATGCAGGTGGTTTGTACAGCTTCTAAATGACAATTTTTCGGTCCATGCAGAATCAATCCTTTCCTCCTAATCAGAATTAGTAGTGAAGCCTTCCTGCCTCATACAAAGGCTATGGGTTTGGAATATGGTCACACATATTCTGACAGATTCACCACCACTGAATAAAACAACTGGTTCTTCATTCAGAACTGCCTAGCAAGTAAAACCAACACGGACATGAACTTGAGGTGGTTGCTGAAATGGTACACTGAATAGTGCTGGGATTTATGGAATATGCCTCCAAGGAACTCCCATAATCGAAATAAAGTCACTAAAGAAACTTGCATCATGCACAGGATTATAGGAGAGTGCAGGCTGGGAGTGGAAACATCCCTTGGGAGTTTGAAGTGTCACTTATTAAAAATAAGCAATAGAGATGTGGATGCAGCAAGGTCAGATTCTAGAAAGCAATGGATGGCTTTATGAAGTGGGTAAAGTCACAGGGTTTAATCTCAATAAGCAGCCTTACTAAAAACATCAAAGGATTGTTATGCATTCATTAGCAGGTGCTATTATTGTCCCTAACAATTTCTGCCTCTATTCCCAAAAGGATAAGATGCAAAATTATCACTTGATGCAGTGTAAATGCTTTGGCTAACTATTGCATAAGGGGGTATTTGGAGCACAGCCATCAAAGCAAAAGGAGCTCACGTAGACCGGGTACTGCACTGGTAAGTGCCAGAAATAGTGCAATTTTTGGTTAAAAGCATGTTCTTGCCTCACCTTGTTTTCATGATTATCAGTTCTGGGTTAGTCACCTGAAACCAGGCAGAAGGAAATACAAAGGGGAATTTTCTGTGACTACAACACTGTCCCTAAGGTTAAAGCAGCTCAAGAGAGCTTTCTGACCACCACAAGCTGAACACCACTATCTTATTTCCTTCTCTCTTCTCATATACCAGCTTCTAAGATTAAATCACAGTCTGAGAATTCTCAAAAAGCCCACGTTATTCATCTTCCTTTTAGGGCTTTTTGGGATCAATACCTCCTGCATTTCCATGAAGTGGAACACTTCATCTTTAATCCTCATTTCCTCCCATGGTTTTGCTTTTGAAATCCCATTTCTTTTCAATGGAAGAGCAAAGCTGCATGCATGAAAGACAGATGACTGGCATCCTGAAATGGCCTGCCAGTGACAAGAGAGAAATCTTCGCAGTTAACAGTGGCTTGATGTGGTAGACCGACCATATCAGGAGAGATGACCTCTCACATACATGATGATATACCCACAGTCTATGCCCACACAGTGTCTCAGTGTTATGGATAAGGAACTAAGAAATGATAGCTGATGGTAGGGTTCTGTCACAAGCTCATGTGAGATCAGTTCCTACCCCATTAGATGATCATTTTGCAGAAATCACAGCACCCCATCCCTGATGAAATAAAAGTGAATGTACTATGGGGAATGAGTGATCATTTCCATCAGAGAGGCATTCCAGGTCAGTGATGATAGACACAGATGAGACACACACAGTATAAACTAATGACCAGTGATCCATCAACTAGTTTGTAGACTGCAAGTTTTAACACTGATAAAGTTGAAAATGAGGAAAAGTGAATGCAGTTCTTCAGCAGAGAAGACAGCAGCATGACTTTTAATGTACACATTTCCAAAAGAGCATGAGCACGGGAAATGGAAGGGAAATGAAAGCAAGTAATTAGTTGTCAAAGAACCTCAGAAGCCTTTTGATGCCTTCCCTTTACTTCCAGGCTGTAACTAGGAGCAGTGCCTTTGCTCCCAGCCTCCAGGCTGACCTCTTGAGCTTCGCTCATCTGACTAACCCAGACTGGGTTTTGTAAAAGCAAACAAATGAAACTGTTTCACTTTTAATTCTGGTAAACACTACTAACCAGTTTATGTTTTTCTCAGCATTCAGGGGACTGAGAAATGGTGTGAGATGGTGAAAGCCCACTGAAGTAGACAGGAGTCTTTTTCCCTTTGATTTCATTGGCTTTGTCTCAGAACCCATAAACAGCATGAAAAGTAAATGTCCTGATAAGCAATTACCTAGAATGCCTTTTCTCTACAGACCCAGGCAGAATTTGATAGAGCAGAAGGACAGATTTGTGTCTCTCAGCTTTTAACAACCAGCCCCTAGGAACTCCAGAGGTTCCTAGAGGTGTACAGACGTTCTGTACAGAGCAAACTCACATAATTATGATTTGTGGTTTCTTTGAGATACTCACACAGTTGGAACCCCTTCCTATAGAGTGAATAACCCCCTGCATACCCCCATAGCACAATAAAGGCAGCTCATCCCAGGTTCAGTATGGAATACAGTCTGATTCTTTCAAAGTGCCTTCATTAGATGAAAGAGTTTATGGTCCTGTTCCTCTCTCAACCAGACAGGATTTCATCAAGTTACTCTTCATGCTACATACCACTCCTATTGTGTCCATGCTTTGTATTATTACACCAGCTATAAAAACTGCCCCTTTGCTATGAACTAACTTTGAGGTTAATGAGCAAGTTAGAGGGCAGGGATAGGATCTTCATCTCTTAAGCTTAATAATACACGGTGGCTGCCTTCTCACTGCAGTCAGTCAATCAGAAATGACCAGACCTGGTACAGTGTAGCTGTGAACTGCTGCAGGCTGTGTTATGGTAGTTGGGAGAGCTCTACATTTTTAAGCTGTGCTTCTGAAACAATTGTGGTTGTTACCATTTTAGCAGCTTCCTAACTCAGAGCTATGCTAGCAGGGGAATAACCATCTTCCTGCTACTTGCCACTGGAGTCCCAACCAGTCAGAGAGGTGCTCCATTTATAGAAATCATCAGGCATGATGGTGAACACAACACAAACGAGTATGTGGGAGAATCGGGTAGGTTAAGAGCGCCCACTGGTTCTTAGAAAAACCCCAATATTGAGACCCACTGTAACTTGTTTACTCTTGTCCTGCCCATGACAACCTAACTGTTAATTGCAGTTGCAGGTGTTTATCACTGTGCAGACAGTGAACTGGAGACCCCTTCATGTAATCCAATAACTGCTTTTGAAAATCTTGGCCATAAAGCTGCAACCTGCTCTGGGAGGTATCTCCAGCTAAGAGAGGACAAACTCTACAGAGCTCTTTAGGGATGGAAGACTCAACAGGTGTCTGATTGTGTGTAAGCTGTGGTTAAACACAGCATTTTGCGACCTCTAAAAGAGGAGGGAAAAGCAGAAAATAAAAGAGAAAGCAGCCCTTGCAGTTACACAATGGTGGAAAACCAAACACTCTATTTTTAGGCATAAAAAAATCAGTCCTCAGACTGGTGAGTTATCAGGGAGGTGTCTTTAGCAAATACAGCCTCTGCCTGTGTTCACCACCATGATATAATATTTTCCAGATTACCAATTTGCTTGATGCTTGTTTTGAAACAGTTTTCCTTGTTCCTTGTTTCGTACCATCAGAGGTACAGCTGACTTTCTGTAGATGAACTGACTGCTGAGAAAACTGGAGTAAGGCTGAGAAAACCCCAGTCCTGCACGCTGATACCTAACACGGCCCATGAGTCAACCTCGTCAGCTGCAAGAACTTACTGCCCATTTTGTATCTTTGGAAATCCAGTCTGTAAGAATGGCAGGGAATGTTCATTGAAACATTAGCATTTTTCAACTTTAAGAAGGATACCAAGGACTGTGCAAAAAATCAGCTGTAACAAAAAAAGGCCAAAGTACACTGGTTTTTAAATAGGTGAAGCTGGACACAAGCAGAAGGAAGCACACAGGTGATGAGGCAGTTCAACCTAATGCTGTGGAGCTGCAGCTGAAAGAAAATGTTTTACATGAGGCAGGGAAGCACCCAAACAAAACTGAACAGAAGTTACTGATTCAAAAGAAAAGATCAAGTTTATCCTTTCCAAAATGTAGACTATGAAGGCAGATTCTTCTGGGGGGGGAAAGGCACCCAGGTTGGTAGTTAGAGAACAGGGTAGGTAACTCCTTCAGCCTCTCAGCTTAGCTAAGGACAATAAACAGCAGCTTCAGAACTGTCCTCTGCATAATCACCACCTAAGTGTGCAGGATTACAGGAATAAGTGCAATGTCAGGGACCTCTCGGATGAGGGATAACACTAACCCCGGTAAGCTCTTTGCTGCAAGTGGCAGATGCCTCTGTTTGCTTCTAAACTTTAAAAACTTATTTTAAATATCAAACAAAATTATGAGGAAAACAGAAAATACTCTTCAAAGCACAGGGTTTTTTTGAAAAGCTAATGTGCCTGCCTTGATTAATCATGAGCTGAAAGCAGTACTTGATGACTGGTGTATGCTTCAGTTAACACTAGTTCATAAAACCTGGCTTGACAGAAGTATAAGATAAATTAATCACATAATATAAAAGTCGAAAGATGTGCCAGCTGGCTCCTGCTCAAGAACAACCACAGCACCTCACAGCACCTCTGAGCAGGCAGAAAGAATGCAGCAAAGCAACGGAGCAAGCGGGCAGCACAGCATCGAGCCGTTCTCAGGTGTTACTGACTCACTTTAGAACACAGCTCCTGACAAGGAGACTACTCACACGTTTCAAATAAACATAAGGCTGGCTTTGATGATGGGCACTACACTGCGGAGCATAAAGCTAAAGACTCATTCTTAACCTTTAAGGCCAAGGACTCTCATTATAAATATTGTGATGCTGAATGTCTAAGACTCACAGCCACTGTGCTGCCCCTTCCGTTTGCATCTTATCAGAGCTTTACATGAAGGCACAATTTGTAATGCCAAGTTAAAAGCTATTCATAAAAAAGAAACTGTTCGCCTTAAAGATCACAGTGGGTATTATTTGCTCCTCCAAAACAGTGAGCAAACTTGTTCTTTACAGTATCAGAGTAAAGATCACTTCCTTACGACATCTGAAAACGAGCCAATAACCATGGAAGAGATGGTTTTGTTTAGCATCAAATTCTTCAGCTCACATGTCTCTGAACAAAAAGCAATGCCTGTGACATAACGAATCAAGTGAAAAAGAGTTTACAAAGTGCTAAAGCTAAAGAATGATTTAAAGAATATTCAGTTATTGACAAATGGTGCTAAGCAAAACCTGGCTTGGGATGGAAGCATTCTATTCAATACCCACAGGGCTCAAATGGCTTTCAGTGGCAAGAGTGATCTGAAATCAGTAAACACCTGACATAACAATGTGATCAGAAACATGTCTTTCCCCGTGGCAAGTGCAGAATGCAATCCTGTATTTTAGATAAACCACAAATTTATAGTCTTTTCCATACCAAAACCTGATATGAACAAAATAAAAAACAAAAAAAGGGATGATTTTCACTACACAGAAAGCTTCTACACGAGGCTCTGAGGCTGCAAAAAATCAAAAGCAGACTCCTGAACATTTCCATGTGGGATTAAGAGCAAGATCCTATATACTAAACAAAACCCACTGACTATCCTACTGCTGTTGTTCCAGCTTTTCTAGCCACATTACTGCCGTATTTGTTGTGTATAGATTATTTCCACACAATTTCAACTTTATGTTCCCAATGTTTTTATACATGTGAGTGTATGTGTGTATATATATATATGTAAGAATGTAATAGCACCAAATCTGGTTCTGTCCTTAGAGCATTGTAAGTCTATAACCTGGAGCTACCAACTAAGAACCTTTTCCTCATTTTCCTCAGCTAAATCATGATCTAAATGTTTCTCCATACCTCAAGAATTAAAAACATGCTCCATGGCTATCAAACAGAAGTCTCCCAACTGTCTTTTCCTTGTTTTAATGTTTGTCTTACACAAGTCTCCTGTGAACCTCCCTCTAGCTTAACTGATTGTTGCCTGTACATAACCTTTGGACACTTCATTCCACTCACCTCCTCTAAGTGTAGAGTAGTAATTAGAAGTTATTGACTCAAGGGCTTACAGTGACCAGCTGTAAAACTGTTGTTTCCAGAATGTAATTATTACATTTCTGTAAACACCCTGAAACCCTCAAGCTAATGCATGGCCAGGTGATACTATGCCACACTGAAAGTGATGCTGGTAACTGAATGCTTCCTGTAGGAGTGGGCCCAACAGAAAAACAGGCCTTTGACATGACTTTCTGATGGGCCCTTAATCATTACTCTATATTCTTGCCAACAGTATCTTATTTATCAAAACTGGCATGATACACAAGTACAGAAATGGGTTCCATTTCAAGGAAGAAGAAATGAAACCAATGAATAGGCTTGTCCCTTTTTACTGCTATGATCCATCATTGCCTAATAAGCACTGTGACCTTCTGTCTTTCAAACTCTGCAATAGTAATCACAGTATACAACACAGTCTCTTTTATCCCCTATTACTTAATTTGCCCCCAACATCTTTATTTTCAGAGATTCTGGATATAGAAACACAGATGCACCAGTGTATTTGGTGGCAATATTTTCTTTCCAACTGCCAGAGAACCATGGAGAACACTAATCAGCAAAGTGTCCCCTGTGAGCAGCAGGAACAAAGTCATCCCCGTGACTGTGCAACTGTTTCCTCCAGTGGGTCCTGTGAGAGCCACTGGCAGCTAATCAGGAGCACAGTGGCACTGACAGCAAAGGGGACACTGGTGGGACAGAGAACAGCTCTTCAGTCTCAGCAAGACTGGGTGGCTCAAACAAAGGTGACCCTGGGTACTACTGAAGAGAACTCAATTCACCATGTAAACTCTTAGGTCAAAGGGATCAGTGAGTGGTAAGCTAGGGCAATGAGGCTAATAGAAGATCTTTGATCTCAAATTATGCTGTTGAAGAACAGAATTTATATATCTTGAAAACAGAAACCTCATGAAAATAGAAACCTCAGCTATGCAGCTGAATGACTCCTCAGCACAGTCATTACAGAAGAATGACTGCCAGACACTGGGGTTACTTTCACTATTAAAAGGAAGTAAATAGTGGTTTACATCATCTCTCCCCTCCGCCAAGATAATTATTCATAACAGGGTAAATGTTACCTTCACATGAGATTTCATTCTCTGAAAAGCTTTGTTACGTTGAAAATCAGATTATGCTTGTATGAAAAAGAACCAAACAAAACCCCTCAGACACCTCATCTTACCTTACACCTGAATCACTGCTGTCACAATATTTAGTCAGGATGTCTCCTGCCTCAGCAACCACGTTCTCCCTCTGCACCCAGCTAAAATTTGCACTCTTTACCAGTTCCCAAAGTCTAAACCTCACAGATCCTGGTCCTACCATATCAGTTACATCTATCATACCTTTGGTGTGGTGTTCCCATGCTCAGCTGGCACCTCAGCCGTTTGGGAGCTGCAGACATGCCACGGCAGCACCTTCCAGTTCCTTGGTGCTTTCCCTCTTGAACTATCCATAAATTAAACAACAGGCATGTAAGGATAATTGCATGTGTCCAAGTCATTCTATTTCGTAACTGAACAAAACTATGTCTCACACTACAACAAGTCAGACAATCAAAGCAACAGAGGGATGCTGAGCACACTACATTCACAGTTCAGGAAACTAGGATGGTTCCATACACTGTTAATCCTGCAGAGTCTGAGAGTTTTCACTGTTGCACTGATATAAAGTTCAGTGCATCCCCATGCTACGGACCAAATATATATAATGTAACTGGAGTACAGCATGGGTCATCCATCTGCTGTTCTTGATTAGAAGTAACACATTCCAGTATCTACTCTCAAATCTTTTAGCATTACACTGTTCAGTTTCACATTGGATATTCCTTGTCAGCTGCCAAGGCTGAAGTTTTCTGTGCTCTGCACCAAATTATTTTGAAAGCTTAAACCAGAATGATTGCACTTTCCAAAAAATGTATTTAAGCAGAAAAACAAGTGGCTTTTCTCACATGAAGGAGAAAAATTTCCACCTTACACGCTGTGGAGAAACGCTATTAGCTTCCTGCTTTATCTGAAATTCAGCAGAGGGACACCCCAGCATAATGTCAGAGTATCTCCTGATAGACCTGTCAGGAAAGGATTCAAGGAAAAAGAAGTGGGGTAGAGGGACAAGATGAGAGAGAAGATAGAAGGAATATATAGAACAGGAGTAAAGTTGAGGGTGTTAAAGGTGATGTGAAAGATGTGGGAGTAGAGAGAGGAACAACAGTGGTGATGGCAGAGAAAAAAAAACAACAAAGGAGAGGAGCTCTTGAAGAGGGGGCTTAGGGTTAGCAGAGACAAAGGAATTTTTTGATACAGTACTTTATGCTATAAATGGTCACTAATGGCCTCCATTTCTTTTATGGCATTTGTCAAATCCTTGGTGCTTTGAGCGAGGATTTTCTTTTTGTTTCTTTCATGGCTGAATGAAAACCAAGTAAGAATCTAACAGCCTAAAAAAGGACGAGCTTCACCACTTGAGCTCTGCTCTGGCAGGTGCGGAAGCTCTGCAATTCGGAAACGGAGAAACCAACCTGAGGACTCGGGCAGACATCACAGCAGGCACTGCCACCTAGAGGCACAAGGTTCCAAGTGCAGCTAAAAGCAAAGGTCACGTTTCAAAAGGGAACTCATCCCCCAAATGAATTTTATTTATATTATTGGTATTTCTACTGAGTTTTCCCTGATCCAAATCTGTTAGGGCAGTGGACAGATGGTCTTTTTAAGAAGGACATGGACTCCCACTTTTAAAGGACATTTATTTGTCGTGAAGGCCTCTGTACAACATTGCACATTGCAGTAATTAAACCATTCAGTGCACAAAACCTCGCTGAGTGGTGCCTGTTTTCATGCAAGTCTAGAGCTCAGGCTGACAGGCACCTATCCTTAAATTAGAAAAGGCCACCACTAGTTCAACTGCCAACCTACAGTGAAGAATGAAGAGCTACCCACAGCATGGACAGGCAAGCGGGAAATACTATGCTTCAGGTTTCAGATGGGCTTGGAAGTTAAGATCTTCCAGATGAGCTGCTGTAATTCAGATATGAACACCACACAGGGCACTATTTATTTCTTGTTAATGACGTGTACTCCATTACATCTGTATTCTCAGTAAGTTTTCCTGAGAGCTCTGTATTACTTAGAGTTCAGACAAGTTTGGCCTTTAAGCTAAACTTGTGGTTATACAAGCTAATACTTTGAATCTAGAGTGTGCCTTTTAATCTACAAACCCAAATAGCTTCAGAAATATTAACTTAGCTTCATGATAACCCAGTGAGACATAAATTACTATATTTGTATTATCCAAGGCAGCAACTATACTACAGTACTGGGCTTGACTGCAAGTCCTCTAAGATTCTTTACCAATGACATTCTTGTCTTCATCATCTTCTTCTACTTCTGTTTTTTATACTAAAGAAAGAAAAAAAAAAGGAAACAATTATTTGTGGGAAGAGCACATAACCAGAAGCCACAGTTCATCCTGACATGGGTTTACAACCCTCTTCATGATCTACATAAAATGATCTCAGTTTCCTTTAAGCTGGATTGAAATTTGATAGGCTTTCCCTCTACACTATAACAATAATGCTGCTGAGCAGGCACTAGTGACCTGACCTTCCTCTCAGCTCCAATTCCAGTTTCCAACGGAGCAGACTACAGTCTCTGTAGCAGAATCAGAATGAGGCTTTTCATAATTATAGGGAGAATAAAATCAGATCCAGGCCCAGACAGTTATTTCCTAGGCTGTAACTGCTGGGATTTGGCTACTGCTATAATTTTATAATCTATGAGTAATCTCTGCTTTCTCCTGTAACAATTCTCATTTGGATTTCATGGACTGGCAGAGAAAAGGACTTAACAGTCATTTAGTAAATTAAATCACAGATATTTAGAGCAAGCTGAACTTTTGACTTGTTTCATTATACTCTGAGAAATGCATGGTTAAGATATCACGCTCCCAACCAGATTTAGATCCAAGGAAGTATAGGTGACTCCAGCTATCTAGTGGTAAACAGCCTCCACTCTTTTATCTAGGACACCAGTGTGAGTGCCATCTTTCAGTGCTGTGACAGTGAAGAGGCCTGTCTGCTGGGTGATAACTAGCACAGGAACACCAGCTACCAGAGATTTGTCCCCCCGTTGTCTAACCCTGATTTGCACAGCCACAGGCAGGATCCAGGAGAAAAACAAATGGTTCTGGAAGTTTAGGAAAACTCACTAAGAGAGGACAGATCCCTGCCAGGAAAGTACCCGATGAACAGCAACAAACTGTGGCTTGCAAAACATTGTCCTTTCCCCTTTCTGATGTACTTACTTTATTCATGACCCAGTCAGCATCTTCAATGGCTCTCTTAATAATCTGTTGGATTCGCTCAGGATCATCTTCATCAGCATGAACCTTGAAACTCTGCAACATTAAAGTGTTACAATGAGTAGCCAACAACACTTGTCAGAATAAGGATCCCTTTTAAATCGCAAAGAAAGTATTTGAAGCAAACAGTTATCTGAAAAGATACAAATACACATTGTAGGACCTGGCTGTGCTATTTCCACAGCAAGCCTGGTCGAATGTGATTTCCTATGAAGTATTTTACTGCTTTCATACATCAGCAGAAAGAAAACCCCAGCAAACTTTAATTCAGAACAACAGCTGAAATTGTCTGGTACGTTAAAACTAGAAAGACACAGGACAACAGGTATGACCAAAGGCACGAAATCACTTCCATATGAGCAACTGGAAGAGATTTACCCATCTGGGAGACCTGAGCGGTGGGGGGAAATACAGACATGAAAATGACCAACAAGGAACCAATAAGCTTCACCATACAAGATGTGTTTAAATGAGTAAGGAATGATTGTCCACTCTATTGACTAACAAGGATTAGAGATGAGAACCATGGAAAAACCACAAGGTTTCATATTCAAAGCAAATAAGAAGAAATGCTCCTTCATATATTCCCAGTATAATCACTCAAATCCACTTGTGTCTCAGGCTTGGAGAAGAATCATTTGTTAAGTGCCAGGAGTTACAGAAGTTGGTCCAACCCGTAGGAGGAGAAAACCAGAACACCGCACAGGGCTCATTTCCACCATGAGAAAAGCAGTCTGTTTCTCACCTGCCTGATTGCATGTCTGTAATGCTGCCGAATGCTCTCTTCAGGAAGCTGCTTACAGCATCGGAGTAGGTAGCGATACAGCTGCCGAGAGTTCTGAACTAGTTCAGCGTTTGGTAGCGGGGGCATCCTCAAGCCTTGTAGCTGCTGAAAATGAAACAGATCACAATACCTCATGAACTTTATTAAGAGCACAGGAATAAAAGTGTAAAGGAACTTTACAGCAAGAAGGGCGCCAGCAAATTAAGGTTCAGCAGCGTAACTTGAAGGAACTTCACAATACGAAATGAACCAGAACCTGCTTAGTTGGACAGATAGAGGTTAGCTGTGATTCATCACGGTATTAAAATACAAAAGGGTGCAGTTCATGCAAGATCACTTTACCATGATAATATTCAGGTGTGCTGCAATATTATTTTTCTCAGTTTAGAGACCCCTGTGTAGGCTGCTCTCAGTGTACAGAACAGCGTCGTGGCCCTGAGAGGGTTTTCTACTTGATAAGCCTTGATTCATGGAAACTCCCAGTGCCTCCCCTGAGCATCCATGGGGGTCCATCCCCATGGTGACACTGTGCAATGAGAACACTCATAACCGCTACAAGTGGTGATGGAATTGCATAATATTTCCTAGTGCTGTCATTCTCTCCAGAACATCTTGTGAACTGGCCTAGGAATGTCAGGCTTTAGCTTGAAATAACATGCATAAATATAGAAGACAGGCAAAACCAGATAGGTTTGAAGTTCTCCATTTTTCTGGTAACAGGAAAAGAACAAATCCCACAGGTTTCACCTCCGTGGCTGTACTTCCATATTGTATCACTCAGTCCATCCAAGCTATATAAAGTGCTAATCAAATACTGTGACTTGTCATTTAACAGATGGTTGCCATCTGCAGAAAGCTAAATTAACATTCAGAAAAAGCACTTCTACATCAGTACTCTAAAGAATAAAGATAATAAATAAGAAAGTGAATAATGAAGTAGGTGTGTGGCATTATTTTAGCACCTGTTATGACACTTACTTATTATTTGGAATTATTTTTTTCCTTTTTTCAAGTAATTTAAGTCCTTTGGCCAAATCTGTTCCAGAATAGAGCACTGCAGCTATTGCATGCCTGGGTTGCCTATTTGCACAGACTGGTTCTTCTTGCAGTGGGGCAAATCTCATCTCTATGTACCTATAAAATACATAACGGGCCATGTACTACTGTAATCTGCATTTTCAGTAAAGCAAAATTTCACCTCAGATTATAACTAGATCTAAAACAGCACAGCTCTGGAGCTGTAACAACAGCTATGCTGATTTACAGTAGCAGAGGTCACTGAAAATCGCTAATGTCTTAGGTACAAAAAGCATGATTATTTTATGTGAAGAAAATGGCAACATTCTATGACAAAAATGTGTCTTATTCTTGAGGGATGACTCTCTACAAAGCTTTACTCAGAGCACAAAGTCACACCTGAGCACCTCGCAGTACTGGTTTTTGTCTGTTCCTTTACTGGATGGAGCGAAATCTATGCTATCTTGGTATTTGATTCTAACTATCTCTGGTCAAAAGTGACATCCTGTAAATAGCAAGGGAGCTGTTCCTGTGGCAGAGCTGCTTTTCCATAGGGAATGTGTGAGAAAAAGCCTTGCAATACTAGCATTATTCTCTGTATTGGAGCTGTGCCCATACTCTTCAGTCAGGGATTCAGGCTCCATCATGGTAGGCTCTATATATACACAGCTAATGAAAAAGTTTCTGCCACAAAGAATTTACAAGGCAGACTAATGTCAAGTCACACGATGAGGCAGAAGGAGGCAGATGAGCCAAGCAGGTGGGATGGGAAGGGGAGGAGGTGGCAGCAGTATGAGCCTGGCTTTGAGGAGGCTAATGGAGCACACAGGGTAGCACACTCCCCCTATTCAGCAGGCAAGGGTTTCGAAGGACCTGCAGAAACAGTGAGTCGTAGCCTGGGTGTGATGGAAGCCCCTCAGGAAGGCTCTTATGACACTGCAGGAAAAGCTCTCCCAGCCTCCAGGGGAACAAGAGGACTGCCTTAAGGAAGTACTTAACAGGGACAGGGCTACTACCTCATTAACTGAGGATGTGAATGACTAAGATATACAATAGGCTTAATAGGCACACACCTTGGAATAACATGTCAGGATCCCTTTCCTGCTTAGTCATACTGACATCTTTCCTTACATCTGAAATGTGTGTTGCACAGTTCATTTTCACAAGCTCATTTTCATAAGCAACACTTATCCAGGATAGATAAATGGGTAATGTCAATGTCAATATGGCTATTTGGAATCCAGGTGGTTTGTACCATGCTGGTAGTGCCCCATCCAGTGCAAGAAGGACTAATACACATCTCAGAAGGGCAAAAAAAAAGATCAAATTTAAAATTTAAGATAACAACCTTGACATGGTTATTACTAAAGTCTGGAATAAAGAACTTAGGGACTGAAGGAGTATAACATTTAGGAAGGATTCTATGGACAAAATGTAAGTGGCATTTCCAATTCTTAGTTACAGGTAGGTCAGAAGTAGATGGTGTTGACGGGAGTAAGTTTTCAAACATCCCCTTCTATCAGCACGACTGAGTGTTGTATCAGGACATTTTGTGGGCATGAAAATCTCACTTACTTTGCTCCTGGATTCTGTCATCACAACCTTTACCCTCTGCCAGCTATCCACTCCTCCCACAACTGATATACCCTAATGAAAGGGGACCTGCACTGGTCTCTGACAGGCCAGTGATGCACCAGTAAAGCTCATAGAGTCCTCTAATATCTGAACCTGACCACTGGTTTCTGCACTTTGAGCACTGTGGGGTGTGTCTACTTCTGAATACTCGGTATGTTCTATCAGTAAAGTACAAGAGATGAGGTCAGACTTCACTATGATCCCTCCTGAGAATTATTCACAGCCAAAATATGGTTTCCATTAGCTTTCATGGGCAATTAGAAACCCATCTTTCCATCATAAGGGCAATAAGTTGGCTCTATACTGCTGCTGCAATCTTTTAATTCTGTTTGTTTGATTCCAGTTCTGGTTTTTCATATTTGTTTAATAAAAACCATTCAGCCTCACACACACTACAGGAACTGGATATTGTCAAAAACCCCAACATATGCAGGACAAGAAGATGTTCCAAAAATGCAGAAATACAGATCAAGAGCTGATACTTCAAAACAGCCCTGGTCTGACTAGTCCCATTGCTGGTTCAATTTCCAAGCACCCAACTTGCGCTGATAATGGCTTTACCTAAGAAGTTCCATTTAAAATACAGATCAGGATGTCTCCAGGCTTCCAAATATTAGTATCTTGTTTCCTTACGATCTTTTTTCTCTAAAATATCATTTTCTGTTTGTAATGAAACCTATGCTGGGCACCAGCCCCATGCATTTTTTGGTTTAGATTCAGGTCTCTTTGGCATTTGAGTAGAGGAGGTGATGATAGTCTTGATAGTCAGTAGAGATCCCTCATTCCCCCCTCTGACCAGGAGAAAGACGCAACTCCAAAATGTGACTCAGACAATATGTAGACTGAATTATTCCCTGCCCTTGTCTCTGCTGAACACAGGAGCAGCAAACCAAGAACTGTAATATAGATCCTGCAGTTACAAGCCTAAATTAGGTAGGAAGATTCCAAGTCTGTGTCCTACTTTGAAAATAGAAACATAATCATAGAATGGCACAGGATTTGGCTTGTTACTTAACAAACACATTGCCATAGGTTCTGGGTATCAGCCAGTACAGAAATCCAGAATATGCAGTTGGATTCAAGTTGATCTGAACCTAAATTTAACTTTACACACAGGTTTTTTGGACTAGAGGCTTAGCTGGTAAGAACTGGTAGAGTTCCACTGACCCTAAGAACCTGACCCTGTATTTTACGTATTCCCACTAAAAATAGTGAAACATCCCAATTCAATACAGATCCCAAAATATACTATGGGACTAGAGCCAATTGGTTGAGTTGTTTCTAGGCTTTGATGTGTAAACTCATCATATGTCATTGTGCTCTAATTAAACTTAAGTGGAGCAATAGATTTCCTGTCACAAAAGCAGAGATCCCTCATGTGCTGGGAATGGGTAGGCCAGCTTGCTTCAGCTAAGCTCTGGGAGACAGCAAGAACACACTTACATAAACATATGAATATGGAAGGATTAAACTGATCAATGGAATTGTAAATGTTGTTTGGCTATAGATAAATGGGAATTTTCCACTGCAGTACCTTTCCACAGGGAATTGAGGAGCTGTTGAAGCCAAGTCAAATCGTGTGACAAATGCATTTACACTGATGAATTTTAGGGGAAAAAAATAAATAGATCCTTTACCTTCCCACAACCTCTGGACTTTGTAACAGACAAAGAATGAAGGTTTCACCAGGTCTTGCTGTCAAACACACGCTCCACGAGACTCCCATACTGCAAGAGAGAAATACACACATCCTGAGTTCTGACCGATTCAGAGCTCAAACATGCAATGATTTCTGTGACCTGGGTAAGCTCCACAGGGAAGTTTATTACCAGAAAGCTGGATTTTACTATATGTGTAACTCCAGTGTTTGCAATGTCATTTCCAGCGAACACTTCACTGTGAATCTACCACAGCACACGGAAAACTTGATGGTTATTGGGTAAAATGGACCTTTAATGAGAAATAATCTTGTGACCTGACCCATTATTCAGTTGGAAGGTACTGTATGAGTACAACTCAACAGTGAATAGATCCCCAAACAGGTAAGGCTGAACCCTGCGCTTGTACAGCCCAGAACATCAGAGCATTGGCATAGTTACTTCTGAAATTTGTCCCTTACTTAGCACAAAAGGACAATGAAGCATAGTAAGAATCTGTACTGTTGCCTTTTGTTCCAAAAACACCCCCCCATCACATAAATGTTACTGTTTTTTTCTGCCAAGAAAAAACCCTCGACCTCACACAATCTGGCTATAATCCTGACTAATAATGTAAATCCCCTCCTGATAACTTAAAATATCAGGCATAGCACAACAAACAAACTATCTAAACCAAGAATTGTTGAGTCAGAAATCAAATAATCCGCTAATTGTGCTTTTCTGGAATGGATGACTGTATAATGTCCCCATCAGAAGGCTGAAATCACATTTGCATTTAGATAAAGCCCTGTTTAAAAAGAGACAAGTATAAAAGGAGACACTGAGACTATTGTGGCATTTCTCTGCATTGCATAATGATTTACATTCCTGATAATGATATTCAGATAGTGAAGCAAAGACTGACCAAAGCCCATGAATCTTGCACTCTGCATTAGCAAGCCTGTCAATTGATCCAGTGTACAGCTGAACGCGGGTGACACTGCTGTGACACCGCCACCGCACTCTGCTGGGGTGTGCTGCTGTCAGGAGTGTTTTCCAAGCAAATCCCTACAGTTCAGTTAGAGTCTCAATCCCTCCAGACTGGTTAAACAGACACCAAAGCTGGGCCTCAGGGACTGGGAGTGTTAATTAAAGCACTGCAAGAGTTACCTGAGCTGTTGCTGCTTGGACACTGGCTTCCCCATCCCTCTCTTCCCGCACTGCACAGGCTGCAGATGTGCTTTCTTATTGCTTCAAAACATTACATTTTTAGAAGTTAGACTCAGGAATTTATGATTCCCTCCCCCAGTCAAACCTCATGATCTTTCCAGTACGGATTTTACACGATCCTAGCAGAGTAGCACAACATTATTAAAGTCCATTTTTAACAACAGGGAACCAAGACAGGCCTGGATTTGACTCAGTCTGGCCACTTAACTGATACAAAGCTATAGCCTGAAACACTGCCTCACCAGCTCACTGTAGGCGAGACAAGCACTCACCTCCACAGAACAAGAAAGATCCTGAGGTGCTGAATCCCACCCACCAAGTGGTATTTAACAGAATGGAGCAGAGTTCCCACAGCCTGCCTCAGCATTCTGACTACTTGTCCCATCTTTCCTGACAAACCCATGTTCACAACTGGGTTCTCCATTGGGGAAGGCACTGCCATTGCCATCCCACACAGAGCCAGGCACACAAAGGAGACATCCCCTCCTTTGGAGGGAAAAGAAATGGAGAGACAGAACCATTTGATACTAACTCCTGCTGTTTGCTCTGTGTAACTGAAGGTACATGTAGGATCCAAAAGCTGGTACCAGTGCTCAGAGATGGTCCAGGCTCTTGCTCTTGACTGTGTGCCATGCGAGTTGATCACACTGCATGTCCAAAGATAAATTCCTCCAACAAATGGATGTAAAGCACCTACTGAGTGGTATTAAGTTTAGTTTTAATTGGGAAGATGCTTTGGAAAATTTCCAGCAGTATAAGCACTCACAAAACAGCAGAGAAATGGACTGTTTCTTCAAACCTTTGTGTGATTTTAGCTACCTTGGGAATTTGGTGTTGAACTTGGAACTTCTTATACGGTTATTTAAGGTGACAAAATTATTTGTTATCCTCAAACTGTCCAATAACAGAATCTGCAAGAAAAAAATCACTAGTGAACTTACTATTAAAAATTCCTATTCAGGCTCTGTAATCTGCCCTGTTATGCCTTAACTGGACCTGCTTTTATTAGTCTGGATACAGGTTCCAAAAGTGCTATTTGTGCAAAATGAGATGCACAGGAAAGTAATAATCCAACTGCAAAAATAAGAATGAAATTGGAAGCCTCTTGAAACCTCTTTAACCACAAAACATCTTGGTTCATGTTTTGACATCAGTCCAGGAAGACACCCAAGTAGATGGCTGCTCCTCAGAAGGATGCTTACTCTTTTGTCTTCAAATCTGGCTAACTCAGTTCTCCCTTACAGGTTTCACAGGCTCCCAGCTGGGAAAGACCCATGACTCCAGGCTATAGCTTCTCAAATACACTTGCAGCTCACTGCAGCAGTGTCAGACTGTGCTGGTTTCAGTGAGCTAACTGCTTTCTCCGGTTATTACACTGCAGTGTCTTTCCTTTATTCCCAGTAGGTCATGGGAGAGTGACTGGTGTGATGGGTCCAGCCCAGCTCCACAGGCTCTGCTGCCCTGGGCAAACCAGTAAACACGTATCTCTACCAAGTCACATTCACTGACAGAGAGACAGAGCATCATGCAGCCCTGGGCCATGGCCTGCCCTGAGATACACCCCTCCTCCTGTATGGCTGAGCACGCACAATGCTGGAGTCACTTTCTAACACACACATCTCTCCAGCATGCTGGGCTTTTATCAAGATCTGCTGGTTTGATGTGATCGCTTTTGACGAGCTGTGGCCTGTCATTGTTGTGGATTTTGTCCTTTCTAAATCTGAGCTGTAAAGTCCTATTGCATGAATGACGATAGCCAGTCCTGTTCTGTTCACTTCTATTTCTGTTCTGCTCTGCTTTATGCTTTGCTTGATGTGTGAGCAGAGCCGCAGTGTCAAATGACAGTGCAGCAGCAGCACATTCTGGGGGCACAGCCCTGCAGTGTAGAGTTAGCTTACACAGTATCACTAGAGCATATGGGGGATTAAGAACTGGCTAAATGAGAGCGCTCAGATCTGTTGTTAACAAGGAATCACCACTGGCTGGACATCCTTGATGCAGCTCTATAGGATCAATATTAGGGCTGATGTTATTCAGCACTATCAGCAGTCGTCTCCCTGCCAGTTATAATTGGCAGAACTTGAGGATGACAAAGACTGCCAGAGCTGTGCATAATGACACCAGGGAATAACAGAGAAAGTGGTATGTATCCGGATAAGGTGGGCCCAAAGTTGTGCTTTAATACACCCGAGCATCACACAAACTACTCAAGTGCAGGTTATCCCCACACAGTCAGGAACCATAACCTAGAAGGAATAGTTCTGCAGAAAGAACTAGACAGTCATACCGGACAAGCAACTGAACATCAGTTCCCAGTGAGCTGCAAAAAATTCATAGTGATCTCTAAATGTATCAACAAGGAACCTATGAACAGTAGGAAAGACTTAACTTTACCTCTGAAAGTGCAGCAAAGCTCCAATTCATTTGCCATTCATTCATCCACATTAAATAAAAGAGAAAGTAAAGAAAGAATGGGCTGCCACTACCACAGCAGTTCATCCAGCCGCAGCCTGCAACTGAGAGCCCACTGCAAAGGACAAAAAGAGCTCCATGCACTTGAACCATCCCAGCAATCCTCATGCAGCGCAGGAGCTGTGAGGCACAGATGTGCTGGGCCAACACGAGCTGCCTGATGGAATGCAGAGGTTCCTGGGTCAGGTTTAACACCACATTACACAGAGTCAACCTGTACAATCTAGTTGTCCTCTGGTCTCAAACCCTGAACACACAGGAAGGTGCTGAACAAAGATCTGAGCACCCCGGCATGCACAGCACATATGAGAGCTATATCCTCAAGCTCTGAGAAGCAGTTTTCTTACAACTAAAGCATAAATTATATTTCATATTTGCACTCACTTTGTGATCCCCCTACTGCTGATATGGTGCAAAGCAACTGTAAGGAAATAGGAAATCAGACCTGTTTTTCTTAGTGTCCAAGTAAAAGCTTAGAAGATCTGTATGGTAAAGGAAAACTGAATATAGATGTAACCTAACAGGGTTATATAATGGCACAAAAGCTCTGGGGTTTGGCCACAAAAGACATCAAATTCCTGTCATGATGAAAACCACTTACATAAATTAACCAAAGCCACAGGGCACATGTTTTACCTTACACTTGTTCAGTATCGTGAAGCAGAGACATGCAATACATCAAACAGCAAAGAAAACACTGGGACTTTTGCAATCTAACACCAGTGAGGAAACCTGCTGCCCACACTGAGGCCAGATTACCCTGTTCTGGATAATTAATAACATGCTCAGGCTAATTAGGGTAATATTCTTTGGAGCATATTCGTTGAACATCAAGCTCAGGCAGCAATGGGAGAATTGGAATCTCCCTGTCTAGGTGCAAATCAAACCTCTCTACTTTGTTCTCCTGACTGACCTCTCCTGGGTTAAAAAGAGGCACAGACTCAAAGAACTTCATCTTCCCAGCTGCAAACTTCCCAGTTCAGCCACTGTCTGCATGAATTTTGCTCTCAGTGGCCCCATCTAAGTATTTATCTTTGATGCCATGCCTGAATATGAACTGAGTTATATCTTGGTGCTATCAGCTTTAAAACAGAACTACCCGTTTGCTCCTTCCTTCTTTGTAACTACTGCATTTGAAGTGTCCCAGTGCTCAGCTCCAATTTAGCAATCCCATGACAGTTCATATAACAACTTCCTGGCTGGGCTTCTATCACCTTCTAATACTGTTTGAATCATCACATTCTTGAAGAGTTTCCAAGGGGCACAACACAAGCTATCACAGATGTTGTTCAAGGACTGATCCCCAGCTGGCAGCAGAAGGTATGAAAGTTCTTTTGAAGGGGGCAAACACGCTGTCTGATTAATGACAACATTAATTCTGTGATCCATGGGTCATATAAGCTTGGGAAGAACGGTTAAGTCTTACGTAAGGTTTTGTCATGGCTCCTAATGATTGAGGAAAGACTGAAACTGTTAGTTTTACCTTCATGGCAAGATAAGCCTGTTCTGTTCATAAAGCCCAATTTTATCTTTGTTTTTAAAAAAGGAAAGAGGGTAAAAGCCCACAGTTGAAATGAGCAGCTCTCAGTGCAAGGGCTCTGCTTAGGAAAGTAGAAGCATAAAAGCTCTATAGCAGAACAGAGCCATGAGAAGGCAAAGAGACAGAATTTAAAGAAGCCAAAGCAGTCACTGTGAGCCACACAAAACCCCTGCTGTTTTGTTTTTAAACCAAGAATGCCCAACATACACCTCAACATTCCTTTAGTGCAAACATCATACCCAGCCTACAAGGGAAGAAAACCTGCAGCACAGCAGAGCTTTCCAGTATGACCTCTCATATTACTGGTCCACACAGCACATCCATCCAGTTCTAACTATACACACATAATCCCTGGGCTAAGGACGATGGTACTCGTGCAGTGCCCTGGTGCCTCCAGCTCACCCTGTAATCGTCCTTCCCAATATACATTATCCTTTCCAGCAGCATCAAGAAGCTGTCTCATTACTTCAAATCCACACCTGCTGAAATTTAGCATCTTCCAATCCTTTGCTCTCAATCCAAGTAATCATCTGAGCCAAAACCTTCCCTGGCACCAGCCCTGTCTGTGGTGGAATTATACCATGGATGAGTCTGGCCCACCACATCTTGAGCAAAATGCCTGTTCCTGGGAGCAATGCTTGCAAGCAGCAGTATTAGAGAACATTTAAGTCCAGGAGTCTTTAGCCTCTTAAGGGGGATTTTCACTGGTGCAGTTCCCTAATCGGGGATTGTTACCATACCAACAGCTAATCATGTGGGCAGATCCCTCCACCTCTTGGGAACGCTTCTGAGGTCTTAAAGCCATATCTCCAATTTTCCCAAACACTTGACTGCTCCTCTCCATGGCCTGGCCTACTGCAAAGAGAATCTGTTTCATAGGAAAACAAAGGAAAAGTCTGGCTAGCAACAAGCTTACTGCAGAAAAGGAATTCCCAGTCCTTGGCACCGCAGGTAAATGCTTCCTTTTACCCCTGACAAAGGCAGAGTTCTTTATGTCCCATTGCAGAGATTCACTGCAACACATCGAGACACCAGTGATTCATGCATCCCACTGCACTGTGTCTAGACCATGGATGCACAAGAAGAGACAACCCTTGCGCTTCATGGATCTCTGAGGGAAAATATCCAAGAAAACAAACTGCTCCAGAAAATTAAGCAGCTTCTCAAAGTCACACAACAAGAGCTGGGCACAGAAACCCCATTTCTAATTCTCAAGCCACCACCTTAGACAAGCAATTGTGCTATTATGTTTTACACAATGATTCACGATAGCATTCCTAATTTAAAAAGCCATCCTCTGAATCTCTGGAACCTATGTCCTCATTCTTTTTGATGTATGTCAGCTAAACCAGGCTCAAGATCCTCAATACATCTGAATTCTTATTAATGGTTCTTCTAGCTTTCTGGTTTTGACTGAGTGGCTCCATTTCCTCCTTTCTCAAGTACTTGGGTGTTGGCACACAATGCCACAGCATTCTTCTCCCCCAGCAGACAGCACATTTATCAACACTCATCTGAGCGAGCGAAGGTGGCAGGACAGTTCCGACTGGCAAAAGCACTTGATGGAAGAGGAGCTGCCTCAGCTTTCACCCATGATTCAGATCTGTTTACATTTTGTGAATCTCAGGAAAGGGGGGATGAAAAGCTCTGGTTCAGTTGAAGGCATGTTGTTAACCTCAGTGCTAATAATTAACTCAATTATGCTGAATTAATTTGATG
The DNA here is from genome assembly GCF_033783945.1 of Neopsephotus bourkii. Taxonomy (NCBI): domain Eukaryota; kingdom Metazoa; phylum Chordata; class Aves; order Psittaciformes; family Psittacidae; genus Neopsephotus; species Neopsephotus bourkii. The sequence goes on along the minus strand of NW_026901640.1, from coordinate 761,359 downwards.
TAATTATTGGTGATGGCGCAAAGACAGCGGCCTAGAGAAAGTTTGAGAGACAGGAGGAACAGAAGTCTGAACAATACAAAATACCCCCTAAATAGCATCTTTTTTTTTGCCAGCATGAGTCAAAGACACAGAATGAGTTCATTACAGTCATCTGGCTTCACACAACCCACCAAATTACCCCCACACCCAGACAAATAGCTGTGAAATCCAGCAAGTGAACTAGAATTAAAACATGCCCTGACGGATTTGACACAGCACTCAGCACAAGTGTCTTTCCCCATCCTATTATCTAAACAATACAGATTTAATAATATATTTAAGAGCTCCACAATGCTTCTCCTTTAACTGAAGACATTAATTAAGAACATTTTCTTGTTGTGGTGTTGTCAGTTGGGTGGGTTTCTGATGAACAAGCTGCAGAGCACTTATGGAGGCTTTTCATTTGATCTGCATTTTTTATCCAGTATTTTCAGACTTATTCAGTTCAAAACAAACAAATCCCATCTATAAAAACAAACACCTATCTTTCTCCTTCCCCATTTAATACTTCTGTGATTTGCTTTGAAGTGGTGTAACAAATGAATTCCTTGCTATGAAAACACACATTTTACTGAGGTATTTTTAATTCTCATGCACTAAATAAAGTCACTGGAGGAAGGAATCAGTTGTGATTGTCTTAAGTCTTAGGGAGTGGATTAAACTGAAAGAGTAAGTTCTATGTAAATTAACGCCTTAAGTATCACCAGAGTTGCTACAGGACACTCCCAGCTCCTCCCTCCACTCCTGGAGGAAGCACACCAAGAGTCTTACACTCCCATTTACAATAAATCTTCCATTACCTTGTTTCCATCAAGCTTCATCATGTACATGGATTTAGCACCATGGGTTGTTACTTTCCTGTTGTACAGAAATCAAAACTTAAGAGTTCAGATTACAGCATCACTATATTTAATATTTTACAGTCCTGGAGGACTGATAGCATCTAGCCCTGAAGGGCTGGGTGCCTTTGCCTGTCTAGCTTCAGTCTGAGATGCTACTTGACTTACATTTGTCATAATGCTGTAAATACACAAGCTTCTGAGCTTCCACTGCATTTGTCATCATCCTTGTGACAAGAATAAAAATATTACTTCTAACATCACCCATTCCCTGAGAGCAGAGACGTGTAGCTGTGAGAAAAGCTGTAAGAAATGAACCGTCTTTCTCTAATTTGCTAAGTAGGTGCTGCTGCCATGCCCACAGCTCACATCCGCATGAGTTCTGATGACTCTCAAATGCAGCTGATCTTTCAGAACTCATTTTAATTGCCATCAGGCTCTGAACAGACTCATTATTTCAAAGCAGGCCATATTACATGTATAATTTATGCATTTGATTTCAATAGATCTTTTTCTGCCCAGTTCAGAGAGGGCAAAAAGTGTTTTCCATAGGGAAGCTGGTAACGTTTCCTAAAGAACCAAACTGACTTTCCTCAAGAACAACTTGTTTAAAACACGATTTGTGAAGAGACACATTTTGAAGTTAATTTAGTGTGATGGATTGTCTGAAGTCTCCTACATTTATTTGGACAGCTACTGCAAGTTTTCTCTATGCATATTTACCAGAAACTAGCTTTAGTTTATGGAGCTGACAGTTACTGCTGGAAGTAGTTAGAAGAAATAAACTGAAATGGTAAATATTGCCATAGATGAATTTATGTCCAACATAAGGATCTGCAGTACTGGTATTGTATCCGTACTGGGACTCCATTTGGAGGAAGTTGCTCCAGGCAATGCCACTGAGGCAATGCTCCAGTCTCTAGTCCAAATTCTTGCCTTGTGTAAATCAGCACATTTCTATTGCACCACAGAAACTTGTTTTCCAGCAACCTGGATGGCTGAATAAAGCTATATGGGGTTTCAGACAATTCCTGCAAGTGACTGGGCTAAGCTGACATCCAAATTAACAAAGACTAGGCATTAATTCTTTTCTCAATCAAAGTAATTCCACTCAGGAAGCAATCCACCTGAAGGGGAGATGACCACAAAGGAGAGGGCAGCGGCATGTCCTGCCACAAGCTTGAAGGAAGCCCAGCTAGTCACATTTTAGCCAGCACCAAAGGAACAAGAGGAGATGCATGCGGTCTCTAAAACCACTTCACACCAACCCGACAATGCGAAGGGTGTCTGCGTAAATGAGGAGTTCATCAGCTGCTTCCTGCCACCAGCCCACGCCTCCATCCAGAGCTCCCTCTTTCACACCCCAGCTCTGCTTTTCACTTCTGTCGTCACAGACTTGATTTTCCCTTTCATGGATTTTTGCTGGAAAAAGCATCACTGCCTCAATTGTCTATTTTCAGCCTATATTTAAGAAAACCCTTTAGTTCCATTTGTAGCCACATCCTGTCTCAGCCTCCCCCTCTTTTTGTTCCTAAATATAAGGCTGATGCCATTTGATGTGACATGACAAAATAGCACATTTGCATTGGCAGAAACTTTCTCTCAACAGCAGTAATTAAAGGGAGTAGATGAGACATTGCTGAAATTGGTGTTTATTTAGCCTGAAAATAAAAGGCTTGAAGAGGACTTGAGAAAGATGTTCAAGTGTCACAAACCTGAAATTCATCGATGTGTACCTTTCTTTTACATGCTCCTTGCTGCAAAGCAAATGGTTGTTCAAACAATGCAATCGATTTAAAGAGATTAAAAAACCCCAGATATTTCTGCAGACCATATTCCTAACCAGCGAAAATCATTTAATGTGTTTCTTTGGATTATAAATAGTACCAAGACACTTGTGGTTACACAAAAGACAAGGTCATTCAATCTCTAACTTCAGAGTGCAGACTCCCAAATTGAGGAGCAGAGAACTGAGATCTCATTGACTACAGTGAAAATGAGGTGCTTAAGTATCTTCATTATTAGCTGAGCAGCAGCAAATAGCACTCACCTTCGCCTACAGCATGGGGTTTTGTTAATTGTGGGATGCAGGAACTCGGAAATGGCCCAGGGCTCTGAGTGCAACAGGATTCATACAGCAGATAAAACCCCACAGATCTACAAAACTTACGAAACAGTTTACTGTGTTTGGCTTTGCTGAATGTCCACTCTGCAGATACTTCACAGGATCAGACACTGTCAGCTTCCTGCACTGTATCCCATGATGGATGACAGCAGTGGAAGGCAGTGGTGGGAGGGAGAGCAATGTTTGGAAGTTGAGGGTGTTTTCTGGAGTTTTAGAAAGTAAGTTTAGTTTACTTAATCTGTGTGAAGCACCCACAGAGAAGTCTGATGAATGTTCCATAGGCCACAGGATTTAACACACATATGCTTTCAAGTGATACTTCCTGCTCTCAGAAGAATCTTCCTCCTCTTCTTGTTCACGAGGCTACTCTTTCAAATCCATCTGTGATTGGCACTACCACTCTGCTTAAAGCTGGCAGACCACATTCTGAGCAGGCTCATTTCCATCCTCACACAGATGGCATCAAGAATTGGGCAGGCCAGAAAAAAATCAGTTTGCATATTATGCCTCAGTTTTTTATGGGTCAGATTACCATTGAAAGCCATCAAAATGGCAACCCATATGTGATGTGTCTGCCATTGGAACCGAAGTGATACACCATCATAATCTTAACACGGCTGGTTAGAAAAAGTTTCATTAAACATTAATCAACCTCTGATAATTAAAAGTAAAAAGATATTTTTCTTTTGAACCAAATTTTGACTTTGACAAATCAAACAAAATAGCTCTGGTGAACCAAAAAGGGAAAGACATTATCACATCTTCATCCCTGAACAACTGCACAGGCAAGGCTCTCTTGGCAGAAGGTACTTTAGCTTCTATGCCAAAGACTCACTTGGTGAGTGAGCCAGGTGCAGATGTTGGCTGTGTAATCTCCTCTAACTTCTTTGTTCTACAAGCCAGAAAACTCTTCCCACAGCTTTGGGGGAAAAATGGAGGTATGAAGAGCTTTTTGTGTGTTTTCATTACTGCAAGGATATCAACTGTTTTAAAGACACTCCCATAGAAATAAGAAATGTGTTGTTAGCAATACACATAACTATTAATCATAGATTCAGCGGAGCATGGTGTCCTATGGATACTAAAGGGATGCTGAAACAAGGTAACACGCCTGGCATTCTGTTCCTGCCTCCTGCAGTAGCCTACCAGATACAATTGCTGGAATCCATGATCCACAGGGGGTATAATTCCAGATGCTCCAGCATCCATACTCCTATATTCACAGGGTTTAAAGCATGCAAGTCTACTCTTGTGAGAAATCAACCAAACATTAAAGACGCATTCTAAGCCTCTTGCTATGTTATCATGGCACCTGAAATTCAAACAACTGTTATGCTAAATAACAGCCAAGGCTACCACCCTTTGTCATTAGCAACGGGAAAATGTTTCCTTCCACATTTTATGGCCCCTCCGACTCCTCTACGTGATACCCTGGTTAAGATACTATACTGACACTTCAGGTGTTCATTCTCAACCAAATACAATACACACAGCAAGAGCAGATTCCCTCCACCATGCTGACATTCCTAATCTAGCTGCTGTCCTGACAGAAGTATGAAAATGTTGTTTCCTCTGGTATCTTTACTGGCAATTTGCAATTAGGTTTCTGCTACGGCATTTATCAGCATGGCTGGAACAGAGGGGTGTTCCTGAATACAAAGTGCTGGTTAGAAATCTCTCCTGCAAACACGGACATCATACAACACTTTTTTGGGATGGGGGGGCATTTTCACCTTTTTTCCCTGTGTGAGGCAAATGGGCTCCTAATGATTTTCATAGAAACAAACAAGAAATCACTTACAGCATTTGGAGCAAAGGAACTTCAATTATCTTCACAGATTACGTCTGTCCAAGTCCAACAGTAAGCAAGAGACCTGCAGAGAAGAATCAATTTTCATTATCTGTTTCTCCTCAACTCACTACTTAAAGTACCATCAATAAAGAAGTGCAGAGAAGCCCATCTAGAGCACAATTCATCAGTCTGTAAACCTGCACTTTTGTCTAACTGGTTATATTAAACTTGAATTCATGGCCTTGATATGAACAGGTCACTGCTTTTAGTAATCTACTCAGCAAAAACATTAATAACTACACTATAAGAAGATACAAGTAGAGAGATATTCCAAAGCACTCAGTGGAACTGAACCTTCAGTGTTTCCTGTCCTGAGTTCCTGAAGATAATGAAGCATTTAAGGAGACCAGCAGTTTCTAGTGTTTAGAGCTCTGTGCAATGACAAATTCAAAGATTTATGTGTCTGTCAGAGCAGAACACTGCTTTGGAAAAAGCGTTTATTGACATCAGGGCATCTAGTACCTCAGTAGAATTAAGAAGTCATAGGCCTGGATGGTTATGTGGCTTTCCATTCCCACTGCCACAGTGGTGCAATCTCATCCCAAAATGCTCCACATGAGAAACTCCTGCTTTTTCAAATGCTCAGTTGTACAGTGAGTGAAGGAATAGTCATTTGCAACACAGGTGAACTTCCCATAGGAGGTGATGTAAAACAAGGACCTAGAAGAACAGATTCAACTTTAACTATAGGCCAGTCCTGCATCTCCTGAACTTTTCAAGCGCTGGTACAAGAACTGCACACCAGAAGCTGCATGACATTATTTTCATCCATGATATGAATATTCTGTATAGCAGATAGGACCTCCAATACCTGCCTTGGATCACTCCTCCAGAAAACACCTATTATTTAGCATTGTTAATTAAAATTTCGTAGATGTACCTGCAGTTAGTTATGCCATTACAATGTCCTTTCAGAGGTACTTTGTGCTTTGCTGTTAACACATAGCCAGTATAATAGCCAAAGAGCAATGCAATTAACTTCTCCATAGGCTGAAATTCAAACCAGCAATTACTTCTGTAATTCACTTATCAAAGCATCAGGCACCTTTGCTCAGAAAGCTTTCCAAACCTACTCAAAATACACCCAGCTGAGTTTTGAGAACACAATAAAACAGTATCACTGCTATACATCATTGTTTAGTGATAAATACTGCCTAAGGCCTAACTTGAATTTCTACTTTGGAGGTAGAACAGTCTTTACAGAAAAGCTAGTTCATGTAAAACTTCTGGTTAGTACATTTCTGGCAGTGTATAAAGGATGTAAATGTGAGTTACATTCCTAACATGTTTACTAGCTGGTGTAGGTTAGTTAAAGCAAATAATCTCCAACTTGCTGTGCTATTTTTACCACCTAAAAGCCCAGTATCTTCTCTTGCTCTTAGAATACAAAGCTGATCTGCACTCCATCACTTGTATGCATCATATTGATGGCAATATTCCTGGATGTTGGAAAACCACCACCAAAGAGCTGCAGTCTGCAACGATGTCTGCATAATACTTAAAAAACTCAAGTTCTAGTGTGCCTCTAAAACACATTTGAGGAAACACAGGTTTGCTTTGCAGTGCCAAGTGCAGACACGCTTCCAAGCAGAACTTGGAGATGATGCTCATTCCTGCCTAGGACTGAATAAAAGTATTGTCATTCAGTATCTTATTTATTGTATATCAGGCACACTATATCCAGAAGGAACATAAAAATGCTATATGTGAAGTCTTGATGCTTTAATAAACAGCAATTAACTATAATGTACTAGATGTAAGCAGGTATCAATCTGCTATTTCTAACACAGCAGAGTACTTGTCAGAAAGTTTGTCTGCCTTTGCTACAGTGGGCAGACAAAACCTGAAGCCATATACACATTATTTTTAAAGGGTTGCCAATGTTTGCTAGCCAAGTGATGAATCCCGTTTACTCCCAACACACCAGTGCTTGCATATCACAACTCTGCTTCCCACTGATGTTAGAAAAGGATCAGAACCAACCGACATTCTCATTTCTCTCTTCCACAGCACACACTGGTCAGCTTTTATGCAGAGCAACATTCCCATAATAATCCAACAAGACTGGTCCCTCATTGTGAGCAAAAAGAGTTAACATCCGTGACCCAAATATGGAGACCCATTTTCAACTTGCTGAAAATTGCTTTTTAATCCCAGCTCTCGAGGATTTCCTCTGAAGCCATCTGCCACGCACGCGGGTGCTCTCTGCCTGCGGACGGGCAGGATTACCACAATGTGGATTCTTTGTGTAACTTAATACATTTCAGCATATTACAAAAATTAGTCAGAATTTCCATTCTTTTCTGATTCCAACTGTGCATCACAAAAACGACTGTAAAAGTCAAAACCAGCAATAAGTTCATTCCAAAAGTGACACCCTTATTTACTGCAGTATTTACACTGCAGCTGGAATATATTTAGTCAAACACTGGACAGGGTTTAAGAAAACACTAATGAGTCATTTAACTAATATAAACTTAGGCACATGGTTAAAAGTAAGCTCAAGCATTTCCCTGGGTAGGAATGGATTTCAGCATGTGTCTTCCCAACTAGAGCGCAGTTTGAAGACTGGAAGACAATCATTATGATAACTGGAGACCAGAAAAGACTTCCAAACACTATTTCAAACCTACTGGTCACCCTTTTCTTCTTCCCAAGAATCTTTCTGCAGCTGGAATAAGGAAAATTTGCATAGTTGGAAGCACATGAGGTGACATTAAGGTTTTGGAGGATAGACGGGCCAGAGCCTGTGAACTTCTTTGTTTCACAGAGCACACGCAGCTGTACAGGGCTTCCTGCTGGCAGCCCTCAGAGTCCTCACCCATGTTACTCCATGTCATAGCCAGTCACCCCAATGTCTAACAGAAGCTGATAGCAACACAACATCCACATGGAAGCCTTCCCCTCCTGCTGAAGATAGGATCCCATACCCTTGGATGCCTTTTCCCTCGAAAGGAGGAGTGTTAGATATGATTAACATACAGGACAGATCTACACATGCAGATGTTAGAAGAATGTGGAAAGCGGAAAAAAAACCCAAGCAAATCATTCAAATCATTTTGTTTCAGCAATAACAGATGTTGGAGCATCATCCTGCAGACATGTTACTTTTAATACAAAATTGATCGTAAAGTGAGTGAGGGGGTGAGGCCAGAATCAATGCCCAATTACCCTCGTATTCCGATGTTTCCATTTTAATGAGCTTCTCCATGAATCTGTCCTTTTAATTTTCCTTCTCCAATAATCATATCAAAATACCTTTGTCTTAAATATCAGTGAAAAGAAATTCAGCTGCCTAAAAACCCCAATCCTAAGACAGCTGGGGGCAGGTTCTTAAAAACAACATGTCACAGTGTCCTTTACTTCTGTGTAAGCCCAAAACAGTTCACGAGAGCGTGGCACTACTTGGGATTATACCTGGCACGACTGAAAACAGCTTCATGTCCCAGTGTATCTGCTTATAGCAAATGGGTAGTAAAAGACTGTAACAGTGCTATGGTACTTGCAGATATATCAGTGCTGATAAAACAAGCAAATGTATAATAAATAGATTAAAACCACCTTTCTCTGGCTAAGGGAGGGATCAAGTGAAGCCTGATCTGCATTCCAGCTGGGGAGTAGCCCACTTTCCTGCTAGATTGCATCTGCCACTCACATTATCAATACTGCACCATAGTTTCCACTTTCTTAAACTTGGCCAGTGATGTTGAGGAGCTGGAGACACCCCAGGGACTGAGTAGTGCCAGTGCTGTGCCTGGAGTATAAAACAACTGCAAGCACCTGACTGATAACATCCAAGTCCTCTACTAAACAACAGGAACCTAAGTAATGTCAAGCTGCTTATCAGAATGGCTTGCATGTGGTAGATGTGAAGCCTACGATGCTGTATGGATCCTCTAGGACCTGCTGAGCAGCACAGCAAAAATAAGGCTTAGTGCATGTCAGAACAGGAGAGCCATCCTTCACCATGTACACTGGCACACAAAGCTGCGACAGCACCTTCCTAATTGTGACTGATCTCAGATACAGTTTCTCTTTAGACTGCACCCCCTTCTCTTTAATGCCAGGCTGCTAGTACATCACCCCAGAGTCTCATGTACAGAATATTTACATCCTGCTTTCCTTTACAGTGAATTACATTGACTATCATTAGGACCATGGGGCAAAAGAAGAGTTACCAGCAGCCTTTAGGACGCCTGGAATTCAGACTGATACATTAAGAGTGTGCCATCACAGTGGCAGCACACGCACTTACAACAGCTACAAATGGCTGCTGTGCTTTGAGCTCCCTGTATCTCTTGGATGCCATTCTCCATCACAAGTATTTTCCAAATAAATTTGCTCAGCGTGTATAACAAGGCCCCTCATTAGGACAATGCGGAATCCACAGGCAATTAATATCCCAAAAGGAGCTGAAGCTATCCTTCATGCCCATGTGTAAACCCACAGGCTTTCAATGGCTGCCATGCAAAAGCTGTCAAACCAAACAAAAATCCTCACCAAAAGAGGTAAAGAAACCCCCAAGAGCCACAACTGTTTACAACAGCCTTCTCACAACTCACTGGTCCACCACCACCACAGGAATTAGTGATGTGTAACTAACTGATACAAACCTCCTGAGGGGAGCATTGCTGCTGGTTATCTTGAGATGAGACATTTAGTACAGAAGGATAACTTGGATGGACAGCTGAAAAGCTTTAGTTCTCTGAGTAGGAAATGAATTGATCTGGCAAAGAAAGCCCTTGAAGGGATATTATTGTGTCAAAAAACAGGATTAGGAAAAAACATGGATGCTGTAATGGAGAGATGTGCTGCTGCAAAGACCATGATTTCAAAATTGTTGTTTAAGTGTTTCCACAACACATTGCTCTTTTTTTGATACTAAATGCACATGGTCTATTACAACACTCAGGAGAGTATTTATAAGCTATTATGCTCAACAAAATCAGTCATTAGATGAAAAGGCACTGAGCAGCTATACAGATAAAGGGGGAATGGGAATCTGAATCAGGGTGGACTTTGTATTATTGTTATAAAGCTAGAGCAAACAAAACTAACTTGTATGTACAGGTGTATCATCATCTGCAAAAGCTCAACAATCTGAAGGTTTCATCTCCTGCCCAGGACTTCACTAAGCCATACCTATAGAATACTGAGTCAGATACAGCTAACTTGACAGAGCAAATGGTTGCAAGCACTTTGTTTCAATGTAATTGAATGCAGGACAAGAAATCATCATGACCATTAGCCATGATGTTGCAAACAAAACTCTTAGCAAGAGGCATACAATCAGAGAAGCACACAATCAATTCAGATCAACTCAACTGCTGTGTTCAATTTGTTGCCACTGAAATCAATGAGAACAAAAAGCCAACAGTGGGACAACCAGGAAGCCAGGGTTCTGAAAGATGCTGTTTCCAAAAATATCCCCACAGCAACAGTATTTTCTATTCTGATTAAATCTACAATCCAGAAGATGCAACATAAGTACTGGTGTCTTAGCCTCCTTCCTCCCTCCCCCAGCACTGAATGAAAGATACAGCAGAAACAAAGTGCTCAGATATTACTGTACCTATTTTAATTTGGAGGCAGAGGAAGTTATGTGCTCTTCTCCCCACTCCAAAAAACATTATTTAGGGATCCTGCTCACACAAAACTAAGTGGCTTGTGGTGGGCTTTTCAATGCTCTGCCTTCTAGAGAAGATAGCATGCTGTGGAGCTATTTTAAGACCATCTCATTCACAAAGGTCTCAAATTTAATCTTCAGAGACAGAGATGATTTTCTTGCTGCTTCAACGTCTTTACTGGCATGACATTTACTTCAGAGGGAGTTCATTTGCTGTTCCAACATCAAAATGGAGCAAGAGCAGCTGCCAGGAGAGGGATAAAAGGAAGCACTGGTGACAAAGAGCAGCAGGGTCATTTCTGGTGCAAAGGAATGTAGAACAGAGAGAGCTGCAGAACTGTCACTTTCCCCCAAAAGCCACAGGGGATAAAGATCCCCCCTACCTCCTGCAACTGGTGTTTAGCAGCAAGAAGGAAAACGAGACACAAAGAACTAAACAATCAGGCTGAAGTCTTTAAATTGCAAATTATTATAAACCAGCTTTAAGCACCTGAACACTTGCAGTTAAAGCCAAGCTCATACTTCACCTCTGCAGTGAGTAAAGAATTCAGCAGCTCCTTCAGAAAAATCCAAAGAAAACACTTGGCTAGAAAGCACTACAGGGGATGGAGTTCAGTGTTTCAGAGGTGATCATCTCTGGGATGAATTCAAGCCTCAGTGCCAATCATGATCTCCACATCTGTATGTTCAGTATAGCAAAGCAACTTGGGGCAAAGCTGTCAACTGCAACATGACCAACACAAAAACTACACCACGAGAGGCACAACCAAGGCTGACAGGCCAGTGAAGCAACATAAGTGCCTGTAGAGTCCGATCTCCAGCATCAGAGACACACATGATCTTAGATGACACCATCTGTCACTTACACCAGTTGTCCCCTGCCCCATGTCTCAGTCGTATCACCGCAGCTCTACTCAAGAAAGAGTCATTCCATCATTTTGGTGGCACTTCAAAGCAGCGGCCACATTCCCACACCACTGCTTTAAAAATTCATCTTGGTCAGTGTGCCTTTTGACAGAGTAAAAGGCTCTGCTGGGTCATCCACTGGTCTTCACTACTTGATTTTCCCCTTGCCAATTTTAAGACACAAACCATTATACACAACCAAAGTTAAAACAAACTACTCTCTCCCCTGCTCGCCCCTGCATTGTATGAATAATTTATTCTTTTCCAGTTTTGTACAGAAAAGGTTTGGAAGATGAAAACTCTGGGAAATTATTCTTTGCAAAGGAAAGGACTAATATACACCAACAGGAATTTAAATCCTGTGATACTTTGTGCATATTAATGTTTATTCCATTTATTCGGAGCATGGTATTTATCTGACTAACCAAGCCCCCTCAAATTCACAGGCATTAACACTGTGTTTATGACACTTTACGGGCCTCAGCATTAGGGTTTACAAATAAAATATTACCAGGTTGTTGCAGAATAGCAAGGGCTATCTGCAGTTGTATATCAAGGTACATGTGGGCTTGTCCAACACTCACATGATATATCATCAACAGTGCAGCTTCAAGTACTCCTTGTGTGGATCAGAGGCAAATCTGCACAGGCATTTTATTATGCTTTGCTCCACTTAATGTTATGTTGTCTGCATTAAAGGGTCACAAACCCCCTACATGCCTAAGGGCTGAAGGACATTTATGCACAATATTCAGCTGTGAGATCAAAAGACTTATTCGAATATTCAGAGTCCTGTTTTTACAGGTAGTTCTTGTGGTACGAGAAAAACCCCACAAAGCCTATGTCTGGAACTGGACCATAACATTTGATACCGTACAATATGATACAATCTTCTATGGAGAATTTTAAGGTTAAAACACTGCTGAGGAGCAAAGAAATAGAATTGGGTGATTAAAAATTGACTTCCATCCCTTGCCCTTATGCAGAGTGCTGTCAGAAAGATTATACCCCTGCAAAGCAAGTGGCAAATCCAAGGGGAAAGTAAATCTCTTGAGTCAGAAAACTTGACTAAGTAGATTTTTCATAAAGGGACAAGCCTGTGCCCTGTGTTTCTTATGCACAGCATTTGCTTTTAGATGTAGTTTTTAAGTGAGTTTAGCAAAGGGCTTCTGAAAAATCTAGCTCTACCAGCATTCATTCTCAAACAGCAGACTTGCTGCTGCTTTACAGCACTCTTACTGTGAATAAAATCGTAAGAGACAGATGCATGTCCCCATGAATAACTGTCTTCACCAGTAAGAGATTAGAATTGATCTGTCATGTTTCATCAGCAATAGTCACCAATCACATATCTCCATGCATCACTGGGGATGACAAATTAGCTGCAATCAGACCGGGCTTTGGCAGGCTCTGGAGCAGTGTCTGTACCTGCCCAGTTCAAATTACTATGGTTAGATTTTGCCAACTCGCTCATCAAGTGGCTCAAGCTCATTGAACGACTCACAAAACACTCCTCTTGCTCAAAGTTACATGAGCCAGCTCTGAAACAAGCTCCCCTCAGCAGCCTCATGCTCCTTATGCAGAGGCACTAAATGGCACAGAAGCACTGACTTACAGTAGTACACGACTAATTCATTCTGCAGCCCTCTTCTGAGTAGGAGTGATTCGTACAACTAATAGGCAACACTCTTAAGGAACAGACCTGCACTGAGGAAACGAAGGGTCTGTTAGAAGCTGAGTGCTTTGCCTGCAAGTTTCATGTTTCCTTAATATTCTTTTAAAAGGATTTTTTTCCTTAAACATACCACTACATGAATCAACTGGATCTTATCCCCCTTTATTTTCGTAGCATGAAGTGCCCAAAAAACAGCTGAACTGACAGTCTTAATCTTCACAGCATGACAGAGGCCAGGGACACCAATTAAAAGTGTTTATAAATTCAGTGTAGGAGGAAGATATACTTGTTAGGGTGGGTCATTCAACACTGGCACCTCACATAACTCCATATGGACATGCAAGATAAGCATATCCCTTCAGTTGCCATCTCACCAGGCTTTCACCTCGCTGGAAAGAGCTGGTTCAACTTCAAACAACAAATAAAAGATGGGTAATATGGTTGTAGCATTTACTCAAGCTAAAATGGCTCCCAGATTTTATTGCACTTTATAGTCATGGCAATTGGAAAACATGGTTTGCAATGTCCAGTCAAGAACTGTCAGGAAAATTGGTGACAATGCCAGGACTGCAACCCAGTTCACACTCTACTCTCATTGCTGAAAACACATCTACACAACCACCTCTAATGACACCTTAAGAGTGTTTAGACAAAGGTGTGCAAGGAGAAACACTTTGTGATGAATATAGTGTGCTGGTTTGGTCAACTAACCTGACTCACAAACACTGGCCACAGGTTACTTTCTCCTTTGGGATTTACTAAAGATAAATTATATCCAAAAACTTGAGACAGTTGGTGTTTCATGACAGCCATAAGGAAAATGGGCACCAATAAACAATACAAACCTTTCCCAACAGTTTACCTGAGGTATCATGTTTTTAAAGAAGGCTGGTTTTCATAAAAATACAGGCAACATTCACAAAACTGTAATGCATCATGTGATGCTTGCAATGGAAAGCTGCACATATGCAGCATCAACCATGGCAAAAATGTGAGTACAATCCCCACTGTGTTGATCCTTCCTTAAAGGAATAAGGATAAAGATACAGAATGAGCTTCAGCTGGTACTTGCCTCAGGTTAATTGGCAACTGGTTTGCATATGAGGAAGTGTAAATAGCTGCTTTAAACACAAATGAGAAGCAGGTCCAATTCCCACCTTTTCATAAGCACAATACTTGAAAGAACAGGTTCTCAGAAACACAGACCTTTCAAACATGCTACTAGAGACCTAGGTCTGAATTATTCCCTATCCACTGCAAAAATAAGCTGGTAAAGCCACCTTACTTAATACTAAACACTGCTCTTCAGTGCACTAGTTCCTTACCCTTCAAGGATGAGAAGCCTCCAGATGATTAGGCTCCTAAATTAGTCACCAAAACCACATGTCTGTGAGCCCTTCTCAAGAAGCAGTCACTGCAAGGCTTGCAGTTTGCGCTAGAAAAAACCTGACTTATCCCCCCTACCTCTGAACACTTTGTTTACAACCATAAATTCAACCATAGCCCAGTGGCAAGAACAAGATAAACAATTTCTTTCTTCCTTTTCTTCCCAACATGCAGTTGAAGGTGACTTTCAGCAAGTCCACCAGTGGAAATTAAACTCTGTTGAAAAGAAGTAATTTGAAGATATGCAATCCAGTTAACTCAGTAACATACCTAATTGAAAAAATACTACTGAGACACTGCTTGGACTTGAATAATGCCACTGAGCCATCAATCTGCAAACACATGTAGAACCCAAGTTTCCATACAATGATTATTAGGCAATTGCTTGATTTTGCTACTTGGGAAGATTTTGCAATAACAGAGAAAGAAACAAATCCATAATGAAAGTGCATGGGAGAGTTAAAAGCCTTCCAACCCCCCACAGCCCTTCTCTATGGCCAGGCCCACCCAGCCTACTTTGTATCCACTTCCTTTCATTGTCCCCCATTCTCCAGAGCTTGATGTGAAACAGAGTCCAAAAGGATCCTCAGCGCACACCATGTTCATATCAGCAGTTTGTTATCATCTGCAGTAACAACTTCAGACAGGCAGCTAGAAACACAAGTTCTAAGGAGTGTTCTGTCTCGTCTTCCAATACACATTATAAAATGGCTGCACCACATTTACTCTTCTTTACCTTTTCTATGCAAAGTCACTGTCCTTCGAACTGTGACGTGATAGCAAAGCTCTGCTATAATTCCAGACTGGAATATTAACTAAAACCCCACAGAAATGCAACAGAAACTGTTCGAACACAGAAGCTTGCCTTAATCCCCACAAGACTTCTCATTTACATTACCAAAGAGCAGACAAGTACCCAAACCCCATTCCTAAAAAGGTTTGCACACAAGTTGTAGGAATTGCAAGAGGCGTTCACACTTGGAGCCTCCTATGCCCCATGTGGTACAGGCAGCCAATAATGCTCACAGCAGTTGATACCGCACCATCAGGGTGCTGGTAAAACCTCACCAAGCCGCTGCACTTAGACTTGTGCTTGTCTTGTCCCCCCCCTTTCAGACAGGGATGCAAAGGCTGTCTCCTCACTCATAGCAGGGGCACGTCTGCATTCCCAGTCTGCCATTGATTTCCTTTGGAACTGCTCAGCCAGTTTAAGCGTAAGCAGGAGCCTCTTCATCACCATCACAGTTAATTTAACTCTACCACCATCACGGGCAAGGCTCTGAAAACTGCGAGGTTCTCTTCTGAAATAAAACTATTAATCAGATAGGATTAATGCTCACACAAGGAAATGCAGAAGTGTTAAACCTGTCAGATTTTTATTAATCTCTATGTTTTATGGAACACTTACCCTTTGAAAAGCCACACTGTGTTCCCCAAGCATGCAGATTAATAGTGCGAGTGAACTAAATCAACAAAACCCACTCTGGCCCTGGGTTAAGGTGTACTCAGCACTTAAACCGAAACTCTTAAGTGTGTCCTGAGCATGCCACAATAAACAGCCTTCGAGAACCAGCTTTAGAGGAGACCTGTCCGTAGTACCTGCTGCTGGCAACCTGCTACAAAGGTTTAAACCCCTTTTCCTTGCTGCTGGAGCCCACGGACACGGCTCAGGCCCTCAGCTTCCTTCAGACTGAAGGTGATTCAAGGCTTTGAGGTAAACACTTCGAGGTTTACCTTTCTCTCTTCACATTGAAGGGAAACCTCCCCTAAACGGCAAGCAAACACTCCCCACCCCCCAAAACAGGCCAGCCCCCGTCTCCAAACACATTCGCCTTCCTTCAGCCGAGCTAGGCAGGCTCCTCTGGTGAAGGGCAGCTTTAGCAATCACCTTCCTCTGGAGAGCGGGACTGAGAGGGAAACATCTACCTCAGGAAGCCGAGCTCCTCTTCCCGCGCTCGGCCCCGGGCGGGCTCACCCCAGGGCCGCCGCCTCAGGGCAACAGGCACGGGGCGCGCCACGCCGGCGGACGGGAGCAGGGACCCGCCCGGCTCCCGCTCCGCTTCCCGCGCCTCCCCTCAGCACCCACAGTGACCTCCCTGCTCCGCCGCGTCCTTATCTCACCCCGCCCCGGGAACGCCATTGGCTATTCCCGCCGCCCATCATCCGGATCCCCGCCTCCCATTGGCCAGATGCCCACCCATCAGCCGGCTCCCCGCCTCCCATTGGCCATCTGCCCACTAGAAGACGGGCGCACGAGCAACTTCCTCGTCCGTCCGGCGGCGCCTCGCGCTGCGATTGGAAGAGCGGCGGCTCCTCAACCGCCCATCGCCCCCAATCACTCGCGAAGAGAGCCGCCAGTCACGCCGCCGCCTCGCCTCCGAGTACCATTGGCCCAGTAACCCCTTTTCGGGCTTTCTTTTCTCTTCATTGGCTAATTGGATCGGATAGGGAGCTGCGATTGGGCAAAAAGCAGGTCTCGGGGGCGGAACTCGGCTCGGAGGGAGAGTTAATTGGCCGTCAGGCCGGACCGGCACCATGTGATTGGCAGGAGAGGTGAAGAAGGCGGGGCCGCCCGAGGTGAGGGTTGTGTGAGGTGAGGGAATCTCGCGGGGTCTCGCTAGCTCTGGGCGCGGAGGCGCGCGGTGATTGGGCGGCGGGGGTCAAGGGGGCGGGACTGAGTCAGGGAGTCTCTGCAGCGGCCGAGTCCTATGGGCCGGCGGCGCTGGGTCCCGGTCGGTGATTGGGTGGGGGCGGCTCTCGCGGAGCCTGGTGGGCCGGGTCCGATTGGCTGCGGGCGGGTGTCGGGCGCGCGCCCCGCATGGGGGCGGAGGGGGGGGGGGGTGGCCGGCCCGGGTGCGCGTGCCCGCTGTGCGCTCCGCGCTGGGGCTCCGTGAGAAGGTGAGTGCCGGCGGCGGGCGAGGCGGCGGCCGGGGGGCGGAGCGGCGCGGAGCGGCGGCGGCCTGAGGAGAGCCCGGCAGCCCGCTGCCCCCACCGCTGCTGCCGCACGCACGCACCGGAGACCCCCCCCCCCTTCCTCTTCTTCCTCCCTTCACCCGCTGTCCCGCGCCCTCCCCGCCCCGCTGAGGGGGGGCCGCGGCCGCCCGCGCTCCCCGCTGAGGCGCTGCCCGCCGCCGGCCCCGGGTCGGGCTGTCAGGGCTCCGCCGCCGCCGCCCCCATCGCCCCCCGGCCCTCCCCTGTCATCCATTTGTCACCCGCCCCCTCCCCGCCCTGCCCCGGCCCTTCTCCTCACCCTCTATTTTTATCCGCTTCCCAGCCCGCTGCCCTCCCGCCCGCCCCCGCGCCCTCCCCTCCTCGCCCCTCACCACTTCTCCTGGGCGCCCGTGCTTGTTTCGGGCCTTCCAGGAAAAGTTGCAGAGTCCCGAGTTGTTTGATTTATTTTATTCTTTCTCTCTGTTCGAGGGAGCAGGTGTCTGAAGGAGGGAGCTATGTAGGAGGTGCCGGGGCACTCAGGGAGGTTCCGAGGCGATAAGTGGAGAGGATGTGGGAATGGAAGGGATAAAGTCGCCAGTGCTCTCAGGGTGTTCCAGGGGAGAGACTCGGCACCCTCCTCCTGCGGGGAAGGGGGATTGAGCACCCCAGTTCTGTTTCATTAACAAACAAACAACAAAGTGAAGGACAGAACCAAACCCAGCCCAACCCAGTGGCCCGAGGATGGAGTTTCAGTAGCCACCCACAGCTGGACTCTTGGGGGAAGAGGGTTCGTGCACGCTGGCTCACGCACACATGAAGAGAGTCTCAAAGTTGTTTGGCTTCACGAAGAGATAAGGCCGGTCGAGCTCAATGTTTTTAAAGGTGGGCCGTGTATGATGAAACCCAACGTCTTTTAAAGTGTAGCAGATTTCATTTTTATGGCCAAATGACAGCTTGACCCAGTTGTTATCCAATCAAAGGGCATTTTTTTGAATGTCTCTTTGTGGCACAACAGCCAACGCAAAAATGATGGCGGCTTACAATGGCGGTACGTCTGCGGCGGCAGCAGGTCACCACCACCACCATCACCACCACCTTCCTCACCTCCCTCCTCCTCACCTCCATCACCACCACCACCCTCAGCATCACTTGCACCCTGGCTCTGCAGCTGCGGTCCATCCCGTGCAGCAGCATGCCTCTTCGGCGGCTGCGGCTGCGGCGGCTGCGGCCGCAGCGGCGGCGATGTTAAACCCGGGGCAGCAGCAGCCGTATTTCCCATCCCCGGCACCAGGCCAGGCCCCTGGACCAGCTGCAGCAGCCCCAGCTCAGGTACAAGCTGCAGCAGCCGCTGCAGTTAAAGCGCACCATCATCAGCACTCACAACATCCACAGCAGCAACTGGACATTGAGCCGGACAGACCTATTGGATACGGAGCCTTTGGGGTTGTCTGGTGAGTAAAGAAAACAAAAACCAAACCGATTTGTTCATTTTTTACCAGATCATAATTCATCCTTGGCTTTGTCATTTGTATCAGAATACCAGAAAGCTGCTTACTACAGTTTTCACTGGGTTTTTTCTGTTCTTAGAAAGTTGGCTTCACTTGTTTTTGTTGGCAGAAGGAGGTTTAGAGTGGTGAAGAGCAACCTCTGACCAACAGGCCACACCACCATTCTCCTCTGAGACAAATGCAACGTGTACTTCTTATACATTTCATTAGAATATGCATTCTGTGTAGCTGAGCTGTGCTTCCTAAAATTTCAGGTTAACAAATGAGCATTAGAATATATGATGTGACCTGACTTAAGAGGTAGGAAGTAAAAGCATATGAAAATGTCTTCCTTCTTCAGTCACCTGTCAAGATCTTTGTCTAGGAGACTGTTTGACCTGCGGTAGCGTGCTGTGTGCTACCTGAATCAGAATGCCTGAACTTTGCTCTCTTCTCATAAATGTAAATGGGCTTTTTCCGTCTCACGGTAGCACTGCCTGCAGTCCTTGTGTTCCCCTTCCTGCTTCAGAGGGTTCTCTCAGTGGAGCACAATCTTTTGTACTGTATTCTGTGACCACTTTGATGCAGTGTATGTAATTATTGCCCTTCCCGATCACTGAAGCAAGACTGATGTGATTTTTTTCTCTCTCTCCATTTTTCATAAATGGCTGTCAGTTTACGGTATTCCGACACGTTCATTAGGAGCACGGAGCAGCCTCGGTGCTGGTGCTGAGATCAGGCATGTTGCAGCACACTTCCTGTACGGCAAACACAAAGTTTGAAGTGTGCCACTGTCTGTTGTGGCCCTGCAGAACTTTCCACAGCGCTCGGTCCCTGCGACGTTCTGTGGTGCTCGAGGAGCTTTGCCTTAGGTACAGCCCGAGCTGTAATTCTACTGAGGGAGAGGTGTTAAGTGGTGGGGCTTGCAGCCTGTGCCAGCATATGGTGGCAGAGTGCTTTGCAGGACAGGCCTTGGAAGAGCAGGACACGATATTCCTCCATCCCAGCACTTAATGCTGCTCACTCGTAACCAGATCGTGCTGTAATAAACTCGTGTTCCCTAAGAAGGCTGAACAAGCTGCACAGAGCAGGGGTAGGTTAATGTTGTGGTTGATCTTGTGTTCCTTAATGCAGAAGGCCCTGGGGGTTAATTTAAATGCAAAGCTTTCAGGGTCGCAGGGGTGCTGTTGCACAGGTACTTCCGCCGCGTTTGTGCTCTGGTGTGGTATTAAGAAGTTGATAGAAAAGAATGAAACCTGACAAGGAATCTGCTCTAAGAAATTATCTGAAGAAATTTCCATCTGTTCAGATATTTTTTGGATAAAGTGTGGAGTTTTTTTAACTTAATTGTTGCAGGCTTGCTTAAATTTAGCTTGTTATGTAAGATCAGCCCTTGCTGTCGTGTGGTTTACCAGGATGGATTTCCTAGGTCTTTATTTTGTCAGTTCTGTTTGCCAAAAAATAAGGTGCAGAGAGAGATCTGCTTTCATAACGTTCAGTAGAATAAAAGGTGATTTAGATGCCTATTTAAATATTTATATATATTTATATTTAAATATAATGTCATTAAGAATGCCGAGGGGAAAAACAAAAGTGTGCAAAGAAGGGTTTGCTCTTGACTGACACCAGGTACCAAAAGTGTTCACCCGTCCGAGCCCCTTGCCCATGCCCTGCCTCCACTCTAGCAGGGATTGCCACTGGTGGGACCGTGCTTGCAAAGTTGTGACTGCGGCTTTTACTGCAGCTTGGGGGGGAAGGAAGGGGAGGGTGTTAAGTGAAATAAAAGCAGAAGCTTGGAGGTAGCTCCCCTTCGGCACAGTTGCAAGGCTTGCAGACTGAGAAGGTAACTGGTTGAGATGAGTTTCTCTTTGCTCACCTATATTTGAACTCAGTGGTCACTGCTAGGCTCTGGCATTTTGTATTAACTTCTGTGGGTGAATGCAGGCTGCGTGCAGGAGTCTGTAAGCAATAATTAAACTGAATTTTAGATGTAATTCAAAACGTGAAAGAATGCCTGTGTAATTTAATTGTAGCTACCTGAGATAATGCAACCGAACAGAAACATCGATTTGGGTATTTATAGTTTAAATTGACTTAGACATGAAAAATGTATGCTTTGGTACAAGTGTAAACACAGAATTTTGAGAAGCATAAGGCCTAAGCTGATTGTGAATAAGGATTCTGTTGCTTGTCTGTCTCTTTCTGAGCATGTATTTGCACTAATAGATAACTGAGAAGTTCCTATCTGTGCTTCTGAGGGAGATGGATGTTATTCTGCAGACAGTTTGAGTATTTGAAGAAGCAGTCTTTCATCTCGCTTCTCGGATGTGTCACTGCATTGTCTAGAAAGACACAACTCACCCTGCAGTGAAGTTTAGCTCGTCAAAGAAGTAATCAGAGGCGTGTGGTATTGAGTTTCCCGTTCGCTTACTGAGAGAGACTGTGACTTGGCAGTTGAATTACCATTTGTCATTAGTTCATTTGTCCGGTACTTTATGATGTTTTGGGGCAGCTAATGTGCTGCTGGAGTTTCTCACTCGTGAAGAGCCAAAGCATCGTGCTTCAGCATTTTCATTATTAACTCATGCAGGCTTGTACTGCTGGTGTTTGTACACACAGACTGTGTCCTCGCTCATCTCATCACCGTTAATACTTGAAATCAGCTCCCACTGGCGCATTAACTCCTTTGAATCCATGTAGCTCTTAAAGTGAACTTAACCCAAGCTGGCAAAGCAGGAGAGACTCTCTTGATCAATCAGCATTAAATTACTATATTTACCCATTTTCATTGTGTGTTAACATAGAGATGTGCATGTTAACACCAGAGCTTGATGCTTCTGAGCTGGGACCGTTGGGGGCAGTAGCTGAAGCAGGACAAGGTGTCTTGGTGCCATCCCCAGGTCCAGCAGATTTGCTTAACTGCACCCTGGTTTGGCACCTCACCATGAACTATTCTGGGTCCCTCATTTGCTCAAAACAGCAATTTGCTCTTCAAGCATTCTCTGCTTCACATTAATTAATGTGTTCTGAAAGTGCTGAAAAAGACCCAGATTTGAGTTCCAGCCATAAACTCTGTCTGTGCCTCACGTTTCAGACTTTACAGCTGACTTTCAGAAGTCTCGGGTGTGTATTCTGAGAATAAGGAGCTGTCCTTTGCAGAAGTGCTCCTGTTTTGCTGGGGAGACATGCTGCTGCCATCTGGTGGGATTCCTACAAGTAATAATAACCATGATTAAAAAATTACCCATTGAACCTGCCAAGGCTTGAAGGGTTTGGTGAAGCCTTCTTAGCCGTGCAAGAGGTGCTCATGCTGTTGTATGCAGGGTTCCTCCACCGCTGAAGAGGAACTGCAGCTTCCGAGGAGGTAGGCAGGGAACAAATTACTTTTGCTGCTGTTGTTAAAACGCTGCTGCTGAAATGTCTTGTTGGTTGGGGTAGTTCTGCTTTAGTGAGGTAAGAAACTGTGGCTCTGCTAGGCATGTTTGTCTCTAATGCTGAGCAGTTATTGTCATTCATCAAAGATTGTGAAATCCAGCAACTGCTTTAGTATTAGCAAAAAGTTCCCCATCTCTGTGGGAAATGTGTTACAGAGACAATAGATACTGGTGTCTTGTTTTGTTGTTTTGAAGTCCCTGTTTACACAGTTTTAAATTGCACTGTATTCTTCTAATACTTTTTATTCAGGAAGTCAAACAGCAGTTTAACGTTCCAAATAGTTTGGCTGTTGATGTCGAGGTAGGACATTATGTGCAGGCTGCTGTAACTTTCAAAGGCAGGAATAATTCAGCCTAAATCTACCGTTCATTCCTGGCCTTCAGAGCCCTGGAAGCACTAAAGTCCATGCTAAATAAAAATTGAGAGAATATTGCACACAATTGATTGTTGCCTGGATCCTAGAACTATTTTTAAAGGGTTTTATCACTACGCTGATACTAAGCACGGCGGTAGGAAAGGCGTTCCCCAGGATAAACTGATAATCTCTTGTTACTTTAAAGGAACGTGTGCTGAGCCAGTGTGCAATCGAGATAATTTGTTTTGGACAAAATTGCTAGAATGTATATTAGGGGGAAAAAAAAAGACATTACAGCTTCAAAATGATGAATAATGGCAGATGAGAGCCCCTTCTGACCTGCGAACCACAAGGATGTTTTGCATAGTTAATGCAAATGGTAATGCAAAAGTCCTGCCTGGTGAGCATGGAAAGTTTAGAAAGAGCCGATTGAGGAACATTTGTTTTATCAAACCCTTTAAGACTTTTGGAGTGAGAGATTTTTTTCCCCTCAGCTAAAGCTGTTTATCTCATGACCTTTTTCCAGTCCCTCAAACCTGACCTGTTAGTGGAACACAGTACTCCAACGGCTGGGAAATGTCCCATGTAAATTAGCATTTAGATGGGCAGTTGTTTGCTTTGCTTTAGCCTGTTCCATCTGACATTTTGTGTTAGGCTGAAATGACTTTTTTGTTATTGATCAGCAAGATACAAAATGAGTCTCAAGTTTATCCTGGAGCTCTCACTGTGAGTGAGACTCAGCACTGAGTGGAGAGCTGTGAGCAAGAAGCGATAGCTCTGGGAGATGGAACAGAATATCCACCAGAATTGGATCAAGAGGCTCTGGAAGGAGTAATCCACACCAATGATGTTACTCAGAAGATCCCCACAAAACATTCAAAGTGAGCAAATCCAAGACAAATCCAAAGAGCCTTTTAAAGTACTGATGTTACAGCTGGCTAAGATGCAACAACAGTACTAATCAAGAATGTAACTCCTAAGAGTGGGAAGCATCTACAGTGTGAGGTGTTGATTTTTTGAGTGGTGAAATTTGCTTTAGAAAGGGGCAACAAAAGTGCTTAGAAATCATAAATACTGCTTATTAAATAATAGGTCAAAATAGTTAAAAAAGAAAAATCCAGGGTTTTTGGAGGCCTTGGTTGTCTGTGTCAGCTGCTGTGTGAGGAGGGGCACTCAGGGTGATGGTGTTTGCCTTCCCGGGTCACCGTTAGGTGTGATGGAGCCCAGCTGTGCTGGGGGTGGCTGAGCACCTGCCTGCACGGGAAGTGGGGAAGGAGTTCCTCGTGTTACCTATTAAACTGTCTTTGCCTCAACCCACAGGTTTCCTCACTTTCCCAATTCCCTCCCCATCCCACTGGGGAGGAGCCAGTGGCTCTGTGGGGCTCAGTTGGCTGTTGGGGTTAAACTGTGGCAGTTTTCCACTTTTTCTGTGTTCTACTTGAGTGAGTTTTCCTGTTGTGTGAGCTCTGATGCAGATAGGCAGTGATTTCCTAAGCAAGAGACTAAGTCGGTTTTATCCAGTTATTTCTTGGAGGAAACCATGAGGATGCCTGAGGCAAAAGAAGCGATGCTGGCAATGGGCACATTACGGAGCAGTGTGCATTGTGTTTCACACTTAACCAGCACAATTTAAGGATCTGCAGGTGATTATCTTTAATCTCTATGTCAGTATTTTTTAAAGCATTGCTGTATCTAAATTGGATTCTGACTCTATTAGTGAAGAAATATAGCAGAACAATGACTTACTTAGGGGTTTATATGGGGAATTCTGCAAAGCTTCTAGGTTTAAGTTGGGTTGCTTATTTTATTTTTTCAAATTTCTTGAAAAGAAAAATTCTCTTAACAGTTAAATGTCTATTCCCTGAATGTGCTGCATTAAATGAAATGGATATAATAACTCCTTGCTTTTAAATTAGATGTTGGGAATTAGGTGAAATTCAAGCTAAGCAATATACTAGATTGCTCATTATTGCCTTGCAAGATGATGCAGGAAGGGAGGAATGTGGATAGCATTTGATTTTTGTCAAAGATGGGTGAGGACCGTTTTGGATAAATCAGTTGGCTGTAAATTATGCCAGGGTCAGCAGCATTTCGGGTCGCTCGAAATGCATGTTCCTTTGCAGCACCTGCAGATCCTGTATCCACATGCTGATAATGCAGTTAGATCCTGGGAGCACTCGCTGCCCTCGGAATTCTGCAAGTGTTGCTGTAGAACAGCTTGTGACTGGATCCACAATCTGATACTGATTTTTCAGAAGAGGTATTTCAGATGTTTCCCCTCTCCCCCCATGCACTCTTCCATCTTCCTTAAGAGAGTGTTTAGATTGCCCATTTCATTAATCCTAAAGCACAAGTGCCTTTAGTGTTTATGAATGGGCGAAAGCATAAGCATTCCTACCTGGTGTAGGTGATCAAATGGAGTAGTAAATAAAGGTGAGTAACAAGTGTGTGTGTTGTGTGGTGCTGCTTGATGTCGCCAGGCTGCTTGATTTCTTGGGGGAACAGTGGGATTGAGAATGAAAACAGCTTTGGGCAGGTAAAGTAGAAGGAAGCCTTTGGGATATGTTTGAAGTGTTTGATGACTTGTAATGGTTGCATCTGGGTCTCATGTATCTTTAATCCTCTGGAAAGTTCTGCCTTCTAGTCTGGAATACCTAACGTTTGGCTTTTCATGTGAGAAAAGCTAGCTGAGAGTTGAGTTGTGCTTACTTTAACTGAATTTGTGTTTATTTAAATGAACAGCAATTTGTTAATATAATTGGAAATGTTTTTTACAATGGCATGTTAAAGAAAATCCACAAAGAACTGTAATTTAAGTGTTGGGAAATAAGAGAAAAAATGAGAAGCTGGCTTAGACTGCAACACAGCACAGATGAGTGAGTCTCATGATGGAGGGAGGTGTTGGGGGAATAGGACTGTATTCTAGGCTAAAATAAAGTATTAGGTTAAACTGTTCCTGTAGGCTCCTGTATGTAAGTAGACCCATCTGTTCTGTATTTGAGGGTTAGCTTTTGAAGTCCTGCTTGTCTGAGTTGTTTGCAAGCAAATACTGAACAGTAGCTTTACTACCAGGTTTTGTGTACCAATGGGATCTAGCTCCCAGGTTCTTTTATGTGGAAGCTTTGGTTACTTGAGCGCCTTGGGGCTTTGGTTTCTTAAGAAGAAAAGCTGCAGTGGAGCAGGTGAGTCCTCTCCTTCCACACAATGTGAGAAGCTTCCCCCTCTGTATTTCTGAAGGATTGAAATGGCACATGGGGAACGCTATGATCTCCTTGTGTGATCAGGATCACGGCTGGAAGGAGTGTGCAGCTGGGCTGTGATACTCACTCAGTTCACATCTGTGTCCTGCTTGGTCTAACAATGGTGGTGGCCACCCCTACAACCTCTGCACTCATATTCTCGTGCAGGGCTTGTAGAAGGTGTGCTGGGGCACCCTCAGTTACCTGCTCATAGCCAGAGGATGTTACGGGACTGTTCTGACTCTTCAAAACAGAATTTCAACTGACACACAGAATGAGTAATTTTCCCCCACTCTTGTGGGTTACACCTTTGCTGTGTTGGGTTTCTGTTAGTCCAGTTTCCGTGCTTATTTCCAAACTCTGGAGATTTCCTGAGATTAGAATTGGCTTCTTCGTTGAATTCATTGAAAAATGAAAGTCCTTGAGCAGAGAATAAGATGATACAGAGGTAATTCAGGCTTTAAAATCCTTGTGGAATGTGAGAAGTTACATAAGAAGTAGGGTCTCTACTGGGAACAGGTCCTAGTGTTTACTGAAACCCCATTTGTTTCTAGTCAAAAGAATTCAATAAAAGAAGCTTGTCTCAGTTCCTGCAATTTCCTCTGTAACCTTTAGAAGTGGGGAGTAAGCACTTGATTAAAGATTAAGTTATAAATATTACAAGTGTAATTTATCTGGAAATGTTTGGATTTTGTTCTGAAATTCAAATCTGTAGAACTCCTGGTACTTCCTGAATAGCTTGTGGCCACGTGGAATCTCTGTGGTGGATTATTTAATGGTGGTGATCAATGGCTGTTCTCGATTGCTTTTACCAGAGATTTACAGTGATACGATCGCTTTCTGTGTAGGAAATAGGGTCTCAGTTTCCAGCTGCAGCTCAGGTTTACACCAGTTTGAGTCTGTTCTAAACTACCTGTGAAGTTGGGAAATTCTGGAAGGAGTAAGTAATGTTTTTAGGTAAGGCAGCTTTAGTGTTGGTTCCACGAGCGATCGGACTCCTTAGTGCTGGTGTAAACTGCAGAGCTTGTTTTCAAACACAGGAAGATGCTTTACAGCTCTCCAGGTACTCATGTGGATGGGTTCAGCTGTTCCACAGACAGTTCAGTGCTGTCAGAATGGGCAAATCCCAGTATTACACTTTGGAACTACATCACATGGTAGATGCTGTAGGTTTCTCTTTATTGTGGCTCAAACTAACCATTACCTCCAATTCTGTAAAAATAGACCCCTGTGTGAGGTAGTAGATGCTTAAATGAAAGTGGCTTATGACAGGCAGTACAAATATGTATGTAAAGGATAGAGGCTTCTGTGGTTAATGCATTTATTTATTGATAACAGTGTTTGACCATAATAAGCAGTTACAAGGAAGAAGTGAATGTGAGTGGTAGTGGATGGGGTGGTAGCTAAAGGTGGTACCAACCATAGCAATTATCTGCTATCTAAATACAGAGAGGTTGCAAACACTAATGCTGTTGTACCAGTAAGCCAGTTCTTTTAAAAGAATGACATAGGTAACATGTTTTCTTTATTCTATTTTCTTTATTCCATTATTCTATTCTATGATTCTGTGATGTCTTTCTCTCTCACTGTGTGCAGACTGTCCTTTCATCACTTCCAACCTTTTTTCCTGTTTTCCAGTATTGTTTGCAGTGCTTTGCATGAAGTGCAGCTTATCAACAGCATGTTCAAATGAAGACAATAGTGTTTAGGTAGGAGGGCTAAATGGTGGAAAACAACTCCTGCTCCTCTTAGAAACCACTGGAGCTTCATCCATAGTGCACTGTAGGAATAACCTGGGAAAGAGCAGAGTTGCCTGCTCTGCAGAAACATTTGGCATTCCTGAGTGTGCCGTATGAATGGGTTACACAGTGGCCTGCGATGCCAAATAAGCAGATACTGAGTGAAGCCTGTCAGTCACAGAACTGAGCATCTTGTAGGGAAATCCCTGATGTGCCTGTGGCCAGGAATGCCCTAACTTGGCCAAAGTTAAATTGTTAAAATACGGATGCCTTTAGTATGTTTTATATCTTGTAGAGTGCACTGGGAGCCTTGATCAGTGAAATCATCGGCACATTCTTTTATGGTTTAGAGTACCTTCATTTTGCTGCGAATTAGAGAAGTTAGCCTGCTGGGAGTTCCAGTAATCATGGGAGAAGGCCAGTTGTGCCCAGTGAACCTGACGTGTGGGGTGTGGGTGCACACACCAGCACTGTGCACATACACACACACACGGCACGAGCACAGCGCTGGGCACCCGCCTGCAGGCAGCCTCACAGAAGAGGGAACTGTTCAGTGCATCAGAACACCCAAACAACCTGGGCTTCATTTAATATTTAAAGCTCTGTCTTCTTTTGTTGTGCGAGAGTGATGGGTCAGTGACAGCAGAGCTGTATCAGCCTCGATATTGAATAACTTCATGGCTATGGTTGACTTTGAAACGTGGCCATGTACAGTGTTTAAAAGTGCTTAGTAAGAATTTGAGCTTTAATCATGAATCCGTTGTGTCCTGGTAGTATCATTCTTTAATTTCCTGTTGTGGTATTTTTGATAAAGGCTTGGAAACATATGTGTGTGAGTGGAATTTTTATGCTCTTGATGATGTTGGCTGTAACACCAGAATGGTTATAGCAGAATCATTCTGTAGAATATGGACTTTGATAAATGATCTTCTGTGATTCCTTTAATTTTCTTAGAAGAAGGTCTGATGGTATTTGTGTGTAATTTGGAAACAGCCAATTTGGAGCTTTCTGTTCAAGAACTTCTGCAGGATATTTTGTGGAAAAGTGAAATTCACTGGGAAATGTAGGAATCCCAGGGCTCCAGAGAAGGATTTTCTGTCCCCCATTCTTTTCCATACGCAAACTCATTTTAATAGGTGCAAACCAAGTTGCTCACCAGAGAAACTGGTGTTTTAGCTTCCTTGTCATGTGGGAATGGTGGTATTCCAGATTTTATTCCTGGTTTCAGGGCAATTCTTCAGTATTCTGGCACCACCAGGCGGTGCTCTTTCAGTTTTCTTCCTTTCCTAAGCTAAATGTATTGTCAGAACAGAGCCTTTGCTTCGTGGGAGCAATAAAGCTGAGATGGTGGTGAACTGATGGCCAACTAGTTATTCTGATTTGATCTACATGATTAGCTCTTTTCTGAAAAGCCACTGATTTTCCGTCTCTCTTTAAAGTGTGCATAGGGGTTTAATTTCAAGATAATGCTTTGTATTATTTAATACAGATTCTTGTAACTGCTGAAGACTATTTGGCTGTTAATAGCAAAACTTACTGCATAAAGATAGCAGCAGTTTTCAGAACTGAGCGATCTGCTTCGTGTGAGGGAGCTGCTGAGATCTGTGCTGGCCTTGCTGAGTTCTGCGAAGGACACTTGAAAGCCAAGCGAGTTGTAGATGAGGAAGGAGGAAGTCTGCTGTGTGCTCTGGGTCACCAGACTTTGTTTCCCTGAGACCCATTTTCCATTAACTGGTTTGGGTCCTAATGAATCGGGTAAGGATTATTGCAGCAAATACAGGGAAAGTCACAGTCCATTTTGAATCCCTTTCACCCGTGTGTGACACTTCTGTCTGGAGCGGGAGCTCACAGTGTACTAACTGCTGAATAGAAGTGTATGTGTCTCTGTCTTTTATCAGAGTACCTTTTTGGCTTCTTTCTGCCTTCATTTTTAAAGGCCCTTGACAACTGATACGAAACCATTTGAAAGCCCTTACTAAGAGCTTTTTCCCCCCAGAGAGTACACAGTAAGCAGAACAAAAGCATTGTTAAAGAGGCTGTTCTCGTACAGCAATGTAACTCGTGTGGATGTTTCTGTAAATTCTGGTTGGCTCATTTACTTCACATCTCTTGTTTGGAGGGACAATATCTCACAGGTAAGCTTTACAGGAGAAGGAAGAGAATATATCAGCTATTCCCAGACTGCTTGTAATCCATCTTTCTTAATTGTATCAACTCCGAGGCTGGTGGGTTTAGATGAAATGAAGAAGAGAATTTCCTGAATCTCTTGGTGCTTTCTGACCCTCCTGTGTTCTCTTCAAGTGCTTTTGAAACCCTCTGGACCAGGCCTCCTTGATGTTGATTTGTGGCTTGTGGGTATGTGGATGAAGCAGAATTACTCTTCTTGTTAATGTTCTGACAGACTGAAGGGACATGGATCAAATAGGTCACGGAAAGACAGGATATGCATAAAATTAATATGCAGAATGTAACAGCAGGCAAGGTTATAAATGCAGACTGACACTGGCATGCCTTAACTTCAGCCCTTTCTGCGTCTGGTTTGAGCTGTGGCTGAGGGCTCAGGAAGATGCATTGCAAACCAGCTCTTAACTCTTCATGTATATTAAAAAAAGACAGTGAAAACAATACAAAAGAAATTGAAATGCTGTTCTGGGGGGTTTCTTTTTTAAACAAGAGTGAGGTGTCTTCCATTGAGTTGCATTTTCCGAGTCATCATTCCTATTTCACTGGCAAGGATGAATCCAGAGCAAACAAGAATAGACAGAGGCTAAGAGTGACGTCTTGGCAAATGAAGATCTGCCAATTGTTTTGCTAAAGGCACGTGTCCTCCAAGTCATCCTCCTGGAAACTGGTCTGGTTAACATGATGTATGGGTAAAGCACAGCGGGGCTGAATGGTTCCTGTTTTCTTGTGCTTCTGCAAATGTAAGTGAAAAAGACCAAACCAAACCCAAACACAGGCGAGGACTGTATCAGTGCAAAACACCAGCAGTGCTGAGAGGCAAAAATGCTTGGTTTTAGATCTCTTTCACCATAGGTCACCTGGGTTGGTTCAAGTAAAGAGTTGTACTTACAGCCCGGCTAAAAGCAGGTTTTAGTTGTGAAGTAGAAGGCACCTTTTATTTGTTTCTAAGGTATTAGAGAGAGCTCAAGGTATCCAGGTGCTTTTCTGAGTGTATTTGCTCATTGGTTGTGTATGAAAAGTCAGGATTAGGGTCTTCCTTCCTCTGTGCTTGTGAGGGCAGGGCACTGACATGCTTACCTGAGCCCGTAATCTGAAGTGCAGCCTTCCTCGGGCCCCTGCTGAAGGAGAAAAGCGTTTGTGTTCTTCAGGTTTGGATTGTTTATTGTTTTCTGAAGCAGCTGAAGACAAGTAGGTGAATGTTGACAGAATGGGGACCAGCCTTGACCTACTTGTGCCTTTTTCTCTGATCTCTGTTGTGGGGATGTCACCTTATGGGGTTTGTGCCCCTGTTTATCCATCTAAAGCACGGAGAACAGATGTGTTTGGTAATTTGCATATTGCATCCATAGTCTCATCACTCCTGCAGTTCTTCCCAAGGAGATTTTGTCACCCATCATATGGCCCAGTGAAGGGAATCCTTCTGTAATCATTTCATACTGAACTGTTGTTTAAACTTGGGGTTTAAAGTGTTTCAGAGGCATTCATTTGGTCCTCTTTCAATCCTGCGTTTTCTTCCAAGAGTCTGTACATCAGAACGTCCCAAGACTGGAATCACACCCTTGTGCTGATTTCTGATATCACAGGGGTTTTGTCTGATTCAGAACAGAGAAACATAGATTGTAGTGACAGGACAAGGGGTAATGGGTTCAAACTGAAACAGGGGAAGTTTAGATTGGATATAAGGATGAAATTCTTTTCTGTTAGGGTGGTGAGGCACTGGAGTGGGTTGCCCAGGGAGGCTGTGAATGCTCCATCCCTGGTGGTGTTCAAGGCCAGGTTGGACTGAGCCTTGGGTGACATGGTTTAGTGTGACGTGTCCCTGCCCATGGCAGGGGGGTTGGAACTGGATGATATTAAGGTCCTTTCCGATCCAAACCATTCTGTGATTCTATGATTAAAAGATGGAGAAGAGCCACCAGGTCTGGCTTCCGTGTGTCTTTGGCTGCAGTGGTGAAAGCAAACCAGCTGCTGTGTAGGATGCAGATGAGAGTGTGTTACCCTGCACAGCAGCCAGCAGAGCTGCAGGAACAGATCCGTCATACCCGAGATATGTTTGTATTTCCATCTCTGAGGGTTTGGTATTGCTGATGATATCACTGATCAGTGGTTGGTTATTGAGCAATAAATTCATTATAATGACCAGTTCCACTTCAATCTGAACTACTGTCCCAGGAAAGGAAACAAAAATAAAGGAATGGAAGACTAGCAAGAATCAGCCATCACTCGTTTTACATTGATAGTTTATGTTGTTCCTGTATTATTTTTGCAGTTATTAAGCACTTGGATAGACTTCAGTGGAAAAATGGCTTGTGTTCATTCATTGGCTTCAACAAGTCACCTAAAAAGGGATGCTCTGCTTCAGGTGATAGGTGTAACACTGCATAGCAAAGCCTATTGCAAACACCCTAATTATTTGTCTGAGTGCTGGTCATACACTTCATCACAGGTGGAAAGGAGTCATGTTAAGTGCTGGGAGGTGTTACAAAGGTAGAACCTGTACTCTTAAAGGAACTTTAGCAAGAACAATTCTGACTGCCAAATGCCCAATTCCAAGCAGTTCTTAAGTATATACATATATCTATAGACAAGGACTTGCTTTTGCCTGAAAATCCGGATTTTGCCGATCTTACAGTACTTCAGTCATTTGATTGGTAAGTCATAGATAGCTTCATAGAATTATCCACAGGCTGAGAAGTGGCAGTGGTTACACATCCTGCCTGTCGCAGCCCTGGCAGAACATCTTGCATTGCTCTCAGCAGGCTGTTAATGCAAAGGTGCTATTTACCTGTCTGGTTTAGTCTGTCACTCTAATATCTTAGTATTTCTGAAATTGGCTTTTGAATCTAATGAAAGGAGTGGGTATGGCTCCGATGTAATTGAAACTGCCATGGAAATAGGTGGAACTTTTACAGCATTGTGAAGCTTGATGGTATGTGACAGAGGATCATTCACTTCACTGGTTCATAGTAATAGGAGAATGATGTCTCTTTAAACTCCCTGTTAATAAATATGAGCCTGATTATCTCCTCTCCCCTTCTTTGTAAGTTGTGGATCTTTCTTAAACCTTCATCAACATACACTAAAAATAAAAGCACTTCTTTCACATCCCCAAAATATCCCATGGCCCTAAAGCATCTTCTAGGCTTTTGGATCATACAGGTTATGAGTTTATTTCACACTTGTGTTTTGACATGTCCCTGCTGTTCCTACAGTGATTCAAACAAGGGATGACTGTGCAGGCTTGATAACATAGAAATATTTACACAGGAAATAAAATAGCAGTGGTTTACGATGATTTACATGAGTGAAATGTAGAGAGGAAGCCTCGGAAAAACTGGTGTCTGGTTGCCTTGTGTGCAGTGACATGGGCTGAACACTGCCCCAGCAGATACAACCATTTCCTATGGTGGTAGTGGAGAGCACTGGAATGTAATTGCTTTGAAGTACTATGTTTGAAATGTTGGTTGCAGACTTTGGTTTGAATACTCTGGGGTTTTTCATATGGTGGCCAACAGCCAAACACGATGGTGGTGAGAAACTGAGTGACTGAAACACGATAGATGCACCTGGAGGATGAAGTGTTGAGATACTGAGATGAGGCATGGTGCTGCTTCACAGGGGTTACTGGGCAGCTGCATTGGAGTCAGGAGGCGAAAAGGGGTTTGGTCCCTATTCCTTGTTCTGTTTTGTCCCTGTCCCCCTATGGGAAAAGGGTGGTCAGGAGGAAGAGAGGACAGGGGAGAGCTGGCAGTGACGCTGAAGGGGCTGGGGATGGTTACTGCTGGAAACTGGGTATCTGTCTAGAGGATGTGACCAGAGGCTTTATTAACCTACTTTGCTATAGAGGTGCAGAAATATCCTAGGAACTGTGCCAAAGCCTGGAGGCTTGTTGGACATGGAGAAGGTTTCTCATTTGGGTTTTCCTTGGTTGGCTGGTGGGGATGGGAATAGAGGTCAGGGAATGGGGCCAGGAATGTAGTAGTTCATGTAATTGTGGTATATGCTTTCAAAATACAGAAGGAAAGGACAAAAATACAATGGAGACTTGTATGCTTGTTGCATGTTATTTATTTATGAACAGCGCAGACCTTAGAGAGCTGTGCCATTGACTGGAAAAAAAGAAATCTTTTATGGAATTAAGAAATCTATTGGAATAAATGTCCTGTGTGGTGTTAGAACTGACTCTTGCTGGGGTTCATATAGGCAGTTGAGAAGTAAATAAAAAGGTCTCAAGCATAACCAGAAAATTTTGTGTAAATGAATTTGATTTGGAAAGCAGTTTCAGTGTTAAGCTTCCATGAAGGGAAGACAAATGGAACATTTTTAAAGATCTTAACCATAACAGTATCCCTTTAATTTTCTCTCCTTTCTTTTAAGTAAGACACTCTGAATCAATTTCTGTTCAAGGAGACAGATTTCTTGCAGTAATCAGTTTTGCTTTTAGCTCTGATTTTTGAAGAATACGTGATAATGGTGCACATGCTTGAGGGTGTGATTAGAACGCAACATTAAAAGGCTTTTTAGGACATCTCTGGCTGAAAAAGGAGCTCTGGAGAGGTCTGCATTTGGCAGCTGAGCACAGGGAATGAAGCATACCTTTGAAGTGCTGGATGAGGAACAAGCCGCTTAACCCTTTCACATCAAATACCTTTTAGTGGAAGGTAAATCTTGGTGCCTTCAGCTTCCATCTGTGAGTTTGCATTCAGTCTTTCCTTTCCCCAGATGAATCCTGTGCCTCTGAAAGACCAAGAATATGTATTGGGAAGATGTGGCTATTTGGAGTAACTTACAGTACAGGTTTTTCTTTTAGTCCCTTTGAGTATTTCTTTGACTATTTTAAGTATTCTGTAAAGTATGTTGAGAAAACTATGAAATGCTGAGAATTCACATTGGTTGTAAGGTAATTAACTTGTTTTCCTTGATAATCTCCTTAAGGAACTTAGTTTCTGTTCATTGTCTGTAACACTCACAGACATGGACAGATGCAGATTCCTGGATGTGAAACCTACTTGACTTGCCTAAATTATGGGAGACTATTTAGCTGGTAGAATAGATTATGGGAGGTTCCAGATGTCTGAAAGCTGAAGAAGCATTTACTCTTTGCCTGTGAACACCTTCACCCAACTTTATCAACCCGTATGAGTCTGCAAATGACTCCTGTCTGTTCAGTATCAGGCGATCTGTTGTGTGAGTGGGTGCTGAAGCTGGGATGGGTGAGTCAGGGGAGAAGGGCTTGTCAATGGGCTTCCAGTTCCGGGTGAAGCACTGCTCTTTAGTCTTCACGCAGCTGATGGGACACTTTGCACTTCAGGCAGGTGAGGAAGCACGAAATAACATCTGGATGGAAAACTCTCAGTGCCTCCCCCTCCGTCCCCAGAGCTGCTGAAGGAGTTTAGTAGTGCTTCCTCCCAGAGAGCTGAGGAAGAGGAGGAATGCTGGTCTATATTAAGACATTCAGGACTTGTTTATTCACTCAAAAGGCAATTGGAAGTAGGTTTTTGACAAGTGTTTGCTGTGCTGTAATGGTTTTCTCCTTATAACTTTTCTGTGTGTGGCTTTTCCTTTAAAACTGAAAGCTAAAATGATTACGAATATCTCCTTTAAACAAGATTGTATCAGCTTCTGCATCTCTTTAACAATGCTTGTACAGCCAGAGGGTAGAACAGGCTATAATACCATGCTAATTGGGTGTGTATGCTAAACCTCTCCTGTTGTGAAGAATCCAACAGAAGCAAAACCTCCCTCCCTTCTGATGGGACCAATCAGTTCCCACCCGAGGGGAGCTGAGGCTGGAGTCGCTCAGCTAACAGGACAGGGTTTGGTGTGTTCGAGCCCCGCGCTGATGGCAGCTCAGGCTTGGCAGACAGGGAGCAAAGGCTCATGTAGGAAATTTGTGTCCTCAAACCAGCAAGCTCCAGGCACCTACAAGGGAGGCTTTGTTTGCAGCTGTCTCCCTGCAGTTAGCTGGTGGGGTGAGGTGTTCCTAGGGAAAGAGTTTGTGTGTTATCCAAGAGCCCTCTAAAAGAGAGCACTCCCCCCTCTCCTTATTGACCAGGCAGAGCCACTGGGACTCGGATCGTATTTGACATATGCTGAAGCTGTCATTGTTCCTGACAGAGCAGTCTGTCTGTCTGCCCCTTTCCTGAGCTGCTGCTTCTCCTGCACGGTGCCAGTGCCGTGGTGTGCAGGGCCACATGGGAGCCTCACACCGGGTTCAGCATGCCACGCTTTGAGCCTCGGCTGGAAAAGTGACTTTCGGGCTGCTAAAGATAGACAAAATGCTTCAGCATTTGCATAACTTCCATTCAGAACTGTCACAGAGCATCAAGATGTGTTTTCTGTGCGTTGGTGAACACCAGCACTGGTGCTCAGGAGCCGTTTGGAAGAGGAACACTTACTGCAGTCTGTGTTTGGAGAGGAAACCTTTCCCAGATGAGCAGTTTGGTAACTGCACGCCCTCTCCCTGCCCTTTCTCTTCACTCTTGGGAACCTTCTGGGTTTGTGAGCTCCTCTAAAGGATTTCTTTATTTCATCCCATGCTCAAATGCGCTTGACTGCAGAACCCAGTACTGAGCCAGCATCACGTGCCCTGCAATATGAGCTGCATTATTTTGTTTGAAAGTGGCCTAGCAGATAAGCTTGGGTGAGCAGCTGCAGTGCTTGTGGGGCCAGCTTTGCGCTGTGCTCTAGAGCAAGGCTTTCTGGAAGAACTCTGTGGGATTAAGAGTCAAGCAGCTGGGGAGCAAAGTTCATGACTAACAACTGGGAAAGTAATCCCGTGAGCCTCCCCTCATATAAATCCTGCTGTAATGTATAGGTGCTCTCTATACTCAAAGGGAAGGTTCACCTCCCCTTAGAGCAAACTCCACCAGCAGTTTCCCACACCGCCCCTGAGAATGTGCTTCCATTATCTTGTTTCTGTGTAATAACTGCCATGGAGCAGTCACAAACTTGTTTTTCTACCAGTTGCTGTAGAACAATGTGCATGCATTGACCCGGATTCAGAGGGAGAAAGTCACTGCTGGCGCAGGCTCCACCTTGAGACCTTGCCATTGACGTGGCAGAGAGTTGCTGAAGACTTTACAGTGCGTAACTGAGAAGGCCAAATGCCTGCAAGGATTCTTTGAGATAAGAATTGTCATTGAACGCATTTTAACTGGAGGTCTGGATTGTATCATTAATCCTGCCTGTGGCTCTAGTACTCTTTAACATTGTACTCTTTCTGGGGTGATTAGCCCGCAGTGTGAGTGGAAGCGATGGGATTTGTAATGTATCCTCCTTCTTGAAATGTTTCATGTCAGACCCTTGTTTAAACATCTTCTGTAGTCCTTAAATATAAGGAGACATATTTACATTATGTGTAATCAGCAAAAAAACAAGTTTTCTGGTGGCTAGAAGAGTGGCCCTTCTACAGCAGGGCTGTGGTTCTGTACATGCAGTCCCCATTCCTGGCTCATTTCAGAGCCAGGTTTAGATTTATTAGTGACTGCAGAACTAGATCTGGGAGGATTAAACAGGATGGGCTGTAAGTGCCTTGCAGCATTAGTCCAGAACACACATAACACATCCTGGTTGGGTACAGGAAGTTTAACCTTCAGCTTCATTTGAGGGTTTGCAAAATCTGGGTGTGTGTAGGCACTGTTTCAAGAGGAGCGGTTCAGTCTCGTGTTAAGATATACTGGGATTTGATTTTTTAACAAAAGCAAGAGTCTGAACTATCACAAATTTTCTTGCTTCCCTGAATCTTCATCTCTTCTCTCTCATGTTTGTAAAGTTTTTCCCGCTTTTTGAGGGAAATTTTTGGCCATGTTTATAAAAACAGTGAAACTGCCTAAAGTGCTGTTACATAGGAAATGAACAATACGAAATAGCAGCACGATATCAAATCCATTCACAAGTCAAGAACAGAGAAACAACCTTCTCTCATATTTTGGCCATAGTAGTCTTGGTGTTGCCATCATATAATATTTATCATGCAGTATAATTAAAGCTAAACTATCTTCCTTGATATCCCCCCAATTATATTTATTAACTATTTTTTTTGCCCCATACCTATATATATATTTTTTGCCAAGTTATTTTTGGTTTAAATCCTGGTTTCTTATCCCTTTATCCCATCTGCAGTTGATGGTTAATAAGTGAAACCTTTGCAGACTTCAGTAGTAGCTTGAAAGAGCTCCCCGTTGACTCCGGGCTGAGTGATGGACAGATTCCCTGCCTGCTGCTCACTTCGCTGCTAGATTCACCTAGGGTGTAATAGCCTAACAAAGCAGAGGAGGGAATTGAAATGTGTTCTTCTGAGAACAGCAGTAAGTAAAGCTGCCTTTCTAGTTGTTCTCTCAATTAGCTCCTAGGAGATTTTTGTGCTTTCCTAGTTTCTCTTGGGGATATGTGACCTGATAGCATATTGCTATAAATAATTATTTTACTAGTATCGAAGTAGGAACTGCACACAAACACAGAGCCACATTTGCAGCATCTTTATTGGATGCTGTAAGTACCATTTTTTACAGACAGGCTTTTTTCTTTCTTTCTTTCTCTTTTTCTTTTCCCTCTTCCTTGGAGTGCACTCCTGACACTTCTGATCTTCATAACTTTGATTGTTAGTTTTGTGCTGCCCCTTGAAGTGAAATTGCTGGTGAGTGGCATAAAGCTCACAAGCCAAGGCGAGGAGATGAGGAGCAGTGTGAAATCATTGCAGCTATGGGGGAAGAGCAGAGAAATTGCTTTCAAGCTGGATACTGCAGGTGATCATTACTTGTTTGTAGAAGTGGGTTCTTTAAAGGAAAAAAGGAACTGGCCTTAAATGCATATTAAATGCCACAGCAACCTCACTTAACTCATTCCTTGACCAGGGACAGCAGCAGGAGCACTAGGAAAAGACCGTTAACCTAACTCAATTCAGAGAGCTGACACACCAGCCTTGCTTACACAGCTGAGATGAGCCTGGACAGCTCTCATTTAGCTCTTTTTAAAACGGGTCCCACAACGAGTAAAAATGAGCATCAGTAAATCTGTGGTAGCTGTCAGAATAAATCAGAGTTCTGTGTTGTTTGATTAAAGACCAACCCTTTTATCAAATCTTTCCCTCTCACTGCTGAGGCTGTGGGACAGCTCCATCCACGGGAGAAGTGCAGGGATTAATGGAATTAACAGGGCACTGGTGTTGGCCCTTATCACTTGCCTGATTGGGTTCTGACTTAACAGAGTTTAGTATTCCT
This sequence comes from Neopsephotus bourkii, assembly GCF_033783945.1. Taxonomy (NCBI): domain Eukaryota; kingdom Metazoa; phylum Chordata; class Aves; order Psittaciformes; family Psittacidae; genus Neopsephotus; species Neopsephotus bourkii. The sequence goes on along the minus strand of NW_026901640.1, from coordinate 722,320 downwards.
GGGTATGAAAGCAAGTGTTTCAAATCCATCCAAACCCCTATTTTAGATGTCTTTTTACAGTGAACTCCAGACATTCCTGTTTTGTCTATTGCAACTTCAGAGGTGACTTCCTCTGAACTTGTGTCCTGGATTCACATTTTGTGTTACCTTCACAGTCTTGATCCATATCCTCTCCATTGATGCTGGTAGCACAGCTTGTAGAAAGAATTGGAAGTGAGCATTTTAATCTGTAATTCAGTTAAAAAGACACCTTTTGAATTCTAATGGTAACGATATGGAGATAATGGCACTACCTAAGAGTATACGTGAGCGTAGGTTAGAGCTGATTTTTAGGCTAAGGTTGAAAATGTGTGCCGTTTTTATAGATTTAATTTTATTAGAACTCTGTGAACAGATATGTAACTGTAAAACCCAGGTGTTTGTTTTGTACATGCATTAAAAGGATGCTGTACCTGAATAGTTGACTGAGGTTAGTTTGACAGGTAACGGTCATGGAGATGGACGTTTGAACAGGGCGGTTTGCAGTGGGGATGGGAAGCTGCCCTCGGAGCTGCTCATGAGCTGATAGGGATGGGACAGCCCCTGTGCTGCAGATCCCGGGATGCTCAACCCAGGAAGCCTCTCAGCAGCAAAGGGCGCAATCTGCTCTGTGGCACTGCTTGTGCTGAGCCCCAGCAGCTGCTACCTTGAGTTAGGAGAGAGCAAACTCACCCTGGCGTGAAATTAGTGCCCTTTCCCTCACAGTCATTACACGAGGGTTATATTGTTACCAGCTACAGGCATGGCTGTGCCTGCGATGAATAATAACAAGAAATGTGAGCTTTACCCCAAAACATTACCAAGACACCCTGCAAACTTTGAAACCCTGTGTGTTGTGGTTCCAGCTAATAACAGGTATTAGAGTGTTTTCCTTGACAATTGCTGCAGTAATATTTATACTTATGAGACCTGGAAATAGGCAGGAAGTTTCTAAATGAAAATATGCTTACAAGGTGGTTATTAAAAATAGCTGCAAAATGTTTCAAGTGCAAATTCCCAAGGCTGTGTTGTGGCTACTGAGACATGCAGCCTCGGAGATGTCTGGCATGGGGAGGAGAGCTGGTGTCCAAATCCTTGAGTACCAAACAGAGGATTCACCAGGCTGGATCAGAAATGAAACCACCAAGTGGAAACTTGGCTTTATTATTGCATGCTGATCCCTTGCTTTTTCAGTTCCCTGTATGTTTCATGTAGGTTTGTGGATTGTACTGCACCTGACCTGTTGATGGAATTTTCCTGTCAAAACCACCTAAAATTTCAAAGCTGATCCTGAGATGCTGTGTGCCTCTTAACCTGCGATAGTGTCAATTCCAAAGGGGAAAATAAGGGATCCAGTAGCATCTGCAGTGTAACTGCTGAGGATGTAACGACTGAAGAGTCACAACTTCGTTTTAGTAGCAAGAACATAGCTGTGTAATTCCCAGGAGGCGGCCGGTTTTAGGCTTTCTTTTACAGGTTAGAGGTTTGTGGCTTCCTTTTCCAAGCTGGGCAGGGGCCAGAGCTGCTGACTCCCAAAGCGAGAACACCTCTAATTAGCTGATCAGTGGTGCTTGACCTCGGGAGCAACGGGAGCTCAGCTCATGCCGGGGTCAAATCCTGTCACTGAGCACTGCCTGGTACGGGCCCTGCTGGGTGTCATCCAGAACCTGTCCCTGCTGTAATCCCACAGCCACGGGCCAGCCTGAAACGTGCCTGCTCCTGACGAATAGTACCTTGCTCTGCAGGGTGCATTGAGGTGACCCTCGTCTCCGAACGGAGTTCCTGTAGGGTGAGGGAGGATGCTTCAGCCTGGCCCGTGGTGAGTGCTGAGCTGCACTAACAGGGGATTTGCTGCAGTGCTTCCAGTTTTTATTCCATTTGTTTCCAATTTAGGCTAAAGGCAAGAAGCAGAGTTCCTGGAGAAAGCAGGCAGCATGTTGTGAATTAGAAGACCTGTTCAGGTTGTGTTCAGACAGCAGAAGAACCTTCCATGTGATTTGCAGGGGACTTGCACGACAGAAGAGCCAGCAGCTTTTTAAGGACACATGTAGTCCTCAGGCTACATAGTTGGATGTGGATTCTTACATGGCTATGGCATTGCACTGCAGAGAAAGTTATTTTGATCATCCTGATAAAAATATGCAGGAAAAAATGGCTTCCTGACAAGTGGAGAGCTAGAAACCCTGTTCTGTGGTGAGGTCTGAGAAGCCTCACCCTAAAAACTGTGATTGGGAATTGAGGCACCGTAATCTCCTTGCTCTACTTTTGTGGTTCTCATTATAAAATTCTATTTTCAGAATCTAATTACTTTAAATTAAAATACTTGCCATGTGCAAAGCACCTGATAATTTCTGATCTACTGTACTTGTAGCCCGTAAGCTCTGTGAGAGACCTCCAGGTGTCATGCCTGGATTACATTTGAGGAAACTTAGCTGCCGTGTGCTGTTGCTTGTCCAGATGTGATGTGATTTAGTGGCAGATCAAGTAATAGTCGTACACTTGCCAGTGTTCTGTCAGGATGGTATTATTACAGTTTTTGCCCTCTTAGGTGAGGAAGAAGGCAGCAGTGGGTCTGACAAATCAAATCTCTGTAACTGAGCAAATGGTTTACTCTTAATAAGGTGGTGGGTTTGGGGAGGTGAAGGAGATCACTCCTCGGCTCAAGGTGTTAATCTGACTTGGAGCTGCAGTATATGCCAGTGGCAGGCAGTCTGTGTGCTGATGGACATTGTCAGCCACTTCACAGCCAGCAGACTGGACTGGGTTTGTGTGTACGTGCTTCTAATGAAGGAAGGATCACGCTGCATTCAACGCAGGCTCTGCAGGATGGTGCATAGTGCCCTGTGCTCGTTGCTTTTGTCCCTAGAAGTGTCTTCGCATTGCTTTGACTCACCGTCTAACTGAGAATGATAACTCTAAAATACTCTTTTCTGATATAGAAGAATTGTCTGACAGTAGTGTGTGATGTTCTGAATCTTCTGTTCTTTAGGTCAGTAACAGATCCACGCGATGGAAAGAGAGTTGCACTCAAAAAGATGCCCAACGTCTTCCAAAATTTGGTCTCCTGTAAAAGGGTCTTCCGGGAGTTGAAGATGTTGTGTTTTTTTAAGCATGACAATGTAAGTAAAATCAAAGTAATGCTGAAGTCTTTGATAAAGCCTAACTGTAGAATGGAGCCATCTGTGACAGAAGTCTCTTAAGTTATAGGATATGTAAAATGCTTTAAAAGCTCTCTAATTTTATGGTTATCAGACTTTGTGGAACTCGGGTGTTACCACTGCAAACACTATCAACAATGGAATTATCAAGAATCTAGGGATATTCATAATTTCCCTTCCAAAATGTTTGCAAATAGACAAGACACTTCTACCTAATCTTATTTTAGGCTTTAGATAAATGTCAGTCTGCACAAAGCTGTGCCAGCTGGAGATGCTTTCGTTTCCAAGCTATTTCTTGCTCCATCTTCCTCTCCCTGGCTTTTCTATCTGCTCTCTCCATTCTAGCAGAGTGGGAAGAGTGCAGTTACGGATGTGGTAACGTCCCCATTAATGAGTGTGTTGGGAGTACTATCTTCTCCCAGCAGAATGGGGTCAGGAGGCACAGATCTGTTATTCCTCCTGTTTCAAATTTTACCCTGTTTTATCTTGAGGGTATTGTATTCCAAGAAAGATTTTATTTGTGGTTTAGCACTGGGCTCAGTGCTGGTGTCAGTGGGTGCAAAAGAGCTGGACTGCCTTGCCAGCTTGTACCAGGCTGCAGAGTCCCCTCACCACCACTGCACCAGTCCCTGGATGCTGGGACAAGATTTCTGTTGAACTGGTACCTTAAACTGCTCCTCACCAAGGCCTTCGTTCTGGAGAGGGTTTTACTGAGGGATATAAAATCAAATAAAAGCATCTCTGTAAGCAGTCAGAGGTTGAGCCTGATAACCACTGACGTGCATGTGCTTCACTTGAATGTCATAGGTATTCCTAGGACAGGAGCTAAAAGACAACACCAAGGTAGTGTTTTTTCCTGTGAGAGGATGTAAATTCTGAGCTGCTGCTTTTCTACCTTTCTGCTTTGCACAAAGAGCTGAGCTTCTCGTTCAGAACGTGAACAACTTTGGGTTCTGTAATTCCCACGTGGAAGCAGGACTCTTGGATAAGATGAAAGGCACGAAGTGTGATGTCTTTTGCTTTTGCATTTCTTTGCTAGAATGACTTCTTTCAAATATTTTATAGTTGTGTATACTTTGAAGTAAACCAGTTTGCATTGGGTAGACAAATGAATGCTTTCAAGGCAGTACTTGGACAGCTGGGAAAAGTTCCTTGAATTGAAAAAAAGAGGGAGAGATACCCTGCATGTACAGAACATCTGACTTGCTGGGCTATTAAATTCACCTCTTGGCACATAGAATGTTGGTCTGTCTGAGTGGGATAGAGTAAAGCTCTGTAAGGAAGGTACAGTCTGACTTTGTCTTTGAAAGGGATTTGGTTTTGTTTCACTGGGATGGGTCTTGACTTGTGTGGTGTTTCCTAGGTACTCTCTGCCCTCGACATACTCCAGCCTCCACACATTGACTATTTTGAAGAAATGTATCCTAAATATAAAATAGAGCATCTTAATTGAGGTAGGTGTAATTTTCGTTAGCTTAGGAACTGCAACTAGTGGGTGGAATCTATGAGATAGAACTACAAACCTCCTGAGCCTGTACCTGAACAGTTTTATTTAAAGAAGTGACTCTACACTGTCAAGAGCTCTTAATTGATGTTAAAGTTGGAGGTGAAATGGTGCAGGATTGAATGTGAAGCATTGAAGATGTCAGAGCCAGCAAAGGCAGGACACTGTGGTACGTACCAACAGATACTGCTGCTGCTAATGGTGATTGCCCCAAAACAGTCATTAACTTCTTCTCAGTTGTTAGTACCTTAAGATACTTTCTGGTGTTTTCAGAGTGCTGCTGGCACATGCTTTGAAACCATGACTCTCCAGAGATGTTTCTGCAGAGTAGCTGGGCTGTGGCTTCCCTTGTTCAGCCTCTGTCTTGCTCAAGAAGACAGATTTCACACCGATAGCTAAAACGTGTCACTGATGCAAAGGTACACGCTGTCCGTGGGTGGCCGTATCACCAGGCTGCATTTTAGTACATAACTTGACATGCGAATGTCATGCTTGCTTTCATTCCTGTTCTTAAACTTTGGGTTATTTTGGGGTTTGTAGTTGGGAGTTTCAGCCTTTTTTAACTGAAAATTCAGGGTGGGTTCTTGTTGGCTGCAGCTGGAAGAGAAGTTCTGTGACTCAAAGCAGGTTGTTCTGGTTTTTAAATTGCAAGAACTTTACTGCAGTGAGTTAAGTACAGATTTATATGGTGCAGAAAGTATCTAGAACTAGCGTGAGATGTAGAACAAAAAGGTATTTTAAATAGGGGTAGTTCTGTTCTCTGCAGAGACTTTCCTAGCCACACACCAAGGATCCTAATAAAGGTTGCCTGCCTGGATTAATCTCACTGTCTGCTCTCCTCTTTATGCTATTTAAAAAATTCAACCTGCTCAGAGCCGTTTCTGAGACCTTTTTTAGCTGATAAAACCTGAATTAACTTCAGAATTTGCACTGAATGAGATTATTTGTTTATATTTTATTTCCTATGTGCGTAGGAAAATATCTCTTTGCCAGACTCCTGCCCAAAACAGTGTTAAGATTATTTGCAGAGCTTTATAAACTGCTCAGATATTTTTACAACGTGCTGTTAGTAACAAAATATCCTTTGGAGACCTTAGTGAAAGTGGTATTTTAGAGAGCAGGTAATCAAATATCCCAACACATTGACATTTCCATTACCAAATTAGCATTTCAGTGCAGGGAGCTGCCGTGCAGCTGAGGGCAGCTAATAGACTGCTGTGCTTTCTGTGGAGAACCCCACAAGCAAACGCTGAAAGTTGACCTCAGTGCTGAATTGTTGGATGTGAACACTTGACTCATACTCACTTGAAGCATGGTCAGTTACATGTTGTCTCGTGTGCACTGCTGCTCCTCTCACAGCTTCAGCTGCAGTCTCTCCAGGTGAGAATTCAGATCCAAATGGTGCAAATAAAAACCTCCCAAACCCCAAATTGTTACCAAAATCTCTGTGGATGAGGCAGGGCATTATGGCCTGGCTGCCATAAGCTGAAGGAAGATACCTGCCAGTCAATGGTCATCCGAAAAAGTATGCATATATATTCAGGAGCATACATAAAGTGTTCTGATGGAGGATTTGGGTTTATTTTCTAAAACTATGTGGGTTTAATGTAATTGTTATTGGGACCTGAGGGCTTTTGCTGTTACCTGAGTGCATGGTAACAGTTAGGTGTAGTAAAATGGAATGCACTGTCCCACAGGTGTCCACAGACTCCTACAGGTAACTCTATTAGGTTGGTGTCAGTCTCCAGTGGAGCTTTGGGTGCACCAGCGTAACAGCAGGTTGGTTTTGATTACTGATGGGTCTCTGCTGCTGTTTTGGGTGACCCACTGCAGAAGACATTTAATGGGTAGGAAATTGTCATTCTTTATTTTAACTAAGTGAACTTTGTGAAATATGGTTTGATTTATTTATAATACCTTGCATGGATTGGAGAAGAAAGGAGGTGCATTTTAAACTTGGTGAGTTTAACTCAAGTACAGCAATTATTGATCACCACATTCTTTGGTTGAAAATATTGCTCAGTCAGAGCTTTTTTGTATGAATGTGAGAGAAGGCTCTTAAATTCTGCTTTGAATTTCCTTGCCTATGAACAGCATATAAGTAGTCCTCAAAAACTGGATTTTGGTTATTAACACTAGTTCAATGGCCTCATTTTATAACAAGTCATATGAGTTATAAATCAGATCTAGGTTAAGGATTACTTCTTCTGTGTAATTGTACAATCAAGAATATTTAAATGGGATAAGCTTGTTTTTATGAGCTCAGCTACTGCCAAGTTCTGAATACAAACCCAAAAGCTTAGTTTCCTTCATTGTTAACTGATTTGAAGTCATTGTGACTAGGGTTTTATAGAGCTGTCTTTTTTCAGGTTGAGTTTCCTGACCCTCAGATTGGTGATAGAGACCATTTGCTTTGTGTAGCCTTCTCTCTCCTTTCTTCTGTAATAATTGCAGTGAATGCACTTAGGACCCTTAAATTCATTAGAATAAAGGAATTAAATCTAGTGAGATTTCTGTTTTAGAGTGAGAATTCTTTGCAAACTTTTAGATTGGGATATAATTTGAATGTATAATAACATTTTAGATTGAAAATCTGTGTGAGCACTTGGCATATTACACAGGTATTGATATTTTGCCAATATCACCTAGTGCAAAAAGGAGTAGGTAATGGAGCATATATTATTCTGGGTGTTGTTGAAAAAGAGATTGTTGGTGAACTTTAGGCTTTTATATTCATCATTAAGTTCATCATTAAGCTGAAGTTCAAGGCTTATCCCTGTAATCAAGGCTTATCCCTGTAACCATCAGTTTACCTTGGTGGAAGAGAAGCATACACTAGGTTGGATGATGTCTGGTTCTGTTGTGTGCCTGCTTCCCTGGGTGGGCTGGCCTAGCTTTAAAACACATCACTTCTAGGGGTCAAGAGTGACACAGGTTTTGCTAGAGCACCTAAGAAGTATTTCATTGCAGCTGCCGTATCTGTTAATTCTGACTGGTTTTCATGATAGGTTTACAGCTGGACTCTGATCTAAAAAGTATTTTCCAACCTAGGTGATTCTAGGATTCTCTGGTTTATAGCTCTCTTTTTCCCAGTTGCAGAATCTCCTGCAGTTGATTTTAATGCTGAATTCTGCACCTGGATACGCAGACATTTTCTTTCAAGACCTCTCCTAAGTTTCTGTAGTAACTTTGTGAAAACTCTTCCCATGAAAGTGACTGGTAGAAGCAGCTGAGAAGAAATCACTTTTGTCAGCCTCGCTGTACTGACTTGGAAAGAAAGATTTAAATACCAGTAGAAGCAAAGGTGTGCAGTAATTCCTTCCCACTGATCTTATTAAGAGGTGAAAGAACTGTTTTCTGACAGATTACGGTGTAAATCCCTCATATATGTAGGCTGCAGGAGGGTAGACAGGGACAAGGTAAGATCTGGTTCCAGCAGCCTGTAAAAGAGACAATGCCCACACTGTTGGGGTACCAAGGAGGGTAGGGTCAGGCTTCCTGTTCTGTCACAGTACCCTTAGAAAGAGTTCCCTTGTTTAAGTGCTCATCTGAAATGTCATCGCAGCGAGTTCCTCTGGGCCAGCACACAGCCAGGGACCTCAAGGATTAAGAGGATTAGTATCCTCTGTGGAAAGCTGCAGGTTGCTGATTTGCAGCGGGTAACACAACAGTTTATAGTGCTGGGTCAGGCAGGATTGTGACTTAGGTTCTCACTGGATACCCATAAGAGCAGAGGGGCTTGATGTACTTTGTGCAGGTAATGCAAGTGTGTGCTGCCATTGTCAGACAGTGAAGTGTCTGAGGGAGCATCCTCGATGTCTGCTCGGATGAACTGTGCCAGAGTGGCTGTTCCCTGCAACACGAGGCTGCTTTGCCTTGGGTTAAAGTTCTGCTTTACCAGCAGTAAGGTTGTGATGCTTTGATTCCAGTTTCTGCAAAAGCTGGTTGGATAATGCTGGAACTGTGAATGTTTTCCCCACTGTGCATTGGAAGTCCCTCCAAAAGCTTCTGCCAGTGCTTGTCTGTGCTCTGGGACACGTGCCATAGATTGCCGTTTCTGCATAGCACAAGTAGAGGTGACTTGGTGGCAAATATTTCAGTAGTTTTGCCTGTAACAGAAAAGTCAGCAAATTTTAAACATCAAATAAACATAACTTAAGGAATAATTTAGACAGGCATTAGATTAATTATTGTTTAATAATTGTTGCACTGTTTTTACATGGACCAGGTCTTTTTCCCCCCATGTTTTCAGTATTGATATAAAACAAGGAGTATTTCTACCAGCAAGGTATGAAGTCTGCAAAGAGTTAGAGGTGGCATCACAAATTTAGCTTGGTGTGATCCTAACGTAAACCCAAGTATAACTGAAGTACACTAGAATAAGAGAAACCCCTTTGTTTTATAGAAATACTGAAATACGAGGTTTGTTTTGCTCTTAAAAAGCCTGTTTCCTGCAGGGTCATGCATGGAGGCACCTCCCCACCGCTAGCATCCAGCCATGCCACCAGCCCCAGGACTTGCTCATGGAACACAGAGCTGAGTTCTGTGGTGTGCAGAGGGCCAGCACTCAGGAAGCAGGACCTGAGTGGGGACAGGGACACCCATCACAGGGTGTTCTCCATTCCGTTTTCACACGTGTGTGCCCCTTGCAGGATTTACCAGCTCAGCAGCTCTCCCAGGGAACAGAGCAAGGGAAGTTCTTTTGTGCCCAGCATTTGCCTTGGTAATTATTGCAAAGCAAATTGGAACATTTGTAGTTCTAATTTTATACAGCTACTTACCTAATTACTGCTGTCAGGAGCAATTTCTCTCTGGTCGCAGCGCTCAGCTTAGCTGCGTGCTCCAGCTCCAGTGACCAGCTCAGTGCCAGCACGTTTTATGGGTCTGCTTGAGAAAGACAACTGCAGGTACCTGTTTGAATGGCTGAAATCCCAGGGGGGGTTGGCTTTGCTGAACGTTCATCCTGGCCGGAGCAAAGTCATCGACCTGCTCGGTCCCGGCTCTTTGAGGAGCTGCCGTGTTTGTAAGAGGCAGGAAGGTGAAGCAGCAAGTGCTGCCGCTGCTCTTGTTTCGAGACCCTCATTAAATTATCTAGAGACAATAATCAGAGAGCTGCTGCTCACGTTAATGGCACCTCGGAGCCCCTGTCAAGAGAGCTTTATTTAATGCTCAACAGACCTGGAGTGCTGCAGGTGCCATTTCAGGCCCTCATTTAATTTAAGCTGCTTTAGTTGGCATGGCAACTAGTTGAGACATCTGGGAGACATTATGTTGGGATTGAGATTTAGGGGGATTTGCGGCGCAGCGCAGCAAAAATCTGATCAGAATAAAGTGCAGAGTAATGCTTTGGGATTACTTTTAATATTTGACATTAACAGTGAAACACAGAGATCTGGTGCAGCCACAAGGTGAAAACCAGAACGTCAAAGGCTGGTATAAATATTTAAGAGGGCCTTTGCACGAGGAAGAGAAAAATGAGAGGACTCGAAATTACGGTGCTGCGGGGTTGGCTTGCGTCTCATGAATTCTTTATGACTGCAATGTTAATTTGCTTTGGGTTTGGTCAAAAAGTTGGCGATATTTAACTTCCAAAATGAATTTCTGTGTGGTGTGCTGGGGGCAGGGGAGCACTTTGGCTGATGGGGATTTGGCCAGAGAGGGTTTGCAGAGCAACAGATGGAAGTAGAACCTTGCTTAGGTACAGATGCAGGAGAATGGGAGTTTTCTCTAGGTTGTCAGTTGGTGCTAAAGGTGAGAACTGGTTGAAGTCTGAGCCCAAGCTGACTTGCTGTGTTACACAAGATGAGGATCTTGACTGAAGTCAGGGTTTGCTGTTGCATTTCAGGCTTGATGTGTAGGGGTTATAAAGAGCACTGAACCAACTGATAGGCTCCTGCAGGATAATGGGGAGAGGTAAAGTCAAAGCAAACCCAACCCCTTGAACCAAGAATGAACCTGGAGCACTGGGGGAGACACTAGACCGGGGCTCAGGAGCTGCAGGTTTATTTCTCACTCTCTCCTTGCTCTTTCCCATAACCTTGGCAGTGTGCACCACCTCCCTGCTGCCTTTGGTCTGTTTGAAGGTGGCAGAGCTTGGTGTGACTCCAGCGCCCTGCTTAACCCTCACCTTAGCACCAGCCACAGCACGTACAACTCTGTGTCCCTGCCAGTAGTTGTGACCGTCGCTGTGCTCTGCACATCCACGAGGACATGAAGCAGTGGGTTATGGGGTTTAGCTCTTCCTCCAAGTAAAAGTTTGGGGTTTTTTAATCTCCTGTTATAACTCAGAAGAGGGTTTATCACTGGGGTTCGTATGCATGCGGATTTGATGCTTGAGGAGGGTTAAACCATGTGGATGGATGTCCCCTGTGAAGATGCTAACTTCAGCTGTTTGTAATTTATGGCTTACTGATCTGAAGGAAAAACCCTAAAGGATCCAGGAGTGATTGATTCTATTAATTAACGTTTTGAGTTGCAATTTGCCTTTGGAATGATGCTGTAGCAACCACCTTAATGCAGATGCTGCTTCATTGAGTTAGCTCTGCTTTCACAACCCGTTTTTCATTTTCATTCTTGTAAGAGTCTGTGACTTGACCTCTGAGGAAGCTTTATTCTTGTTCACTCAATAGCTCTGACCTGAGAGAGCTCAGGTCCCTGAGGTAGGAGTGAATGTTTCAGTGGATTATGTGCTGAACTTCCTGCTTTTGCCTTAACTAATGAATTGAAGATATGTTGTCACCGAGTTGATGCAGAGTGACCTCCATAAGATTATCGTCTCTCCTCAGCCACTCAGCTCGGATCATGTCAAAGTTTTTCTTTACCAGATTTTAAGAGGTAATTTTTATTCTTTTCAATTCATTAAAATGATGTAGTTTGGGGTGGGGGTTTTCTGGTTCTTAATGTTAATTCTCAAGACATCCTCATCTTGAGCAAGTTTCCCGTTCTTTTTAATTCACATTATGAATGAGTAGCAAGCATTGATTATAATAGGCATAAGAACATCGCAGCACTGCTGCCTCCTGTCATAGCCATGGGTAACTTACGGAGCAGCAAGAGGCTGCTGCTTCGTTTGAAAGGGAAAAAGTATTTATTTTCATTTCCTGTGCTATTTCAGGTCTGAAATATCTCCATTCCGCTGGCATTTTACATCGAGACATTAAACCAGGGAACCTGCTCGTGAACAGCAACTGTGTTCTGAAGGTGCTGCTTAACTTCATTGAAAATGTCCATATGTGTCTGCTGCTCAGTAGAAACTCAGGGTGAATTTTTAAGCAAAAGCATTTAATGTGAACCCCGAAAGTCATTTTAAAGACAAAAATCCCACAGATTCTTTAGAAGCTATAAATGAATGCTGAATGTATATAAAATAGTCAGTTTTGTTTGCAGTGCTTTGCTCAGCATCTGATTGTGATAGTTTGGGTCTGTTCCCTTAAGGCTTCTGGTTCAAGTCTTAAAAACTCTCAAAGCCCAAGTGAGCAGAGGCTGAAGCTTTCTGTAACAGTTGAGGCATCTCATGAGCAAATGAAATCTGGTTTGGGATGAAATTGTCTGTACCCAGAGGTTGGCAAGGTTTGTGTCTTTGTGCTAGGGTAGAGGTTTTTCATCTCCGAGATGATAAATATGGTGATACCAACTAAAACATGCTGTAACTTAAACTGCAGAAAGCTTAAGTGGATGTGGCATAAAGTAGCGTAATTCCTGCCATTCCCCTTCCCCTTTGCTTGCGCAGCTACAGCAGATAGCTGGTTTGTTTAAATGCTGCCTTGGAATTCCCTGCTGCGTTACCAGAAGGTTGCCTGCTTGAAGTGCATTAAATGTTTTGGTTATTTCAATTTTCTTATTTACCTTCTCAATTTAGATTTGTGATTTTGGATTGGCCAGGGTGGAAGAGTTAGATGAATCTCGCCACATGACTCAGGAAGTTGTCACCCAGTATTACCGAGCTCCAGAGATCCTGATGGGCAGCCGCCACTACAGCAATGCTATTGACATCTGGTCTGTAGGCTGCATCTTTGCAGAGTTACTTGGGCGAAGAATCTTGTTTCAGGCACAGAGTCCCATCCAGCAGGTATAAGCACATTCCCCTTTAACGTTGTTTTACTGCATCATTTCATGGAATCACATACACTGATGCCCTTTGAACCTCCAACTTGCTTTTGTGTTGCTTGGTTTGCACACAGGAGAGACCCCGAGCTGCTTCTGAAATCAGAAGTGATGGCTTCAGGCAGTGCTGAAAGCAGTGGTTATTCACATTAGCTTCTGAAATGTGTAATTTTTTGTAATCCCCTGTAATCTGCTGCAGTTCCAAAGCTGCTGTAGCGTTTCAGTGAGATAAGGTAGAGGTGATACAACAGGGATCAAGCTTTCTGAACAGCTCTTATGAGAAAGTAGCAAGCTTTCTGTCCAGATGTAACTGGAGAAGGCAGAGATTCCTTCTGGCCCAAACTGGTAACTTAACCTCCCAGGTCCGTGGCGTGTGGCCGGAAGAGGTCAGTTGAATGCAGAATGAATGGTTTCTGACACCAAAATCTGTTTTTTAATGCTTTATAATGCCCCCATTTGATGGCTGCTGACGTGAAGTCAGGCCTCCTGGTGAAACTCTTCCTGAGCACATGGGAAATGCAGGGGCTGAGCCAGGAGCGTTTCTACCTTGGGAGGTGAAACAGGAACTTCCAGGAACTCGTTGAGAAAATCATTTCCAGTGGTTTTTCTTGTGCCCATTTTTCATGCCTTAAATGTAACTCAAGTTAACTGAAGTTAACGACCTGCTGTCGTGGTGATGTGTGTAATGTGCGCCTGAGGTCTCAGATGTGTGTGCTCTGTACCTGCAGCTGGATTTGATCACAGACCTGCTGGGAACGCCGTCACTGGAAGCGATGAGGACGGCTTGTGAAGGCGCCAAGGCACACATACTCAGGGGTCCTCATAAACAGGTATAGCTGGGGGTGCCTCACCTTCACCTTCCATCAGCCCGGATCTCCTCTGTGCAGGGCACTGTTGGGACATCCTCGCACTGTGCCACCTCTTGCCCAAGTTCTCTTGTTCATAAATGCTTTGGGTATTTAATCTCAGCGCTGTCTCTGCCTGTAAATGAGGTTCAGTTCACCAGGGGTGGCTGTGGTGTGGCAGTGGCAGGGGTTAATGTACTGTTAAGAGATATGGAGATTTGCTTGTGCAGGAATGCATGGAATCGTAGGCAGTGATAAAGCAATGTGTCCATCCAGTCTGGTCATTTTTATGACTGTTTGATAGTAAAAATTAACCAAATTAATAACCTGTCCCTGGGAAGACATCAGATCTTTCCAGCAGTTAAGTTTGTCTCTTTATGTTGAAGTAAATTCTCAGATGTCTACTCACCACAATAGTAGTTACCATAGAGATGAGCACTGAATGTATATTCTGCTCTATTATTAACTTGTGGGAGTTCTGCTGCCTTGGCACTTTGGATTCACTACATCAAGTTGTCTCTATTCCATTTTATGACAGGTTTTTTTCTGCTAACATTAATAATAGGAGGGTTTCCTGAAGTCTTTCTCTAGCAGTTTTAAAACAAATCAAGTGTATTTTTTTGCTATCACTTGCTAGAGGAGTTGTGACTCCGAAGCTCTGCTCTGTAACGTGCTGGGGTGATGCACTTACAAGGCTTGAGGTGTTTAGAAGAAAGGAAGTTCTGTAGTGGTGGAAACTGGGAGAAATACATCCACTGTACCTATATATACAGATGTGCAGCAGCATAAACCACATCCATGTGCTTTACAGGATACATGGCTTTAAATTCTGATAATGTGATGATAGCTTGACATTTCCAAAGTGCAGGAGTTGTGCTCTTTGTGGCAGTAAGCAGGAACTCTGGAATGTGTTAGCTTCGTTCCGTTTGTTACACCAGGATGCTCTATCAAGAACTGAAGTGGGTACATTAATGTCTTCTGAGTTTCTCATCCCCATGCTAAGGCTGTTCTTGCCCAAGCCTCTGAAATTCTTTGTCTCTTGACCCACCAAATGATGGGAATACTAAAAAGCAAGTGAGGTGAAATGGGTTAAAACATTTCCAATAGAGATTTAATGCTCCGTAGGCACCAAGTCATCGGAAATAAACTATAAGCATTAGTTCTGTGTTTGCTGAGGAAAACACCGTTCATTTTCCATGGAATGCCACAGGAGCTGAGCAGTCTCTGGAGCTCGTTTGCAGCTCAGAAATAGGGGGTTATGGTGCAGCAAAGTGATCTCTTGAATGGTGTTTCTCTGGTTTCAGCCCCAAGCACTCTTCACGTCTGAATGCAAATTCATGGCTTTTCATCTTTTGGAATGGAGGCTTTGGTGGTTATAAATAGCTAAATGTTACCAGCTTCTTTATTAGATTAATAGGGGGAGAAAACCAAGTTGGCACTGGCGATCCCTCTGCCGCACAAGCTATTTTTACGCGATGTAGGTGAGCCCAGTGGGAGTTGGGGGGTGAAGCGTTTTGCTGCTTCATGTAAAAATAGATGAGTGCCTGACGTTCCTGGGCGCAGCCCCACACCCGTGTGCGCTGCCAGCAGGGAGGTGCACAAACTGAGCAGGCTGCTCTGGCACTTCTGGGTTTAAAGCATTCACTTCAACCTCTGTGGAAGTGGACCGGTAGCGCTGCTCGACTGGAGCAGGAGGAGGAGCATCTCCTCCCACGTGCCCATGTGCTGTAAGGAGCGGTTTGGAGTTCCCTGGCAGTCAGGGGCTGACCCACTTCTAAAAGGAGAACGTGTTGGAGTTCATTCCCTTCCTGATGTGGCCCTTGGATTCTCTATGGAAGAGAGAGATCCCCTGGGATGCACCCGACTTGCTACCAGACCCAGCCGTTGATTCCATGACAATCCAATGTTAGGGCAATTCAGTTTTTACCAGTTCCTTCTGCCCGTGCTCGAGCTCCTGTCAGGGCTGTTTCTGACCTCTGGCTTTGGGCCTGGCTGCAGTTTGTCAAGAACAGGTTGTTCCAAAAGCTCTGCACAACCATGTGCTCTTGGAACGGCAGGCAAGGGGCATTCAGAGTAGCAAAAGAAGTGCATCCTTCCTTTGTGTTGAGTGCAAGAGCATCTGTAAGTAAGGAATGCTGTGCTGTCCTGCCCATGCCCCGGTGTGCGGATGAAACCACAAGGCCTTTTCACCCTCAGCTAGAACTGGGAGCTCTCAGCTGTTCAGGCTGCCCTGGGTCTGAGCAAAGCAAGGGAACACAGGAGGATGATGACCTGCAGAGCTGTGTCTGTGACCAGAGCAGGAGCCTCGCTGCTGCTGCCCCCAGCTTCTGGCCTGTTCCAGCCTGGGTGAGCCTCATGGTTCATAAAGCAGGGGGAGGCCAGTGAACCCCCTCCTGCTCCCCCGGACCCTCCAGCCTTGGTCCTGGCCTGTTTATGCAGGATACTGATGCCTGAAGGTCACTGTAATTGTGCTGGATGTCCCTGTCAGATATGGATTGCAGGGGTAAGGAAAAGCAAAACAATCCCTAATTTGGCAGTGGCCAAGATCAGGAATGGGGAATACTGGAAAGGATGGGGTTAACGAACCCCTGAGTGAAATACAGGTTTGTTCAGGGATTGCATCTGAACGAAGGCAAAAAAAATCAATTGGATCCATAGTAGAATTGCTGAGTTCTGTAATAGTGGGGTTTGTCTCTTTGGGAAGCGTTAGGCAGCGAATGTCCTTTTCAACAGCAAGTTTGTCCTTGGTAACTGTAAAATAACACGGGTGGTAACAGCGTTCTGCTGCTGATGGATCTGACAGGACAACTCTCTGTATTTTCTGTCTCCCATTTCCCCTACAGCCATCTCTTCCTGTCCTATATACACTCTCCAGTCAAGCTACACACGAAGCAGTTCATCTCCTTTGCAGAATGTTGGTCTTTGATCCAGTAAGTATGCTTTAAAATTACTTCTAATACTGTTTGTTTCAACACTTTTTATTGCCTGCTACTTAAATGAGTATTTTAAGTAAAGAACTGCTTTAACTGGCTTCTTCCACGTGCATTTTCTGGTGCTTTTGGTCTGTAAAAGACATAAAAGCATCATCTTGGAATGGGTCAGTTAATTCCCCACTGGAATGGGGGTTTGCATTGAAAACCTATTGGTCTTCTGAAGGAAGCGGCGACAGGGTGTGAAAGAGGAGGGTGTTGGTGACTCACGCTCGCTTTTCCCAGCGAGGTGTAGGTAGCAGAACATCAGATCCTTTGCTGCTGTTCTAATTAGAGGCATGTGGGTGTTCGTGGTCTTGCAACACACACAAGATTCCTTCTGCATCCGCACAGTCACATAACAGGATCTCGCTTTCCACCCAGCATCTGTTTTCCTAATGAAAATGAGCTGCTGTGGGCTCATGGTACAGAACTGGTACCGGAATCGATGATTCCTGCATTCCTGCAGACCCCCCCTGCGTTTCAAATGGAATCGGACATTGGCCACGCTGCACAGGGGAGCTTGTGCCTGATGGAGCATTCAGAAGGCTGCCCCCTGTGTGTAGGATTTTAAACCTCCAGTTTTACTGCACAAACCAGATGTTAAATCCTAACTTCAACAGACCTCAGCGGTTTCCTTTCTTACAATGCTGTGATTCGGTGTTCCCACGTCACGTTTAAATACCTGCGGGTTTGTGTTTTAAAGGCCCAGGATGATCCTTTAGCAGTGCTGATTCCCAAACATACCCTGGGAATTGGGACACGTGGGTTTTCCTTCCAGCTTTGCCACTGCTTTTGCTCTGTAACCTTCTATACCAGCGGGTTTGGTTACAGGCTCTCAGCAGCAATTCTGCCCCAGTCCTCCCAGTGTTCTCTTTCTTTGGCTGATGCTTTGCTCAGGTTATGCACAAAACCCCTTGGTAACGTGGAAGCAGCTTTTGTAATTCCAGCCCCTGCTCTGCCCCTTCTCCCTTGCGTTTCCTTCACCGCTTGTCTTCAGAAACTCGATGTGCAAAGTGGGTTTGAGAGCTCCAGGTGCCGTATCCTGACCTGTTACCGGTGATGCTCACATCTGTGTTTCACTTTGGACACACTGCAATGTTTTGCAGACCCACAAAACTCACATTTGCCAACATTCAATTCTTTGGGCTCATTTTGATTTATAGAGTCCCGATGTGAAGGTTATTTTGGAAGGAACTGGTGAAAAGCACGTTTCTGAAAACCCCATCAGTAGCATCATCTGTCAGCAGCTCTGGCACAGGAGGGTCAGAGTCAGCCCCGTGCTGCTGCTGCTGCTGCTGGTTTCTGAGCAGAACCTCCCCTCTAGTGGCAGGGTTTGCAGATCCAGAGCATTTCGTAACGTGAGCCAATCCTTTAACACGATAGAGGGTTATAAACCAAGTCAGGTTCTTTAGGCTGCTCCAGCACCTCTGCAGACGTTGGAACTGATCTCTTCTGTTTTCCTCAATGCCATGTTTCAGTCCAAAAGGATATCTGCTAAGGATGCCTTAGCCCACCCGTACCTCGACGAAGGGCGCTTGCGATACCACACTTGTATGTGTAAATGTTGCTTCTCCACATCCACTGGAAGAGTTTACACGAGTGACTTTGAACCCATCACTAACCCCAAGTTTGATGACACTTTTGAGAAGAACCTCAGTTCTGTTCGGCAGGTGAAAGGTGAGTAGCAGTTATCCTTGCATCTGCATTTACCCTCTTGCTCCATCCCTTAGTCCTGTGTGGGCAGGATGTGCAGCCTGCTGTCAGTCAGGTGAAATGAGGAGAATCAGGCCTGGTCCCTGGAGGAGGAAGCTGCTGCCACAGAGGATCACTAAATGCCAGCAGTTGCTCTGTGGCACTGGAGATTTGAAGTCTGATTCCACCCCAGCAAACAGGCCATAAACCAGGCTTTGTGGCTTCTGCAGCCAGATCCAGTGAGGAAAGCAGAGCTTGAACAAGAGCAGTGCGATCCGAGAAGCAGCGGGAGGGATTTGGGCTCTGTTTGGTGGCAGCTTGAATGACTCCAGAGGAAGAGAGGGACAAGAAATGTGTTCCTTCAGCAGTTCCTGACAGCCAGTTCCATCGCATGGAGCCCAGTCCTGGCACCCATTGCATGGAGGAGCAGCCCCTTGCCAAACCTGCCATTGGTTACACCCTAAAACTGGGATTTAACCCGTAACTGGTTATCACCAGTTCAGTGTTGTAGTGGTGACTGGGGTTTTATTTCATATATAACTTCATTCCAGTGTGCACAGAAGAGTTCTGTGTGAATCTGGGTGGTGAGGTCTGGCACTGGATTCGATGCTGGGAAGCTGGAATTCTCTGCTCCTTCTGGAAGTGTCCTTGCAGTGGAGGAAGCTGCATTTCCCTCCAGCCTACACTGCGTTTCACTGGAGCAAAGTGTTAATTCTGTGGTGTTGTGTGCTCTTCCCCTATGTACAGAAATAATTCATCAGTTCATTCTGGAACAGCAGAAAGGAAACAGAGTGCCTCTCTGCATCAACCCTCAGTCTGCTGCTTTTAAGAGCTTTATTAGGTAACTGTATGTACTCACATCTGATATTCACATTTATTAGTAGTACAGAATTCACACATCCCATATGCTGTATGTTTGAAGTTTCTAAGAGTAAGGAAAGGCCCAGAGATAACTTTTTTTGGGGAAAACCCACCTTTGTATGATTACGTTTTAGGATATCTCAATGAATTCTTCTAGAATTTAAAGTGAAATGTGCCAAGGTTTCCGGTAATATTTTTGTGTAAAGCACAGAATTCAGGCTGAAAATGAGAACTGGGGGGGGGGGCGTTGATTGCAGACCCACGCTGTAAAACCAGTCAGGGGCAGGCCCGATGGGTGGAGAACCACCAAGCCCAGCAGTAGGTGTGGTGCAGGACCGGTTGTTACCGGTGGCTCTGGGGTGTTTGGGTTGGGTTTGGGGCTCCAGCGTTAACTGTGGTGTCCTTGAGCTCTTGGGAGTGAGCACTGACTGTGTGTGTCGCTGCCTTGCAGTTCCACGGTTGCTCAGCCATCCGAGATGCCGCCATCTCCATTGGTCTGGGAGTGAAGTGGAAGAGAATAAACTACTGAAGATGTAATGTAGCTTTCCACTGGAGCCTGGGATTTGCAATTCTGGAGGTTAATCATGCTTGTACTGTAATTTTACTAATGAAGTTTTAAATTAACAACCACTACTTGTACAATATGAATGATATTTAGAGCCGTACTAGACTTTTAATCTTGTAAAGTGGTTGTGCTTTTAGAAGAGAATATTTCCCCCAGAGCTGCACGTGTTGGATGAATTGTGGTGCAGCTGCGGTGGCTCAGCTCGGAACAAACGGAATCGAACCAAATTTGGGGAGGGTTTGTCTTTTCTTTTCCTTTCTGTTTTCTATTGCAGTGAGTCTGTACAAACACCTTTTGATATTGAGCCATTCCTGAGGATTTTGGGTTTTCTAAAACTAAGGAATACAGAAAACTTGACTGCGACCAATCATGAAGTCACGTCGGGCGATGGCACGTCCCCGACTGAGCCCTATAAATAGCTTCTCACTAGAGCTGTGATGGTGATGTGTGCTGTTCTAAAACCAGATGTTGTGAGTAGAGAGAATGAGTTTGTGACTAGGAGAGACTAAACTTCTGTTTCCTCACCCAGTATAAATATATATATATATTTAATCTATTTTTATTAGAAGGTTTTCTGCTCTTTCTTACATGAAACCCCCCAGCATGCATCTCTGTGTGTAAATAATGCCATTGATGGGCTGATTTGGGCGCTCCCCGGCATCGTTGCTGTATAGAGAGGAACTAGCTTGCACATTTTAGGTCTGTGAAACTTTGTGAGAACTTTTTCCTGCACTGGAGAGTTGAGGAGAAAAAAAAAAAAAAAGGAAAAAAAAAGGAAAAAAAGGAAAAAAAAAAAAGCCCCTGGGGAATTCTGTGACTTGGTGTTCGTGGCTTTAGGCAGAGCTGTGCAAGTCTTGAGATGTCACCGTAGGACCTGACTTTGGTTACCGTTTGGCTCATTGTTTTTCTGTTGGAACACTGAATTCTGTGCATATGTATATATGTGAACACAACTGAAGGCCTCTACCTCCTGGAGTGTACAACTTGCTTTGTTTACCTCCACATGAGTTTTGTTTTTTTAAGTTCAGCGTGGAGACTCGAAACTTGAATGTCCCAACTTTTGTATTTAAACCGAGACAGGAAAACCCCGCGCCTGTTTTTCACCCGTACCAAGGGATCCGCAAGGGTGGTGTGAGCCTGGGAGCAGCGGTCTGGAGGGAACGCGTGTGCTTGTTACGGACAATTAACTGTTAAAGTTATTGTAAGTTATCTGTATTTAGCAGAGTATTTTCAACACGAGTGATCTGAGCTGCAACTGGAGATGTCAGTAAGTTATGGGTGGAAGTTTTAACTTCAATGAAGTAATTATTTGCTGTGAAAGAGAGGAATAAGGTGGGATAACGGAACAAAGATGGGGCGATGTCTTTGTTTCTGTACGAGGCTCCTGAGAATAAAACCAACTGAAGCATTTCAATTCACTTGAATGAGAACCGTGTGTAATTCCAGAGCCCAGGGCGACACTGGTGTGACAGGTAAAATCTCAGAGGTTGGTCAGTTAATGTGGCACACTTGCTGGTCACTTTGTAAAGTGTAGATTTGAAGTACAGTGGTGAAAACATTAAATGTGACATTTGAAACCGGAGTGCTGGTATCTTCATTTCCTGCCCGAGCCCCCCGCATTTACCAGTGAATTGTTCTGATCCGGATCGAGTTCTGGCTGAGAGGATGCGAGTAAAAAGCCTTTCTAACAGCTGCCTTGGGCATGGTTTTGATTTTTACACACACACACACACACACATATATATACACACACATATATATATGTATACATACACACACATATAGGTACATGGCACTGTGTGCTGAAGTCGTGTAGCACCCAGCCACAGGCCCTGGCTGCACCCTAACCCTGTGTGTGCCCGTCCTGCAGGAGCCGAACCGGATCCCCTGTGGAGCGGAAGCCGCTGAATGAACCCCGTGTCCGGATGCTGCCGGTGTCACCGCCGGACACAAACGGGTTCATCTGGGGGGGCGGGAAGGTCCCGTTCCCCCCTCCGGCACCGCATGGGCGCGCTTGTGCCGGTGATGGGGATGGTGCCGGTACCGGAGGGGGCCCCGTTAACGCGGTGGCTGCCGGGCGGGCAGAGCCGGGCGGACCCGCTCCGCACCCTGCTCGTGCGGGGCTTCCGCAGCCGTTGAAGGGGGCGTGGCCCCGGTGGCGCGGGGAGGCGTGGCCCCGCCGGCAGGGGGCGTGTCCGGTGTGGCGGCGATGGCGGCGGCGCCGCGCTGGCGGGAGCGGCTGTTCGCGCTGTTCTTCCTGTCGCACGTGCCGCTGACCGCGCTCATCGATGCGCAGCCGCTGCTGCCCGCGGGGCTGCTCCCGCAGGCCGTGAGTGGGGACGGGGGCGGTGCGGGGGGGGGGCTCCGCAGCATCCGGTCTGTGCAGGCACCGGGGGGGGGGGTGTGAATGGAGCCGCATTTAACGCACTGCGTCCGTGCTGTCTCCAGGGCGGGTTTTGCTTGAGCCCCCCCCCCGCTGTGCACGGCCCGGTCCGGCCCGGCCCCCGTGACACGCCCGCAGGTCGGGAAGCGCTCCCCGCGCGGGGCTCCCTGGGCCTTGGGTTTGGTCCTGCCCCTGCCCAGGCCTCAGCCCCGCTCGTGCTCCCACCGGAACGTGCGCGGGGCCTGGGACAGCGGCGGCCGCAGCTGGGGGTGGTTTGCGGGGATCGGAACAGGGGACAATGAACACCAGAACATCAGTTAGAACGGAGGTGGGTGGAAAACAGCTCTGGGCATCAGGGTGAGCGCAGCCAGAACCTCTGTGAGCTTTGCAACGAGGGAATTCGGGGTTTGCCATCAGAATTGCCTGTGGAATTCCTCCACTTACAGCAACCGTTTGTCATTAATAGTTAACCAGCAGATCTCAATACATATCTCTGCGTCCAAAGTCCAGTGTAAAACCCTGCTGGAATTTACCTTTCTGTCATGGAAACGCTGAGCCAGGTGCTTGCCTTGAGCTGTACCTGGGTTTTACCACCAGTGATGCTCCAGCAGCCGGGGGTCACCGTTCTGCTGCCGTTGATGTTCAGTGCACTAACGTGTTGCTCTGTTCTGTCTCTGAAGCTGACGGAGATGCTGCAGTGGTACGCAACCACCTTCAGGGACCCCCTGATGCTCCAGCCCCCGGAGTGGTTCAAGGCGTTTATCTATTGTGAAGCTTTCCTGCAGCTGCCCTTCTTCCCCATCGCAGCCTACGCCTTCCTAAAAGGTTGGTGTAAAGCGAGTGTACAGCATGTTGTGTGTGGTGCTGCCATGCAGCCTGCGTTCTGTGCAGCAGGGGTTGGGGTGTGGGTAAGCAATGGCAGGGGTGTGCCAGTGGAGCGCTGCCTTGTTCTCAGGGCAAGTTCCATCTGAGACAGCAGGACAAGGGCTGTTGCAAACGAGGCCATCACTACAGGCCTGGTCAGCTGCAGTCATTTACATGGGACCAGCACCATGGTTTGACACCCGGTGTGCTCCCGAAGGAGATGAGTTCCAGGTACTCATTGTGCTACTTGAAACGTTTGTGATCGCACTGCTGTTCTGCATGTCCACAAATGTACGTAATTCTCCTGGGTTCTTACTAGTACTTAACATTTTTTCTGCTAGCTATTTACTGTATCTTGTGCCTTTCCCTGTCAGAGCTAGAGCAGTTAATGTGCAGGTAGTTTACAAGCTGCTGAATCCTCCTTGCTTCAGAACACTTAAATACGCTTCCTTTTGCTGCCCTGCAGGGAGCTGCAGGTGGATAAGGACTCCGGCCATTATCTACTCCACGCACGTGGCTACCACTCTGGTGGCCATCCTCGCGCACATCCTGTTCCACGACTTCTCGGGGCCGGAGCAGCTGGGGCCTCGGACGCAGCGGGAACGCCTCGTGCTGCTCTCCGTGTACGTGCCCTACTTGCTCATACCGCTGCTGCTGCTTTACACCATGCTCTACAACCCCCACTACAGCCACGTGGAGAAGCGGAAACGGAAGTAGCCCGCTCTGCGGGTCGTACGTCCAACGCTGACGTGTTCCTCTGGGACAGAGGCTGTGCCATGGGGGTGCCATTCCCAGCGCACCAGCTCCCACAAGGAAGAACGGGCTTGGTGTGAGCTGAGCCCCGCGGCTGCGGCACACACAGGGAAAGGCAATTCCCACCTTTCCCTGTCCCACTGTGCCCTCTGCAACGGGAAACCGGACTTCAACCACCTGATGTGTAACTGCGTGCTGGGGGGACGCTGCCACTGATCCGTGCTCCCAAGAGGACTGCCAGGAAACCACTTCAGTCAGAAACATGTCTTCCAAGAGCTGGTTACACACAGATCCCCAGAGTGATGCTTTCAACACATTCCACATCCTACAATCGCTCTGAGCTTCCTCGCCCCTTTAAAATCCCACCTTCCTCTGCTCTGCTTCAGTTTTGATTAATTGTTGGTTAATTTGCTCAGTGATAATGCGCCCAAACTTGGATTTACTGATGCCTGAAGTGACCTTCGTTGGACACTGAGGCATCATTCCTGGGGGATTCTCAAGTACGTCAGGGATCGTGAACAAGGGTTTGCAGTTTCTCTCTCCATAAAATCACTTCTCATGTGGAAATAAATAACTAAACGCATTAAACTGCACTTAGTTTTCTTCAGGGAATGACTAAAAGGAACTTCATGACCATGAGGCAGTGCAGAGTTCCCACAGTAAATGTACGTGTAAGGTACAGTGAAGAGAACCTGCCACTGACAGAAACCCAGGGGTGGTGGGTTTGGCTGTGGGGTTTTTAAGTTCTCAATTTGAGCTGCAAGAACCAAACTTGAGGAGTTTCATCAGTCTGGGGTTCCATCACTTCCAACACGCACAGTATTCAACTCTAGTGGTACTACCGGTATGGATGTACCTTGGGCATAGCTTAAAGTTCTTAATTCAGCCGCTTTCCTGCTGTTTGTGTGTGTGTAATTGATCCATTCCAGTACCTGTAAACCTCTTGGCTTTTCCCAACTCCATGAAAAAATAATCTGGCCAATACATGTAGAAGTTACTGCTGCTTGCATGCTGTGTCTTAACAGGCAAGACAAATACTACATGTGACAACCACTGTGACTGTCCAGGAAGCTGTAAACCCTGAAGCTCAAGGCTGACCTTCTGCAGAAGTCCCTAATTCTGGGGTCTCCAGAGAGTCTGAAAACAATCATTTATTGCCCCAATTTCTTTCAAAGAGCTGCATAGTTCCAAAAGGGAGAGACATGACATAGCAACAGCAGTATCAATTCAACTGTAATTTGGATTAGAAGTAGACTGTACAAAACTTACAAAATCAAAAGACACAACAGTCTTCACCCCGTTAGAAAGCCCTCCTTATTGCCACTCGTAGTGTAAGTCACTCTGAATTCAAACACTTCCATTGGTACAGACAAGCTCTTCAGTCATACACAGTGAAAAATTGCATATTTTGAAGTTGTCAAGATTCTGGAATGGTCAAGTTTGGTTTTATCTTAAAATCCTCTATTTCTGGAAAATGAATTGGTCAATGAATTCGTTCTGGTCAGCTTCAATTTTACACAGAGTCTCGTACTCTACCTGGTACCTGAAAGATAAAGCAGGCGGTCAGCAGCTCCCGTGCTGGGTCAGGACAGTGCTCCTGGGCTGCAGGGAAGGGACTTGAGCTCCAGAGACCTCCGCAGAGCAGTGGCTGCGTGAGCTGGACCCACGGTTCTGCAGTGCCTCCGGGTGCTGGACAAGGCAGAGCTCACTGGCTTCCCCAGCGGCCCCGTCTGCTGCTGCCCCTCGGGTTAGCCACAGTCATCAGAGATGGGCCTTAAGTGAACCCTTGGCTGGTGGCTCCACGTTGTCTACACGTGCTCAGCGCAGGAGGGGACACCTTTGCTGCGCAGATGGGCTGCGTGGACGAGCTGAGGCAGTGCCCAGCAGCCACACACAGAGGCGAGATTGACTTCCCAATCTCTGCAGTGCCCCAGAGGACCCAACAGGTAACTCACCTCTGCAGCTGCATCTTCTTCTCAGCTATTAAAGCCTGAAGCTGCTGCTCCTGAGCTTCCCTCTGCTTTGCTATAGACTTCAGCAGGTTCCGCGCACCGATGGCCTGTCAGGAGAGGACAGTGCTGTAGTTGTAGTGGGATCTGTTAATGTGTTTAATCCCTCTCACTGCTGGCAGGTTGGGATTCACAGTATCACAGTAGGTTAGAGATTGGAAGGGACCTCAAAAGATCATCTAGTCCAATCCCCCTGCCGGAGCAAGAACACCTAGATAAGGTTACACAGGAACGTGTCCAGGCGGGTTTTGAATGTCTCCAGAGAAGGAGACTCCACAACCTCCCTGGGCAGCCTGTTCCAGTGTTCCGTCACCCTCACCGAGAATAAGTTTCTTCTCAAGTTTAAGTGGAACCTCTTGTGTTCCAGTTTGCACCCATTGCCCCTTGTCCTATCATTGTTTGCCACTGAGAAGAGCCTGGCTCCATCCTCGTGACACTCCCCCTTTATATATTGATATACACTAATAAGGTCACCCCTCAATCTCCTCTTCTCCAAACTATAGAGACCCAGCTCCCTCAGTCTTTCCTCATAAGGGAGATGCTCCACTCCCTTCATCATCTCAGTTGCCCTGCGCTGGACTCTCTCCAGCAGGTCCCTGTCCTTCTTGAACTGAGGGGCCCAGAACTGGACACAGTATTCCAGATGAGGTCTCACCAGGGCAGTGTTTCAAGTGTTTCAGCCACACCAATAGTAAAGGAGGGTGACACCACAATACTGATGTACAGACAGAAACAGGAACAGTGGGACTGTTAAACACAGGAGTAACGTGGCACTCTGGGTGTATGTATATGAGCCCTCCAGACATCAGTATCACAGAAAGGCCTGTTGGACACTGATGCTGTAAAGTGTGATCAGCTGCACATACCTTCATCTTCTCGCTTTCTGCAGCTTTTGCCAGCTGATCCACAAGCTCAATCAAGCTCCCCACTATCTTCTGGAATTCAGCTATTTCTGCAGAGAAGAGAACACGGTGAAGCACCGTCCACAACACCCCCGCGGCAGGCGAACGCGTTCACCACCCGCTGCAGTCCTTAGCTCAGCTTTATTCCTGGCGCTCCCGCACACAGGTACGCGTTTGGGTCTGTGGGAGCGGCTGCGAAAGGGGAAGCGCGGAGCAAAGCCCCGGTGCCCGGCCCCGTTGGCACTCACTGTCCAGGAAGGCCCCGCACTCCTCGCGGAGCTGCGCCGTCTGCTGCGCCGCCTCGGGGTCCAGGACCCGCAGCTTGTTCAGCTCATCGAAGTGCAGCCCCGCCACGCTCAGCGCCGCCTGCGCCATGGCCCGGACCGACCCGACCCGGCCCGGCCCGGCCCCGTCACCGCCCGCTGCCACGGCCACCGCCGCGGGGCGCGCTGGGAGCCGTAGTCCGGTGGCGCCGGCGGCGCGGGGCAGGCCGGGAGCCACGGGGGGCGCTGAGCGCTTCCGGGTCGCCGGTTCCTAGCGGGGCGTGGAGGAAATGAGCTCAGGCGGCGGCCGTGGGGCTGCGGGCGGCCGCGGGCGGGTGAGCGGGGGAGCCGGGAGGGTAGGGCCGGGGGAACGGCCCCGGGGGAACGGCGCCGCCCGCCTCGGTGCGAAGGGAGCCGGAGCTCCCCCCCGCTGTGCGCTGCCGTCCCCCGGTGGGTAAGGCCTGCGCAGGCCCGGCTCGGCGGGGCCGGGGTACCCCGGTGCGGGGAGCGGGGCGCTGCTCCCCCCGGTAGCACCGTCCCTTGCGCGGGGAGCCCTCAGCAGGGCCCGGCTCCGGCGGTGTCTGAGCTGTCTCCGGGGCCCCCTTCCTTTCCCACAGCGGGCGGGCAGGAGGGAAGGAGCGTGGAGCCCCTCCTCGAGTGCTGGTGGATGGGGTGGTTAAACGTTCCGTTGTTGTTTGCAGCCAGTGCTGGCTTGCTGGGTAACGAGCGCGTTAGAGGAACAGCACCGAGCCCTACCTGGGCGGGTGGTGCGGGACGTTCTGCTCCCGTTCTGCTCCCGTTCTGCTGGGCTGGAGGAGTCGGTAAATCCTGAAGATTTAGGTAGAACGGGCTGAAGGCCTGGCTGCAGTGAGTACGAGCAGACGGGTCGCTGTTGAAGTAGGAGAGCTCTGTGTGGGCCTGTTTCATTGCAGAATCAGTCTGGCCGTCCTTGCAGACACTCTTCTTTCTGAAACAGGGATGGCTGAGGGTTAAAGCAGGGCAGGACATTGATAGCAAACATGACGTTAAGAACCCTGTTTTTACCAGGGTTCTTAACTACAAGACAAGGTGTCGTTGTTTCTGGCATTGGTTTAGCCATAACAGGTCCTAGTAAGCACCTCTGAGTGGCTGGAAGGAACTGTGCTACTTGCAGAATGTGAGCCATTCTGAGGGATTTCTCTGTACCCCTCAGCTGATTCATCTGAGGAATGAACTTCACTGTGACCCTCACATGTTCTGCCCCACCACTTTGGTTTGCTCATGAGCTGCTCTGTGTGGGTGCAGTGGTGGGAGAAGATTGGTCCTGCCTGGTTGTGGGCTCAAGCTGGAGCTTGCCATAGTGGAAAGGAAGTGTGGGAGCCCCAGTTAAAGTGGCTGGGGACAAATGGAGCTCTTTGGCACTAGAATTCTTAGAATTGGTTTGTGACTGATGATCTGCACAGTATCTGTATTGCTTGTTATTTAATAGCTGTTGTAGCATTTGCTTAATTAGAATGAGTTAAGAATAGCAGAATAACGTTGTGTTTTAGGTGTTGTTCCAAGTGCAGTAGTTATTCAGATCTCTGGCAATTTGAAGATACCATCTGTAGCTGCCACGTAATTTGCTGTGCAGACGGATGGATGTGGGCTTTTTCTCTGTTGAAAGCTGAGGTGGGGTGAGAAGGAAGAGGCTGTAGGATGAATAGCAATATAATTAGCAGGTTATTTATTTATAAGGGTTACTCATGAGCCATAGGCACAGGGCAGAGAGGGGAGGAGGTATTTGTAGTCTGAAAGAGTTTTAAAACAACAACAAAACCCCAAGAGCTAAATGCTTTTGAGAGCATAATTGTTAGAAGAAGGATGGGCGAGAAACTTGTGTTTGTACTTTTCCTGTTACAGAACTTTGGATCTGGCCTGTTAGAGTTTTGTTCTTTGTCTGTTTGCTTCCATTTTGAGCTTATTGCCAGTGGGAAGATAAAGCACAATGAGACTGAGGAAAGGAGGCAGCAGTGAGTGTCTCGATGGGTTTTTAATGGAGACAAATGTTCCACTGAGTGGATGTTCTTGGAAGGGTAATTGTGTTAATTTTTGGTTATTTTTTAAATAATTGACTCTTGGCATTCCAGGGTGAAGGAAGAAGAGTTTTGAATGAAAGGAGTTGCCAGGAAGTGGGATGTTATGGTCCAGCATTGCAGTGTGGAGGCATCTGAAAAGACACTTGTCAGTGCCTCCAGTTGAAGAGCAAACCCCCCCCACGCCCTGCAGGTGCAGACATCTCCCTGAAGGGAGGGCAGAGAGCTCTTCCCTGGAGTTCCAGCTCTGCGCAAAGGGTTGTGTTCTGGGAAGCTGAGAGGGAGACAGGTTGCAGCCCCTGTTTGAGCTCAGATCGTTTGAAGGGGAAATAACAGGAAGCCTGGAAAAGTTGAGTGTGCCTCAAAGCAGGAAGGCAACTGTAATGTGACTGCATTCATTGCTGTATGAGCTGTCTGACAGAGCTAAATCCTGGTTTGTCAGTGTGTGTGCAGATGTGTCCTTGGGAATCTGCTGAAAGTGTCTCTTCATGGGTTTGTTGTAAACAGACATTCCAGGCTCCTGTACTGACCTCATGCCTTCCTGTTTCAAGGGCCCCATAGTTATGACAGCTTTTCCCTTGCTGTCCTCGTCTGGTGACTCGTGAGCCGTCACCAATCACGGCGGAGTCCATCAAGCCCACGCTCTGCAGGGTTGTCATCTACCTCCAGAAGGAGATGTCGGGGGACACGTGTCTGACCACCACCCTCTGCCCGGCCGCGGGGCCCAAACCCAAAACCTGCAGCTTCAAAGGGGGCAGCCTTGGCAACAAGTACGTGCGCCTCAATGTTGGGGGCTCTTTGTATTACACCACGGTGCAAGTCCTGACCAGGCACGACACGATGCTGAAGGCCATGTTCAGCGGCAGGATGGAAGTGCTCACGGACAAGGAAGGTGAGGAAATGTCTTTTGTTGTTGAGAATTTTGTAACACCAGTTTTGTAACTGGGGTTTGCTAGTGGTCTTTAAAGTACCTCAAGACTACGCTCAGTTAAGGATGTAGGAGAAGAGATATTCCAAAAATAACTTGGAACATTAGGCAGCCAGTTCCCATTGGTGCTGTCAGTCCTCTGTGCTTTATAGAAATGTGCTCTTTTGTTACTAAAATTAACTAGCAGAAGGACTGGTTCTTTCCTGTGCTCACAGCTGGTGTGCAGATCCTTCGTGTTGTTCTGAACAGACAGTCTGTGGGTTGTCATTTCTGTCGTGTCATGTAGTGGCATCATTGGAAATATGCGTGTGGGGAGGGATGCTCAGTTTTCATCTTCAAATCTCGGCATAGCAGTGCTTGAGATGTCGAAAACTCTTCTTTTCCCTCCTCCCAGGGGCACGTTCCACTTGTGGTGATGCTGTGATGGTGTTCCGCTGTCACTCAAGCAGTACGTCACCTCCTGCAGGGCACTCAGTATTGACTGGCTTTATAAAAATCCACTTTACACTACAGAGAGTAGAACAAGAAGGATGATCAATATCAGCAATGGCTACTGAGTGCTTTCATTTTCCTTTCTTCCATAGTCCAGGGCAAAATGACACCTCAGGAATGGGGTTTGTGTCACTGTGGAGGGGAGGCTGCAAGAGGTTGGCAATTATTTAACCTCTTGGTGTTCCTGAACACTCAACATGCAGAAGCTCTTTTGCCTGCCCAGATGACATCAGTTTAAACTTGATGCACAGCAGTGTGTTTACTCAGGCCGAAACAACTCCTTGTGGTTTTGCATATCACGCAAACCCAGTTCCCCTTGACTGGGTTTTGTTCGGTGTTAGTACAACTAACCTCAGTTAGCCCAACAGCTCTGTATAGGAGCCCCAGCCTGAATGGAAAACAACTGACAATGGAAAACAGTCTGACAGCTACAGCTGCAGACCCAGCAGTGGTTGGCGTACTTTCCTGTGTCATTTACTGTTCCTAGGTCCTAAAATAACACTCTGCTGCTGCCTCCTGCATTATGGAAGAAGGCTTGGCACTGTATTAAGCCTTCTGCTGATGCACAGCCTACATGGCCATTGTTTGCTGTCGAGTCAGACATCCTGTTTCCTAGTGAACGTGACTTCAGGGGTGTTTTATGATTGTGAGAGCTGTCTGTCTTCTGTTTCCTGCCTGCATCCCTTCTCTGCTCCCTCCTGAACTGTCTCTGTCCTGTTCTTGGCTCCTGTTTGGAAACCAGAACAACTTTCTCCCTGTACTGGGTTTTCTGGGCCAGTCTGCCTTTTAGCATCTTTGGAACACTTTCTGTTCTATAACCAACTTCAGTTTGCTCGCAGTCAGTAGATTTCCCTGAAGGAAATGGGAAGAGTACCATATGGTGTTTAAGGAAGCATCAGGCTTATTTAACCTCTCCCAGTAGCTTTTCCTTGTGCCCTAGAGTTGAGGCTGTTGAAGTGATGTGATGGTTATTTTTCAGGCTGGATCCTTATAGACCGTTGCGGGAAGCACTTTGGAACAATTTTAAACTATCTCCGGGATGACACGATTGCACTTCCAAAACACAGGCAGGAGATCAAAGAGCTGATGGCAGAAGCCAAATACTATCTCATTCAGGGCTTAGTGGACATGTGCCAAGCAGCCCTGCAGGTAAGTAGGAGTAGCCTGCAAAGTTTTTCATGGATGTTTTGCATGTAAAGTTGACATAAGAAAACTCGAGGGAGCATTTCATGGTCTTAGAGATAGCATCAAGTCTTAGATGTACAGGACAGCCTGGAGGAAAATGAGACAGCAGTCAGGTGAGTTGTGAGAGCGAATCCAGGATGTTTAAGAAAGCCAGGGTTGTCCTTGTTCTGGGTGCACACCTGGGATTCCGAGATGTTTTGAGTAAGAGACACCGAGTGCTGTAAGGACATTTCCTTGTGTCAGTTTTGTGAATAGCAAGCCCATAGTAGCTTTATTCATTTTAGAAGTCTCTGCATTCAGCTGATAGAACTCGGCTTGTTCTGCCAGCTTTTGAATAAGGTTAGCCCAGATGCAATGTGTAGAACTTATTGTTAGGCTTAAGATTGTGAAATGGATGCTTCTTGCAGGACAAAACTTAGTAATTAATAAATGCCTCACATACTGGGTTCAGCATACTTCATGTATCCACTGAAAAAACACAAAGCCACACTGACAATTCTCCTTCTGGTTTGGAATTGAAAACCTTTCTTCTAAAAACAGAATGTTCTAAGGCCTTCCAATTAGCTATTGAGCTGTCCTTAATTTGCTGCATGAGGAATCTGGAGTCACAGACTGCCACATGCTCTCAATTGTTGCTTTTGTATCAGAAGGGGCTGAAGTCCATTTGGTGACATGCTGTTCTTGCCAAACGCTCAGTTCATAGTGGCTGATGCTGTTATATGTGGCAGTGCTTAGACTTGATAGAAACTAGTGCAAACCCTATCCTTGCCTTCAAAAAGGGTGCAGTAATAAAACCACTGAAACCAAATATTATTTGAGCTTGGAGTCCTTTGCTGTAGCTAAGGACATCCACCTGCATCCCAGTAGTTCTATTCCGGCTGCCTTCTGGGGCTCAGCAACCCCCCTGCAGTATTCATGGGTGCAGATCAAGGTAATGCTGTGTGGTTGCTGTAGCAACATGGAGTTTGTCCTTTCCATCACACGGTTTGGAACGTGGCTGGAGGGGTTGGAGGAGACAGCAGCAGTGCTTCGCTTTAGCATTTATCTCCCTTGAGTTTGTTTACTCTCTCTTTTCTTTCTTTAAAACAGGACAAGAAAGACTTGTATGAACCTGTCTGTAGCATCCCCATTATCACATCTCCAAAGGAAGAAGAGAGACTGATAGAATCATCGATGAAAGTAACTGCTTTTCCACAACTACCCAGTGAGAAACTGAATTTTTGCTAAATGTCTTCAAACACAGACCTTAACTTTTTCTGCTTTTTCCCTTTCTCTCCCAACAGCCTGTTGTTAAGCTGCTTTATAATAGAAGCAACAATAAATACTCCTACACCAGGTATGTCAGGCTTTTTCCCCACTGGAATGGGGAAGTTTCCCTTTGACTATGGGAGTGGAGGAGGGTGTGGGATGACCTAACTTGGGTTTTTTTTGCTTACAACATTGCTCTTCTATGGATTTGAGTGCAGTTAGTTTCAAGTGATGTGTATCTGAATGGCATGTGAACACAGCAGACAATGTCCATTGAAGTTTAGTATACAGTTCAGTTGTGTAAGAAACATGAACAGAGACAAGGGACAAGAGATAAGAACGGGAGTTATTAATATTATCTGAAACTAGGTATAACTTCAGTAATGCAACACAAAGCAGTAACCAGAGCATTACCTTGTCAATGCAATGCTTTGATCCCTACCTCATCAGCTTAGCTTGATTTTTTGAGTCTGCAGGTACCTCTGCCAGCACTCTTTGACCTACAGACGTTTTTGGTACTCCAGTGCCTCTAAATGAATTCATTATTTGGTTACAAAGGGAAATACCTGTTCTGCTCAGGAGCAGCCCAGATAGGGCCAGGGCAAGAATTTACTGGCTTTCCTCCTATATAAAGAAACATATGTTTAGTTTTATGCTGCAACTATCATGATCCCTTTGTTAAGATGCTACCAGAATGGCTTTGGGTTTTCCCTAGCAAGCGATGGAGGAGATGCAAGTAATCCTTTATGCTGTGCACAGTCCTCATTTTCAGCCTTTTCCATCTGAGATGCAATCTTGGAAGTTTTTTTCTCTAGACAAACAGTGTCTGGCTGTCAAGAGAGATGGATTCTAACAATCATGGTATTTCAGGTAGTAGGGAAATGCTACCTGCGGGAGTGCTGAAGAGCAGCAGCCTAGTTTCAGCAGACTGCATTCTGTATCTGCCATATCAGATTCCTCCCTGTGTTACCCTTTAGCTTACAGCTGTGATGCTAAAGCAGCACAGAAGAGCACATTATTCACCCTGGTCTGGAAATGAAAATGTACCAGCAAGGAGAACAACAGAATCCTAGGTACCAGGAGGTGCTGGTATCTCAGCTAGCTGGAAGGTTCTAATTATACCTTGCACATGAATCTGCATGCCTTGCTTTTGTTTGAATGAGGTACCCTTACTTAAAATTCCACGATGGCTGCTAGCAAGCAAAGATTTTTTCCTTCTGTTCTTCCTAATCAACAGTATAACAGGAGCTTTCTCACTTGTGTTGTCAGTGTGGTCTAATAAGATAAATGGATGAAGATTTCCACGTTCTTTTCCTAGCTCTGTCTCTTTATAGAGGTTGGAACTTCTCATTGGCTGAATCCCAGATTGCTTTATCAAATGATTCTTGGGAGCTGAAGGCTTTGGTTGCACATCATTCTTTTTGGATTTAGCTCTGAACAGAAATACTTCTCAGACTAAATATTTTATGGCCCAGTCAAATAATCTCATTAGCAGTGTCTTGATGCACAAGTATTTCATTGCCTGCCTGGACTACTTGCAAATGTCAAGATACTGATAAAGTATGATCTCGTGTCTCTGGGTAGATTTTTGGCAACAAGTTGTGAACCTGGAGCTTCTGGGTCCAAAGGCCTTGCTTTTAGCTGGCCTTCTAACATGTTTTGGCTCTTTGGATTTTTCCTGTTCTGATGCCAAAGGGAACTGAAGTGAACGTGTCGTTTAGTGGTTTTGAGCATCAGT
This sequence comes from Neopsephotus bourkii, assembly GCF_033783945.1. Taxonomy (NCBI): domain Eukaryota; kingdom Metazoa; phylum Chordata; class Aves; order Psittaciformes; family Psittacidae; genus Neopsephotus; species Neopsephotus bourkii. Next base: position 687,783 of record NW_026901640.1, on the reverse strand, counting down.
CGAGAGACAGTTATAGCGCATTGATGTAATGACTTGGGAGATCATGCTGTCGTTGTTAATTACATAACTTGACCTCTAAAGGCTGATGTGTTTGCTCATGGGCATCAGAGCATCTTATTTGTATCTGAAATTGGCTATTACCCTCTCTTTTCTTGGCAGCATATGGCAGTGAGTCACTACTTATTTGTAGTCTGCAGTTAGATCAATGCTTAAAGCTGTGGTGGAACTGGCATATAAATTCTGTAGAGATGGCCAACTGAAAAACCCCCATGTTCCTTCTGTTGTTGTGTTTCAGTAACTCAGATGACAACTTGCTGAAGAACATAGAACTGTTTGACAAACTCTCGCTCCGATTCAACGGCCGAGTGCTTTTCATTAAGGATGTTATTGGGGATGAAATCTGCTGCTGGTCTTTCTATGGGCAGGGTCGGAAACTTGCTGAAGTCTGTTGTACCTCTATAGTGTACGCTACAGAGAAGAAGCAAACCAAGGTAATGGAGTTTTCCCACCCGCCCCTTGTGGTTTAAAGAAAATCAGGTTGATGACACATCACAGAAATATGTAGATTTTGTATAACTGAAGCCAAATTGCTAGGGGCAAGCAATATCACTCAGTAGAAAAGCTTTGATACTCCCTCTCCTGCATGTTTGCTGTGTCTCAGCCATGTAATCCTGCATATATCAGGAAAAGGATGTGCGTTCTTTTCTGTAGGTTGAGTTCCCCGAGGCAAGAATTTATGAGGAAACACTAAATGTCTTACTGTATGAAACCCCACGCGTTCCTGACAACTCCCTGCTGGAAGCAACCAGCAGGAGCCGCAGCCAGGCATCTCACAGTGAGGATGATGAGGGGTTTGAACTTCGTGACCGAGTGCGCCGAATCCACGTGAAGAGATACAGCACCTATGATGACCGTCAGCTTGGCCACTAAAACGTCCTTCGAGGAGAAGGGGGTTGGTGTCAAGGCTTGTGTTGATATTCTTTGAGGGAGATCAGGAAGTAGGGAGGGATCAGTTGGATTCTGTGGATTCATCTTCATTTGGCTTCTTGGCTCCGTAGAGAAGCAAATGGGCATTTGTGCGCACAAAGCAACACTAAAAGCCAAAGGGCTTTCAGAGACAAAGATATTAATTTTGCACCATGTGCTTTATATGCAGACTGTTCCCTTTTCATGTCACACGAGGAATGGAATTCAGGATGCTGATTCTGACAGTTTGTGGTTGCTCTTTGATGTCTAAAGACTTTGCCAGGTTTCTTACTTCCTGGAGAAGTCCTGCTCTTCCCAAATGAGGTGGTGGGATCTGAAAAGCTTTTCCCAGATACCTGCCCTTTTTTAGGGCTTTGTATAATGGAACTTTTAAGTTTTTAAATCAAGATACTGAAGAGGGGGCAGGGAGAACTTGAACATGACTACTCTTAGCAAACACTGTCTGACAACCCCCAGAAGAAGTGGTTAGCTACCCTGTAGTCAGGTGCACTGCATGTGTGATTCTCCCACCTCCTGCCCCAGTACACATTCAAAGGTTTGTGTTGCAACATAGCTTATCTCTAAAAGTCATTAATTCTGAGGCAAGCTCTTCCAACAAGTTAAGACTCAAGTCGTGAGAAAACCTCCCCTTGTGGAAAATCTGTAATGAGTTGTCTTGGGAGATGGAGAAAGGGGTTTGGGGAAGGAAGAAACCTTTTCAAGTAAGAAAACATTAGGAAGAAATTGTGGCAGGGTTGCCATTCTTGAGGCCTGTGATAGTGTAATCCTGTTCATACAAACAATGGCAGTCTGGGAATTAGTTTTACATTAGTTTCCTCCTGTGGCTCAGAAGTGCTATTTGATGTGAAATTTGTCAAGCAGCAGGGGAAAAATCGCAGTGACTGGGGAAGTACAGACTAACCAATGTTCTGTAAGGCTAGATGATGTTCACATAGGAAAGGGTGAACTGTTTTGTGCTCTGAATCCCTTTTCGAGCATAGCAGTTGAAGTGGAAAGAGAAGAACAGTCATAAAGATCTTGTTCTATTATGAAACTGCAAGAGGCTTTGGGCACAGGAAAGGGCTAGCTTATATTGAATTTTAAACTGAAATTGCCACTTCTGACTGCTTGGCTTGGTGCTTATTGTAAAGGGCCTTTCAGAAGGTTGGAGTCAAGGCAGCTCTGCACACTAGCTCTGGAAACAGTTTCAAGTTAGTATGAAAGGTCCTTACTATGTTTTCAGATGTTTGTGTGTATCTACATTGCAGATTCCAGTGTTACCACTGCTCTAAACAGTGATCACTTGATGGCTGCTCACTGGCAACTCTGTGCCTGTGGCAGCAGTGGATTGTGCTCCACAACTGCTTTGCTGTTCCCATGTTGTACATGAACATGGAAGCTTCAGATTCCATGATGGTCGGTCTGGAATTGTTTTGGCCAGTGCCAAATTTACGTATAAGTTTTAAAGCAAATTTATGCAAAAGCCTGACAAGAAAATATTCCCAAATGAATACAGTGAAGTCACAAGTAGAATTAAGATGGTTTGGTTGTAATAGAAGCAGTGGAGGGAACATAAAAATGCTTTCCACTCATTTAGGCTTTTGAAACTGAAACTGTTGAAGCTTGATAAGAAAACACTAATGGCTGCAAACTGTCAGGATTTCACTGCCCAGCCAGGCCTCTACTTGTGTCAGAAATTCCCTTAATTCTCCCCACATTCAGGAGGCAGCATGGCCCCGGTGTTGCACCTGCCTTTTTGTAAAAGGACTCTTTAAAACTTTAATAACCTCTTTTCTTTTTATATTGCTTTTGTAAGTTTTTTTGCAGCTGATCTTTCTATTGTACCACTGAAAATACAGCTGCTGAGATGAGCTGTGACAAAGATCTTGGTGGGGTTTTTTCCTTTAATTCTGTTAGAGTGTGACGTGGATAGTTTAATTTTTTCCCCTCCACTGATGCTATTTAAATTATGCTGTGGTGGGTGCTTTGAAGCTCCCAGCAGAGCCTGTAGTGGTGGGGTCTTTGTCTGCACTTAATAGCTTCCATTTGGTCTATTGTACTTTTTTCATCTTGTAGCAGGTAAGTGCCATTTAAAATCCACGTGTGGTACTTCTGTGTCTTGACAAATGATTCAGACTATTTTTTGTTGTTACTATCATAGTGAATGTTACCAGAGTGAGTGATGCTGGTAGTCTTGCAAAACTTGTGTTTAAAAGAAGCCATCAACAGAAAACTGGCATCTTTGCCTTTCTTTTCTGTGGGTAGTACAGGTATGGAAAGGAGCGTATGAAAGAGAGCTGAGTAGCTGATCCATATGCTACTCCAGAGGGTTTCATTCTGTGGTTGGATTATGTGCTCCCAGTTTCATTCATGAAATGGATTCAAGTTCTGAATTACTGCTCTCTAAGAAGCAGAGAAAAGCCTGTGTTTTGGTTTCTTTGGGTTTTTTTCCCTGTATGCCATAGCCAACAAGTAGTATTAATTTCAGATTTGAATTTAGATGAAATTAATCTTGGAAACAAACTGTTTTGAGAACCATCTGGATTGTGAGAATCTTCTGAAAAGCACAAAATAACTTCTTGGTATTTGAGGAATATCGGAACTGTAAGCAGTTAGGAATGTTCTTTAAATATGTACAGATTGTCTCTTCATTTCACCTTCTTCTCTCATCCCCATTCATTCTCCCTCCTCTACCCCCAGTTAGTACTGACCACAAAGTATCTGCTTTTAGATTAAGATACGACTAGAACTGGAATGATGTTAAACAGTGCTTGGCCAGTGTGGACAGAACACCGTCAGTCTGTCAGCTTTACCCAGAGTAGAAATCTAATTGCGTAAGCATCTATTCAAAAGACATTTCAAAACCATGGTCTTGATGTTCTTTGTCCTGATAAGATTTTCAGGATGTGGCAGAGAGATCCTAGTTAAATACCCGTGGCTGGGTTTGACTGGCAGTGCTGTGGTTCCCTCCACTGGTGGACAGACAGGAATAGGAGGACAGCAGGAAATCCTCTGTGGAGGTGTGCTATTCAGACGTGCACCAGGCTGAAATGATGTAGTGTTAGAGAGAGATCCCCTCCCTTGGTGGGCTGCTGTTTTTTGGTAAAATTTGGAATTCCTGGTGTTATTTTCTTACCTAAATGCTTACAGAATTGGATCATTTACATGAAATCTCAATAAATGAAATGCAGATGTGGCTGCAGCTGTCACACAGTTTATGGGTTGAACACTTCTCTAGTAGAGGTGATAGAACACTATTTTCTCTTGGAGTCCTGCTCCAGTACAGGGTGTTAATTGAAAGTCCTTTCCACCAAAATCATGGCATGAAGATTTCTATAGTCTCTGTGCTACCAGGCTCTGATAATTTCAAATACCTTAGTTTTGATGTAACATATGCTGTATATTCTAATCCTAATTGTGCTTTACTTAATTAAAATCTATAAATCGTTTTGGCAAGAACATTCTAGAACATAATTGAACAACCTGGTATAATAGAGAAAAAGCGCCACTGAAAAGGATGATGCAGTTTTGAAATGCAGCATTCACTCATTTGTAGTAAGCTGTCCACCTCTGGAGAGCGCAGCCAGCTGTGCTTCCTGAGTCTGCTGGCTTTATATATCTCAAGTTATGATCCCTGTTAGGACAACATAGAGTTCTAATTACAGGCATTTGTCTACAAGGTAGGAGAATTGTAATGGATTCCTCCATAGACGATCACACTGAGTGTGTTTACTGATGTGTCTGTGAATTTGTAGCATCCTTTAGGAGGAAGAAATGCTTTTTTGCTTCATTTGTAATGGATGAATTATAACCACATCAGCTTGCATTCGTTAGCTCCTGGAGCTCTTTCTGAAACCTTACTGTCCTTTTCACTCCCAAATTTAAGTGAACTTCTGCACAGTCAGGTGTTAGATTGAGGAGGAATGGACGTCATTAACTGCCATCTGTACACCAGTACTGTAATGAGGGGTTGCATGTTTCTGTAATGGGGTCCTCACATACTGCAAAGCAGACTCAGTCTTTCACAGGAGAAGGAGATGTGGTGCCTTGAGTGAGTGTGTGATGTTAAACAGCTTCTCAGTACCAGTGTTAATTAGGCAATAATGTCAGAAGAGAGAGCTCTGCAGGGGAGCAGCATCCAACTGTTCCGTAAATGCCAAGACAGAGCTAAATGTTTAACCTTCACCTTGACATTTAGATTTTGGAGCAGGAGACATTTATCCTATGGTAATGTTCCATTCCACTGGCTTTTTATCTGTTGTACTTCTTGGTTAAAATATAAAATAACTGACGGAGACTGGGAGCGCATAGAGGGGGACTGGTACTATGGAGCTCTTGAAAAGCTGCACTCTGCTTGGCACAAAGCTTATCGGGGTTTTGGTCAGAGTTTCTTTTTCTCAAGGTTTTTTGATTTTCAGACATAACTCACTCTAGGAAATAGCGATGAATATTCCTTAACTGAATGTGTCTGGCCCAGCAGTCCCTATCTTATGCAATTAGATTATATTCTCTGACAATCCTTGGCATTAAACCTTTACAGCCAGATTTCACACCATCCATTCTGCTAGGAGAGCTGAGGTTTTATTAAGCTGTGAGTGGGCATGAGTCCTGTTTCCAGCTTTGCCACTAACATAGTGAGACACAGCAAGCCAGGTTTTCTGTAGATGCATAATTTTTCCTCATCTAATAAAATGATGGTAAGACCCTCCCCTACCTCAGAGGGACATTGAAGCGTCATTTGTTTAATAATAGTGCAGGTCTTTGGATTTCTATAATATATCCAGAGGATAGTAAATATGATTTCTGATCTTGTTTAAACTGACATTCTGGGATCAAGCAGTTTTCTTTAGCATCAAGCTTGGTTTTATTTGTATGTCTAACTTTTAAGGCTCAGCCTTATGGATAAAATAATTAGTTAATGCAGTAACCATATTAGCTCTTGATTAAAGTGTTTTTTCTTTTATCAGTGCATTAAATGGAAATGGAACACTAATTTTTAATAAAGTGTTATATTTTGTCTTCTGTCATTTTTTTTTTCAGCATCAAAACTTTTTATTTGTCTTGTTGGTCTCTGCACTGTTGTTCTGCATTTGAGTTGTGATCCTCACCATAAATTTAGGATTCCTGAACCACGGAATTCCTGCATCAGCAAATGGGTTTTGTGTTAGACGGAGCTGTTGCTGTGTTTCACCCATGCCTTGCAAGTGCTGGCTGTGTGTAGGAGGTGTCAGTGTACTTACAGGTGCTCTTTAGACAGCTGGCTTTGATTTTTCTCTGGGCTTTCCTTTAATTGTAGAACAATTCAGTGGCTGCAGTGGCTTTTCATGTTCATGGAGATAACTTCATTTCCTAGTAAGAATCACAGAGCAGTTTGATGTTGCATTAAGTCTACACACTATATTATCACAAAATTAACTCACGTGTATTTTGAAATCTTTAACATTGACTGATAGAGGAGGCCTGGAGGGAATTAGATCCAGAGGTTCGGTGTGTGTTCTGCAGTAGGTGTGCCATTGAGGTACCCAAGATAACCTGTCTGTTCTGTGTAGCTGTTCCCTTAGCTGCTGTCACCCTGCCTTTTGAGCTAAGCCACAGGGGTTTTTATTGTGAGCAGCAACTGCAAAAACTATTCTGAAGAGTGCTGATTGTCTTTGAAGAAGAAACCTCCTGTGTCACGGTGGTTTCCAGCGCATGCTGGCTGTGCTCTCACTTGTGCTGTTGGGAATTGGTTTACCTGCAAGGTGGGTGCTCCTACCTGACTTTGGGCTGGTGAGAGCTGGTGGAAGCAGCCACTGTGGTGGGACTTTGGGTTTTTGTGACTGGGTGACAGGATTCAGCCTCTGTGCTGCCTCTCTAAGGAATGGAAACAGCTTTTCTCCTCGTTCCCCTCTTGTGCCTCTACTAGCAGAGGTCTGCCTTGGCCTTGGTGCTGCCCAGCTCCTCCTGCCAGCCCCTTTCTGCATCGTTCCCTTGGGAGCTCTCCCTTTGCCTGGGCATTCCAATGGTGCCTTTTCCTTTGCAGGCACAGCTCAGGGAGGGTTTGCAGCAGTAGCTGGAGGGCTCTCTGGTTTAGTGAGTATCCCGAATACCTGGGCCAAGGGAATGATTTTTGCCTACATCCTTATTTGCTTTGGAAGGAGGAGCTTGAGCACTTTTTGCCAGGATCGAAGGTGAACCAGAAGAGTCTGCTGCTTACTCTTTGAGTGGAAAACACGGGAAGATGCTCTAGATAAAGCACATTTAGGATGTCACTAACCTCATGCTTCAACCCCCTCCTTCCCTTCTGTAGCGAGGCCGGTGTGCCGCAGCCGTGCTCCGGTACTGATCCAATGGGCTCCCTGCATCGAGGCTCCTTCATAGCCGGGTTGGTACGGGAGGAGACCGGAGCCGCCTCATGGCCCGGCTGCTACCGGACGAGCGCGGGGTTCGGGCAGGCCCGGGGCCGCCTCATGGCCGCGCCTCTCCTCACCTCAGCGAGCTCCCGCCGGGGCTGGCCCCGCCCCCGCGCCGTTGCCACGGCAACCCCCAGAGGGGCGGGGGCGGCAGGTACGTTCCGCTCGTTGGCTCCGCCCTCCGGCTGACGTCACGGCAGTGGCGGAAGATGGCGGAGGGTCCGGTCCGCGCGGAGCAGCCGCAGCCAGGAGCGGCGGAGCCTTCAACCCGCGGGCAGCACTGAGCGCGGCCCCGCTCCCGCTCCGCCATGAGCTGCTCGGCGGACGCCGTGAAGGAGAAGCTGCTGTGGAACGTGAAGAAGGAGGTGAGGGGAGCGGGCGACCTCCTCTGTGGGGCGGCGGGGCTCCATGCACGGGTGGGCTCGGGGCCGCCCTGCGCGCCCTCCGGCCGGGCTGAGGCGGCAGCGGAGGGTCGAGCCGGCGGCGCGGTAGTGGCTCGGTGTCCCCTGTAGCAGCGGCGGCGGCCACGATTTGGAGCTCGCCTGGGGTACATGGGATAATGCTTGGGGCGGATCGGTGTGAACCGGCGGGGGGCGATGAAGGGAACCGGAGTTGTTGGGCTGCAGGTGTTGGACCCTTGAGTCCGGTGCAGTGCGCGGCCTCCCCGCGGCTGGGTGGGTAAAGAACGGCTCCGCTTTGCCCAGCCGCTGCCGTGCTCCGGGAGCGTGCTGGTTTCTCCCGGGGTGACCCGCGGGAAGCGCTGTTTGTCTGTGGGGTGCGCCCTGCGGCCCCCGGCTCCCTCAGCACCCGTTTGCTGAGGCGGGTCTGCAGCGGGCGAAGGCCCGGGTCCCCCCGCGGGCCGTGTCCCGTACTGCTCGTGTCTTACAAACTTCTCCGTAGCTGTGAGCTCAGGAGAGGGGGCAGGCCGGTGTAAGGCATCGTCCCGAGGGACCCTTGGGTGAGCCCTGGCAGCAGCGTGTGCCCCTGCGGTGCTGGGGCTGTGCTGAGCGGAGGAGGCTGCGTGGGTTCGGGTGGTTCTTCCACAGCTGTGTGACATTGGCGCAATCTGAGATCGATTTCAGATCAGCTCCCAAACACCTGGCGGGCCAATGGGGATGATGGCAAATCTGCCACACTTGTGTTTGGACGCGTACACAAGGACATGGTCCTGCTTGAGCGAGGCCATGGAGGTGCTGTAAGGGCCGAAGCAGTGCTGCTCTGGAGCCAGGCTGGGAGAGCTGGGCTGGGTCGGGTCAGCCTGGAGAAGAGAAGGCTCCTGAAGGGGAGACCTTAGAGCAGCTCCAGTGCCTAAAGGGGCTGCAGGAAACCTGGAGAGGGGCTTGGGACAGGCCAAGGGGAATGGCTTGAACCTGCCCGGGGGGAGACTGAGCTGAGCTCTTAGGCAGAAGCTCTTCCCTGTGAGGGTGCTGAGGCGCTGGCACAGGGTGCCCAGAGAAGCTGTGGCTGCCCCATCCCTGGCAGTGCTCAAGGCCAGGTTGGACACAGGGGCTTGGAGCAAGCTGCTCCAGTGGAAGGGGTCTCTGCCCAGGTTGGAACTGGGTGATCTTAAGGTCCCTTCCCACCCAACCCATTCCATTACTCTATAGTAGTCTGTAGTAGCTCTTCAGTCTGCAAAGAACAGTGCCCCTTCCCTGGGAGGATGCACTCTGCAGGACAGAGCTCCTGCTGCACTTTGTGTTTGGATGGAGTGGCTCTTGCTGTGGGGCAAGGTTCATGCAGAGAACACTGCCGGGATGCTCTTTGGGGTGCTATGGGGAGAGGTGTGGGTGCTGTGAGCACACCTTGGTCTGTGAGCGGGTTCCAGGTGGAGCTGCTGGCTGAGTGAGCCCTGCACGAGCCCCGTGTTTTGTGCTTTTGTGGCATTGGGAATGTATCTGCCTGTTCTTACACAGGAGCTCGGTGAAGATGTAATGTTTATCCATCACTGCAGTGAGATGTATTTTAAAAAGCTAACTATCCTCCTGCTCCTTCTGCTCCCCCAAGTCACAGCTGGGGAAATGAGAAGTAGCCAGAGAGCAGGACTTGTTAAAGCTCACGTGAAAAGTACTTGCTACAGCCAAGGAATCTGGTGCTTCTTAGTGTTGAAACCACAAAATACTAGCTGTTTGGCCAGTGTAGGTTGACTGGAAGAGGTGGAATGGGGTCAGCATGTGAAGAACCATCTGCAGAGCAGCAGGGCCTGATCCCAGAGTGACCCAGCAGCAGTGGGCTGCAGGGCACCCAGCGTGTGTTACCTGTTGCCTGCTCTCGCTCTCATGCTAAATGCTGCAGCTTAATGCAGCCACGAGCCTGCTTCTTCATTTAGAAGTCTTAGCTTAAAGGAGGCCCTTTGAGCCAAGCTGGTGTAAGGTTTGATTCGGGAGCGTGAGCACTTGCTCTCCTGGGTTAATGTTTAAATATATAAATAAATGGGAGAGATGTTTTCCAGCGCTGCAATCTTGTGCTAATGTATGAGATTGAAAGTGAAATGGATTTTTGTGATCCGAGCCAGCTCAAGCCAAGGAGAACAAGTGGCTTGTAATTAAAAAATATGAAGCTAATTTGTTTGTAGTCTCTAAAATGTTTTTAATTGGACTCGAGCTTTTAAATTACTTGGATAATGCTTGAAAGTGTTATTTGTACCTCCTGTGTCATCTGCAGTTCTGTTTTGATTTGGTTTTTTTCTCTTCTCCAAACCCTCAGAAATGCTCTTTTTCAGGGCTTATATTTCTTGGCTTCTGGGGAATTGCCCCGAGGTTTCCATCCTGAAACAGTCACGAGAGCTCTCTGACTGTGTGCCCCGTAAGGCAGCACAGATGTGTGGGAGTCCTTGCCTGCCCTGCTCGCATGGGGACAAATGGCATCAGGAGGCAGATTATACCTTTTGATGATGATCCATCAGTGGGAGCCAGGGAACGGGTGCAAACCACTGGTACACGAACCCCAGATCGTGCTGCCCTTAATGGCAGTAATTAACTTGTTCCCATAGAATTTTCAACCTCATGGCTTTATTCTGTGTGATTTTCACACAGCCATTTACACCTGGGCTTGTTTTGAAAGCTGGGCTAGCCTCATGTCCATTCTGGAAGTGATCATTCCCTTCCCTTGTCCTTTAAACCCAGGCTCTTCTGCCCATTGGATTATTTCCATGTAACTTCAGTGTCTAATGGAGCTCAGAGCAAGCGTATTCTGTGTGTTGTTTACACCAAGCCAATTAAAATCTGGTTGTCTTTGCAAAATGCTTGTCTCCAAAGTCACTTGGTGCAGAGTGGTTTTCTGTTTTATTTCATTTTGGTTTTCCCTCTCAGCAAAAGCTTTTTCTTTTTTCCTTTGGGAAAGTTTAATGTTGTTTGCTTTCTCTCAGATGGACTTTCCATTCCCACTGGTAGAGACCGTATTTTGCTGGCTGTAATAGAAAGGAGGACATGTAATGTGTCTTGAAAATTTGACTGTAGCAGCGTTTGTGCTGAGGCTGTTGTAAGTTCACATTTCAAACATTTCTGTCTCTCTGCAGGAAAAGCTGATGTGACAAACAGACTCATAACCAGGCTTTGCTCTGGCCCTTTCCTTCTACCAGCTGAAATGGAGGGGTTTTGCCATTTCCGGGTTTAAACCCTGCGTGCTTTCTAGCTGTGAAACAAGCAGGGTAACAATAACCAGAGCAGGTTCACCCTGAAAGATTTCAGAGCACTTCAGAAACACAACTGCTTAACTTAAAACTGAAATGCAACCGCTTTTGAGGAGAAATAGGGTACTTATTTAACAGCTTGTATGCACAGCACCCAGGCTTTCATCAGGAGTAACAGAGTGCGGCAGGAGCGATCAGTAGATGAGATGAACAGTAACTACACAAGCTAAAGAAGGCACAGACATAGGGTTTCCTCCTTTGAGGAGGAAATACTGTGGGGTTTAACTGTGGTTCTGGTTATGGCAGTATTTTATGAGTACCGCTCTTTGCTGCATTGTCCCCATGGTGCTTCCTCAGTGTCCATCGTGACGCATGGTTGGGGAAGGTGCTGTAGCCTGTGTCTGAACAAGGGGTCCTGGCTCGGAAGGTCTTTCCTAACCCTGATGGTTGCAGGGAATGGAAAAGGCAAGGTGTATTCCAGCCCTGTGCTTGTGAATACATTAGTATATGGTCAGTGTATGTCGTGTCTTGGTTGCCTTCATTTCGTTGAATTGAAGGCTGCTGCGGAATTGGGATTTTTTTCCATTTTGGAAGCATCTTTATAGCAACAATTTAAAAAATTTAAAGGCATTTATCTTGTGTTTTTCTTTGGTGAAACTGATTAAATAATTCACATGTTCTGCCCTGTCTCTGCCTGCTGCTGAAAGTTTTGGCTGCTGTGGGAGAAAGAGCAGTGAACCATTATGGCATTGTGCACAAGCTCATCAGCTTCTATTGTAGGAGCTTGCTCTGCTCTACCCGAATAATGCTACTGTAGGGGATTCATCACTCCTCAAATGCCAGGATCTTCACTTGGGTGGCAGAGCTTTCCCATCCTGTCTCCTTCCACCTGAGCAGGTTTTTCTTGAGTCACCTCGGTCCTGTGGGCAGCTCCATCCCTTGCAGAGGCAGCAGTTGGGAGGCTGGAGAGGTTTCCTTACCTGTGCAGGTGGAGGGGAGCATGGGACATGGGCTGTTGCTGTCTCTTTTAATGAGATCAATTTGCAGTTTGGTCAGGTCTGCTGGTATCTGCAAGTGGGTGTGTGTGGGCTTGTGCTCGGAAAGCTTCATTGACAAGCGCCTCTGCAGAGCACAGCGACACAACAGTAGCATTCCCCACCAAGAGCTGCACAGAATTACAAGGAAAATAAGTAACAAGCTTGTGTGCCCTTTCATAGGATCATAAAATCCCAGACTGCTTTGGGTTGGACAGGATCATCCAGCTCCAACCCCTGCCACGGGCAGGGACCCCTTCCACTGGAGCAGCTTGCTCCAAGCCCCTGTGTCCAACCTGGCCTTGAGCACTGCCAGGGATGGGGCAGCCACAGCTTCTCTGGGCACCCTGTGCCAGCGCCTCAGCACCAGCACAGGGAAGACCTTGTGTCTTATATCCAACCTGAACTTCCCCTGTTTCAGTTTAACCCATCACCCCTTTTCCTATTGTTCCATTCCCTGATGAAGAGTCCCTCCCTAGCATCCTTGTAGCCCACTTTAGACACTGGAAGCTGCTCTGAGGTCTCCACACAGCTTCTCTTCTTCAGGCTGAACAGCCCCAAGGTTCTCAGCCTGTCTTCAGATGGGAGGTGCTCCAGTCTCCTTGTATTCCCCCCTGTTTGTCCTCCTACCCCTTTCTAGCTTTGAAACATTTGATTTAGCTCCTTGCCTGGAGCATCCCTGAGTTTTGTGGCAGCGAGGAATGAAGTGCAATTGAAGAACGCTGCATTCCAGCTTTTGAATCTTCACATCTGTTGTCTGTGCCCTGAAAATGTGTTCTAATAATGTTCCCTAACTCCTGAAAACATGCAAAGATTGCCCTGTACTTGGTGGCAGTCGGGAAGATGCTGGGTGCCTGCCTCCAGAGGTCCTGGATTCAGAGTCTGCTGATGGTCTGACCGTGTGGTGCTGCTGTATGGAAGTGGGGGTCCTTACTGCATGTGTAACCTTTTACTTTATGATTTTGGATACACTTTCAATAACACTGAGCTAATAAAGAGTAATGATTGGGCTATGCTTGGGAATGTGTGATAGCAGGGAATTGGCCTCTGAGCTCCAGAGCTCTTGTTCCTAGTAAATGACTTCTTCCTCCCCAAATTGAATTCCAGTTAATTCTCCCTGGGGAGCTGAGACTGAGATCAGCCTCCAGTATGAATGGTGCCTGAATTAATGCCTTGAGATCTTGAGTCACAAGTGCATGATCTACCCCGGTGCAGCTCTCTTGTGCTTCCTCTTCTGTCTGCCTCAGTGCTGGGGACACCCAGAAGTACTTTGTTCCTTTAGTACATCAGGTCCTTCACTTGATATATTGAATACAGTCTTCATCTGGTGGATGAGGACAGCTTGCAAAGGTTGGGTCGCTGTCCTCCTCTCACAGATGGGCTGGCTGAGGCAGGATGAGCTGGCGTGGAGGCAGGGGATGGCCCTGCACTGTCCCTGTGCTTCCCTGCAAGCTGGGTTTCCTGGAACACGCTGCCTCCCACGTGTGGAAACGTGGGTCAGGATCTGAGCTGGGATTTAACCAGCAGAGCTGTGCAGCTGTCCGGTCCCCTGCCCTTTGCTGCCTATGTGCTGTTACCTAGATGATTGCAAACCTCTAAGTGAGGTCTGGCACTAGTTTTGTTGAGTTCCTGACAAGGCAAACAGGCATCAAGCCTGTAAATCAACAGTGATGTGAATAAAAACATGAGGAGGGGATGGCTGGATAGACAGGGTAATCGGATACTTCCTGGGTGAGCTCCCATCCACGAGACCTTCTCACACCTTTGCTCCTTTCCTGATAACCTCTTGCGCCTCCACTTCCCACTGCCTTACTGTAAGGTCCAAAGTTCTAATAGCCATGTCAGAAATGGCACAGGAAAGAAACAAATTGCCTTGTTAGGAGTTCATGTTGTTAAGCTTGAGTATGTGAACAGTGAGCCAGGTTTTATAAAGTGCAGAAGACTTGCTTGGAAGTCCTCAGATATAAAACATGCTCTGCTTTTAAAGCCTCTTCCTCCCTCCTCGCCAGTGTTTTCTTTGCAACCCAGAGGGCTTGTGTTTGGTAAGAAGCCCAGATTCTGTAGGATCCACTTGATCCAGAATTTGGGGTGAGGAGAACTCTATGTATTGAAAGGCTCGTGCAGCAAGAGCTGGAGCTGCAGACTGCTGCCAGCCAGGCTGGGGGTGTAGGAGTGGGCATGGAGGCCTTGGGATGAATGCCAGGGGAAGGCTTGCTTGGTGACAGCGTCCAGAATTGGCCTCACACTTGGTCCTTCCGGAGGAGGAAGCCCTCCAAAATAGAGAAGGCACCTTCAGAGCAGCTGCCAGCCTGTTGTCACAGCAGCATGAGTTCATCAAGCGCTGCACCTGCAGCTTCTCCTGGTTCCAGTGCTGAGTGGAAAGGCTTAAAACCCTTGGACCTGTCAGCACTGCAAATGGTAACCCAGCTAGCTTTAAACTGGTTATCTTGGGTACCAGAGGCAGCCTAATGAGAGCTGGGTGAGCTACTTAGGAGCACGGGCTGAGGTCTCTTCAGTACACAGAGCCCCTACAGCAGGAGGGTGACCATTGCTGTACAGCTTGCACTGGTACTCAGTCCAGATCAGGCTGGTACATAGCCCATGCTGCTGAGCTTGATGGTAAAGAGCAGCACACTGTGATTAGTACCAGATAGTGTGTACTGGATTCCAGGACTGCTGCAAACAGTGTTTTTTCCAGCTGAACAAAAGGAAGAAGAGTATCTTGTGAAATGTCCTGCTACGGCAGCACTTACTTTCATATATGGAATGTGATGTGGCATTTATTTAGACAGAGTGTCCCTGTCCCTGTAATTATAGCTCACAAATGAGAGAAGCTGAAAATGACCGTGGATTTGCATGTGGAAAAGTGCTCCATGGCCAGGAAGGAATGAGAGTCTGATAAACGAGCTGGTTGGGGTGAATAGGTTTCATCTGGTGTCAGACTGAGAAAGCCATTGGAGGAGGAGTAAGCTTGGAGATGAATGGAGTTTGTCTGTTTTCCTCCTTAATTTTTGAAAGTCATTAATCTGCAATGAGTTCCCACTAGAGCTTGACTCATCAGCCTTGAAACTGGGGAGGAACTTTGTTTAAAGCAGTAAGAAGTGTGATAAATAGAATGATTTTGTTTGCTGTAATTGATAAACTGTGTCTCAAAGCAAAACCCGGAGCTCCTCTCTTCTCTATATGTACTGTATTATCTCTGTATAGCGTCTGGTGCAGCAGAGCTTTGAGAGCATCATTTGTAGTAACTGTGCTGGTTTGTGTTGGGTCTTAAAGCCACTTTTTTCTGTTTGTTTTAGGTGAAGCAGATCATGGAAGAAGCTGTCACCCGGAAATTTGTACATGAAGACAGCAGTCACATCATCGCCTTATGTGGTAAATGACACACACAAGAGCTGACACTACATAATCTTACTTCTCTTATAGAAATGTATTTGCTGTCAGAGGTAAATGCAGGGATTTAGATACTAGAAATCCTGGAGTTCAGGCCTGTGTCACCTTTTGTTTTCCTTTGCCACTGTTGTGTGTATGTTGCAAACAAGAAACTCTTACCAAAATGTCATTATCCAAAATATTTGACACAGCAAGATAGTGCTGAGAATTCAGGCTGTGTACTATAGTCATTATGTGTGTTGGCCTGTGAGTCCCTGGCTGCTTTCTCTTCATGCTTCACATTGAAGCCTTAACTAGGAGCGATGCTGAGAGTGGCTGGAGAACAGCCAGCATTAAACATGTCTGGATTTCACAGGGCAGAGACTTGCAGCCAAACATACCCAGTTTTGTGTTGATGACAGGGAAGAGGTTAAGAAGAGTGGAAGTTAGATTGGCTTTGGAGATAAGTGGGCTGTTCAGGCAGAGTATCATTGGCAGGTGTTACTGAGCAGAGTTGCCTTTTCCTGTTACAATACTGAAATTCCAGGTTGCCCTGCTTTGTGGTTGTTATGCATGTAAGGCTAATCTTTCACTAGCCAGCTTGCTGTTCCCAAGTCATCCTTTGCTTACAGCTTAGGAGAATTTGTTCATCCCTACATATTCAGGAATGTAAGATTTGGCCATGTTTTCTGGTTAACATTTTATTGCTATTAATCAGACTGTAGCTGTTTCCTCTGTTTAGCTTGTGGTTATATGTTAAACATTCCCATTTTAGCCACAGTATATCTGTGTTGTACAGAGGGGAAAAGGTAATTGAGGCAAATGGTCCTGAGCTGAGAGCAGGGGAGGAAAGCCTGAGCCCAGGCCCTGTTGCAGGCTGCCTGCTTGCTCCGAAGAGCTCCTGATGCTGTATTCTCCATGTTGAAGTTGCATTCTGCAGGATGAGCTGCAGTGTTGATGTAGGGCTGGTGGGGTGGCAGCTATTTCTGTTAGTCTGCTCGGCCAAAATTAGGAATACTCTAAAATCTTAATGTTTCTCCCTGCCTTTCACTGTGATTCCAGTTGGGTTTGTGTTCTGAATTGGGTAGGGTCTAAAGAGCTAATAATTCTCCATGAGTGGCCTCATTACTGCTCAGCAATCCTACCTGTCCTAAGGAAGGTTTTCAGCCTGCAGCTGCTTTGAATGTAAGACTTCATTAACTCTGGACCAGAAGCTGAATGTTCTGCTATGGCTTCAGCTGAGTGAATAGAGAAACCATTCCCATCAGATGTGTCTAATGGCTCCTGGCTGGGGCTCTCCTCCCTGTGCAGTTCTCTTCCTTCCCCCACTCCAGTTTCATGTGCCTCTTCAAGAGGTTTTTCCCTTCCCTTTAAAATTAGATTGGCTCAGTGCATGAGTCATTTTCAGTGAATCTTAGTTATAAATATAGAATTCTTGTGAATCATTTTACTCTCCTGCAAGGCTGAGTTTAGCAAGAGACTCTTCAATACATGGTAATTGATTTTCAGGGCCTGTCTGCAGCAGTAACTGAAAATTCCCTGGCTCTCCCATGTCCTGAATGGCTGAAGGTGCCAGTGAAATAGCAGGTGCCACTTTTCCCACACCCTTTCTCAGTGCTGCTTTGTTATGGTACACGGGGTAAGCATGAGAAGCTCCAAAGCTGAGATGTGCTTCCTAGGGCATCTCTGAGCAGTGCTTAGGTGCATCATCTGTTAAGCAGAAGGAAGTTTTTCATGTAAGATCACTGCAGGGCATTGGGCCTGAATGGGTGTCCTCAGAGTCTCTCTGTCCCTTGAAATGCGTCTTCATGGTCCTGAATTCCATCCATAGGATGCATTTGAACAGAAGAGCAGCTCATGCTGTGTAGAGTTCATTTGTGAATCTAGAGGAGCTTATATGAGATTTGACTCTATGGAGATAAGTTGGCATCCAGAGGTTAAGGACCTCTTTCCTGCCCCTCTGAGACCACAAAAAATGTATATTAAGGTGGAAGACATGGTGTCAGCACTACCTATCTCTCACACTGAGCACTGGGCATTGAAGCAGTGAGCTCACCTTTGCAAGCTCCTGAAGGAAATGCCATTCTCCAGGCCCAGGGCAGATCTGTGCCACCCTCCTGGCTCCTGGAGGAATAATGCCTCTCTGCAGGTGAGTTCTACTCGCCCAGTTGGAGAGATCTGTTGTAATAACCACAGTGACTCTGCTTACAGCCTGTGGTCTTTACCTGCTTGATCTGAGAGAAGGAAAACATTGCTGACATTTTCATCCTTGTGGGGAAGCAATGATGTTTTTGTATTTGTTCTCAACCCAGTTAATAACCCAGTTACATCCCAGTTGCTCTTTCATCCTGTCTGATTTGTGAAAGCTCTCGCTCTGTGATCCAGAGCTGTAGCAGTTCAGTTTGGACTGTGCAGTGTGGCTCATGTGTGTCACGTTGGGACAGAAAGTCCAAATTCCTTTGGGCTCCAGGTTGCTGGTGAGTGGCTTTCACCAGTTCTGTGTTGTCAGTCAGAGCACAATGAAATGACGCAGCTCTGTGGCTGCTGGAGCATCTTTGTGGACAGGCTTTTCTGGATGTGGATGCTTCAGCCGGGTTATGTGGTGCCGTTCCCTTAGTAACAGTAGCTGCCATCCGTGACGCATGGGCCGCGCTGTGCTGTTCTGCTCCGTGCTGTCTCTGCGGGGCAGGGAGAACGCTGTCACTCCCGCATCTCTTGCTACCTCAGTGGTGTTTCATTATCTTTGCATTCTACATCAGTTCCAAAGCAGTGTTTTATCTAGACCAGACTTGCAGACCAGAAACGTTTTCCCCCTTCTAAACCAAAGCAGAAAATTTGCTATTTTTGAATGTGAAGTTCCTGCTCTATCTTGATAGATTTGTTGGGAATACTCGCTGCAGGAGCTGCAGATCCATGTGCTGGTCCAGTACAGATGGGATGTGCAGAGAAGAGGAAGAGACCCTCTCCAGTGAGAAGAGGCTTGAGGGCTTGGCTTGCTTAGCCCTGGAAGACAAGCCAGTCCCCTTCACTGAGCTGCATTAACCTCAGGTTTTGTGGTTTCCATTTCCATTGTACATATTACTTTTCTTCTCTTATTAGCTGATGAGTTACTGTTTTTTTCTGAGTAATGCTGTGTTTAAATATCACAGATCTAAAAGAAAAACAAAATCAATGTCATGACCTGTCCAGTAATGCATTGGGAAAGGTTTGGCTGCAGAGCTGGATCTCAGTGTTAAAGGAGGGTGTTTATGCCTTCTCTGTGACTGTTTAGTCATGCATGCAGCCCTTAAAACAAGAAAAGGATGTGACCACTGCAGCTTGTGATGTAAGGGATCCACGTAGGAAGCAGTCCTTAGAGCAGTGTTCTTTGTGTTAATAATACACAGAAGAGAGATGGCCTAAGGCCTTTCAGCTGACATCTGCCATCCCAAAGTGAGCAGACTCTTGTCTGAACCTGAGCTCAGTGCTGACTTGCCCAGCGATGAGTCCAGTCTTCTGTGGAAGCACTTACTCCTGATGTGGAGACCTCATATCCATCCATTGCAGTCTCCTTTCACATAGCCCTTGGGCACCTGGGCTTGGATAACAGAAGGTGTTCCTTTCTTGGAGGATAATGAGAAGGGTATGTTAGGTGGAATAGCTCTGTGTGGGTCAGTATCTGTTCACAGAGAAGGACTGGCAAATTAGGAGAAACAGAATGGTTCTGGGTCCTGTTAACATTTTAGAACAATGTATAACCTGATTGCAGTTAATGTGCAAAACCACCAAGAATGGACTTTCTTGGTAAGAATGGACCGAACAGTTTGTTATTTCCCACCTCTAATTCAGTGTTATCACCCCTTCTGAAAGCAGATGAGGCTCCATTAATTTTGGAGGTCATAGACAACAGGAAAGCAATGCCGTGACTGGGTTTTCTGGAGACACACGCTTATTCTGGGGTCAGAAAAGATCCTGTGTCAGAGTCTGTAAATCAGGAATCCAGTCAAATAGCTTGAGCTGAAATCATGGATGTCCCTGTCAAAGCTGGCAGTGGAACACCAGGAAATCTCGACAGTGTGTGCAGGAGTGCCCAGTGGTGCTGGTTAGGAATCCAAGCTGCTAACATATCCAAGGGTTAACCACAAAGACGTGGTTAGTTGTGAAACTGTTTCTTCGTTGGTTTTATGATGACTTGTTATCCCATTTTGCACCAAGCTAATTGCGTTTGAAAGAGCAGATCTAATTAGGAACCAGTGACTGCGTGATGCTGGAGCTTGGGTTCTGTTTTCTCTCGTTCAGGACTTGAAATGCAAGCAATTATCAGAGTCACCAAACGTCACGATTGCCAGCCCCGAGCAATGAAAACCCATGAGTCAGAAATCTTTTCCTTTGTGGCCCTAAATGACAAGACTGGATTAAAGTTCATGACAGGAAAAGAAAACTAACAGAGGAATAGAAATGTATTCCTTAAACACGTTTCCTATCCAGAGGTTCATGCCCATTGGCATGCTTTGAGCTGATGAAGCTTTCAGAAGAATATCAGATACCCACAGACTTGCATTAAAATCATGGAAGGCAGCAATTTGGGAGCCTTTGTTTTTAAGGAGGAATAAGTTCCTGATAGAAGCCTTTCTCTGCCTCCTATTTAAAGTGTGGCAACAAAGTGTTTAGAGAGGAAAGGAACAGGAGATTGATTTGGAGCTATTTTGGACCTCAGTTTTGAAGTGTCCGCACAACAAACCGTTCTCACCACTTTCAGTTGAGTTACAGCCTTCCAATCCTCTGCAAGTCAGCCCCATTAGGAAGAGATGGCATTTGCTGTGGGGTTTTTAGGTGATTCCCTTGAGGCTTCTGAATAGCACAGTTCTCCTGGGTTTGACAGGAAAATAAGAATTCACTTTGCTCTCTTTCTTTTCTCCTTAGTTCATAAAAACATAACCTGTGTCGAAACGGATGTAAATAACCCCTGCCCAACCAGACAATTTATTATTTGAACTCCTTTGGCTTTCTACCCCTGGCACTGATATGTTAAAAAACACACTTAATCTGCTGTGGAAATGCAGGTCTCAGAATAGGAGCGAGCCTCCCTCTTACTGCATCTGTTTGGAAAACGGAACAGTTTCAGCGATGAATAATGCTGATAAAATAGTTTACAGAGATTGTGCCTCACTTCATAAACACATCAGCCCGAAGAGAGCACCAGAGATGAGCATCACTGGGGGGAGGCAAATATTTCTTCACAGAAATTGAAAAGGTTTTTGATTGTGCTCCAAAGAGGAGCTTTAAAGTAATGAGTGGTGTGCTGTGGTGGAGAGGGAAAAGCAGAGGGTGACTATTAGCTCTGATGTGAAATGAGACAGATTTTGAACCGCACGTGTTTCTGTTTGAGAAGTGAAATATTCTCTCTCTTCCCTTTTAGAGGGCTCAGCTGAACATTTCGCTTTCATCCTGGGCCATTGATTTGGATCATATTCAGTTATTTAGAAACATCAGGAATTGTGATTTGCCCTTAATAGTGTTTAATGGAAACACTTCTATTTTCTGAGGGTTATTGAGATCCTTGAAGCTTAATGGTGAAGATTTAAAGAGGAGCAGTCACTGACTCCCAGCCCTGATGTTTCCCAGCCAGAGCTATCTTCAGAGCTGGGATTGCCCATTTAGGTATTTACCCCCCAGGGGTTTATTGGAGATAGGAGTCTGTGCAGCAGAGCAAAGCACAGGTAGCTTGAGTCTGGGTGAACTTAACCATTAAACCATGCAGCGCTGGTTGAGGTTCCAGTAACTGCTGGTTTTACCTTGCATCCATGGGAAAGGTGTGTTCTGCTGACAGGGACTCAAACCATCCAGTTCATAAATAGAGTTTTCAAATTAAATCATTCTTTTGCAGTGTGTTTTCTACATTTCTGTAACAGTGAATCTCCTCTCACATGTAATCTCCAAAAGGGTTTTTTTCTGGTAGTCATCAAGTGCAATTTACTGAGGGACTCTTTAAAGGCAGAGTTACACAGGTCCTGCAGAGGAACACTCCCTGCAGAGTTACACAGGACCTAGTTCTGTGCAGGCCTAAGCACACATAATGTCTCTTTGTGCTGTTGTAAAATAGAAATACTTGGTGTTCTCCTAGCACCTATCACCTTGCTATTTTCCTTTGTGTGGATTCCCAGTGATTTGCTACATTAGTGCTTTAACAAACACTAATAAAAGTGATAGATAATTTAAAGGCCTTCATTTTGCAGCTTGGGATCAAAATGAAAACAGTTTGCCCTCCTAGTTGATCTAACATCGGGCATCTTGACTTTTCAGCTCACCAGTCAGAATAAGAGCTGCAGCAGAAATATGGTGCCTTTTACCTCCCTAAGATATCATTTCTTAGCAGTGCTGCCGTTGTCCAATACAACCATGGTAGGGCTGTTGTAAATAACACTGTAATAAATATACCAGCCTTGCAGTGAGGCTGCAAGCTTCAGATTTCCACAGCCTTGTGGGGAGATGAAAAATGGGCATATGCTAAAAGAAAGTACTGAAGTTGTACATCATCAGGGGAAGAAACACATCAGCATAGATAACTTTGATGCATACGGCTATTAAGGGATGCCCTGTTATAAAGCATGAGTTGTACTTAACCACTGAGGCATTAGCTTGAGGTTGTGATTATAAAGAAAATATTTAATTGGACTTTACTTCTTGTACTATGGTGTTTAAATCACAGCACCAGAGGTGGGAGGAACATTAGTTCAAAATGAAGTGCTTTTTCTAGTGCTTTTTGTGCTGATAGGTGAGGGAATCCTCCTGTCTCGGTTGCATTGGTTGTTGTATGCTTGGTTTGATGAATGGTGTACTGAAGATTGGGTGAGGTGGGTAGGAGTGAGCTTGGCTGTAGCACAGCTCTGTTGTTATCCTTGCCTGGTGTCCCATGAGAGTACTTGGATTTGTGACACGAAGCCCCTTATTTGCAGTGCGGTTATATCTGGAGAGTCTACAGTCCTTGGTATTTGAAGGCAGAATGTCAAATGTGGATTGAGACTTAAAAACATATTTGATGTTCATTTTTTTTCTGTCTTACATAAAATACCCAAAGCAGAACCCTTTGGACAAAGGAGCAGATTTGGATATCTCCTCTGCAGTCATTTGCTTCTTAGCTGGTGTGCAGGTACAGCTGGGTATCTCATCTACTCAGTACACATTTCTCAATGCCATAGAATGCTATAACTTGGTAATAAAGTTGGTTTCAAACTGGGCAGCTCTGTGGCAGGGAGGTAAAGCAACAGCAGCTGGAGATGCTGAGCAGCTAACTGCTTCTCTACCATCCTCCTCTTTTCACTTGTTCTTATTCCCTTCAGCCTCATGAATTCAATTCCCCGTGCAGTTTCCATGAAAACAAGGTATTTAGCTGCGGTATTTCTTCCTGTCTAAGGAAAATCTCATCTGCTAAATAAACCCCATAAACAATCCTGCTTTTCGCTGCTTCCCACCCTTCTAGCCCCATCCCTAGAGCTCTCTTGTTTCACATTCCATTAAGTCACGTCAAGATTTTCATAAAGGCAAAAAAGGTGAAAACTGAACTTGTTCACCTGAGCCTGCAAGAAGTAGCCTTGTTGGAGGCATGAACCAGTGACATTGCCAAAGCGTGTTGGGGACTGTGGTTATTTGAGCTGTAAATCAATGACATACCTGCACTTACTGAAATTCACAGTGGATACTGCAGGGGATGTTCCTCAAAACTGGCTGCAGTTAATGAATTTTGAATGGCTGCCATCAGATGAACCATACAAGGGAATTACCTGGGCTCTGCTGATCTGTTCCAGGTTGCAGTGCTGCTCTGCCCATGTATACGTAGGGAATGTGGGCAGCTTTCTGTACTCAGTGTTTGTATGTACTTACTGTCGTAAGTATAGTGACAGCAGGCAGGCTCGGATCACACTCACATTGTGCTGTGCCCACAGAGCTTATAGTAGTTTTTTACCCATGTAAATAAATAAAAGCATGTGTATGTGTATATAAATTACCTGGTTGTACAGCAGACTACCTCTTGATGTCTTTCTGATGTTCAGATCCTTCAGAAACAGCTAAGTCTTCATCACTTTTTAGTGTCAGGTTCCAGAAAGGGGAAAATTGTTAATTTTCTTTAAAGTAGGTAAATAACTTAATTTTCCTGTCCCAAAGGTCCCTCTATCTATAACCCCCCCCAAGCCTACCAGATGAACGCCAAGAGCCTGCCATGGGGACTTGATTTAAATCCAAGGGCTGGCCAAGAAACATAACACTTATTCCCTTGCAGATTACCAAATGCAAGAAGTGTGAGCAGCCTAACTGCAAAGATGGGGAGGTTTTCAGGAAGAAGAGTTTGTAAATGCTGGTTCATTTCACTGCAAAATGATTGCTTTCGGTGTTTCAATCCAGTGCTTAGAAAGTAGACATCGAAGTGTTGTGGAAGAGACAGGGAAAAGGTAAGTGGAGCTAAGGAGATGTCCTCAAATACTGTTACTTCCTCTCTGTAAAGCCATTTGAGCACCACTCGCCAGGTCCTCTCATGTCTGTGGAAGGATTCTGCAGCTCAAGGTCATATTTCTGCAGGCTGCTCAGGATGTCCAAGTTCAAGTCTCCTTGTTGACTGAGCTTGGCTGTGTGTGTGCAGGACAATGTGGCTGTGCAGGGAGCTTGGTGTCTGCCTTTGGGCACACAGCAAACCTCCTTGCCCTCCTTGGCTCTTCCATTTAGCTAATGTGCTGTGAAGCTCTTGTGCCCCTTGCTGTGCTGGAGGCTGCCTCCCTACTGTTGCATGCTCGGAGGTGACATCTGTACTGTCCCTCTGGGATGGAATAGCAGGGCATCTGTGTGCAAGATGCACTGTTCTCCTCCAATGTTTCCCACTTTAACTGGATAAAAACCAGTGTGTATTTGAAAGCTAACATGGATTAGGTTGGATGTGAGCGTAAAGTCAGTGAGCTGTTTTGGGATAATTCCCTTGTGTAAAGGAGCCCAAGGAGAAAAGTTGGAGTCAGACAGTAGTGTTAGCCTCACTCACCCTGTGGGTGATGTAGAGGGGAATGAAGTGGGACTCTAACCTGGACCCAGACCTGCGGCTGCTGGACAAACAGACCTGGACATGGCACATTCATCTCTCATCCTGTGGAACATACATTTTGAGGCAATCCAGCAGCTAATTCCAGTGTCTCTGCCCTTGCAGACACATACATGGCAGTCATTTGGGGACTGATGTTATGCCAAGTCCTTGTGATGAGAAATGTCACGATGGAATAATTAAATCCTGGGGCCGTGGGGCCGGTCGCTGTGGAGATGGCCCTCCATGGCAGCTGCAGCGTGTGTTACTGATGGAGCTGTGCCTGCTGTGCTTTCCACTACATTTGTTTCATTAATATTTTATTGTTTTAAAGAAAGAAAACACCCCACACCAGGGAAGGTGGGAAAAGAGCCTGTTTCCTGAGCAACCGCAGTGCACTTCTTTGCAGTTATTTTTGAAGGCAGGTTGCTTCATTTAAGATTTGGAAGCAATTATTGCTGCATGGCTGCAGGCATCCGGGAAGCTGCCTTGCTTGCTTCATTTTCTTTCTTCCTAATTGAAAGACAGAGCAGAACAGCAGCTGGGTTGGGAGTTGTTGTGATGGTTGCTAGACAGGATCTGTGGCTGCCATGTGAAGAACATCCCCGGGCTGTCATCACTCTTTGTTCTTCCCGTGCTGCTCTACCTGGCCTTGCAAAACCCTGTGGGCAACCGAGCAGCGCTCACCCCCGCTGCTGCTTCTGTGTTAGATACACAGATGCTCCCTCTTCCTCTGAGTAGAAACAGCCTCCCTCACAGAGATGTCATCAGCACCGGGCTCCCGCTCGTGTGAGAGCACAGGCACTGCCTTTGCCGCTTACAGATGTCCTTTGCTTGCGGTGGATGTTTTCCTGGAATAAGCTGATTGCTGAGAGGGGTCAAGCAGGGATGTGCCTGTGTGTCCTGGTCCTCCTTTCGGGGAACAGTGCCATGCTCAGGCTTCTGTGCATAATAGGGATGAAAAAGCAGGGGGTGGTTGTCCTCTGAGTCAGTAGTGCTGGTTGGGAAGCACAGCAGCGTGGGAAGCGTCTCAGACTCTGCTCGGTAGCCTTGATGCAGCCAAGCTCATGTCCTGAGATCAGGAGCCTGCGAAAGCTGAGGCCATTGCTCCATTGTTGCAATACAACATCTTGGTCTGATTTTTGCTTCTCGTGGGCTTGAACACTCTTTGCAAACAGCAGTAAGAAATGCCAGGACAGTCATTCCATTATAGCCCTAGGCCAGCTGCACAAAGTCCTGGCCACCAAGGGCTAATTGGTGTTCTCCTCTTGGAGATATGATGGACAGGAAGGACATGGTGACATACTGTCCATCTCTTTACTGGAGGATGGCTGCATGTGTATGGTTTCCCTGGCTTTGTTTGAGTTGTAGCTGTTGTTGGAGTGTTGGAAGAAGCTGGTCACAGTGTGGTGCATCACGATCCTCGCTTCTGGCTTGCCAGCAGCTTTATGTGACATTTCCCATTCAGCAGCTTGAGGAGAGACTGTGAAGCTAATACATGTTTCTTGTTTCATTGTAAGGTGAAGTTGGAGCTGCAGAGTTCTCACCTAGGTTGTATGATAAAGGAATATATAGCATTTATTGTGAAGAATTTGCTGTCTGAGCAAACTTAGTACTGGGAAGAAGTAGAGAGAATGTTGGTTGACTTCTCTGTTTTACAGAGAATGAAGTCAGGGCATACAATTAGCAGACTCGGCTTTGCTAACTTGGGTTAGTTGTATTGCAGAAAAAGCCATCAGTATTGCATTCCACTGATGGTCTCATAAGGAAATTAGGGCTGTCCATGGAAATTTTATCTTCTGCCAGATTTTATCCAATATTACTTAGCTTAAAAATGTATCTGCCTTCACAGTTGAAAGCAAGACAGTGGCACTGTTATCCCCCAGTACATTTCCAATTTGCTTTTCTAGTGCTGTTTTCTACACTCCAGGAGCAAACGGTTGTGCTTTCTGAACACGCATTAGGGTAATTTGTGTAGTGAGTGATAGCAGGAAGCCAATTACAGCTTTCTCTTTTCCAGTGCGATAAGACACAAAACGTGAAGTTATTAATACCTCATAAGTGCGTCTCCTAATGTTTGCGTTAATTCAGCAGGTCGGTGTTCAGTCTCACAAAGCAAAGAAATAGGGTAGCAGTGGAGATGAAGGGGGTGTTTATACTGGTGCTATTCAGTGCAGACACATCCTGTGGTCCTCTGACTCCATAGCTTCCCGGCTGGATGAACACAAGCAGAGCCATTCCCTGTGACTTAGGCTAATCCTCAGGGACTGAGCAGTGAGGGTGGGTCTTTCTTGGGCCAGGCTTTGGGGTATTATGGGGTTTGGAGGCCATTAAGTACAGTGAGGAGGGGGAGTCTTCAGGGATTGCTCAGCACCTGACAGCATTGGGCTTGAAGCACAACAAAACACTGCCTTCTATGGAAGCTCAGTGCCGAAGCTTGGGAGAGGTGCAGTGTGTCTCAGAGCAGATGGAGGGCCATTTGTGACACTTAACGTGGCAATTGTAACTGCAGTTGAGTGCAGGACTGCCTGCTGCCATTGAAAGCAGGAGAGCATCACTGCTGCTGAGCTCAAGCCCTCTGCGAGGGCTGCTGTGCCTGCGTGGGTTTCGTGAGCACACCTTGCCGATGCAGTTGTTGTGCTCCCCTCCCTGTGAATGAATTGCTCTGTTTCCTTCATACCTTCTCGTGGACGGTGCTGACTGGATGAGTCATCTGCAGTCTCCATTTAAAAGCTGGTAGACAAGGAAAGCTTGGGTTTTATTTTGTTCTGTTTGTATTTCTCTTTTCCCTGGAGCAGTTTAGATGAGAGCTGTTCAGATCTCTGATGCACAGTCCTGCCAGGCTGAAGCAGTGCAATGCAGTCTTTTCCTGGTGACCATCAGAGCATGTTACAGGAAGGTTTGCAAAATGAACCTCACGGGCAGATCTCTTGTAGTTGTAGGTCTGGCTGCTTCTCTATTACCTCCTAGGCTGTAGGAGTACTACATTTCCTTCTCAATTCCTCGGTTTTCGTTGCAAACATCAGACCACAAGTGGAGGAAATGGATGCAGCAACTCACAAGGATAAATAGGAGCCTGTGTTCAAAACAGAGATCATCAGTAAAAGCAGATTTCTACCTCATTCTGTCTTGAGGTGGGGGAGCTGGTTCTGCCACAAGAAGTTGAGTGGAGAGTTTGCTTTTGGTTCATTTTCAATAGAATCATGAACTCTTTCACAGAGATGTGTAAAATGGGATGAAAACAGAGGGAAATGTTCAGTCCTGTGGTTCATTTGTGCACTGATAGTACCTGTAACTTACAAGGTGCTTGTTGTTGAGGTTAGACACACACTTGCTTCATCCAGTTTTGAGATCTGGTCTGTCCTGTCTGCCTTCACCACAGCTCTGTTCTCTTCACATCTGACCAGTGGGTGTCAGCAGATGACAGTCACCGAAGGGAAGACCAAAGGACAGCAGTGCCCATCACTTACCTCCCTCCCTTTCTCGTAGGTGTGGTGGAAGCGTGTCTCCTGCATATGCTGAAGCGCAGGGCTGCCGGCTTCCTGCGCACTGACAAGGTAGCTGCTCTCTTCACCAAGGTTGGCAAGACCTATGCAATAGCTGGGGACATCTGCAAGAAGGTGCAGGACCTGCAGCAGCAAGTGGAGAGCAGGTGAGGCTGAGCTCTGGCTGTCACCAAAATAGACACAGTGTGCGAGCAGCATGGCAAGGGTACAGACACTGCCTGGTGGGTGCAAAGGGACCTTTCTTGGCCACGTTTGTTAAAGCTTTGTCTCTTTAGGGCCTCTCACTAAAAGCAGATTTTCTGGGCAGCGGGTAATTGCACAGTGAGGAAGGACCATTCCCAGAGAGCCCCGTGCTGAGCAGCCCCCTTGCTCTTGCTTACAGCCACACTCGGAGTGATTCTGCTCTATACAGGCAGCTTGCCACCCTGCTTCTTAAAGGCAGCATTAAACTCCTCATTTCTGAGGTGGACCTGTTGCTGTGCTGGCTTATGCTGTAGGAACAAGCAGGGGGTCTTGGCTGTAAGCAAGCTCCCAGCTGGCTTTGGATGCTCATTTGCTATACTTCTACTTTCTCAGTTTGATGTTGCTTATCTTTTAGTTGTCTTGTTGTTGTTCTGTAGGTGGTAGGAAGTAGGCTCTCACTGCCAAGACACTAGCACAGACTGTGCTACAGCTATATATGGTGCTTAACAGAGGGAGCGAAAAGATGGGTCTGTGCCCAAGGAGTGCCTGGGGATGGTATGGCAGGAGGTCCCTGGAAAAGCTCTGCCTCTGTTAGCCCAAATCCTGCTCCATGCTTCTCACCTCAGTGGATTATCTCATGCTAAAACAGCTGTGTGGGGTCGTGGCTAGCTTCAGCCTGAGGCACCAGATGACGCTGGAAGACAAGAATCTTCCTTTTGCCATTCTCCCTGTGGCTTTCCCAACTGAGTGTGAAGCTTTTTCTGATAAGAAGCGAGCTTCTGTTCATCACGAGCCACTTACTTTCTGCTACGCTTTGCATTTTGCTGTTTTTTCATTCTTTTGGGGTGTATGGTCTGCAATGCATTTACAGCCTATTAACTTCAGCCTGTGTATTCCAACACCTCACCATGCAGCCCTTCACTGGAGAGCTTCCTGTGAGCAGAAGAGTCGGAATTGTGACAACTTTACTTTGTCTCCTTTTGCAGGAAAAATCAGCCAAATGGGCAGGAGCCCCTCAAGAGGCAGGGCTCAACCTCAAGCAAAACTCCTGTCCTGACACCTCAGGCCATCAAACACATATGGGTTCGCACAGCACTGATTGAGAAAGTGCTCGACAAGATTGTGCAGTATATTGTTGATAACTGCAGGTAAGGACCGAATCAGAAGCACAGGGCTTTGGCTGGCTGATGCGTTCGGGTATCTGCAACAAGGGGTTGCATTGAAAGTCTTCTGCAGAATTCTTGGAGAGAAAAAATCAACTGCAGAGGCCTTTAGAAAACATGGTTTGGGTCATTGATAGTGTTTCTGACTTACAAAAACTTAACAGCCACACGGCTTCCCAGAAATCAGCTAAAAAACTAACTTGAAGTATATTAGGTGCCCAAATTCTAATGGGACCTAACCTTAGTGGAATAGAAATGTCTTCTAATAGGTCAGGAGTGGTTGATTCACTTACAGTAGTGGATGAAAGAAGGGAAAATGAGTTTAGAGTAGGAGTAGTTACTGAATAAAACCTTAGGTTTGTTCTCATGGTTTTTGGTGACATTCCTGCTCAAGTGCTCCATGTTCAAGTTGTGCTCTTGAGGAGGAGAAGGTGGTTTAGAGTTTGAGCCCCATCTAGTGGAAGAGACGCCAGAGGATAAGGACAGTTCAAGAAATTGGGTGGTTTGATGTTTTGGTTCTGTGGTTTTGTAAGTCAGCATTGCCTGCTGTGATGGGAAGTCAGGGGTCATTGCGAGAGCTACTATTTGAGTAGTGCATTGTTCTTGACAGTGTTTCAAGATTATTCCTCACAGATAGATGCTTAAGAATGTGTGCATCTCTTGGTCTCTGTGGAAAACTAACAAAATTGCTTGCAGAGAGTTATTGTTTGTCTTCATATTGCATTAGTGCCCAAAGCCCCAAATCAAATATAGTGGGTAAACACATTTAGCAAAAGGCAAGCTCCTGCCTCTCAAGAGCTGAGTGCCAAAATAGATGAGGTAGGATGAGCACTGTGAGGGGAAGTGGCTTGCCTGAGGTTACACAGCTGATGAAGGGCAGAGCATGAATCCAGAGTAGGGTGGTGGTCATCTTGTTAAATACAGAAGCCTGGAGTGTAGGTTTATTGAACTGACTGTTCTAGGCTCCTTTTGTGCTCCGTGGAGATCTAGTCCGTGTTATCGACATAATTTAGGAAATGTTCTAAAGCAGATGTCTAAAATGGGCTAAATTAATTTCTCCAGCTTTGTATGATATATTTTAATGAACTTTCAGAATAGTTCAGAACACACTGTGCTGTAAGAACCTTCTTTATCTGCAAACCCAACACCGTGTTTCTTCTTTATGAAGTAACTATATGGGCCAGTTAAACTCCATCAGAGCTTTTAGAGGAGATGCATTGCATCAGTAACTAATAGATAATCCTAGCAACTGATTCTTCTCTGCCCATCCAGTTCAGGAAATACAAGGGGTTTGGATCCCTTTCGTTCTGTGTCTGACTATTTAGACCTGTTAGTTGTACAGCCCAGATCCCATTTTCAGCCTTGGTAAAACTCTTAGAACTCTGAAATCTTCCCTTTTATACAGGTAATTTATTGTTTGAGTTTGCTCGAGATGAGTGTTTGGTCTCAGTTTTTGTCAAGTGTGACCTGGGACATTTAGTAGCCACACTTCCCCTGCACACAGCACTGACTGCTGGAGGCCACAGCCAATGCTGAAGCACTTGTCAGGTTGACAGCAGCCTGGCTGGCTTCCTGCCCTTATCTCCGTGCTTCCTTTGGCACCCTCCCAGTAACACATGGTATTTTTAAAGTCAATGGACTCGTGCTGCTAGGAGGCATAAGAGCTTTTAAAAATAACCACCAGTGTTTTTAACTGAGTTCTGATCTTCTGTTCCTAGTAAATACTATGAAAAAGAAGCTTTACTGGCAGATCCTGTCTGTGGTCCAATACTGGCTTCTCTTCTAGGTGAGTTCTTGCAAAGTTACTTCTTATGCTAAAGAAAATAAATTGTTTCTCAGAACATTCTGTATTATGGCAAATACTGGTTTTTGTCCCTAGCATGTAGTGTTAACTATTCAGAACAACATAGAAGGTGATGTTTTGTTGCTTATGAGACCCGTAAAGACCAATCATCTGGTTTTAGTATTAAGTATCAGAGAACACAATGGGAATGGCTTTTAACTGAATGCTTGCTAGCAGATCATTGGTACTAATGCTGCTAATGCAGGGCACTACAGGAATGTTTTCATACAGCCCTAGAGAATAGGACCTGGTCTGTTGTTATATGTATTGTTTGTATTATGGGCTGATCCTGTAGGCTCATTAAGCGATCAGTAATAGTCACTTGGCTTGAGAATGAAATCTCACCTTCCCTACCTGGCTAGCAGGATGAGACTTAAGTATGTTTCTGAAGAGACTCAGCAGGTTTCTCTCTGGGGCTGTTTCCTTAGTTGGACCATGTGCTCTGGAGTACACCAAGCTGAAGACAGCAGATCACTACTGGACAGACCCATCAGCAGATGAGCTTGTTCAGCGACACCGCATCCATGGAGTACATGGCCGCCAGGACTCTCCTTCCAAGCGCCCAGCCCTGGGAGTAGGTATTTACTGTGCAGCTATTTCTGAGTTAAGGCACAGGCTGATAATAAAAACAGCCCCAGGGGAAAGCTCTGAACCTAGAGCAAGCTTTCTTGTCTCTTCTCTAATGGAGCCTTTATCACAGATTAGAAGTCCATTCGGGCCCAAATTTCCTCTTTATCTGTATGTAGAAAAGGTTGAGATCCAGGACTGAATTCTGTGGCTCGTGACACTTGTGATCTGACCAAGTCTTTCACAAAGAATTATGGGTGTCCTTGCTCAGGACTGTGTAAGACTCCAGGTCATTTCTCTGCCAGGTCTCCTGGCTCCAGAAGATGTTCTCCTGCACAGAGATTGGTCTAAGTGGAACTGTTCCTGTTTTGTTGGCCTGCTGGTGTGGTCATTCCTGCCCTACCTGATCTGCCTTGCCTGTGTCTCTGTGTGTGCTAGATCCGGAAACGACACTCAAGTGGGAGCACGTCAGAAGATCGCTTCGCTGCTTCGGCACGGGAGTATGTGGAGTCCTTGCACCAGAATTCCCGAACTCACCTTTTGTATGGGAAGAACAATGTCTTGGTCCAGCCGGTGAGTACACCGCGTTTGGGCCAATAGACACAGCTGCTGCCTGGGTGTGACTTGAGAGGTCAGTAGTGTGGGGAAGGGCATAAGAGGCTTGCGGTTTTTCCCCCAGTATTAAATACCAGTACATTTGATGTTAAGGTTTCCCTCAGCAGTTCCTAGATAATTCAATGCTGTGGAACTTGTGAGGCACAGGAAGACTGGAACATGGCAATTACAGTTGTGCACTTGAGTCACCTGAATTGCCTGTTTGTTGCTTCTGTGAACAGAAAGATGACTTGGAGGCAATTCCTGGCTATCTCTCCCTTCATCAGTCAGCAGACAGTTTGACATTAAAATGGACCCCAAATCAGCTGATGAATGGAACCCTTGGCGACTCAGAGCTGGAGAAAAGGTAGTCACTGCATTCAGAAGATTAGAAGCATCCGTGGTGTTTATTTCTTGCATACTTGGCAATATGACTTAAGTGTAACGGGGCTGATTGGACTGAGCACTTCTGAATAGTGCATAAGTTAAGGTGCCACACAGCTTGGGTTCTGTTCCTGTTTTGACACTCTCCAAAGGTCCTGTAATGCACTGGGATATAAGGGCTTTTCAAAAGGAAAACAGAAGTCCGCTTATGCAGGTGTTCAGAAGAGGCTCAACACTACCTCCTATCATTACAACCCTAGTACCTCCCTTCAGAGGGTCACAAATCACCTGGCAAGCATGGCTGATTTCAGCCTCAAAAGAGAAACCTTCGGTGTCCTTGTCTTTCATTAGACCACTTATTCATCTAATTTGGTATTCTGCTTCAGTAGAAAGACAGGTAGTCTTGAACCAGGCAGGTATGTCTCCTCAGGGAATGCTGCTTCAGCCCCAGAACACTGCTTTCAAATGCTTCTTCCACGCCATTCTGTTTCTAATAGCCCTCTACCTTTGCCCTGTTGCTAAACTCTGATCAGGTTGTTCTCAGAAGGGTTCAGAGCTGCTCCCAGTGGTTAATCTGAAAGCTTGAGCCCCAGTGCACTTACAAGCTGCTGCCCATAAATCACGTGTGCAAGCCAGAATGAACTCGTCTGTCCTGAGACCTGGCCACAAGACCATTGCACAGCCTGTGCCCCAGGCACTTTAACCTTAGCCAGAGCATTGCTGTATCTGGTGTGGGGCAGTGGCGGGGACAGGGAAGTGAAGGGGGAAAGGGAGGTTACGGGAAGGCTGGTGCCTTCCTTCCACTGTGGGGAACTCATTCCTTGGCCTTTTATTTGAATACTAATTTGCCAAGTTTAATGAGCAGTTGTTAACGTAGCAGAGTGTTTTATTGGATGCTTGGAACCACAAACACTTCTGAATGGGGAAAATAATGTGTCCTGCACTTTTTCCTTCCCTCCTAGTGTTTACTGGGACTACGCATTAATAGTGCCACTCAGCCAGATTGTCTGCATTCACTGCCATCAGCAACGTAAGCATAAACCTTCTTCTCATGGGGCACTCCCAAAGCCCCTTTCTGCCAGGTGAATGTTAATGCTGCTGCCTTTTTATGTGGTGCCTGTTAGGGTTTTACTGCAAAAGGAGGCTGTTTTAGAAGGCAGTTTGTGTGTTGTTTTAAAATACATACGCAGAGGATTGCCACTTGAGTGACTGCTTTTCTTCCCTCATTGTCATTAACACTTCTAACTCAGCATGGATGTATGGGATGAGTGTTAAAATCTGGAATCCTACCTGGCACAGGATGACAATGGCAATGTTAATTCAGGTCCAGTTGCCTCACTTTGTTCAGCTCCCCCAGGACACTGTGCTTGTCCTGTGTTCCACTGACGGTCAGAGGCATCACCACTCTGCTCTGTGGCAGTTCCTTAGGAAAAGGGGATTAAATGTCAGACATGAAACACGACAGCCTGTGCTGTTCTTCACTGAGAAAGCTGTTTCAGTATCGGGTGCCAGGCATATGCACAACATGAATCTTGCTGCTTGCACAAGATGACAGACACTTGGCGGTCCTGCCCAGCACCTAGCTACCAGGCTGGAGCTTGCACAGCAGAGTACATCCTGCTCTTGGAGATTCCCCCTTCACCCAGGTGGCTCCAGATGCCTCATTCATTCAGTTCTGGAAAAGGAAATCAAGAACCACTTGCATTCTTTTGCCAGTTGTACAAGATGCAGATCATTGTGCTTAAAGGAGTATCCAGAGCACAGGGTGGTTTTCCTTGTTTGTTCTCAGTTTCTAGTGACAGCAGGGAGTGTGACTTACCAGTTCTCATAAGAGTAAAGCTGGCAGCCTCTGGTGACATCCATTAGGTTGGTTTTCTTTCTGAATTGTGTGTCCTTTGTCAAGTTATGTTGTGCACCAGAGACCTAGTTTAGTTATTCCTTTATTATTTATTGTATTAGTGTTCAGAATCACTCTAAATGTTTCTGCCTGAGGCCTGTGTCCTGGGTCATAGTTTGCTTGTGTCTGGAGCTTCTTTAGGACTCAAGGACTGAGACAGGCCTAGCTTTCTGGGGCTCACAGGGGTTTATTTGTCTACTTAGAGATGACCACAAATGAAACCTACTTAGAAAGTCAGAGCAAAATCTCAAGGTTCCGATGTAACAGTGTGGACTCCCCTTGTCCTCCTTTGCAGCAGAAGGCAGATGGACGTTAGTCTTGGTGAGTCAGGATGGAACCCAGAGACCTCCGCTGCACTTCCCCCAAGGAGGTCACCTCCTCGCATTCCTTTCCTGTCTGGAGAATGGTCTCCTGCCTCGTGGCCAGCTGGAGCCACCGCTGTGGTCCCAACAGGGCAAGGTACTGTCTTTTCTGATGAGCTGCTTGTAGTGTGTAGGGCTGATCTCAGTGTCGCTGTTCAACCAGCGTCATCCTGCTCCACAGAGTCTGGGCATTGATTTCCAGCTGCTTTATAGTAAAGCAGGAGGCAAAATAACCCTGTTTAGTCCAATTTTATTTAGTGTTAGGTACCCCTGAGCCACCTGCTATATATGATTCTACTGTTGCTTTCTCCCTCATCTCCTCCCAACATTGGAAGTTCAGTTCTAGAATGCCAAAGGTCTGAAGTACTTAGTTTGCTGTGCTCTGTAGTCATTCCCAGCTGAATGTATGGAACTGTTACTTTCTTTAGGGTAAGGTATTTCCAAAGCTTCGAAAAAGGAACAGTAGCAAATCAGTGGACCTGGAGGAGACCCCAGCTGAAGACACTTGTACAGACTACGTGTTCAGAATTATCTATCCAGGACACAAGCATGATAACAGTAAGTGCCTTTGTTCTGCTTTGTTAAAAACCAACCAACCCACCCACCAAACAAAACACCCAAACCAAATGAAAACCCTACGACCACCAAGACCACCTTGTTATTTCCGCGGAAGAAACAGAAGGGAACAGACAAGTCAGGTTATGGGGAAAACAAAACCCCATCACAAAATGTCACTGGGTGATAACTGCGATCAGCAGGCACAGCTTACTGTAGGTTTCCTTAATGCAGTGGAACTCGTTATCTTAGAGGATATTTACTCTGCGTTTTGCAGAGGAAGGTTTCAAAATACTCCCCTGGGCTTGCAAACTGAGACTAAAAGCAAAAGGATTGCTCGACCAGCCAAGAGCAGCTTTGCTCCCGAGGAGGATATTTTTATTGGCCACACTGCTTGCTCATAATGTTGTTATTAAAAAAAACCCATAAACTCATCTCTTAAAGTACCCCAAGAATTCCCTGGGCTAAGGTTTCCAGGCTTTGGAGGCAAGAACTTAACAATGAATAAATAAAGGCCTTCCAAGGAAACTAGATGAATTCCCAAGCACCAAACCACCTCATGTCATCAGTGAATACAAATTCCTTACATGCAAGAGGCATTTGAGCCTCTTTTGAGTGTTAGTCCCCTGGCAAAGAAGCAAGAATTACCCAGGAGATCAGATCCTAAAGTTTACAGGGAAATTGGATGTGCTGCTCCTATTGGGACTTGCTGGAAAAGCAGACATCTCAACCGAACCCTCCTTACCCAGGGGACTGATCCGCAGTGGTGGCCACGCTTTATTAGGGCTTCTGGATTTGCGCAGGTGAGTTCATGCACACACCAGCAAAAGCATGTTCTGCCTTGGCCTGAATCGAGGGGATTCTGGGGGCACATTCAGCCCAGACCTGCCTGTGCAGTGCAGACAGAGCGAGCTGGCTCCTGCCTCGGCCTTGCAGAGGAGGGTCCTGTGCCCTGCATGTTTGCAGTGCCAGGCAGAGCTGGGGGAAGAGAACGTTTGCTGCCCAGATGCATCTGGCACAGGTTGCAGAGTGGAACAGAGGCCTCAGCACTGTAAGGGCACGGTGAAGGAGAGAAGCTGGGTGAGCCTAGAATTCCCATGGAGTTTTGCTAAAAAGCATCCTCACCTGCTGCAGGCTGGCACTGGGACCTTTGTCTGATGCCATGAGGTGACATGTGTGACACAGCCTGTGCACAGTCACAAGCTGGCCTGGGTTTGGTGGAGCATGCTTTTCTTTGTTATGAAGCTCATTTTTCACCCCCGTTCACAGGAGCTTCGAGAAAAGGGCAGGATTTGTCTTTGCTGAACATGTTCCTGTTGAGCTTTCCCACAGCATTGAGTTCTTTCTTCTTATGCTCCTCTTTCACTATTTTCTTTGAGCAGTAACTATTAACTACCACCACTTAGCTGCCAGCCGCTCTACCTCTGTTGACGATGATGAGGAGGAGGAAGATAAGCTACACGCAATGCTATCAATGATCTGCTCTCGGAACCTCACAGCTCCTAATAGGATGAAAGGTTTTTATCCTCCTCCCTCTATGTCCCAGAGCTCTATTGCAGCTCGTTCCACTGATGCATACAACAGTGTTGGCATTATTACAAGGAAAAACATTTCACTCACACCGTGAGATCTGGTGGTGAAGCTGGCAGTACCTAGAGGCTGGGAGTGCACTCACAGCCTATGGGAAGTGGAAACAACAGCATCTCCCCTCTCCTCTGAGCATGTGTGCTGCTGAACAGACAAACCGCCTGTCCTGCACAAAAGCTGGCTACTGAAGCATGTTTTCACATGAGGAGGAGGAGGGAGGATAACAGGTCTTTGTGTTCAGTGTAAGCGGCTGGGGAGAGCTGCCTTGTGTAGGAAGGATCAGAGGTGAACCACTGCAGCAGCAGTAGTGATGTGCTGGGCAAAGTCAGAAATGGAGTGTGTCTGTGAGGACAAAATAGGGCAGAAGTGTGCAGGGGTCGTATGGAGATGCAATACCTGTCTGTGCTCAGGTGTTTTCACTCTGCTTGCATCCCTAGGCTAGATGGGTTTCAGGTGATCAGACTCCACCCTCCAAAAATCCCTCATCTAATTCTTTCCCTAAAGCAATTGATAACAGATGTGTTAGGTTGGTGTTCTCGGGAAGCATGTGTATTAGCAGGTAGTCAGGATCTAGTCGTGTAGTTCGGGAGACTGAGAAGCCCTTGTGCTCTCCAGGAGGAAGCTGAATGGTGTACAGAATAGTCTGTTCCTCAGGCCAAACCCCTCCTGCACAGCCTGGACTGCAGGTGTGCAGAACACAGATCGAGGCCCCTCCACTAGTTCCTGTGAAGTCTCTCCCCCTCTACACTTACCAGTTACTGCACAGCTTCAGTAGCACCAGACTTCTGGCCTTGATAGCTCTCAAGTACATGTACCAAACCTGGCATGCTCCTGTTACAATGCAAAGAGCAGCCTCTGCCTCTTCCTAATAACAGGAGGGTATCACCAAGAACAGCATCTTCCCTGTATTCAGGTGGCTGTAAAGTAGCTGTCAAAAGTTTGGTATCTGCAGAAGTAGGAAGGAGAGAAGCTGCTTCCAAGCTTGGCTCTTGTCTTGTTTTTCCAGTACTTATGTTAACATGAGCATGCTTTCTCTGGTGTTTCTGTTTCGTAAGGAAAACACGTATCTTGACTCCAGATGAGAGACTCATACCTCTAAATAGGAGAGCAGAGATTCTGGTTCTAAATGGATGTTAGTTTGGGCTGGTGGAACTGACTCTAGGAGACAGTAATTGTCATGCATTTCTGTGTAGTGCTTAAGTTCTCTTTAGACCATGTGTTCAAGGAGGTACGCCTCACTTCTTGTAGGCTGCCCACGTGCTTATTCCAAGGTAGTAGTCCCCAGAAACTGATAAAGCCCAGCTCAAGTTAATACAGAGCTCTTGGAAGGTATGGATGGAAAGAAAATCCAAAACCACAGTATTCCCCGTATAAAAAGATACTGTTCCAGGAAGATTTGTGTGTCTTAAGGGAACATGTCTGGGTATGGGTGATAATGGAAAGGAGGAAGGTCTGACACTGCCACATACACGTGTTAAAGGGCTAAAGCATAAGAAACCCAATTTAGTCTTTAGTCAGGTGATGGAAATTTGGAGTTATGCCATTAGAATGGTTGTCAGATACCTGCTTTTGCCTGTTTAACCTTGAAGAGTTAGAGAATGTCTGCAGTTTGAGTAGTGATTCCTGCTGAGCAGACTGGACTGGCAGTTGTCTCTCCAGCAGCATCCCTTCTGCATAATGACAACACTGTTGTGGCAGGTTTGCCAGCCATTTGCTTTCCCATCTTGCAACATGCTCGACTTCTGCATGTCGCTGAAGTTCAGATAACACCACTACAGTTGAATAAAAGATGCTGTTCACTCTAATTCTTCACTAATTCAGGTACCTTTCATCTGAATCCTTAGGTTCTGTGGGGTTCGTGCCTTGGTGCTCTAAAAACCAATACAAAATTAAAACTGAAAAACCCACTTTTCTTGTCTGTAGAGAGGAGGCCAAAAATAATGATCTAAAAATGCTTGTCCAGTGGTTTTTATTTGAACCCAATAAGAAGCTGCAATAAATACTGGGTCATTCAGCTCCTTCCTGAAGAATTAAGGTGAAGAGCATTTTTGCATCACACTTTGTTTTGTGGAATGAAACACACATGACTGCTTCCGCATGAGCCTGTGCTTTTTCTGTTACCAGATGATTTTATCCCACTCCTTCCTCACCTATGCCCACTCTAATAGGCACTACTAAGATGCTTTGTGCTACCTTGATTTAAAATGCATGAGATGGTTTGGAATTGCCCCTACCACTGCCCAACAAATGTGATGTTTTCAAAGCACGGCCCAGGGGACTGGATTTTCCTTACAAATGTGAAGTTAGTGACATGCAGTATTATGGCATTTGCCTTAATTTTAATCATGGGTGAGCTGAAAGGCCAGTTATTTATTGTAAAACAAAAACCCAGGAGCTCAAGTGCCAGCTGGGGACGTTGGAGAGCTGAAGCCAAGCTGATTTTTTGGGGTTGCCTTCCTGAAGCTGGTTGAAAAGGGAAGTAGATTTGGTGGAGCAGGGATAACCAAGAAGGTGCACTGTACTGTTGGATCACATTTTCCTGCAGAGAATCCTACTTCCATACACGTAGCCTTGACATTAGTAGGACTTGAACTATCCTCGTGTGCTAAATATTTTAGGGTCTGGTTCTGAGGGGGAAGGAAGCATCTGCTGAAAAGAACTGAACCAGCCTGACTTAATTTCTTCTGTGCTCAAAGCTTCACTGCAGCGGGACTAGCAGTGACGTGGCTGATCCCAGGAACTCTGAGACCTGAATTAAACACAAGGTCGGGTTAGATGATCTCTTCTGGCCATAACTAACATTGCCATAGCGTTACACAGGAACCAGTTCAGTTGTTACTGCAGCACCTTTCCTCCGTTCTCTTGAAACACCAACTGGGATGTGCGAGAAAGAAAGGGGGAAATGGTGAAGGGTTTGCCTTTGTGGGACTGTGCACAGCATGCAGCTGGTTTAGATGTGCCAAGGGCTGTGTTTCTTAGGATGCTCTCCCTCTTATGGAGTCAAGGTTCAGAGCCTGCTGGGAAGCAAAGCATGAAGCCATCAGGATGCACAGCAGGAAGAGGGGGAAAGAGGAAAGCAGGTTGATGGGCTGCTGTTCTGTTTGATTTTCCCTAGACAACAGTGAAATGCTGGAGATGCAAGGCTTTGGGACAAACCTGCTCTCCTGGCAGCTGGAGCACTGCAGCCAGGGCTCCTCCTGTGTGTCCTGCTCAACGGGCAGCTCTCCCTATGACATACCCACCTGCTGCAGCTGCATCCATGACAGGTAAGCAGTTGTGCAGAGGCCTTACTTGTGCACGCCACAAAGGTTGTATTGGTTGCAGCACCAGGAAGTAACAACTTCCAGGTACTTTCTAACATAAAAAGATGGAGTTAGCAAGAAATTTTATTAAAACTAACCTATTAAATCACTTTTAAGTCACATTTTGGTGGAAAAATTGCATCTAGTTCTTTTGTCTAGTTTGGTATAATTCAGCTCTGGAAGTGTTTTCTTTAACAAGTCATTGATGATTACAGTGAAGGGCAACAATTCATCTCATTTGACAAGGGCCTTTGCCATGCACCTGCATTGTAGCTACATGTGCCAGGTGAATCTGTTTTGGACCAGAATGCTGATGGGAAAGATGCTTTAAGAAGTGTAATTTGTCATTATTATTGTCCTTCAGCTAACTAAATCTCATGGCAGAGAAAGAATCGCTATGTGTGGGTCATAGGGGTCAACATCAAATTCACAGTCTGTCCTCGTGACCCATTGTGTTCCTGTTAATGTGTCTCCACAGAACTCCATTAAAGATGCTGTGTGACAGCATGAAGAGGCAAATAGTTTCCAGAGCCTTTTATGGATGTAAGTGAAGCTTCTTCTGTCCCATCCTCGTGCTATCCATATGCTCACCTAAAACCCATGTGATGTCTGCTTTAGAAAGCAGTCCAACCCCAAATGGATTGCTGTGAGTCAGCTCACCTCGGGGCAGCGGGGTGGACGTGACTCCATTTTCAGAGCTTCAGAGTTCCATTACCTGTGGGGTTTGCACACAGCAGTGGGTGAACTGATGCTTAGTGAGGACACAATATAGTTTTACACTGCAGTGTAATACTCTGCTTGGATTTTACTAGCATGTGTGAGATTTATTTAATCTTTGGCTCCGCTTCAATTCCTCATTCTTACGCGGTACAATGCAAGTTTAGTCATAGAGGATCATTAGTGGCAGGCTGAAAATGTCACAGCTCCATCTCCAGAAAGGAGCTGCTGATATGAGCCTGCTCATTTACCAAAGCTGACCTCCTGCCCACCACAGGGCTTGCCTACTGCCGCCACTTGTCAACGGTGCGCACGCACCTCTCTGCCCTCGTGAACCACACCATTGTCCCGCCGGACAAACCCTCCAGTGCAGCCGGGGGCCTGACCAAAGAGGTCTGGAGCAAGTATCAGAAGGACAAGAAGGTAAGGAAGTAGCAGAACAGCTTTATGATCCTTGCACTGGTTCCTGTCCACTGCTGTGGTGGGCACTGTGTTCCTTAGAAGGGACCCCAGGACGTTTCAGAGGTGTTTTCTTGTCCTCATAGGATCACTTCTCTTTCTAGTGAGAGCTGGTTCTTAGAGCCTCTTTTATCTGTTGCTTCTCTGATGATAGCAAAGATATCAACTAACATCAAAGCAACTGATACCAATTAACATCAACCCGGCTCTGGTGTATTAAGTTAGATTATTCTCATGGCATGACAACTCCCATCAGACTGGATTTGAGTGAGGGCCCTAAAAGCTTGAATCAAGTGGCAAAATGTTTATACTGTCATGCATACATTTCACAGTCTTTCTACTTGGTATTAAGTGCATATGAGCATGCCAGAGGAAGACAAAGATGTGTTCCCTTCAATACCTCTTTCTCGTGATGCTGTAGAATTACAAGGAACTGGAGTTACTGAGAAGAGTTTACTACGGCGGGGTGCAGCATGACATTCGGAAGGAAGTGTGGCCATTCCTGTTGGGTCACTATAAATTTGGCATGGCCAAAAAGGAAATGGAGCAGGTAAGCACAGCGCTCCGGGAGCTGAACTGTGTTTGTTTTCTGAATAGCAAGTGTTAGTCTCTCCTATTGTTTAATAGTCCTAAGGGAAGAAATGCTACCGAAACCACGAGTGACGTGTTAGTAGAGGGATTGTATCATGTTATCATGGCTGGAAATCACTGAAAGGGAGTTCTCTATTGAAGACAAGGAGCCTGCATTCAGCCTCTGCCTGTGCCATGCATTTGCCCTGAACAAATCCTGTTTTCACATATCTGTCCCATTAACCAGGAAGTGCTGGCATTTGGATAGCAGTTGGAGGCATCCCTCTGTTATATGGTGTGTCAGCCCAGCTGTGCTTCAAAATGCTCTTTGAAATAGCTAATATATCTGTAAGATGCTGCGCCTGTGTGTGCAGACTTCTGCTGGAGCTGTGAACAGCCCAGAGGTACCTTCTGAAGTGCCCTTGGAGTTACTGTCTGGAGGCTAAAAATACCCAGAGGAGGCTTTGCTTTGTAAGTTCATTATGCTTTTGCTAGACTTCAATCAGCCGTGCCTCTGTGAAACACAAGGTGCAATTTCAGATGAGACATTACCGCTCTTAATGTCTCCCATGTTGCTGCTAACATTGATCAGTGAATAATTGCCTAGGTTATGTCACAGCCTTATTTCACAGTCAGAAACCCAGCATTAAGGATATAGTTCCCATTAATGAAACCACAATTTGCCCATCTCTTTGTTACACCATCTCCCTTTGCTAATCTGTTTAGAGCAGCACCAACTTTTTACTTTGCTGAGTGCTTTCATCTGTTATAATTACCAGGCAAGTGCCTCCATAACAGCAGCCTGGTAGCAAACAGAAAGTGGCAGCCAGCCATCCCTTCAGTGAGCTGTGCTCCCCAGCAGAAACTGGACGTGCTCCTAAGCAGAGTGCTGAGGATACAGCAGAACTTACTCCTAGATGCTTTCCATGATGGCATTAAGAATCACCCAAATGTTTGCTGAACTGTCTACAGCAGTAATGAGGTTTGCCTTGAAATATAATTAACACATTAATCTGCTGCTCTGTTGGTGTTATTACCAGGGAGGTAGTGCTCATGCAGTAGCTGATCCTGCTCTGGATTAAATGGATGAGGATAGCAAAACATTTGGCATTTGCTAGCTCCCAATTAGTTTGTATTCCAAGGGATAATTCATATCCCTGTGAGCACCTGCAGATCAGAAAGGCAGCCTGAGCTAGGGCCTTGCAGTGCAAAATGAAATATCTTGCAAACAGGGAGCGCTTGACAAGCAGAATTCTTGTTACTAAGCATTGCTGCAGCAACTGGACTTGGTTTTCCTCACACTCATCTTTATTAGCCAGTTCTGAGCACAGATGGAGAAGTGCCCCTTTACCTGTTCACCCCTTTCTGCACACCAGTAGTAAATAACAGGAATAACCGACTGCTCAGAGAGAAGTGCTGTTGGAGTCTAAAGCTTTCTGCTGAAGGTGAGAGTCTATTAAAGGAATGACATGAAACCAGTCCTAACACTTGCACCTACAGGAGACTTCCCGTGTCCTCAGCTCCAGCCATGGCGGGTCATTTATCATCTTTGCCTTCTGATGGTATTTTCGCACTCATCCATCAGTATAATTCCCAAACGTGGCCGTCCTCCAGCCTTCCTCTAACTGTTGTGTTTCATGATTTATGACTCGACAGCTACCTCAAGTGACAAATAGCCTGCAGCTCCTAGCATGAATGCTCTGGTAGCAGCTCCAGCCAGCAAGCCCAGAGCCTGAAGCCAGCTCACAGCTGCAGTTTCTCTTCAACTCTTGACAAGTAACAGAGTAGGAACATTATTATATGTTGCTTAATAGCTGAAGGAGGGGGGGTTCTGTGCCTGTCTTTCAACAAAGGAAGCCAGCAGTGGCAAAGTCTGTTCTATTACTATGGGAACCAGAGTGGTTGGATCTGGCCATGCACAGGGCATGGGCATGGGCTGTGTGAGCTGGGAATTCCATTGCTCAGGAGGTTCTTCCAGCAGCTAACTCTGTACAGGCTGATGCCTGTAAAGATGTGACCTGCAATTTATTACAGGGGCTATGGTAGGGTTGGAACAGAGAAGGATTAGGGAAAGAGGTGTAATGGAATTAGGAATAATGTGGTGGGAGGCAGCAATTGCTCCATTAGATTGCATCTGACTTCTTAAGGGGGGTTTCACATGAAAGCCAGGGGCACTGCTGTGCAAAGTGCTGTTGATGCCATCTACACATGCTCACATGAATCTTTACTGGCAACTGCAGTGATAGTTTGTTCCCTGCACTAAATAGACATCTTACTGCTGCAGGCACTGCGCCTTCCAGTCAGCGATG
The DNA here is from genome assembly GCF_033783945.1 of Neopsephotus bourkii. Taxonomy (NCBI): domain Eukaryota; kingdom Metazoa; phylum Chordata; class Aves; order Psittaciformes; family Psittacidae; genus Neopsephotus; species Neopsephotus bourkii. The sequence continues at coordinate 643,353 of NW_026901640.1, read as the reverse complement.
CACAAGAGGGCATCAGGATCCCTCAGGCTTTCAGTTTTGAACATTCCACCTCCTTCACTCCTCTCCCTCCTGCCTTCCACTCGTTGTTGGTGCTGGTTTTCAAGGAGACCAGCACTCCAGTGGCTGTCTGTGTGCAGGTGGATGAAGACATCGCTCTCCGCTACCAGAAGGTGATGGCAGAGTGGAAAGCCTGTGAGGTCGTTGTGAAGCAGCGAGAGAAGGAATCCCATTGTGCCACGCTGGCAAAGTTCTCCTCAGGCAGCAGCATCGACAGCCACGTCCAGAGGCTCATTCACAGGGACTCCACCATCAGCAATGATGTAGGTACTCCTTCCTCCCACTCGCAGGGTGTGGGCAGGGCAGGAGGGTTGGCATCTGCACAGGGACACAGACACTGACATTAGCACAGCTCCATCAGTCTGGAGCCACTTGAGTCCTGTACAGAGTGGGAAGCTGTAGTGTCTATGCTAGAGCGCAGAGCTCTGTATTTTGGGTAGTCTGTAGCTGGTTTTGAGCAGGACCTTCCTAAGAGGCTTAAAATCACTTGCTATACAAGATCCCTCTGTCAGCACAGAAATCGTTTTCTAGCCCTCCTTATTATAGGTCCTTTCTTCAGATCCAGCGTAGAGCAACAGCTCACTACTATTAGAGCACACTTTTGATTCTGTCATGTTCCTGATTGTCAGCTTGGGGGTTATTTTATTTTGGGAGAGGGGACCTTTGTCAATCTAAGGTAAGATGCTAAGCAGCAGAAAGGCAGACTGAACTGTCATTGCAATGACCAGATGGTTTTAGTGTTGCTGTTGCAGGCAGGGAAGCTTCACAGCTTTCCAAGGTATTTCTAACTGAGGATTATGAAAGGGGGAGAAATCATCACAGGAAATGGATATGAGATCATGAACTGGTATTTAATAGTTTTACACTTACAGCCCCAGTGTGAAGTCAGAGTGAGGAGCTCTCAGCTGTCTGCATGCAGGGAAGCTCTACCCATCAGTGACCTGCTTCACTGCTGCTTCCCATGGCGGGAGGGGTTTGGTTGCTACACAAACGTGTTCTGCCCCCTCCCCAGTCACCTCCTCTCCCCTGCCCACCCCAGGTCTTTATCTCCGTGGATGAACCGGACCCCATGGAGCGGGAGTGCAAGGGGCAGGAGGACGCCCGCTTCCCCCCGGCAGCCGCAGCCCCTGCAGAGCCCCAGGCTGTGGAGTTCGACTCCCCCGACTCGGGGCTCCCGTCCTCCAGGAACTACTCGGTGGCCTCGGGGATCCTGTCCAGCATCGAGGACGGGCAGAGCGGCTCCTTTGAAGAGGGGGCTGAGGAAGAAGCGGGTGCGGAGGTGGGAAGGACTGAGCCAGAGGCACCGCGGCTGCACAAGGCCAAGGCAGTTGTGCTGCAGCCACAGGGCTCTGCAGCAGAAGAGCAGCTGTGTTCCCAGGTGGACTATTTAATGGATGTGGCTTCTGTCTGCGCTGCATCCTACACAGTAGGTCACTGCTTCAGTAAAGCACTGCTTTTCCAGCACAGACCTGTACTTTTGCAGGGACGATGGAATGAGACAGTCCCAAACCAGAACTGCAGGTGGTGGGACCAGAACTGAGGAGTTTTGCATCCAGATCTCTTCATCTGGATTCAGAGCTAGATTGGAAGTAGGACAGCAAGAAAATCTCGGGTGGGAGGTACAGTTCCAGCAGCTAAAGCTGTCCATGGGCTTGGGGGGGACCCGGGGGTGACACACCACATGTAAGATTTCAGTGTCATTTAATTCCAGCTCAACCCCACATTGAATCAAACAGAGCCACAATCTAAATCTAGGTTCAGGGCTTCACCCATTAGTGTTGCTGTCAACAGATTTGTAGTTGAGGTTTTGGGCTCTCTCTGCTGAAGTTGTTCAGCTGGAAAGAACCCTTTGGAAACAGGACAGGCTTGGAACATTTACCAGGGAGAGAGTGTGCATTGTACCTGGGGTTCTTGACAGTAATCAACTATTTCAGTGTTCTTGTGTGCCCAGAGTTTAACTGTACCATTTCTGTGTTGATTCTGAGAGTGAATGTGCACCAATCCTGGAATGCTCTAATGGCAGCAGATCTAACTAAACCCCTTCTCTTCCAGATAGAGCTGTTGGACACTGTTGCCTTAAATTTGCACCGAATTGATAAAGATGTCCAGAGGTGTGACCGGAATTACTGGTATTTTACTGCAGATAACCTGGAGAAACTCCGCAATGTCATGTGCAGGTAGGACAGCCCTGTCACTGTCCATAAACTATAATGAGGCAAGAAGAGTCTGTGTAAGAGCGCTCAGCAATGAACTAAAGAACTGCAGGAAGGAGGAGCCTGGGGGAGCAAACAAAAGCCACAAAACCCCAAGCCCACCCCAGGTACCTCTACACCTGAGGGCTGTTCCCCATAGGCTGCTCTTGCAGCTGGGTTTTCCCAGGCTACTGCTAAGCAAGCCCTGTGTGCAGTGCCTGCTTCTCTCCAGCCCAGCAGACACCAATGCAGGCTGTGGAATACCCTGGATGGGAAGGGCCAGAAAGTTCTCAGAGCCACACATTCAGCAGCTGCAGTGAAAGCAGACTTTGTTATTAAGCTGCTGAGGAGCAGAGGGAGAAGAAATCCAGATGAAAGCATCCTGGGAGTAGACAACTGATCCCAGCCTTCTGTTCCTTCACAACACATGAAGAGCCTTCAGCAGGAGTCGTGTTCCAAGAGCTCTTCCTGTCTCACAGGCTGCTCTGGCTTCATCGTGGGTTGGTTACAAAGCCTTTAGGTATTTTCCTGGGGAAAAAAACAAATAAGCATAAAGCAACAGGAATACTTGTCAGTTTATACTGGCACGTTGGAAGGTTTGAATAGTTGTAGTTCTCTGTGGGTTTCTAGCTTTAACTTTTCTAGCATCCACAACAAGACGCTTAAAAGCTTCCACCAGGAGTTTGTATTTTAGGTGCAAGACACATTTTTGGGGCCACCATGCAGCAAGAGGATTTTTAATCCTGTTATCTGCTGTTTTCTTTCTGCAGTTACGTTTGGGAGCACCTAGAAGTTGGTTATGTTCAAGGCATGTGTGACCTCCTGGCTCCTTTGATGGTTATCCTTGACAATGGTAGGAAGGGGTTTATTGTGTTACGTTATTTGTCTCTTTAGGAAGGTTGGTTCTTAGAAATGCTGGGTCAGAAGCAGGGATAGGAGTTACCCAGGGCCAGCTCCCCAGCAGAACCAAACCTGCTGACAGGGCTAACAGCCGTGGCGTGGGGATTCCCTGCTCACACACAGGCTTCAGGGGAAATCCCATTAGATTTTCAAAGTGGCTGCGTTGTGGCAGTTGCTGACACTGAGAAGTAACCACAAGGTGGGTTCTTCTGAACCACCACCAGTAAAAATGGCCCCGAGTCAGGTACCATCTTCTGTTACACCTGAATCCATGGTGATGGGATTAGGGGAGAGCAAAGGGGAAACCCCGTTTTCTCCCTGGCCCTGCAGGTTGTTGCTTGGCTCAGGGAAGTGTCACGATTGGCAGCACTGTGTTTTGGGTTGTGTCTGCAGATCAGCTGGCTTACAGCTGCTTCAGCCACCTGATGAAGAGGATGAGCCAGAACTTCCCCAATGGAGGTGCTATGGACACACACTTCGCCAACATGCGGTCCCTGATCCAGGTTAGTCCTCTTTAATCTTCTCTGGAAGATGGGGCTGTGGCAGAGGCTCGGCACGAGCCTGATGCCACCATGAAGGGCAGGAACTCCAATGGCTCCTTGTCATCTGCTACCTGAGAGCTGGGCAGGACAAGAATTCCTTCATGCAGCCCCCAGCTGATTCCTGTCACTCAGGGGACAGCATTTGCTGTCACAGTGAAGAGCGTGTATTACAGCAGCTCAGTGCATCCTAATCTGACAACCAAAACCAACCCCAAACATCTGCCTCCAGTACAGCAGCTGCACAGTGCAGTGACTGCTGCTTACGGCTCAGTCCAGCTCCTGTCTCTCTTCCAGCAAATTCAACTATTTCCACTTGTTAGAAGTCAGTAGGATTTGTAACTCACCTTTAAAATCACATCAGGGGTGACTGCTGTCACCTCATAGTGACACAGTGCACAGCAGTAACTCTTCACCCATCAGCCTGTGTCAGGGCACCCCATCACAGGCATTTTGCAAACACAATGTAAAAGGATGTATGTGTGCCAAGAGCTGCACTAACAGGAATGGGGCGTAAAGAGCAGCCTCCACCACCTCTCACCCTGGCTGCTTTCAGACCAGGTACTGACAGTGCTGGGTTTGCATTTTAGATTCTAGACTCGGAGCTTTTTGAACTGATGCACCAGAATGGAGATTACACTCACTTCTACTTCTGCTACCGCTGGTTCCTGCTTGACTTTAAAAGAGGTAATAATGTTCTCTGCCTGTAGCTTAGAGTTGTGCAAAACTGTGAACAGTTCTGTGTGTTGGTCTGTGTCTGGCTGGTGAGTAGCAGCTAGGGACAGAGAGACTGTAGACAGGAACGTTAATGGAACGCAAACTGGCACTGGAATGAAGTCAAAGCTTAGAAAAGGGTGTTGTAAATTCCTGATAATGGGGTTGGAACGAGGTTTCTGCTCAGTGCAAATGCCTGTTTGCTCAAGTAGCTGATCCCAAGCTGATCACGCTCCCTTGTCAGCTTTGCCACCTCCTTTCTCATCCATTTCATAACAAGGAGCAGCAGCTCAAGAGCTGTTGTACTTTGCTGAGCGAGGTATTTTCTAGACTGTGGGAGCACTCCAGGATCTCAGGAGCCCTGCACAAGCACACTCACCTGCACCCACTCCAACAGAAGCTGTTCCTTGTAATCGAGGACCCATCTTGCTGCCAGGCAGGGTCAGCAGCTCCTTGGAATTAGGGGCTGACCTGCAAGAATCAGAAAACAACAGCCCCCTCAAGTACCCTAGAGCCCAGGGTGACAGAGGGAGATGGCACACAGCCATGAGACACTTATTGTAAGCAATTATCTGATGGGGGGAAGTAATTGTGACTCTTAACTGAACAGCAAACCCTCCCCCTTCTCCTTCATGGAGCATGGCCTGTTCCCTACACCCCAACCTCCAGGCCTCGTTGTCACAGACTGGGCAGAAGATGAGCCTGTATTGTTCAAGAAGATGAAGCTTCCATGGGCCACATCTGAATTGTGGCGTGTGTAGACCCAGTTACACACATCTGCTACCCCTAGAACCAGTGGGCCTACCTGTGCTGCTCTCACGTGTTACTGCACTTCAGGCATCTTCCTGGGGTTGAGTTTCCACCATCACACCTGTACCCTTTCTTAGTTGTCCTTGAAACCCCATTCTGTTGCCAGACTTGCACAAGTAGGGACAGGAGTTGGCTGAGGGAGAGGAAAAGGAATCATCAAGTACTATTCATGCCTGTCTGTAAGGCCTGTAAGACGTTAGTTAGAGAAGGGGAAATGGTCAATGTGAATAATCAGCTGCTCTTGTAATGTTTATTCCCATTCAGAATTGTTGTACGAGGATGTATTTACAGTGTGGGAAGTTATTTGGGCAGCAAAGCACATCTCTTCAGAACATTTTGTCCTTTTCATTGCCTTAGCACTTGTGGAAGTTTATCGAGAGATTATCCGTGATAACAACATGGACTTCACCGATATCATCAAGTTTTTTAATGGTAAGAGGCTTTAAGAGAGCTATTTTGATAAAAAGCAACTGATGAGAGTTTGTTCCTTCTCCCTCACTCGGACTCTCTGCACCTGGACCTTGTTCTTGCTCTCATGACAAGCCCCTGGTCATTTTAAGCTCTGAATCTCTCACCCTTCATGTACATGAAGGGCCCAGCCTTTCACATGGCTCCCAAACATCTGACTCTGTATTTAAAAGGTTTGGAACCAATTCTGTGTAAGGACAGTAACTCACCCCGTGATCAATGCTGTGGCCTTCAGCCGTGTGCTGCAGAAGGCCCAGATTTGGGTTTGCCTCAGCCCCTTACTGCAAAGCTGTACATGAACAAACATGTTCCCTCGACAAACCCAACAATCCTAAGCTGCTTGAACTGGGGCTGAGGCAGTCCCGAGCTGCTCTCTGATCTGACCAAGCTGCAGAGTGCAGCTGTGGAACCACGTGGGCACATCCCTCCATGTACATGAAGCCCTTCCAACGGTACTTACCACCTGCATCCCCGACACTCCAGCAGCAGTTCCTGCTGGGAGCGGTACCAGGATCCAGATGGGTTCAGCTCCACAGGTTGAGAGCCCCAGAGGGCTGTTCACAGGCACATGAGGTGAGGTCGCCCCATGCCAGGGTCCCAGGGATCTCTGCAACACCAGAATTGACACCAGAAGTGTTAGATCTCGATGTCAGGGCCTACAGCACCAGGAGATTCATCCCTTACTCTAATGCTCCAAACCTAACCCCCTGCACTGCCTCTGGATTGCTGCTAACGTCACACTAAGTAAGGAACTCATGCTAATGGCACCTTAACATCGATGCCAGGGCAGTTATGGGTGCTGCTGGCATTGAAGAGTGTTTGTCTGTGTCTTTTAGAAATGGCAGAGCACCACAATGCTGAGGAAATCCTGAGGATAGCCAGAGACCTGGTCTACAAAGTGCAGACACTGATTGAAAATAAGTGACAAGGAGCAGGCTGTCAGCGTGGGCCTCACTGGGAGCTGTGGGACAGAGCACTTCTTGCACTGCAACTACAAAATGGGGTTTTAACTGCATCTTCCATGTAATGTAACAGATATCAAAGAGCTCTGTAACGGACCTGTAAAGCCAGAGCTTTCCTCCACCAGACAAGGCTCGTGTTTGATAGCTCCCCGTTACACTCACTTTGTATTTCTAGACAAGATCTTTTGCATTCCCTTGCTCCCCTCTGTAAGACCGTCTGTCCACGTCTGAGATACGGAAAGGGGGGATCTGACATACTACACCATTTGTATTTTGACCTACTGCACCTTTAAAGCCTGGATGCACGTTGGGTGCTGTGCCAGAACCTTCTGTGGGAGTATGGCTGGATCCAGCATCACTCAAGTGTTGCACTTGGGTCCTTGGAGGAGCACTTGGTGGACTCGTTGTCTATGTCTTAAACAGGGAAGAGAATGCATATGAGCTCCTGCTGCTGAAACAGTTGGCTTTGTATTTAGCAGAGTACTTAGCAGCAATTAAAGTAAGGGTACCAGCTGGAGAATGGCCTTAAACTACATAACATGGTTAACACAAGCAGTGCAGGCCTGGCACCCTAAGCTAAAATCATCACCCAGCCTCTGCTGCCTCGTTCACGCTGGTGACTCTCCATGGCCTCCACTCGCCTTCCTTTTGCTTTGAGAACTCGCTCTGTGCCTGTCCCCAGGGGATGGGACGGGACCTGCCCAGCTCAGCACCCAGGAACGGCCGCGTCCCTGCTCCTGGCAGCAGCTCCCACGCTCCCGGGGTCTGTGCAGAGCACACAAAGCTCAGACCCTACCTTAGAACAGAGCAGAGCCTGGGCCCTCCAGGGGACTCCCTGGGTGCTCCTGCTCTGCAGAGCTTTCCTGGAGGAGCCTCCCTTGGGACCTGCCACCGCCACCCGGGCGCTCCCTGCTCCCACTGATGAAGCAGTCGGAAGCGTTGCACAGGATCCCCATGCAGAGCATCCCCATGCCCCATGGACCTGCGGCGCTGCTCCATCCCCTGCCCGCAGCAGCAGCCGTGTCCTGCAGAGCGAGCAGAGGTGCCCATCGGGTACCTGCAGGCCCGGTGCTGTCCCAGCACCCCATCACCCTGCATCAGTCATCACCCACCTGCTGGTTGCTGTCCCAGGGGCTGTGGAGCTCATGGGGCTCGTGCCTGGTGCTCCCAGGAACCCAGGGGTAAGCACTTCAAGTATTCCAAAGTACCCCCCCCCCCCCCCAGAACCTCAGTGATTTAGGGGGAAACCGAAGCACCCCTGAATCTGAATCTTTGCGTTTCTGCTCTTCTGGGGTTCTTTCCTGTGTTCTCTCCTGGGAGCAGCGGGGACGCAGGCGCCTGCCACTGACCCCTGCAGAGAACACAGCGCTGGGCTTGTCCTGCTCACACAATGGTTTAGCTTGAAGGCACCTGGAAAGAAAGGGCCAGAGCGTCCAACCCCTGCCAAAACCCTGCGGGAGAAAACCAAGCGTCAAACCTGATGCTCCCCTGGCTGGAGCAGCCTCCAGGCCGAGCCTGGAGCCCTCCGGGATCAGGGAACAGGAGTGGGAAGGATGAGCCCCTGGGGTGCTGCGCCTGTGGCTTTGGGAAGGGAATCCCTTTCCCAACAGGGGGAGCTGCAGGGGGTAAAGAGTGAGGATAAGGCCCAGTGTCTGTGCTGGGAACAAGGGATGCTGTGCCTGGGATCATCCTGGCTCTGACCACAGCATCACTGACAGGGTCAGCCTGTGCTGGGGGCCGGATCCTGGCTGCTGCGAGGGCTCCAACGCGCTTCAAGTTGTGTCTGTCTGGAAAGTGAGAGGGGGTTTGGTAAATGACACAAGTGAGGAACCCCCCAGCTGCCAGAGCCCCAGGAGGGGATGTGACAGAGCCCTGCTTCCCTGTGGTGTTCCCGTTGGTGGGAATGTGCGACCCGGCTCTGGTTACCCCACAACAAAGGGATCCCTGTGAACTGCACTGTATTTGTTACAACTTTCTGTCCAACTGTACCTCTCAATGGTGTGTATTTATTTCTGCTGGGGGCAGGCTCTGCTCTTCGCTGCTCCCTCGGTTATGTTCAATGTAACAGATGAATAAATCCTTCCTGGTCACAGCACTCCATGGAGCTCGGTGGCAGTGGTTCCTCTCCCTCCAAGGCAGTTCCAGGGGCAGAACAGGGAGTCCCAAGGCTGGGGCTGGCTGGGAAGAGATTGCAACACGCAGCCAGTGCTGCAGCGCCCTGCCCGTGGCCCCTGGGTGACTCTAAGGGCAGGCTGAAGCTGTTGCATCCTCAGAGGCCCGGCCTGGAGCAGGAGCAGACACAGAGCTTCCACTCAAATGGGGTTTAACTGAGATCTGGGGGAACCGGGGAGGGTCCTGTGGGAGGAAGCTGAGGATGAACTGGTAAAAGCTGCAGCCACTGCCCTGCTCCAGCGCTACCCTGGACACGGGGGAGTCCAACGCCCCAAAACCCTTCCCGGGTGCAGCCGTGGTGGCTCTGAGGCCCTCACCAGCGCCCAGAGGATGCTCATGGCACTGAGCCCCCCACCCCGCACAGGAGCCCTGCTGCCACCCCAGAGGTTGGAGCTGCCCAAGCTCTTACCGGGCTCTGCGGCCACGTTCCGGAGGCACGGACACCGGGAGACCCTGGGACTGAGCTCCAGCACCTGCAGGAGAGAGCATTGAGACCGGGTTAGGTGAAGGCTGGGCCAGGCTCCGTGTCCAACTCCTCACTGTCCCTGTGACCCCCCCACCCAGCGCATCCACCAGGGAGGAAGGATCCCGAGGGGATGGGGCTGCAGGGGTGACACCAGCACCCTCCTGGGCGGGGGGAGCCTCACCTGAGCACCGTGAGCAGGGCACGAGCACCACATCCAACACCCGAGTTCCCATGGGTCAGGGTCCTCCAGACCGGTAACAGGGCTGGGGGGAGAGCGCTGCTCTCTGGAGGAAGTCCCAGTGTGAGTGAAGGAGCTGCTCGCAGAGCACAGGGAGGAAGATGCAGACTCCTGGTTCAGCTTTCAGTGCATGTTTATTTCAGTTTTGTATTTACTTCAGGCAAGTGCTTATTACACGGGTATTATTCACGTTGGGTACCTAAATTCTGGAGCATGAGGAGCCAGTACAGTACAGCTCAATAGTAAAAACACAGTATGTACAGAATCAGTGGGTTTTTCACAGAGCAGATGTATCCAAACACATCAAATCTTTACAGCTAGGCCGCAGTGTTTCAGTCCCTTGGTGCCACAGTGCCACGTCCTCCCCACTGAGGCAATCCGTGACCTTACAGCCAGCACCTTCAACCATCCCTGCTGCAGACGCTTCCAGCCAGGAGGGGGGCTCCCGGCAGCGAGAGGCATGGGGGGGACCTGCTCCCACCACGCTCCTCGCTCAGCGATGCCTTGGCTGCTGCTTGACCAGAGGCAAGAAGCGCTCCGAGCACAGCCCAGACCCCCTCTGGGACCGCACTGTACCAGTGCGAGGGCAAGGGCCGGGCACTGGGCTCTGGGCACCACCGGCCTGCGCCGCCGTCGGCATCGCGGGCACTGCCCATAGGGTCCCAGTGCCCGGCCTGGAGCAGGGAGGGACCCGGCCCACTCAAGCCCCTGCCACTGCACACAGAGGGTGCGAACTGATGGGGCTCATCCTCACCTGCAGCAGAACCAGGCCATGACCCCTCCGGGGTGGGCGAGGAACCCAGCCCGTTCCCCTCGCCCCACTGTCACACTGGGACTTCTGGTCCATGCACAGTCTGCGCTCAGGGTGAATCCCATCCAGAGCAGACACCGCGACACACGAACACCAGACACGAGAAAGCCTTGCAGCAAACGCCTACACGTGCATCAACAGGCGTGCACAGGGACCACCACGAGCAGCAAGAGCCTGAGCTCCACCTAAACCACCAAAGGCATTGGACAAGTCCTGTCAAAGAAGGCCACTTTTAAAACAAAGAAACAAAAGAGACAAACTGACCCCCAGCAGCAGCCCGGACCCACCCAGCTCCAGCAGGATGCAGGGAATCCCTACCCACATGAACCGACTCTGTACAGCTCTAGAAGAGCAGGAGGGCATCGCCCCATCCAGCTCTGTGCCCCACCACAAACCCAGCTCAGACCTGAGCCCTCCTTGCCCTGACACCCACCATCAATCCCAGCACCACCACGCACACACGTGCAGAGCCCCCATGGCACCGGTTTGGCTCCAGCCCTGCTCTCCCGGTGTCCCCCTGCACGCAGCCCCCGGGGGGCAGAGCAGGGACCCGCTCACCACGGGGCTGTGCAGGACCCTGGTACCCGCTGCGCACAGCAGGAACCCCGGCAGCACCGCAGGCACCAGAACCTCCCCTCGGCCACTGACCGGCTCCTGCCTGAACTCACAGGGCCCCGGGAGCCCAGGCTGAGCAATGGGGCTGCTCCCTCCTCCTGGTGCAGCCAAGGCAGCCCCGCTCCTCCCCGGGCTCTCATCCCCTCCCCTCGCTGCTGAGCCCTTCAGACAAAGCCACGAGTCCTTCCCACAGGGTCCCCTGCACCCAACAGCAGCGCACGAGAAGGGGGGCCTGGTCAAAACCTGGCTCTGGAAGCACGAGGGCATCGTCCCCTGTACCCGTGGCTGCGCCGGTTCACTCCCAGGGATGTGCCGGGTCCATTCCATGCCCACGGTGCTGCTGGAGGAAGGGTCAAGCGCTGGTGGAGCTGTCGGCAGCGTGACACAAAGCTCAGGAGCACGGAGAGATGGACCCGGGGCCTGCCCTTGGTGGGAGCATCTCCACTGACTACAGCCAGGGACACAGCCCTGGTGGGACAGGAGCATCTTCTTGGACCTGCTCCATAGGAACCCATCTGCCAGCTCTGTGGCCTGGTTACCGACAGCTGACACTGTTCAACAGAAGAGACTGCTTGTAAACTATGTATTTATTGATTTTTTGGGACAAATTAGATCTTGTGAATCCCAAAGTGTACATATATATGTATTAATATATATAGCTTTCTCCATAGGGAAAACATGTCAAAGAAGGAGACGTTTGTAAAGCGCCCCTTGTTAATACAGTACTGAACATGAGCGTCAGTGTAAAGCCGAAGTTCTGAGCAGCAGTGACAGACGCGGGCATGGAAGAGCTGCACTTGGCTCCTTCCCCACAGAACAGAGAAAAAAACTGCTTAAAACAACAGAAAATCCCCAAGAAAACACTTCTGGTGGCCACGGAAAAGGCAGAAGAGAACAGGGGGAGCCAAGATGTCCAAACCAGCTCAAGGCTGGCTGAGCAGGACAAGATGTGTTCAAGATAGGGGTTTGGACATGGCAACACCACAGAACTCCTCAGGGAGAGAAAAACTGGCAAAGATGTGGCACATGGACATGAGCAGGGCAGTGACACTGGTACCTTTAAAGCACAAGGGAGCAGAAGATGAGGTCAGCAGCATCCTTACAGCCACAGCCATTGAATAATCCACCAGGAAGCTCATTCGCCTGTGAACGGGAACTCCTCTCTCCATCCTGTAAAAAGGATTGTGGAAAACAGAGCAGCTCTGTGCCTGGCTATGGCAGAAGAAGATACAGGAGTAAGAAGCCAACGGGGATGACGTGGGAGCAGTGTTTTCAACACACAAAGTGAGCTGTTGTTGCAAAACTGCTTTAGAAGAGCTGGACCAACCCACACGGGCTGACCCTGCAGGTCCTGTCAGTGTGGGACATGGGGCACGGAGGGGCCCTCAGCCAATGCTCGTGTGCCGAGCCCCACTTCCCAATCCAGGGGGTTTCTCCTTCAATGAGCTCAGCCACTCTCGACCAGAAACCTCCCTCCTCCACGATGGTGTTCTGTGAGTTGGAACAGTGAAGAAGGCAGAGAGATGCTTCCTCCCCATGCTAAAGCAAAGCCACGCGGTTCTCCTAAGAAGGGAGATGATCCTGTTGCACATACTCAGTGTTCAAGAGTTTCTGATGAGGAGCAACTGTCCCGGTCCCAAACACTGATCTCCAAGGTACCGGCACACAGAACACAACATCCTCAGGAAAGCACCTGCGAGCACAAGGAGACGATGCTGCTATCCCAGAGTGCCACCACCCAGTGAAACCAACCTGGGTCAATGTGGTTCAAGGATAAGGAATCCTCACAGGTCTGTCCGCTCTGCTGTGGAAACGGTGCCAGGAACACTCAAGGATGCAAGGGAAAAAGGAAAAGTGTTAACTAGGGAGCACCCAGGGTTTATGACCGAATCTGATGCAGCTCTCAGCCACGTCTGACCTCTGCTTGCAGGAATCACCCTGCCTCCAGCACAGTTCAACCGCAGCACAGGTGCTATGGAACTGGGGAGCTCCTGAACGACACCTCCAGCACTGTCCTCCGAGCCCACAACCAGGCCCAAGCCCTGCTGGCGGCACTCCAGGCAGGCTATGGAGCACGGTTTCCCATGGCGGATCATGGCCCAAAGGGAGACGCAGCACAGGGAGGTGAGGGCCTGCTCAGCCCAGCCTCACCTCCTCCTCTGCATGGGCAGCACTTCCAGAGCGTTGCAGGGCAGCATCCTCATCCTGCCCATGGAAACGTTCACTGGCTACAGCAGGAACTTTCCCTGCGCTGAGGACTGCGGAGTGCTGGGTTTTGGGAAGAGGAAGACGGAGCAGAGCTCAAGAGCAGTACTCACTACACACAGAACAGTGCAAGGACCACGCAGACAGGCATCGTACACGTCCTGAAGCACCCTCCCAGGCAGGCTGCAAGTACCAGAGCCACACCACATCCCTCCTCATGACTCCACTGGAGTTTGCCATGGACTCCAGTGCGATCTGACCTAACCACTGGATGGGATGGAGAGGGTCCTTTGGGATGGGGGGCTCTTTGGTGCACGTCTCACTGCAAGACACGAGTTACACACGCTGATCTCCTGGAGTACACCATCAACCTCTCGCACTGTGCAGATAACCACATCCACATTTGTACCCTTCTAATCCACTGACTCCCCACTAAACCACAGCCAATTGAGGAACAAACCAGCAACGAAATCAACCCATGCAGCAAGTCTGGTTAATGTCTGCTGGTTCTGTCCCAGGCTCCACTCTACCAGGCCACATCCACATACTCGAGTTGCCAGCACAAAGTATCCGCCTCTGCAGAACAAGAACAAACCCAAGAACCTGGAAGCTTGGGACTGGTGGGAGGAATCCCAAATGGGAAGTGCCACACAAAGAGATCTGCAAAGCCAGTTATTGCAGCAGCAAAACCAAACCCCCAAACCATGCAAACAAAGCATCGCCAACCATCAGAACACCGAAACCGCGCTTGCTGTGACGCGGCCGTGCAAGTCAGTTATAAAACTGCCACGAGGGAAGTCCGGTTGTGCATTCTTTTTCCTTTTATTAGACAGGACAGAGAATTTCCTTAAAATGCCATAACAAGTCACAGTGATTGTAGATGGTTTCTGAAATGTACGATATTGATGGGAAATACCTTTGACACGGTTTGTGTTGGGGTTCCTTTGTCACTGCAGATGTACCCTGGTCCACCAAACCACCTATCTCAAGGTTTCCTATGTAGAGAGCACACTCTGTCTCCTTCCTCCAGAAATGAACTTTGTCTAATAATCCTGCAAAATAATCAACCTTACAAAAGGCCTTCTTCAAACGTTATATTTATATATATATGTATATACATATATATACACACACATACACACATATATATAAATATAGACTTCTATGGTTGGTTTTTTTTCCCGTTCTAAGCAATGTCTCAATAAAGAGATCAGCAATGTTTTATTCTACAAAGAAGCAACACATGGAAGGGGGAAATGAAGAGTCCGAAGAACATCATATCCATACCCACTGATTACACATAAAAGGAAAAAAAATCACCAGAACGACTGTCTCTGAAGTCTCCTCAATCACCAAGATTCAAGTGCAGAGGGGCCCATCCCCGGCTCCAGGGAGACCCCGGGGGCTGTGCACCCCGGCCCGGCCCCCCCTCCCCAGCACCTCTGCACCTCCCTCCGTGGGGCCGGACCTGGTTGGAATGTATGGAGTTTAGGAAAGGTTCCCAACAAAGACCTCACGGCCGGGCGGTCCCCTCTAGGCCAGCTTCAGCGTGCTCACGGGGAACGAGGGCATGGTCACCATAGTCACCGGGTTTAGGACCGTCTGCCCCACTAACTGCGGGTGATGGACAACCTGGGTTCCCACAGCGGGCTTGGCCATCACCGCCTGCTGGCCAAGGCTCGTGGTTCCATTCACTTGCTGGTGCGAGATGGTGTGAGCAATGTGGCTCACGACGGGCTGGCTGACGGCCACGGGCTGAGGGTAGATGGGCAGCTGCTGGCCGAGGTGGGCCATGTGGTTGATGGTGGCTGGGTGCACAGTGATGTGGCCGATAGGCTGAGCAGCAGTGGTGAGTTGCACGGGGCTGGATGTGGAAGGTGCAATGTGAGCAATGTGCTTGGTCTGTGGCCCCTGAATCACGTGGTTGACAGTCTGGATGACCGAGGCGTGGGTCGTGGCCGTGTGGGCTATAACAGTCGATTGCACTGTCGAAGCCGCCACGATGTGAGTCTGTGCGGGGACGATCGCCTGCGGCTGGACCAGTGCTTGTGTCTGGATGGGAGGCGGAGGGTGGGCTGGGGTCTGTTTCTGCTGGATGGGCAGGTGCTGCGGCAGGACCGCCGCGTGGTGGGGAGCAGCGTTTGTGGGGACGGCTTTCAGCAGCTCCGGGTGCTGCCGCTGGGTTAGTTTTGGTAATGAGTTCACTGGCCTGTCATCTTCCATGTCCTCATCCATGTTGTCTTCACCCTCTGCAAAAAACGAAAGGAAGAGACTCCCATAACAAAGCAAGCAGAGCATGGACTGGACTGAGCAGCCTCTCTGACGGGCAGCAGGAGGAGTTGCTGAGCTACAGGCAGGCAGAACGCATGGCACAGCATGACACGGCACAGCACAGCAGGCTCCACCAAGCCCCAGTGGGGCAGCAACACTCCTCTCCTCCCTGTTTCTGAGCCAAGGACCTGGAGGTGTGAGCAGCCCAAAGCCCCACATAGGAAGGGAGGCTCACAACAGGCTGAGATCCCGCTTGGCAGCAAGGGAAGCAACGCAAGCAGAGGCAGATGGAGAGCAGCCAGGCTGAACTCTGTGCTGAGCAGGAACATGGAATCCTTCCCTGTCCAGTTGTTCCACCAATCAGTACCACTCATTCCACTCCCAGAGTGAGAAGGGAACAGCCATGGAGAAACATAGCAGCAAGTTCCTTGTGTGGTTCTGGGAAGTGCACTCTTGCCCAGTCCAGGAACTAAGGAAGCAATGCAGGAACACGCTGACCCTGCAGAGATCTGAAGGCGAGCAGAGCACCCTGCACCGCCTGCTCTAAAGCCATGCAGTAGAGACTGACAACCTCAGAGGATACAGAAGCAGCAGGAAAACAGGGAAGACGCTTCCCTTTTGCCAGCTCTGTGGTCACTGGTAGCTCAAAGTGATCGTTTTCAGCAGTGGTGGATGGCTGACACTCCTATTGACTCCTGCTCTCAACTTCCATCAGCCTACACCTGGAATCTACAAGTGTGTTCAAAGGTGGTGAGCCCAATACAAGCCTGAATGAACCAGAACACGGAGGTTTTCCCTTCCTGGAACCTGCTGTATGTCTGCCTGCAGTGCCAAGAGCAAATGCTGTCACGACTTGAAGGAGCTCCTGCAAGTGGATATGGATTGCTACAGCCTCCTCATCTCCAGCACGTCCACGACTGCCTGTTCTTCCTGCTGCAGATCACTGGTACGGAGGGAAGCATGCACTCTCCTAGCTCACACTGTACTGGGAATGGCACGTCACATATTCCGTCATTTCATCTTCCCTGTGAATCCTTTTCACACAACGTGAGGGTTCATTAAGTTGCTCAAACGCTCTGGTGATCCTTCCTGTACCAACTCCTCCTTCTCTACGTGGCTGAACACCCTCCCACATCCATGCACAAGTACATCAGGATGCTCATGCACCACCCGGCTCTAAAAGCAGGGCTGCAGAGCTGCACAACAGCAAAAGTGGGTTTTGAAAGCAGAGACCTCCACGTGAGGGACCAGCAGATCAAATGCACTTTGTGTCTCCCTAATGCTGACGCAGCTTTTCAGTCTGCCTTGCACAGGCCCCAGTTGTTATCAGACCAACAGCAATCGTTACAAAACACTTGAAAACATATCGCTCTATCTGAATGCAAAGAAACCTCGATGGTGCTAACTGAAGACCCCCACCACCACTACACAGCTGTGCCTGTGATGTGCAGTGATGATCAGGAGAAATCTTACGGGTACCTGATGCAGTCGAGGTAGATGCCTGGTCATCCTCTGGCTGAACCGTCTGCCGGATAATCCTGTCGATCTCCAGGATGTCCATCCACTGGCTCAGCTCGTTCTTCAGCTCCGCCAGGCGCTGCTGGGTAGCTATCTTCTCTCTCGCCAGCCGCTCCATCTCATGCTCATACTCCTTCTCCTTCCTCTTTAAAGTCTAAAGACAGAGGGAAGAAAAATAAACCTAAGGAGAACAAAGCCAAGCATCACCTGCGCTAACCCGGTCACTCCCATGTCCACAGCTCCTCCTTTTAACAGTTGTGCTGGTGTAAAAGGGGTTCAGGTACAGCTGTGCCTTTCAAACTCGGGCAGAAAGGGAAAGCGAAAGGGCAAGAGTTGGCCACAGAAACCTAGAGTCGCTTTGGCCAACAGCTTCCTGCCTTCTGAAGGAAAACCAAGGAACCTCCAAGCCAGAAACGCTGAACCACACTGTGCGAGTCCCTTCAGCCCCAGGGGTAAGCGTAAAGCCCAGAACACTTGAGGGAAAGCTGTGAGGTTTCCTCTCTGAAGGTATTTGCCACTCTGAGGAGAGAAAATGAAACCTCCTTCCTCCGTTCTTCCCCTTTGCTCTGACCTCCCCAACAGAACTAAAGAGCTAAGAGCCAAGAGCACTGAATTATGACTATGACTCATCTCAGATCTATCATATGAGGTGGAAGGCTGACACTTCCCAGCACTGCGCTTCCACCCCGCCGGCTTCCTACACTGAGCACAGGACACCGATGGCACTTGTGTGCAAACACAACAGTGAGCCTCTCTAAGCACACAACCAAATGACTCATGGATGCAGAGCACGCGTGGACCATGAGGGACTGTCCAAGGTCCCAGGTAACTGCTGGAGGTGCAGCAACATGAATCAGGCCGCCTCTGTTCTGCCTCAGTCCAAGGGAGCTCTTTGCTGCACTTCAGCATCAGTTTAGAGCAACAGGGCCCGTACTCAGCTCCCAACATCAGCCTCACTTCACCCGCCTCATGAAATACCTGAAGAGCATCAGGGCTCATCACGGTCTGGTGGGAAGGGGCAAAGGGAGGGAAATGGGTGCAGCTCCCTCTGAATGCCAGGCAAGAGGGCATGGCACCACTGACAGTCAGCCACCGGAGAGTGGGGCTATAGAGCTTTTACTACATACATCTACTTCCAAGCATCCCTATGGAAAGGAAGCATCTACACGGAGCAGACTCAGAGGTGGAAAATACCCCGCATCTTTGCAAGAGAACAGAAACCCCTGCAGAAAAGGGGGGGATGGAGGGGAGAAGTGCAGGCAGTGACAGAGCTCCTGTGCTCAGGTTTAAGTAAATGAGAAGATAACTTGTCTGAACGGCCTCCCCTCCCCGTGCCATCAGGACCACAGCAGGCAGGACAAACCCTGAGCCCAGAACTGCTGCGCAGTGCCGGACCCCAGCCCTGCTGTGCAGGCACGCTGCCGGTGCAGTCACTCATGGCACGGTACCGCAGGGACAGAGCAGCAGCGCGGCTTCCCGGGATTAGCAAGCAAGAAGTGCAGCAGCCTCAGCACCCTCCCAGCCCAGCTCAGATCTGGCTTCCTGCCCTGCTCTGAGGAGCTCCAGCAGCAGGGCAGCGCTCAGCTCCCAGGCACAGGCAGGCGCTGGTGCTTGCTCACGAGCCTGTCATTACTGGAGGGGCAGAACCCTCACAGGCACCCCCGAGGATGCTGCCCTGCTCCTGCACAGGCTCTGGGACATGCCCTGAGAGGCGCCAGCTCCTGCAGCACCCAGCAGCCACACGCTGCTCCCGGGCTGGGTGCTCTCCAAGGGGAGCTGCAGCAGCAGATGGGCTGGAGTCTCTGCTGGCACGGGCAGCCCCTCCAAAGCTATTCCAGGATAGAGCAATTCCCAGCAGTAACAATGGATCTCCCAGCTGAGCTGCTCTGCCCCAGGCATGAACTTGGCTGTGATTCACCAGAGCCTCCCTCCCTCTGCCACAGCTCCCAGCACTGCCCTGCAGGGTGCAGCCCCTTCCCACCTCTGCATGGTGTGCCTGCATGCCCTGCGCTGGATGAGCATGGGCACAGGAACAGATCCTGTGCAGGAGCCTGCTGAGAGGAGCAGGAACCCTCCTGCCCTTGACCCTCTTCACACCAGCAGGTAGGATGGAAGAGGATGGGTTCCTGTCTCCCCATGTCCCCTCTGTCCAGCACCACCGGCAGCCCCTGGCACCTGCCCATCACCAGTTATCTTCTGCAGGTCACCCTGCCCAGGCCGGGTGCCAGGCTGTCCCATCAGCCAGTAGGAAGTCCACAGTCTCAGCCCAACCTCAGTCACTGTGACTGTGCTCGCCTGCCTACTCATAAAGAGCACCCTCAGAAAGATGCAAACTTGAGAGATTTCAAAGTTTACCTGACTTAAAGCTGTCTGAAAGTGGATCGATTACAAACACCACTGCAGGGGAGCTTCCTCCTGACTCACGTTATGTCATGGGCTTATTGAGGACAAGGACCTGTGCTCCCACAGCCTACACCAACCCCATGGAGCCAGCACTCCTCCCTCCTGCACCCAGCATCGCTGCCAGCCTCTGCCTGTTTAACCAGGGAAGCAGCACACGGGAAGCATCACGCCTGCAGCGAACCCCTCCTCTTAACCTGGTTCCTGGCACACTGACCCTGGTTCCTGGCACACTGACCCTGGTTCCTGGCACACTGACCCTGGTTCCTGGCACACTAACCCTGGCTCCTCATGGTGGGAAACCCACCCGAGTTACCGGTGTTTCTGTTCCCCCCTTTGCTCAGAGAGCACCGGGAGCTGCAAACCCCTGCAGGAGGCAAGGGGCAGACACCTCGGGTTTGTTCTCTGCTCTGTGCAAGCAGCGGGGCTCTCGCCAGCCAAACCTGGTGAGGCTCGACTGGAGCACAACCCCCACGTCCCCATGCAGGCAGTGTGATTCCTGCCAGCTCAACACACACACCCCCCAGACTGCTCTTTTCCAAGCAGCAAACTCCGGCACAGACCCTGCTCCTTCTGCCTGCGCAGTGATGAGTGCAGGGCTGCTTTTTTTAGCGTGAAGAAGCTGGCAGCCTCGGTTGCCCGGGCAACTTTCACTCTGCAGGGTGAGTGAGGAGCTTCAAAACTGGTTTATTTTTCACTTCTATGCACTTAAAAATACCCCACAAGAGCCTCGCCGGAAGCCCTGACGTGGGGAGGCGGATCCAGCCCAGGAAGGAATCATGGATTCCCTCATCTTCACGTGAATCCAACCACGACTCCTCACACCTGGGAAGTTTTGCCTGAGTTTGATGCCAAGAGCAAGCCCTTTGCTCTGCAGCACCAAGGGCCTGGGCACTGAAGTCTCATCATCTTTCATTCAAGCAGCACAGACCACACTAAAATCCATACATGGGTTTGCTTTTGCTCCCTGTATCTGATTGTCCTCCTTTACACACGGCAGCCTCTACCCACGTGGATGATTAAGCAAGACCAGCACAACAGCACCAGGTCTAACATTTCACTCCTTTGAGCCCATCCTTGTGTGCACCCCGTTTGCCAGACACAAACTCCTGTAGTCACTACCCAGCAACAGCCATTCATCACCGTGAAGGATTTTCCATGTTATAGCTGGTTGTAATTAAACTGCTTATCCTTATGTCAAGATGGAAAATAATGCCCCAGTGCTTTCCCTGCGCTTGCCTCAAGAATAAAGCCAGCCCTGCAGTTGGCATTAGTGAGGTTTAAAAGGTGTTATTAAAAAGCTCCCTTTACAAACATTATATTAGCAATTTAAGAACACACTTTCGATGATGAGCTTTTCCCAAAGCGCATTTCAGCCCTTGTGTTCCATTACATGGCATTCACTGATTAAAAACTCCTCATCAATGAGCAATCATGAAAGTGATTTGCAGTTTTGAGCCAGACTCCGTAACTCTTTGCTATCGGGACTGCAGCCACTGCAGCAAACAAGAGCTGCTGGGCCAGGGCAGGTCCCTCAGCACAATCCCACCTGCAGCATCTCCATGGGGCTCAGCACAGACCTGACCCAGGCTTCCCACTGCCATATGGAGTTCTGGTGCCCCTGCGTAATGGGAAAAAAAGCTAAAACCTAAGAAAAGGATCTTCTTGCATGGACTCCCACGATGCAACAGATCTGCAGCACGAGCAGCCCACCAGCCCAACGCCACAAATGCTGCACCAGAAACACGAGCCAACGACGTGAGGAACCCATAGTCCCCAAACAGCTCACAGCCCCATACTGTTGGCAGATACCACACTCCCCTGGAGTACTTTGGGGGATTCATTATTGTATCAATTTGGGAGATTCCTACTGTGAATCGTGCTACATTTTCTATGAGGTTCTTCAGCAGCTTGTTTAAAGCCCAGCATCCATCTCAACCCAACCTGCTGCCATAAAGGGGAGCCCATGAAGGCACGGAACCCCAAAGTTGGTTCCCCCCTATAGCATCAGGCCAGCGTCCCCAGCCTCTGCATGCCAGCGAGTGCGTCAGGACGGGTAACAGCACCTACAGGAGCCTGCATGCAAGGGACCCATTCCTGCACCCTGGACCTGCTGCACCCAAGCTCCTGCTGATGCCAACAGCATCAGTCAGTGGAAAGCAGCACTAGGCAGGACCAGAGGAGGTAGCAGTGGTACCCTCCTCCTGCCTGTGTGCAGCCCCAGCTGGTTGCCATGGGAACCAAAGCCATGGTTTCCATGGCAACTGCTTCATTCAGCAGGCTGCTGGAGCCGCAATCCTGCAGTGGTCCGGATGCGCTAACCCGGCACCGCTGATGGGAAGATGCAGTCGTGGCACAGCAGCACCACCGCCGCTACACCCGGACAGACTGCACCACAGCAGGGTCTCCACGTGCGTCCCTGAGAGGGGGCCAGCACGATGGATGTCAAATCACAACAGGCTCGACCCAAACGCCACCAAGTGCTCAGCACCGGGGAACCACAGGCTGGGGTCCTGCAGGGACCAGCTCCCAGCAGACAGCTTGTGAGCTGAGGCCGGGAGGAGCACAAGGCCTCCAGGCTGCTGCTGCCCCTTGTGCACTGGTGTCGGGTCTCAAAGTGAACCTTTTACAGGAGCACCCAAACCAACATAAAACATGCAAGGTCAAACAGAGAGCACCCCATGCTCCCCACAGGCCTCACCACCAGCACCCTGCAGCACAGAGATCCCATCCCTGTGGATCCTTCCAAGGAGCCCCTGGGTGCAGGCTGACCCATGGACACAGACCCATGGACGTCTGCCAGCAGCCTCATGACCCAGCTTTTCCCAGTGCCAAACCCTGCGCCAGGAAGGCAGCCAAAGGGCAGTGCTGTGCTCCGGGAGGCAGCTGCACCCTCGCATGCACAAGCACAGTGACTCCAGGAAACAAGCAAGTCACTGCTGCAGGGGCTGCACCGGCTCTTCTGCAGGTACAGAAGTGAGCTGGGGAAGAGTGGTCACCATCAGGTCTGCAGACCCACCACTTGCAAGGGAAGAGGTGTGTATCCAGACAGAAATACTTCACAGAACAGGAAGGAGCAGAGAGCACATGACATGCTCTGCTATTTACATTCGTTGTTTGCACATCGTTAGCACTTAAGGATCCTGGTAAAGAGACACTGGGCCATAGCACCTGGAACACAGCTACAGCTGACACACATCTGGCTGCACTGGCCCTGCAGACCCAGGAGGAGCCAGCATCCTGAAGCACCGCTCTCTGGCCAAAGTACAAGCAGTTACTGGGGCAGAGGGCAGGGAGAATCAGATCAGAGGACAAAGAATAAATTCAGGAAAGAAAAAGGAAAGGCAGCAAATGACTGGAACACACAGAACACAAACACAAAGCAGGGGAAGGCAAAGCCACGCGCAGGGAAACACCAAACCGTGCTGGCTTCTCCCAGCAGATCTGGTTTCTAGGGACTCTCATGGTTAAGAGGAATTCAGTGTTAAAAAGATGTTACTTGCAGTGACTAAGTGCTAAGTTGGCACCACAGCCCTGGCAGGGGATGGTGGCCGCAAGCATAAGCTCTCATGAACCACCCCCCCAGCAGATGATGACCACCATGGCGGGGGCTGAGGTGCTGGTGACACAGAGGATGCCAGCCTCCCACACCTCCATCCCTGTAAGGAGGTCAGTGCTGGTTACTCACATCCCCATGGATCCACCTACAGCCCACAGAGCAGATCTGGGTCACCAGAGGATTTCTCTAACCTACCTCCCCCATTGTGATGGCCACGGTGGCAGTGGGAGGATGTAAAACCCAGTTGTTAGGTACAGGTGACTCCAGTACCTGTGCACGGCTCTGAGTCACAGCTGTGCACATGGGTGAAAACCTCTGTGCTTAAGGGTTTAGGATTGCTGTGGTGCCTGACAGCACTGACTCCCCACTGCTACTCACTGAAGGTACCCTAAGGCTGGAGTTCCTCTGCCTGGTACAACGAGCCCCAGTGGGTGTCCTTAGGGTAGCTGAAGCCCCACAGAACTCCCAGAGATGAAGTGATGGGAAGGTGCTGAGGACAAGCTCTGCCTCACGACACACACCGCTCAGCAAGAGCAGAACCAACAGCCTTGTGCAACCCCCGAGCCCGCACACCAACCCCACTGCAGAACACTTGCACAACGAGATCCAGCTTGTTTAGAGGCCATTTCCTCTCAGACCTCAGCCTTTGGGGCGCAGAGGCAAAGTCACCTTGTTCCTTCCAGTGCCACAGGAAACGCTGCAATCACCCTCAGGGAGCCCGTTCCTGCCCTCAATGAATGCAGGGAATAACGGGGTACCTGCCCAACAGGAGGCACTGAACGAACAGCATGACACCACGGAGATTTAAGATAACAGCAAGCAGCCCACAGCCCAAGGGACATTCTGAACCTAAACCTGATACAGTATTTTAACTTGTTACGATGTAAAAGGTGAGCAACAAAGATAAAAGGAGAGGAAAGTGGGAATAAATGAACCCTTTTTCTCCTTCTCTGTTTCCTCTTTGGCTGGTTTGAGGCACAAGTTAACATCCTGTGCAGGAGCAGCTTCACTTGCCATCAGGTCACCCGCCTTCCATGGCCTATGTGGGCCCTCCGCACAGTGACAGGGAGGAGAGACAACAAAAGTCACAGCTAAAGAGAGAGAAGTGTCCAGATAAAGCCAGAGAAGTGCAGGGCAGGCCCAAGGCACCGGCAGGATCAGTCACCACTGATCTCTGATAGCAACAACTGAGACAAGCAGCCTCCTAATAATCACATTCCTATTTCCACACCCTCCAGAGCACGTTTTATCAGCGTTGCTATCACATCAGAGTAATGCCAACGTGACAACGGGAGATGAAAGCGACTCCAGCTCCCACTGCTGCACCAGAGTCCTCCCCATTCACTGTTCTGCAGCTGACGATGGCCACCGTGATGGGGAGGGTGCAGGGCTGGGCTGGGCCCAGTGCACTGGGGCACACACAACACCTACCGTTCCCTTGCAACTACTTGGTTGTCATTGTCATTGTCAACAACTGCGTCACGGCGATTTTAAGGCGGCTCAACACGTCCCCTGGCTGCAGGTAACGAGAGCAGGAGCAAAAACCACGCTGTGACTGGTGCCACGGGCCCGGCCTCCTCCCCAGCACGCCTCCAAGGGAAGAACAAACTCACAACCCAACCAACCAACCAGTCACGATATCTGGGGGGGTATTTTTAACTGGGGGTTTTGCCTTGTTCTGAAGGAGGGACCTGTGCATCAGTACCCGTACAGCAGAGCCCGTGCAGTCACCGCTCTCATCACACCACGTGCACTCCTCTCGAGCAGCAGATGACACCCAGGACAAGCAACAGCACCCAAATGCAACCTGAACCAGCTACCACACAAGCAGCACTGCTGTGCTCACTCACAGACTGGTTTGGGTTTTACAACCTTGAGCTCTTCTTTAAGCTAGGACTTAAATGCCAGCAGCACGATAGCAGAGATTCCCTAGCAATTACAGAATTGTCAGTGTTTACTGCCTGGAAGTGTCCTGAAACCAGGACATTCACCCCTTCCAGATGCTCACGGATGAGTCAGGAGCCAGACACTGTTAAAAACCTCACCAACCCTTTGGCAAAGGTTAGGGAACAGCTTCCACCCAGTGCACAGGGTTCAAACGCGGGGCACTGGAAACACTCCACTGCATGACACGCTTTGGGGCCACTCCTGCCAATAAAATCCACTCGCTGCCCTGTGGATGGAGCCTCCCTGCGGGCACAGCGCTGGATCCCAGGCGCCTGCACTGCCCTGGATCCCGCAGTGGGTTGTGCCAGCTCCAGTACAAACCCTCTGGTTCAGGATGGGAATCCCACATTTGTCCACTCCAAGACCGTGCAAGCCATCCAAAGGGAAAACGGTGCCAGTGCCCTGCCCGCTCAGCAGGGCTGGGATACACGCTGGAAGCTTTTCAAACACACCTGCATTGGGAACGGGCTGGCTCGGATCAGCACGCTCAGTGCCAGGGGATGGATGGGAAGCTGCCGGAGCATCCCCAGCTTCTCAGGTTGAGCCCCATCTCCCATACTGATGTAGCCTGGTGCCATAGCTCTGAACCTAAAACCAGCTCCCCAGTGACTCTATTAAGGGCAGGAGCTAGAGCCTGCACTTGCTGTGCTCCCACTGACTCCAGAGGAAGACAAACCCTACATCCAAACTCTCACTTGTCCCACATCTTTATGCACGCTCCAACCTGCTTTACTTTACAAAACACTATGTTTTCAAAGGCCTCATTTCTCATCCCTGTCTGAAATGGGGATGACACCGCGTTGCATGACCACAGCCTATTGCTGCTGGAACCCTTTAACACTGGCAAAGAAATTCAGGCTAATTAGACAAGATGGAATCAATTGATCAGGTCAGGTAAACAGCACCAAGCAGCTCTGCCTGGCATGAGAGTGCTGCTCACGTGAGGACTGACGGACCCAGCTCTCACTGGGAAGTTTTAGGGAGCACAAGTACATTCACCTCGTAGCTGGCACAGAATGAAACCCAGCAGTCAGAGCTGTACTTTCCAAGGTGGGGATCTTGACTGGACTCAGCATCACAGCCTGGCTTATGCATTTGGATCAATAAGCCAGTCACTGCAGTGCCTGAATGTCAATGAGTTCTGTTCTTTCTACAAGTGGCAGCATCAGATGTGTGGGTTTGTGTGTGGTACAGCACCTCCCTACACCAGAAACTACCGGGTCTGTAGAGTTCTCCTTCACCTGAGGAACACCTAAACCCTGACCAAAGCATTCCTGTGGGACTCCACTGGTCTCATGACAAACTTCTGACTCAGTCTAAAAGCAGTGGCACACCACACAGGAAAACCACTGTTTCCCAGTGGCCACCAACTGCTCAGCAGGCAGCTGAGGCCACAGGACACTGTGTGAAGCCAGCTCAGCCGAGCAAACCCACCCCTGTCATCAGGTGAGGGCACAAGGGAGGTGCTCCTCCAAATGAACAGCGCAGTGGGCATCAAGAGGTGTCGGGTACCATCAGTCCCGTATGCCACCAGGAGGGGTTTTTAGCATGAACCCTTTTAGCTCCTGAGAAAGGCACCAGACCACAGCAGCTGTGGGAGATGGAGACTGCTTTACTCTGACTACGCATTCAGAGCCATCCACCAAAGTCTCCTTCTTAGAGCAAATACTCCTCTGCAGGACCAAGGCCCAACATTCATCACCCCAGCATCCCCCCCCAATACTCCAGCAGTACCCCAGCAGCACATGCCACAGCTCGGATCACTGCAGTCTCCAAAGCATTTACTCTTTGCCTTGTGCACGCGCTGGGAGGCTCGGTTTTATCAACTATTTGGCAAACACGACATTATTCAGTCAGCGTTTATCTAATATTTTGTAAGCATGTTCCTATTTAGTCAGCATCCGAGCCGTTCTGGTGGGAAGCTGGCAAACAGGGCTGTGAGATCTGGAACCCGCAGCGGGGCTCATGCATCTCATCCTGGTGTCCCCTTGTCACCTGGTGAGCAAATCAC
The DNA here is from genome assembly GCF_033783945.1 of Neopsephotus bourkii. Lineage (NCBI taxonomy): Eukaryota > Metazoa > Chordata > Aves > Psittaciformes > Psittacidae > Neopsephotus > Neopsephotus bourkii. The sequence goes on along the minus strand of NW_026901640.1, from coordinate 616,498 downwards.
CTGGACCCCATCATACACCAAATGTGCAGTAGAAAATAACCCCTGAAACGGGAGGTGCTCAGGTACCCCAGTGACACAGTTTGAACACTGCAGAATCCCAGACTGGTTGGGGTTGAAGGGACCTCAAAGCTCACCCAGTTCCAACCCTGCCACAGGCAGGGACCCCTTCCACTGGAGCAGCTTGCTCCAAGCCCCTGTGTCCAACCTGGCCTTGAGCACTGCCAGGGATGGGGCAGCCACAGCTTCTCTGGGCACCCTGTGCCAGCGCCTCAGCACCCTCACAGGGAAGAGCTTCTGCCTAAGAGCTCAGCTCAGTCTCCCCTCGGGCAGGTTCAAGCCATTCCCCTTGGCCTGTCCCTACATCCCTTGTCCCAAGCCCCTCTCCAGGTTTCCTGCAGCCCCTTTAGGCACTGGAGCTGCTCTCAGGTCTCCCCTTCAGGAGCCTTCTCCTCTCCAGGCTGCCCCAGCCCAGCTCTCCCAGCCTGGCTCCAGAGCAGAGCTGCTCCAGCCCTCGCAGCAGCTCCATGGCCTGAACACAGAAACCAGTCTGGCTTCAGGGCTCCAATCACCTTCCAAATCAGACGATTGCAACATTTCCTAAAGGGCAAAGGAATCCTTCAAAAAGACTCGGACCTCAGCACCCGGCTGCACCTTGGGAACTTCCTGGAAGCCTCCAGTGCTGTGGCTCCTGCTCTGCAGGGAGGAAGGCGAAGGGTGAGGCAGCCACGTAACCAGTGTGCTTTGTCATGGCTCCGGAGCCCACCCCAGCTCCCGCTGAATCACCCTCTAACAGGATTAGTGACTTCCAGCTGCGTTCAGCCTCATTTCCTTTGTGCACCAGTGTGCCTAATTGCAGAGACTCTCATTCACTGCTGCAGAGCACAGCCCAGCTCCGAGGATACATTAACATGACAGCTCCATGGGAAGTTCAGAATGTAACTTTCTGACTTATCTGATTTGATGCAGATACAAGTATTTCAACCCAGCCAAGGACACAAACAGCCCGTTTCTAAGGAGCTCCAGCTGCAACAGGGGAGCAAGGATTCTGCAGGGAGGGCGGCTGCAGCAGTCAGTGCCCTGCCACGCTCCCATGGGCACAGAGCATCGGCAGCGCAGCGCTGCAGGCTGGCACACTGCACTGCTCCTCAGCAAGGCTCACTGCGGTTGGATTTCGGGTGGGTTCTTCCCTTTTAGTGCAAAACTTCTTTGTTGTATCGGGAGTAAGAGGTTTTACTTGCAAATCTCCTTTGTACAATTCCTCTGCTCTTTTCAAGGGAGAGAGGTGAGCACCAAGCCTGGCAGTGACACTCCAGGCCTGCTGCAGGATTTGCTGCCAAGAAAGCAATGGTTCCATTATTCTTTCTTGCCATCAGACCAACTCTGTGCCCCTGTCTGCAGATGAGGCTGAGACCCACCTCATCCCCCCTTAGCTGGCAAGAGGGGTCCCAGCCCAGTCTGCAGTCGCACCAATACTCTCCATAGCTGCTGGGGAGAGGCCAGCATCGCCTGCAGGCAGCTCATCCCATTCCCACACCGATGCACGCTGCCTTTGTTGAGACAGAGCAAAGCTTAATTCAAACTGAATTAAATAATAATAATGCAAATAAATTAATTCTGACCTCTGAGAAATCAAATCAGATTTCCAATAATCTGGTTTTTCTCAGACACACAAACAGAGCGCTCAGATTTCCAGCACAGCCGCATCCCGTGATCCCAGCACAGACCCACAGCCCAGCTCTGCCAAGGAAAACCCAGCTTTGGGATACTCCCTGTGAACTCCAGCGAGCGGCTGCCAGAGGCACCCTTGCTGCCTGGAGAGGGGAGGAGAAGGCGAGGAGGAGGTTACACAAGTGCCCATGGGGCAGCGAGCCAGCCCTGCTGCAGGCTCAGTGCAGGCAGGCTCAGCACTGGGGCTGGCTCAGAGCTGGGGCAGGCTCTGCTCACTGCTCACCCACTGCTCACCAGGATCACACCATGCAAGCGCTGGTGCTCACCATGTGCTCACTGCACACGTGGAAGTGGACGCTGCCATGAGAGCTCCTGTCCACAGCAGGGCCAGGAGGGGCCCGAGGTCACCGTGACCTTCACAGCCCTCTGCCAGTGCCAGCCAGCGATGGACGCACGGGCAGCCGGATGCAGCAGTGCATGGACCGGCCCCATCCAAGTGCTTCGGGCACCACTGGGGTGTTGTGGGTGACAGGGAGCACGTCCCAGTGCAGGCACTCCTGGCACAGGAGCTGCACCCACAGCCCACTGCCTCAGGGTGTTAGTCCCTGCCTGCACCCAGCGGGGTCCTGCAGCACCCTAAGTGTTCACTGAATGGTTAAATACACTGCAGTTACACCACCCTGAGATCCCCTCCAGCCCCAGATGATGGGCACACAGAACAGCACAGGCACACCAGAGCAGTCAGGTCAAGAGACCTGATCCCAGCCATGTGATTCCTGGAACGGATAAAACAAAGGCAGCACTGAAACGGACCCTGTGAGGCAGACACTTAAAGGAAACAAAATGCAGTGCTGAATCTGTGGACACCTTCTGCACCATCAGAAAAGCAGTTCATACTTCTTAAAAAGACGTGATGAGAGTTTAATTCCTAGCAATTTACAGGGAAGTTGGTGCATGCACATGTAGGCAGCACAAAACTGCATCGTGTCCAAGCCTCAAAACACTCCACAACAGACCCGAAGAAGACAGAGAGGAAGAACTGGCCATCTCCTCTGATATCCTCAAAGAGGATCTGTAACTGTCTCCAAAAGCACAGAACAAAACCACTGCCAGCGAGCAGAGCCGGCTCCTGGATAGCCTGCACCTGCATCACCATTCACACAGACCAGCCACCGCAGCAGACATCCCAACTCCACCTGCATCACCATTCACACAGACCAGCCACCGCAGCAGACATCCCAACTCCACCTGCATCACCATTCACACAGACCAGCCACCGCAGCAGGAACTGCTCCATCTGTGACATCCCAGCTCCAGACTCACCTCCCGACACCAGAGCAGGTCATCCCATCACTCCATCTCCCTCAGTGCTAACGGAAGCTCCTCTGTGCAGGCACCAGCCTGCCTGCCACCACATGGCACCTCACACCTCGCTCATGCCCTTGAGGCTGCACTACAACCACATCTCCAAAATGATCTTCTCAAGCAACACCGGTTTCTCCTCGTTTGCTGTCCCCCAGCAGCTGGTACCATCAGAATCTGTCTAATCAGAACTAGGGAGGCACCTGTGAGCACTAACGAGGAGGGCTGAGCTGACCTACCTCTGACCCTCCACAGTAACACTGCTGCAGGTTATCAAGATCCAGCACTTGGGAGCCCAGCAATCAAAAGGTATCTGAGAGAAAATGGTTACAAAGCCAGGAAAAAAGACAACACTTTCCAGTGGGAAAGCCCACTGTGAACAGTCCTCAGCACCCTTTATTCCAGACACAATGTGAGGTCTAGTTGTTCTCTTCATTTGCAGTATAATTTAGCAACTCTTCCATTTTCCAGATGAATTTTAATTGCAATCCATGCTATTGATTTCACAACCACAGAGGACAGCTCCGAGTACTTCTTTTGTGCTACCATGAACCACTTTCACAGACACTGGATACCCAAACACTAACACACGCTGCACTCCACTTGCAAGCACCACAGCTGAGTCGCAGCTTTGCTTTCTCCCAGGCTCACTCGTGGTACCCCATCCTCCCAGGGCTTTGTGTTATAACCCCGAACCCCAGTCCTTCCCCACCTCCAAGCAGATGACTTGTACTTGTATCTCCACCTCATCAACCATCTGAGACACTCAAAACCTTCATGGAAACCTGTCTTTCCTAAGCAACCCCAGGACATGCGGATTAAAGTTCTCTTTAGTCCAAAAGGGAGCAGCTGCAGTTTATACAGCCTGCGTGTCCCTCTTTAGTCTGAATTATCTGTTCACTGCACCACCATCACTGGTGGGGATGACTTATGGTTAACCTGAAGCTTCCAGTGTAAGGAAACTGCATGAAGCAAGTGTTCCTAGGTCTGAATGTTCTGGAAATCTGGAGTTTCCCAGTGACTACACTCACATGGAAGGAGAAGGAGCAATGGGAGCTCTTCTCTCCCCTTTTCACTACAGGAAAAAGCAACTTGCTTTAAGCAAATTCAGCACCATTCCTGGCTTCAGCAGAGTGCTGCCCAGTGCCAGCCACGCGAGCGCACACCTACCTGGATGTATCTCAAGGCACTCCTTAGGACACTGAGGTTTGAGGTCTTCTTGTCGTCGACGTTGGGGATGTTGCGCTTTAATGTCTCGAAGCATTCTTTCAAATGGGCCCGTCTAGAGGAAGCAGAGGGGTTTTGTCAGCCTGGGCAGCACACACCAGGCACCAATTTAGCAGAGGGGCAGAGCTTCACTGAGGCCTTAATCAAGCAAAGCACTTACACATGTGCATAGCAGTCACCTGCCTGCTTACAACAGAGCCAGCTCCATCCAGCAGGAACAGTATGGGGCTATATGCACAGATTCCAGTCCTGGCTGTGTCAGGAAACCACTGTGCAGTCTTACATGAACTGTCTCATCTCTCTGTGCTGCTGTTTCCACTTTCACTGCATGCCTGGTGTAACTATCCAGACTTACAATAGTTTTGGATCAGGAAGTGGTCTTTGTTCTGTATTCACACTGTGCACAGCCCCCTGATCCTGGCTATTTTATTGCTTCAAATCAAGTGAAGTTACACTGTTATGCACATGGGGATTTACTCTGCAGGGTTATTGCAATGCAGCACAGAGTGCAGCAGAACACAGGGGGAAGCAAGAGATGCTGAGCTGTCAGGAAGCAAAGCAATTCCAGGGAAAGTCACGGGGAATTCTGTTCAGGCTGTTTGTTACATACAAGCAAACAAACCCCACCAAAGCCAAACAAGCACTGACAGACCGCAGGCCAAGCTAGGAGGGATGAAGGGGAAAGAGGGAATGACAGCACCCCCCAGCCCCTGCCTTTCTACCCACCTGTTCTTCTCCAATTTATTATGTACTTCCCTGGTGCCAACCCTGCAACCCAAACAGAACAAAGATAAGTTCAGTGTCAGTTCAAAACTGCAGCCATCCAACCTGCTCTTCCAGCACCGTGTCCATGACATACAGGCCAGTGTCAAAGAGCCCTCGAGGTGCTCAGCTATCCCTTCTGCATTCACACTGCCACCTCTGCTGTATGCAGCTACAATCCGTACTGCACAGGAGGCAGGCACACATCATGCATACACTGCACACAGCATACAAACAGGCACGGTGTGTGCCAGGGACAGCTTCTGGGCTTGGGTTCTGACCTGTCCCCACCCTCCCAACCAGGAATGCTTCTAGGAAAAGCCAACTGAATCCATGTGACCCCAGTTCTTCAGCTACAGCGGTGACACACGACATGAATAGACACGGGGAGGCTTCAAGTGCCTTCCATGCACTATGGGAAGCAATTGCTTGCCTTTGCCTGAAGATACCCAGCCACGGAGCGTGTTAATGTTCCATAAATATTTACACCAAATATCTGACAGCCTTTCCCCATGAACCCTTCCCAAGCCAAGGAGGCATCTTTCCTGACGGAGCAGCTCTGGGCAGACAGCGCACACCCATGGGCCACCCCATCCACAGGAACTTCAGGAATCCTCCACACTGCTCAGCTCTTCCCGGCGTGCCTGTGCCAAGAGCTCTGGCAGTCCCACAGGGTACAATGCCTGGACTGCAGCATGGACACGGCGATGCTGCCCTGCCTCCAGCTTCCCGCAGCACAAAGGCAGTTTGCTGGAGCAGCCACAGCCATCCCAGAGCCCCCAGGAACCCCCCTGCACCCCTCCAACCCACACAAGCCCCTCAGGGGCAGCTTCACTTGACTGAAGCACAAAGGCACCAATCCCTCCTGCAGCTGAGTGGTTTACAGACAAGCTCCAAAGACCACAATCCATCTTTGAGGAATCACACTGGCATCCCAGAAAGGCCATCAGCTTTACACATTCTTACCTACTTCTATGCATTTTGGGGTCTCTACATCCCAAAGGACACCATGAACCCTTTTTTTGTCCACTACATCCTACACCTCCTCCTGCTCCCACAGGATGATACTGAAACTGCCTCCTTGCATGGAGAATGCCCACGGGGAAGGTCAGTACCATCTGACAGCCCTGTGCTCCTCTCACAACTGGGTTACAGTGGCTCTGCACTGCAGCTCACAGCAAACACTGTAAGAACCAGTCCTGAGGAAAAGCAAGTGAATTGCCACGTCCTGGACCAGCATCCCATTGTAAACCCCACTGCAGTCACCCCCAGCTGCAGGCAGCTAGGAATGGTCAGAGGTGTACACATGGATGGGAGGACAGAGCTGACCGAGGTCACTGCTGCCGCTGCAGGAAGGAAGAGTGAGGGGCCAAGGGAAACAGGTAGGAGCTGGCTGCAGAGAGGGACGGATCTGTTCTGCAGGCCACAAGCAGTGACACCAGGCTGCACATCCGGATACAGTGACCTGGAAACAACCGCCTGCAGACAGAGCCTGCACCAGCCCAAGTCCCTAAGAACAAGTGGGACAAACACAAACCTGGATCCACATCAGTCACAAGTCCTGTCCGAGGGCCAGGACAGATCAAAGCTCCTTCAGTCCCTTCCAGCTGCAGGGGCTCTCAACAAGCAGGAGGCCCTTAGCACCCGCAGCACTAAGGAACTGAGGGAGCAGCTACGGTCATCTCTGTGCTGGGGAATGAAACCTCCCAGATCACATCCCTGCTTGCAGGAAGGTGCCTGCCACCAGCACTGCTGCCTGACTTCCCTGGCAGACATCTTTTGCCAGCAGATGCCACCTGAGATCAGAGAGGCAGTGCTGGGACTTGGGAACACACGTGTCCTAATGCAGGTCTGGCTTGGAGAACTAAATCCTTGTGCAGGACTGTACAGTGTGCGGCTGGGGAGGGAGAATACACAGGGAGCTAAGGAACGAGCTATCAGAACCCAGAGAGGCACCCAAATTCCACGCATCCTGGTGCTCCTGACCCAACAACTGCAGCAGCAGCAGCAGCAGCAGCTGCACCAGGCCTGCGCCACTCTCAGTGCCCTTTGCCTGCTCCCTCTCAGAAGCCGCCATGCACAGGACGCACTCACCCGCCAGGTCTCTTCTTCTGCTCGTTTGGTTTCGTGTCCTCCGCAGGAGCCAGCTTCAGCATGGGGAGCGGCGCGGGCGCTGCCGGGTGCTGCAGGGCCGCCTGCGGCTGCGGCTGGGGCTGGATGGGCTGCTGCTGCACCACATGGTGCTGCGAGATGGCCAGGACGGGCGCTGCGTAATGCTGGAGCTGCTTCGGGCTGCCCGACGGGGCAGGCGCGGCGGCCCCGTCCCCAAGGAGTGGCCCTGGTGGCCGCTGGAGCACGGGCGCGACCGGCGGTGCCTCCTGGCTGAGGCCGGGAGTGCTCACCAGGGGCTGGTGGCGCTGGGCGAGCGGCGGGGACAGCGCGGTCTGAGCCTGCTGGGGGGGGCCGGTGACAACGGGGATGGGAATGACGGAAATGGGGGCTGCCAGCGGCGGGGGCGGCGGTGGCGGCGGCGGGGCCGGGGGGGAGATGGGCACCAGCAGCTCGCTGCGGGGCTCCTCGGGGGACACGGCGCTGTTGGCCCGCGGCGCGCTCCCCTTCCCGGCCTTCTTCTGCTCCTGCTCCCTCTCCAGGCGGAGCTTCTCGTGCTGCTCATTCTCCTCTGCAAGAGACACCGACAGTGGTTAATGGCCCTTCCCCGTCCAAGGCCTTAAACCAGGCTGCTGAGAGCGGCACACGGCGTCCGCAGCAGGACCCATGCCCCTGGAGACCCATCCCATGTCCCAGCCGTGCTGCACCTTCCACTCGCTGCCCCTTCCCTCCAGCATGGGCTGTTTAAATACAACCCACGTGCTGCTCCCACGTTCACCCTTGAGGCCATCAGGGGATGCTGTGCTGCTCCCACATTCACCCTTGAGGCCATCAGGGGATGCTGTGCTGCTCCCACGTTCACCCTTGAGGCCATCAGGGGATGCTGTGCTGCTCCCACATTCACCCTTGAGGCCATCAGGGGATGCTGTGCTGCTCCCACATTCACCCTTGAGGCCATCAGGGGATGCTGGCTCCTCCGCATCTGCAGCAACCCCAGCATCACCGGGGACAAGGCACCACTGACCACGTGGAGGGAAACATCCGGCTCCAGGCACTCCCTCTCCCGAGGTCCAGCCCTGCGAGGCCTCTGCCACGGGCACACATTTCTGAGCTGAACAAGGGTAATGGGCCTTGGAGAGCCACGGCAGGACCTGGCTGGGAGCCTGTGCCTGCTCTTACACAAGCCCACAGGCATGGGCTGAGCACCCCGAGTGAGGGTTCCTTCTGCAACACCTTCCCAAAGCCCTCCCTGCTTGTGCCTGCATGCAAAGGCACCCCTGTGCTGCAGCAGGTCACAGCCAGCCACCCACCCGTGCAGGGCAGGCTCCCGGGATAAACCACCCTGCATTTCATGCAGCAAGTGTAAATCTGTGCCCAGGGGACACTGCACCAACACAAACCCATCGGGGTGCTCCTTTCTGCTGCGGGTTTTGCTCCTGCTCTTGAACTTGGCTTTGATGTGTGCACGTTCCTGCGTGTTTTCAGAACACCAGGCAAAGTAAATGCAACCTGTGTGGCCTGACTAGGAAAATAAACCTCCCTCAAGGGACACAGGTCTGCAGCTCCCATCGGGTGAACATGGCACAGATGACATGTATTTATCCAAGCCCTGCGGCACCAGTGGCCCCACATGTCAGCAGCTCGCAGCCTCCATCAAACACCCCAAACCCGCTGCCCGGGCCCCATAGATCCCGTTCCCCACAGCCTCCAAGGGTTGCAACAGAAACTGGTGCTGCAGCAGCACGCCTGGAGCTGTGACCCCCTCATGGAAACTAAACCCTTGCTCGTGGGAACAGGGACCAGAGAAACGCTGCGCTTGGGCTGCGGATCCGTGTGTCACAGTGGCCAGGACCAGGCAATTCACTGGGTGCCCCAAGAGCCATCCCAGAAGAGCCCGTCCACCAGAGCAGTTTGGGCTTGACTGCACAGCACCCCTGCCCCTGACCCCCGGGGGAGGGGGTTCCATAGGATCCCAGCCTGGTGTGGGTGGAAGGAACCGTAAAGCTCCTCCAGCCCCAGCCCCTGCCATGGGCAGCTCTGGCTGATGGCAGCGCCTGGGAGATTCCCAGGAGCGATTCCCAGTGCCGGGAAGCCGGCGGGAGGAGGAGGAGGAGGAGGAGGAGATGTGCAGGCTGCTCATCAGCAGTATTTATGTGCATGTCTCTGGCTGCTCACTGGGTGCCAGCCAGGCCCCGGGCTGCGCATCAGGAGTCTCCTTCAGCCAAAGAGTTCAGCCCAAGCATTACTGGGTTGTAGCCAAAGCCCGGCACCGGTGAGCCACTGTTCCCTGCATCTGACCCGTGCAGAGGGGAAAGGGGACCCTGCTACAGCTCCTCCTGCAGGGAGAGGACTGAAGGGTCTCTAAGCCATCCCTTCCTAACGCACACACCCCTCAGGGCAGAAACACTTCCACTGAGCTATCAAGATCTCCATCTCCTGCTCACCTTGTACTCAGGCCTTGCCAACAAACTAAAGACAAGCTTTACAAAAGTCTCCTACAGCTCTTTGTGTTTCCATATGGGGTAAACTCACCCTTCACTGACACCCATACAAACCATGAAAGGTGCTCAGACACACATGGCTTATCCTTTCACAGAGGATGCACTCGGTGCATACGTAGGAAGCACACAAGGCTCCAGGCACTTGTTGGGCTACCAGGGCCAGCTGAAGCAGCAGGTACCCACCACAATGATGTGCCATTTCCACTGCCACCCAAGGGTCTGCGGACTGAGCACACCCCAGGAGAGAACCAGCGCAGGCTGGGCTCTGAGCCACAACCGAGGGGACAGGGAACCCCCCCTGCCCAAGCCAGGCCGCCTGCCAAAGGGCTGTGTCATGAGAGCAGGGACCTCAGTGTCACCATGCAGGACAGGAGGACAGCAGCAACAGCAGCACGGAGCAGCGAATCTCGCCACAGGAGGACAGAGAACGGGGTTAGTGCCCCTCACCAGGGCCTGATGGCCCAGCAATACACCGTGCCAGGCACCCTTAACCGCACTACCTCATAACCCACAGGCTTTAAGCGCATCTCCTCCCTCTTGCTGCCCTGGCAATGCCACCACCAGTGACAGCCAAGGCAGAGCCACACGTGCTCCAGGGCCAGGGCACGTCCCGGGCCTCCCGCCCCGCTGGTGCTGCAGGAGCACTGCACGGGGAGCACTGCAGTGCCCTTTTCACGCTCCTGGTTTCACAGGGACACTCAGTACTCAGACCTCGCCATGGGTACGTGCCTCTGTGGAACCCAGCATCGCGCCTCTGCCGTGCTTAAGGTCCCTCCCCAGCACAGAGAGAATACAACACGAATGCCCCATCCCTGGCAGTGCTCAAGGGCAGGTTGGACACAGGGGCTTGGAGCAAGCTGCTCCAGTGGAAGGGGTCCCTGTCTATGTCAGGGGTTGGAGCTGGATGAGCTTTAAGGTCCCTTCCAGCCCAAACCATCCTGATTGCATCAACCGCTGGGCACCGGCTGTTAGCTCCGTGAGCAGTTCTCTGCACAGACTCGAGTGTTTCCCTAGATCTCCCAATGCTCTGGAGGCCCCTCTGCACACCCTGGGGACAGGGCCCTGGATTCCCCTCCCAGCGGCTCTGCAGCAGCATCACCCGCAGGAGTCCCTCCTGGTTCTAACGTGCTGGGCACAGAAGGAGCCCCCATGGCCGGCCCGGCTGCAGGCAGGGAGGGGAGTGCCCCGCTGGAGGAAGGGCAGGCTGGAGCCTGGGGTCAGGTTCTGTTTCTGCAGGGAAGAACCCGGAACGGGAAGACAGGAGCCGTCAGCAGCACTGAGAGCAGCAGGGCCGGAGCCAGGCAAGCCCTGAGTCATAACAGCACTGCTGGCACACGGGGCTGCGCCAGCAAACAGCCCCGGGCAGTGCCCAGGAACAAGCCGCGGGATGGGATGGGACGGGACAGAGAGCCCCTGAAGCGTGACCCCTTCTCTGAGCCCTGGTTGACTGCAGCACAGCACAAGCACAACCTCCCTCTCCCACCTCTGCTGGAGGCCCTTGGTGTGGTGCTCACCCCTCTGCAGCCCCAAGACACAGCGCTCGATTCCCGGATCCCCTGAGGAGAACAAAGAGCTGCGGCTGCACCTTCAAACCTGGCTTGGGCAGGGCTTTTCAAAGGCTGCTCAAGGGAATGAATGGAAATGTGCAGTCACCCTTCCCAGTCCTACCTCCTCACTTGGAAAGGAGGCGAGAACCTGGCCATCAAAGCACAAGACACAGGCACACAGGAGAAGCTTCCCTGGATCCCCCAAACCGGCTGCAGCAGGGCAGTTATCCCTGAACGCACACACCATCCTCTCCATCACAGGGCAAGGCTCTTCCCAAAGTCAGCATCTAACTCAAGAGCCAGCCTGTGGTACCAGCCCACTGCCAGAACACGGATGCTGGGTATGAGCTGGCCCTCCTCCTCCTCCTCCTCCTCCTCCTCACCCACCAGCACTGCAGCCAAGGGAAACCTTTCTGCTCACCACACGCCCTGTTGTCAGCCCCGTGCCATTAAGATGTGCCAAACTGGCAGGTAGAGGAGATGGGGAGCTGCACGCTCACCACCCTTGCTGGCAATGTTCACAGCCATGAAAGGCTGCGAAGGGAATGGAACAGCACCAAGCAAAGCAGAGAGCAAAGCTGAGCAGGGCCTATGGGAAAACCCTGAGAAAACAAATACGAGTTACTTGTGATTATAACTAAATCTGGTTCCTGAGACATGAAGCATTCCTGGATTAGCCTAAACCCAAGGAAAACGGCTGCCCCCTAATGCAAGTCAAATGTCTCTGGAGTGCAAGCAACAGACACCAAAAGGACCTTGGCTGTGGGTCTGTGTGTGTGTAAACATGCAGGGGAGCCACGTGCTTACACAGAAAGGGTCAGCACAGGAGCATTATGAAGCACGGATGCACAAAGTGAAGGGAACAGGGGTGCTTCCACATCCTGACTCCCAGAACCATCAGAAACACTGGAGTACGAGGCCAACCCAGTGGATGTCCATGGAGTGTCTGTTCCTGCTGTATTCCCACGGGTTAACAGCATGAGGAACGTGCAACATCAACTGTTCCCTTGCTACCCCAATCTGCTGGGTTTATCCCACACACAGCAAGAGATCCAAGCAGCATTATTACTAACACCAGCACTTACATGACACTTGCCATTGTGTAGAACTGAGCGTGTCACAGTTCAGACCATGAGCCAGCCCCTGAGGTTTCACATCTCTCTGCACACACCTGCACGAACCCATCCATGCACTCACAGGAACCTGTTTCCAAGTCACACGAGCCCAGCACAAAGCGTGCAGCAAAGCCAAGGCTACTCACAGGATCCAACCGGGATGGGCAAGGAGCACACAAGCAAAAGAGCCTCCAAACCCGTAAATAGCAGGATTCCACCCCAGCCACACAGGTGAACCCAAACAGCATCACCACAACCCCCAGCGCAGCAAACAGCCCTCAGGAGCTGAAGGCACAGGAGGAGAGCTGCTCTGGTTATAAATTAAGAAGAGCAAAGCCCCCACGGGTTAGTTTTCCATTGGTGGAAGGGGCTGAGGGAGCAGGAAAGGGCACTGCACAGCTGGTGGGAAAGGAAAGGCACCAGGCACAGCGCGGGAATGGGATGCTCTGTGACACTGGTGTCGGTCTGGGAGTGCCTGGACAGGGTGTGTGCTCCTGGATGAGCACCGCAGGACCTGACCCCGCAGCCGAGCGCTGCACCACGGGCAGAGCTGCAGGATGCGGATGTGCTGCGGGAGGGACACCCCCCCCCGCCTGCGCCATGGGCCTCGCACGGTGCTGCGCGGGCAGAGGGCAGGTGCTGGGGAAGGTGTCGATCCCGCAGCGCTGCCGCCGCCGTGGCAGGGGCAGGACCGGGAGGAGCTCTGAGGTCCCTCCCAACCGGGCCCGTTCCACGTCGGACCCGCGGTGCCGCTCTCCCGGCTCCTGCCCATGCCTCAGTCGCCCGCACCCCCTCTGCCGGGGGTCACCCAGCGCGGCGGCCCCGCCATCCCCGCCCTCCCTCGCTGCTCCCGCCCCCAGCAGCTCCCGGCTGCGGGATCCCCGCCGGAACCGGCCCCGCGGCGCGGGATCCCCCCCCCGCGCGCGCCGTGACTCATCACAGCCCCCCCCTTTCCCCCCAGCGCCCCGCGCCAGCGGCGGGGCCGGGCGCGGGGAGGGGCGGGGCGGGCCCGCGCGCACGTGGTGGCGGGCGGCGCCTGGCGCGTCACGCGGTGCAGCCCCGCCCCCGCCCCACCGGCGGCGCGGGGACACGCAGCGCGCGGCGGCGGCGCGCCTGCGGGAGGGGCGGTGGCGGCCGGAGCCCCCCGGCGCGGACACGGACACCCCCCCCCCCAAGCGGGCCCCGCGCCCGCCCCGAGCACACAGCGAGGCGGTGCCGCGCTCCCCCCGCCCCGGCCCTCCCCCCCCCCCGCACCGCACTGTCACCTCCCCGCCCGCCGCGAGCTTCCCCCGCCGCCCCCGCGACAGCAGCGGCACCGGCAGCGCCCCCCCCTCCATCTACCGGCGCGGACCGGCCGGCACCGCCCTCGCCCCCGTGCCCGTCCCCGCGGCGCCCCGGCCGAGCGCGGGCTGTCAGGCGGCGGCCCCTTACCACGTGCGGTCTGCTGCTGCTGCGCCTGCCACTCCAGGAACCGCGCCGCCTCCAGCAGCGTCTCGATGCTCATGGCGCGGGCCCCGGCGCCGCCGCCGCCGCTCCCCGGTGCGCGGGCCCGGCCGCAGGCGCCGCGCCGCCCCGCGGCTCCCCCGACGGCCGCAGCGCTGGCGACAAGATGGCGGGCGGCAACAGAAACACAACAGGCGGGCGCTGGCGCGGCACCGCTACTACGCGGCGGGCGGCGGCAAGACCCGGCGAGGAGTGAGGGCGCCGCCCGGACGGGACGGGCCAGGCCGGGACGCGGCGGACGGCCCGGACCGGCACCACGCAGGGGCGGCCCGGCAGCCCCGCCGGCAGCGGGGACGGGGCGCGGCCACGGCGGGCGGCTCGGGCCGGGGCGGGTGCCGGGCGCGGGAGAGCGCCGGGCGCGGTCGGGGCTGAGCCGGGCCGGCGGCGCCGCGTTCCGGCCGCCGGGTTTTGCGGGCAGCCCTCCCCCCGCAGTGCGCTCGCGGCCCATTACAATATGTCACCGCGGCGCGGGCCAATGGGCGCGCAGGACAACAAGGCATGGAGCACCTCCACATGGGCGCCCCGCGCCGCCGCCGCGCGCCTTAAAGGGGCCGCCCCGCGCCCCACCCCGATCGCGCGGCGCTCCCGGCGCGGGCAGGAGCCGCCCCTCACCGCAACGCGGCGTTCCCGGGGGGGGGAGGGGGGGAGCGCGCCGAGCGAGCGTGCACGAGCACCGGAGACGCGCGTGGCGCGAGGCGGGGATTCCCCGCGTGCAGCGGGCCGGTCCCCAGCGCCACGGAGTCGTTCCAATACAATGAATGCGCTGGGTGCCATCGGCGGGGCGGGGACAGACCCGCACTGCGCCCCGGGCACCGCACAGTCACCGCTGTGAGCACCAGCGGGCCCGCATCAGGCAGCGCCTTCCTCCCCACAGACCTTTCTCCAGGTTCCACCCTGTGCTGCTGGAGCAGGACCTGTCCCCAGCGGCTCCTGGCCGAGGGCTCCGCTGTGTTCACCTGCCCCGTGCCCAGTGGGATGGCGGCACAGAAGGGAGAAGCCAAGCTCTTCCCACAGAGGAAAAAGAAGGAACCTTGGAAAAGGGTCCACAGAAGGCATCGCATGTTGGGCCTGCTCTGTCAGAAACAGCTCGCAGCAGGGCTGAACACGCTGCCTATGGCCAGCATTAGCTGATGTTGCCTTTCAAGACCCTGTTTTCAGTAGCTTGCAAAACTAAATTACCCTTTCATTATCCACACTGCAGTTTTCCATGCTAAATATCTGCCAAAACTTTGGGTTTGGGGCTGGGAAAAGGTACTGAAGTAAAAGCGCAAATAAACTGCCTATAGTGAACAATGCCTCTGATGGAAGGGATGGATTGGGAAAAGAAGGGTTTCATGGGAGAGCTTTCGTTCCATTTAAAAAGGAATGAACCTGAGGAATGGCACAAACCCAAGCCCATGCGTGGGCTGTACCGGCCCATGGGCCCAGGGTGGGCTCTGAAGGCGCGGCCACCCCTCCACACCCGCACTGTGCGTGGCTTTGTCACCTGGGTGTATCTCACTGTGCTATGCACGTGGTGTGTGTGTTCATCACATCCTCAACTCCGGCTTGCCTCATGGCAGCAGAGGAGCCAGGGTTTCAGCCCCTGCTCTGAGGGAGTGAACTTGTTCAACACGGCTTTTAAACACAGCATTTGCAGATGCATTTGAAGGGTTCAGTCCCGGGCTGGGTTAACGGCTCCAGCAGAGGCAGAACTTCCCCGCTGCCCCTCTGGTAAGGTCTTTTGCAACACTTTAATCTCCAAGGAGAGTTGTTTGTTCTGAAACCTTCAGCTCTGCTAAGCAGCTCCTGACTTTGGCAGCTGAAAGCATAAATCAGTGCCATTAAATGTTCCTATCGGAGCGATGTTTCCTGATTAAATTCATTTATTGTGAGGTTTTGGACCCAACCGATGCAGCAGTTTGGGACCACATCCAGAATCCATCAACTCAAATTCATCCACCTCTGGAGGATTAGACCAGGAAAGGTTCTCACTGAATCATTTGACCCTGTCAGTAGGGACAGCAGTAAACCAGAACACTTACATTATTTGGATTGAATTTGTGAACACTTAGGGGGAGTTTTAAATCTTGGTGCATGAGCTCAAGGTACAGAGAGGTCCAATTCCTACCCTGTTACACCCCATGCTTATGGAGAGCAGTCACTGGGCTCTCCATGCAGCCTGGCCAGGCACAGACCTGGGACGGGGGACACAGAGGAGCAGCACAGCTTGCTCTGAAGTCAGCACCCACCTTCCCTCAGGCCAACAGTGCTGAGGCCCTGCTGCTCTTCCTTGTCTGGCTGCTCCCTTCAGCAACCCTGGGTGCGAGCCGCTGCAGGATGCAGGAGCCACTGTGGGAGGCGGGAGCTGCTGCAGGATGCGGGAGGCTGTGGGATGCAGGAGCCGCTGTTGGATGCAGGAGGCTGTGGGAGGCGGGAGCTGCTGCAGGATGCGGGAGCTGCTGCAGGATGCGGGAGGCTGTGGGATGCAGGAGCCGCTGTTGGATGCAGGAGGCTGTGGGATGCAGGAGCTGCTGCAGGATGCGGGAGGCTGTGGGATGCAGGAGCTGCTGCAGGATGCGGGAGCTGCTGCAGGATGCAGGAGGCTGTGGGATGCAGGAGCTGCTGCAGGATGCTGGAGCTGCTGCAGGATGCGGGAGCCACTGCAGGATGCGGGAGCCACTGCAGGATGCGGGAGCTGCTGCAGGATGCAGGAGGCTGTGGGATGCAGGAGCCGCTGCAGGATGCGGGAGCCACTGCAGGATGCGGGAGCCGCTGCAGGATGCAGCAGATTCTCTGGGGCAAAGGAGGGCTCCTCAATTTGCACCTCTGTTTCTGAAAGTGCAGTCACACGCTTTGACTGATGTGATTTTTTCATCATGTAACTTACGAGGCTTTAAAGCTACTGTTTCGTTCACCAGCACGTCAGAGGCATGGCTGGTAGCTGTCCTGAGGGAACACCCAGGGCATTTGAACTTCTGTGTTTATAGTTTCCTGTTCAGTCAGTCCCTCAGATAACACTGGATGCTGCTCGGATGACACACACACTAACCTCCACTACAGTCTGGCTGCAGCCAGTTTAAAGTGAATGGAGCTGAGTGTGAATGATGCTGCACTCTTCACCCATGTGATCTGAGGGCTGGCTCAGGGCTGGAGGTGAGTTTTGGATGTGGTCTGTGCTGAAGCACAGGGTGGTTGATGTGAGCTTCTGAGCAGGTGAAATCCTGACCTGTGTTTAACACAGAACAGGGCAATGCTGCACCAAGAGCCTGCAGTCACTGCGGGAAGTGCATCTGGGTCTGTGGATAGATAATGGGGGGAAAGGTCCTTCCAAAGTCCATAGGCTGCATGTTGAGGTCTCCTGCGCTGGGAGCGATCGCTGGCCAAGAACTGAGCAGATCTTCCTGCAGGACCAGCGGGTGATTAAATACTGCTGGAAACTACAGGATTTCATCAATGACAGCCCAGGAGCCTCCATCCCACACTGCAGCATCCCGGCACGGCTGCCCCATGGGTGACCAGGGGCCACCCGGCACCACCCTGCAGATGGGTGGGAGCAGCAGCACCAATGCCCCCGGCAGCAGCAGAGCCTGGTCTGCTCAGACCTGGGTTTGTGTCTGCAGAGCTTTCCAAACACACCCCTCATTTCACCCATTGCACAGCTACTGGGCAATAATGAGCCCCAAACCCAATGGCACCCAGCAATGCACACAGTACAGGGAGGGGTTTTCTGTTCTTCCCTATTTCAAAGCCACTCTGACACCAGCACTGTTGTGTGAGAAGGTAATTCCAATTCTGCAAACCTTCCTGGATGGATCAGCCCATCAGGTAGCTGTCAGGGCCGCTGTACTTCCCACTCTGCAGCAATAGAGGGGGAACAGTCTCTGTGTGAGACTGCTCAGCTCCTGCACGCACTGCAGAGCAGCCTGCTCTACGGGAAGGTGTCCCTGCCTTTGGCAGGGATTGGAACCGGATGAGCTTTAAGGACCCTTCCAACCCAAACCATTCTGGGGTTCTATGAACACATCAGTCCTCGTCTTTAATGCAAAGCCACTAAAAGCTGTGTAAGTAAAATGAAACCAAAGCAACCAAACAGAATGTGCTGGTGAAGCAGCCAAGAAAGAAGTGGGGATGTGAGAGTTTGGGTGAATGAACCACATCTGCCTGGGAAATGGAGAGGGGTGCATGGTGTAAACCAGGTTTGATTCACTAAGCAAGGTGTCAGTGCACAGGGAGCCAGCAGTTCTGTGCGAGAGCACACCCTATGCCCTCCCCACGTAAGAAGAGGCTGGTCCCTGCTTTGGGTCCTCCCCACAGGGATGTGAGATCTCTGCCTGTGCAGTGAGCTCTGTCTCCATGTCCACAAGGCCATGACATGACCACAGCGCTGCTGACTGGGCTGGTTCAGAGCCACGTTTCTGATCCATCCGGCTCCTCTTGGAAGCTGTGACCTCTGGGGATGCAGAAACTGGGCTAGAGAAAATGGGAGCAAAAATACTTGCTGCTCCTTGCAAGTTCCTGAAAAGTGAGGACTCAGCAGAAGAACGCAATAGATGTTTCTACTTTGGATGATTTAACCAAAGCTGACCCAGCACAAGGGGATGATCAACACATCCTGCCCCGCTTGCTGCAGTCACTGAAGATGCAGAGCATCAAAAATCACATGAGCTTGTCAGGAAATGACAAAGCCATCATCACCGTCTGTACATGGCTTAAACCATGCAGCGAGATGAAGTGCTGCACAATGGCAGTGCAGACACCCAGGGGAATACCTACATGTCAGCCTGCTATTTTGGTTTGAAATGTATTCTACAAATACACGTGTGAAAATAGAGGGGTTTGAATGGCACAAACCAATTCACTTTGACAAAAGCTCTGAAAATAAAGGGTCTATTTAGATTTATGATAAACACCTGCATGGTTCATAAAAGTACCATTTTCCCTTTCTCATGTATGTGCTCGTCTTGTGTTGAACACTTCCATGTTGTAATAGATGGCCAATTTAAAATGGAATGATAGCAAAAGCAGGCTTTAAGGATCAACAGCTCTAAAAATCATGCTTTGTGCTTGCAGTAGAATAATGCTATTGGTCACTGTAAAATAAAACCTCAATGACATCACACCATGGTAGAAAAGACCCCCCCTTTTTAAAGCAGACACTAAAATCAAGTTCAAAGTTTGCCTGGATCTGTTCTGAGCAGACCTGCCACAGTCTAGTTCAGGAGGTGATGTGCACGTACGTTATTCAGCACTCCAAAACCTAAGTCAGTGCTTCTCATTGTGGAATGCAGCTGAATGCAACAACCAGAAAACCCGTTCATGGCCTACTTTAGATGAGGTTTCCCCACCAAGAGCTGCAGCTGCAACACGGAACCAGAAGGACAAGCCTTTGCCTCCCTGCATTCCACACATACACGGTGCTGTAGGGTATGTGCTGGGCTGACAGCACATGCTGTGCCCCCCGGTGCTGGCTGCATCCCAGCCTGCCTCCCCTTGCAGTGTAATTAATAAGGGGCTCTAGCGAAAGTGCTGACATAAGTCTTTCAAAAGGTTCTTACTCCCTGTAGTAGCAGTGCTGCTGCTGCTCGAGCCCTCACGTCCCTCACGGTCATTCCTGCACTGGAGCAGGGTGAATCACAACCGGGAGCAGCATCACACGGGGTCTGCAGACTCCAGCCTGCTCTGTACTGACAGCTCATCCCTGCAGCCACTGGCAGTAGTAGCTACACGTAAGCAGACAGACAATAGTAGTAAATTCATCTCTATTCCCTCCCGTGCTGAGCAAACTATCCAGGCTTAAATAACTCATCCTCTGGCTTCAGAGGTACCGTCCACCCCAGGATCCCAAAGCACTCTGCAGTGCATGGGGATGGGGTTTTCTTTTCCGTTCACCCCAGGATCCCAAAGCACTCTGCAGTGCATGGGGATGGGGTTTTCTTTTCCGTTCACCCCAGGATCCCAAAGCACTCTGCAGTGCATGGGGATGGGGTTTTCTTTTGCTGGAGTAAATAGGGTAGGGAAAGATTAGCTGATTGACCAAGGTCATGCTGCGTTAACAGTTTATTCCTGCCCTACCACTTAACTTGCTAGATGCTGTGACCTTGCGAAGCTGAAGGAGCTGCATTTCAGAGCTAACAATGTAAAGATAATCTCCCTTAAAGGGCACCATATGGTTGTGATTAGGCAAAAGAAAAAGCATGAGAGGAGCTGCTGGTCCTGTGAGCCTCCGTGTTCTCCGGGGTGTAATAGCTGGAATTTCAGCGGAGCCTGAGGGGTGTGCATGCAAACCTCCCCCACTGTTGCAGGGGAAAAGGGTTACTCAGCATCCTGGGCTCTGCTGGGAAATCAAACCTGTACCTCTATGAATGTTTCCCGGTTAGAAAAAGGGTGATAAGCTGAGACCATGGAAGGCCCCTGCCCATGGAGCCTGTGATCCAGGGAGCTCAAGATGCCACCACAAAGCCACACACCAAGTATTTTAGCGATGGAGCCATTCGGAGGATGCTGTGATGTTTGACTGCCTCTCCTTGAGGCCATGGCCTGGTCCTGCAGAGCGGCCCCAGCCCCAGCCACTACCCAGCCCAAGACACACGAGCACAGCGGGCTGCGGAGAGGAGCCTTGGCAGGGAAAGCAAACAATGCTCCTTCCCCAGCTCCCAGAAGTGAGTCAGTAGGGCCTGAGAGCAGAAAACACGAGTTGCCATGGAAACCCGCGTGCCTTCCACCGGAGGAGGGGAAATGTAGGCCAATCTTTCTGCTTAGCTAGCTCTTGTTCGTGCTGCGCTCCGCAGCCGCCTGCCTGCCTCCCTGCCTGCCTGCCTGCCCGCCCGCCTGCCTACCTGCCTGCCTGCCTGCCTGCCTCCCTGCCTGCCTGCCTGCCTGCCTCCCTGCCCGCCTGCCTGCCCGCCTGCCTCCCTGCCTGCCTGCCCGCCTGCCTCCCTGCCTGCCTCCCTGCCTGCCTCCCTGCCTGCCTGCCTGCCTGCCTGCCTGCCTGCCTGCCTCCCTGCCTGCCTGCCTGCCTGCCTGCCTGCCCGCCTGCCTGCCCGCCTGCCTCCCTGCCTGCCTGCCTGCCTGCCTCCCTGCCTGCCTCCCTGCCAGCCTGCCTGCCCGCCTGCCTGCCTGCCCTCCTGCCTGCCCGCCCGCCCGCCTGCCTGCCTGCCCGCCTGCCTGCCTGCCTGCCTGCCTGTCCCGCTGCAGCAGCACCCCGCACTCACTCTGCTCCCAGCACAGGAACACCCTTGTCCCCAGCCTGGGGAACCTGCAGCACATGGACACGGACACATGGATGCATGGACACACGGACACATGGATGCATGGACACATGGACACACGGACATACAGACCCACAGACACATGGACACAGACACACGGATGCATGGACATATGGACACACGGACACAGACACATGTGGACACATGGCCACATGCAGGGACATGGACACGATGTCAACTGAGGCAGCAGCAAGGCATGGACCCAGCCCAAGCGCGGCAGGGAGGATGGAAAGAAGAGTGAGAGTATCTGGTTTGAAATGACCTGTTTGTGGTGCCGGTGGTAGGGGCTGAGCTGCATGAGCTGTCAGGTCCCTGCCAACCCGAACCATCCTGTGATTCTGGGCTGTGTCCTGGAGAAAACACAGCTCCCAGCCAGCTTGTTCCAGTGGGCAGCAGTGATCACTGCGGAACCATCCCGTGGCTGAGCTGCTCCGAGCACAGGCTGGGCTTGGGGTTCACTTTCAACTGCACACACAGCGCAAGTCGCTTCCCTCCTTTTCTGGTAGATCACATAAAGGCCCAGTGACCTCCTGCGTATTCACTGGGCTGAATACAACAAACACCAAACCCAAACACCAAATCCCTCCAACACATTTACATCAAGACATTCCAGCAGGAAAAGTTTCCCTTTTGCTGGAAAATAATGAGAAGAAGAACAATAAAGAACTTCCTGAAGTGTTTTATTCTTTAACTAGCTCACAGTGCTGTTCTTTAAAGTGCTCAGAGCTCTCCTCCTGGTTTCTCTAGCTCAAATGCTTGTTTTCTATGGGAAGAGCTGCAATAGTTACTGCAGTGGAGATGGGCAATAATCACTGGGGGTTTAGATCTCTGCTTTGGGAGTGCAGAGTCACTAAAACTCACTTTATAGATAAAAACCACTGCGTAGGTTTAACAAAAATAGAACAAAATTCAAGAGAAACTTTGCAATGTTCCCCAGGGGAAGCGAGAGCCTAATTCTGTGGCTGCCCCTCCATGGATTCATTCAGTATGTGGGGCACTGCCCTCTGGGCTGCCCCTCCATGGATTCATTCAGTATGTGGGGCACTGCCCTCTGGGCTGCCCCTCCATGGATTCATTCAGTATGTGGGGCACTGCCCTCTGGGCTGCCCCTCCATGGATTCATTCAGTATGTGGGGCACTGCCCTCTGGGAAGGAGTAAGGAAGATTATGGGGAGTTAAAAAAATCAAAGTCCTAAACTAAGGAAGAAGTTAGAAGGCCATGTTTGGTACTACCAGAAGGGATGCTGTGCCGTGCCATGCTATGCTGTGCTGTGCCGTGCCATGCTGTGCTGTGCTATGTCATTGCCACGGCTTCTAATAACCCAGATGAATGTTTTCTCCCACTCTCTCCACATTTGAAAGCTCAATTAATCCTGAGCTGCAGCTCTGTCCATCACTTCAAGCACATGTGGCAGAGCGAGAATTCATGCGAGAGAATGGTTAATTCTTGGTATCTTCTGCTGCCCAATGGCAGGTGTTCTGTCCTAAATAATTAGCTTTCAAAAAGGGATCCCCTTAACCCTCCTCTGAAACTGGTTAGTGATCTCCGTTTTACTTCATTAAGCTCCTGACAGCTCAATGTACTCACATCTGTTACTGTTTGCTACTCTGATTCCAAGAACACAGATCGCTTCAAGAACTGGCAACGCATTCACTCAGGCTTGTGCTGCAGACCCAAATCCATCTGTTTGCTAATCAAAAGCCATATTTTAATCACAGTACAATAGTGGTGGCAGCAACACCACCACTTCGACTTTCTCTCTGCCCCAAACACGATGGCTTGCACTCTCGGTCCAGCTGCATTTACTGGAGCTGGATGTTTAAAACGCAGCCGTCTGATCCTCGAGCTCTTGCACACAGGATTCAATCTGCCTGCACGGGACTGGGTCATCAGGACACGTTCCTGAAGGGCTGAGCTCTCTCCCTGGCAGCTGTGCTCTTCGCTCCTATGATGCAATGCTTTCATGCTGCCAGCTGAGCTTCGGGTCCTGCACTTTAACAGATGTGCTCCCATCATCAGGAAAACAACAAGAAACAAAGACATGAAATCACTGTAGGACGCTGAGCCGGGTGCTCTGGCCCAGTGTGGTTTCCAGTCCCTGTGACATCAGTCACCCCCAGGATGATTCTGAATTAGACCAAGAGAAAACCGAGGTGATGAATCCCATCCCAGCTAAAGTTTGCCATTACTCATGTCTCTGGAGGAAAGCTCTTTGCCTCCCCAACAGCACCGAAGCTGACCAATGCCTGTGTGAGTCCACCCGCACCAAGGTGACCCAGGAGGGACCAACAGGGGAGCTGCAGCTTCATCGGGTCCCGACACTTGGGATCAGTCTGTGCTACATGAGGGGAAACACCCCGAGATCCAGCCTGGGGAGAAGAGGGAGAATCTCCCATTGCCAGATGCGTGGCTTAGCCCAGGAGGGCTGAACAGGGACCTCGTGGATTACAACAGGACGGCTGCATAGATAATAAATGCTGTGGATTTGAAGCTGCTCCGTGGAGTCCCCTCCAACGTGGGGATCCATGGGTGTATTTCCCAAAATGCAGATCCCAAAGGAGGACTCACCCTGCACCTCAGGGAGCTGTGCTTCAGCTTCCAGTTGTGACTGGTGCTCTGATTTATTCTGGGGGGTGAGATGGTTGTTAAATTATGGCACATCATTTAACCGTGATTCCCATAGCACTGCCAAGGGATGGCAAACACAGAGTGGTCAGAGGCTATTATGGGATAATCACCTCTTCAAATGAGAAAATCAGCAGACATGAGGCAGCACAATTCCGCAGGGAATTCGCCCTTCCCAGTGGGCTGCTGCCCCTCCAGCAGCTTAGCTAACAATGGAGTTAAAGGTTACCCACGTGGTCCTCTGGAAAGAAGACAAAGGGGAGGGAATAGTTCTAGGCTAAGAACTGGGTCCAGAGGAGGTCAGAAGACCCTGACAAAGTCTTTTGATTTCTGGATGCATAAGAAAACTGAAATAAGGATCTGCATTAAGTATCTCCAGTTTTTTACATGTTTGCTTCTCATGTCTGCTACTTGGGCGCTAGCACATAACTGTGCTGATGTTCTCCATCAGTAGTGTTTCAGAGAAAACAACAAAGTGCACAGTGGTGAAATAATACAAGTGTATTCAATAGCTATTATGGAAGATTTAGAAAGCAAGAACCAAGCAGATTGTGTAGCTCCCATTGCCAAGAGTGGCATCAGACACTTGGTCTGCAGCTGGTGTGCATGGGCATTGCCCAGGGCCAGACTCAGCAAGCCAAGAACATGCAGGACACAAGGTCTAGACGGGGCACAGCAGTTGGTGAGCATCTGCTGGGAGGGAAGTGAATCCAGGATTATAACCCACTGCTCCAGCTGGACATGCACAGGGGTAGCAGCGTGTCCCCAGTGACATGTTCTTGTGCACACACACACGAGCTGGAGATGCTGACCAGAAACAAGTGTGTGTGCAATAGATGAGGAAAGCAGCATCTGAAGTTTTGAAGGAAGTGTAAAGGATCTCAATGACTCTGAAAATCCTTGCATTTTCAACTGGTAACTTTGCACTTCCTGCAGAGCAAACACACCAGAGCTGGCAGTCAGGCTTACCTGGAGAATCCATTGAGGCAAAGCAAACCTGCCCATTTCTTCCCTTGTATTCTCAATGTGAAGAAGCAGTTTCTCACTGACCTCATGTACAAACAGCTCCAATGCTTCAACTAAAAAACACTCTGGAATTGCTGTTCCTACATAAATTCATCCTTACCCCAACCTGTAAGCTCTGATGGTGTGAGCAGGTGACCAGGTGCATTCTGCACATGACACACCAAAGGTTCTGGGTGGGTTTTTGGTTAGATTCACATCTACTTAGTTCTACTGTCTACTAGAACATTCAGTCCTGAACAGGACAGCAAGAATTCTGCTTGTCCATAAATGTCCTCCACATACAGAATTCTTCATGATTATTAATAGGAAGAAATGCTGAGTAAAGCAGCTGGTAGCAAGCACTGTGTCATCAGCACTCCCACAAAGGTAAGAGAATAGAAAATAAAGATAAGGCTTTGGACAAACTTGCTACAGGATGGAGGCAAACTTCACTTCCCAGACCCTGTCAGCCAGCACCACATTTACTATTATCCCCATAACTATATTTAAACATGTATTAGGATGAATTGTTCCGTGTGTGTTGATTGAGCCTACATTAGAATCAAGCTCCAGTCTTTCTGAGATGATCTCCAAATTGTTGAGTAGCACTAAATAGCTGCAAGTCAATGCCACAGTTATTTTCATATGAATTACAGTCAGTTTTGCAGCTCAGGACATGGAAGGCTGTAAATGTATAGTTTAAAAGATCAATGATTGACCTGATCCTGGGGATGGTGTCTGAACCCCTTAGTGCTGTGTGGGCACCACAAGGGGAACACGTTTGTCCATGTACACCATGAACCTGCCCACTGTAGTGGTGGGCCCAGTTCTGCCATCAGGGTGAGCCCTGCAGGGGCACTGAGCTGCAGCACTGAAGCCATCAGTGAATTCCTGACCCTATGAAAATCCACCAAGTTGTGACACTCATTATAGGCTTCCCCATTCTTTTCCCTGAGACCCTGGTTTATTCACACCTGAAGAGCAAAGCCTGCAGGACTTTACAAGGTGCTTAACCTATGCCCACTGCATTAAGGCTTCAAAACCAATGTAACTCATTTGCTCCGGGGTGACAGATTAATACATTGTTCCACCTCATTATCCCTGTGATACCTGACGGGGGAGCCAGAGGAGCTCTGGAAATGACCCGGGGCAGAGGTCAGTGCTCCCTCCTCCAAACCAAGATTACAAACCTTAATGCAAACATAAATGATTCAGTGGGTTTGTGAAGAGGCAGCAGAAACCCTTGCTGTGCTTGTCACTGTGAGAACCGCACATGGAGCTGGAAGCTGAAATCCATGTGGCTGTGATTCGGATGCTCTGCTCTGTGACTGTCACCGGGGCAGTGCCAGGGGTGGCTGTCACTTAGTGAGCCATGGCTGGGCTGCTCCAGGGCCACCAACAGCCCTGGCACGGGGCCTCCTCATTCCCTTCTCCGTGGTGGGACAGCGGGGTAAAATAAGGGAGAGAATGAACAGTGGATTAGACACAGTCCTGCAGCTCCAAACCCGGGAATCAGGAGGAAGACTCTCGAGCTTTAAAACAGCACTGGAGTCATTCCAACTGGTACAGCTTTTGTGCTTTGCCCTTTACCTACACGCCTGCAGGGTCCTGTCTGCAAGTTGTTACCCATAACTGCAAGCAGGAAAAGAGTATTTAAAACCCCACAAGGCTGGCCTGCAGCACTTGAGGAGAAGGTGGGTATCACCAAAGCTGTGGTGAGATGATGAGACCCGGAAGCTATGAAATATGACTTTAATACAAAAGGATGAACCTGGCTATTAACACGCTGAGGTTTACACACTGATTGGTCTTGGCAGGGAAGCTCATAAGAGCAGAAGGTAATAGGAAGAAAGGTTGTGGCTCAAAATAATTACCTTTATGGGACCAGCCATACATTTGCTACCCAGGCATGTGTAAACTTTAATGGTTAATGTGCACAATAGAGCAGGGCAGAGAAAACTGAGCAGAAATGCTGTATTTGGGGAATTGCTTCTGCATCTATGGAAGAGGTGAAGATTTGCTAAACTGGAGAATGGACAATTTTAAACTGATAGCACAGACAGCTGAGCACAGCAGCTTGAGCAGCTCCACTGCAGACCACAAGCAGAGCATAGACTTTCATGCCGGTGCTATGCATGGAACCTTAAAGGCTGATAAAACCCACTAACAAAACCCATGGAAACCACCAGGTGAGGAGCTCCTGGTGTGCCAGGCTGGACAAGCAGTGGGAAATAAGCTTCCAGCAGGCAGACACAGTGGTTGAGGGATTCCTGGTGCGAAGGGAAGCTGTGTTGGGGTGTAGGGAAAGCTCTGGGGTGCGCTGGTGGGTATGAGGAAAAGGGAGGGAGAGTTTGTTCACCTAAAACCCCACTGAAAAGTCACTGCCAGGATGAAATCCAGGCTGCTCGCTGTCAGCTGTAACAGGGACAGAGAGCTGCAGGCTTGGGGCTGAGAAGCCAGGACAGGAGCCGTGCCCTCCCGTGATGTCCTAATGCTGAGAGGCTGCTCCTTACTCTTGAGGCATCTTTGCTGACCAGCATCCTGCTCTGCTGCCTCCAAACACACAAAGTGGACACAGAATGGAAAGTTTCTGTAAATAAAGCAGCACCTGGCACTGGGAAATGTTGGTATTTGTATCCTTCCCTGCTGAATATTTTAAGCAGGAAGAATTGCTCCGGAAGAAGAATTCCAGGAGGAAAGGAACAGGATAACCACCACCCTAAGCCACTGTAGAGATTGATTCAGAATGTCACTCGCACTGAAAAATCACCTGTATTTCACCTCTCCAGAGGTCCTTCATTCCTCCTCTGCAAAGGAATGTTATTTTTGCTGTTCAATGGCCTTTTAACCATTCAGTCAGATCGAGCTCTATATAAACGTATGGACCCTTGCTTCAGATTCCCTTACTCAGCTTTACAAGAGAAGAGCTCTGTTCCAAGGTCACAATTGGTTAATCCTGACCCGTGAACCTTGGAAGTGTAAAGTCTGAATATGAATGTATTACCCTACATAGCAAAGTGGAATATACTCTGTATCCATGACAAATAATGAACTAGATCTTTCTGACTTTACCCTTTAGTTGCTAATCAAGACTGAACTACAGGGTCTGGTAACTCCTTCTCCCTCTTTGGGTGAATTATGTGTCTATGAAAAGAGTGAAATGATATGGCCCTTTGAGCAGGGGTGATGGAGGCTTCTTCTTGTCAGGTATTTTCTGCTGAGCCCTGGGGAAGCCCATGGTGGAGCTGCCACAGGCAGGCTGCAGCCTCATGAGGTGTGTGTGTTTACAGGTAGGTGTTGCTGTGCAGCATCTTTATACACATACACACAAGCAGAGACAGCATCTATGTTCAGGTGCATCTTCCAAAGCAGATTCTCCTCCTGCGGGCAGCCTCTTACAGGAGAAGGCACCACATCACCTGGCACTCGAGGTAACCAGAAGACAGCCAAGTCAAAACAAATCTACCAGGCACTTCCTGACTGCAGCCAGGACTGGCAACATTTACAGTGGTGACAACACAATTGGTTGTGATCAATGGACACTGTGAAATCACGTTCAGAATGCATTAGGATGCTCTCACATGGGTGATTTCTGCACGTAGATACTGTATTTCCTACAGATCCGAGGCCTGATGCAAGTGGGAACACAGCAAACCTATTTCTGTCTTTAATCACTCATTGTGAAGCACTGACAGGCACATTAGGCTCTCCCATCTAAAATTAGTTCTGCTCATGCTGGAAGCAACCATTTATTCCATCGAGCTATTTGTACGTTTAATGTCAGGGCATTGTCACTGGTTTTGTGTGAGGTTTCTCTGCAACACCTTGTTCTGTTCCTAGGCCGTGGTATTGCTGCCAGCATGAACACCCTCCACTGTCAATTGTGTGTCATTAAAACCTCCATTAGCTTGCACACCACTTGGGGAGACAAAGCACGAGCCTGCTCCCAAGAGACTCAGCACTGAGGTAAAAGGATGGTGGGGAAGTACCAAACGTTGACCCCATCACTGACCATCTCATTGTCCCACCAGGGAGGGTGCTGCAGCCATCACAAACGAGCCATGGACCATTCTCTGCCTGTGGTTTGTGTCACAGGGGCAGCTCCAGCCGCTGGCTGTGGGCTCAAGGCCAGTAATAAATAACATCTCAGTAATAAACCCCTTCCTCTATGCACACACCCCGATCAGATGCTGTAGGGGAGAGGGAAGCCCTACCCCTGTGTGTGACACTGCACTACCAGACACACCAGTCACAGTTCCTTACTGCAGTTACACTCTAAAGGTGTTGGAGGACTCCAAGCACATGAAACCATCTTCCACATTGCTGCTGCTGCAGCCCTGCACGCTCCCCAGCACCTCACAGCTCTCAGCCATCTGCACATCTTCGACTCATCCAGAGAGGTCAAATGGGGTTTTTAAACCCCACATGGATTTGTGCCCAACTCTGCCCCACACCACAGGAGGACAAGCAGCAATCCCACCCTTGGACACCACTGCCCTCTGCCCTGGGGAGCAAGGGGGAAGGTGGCAAGGTTTTGGCTGTCACAGAAGTCTTGCAGGTGGCACTTTACATGCGTTTACTATCAACTCCATCTGATCTAAGTCCACATAAGCTCATCCATCGCCTGTGGACGCGCCATTGGACTGCTCGTGTTCCTGTGGTTGGGTTGGTCAGCCACTGGATGTCACTAGCAGTCTGAATACATAAACCCAAACAGCATTGGTTTGGCATCAGAAAATCGGGGAGGACAGGAGGAGGCTGAGCACGCTACAGAGAGAACATTTCCAGGGGCTGCAAGCGTGTGCTCAAGGCTCACGTTGGCACCCAGGGCATGGGACAAGGGACAGACTGAACACTTTTCTTTATGGTTTTTGGTGGTTCGTTCATGAGCCTGATCTCAGCTCCTGTGCTCTGGTTTCTCTCCTCTCCTGAGATCAACCCATGCCCTGTGCCATTTGCTGACCTCTATGCAGACCCAGCACATCCTGCCAAGTGTTCCTGGGTGGGCCCCAGCTATGGGCCATTTCCCCAGGGGTGAAAAGCCCCTTTGCACAGCCTGGCAGAGCTCACTGTCTCCCTCCCATGGGCAGCCTCCAAGAGGGCTTGGGATGCACACAACAGATACCTTGAGATCTTCAATGCCAGTTGGACTCCATCTGATCAAAATGGGTCCAGAGTCAGAGCTACACCAAATGCCCCAGATCAAGATATGTCAAGATGCACTGTTGAGTTAGGAGAGGAGAAAGGGAAACTTGTATTCTTTATCCCCTAAAATCTCCAAGTATCAAAGCACAGAAACCCAAGATAAACTGATGTTCTCCTTTGTAGGGTTAGAGGCAAGAAGATCTGGTTCTCCAAAGGGTGAGAAAAGTTACAGGGTGTCAGCACAACCAGCCAGAATAAGCATAAAAGCAGTGAAGGAGGTGCAGGGAAACGGAGGATCTGAGCCATGGAGTGTACAATGGAAATGGGAAATCCAGCAAATAACAAAACCCAACTCCAGAGTTACATGAGGTGAATCTCCCTTTTGTAACCCTCTGTTCTGCAGGGTCCCATGTACTGCATGAGAGCCCATGGGAGCAGCACAACCCAGACACCTGAAATGCCAGCTGCTACAGGGACAAAACCTGACCGGATTCATTTTGCCTGGGGGGGAAATCTGCTGGAATGAAATGCAGGAACACTCGGTAATGATGCTCAGGAGCAAAAAACACCAGCATCTCTTGAATCTCCCACCAATAGCAATGAAACAGCCGGTGACAAAATCACAGGTAAAACCAAGCAGGACAAAGTGCTTCTAACATGTAAACCAGGGTTTGTTTTGGAAATGAAGATAACTACCAGAAAGAACTCTGACATTAAAATCACCAGATTTGTTCTCACCAGAATAACTAAAAATAATAAAAATAATAAATTGGTGGTAACTGCTTTTAAGCCTGTGATACAAAACTGGAATAAATGAAGGGAGGACCAGCACATTGTCCTGATGGTTTGTACTCTGTGCATTTATGTCCTACTGTGAACAGTGTGATTTTTCAACACTTCTTCAACCTAAAACACAACCCCATTTAATGATCTGATTGACATTATAGCAAACCCTTCCTTTCTAAGCTCTTTATCTCCAACATGCCCTTTAAAAGCAGCCTCGTCCTTGCAGGACTCCAGGCCAGGCTTCAAGGTCACCTTTCCAGCTCTGTTGTGGTGCTCTGCAGGGATCTGCCCATCCCCATGGTGTCCAGCTTGTGCCCTCCCATTCCCTCTATTGTCAGCGGTCACCAATTGCAGTTCAGGGCTCCCCACGCTCCAGGGAAGAGCCAGCATCAAACAGCTCCCTCGCAGCAGCTCAGAGCAGGTCGATGCTGTCTCCACTCACCAGATGTGCACTATCAGTTCTAGCACTGAAGTGAGCCCAGTTTGGCTGCACGTGACAGCCACTGACACAGAACAAGAGGAAGCCTCGTACCAGCAATACATCAAAGAGGAGAAGAAAAGTATTTGAAGAAGAGCTGTTTGAAGCAAGTGTTTTAAAAAGGATGAGCAATTTGTTTTACAATCATTTTAAATAATTATTTCAAATAATGAGATTGCTCTGAACCAATACTGTAACTTTAACCCAGGTATAATCACTGTAAATGACATTAAGAGCTTGTCTACAGGCAAATTGCATTGCTCTGATTATAATGGGATTGTTAAGGCTCAGCAGATCCCCATGTCCAGATAGAGTTGACATAACAGAAAAGGAAGGGAAAGAAGTTATACCAGAAAACCTAACTGACCTTGGGCTTACACTGACAGAGTTATTCCCATCAGAAGAACTCCTAAGGAACCAAGGCAACTGGACTTGGCTGAGGTGAGGTACATAGCCCCCAAACACCAACCTGCGCTGGCAGCAGTGCTGACAGTCTGCTACACTACAGCTTGAATGAGAACCTGTGTTGCCTTTCAAGGGTGTCCTTCTGCGGGCTGCACAGTGTGAGTAATGTGGGAAATGGTTCCCCCAGGTCAGAGAAACAGATCTTTAACATAAGTTTAGAGAAAGCCCTTACTGACGGGCTGCACAAAACTCACACTGAAGCGAGCTCACACCAGTGACTCCCTGCTCCAGGTTCTGTCTCAGAAGCTGAAAACCAGAAATGAGAAGAACAACTGACCTAAATATGCAGAAATTACCCAGTGACTGCTCGTGAGTCTATTTCTGAGTGCTTGACTGCAGATTTCTCAGAGAAACTTGACCACCAGAGATGAAACTTTAACAAGCCAGCACCTCTCGGTGTGGAGGCATTCAGAACTGCTCATTGCTGCGGTGAAAAACTGGGTCAGAGTTATCCCCATCTTCCCCAAAGTGCTGTAAAGCTAGATTTACGTGTATATATATTCAAATTAATCTTTAATTATATATTTCTATACAGGTTTGTACTCCACTTAGCAGAGATGGCAAAGTGTAGTAGGTGCTGAAGCCATTCTGCATGGTGCTCACTGCAGGACCACATTGAAGATTCCAATCACAGGCTGGTTTTTCCTAAGCCCATTTTCAGCCCTGCTCTCAGCAGATAAAACATCTATATTGGTTACTGAGCCAAAACCCCCTCTACAATCCCTATTGCATGAGGCAGACACAGACATACTTTGTACCACTTAATTAACAACTATAAGATGCAATGTGGATGCAAACAAGCACATTTATATGTTATTAATGATTGCACAGACCTGTAAATAAGAAAACAGGGATAAGCAAAGGTGGTTTATTTTCCACCAGTGTTTCCAAACTGCTTCATTGTACTTCTACCATATGTTCATATGCAAAGTCTTAAATTAAGAGAATGTAAGCCAGCATGCCTTTAGTGGAATATACCCTCAGTAGGGGTAGCCCAGCAGGAACAGCTCAGGCTGCTTGTGCTGGCTGCCACGCAGCCCCAGCTTTGCCATAAGCATTGCCTAAGCATCCTTAGCAGCATGCTAAGGTTCCATTTTCAAATGTTTTTCATCCGTAATGCCTAAAGGTGGCACGCTCACTAAACAATCTTGCTAGAAACAATACAAGATAAGACATAAAAGACATATTCAATTACCCAGCCCATGCCTCCAAATGCAACAAAAATAAACACAAAATGCTTTGGGGTTTGTCACTTGCAGCATGCAACAGCTTTTGCATTGCACTTTGCCTGATCCTTTGCCAGATTCCTTCAGGAAAGCCAAGCTCTGGATGGATGGGAAGAGCTTGTCTGGAGGCCAGGCAGTGGGAGCTGGGATTCCGCTCCTGCTCCTGCGGCCTGCCTGCCCCGTTCCACCCAAGCACCAGTACACACAGTCCAGCTTCCTGCCCATGTAACAAACAATGACATCAGTGCTACTACACTCATTAACTAACGATAATGCTGTGAGTAAACCCAGGCCCCCAAAATGGATTGGGACTTCTACTGTTGTGTGATACAGCTGAAGAGTCGAAGGTGTGCTGGGCAGAAGCATTTACAGTATTTCTGATGATGAGTACTATCACAATTCCGAGGAGCACTGCAGAAATGAGCTGATGCCAAGTAAGTATTGTGAGGTGGAGAAGAGTTGGGTAGACACTGCTCCTACAAATCCTGGTTTCCTAACTCCCAGTGTGTGTCAGTTATAGCACAGCACCCAGTGAGGCCAGATGAACAGTGGAAGCAAAACCAAATAGATGAGTCTCATTTTCTTCTGGTGAGGAATTACTCTTTACACTTCTGCTACATGAGCCCACAGTGCTGCCTCTGAGCTGCCAGCTCCCTGGGGCAAGGTTTAAATTAAGGCCTCTTCTGCTTTTTGCTTTCTTTTCCTTTTTTTCTAATCAGGAAACTATTTGTATTCATTGCAAGTTTGTAATCTTCCCTGACCCAGTGTTAAAAAGTAACAATCAAAAGAACACCCAAAGCTAAATGTTAACTCTAACTCCCCTTTTCCAGCCCCCTATTTAATCAGCCTTGTGGCATATTAGAAAATAGATCATTTAGTTCCACTTCATTATTATGGGGGTAAAAAACCCCTTACAGTCAGGCTTAGAGCACCTAAATACCTAAAGCCCTGTCCCAGTGTGTCAGGCACATGGGTGTAGAAGAGACAGG
Source organism: Neopsephotus bourkii (assembly GCF_033783945.1). Taxonomy (NCBI): domain Eukaryota; kingdom Metazoa; phylum Chordata; class Aves; order Psittaciformes; family Psittacidae; genus Neopsephotus; species Neopsephotus bourkii. Next base: position 582,734 of record NW_026901640.1, on the reverse strand, counting down.
CAGTGTTTTCATGCCCTTGGGCAGTATGTTCCTGGGGAATGGCAAGGGCTTTCTGCATCCCACCAGGCCCCTATGAACACGTACAGCCACACACCCTGCACTAGTGACCGGGTGATGTGCAATGTACAGCAATGGAGGGACTGAAGCTGGAATTTCTGGCTACACCCTTGGAAATGTTCAGGGATTAATGTGTCCAATGTGCACTGAAATCAGCAGGAATTGAGCAGTGCTGCTGGTGAAAGCCACCTGCAATCAGATCAGTTTTACCCTTAAAACACCTTGCAAAACACTCCCTATCGCCCATGCAGGAGATGGTCATCCGCCTGCAGAGTGGATTCAAACATTTTAATGCAAGACAAAGACAGTGAAGTGTTTCTGGCCCCAGCCAGCACGCAAAACCTTGTTATTTTAAGTTGTTTTTCAAAACAAATCCATGTCAGGGACTGAAATTGCTCTGTTTGTGCCTTGTGTGCTGGCCAGAGATTACAGATCTCCTTATGTGTGCTGGCTAGCTGCGTAAACACGTCCCAGTGCAAGGCAGAACTGAGGGCCACGGCGCGGCTCCGCGTGTTCGGTGACGAGGGCAGCGGCGTCAGCTCCGTGACTATCGTGGCCTTTCTTGGGAGTCTGTGTCCTGCCCAGGGAATCAAAACCCGGCCTAACAAAGCCTCTTCTGTCTCCAAGCTCCCTTGCGGCGCAAGGACACATCCCTCCTTGCCATGCAGGCTGAAGGGGCACTCAGAGGAGGAGGTGGGTGCTGGGTGTTTGATCTGAAGGCTGCATGCCGTTCTCAAGCCACAAGTTGTCATCGTGTGATGCAGCCCTGCGCTGTACGGGTGCAGCAGGGACCGACCGACGGTGCGCTGGCTGCAGAGCAGCGGCACAGGAGAGGCTGGTTCAGAACACAGACACGTAAGCACGGCAGAAACCCCACCTCCCGGTGACTGTGCGGATCAAATGGGTAGAAATGCCACAGATAGACACACTCCTCCCAGTATAATTGTTACTATCACAGCTGTGGTGGAGAGAGGGGGAGGAGAGCGGATGATGCAAGGCTCTGGCATCACGCTTTGCAGTCACTCGGCTGCACCCTTTCCAAGAGGCGAGGAAGTGCTGGAATGCACCAGAGAGGCCGACTCTGCGCGGAGCTGGGGCTGCGGAGCTGGCAGTGGCACGCTGCATCTCATCTGCATCTGAACTGCATCTCATCTGAACTGCATCCCACCTGCATCTGAACTGCATCTCATCTGAACTGCATCTCATCTGAACTGCATCCCATCTGCATCCGAACTGCATCTCATCTGAACTGCATCCCATCTGCATCCGAACTGCATCTCATCTGAACTGCATCCCATCTGCATCCGAACTGCATCTCATCTGAACTGCATCCCATCTGCATCCGAACTGCATCTCATCTGAACTGCATCCCATCTGCATCTGAACTGCATCTCATCTGAACTGCATCCCACCTGCATCCGAACTGCATCTCATCTGAACTGCATCCCATCTGTATCCGAACTGCATCTCATCTGAACTGCATCCCATCTGTATCCGAACTGCATCTCATCTGAACTGCATCCCATCTGTATCCGAACTGCATCTCATCTGAACTGCATCCCATCTGTATCCGAACTGCATCTCATCTGAACTGCATCCCACCTGCATCCGAACTGCATCTCATCTGAACTGCATCCCATCTGCAGCTGCATCTAAATCTGATCTGCATCTGCATCCGATCTGCTGCACAACCCGCTGCCATCCCACCCTACCTGCCCCAAGTTGATCCAGCCTCTAGGCAATTACTCCAACAACCCCTGTTCTCAGTCATTTCTTTTCAGAGCTCATTACAAAGAGTAATTAAATGGTGTAAGGTCCCTGGCCTTAACCCTGTTTAGTAGATAAAGTGGGTCATTAAGCATTCTTAGCTCCATTTTGCATCTATGGAAACTGGGGAGAGAGGCTAACACAAGGTCATAGGCTACTCGGAGTCAACCCAGGATTATAACACATAGTTGCTAACTCCTTCATCCAACGATGCTGGGATATTTCACTGATTTCAAGGAGTTATGGATCAAATCTGCTATTCTTGTCTTATCGCTGGCAAATTCAATACAGACAAGTACCACATGAGTTAACTGAATCAAGTGTTTGAGAACTTGAAACGAGCCGTTGGACCAGCCTGTCTCTGAGAGCAGACCCTGAGTCACTGGAGGCGGTATCCTTCAGGCTATATATAGCTCCATCCCTATAAACTACTATCTCACTTTTGGCCAGTCAGCTTACTTCATTCAAAAGTGTTTATCTTGCCCTAACTGCCAGCCTAAAGGTGAAATGCTATTTTCAGACCAGGAGAGAGGCCTAGAGAGCAATGAATTTTTAAGTGTTCCCCCTTTCCCTGATTTCTTTAGTACCTTGGTACTTACACAAGATGCTACAAACTGAAGAGCTCTATTTATTCACAACATGTATAAAACTGACAATTTTTCCCTACTTACATGTCATGATCTGATGTCTAAGGAGTGGAAAAGACCTGAAACATTGTCAATTTTGACTTTGCTCCTATGGCCAGAGGATAACTGTCTTCAGTAAATGTTGAAACACTATGGAAAATAGAGCTTGAATTCTGCCCTTATAGCCAAAATTCTTGATGAGGACTGAGTTAACTCCAAAATGTTTAGTGTGAGCTGTCCCTGCCCATGGCAGGGGGGTTGGAAGTAGATGATCTTAAGGTCCTTTCCAACCCTAACTATTCTATGATTCTAAGTAAATGACTGGGGGTAGTTTCGTTCTAGCAGGGACAGACCCTCCACTTGCAGCATGGCACAGTTCACTCTTAGGAAGTGTTCTGACGTATTACTACTGGAGGCACCCAGCAGATCTGGGCAGCTTTACAGCTTAAAAAACCCCAACAAGCAAAACCAATGAACCAGCAAAGCAAAGACTTACAAACCTCGAGCTTTCTAGAACACATCCAGGCAGTGGCTGTGGGGCTGGAGCACAGCGCTGCCACCTCGGCACTGCCTTCCCACTTGGCTCCCACCCAGTGCCACTGCTAATGGGATGCTGGTGATGGAGCTGCCACCTGGCACTGTGTCTGGCTCCAGGCTGGCGAGCAAGCGCTTGGCAGCCTGAGGGGGAACTGGCCACCTGGCTGATTCGAGGGCTCTGTGAGCCCACTGCTGACCTCCTAGGACATGGTGTCACTGCGGGTGCTGACAGCACCTCCTCTGCTTGCTCTGTTCATCCTTCCCATCCCCACTGGTGTGCTCACAAATACCCAACACGTACCCCCCTCCTGGCTCTACTCCCCTCTGTCTGCTCCGGTGGATAAAGCCAGGCTCGGCCTTAATTGCTAAATGAGAATAAAATGAGCTTCTTGCCTTCTCCAATTCTTTAAACTATTCCAAGCCCCTCCCTGTCCATCCTGTCTCGTTTCTCACCATCCTTCTCCACACTCCAGATCAGGATTTGTATTAGCTGCTCAGTTTCACAACCATTTCTGAATGGTGCCGTTTGCTGCGCATTTACTGGCCAGTAAAAATACAGATACAAATTAAGAATAACATCCAAACAAAGAACGGCACAAGAATGATCTGAAATCAGATTCATGCCCTAAGGCTAGATTCTCCACTTGCCTCGCACCCTGGTTTATTATTAGCACTTGCAAAACCTTAGTGAGAAAGGCCACAATTTTGATTTGATTTTTTACATTAATTTTGCATATATGTAAATGACTCCACAAGGAGCAAGGCAACAGAAAATGAAGAATGGAGTGCACAAAAATACATCAGTAAAGAATCCTGGAGTAGTGTCAGCACCACACAGTGAACCAGCCTATGTTTTGCTATGAAAATTGGATTTATTACTTCAAGATCTCAGAGAAAGGAGCATCACAAGTACTGAAATGTTCTTCTCAGTTTCAAATGACTATGACTGTGAGGTTCCACAATGGTTTTAGGCTGCTCTCAGGCTACAGTAAGTACCAAATGTCAAGCTCTTACATCCATTAAGAATGACCTGGAAATAATGTACTTTGTTAATTGCAATCGTTGTACAAAGATTAGATCCCTGATTGGAACAGAGCTGTGTTTGCTCCTAGTGTGGCCTCCCTTCTGCTGAATGAGTATACCTGTCATTTCCAAGCTTGACATTTGGCACTGCTGGTGTCTTACTTTCCCCATCTTAGGTGCCAGTGGAATACTTATTGCTGATCACTAACAGGCTTTGAAGACTTCCAGCTGTGGACGAGGATGATGGAAACTGTGGGGCAAGGGATTTACTAGAAAACCTCAGCATTTGGTATTATCTTAGCAAAGTATGTGGCCCTCTTTCTGTTATTTAGCTGTCACTGCTGATACCGACCCAAATAGAGTGCTGCTGAGCCAGTGAGTATTTCCTTAGTACCTTGCCAGTATCCCCTTGCTTCTCTCTATTGCTCAGAGCAAACACAGCAGTCATTTCTGGGTCCTGATACTCACCACAGAGACTGATTAGTAGCCTGTGAGCAAACACATTTTAGTTCCCTGTAAAAGGCTGTTTTTCTGTAACTGGTCTGGCAGTGCAAGAACAGCTCTGTGCACTCTATTACACACAGTATTGTAAGTAATGACAGATAATGCTATCAAGGTCTTTTCCTAGAATATAGGGATTAACTCACCTCATTAAAATGTACACATTCGGCATAGCATAATGCAGCACTACTTCAGGACAACTGTTTAAGCCAGCTGAAAGAGACTCTGCTCAGGGAGAACAAAGATGATCCCTGGCTGTCCTCTTACTTCCCATATGCAGGTTTTTATAATCTTTTTAGATCAGTATGTAGATATCACAGCACTGAGCACTTTTACAGACCTAAAATAGACTACATTAGCTTAAATTTCTAGCTAGTAAAGAAACTCAAGGGGAGAGAAACATAATTAACTTGGAGCACGGAATGATTCCCTTGTGGGAAAACCACCCTGAACTAAAAAGGGTAGTTTGTACAAGTAGCTAACAGTGAGCACACAGAGGCTGGCAGGTTACACACTCTGAAGAGTGATGTCTTAGGCTGAAGAGTTTTGGTTTATTTTCCCTTGAGCATTTGTTCTTAAACATTTAAAACTTATCTGATGGTTTTGGATATTAAAATGACTGACACTGCAGTTGTCAGTGCTTGGTCTTCTTCTGTCAGGAAAATGAAAACAAAAGCTGTGTTGCTGGAGTTGCCTACAGGTACTTCTTGACATTCAAAGAACACTTCTGAAAGCTGTGCTAGCACATGGAGCCTGGTGCTGCTCACATTAAAGGAATAGCTGAAAGTACCCTGGGCACCAGCAGGAGAAGGAAGTGGAGAAAGCAGAATTGTGTTCATGATCAGGCCCTTTCCCCAAATGATTCAGGTCTTTTACTCGTAATTGACTTTTCAACTCACAAAAGTAACTCTGAGCAGTGTCTGTGCTGCTTAATTTCTACCCTGCAACAGCCTCTGTGACAAACGGCACTGGTGTATCTGCTTCAGAATATGGAAATGCCTGCTCCTACAGACGTGTAGGTGGCTGCAGAAAGGTGAATTTTACAGAACTGATCTGATCTATTACAGCTGAACATGTTCGAGTCCAGACTCCCGTAGCAGTTATTACTGTCTTACCATAATTCAATTTCTTTTTAACAACCTTACCTAACTTAATTATTCTGGCATAATATGTCAACCAGTTACCCTCCCAGTTATGGTTACATTGCCAGCTTCAAACCGAACAAAAGGTATTCTTTTTGTCTGTGATATGTACCATCAGCCTGATGAATCCTAACAAACAGGACTTAGAGCCTGCTTAATAATGAAAAAGCTGCCATACAAGATAAAGGAGTGAATCCAGATAACACCGTGAAGCCTGAAATGAGGACAGAGAAAACTCTCCAGGCCAAATGGAAATCCACTGGGATTCTGTCAATGAACCAACAAGGAATTCATGCCCAGTTTTCATGAACTAGTAAATCAGTCTCCATTAGAAATTCTTCTCCACCTCAAATAAAGTCCTTACTATCATTATTTGTTAACACAGTTACTAACCAAGGATGTCATGATGTATTAAAGGGTAACAAACTGAACCTCCCAAATGTGATTTTTGTAATTCCAGTCTCACATCTGGTTCCTAAGGACATATTTGCATACTTGTACAACAGAATTAATCATTTTACGGCTGCTGTCACTTACAGTTTTCAGTGCTGAGATTCCACAGGGCTGGTGGCATCCCAGGAGTACAGCGAGCACTTCTCCCCACTCTGTCTTCTGTGCATTTGCTGTCAGGCAAAAGTTTTAAATCTCAGATTTTTTTCTTCCATTTACAGTTTTCAGTGCATTTACTAGAAAATACCTGCTACAAGAGGCAGTGTCTCCAGGTGGTCCTTCCCAGAACCCTTTTTAGATAAAGTACTATTCATTACAGCTGTACCCCAGAGGAAAAACAGCAATCAAAAGGCAAGCTAGGGGTACTGTTTCCTTCTGACATATGCTGTGGAGAACAGCCACTGAAGTATTCCATGACTAGCCAGAGCAATGCTGAATCACAGCACAACTAATGAGGATAATTGCAGTCAGAAAGTTTCATTTTAAGAATGTGTCAAGCATAATTTGATGAGGGTGTGTGAGTATCTGCGCCTGGGTTGTCCATGGTACATTCTTATGTATGTGAATCACAAAGCATTATGAGCCACCTACCTCCTCGTAGCAGGGAAGGTGCACTCTGCTTTCCTGTGAGAAGGAAACCTGGACCACCTTTTTAAATGTTGTCAGCAGCCTCAGTACCATCTATTTCAACTCCTACACCTTCCACTTAGACCAAACAGCACCCATCATCTAACAAGAGTTACAAATTTTCCCCTCCAGAAGAGAATTCTGATTTTTCTGGTGATAATAAATACTCTCAAATTTAAAAATGCACCATCAGAATGTGGCATTTACAAATCTGAGTGGTGATTTTTGTAAAACGTTGCTGATTTTAATGGGGGAATAGACTGACACTTTATTAAGTTTAGAACAGGTTTATTAGTTAAATAGTACGTTAAGGGAAAGAAATGCCTGTACGAGGTGTTTCTGTTCAGGATTGTATTTTTGATTAGAAGACATACAAGATCAAAATCACCTTTGAAGCAGCTTCTGAGCAGGCTCCCTGCGTACCTTGGCCCCTATGTTATAAATCTGTTGGCTTGTTCATAGCTTCAGCTGCAAAGTCCATCATCCTTCCAGAGAGCAGCAGCTCAGTGTTCCAGCCAGCTCAGCTCACGGTGCACCTGCCAGAGCAGTGAGATGTGATGTCAGTGAGACATGGCACGATCACAGGGTCAGGAGCTGCAGATACATTTCCTTCACAGCAGCCACAGGTTGCAGTTCCTACATTGCTTTTCCCATGTCCCACCTCTATAATGGCAATGACATGAGTAACACCATCCTCTGATTTTCCCGCATCAACTAAAGATACTTGTACCATTACAGCTGTGGCTGCACTGCCGCAGCATCCTTGGGGCAGACGCTCTATTTCCCTATTGCTTTAGAGCAGCTTGAGCAGCAGATTTCTGCTGTAGGAGCAGAACTTTCAAGAGCTTCTGGTGATTTTGCAGTAACAAACTAATACATATGGCTGAAAATGATTTAAAGGAAAGAAACTCTTAACTTAGAAGCAAATTCCAGATTTCTGTGTTACATATAAACTATAAAATTACAAAAGCATGAAGAATAACATGAGAACATGTTTTCATATTAGGTTGAGTGCAATGAACCCACCCATTGCTGCATGAGGATTATATATACATAAAATGCAAACAGTGTCATTTAGCATTGCTGACAGTGCTTTATTATTTCAATCAAAAAGGAATATAGTGAAAGGAATTCAGAAGGGGTGGATAGTGTCAGCAGTAACAACACACACGATTACACACTACTATAATTAGCAATGGAATTTAAAGAATTAAAAAGCAACACATTTCTTTGTTTTAACTGTGCTTTGGGCTCAGCAGCAGCTCCAGTGATGCACTTGGCATAAAAGTTTCTCCCAGCCTTTGTTAAAATATAAACCCATCAGAAAGAGAAATGCTACAGCCAAAGGGAAACCCTTCAGTATGAAAAGGGCCCTAAAACCCCTCCAGAAGGCAGTTTAATCCAAATCTGGGATAACTATGGATTAAGAATACACTGATGTTAGTTTGTGCTCCCCTCTTTTAATGCTACTACCTCATGCTGATGTGCTCTGGCTTGCTTTCCCTAAGCACTGAACAACTCTTGCATTGTATTTGCTGTTTGATACACAAATGTGGGCAGCAACCTGACATCAGTGCTGCCAATGGCCTGTACTCTCATTCTTCTGATTTTATCTTGAGGTGTGATTTGTAGAGGTGACAAGTGTGAATGAAGAAGGCACAACAAAGGCTCGCACCTTGAGTACATCAAACTTTGCTTAATTGTAGCTGCAGTGTGCTCAGAAATACATCTGTAAGACTGAGGAGTGATTTATCTGATCTAACATACCTGCACGTGCATTCGCAGCAGTTTCCTATGCAAATCAGGTACTTGGGCACACAAATCATTCTCGTTAGCTACAGAAGTGTGTGATGACCTGATCTGCATGTTCAGCTGTAGTACACCTCTGGATTAGCATGGAGGCTGTGTGCATCTTTGGCACGTCGAAATGTGTGCCCAGGTAGATTGAAAGTTGGATTTTTTATTATCTCTGCTTTGCTTTGCTATACATTAACTGGAATATGCACGTTACTGCCATTCACTCGAACTCATAAAACCATGTTGATGATATAAAGAACAATTTGCTGAACTTTCTGAATAAAAGATTTTAAAATAAGAATATTCATCCACTGAATAAGTGTAATTTCATCTAAATTAAAAAATTTGGGAACAGAAAACATCTTCTTGTATGACAATAAATACCTGCAACCCTCATGGGAAAAACTCTGTCAAGGTTATCATAAGCAATCTTGTTTGCACAGCATCACGAGGAAGGATACTGCCAATGTCTCACTGCATGGGGCCGGAGGAGGCTGAAGGTGACAGACAGCAGTCACTGCTCACACCCTCACGGCCACGGAAAGGAGCCAGCAGATAAACTGAGGGAACAGAGCGGCGGGCGCGGAGCTGGCAGACTCACAGGGGAACAATCAGGTTTATGTAGGTGCTCTGCCAGGGTGCAGCCAGCAAAACTGAAACTGAGAAACTGATGAAATGCTGCTCTTACCTGGACTTTCAACCTTTGGCTCCAGGAAGAGGAGCTGCTGGGCTAACATGTGAGATTAAAGAAGGAACCATGTGAAAAGAACATCTGTGGTAACAGACTGTTGAATGGAGGTACAGAAAGACAATGTTGCCATTGCTATGATGGCCACTTGAGAGGCATGGGAACTTCCACTACTAAAAATGGAATGCTAAATGTGAAAAGGGGTTCACTTCAGTAAAAACCTCTGCTGCAATGGGTAAAGACCGCACAAGGCTCACGTTCTCAGTACTGAACCCACTAGAGACCAGACTGATTTATCTTCTCTCCTTTCTAATGCTATTAGCACATCGGGTAGAGGGGGCACAGTTACAGGTTGCTCTTTTCCTTATGTTGATAATACACAGGAAAGGACACAGGAGTGCTGAAAGTAGGCTTTCTAACGTGAATATACATTAAAAATTAATCTGAATGCTTTTTGTGCTCTGCTTCGCATTGGGAACACATTTCCCCACACACTGGTATTTTTGTTCTGTTTTGGTTGCGAAAATAATATTCTTTTCCAATATCTTTAAGTTAAACCCCAAGTGATGTTAAAAGAAAACCCATGATGGCAGAATGCACATGGCTGTACTTCCACCTAGAACCCAGCGAAGTGGATGATTTTGCACTTCTAGAGCCCAGTCCTGCTTTACTTGTGCCAGCCAGGCCCTGCCATGGACTCACAAGATGTAAATTCACTGGTTGCAGCGGTACAGTCCCTGCGGGTGTTTTGCTACACAAATATGTACACACACAGAGAATATTAATGACAGCTTTCATTCACAGGCAACATGTGAATTATGAATGAATGAAGTTCTCAGCGTTCAGCAGAAACCTCCTAGCACGGTTTGCTGTAACATTCTGGAACATGTAATCTCTGGTGCAGTAGATGGAGCTGCATGTGCCACCCCAGATGGTGAAAAGCACACTGAAGAGCCTGGCTCACTCCGCAGCATGGCTCTGTTGTAAACATACACTTCAGGAATATCCTGAAGGAAAAAGGGAAGTTGGAATCGAGAGAAGCTATGTAACTCTGATCTGCACACCCCCTGATCTGCACACCTCTGATCTGAGGCAGAGGGCTGTGATTGCTGTTACCAAGGTGCACTGCGGCAATCCAGGAAAGTATTGAGGAAAATGGGCTCTGAGACTCCTTATGTTTTATCCATGCTGGGAACTGGGATTTTTTTCCATCCCAGTATCAAGCAGTGATACTACAAGGAGGGTCAGCTGTAAAAGGAGAATAAAATACTTAGTTCTTAAAAGCACTGGGAAAATTCATTGATCTCTGTGAAATGGGTTTAATTTCTCGGATAGGTGACTCGTTATCCCTTGAGTCTGTGGACAAGGGGAGAGCTGTGAATGCTATCTACTTTGACTTCAGCAAGGCTTTGGATGTGGCCTCCCGGTATCATTATAGCCAAACTGGTGTGACAAAGACTAGACAGCTTGGATGGGTGGATGTGGGTGGGTGGGTGGATGGATGGATGGATGGATGGATGGATGGATGGATGAAAAATACCTGAGCCATCAGCTCAAAGCCCTGTGCTCAGCAGTTCAAAGCCCATAGGACCCCAGGACATAAGGTACATGTACAACAACTCACCCTAGAACATGTTCACAGGTACTTAACCTGAAGGGGGAAAGGGCTCCTCTCCTTTACCCACAGCAGGAGTGGGGCTCTAAGCTACTCCTGCCCTTGTTTAATCAGCACCTGAAAACCCAACCGAGGCAGTGGTTACATGCCTCAAGAGACAAGAAAATGCACTCAACACATTTAAGAATTGTAAGTATGTCAATTGCCAGAGAACAGTTCAAGAGGCTAAAACTGAGCAATGGCTGGTACCATTGTGTCTGAACACTGCCTTCAAATGTCGGTACAGGATCCCGACACATGCTGGAAATCTGGCCTACTCTTTATCTCATTATTAGTTATATTCATCAGTATATTGAAACTGAACTACTCCACGCTTTTAGCCCATTTTGAACGCCACCAGTGTATTTGGGAATGTCTGTGGCATCAGCATCTCTGTGTGTAAGCTGTAAGAAATTGTCAAGGCTTAAATGGACCTAAAACTTGTCATGTTGTCAATGAAAAAAATAAGTTAAATGCAGTCCATACTCATCATTTGTCCTGGATGCATTTACACTTTTGCATTGCATGTTGGGTTGAAATTGCAACTCTTGCCTGCTGGTGTATAAAACAGCATTACAAAGACAAAGCGACTGACCATAAGCCACAGCACAGCAGTGAAGGTGACAGAAAGTGCTGCCCATGCCCTCAGTGCATAACAGAGATTCATGGCACAAACCATATTTGCTACTGGCAGTAAAACCAGACAAACCTACAGATTTGAGTACGAATTTGTCAGTGTCCCTTGAACGTTCTTCAGGTTTTTGCTGTTCACATAATTTTACATGTGAAATTACTTCTTTCCCAAATCAGCATTCCATAAACCCTTATGGCCTGCATTCAACGCTGCGTTACGCTGCCAACGTTAGAAGTGACTTTGGTCACTGGCCTTTGACAGCGACACATGTAACTGTTCCCTGTAGCCACAGGGCTCTTTGGATTTGCTGTGATTGAGCAGTTGTACTGGTTGGGTCCACTGCCAGCTCCCCCTTTCTCCAGGGTTCTGTACTCTTGTCAGTCACTGCTTTTGAGCATGTGGATTACCTGACCAGTGGGGTATGCTTTGGTTTAGTGTTAGGAACACTGATGTATTAAACCAAGGATATTTGAGATTTACCTTAGCAGGGTTTGGAGAAGACTATGAAAGCATTCTATTCCAAGTATACATCATGCTGATACTGTGAATGTGCACTAGCAAGAGGCACAGGGGCACAGAATGGTTTGGGTTGGAAGGGACCTTAAATATCACCCATTTCCACAGCCCTGCCATGGGCAGGGCCACCGAGCTCCCTGATCTCGAGGTAATGGTCACAAATGGTATCAGTGTTCCCCACAGATGTGGTGACCCCAGGTGTGTGGGACACGGTTATGCACCAAGAATAACGCTGTCCTGCGAGCAGATTCCACACGAGCCAGGGCAGCGGCGACACCAAAGGCAGTGCCCAACGCCAGGAGCAGGTAACTCCGCGCTGGGACTGCTCCATTGCACCAGCTGGGTCAGGACAAACCCAGCACCAGCTCCATGGCGACCAGAAGGGGAAGCTGTGCTCTGCACACCCCATCCTTGTCCTCTGCACCACTGCACACATCAGGGTCTGTGCAGTGCGTGTCCTGTGAGCACTGGTGATGGGGAGAGTCCATTGGGCATTCTCCAAGCTACACAACAGAGGAATGCATTTACTCTGCCTTTCCTTCATCTTCCTAACCTCTCCTGTAGCGTTAGTCTCTTCACTGGTATTTGCAGCTTTCCTTTTCCTATTTTGCCGTTTACAGACATCTCTAAAGCAGCTCCATCAATAATGAACACACTGATGCAAAGAGAGGCAGTGCGGTCATGGGCACTGGTGACGGGTATGACAGGGCAGCAGGTTCCACCGCAAGCTGGAGCGTGAGGAGCGCAGGTGCCTGTGAAGGCACACCCGCCTCACAAGAGGCTCAGCACCGGGGCCGAAGGGCCGCTGGGGCCGTGCCCGGTGCCCGCCGTCGGCCCCATCCCTCAGCGCGGCCCCTCAGGTCCCGCGCGCTGCAAGCCGGGAACCGCGGGGCACGCCGGGACACGCGCCCTGCACCTCCCAAGATGGCGGCGGGCAGCTATCCCCGCCCCCGGCGCGCACATGCGCAGTGACACGGCGGGCCGCGCCGCTCCCTCCCTCCCTCCCGGCGGCCGGGGCGCCACTGACAGACCGCGGAGCGGAGCGGTGCGAGCGGCCAGCGCCTGCGGGATCCCCGGGACCCTCCTCCGTGCCCCGCACCGCCCTGCTGCGCCGCGCCGCACCGCACAGCACCGGTGAATGGGAGAGGCGGGCGGCGCCGGCCCCACGGAGCACAGCGCAGCGGCGGCTCGGGTAAGGCCGGGGCCGCGCCTCCCCTCCCTGCCCGCTCTCGGCCTCGCGGCCCCCGGCAGAAGGCTGCCCGGGCCCCCGCGGCCGTGCGGTGCGGCCCTCCGCCGCGCTCCCCCTCCCCTGCGCTGCTGCTCCCCGCCCTCCGCTCCCTCCCTGCCCCCTCCCTCCTTCTCTCCAGCTCGCTCTCAAAATGGCGGCCGCGCCCGGTGGTGAGGAGGGAGCCGGGGCGGAGGCGGGGGAGGCCGGGCGGTGGCGGGCGGGCGGCAGCTGCGGCGGGGGCCGGGGCCCTCGGCCCGGCGGGGTGCGGCGCAGTGGGAGGGGGGGGTGGCTGCGGGGCGAGGCCCGCACCCCTCTCCTCCGCTGGCACTCGGTGGGCGCCGTGCGCGCTGTGGGTGACTTAGCAGGAAAACAGGGCGCGGGGGAGGAGTGGGCCAGACAAGGCAGCGGGCGGGGTGGCGGCAGGGGGGGGGAGCCCCTGCGGTGGGCTCCGGCCTTCGCGTCCTTCCCCCTAGGCCGCCGCTGTGCTCCCGGTGACTTAGCAAGATGCCGGGAAGGAGGCGGTGGGCCCGGCGCGGGTAGCGATAAAAATACAGCCTGGTTTGAGGAGCCGGGTGTGTGTGTGCCGGGGAGGACGGCGAGCATCCTCCCCCGAGCCCCGCGCAGGGCTCTCCCGGTCGCCGCTCCCCGTCCTCTCCGAGGGCAAGGCGGCGTTTGTCGGGAGCTGGCCCAGATCCGCGCCTCGGCCGCAGCACGGCAAACAAAACCGGGCTGGTAACAGAGGGGAGAGCAGTAGGGGTTACTTGGGGGATTTGTCTCCCATCCAGCCTGTTTCCCTGCAGTGATCTCGCCGGGAAGACGGTGATAGGAGGTGGCTCAGACCTTCAGAGCCAGCTGCAGTAAAAACGGGGGAGGGAGGTCTAATCTCTCCTCCTTGGGGTCATATCGCTGCCGGGGTGGCTACAGTCACGCAGACTTCCCTTGAAAGCCTCCTCATACCAATGGAGTTTGCTGAACGGCTCCGTTTAGTGCTGGGTTTTTGTTTCGCAGGAGGATATACGCAGGCAGGGAGGGCTTTTGATGGAAGTTGGGGGGTGGGAGTGGTGCCTCCCTTGGAAAGTTTAGGGTTTACTCAGTTCTGTGGGTGTGAGATTGGTGCTCATTTATTTATTTATTGGTTAAGGTGGATGCAGTTAAACTTGACCTTTCGTACCAATAATAATGTGACACCTTCCCTTTCTTTGCCATAGTGTTACTGGTGAGATTTCCTCGCTGGTGGTGCTGCAGCAGAGGGCTTGGTTGTTGCAGGTCAAGTCAATTCATAATGAATTACCTAACCAGGGGATGGTGGAAGGTTAATCTGAGCTATATTAAAAATCTTTAATAAGCACTGTTTTACTGTGGTAAACGTTTGGGTGTATTGACATGGCTGAATTATGTGTTTTGGGGGAGATGATTTAAGTGTGGATTCCTATGACAGTATTGTTTATCATATTGGGAGATGGGGGTTAAAGAACCCACATTTAGTGCTGCTCATTTCGTAAATGATTGTGCAGCATTCGGCTGGTTTGCGGGAGAGGGAGGGTCTGCTGTCAGGGTGTTATTTGCCCTTAAGAGTCATTTGTTAAATAGGAGAATTATGTTGGGGAACTAAACAAAGAAAATATTTTCAAACAGAAAGATTTACTGCATATCTCCAGCTCGTTCTCGGGGATCTCGGTTTTCTGTGTTTCCTTTGCTATTACCGTGTTTATGGATGCTGTGTGCAGCCATTGAGCAGAGGAGAGACTGGGTGGAGTAAGGAGGCAAAGCTGCGAAATGGCTAGATTACCCTTTCAGAGCTCTTTTTTTCCCTTTGCTGGGGTGGAGGAATACTAATTGCCGTAACAATGAAGTCTGTTCTTTAGGGAAGAATCTAATGGTGCAGGAACCTTCTGAAATGAAACAAATCTCGCATTCTGTTTGGAGGCTCGTTTTTCTGCAGGGTGGATCTGGATTTGTCTAGCAGTGAGAAGTGACCAGCCACGGTTGCAAAGCCGGGTTTTTTGTCCGATAACCATTTCAGTTGATCCACTTGGATATTCACTTGTTGAATTTGTTTTATTTGCACTTCAGAGGAGAATTATAATTTTTGTGTGAGTATTTTACACACAAGATTCTCTGTAGTATGGAGAACCCCCTGTATTGTAGCTTAGTGCTATTATTTGTTCATGTAACTTCTTGGTGAGACTGGGTTATGGTTGCACAAGAAGAGACAGTCCCTGCTTTCTCTGGTGATCACAGTAGAGTAACTCCTATTAGTATATGGACTTCATTGCATTATCCTTCCTCGTGTGCTGACTTCATCTAAAACAACATCTGAAGATTTTGGAAGCCCTGTTGAACAATATGGCTATGTAAGATCATTACTGTACCACTTGGGTAGTGCTGCATCATGGGGATAATACTGATGCTTAGACTCAAAGTTGTGTAGGAGAGGTGTTAGAACAAAGGATTTGGGGAATACAATGGGGATCAGATGAAGCACCCAGGGGGGACTGCTTGTCCAAGTGCTCTCCTGTTCCAGATGTGGCTCATGACATTCCCACCTGAGTTCAGTGTTGAACAGAGTAATTACAACACCAGACGCAAACACTTCTGAAGCAGATTGGGGTTTTGCTTTTTCTTGGGTCTGCCTCAGATCTGGAGTCCAGTTTTTTATGGTAGATGGAAACAGATGAGACTGCACTTGGTTTTAATCTGCCCAAAATTAAATTAAAGGGTAGTGGCTTTTTTAGAAGATACAGTTCATTCACTTGGAGTAGATGTTGCAGGATTCAGTGGATGTGTTCATTGAATGCCTGTGTCTAAAATTGTATCTGGGCTAAAAGCAATGAAGAATCCAATAAAAACCACTTGCCTCCTTCCAACTTTGGTTGATTTTTGTCCTTGAAATGATAGTAGTCACTCTCTGTACAGGAGTAACTTGGTAACTTCTGCAGAAGAAAAGGACAGTAGTACTTACCTTTATGTCTGTATGCAAGGTTTCTTGTGTGCATTGCTGCCTTTTCTGCCCATGCTGTTTCTTCTGCTCCACCCAGCTTCAAGTGCTCGGTTTGTATTCTTTGTCTGCCCTCAACTTATGTGTCTGTCCAGCTTCCTATCGATGGGACAGCGACTGAATTAGCGTCTGCTGACTGTCTTGCCCAGTGCTCCAGCCTTGTCTGCCTTCAAGAAGTCCATAACCAACTTCCAGCAGTGGTTTGTACCCTCTTATAAAATCTTCTGGGCAGGCAGTAGCTGGAAAGCCCCTGCCTCTGTCAGTCAGAAATACACTGGGGATGTTTGTTACTGAGTTTGTTTGCAACCCTCCCTACCTGCTTCTGCTAGTATGACCTAGAGTGGTACAAAGGGCAGCAGTATTTTCAGCTAAGGGCAGAAACTGTGGGAGGGCTGCTGACATGTTCCTGAAGTGAGCACTGAAATACTCCTCAGCCTGAAAACGAGATCTGCTGAGGCCTCTATTTAGGAAAACAAGAGAACAGTAAAAATCAGCAATTACTATTAATAAACAATAATTTCAGATTTCATACAGGGCGTGGGGGAGCCTCCAGCCTGTAACGTGTAATTTGTGATGGCGCTTGGAGATATTTCCCAAGTATCAGGGCCATGTGTTAATCAAAGTGGGCCTGGGTTTCTTCTGTGAGGGTTATTGTAGAGTAGTAGGTTACGTACTGTCTACGCACAGGCCTGTTAATGAAGTCAACATCTAGTCTCCTCTTCTTCCTTTTCATAAGGGCTTAAATATCATTGGCAGAACAACCTGTGTGCTAAAAATGTGTTGAGCTGATGAAGCCTTGCCTGGGTTAAAGGCTTTCCCAAGAGCCACTTTATTACCTGACACAAGGGGAATAGGGTTCCTAATGTGGCTTCCGGGTGTTAGGAGCAAAGGTGTTTATTAATAGGTGATGTTGCTTTGTCTTTTGATCTGCCTGACAGGGTAGGTTACACCTCAATTTAAGTTCTTAAAAATAGGCATTTACACTAAGACATAATCCTGGCCTGTTTAAAACTGGTTTCCAAGTACATAAAGTTATTTCTTCAGAAGTCTGGTGATAAATGCTGTCCAGGTCAGCAGGGGCACACACACGGTCATCTGCTCACAGGGCTTGTGCCGTTCCTGAAGATGCAGTGGTGTGATGTGAGCTGTAGCTGTACGGTGTCAGCTTTGTTGTGGTGTCTCTGGCTTGGGTAGAGTTAAATGCCTGATTTTCTTGTATTACAGTTATTTTAGAGCAGTGCCTTTCCTCATCCCCGCCATGGGTTGAGACCTGCTGATGAGTATTGCATGTTAGAAACATTTGAAAGAACCATGAGTTTTATCTCATGAACAATTTAATTCTAAGTTTAACCTGGTGAGCTTGTCAGGTACTGCAGGTTAGCCCCAATATATCTAACTTGTATCTTATCCTACGTGACTAAAGAAGGACCTTTTCTTCTCAATACTCATTGAGGCAAGATGTGAATGGGGCAATGCTTGTCTCATTCAGCATGTTCCAAAGCGCATTCTTTCCTGTTAACCTTGTGCTCTTGTGGGGGATAGATAGGTGTGGCTGAGGCTAGCTTGCTTTCAGGTTGCTGTCCTGGAAGGCATCTGTTCTGTCACTGTGTGCTGACACGTGCTGGTCAGGATATTGCAAAGAGAAATGTTACTTAGATCTAAGTGTGTGCTGATCCATTTCCCCAGTGCTATAAACACACGGCCCCCTTCAAAGCAAGTCATGTGTGCACAGTGTTGTCATACTGAGCAATATCAAGGGCACTGGTGCATGCATAACTGTGTAAAAAAATCAACATTATCAATTCAAAGTACTTGTTGGTTAATGTGTTCAGCAGTACTTGAGCCATTTCCTCCTCACTGGTGCTGCTGCTGAGAGAGCCCAGCAGTTTGACTTGGCTGCTTGTGGGCTTTATCTTGTGGCTGTGATTCCATTGATTCTGGCAGACGTAGCTGATACTTTTAACCAGGCGCTAGCTGCTGTAGTCTTGAAAAGGTTTTTCAGTTCCAGGACACTCTGTGATGGCTGAGGTTCATAGGTGGTGCTGCAGCAAGTGTCTGTGCTGAGGTTCCCGTTGTCGCTGGTCCCTGCTGGGTGTGTTCCCAGGCACCTTTTGTTCCCCATGGGCTGTCGGTGAGTCAGAGCTGCGCTGGGCTGGGCTAAGGTGAAGGCTTAGGCATGATGCAGTGCTGGTTTGCATCTGAGGGAGCACCATGGCCTTCATGCTGGGGTTATTTACACCTTCCCTTCTCTACCACTGGTAACTGCTCTATTGTGTGCCACAAACACTAAGTTTTGTGTTGAATTAGACAGTTGTCCCCCTCAGGTTGCCTTTGCCATGATTTTCTGCATGGAGTTAGCTTAATGCCAAAGCAAAGGTGTTAAGTTTATCCTTCTTTAAGACTAGAGGAAAATCAGTTAGAAACATCAAGCCCATTTACCTGTAGATAAAGGACTGTTGCTTCCATGTTGGCAGTTTGTCTTGTGCTTGATTCACCTGAGTTTTGGGGTGAACAAAAGGATTGGACAATTTGGTGTATTTAAATGCTGGTTTCTTTACAGTCTGTCAAGAGGATTAATGTGAGCATGTATATGTATTTTGAAACAGATGGTGTCTATTAAATCAGTAGTGGTAGAAGTTTTTGGTTCTTACTCAGCTGGATTTGTAAGCAGCAAGCACAGACTAGGTTTGGGGAAGCGTAACAGAGCAGCTTGGACCCCAGTGTTCACCTGCAGCAGGACTGAGGAAGGGGCTAAAGTTCCAGCATCATGCATGCCATTTCTGTAACAGAATCTTTTGAATAGCTGATGCTATTCCAGCGTACTTGGAATGTGTGTTTTTCATGGCCTGATCACACTACTAAGGAATGAGTGCTAATGATGGACAATTTCCAGTACCACAGCCTAGTGCAATCACAAATCTGTACATCAGTAAGACAAGAACTGAAGTGGCTGTAAACAGTGTGGTCTGCTGCCTGGTGCCTCGTCTGTCTTGGCCCTGGTTTGTGCTCTCTGACATTGTACCTGCATGGGAAGCTGGTTTTCGTTTGGGCAATAATTCTGTGTTTGTCTTCTGCTCTCTTGGTTTAGATGGGGGAGGGCATTTGCTGTCTCCAGCAGGAGACTCACTGTGTATGCAGATAGGTGGGAGGGTTCTGAGGGATGCTGCAAAGTGGGCAGGGGAGGCAGGTATCTCTTAGGGACTGGTTCCCACAGCTGCAGATCCGCTTCAGAGGCAGCAGTGTGGCTGGTGAAGGGGGGTCAGCAGGGAGCTGAGATGCCTGCTACAAGAACCCTGATTTCATTACGTTTGATAGCGGGGTCATGAAGGATTCAACTCTGTTCCCTGCCATAGGGTGAGATGTGTATGACAGTTGGGATGGAGGGTTGGTTCGGGTTTTTTTCCTTCTCACTTGTCAAATGAAGTCATTTTCAGACAAAAAGCTTTAATGTGGCTCAGGGACTGATGGGATGCGCTCGTGATTTGAAGAGTGGAAGTTCTGTCTGAATTTTTGTTTGGATTTATTTGTGGTTTTGACCTTTAACGTAGATGTTCCTTCAGGTGTTTCTCATATATAAATATAACTAATTCACAGTAATTTTAAACATCCCATTTCCAATAGAGCAGGCAGTTTAATAGCTGAAATAGTTTAAATCTGGATATAGTTCTGCGACTTCCTTTACAGTTGTAAGTCTGTAACTTCATTCTTCAAGCCAGAGAAGTGTGGGGGAAGAACTGAAAAGAATGAAGTTGAGATGCAGTGTGTGACTGCTGGCCACCTGTAAGGAACTGCTCTGAGCACATGAGCTCTTCTCCTGGTGGCTGAGAGAAAGTAGCTTAAATGCAGTGTTATGGAATTGCTGTTATTAGGGGTGTATGTGGTGTTTGACCTAGCAAACATGACTTTGAAACTAACCTTACTGAAGTCATGCAGAGAAGCAGTGATGTGGACTGTGCTTTTCTCTGAACAGGTTTAGAGGAGCAGCTTGGAGCACTCTAAAAAGCCCCCTGTATCACTCACTCACCCTCCTGCTCTCCTCTGCCTTGGTCCTGTTCTTCTGCTCTCCTTCCTACTTTCATTGACCCATCTCTGACCAAAAGGTCCTTCAGGACTCCAGGGAAATTCAGTGCAAACCCACTGGGAGTTAATACGAATTTTAAAGTAATTTTGTGACATGATTCCTTGCTGCTGTATCACTAGCACAGCATACTAAACAGCAACAGGAAGAGCTCCATGGCCAAAACCTTTCCACATGTTCTAAGCCGCAGCATGCTTTGCCCAAGTGGTTCATTTACTGGCAGTTAGATTTACCTTGCTTTGAGCCAGCACTGGACAGGCAGGTGGCAAGAGGGATGTTTTTGCTTTCCTATGGAAGTCTGCATGTAGACTGCAAACTTGAGCTCTGACCTGAAGAAGCTTAAAGGCAATAAAGTGATACACAGTGACTGTGCCTGAGAGTACACTGTGTCATGCGTCCATCAGAATGGCAAACCTGAAGTGATAGAGGGAGGATAAAGCTCAGGATTGAATTAACTTTCCCTAAAAAAATATTTTCCTATAAACTTGGTCTAAATGTGTTGAAAAGTCACACACTGGTGGTGCTTGGGAGATAACAAGACTAGAAGCTTCTTGTTTCCCAGTCTTAAAGGGAGGCAGTGACCGCCAGTGGTGTGTGACACAGTGATTATGACTTGAATAAGTAGAGGGGCATAGGAGTTTATTTCAGAACGCACAGCCCTGATGAGGACAGAAATGCCTGTATTTAGGGAACATGCAGCAGGGGGGAGTTCATTGCTCCTGTGTTACAGCATCTCAATGACATGTCTTCGCTTGATTTTGTAGCTGTAATTACAGCCAGCATTCCAAGCCTTTGGAACACAGGCACTCTCTGATGTGCTGCAGATCACCTTCTGGCTCCCCAGGGATTTATTGTTGAAGTGTTTTCAGAAGTCAACTACAGTATCAGGTTTTGAGCAAAGTCAATTCAATTACCCTGTTATGTAGGTGAACTGGATGGGGAAGCAGGCAGAGGATGTTTCAGGGGTTGGGTTTGCTTTGGTAAACCTTGAAAAAGGGAAATATTTTTGGTAACTTACTGCAAAATGTGACCAAACATGACACAAAAGCTGTATTATGTATATAATGCTGCACTGATACACTTGGCAAAGCAGTTGTGCTTGAGACCTATGGGCATTTTATGACTTAATTGCAGAATAACAGGCTTACTAAACGTGAGTTAGAACAGAGGCTCAGAGTGGTAATTCAGATCAGATTGGCTTCTGTTGTGTTTTTGCAGAATACGATAGCTGTTGGGGCTCACTTTTCCCTGATCCCTCAGTGAGCTTCACTGATGTAGGCTGAGAAGTGGAAAAAAGATTAGCCTGGGTCAGTAATGAGGCACTTCCTTGTGTTCCAGGCTCATCCCAACCAGCTCAGCTGGTGATGGGCCCTGACATTCTCTAGGATGAGGCGTGTTTGCCACACGGTGAGAACAGGCTGGTCTCTGGGATTACCCTGCACGTGGGCTTCTCTGCTGTCACTGCGGGTGACGTGGAGGGGGAAAGGAACTGGGTGTTTGTTGCCTCTTTCTTTCCTATCAACAGATAGAGACAGGTTTCTAAGAAGCTTTTTCAGGTCATGGCTTTTCTGCCCAAGAAATACGGATGTTACTTCACGTCTGTTTCATATTTCAATGGTGATTCCGTACTATGGAATCTGTTTCTAGAGCACATTTGTGGGAAGGGTTGTCCTGTTCTCAGTTTGATAAAGCAGCTTTTTTGCCTACTGAGTTAAAGCAAAATCAGAGCATTAAAAATTAGTCTAGATTAAAGGGAAGTGTTTTTATGTACTTGCTTATAACTTGCTGGAATTTAGAGGTGTAATCTACAGGTGAAAGAGAGCAATTAAGTTAATCTAGTTCTGCCATAAAAGGCTGCAGCTCTAATTCTGTGCAAATACTCGCAAGTACCCGCTTTGTTCTCTTGTTAATATGTTATGAAACAAGATACACCATTGAAAAGCTTTGTAAGGCTCTGATGAGCCAGTGTGTAGCAAGAGGAGATGCAACAAGACTTTGTATGTTACTAATGTGTAAATGGATCATCCCAGCTTCAAAGCATTGTGGAAATAAACTGTGATGGTATCAGTTCAGTCTTTGGTGGCTGTAGTCTCTGCTACCACAGAAGTGACTTGCCCTTCCCTGGGCCTGAAAAACGGCCTGAAGAGAGGAAGCTAACTGAGGGAGGATTAAAAGATGCATTAACAGACTCCAAAGAGAATGCAGGGAGTTTTCTTTCAGGTAAAACCTCTTTTAAAACCGGTAGAATGCATTAGAGAAACGGCTTGGAAATTGGTAGCAGGTACCTGGACTTAAGGCTCTTTTTTGGAATTATAGTTGATGGCAAATGAGGATTTGAATTAGAAGCTAAATGTGAGCAATCTAAACCTCTGTTTTCAGAATGTGAACCCAGTTGTGTTTCCTTGTGTTGGGGTGGCTTATATGCCTTTTTTAACACTGGCTCAGTATGAGGTGTGCCTAACCAGGCAGTCTGAGAACCTGATCTCACGTTTGTCTCCTTCCAAGAAGCATGCTTGGAGAATATTATTTAATACATTTTTTCCCTAATAACACTTAGAAAGCAAATGGTCTTGTAGTTGAGTTCAGGCAAGTATTAGGATTCTGTAAAAGGCAAAAGGTACCGTTCCTAAAGCAGCGCACAGCTCTGAGAAGCCTTCAGAGCTGAACGGTGTTGGTCTGTTCTGTATCTGCTGATACATTTGCTCTGTAATTCATGCCATGCATCTTCTAATTTTGGCTGTAATGAGTTACAGTTACGTGTTGAGTGCGCAGAGCTTGTGTTTTTGTGGGGAGGCTGTTTACGGAGCCTAAGCAACCGGCATTCAAACTGCAGAAATCGAGTTAATTTGGGTTTGAGTTCCTGGAGGAGCTCGGAGCGTGTATCCCGAGATCTGCAATAACAGATGGCCAGCAGTGGTTGTGGGGTCACCAGACAGCAGAAGGGTGAGCTTGGGGTGCTGCTGGTGTTGTGAACCAAGGAGTGATGTTGAAAGTGATTTTCTTGCTATAACTCATAGAAATTCAAAAGATAAGAGAGAAAACATAAAACAAAGAGAGAGGAATGTGCCTGTGGGAATTATGGGAGATGGGAAAACTGGCTAAGAAGGTTTTAAGGCTGATTGACTGTTCTTGCTAGTAGCCAGTAAGCAGATGTGTCTGTAGGCTTCAGGACTGGAATTACCAGGGTGATAACGATTTTGAGCGTGGAGTTCCAGTGGTGAGACCGACTTCCATTGTGATGCTGAGGGGGATTTTCTTGATGATGCGAGCCCTGGTTTTAAGTCATCACAGTGATTACTGAAGTAAATTTAGGCTGTGAAAGCAGCCTGTAAAACTGAACTTCTGAAACTTGTAAAGACCTTTCCCTGCATTAACTCTCTGCGGCTTTATTGATGCGACTTAAAATCTGGTTAGAGCCTACACATGTCTGCAGGGAATACTGATTCCTGATGAACTTGGAATAGCTCTGCTCACTCTATGTCACTGCTTGATGTTTGTGTAGGTATTGTTAAACCTGGCCTAGCAAAGCAGGCAAGTGTCCAGAATGAAGGCTGAGTTCCCAGCTGTACAGCAGCCTCAGTGTGCACACACACAGCTGAACCTGGTTCGTTTGCTGCTTGTGCATCTTAGGGATGGCTAGCAGGTCTCTGTCCTGAAGTTACTGTGAAGGGGGTGGTTCCTGTGCAGTGTCAGATCTGAGGTGTCCGCTTCAGGTGTGCAGCCAGCCCCAGCTGGGTGCCTCGACAGGAGCCAGCAGCACAAGGCAGGTAGGGGTTGAGTCACTGCCAGGGTGGGACCATCTCCAGATGCGTGTCAGGCAGCATGGCGAGCTGCTGAGCCACCCCAATTGCAATAGATGTGTCCTGGGCGCAGTGTGGGTGAGTCCTGGGGTGAGCACAGCGGGGTCCAGGCCATGTGTGCTGAAGCCAGGGAATCTCTGACTCCCAGTTCAGGGAGATGGGAGGTGAGCCTTCCATGTGAGGAGACAGTGAGTCTTCTGCTTTATCAATAGCTCTGTATGCTCTAGAAGCTCGTGTAGGGAAAAAATTGTGACCAGTGTTGATTTGTAGCTGTCCTTTTAAATATTTCTTCTTAATGTTGCTTAGTGTGCCCCTCTTCATCCCTGCAGCTCGTAAGGATGGAATTAGATCTTTTATCCTTATTACTGAGATTTTTATCAGTCCTAAGTATAAAGCTGGTCTTTAGTTAGGTGGAGAAGCTAGCAGCTGAGATGCAGTTGTGTGTTGAGGATATGCTGCTGTTAGTGGGGCTGAGGAGGATGTTACACCCAGCTCTTAACTGGTTTGTGTTTCATGAAGAAGTGGCTGACCTGGCCTGTAGCAGGTAACATTGGTGGCTCTCCACTATGGAGAGCTGAGCGGTTGTCCTGCTGGAGGAGGGAGAGGCGATGGTCCTGTGTCATTGCTGTTCTGTGCTGTGTGTTCAGCTGGGGCTAGCTCCCAGTTTTAAACTGCTGAAGAGACAAGAGATGGTGCTGAGAGCACTGGGAGCCTGTACACAGCACAGAGGTTTGCACTCAGCCCTTGTAGATATGTGGACTATTGAATCTTCAGTTAGAAACTACAACTGCTTGAGTGGAAGTGGGGCTAGTAGTACAAGGCATGTCCTGTTTTAATTGGTAGCTGTTACTCCGTGGATGGCTCTGTGCAAGTTCAGTCTTTTTTCTGTACTTAATACAGAGCAAATGAAAATGTTCCTACAAAGACATCTTTTTGTCAAGGGAAGATCTGGCTCTGTCTTGACACCCCCTTGTTCCCAGGAAGCCGCTGGTATTGACAAGTCCAGGTGGGTGCAATGTACAGGGGGTGTCTCTGTGGCTTCTTCCCAAGGGTTCTCTTTGGGCGCTTGCTTCCTCTCATTACTGAGGCTGTTTGCGGGTGTGTGACACGCAGGGGTGACTCTGCCCCTTGATAGGCCTGGAGGAGGACTGGTTAGTCTTGCTCCACTGAGTTTTGTATGTCACCAAACCTTCCCCAGCTGGGGAGCAGCAACACACATGAACGATATTCCTCCGTTCTCTGTTGTTTCTGAAGTGGCACAGAGGTATAATTAAAGTCGGGTCCTTTGGGGCTTTCTGGGTTTCGCTGTTTGTGCTTGGGTGGTTGGATTGTGGGTTTTGTCAGGTTTTCCTTTCTCTTTGCTTGTTTTCATTCGTTTTGTTTTGTCTTTGTCAAGTGTGTGTATGAAGGAGGCTGCCCTGAAGATCCTCTGCCTGTGTTCGGGTGCCTTTGTAGTTCGGAAGTCAGGAACACTGAGCCGGGTGCTTGGAACAGACACTTCTCGGAGCAGCGGGGTGCTGTAGATCAGTTGGTTGGTAACTTATTGTGGGTCAGCTGGAATTTGCTAACAGCAGAAAGAGCTGCTTGGCCTTGTGGCTGCTGGATTTGATCTAGTGCTAAGATCTGTTTCTGCATAACAACTCGGAATTAGAGGGAGGGAGCAGGCTGTAGTGTTGGGGGTATACAGGAGAAGCTTGGGGTTACTTTGCGTTAGAGGAGGAAAAAATCCATTCTAAGTAGATGACCTGTGTGCAGGGGGTTTTGCTGCAAGTGGACACTGCAAAAGATGCAGTGTCAAAAGTGACAGAATACTGCAGTGTGGTTTTTAGTGGAGTTCCTGCACTGGTGCTGGATTGACAAGGCATTCCCTGTGTGATGGTAGTTCATAATGCAAAATGCGCCTTCTGGTTTTCAGTTTGGGATCCTCACTGTGGTAGCCCTACAGGCAGATCTGGGGAGTTGGTGTCTCTGTGTTCTGCTATGCAGTGCTTCAACCAGTGCTGCTTTGGATGAAGAAGTGCCTTGTTTTGTTCTTCTCCAGTGTTTGTCGCTACCCAAGGCGTTGCTATGTTCATACTGAAGGGCAGAGATTCAGCCATTATAGGCCTGTTTCTCAGTACTTGCATGTACAGCAGCATTGCCCTCTAGAGGGCACTTCTTCTGCTCGGTTATTGGGTTGTTTTTCTATATTAACCAAATTTCCATTAATTGGTATGGGATACACCTACTGTGAAGGGAACAGGGTGAAACCAGCTGTGTGTCTGCTTGTCAGGAAGCAAACTATGGGACAAGAGTAAGTGGAGTGTTTGCTCTGGCCTCTGAAGGGATGCAGCCTGCACTATCGGTTTTCAGTGACTTGTTTCCAAAATAGCTTTTAGGGAAGAGGTCACACTAACTACATGATGGTGTCCTGCCTGTTGAAGCTCTCCTGTCCTGACCAGCATGCAGAGCAGTGTTTTGGTGTGCCCAGCACTCGAGGAGGGAGATCCACCAGCAGAGCGAAATACGAGCAACTTGCTGCTTAAGCTTATTTGGAAGCAGACAGAAGAGCCTAGAGAGGTTTAGAAACAAGCTCCTGATCCCCTGTGATGGATAAGTAGACATTAATGATACAAGCCTGGTATTTTCTGCATTTCTTTTCATGTAAGAAAGGCTTCTGTTTAAAACAGGCTCCTTACCAGAATGGTTCTACAGCTTTCATAGCGAACCTGGTTCCTGTGTCCTGGGGAGGGCAGTGGGGACACGTTTCCTGAAGCAGTTGTAGGAGGCTTACAAACAAATGCTGTCTCCTAAGTCTGTGTGTGTTGCTGTGTGCAGTTTACTTCACTGCTAAGAGCTGGTTGGTGAAACTTGCTGAACAGCTTGAGTAAATTATGTGTTACATCCAGACTCTGGCCAGGTATGCCAGAAATGCCATCTTCAGCAGTTCTCATGATCAGGTTTTATGGTTTCATAATCCTAACAGAGTTCCTGCAGTGCAGGAATGAAAAGGCAGCAATGGCAAGATGATTTTGGGGATGGGTCAAACTGCCCAGTTGGAGTAGATGGTGCTCAAAGAACACTGAAGTTTGTGTCTCTGAATAATAAGATATTAAGTAGTGTTGGGGGAAAAGTCATTTGTGAAAGGCACGATTTGGATGGGCTTGAATATGTTGAACTTCAGCTGTATCTGAACTAGCTTGCAGTGTCCCATGTGTGGTGATTCAGTCAGTGTTGGCCCCAGCTGAAGTAACAGGCTTGTGGCAACTGCCCTGTGATAATTGTGCTATGCTGATGAGATTGGAGAGCTGCTTACAAATTTGCTGTCCCCCAAGTTTGGGTGAGATCAGAGATGAACTGTAGGTAAATGGGGTGAGCCCATGACCGAGAAGCTGCAAACGTTGGCTTTTAGACAAGAAATGAATGAGCTCATGGAAGAGCTGGAGTGACAAACTGAGTGTGCCATGGTGCTGCTGGCTGTGGCCTCAGGTGTGCCATGGCATCTTCCATAGGCCCTTTCTGGAATGTTCTCAGCTTTCCTTAAGCTCTCCCCCAAAGCTGGAGAGGTACAGGAGAGCGTTGTCTGATCCCTGGTCTGTGTTGAAAATGAACAGAGCGAGCCTTGCTGGGTTTAGTTTGAAGAGATATCTGCAGAAGAGTCCTGGCATAAGGGCAGAGGATTTGGAGGGGGAGCTCTTGACATTAGTGAGGGCAAATTGTAGACTGTTTACGGTAGGCCCAAGTTGTCCTCATCACAAGAACATATATGGAATTGCCTACAAACTAGGACTAGGCTATGTCTGAGAATGCCTCTTTCAACTCCCTGTTTCTTGAGGGAGTAATGATGGGAAGAGGGGGAATAAAGGAAGTGTACAAGTGGCTCCAGGCTGCTCACCCAGGTGGGAGGGGTGCAGTAAGGACGTAAAGCACAGTAACAAAATGAATTTGCACTTACAGTTCCAGTCACTTCACCCTGTCCAGAGCACTGGTGCAGTCCGAGTGCAGAGATCACATCAGTCCAGAGGGACTTAAAGGAAATTAATGGCGTCTCTTTCTCTTCCTTCTAGATGGATTAAATCTTCTGTGTTGAATGCCTCCGGATTTCCTGTTGGGTTTCACGTCTGGAAAACTGCTTTTGATTTAAGCCACTCTGTGGCAGACTGAACTGTGGATCCCAGGTTCCCGAGACTTTGGATCTCGAGGAGGCAGCCGCTGCTGAATCACGTTAACCTGTCATCGCAGCCACAATGGTGCTGTCACAAAGGCAACGAGATGAACTGTAAGGAACCACTATTTCGGAGTTTGTGTCATGTTTCCATTAAACTTTAAACATTAGCTTTTGTTTCCAAATAGATTTAAGGGTGGCTCTGCTCACGTGCCAGTCAAGTACCATGTATTGTAGTTTATTCACTCTTATTACAGATTTTAGCAATCCTCTAGAGTTTTTT
Organism: Neopsephotus bourkii; assembly: GCF_033783945.1. Lineage (NCBI taxonomy): Eukaryota > Metazoa > Chordata > Aves > Psittaciformes > Psittacidae > Neopsephotus > Neopsephotus bourkii. The sequence goes on along the minus strand of NW_026901640.1, from coordinate 554,184 downwards.
CATGCAGAATCTTCCTAGAGTGCTTGTGTTAAAGGGAGATGAAAGTCATATTCTGCATGGAAATGGGAGGTGACCAGACATCCCCCTCGGGATTTACTTCAGAGGTCTGATGAGGAGGCAGTACTCTGGCTTAGCATCCCTCTTTTATGGGGAGGCATTTATGCTTGAATGCAGAGTTGTGTTTAGAGTTGTGTCTGAGGAGAGATGGAACATGTGTAAAAGGTGAGGAAGGAGAATGCAATGAAAGACACAGGAAGAATTTTCATGTGAAAAGCAGATTCTTTTCGGAACAAGAAGCCATTATTGATGCTTGCTTCAGCTCCCAAAAGGTATTCATTTTCTTGTGTCTTGGGTAGGTGACCATCCAATTTTTGTTTTTTTTAAGAAGTGTCCGTTTGCTTCAATATTTGTAGTGTAGGTATACATGTGTGTATTTACAGGTGAGGTATGTGTATATTTGCTCACAGGTCCTTTCCTGCGATGTAACTAGAAGTTATTGTATCATTCTGAAAAAGAAAGCTAAGGTTTGCTCCCTCAAACTGAGCATTTTATTCAAGCTTGACTGAAGTAAAATTTTGTACCCTAAACTTTTCTGCCCAAATTAGTTTTCCTTCAAAGATAAAGCCACAGCTTTAATATGTAGATGTGGTTGTTGTTTTTGTACTTGCTATGGCTTTTATGTACCGTGCAGATTGATCAGTGTATTCATGCTGCTCCAATGTGTGATAACTTCAAAGGGAAAATGAGCCCCAACCTTGCCACCTAACCTGAAATAAAACGTATATCCTGCTATTGACATCTTGGAGCAAAGTGTGTTTGCCAAATGCATTTGTAAGATTTGCTTGGGCTTTAACAAACCTGACAGTCCTGGTGCTGTACTGCACTGGAGAGTGCAGTGTCCATTGTGTCTTGATTCAACAGCAAAGTCCAGAGCAGTCTGCTCTTGCTGTGGCTGAACGTGCTGTCCCTTGTCTTTCAGAAATCGAGCAATAGCAGACTACCTTCGTTCCAATGGCTATGAAGAGGCATATTCGGTTTTCAAAAAGGAGGCTGAGTTAGATGTGGTGAGTTCAAACCAGATTCTTCATCTGCCTTTTAAGTAAAGAGCGCTTAATTTGATGGCACGCATGTCTACTATGTGCCTGTTAGCTCATGCAGTTTCAGAACTGGAGGTGATACGCTCACAGCTTATTGCCCTGCCATAAAATTAAGTCATCATCACTGGATGACTCCACAGTTTATGAGCAAAACTCTCACCTTTATCTGCAGCTCGTGACTGAGGCATGGTTTTAATCTTGTTTTTGTTTGTCTGCCTACCACTTATCTGTATAATGCTGAGTGTTTCCTGTAATGGTGTTTGAAGGATCCAAGTCCTAAGAGGGCCTAGATGCTTCAAGGTGGAAGGTGCCAGGAACCAAAGCTAGCAAAAGGCAATGTGAATGTATAAGAAAGGTGATAGATGATGTGAAAAAAGTACATGGCCCTTCACTGGCCTCACTCCAGCATCTCCATATGGGAGTGGAATATCTCTTATGTGCTCCTTTCCAGCCTGCACTATTCTGTGCTTAGTATTTGGAGGAATGTGTCTAATTTTAACACATTTGATTTGTTTCCTGTTGTTGTGTCCATCCTCCCCTCCCTGTAGCTCATTTCCTCAACTCTCGTTGTTCTTATCAAAACCCTGCATAAAAGCATAAACTTTCTGCAATCCAAAATTAGAAAAGTGAAGGCTCTTCCCTTGTAAGCAGATGTAAGGGTGGGCACCTTTGGAGGCTGACTCCACTTCTGATGTTTAAGAAACAGGAAGACAAAACAGGATTGCTTTTGTCCCCTCGTTTATTGTACAGAGCAAATGGGTGGAAGTCTATTTTGTGATTGGAATGGGGTAGTAGTTAACTCACTGCCTCAGACTGTGACATACCAGTTGATTAACTAGATAGTAGGAGAGCAAGCTCAGATAGCCAGTGGGAGGTAATTGGCTCTGGGGAGCAGCTCTGTTGCTAGACTGTACAGATTCTAGTGATTTGGACCAGTCCTATCTTCCGACTTAATTCTATTGATTTGCCTTTGTAACTGATGATTCATTTTACACTTGCTGCTTACTAGCATAGAGGAGGTGCGCGCTTCATCCGAGGTTGGGTTTCTCTGGATACAGCTGGATTGAGTAGTAAACTTGTGTGCTTGGCTGTGGATAAATCCCTGCCTTTTCTGTATTACGAATCTTGCATTGTTCTTTTTCCAAAATGCTTGGTTGAAGTTTGACTTAATTTCTCCAGTCTGCTCCCAGCATCTAATAGATAAGTAGAAATGACAAATTGAAATACCTTACTTATAATTGAAAATCCTCATACCATTCCCTTATCTGCCTTATCTATCAGCCTCATTAAGTCTTCCCTTCCCAAAGGTTAAAAAGGCAATCTAAATAGGCTAGCTGCTCCTGGGGGACATAAGAGATGCAGTTGCTGAAGTTCCACATGAGTTTCTTGCAAGCAAATCTGAATTGGGTGGATTATACTAAAACAACACAAGGCAGAAATGGTGTCAATAAAGTGAAGGGGTTCAAGTGTAGCTCTGCAAGGAGGGATTTCAGGTCTGTCTTGATTATTCCTGCAGATAACTCCAGCTTTTACAAATACCCTGAAGCAGTCGGTTAACAGCTGGTCTCTGGCCAGGGTAGCCAGTACTCAGAGCTTCTATGAGATAAGCCATGGCATTGTTACTCTCTGTTGTCTTTGAGGAGGGAGCACAACGTCAAGTGATAGTGGTGGCAATTTGAGGTTAACTGTAACCAAGTTGGTTTTTTTAAAACAAATATTCACCATTCTCAGCTCTGCAGAGCTCTTCAGAAGCTTTCAAGTAATAAAGCCAGAAATCAGCACAGATAACACAGTTCAGTCCTAGTTTTTGAACATGATTTTGCAGACCCTTGCATCACTGCTGCAGTATTTTTAATTAAAAATTGTATTTTAGATTATCTTCTCCATTTCTGTGTATGTAAATTGTAGCTATTAAAATTTGAAGTATGGCTCTCCTGTTTCACCAGTAAAACTCATTATAGCCTCTTTATTAAAATGGGCTGTTTATGTTGCCTTTGAAGAAACACTTGTGCAGGCTTTGGACTAGAATTTACTGATTGATTCAAATGCTTCTCCTCTCAGAATGAAGAGCTAGATAAGAAGTATGCTGGGCTTCTGGAAAAAAAATGGACGTCTGTTATAAGATTACAAAAGAAGGTAAGTAGAGATCTGATGGATTTGCTTGTATAAAGGTTATACCGAAAGTGAATGTGCATCACTGAACAGAATGTTACGTGTTTTTCTCATCAGACAAACACAGGGTTTAGCAAATGACGCCTTGAAGATTCATTTTGAGTAGGGAAAATACCTAAGCCCATGCTGTAGAACATGTCCTGTCTGTGCTAGCAGAGTTAGCCTCTCCGTTTCCTTATAAAAATGTCTTGTCTTCAGTGGATGGATTGCATGTGCCGCTTCTGAAACAGGAAAGGCAAGACGTGCCTTAAGGCAGCTTGTAAAAGATTGAATAGCTGTCCCCAGAAGGCTTCACTCTTTAGAGAGATGGTAAAAACCTGTGCCGCTCCTTGTCTTTGGCCATTACATTAAAGGGAAGAAAACGTTAACTCTGGTGCATCAGAGCAAGGGATTCTACAGCAAGTGGACAGTACAGAACTCTCTTTAGTAATGCTTCAATGGATCTACGGTGTGTTAAAAGCAAAGAAAAATAAAATCAGTGTGCTAGCAATAAAGACCTCTTTATTGTGAAGGTTAATGTATCTCAGGCTTTATTACCCCTTCGGTTTCTCTGCTGTTGGTTAACATGCAAACTGTATTGGGCACAAAACATTCCCTCAGTAGTAGCATGCCTTTTTGTTAACCTCCTTCAGTAGTTGTCACAATAGTAGCTCAAGCATGTTTGTACAGTACTGGAGTGAATGTGGCTTTGAGGATAATTATTTTCCTGTCAAAATATTTGGGAAATTGGAGAAGAATAAATGATCAATTAAATTACTAAAGAATAAACAAGAAATGATTAATTTAGGTTTGATTGTTAGAAACACCAACACTGTTGGTGTTGGTGAGCATTGGTAATCAGGTTGGGTCTATGCAATCTTTGCTTTGCTGTGAGTTTGGGAGTCAGTGGTGTCTGTATTCTTAATGAGGGAAGGTGAATTACATCATATACAAAACTAGAAATGAACAGACTCTTTCAAATTCATAACCTAGGTAATGGAACTAGAATCAAAGCTGAATGAAGCTAAGGAAGAATTTACATCAGGTGGACCTCTTGGTCAGAAACGAGACCCTAAAGAGTGGATTCCTCGTCCTCCAGAGAAATATGCATTGAGTGGACACAGGAGTCCTGTCACTCGAGTAATTTTCCATCCAGTTTTCAGTGTTATGGTCTCTGCTTCAGAGGATGCCACAATAAAGGTATGTGTCTGCCACTGAAGATGAAAATAAGCAAGTCAGAGGTCTGTAATACATAACATCAGTGCTTCAAGCTGGATGTGTATTGTACTGATGGAAGATTGATTGTTTCAGGTTCTTCTTTAGCTTCAACAGGGACAGATCTTTTAGGTGCTATGACCTGTATAATCTACACAGTTTTATACTGGTCCAGTTAATATCTTCAGGAGTGTTTTACTGTTTTTTGACTTGAGGAAAAAATAATTAAGATAATGCAGATTTAGAGACTGGAGAAATAAAGGGTCAGTGGGGGAAGAATGCATTTGACTGCTCGGTAGAGGAGGAATGGAGTAGTGTATCGAGTCCTGACAGGAGGAGGAGGAGGAAGACATTTGCCTCAAGTTATCTGAAGTGGTTATTTTTAAAGCAGGTTAAAGTGGTTGTGCAGCTGTATTCGTAACTGAAAACTGTTCTAAATGGGACATGCAAGTGCCCATAAAGTCCTGTGGCTTTCAGTAGCTTGAAAGGGTCTTCGTAGGCTTTTATTGCGGTGTACAATAGCAGCATGAAGAGATTTGTTAAAGTAGGCAAGTGGCTTCTCATTTTCACATCCAATAAAAACATGATTGTGCATTTTGTTGTTTGAATGTCACAATTAAGGGGAATTATCCTGATAAAGGGGAGTCCTTATTGTTCTGTGCTGGTTTGAAAACTGTTTGGAAAAGTGCTGGTCTGAAGAATGTTGAGTAGTGCATCCAGCAGTGTGTTTAACAACACAAGTTTTATAATGGTTGCTCCCTGTTGGAGAAGGCGTCAGGCAGATCTAGTTCATGGAAAGCTTTAAGCCATTCTTGTTTCTGCAGCAGACTTGAGCATTGAGGAATGGTGGTTCTTTCAAGCAGTCAGGGCCAGCTTGAAACAGTCACAGCTCTGTGGTGGTAAGGTACTGGAGGAGCCTCGGTAGCTTTGGGTTTGCTCCCTCTTACGGATATGTTGGATTCATTTTCTTCTTAAAGTCAAACCTTGCAGTTTGACTGTTGCATTCCCAGTGATTGCCATCTCTTACAATGATGGATTCTTTTTGGTGGGTGTTTTCTGATGGTGTATGCTTTGTTGGGGGGGGTAGGATATAATTTTAAATGAAATTTCTAATTTTGTGCTTGAGAGAGGCACAGTAAAATCTGTAGGAGCTTGTTTTGTTTCAAAGGCTTTTGTTTGCAGTTGGATGATAGAAGACTGACTGCATCAGGAGGTGAGAATGGGGACCTGCTGCTATCACAGTTATTAGCTGCAGTGTTTATTGAAACTGACAGATTCTGTAATCTGCTAATATGTGCATATCAAATGTGGTTTGGATTATCATCCCTAAACCAACTCCTTCTGAATACTGCTCTTTAGTTAAGCAGAATGTGCATTCCCCACCAACTGAAAACAGGCTTTTCTGCTGGCGCTGGGGAACTAGCATAGAAAGGGATGAAGAAAACCAGTGGACAAAGTGGATTTGTTCTGTCCAGTGTTTTCAAATTGGTCCTCTTTATTTTTAAGGGTATTGGGTGTTAAGACTTTTAAATGCAATGGAGCTGATTTCCCTGCTGTGTTTATAGTGCTCTGAGTTAGTTGAAAAGCAGTTTTCAAGGTGCATGAATTCAGTTAATTTATAAGTAACCAAACCCCGTAAAAATAAATGTATTTTCCTATGGTGTTATGATTTTTAGGGCTGTCTCTTTGTCTGTTGCTCTATTAATTATTGAATAAGGTGCCAGACTGGCCTGCAGAGTGCAAATGTAAGGATGGAGAACACAGAGTAATGGGTTGCTGTTAACGGATTTTCTGTTCACTTGTCAGGTGTGGGATTATGAGACAGGAGACTTTGAACGAACCCTTAAGGGCCATACAGACTCTGTGCAAGATATTTCATTTGACCACACTGGCAAGCTATTGGCCTCCTGTTCTGCTGATATGACCATTAAGCTATGGGATTTCCAGGGCTTTGAGTGCATCAGAACTATGCATGGTAAGGTACAAAGGGATTTGATTTAGCGGGCTGTAAAGTGAATTATTTTTTCTGTATCCAGGAAAACTGCTGATGTGGAAGGGGGTTATAACTAGAGAATTGTCCAAGAGAAAGAGGGGGGATATTCTGATGCTTTAAGTGCTCTGTAAATAAGGTGTATGCTTAGTGTCTATGGAATGAAACAACATCTTTAGTCTGCTATGCACAATGCTCTGGGAAACACGTTATGATGATGTTGAAATGAAATGGCAGTTAGAGGGATTTAAGTCTAAAAATTAAATGCTTGCTAGACAGTAAACCCATGCCTTCAAATCAATAGGAACTTAACCTTCTTCACCCCTCTGTTTCCCTGCTGTACTGCTTCAGGAAGGAAGCATTTGTTGTGAGGGGTGTTGTGCATATACTGCACAGTAGTTTGCTTCATGTCTGGTCACATCTCGCCCTTTGCACTAGGCTCAAAACGCATAGGAAAAATGGGAAAGTAAAACAACCACAACTACAAGATTCTAATATTGACAGTAACTACTTCTGTAAAGGCATTTTTATACTGCTGCTTGTCTTGCTGCTATTGTCCTGTAGAAGGGGTGAGTAGGAATAGAGAATGTTTGAGACTTCTGAAAGTAAGCACACCCCAAAGAAAACGGAAAGCTGCTGACTCTTGTGCATAGAGTTCCTTGACCACCACAGATCACCCCTGTAAAGGAAGAACAGACATCGCAGCTGGCTGATAGTGAGAAGGCAAAGCTATGCTGCTGGGTGGTGAGGTTGGCTTACATGCAGCGTGTGTGTGCTTGAGCTGGATGTTGAACATGAGGGTGGGTGAATTATCTTCAGGTGTGTTTCCAGTTACATCACTTCAGTCAGTTTGAAATAAAAAGTAAGTCACTTCCTAGTGAGGAGCTGTGAAGTACCATACAACACTGGGACTAGGATTGTGTGGCACTCGGGTACTTACCACTGCTGTGATGCTTGTTAGTGGCAGCTCAGCAGGGGCTCTGAGTTCTTAGTGCCAACATGGAAATGAGTTGTGCAGTTGTACATGGCTGCAACGTGCAGTGTAGCTGCCAGTGAAAAAAAAAGCAGCTTATTGGTGACCTTACTGGCTATAACTTTGGGAAAAAAAAATCAGGTAAGGAAAGGGGGCTATTTAATGCCTCTGGTCTGTTGAGAAGTTATACAGATTCTGTCTACTCAGGAGATTCATTCTAATCCTGACAACTTAAGACAATTGTAGAGCGTGAAGTAAGTGTATGAATTATAGATGAAGTGTTGTAGCCAAGCTTGTGCACAGGACTTGTCAGCCCCTACCCCACAGCTTGTTCTGGGGAATAGGAAGAAACCAAACCAGGGAATTCTGCTCTTTGCCGCTTTGGGAACTTGGTTTCAATTTTTCGTGATGCTGGAAATGAGCAGTCTCTACAGAGTGTGTTAAATGCCTTTATGTCCTGTTGCTTGTGGGCTGAGTCAGGAGCTGCAGCCACTTACATGAGGTTGTAGGGAGTGTGTTTAAAGAAGTGATCTAGATGCTTTTTCCTGACTAAGTGCTGATTGTCTTCCCCTCAGATCTCTCAGCAGAAGTCACTGTTGTGTCTACACAGTTGGTTCTTGAATCAGTGCAGTGCAGTGCTTTGTTAAAACCCCGTATCAGATGTCTAGAAACATTCAGCCTTTCAGCATTAGGCTGCTGCAGTGAGGGCTGGCATGGCCCTCATGAGGACCTGTTTTCCTTCAAGCAGTGGCACAGTGCATCAGTGTACTATAATCAGAGCTAACTGATCACTTTAAAGTGGTCAGTGTAGCAGCTCCCTCTTCTAAACTACTGGCTTTTCTAACAGTGTACAAGTGTTGCTTGCAGTGGTGTCTGATTTTAAGACATTTTAAAGATGTTTCTGAACCCATTTTAAAGGATGCTCAATATCTGGACTGTGTGGTTTCTAAATATGTAAATGATTATTTCATAAAGCCTCAAATTTATAGGTAAAGATTATGCCATAAAACATGAACTGCTGCTGTAGTCATGTGCCCAAGTCCTGTGTGCTCTGTAAGAACTATTACAGTACCACTTAATAAAGGTTTTATGTTGCTTTTAGGTCATGATCATAATGTTTCTTCAGTAGCCATCATGCCCAATGGAGATCATATAGTTTCTGCCTCAAGGGATAAAACTATCAAAATGTGGGAAGTCCAAACAGGGTAAGTGCACTTCTGGCTAAACATCAGCACCTAAACAAAACAAGCAGAAACCTCTGTTTGTGGGAAATGGGACACATAAATCTTGAATGTCAGCAAACATTATTTGAATTGAGGTATGGTATTGTGCCCTTTAGAGTAATTCACTCAAGGATTCTGCCATAAATCATGAAGCACAGGGGTTTAGGTTTTAGTACCGACTAATTAAAACTGCCTTTATCTTTCTGGGAGCTATGAGGGTAGAACCATAACTCAGGAGCAGGTAGGAATGTAAATTCGGTGGTTAACCACAAGTTTAAATGGAGCATGAGAGGGAGGAGAAATCTGTTACTTTCCTTGGCACAGATCAAGGCATCTCCTGATTTTTTTTGTCTTGCTGGTTTCATTCATCAGTTTAATCCATCCCTTTGCTGGAAGGTGTAGATGAAGGCTGGCTGAATGACCTGCAAACCTCTGCTGGTTCTTAAAATACCTACTTAATGCAGGCTGGCCTGTCAGCTTTGTTTCCCCCCCGAGCCTCCTGCTCTGTGCATTAACAACGAATTGCCAGTTCTTAGCTGTCACTTCCTCTCATGTCAGCGTCCTTTCCAGGAACTGTTTTATGGCTTTGTACATCATCATCCAGGATGGGCATGTGTATGCTGAAGTATTTTAACTCCTAAGAGTAGGTCAAGCATTACCAGCATTACACCTTACACTTGAGAGGCTTCATGTACTGCAGTGCTGATTGAACCACTCTTTGTTTCTCTTTTTGCACAGTTACTGTGTGAAGACTTTCACGGGTCACAGAGAATGGGTGCGCATGGTGCGGCCTAACCAGGATGGCACCTTAATTGCCAGTTGTTCCAATGACCAGACAGTGCGTGTTTGGGTGGTAGCGACGAAGGAATGCAAAGCTGAGCTCCGAGAGCACGAGCACGTGGTAGAATGCATCTCCTGGGCTCCCGAGAGCTCATACTCCACCATATCAGAAGCTACGGGATCAGAGGTGATGTTTCCACTGCTGTTCAATAAGCACATGCAGTAAGAGTTTTGACTATGCTCTGTATACAACCTGCTGTCTGGTATTTGGAGTAACTAAGCGTTGTTCCCAAAGTGCTTGGCAGGTGTAGCAGGTGGAGCAGTATCTTTTGCTGAGTATGCTTGGTGTTCTGTTAATCCCCCATCTCGGCATCATGGGATCCATGCTGTTGTGTTTTCTGACAGTAGGGCCCTGCCTGTGCACTAACAAACGTGAACTTTGGAGAGATGGCTGAGAGTGGGACAACCTCCACATACTTTTAGCAAAGTAATGTGATCTGGCATAACATGATTATAAAGATGCTCAGCAATTGAAAGTTGTGGGGAGAAGTAGTGAGTGAGGACTGCCTTGGGTGTGTTGTGGTAGAATTAAGCTTTGACTGCTGTGTCCTAGTGTACAGAGTTAATGACAGGAGAAAGCATTCTGTAACAAAAATAAGCCCCCAGTTGTGTGATCACAGGTACATCTTCTGGTGAGCCTCAGGAAGGGCTTACTAAAGGTCAGTAAAAACTCCCTTCTAAGGATGATAAAGTGTAGAAGAAATGAACTAGAAGTTAACTGCAGTTTCTGCCTTGTCCTCTTCCTCAAAAAGGACACAAGTACCCAAGGGCAAAAGTAGGTAACACTGCAGACAGGGACTTGTCTGGTGATGGATGTTACAGACTACTTCAGTTAGATTTTACTTGCAGCCTTAAAAGATCCTTATGATCTTTTATTTGGGAGTAATTAAACCTGCATTCCTGATGCTGACTTGCTCTCGCAGTGGTGTCTCCCATGCCCTCTGCTGGCTCTTCAGCAGGGTGCAGCACAGCACGGTGCTCAGCTGGGGGCTAGAAGGGAGTTAATGCCTGCATCACAGTTGAACACTGCCGGTTCTGAGCACTAAGTCTGTGCATTCATTCTGTGCATGATTACAGGTACAAATAAGTTCAGAGTAGGAAATTGTAAAAAACCCAGAGGTATGTCTGAGTGTCACACTTGTCTGTCCTGAGGTGCCTGTCTCCAGCTGTGCCTCCTATTAAAAGAGGATGTCTTGCAGTAGGTGACTGTGCACTCAGTTATGTGGCTTGGTGCATCAGCAGGGGATACAGCCATTTCTTTTAACAGATTGTTTAATCCCTTTTATTTGTGTTTATTTCTCCTAGTAACAAAGTGCTCATGACTGTCCTTTGGGATTGTGTGTTTAGTAGCTGTAAGCTGTTGTAAAACCTGGTTTTGCTGCTAAGAAATAGCACTCGGAGGGTGCTTTCTCCCTCCTCTGCCCCATATATGCCATAACTTAAACCCTGATTTCCTGTAGACTAAGAAGAGTGGCAAGCCTGGGCCTTTTCTGCTGTCTGGATCCAGAGACAAGACCATTAAGATGTGGGATATTAGCACTGGCATGTGCCTTATGACACTTGTAAGTTCATTGGCGTTTTTCTGGTCATAGCTGTGCATGTAAACCCAGATTTAATGAATGCATTATCTTACGTGCTGATGTTTTCAAGAGAAGGCAGAGTTCCTGACAGAAGACAGACACTGGGAAGGCATAGTTCTGAAAGCTTCTCTGTTTCAGCTTTTGGTGCTAAGAAATGCCAAGAATCTCAAAACACACAGTACGAACCCAGGGGTGCTGTGGTTTGGGCATGAGGAGCTTGGTTTGTCTGCAGGGTGCTGATGATCATCTGAATTTTGTCCTGTGTTTAATGCCATGTTCCCTGCATGAGCAGCATTCCCATGGGCTGGGACTGCAGCTTTCCACCCGCATCCAGGGTGCTGGGGGTGGGGAGCAGGATCCGTGTGGATCACATGAGGACATCTGTTTGTTTGACTCCAAGGACAGGAACTGGTATTGTTGGTAGTGCTGATAGAGATGTAAGAATAGCAGCTGAAGATAAACTTGGAGTTCCAAGAGGCTTTAGGAGGTGGAATGACATCCTTGCAGGAGCAGGGCAAGGCGCCGTGGCAGGAATTGTGGAATGCTTGGCCTTACAACACAGCCCTGCTCACTGCTCTCTCCTTGTGCACCAGGTGGGCCATGATAACTGGGTACGTGGCGTTCTGTTCCATTCGGGGGGCAAGTTTATTTTGAGCTGTGCTGATGACAAGACTCTCCGTGTCTGGGACTTCAAGAACAAGCGATGCATGAAAACCCTCAATGCGCACGAACACTTTGTTACCTCTTTGGGTATGTATTGCTCTGCAGTGCCTGCTGCAAAGTCCAGAGGTACAGATGCTTCTGCGTCTTCACCAGCTGCAGTTGAGCCCCAGGCTAGACACTGGTGGCTGGTTCTAGTGAATTTAGTGCTTTGTGTGTGTTTTAATCAAGGGCAGATAGGAATTTTGAGTGTGCTGGATTTTCCACTTCTGTTGCCAGGGTTGCACGTTGGATGTTAACTGTCAGGGTGGTCTGGAATCCCTCACCACTGCCCGGGTAGGCATCTGGGGAGCGCTGTGTCACAAGTGCTTGCCCAGAGTCGACTTAAAAAGGCAGGAGAGCCACAAAATACACTGAATTCCTGGGGAGTCCTGGCTGGGAGTACCAGGTCTTGGTGGACATTAATTCCCCCTTCCCTGACAAAGGCAAAACCACCAAAGCCCTCCCTGTTCACCAAAGCTAGCTTTACTCTGGAGTCTTCTCTCTTGGTTTTTTACTCTCTGTTCCTCTGCAGTTTCTGGCTCCTTCAGTAGAGCTAGGGTTAGGTTAGCAGTGAACCTGAGCTTGGCTGCTGAGGCTTCCCACTCTGACTGAAGGTCTCATCAGAAGGCAGGGGCTGGGACTGCACTCTCAAGTTGCTGAGACAGATGAGCAGGAAGGGGCAGGGAGAAGCTAGGAAGAGCATTAAGCCGGTAGCATGGATTGGCTGTCTCACTGTACAGAGGGCTTGGCTGAGCCCTGGGCTCTTTGATGCCTCTTGGTAAGTGTCCCAGTGCTGTCAGCTGAGCCAGGCCAGAACTGGGTTGTGTATGGGGAATATTTTGGGATCTCCTGAGAAACAGTGCCCTCGGTGGTTTTTACAGCCGAGCTCCCAGCCCGTGCTGTCTGCAGCAAAGAGAAAACGTCAGCTTGCTTGGCTTCTGGTTCCTGACTGGATCTTACATAAACACACTAAGTTCTGTCTGCTGGGAGGTTGAGATGTTTTGGACTTTATCTTGATTGCCATGAAAGCCCCTTTGTAAGTGAGCTGCAGCCGGTGTTCATGCTTTCCGAAGTCATAGCCTGGGAGAGTTTGCCTTCAGGACTGCAGAGCTTTGACATTAGCCTCAGAGCTGATGTCATGGCTTGGGAAAGGCAGGGCCATTCAGTGAGGGTGGAAAGCAGGGAGTTTGGGATTTGCTCTTAACGGAAGCTTTTCTTTCCTCACAGATTTCCACAAGACGGCACCGTATGTGGTTACTGGAAGTGTAGATCAAACAGTAAAAGTGTGGGAGTGCCGTTGATTGATTCACATTGACCCCCTTTTCCTCTGGATGCACTCAGATACCATGGTTACCCATTGAGCTCTGTTTAAATAAATATTGTCCTTTCATGTAAATTATTCTGGATGTAGATTGAGCTTATTAAATGTTACACACAAAGTATTCATGCATGGTGAATCCAAATTGTATACTGTAAATTTACATACGTTGTCTAGAAGTACCATAGGTTTAAGAACATGGGCTGGCATTGGTCACATCAGACCTAAGAAGGCAGAAGTTGGCTAATTGGAATAGGGCACTTAACTGAATAGTTGACAGTGTCGTTCTATGTCGGATACTTATACCTGTTTTTCTTTCTGCTGTCTGTTGGTGCCTGAATTGGTGACCTCATTTGGGAAAAGTTTTGTAGGGCTCTTTCAGAAATGTGTATCTATGTAACATCACTTAAGTGTGCTTAATAAATCTTCTCTAAGAATACTAGATAAGGCTGCAATTCAGAATCTTCTGAACCTTACATGTAATTAATGGAAATTAATTAAACTCTGGAATATTTGTCATGAAACATTTGCCAAATCAACCGAATACACTCGTTTTGGCCTCCTATCACGCAAGGGTTGGTATATTTATATGACTAACTGTAAACCTGAAAGAAGACAACAAATCTTAGTAGCAGCTGATGTGATAAATGTATTTATTTTTTATTTGGTCATTCAATGGTTAAGCTGTGCTGTTAAACTAAGTTTAAATGGTTTTTTTGTTGGGTTTTTTTAAATGCTAGACGAACTTCCAGGAGGAGTTGTCCATCCCACTAGAATTTAGTGATCCAGTTTCCCATAGAGCTGCCATGGTACAACTTGCTGTTTGCTTTCAATGTTTGTTAGAGATGTGCAATTGCTCTTACACAACCGGATCAGAGTACGCTTTCCTCTTACTCGCAGGAGGTTGGGGTATACAGAGGTTTCCTGTTTCTTTAGTGCCTCCTCGGAAACCCTTTTGAAGCTGAGGTTATACTTACCTTGACGAGACAGTGTGGCTTGAACAGAAACGTGCTGTGGTTTGCATATTGAGAAATACCTGGGGATACAGTATTTAAATGCTTTAGAGAAATCACTGACTACCCTGAGAACCAGATTGTAATGGCAGGTACAGATTGATACAGGCCCCGCAAAGAAAAACAAAACACCCTCAACAAAACAGAGTCCATCTGTGGGAACGATGCTATCAAGTAATCGTTTAAGACCAGACCACCCCAGCTTGGGTTTTGGTATTGGTGGTGTTTGGTGCCTAGAGCTTTTAATCTGCAAACCCCTAAAGTTACATATTTTGATCTGAAATGAATTAAAGTATTATAAATATTTTAATCAACATTTCTGTGGCAGATTCCATTACAGCTAACCAAGAATGACAATACTCACCAAACTAACCAGCTCTTTTTAGGAATCCACTTACAATTGGCAGTAAATGAAGTACCAGTCTGCTGTTTTAACAGGTGAATTCGTGGTTTGTTTTATTCCTTTTGTTTAATACATGGCTTTTAAAACTGTCCCTTTTAACCCCTGCCCTGTGGCTGAGGGTGTTCACACCGGACCCGTGGGGCTCCTTCCCTCCTGCCACTGGACACGGATCCAATCCCATCCTGTGGGGCAGAGGGATGGCAGCTCTGAGTCCTGGTGCAGGCTCCCTTGGGAAGGGGTGGAGGAAACTGAGTCTGATGGGGGGGGCTTTGGGAGCCAGGTTCAGATTGAGGTTGATCTCAAGTCCAGTGGGTTCTTTCACTTTCTGTGTGTGTTTCTGCCGTTGAGCATGCACAAATAAAGTGGTTTTTGTTCAGTAGCTGCTTGGACTGGAAACATTTGCTGCTTTTTTGTCCGACTCGAGAATTCCAGATACACAGGTTAGAATTCCTCAGCGCATCCACAGCTGTCAAGTAATACATCTGTTTAATTCCTGATAGGACCTGTCAGCTTTATTTAAGTATAGAGTCAACCGGGCTCATGTACATAATCCATAAACATGAATGAGAAATTAAAGGTACCTATTCAGTGGAAGTTGTCTACTGCAGTTTTTCCCTTTAGCATCCCAGTAGTTCCAAGGACAAACGAGTGAAGTGAAGTCACGTAAGCAGCACTGGGTGGCTTGTGTGAAACACCGCTGAGTGCTTCTGCTTGTAACCCCCTCCTCTGGTAAGCAGTGGATAATCTCAGGGATGAGGGCACCAGGTAAAGCCCTGCTAGAGGAATAGCAGGAGCTGTGCACAGGTGAGGGGCTCCTCGGTGTGCCCAGTGCGGAGCTTCCCCCTGTCTGTGTTGCTGTCAGCTCACCTGTGCCTTTCCTGTGCTGAGGAGGTTACTGCTTTGGATTAGAGTTTGTGAGAGGCTGTAAGAGGTTCACTGCTGCTTGTCACTTCCCTGACTAAAATTGGCTTCCAGATACCTACCTAGAGGCTGTGTTACCGGCTAACACGGACTTTCTGGCTTAAACCCAGACAGACATTCCAGTGCCACACGAACAGAGCGTGCCCAGGGAGGCTTAGATGCATTCTGAAAGGTGCAGCGGCGATGGGGATGCAGGCGCAGTCTGCAGTTGGTGTTTTCCAGCATCTTGCACTTTAGGAGATCTCAAATGAACCGTCCTGCTTTTGTGTGTGGTGTGACCAATGGTGTGCCCGGGCACTAAGGAAAAAGAGAAAACCCTAGAAGCTAGCGAGGTGTGCAGGGGCTGTGGAGCACTGTAGTGGTTTGGAAGCTTTGGCTCTAGCCTCACGGAGCCCAGCCTGCTGACCCTGTCCTACCCCGCTTCTCCTGTCCGCTCCTCCTGTTTCATGTGAACTGCCTGCTGAGACCACTCTTAAATAGCTTCGGGCTCGCGCAGAAGCTGTTTAAAAGGAAAAGCTTATACTTTGCTTTTGTAGACAGTGGTGGCTTGATAATCCTTTTAATGGTTTGATATTGAACACTGAGCTGAGTGAAGGAGAGACGCACTTGGGATGAGTTCTTTGCTGTACATACAGTCCAGTGTATTGAAAGTCGAAACCCAGAGTCTTTTAGCAAGAGTATGTGCATCAAGTGGTAGGGCTGAACGTGTCGGGAGCGGGGAGGGTCGAGTTGGATTTACAAGTCACAACTGGATTTAAACTGGCCTTTTTCTCTTTCCACTGTGTCCTGTAAGTAGCTGCTCTCTTGTCCTGCCTGTCCCCCGGGCTTCCCCAGCTCATTCTGCAGATGAGTTAGCAAATTGACGTTGTAGGAGTCCATCCTGACGCTGACACCAAGGCACACGTCAGCTTTTCTCACGTGAGCGATGCTAGAGGTTGCAATTGGAGCAGACAGTTCCCAGACCGTTGGAGTTAACTGAAGCTATTGCCACAATTGAAACAAAACAAATCAGTAAGGAATGTATATAATACTGCTCTGTGTTTTACAGTAAGATTTGTTGCTCTCAGACTGTGTAAAACAAAATCTATTCATGTTTTCTGCATATTAAAAAAATCTTATTGTACCAATTGGTAAACTATTAAATGCTTATAAACCGAGACGTGGGTTTGTTTCCTTGGATGCCAGAATTAAAACTATTTTGAAAAAAGCTCCTGGTGTTTCACCCTTCAGATTTTGCTCCACTCTGGCTCCTTCTTTCATCTCCTTTCCATTCACCTGAGCTCCAGGGAGCTGCTTGTAGGGCTGCTGGTCGTGGTTGGAGCATCAGTTTTGTTGGTTGCTGTGCTGGAGGGAGATGTGGATGCGCTCAGTGTAGAGCTTTGGAGTGGGATCTGCACTGTGAGCACCCATGGAGGGGCTGCTCCGTGCCCAGGGCCCCGTTTTCCTGTGTCTGGTTTGGTTTGGGGTTTTGCGGTGGTTGTTTTCCCCCTTAACTTGACCCTTCCCTTACAGCAGACCTCACAGGACCCATCTGCCTCTGTTCCCTCCCCGCTGGCGCTGCCGTTGTGCTCTGTGGGCAGTGCTCTGTGGGGTGACTCCAGCCATGGCTGCGGTGCTGGATGGGGCCGGGGAGCTCTGCGGTTGGTTGTGTCCTGCCTGCGGTGGGGTGGGCATCCTCAGTGATGGGAGAGCAGGGCCTGACCTGAGCCTCATGGGGCCAATGGGGCAGGGCTCCAGCTGTGGGAGCATCCCCATGGTCCTGCTCAGGGGCAGGAGCAGAGCTGGGGTGGGCTCCGGAGACCTCCTCATGTGCTCACTGTGGCTGCGGTGGGAGCTGCAGGGGTGTGAGGGAGCCTCTGGTGGGCCTGAGGACGTGGTCAGCTCATGGCAGAGGAGAGGAAAGGGAGGGACTTGACTGGTGCTCGGAGCAGTTGGTGACCGAGAGCTTTCTGTGTTGTGTCCTGAGGCTGGCTCCAGTGCTGAGGCAGCACTGATGCACAGGGGAATGCTTTCCAGCATGGATGTGGGAAGGACAGCTCTGTGTTGGAGTTTGGTTGAGCGGGGTCTCCCACCAGTACAGGCACTAAATGCAGGGAAGGTTTAACTGGTGACATCCACATCGCTGCAGCACTCAAGGGATGTGGCAGGTCCCATGACAGGGTCTGGGAGAGGCAGGAGGACAAAGGCCGTGTTTCCATGTGCCTCCTGTGGGATTGCTGATGGGTTTAATCTGGGTGGGATGGGAAGAGGCTCCTTCGACACAGCTCTGGGGGGAGCTGTGGTGACTGGTGATGGGTTTGTTCCTGATCTCTTGGAGTTGGTTCCTTTGTCCACAGGAGCCCTGTGTTGGGGGCCACAGAGCAGGGGCTGTGGTACCCAGGGGGTCAGAACAGCCCAGAGCACTGGGGGGACACCACGGGTACTACACCCATGTGCAGGCACAGGTTTACACAGTGACTTGTGTGTGGGCTCCTGCTCAGCAGCAGTGGGGTGAGTGGTATCCACCCCACTGCACCAAACTAAAGAAACCAGAAGGACCTGGAACAGTTTAAAAAGCCTTTAATGGACTGAAAGACACGGGTAAAGGAAAATCTCATAGGAAAGATGCACTGCAGTCATTGATTGATTGTGTTCAGGAAACTCAGAGCTTTTCTTACTAAGAGCAAGTTCTTTTGCAGTAACGACTCCTCTTTGTCCCCTCCAACAGCTCCCTCCTTCCATACAGGTACCTGTATGGGGGTACAGGGACCCGGGGTGTTCTCCAGGGGGGCAGTGGGAGAAGCAGCATGATTTGGGGATGATTCGGGCCGGACACCATGGGAGAGGCCGGAGGCAGAGGGGGGACAGGGCCTGGCACCCACAAGTTGTTCTGTGGGGTGGAGGGGTTGGGGAGCCCCTTCAGCTGTGACTGCAGCGGTCACCTTGTACCTGCTGCATGGCCAGGACCGTGCACTGGTCCCCAACAGCGCTGAGGGCACGATGGGGACACGAGGGTGGACAAGTGGCATCGGCCACTGCAGTGAGCTCCAGTGCCAGCAATGGAAGTGCCTGGCCCCAGGGTGCAGAGGAGTCAGGTACAAACTGCAGGAATTGGAGCTTTCATTTCACCCTCTCCCCAGAACCAGGCAGTTCCAGGCTGTGGGAAACACGCTGCTACCGTGGCTCCATGCGCCCATCACGCTGGAGACCCTCGGCTCTGTGTCAGAGACAGGCCCTGGCTCTCACCTCCCCCCTTGCTTCCAACAGGGCCACCAGTTCCCACTGCCCCCCCTCAGCTCAGCCCCCCGGTGCCATCACCCCCCAGGCACTGGGGTTTCCATCACTGGAGTTTGTGCGCTTTATTCAACATCAAGCCCTCTCTCTTTGGATACAGAATCCCAAGTTACTTGGCTGCAAGCAGAGCAGAGGTGGAACAGTGAGTATCTCATATATATATGTATATATATATAGATCTATAGATATAATCTCTGTCTATATCTTTACCTTGAAAATTAGAATGTGAATGTTACAAAACCCACTGAATTGCCAAACTGCCAACCAAAAGTAGAAAAAAAAGAATGGTTAAAGGAATCCCATGGCTATATCCTGATGTAGAAAACGCTGTACATCCCCTCCCGCAGGCGGTACCCAGCATTAGGACTATGGCTGCTTGGTTTTCCTGATAGCACAGACTGGGGCAGTGTCGGGGGGGGCAAACAAACCTCCTGGCCTGGGGCTGGTTTTATACTGGTTTAGCAAAGCAGTGTCCGTAGTCAACATAAAAATGACCTGAGAAATGGTACATACCTCCAGACAGTTCATTGGAATTCATATGTACAAAGTAGAAAGAAGTGATGCTCTGTGCACACACACGACAGGGGCGCGGGGCTCGGCGCCCGCGGCAGCCGCAAGCTCAGCCAGACACATTACATTTCTCAGATTAGTTCTTTGCATTGTGTATTAATTGTACCAGTGCAATAACATTGTCAGAAAGGAGGAGCTGCTCCGGGGCGGGCCGGGGCCCTGCGCAGCCTCAGGAAAGGGTGGTTTTAAAGCGAGGTACACATTAAGCAGAGCTCTGTGTTAGGGGGATGGCAGTGGAAGGCATGCGCGGCTCAGCCTCCTTCTCCACGGCTTTGTCCTCAGGGTCCAGCTGCTCGCTGCCCTTGATGCTTTCCTGGAGCTGCTGGCGCCGCTGCACCTCGGCTTTAAGGTTCTCCAAGTCTTTTTGGCTGCGGGGGAAGCAGGAAGGGTGCAGAGGTGAGCGCTGGGGGTGGAGGGAGCACAGGGACCGCTCGAGGCTCAGCAGCACCCGCGCACGGGGCTTGGTCTGTCCTGGGGGTCTGACATCCGTGGCCACCCAGGGCAGAGGCCATGGGGTTGGTGGTGCCTGGGTGCAGGCACTGC
Organism: Neopsephotus bourkii; assembly: GCF_033783945.1. NCBI lineage: Eukaryota > Metazoa > Chordata > Aves > Psittaciformes > Psittacidae > Neopsephotus > Neopsephotus bourkii. Next base: position 534,372 of record NW_026901640.1, on the reverse strand, counting down.
TCTGGGCAGTGGTTACCATCAGTGATTATCTATAGCCACGGACCCGTCTCAGCTCAGCTTTGTGACCCCCCCCCTCCCCAACCAAGTGTTCACCTAAGAGATCATTTACCATAAATGAAGCACTCCCCATTTTATTATCAGAAGACTATATAAAGTCCCAAAGGTAACGCTGATGGCACAGGGCTGCTGTTGGGATCTCAGCTGATGCTCGTTGCAAACAAACCCCATGGAGCTGGGGCGGGGACACCTCTGAGCTGCACCTACAGCACCACCCTGCCAAGCAGCCCTGACTCTTAATGCAGAGGGAAGTGCTGGGTTGATGCTGGCTCAGGAACACAGATAAGACAAAGCCTTGATTCCTAAAGATCGGCACCCAGAGGACCTGCCCTACCTTAGTGGAATGAAGAGAATGCCGTTGATAATGTTGAGCTGCTCCAGGACACTGGCCATGCTGGGAGCTGTGAACTGCGGCACAAGAGAAAACCCTGTTAGAAGCCAAAACCCAGGCAGGAGAACGCAGAGCTCCTGAGCAAACCAAGGCCCCATTTACCAACAGCTTAGAAACCCTTGGGGCTCACAGGATACCCCAAGGGGAGCAGCTGGGGCTGGCCCAAGGGGGCTGCTCCCTTCCTGCTCCATGTGCGGTGAGGCGAGGCAGGCTCCCCACCCCAAATCCCATCCCATCCCATCACACCACCCTTGGAAGCGGATCAAAGCGCCGGGGAGAGATGACAGCATTCTTTCGGATGAGGAAACCGAAGTACCCGTGGATTGAGCAACCTGCGCCTGCAGCCGGTGCGGTGCGTCAGCACGCGGCAGGTCTGGGTGCTCCGGGTCCCACAGCCTGAGCTCTGCAGCACAGCGGCTGCACCCACACACCTCGGCTGGAGCTGGAGCTGGAGCTGGAGCAAGAGCCAGCCCCACACAGGGACAGCTGCTCAGTCCATGCCACTGATGCTGTGCTACGTCTGCATGAGCATCAACAGCGACCTCCTGCCCCCCCGCAGTCCTTCAGGAGCAGCTAAACCCAAACCTGCCACCAGCGAAGTGCTCCCGAGCGCTCCCGCTGCGCAGAGGGTACCTTGAGAGGCATGATGTTGGCATTGGAGCCGTTCTTGTAGATCTCGTTCATTGTGCGTTGCAGAGCCACTGCCTGCTGAGTCAGGTATTTCAAGTACTCGGAGCTCTCTTTGGTCTTTTCATGGTGTTCTCCAAGCTGCGTGGCAAAGGGAACAAGGCTCAGTACAAACCCAGGCTCTGCTCCCTCTGTGTCCCCAGCCCTAGAGGGTCGGTTCCCTGGCGCGGGGCTGTTCCCGGCTGCGGCACTGGGGTGCAGAGGGGTGCAGAGGGGTGCAGAGGGGCACAGGGCACAGCAGCCCCCCCACTCTTACCTGGTTCTTGTAGATGGTGTAACCTTCCTTCTCGTGCTGCAGCGCCGACCGGAACTCGGCCTTGCTCTCGTACACTCGGGCTACCAAGTGGTGGCTGAGGGAGGGAAAGGGATCAGAGGTGCCTTCAGGCAGAGGAAACACCCGTGCACCTGCACCCAGTGGGGTTTAGCACTGGTGTGAGCAGATGCAGACACAACACCCTGGGAGTTGCTCCTGTGGGGATCAGGACACTGAACTGCTCTGGGATGGGGTTGCTGGAACGCTGGGAAGTGCCCTTCAGAAGTGAAGCCTGAACTGGGGCCTTCTCCTGCACCCTGGAAAGCCGACGGCCACAGGGAGCTGAACAGGGCCAGCACAGGCACAGGGACACCTCAGGGCTCCATTTGTTAACTGGAGAAGGGAGCAGCCCCCAGCGCTTCCGAAAGGGTGGGTTTGGTTCTTGGAAACCAAATGTGAATTCCTTGGTTATTCCCAGCCCATTAAAGAGCCTCCAGCACAGGACCAACCGGGAGTCCAGGCCTGGCAGCGTTACCCAGCGGGAGGGGGTGAACCTCATCGCACATCCCAGTGCCCCGGAGGGCGGGCAGGATGCTCGCTGCAGAACACGGATCCATCAGGCTGGCAAACACATCAGGCTCGTGGGGTGCTGAGCGAGATTGATTCCCAGCCCGGCACAGAGCACATGGGCGGCAATGTGGTGGCACTGGTGAGGAGAGGGCCCTGGGTGCTTGGCCCTGCAGCCGTTCAGGGGCAGTGCAGGCAGCCCTGAGAGCCGAGGGGCAGAGCAGACCCTGAAGGTGCTGAGTGCCCACAGCTCCCTTGGAGCCGCTCAGTGTCTTAGTGAAGGGCCAGAAGCAAACCACACACTGCTCAATGAGAGCTCCCCCAGGGCCCGGTTAAACACCAGTGTTCATGTAGCATCCAGCTCCCAGTGGAACTCCATGGGCCCCGCTCACCCGCCCGCCTTCACTTGCCACATGGGTTTTGAGAGACCCAAGGACCAGATTCTGGGGGCAGCCTGCTGCAATGCAGGGCCCACAGGTAACCTAAGGACAAGGGATCTCTGCCTTTCAGGACAATGGACTTGGATGCTGCACCATGACCCTGAGAGCAGCCCAGCAGTCCTGAGGAGTCTGACAGCAGGGATGAGACTGAGGCTCTGAGTTACAGGATCCAGCTGGATGAGCTCCCTCCCACAGGAGCACAGCGAGCATCCCCCGTGCCTCACCTCAGTGCAACCTTCAGAGACTTGGAGCCGTGGTACTTGGAGCTGATGGCCAGCGCGTTCTCCAGGAAGCGGAGGGAAAGGTCGTACTCCATCACCCCGTGGAGCACCAGCCCGATGTTGTTCTGCACAGAGACCACGGAGGCATTGAGGAAAGGAGGATTCAAACCACGCAGTTACTGCTTCATAAGCAGCAGGACCACCCAGGTGCTTCCCTGCCTTCACAGCAAGGCCAGAAGCCCCCAGCCCCACAGCACGTGGCAGGAAATCGCTCTGCCCGTGGGAGCTCGGTCCAAACAAGCCAGATGAGAGCAAGGAATTAAGGAACTGTCCCAAGGACGAGGTGCTCAGACCCATGGCTCCTGTGTGCCCAGCTCAGGAGGCAAATGCCTCTTCTCCATCCTTCTGCTGGCCCCACTGCCAGTAACCCAAGGAGAAACGAGCGCTGCCGAAAGGGCTATTTCAAACAGGGGGCACTATGGGCATTTCAAAGAGGCTTCTTGGAGATTAGAAACAAAAGATTCCTGAGGGCACCTGAAGGCTCTCCCAAGCGGTGACTTACATCCAAGAGCGCCATTTCTGGGTGATCCTCCCCGAATACCAGCAGCATGAGGTAGCGCGCGCGGTACAGCAGGTTCAGCGCTGTGGAGAGCTGGCTGTTTGCAAAGCAGTACAGAGCAAGGTGCATCTGCAACACAAGGAGGGACCAGTGGCAATGGTTTCCATGTGCTCATCTCCTCCTCTGCCCCGTGCACACTAACAAAGGGATGCTCCTCTCTGCTTAAAGAGGCTTTCAAGCACTCGACAAGCCCCGGTCTGGTTGATTCACAGCTCCACTGATGCTACCACGAGAGCCCAGTGCCGAGGAAGCTGCTCAAATGTTTCACTTCAGTTTCCCTTATGCACCTCAAGGGGTATTTCAGGATCAGCCTGCATGTGCGGGATGCCCTCGCTGTGCTGCTGGGGGCTCTTTCTCTCTCTGTCTGTGACACAGCCCAGGGCTAAGCCCGCAGAGCTGATGAACAGAGAGTGTTCAGCAGGCAAAACCCCCAAACCCCCAGCTCAGCGGGCCCTGCAGCACAGGGGAACCAACACTGGGGTGTCTGCTTTGCAGGGCTGGGGGATACGAAGCTGAAGGTGAAAGGGGAGGCTCTGGGGAAGGCCAGGGCAGAGGGAACTGGGGCTGTTCTCTGGCTGCAGCAGGGCTTCAGGCTCCCGGGCTCCAGGAGGTGCTGCTGCTCCCCCACAGCCTGTACTCACGTATTCCTGGATCGTGTTGGGGTGCTCGATGCCCAGGACCCTCTCGCTCATCAGCACCGCTTTCTGCTGGTTACTTAAGGCCTGGACAGAACACAGGAGCCAAGGGCAAGTCACAGAGAGCCGGGCACCGCAGCAAGGATGGGGAAGGAATGGGAGGACTGCACAGGCCCTATCCCAGCCCTTGCTTACCTCTGAATAATCTCCCATGATATAGTTGAGACGAGCCAGCAGCCTCAGGCAGGCACAGATTTCTACATGCATAGCACCATACACATTGTTGAACAGGTTTAAGGCTTCGTTGATGAGCTCACAGCCCTCCTTCAAGAAACCTGAAAGAGGTGATGTGTGTGTATGGTAAATAACCCTGCACACAACATACATACATTCACATGTGTGTATGGTAAATAACCCTGCCCCACTGGAGCAGTGCGGGCCTGTGAAGTGAGAACTGCTCTGGGATGTAGCCACAGGTCACTGCCTTGTGCAAAGGCAAGGCCCAGGAGGGGGACGTTGCTGCCTTCTGTACTGGTAGAGGGCAGCGGGCCCTGCTCTGTCCTCAGTGGTCCCTCAGGAGGCAGGGGCTGCTGGGTCTGTACCTTGCTGAACCTTTGCTTGCCCGCTCTGGAAGAAGTGGAAAGCATCCGAGGCTTTGGGGTTCACGTGCTTCACTACAGGGAAGATGTTGAGAATGTCCTCTTCTGTGAAGGTGGGCTTGTGCCTGTTGTCAAAGTTGTACTCCTTCAGCAGGATCTGGAGGAACCGAACAGGTCACGGTCACCACTTTCATGGGTACTTGGCAAGAAAAGAGGGGAAAACCTCCCTGGGTTCTGCGTGTGGGTTCAGTCAAACACCTCCTGCACTGCCTGCGGATGGGGTTTGGAGAGACCCCGCGTGTAGGTGCTCCCCACCACGTCTGTGCTGGAATCACAGCACGGTGCAAGGCTGTCAGAGCCCCATGCAGCCAAGTACTGCACCCACTGAGGGGCAGGAAGGCAGCGCTGTGGGGAAGGAAACCCCTGTATTCAAGGACAACCCCAAGTCCTGCTCTGCTCAGGGCTGCTTCTCTCTGCATGGGGAGCACAGGAGTGCAGGAACTCGAGCTGAGAGCTCGGTTTGTCAGACAGCGAGCTCCAGGGTTAGGAATGCCTTTCCCCAGGGCCGTGTTCCAACAGCAGCACTGCACGGTGGACCCGCTGTCCCCTGCCAAGCAGCCTGCAGTTACTCCTCACGTCTCTCCATAGAGAACACGGGGGGGAAGGGGGGGAGGCCGTGGCTCTCACCTGGACTCCAGTTTTGAGGGAGATTTCCCGAAGCAGGGTGATCTTCTGCAGGTTATACACCTCGGCCGCCTGCTCAGCGTTCTCACTGCAAAAAGCACACAGAGGCTTCAGCCTCAGGCGAGTTTCTGCTCAAGGGCATCCCTCCACTGTGGTGCATCTGAAGCACGGGTCCCTGAACCACTGGGGGCTAACTGAACGCACTGACTGACATTACAGGGCTTGCTAATGGTCTGTTAAAGCTCACAGAGATGCACAATGACACCAAAGCCTCACTCCTTCAGTTTCTTGCCTTCTGCTCCCCTCTGCACTGCGAAGGAGAGGTTCCTTCCTCTGGTTTTCCTACCTGCCTCTGCCTCACAGGTTTCATCTCATTTCACATTTCAGTTACACCTCCCCTGCTGCTCTTTCTTCCCTTCTAAGCCTGTAGAACTCCCTCGAGAGCACAAGTTTATATTCCAACAGAAAACAAGTCCAAAGGCAGGGCCTGCTGCAGGCCAAGAGCCACGGACACTTGGTGAGAGTCCAGGCACAAGCAGTTTGCTTCGCTTACCATTCCAGACTGAAGTCAAAGTAGTTCTTTGCTTCTGAACAGATGTTCTTCCAGAGCTCCTGAGGGGTCATGCTGGCCCAGGCGGTGTTATCGGCGTTCCCAAGGTTCCTGTTTTTCCTTTTCTTGTTCTTTTTCTTGGAGACCAGCTCATCAGCTGGGAGATGGGCGATGGGGTTCGGGAAGGAGCTCAGAAAGCAGTTGAGGAAGTGGCTGATGGCAGCTGATAATCCCGACAGCTCCACACCCTGCAGAGGCACCCGAGTCAGGCAGGGAAGGTACCTGCCCTCACCACAGAGGCACTGCTCTGAGCCTCACACAAACCCACTCCTAACAGCATCAGGAAAACCTCACAGGAAAGGGAAGAAAACACTTGCAAATGGAACTAGCAGAGATGTAGCACAGAAGCACAGGTCTACACACACACACACACACAGTTCTGTTCCAAGCTGCTACCCAGCACAGAGAAACTAGAAAGCATCAAGAGGATTCTGATGCTGGACTGAAGCCAGGGGCCTCGCTATGCTCTGTACAGACAGCTCTGGGGATGCACTGCTGTTCGTGCAATCAACAAAGCTGCTCAGAAGGGCAAAAGCAGCCCTGTTTGAGAGGAAAGGGCATTACAGGAAAACAAGCTGTGATTTCACTTTTAAAAGCCTTCCTCCCATTCTCACGCGTTATGAGGAGGGAAAACATGAATGATTGCTCTCTGGGAAAGCTCCCTTCAAGTGGGAACTTGTTTTCCCTTCACACAGGCCTGTACCTATTTTAGCACTAATGAGATTGTACTTCCCGTTGCTAAGCAACCCCCGAGCTGCCTAATGAGGGAAGAGGCTGGAGCAGCTCTATTTGTGGCAGAAGCCATGGGGAGGCCACAGGAGGCAAGAGGTGAGGCTGCAGGTCATACCTGGAGGTACGTCTTGAAGATGTGTTTGGCCGACCGAGTGATCAATTCACTGATTCCTATTTTCTACCCGAAGGAATAAAGAACAGAGGCTGGGAGTCAGTTGGCAATAACAAAGAATATATACAAATAACACTTTGCTTCTCAAGGGGGCTTGGTGAAGGCCCACAGGCCATGCTCTGCAGACCCTGCCCCGCAGCACAGAGCTGGCTGATACGTGACAACACTCCTGGAGCGGCAGAGCCCCAGCACATCTGTGCATGGTGACCACAAGCTCCAATGGAGCTCCCCCAGCACCAGCCCTCGTGCTCACACCTTCCAGCTTGATCCAAAGAGCAGATGGATTGTAGAGGCTTAAAAAACGCACAGCTTAAACCCCAGCTCTGTTACCTGCTATTGCGCTTGGGACTCCCTGAAGCACCTCTATATCCCAAAGGACACTCAAACTCCCTAACTTTAGAAAGCCATTAAGGACCGGGGAGCAAAACTCCCCATCCACCACTTGCAGGTCCTTCTCCCTCCTCCTCCTCTGTTTATTTTTACACAGAGAAAGCAATCTGGAATGCAGACAGGGGAGGTTGTGCCAGAGTGGGTTCTAACTGAGAGCCCGGAGTCAGGCCTGATGCTTACATAGATGTGATCCAGCTGAGCACGGCCAGGGGTCTTGGTGATGAAGTTGATCACCTTGCCCAGGTAACGCATGTTGATGCCCCTCTGGTGCATGGCCTCTGCCAGGGTGGCCCCATCCATCGGGAGCACCGTGTGATCCAGGCAGTCTTTGACCTGGGGGTATAGACGAACTCTGGTTACTGAGACAACCATGAATGTCAATTCTAAACCCCTTTGCTAAGGGGTTACCTGACTGGGAGGGGGAAGGCGCTGTCTGACACAGAACTTCCAGGAATGGCATTTGAGTTACACACACAGCAAGAACTGGCAAGTACAGAGCCCTGCATAGCCAGAGCCCAGCTGCTGAGTGCTCCCAGCCTTGGGCCATAGGCTCCATAGCTGCTTCACCCAAAGTGGATAAACTCAGCTTGGAGAGACTGCTCAGAGCCTCTTCTCAGCACCTCCGCTGCTCTGGCCCTGCTGCTTGGGGCCTTGGTGTGGCTACTTAAGCAATGCTTGTGGAACCTTCTTTAAGGGCCTCGGAGGCACTAACTAAAACCATTTGTAACTAGAAGATGTCACGGGGCTGTGCACGCTCAGCTGATAAGGGGACACGGCCCTTACATATGAAGTTGTGTGGCAGTGCTGATAAACAGTCACTTCATTCACGTCATGGAGTAACACCACTCGCCGATACACAGAGCACGAGGAGTGCCTGCTTACACCAGCTGGTCTCTAACGTGTCCTCGCAGCTGCTTGTGCAGCGTTCTGGGTTCATATCCTCCTGTATCAGCTCTCCTGTAAAACACCACTTGCCAAACCCTGTTCTGATTCACTCCCCCTCCTTCCTCACTCAAAGGCTGAGTAGCTGCTCTTAAAGGTTATGCTGACTACAAAACTGGTGGATTTAGAGCTCACAAGAAACTCTCCAGCAAGGAAAATCCCCTCCTACGTAAGGCAAAACCTCCTGCACCTCCTGGAGTGATCATCAATTCTGCCCTCCCAGTCAGAGCTGCTACACCCATTAGGAGGCAATTTAGAGGGCGTCCTGAGAAGGAAAAGCCGGTAGTTCCTATCTAGCCAGGTGCATAGGTAAGCATCCAAAATGCTTAGATTCACAGAATGAGGCTTTTACAACAGATATTAATAAGAACAATTTCCTGGTTCACCCCAAATTGTTAGTCACCAATTGAGTCACAACCAGGGTCGGGTAATACACTAAGCTGTGCAGGATGCCCAGGGCTAGGGAGGGTGACTTAACATGGTCTTTGTTGTCCCAAACTCTCAGCAATAGCTGGTAATCACCAGTGCCATGGTGAAAATCAGGACATGGAAAACCCCTCTCCTGCCTGCCCCGGCCACCAGGCTCCACCACTGGAGCCAGAACTCAGCCTTGGCTTGGGAGGTGAAGGGGGGGAACCAGCGTGAGTGCCTGCTCGGAGCAGCCAGGCTTGAGGCAAGCTCTCAGAGGGGACACGACTGCAGCCCCTCAGTTCCTTACCAAACCTGGGATCTGGCACGACAGCAAGAAGGCAGCAGCATCCTTCAGCAGCTGCTTCTGATCCTGCACCTCCTCTTTGCTGGACTCGGGAAAGCGAACACCTGGGAGAGAAAAAGAGAAAACACATCAGCTCAAAGGGGAAACGAGTCACGTACACAAGTGCACAACAAGAGAAGGGGTAAAGTTGTGAGTCTGCTGCCCTGATACCTCTTCAAACACTCATGTACTCTACAACGTGTCTGGATGGAAAGAGCATCTGCTGCTCTGCTCAGTTAGTGGCTGTTCTGCTCTTGCCACTCATTCCTCATTAACACAGCTTTTACACATCCAAATTCTGCTCTTTATTTGGTCCATTCTGCCTATTGCAAAGTGCTGTGAGCAGCTCAAGTGCTAGACTGGAGCGGGGATGTTTTAGCAGATGGGCCAGCAAACACTGCAAGTGCTCAAACTGAGCCTTTCGCTGTTGCGCACCAAAATGGAAGGTTTAAGTTCTAGCTGCAAAGCCGAGGCTAAAGCACTGCCCTTTACCAGCCTTAGAGGGTGCTTCAGCTTTTCAGTACTCATACTCCTTCCAACACATTTATTCCAAGCTAAATTCAACTATATATGACCCTTCCCCTGTGACTTGCATGTGCACAGCCCTGGTATTCACCCCCTAAACACTGTGGGAGCTTATTCTGTATTTCCAAATGAAAAATGCTTGATTCCAGCCATGGAAAGCTACAAATGGTGCCTATGACTGATGCATGCATTCGCAAGGGCACTGTGACCTGCTTACCATGATGTTACTCAAGCAAACCCTGCTCTTCACTGAGGCTCCAACATCAGTCATGCAGCTACAACTGTTGTTTTCTATGTAGCTACATTAGGATCAAATCTGATTTCCTTCCCTCCCTCTGCTTCTTTTCATGTGGTCCAGCAGCTGGGATGCTGGAGAATGGCAGGAACATTCTTGGCAGCAACCTGCAGACCTCCCCAGTGCAGTGGTGGGAGACAGCTCACTGCCTGCAGCTGGGACTCGGAGCACTGCAATCAATTACTCCTTGCTCTCTTCTGTATCTTTGTGCTTCAGCACACTGCTAGCCAAAAGCCAGCACTATTCTTGGCTGAGGAACGCAGTTTTCTGCCTGGCTGCAGCAGTGCTCTGAGGGAGGATGAACACCAGCTCCTGCACACATACCTGGTGAGAAAATGTCTGGGTTGAACCGAATGTCAAATGATGTGTCACTAATGGAGCCTACAGCCTTGCACGCGTTCCGAATCACCTCTCGGCTTTTGGGATCCACTGGAGCAGGAAGGGAGAACAGAATACAACAGAATAACGTGGGTTTCAGGAAATGACAAGCCTAGCTCGTCACTTCAAAGGCTCCTTACTAAAAGCAGCAGCAATCCATTACAAAAACCACAGCAGGACATCTGGAAAGGAGGATGGCTGCAAAACACAAGAGGTCTGACCAAGACGGCCCAGAAAACCCACGGGGCTTGGACTGCTCTGAAATCCAAGCCTGGGATTCCCAAAGGTGCCTGTAGAGTGCACAGCTCCCAGCCTGGCCACCACTGGCTCAAGGCTGTAATGGGCCAGCCCTGGCCACCAGCCCCCCAGGCCAGCATCACTCCTGCAGCAGGGCTGATGGGCTTGCTGCATCCAGAGACCCTCGCCCACCCAGCCCCCAGGGCAATTCATCCATCAGTGTGCAAACAGCTCTGTGCAAAGAGCAAAGACAACGTGATGGAAGCTGCCAGTGCTCCTGTTTAACAGCAAACCACCCCTACCAGTCCAGCACAGCTCCCACCAGTTACACAGCCACCAACCAGGGCAGGAGGCCTGGGCTGCTGCGGGTGAAATACCTGCTCCATCATCAGATGCAATGGTCTCAGCAAGCTCTTTCACCTGATCAAGTCCAGTCACGTTATCATCTATTTTACCGTCCTCTGACTCAGCCTTCTCACTGTCTGCACTTCCATTCTCTGGAGAGGCACCATTTTCCAGTGTACTTGAGCTCTCCTGCTTGTTGGCCTTCTGCTGCATCAGCTGCAGTGCAGCCAGCTTCATGAATAACAGATACCTACAGCAAAGGGAAAGAGGAATTCAGCACAGAGGCGTCCCTGCCCATGGCAGGCTGTTGGAACTGGATGCTCTTACCGTCCTTTCCAACCCAAACCACACTGGGATTCTACGATCACCACTGTTCTGCAAGGAAAAACCTCACAGCGGTAGCATTACAGACCACACAGTTTCCCACAGGGCAGGATGTGCACCCTCTTTGCACGAGCTTCCCAGTAAGTTTATCCGAAGCAAAGAAGTGGGTTTGCATGCCTCATGTCCTCACAGTGCTTACAGGCTGCTTTCACGCAGAGCAGCAGGGGCAGGCTCTGCCAGGGGCACCGAGGAGGCAAACACAAACCAGCAGCAGCCGTGCCAGGGCCTTAGCGAGAGGCCCGGCCCCTGCTCGCCGAGGAGCAGCACCCTACAGCCATGGTCCTGCAGGCTGCTGGTCTGGAAGCCATCCCAGAGCAGCAAAGCCTGCCTGCAGGCACAGGGACAGGCGCTGGCTGCAGAACCGGTTGCTCAGCGGGCAGCTCAGCTCAGCAACTGGAGGCTCCTCTTGTCCTCCCAGCAAGCAGAGCACAGGCCCTGACCATCTGCGACAGCAGCCACCTGCAGCCCTCTGCATGGCACTGGGAGCATCCACATCACCAGCACCACACGGCTGCACCACGTGGCTTGGACCTGCGCTGCTCCCAGAGCTCCTGCACTGGGCAAGCCCAAACACCAGCACATCCCACACCACCAACCTGCACGTCCCACCGCCAACCTGCACGTCCCACCGCCAACCTGCACGTCCCACCGCCAACCTGCACCCAGTAGGTAATTATTTTTCAGTCTCTAGGAATAAAGGTAGCATTCCAGACACCTGGAGAGCTTTAGAAGGAAGACTAAATAATTCTCATTCCCTAGCCATCAGGGTATCTGCAGGGAAAGAAGAGCTTCTGAATGTCTGGACAGGAAACAAGAACAGGTCTGGAGAGTAAGAACTGCCTCTTTCCCCAGCTCCCTGCAGCCCTGGCAGAACCCTGCTGTTCTCAGCTCATTCATTCAGTTCCTGTAATTGCACTGCATGGCCAAGCAATGAGGAGATCAGCTGCCCGCTTCTGGGAGCTCTGCTGGGATGTCCCTGGGACAGTGCAGCGAGGTCCTGACCTGCACCCGTACCATCACAAGGGGAGGAAGGGGGAGCTCAGCTCACCTGTGTTCTACAAAGGCATCAACAAGCTCCTGCCGGAGACAGCAAAGTTTGTGTCTGTGCTGCTTGGGGAACCCCATTTTCTTACATTCCTCTGGCATCTCCTCCCCTTCCACAGGCAGGAAGTTTAGATCTGGAGGGAAAGTGCGGAGCAGGTCCAGGATGTAGTGACGCCCATCATTGCCAATAATGCCTTTGCACTCCACTGAGGAGCACAGCTCCACCTCCTCGTTCTTGTCATTGAGGACTTTGTGCTTCTGGATCTTAAGCGGCCTGCTGGTCTTCTCCAGCAGCTCCAGGTACTTGGGGTGTGAAACAACGGTCTTGCCGAAGTCTATTGAGCCATAGATTACACTCTGCTCCTGCTCCCGTTCCAAGATGCCAGGAATAATAGACTGAGCTGTCACCCTGTAACCTCTGTAATCCACCACTACAGTCCCCAGCGTGTACAGCCCTTCTACATCCACAGCATTATAGGTCCGCACACCATTGAGATCATTGGTAGGAGCTACATAAGCAGCGACATCTCCACCAAAGTCCTTGTAGTGGTCACGGACATCAAAGCCCAGGCTGAAGAAAATGTTGTTCCAGATGAACATCTGCATCTTGGTCTCTTCACTGGGGTTGATGGCCATGACGTTGCCATCAATGACAGCCATAGCACCTCTTGTTGCTGCTGCAGTGAAGTCGCTGTGAACCTGCAGGCAGGTGGAGAGAAGACTGGGTCAGGAAGGGCTCCCACCCTCCCAGCACCTTGCTCCCAAAGCTCCCTGCAGGTTTCTCCTTCACTCCTCCTGACAGCCTTGCAGCAGGCAGGGCAGCTGGCTGCTACTTCTGAGAGCCTGGCTTAGACACAAGCTCCAGGAACCAGGAGCCTCGGGATCAGCACGGCTCAGACTCATGAGCAACCTGCAGAGGAGGGCTTAGGCGTCAGTGTCACCATCCCTCCACCCCTGGAAGGAGCACTGGGTCACACAGAACAGCAGAGGCTGCCTCGGGCTCAGCAGGGAGACGCAGGGTCACGGAGCACTGCTCTGCCTGCAGGGCTGGGAGCAGACGGCAGGCACAAGGCCCTTAGCTAAGGAACAGGGACCCTCCTCTGGCAGTCTCTAACGGTGGCCCAGGGGAAGTGCCCGGATGGGCAGCAGAGAAGGGGCACACGTGAGGAGCTGCCCCAGTACCCCCGAGTTACCTTGAAGATGGCTCTCTCTCTGAGCAGCCTCTCGGGCAGGTTCTTGCGCGGCAGCTCCCGCGTGGTCTGCAGCTCCTCGTTCCAGTCTCTGGTCTGAAAGAGTCAAAGCCTTGTGGGAAGCAGTGCACTGAGCAGGAAGGGGCTGGCGAGGCAGCATTCCTGCTTTACGAGGCATTCAGTGGGAGAAGGGAGGGGAAGGGGCAAGAATTCAGGTTGCATGGAGCTCACAGGAAGAGAATTAGCAGCAGAAATGAACACTCCTTGGGAGTGGACTTTATCCAGCAGCACTTTGGGGTAGCTCCTATGCTACCCCAGCTTATGCAGTGCAACTTCTCTGAACTAGCAGCTTGCTAAGCTCTGGAGGAGGACTGTGCAGGTTTCACTGATGTGGCCACACTGCAGGCAGAAAGCCTCTGTCATAGCCCTCCACTGCCCACAGCCTGCAAGATCTCATGCTATAGAGCTGCAACTGAAGCGTTTGGAACGGGTTGCTCAGAGACCCAAGAGCTGTCCCAGGCCTGAGGCATGAGGAGTGCTCTGCCTGCTGCACAGTGGTGCTCGGAGCAAGGACATGGGATTTAGAAACACCCCAGCAGACGCTGCTCCTATCAGACCTTTCCATGCAGAGGGAGTTGCAGCCTGAACAGCACAGCCCCCGTGGCCAAGGGCACTGTCAGGAACAAGGAGTCCTGCAAGTTATCCCTCAGGAGCAAAACCTCCCACAACTTGTTACCAGTTAACCAGCTCCCAGCACAGCAAAACTCCTGTCAGGGTTCTGAGGCAAAGCAAGGCCAGTACCTGTCCAGGTATGTGCTCTTCATAGCCCAGTCTAGAGGTGTAAGCATCTTCTGCCCGGACACAGTCCATGGCGTGTTCCGCTTGCGGAGCCGTCCAGCTGTACACTTGGAAAGGAGTGGCTATCCTCTCGAAAGGGTGTCTCTGAACCCTGCAGTGGGAGTGAAACAATCAGACCCTTTCCAAAGGAAGATACACTGCTTTCTATTCTAAGAATTTTCCCTCTGCTTCTGACAAGCACCAGAACAGAGCAGGCCTCAGGAGCAGCACAGTGACTTCCCTGAACCAGTACCATAACCCACTACTGACCGGCACGGGCAGCATCTCTCAACGGCAGCTGGAAAAGCACACTTCACCCCACAGCCCCTTGTGTCATCTGCCTGCTCCCAGAGGGTGACAGTCTCATCTGTATTTACTCTGACCCAAGAAGCAACACAGTATAATCACTCTTAAATGGGCAGATAGTCACAGTGGTGGCTGGAGGCCACTGCTAATTCCCAGCCCTTGCCTAGTGTCACTTTCATCTTCTTAATGAGCACAGCAGCAGCGCTCCTGAAAGCCACACAATGTGCCTGTCAGTCTGCACCCTGCCGAGCCCAGGCACTTCATTAAGTGGACTCTAAAGAATGACAGGCTTCTGCACAGGACCTGCTGTCCTGGAGCAGAATAAATGGTCCCTGCAGCAAGGACACGAGAGTAAAACAATAGCCTGTTGTTCTATTATTGTTGGTATTGCAGGAGCTAGAGGACATTAAAGAAAATGAACACGCACAGACATGTTTCAAATAATGATTCTCTCCACCGTAAGCCTACACAAAGCCCTTGTGTTGCTTTCCCTGGTATTTCATGCTTCAGCCTCTTTTCTGGATCCAGGGAGAAGCACCTACTGATGAGGATACAGTTACATCGGGTGCTGCTGACACCAGTCAGGTGTTTTGTGGTCCCTGCTGCAGAGATGTGCCCATGCCAGCCACCCCCGCTATGCGAGCTCAGAGAAAGCAGGCACTGCAATCCTTGCTGTACCAGTGGCATCGAGTACCACAGAGCTGAGCCTCCCCAGGCAACCTCACAAGAGAGCACTGAAGGCAGCTAGAGAGGAAGAAGCACAGCTACCGTTTCTTCTGCAGAGCAGAGAAGTTTTTTTTGAAGGTAGGGCTGATCTGGTTAAGTAGTTCCACCAAGGAATGACTGAGAAAACTGGGGTTTGCAGGTTTGGGATTGAAGTTGTACGCAGTAGACCTACAAGAGAGCACAGAAACAAAGTCACAAGCCGATGTCGTACCTGAGACTTCCCATACCCTAGGAACGTGGTACGACAGCCTTCCATACATGCACTGTATGAACCACTAGGTTCAAGAAGGGATTATATCTTATAGCTGGGAAGGCCTGGTTTCACAGAGCTCCCGAACACACCAGAAGGGGCTTTGCTTCACAGAGAACCCAGCAGTAACACACACCCACACTGGACAGTGGGCACCCTCTCAAGATGCCTGGTCTCACAGCTCCAGGCCTGCCAGGTCCCCCCCTCCACGTCACAGCCTGCCAGACTCTAAAAGGCCACTTGTTTCATGTCCACTGGGCACCCTGGCCTTGGGACCTGCACTCTGGTGGGGACCCTTGGACTCATTACTTCTAACACTTATTTTTACAGATCTGGGGGGAAACAATGGACTCCAAATGACTTCTTCCACGAGCCTGTTTAACATGAAGCACCTCCACTTCATAATGAGACAGAAGGTACAAGGGTGCTTAACTTTTATCTTCTATACTTTAAGCTCGCCTTCTCTTCAGGCAGCTTTCTTCTCCTTCTGTACTTTATAACCTTGTATTTCAAAACACAGGGTTATGGTTACCCAGGTGAGTATCTGGATTGCAGGGTCAAAGCCACCCAAAGATGCTCCTGAGCTGACGGTTGCTCAGGTACAGCAGGGTTTCTGCTCTGAAGTTCTCTCCTGTCCATCTTCAACTCCTAGGTCCCTGTTATAGGCTATTGGGCTGGATGGACCCTGCACCTCCCCTGAGCAGAGCTGCTCGAGCAGCCCCTCGCAGTCACTGCACTGAAATAAAACAAAGAGCCAGCCAAATCTGTGCCCAGCTCAGGAAGCTCTGACAGGCTGGGCTCCTGCTTTAGGGCACAGTGAGATAGCTGCAATGGTCAGGAAGGAATTCCCTCCACTCAAAATGCTCTAATTAGCTGACGTCATTAAGGGATATTTAAACTTTCCCTAAAGCACTGGGTATTTAACCACTAGAGAAATGGTACCAGGCACAAGTGAACAGCCCAATCCAGTACCGCAGCTCCCACAAGCCATGGGAGCAGCGAATTAAACCGGGCTATTTTCCACAGAAAAAGAAACTAAAGCAGCAATTGCTTGTTTGTTTGTGGGTTCTTTTCCCACAAGGAGGAACCTGTTACTCACTGATTCAAGTAAAATCCCCGGGTGGACGCAGTGATGCTGACGTGCCGATCCTCCACTGTGATGACATACAAGTACATGAGGTCCCCATGCATTTTCCGGTTACCGGGTGGTGGGTTCCAGCCACTCATTGTCAATACCTTTAGGCACTGCAAAGGCTGCAGAAGAACACAACAGAAGCAGCTCCTGTCAGCAGGAAGTAATTCCCTTGAGTTAGAGCCATTCCATGTACATGGCAGATTCCTTTCACCTCCTGCTCTCACACGGCTCCAGAACAAGAGCTCACAAACCCCCTGGTCTTGGGAGCACAGCCTTCCTCGAGCCATGTGCAGTCACTAACTAGCCTCAGTTTGATGCCTTGCACCCCGTAAGGCTGGTAAAAACAGACACCCTGGGCCTTTGGGCTGCACAAGGAATGGATTTCTTGCTGTACTGGTTTTCAAATGGCAAATTCTAAACTGGAATCCCAATGGGAGGGTATGGGAAAGCTGAGGGTAATTTGTAGCATTGTGCACATCCAGGCTCCAGGACTCTGCAGAGATGCTGCTCTCCCTTCCTTGCCACCCCTCCCGTAAGACCAGCCTCTTTACACTCTGCAGGTGTCCAGACTCCGTGTCCAGTGCTTTGCACACAAACTCTTGGACTTTATTCTTTTGGCTAAGCAGTGCTCTCCCAGCACTCATTAAGCATCAAGCAGAGCAAATCCCAAAGTCCACTTCAGTGCAGCTTCCAGTCCCTGAATACCAGTTTGCTGCAAGGAATGTGTGGATAGCTGTTTGAATGACACAGGAGAACTCTACCTTCCAGTCTCTGTTCTGGGGCTGAAGGGCACACAGGGGTCTCTCTTTGCTACCTGGCAGGATATGTTCAGGAGGGGTGCAGTCAATTTGTTCCATTTCAGTACCTTTCTTCTTCCGTTTCCCACTGTCTAGAATGGACAGAGAAAGAAAGTCAGTGCTGAAAAGCACAGCATTGCCTTCGCCAGCAATTATTCATGGAGGAATGCAGAAGTGCTCCAACTGCTTCTCTGCACTCCGGAATGATGTGGGACAGCTGACTGTGTTAGCTAAGCAAAAGGAGTCAGGGGAATGCAAGCACTGACCACACCAGAGAAGCCTTTCTGCCCGTACCTCCCAGGTCTCCTTCAGTGAAGACGCTCAGGAAGGACAGTGAATTACAGTCCACACCATTGAAAGCATCTGACGGGTCAAGGCTCTTCAGAAGGTCCCGGATGTGACGCACGTGTATCCTGGCTTCTCGCACTGTGTATGGCTCTGATGAGGAAAGGAAACAAACGGGAATGACACACTTGCTCACTGCTTTGGCACCCGGGTCTCCCAGAGGAGCCACGGGAAAGGTCTCCCAGGTGGCCAAACCCACTCCCTCATTCCCCCTGCGCGCTGAAGGCACTTGCCTTCCACCACTTTGAGCAGCGAGCCCTCCTGCAGCCCCTCGATCGTTTTCAGCTCAGCGAAGTTATCGAGGACGTTGCCATCCAGCTGCAGAGAGAAGCATGTCCGATGGCAGGTGTCCTCGCGGTCCATCAGAACTTGGTGGATCTCCTGCACCATCTCTTGAGGAGATACCTCACGGAGGGAAGGAAGAGCACAGTCACTCTCAGTCCTCGCACGTGTTCCTGCCAAACTTTATCCCTCTGCTGCAGGATCAGCCACCTCCTGCACCTCTCCAGGCCTGCAAAGGCAGACCCTGGCTCTCCCTCCTGGGAAGATCACCTCTATCTCTGCTGGGAGGGCACTGCTACCTCTGGCAGGGTTGGTCACCCCAGCTCCATCCCCCAGGCTCAGCACCCAGAGGTGTAACAGCCTGGTGCTGTACCGAGCATGCAGCATGGGACAGACGTGGTGGAGAGGGCAGTGCAAGAACAGAAAGTGGTGAGGGAGAACAGGGACTCTTCCCATATCCATCACACTGTGCATCTGTGGTGAGGTTTGAATGATGCACATGGAGAACAGATCATTTCCTGCGCTCAACCCAATGTGGTGCCTGCGTGCAAGAAACCTCCCTGGCTCATGCATGGGGGCTGCCGCCCTCCCTCCTGCTCTGCTCCAGCACCTCTGACACTGCTCACAAGCTCGGACCAGGGTAGTTTACATAAGCTGCTGTAAACAACGTGCCCTGCTATTATTAGCCTATTAAAACTAGCAGCCAAGGGGATTTAAAGGAGACAAAAGCTGAGCTGGGATACAGCAGTTTCACTGCACTCTCTGCTGCTCTGGGTGAGATAAGACTTCCTCCTGGGTTTAGACTCCAGATGCCTCTCCTCAAAATTAGAGCTACTTCATCCAAATGGTTTTTGGTGAAGTATCAAGCTAAATCAGAGCATCAGTGAGGCACATCAAAGCCAGGCCTGATCTGGCAGCATATGTTACAGTCC
The DNA here is from genome assembly GCF_033783945.1 of Neopsephotus bourkii. Taxonomy (NCBI): domain Eukaryota; kingdom Metazoa; phylum Chordata; class Aves; order Psittaciformes; family Psittacidae; genus Neopsephotus; species Neopsephotus bourkii. The sequence goes on along the minus strand of NW_026901640.1, from coordinate 515,611 downwards.
ACATGACAAAAACTCTCTGTGCAGAAGGCAACTGGAGACTGCATCATTCCCTGGACTTTCAGGCTGGTGCCAGGCAGCCTGATGCTCATGTCTCTTCTTCCTTTTTCTCCAGGTAGCTTCTCTCCTGCACCTTCCAGCTTTGCTGCTTCCTTCACTACTTAATCCCATCAGAGGATGGAAGACAAATGAGGGATCTGTGAGCAGCCTCAAGATGCTGTCCAGACTATGGTGGGTAACAGGGGCCTTCCTGGGCACAGTTCCCTGTCCCTTTTCCCACCTGGCTGAAGGGAGGGTGCTGTGTGTGCCCTGGCTCAAACCCTTCCCTCCTCCTGCTCTAGCACCACCTCCATTCCCCTCCCAGCTGGTGAAGGAGGTACCTGCAGGGAAAAGGGCTCTATGGCGGGTGCACAGATCTTGACGGTAAATCCTGTGTCCTGGATGACAATGACCTCCTGGTCGTTCCCATCTTCTCCTGGGTCAGCCTCCTCGTGGCCATTCTGCCTGGCATCCTTCTCACCCTTGAGGCTCTCGTGCGGGCCGCTGCCATTCATCAGTGCCATGCCAGATGGGTGCTCTGGGTGAGAAGAGAGGGATTTAGACACGGTCAGAGCAGATGGATGGCCCTCTCCAAGGATGGAGAAGCTGGTTTGGACACCACCACCCTCCCCTGGCCAACTCAAGTGAACCAGGGGTTAAAAGGCATCAAGCGTTTTTATGCAGCACTCGGTGTTTACTAGACATAGGTGTGCCAGGCCCTTCCCCACAGCACAACCAACATGCTCTCGCTCGCCCGCGGGGTTCGCATCTTCCACCATGGGGAAGGCAAGCAGGAAGGCTGGGTCAGTGTACCACACATTCAGCTGCCTTAAGAAGCCTCTTAATTAAAAGAGATGGGTGTGTGGTGCTGTGCGGCCCGGAGGCAGCTGTAACCTCTGCACCAACATGTTACCCAGCTCCTAACATCCCTCCTGGTACGCTGCTGCTCAGCCAGAAGGGAGGGGAGGGACCGGCGGTTGCATTGCTGAGCGGCGCGTCACGTGGAGCCAGGTTACTCCACAGGCACACAAACAGCTCCCACGGCCCGGCCCGCATCGGGCCACCCGCTGCACTTCCAGGCTCTGCACAGGCCATGCCATTCCAGAGAAGGGTGACGCCACGCTGAACGCGTCACAGGGCCCGGAGCTCCGCTGCACCCGCCCCAAGAGGTTTGTTTGCTTTTCCAGTAAGGAGCAGGGTGTCAGAGGGATGATAAGATCTAGGAAGCTGCCACCTCCTAGAGCAACCTCCACCCACCAAAGCAGGCTGGGACCATGCTGCAGAGGATGGCGGCACTGCCAGGGTAAGCTGGAACCATGGAAAGAGCTGCTGATGACAGCACTTGAGAGGGAAAAGACCCCTTTGCCCCCAGCCTGGGAGCAGCGCATCACTGACCCACCCACCCGAGCAGCACACCCCATAGGGTGCGTTGGCAGCACAGCTGTCCCATCCCCGCCACGCACACCCAGCCTCTGGACCCCAAGGTCACATGTGGGGGGTTCCACCCTGGTGCTCCAGGCACCCACTCGCAGGCAGCGCAGATGGAGTGGGCTGGGGCTCTCCCAGGCAATGGGAACAGCCTCTCCGAGAGGCTGCACCAGGTCAGGGCAGCTCAAAGCTGGGTGATGCCCCAAGGCTGTTGAGCTGGAGCCCTCCAGCCAGCTCCATTTGGCAGGTCTCCTTCCTCCTCCTCACCACCAGCTGCGCTCCAGGGGAGATGGCAGCTCAGCCTCCATCATTTACAGAGCACAGACTGGCGCTGCGGCTGCAAGACCTAAAGCTATCGCCACCGGTTCTCACCCATCAGCCCCAACTGCTCCGGCAGCCCAGGGAAGTCACCCAGCCTCCACCATGTGCAGGAGCAGGGATGGAAACACTGCATCCATCCCCTTGCACGCCTCTGGAGCGCAACACGAGGCTGCAGCAACAAGCCTTGCTCAAGTGTCCCCAGAGGGGCATTCTCCTGCTCCACACCATGACTGCCAACAGCAAACCCACTGCAGGGTCTGTCAAGGCTGAATTAGGACACGGTGAAAGAGCAAGCAGCGAGGAAAGCATTCCCATTCCAAAGGCAGCAGGTGGCAGAGCCACCTCCAGCAGCCTCTGCCGCCTTCAGCATCTCGGCAGCTGCTGCTCCTGTTCCCCGTCACTTCCCACATGTCCCCAGCGTGAGCTGTTCATTGCTTTGACAGATGAAGCCAGGGGCAAGCCAGGCGAGAGGCCTGGCTCCAGCAAGCTGCGGTCATGCTAGAAAGGAGGAGGAAAAGCTTCACACTAAAGCGCCCCAAGAGCCGCGGTTTCAGGACAACCACACCATGCCCAGAGGGAACAGGGGCCACACTGGCCTGCCCGAGCACCGGGAGCAGGAGGGGCGGCAGGAAGGCTCTTGCAGGAACACTGCAGCCAGGGCTACCAGCACAGGCTGCCCGGCCAGGCCACCGAGCCAGGCTCAGCCCTGCCCCTGCCCACCCAAGCAGGGCAGGATCACAAAATGTGCTCCTGCTGCAGCAGCCAGAAAGGGGAGGCAGAACGCGGCTCCAAGGCAGGCTGCAGCACTGCTTTGCAGTCTGCTCTGCACCACGCTTCAGGCACGCTCCTGACCCTGGTCACCATGCTATGTGCTTGACCGAGGATGCTTTCCAACCCTCTGACTTACCAGCCCGAGCAACAAGGTTGCTGAAGCTACTCCCGTGCCACAGCGGTTGCCAAAACATTCCCAGCAGGGACACTGACACCTCTGAGTAAATGTGATTTCGTTTTACATCTTTTTTCTAAGCAAGCCCCATAGTGAAAAGTTACCAGGAGGCCCACACCTCTGCCCTTTACTGCTGGGTGGTACCAGAACCCCAAACTACTGTTCCGGACACCAGAAGGCTGCTGCTTGTGTGCAGAAACACAACACAGTCACACTTCCCATCCCTCTTTTCCTGCTTGGGTGAAGGCTGGGCCAGTCCAGCTCTGCACTCTATGACAGAAGAGACATGTACAGGCAACACCTTCGTGTCTCCATATGCCAGCACATGCAGTGCCAGCCAGCACTGTCTTTAGACACACAAGTGAGCCAGCCCGGCCGTCCTGCACGTTCTCCCTCTGATGCAAGGCCAGTGGAGGCTTTCGGATGGCTCTGTCTGGATGAGGTTTGCTTCAAGCCCAGCTGACAGGAGAGGTGCTGGAGGACCTGCTGCCTGCTGACTCACCCCATGTGCTCTCCCCTCCTGCCTTAAAGTGGGTCACTGGTTCCTACCATGGCCGCAGACCGGCTGTGCCACAGCCTCAGGCAGAGAGAGGCAAACACCAGTGCTGGATTCCAGCCTGCTCGAGTGGCAGGGAGAGCAACAGGGACACCTGCAAGGCACCTGCACACACCTCTCTGCTGTCACTGACTGGCTCAAGCCCCATCCAGGCAGTAGCTGTGTTCAGGGGCCTGCAGAACAAGGCACCAGGCCATGGAAGTCAGCTCAGTCCCTGGGAGCTCAGACAAGCAGGGAGATCCCCCCTGTAATGCCCCGGCCTCAAGATGCAGCTTTGTGATCTCCACCAAAGGCTGCGACCTCCAGCCTCCCCTCTCATCCCAAGGGATGCAGGGGCATCCCAGCAAGGACTCTCCTTGGCTCGTACCCACAAGCACAGCTGAGGCTGCTGACCTCCAGCTTGTGCTGCCCGGCTGCCAAGCTCTAACCTGCTGCTCTCATTGCCACCAGGAGCACAGCGTGAGCAAACCTCAAGCACACACAAGATGAAAGCGTCAGAACAGGCAAAGCCAAATGCTGGAGAGGGGAGGAGACAGCACAGACATCACCTCTCCAGGAGGCACCGGCCCACAGCTCACAGCACAAGGATTAACCTTCACCCTTGCACCTGGATAACGTGACACTCCATGGTGCCGGCCCTGCTCTAATCGTGCTTCCCATTTACAGTGATCCTGTACCTCAGGAACCCGACGGGTCAGGATCCCGACGCTAAAGAGGGTGCACACCTGAACCTGGGCACTGCTGGCTGCATACAGCACAGATCACAGGAAGTGTTCATTAATAACTGATTAATGTTCAAACAGGTCTAAACCGGGTCAGGCACTAATCCTTCTTAGATTATCAGGTCAAAAGGACACACCACCGTGGTGCTGTTAGCCTGGTCTGGAGGGACTGCTCTGGAGATGAGTGCACCGCTGTGGTGCACATCTGGATGGGGTATGTCACCGCCTTCCCCCTTTTCATTGTGCTATGAAATGAAAGCATCACCTCTCTCCCCTCTGCTCATCCTGCCCCATCCCACAGGCACACGCAGCCACCCAACCCTGTTACAGGCACACAGTGCTTTGGCTACCCAGCACCATGCCACGGAGCACCTAGGAGTGCGAGCTTCTTTTTCTTCCTCTTCTTTTTCTGCTGCTGCTGCTGCTTGAGGGGCAGTGCCTGCGGGTCAGGATCAGAGCCTGACCTCTCACCGGGGCAGGCAGCAGGGTCCATCACTACAAAACCAGTACTTGTGTCCCAAGCCTTGGAAGAGGGCTGTGCCGCCCGTTCCCCCCGGCGCGGTGTCCTTTGTGCCGGTGGGGTGCTCCCTGTGCTGGCGGGCAGAGCAGCACCTCCATGTCCCAGCACGCTGCCCAAGCCCCCTGAAGCTGCATCCAAACTCAAGGCTGCTCGTCCCTCACCGTGGCCCTGGCCGGTGGGACGTGCTCCAGGGGCCGCATCGCCCCCATCAGCTGCTGCCACGTGCTTCTCCTGGCGGCAGCATCTAGGGGCTAAGCTGCTGTCCTCAAGTTTCACGCAGCTCTGGCAGGCCTCAAGCAACTGAGCATGATCCAGCAGCCCCAGCGGCCCTTCCCCAAGGTCGGCTGGAAGGACAGCCACCGCACGGGATGCCTCTGCCTCCTGGGGCAGGCCGGCAGCCCCAGCCACGGCTCTCTGAGAGCTCTCATCACACACCATCACTGCTCCTTCTTCACCCTTGCCTTCGGGCAGGTCTTGGATGTACTGGGTGCACTCCTGGAGGCTTCCAGTCACCACCTCGCTGGGGATGATGTCTGGATAGAGCCCGGCACACGGGGCAGCTTCTGGCACGTCCGGGCCGGCGGCACAGCTTACGGGAGGCTTTGGTAAGAGGGGAGCCCTCTCATCGGCGGAGCTGGAGCTGCGCGCCTGGAAGATGAGGTCGGTGACTTGCCTGCAGCAGTTTGCGAAGAGGCCGTTCCCCATGGTCAGGAGCAGCACCGGGCGAGCAGAGCTCGGTTGTTCATGCACACGCTGCAGTCCCAGGCAAAGCTCCCACGCGGCACCCGGGACCGTCTCCAAAGGAAGCTCCCCTCGGCCCCAGCGTGCAGGACACGGCCGGGGCTGCAGCTGGGCCCTGCACACCCAGCTCACGTCCCAGCAGCACCGGGCGCAGGGCTGGCTGCAGCCTCCATCCGCCGCTCACGCTGCCATGGGCTCCCCGAGCAGCTGGAGCTGCCCTGGCCCCGCCGCGCCAGCACAAACCAGACACGTCTCTAGCAGGCTCCGCGGGCACGCTCGCAGGGGGATGCCGCCCCGAGGGGGATATAAATAGCCGGATCTCGAGGGCTGCACCAGTGCAGCATGGGACCAGTGCTAGAGCGCTTCAGCACTGCCAAACCTGTAAGCAAGTGAGATTCATTGAATTACAAGGCGAGGGCAGTTACTATGGCACGCCTGGGCCCAGGCACAGCCATCCATACTAAGCAGGCGAGCACAAAACAGGCAGGCACTGAACCAGGGACCGGTTTCCAGCCGAGCTCTCTGTCCTCCCAGCCTGCTCCGCCGTATCAAACACCAACAGCCCCCAAAAGCACACGCAAACCCCAGCACCGCTCCTCTCCCGCGCTGCCTGAAGGAATCCTGGCAGCCGAAGCAGGGATTATGGAGCTGGAGGCTTGTGCAGCACCCATGGAGGCTGCAGCGCAGGCCGCAGCATGCCCGCAGCGAGGCTGTGCCGCAGCCCGCTCCTCAGGCCCCTCCGTGCACCAGCACATCCCATCCACACACTGCTCCAGCTCAGCCACTTGGGTCCCTTCAGCGGTCCCGGGCTCCTGGGACACACAGGAGGAGCCGGATGCTCCAAGCACAGGATGTGATGTGAGCACTGCAGCCTGGACCTGCTGGGACAGCCTCCTGCCTGCTCACAGCACCAGCTTTGGCTGCCTTGGCGAGTCTTGGAGCGGTCAGCACAGCTCCGTGGATGGAAGGGCAGGGCTCTGCACTGAGCAGAAGGCAAACACAGCACATCCCAGCACAGATATACCCAAACCAGAACAAAGCCGAGACCACACAGCTCACACGAGCACTTGCTCCAGGCCAGCACCACACACACAATCCCATCTCCAAAGGCAGCCCTGGGAAGGCTGAGAGCAGCCCTGGATTCCCCATGCCAACAAGCCACCTGCCCAGAGAAAAGCAGGAACAGGCTGAAAACCAGCCCAAAAGCAAACCCTGGCTAGCTTCTGCTGTCCTTTTAGAGAGCAATCACAGCAGTCTCTCCCATCCCAACTCATCAGAGCTCCTGCCCCAGTAACCAAGGAGCCCCAGGCATTCCCCATGTGAGGGAGGGCCTTTGAGCCCCGAGACAAGACCTCTGTTGGCCTCGGGAGCCAGCACCAACCTTCAGACCACACCAGCCATCAGTAACTTGTGGCTTTCTTTTCAAAGCAGTTTAGATATCCTGATGCTCCATCTCTTCCTCCTTACCAAGGAGGGCTGAAGCCAAAGCAAGTTCAGAGCAGACACAAAGGCTGGTGTCACAACAGCAAATGCAAATTATGCTTTAGCTGAATAATAAATGAAACACAAAAATAGTCTAATGAATGTAAGTAAATTGGTGGAATGAATAGGGATCAGCTCCAGAGAGGGCCCTGCAGGACAAGCTGGCAGGGGATGGATGCTGTGCCCTCCACCTCCCCAGCAGAAACCACAGCTTCCCAGAGACCTCCAGCACCCGAGGTGCAACAAGCACTTCTTTTAATAAGGGCCCACGGTGAAGCTGGAGCTGCTCTACAGCCATCATTAACTCAAATTGGCTGTAACCCACCTGTGGGTACACCAATAAGCACTGCATTTATGCTCCAGCAGCTTTACCACAGCGAGGACGGACTCGCACAGTGGGGCTGCAGCACGTGGTGCTCTCCGGGGATGGTAAGTGGGGAAGTTATTCATTCCCAGCTCTTGTGCATCCACAGTACAAGCTGGCTGGATAAACCTAAACAACTCAAGCCACATTCCAGCCTACTTAGAAGTTTGTGGCTTTTCTGTGCTCTATGGATAGCGGGACATTTGCATTGCAGCCATGCCCCACAGGGTCCCACAGCTGCTGCTCAGGCATTACAAGCACTGAAATGCCTCATGCTTTGCATCTGGCACCCCAGGATACCCACACCATCCCCGCCACATCTGGGAACTACATCCAAACCCATCTGTAAACTTCCTCCCTGGCCAAACCTTTGGAAGCTTACTCCTGGATCGACGTGGCTGGGTGACCCTGCTGCAGCAAAGTGCAATTCAAACACCACCGAAATGGGGAGCAAAGACTAGGGCATAAGGCAAAGTGCAAAGATCAGCACCAACAAAACAAGCAACTGTTAGGAAAAGCACGTTTCTCGGGTTTCAGGAGAGCCCAATGAAGGAATCACATTCCAGAAGGTATCAAGGATTAGTCAATAATTCTCCAAGTACGTGTGTTTGATTCTGGCACACGCCTTGGTTTCAGAAAGCCGCTGAGACAGAGCGAGCGCAGGACCATGAACTATCTGTTAACCACGCATGCAGCAGACAGGCTTGCAGACAGAAGCACCACAGCTCTGCACTGCCACAGGGAGCCTCCAGCTTCACCCCATGCTATCACTGACACGTGTCACCACAACCACAGCGGCTCTGGAGAAAACTCCATGCAGCACAAGCCTGGAAAGACAACTTCAGCACTACTGAGAGCCCTACAGAGACATTGACACGGCCGAGAGCCCCAGAGGTGATGCCAGGCAGCTGTGGGCAGGGTCTGCAGGGAGATCCGATGGCTGTGATGTCCTCAGCAGCTCCCGCTGCCTTCCTGCAGCACAGATGTGCCGGTCAGCCCGCAGCCTCCCACCCGTCAGCCCTGTGCCAGCCGCAGGGAAACAGGCTGGGCAGCTGCTCCCGTGGCTCTGCGGGCTGGAAACCTCACCCATCCACACAGACCCCTCTGGCAGGCCCCACTCACAGGGCACCCTGCATGGCACCCCTTGCTAGCAGGCAATATCCCTGCTACCACCTCCAGTCTCCCCCAAGCACAGCAGTGGGAGGTCAGCCAGCAGAGAGCCTGTGAAGGAGGGCTGGATTCAGGCTAATCCGACCTGCAGGAGCTCCAGGCAACGAGGGCAAGAGGCACCATCCTGCAGTTTGTGTCGTGTCGTTGGACAGTAGCTAAAGAAAGAAGGAAGGAACCCAGATCCCTACTCATCCCAGACTCACTGAGGCTAAAGAGGTGGAACACAACAGAAAGCTCAACTGGCAAACAAGTATGTGCGAACTCCAGCACATCAGCCACGCTCTTGTGGGAGGTGAGAACCAAGCACTAACCCTTAGACAGCCTTGCTACTACTGGCAAGGAACAACCTGCTTCCAAAAAGGCACAGCCACTGCCATCATAGGAAGAGCTACATTCTGGTCTTCACCCTTTGCAGCCCGTCCAAGCACAAGTGACTTTGGGAGGTGACACCATGCGCTGGCGTTACTCCACAGACACAAATGAAAACCCCATGAACCTCGGGCCTCTCGGGCTTCTAGAAATAACCACCTTCTAGTACAGCCCATAGAGCACGATGCAGGAAAGCAAGGTGCATGCTGGAGACCTGGTGAGCTGCCAAGCTCAGTCACCTACAGACAACGGAGACAAACACGGGGCTCTGCGACAGCGCTGGGTTCGGTGTGCACGAGGCAGTTCTGGGGGTGGATTACTGAGGTGCTCCTGACCTACTTACTTACACTTCCAGCTGGGAAAGCCAGGAGCAAGGCAGAGCTCAGCTCCCATCCCACCGCCCTGGACACGGTCCCCGGGGTTCCCATCCCCCTCCTGCACAGATGCTGTTATCACACTCCTTTCCTCTCCTTAACCTTGGAGCAGTGATCAGATTTCTCTTGCACAACGTTGCTCCCATCTCCCCCCAAGCCCGTTACAGCTGCATATAAAAAACCCCGAGTGCCAGCAATTCAGCCCTTTCCAAAACACCAGCGAGCCTCCAAGGTCGCACCACAGACAGCAACAGCAGATCCTGAGATAAGGAATCAGCCTCCTGACCTTGGTACTAACACACAGCTACACTTGCCGCCACAGCAGTTTTCCATAACCACCTGCATTCCCTGCTTTTCTAACACAAGACTTGCCTTAAGATACAGATGCCTGGAAGAGCAGGGATAGAGGCACCTACCTATGAAAAGCACATCTTTGGCCAAGGCAGGGTTGAAAAGCATTTTGTGGTAGCTCGAAGCCTGGCTCAACTTGCACGAGACAAACTTGTCTAAGGCAGTGACAACTGCAGGAACACAGGTAACCCAAGAAACGCTGCACACGGTGGTGGCCATCTCCTGCTCTCCTGCTAGCTAACAGAAAAGCAACTACACCCAGAGCTGCCCCTGTCAGAAATCCTTTCAGGAAGTTCATGTTCTTGTGCTTCTACACTGAGGACAGAGTGGTCCCAACAGTTTTGACTGCCTTGGAGATCGGGAGCAGCAGGCATCAGCCCTCTTGCCTTTGGAGGTGAAGAAAACACCTCTACAAGTGGGCAAGCCCTGATGCCAGGCACAGCAGTGAGGCGCATTTCCACACTCCAGAGCCCGGACACCACGGCCAGGCTGCCCCCAGCCCCAGTGCAGCACCTCTGCCTGGGAGCCATGGGCCATGCCCTCAGCCCCGGGCTCCCACACAAGACAAGAGCCTTGCTCCGGTCCATCCTCCCCGGCCCCACGCGGTGCCCGAGCAATCCGCAGCGCTGATCCAGGGAGGATTTTTCCACCTCTGGCCGCCCCCTGCGAGGCAGCGTTTCACCACGTAACTCTTTAACCCAGCTGCTGGCACTGCCCCGCTTTAAACCCCGCTGTGCAGGGGAGGGGGAGGCTGTACCGCTCCCTACTCCTGAACCGCATCCAACCCGCTCAGGCACCAAGCCACCAATGAACTTTGCTTTAGGTGACAAACTTCAAAGGCTCCCCTCGCCCCCAGAGAGGCAGGGGAGGGAGGAAGTGCCGGGTCACTCATTGAGCTCATACAGTACTCCAGGACGAAGGCCAGCACAAACCACGCTGCTGCCACCCCTTCCTCTTGTACAGTAGAGACCATGGAAAGAGATGGGCCCAAACCGAGCGCTCAGGACTGTAACTACTTGCAGACTCAAAGCACCAAACCCAGCAGAGCCCAGGGCAAGGGGTGGCCTCACAGCGTCTGTGCCCGGAGCCCTGCAGCAGGCGCTGTGGTTGGTCAGGACGTGGGGCTGTGCCCGAGCCGCTCAGGCTCGGATTTAACGCAGGAACAGCCAGCGAGTAACCGGTTACACCGTGCAGTGTCAGCGGAGGCCCCAGAACCCACCAGTCCTTCCCGGGAAGCCCCAGCCCTCCCTGCTGAGCGTTTCCCCCCGTGTCAGTGGCCGCCGTACCCCGAACTGTCCGGAACACCCAGCCCGCTCCTGCCCTCCCAACCGCCCACGACGACCACGGCACGGGCAGCGCCCGCGGTCCCGCAGCCCCTGCGGCTCGCCCCGCGCCCCCGGCAGCCGCTTCTGCGCAGGCAGGGCCCGGCCCGGCTCCGCCGCTTCCCCGGGCCCGGGCGGGGAAGGCCGGGGCACAGCGCGGGGCCCCGGAGCGGCCGCTCCCCCGCCCCCCGCGGCCGCGCGGTGGTGCGGCCCGATGAAGGTGACCTTCACCGGAGCCCGGAGCTCCCCGCGCCGCCGGGACTGGCCCAGCCGGGACTGGACGGAAGGTGCCGCACGGCGCGGCCCGGCCCCCGCCGCCTTCCCGGGCTCCACTCCCTGGCACGGCCTCGCCGGGACAAGGGAGAGCGGCGGCGATTGCGCTTCCCGGCCCCGCCGCGGCCTCGGGCTCCGGCACCCAGCGCTTCCCGGGGTGCGCGGCGGTCCCGGTGCGGGCTGCGCGGAGCCTCCCCGAGCCGTGGAGCGGAAACCGGGCCCCGGAACGGCTTCCCCGCCAGGAACGGGGACCCCTGGCCCAAGGAGCCCCGCAGCGCGGCCCCGCGGCAGGGCAGGAGCCAGCCCGGGCCCGGGCCCAGACCGCTCCAGCGGGGTCCCCCCGGGCAGGACGCGCTGCTGAAGTTGTCAAAAGTGCCCCGGGATCGCGCCGCGGCCCCGGACCCCACTTCCCGCACCCCGCGACCGGCCCGGCGGGCCCCGGGCGCCCCGGCGCCGGGCAGAGGAGCAGAGGGCCCACGCTGCCGGCACCGGCAGCCCCCGGGCGGGCACCCCAGCCCCGGCCCGCGCCCCCCTGCAGGCCCCGTCCCGCGGCTGCTGCGGCGTCCCCCTTACCGGGGCGCTGCTGCGTCTCCGCCGGCCTCCTGCCGCGGGGCCCCGGCTGCTGCTCGGCGCCCTGCGCGGCGGCCGGCACGGCGGCCGGCGGCATCTCGTCCGCTTTAATGACCATGGGCCGCGCCGAGCCCCGCGCCCGCCCGCCGCGAAGGACAGCGCCGCTCCGCACCCACGTGGTGCCGCGACCCTGCCGCCGCTACGGCCGCTACGGCGCGCCGCCCGGGACAACCCCCGCGCCCGGCCGCAACGCCTTAAAGGGGCAGCGCCGCTCCCCGGCCCGGCCTGCGACAGCCGCCTTCCGGGTCGCCGTACCGGGAACGGGCTGCGGGGATGGGTTTCCCGCTCCGCTCCGTTCGGCTCGGCCCGGTGGGGATCCAGCACAGGGAGGCCCCGCGGGCCCCCGTGAAGGTCACGGGCCTCCGCAGCCGCTCCTCCCGCCCGGCTGCGAGCGACCTTCCCGCAGGCCGCAAGGTCGCGGCTCGGGCGGGCAGCGCCGGGGGCTCGGAGCAGGGGAGCGGTGGCCGGCCCTGCCCTGGGGGCCCATTCCCGCAGGGCCGAGTGCGGGGCTGCCCCTGCCCCGCGGGGTGCGGTGTCCCCGGGGCAGCGGCGGGCACGGAACACGGGCAGGAGCTTCTAGAGCCGAGCTCCCTGCCCAGGGCGGGTGTCGGGGCCGGGACCCGCTGCCCTCGCCGCTGGTGGACACGGGCTCCGGCCACACGGTTCATGGAATAGAGCTACAGGGATTTGGGGTGAAGGGACCTCAAAGCTCGTCCAGCTCCAACCCTGCCACGGGCAGGGACCCCTTCCACTGGAGCAGCTTGCTCCAAGCCCCTGTGTCCAACCTGGCCTTGAGCACTGCCAGGGATGGGGCAGCCACAGCTTCTCTGGGCACCCTGTGCCAGCGCCTCAGCACCCTCACAGGGAAGAGCTTCTGCCTAAGAGCTCAGCTCAGTCTCTCTTTTAAAGCCATCACCACTTATCCTGTCACTACAATGCCCAATGAATAACCCTCACATCCTGTAGCCCCTGTTAGAGACTGGAAGGCCACTATGAGGCTTCCCGGAGTTGTGGAGGGTCTTTGGCAGGAGTGAGCGCAGAGATGTTAATGGTCCATGGCGCTGGGGCAGGACAGGACAACCCTCTGCAGACCTCAATCTCTTTATTAAGAAAAAGGCATATTACAACAGCTCCTAAAGTACAGCTCCATACTCTAGTTTCTGGCTATTAAACGCGTTTTGAAAAGCACTTGGTTAAAAAGCAAAGTCGACGTCAGCATTGTCCTGGCGAGCAGTGGTGTGACGATGGGGAACAAACATTCAGATCAAGCAGAGCAGTGTCAGACCTCTGGCATCAGCTCTCCCCAGCACGAGGCTTTCACTGTGCTCAGCCGAGCTCACAACCGCAGACAAGGAGAGGCTGCGGCTGCCGGGGGACACAGGGAGCTGCACCCAGGGGTGCCCCCTCTGGCCCCTGCCAGAGCCCTCCCCAGGGTCCCTCTGCCCTGCCATAGGCAGTGTCCCCCTGGAGAGGCCTCAGCAAGGACCAGAGAGCAGCGCCCCTGAAACACCCGAGCGAACACAGACATGGGGGAGCTGGGGCTCGGTGCCTTACCCCCATCCCCTGCAGGGAACAGGTCTGCTTTACAGGCATACGGACTGGGGGGTTCCCTCGGCCCAGCGTCACATTCCTGCTGTAGCTGCAGTGATGGGAAAGCTCCTTTGGAAGCGGCAAGCACAGTGAAATCTATCGGGAGGAGGCAGAAGCACCACCGCTGCTATGGGGGGGTGTTGGTGTACCCCTGCTCCAGCCTGAAGGTGGGAGGGAGGGAGGGAGGTCTGATGCAGTGACAGTGCCGAGTGTCCTGCACTGTGTGCTCCCCTTTCCCACGGCTGTAGCAGGGAGCTGGGATGCAGCGAAGCAGCATCACTGCAGGGCCAACCCTCGGGCAGTGCTGCCCGGCAGGAGATGGAGGCAGGAACCAGCCCTGGGCAGCTCAGAGCAGCGCAGTGACACGGTGCTGTTATCTGTGTGCTCCCACAGCCCACGTCAGCTCATGGGGTCCTGTGCTCATCGACCCCGGGTTCCTCCTGCTCACCTGGCCCAGCACAGCAGCATCACTGATCTTAACCACAGCATGAGGCAACCTCTGGGCGTACCGGAGTTTTCTCTCCCCTCCTATCGCATTCCCCATAGGACCTGGCAGGCAGGCACCCACGGTGCAAGAGGGTGACAAGAACAGACGTGCACTGGGGCGGCCGCGGCGTCACTGCAGGCTCCTCACGGCTGCTGGGAAGCCGGGGCTGGTTTTCCCCAGAAGGGCAGGACGATGCCATGGCTTCACCAGGCAGACAGAGCCGGTCTGTGAGGCTGCACACAAGGATCCCAAAACAGGCCCTGAAAACGACAGTCCCTCAGCGTGCTGCTGATTTAGCTCCCGTGGGGAGAGGGACCCGGCCAGTGCTGTGGGGCAGCCGCTCCGCTGCCTCCAGGGAGTCACTGTGAGGAACTCATGCATGGAGATGCTCTGTGCAGAGCAGAGCAGAGCAACCCCTGATGCTCCAGCCATGCCAGGCAGGCGTCTCTTGCCATGCTGCTGCCAACTCACCCGGGCACACAGGAGGGACCATCCTGAGCCCCCACAGCATCCATCCCGGTGACACCCGTCACGCTGCGCCCAGCTCCGCTGCGGTGAGGGGTTACAGGGCTGTGCCTCTGGTGAAGCTTCCCCGAGGCTGCAGGACCCGGCCCTGCTGTGGACAGCTCTTGTGCAGCATGGGGAAGGTCCTGCAGGCCCCCGAGGGGCTGTGGGGAGCGGCTGCGCTGCTCAGGCACCCTCACGGTGGGATGGGGAGGATGCTGCGGGGAGCACTCAGACTGGCCCCAGGAAACACATTCAGAAAATATGGCTTTTAATTAACAGGGTCAAGAGGGGAACCTCCCGGCTGCAGTGTGGGGAACATGCACCAAGCCACCGGCTCTGCCTCCCGGCATCGCTGGCTCTGGCTCTGGCACAGTGCAGTGAACAGAGGGGGTGCAGCTCCTCCCCACCACCGCTCACCCCGCACAGTTCGAGGCATCGCTTCCTCAGAGGGCATTAGGAAAAACACTGACGAGGAAAAGGGAGCTTAGCAAAGCCAACGCAGCAAACCCATGAGCGCTGCAGAGCCAAGGGGGGGCAGAGCGGTGCCGGCTCTTGGTCTGTGCGCAGAAAGCTCCCAGCACCCGCGGGCTGTACACGTAAGACATTGGTTAACAACCGAGCATTATTGCTATGATCCATTCCCAGTCCAACTCTACACAGCATTTAAGCATTGCTTGTGCCACAACAAGCACGTGGGGTCAGCAGTTGCGCTCCTCGGTCTGTGCACCCTGCGGACCTCCAGGGGGTCTGAACCCACTGACTGCACCTACAGAGCTCGCTACACCCCAGGCTAAGGGCTAAAACAGCCTGAGGAGCTGCGGGGTCTGCAGGAGCCCCTGGCCCAGGCACTGCCTGGGCTCCGGCTGCTCAGGGCTGTGGCTGACAGCAGCTCCCTCAGTGACAAACGGGAACACTGTCTTCTTCTTCTTCCATCCTTGATCATTTTGATCTCTTTGATCATTTTATATAAATACAAAGATTAAAATAAATTATCTCAACATCGTTTCTATTACAATCATACAGTGTTTTTCCTTCAAAACAAGTGTGTGTATATAATATTTATATATATATATGTGTATATATAGCATCTCTAAAGCTCCCCCCCAGAAAAGCAGCAGTGACTGAAGCAGGTACAGCACGCAGGAGCTGATCCTTCCCGCTCCAGGGAGCAGCTCAGGGATCACCCCGACAGCTCATTTCCAAGCACATTACATTGGCATGGAGGGGGAACTGGGGTGCTCCCTCTCCATCCCTTTGGGACCTCCCCCTCACCATAGGCAGCTCTTCCTGCACATCCAAGGGCCATGGGGCTCGGGGCCTGCCCAGCCGCCCGCCAGCACCGGGGAGCACCAGGAGGAGGGGAGCAATGGGAGGGTTGGAAAAGAGATCACTCCTTGAGCAAGCTGCTAAACAGTGGTGAGGAGGAAGCGATCCTGCAGCTCAGACAGGGTTGCTTCCTTTGCATACTAGGCACTAAAACTGCTGACTGCTAGGCAGGTATTTACACAGAAGAAGGATCAATGACTTCCCTCCCCTTTTCAATGCTCAGGTCAGTCAGGGACACCGTGATCTTACCAATAAAAATGCATCATTCTCTATTGGGATTGTCTAGGGAGGAGAGGGGAAGGCAGCTGTGCACACCACAGCTAGCGGGACAGCCGAGCAGCACAGGGACACGTGTGACCCTCTTTCATGTTCAAAGGGAATAGAGACAAATCCTCAGCAGAACCTCTCTGAACCTGAGAGAAACGGAGATTTCCAGAGGCCAAAACAGCACCTCCCCTGCATCACACCACGGGGACCGCGTGGCTGCGATGCTGCACCGGTGCAGTGCAGCACAGGCTGCCCCTTGCCACCCTGCTCTGCGTCCCATGGGTGGGTGATGGCTGGGCCCAAGCACACCCCGAGCCTGCCTTGAACCGCTCTGCAATGGGAGCCAGGCCGGGGCTTGTCTCCCTTGTGCAACTGTACCACACTCGTGCCAACGCACCCCACTGTGCCCTGCCTCGGGAGGGCAGCTGGGGCATGCAGTGCTGTGGAGCCAGGGCATGAGAGCACCCTGCAGCCCTTCCCAGGGTGGCAGCAGGGGAGGGCAGGCAGGAGCTGATGGGGCTCTGGTGGTCTCTGTGCTCCGGGATGCACCAGGGGCTGCAGAAATCCCCTACTAAAGCTGAACCTCTGCAGGGCTCCACACAGGGCGACTGCTCCCTGGATCCCTGCTAGTGGGGAGCTGCCCCAGCGTGGCTTTGCTGGGCTTCTTCCCAAGCTCAGACTGAGGAGTGAGGGTCCCAACCCTCACAGGGGAACGGGGGGGGTCTTGCCTTCCAAAGCTTGACTATTCACATCACAGGCAAATAAATAGCTACAAAAGCTGCTAATTCCTGTCCTGCTCGTGCATCTTGTACGCTATGGGGCTGGTTTGTGCCAATGGCCTAGGGACTGCTGCTGAGAATCTCGTAAAAGCATTTTAATATAGTATATAAATATTGAACTACAAAAATAGACACCTCTGAGTGCACGGGCACGCTGCAGAGGAGCTGGGGCAGGCTGAGCCCCACTGTCTGCTAGGGCCATGTTTCTGGAGGTCTCACACTGAACTGGAAGGAAATGGGGTTCCCATCGCAGCAGCTCCAGCCATGAAGGCAGTGGGGCAGGAAGAGGCTGCAGGCAGGGATTGGGGCCAGGTCTGCAGCCACACACCAGGGTAGAACCTGCCCCTCGGAGGAGTGCAGGTCCCGATGGTGCCCTGCCACCAGAGCCCTGCTCTGCTCTGCCCTTCCACAACACCCAGGGGATGGAGGCGTGATGATGGTTTCGTTGCAGGCCAGGCAAGGCTGCCCATGCTTCACAGCCACAGTGCAGGGAGGCCGTGGGGAGGACTGGAGGTGACAAACCCAGACCTGGCTGTGGAGGTGACTGGGGACTGAGATGCTGGTGTCGAGAGGAGACCAGCCCGGCACAGGGGACATGAGCTGCAGCACATGGAGTGGGGCTGCGGTGGGTGAGGAGCCATGCGGGCATCTGGCAGGACCGATGCTCGTGAGTCACCTCCAGCCACCTTGTCCAAGTCCTGCGAGTAAATGCAGAGGCAGACAAACTGCTGCGCAGGGAGCGGGACCAGGCCGGCACGGCTGCACTGTGCCCTGCAGATGGGATCCCTCCTCAGCCACAGGACCAACTCCACTCAGCTGCCTGCAGACCAGAGCACTTTGCTTTGACATCTGGGATCCTCTCCAGCCATCCCCAGTGAATGAGCTCATCCCGCTGTGCCAAACCCTGTGCCCCTTGCTTGCTGCTGCACATCCACCTCCTGGAACTCTGGCTCAGGGAAACACACCTTGCATCTGCTCCGAGGGGCAGCAGCAGGAAGCTCTTCTCATTGCCGAAATGCCACCTTTCCTTCCTTCCTTGGAGCCGTGTCCCCTCTGCAGCCCTGCGCCTGTTGCCCACTGTCCTGCAGTGCTCAGACCCTTTGTGCAAGGGGGATCCTCCTGGCTGCCTGCATCAGGAGCTGCGAGCAAGGCACCCGCCTTCCGCTGCCCCTTCCCCTCGAGGGGACGGGGGGGGACGCAGCGTGGCCGGTGCCCACCCCGGTGCCGCAGGGCTCAGGCCATGCCGGCCGCTCGGCCTCTACTCCTTGGTGCCGGGGGAGCCGCGGGGGCCGGGCCCCTGCCTCTTGCCGGGATCCCCCTTGCCCGACCTGGCCCTGGCCACGGGCTCCTGCGCGGGGGGCCGGGGCGGCCGCTGTGTGCGGGGGGGCGCGGAGGGCTGCGGGCGCTGCGGCCGCGCCGAGTACAGGAAGAGCGCCGGGTCGGGCATGGCGTCGTGCTCCTCGGGCGGGGGGTCCCTGGAACGGGCACCGTCACCGGGCGGGCGGCGGGGCTGAGCCCTGTGGCCGCGGCGCCGGGGCCTGCCGTCGGCCGGGGCGGTGTCGGGGGGCTGCTGCGGGGCGCGGGGCGCCGGCAGCCGCTGCGCCGTGGCGTGGAGCTGCAGCGAGAGGTACGCGGCCGCCTCCGTCTGCTTCTGCAGCTCCGTGTCGAGGATGGTGACGCGGTGGCTCCGCCGCTTCAGCTGCTCCAGGAACCGGCGCTCCTTGTTGCGGAGGCTGGAGCGCAGCGCGGCCACCAGCGTCTCCTTGTGCTGCAGCTCCTTGCGCAGCTCCAGGTTGTCCTTCTCCTTCTCCTGCAGCTGTGCCTCCATCGCGCGGCACTTCTCCTCCAGCTCCCGGTCCAGCACCTCTGCGGGGACAAGGCACAGGCAGGGGTCAGGGCAGGCTCAGCCCCCCCCGCATGCTCCCACCAGGACCATGAGGGCACATGGATGCGGCTGCCGGCCGTGCCAGCATGGCCAGCGGTGCCGCTGGGGCTGCTCGGGTGCTTTCTGGAGCTGGGGCTCCCCACGCTCCCCGTGCGCACGGGCTCCCTGCCTTTCCCGTGCGCCGCCGGCAGAAGCAGGAGCCGTCAGCCCGGAGACACAGCGCGATGTGTAACACACAGATGCAAAGGCAGTCTGTGGAGGATGCTGTTGCTGTGGAACTGCCGCCTCTGCCTCGCTGCAGTTTCCCTAAGGGACTGGGCACAGGGCAGCATACAGCTGGGACAGAAAAGGAACGACTGGCACTGAAACCATCAGCCCAGTTTAGGAAGGGTCTCGGGCCTCAAGCCCTGAGGCTCCACAGCCTGACGTGAGGATGGAGATGCTAATGCAGGATTACAGAGCAGCCCGGCTGTGCTGGCAGGGAGGGAACCTGCATCCTGGGCTCAGGGGAGCCTGTCCCTGGTGCGGGATGGCCGGGCAGCCAGCCCCTGCCCTGCTGTGTCACCTCGTGTCACCTCTGCCTCTGCCAGCAATAGGGCTCCGGCAGGATTGGCTACAGCAGAGGTGCTGTGTCAAGCAGCATCTTCCCCACGGCTCCCATTGCCCTCCCTGCCCTTCCCACACCTCGGTGGGTGACAGGCACCCTCCCTGCCCCGGCCCTTCTGAGTCACGGCGCCGGCACCCAACAGAGCATGACTTCATGTGGGGCTCTGCACGTTGCTCCGGCACACCCTGCACTGCTCCAGCCTGACACAGGATCATGGAATGGTTTGGGTTGGAAGGGACCTTAAAACTCATCCAGCTCAGTCCCTGCTATGGGCAGGGACCCCTTCCACTGGAGCAGCTTGCTCCAAGCCCCTGTGTCCAACCTGGCCTTGAGCACTGCCAGGGATGGGGCAGCCACAGCTTCTCTGGGCACCCTGTGCCAGCGCCTCAGCACCCTCACAGGGAAGAACTTGTGCCTTAGATCTAACCTGAACTGTTTAAGTTTAAACCCTCTCTGGTATCCCTGTAGGCCTCCTTTAGATATTGGAAGGCTGCTATGAGGTCTCCATCCATCCATCCATCCACCCACCCATCCATCCATCCATCCATCCATCCATCCACCCACCCACCCATCCATCCATCCATCCATCCACCCATCCATCCATCCTTCCTCCATCCCACCCGCCATGGTGACATCAAGAGGGACTGCACTGAGTAAACACCTGCAAAGGAATTTGAATACCAGAGCCTTGCATTTTCCCTAATCCTTTCTGCCTAAAGCCCTTGCAAGGCTGGAGGGGGTGCGGGATGGAGGGAAGCACTGCACCCACAGCAATTCATGTCACACACACGGGCATGGGGGCACAGACAGCCCCGGTGCCCCTGGCAGCCCTGCCCTTGAGCTGCTGCACCCAGCCCTTGGTGTGGTGAGGAAGAGGAGTGAGGCTGGCACCCGCCTGCGCTCCCCACGCCTGCCCAGGCCTGCTCCCATTGTCTGCAGTAATCTCTGCTTTTTACGATGTGATTTGCAACTGCTTTATAGCCTCAGCTCCTAAATGTCTTCTGCAGAGTAAAAATGCTTTATAATGAGAACTTAAGGGAGGCACTTGCACGAGGTAATTATTGCATGAGTGGCACTTGAAGAGCAATCATTTGATAGCATCTTAAACTAGGTGGTTGCCCCATAAATGTGGCAAATCTGACCATACTCTCTGTAAGCTGTTAAAAGGCTGAAGGATGGGCAGAGACCTGTGGGGGAGACTCGCACATCATGGTCTGTGACACGCTGCCTGCTGCATGTCCCAGGGCTGGGAGCACCAAACCCCTGCAGCCAGCACAGCACTGCCCGAGGTCAGGTTCATCCCTGGGATGGAGAAGGAAGAGGAGGAGCCGAGCTGCTCACAGAGCATCCTTTGCCAGCCATTATTTTGGAACGTGAAAGATAATTTTGCAGACAAAAGGGAGTGTTTCATGAACCAGGAGGCCTCCTGAATCAGCACCTGGAATGCCAGCTATGAATAGCGGAGCTGGAGGTGGGGCTGGTAATGTCCTTGTTGGTGTTTCCCTGCGGTGGAGGGTTTGCAGGCTTGGAGTCCCACCCCAGGGATCTGTGTCAGGGCTTTAGGGATGCTGGCTTTCACATGCAAAACCTCACAGGTGGCTTCCAGGACTCGAAGGGGGCTGCCAACAGGCTGTGAATGCGCACACTGACATCCCAGCCCTGCCCTCAGCCGCTCTGATCCCTACAGACAAGGTCCATGTCCCCTCCCTGGGCAGCCCGAGGGGCCCCCTCCAGCCGCTGCTCCCCTTATCTTATCTCTGCAGTGCTCTTACCTTGCTGCCGGGCTTCCAGCTCTTTCAGTTCCAGGTCATGAGTGAGCTCTGCAAGAGAAACCACACAGGCCTGAGAGGGAGCATCCCTCCCACCCGTCCCATGTGCTCGCCGCGGTCCCTGCGGTGGTGGCACTGCCTCTGTCCAGCCCTTGGCGTGAGCATGGCTGTCCCAGAGCACCAGCCACAGCCTGAACAGGGGATTCCAGCCATTTATATGTATTAGGCAGCCCTGGGATCTGGCAGCAGCCCCTGCACCGTGGCCGCGGCAGTGTGCGCAGGTCCTGCCCCACGTTACTCCAGCAATGCCTTTGGCTTTACCAAGAGTTGCTGAGCCATTTTTGGTGCTTTAAACCAGGACAAAGAGCAGAGCAGCCGGCTGAAAATAGACCCAAGTGTGAGCTGCTGCACCCAAAGCGTTCCATGAGTTACTGCTTCCAGGCTGATCCCTGTCTCTGCACGTGACACAGGTGGGAAGGCCTCGGCCCACACCGTGTGCCTGCAGGAGGATGCTGCCCTGCTCCTCAGGCACCGTGCGGCTTCCACATCCCCCCTGGGCTGGCCACTGGGAATGGCAGGGTCTGGGGTTCAGCTGCAGGCAGCTGCAGGCAGAGCTGCCCCGTGCCCACACTGCACCCAGCAGCAGCAGCATCCTGCAGGGATGAGCCCATCGCAGCCCCTGCCTGCTTCCTGCCTGCTCCTGGGCTACAAAACCAGCTCAAAAGGGAGCTCAGGGCTTTCTGGAGCTCACTTCACTCCATTACAGACAGCCCATGAATGAACTGTCCCAGCCCACCCAAGCACCAGCTGCTCCCAGAGCAGGAGGAGCGAGGCAGCAGCAGCATTCACTTGTTTTGAGGCTTTTTTTTCCCCTGAAAATGAGCTCAAATGGTTAATCTTTGCCCTACATTTTTCTTTTAATCTGCTTTCATGTTGAGTGTAATCCTCATCACTGCCACCCTTCTGAACCGGAGCGCTTGGCTCAGGCTGCTCTGCCCGTCTGCCCTGGAAAACAAACCTGGAGTGGGAAGCCGAAGTAACCCGGCACGTAATGCAGTTTCTGGAAAGCTTTCAGCACTCCCGACTGCCCATTGGAAATCAATGGGACTCTGGTGCTCTTCTGAAGCTACAATAATAGGTTTGGAGTCTTGGATACATTTCAAATGACAACTAAAGGAGTTGCCCGTTCCCAAAGCAGACGTGGCCCTGCGGGGCGAGTGCACAACCCCAGTCCTGGCTTCTGCACTGGAGCCATGGGGGCTGCTGGGAGCCTCATGGAGCTCCTTAGGATGAGGAGGTGGCAGCTGGGGCACAGCTCTGTTGGTGTGGGGGGGGGCCCTCCCAGGGGATGGTGCTGGTGTGTGAGGTCTGAAGCATCAGCACAGGGCACAGCATGGGCAGTGCTGGCTTACCCACCGGGGCTCCCCCTGCAAACAGCCCCACTGGGCATCAGCCTTCAAACCTCACCTTACAACTGAGCAGGGCTTTGCCCCATCGCCCTGGGAGGAAGGGCCTTGCGGAGCCACACACCTCAGAGCAGGGTGTGAGC
Organism: Neopsephotus bourkii; assembly: GCF_033783945.1. Taxonomy (NCBI): domain Eukaryota; kingdom Metazoa; phylum Chordata; class Aves; order Psittaciformes; family Psittacidae; genus Neopsephotus; species Neopsephotus bourkii. The sequence continues at coordinate 493,240 of NW_026901640.1, read as the reverse complement.
CCTGCCTGCTCACACACTGCTGCCGTCTGGTCACAGTAGGAAGAGGAGGTCACTGACAACCCACCCTGCACAGGCTCAGTTCTGCCTCTGGGAACTCAGAACCCCCTGCACTGATTTAAGTACAAAACCTCTGCTGTTGCTCCTGTATGGACACACCATGGGTGAAGCCATTAAAACAGTGAAACAGAACAGCAAAAGCTTGGAAAGGATGGGGAAAACCAGACAATTGTATCACTGCAGATACTCCTTCGTTTCCCAGGAATCAGGAGGGTGAGAGGCTGGAAGACAAGGAGCAATTAGCTACGGCTGAATTATTGATGTGGGCGACGGCACGAGTTGGGATGAGTTTCAGTGGGGGGCTGGAGGCTGTGAGGGGAGGAGGTGGCACTGCTGCAGTGGGGCTGTGCTGGGGGCTTCCTGCTGTGCACCCCACACCTGCGGCGGTCCCTGAGCCCCTCAGCAGCCTTGGGGCCGTGCTTCCTGGGGGCTTGGGGCTCATCCGGTGCGGACCAGCCCCAGGAGCTTCCCCACCCAATGTGCTCCGTGTGCATGCAGCAAGCACCCCAGTGCTCACCTGAGCAGTGCTTCTGCAAGCGGAGGATCTCCAGGTGCAGGGCATGGAGCAGCTCCATCTGCTCCTTCTTCAGGAAGGCGATGTGCCGGTGCACGCTCTGGATCTGGTGCTCCAGGGACACGGTCTCCATCGCAACCAGATTCGCTGTCCAGGCCTGTGGGGAGCGGAGGGGGCTTGTGATCAGCAGCACGCAGGATGCAAGCCCCATCCCCAGAGCCCTTGCCAGGGCCAGAGCCCACAGGGTGATGCTGCTCTACCCTTTCCACAGGGATGTGGCTGTGGGTGAGGAAGCTCTGCTCAGCAGATCCCCTGGGAATGGCCCGCAGCCTGCCCCAGCTCCAGCCTGCCTATACCCGGGCTGGGGGCTCAGAAGCTGCACAAGGAGGTGCTGCTGCATGGACCCTGCCATCGGAATGGCTCGTTTCTGTGTTAACTTTGGCCTTAGGAAATGCTCCTTCACTGATTGCACTGGGACAGGGCTGCTCCCCACCGTTCCCAGCTGGAAGCTGCACCAGGGGCGATGCTGGCTCTCACTTGACAAGTCACATATTACACAGCAGTAGCTGCACAGATCTACCCATGGAAAGCACAGAATGCTCGCTCTGACTGGAGCACTGGCAGGAGATGTGCTGTCTTCCTGTGTTGCCGGGGTCCATCACCACATGTTGATGGCTACAGGAGCTGCCTACCTGAGCTGCTGCACCAGGGAGGGAAAAATACCCCTCCAAAGGACCCTTAATCCTGGGAAACACCATTCTGTGTGGATGTGGAATCCATCCTCACTGCCCACAGCCAGCCCAGCAGGAGGAGAAGCTACAGCAAACGGAGAACCTGGCAGTGCCGGGTTAGTGGTTGGACCTGCGGATCTTAAAGGCCTTTTCTAAGCTAAACAGTTCCATGGGGAGATGTGGCACTGTCCTGTCCCTGGGAAGCTGCTCCATCCCCTCCTTCACGCGCATCTGACCTCAGTTTCCTTTCGATAGGAATTTCAGAGCGAAGGAGCGCTTTAGCTCGAGCTCTGCTCCCCCAGCACCACCATGCGCTGCATTAGGAGGCAGCTTCTGCCACCAAATCGAATCAAGCTGCACTTAAAATCCATTCCACAGAAAGGGGTCTTGGCAGCGCCCCGTGTTCCTGCCAAAGCCCATTCTGTGCTAACCTCAAACCCAGGTCTTCATGTCCCTGCCAAAGCCCATCCAACCTGTGCTGACCTTAAACCCAGGTCTTCATGTTCCTGCTTATTTCTGGAGGCAAAATAATGACATTTTCAGCCCTGGGATGGCTCTGCTGCTCAGGAATGAAACATTCCACACATTCACTCCATGGACATGATGGGTAAGCGTGGGAAAGGCTGGTGTGATACCTAAAAGCAGCAGATACAAAGGTCCTGCTTCTCAATCAAGGCGATTATTGCATGAGGTAAGATTTATACTGGCTTAAAGCCTCCCTGTGGAACCTCATGGAAGTGAAAACAGCCCCGACCCAGCCTGCATAGCCCTGCCTGGGGGAATGTGCTTGGGTGCTCTGGGCAGGGATCTGCAGCCCTTCTGTGCTGGGCTTTTTAGAATGGAACCTGGGGGGGGGGGGAAAGAATCCATCTCTAGACTTAACTTCCCAATCATCCCTTTCCTTCTGAGTGGCAAGCTGATGAATCTGAAGCCTTTAAGTCCCGCAGCCTTTCCTGACAAGGAGTTGTAATTAACAGACAGGAGACATGGCAATGATGGGGGTTCGCTAAGGTGCGAGGGGGTGCTGGAAGTGATGGAAGTTCCCTGGAGCTGGGAACACAAACCATGCTACAGCACACACCCTCTGCCACCCTGCGGGGCTGTGGAAGAGCCATGTGCTGGGCTCTGGAGCAGCTTCATGGTGGGAGTTGTGGCACCTCGTCTTGGGAGGCACAAGAAAGTAGGTTGGACGAAGCCCCAGGGACACGCAGTGCTATTTTCAAGCACTTTGTTCTGTCTGGTGGAAATGGCTTTAGTAGAAATGGCTGCAAATTTTCCATTGAACTTTGCCTCCTGCCTTTAAGTAGGAAATGACCCTTTTTACCAATGAACATGTTTTTCTTGAAAAAGAAAACATTGATAAATATCAACCTGTAAAGGAAGTCAGAGGAACAACATCTGGGACCGGGATGCGTTTGCTGTCCCTGCTGTGGAAGATGAAAAGCCTGCATAATTTACCTGTGTGTGGGGAGAGGGGGAGTCTGTTTCCAAAACTGCCATAGGAAATCCTTAGCGGGTTCGGAGCAGCTTTGCCGGTCCTGTGCCTTCCACTGCTTCCCTCAAGAAACAGGTCTCAGCTTGCAGCAGGAGGAACGTCAGAGCTGTCACAGCAGGGGAGGGCTCCTCGCTTTGCCTGCATGGAAGCTCCTGCCAGCAGCAGGACATGGAGGGAGGGCAGGAGCTGCCTTCCCAGGCAATGGGGGACAGCACTGGACATGTGGAAAGCAGCGATGGGGAGTTCCGGATCTGTCCTGGGGCTCCTGTGCCCCTTCCAACAGGCTTGGGGGCTACATATGGTGACCAGAGGCTGCTGCTGCTTCACCACCTGCAGCCCACAGGTGAAGGGAGGAATGAACTGTTCCACATCGTGGCCATTAGACTGCTCTGTGCCACACACAGGTTGTGATGCAAGAGCCGAGAGCTGTTAACGGAGCTGTAATTTGGTCCTGAGGTTTCATCAGCATCTGTTGCTGTCTGGGGGTCTCTAACACTGCCAGAGGCAGCAGCAGAGGCTGTGTCCAGCCCTTATCCCAAGGGGTTGGGGTTTCAGAGCCAAACTCTTCTGATCTCTTTCTCCAGTGCTTCCCAAGTCAACTGGAGATTGCAGCAGCAGTTTGAGCCTTTAGTCTGGTGCGTGCCCATGGTCACCTCACACAGCGCAACCACTTGGGAGGTGTTGGGAGTTAATAGGGATTAGCTGCTGACTGATTTAATGCTGTACAGGGCCACGGTGTCTCCCAGCTCATCGAGCCAAAGCTCCCCATGTCGAGGGCTTCAAGGCACCCAGCAAGTGCTGATGACCCTATTTCTATGTGCCAAAGCAAGACAGGAACCTTCAGCTTGTGTTAGAGACACAAGAGCCACAGCACAGTGCCTATCTGATTGTGAGAACTCGTGTTTCACAGACTAAAAGGACTGGAGCAGCCTCCTGAAATAGCTACAACCACCGGTTCAGCTGCAAGTCTGCAAAGAGCTGATCGCCCTTGCACAGGCAGATTGTGTGAGTATTTGCTTTCAGGGCAAAACCATACCGAAGTCCAAAGCTGTTGTTTAATGCCCATCAGAATCCCACAATTCTGATCCAGATTAAAACCCCTCAGTTCCTGATGATGCATTCGAAAGGCAGATGCAGCCTGTACACAAAACCCAGCACAAACATCGTCACGCCAGGACCCAGCCCTCACCCATGTACTCATTTTCCCCCATAAACAGCAAATTAACTGGGAGCCAGGGGGCACAAACAAGCTTTGCAGGAACAGGTCAATAATTTATCCTGCTATGGTTGCCAGCACCCCCCCTCCATCGCATTAAAACATGCACAGGGATAAACACCGATGCCCATTAGAAATCCATACTGCTCAGAATATACGATCTCAGAGAACACAAACACAAACTTTGCAACAACGCCACGGAGCAAGTGCGCCTTTAAAGGGAAGGAAATAAGGCAGCAGGAAGCTAAGAAACTCGCAGAAGGTCACAGAGGTAGTGGCAATGCCCGGAATAGAAACTAGAGGTGAAATCCTGGCCTTGGGAAAGTCAGTGGGAAACCTTCCCTGATCTCAGCAGAGGCGGAATTACACTCGGAGTTCTATTTGCTATTCATTATCTATCAGTATCTATTTAAAGACGAAATCAGTGCAAACGCTGATCATAAATTACTGCGTTTTCTCACAATTCTCTGAGCACAGCTGCCTGCCAACAGCCGAAGCTGGAGCTTCTCATCCGGCTGCGGGTGCCTTCTCCCGCCGCCCCGGGGATGAGCAACGGGCTCAGCTCTGCCTCAGGAGCAGGACCGGGCCCGGCAGCTCCGCATCCATCACCCCCGAGGCGGGCGGAGCCGCCCCGCGCTTGCGGGATCCGGGAGCGGCGCCTCCCGGTGCCCGGCTGAGCCCTTCTGCCCGCACCCAGCGGCGCGGAGCGGAGCGGAACGGAACGGGCGGGCAGCCCCCGCCGGGCCGGGCACAGCGAGCGGCCGCTGGGTGCGGGCGGGGGACGCAGCCCCAGGGCGGGCACGGGAGGCGCCGGGGCACCGCGGGCGGGACAGCGCCGCCGCCACCGAGCCCTCCCCGCCGGCCCCGCAGCAGCCCCGCGCCCTGCCCCGGGCCCTTACCTGGGGGGAGCGGCGGGGCCCCGGGGGGTGCCCGCTGGGCGTCATGCGGCGAACGCGGCGGCGGCGCCGGGGCCGGGGCCGGGGCCGGGGCCGCGCCGGGCTCCCGAGCTGCCCGCGCTGCCTGCGGCGGCCCCGCCTCGCCCGGCCCGGCCCGGCCCCGCCGCCCGCCGGCAGCCGCGCCGTAAACAGGCGGCAACGTGACCGGAACTGGGGAGCTCCGCCGGGGAGAGGCGCGGGCGGGCGGGAGCCGTGCGGGGACCGGAGCCTGCGGGGCGCGGCGGGGGCCGGGGAACAGGGGCCGGATCGTCCCCCCCCGGCTCTTCCTCCCCGATTCATCCCCCCCGGTTCATCCCCTCGGTTCATCTCCCCCGGCTCATCCCCCCTGGTTCATCCTCCTCCCAGTGTCTCCATCCCCGGTCATCCCCTCCGGTGCTCCCCCGGGTGGCCCCCCCGGCACCGGTCGGGGCTCTGCGGGTCCCCTCCGCTGTCCGCGGTGCTGAAGGCGGCCTCCGCAGCCGCCTCCTGCCCTGCCCGGAGCAGAGCGGGGCCCGGCCCGGGGATCCAGGACATCCCGGCGGGTACCGCGGCTCGGGGGATGCGATTCAAACGGGGCACGGTGAGGGAACCGGCGGGACGAGCAGAGCTCCCCAGGAGCTACACTCAAAGGGGGTGAGGAGCGGGGGGGTTCTCATGTGATTACTGGTTCCCCGTGCCCCTTTGTCTCCGGTACCCAGAGCAGCTGGGGCTCTGCTTCCACAGATGACTCAATTCATTGCACCTCTTGCACAGCAGGGAAGCGCAGATGCAGCGGCCTGTTCCATGCTCACGGCAGTGCAGGCACAGGGAGATGGTAGCGTCCTCCCTGTCAGCTGACAGTCTGATGATTCCCCTTCCCTTAACCAAAACTGCTCCAGGGAGCGCAGTGTTCCTGGAATGGTGCTCAGCTGGGTTGTGCTGCCATCCTCACATTATACCTGCTGCTGTTCTGTGTGTATCAGCTTTCAGCACACAAGCAGCATGTGGATGTCCTGTAGGGCAGCCCATAGGGGATTGTGGAATCATTTTGTCATCCCACATCCTTTCCTCTGCTCAGATGGTTCAAACCTCTGTCTGCGTGCCTGTGCTGCACAAAGTGACTGAGGCTGTGTGGTGGGGAAGAGCCCTGCCTCATCCCTGCGAGGGCAGGCAGACAGGAACTCACAGTGGGTGCCGTATGGTGGGTTCATCACATCCCTGAGCTGTAACAGCCACAGGCTGGCTCCTCGCCTGGCACCCAAGTGGTGTGGCACAGCCTGGTGTGGTGCTGACGGCAGAGCAGGGCTGGGCTCTTGCACAGAGTGTAAGTTTAGGTCATGCTAAAAGAGAACTCATTAGATCAGGAGAGGAGGTGACCATGAGGTGTGATGGTCTTCACATGCACAAACAAGCTTTGGATTTGCAATGAATTATTCAGACATCTCTGCTGAAAGCTCAACCAGCACAGTGAGAGCTTCAGTGCTTCCCTAACGCTCTTCCTATCACACTGACACCTGTGTGGGCCCCAGGTTGTTGAGAGTGAAGTATTTATGTGTGAAGGAGGAGAGTGCAGACTTTATCACTCAGAGAAGTGCTGTTTCATTAGGGGAACCTCTCACCCATCTGTAACCATTAGGTAAATGCTCGCCATGATGTGTCTGTCCCTCTTGGTGTAGCTTGTGATGTTTGGGGGGCTGTTTTTAATGTCCCACTGTGTCTTCTCCTGACTTGTGTGCTAACCGGAGCAGCAGTGATTTACAGCTGGGGAGGTGGGGGGAGATGAAGGGGAAGCTCTCAGTGCATCCTGTTTCACCAGGTTTGTACAACTTTCATCGATTTTCCACTGCACAACAGGCAAGCCTGCACACAACCAAGGTCAGGCATTTGGGGACAGGAGCTGCTGCTGGAAATGAGGCCATGGCCCCAGGATGCAGCAGCGGGAGGCAGCGGGCACAGCACATCCTCTGCACCCTGCATGGCACGGGGTGAGGCCGGCTGCCTCTGCAGCAGTTGGCAGCTTGGATTCAGCCACAGCGTGCACTTGCTGTTAACATTTACCATCACCTCTCCTGCTTTCTCTCACCGTTCCACTGTGAGCTGGCTTCACCAATGGCTTTTGCTCACAGAGAGCTGCTCTTGGGTTTTCCATCTCAATCTGATGGGTCTGAGGTTGTTTGTGATCAACGGTAGGACAAAAATGTCAGGAATGCCATTTCAGCCTTAAAAGGAGTTGTGGGGTCCCTGCTGCCAGCCCACATGGTGATGGAGCTCTGGAGGCTGTCAGGCAGAGCTAGCCTGCTCCTTGCCTGTTGTACCACATAGAACCATAGGATATTGGGTTGGAAGGGACCTCAAGGATCATCTTATCCAGCCTTTCTAGGCAAAGCATGACCTAGACTAAATGTCCCAGCACCTGCCCAGCTGAATCTTAACAGTGTCCCATGTTGGGAAGTCCACCACTTCCCTGGGGAGATGATTCCAATGGCGGATTGTTGGGAGACATCCAACTGCAGTGCATCCTGAAGGAGGCTCTGCTCGCTGTGACCCCTTGGGTGCAGGCAGGGTGGCAGCAGTGGTGTGACAGTGGTGGGGTGACAGCAGCGGGGTTCAGGGGCCAGCAGAAACCCATCTGAGCTCTGCAGCCCCAGGGTTTGCTGCCATGGAGAGAGGAAGGAGGCGACTGCAGAGCTGCGGAGAGGAGCTGCAGAGGAGAGGAGCTGCAGAGAGGAGCTGCAGGCAGCGGCAGCAGCTCTGCCGTGCAGGGCTGGGCGCAGGCAGCTCTGCCTGCAGCTCCGTACCGGCACTGACCTCTAGCGGCTCGCACAGCGCCAGAGCCGGGGCGCGGTGATGCGGGTGGGTGCGATGAGGGTACGGGTGGGTGCGATGAGGGTGAGCCCGGCCCTGTCAGGCTGCAGCCCGGAGCTGGGCACCCCATCAGCGCGCTGAGCCCCGGCCCTGCCGCCCTGCAGAGGGGGGAGATGAGCTCTGCACCAGGGCCTTGCTCGGGGCCCCTCTGTGACACCGAGGTCGGGTTTGATCCCGTCTTAGCTGAGGTGCTCGTCCAGGCAGGGCACGTAAGAGCCGCGGTCATCTCCCACTGCGCTTGCAGCTCCTGGCCGTGCATCCACGCCTCTTTCCTCTGGCTGCAGGAACTGGAGGCCGTGAGGCTCTGCCTGCAGCTCTGCCATGGTTAAACACCTCCTGTTAGGACAGGCCAGCTCACGTCAGAGGCTGGTCCCAGGATAAAACAGCTGCTTCCCAAAGGGAGCGAGCATCCCAGTGTACATGGAAGTTAAACCTGCATCCCATGCTCTTCTTGTGAGCTATCTGAGTGCTTTTAGACCACGGCTTCCCCCTCCACCCCCGACTTAATTATTAGGGGAATTGTTGCATTTAACTTAGAAATTAGTTTAACTGTGCCTCAAATACTGTTTTTCACCCTAGTTGAAGCACAGTGTGTGTGTGTGTGTCTTCTTATTGCTTTGAAGAACCTAATAAGAAGCTCCTTAAAGTGATGCAAGGCTAAAAGCTAAAGGGTTTTGATAAATTTAACATTAGCTTAACACTTCCACCGGGATTTCAAAAGCCAAGTAATGCAATTGGTGCCTCTCCGAGGCACTGTTCCTCTGCCTGCCTGGCTGGGAGGGCTGGGGGATGCTGGGGAAGGGGCCCATGATGCCCACCCAGGGCAAAGGGCTGGGAAATAACAGGACAAAGCTGTCCTGGCTCTGGGGATGCGCAGCTGGGATCAGCCCAGAGGAGCAAAGGGGGACATGAAAGATGCTGGATGCACCAGCGTGTTTGTGCCACACGGATGCCTCTGTTCGTTAACTCCCTCACTGTTGTAGAACTTTCTCCTTTTAAAAAGGAAAATAAAGGTTGGTTTTGTTTCTAACTCTCTAGGGTGTGCAATACATGGTGTGCTGGGGGTGCCCAGGCTCCAGGGGTGAGAGGCAGAGCTTCGGCCTCCCCTGCATCCCTCCTATGGGCTCATGTTCCTGTTGCTGCTTCCCTGCCTGGGACCTCTGGCAGCAATGCTGACAGTGGGAGCACCCTGAGCTGTGAGGGATCAGTGGGGGACTGGCCCCAGCTCTGCCCTACAGGGAGCAGCTCCATCATTCCCACCAGTCTCTCCAGCTGACACAGCAAAGCTGCCCTTTGCTCCTGACAAGGGGCAGATGGGATAGAAGCACCAATGACTTTCAGGTGTGTTGGTTTAAAATTTGATTTAAATGGATTGTGGGTGGTCTGTTTGGGTTTGCTGGGTTGTGAAGTTAAGTCTTCAGGGGTTGGAATAGCCAGGATTTGGAGCCAGAGCATTGGTTCTGAGAAGCAGCTTTTACTGGGCTTGGAAGCTCCTTGAAATAGCATCTCAGCATGCTCTTGGGCTGCTTCCTGAGCACCATGGGCATCCTGTAACCGTGCGTGCTCTGGGGGGCTCGGGAAGGGACCCCCACTTAGGCAGACAGCAGGTTTTAGCTTTCAATCTGTGGAGAATACTGTCTGTTCAGCGTTCCTGGACCTTTTGCAGGGGAGCTCTGCTGGGTCGTTTGTGGGTTCCTAAGGGTGAGCCAGGGTCCAAGGGGCGGCTGCAGCCCGGGAGCCTGCCCTGCTGTGGTGCTGCGGGGCTCAGGACCCCGTCTCTGGGCTCCGTTCCACCGGTGACCGACCCGGGCGCTTCGTGCCGCTCGGCTCAGGCTCCGTTGTCAAACGGGGGGAGAGGCGGGGGCTGCGGGCCGGGAGCGGAGCGCGCCGCCCGGCACGGCGCGGATCACCGGGGCTGCCCCGGGGGGCGGGCGTTGTGTAAGGTTTACGTAACGGGGCACGGCGGTGTGACCCCCCCCCCCCGGCCCTACCCGGGTCCCCCCCGTGCCGAAGGAGGCGGTGGCAGCGAGCAGGAGCCGGCGCGGCGGGACCGGGACCGGAACTGGGACCGGACCGCGCTGCGGGAGCGGGGCCCTGCGGCGGGGCTCCCCGTTCCGCGGCATGGCCTCGGGCAAGGCGGCGGGGGAGCGGCGCTGGGAGCTGGTGCGCTGGTGAGTGCGAGCTGGGGGTCCCGGTGGACGCTCCGGGAGGGGCTGAGCTCCAAGGGGGTCTCGGCTCTGGTGTGGGGATGCCCCGAGCCCGGGGTGCCCCGGCTGCTGAGCGGGGTGAAGAGGGGAGCCCCGACCGGGGAGGGCTCCGCGGGGTGTGGGGGGGGCACACACGGGACCCGGCCCGTGCCTGGGGAGCTCCGGGGGTCGCAGCGTGATCCAGGTTGTGGTGGGACCCCCGGGGTGGCTCCTGCAGCCGGGGAGGGAGGGGGGTGTCACCTCCTCGGGCAGCGCGGGGGCATCTCTGGCATTTGGGGATCCGTGGAAGTAGAAGAGTTGGATCCCAAAGAGAGTTCCTGTGTGGGAAGTGGCCCTGTCCCACACAGGGGTGGTGTGGGAAGCAGCAGCAGCATCCTGGTGCGTTGGGGGCTGCCTCTGGGACACTGGGATGCTTTGGGGCATCCTAGTGTTGTCTGGGGGTGGAGGGTGCTGAGGCTGTGTCAGGCTTTGGGGACCCTCAGCCTCAGATGGGGATGGATGATAACAGCGCCCTGAGCAGCAGGATGGGCTGACATTGGAAACAAGCTCTCCCTGAGTCTCTGTGTGTGCAGTTGTGCAGCTTGTGACGTCCAAGGCTTGTGACTTTTGAGCAGGACGCTGTCACGATGCCAGATGGTGACTGGGGGGCTCCGGTGCTGCTGATGTAAGAGTTGGGACCAGGCCCAGGCTTGTTCTGGTACTGGCTGCCATGGAGCAGAGCCAGGATGGAGCTGGAGCTCCCGGTGTGGTGGGATCCCTGTGAGCCAGAGTGGAAATTGGCTGAGGATTACTCTAAGCTTGTGAAGCTCTTTTCATTCTGTTTTCCCCCTCAGCAGCCCAGGGCACTTTGTTTCGTGCACACTTAGACCCCAGCTGTTACAGCGGCTGCTGGGCTTGGCCATTCTGCCATCCCTGAACCTCCTTCCCCAAAGCCCCCCTGACTTGCCTGCCACCACTCTGTGCAATGCTGTCACATGCAAGAGCTGCAGGGGAGCACTGGGACTGCACCATCCCTGCTTGCTTTCACCAACACAATCAGGAGGCCGCTCCAGGAGCCCTTTGGGTTCCCTTCTGCTGACAGCAGGAGGTTCTGGCTCTGTCACTGCCCCCAGCTCTGGCAGGACCTCACATCCCTGTGTTGGATGAGTTTGGGTGGGCAGCAGAGCACTGAACAGGTCAGCAGGGCTGCGGGCAGCCCAGGGCACGGTGGGACATCCCCTTGGCCCATTCAGGCAGCGTGGCCGGATCCCTGCTGTTCCTGGTGGGATTGTACCACCCAGAGCACTCGTGTGGAGGAGAGGACCACGAGCTCGCCCCAGCCCTGGCTGGGGTTTGTGGATGCTGCAGCTGTGTGCGCGTCTCCAACCAGCACCATGGAGGCTTTAAATAATTAATGGCTTGCTGATGAAATTTCATGTCCAGAGGAGGGTGTGTGAAGTGCAGCTGGCTGCTGAGATGGAGGCAGGCGGCAGGACTCTGCTCTGAAAGATAGGAACAACTGCAGTTACTGACACTGTGCTCACTAAACAGGGAACCTGCACTCCTCTAATCAAGATAGCCATCAATTCATCACTTGAATATTATTTAATAAGCCTCAGCTTCTGGTCTGACATTCAAAATGATGTTAGAAAGGCATTAGCCTGGGCTCGGGTGGTGAGAGCTGTGCGGGAGCAGTTGGAGCAGGCTGTGCTGCTGAGCTGGGTACTGATGCTGCCCCTCTGCCTGCCAGGGGTGTACAGTGAGACATCCTGGGTTGCTTCCGAAGTGCTGGCTCCCCGAAAGGGTGCCCAGTCCCAGCCACAGCCGTGCGCCCATGGGAGCATCTCCTGACGGCCAGAGAAGGATGGGGACCTGCCGGGATGCAGGCAGGGCTCCGGTGAAGGAGGCGGTGGAGCCCCCCCCGCGGCCCGCAGCTCCCCCACCCCGCGCTGGTGAATATTCCAGTCTCTGCTGTTATTTTTAGGTACGTGCGGGAGGGCCGGTTCCGGATCGAGGAGAGGACGCTGACGGCGTTCCAGTGGCTGTACTCGCCCCAGCAGCACCGCATCCTCAGCCGGGCGGACCTGGGCTCACCCAGCAGGTAAGGGGGGGGGCCGGGGCTGCAGGGCTGGGGGCTGCAGGAGCACTGGCTCATCCCCTCCCAGTGCCACCCGCTCTGCCACAAGCCTTCATAGCTTTGGCGTGGATCTCCTGAGCCTCAGCCTGCCTCTGAAGCCCTGTGAACACCTGAGCATTTTTAAACAGCAGTAAAATGAAGTCCCAGATGCAGCAGCTGGGAGCTGCAAGCATCCTCTAAACACCAGCAGTGCAAAGGACAAGTTACTGCCTGCCCGTAGTCTTGTTTTTTAATCCTCCATGCTTTTGGCCACACAGCTTTGAGGACCTGCTTTATGCATGCAGCACACCTGAGATTTAGTTAAAAATCAGATTTGGTGCCAGGGGATGCAGATCTCCCAGCACAAGTGATCTCTGGACAGTATTTGTTCTGATACCCCGCTCTGGTGCTTAAGCTCCCTCCATCACAGCTCACTGAGGCCATGTCCTAGGCATGTGCTGCGGCTTTCCCTGCCGATGCACATGTGTTGCTGTCAGTTTGGATCCCAGTGTTTGGGGGTAGAATGCAATTAACATAAGAGCCTTGTGGGCCTCAAGACACATATAGCACAGTGTCTGTTTTGCTGCCCATTAAGAGCATTGCACCACCCAAGTCCCCGGGTGGCTGAAAGCTTTTCCCTCTTCATTCTGCAGCAGTTTTTCTCCTTAAAGCCCTGAAGTCTTTATCTGGCCAGGGTTGCCTGGAGCAGAACAACAGCGGGAGGGTGGCTGGGGATGAAGGGGGGGGCTGAAACACAGGGTGGGGAAGGGCTCTCGGAGGCACCTTGCAGGGTGAGGTGTCTCTGGGAGGTGCACAGTGCTCTGGAGCCCATGGGCTGGGTGGGGAGGGCTCTGTCCTGCTCCCAGAGGTGACATCCACACCTAGAAGAGACTTGCAGGAGTCCCTTGGCAGCAGCCATGGTGTGCATGCTGGCCGCATCCTGAGACGGCAATTCCTCTGGCTCCCACCAGAGAGGCTTCCCAGAAGCTGCAATCACCATGCTGGTCCTTAATCTGAACCAGTTGTAGGAAACTGCCAACAAAGGCTGTGTAATCTCACCCCGACGCACGTGTATCATGCGGCATGTGGAGCATCAACGTGTGCAACGTCATTTATCATTAGTGTGAAGTACCACTGGGGTTAATTCCACTGGATGCAGCTGATTTCCCAGGGGGCAGGGGAATTACCTGGAGAAGTCTGGTAGAGCCATGAATGGCACCTGCATTGCTCTTATGGGGGTGAAACCTTCACCCAGGATGTCACCCTGAGCAGCCCAAGTGCAAATCCAGCTCGGTGAGTCCCAGGTTTGCCCAGCTGGCTCTGAGCAGAGGCAGAGCAGCCTGCTCAGGCGGTGCCTGCAGCCAGGGCCTGCTTGGGGCACAAACCCGGAGCGAGCTGGCTTCAGCAGCTGCTCTACAGGATGGGAGTGAGCTGTGCTGGGGATGCATCACCACTTCCAACATCTTGTTTGTCCTGCAGCCTCTGGTGGGGTGGGCCCGGTGAGCAGACAGCTGTGCCCAGCACCAGTACTTGTTTCTGCTATAGCACGTTGCTTGAGGCTGCATCTAAGGCACATTATGGTGCCTCAGGTGGTCCACTGACACCGGGATGCTCTGTGGCATTTCAGGCTGTTGCTTTATTTGCCACATTCATTGGATCACTGCCTCTGTTTCGCACTGACTGCTGCTGCTTTGCATAAGGGTAGTGACGCGGCTGGGGGCAAGAAGAGAGTTGTGTGGCTGTTGGTCATGCAAGCACCTGCCTAGTCAAGCGGTGTGTGTTACTGGTGTGCTCCACAGGGACCAGGCAGCACAAAAAGGGAACTGCATAAGTTTTCTTGAATTACTTTAGGAATCGGTGGGACCAAACTGATGCATCTTGTGATGATCTGGCTGTGCTCTGGTGCAGACTCACCTTCGGGCTCTGATGGGGGACAGCAGCCTGGGGCTGGGGCAGAAAGAGCTAGAAAAGATGGGCCTGTCAGTGGGAATGGGAATTTGCTTTTGTCTTTCCCTTCAGTGAGTCCAGATTTTTGGCCCTGGAAGCTGCTTTTTTGTTAGGTCTGTGCCTGTAATTCAGCTGAAACAGATGAAGGAGCTCACATGAAGGCTAAAGTCTGCTTTCAAAGCTGAATCCAAAGGGGGCTGCTCCATTTTCTAGCTATTTTTTCCCAAACCAGCCCTTTCACTCTGGGCAGTGCAATGACCAAGCTCCTCAGCTCTCCCTGGTGGGTGTTGCTCCAGTGAACCCTCCCCAATAGCCCATGCCCAGGTGCCCATCACGACTTGACCCTCATATTCTTCCCTTCCCTCCAGGGACCCAGTCCCAGTTCCCAGCTCCCTGATGCATTTGCCCTGAGCAGCTCTTGCGCCTCTCCCTGTGCGTGGGTGAGGCGTTGGGGCGGCGGCAGCCCCGGCTCTGCCATTGGGAGCGGGGCCTCCGGTGCGTGGCCGGGGGTCTGCGGGTGCGCAGCGCCCGGCGCAGGCTCCTGGGAGCCCGGGGCTGCGGTAGCTGCTCGCACCGCACCGCATCGCCCCGCACCGCCCCGCGCAGGGGCTCCAGCGCTGCCGGCTCCGCGCAGCGCAGCGAGGACACCGGGGTAAGAGGCGTTCCAGGCTTGTGGAATCGGACCCGAGGGCAGCGCACGGCGGGGCTGCGGTAGCGGGGAGCTGGAGCAGGAACACCCGGGTAAGGCTTTAAGGGGGAGGTTCAAGTCTGTGTTTGTCCTTGTTTTTGCGCTGAGCTTGTCTGCATGCAAATGTGAGGCAGAGCCGGCATTGCTATTGTTGAAGCCTTTACAATTCTCAGCCCCTCGGTTTGCATTTAAATACGCGGTGACTGCTTGAGGCTCTGTGTGCCGGGGCTTGGGGACTCGGGGTCTATGGGGTCTGGGTGCCGGTGCCAGCGCTCTTGTTAAATAGGGAAAATTCAATGAGGAAACTTCAGAAGGTGTCTCCAGGGCTCTGCTCCGCTGTGTTGGGGGTCGTGGTGTTGGTGCTTGCTCTGAGCAGCCCCCCGACAGGGCTGTGAGGGGTTATGGTCCTGCCTTTGCAGGGCACCCCTTTGCGGAGGGGCCCCAGATTCTTTGCATGACAAAAGCAGGGCACAGGGATTGTTTGTTCGGAGCCTCTGTGCACCCAGCGCTGTGTGCTGGGGTGACCCTCCTCCCCTCTGCCTTCGAGTGAGACTGCAGCTTATCTCTGCCGGGGAGCGGTGTAATGTCTGCTCACACGCAGAGCATCGCTTTTATCCGGCTCATCTCTGCGGGCAGAGCAGCGGTGGAGCCGGTGGGCGAGCTCCGTGTCGCCTGCATCCCTGGTGTGGATGGGATGTGAGATGGTGCCTGCCAGGGGCTGCCTTGTTCCCTCATCTCCTGCACGCTCCAGTCTCCACTGTTTTATTTAAGCTTGGTTGTTGTTTTAGTAGCACAAGGGACATAATATCTGTCCACACGGCACGATTTATCGGGGTTGGAAACACGCCAAGGAGTTTAAATTCAGATTCAACAAGAAGCGTGATTCCAGCCAGCAGGCTCGCTGTGTGCACCACGTTTAGCAGCTACCTCGTCCTCCCTGTGCTGCTGATTCCTCCCAAAGGGCAGCTCACAATAACCACAGCAGCAAAACCACCTCTTTGCTTTGCCCCATGTTTGTTTTATCATCCTTCTTCCCCTTCATCCCGAAGTGTACCCCTACAGCAGCAGGGTCCTGGGGGCTGCTGACAGAGTCCCTCTGTTGCCATTGCCTGTTGTGTACCTGGAGTCAGATGCTCCTGTTGTCGTTAGCGGCTGCTGTGGAAACAGGAGCAGGACTTCAGCAGCAACAGTAGGAAGAGGCATTTTTTTCCCGGAGCTAAAAACAGCTCATTCTGCCCAGACCTCTTTCCAATTTCGTGGGGGTAGATGAATCCCTGCTTGGAGTTAACATCTGCCTCCAAGCTGGATGCCAAACCAGAAGGAGCTGTTCCTTGACTCTGATCTGGATCTAGTCCAGCTCTTTGCAAAACCCACCCAAAATGGTGGAAGAAGACAGGTGACAGTGGTGAGGTGTAGCAGGGGTTTGAAGAGCTCGAGTCCAAGCCCTGTGTGTGTCTTGTTTGCTGTGTTCAGATGGAACCCTGTGCAAGTTTGGCCTTGAAGCTGAGCCCTGACTCCTGCCTGGATCTCAGCCTGTTCCAGCATCCTGGCTGTCAGCAGCGGCTGCTGGAGCTGGGCAGCGTGTGGGGTGCAAGCTGGAGCTCTGAGAGGGGGTGTGAGGGCAGGAGCTGGTTCTCCAAGCCCAGCTCCCCACTGCTGCCAGCACCCACTCGTGTAACATCCTCATGAGTGTGCTGAGCATCACTTAGAGCTTTCTTCTTTCTTCTGCTATTAGGAAACTGTTCCAGAGGTTGTTTGTATTAAAGACTAGAAACCTCCTAATTTCCAGACAAAGTATATTCAGGTCTATCTCATGCCCATGCTTTCTTCCCACCCCCATGTTTTGCCAGCCCTTATTTTAGTTTAAACGGTTCTTTTTCTGTCTTGCCACAATTTCTTCCTAGGCTGCAGTTATATCGCTCCTGCGTTTGCCGTGTGAATTGGGCCAAATGCTCTCTGGTTCTGCTGGTCCAGCCTGCCAGTAGGAATGGGGTTTGGTTGGGTCTTGCCCTAATGCATCCTCCCTCCTCCAGCCCTGTGGTGCCTGGGTGGACAGGCAATGAGCTCCTGTAGCAGGGGACTGCATTCCAAATGTGGGATGCGCGGTGGATGTGCAGGTAGCCATGGTGACGGTGCCCAGGGACCAGGCACTGGGAATGGTCAGCTGCTTGCCTGCCTGTCCCCTCCCTGCAGCAGGGCTCCCCAGGTGTGGGATGGGGCACTCTGTGGGCAGTGGTACCTGCCCTACCTGGGGCTGGGGTGTCTCTAGAGCAGGGGTATGGATACACAGAGAAACCTTCCTGCAGGTTTCTCGGGGAGGCACCGTGTGCATGTGGACATGGGCATCTGCTGCTCTTCTGAATTATCCCCCCTTGGGTGTAACTTGCATGGGAAGGGACATGGATGGAAGAGGTGGGGAAACCACACACACAGTAACAGTGTGCTGGAACAGGCTCTTCCCAAAGAGAGAGCCTCTTTGGGGATTTCCCTCACTAGCAAGACATCTCTAAAATGGGTGAACCTGAGAAAATGAGCAGCTCTGTACATTAAATTCACTGTGGGCTGATTTTAATGAGCTTGGAAGTGTGTGTGGTGACTTTGTGTGCAGTGCTGCGAGCAGATGAGATCTGTGTCCTCCTACAGGCAAGAGCCAGGTTGTGTGATGCTGGCAGAAACCCGTTACTGGTGTGTATCAGGCTGGGTTGAGGAAGCATGTGTGGGTCCAAATGTGAATGCTGGTGAGGCTCTTGGTGCTGCAGGGTGCTCAGCTAACCCAGTTACCCCAGGAGGCCCAAAGGCAGAAGCCAGGGACCAGAGGGCTGTGTTCACATCCCCTGATGAGCTGTGCAGAGCAAGCCTTGGAGGGATGGGGGGTAACCTGCTCCATGAGGTTTGCTTCAGGCTGTCCTTGCCTCCCCTCAGCACTGCTTGGAAATGGTGAGATCAATACTGTAAAGAAAAGGCAAATTAGCATGGATGGACTTCAGACCCAGGAACAGTTAAACACATTGATTTCTGCTGGTGGTGGTCGCACCAAGCCAGGCTTGCAGGGTTTGGCCTTGTTTTCCTCTGCTGTGGTCCCACAGAAGCGTTTCTGTCTCTGACAGGCTGAGCACAGCCCCTGGTGCTCATCCCCGAGTCCCACTGCCGATGCTCCCCAGGATGTGCATGACAGGCGCTTGGGAATGGCCCTTTCTGTGCTCCCACCCTTGGCTGGGTCAGTTTGCCTGTTCTGGCTGCTTGCTCCATCCTGCAGCTGATCCTCCCAGTTAAAGCTCAGTGCATTGATCCCTCCCTAATGGGTTTAACAAGTGGCTGCAGACAGCAGGCAGCTCGGCTCTGCTCCCTGGGCTGTGCCTGTGCCTAAGGAGCAAAGCCGTTGGAGATGGTCAGTGCCCTGTGATGAGCAGCCCTGAGGCTGATGGAGGCAGGCAGGTATCCGGAACCTGCCCTTGGCTTTACTGTCCCTTGGCTGCAGCTCAGCTCTCGAGTGACAAACAGGGTCCCCCTTCCCGGTGCTGGGGCTGAGAACCCCCGTGGCATCCAGTGGGTGCTGCAGACCCATGGGCTGTTGAGAAGCAAATAGGCACCTTCGAGAGCAAGCTGGGTTTAGTGGGAACCTGCTGTTTAAGACACCAAGTTTCTCACCTCCTTTCACTTCAGCAGCACCATAGAGGGGAGAAAATACTGTTAAAAATACTCCACGTACTGAGTCAGAAATAATTCGGACCCTATTTTGTTTGCTTTCCGTGTTGAGGCCGCTGATACGTACAGCGTGTTCTTCCTGCCAGGAGAAAACCTGATATTTCTGGGTGCCCACAACCTTCCTTGGAATCATAATAGAAAGATGAATACCCTCAGCGTGCCACATGCAATATTAAAGCACTAATGATGCAATCAGTTTCTCTTAGCCCCAGTAACAAAGGGAAGAATTGTGCTGCTCTTCCTGGGCAGTGTTCTGCTCTGCGGTGCAGGCTGAGGATGCTGAGGATGCAGTGTGTGCCCATGGCTGCAGCCCGGCCTGGGCAGGGGCACTGTGCTCTCATGGACTGAGGGTCAGCACCATGCTGCAGTTCCCCATTCCATGGCTGCCTGAGTCACCCGGCTGCTGCAGGAGCCTGGAGCAGCCCTGGGAATGGGAGCAGCAGGCTCTGCTTGTGCTGGCTGCACTACAAAGGGTTCCGAGCTGCTGAGAGATGGGGGCTGAGCTGTGCAGTGGTGCTGGGGGCTGGTGGCCTGGGTAACCCGTCCTGCTGCTGCTGCTGCTGTGTGCACAGATGGGCTGCCTGGCAGCTTTGGTCGCCTGGGAGGAAGGTGCCTTCAGAGCCTGCTTTCCTTTGTGCCAAGAGTTCACGTGTTCACTGGTGCTGAGGGTTTGGTCATAGAACCCCAGCCTGGTTTGGGTTGGAAGGGTTCTTAAAGCTTCTCCAGTTCCAACCCTACCACAGACAGGGACCCCTTCCACTGGAGCAGCTTGCTCCAAGCCCCTGTGTCCAGCCTGCCCTTGAGCACTGCCAGGGATGGGGCTGTCGGGGCAGTTGGAGCCCTGCAGTCTCCTGTAGGGGATGGGAGCTGAGCTGGGGCTGTGCACAACCAGCCTGTGCTTCCCTCTGTGAGCAGCCCAGCAGCGTGTGCTCCTTATCCCCGGCGCTGCGCAGTTGTCAGCCTCCCGGTCCCTCCTCTCTTGTCTTGTGCCTGGTTGGGGTGATGGAGCCACCCAAAACATGGGACCTCTCCTGCACGCTGCTCCCCTTTGAGCTGCCTGGGCCGCTCCAGGGTTGGTGTCCTCCGTTATCTGTTAGCAATGTGTGGCACCCCCTCCCCGCTGTTACTGAGGGTGCTCAGCAGGGTTGGGAATGTGGCTGGGGTAGGTCGGGGTGATGGGCTCATGGCTCTGGGAGAGGCCCTTGGAAATGTTAATTCTGTCTGGTGCAGATGGCACCAAGGAGGCACCATCCTCCCCCCAGGCCTTTGTTTCTCAGTTTGGGCTGATCGGTTCTGATGTGCCTGCTGTGAGAGGAGGAGGGGTTTCTTTTATCCTTTTGTTTCTGAGCCCAACTGTGTGAAATACCCCGGGGGGGAAGAGGGAAGCGAGAAAATGTCACTGCAGACACACTCCTCCTGGATGCCTCCCGTGCGGGTGAGGTGGTGCTGGTGGGATGCGCTGAAACACAGGGGGGAGCCTGGAGGCCCCTGCGGGCTTGGAGTTGGGTCCGCGGTGTGGTTTTAACCTTTGCCTGGTCCAGATGCTGTTTGTCACCTGTGTCTGGGGTGGCTGGCATGGCCTTGGCGGGGATGAGGAGCAGGGAGAGCTGCTCTTTTGCCCCTCGGCACCCTTGGGTACTGGTCCCGCTGGTGCAGGGTGAGGTTGGCATCACACGGAGCTGCCTCGCACCTCTCCTGGCAGTGGGAAATGGAGGCAGTTCCCCCATGGCTGTGTCGAGGTCCTGCTCTCGTCGGCTCTGACATCCCAGGGGAGGTGTGGGAACCATTCCTCTGCCGTGCCAAGGGGACATAAGGAGACCCTAGCAAGCAGTGGTGACCCCCTGGCTGTACTGACCCCAACAGCAGGGAGCGGCACCTTCTGCACATGTCCCCTTCTCCCTCTGCTTCCATGTGCCTCCGACAGCAGCGGGTTCACATAAGGACTGAAGTGGCAGAGCGAGATGTGGTAATTGCTGCTTACAGACTGCAAGAGTAAACGTTTAAATGAAGAGCTGGCTGTTTTCCTGGGTTCTCCACACTGTTCCTGGTATGATGCCAGCTGTAGACTGATGCTTCCCATGGCTGCTGTCACTACCTGTGCTGCACCTCTGTCTGCAGGGCTGCACTGGGCCACAGCAGCCCCATGTAGTTCCCATGCACTGCAGGGCTCCCTGCTTGTGTTTTCAGGCATGTGAATCATGTGCGGCTCAGTAGAGCTGGGCAGAAACCAACTGCTGTGAGTGTAAGAAAGATGTGGCCCGGGGGAAGATGAAGGCGAGGATAACGTCACACTGCTGTTGATGCAGAGCTTTAACACGAAGCATCCAGGCCAGGAACAAACGTGCTCTGAGCAAATGTCTGCTCCAGATATTTCATGGTACCTGAGTTACGCCTTTCGAGCCTGCCGCACGTTTGGGAGGCTTTTGGGGTTTCTTCTTTTTTTTTTATGGTGGTCTTAAGAGCTCTCGAATGCAAAGGATTTTGATCGCTTCATCCCTCTGAGGAGAGACGGCTGTGGGCAGAAAAGTAGGAGTTGAAATAGATGGATTTGAGTCCAAGCTTTTTCCCCAGAGTTGAGTGATTTCTCTCTCCAACTCCCCATCCACCCCCTGCCTCCCCTCTTCCTTTCACACATCAGACAGGATCCAAATGCTTCTCAGTTTAAAGCTTTCGGGTGCTTGCATGAGAGGCTGGCTCCTGCAGAGCTCTGGGCTAGGATTCCTGTCGGGACCCACGGAGTGCTGGGAGCCAGGCTCTGCCCAGCAGCACACCAAGGGATGTTTGCTGTGTGCGGGGTGTTATGGTGAATCACCGGAGTGAGGAGGTGAGTGCACAGAGCTGAAGCAGGAGCACCTCGGCTCTGAACTGCAGGGACTTTGGGAAGGGAGCCTTGGGTTCCTGTGTCTCCTGAGCTCGGGGGATGATGCGAGGCTGCGGTGCGAGGTGCGGCTCCAACCCGAGTCCCACTGCAGCCCCGGGATAGTGCAGCCCCCCGGCTGCTGAGGGATGCGTGGGGTTCCCACCCTTCCTGCTCCCTCACTGCAGAGGGTGAAGCCCCTCTTGCAGCCTGGGTGGGTGCAGACGGGTGCTGGGGGCTGGTCTGGGGAGGTGCAAGGTGTGAGGATGGGATGGCAGACCCTGCATGTGGTGCCCGGCCCCAGGGCGCTGGTGAGGAGCACATCTCCCAGCTCCCATGGGCTCTGCTGTTCCCAAAGGCTGGGGCAGGGAACAACAGCCTGTATTCTAGGGACCCTGTGACTGATGGAAGCTCGTATCCAGCTGGAGGCCAGCGCTTCCATTTCAGTGGAATTTATGAAGCCTGGCTGCTAGAGGACTGCGTGGTTTTCAGTGGCAGTCAGGCTGCAGATGCACATCAAGGTGCTGCTGGGGAATGGGAGCAAACCCAGGTACTGCTGCTGAATGGGGCCGGGTGGGAAGTGCCCCACTGAGAGCTGGAGCAGCCGGGGACCTGTTTGCTGTGAGAAATGTGGTGATGGGGTTTTGGGGTTAGGGTTATTGAGGTTCCGTGCCTTTAGTGGGAAGCCCATTGAGACACAGGAGGATCTGTGACCAGGGAGCCAGCCAGGTGCAGGGAATGCAGGATCTGGGGATGCAGACCCGTGTGGTGCCACCAGAGACCCTCTGCCAGCTGGGGCAGCCCCACGGCACCATGACCATGGGTGATGCCGTGTCCAGCCCCAGTGCCACGGCTCCTGCCATTAGGAGAAATACGACATCTGCAGCGAAGGGTTGTGAAAAGCCCGAGGCCGCAAGAGAAAACAGAGGAAAGGAAATGACTTTTATCTGGGGTGCTGGAGGGGAGGCGCTGGGTCCCCCCGCCCTGGCACAGCGCCTGTCCCGCAGGAAGCACCCGGCGCTGCTGGCGCAGCTGCCACCGTCCCGGTGTCACCATGGCTGGAGCGCCCCGGCAGCACCGAGCCACCGTGTTCCAGAGGAAGCGCAGCGTCTCCTTCGGCGGCTACGGCTGGTGGGTGCCTCCTGTCCTGCCCCTCCTCGGTGCCCCATGGGGAGCTTCTCCTTCCCTCTGGGAAGGATGCACCATGGTGCTGCGCTGCGGTGTCCCCATGGCAGAGCCCTTCCTGCTGCCCCGCGCCAGCACGTGCGCCGGTCAGGATCTTCCCCCTGTGCCCACAGGGAAGCCCAGGCAGTTCTCACTGCTGAGGACCCCCTGCTTGCTCCTCTGTGCCTGGGCAGTGATGCTTGCAGGACATTTGGCACCTGGTGAGGTCCCACCTCGTCCATCGGCACCTCTGAGTTGTCCGTGCTCAGCAGAGCTGTTGGGGTCTGCTTGCTTCTTGTGTCCCTTCTTTCCCAGATGTGTTATCTATAGGAAAATAAGGAAGCGGCACTGCTTTCCCCCAGTTTTCTCCTTTCTAATGTCTTTTATGCCCATTCCAGGTCTGTGCGACTGTTGTCAGCGGGCACTGATGGCCGAATGGGTGATTTTGGGATGGTTTTGGCTCTCTGGTGCTGGCTCAAGGGCAGCTCTGCTGCGGTGCTGTGGGAGCTGCAGGGCTTGGGAGAACGCTTGTGGCTGCTTTAAACCTGCTGGGTAAAGTGCTGCAGGGGGGCAGTGAGCTTGGGGGGGTTCCAGGTCCCTGGAATGAAGCTCTCCCTCCATTGAAGCCAAGCGCTTTCTCAGCTGGGCTTTTTCTCTCCATGAAAATAGGAAGGAAGTCCTTGGACATCCTCCTGTACAGATAACTTCAGAGAAGGGCAGGCTCATTCTGGGCACAAATGGCAGCTCTTGGACAGCTCTGCCCCACTGCTGCCACCGGCAGCAGAGGCTCTGGGGCCCCAGCAGGCACATCCAGGGAGCTGGTGCCGGTGACAGCCTCCCGCTGGGATGGAGCGGAGCCGTTACCCCCCGCCGGGGTGTTCGGGGCCTCTGGGCTCTGCTCTGTTGTTTTCCTTCTGGCTTTGGCCGTTGCAGGGAGCAGAGAACCACAACTGCGGCTCGGGCAGGAAACGAGCTCTGCTGGAGCAAGGGGGCTGCGCTGCAGGGCACGGGCTTGCTGTGAGCATCAGCCCCCGCGCCTGCACAGAGACAGACCAGGGCGTGCGGGGCAGCTCCAAGGTGGTCAACGCACAGCTCCCTAGGGAGGGTGCCCCTCGCAGCCGTGCGCTGTGTGCCCACTGGGAAAACACTTCCCAGGGTGTTTACGGGAAGGGAAGGAGCCTGCTGCAGCCGGTACCTGCATCTGCATCTTCTCACCCTGCCCCAGCCAACACACCCTTCCTGTGGGGACCGTGTGTGGGGTGCCCGGGCACACCCAGACACCACTGCCGGTGCCTTGGATGCTGCTTCAGCCGTCCAGCAGGGTGTGAATCAGGGTTTATTCTGTCCACCGTCTGCATCTGCAGCCAGAGGGGTCCTGGGAGAGCTGTCCTGGGGCAGCAGATGTGCTGCTGTCACCCTGGGATGTAGGGATGCCCACCACGGGTGATGTAAAGCCATGGTGACAGCCCTGGGAGCTGCCACCGCTCCCCTGCCCAGCTCACTGCCCCAGTGATTGATGCAGGTGCCCTATCCCTCTGCCCCAGCTGCAGCTCTTTGGGCAGTGGGTGCTGGGGCAGCTGCAGGGCTGTGCTGGGGTGCACAGGAGGAGCTGGGCTGGGTGTGGGGTGTTTCACTTCACCCCACCTTGGGAGGGGGCACGGGGCAGGGCTGGCTCTCAGCTTAGTCATCCTGCAGCTGCGGTTCCCTGCACGGGGCTCTCTCTGCTGTGGTTTATTTCGGTTTCTTTCCTTTTTTCCCCCGCTCTCTACGAGGCCAAAAACCAGCAACGGGTTTTAGTTCCTGCGGTTCCGGATGGAGCTGCTCGGTGTGGATCCCGCTCTGGTGCAGATCCGGCAGGAGCTGCCCCAACGTCCACTGTCCCCAGGGCTCTCTGCATCTGCCACCGACCCCAGCAGCAGCACTTTACCCCAGCACACTTTAATGTTCAACTCAGTTTAACGATAACAGGGCCATGGACGGGCTGGTTGAGTATTAAGTGACAATAGCGGGTGCCTGGGTCTATTTCAGGAGCAGGAGCGTGCAGGTGATCCCAGAGCTGTCTGGGGAATGCCTGGAATGAAGCTCCCATGGGAGGGGAATGCTGGCCCAAGGGAGGGGATGGTGCAGGCAGAGGCAGGGTGGGCAGGAGGTGCTGGCTCGGGCTCTGGAGTACCAGGATCTGGCCCCATGGGTACAGCCTCTTGTGACAGGGAAGTTGAGCCTGAGAGCAGAGGGAGGTAAAGCTGCGAGTAGAGGGGAAGCAGCATTTCTGCTGCCCTGCATCGTCCTCTGCGGGCACAGGGTGGAACAAGGGGGTTTGGGGCTGTTGTTCAGTGTTTCCTTTTTCCTCGAGCTGCGGCTCTCATCCCGTGTGGCAGAGCACAGCGTGTGCAGCGCCTGCCAAAAGACATAATTTTGTATTTTGAGACATTACTATCATTTGCATTAATTAATATTAATGTGACTGTAACCACAATGACTCCGTGGAGATAGGCACTTACTAGCGGTGCTAAATAAAGAAGTTGAGGCACTGGGGCTCCGGGCAGGGCTGGCAGCAATGGGGCTGCTCCTTGGTCCCCCATCTGTGTGCGTGTGTGTGCTCACGGCCGCTATGGGCAAGGGAAGGGGTGAGTGCCCAGGTGGCGATGGTGCAGCCCTGCAGGGATGAGCCTGAGCTCACAGAGCGAGGCTGTGACCGGTCAGGTACAGGCATCCTCCCCCTGCTGTATCCTTGCTCCTTTCTTGGGGGCTTCTCATGAAGCTGTGGGGTCGGGTTTGCCAGCAGCACCCAGTACCCACACTGGAGGGAGACACATCCCTCCTGCACCCACAATAACCCCCTCCTCTGCTTTCTCCCCAGGATCGACAAGACGATGCTCGCCAGCCTGAAGATCAAGTGAGTGCCCTCATTCTTCTCTCATGTAAAGGGATGTCCCTGTGAGATAAATGGTGCTGGGGATGGCTTTGTGCATGGAGGATGCTTTCCTGCTAGCTGGGCTGTCTCTGCGGTTCCACCTCTGTGCAGGGGCACACCAGCCATACCTCCCTGGTCCTGGAGCTGTGTTTGTGTGTGTCAGGCAGCTTGCTCTCCCTTCCAGTCCGAGGTGATTCAGGTGCGGGGTGGTTGCAGTGACTGCAGCAGCACAAGTGCTGCATGATCAGTGGGTTAACTCGCAGATGCTGGGGTGGGGGTGGGAATCGCCACCAAGCTTCTGCCTGGGAATTCGGTGGAGTCGGAGCTGGTTTATTCTGGTTTGAACCTTGCAGTCTGGAGCGGGGGGTGTCAGTGGGCAGTGGGTGCCTGTGCTTGTTGCACTGCTCCTGCTCCTGCTCCTGCTGGGCTCTGGAGGGATGAAGATGCTCTTGAGGCCCAGGAGGGTGCGGGAGCCGGGGCTGTTGTGGTGCTGGCTGATGGGTGCAGGCTCAGCCTGCCCAGGCACGGGTGATGTGTGTGGTAACAACTCCCGTGGTTCCCTCTACAGCCATTAGTGTCAAAGTGCACGGAGAGCCTGGGGGAACCTGCTGCCCAAACGTGCCTGCAACTGCCCATGGTAAATAGCACAAGAGCTGCTGCCCCCGGCTCGGGCTCTGCTGAGCTAATGAGAGGTTTAAATCAATGTTCACAGCTTTGGGTGAATCCCAGCAGACTTCCCTTTTCCCCTAGAGATGGGAAGGAGTTAAACACCCCGGGTACCTTGTGCCCTGTTGTTTTCCCTAGGCCCCATGCAGCAGCCCTGCTGCAGAAACTCCATTCAGCCTCCTTTCCCCACCACGCCGGGCACTGGGTGCCATGGGGCACGTTGCTGTGCTCCTGCATAGGCAGGGGTGAGGGTCTGGGGGACATTTGTTTCTCCCACCCTCCTCTCGGCTGGAGGAGGGGGTTCACTCTGGGCATTCAATGAGCATCCACTGGAGCTGCTTTCTCCCTGCCATTTGCAGCTAATGCTTTCCACAGCCTTTCCTAATGCGTCTGGTTTGTGGACAGATTGCTTCATTAAAGGGTTCTGTAATTGGGGCCCAGCCAGAGCCACATTAGATGTTTGTAAAAGCTTTTAAAATATATAGAAAAATAATAATAAAAACATAGTTCTGGTTTTCTAACACCCTCTTATTACTGCTGCAGCCTTCTGCTGACATGCCAGGCGTGGGCAACTCTTTCACTGGGGAACTTGCTAACAAAAAGACAAGCTGCTTTCTGCAAGCCAAGGAGCACTTCACGAAGCCTTGTGTGTGCTGCAGGCATCAATATTGACTTGCAGGAGCCTGGCACGGAGGGAGAGCACGGGGTGGCAGATGTGGCCCCCAGTGTTAGGATGCGGAGGGGTCCCAGCATGGTCTGAGCTGGCACCCAGGTTCCCTGGGGCACTGAGCCCCTTGATCCCCAGGGATCAGCGGGCTACGTGTCCCTGCTGGGGTCTGGAGGGAAGGGTGAAGGTTGGGTCCTGTGTGGAGTTGGTGTTTGGTGGGACCGAGCTTGATGCTGTGGGATGCTCCCCGCCTGCTGCTCTCCTCACTGATGTAACAAACTCACACACACAGGTGGCACCAGAGCACCGAAGCGGTTTTCCCTCTGTCTGCCTCTCCTCTCTCTTTTAATTCGGGTTTCATTAGTTCCTATGGTAACCATGAATATGTCTGAGGGCCTCGGAACTGGAGAGGATGAGTGGATGCTGTGGAGTGGGAGTGTCGCGGCGAGGTGATGGATGGAGAGCCCTGGCACGGCGGGCAGGGGATTGCGCGGTGCCGGGCGCTGCGGGGAGGCAGCGGGGCAGTGCCGGGGCGGGGAAGGGGCTGTGAGGACCCAGCACCCCCGGGCGGCCGCTGCGGAACGGCCGCGCTCGCTGCTCGAGCTCCGAAATGCGCAGGAAGCTCCGGTGAGTTCGGGTCTGGGTCTGGCTCTGCCCGGGGGCTGCCGCGGTCCCGGGCTGGGTCTGCACCGGGAGCGGGTGTGTCCGGTCCCAGCGGCTCGGGTACGGGGCTGCAGAGTGCGGGAGAGCGCTTGGAGGTGCCCTGGCTGCAGGTTTTGGGGTGCATGTACCCAGGGGCTGATGCTGCCAGGAGAGGGGCTGGGGCTGGGAGATGGAGACTGAGGCACTTGTGCACTAAATGGGATTTGGCACGTGCGGACCCAGGACTCTGGCATGGGCCAGTCCTCTTGTGATCCCTGGTTTTCTGTTCTTGTGTTCTTTACTCACTCCATGGTAAAGCACTGGGTGCAGCTGAATCCCCCAGGCTGGCCAAAGGGCATCACACCCAGAAGCAGCCCTCCAGACCTTGGCTTGGTGCTGGCATTGGAGCCATGTGAAGTGTCTGCAGAAAGCTCGCAGCATCTCCAGGACCGTGAGGTGCTCCTGTGGTGCCCTTGGTGCTGCTTGGGGCACGACTTCATGCAGAGCCTGTAAAATGTGGTGGAGTCTGAGGTCAGGTCGTGCTGCCCGGGAAGGGGAGAGCTGAGGCAGACGGCAGCTAACCCCACTTCCCGAGCGGGGAGGGCACCCCAGAGGAAAGCATCAGCCTCTCACAGGATCTTTGCATATCAAACCCAGCCCAGCCAGATGGGCTTGCCTGGTGAGTTTGCTTCTCATAGCCCTGCGCTGACCCCAGGCAGCACAGCGAGTGCAGGGACCCCTGGGGCCCCTCCACCCAAGGAATCCTTGTGCTGGGGATGCAGGAGGTAGGAAGGTGTGATGGG
This sequence comes from Neopsephotus bourkii, assembly GCF_033783945.1. Lineage (NCBI taxonomy): Eukaryota > Metazoa > Chordata > Aves > Psittaciformes > Psittacidae > Neopsephotus > Neopsephotus bourkii. The sequence goes on along the minus strand of NW_026901640.1, from coordinate 465,093 downwards.
GACAAACCTGCTCTGATGGAGATGAACCCGTGGGGACCTTCCTCCTCCCTCCAGGCAGACTTCTTGGGAGCGAGCAGGTCAGGAGATGTCCCACGTGGGAAGTTAACCAGCCCCTTGCCTGCGATGGCTGCTCAGCCCCCTGCGGTCTGGTTATTTTCTGTTTGGTGTCACCAGCAAGATATGCTGAGAAACCACCGAGTATTTAATAGAAGAAGTCAATCAAAAGTCCCTCCTTCAGGCAGAGTCATCTCTTTAGCCTTAAAAGCAAACCCAGCAGTGAAATACTCATATCTCTGTGGAACAGAGGAGCCTTGTACACCGATTATTGAGAGTCAGTGTGCGTGCAGCTAAAATTCACATGAAAAAGCATGTGATGCTCAGCTGATGGTGCGAACTGTGATGGAGATAAAGGTGGGAAGAGAAGAGATGAAAGATTTGCTTGACCTTCGAAAAATGAGCTGTGTCCACGCTTGAGGCTCTTTAATATTTGATGGGCCAGAGCTGAGTTAATGGGAAGATGTGGGAATGATTTAGCTTCTTGGCAGTAGCTGCACTGAGTATTGCAATAATCTAGAAGGTTTGCGCTTAGGTCCTATGAGGACAAGGTCTGGAGAGCAGATTGTGTTGGAGTTAATCCCTTTGACTTTATTACCACCTTTCAAAATGGGTAATTGCATGCAAATGTATGCTTGGCAATTGCACTGTAGCTGTAGGAGCATGTGCGTTGCACTGCAGAGGAGATGCGATCACAACTACGGCGAAGCAGTGGCTGCAGCAAGGCAATTCCTTTGGCTTGGGGGCAGGAATGCAAGAGGAGGGCTGAGTGTATGGGGCTGGTGTGCCATGGGAGCCCTGGGACCTGGAGCAAGCGTTGGAATTGGTGAAAATGGATTTTAAGCAATTTTAACCCAACCACTGAGTCTGGGTGGGCAAAATGAGGCAGGGGCTGGTCCTGCTCCCAGCCAAAGGCTGGGCAGTCTCTAGGTGGGTCTGTGTGGATGGGGGTTAACTGGGCACCCAGCTGAGGCAAAGGCTGTTTAATGGACATTGCCTCATCATCTTGATGCTCTCCTCTCCCTAGAGGGATGCCTCACCCTCTCAGATGCTGTTGTTAGTTATACTAATTGCCATGTGGCTCACCTCACAGCAAGTTCTGAGCTTTCCTACACCACCTTTCTGGGTCCCCTGGCTTTAATCCCACCCTGATTTCTTGTCAAGTTTTGCTGGAATCTTAAATCACCCGTGACAGGTGACAGGCCAGCAGCCTCAAGTGATTCAGTCCCTTCAAAATGATGGTGGGAACCCGGTTTGTACCTCCTTTAGTGCTTCCCTGGTGAAGCTGCTGCTCTGCCTCCTCCCTGGGAGCTCCTGGGGCACGGTGGGCATGTGGGGCTGGACACAGCACCCCTGGCAAAATGGGTCCTTGTGCTGGAGGCAGGTCTGGTGCCAGGGTTCCTGCTGGCACAAAGCCTCTCACCAGTGCAGGGAGGCTGCAGGCCAGTGGCCAGGGATGGTGACAGCTCCCGGCTGCTGCCATCCCCGCTCCCCGTCTGCTGCCTCTGAGCTGCCTCTTGAGCACTTGTGCCAGCCCTGGCCAGTGCTGGGAGCTCGGGGCTGCACGGATCCAAGTCACTGCTGTCCTCACAGCCCCCAGTGACCTGGAGGGGGGCAAAGCAGCGGGCCCCGGGCTGTGCTGTGGGTGGCTGGAGCTGCCCCGGATCGCGTCCTTGACTGACCCGCTGGTGTCCGGGTGCTGTTCAGAACACAACCCCTGCGCTCTGACCGGGCTTCGGTGTGCCCAGGCGCTGCCAGCTCCCCCTTCGGTTGCGGCGCAGATGCGAGCACGCTGGGGCCGGCGGCGAGCGGCGGCGGTGCGGGACCAGCCCGGGGCCTTCCGCAGGCTCCCGGCCGTGCTTCCCGGGCTGTGCCAGCAGTGGGCACACGAGCGCTTGGCTTCTGCCGCTCGTTCCCACTGTGAGCAGGTAACAGCGAGGGGACCCGGGGCCCTGCTGCTGCCCGGCCACATCGGGGTGAGCTCCTGTGTGCTGGTGAGCAGGCTGCTGCGAGCCCGGTCCCTCGGCTCACATCGCAACCGTGGCCGCCCCTGTGGGCAGTGGGGTGAGCTCTGAGCAGGGGCTGCAGGGGATGGGGCAGTGCTCGGTGCCCATCAGGGAGCACTGGTGAGCGTTGCCACATCCCTGCATTCCCAGGCTGGAGATCTTCAGCACGAGGTGGGAGTCGCTGGGTCAAAAGGAGCGATGTAACCCTCCCAGAACAGGGGCGATTGACAAAATCCAGCCAGCCCCAACGTCTCCCCGCTATCTGGGCCAGCAGGCGGGAGCTCTTCCCTCTTCCTGGAAGGGCGGCTATCGGCCCGGCCATCCCCAGAGACACCCAGCCCCGCAGCATCCTTGCAGCACGTTTCACAGCCTGCCCGGGGCAGAGGAAGCTTTCCCAGCAGCAGAAAGGTGCTGTCGGCTTTGAGGACTCGGGGTCTTGCATCCATTTAGCCTGGTAAGCCCTATCTATGTACCGCTTCATGGGGGGATATTGGCACAGCTCGAGTGATGCTCCCGCCCTGGGAGACTCCCCTGGTATGTGGCTCCCAGTGGCTTGCTGTAGATATTCGGGGTTATTTGGGGGGTTATTCCTGCAGACGCCTGCGCTGCAGAGCCGAGGCAGCGGACCGGGATCTGGCGATGCCAACGCCGCTCCCCGGTGATGCTGAGCTGGTGCAGCCTGTGCTCCCCAGTTCCATATGTTAAAATGTTGTTGTTGCTGTCAGCCCGCACATATTTAAAGCTAGATTATCCACAACTACATCTGCCCAGAGGACTTAACAACCCCACGTGGGTCTATTTTTAGCGGTGTTTCAGACCTAATAAACCCTGCTGGGTTATAGATCTTCCCTCCTGCCATATTTGCAGCCTGTCAAAATAGGAGCTGTTTGCAGACAGTCGAAAGGCGGCTGCTCGGAAGAAATAGCAGCCTTCTAAAAGCAAATATTGTTGTGACAGGGTGGGGGGAGCCTTAATGGCTGCAGTGACAGAGGCACCATCTGCCTTGGGTGCATGTTCCCAAATATCCGGGTGCGCAGGAGGATGGGATTGTGTGTGGGAGCCGAGGGTGCAGCGGGGCTGTCGTGGAGCTCACCCGTGGCAGGGTCCTGGCTGCTGGTGAGTGCTGGGGGTGTGGAAAAGCCTTTTCCCTGCTCTGTGAGCCTGCTGCTCTCCCTTGGCTGTGTGTCTGCTTGCCTCTGGGATGAGAGCAATGTGGGAGCACGAGCAGCCAATGAGGCCGGAGCAGGGCCGGGAGCACGGTGCTGGTGCAGGTGCTGTGCTCCTAGTGATAACCTCATTAACTGCTGTGCTGCTCCTGCAGCCCATCGCTTTCTCTTTGCTCTGCAGGGCCTGGCTCCACAGGGGCTGGTGCTGGTGAGCCCATGGTGCAGCAGGGACAGGGCCGCTGGCACCGCGCCGGGTGCTGGAGCTGCCTGGCAGCGCTCTCACTCCAAGGGAGGGTTTGGTGCCAGACGGTGCCAGCAGGACCTGTGGTCGCTGTCTGGAAATGGTCCTGCTCCATCTCTGATGGTTTATTTCCAGTGGGGCTCCTGATGCTGGTTTTGCGCTTGGTCAGCAAACACCCGCGTCAGCGTTGGACCCGTGTGACATCCGAGGACCTGGCATCCTCCAAAGCCTGGTTTAAAAACCTGTCTTAGCTTAGACTCCCACCCAGAGGAGGTGTGTAGAGGCTTGACGGGTACTTGAACAGGTCAGAGCTATGTTACGATGCCCCTGTGAGGACTCAAAGGTCACTCCTTTCAAACACCGTTTCTCCTACTCCTCTCCAATGTTACCGGTGTGACTGTGACAGCTCCTTCCTCCCACAAGCAGTTTGGTGCTCAGCCTCTCCAGATGGAGCCTGGTGCTCATGTCAGGGTGAACCAGGGGCTGGAGGGTGGCTCAAGAACTTCCATCAGGTCTTCACTGGAGCTCCAAAACCTAAACACAACTTGGAAAGATTTGCTTTTCACTTGCATGTTAAACTCCAGGGCAGGGGCTGTGCTGACAGGCAGGAGGGTGAGACTGTGATGCTGGGAAGTACAGGATCAGACCAGAGGTCTGTGTCCATCTCCCGCGAGTGCCGGTGCTCAGGGGAACACTGGGAAACAGGACACGTAAGTCACATCCTTTCATCCCAGGTGCCGGCCCCTCATGGGCTCCCTGCAGCCCAGGCTGTGCGAAAGGAGGGGTTTCCTTTTGCCTGTGTTTATACCACTGCCCATGTGGCTGGTGTGGTCACAGTGGCTGCAGGCTGGACACACAGAAGGTGCTGCTGTGAGCGGGGCTCTCCCCTGCTGCTCCAGGCACGTCTCCTCCTGGAGAGGACAAGCACCCATCCGGAGACCCTGTTGTGGTGTGGGCAGTGTGCGTGTGGCACCAGTACGGAGCAGGTCTCTTGTTCCTGCTCACTGATGAGGTTGCACAGTGTGAGGTGATTTAACAAGGGAGATGTTGGGCTGGGTTTCCACATAACAACTGCATCATTTTCTGTCTGTCCAAAGCAAGAGGCGAGGAAAAAGCTGTAGAGCCACAGAAACCCATTGGTGAATGTGACTGACTTCAGCACGCTCCCTATTGTACGGATGTCACTGAGATAATACCTGTGTTTTAGCTCCACAAATTATATGTCTCTCAACGCTCCCACATCAAACAAGGTGTCTGAGGCAGACGGGTAATGGAGATGCCAGCATCTCCTGGGGCAGCATCTGGGAGCTGCTGGTCCAGCTGCTGCCCGCCTGGCACAGGGACACGGTCCTGCATGAACTGATGAACACCCCTCGCAGCAGAGCAGGGCACTGATCTCCCCTCAGGTTCCTGGAGCTAGAAAGGGCTTCTCCCCATTCAGCACAGACTAATGCAGTGGCAGATAGCATCCCTCCCCAGCACTGAGGGAAATCAAGGCCCAGAGACAGCACGAGATTTTTCCATGGCTGGATGCTGGTGGTGGCTGACTGGAATAACAGCTTCGGGGATGGTGGTTGTTCTGCAGGGGGAGCTGGGGAAGGACCAGCGCTAAGCAGGGTGCTGGTGGTGCTGGGAGCGTGTGCCTGATGCTGGTTTGCTGTGCATCCTGGATCTGGCTTTATTAGTGATGTTAATGATAAATGATGGCATTTAGGTCACTGATTTGTTAGTAAAATTCAGAGATCTGCTCATGCTGTAAAAACCTATTTCCTCTGCTGATTTGATCTAATTTAATTTAATGCTGAAATCTCGGAGCTCATCTCTTCAGAAAGTCTGCGTTTACAGGGAAAACCACCCCAAATTATCAAGAAGACAATTTCCATGTAATTACGCTGCTGTCACAGGCGTGACTGCCTGGTGCTGTGTTTAACCATCAGAGATTATACACTCACACAAGGGAGCAAACCAGGCAGGGGCTGGTGCTGCACCCAAGGCTGACACATGTCTGCCTTCTCCTCTGCCACTGACTCACTGCCTGGCCCTTGGCATCTCCTCCATCTCCCCGGTACCATTTTCCTCTTGACTTTGGTTTATTACAGTACCTGCTGGCCCACGATGTGCCAAGGAGCCAGGGCCGGCACTGCTTGGCTCTGTTCAGCGCTGCTCTGCTTAGCCCAGCACTGCCCTGCTCTGGTTGCTGGCACTGAAGGGGCACCAAAACCATGTGCTCAGCACCAAAACCTGATTCTTGTGTTGAAGTAAGTCCCAGGTGCGTGTGATGGGAAGGTGCTTCCTAACTCTGGCTTGGTACCAGATGTTTGCTGCCTCCTTCTCTCAGTGCTCAGGGGAAGGGAAGGGGCACGGGGTGACCGCAGGGTGGGCAGTGTGGCCGAGCTGTACCTTCCCTGGTGCTCTGCAGTGGGTCACCTTCATGGGTACAAACAGCCACACCGTGACCTCCGCTTGCAGGGTTTTGTGCTCAAAGTTGAATTGCAGTGTGATAATCCAAGCTCATGCTGTATCACTGTGCTAACACAGATCACAGCTCTGCTCTGCAGCCGGGATGCTGCGGGCCAAGGCTTTGTGGGGGCAATACTCACTGATCTCTGTGTGGTTTTGGGGTGGGCAGGGATGTGCCGGTATTCAAGGAGCTGTTTTCCACACCAGCAGGATGAGAGAGGAGGCCGCTGACCACAGTGTGTGCCATAGGGACCACAGGTACCATCAGGTTCTGGCTAAGGAGCTCAGCTCTGGTGATGGTGTTACTGCTCTGCTTCATACATGGGCACCATAGTGGGAAAACCACTCACGTTTCACTCCAGAGGGGCTCATAAACCAGGGCAATCTGCAGCACCGCCGACCATCAGACCCCGCTGCTGCTCTCATGCATGCGGGGCAGGCTCGTTTTTAATGGCTGGCAATACCTGCCTGAGCCTTGGCTTCCTTCTGCAGCGGGAGGTCAGTCACTTGTAATGAGTTTTTGTGCCTTCCTTGCGGCTTTGATTGCTTTCCCTGCTCCTTTCCCGGGAAGGCTGATGATTGCGCTGGGGAGATGGCACATTGCGGGCCACGCTGGGCCCCAGGTCAGGCAAAGGGTCGATGCTCGTGTGTGCTTGTGATGGGCTCTGGATGAGGGACAAGCCCATTGTGTTGGCTCACAGATGAATTTCTTTTGCCTGTATCAGTCCTGTATTCCTGTGTATCTCCTGTACTGGACGGCAGGGAGCTGCAGGGTTTGGGTGCTGCGGCACAGTGGGAAAGCTGGGTCTGCCCCACACTTTGGCACACATCAATCCCTCTCCTGATCACTCTGAACTGACAAGGTGCTGAGGTTGCTGGCGGTGTATGGTGCCCATCTCACACGGTTTCAGGAGAGATAAACCTTGCTGTGTTCTGTCTCTGCACTGCCTGCACGGAGCAGCTGCTTTGTGCTTTCTTGGTATTTCCTCTATGTCTTTCTGATTGAAGCCATAAAATAAATCTCTAATCAGATTACTCAGGGCTGGATGTAACACAATCTAAAGCTCTAGTCCTTGTGATACTTCTCTTAAAACTAGATGCTCTCTTATCCTCCTCCTGCAGCACCGTTTGGAATGCTCTAATCGCTTTCTCCCTACTTTTGCAAGCTCCCAAATCCTTTTCTTCCTCTGCCAGGGAAATCAGAACGTGACTGCTCCTTTGCAGGAGCCGTTGCTATTCCTGGCTTTCGGTCTGTGTTGCTTCGGCTCCTTTTGTTCCCTCCTAGCTCCCAGTCTGAGCTCTCCTCTTGGCGCTGTGGGTGGTGGTACCCAGCCACATCCCGCTCGGGTGGGGGAAGCACCATGGGGGGCTCTGGGTGGTTGCTGGGGTGATGGGGAAGGGTCGCTGGGCAGAGCTGTTGGTGTCCCATTGGCTGCTGTGGCTCAGCCGCGCCGGGGCCGGTCTGGCCGTGCCTGCAGCCCGTGTGGCACATGCCTGGCGTTGCTCGTGTGTTTCTGGCCCTGGCCCTCCTGAACCAGAAATACCTCTTGTGAAGGGAGGCACAGAGCGCTCCAGGGATGTGCTCAGCGCCGCAGCTCTGGCCGGAGGAGCCGAGTCACCAGAGCCGGGCTGGGCTGAGCCCATGGCTCAGGTGGGAGCGATGGGGCCATGGGGTGAAACGCACCCATGAGCGGCTCAGGAAGGGCTGCTTCGTGATGGGGGTTGGTCTCACTGCAGCACTGACACAAAAGCCAAAGTTGCTCCATAAATCCATGGCGTCATAACAGTATTGGCAGCATCACTTATTCACGGGAGGTTCCTGACCTCGTCACAATCTGGTATTTTCAGATCCTTCTTTCTTCGCAGAGTGTCCAGAAGAAAATGCCAGGCTTTGTGTAAGTGAGCCAGCCACCCATGAGCTGCTAATCACAGCGTGTGATTGTTCTGACCCCAGCACTCCCCGGCCCGGCTTCCTCGCTGGCTGCAAACCTGTCTCCTCTGAAGCAGAAATGTCAGGGTGTTTTTAAGGAGAGATTTATTCCTTCATGCAACAGGGGCAGCTGCTGGGCTCGGAGGTTATATAGTCACTGCGGAGTGACCCATTTAACACTGATTGTTTTGTTGAAGGAAGGATGGAGACTTGGAGGAGCCCAGCAAGGCTGGTGGGGGATGGAGGGAGCTCATGGCCTCTGGTCCAGGCTCCACCACAGAGAGGGCTGGAGCTCTCTGCAGCTGAGCCTGGGACCCTTCCATGGATGGGGAGCTGACAGTGCTCCAGGCACCTCTTCAGAGCTGACCCAACCTGTCCCTCACTGGAACTGGTTTGATGGGATCCTCTTGGAGAGAGTCAAGGCTGGGTTGGGGACCCCCATCATGGCTGATGCACTGCTGGAGCCAAGGAGACCCAGCTTTGCTCCTGGGTGAGGGTGCCCCAATGGCCACTGTGGCCATGCAGTGCAGGTTCCGGTGCTCCCAGCTTGCTGTGCCCACCCTGCTCCTGCTCCTCACATCGGTGATCAGAGCTGGTCACTGTGTGCATCGTGAGCTCTTGGCCATTTGCAAGGGGAACCCACTGGATGTGAGAGGGGAGCGCAGCAGGGCTAGGGCTGGAGCTGTTCATATGCACCAGTCCTGCTGCCTCCTCTGCCTCTTGGAGCATCCCTGGTGTCCTGCCCCAGGCTGTCCTGGAGCATTGATCAGGTAGCAGAACACAGGAAATAGAGGGCAGCTTCTTCAGGGCCCCACTGCAGCCACCAGCGATGTCTTGGGGAGGAGGTCCCTGGTTCCCCCTCACCTGTGTGACCAGTGCCTGAGCATCCTGATCCCCAGGAGGACCCACAGCCCCTCACCATTGCTTGTCTTGCCCTTGTCCTATAAATTGCAAATCAGCAGAAATCGATTTCAGGCAGGCTTGTTTGCCCTGTTTGGACGGAGAAGACGTGGCTGAGTGTGCCTGCGCAGGGCGATTCTCTATTTCCAAATATGAGAGAATTGAACATCTTTAAAAATCAATACAAAGCCACTTCAGCATAAACCAGGAGGAGATTAATACTTAACTTGTCTGGAAAAGGGGAAGAGAGACAGTGGAAAATGACTCTAGGGAGAGAGACTCGATGAAATTCAAAGCTGCCTGTTTAATGCAAGAGGGAAAAGGTTTAAAATTAACCCCCCTCCCCTGCATTAACCGGGAGCTAATGAGGTGCTGCAGGATTGCTCTGGTTCGGGGTGAGAGGGGTCCTCATTTCTTTCTTTCTCTTTGCTATGCCTGGAAATCCGTTGTTCCAATGACTTCTGCTCCAGAGGAAGCAGTCGGTGTCTCCTGCAAGAGCAGATCTGTTGAGCCAACAGAAGGCTCTGCAGTGTGAGCTGAGCACTCTCCCTTCCCACCAGGGAGGGTGAAGGTGGCACCGGGATGAGCAGGAGCCTTTCCTCTCCCCACTCAGGTTCTCTCACCCTACCACATGTGGTTTGGTGTGAGCCAATGTTGTACCAAGGAGGCATAAAACGTGTTTTGGGGTGTTTTGAGAATGGGTTGGGCTTTTCCTCATGGGGATGTGGGGATCCCTGTGCTGAGGCCCTGCTGCTGCTCCAGCCTCCCTGGAGACCCATGAGATCTGCTGGGATACAGAAACACTGGTCTTGGATTGAAGTTGAGATCTTGACTCTCTGAAGGGCTGTTTGTGTGCTGTGTGGGTCAGTGTGAATGGTGTGGTCAGGTCCTCCTCGGCTGAATTAATGTGGCATCTTGACAAAAATAACCCTGTTCATATTTTTATCTGGCTTTTAGTAGAATGCAGGGAGAGATTATGGGGATGATGGGGTTTTGTTGAATTAAAGGATGCATCTGATTAGGGATTGTGCTGAAACATTCAGATAGGAAAAGCTGGAGCTATGGTCACATTGGTCACCTTAAGCATGGTGGTGGGGAGGGGTGGCAGTGAGAGTGGCTGCCAGATGTACTCCGTGGCTCCTGAGCAAACACATTCATTACAGGAGAGCCACAGTGCTGTTAATGATTGACTGCCCCAGCCAAGGGCTTTCCAGGCATCTGCTCCAGGGCCTTGTGAGACCATGGGGATGTTGTGTTGTGCGTGACCTGGTGGGCAAGGAACGGGAGCTGCTGCAGGGGGATGTCCCACTGCGGTGGGATGCTCATGGTGAGGGAGCTGTGGTTGGTGCTATGGGTGGGTGGCCATGGTTGTGTGCCCCCCAGCCCCCTGCCCATTTGTGGCAGGGCCCCTCCTGTGCTGTGCTGGGGGTCCTCCCATGCAGGAGGTGCGCTCCCTGCTTTGGGGCCAGCCTGGTTAAGAGCACACCCAAGGGGATGTTTTCCTGGTCTTGACCCGATGTTGTCGTGGGGTTATGGTGACTGCAGGGTATGGAGCTCTGCTGGGTTTGCTGCAGGTGCTGATGGTTCAGTCCTGTTCAGGGCTGGAGCTGCGCCTGCATGTTCTCCTAGATGCCTACAGCAGGGGCTGTGTTTCCATCCCTCCACTGAGGAGCATGCTCAAAACGCTGTAGCTGGTCCTGTATCTAATTCCTGTGAAAATCAAATTCACAGAGGAGGAAGGTGAGATGGGGGGGACGGACAGGGAGGCCCGGGTGTTTCGTCACCATGGCAACACAGACTTCCAGGGGAAGGTGCTGAGGTTGGGAAGTAGATCACATACAGTTTACTTAACTTAAAAATATATATGTCTTTCCTGGAACAAGCTGTGTGCCGGCTCCCTGGTGCAGGAGGCAAGCTGAAGGGCTCCTGCTGCTGCGCTGCTCCCGGGCTTGGCTCCGTGCAGCTCTGCACTGGGAGGGATGCTCAGCTCTGGTCCATGCAGCTCTGCTCCGGGGAGGGATGCTCGGTCCTGGCCCATGCAGTTCTGCTCCGGGGAGGGATGCTTGGTCCTGGTCCATGCAGCTCTGCTCCGGGGGAGGGGGAGAGGGATGCTGAGCCCTGGCGCAGGCGCGGCAGGCACGGGCTCAGATCAGCTCCGTGTTATCCCGTTCGGGGAAGGTTCGGAATGTCAGAACAAGGCAGAGGGAAGCGGCTGCGAGGCAGGAGCGCCTCCCTCCCCCCGTCCGGGTTTGGAGGGGCCGCCGTGTAACTTCCCCGCTGAAAACCCCGCTGTTGGCGTGCTCAGACGCGGCTCTTCCCGCGGTCCCGCTCTGGCGGCGGGCGCACGGAGCGCGGTCGCGGTCCCGCACACACACACACGCTGCCGCCGCCGGGGAGCGCGCAGGGCGGCGCGGGCGCGGAGGCGGGCGCGGACGCGCTGCTGCCCCCGCAGGTGCCGCGGCGAGGGCCGGAGCTCGGGCGGCGGCGGCGGCGATGTCCGTGTCCCGGCCGGCCGGGAGGATGCCCGCCCGTCGGGCCGGCGTGCGGGCGGCAGTGGTGCTCATCGGGCTGCTGCACCGGTCCCGCAAGCAGAGCAAGGAGAAGAGGTGACGAGCGGTGCGCTCGGGGGGCTCGGCGGCGGGGGACGGGGGTGCCCGGGGGAGGGGACTCCGGTGTGGGATGGAGCTGGGGTCGTGTGCGTGCGGGCAGCGCTGCCCCGGGGCTGGACCGCAGGCGCGGGGACCACCGGGACCGGCTACCGGCGTCTGTGCGTGTCTGCCCGGGGGGTGATGGCGTGAGAGGGGGAGCAGGGGCCGCCCTCCCGCCGTCCCCAGCGGGGTGAGCCCCGACATCCGCCTCGCCCCGCGGGGCACGGAGCGGGACCGCGCTCCGCCGGGGCTCCGGAGCCGTTCGGCGCAGCAGCCGGGAGCAGCTGACGGAGGGTTTCGTGTTTCATTGACTGAGCCGCGGGCTGCACTCGGTGCTCAAGTTTGCGCTGCGAGGAAAGGGCCTGCTGGCCATGGTGTGCCGCGAGCATCCGCGCCGCTTCCCCCGCGCCCGAGCTGCCGTGCGCTGCCGAGATTCGGGTTTGTGCTGCACGTCCCCGGTCACGGAGTTCTCTCTCCTCCAGGACTGTGCTGCTCTGGCAACTTTGCTGTTAAAAACAGTGAGAATTGTGTGTGCAGACCTCGGCGGTGTGTGCACTGCTGAGCCGGAGGGAAGCAACGTGGGCACTGCTGCAGATGGAGGGGTTTTTGTGTGGTTTTCTGGCTGTTTTTTTTTGGTTCAATTTGTGATTTTGTACCACAGCCATATGAATGGAGAATTGATTACTCGGAATCTTTATTGTAACGTATCTCCCCATCCCCTTATCTATGAGCCTGAAAAAAAATCAGAGTAAGACAATTGGAATGAAGCTGTAGCTCTTTGCCCACCCACAGCTCTGGGGCACAGAGGCCGTACCCCTGTTTTTCATGCCCCATTTCTCAGTGCTGCTGCCTTGGCCAACAGGTGCCCTTGAGGGCAGGGTTTTAATGATGCTTTTATGACTCAGCCATGGCCTTCCCCTGTAGTTCATGCTCTGCTGCTGCGGGTTTGGGGTATTTTCTCCTCCTTTGCTGAGGTTTTGGGTGGATCATTAAAGCTGAGCAGTTGGAGCCCCTGGCCCTCTTGGCACCCAGAGGTGGGTGCTCACCTGAGCTGGGCTGTGCCACTGCTGTCCAGTGAGATGCGGGTGCGGGAGCTGCCTTGGCACTTGGCCATTCTTGTCTGTTGCCCCTCGGGTTTTGTCTTGTGTAGCCCAGGCCCATTCCTGCCGTAGCTCTGCCCATAGGCCGTGAGCTCAAGCTTTGGGCCAGCAAGTTGCAGAGGGGCTGGTTGGTTGAGGGGTGGCCAGAGTCCCCCTGACCCCCCAGTGCTCTGTTGTCTGGAGCCTCTTCTTCCTCTTCCACGTGCTGTGTGTGGGGAGTGTGTGAGCATCAGTAAGGTCAGTGCTGCCAGCAGGGCCCAGGAGCTCCTTCAGATATTGTCCCCCCTGGAACTCATTTGCCATCCTGGGTTTGCCCCAGAGCATGGCAGGGAAGGAAGGGGAGAGCTTTACCAGCCACACCAAGCCAGGCTTTTCCCACAGAGTCAGCTTTCCCCTGGGCACCAGCTTTCCATGAATGAGCTCAGCACGACACTCGAGGGCTGAGGAAAAATCTGGCTCCGAGCTCTCACAGAAATCTGGCCAACGTGTGAGTCTGGGTCTGGTGGGTTTTTCCCCCACCATCATGTTGAGCACGAGCTCTCTCAGTGTAGCTCTTGCTGGGGTTTGCTCAGTGCGAGAAGAGTCACACAGACACCTCAGTGGGAGAACAAGACCCTCAGGAGGGGTTTTCTCCTGCTGTGGACTGAGGAGCCTTCGTGGGAGCGACTGCAAGAATTCAGGCAGTGCTTTACGGCGGTTGCTTTGCCTTATGCAAGCTGCCAGGGCCATCAAAGTGACATAATCTGCAGGAAAAGGAAGGGACTGCTAGCGGCATCGTCAAAAGGGACTCTGTGCCTCCACCTGCTCCTATTTTCCTTTTTTCCTCCTACATTCAGTCTTTGTTCTGCGTTTGCAATTGAGTTTTGCTTTACACGAGCCATATGCAAGGCTGGCAGGATCGGTGGCAGCTGCAGAGTCCCTGGTGGCCTCTGTCCCTTCCTTGTTAGCAACCCATAAAGAGCAGCACAACAGCTCGCCCTCGCCGTGCTGGGGTGATGTTCCTGTCCCGCTCCACACATCCAGGGTTTGGATCTGGGTGTTTTTATCTGGATCCTTTTTCCTGGATGTCCCATGTGTAAGTGAGAGGATGCTACAGTGGCTGTTCTCTGGGGGGGGGGTACAGCCGGTGGGTGGGTGCCCCGCCATTCACTCACCAGCCTCACCTATGGTGTAGATGGCTGGCAACAAAGGAAGTGTCTCCACTCAGTGCTGGTGGTTTATGGGTTGGTTCAGGACTGCTCACAGGTGGTCTGTGCCCTTGAGAAAACCTTTGTGCTGCTGAAGGCTGTTTTAATCCCTGGTTGTTTCAATGGGACATTCACCGGAGCAGCGTCCTGCGTGATTTGGGCCTCTCCCCCCTGCCCCAGGCTGGGACCACGTCCCTTTGCCCTTTGGCATCGGTTCTGCCGGCGGTTGGAGATGCTGGTTTCTGGGAGCTGTTCTCTGCAGTTTGCAGATTACTGAATCAGCTCAGGAGCGGCTGCCCAGGGCTCACGGGCTCCTGTTTGCCAGGAATTGGCTCAGACGAGCCTTCAGCTCTTAAGCCCAAGAGTGCCTGGGCTGATGTACCCAGCCGGTGTGGGAAATCACTGCTTTCTGCTCTTGTGACAGAAAGAGAGCAGACACTGACATCTGTAAATGATAAAATCCTCTTTCCACCATTATTTGCACGTGGAGCCCTGCTTTCCTGGCCAGACCAAGCGGGAAGTCCTTGGCTGGTTGGAAAGAACGCAGTGCCTGCAGAGGTGCTGGCACAGCAGGAGCGGGCCCCCCTGTACCCCGCACAGGACAGGCAATGCGCAGGGACCCAGCACAGGCAGTGCTGGCTGCACGGGTGTGGAACACTCTGCACTGTTCTCAGCAGTGTTTATTCTCTGTGCAGAGGGGTGATTAAAGCTGAACTCACGGCAGCGAAATGTCACCTTGCTGCGAGCAGAGCTCCGGTTCCCGCTCGCGGGAGCTGCCCGTGGGGTGCGCGCAGGTGCAGGCTGGCACTTCACACTTACCGTGATTTATGGCAAGAAATGTAGAGCAGAAAATGCTGTGCTTGTTCTCTGCTGACTCTCGGGCTCAGTGCACCAGGGAAACGCTTCGGGGCAGGGCCAGCCTGAGCCCAGGACGTGACAAGGTAAATCAGCTCATTAGGGAAGATGCTCCGCAGCGGGGGCTTTGCAGCTGGGTGCCGGATGAGACCCGGCTCTGGGGGGAGCCCTGCAGCAGTGCTTGTCCTCTGCAGGCGTCCTCCCCGGCATGAGTGATGATGCAGCGAGATCTTGCCTGCCTGGAGTGCCCGGGATTGGATGGAGAGCTGTTCAAAGTCAGAGTAAGGTGCTTCGCTCAGGCACTCACTGCAGAGCTCCATGTGCACAACCTCAGCCAGGTGCCCTTGGAGCTGTTGCAGAAAAAAAACACTTTTGGATGAGTTCCTTTTGCAGTCTGAGCAAAGGGCTTCTAGCTCCACTGGTCCCAGATCCAGGGGTGGGGGGCTCGGTCCCAACGTGAGTGGGGTGGAGAGGATGCGGGATGGAGAGGAGCCTCTGGTGAGGGAGGACAAGCAGCCCCAGCTCCGCTCCCACCACTGCCAGGCACAGGGGCTTAACCCGGGCGCTGGGAGGGTGAACAGCAGTACAGGAGCAGAGTCTCCTGTGAAAATCAGATGCTGGGCACTGAATATTAAATAAGCTAAAAAGGGAGCAGCTGGCAAGGTGATGGCCATCAAGGGCAGAAAAATGATGAGGCCAAAAATAGAGGCTGTTAATTTACAGGGTACTCATTGCTGTCCTTCCTAAGGATGCAGCATCTGGACAGGCTGAACCTGTTGCTGCAAGAGTTTTGCACCTCCTTAGACCAGGTTTCATCTGCAGAATTAAGAGTAGGTATAAAGGTAACCCGCAATGCTCTGTGTTTAATTTACCCAGTGTAACAATTGGTAGAGCCAATCACTTAGTGTGAAATACCTCATGGTGTCAGGTAATAGGTTGACATCTCCCTTCACCATGTGTGATTTATAGGAACACATCGTGTCAATTTGGAGCCTGGCTGCTAAATCAGACAAACAAAACAAGCAGGTGGGATGCATTAGGTGCTTTTCATTAGGCTTTAGGTTGGGAAAGAGAGAGAAAAGAGTGCACTTGGAGGCAGAGGTTCAGCTGAAAAAGCTGAGGGGACATGGATATGAATATGTGGGCAATTTTGGGATGAACAGGGATGCTCTAAAGACAAGAGAAAGACTTTGTCTGCGCTCACTGTGTTGGGAACCCACCATTGCCCACACACTCAAAATGGTGGGGGACCCCCCTAAGCACATCCCCATGGCTCTGGGAGGGGGATGGACCCATGCTGCGATGGCAGGGCTGATCTCACAGTTTCCATTAGGAAACCCTGCGGTTGGGCCTGCATAACTGCATTAAGGTATTTCCTTAATTAGATTTACTAAGTATGTAGGATTCTAATTCTTTCTTTTCCTTCTCTCTTAATTTGCCTAATGAGAAAACAAAGAAACCAAATTACAAACTCGGAGCCCGTGTTGCATCCATAGAGGCCGTGTGTGGCCGTGCAGCGTCAGGGGATGCTCTCACCCATCCTGTGTGAGGGTGCCTGGCCCTGGCCAGGGTGGGCTCAGGGTGCTGGGGCTGGGTGAGGCCCCCGGCTGCTGCTGGGCACTGGGTGCTGCCTCCAGCCAGTGAGTGCAGTGCTGTAACCTTTGTTACTGATGCTGGAACCACACGTCCCATGCTGCCAGGGAGAGGGCTCAGAGGGTGTTTATTGGGGTTGCGCTGTGCCAAGCCCAGGCTTCAGCTCTCCACACCATTCCTGATGTCCTTTGCTGTGCGTTCTCTCCCCTGCTCCCCAGTTGCCCTCTCATGTGCTTGCGGTCAGGCCGCTCAGGCAGGAGGTGTGTGTTCACCACCTCGGTGCAGGCGTTTTGGGAAGGCTGATGTGGAGCGTCCAAGGGGTTGTGCCATGGAAGGGTCCCAGCCCCTGGGGTCCATCCTGTGGCACAGCACAGGCAGCGATGCCTGCAGGCTGCTGGCCGCTGGCATCGCTGTCTCCAGGGCACTGTCTCAGTGTCCTGGGGCTGCTCCTGGGGCTCTGCTGTGGATGCTGGCACTGTGGGTGCTGTGCGGTGTCCCCTGGCCCTGTCCTTGCTGCTGTGGCCCATGGACCCTCACTGCGGTTTGGGCTCTGTGGACACTTGGACCCCTGGCGCCAGGCGGGAGCAGGTCACAGCGTGGGGCAGGCTCCGTGGCTCTGGTGGCACCGGCAGGGAGGTCTCCAGGGGCTGCTCTGCACACCAGAGCACAGATAAGGACGTGCTGATCCTCCCCGTGATTCATTTAGCATCCCAGGAGGGCAGTCTGCTTAGGGATTAGGCTGACGGTCCTTGACCCTGCGCTGACAGGAGACTGAATCACCCCGGTCGGTGGCTGCAGTTTAACGTAAGGTATTTCCAGCGCATGGAGGCTAATTACACACGGCGGCTGCTGAATGGGTTTGTTTTGCTCTCCCCGGAATTGCAGGAGCCGTTCCAGCAGTTTGGCCCCAAAGAAGCAATCAGCATGTGACAGAGGAACATGTTGTTAAGTTGTGTGAGTGATTCTGTAATACTTAGGATATGATGCTATGGCAACCTGCTACAAATCACAGATAAATCAAATTATTTGTGCATCCCTGTAACTTTAATCTTTGCAAAGTCTGATACATTTTATGCCTTTGAGGCCACTCTGCAGATTAGAGCAACCAGGCAGAGCTCACGGTTCAAAGCAGGAGAGCAGAGGGTGAGTGGTTTGCTCCAGATCAGGCTGTGCTTTAGTGTCCCAGAAAGTCAAAAAGCAAACAGTGGAAATCTGTCATCCTCAGCACTCTTTTCAGCAAGGCAGCCATGGTTGTGGAGAGGAGAGCGGGCAGGAGCTCGATGAACAGTATGGAAGGGCAGGGAATGAATTCTGCTATTGCCCGTACACCGACCCACATTGCTTTAGTTCATTTCTTGCACTGAGGAACTGGAAGATGCTCGGAGCTTCAGCGAGATGAACTATTGAAATCAAATGCCCACACGCCTGCCCCGGGCTGTGGGAACTGCAGCCAGCAATTAATAACAAGTACAGAGGGTTTGGTCTGTGGGGTTCCGGGGGTTGTGGGCCAGGTCCCTGTGTGCTGTGCCGATCCCCCTGTGCCCCTCCTGGGCTGGCCCTATACCTCCAGGACAGAATCATAGGCTTGAATCCAGAATTCCCCATGACATCCAGCTGGTGTTCCCCCGGCTGCAACTGGAGTCCATTACCTTGTTCCTTGGTTGTTGGATAATGAGAACTGTCTGCATCCTGTTCCCTTGGCCACAGGCACTGCAGCTCCCTGCTGCTGTCTCCATGTGTGCAACACACCAGCAGCAGGGGCTGAGAGCTGGCAGCCCCCCAGGTCTGACCGTGCTGCCCTGGGGACCCGGCACCGCTGGCCCCAGCTGCGTTGCCATGAAGTCAGTCCCACAGTGATGGGGAGAGATGCCAAATTCCCAGTGTGGGCTGTGGTGCTGCGAAGGGCAGGCTGGGACCCTGCAGGAGTGTGGGGCTGCAGTGCCTTCCTGCAGCCATAGTGCGCAGGGGCTGCCTCCAGACTGCTGGTACGTACTTGTGTATGGGTCGGGGGAGATGGAGCCAAGGCTCATCAGGAGCAGAAGTCTGTTTATTACCAAGAGCAGGAGCAGCAGCAGCCAGCCCTTCCCAAGCTCTGTTTCTGTCCCTCCTTAGCAGGGATGTAGCCAAACAGCCACCCCTTTGGTCACAGAGGTGCCAGTGGGGTTTTGCACTTGCTATTGCACCAATGGTATGTACAAAACTTGCCTGCAGTTCCCACAGCATCCCCGCTGCATCCCTGCACAGGAGGGCAGGTGTGCACACCTGACAGGAGCTGTGTGCTTGGAGATGGCCCCAGCGGGTCCGGGCTGCCGTGTGCTGTGCCGTGCTGTGCCATCCCAGGGCAGGCTGCCATGGGAACCAGACCTGGTTACTGGGAGATAAACAGGGGGACATTTTGGCCGGGTTTCTGCGGTGCTGACCTGGCAGGGACGAGAGGAAACGAGATTAACTCAGCTCTGACTCCCAGGCCGGCGTCTGGCGGTTCTGCTGCCTGTGGCAGCTTGGGCGCCTGCCTGGGGAGCAGTTGGTGGGAAAGGGCTGGGGTGTTTTGGTCAGGCAGTCAGTGGGGGGCTGACCTTGTGCCTTCTTGAGGTCTGGGGGCATTCTGT
Source organism: Neopsephotus bourkii (assembly GCF_033783945.1). Lineage (NCBI taxonomy): Eukaryota > Metazoa > Chordata > Aves > Psittaciformes > Psittacidae > Neopsephotus > Neopsephotus bourkii. The sequence goes on along the minus strand of NW_026901640.1, from coordinate 446,344 downwards.
GCGGGGTTTCTTGGCAGGTCTGTGGCACGGGAGCTGCTCTGCCTGCCCTGGGGTATGCATCCTCCTGACAGCTCTCACTGCCTCCAAATTCAGCCCATGCCAGGTGCCTGTTGGCAAAGGGGCTCCGGGCTCGGCCCTGCCAAACCTGCACTGGGGTGTCCCTGGGTTTGTGCTGGTGTCACCAAGCTGTCTGCATCCAAGCTCGGATGAGATTCAGTCACCATCCAGGCTGCCAGCTGGCCCCAGCCAGTGGGGCAGTGCAGGGACAGCCCCAGACAGTCCTCCCAGTGGAGGGACACTGGGGATGGGTGTTCATTGCAGCCCAGTCCTGCCTGCCTCCTTCACCTGCATCCTTGTCACTGTGCCCCAGTCCTGCAGCCGGGCTCTGGCTGGTTCCTGGGGTGCTCAGCGGGGCAGAGGGGTCCCACCCTGCACTGGGCACGGGGCTACTCGGGTTTTACCACCTTCTGATGCCGTTTGGTCCCTTCTCAGATTCAAGCTACGCTTCCCTGGCGGCCGACCTGCGGCTTCACCAAGGGAGATCAGACCAGCGCTCCCCTCCCGGGGCGCTGACACGCCTGTGCCTTGGCTCTTTCAGGAAACAGGAGCTGCTCAGCAGCGCGGATGTGACCGTCCCGGAGCGGCCGCTCTCGCCCCCCCTCACCGCGCCGCCGACCATGAAGGTGAGTGAGTGCGTGCGCGGGGGATGCTCACGGGGATGCTCTCAGGGCCGGGCTGCTGAGGAGCAGCGCTCACAACGCAGCGGCTGCACGGGTCCGGGCTGCTCGGGGGGGGGAGGGGGGGGCAGCAGTGGGTGGGCTCTGGAGCTGAGCCCGCAGCGCGTTCAGGCACCATCAGCCCCGTGCGTGAGGCTCGGCCCCATCCGGCACCGCCGCTCGCATGAGGCGGCCGTGGGCAGCGGTGCCAGGCAGGGCGCACAGCGCTGGGGCTCTCACCCTCTACCAGCCACCGTGAGGCTGCAGGCAGGAGCTGCGGGCAGCGCCTGACCCAGCTCTCAACCTGCCAGGGGCCGCTCTGCTGCTGCCCTTTGCCGCGGTGGAGGCAGCCGGGCAAAGGACGTGGCTCTTTCTCTCTGCTGTGCCCATGCGGAGTCACCTCGGCAGGCTCTGCTCCTCCTGCATCTTCCCACACCCAGCGGGAACGGTCACGGGGACCTGGTTAGACCTGGAAGCTGGTCCTGGGTGAGCTGGGGCTCGTGGGGCACCTCCGCGGCTCCCAGCTCCTGTTTATCTCCCCCCAAACAGCCTCATGTGGCCCTGTGCCAAGCAGCGCGATGCAGAGCCGGGCAGTGACCTGGGGCAGAGCTTCGGAGTGAATTCAGCAGGAAAAGTCAATCTGAGACATGGAAACGAATGGGAAAATAGGATAAAATAACGGGTTCACCAAAAGCAGCTTCTGTGAGAGCCACCCAAGGTGTTTCAGCAATGCCAGTTTCCAGACAAAGGCAGTTGTAGCTCTCCTCCCCTGGTTGCTGTGATGCCACCTGGGAAAATACTCATTAAGCTGGAGATGAGGTGGATGTGAGGATTATGAGGTAGCTGAGAACCTGTTAAATGGTTAAGAGCAAGTGGGTTTGGAAATAGAGCACCGAGTTGAGGGAGTTCGTTAGTGGAGCATTTGATGGTCTGGCTGTTTGGGGTTTTGTGCGTGACCTGGGCACACAAAGCAGGTGGGAAGTGACATGGATCATGGGTGACATGAGCTGTGGCACTTCATTGGGCTACACAGAAGGAGAGGGGGTTCCCAAGAGGGGTCAGAGCCCGGAGTGATGGGAGGGAACAGGGATGCCTTTGCCCACATCATGTTTTAAATGGAAATTCTGCCTCTTAACATAGGCTGAGCCCGACTGTGTCGGTGCAGAGGTGGCTCCTGGTGCTGGGGTCTGCTCCCTGCCCTGCTGCTGCTGCAGGAGTGGTTGGGGGGTGAGACCCCAGGCATGCTGCAGGCAGGGCTATGGCTGCTCCTGGCTGAAGCCAGGGCAATGCAGGCCTGTGCATCACACTGCAGGGCTGTGCATCCCACCATGGGGCTGTGCACCCCAGCATGGGACTGTGCACCCCAGCATGGGGCTGTGCATCCCACCATGGGTCTGTGCACCCCAGCATGGGGCTGTGCATCCCACCATGGGACTGTGCACCCCAGCATGGGGCTGTGCCTCCCAGCATGGGGCTGTGCATCCCAGCATGGGGCTGTGCATCCCAGCATGGGGCTGTGCACCTGGCAGTGCCTGGCAAACCCTGTCCCGCTTCCTGCCCAACCTGTTTCGGGCACTTTGGCTCCCAGGGAGCCACCCTTTGAGACAACAAAGCAGCAGCCCTGCCTCTGGCCTGGGGAAACATTAACGAAGGAGGTGTGGGACAGGCAGGGATGGCAGCAGCTGGGGCCCATGACAAGCGTGGCGGTTGGTGCTGCGCGGGGTGGTGATGCAGGAAGATGAGGGATTTCTCCCGGGGCCTGCTGGTGAGTGCTCCCGGACCCACGGGGGGGATGCTGGGCAGCACTGCCCCACTGAGCTCCATCCTGGCTGATCCCACCGGGGCAGGGGTTCCTTATGGGGGTATCTTTCTCTGGAAGCCTTCAAAGGGCACTTTCTGTGGCAGCTCCTGCTGAGAGGAGCCGTGTCCTTCGCTGTGCTGATGCACCGGGATGTGACTGTCCATCGCTCGTGCTGCCTGCAGCACGCTCAACGGTGAGGGTGAGGACACATGACCTTGGAAGGAAAAGCAGTGGTGGCATCTCAGTGGAGAGCTTTGGATTTCTGAGGTCGTTTGGACCTCAGACCTGGGCAGGTCTGTCCTGCTGACGGTGGGGGGGACGCACTGTCCGCTCCGGTGTTGCCCTGAAGAAGCAGATGCGGGGTCAGTTTGGAACCTTCCAGCTTCCTGCTGGGCAGCACAAAGGTGTAATTGTCTCTGCTATAATTACCAAAATACCTTGGGCCCAGGGAAGCTGTCTCCAAGCTGCAGAAATCCCTGCAGGGCACAGACTGCCGTCTGCTGCACTGGGCACAGGAACAGGCTCCCGATGGAGCTCCTTTGGCACTGGGCACAGGAACAGGCTCCCGATGGAGCTCCTTTGGCACTGGGCACAAGAACAGGCTCCTGATGGAGCTCCTTTGGCACTGGGCACAGGAACAGGCTCCTGATGGAGCTCCTTTGGCACTGGGCACAGGAACAGGCTCCTGATGGAGCTCCTTTGGCAGGTGGATCCGGTGCCACTCTGCAGCTTGGTTCCCTGGGTCTGGCTGCTGCCAGAGCGGCTCCTGGAAACCGTTTCAGTTGCTCAGAGTGTGTTTGTCCATCGCAGAGACCTGAACATGAGCTGGAATCTAAACCAAGCTCAGAATAAGGACAAGCCTTTTTAAAGGGCTTCCAGCTTCAGGCTCTTCCGAGCCCGGGGTTTGTTTTTCCTCCTGTAGGTGCAGGAGGTTAAACTGGGCACAGTCTGAAGCTGGAAGCGTGGCCTCAGCAAGTCCCCGCCTGCATTGGCAGTGTCTCTGCCCCATTGCAGCCGGTGTCACTGGGGCAGCCATAGGCTGCTCGTGCTGTAAAACCAACCTTTGCTCACCACGTCTGTTAGAGGAAAATCTCTCTGAGGTTTTCCTTTGGGGTTTGATTTTCATTTCTTTGTCTCCGCCTCTGTTTGCTTCTTCCTCTCCTTTTTGTCATTTGATAAATCCAGTCTGTTCTAAGAGCTCACAAAAATCACCCCCAAGCCTTTCTCCTTGGTACTGTGGCTCTTTCTGCCCCAAATCCCTCATCCCTCTTCTGCAAACTGTTTCTGGTAGCCGACAGCATTGGAGCTGCTGATCCGGTTCCTGCTCTCCCTCCTGGACCACAGCATCACCCGCAGCACAGATGCCCCTTGGTCTTATGAGCAGGGAGCAAACACAGGTTAGAGGAGAGGTGGGAAGGATGCGGTAAGAAGGACAGGGTGGCTGCAGCAGGGCTCCGAGAAGCCATGGAGCAGTTTACTGGGAATGCCACAGCATTCACAGCTGCTGCTTGGCGAGATCATTTATTTGCCTGTACTTGAGAGCAGGAAAAGCCGGATAAAGGGTCAGGATCATCCAGCTGTGCCCGAGCCCCTGCGCCAAGTGTTGCCAAAGAAAGGCAGCCACTTGCCCTCATGCACTAGGGATGCTTGCGGGGCTGCAAAGCCTTGTGGCACTCAGCCCATCTTCCTGAGCTGCTTTGGAAGGGGAACAGAGCGCAGGGGAAGTCAGGAGGAGAGGAGGGAGCTGCTGCTGCTCCCTGTGCTGCCCGTGGCTGCACGGGGGGTACCTGCTGCAGGACAGCCATGGCCCTCGGAGCAGCTGTGGGGTCCATCCCTGCCCAGCAGCAGGGCTGGAGGGGGTGCTGCAGAGCCATCCGTTATGGATGGAGTCTCTTCTTCCCTTTCCTGCCGAGAGCCGGGGTGCTAGTAAGGGCTGGGGGTCCGGTGTGCCCGCCTGGACGTGCCTGGGGCTGTCCTGGCTCCAGTCTGTGCATTCAACAGGAGACTGCCTTCTTCTCTTTTCCAGTCTGCAGAATTCTTCGAAATGCTGGAAAAAATGCAGGTGAGCAGCCGTGTGCATGCCAGCAATGCGGGACCCCTGCTTCCCCTGCGCTGAATGTGCGGGACCCCCTCTCCAGCCATACCCTGCTCTGAACTGCTGCTGAAGCCCCTGCGCTGTGAGCTCTGTGTCGCCAGGCAGGGCACGTGCTCTCAGACCCGGTCCCTTTGCTCCCTGGTAAAGTCGGGACGCTGCTGCCTGTCTTTGCAAACACCAGGCTCTGGTGCGGAGCACGGCTGGGTCTGGCAGTATCTCAGTACCCTCTGGTCAGGGCAAGGCATGCCCTTGTCCCACACTGAAACATATCAGGATGTGCGTAAGGAGGATGCTCAGGGGACCAGGGTGTCCCCTGGCTTGTGCCTTGTCCCTGCAGGAGGGATGCAGGCAGGCAGCGTTCACCCCCAGTGCTGGGATGTGCAGTGCTTCCCTGCATGGTGCATGCTGTGTTTGGTGCGTGGGAAATGATGGTCTCGTGTAGATGTTTTCGGTGCAGTGCTGCTGTGTCCCAGGTCTTGTTCTGCCCCATCCTGTGTTACACTGGGGTCTGTCCTGGCACACCGGCACCTCTGCAGAGCCCCCTCCTTTCACGTCATTCATGTCAGTGATTTCTGTGTAGCAAAATACCCTTGTGGTTCTGTCTGTGTCGTTGTGAACATCTTAATTATTCAGTCTATTCGTTTTGTTCCAAACAGGCACCAAAACTTGAAGAACAGAGGGCTGGAAGCCAAAAACACAAGGTTGGTTGAATTCTGTTTCTTGCATGGGTCTCTTCAAGTGTCTCCCCCCTTATCTCACAGCTTTATTGTGCATCACCAAAAACAGTCACTGAAAGGACTAAAAAAGGTTTAATGTTATCGAAAGCCAAGGCACAGATTGAACTGCAAATCTGAGGGAGTGGTGTGGGTAAACCCCTAATCCAGCTTTATGTCCAAGCCTGTGCCTTTCAGCAGTGAGCTGTGTGAAACCTCGTGCTGGGCCGCCGAGCTGAGGGCTTACACGGGTAATGGAGAACCCTGGGCAAGGGCTTGTCCTGCCCGGGGCCTTCCTGCTGACCTGGGCACAGAGGGGTCCCCACGTGCGTCCCCAGGCTCCCGGGTTGTGTCCATCACCCATCAGGAGCATCGCGCTCTGTCACTGCCTGGTGCTCAGTGCAGGGCACGGGGATGGGAAGGACCCAAGCAGTCGTTGGATGTGGTCTTAAGGGATGTCTGGTGAGGAACAGATGGTCATATACGGTGTTTTGATTCCTTTTTGCAGGAAGACTACATCCCGTACCCCAGCATCGATGAGGTGGGTGCCCTGAACCACCCTGAGCGCTTTCTGGCAATTGCCTTTCCAAAACCTCTGATGACAGGGGAATTGGTGGAATCCTGCTTCCAAGGGGAGCTGCACAAAGCATGTTCCTCCTCCCCATCTTTGCAGCTGCTGCTTTTCCTCAGTGGCACATTCGCTCTTCTGGTAGAGAGAGAAGAGCTTTCAGAGAGGGGATGGGTTTGCCTTGGTGCCAGGGCTGGGAGCTGTTGTGGGGGGGACAGGATGTGGGGCGATGAGCCCTGCACCCCACATCCACACCCCAGCCCTGCCTGACCCCTCACGGGCACATCTCCTGCAGATCCTGGAGAAGGGCAGCCCGTACCCGCTGATCATCCTGCCCCAGTTTGGGGGATACTGGATCGAGGACCCAGAAAACCTCGGCACGCCGACCTCGTCCGACAGCAGCATCTGCGAGGAGGAGGAGGAGAACCTCAGCCCCAGCACCTACGGCTACAAGCTGGAATGCAAAGGAGAGGCCAGAGCTTACAGGAAGCATTTCCTGGGGAAGGTGGGTGCCCTGGCACAGGGAGCAAGGGGTCAGCTGAAAATTATCCCCAGGAATAAAAGGAAAGTGTAAAATTGAGAGCAAAATGGGCAAATTCTGCAGCTTCCCATTTACAAGGATAACAGGGACTGGAGGGTTACAGCCATGGCCCTCTTGCTCCCAGGCTTGTAATCCCCTTCCTCCCTTTGACCAAGGCTGAGGGCGTAGTGCCCGGATCCACGGGCAGAGGGATGAGGCCCTGGTCCTGGTGAGGAGGGTGGGAGGGAATTGAGTCCTCATCTCCAGCCGGGCATGGGGCTGCCCTCGCCATGGGCAGGCTGCTCCCCACTAACACTGTTTTAATGGTTTCTCTTCTAGGATCATTTAAATTTTTATTGTACAGCCAGCAGCCTTGGGAATCTGATCCTTTCCATTAAGTGTGAGGAGGCAGATGGCACCGAATACCTAAGGATTATCCTCAGGTGTGGTTTGGTCAACAGAGTATTTTCCTTTGGGAGCCTTTCATTTTGTTTCTGTAGTAAAGGCCGGCAGCACACCACTGCAGCTCGAGGGGGGCTCAGGGAGGGATGAGATGGGATGGGATGGGATGGGAAGCAGCAGCATCCTCCTTTTACTGTTTTAACACGGGAACTGCCTGCCCCCTGATAAGGAACACGAGACTTTGATCTGCTGCTAAACCTGCTGAAACCAAGTGTAAACCCCTCTGGGTTTAATCCTCTCTGGGATAATACCAGTCACATCTACCACTGTCCCGCTGTAAGCTGACAAGGCACAGCGTGTCTGAACCATTGTGTCACTTCCTTCCAAACGATGAATATTTTAAGAGCTGCAGTGATGAGAAGACAAATGGAGCCTTTCCTTACTCACCAGCCCCAATAAATCCAGCAGAACATGGTTTTGCATGCAGCATCACTGCGGGGGCTGCGCTCTGCATCCCTTTGCCTTAGACACTCCCTGATGTCTGCTCCTTTCTGCTGCTTTGCTAGGTCCAAGGTGAAGACGTTGCATGAAAGGATCCCCCTGGCAGGATTTAGCAAGCTCCCTAGCATCCCCCAGATTGCAAAGGTAAAGTGCCAGGCTGGGCTGGGAACCCTGCAGCAAAGCCCACACCACTGTGGTGTTTGATGGCACTGGGTGCTGTTGGGCAGCAGTGCCTGGGCTCTCAGGACCAGGGGCCCTTGGTGGCTGGTGATATGCACTGTCCCTGCGGGTTTCCCACTGATTCTGGGCAGGTCACTGGTTGATATGTGGGGGGGAGAGGTGAGGAAATGTCAGCACCTTTGACCTATGGAAGCACATGGGACTTGTCTTGCTGCATCCTCAATTGGGTACCAACCAGGCCATGGAGCATCCCACTGAGAGCGTGCAAAGAGGGCAGCTCCTGCAATCAGAGGCTGGATTTGGCTCCCTTATGAGACATTCCCAGCCTTGCTGTGGCAGGACAGGGGCACCCTCTCCACACCCAGGGCTCCGGCCCTGACTGCTCTTTCCCCTTGCACGCAGGCCTTCTGCGACGACGCCTCTGGGCTGAAGTTCAACCCAGTTCTGTACCCCAAGGTGAGCTCGCTTACCCCAGGTCAGTCACATATTCAGCAGAAGGTTGGGTAGGGTTAATACTCCCCTTTCCTCCAGGATCCAGCAGCTGCCCTGGGACTCTTTTGCACATCACTGAAACAGTTCCCATTTTGGTTTGCCGCAGGCGTCCCAGATGATAGTGTCTTACGATGAGCACGAGGTCAACAACACCTTCAAGTTCGGTGTCATCTACCAGAAGTTCCGGCAGGTGAGGGCTCCCTGCGCCATCCTCTCGGAGCACTTGTGTCTGTGTTTCACAGGAGGAGCTAATCCTGCTGCGTGCAGCACCCTGCATGGCCGGGCGTCCTCAATAACGTGTTTCTTACTGCTCAGATGTTTCCCCAGCTCATTGAACAGTGATGTGACTGAGGAACCTCGGCGCGGAAGTCAGCCCACAGGCTGCTGTAGGAACAGGGGGTGTGAGAATGGGTTGTAGCAGGGATGGTGTTTTAATCAGATGTATGTTTAGACGGTGAAACAGTTCCGTTTGTCTTGGAGGACTGTGGGCTCCGAAGACATGCTTTTGCTGGAAAGGCTGTCATTAGATGGGAATGCTGGATGGGGAGTGCAGAGGCAGCTGTGTGTCATAACTCACCGAGGATTATTCTGACAGGCACCCTAATTATCTCTGCATATTGCATTTTACTCTGGGTAGGGTGACTCATGCAAGGCCACAGTTGAGGTCTCGTTGTTTTGAAATGTAGCACGCGAGAGATGGTCAAGACTTGGATTTTCCATCTGCATTTAGGTGTTTGATGAACATTATCCTGAGGTCCTCGCTGCTGGTTAGCAGCGATACCTTTGGGTATCTTGGTGACCGGGAGGGTTGTGACCAGCCCATGGCAAGCACAGTGGTGCCAGTTGGGGAGCAGCTTGTGGCTGTGCGTGGCACCCTGGGACAAGGTGCTGGTGGCACCCTGTGGATGGGCAGGAGGTGTCAGGGGATGGACAGGCAGGGAGGGGTGGCCCAAGCAGAAACCACCAAGCAGAGCTGTGGCAGGATGGTTCCTTTCACTGTTACTGTGGCACTTTGCTGAGAGGAAGGTTTGATTGTAAGGGTGAAATGTGGAAGGCACACTTGGAAGGGACCCCCATGTTCATGGTGTCCGTGGCTGTGTCTGTACCACCTGTAGCGTGGCAGGGGAGCAACTGGCTGCTGGAAACAGGCATAGCTGGGGCTCTCAAAAGATGCTCCCTGTGTTTTGCAGACCCAAGAGGAGGAGTTGTTTGGCAATAATGAGGAGAGTGCTGCCTTCAAGAACTTCTTAAGTTTTCTGGGAGACACCATAACGCTCCAGGACTTCAAAGGGTAAGTTAAATAAAAAGACTGATTTTACAAAAACATTTAGCAAGAGACCATGTCATATGTAAAAATATCCACGGTGCAAGAACAGAAGTCACCTTCCCCCTGAGCGGGATGTACAAAGCAGAAGCAAATATAGCTCTGGCTTGTTTGACAAAGCTGGGGGAGTAAAAGCAATGGGAGCTGCCAAGAGAGAGCAAATTCCTTCTGCAGAGAAAACCCGGCTGCATTCACCACAGGCGAGGGCAGCTCTGTATGGGAGTGCGCCCTGTCCAGTGCCGTGGGCTCGGATCTGGTGTGATGCCAGCCCGGTCGCTGCAGCGGCCATGGCACGGGCAGAGCCCTGGCTGGTGGTGATGGCCGAGGTCAGCCCATCACCGCAGTGCTGGACACCACTGTTGGTCAGCCTCAGCCGCTGGCTCGGCGCTGCCGTGCTGAACAGGCTGTGGGGCGGTGGTGATGTGCGATTACTGTACATGATGCACAGTTTGTTCTCTCCCGTTTGCTCGCTACCAAAGACAAATGAGGCAGTTGGTTCTATTCCCTGTCCTCCAGCAGCTGCTGCTCTCTCCGCGAAGCATTCAATTAATATCTCTTGGTTTCTCCCCTCCTTCCCCTCCATCTCCAGTTTTCGAGGAGGTCTGGATGTCAGCCACGGGCAGACGGGAGCAGAGTCCGTGTACACCGTGTTCAGGGACAGGGAGATAATGTTTCACGTCTCTACAAAGCTGCCTTTTACCGAGGGAGACACGCAGCAAGTAAGGGATGAGCTTTCTTTCTCCAGCCCCCGGCACTGGGGCTTGCTGCCGCGGGAGCAGTGCCGCCGGGCTTTACCCACCAAATGTTCTCCTCTTCCATGTAGCTCCAGAGGAAGAGGCACATTGGCAACGACATCGTGGCAATTATCTTCCAAGAAGAGAACACGCCGTTTGTCCCAGACATGATCGCCTCCAACTTCTTGCATGCCTACATTGTGGTGCAGGCGGAGAACCCCGAGGCGGAAAACACGGCGTACAAGGTGGGGGAAGCTCATGCGAGCCTGGCTCTGCTCCAGCAGCTCAGCTGAGGTCAGGAGGTGGCTGCCCAGCCGTGCTGTACCAAATCATCCCCACACAGCTTATGGATGTGGACATTAAACATGCATATATACACACATGTATATTTATGTGCACACTATTACATAATGTGTGAGTATACATACATGTATGAACTATGTGCGTGTATAGTAGCATGCTCATTTGCTAAAGATTTTTGATGCTACTCAGCATCTGAATAAGCCTCAGAACAGCTCAGACCTGTCTAATGCATCGCTCAAGGGCAGGTGGCATAAACCCTGTCACTGTTCTGGTTTCTGAGAGAGACACAAATGAAAACAGGATGAATAGGAAGGAAATATAAAAACCTGGGTATGGGTGACCCCCTCATGAGCACAGGAGGGATGGCTGGGAAGGAGCTCTGGTGTGTACCTTCGCTCTTAGGGGCTGGGCTGAGCATCTCCCATCCCACACTGGCTGACCCCAGGAGAGGGACATCCCTGTGCTGAGGCTGCATCCGCTGGAATAACACTTCTCTTGGCTCCGCAGGTGTCGGTCACGGCTCGGGAAGATGTCCCCTCCTTCGGGCCGCCCCTGCCGAGCCCGCCGGTATTCCAGAAGGTAAGAGCCGGGCAGGGAGCATGGCCCAGGCTGTAAAAGAAGGACGTGCGTATGTCCGAGATGTTTCCATGCACGCCTGCACGGCTTTGGGGATGTGCATACCTTTGTTTTGATTTCTGGTTTATGGTAGGGTCAGGGGTTGTGCTGTGGCATAACCCATGTGCGGGTGCTGGCCAGTGCAGGAGGGCACCCCGAGCCAATGCCCCACATCTGGAGGGGCTGCGGTGCCATGAGCTCAGTTTGGGGCCAGTACAGCTCCATAGCAGAGATGGAGGCTCTCATGGCCGGGTGTTTTCCACTGTGGTTCCGTGCCCCGCAGAGCCCCGAGTTCCGCGAGTTCCTGCTGACCAAGCTCATCAATGCCGAGAACGCCTGCTGCAAGTCCGACAAGTTCGCAAAGCTGGAGGTAACGTCTGCTGCCCGCACGTCCCTGCTGGCAGGACCGCTCCTGCCATCCCTGCCCCGCATCCCTGCCCCTGCCCCATGGGCCCCTGCCATGAGCCCGATCTCGCTCCCCAGGACCGGACGCGGGCTGCCTTGCTGGACAACCTCCACGACGAGCTCCATGGGCACACACAGACCATGCTGGGGCTGGGGCCTGAGGAGGACAAGCTGGAGAACGGGGGTCACGGCGGCTTTCTGGAGTCATTCAAGGTAAACCCCGTCCCTTGCAGCATTAAACGCACCCAGGGCTGGCGAGGCACGGTCTAATGGAGGATGCAGATGAGTGGTGCAGGGGGACAAGGGGGACCCTCCAGAGAGGTCTTGGTCCACCGCTGCAGGGCAGGTCCTGCTTGTGTAACCTGGCTGCTGGCTGGCCCTGGGGCTTGCTGTGTCACACTGCCTGCAGGACACGATGGGGGGAAGGATGCCCGGGGTGGCAGCAGGTGAGAGGTGGTCAGTGTTGTGCTTATAATAGGAGAGACAATGGGAGGTGCTGGGTTTGGGGAAGGGAAATGGTGCTGGGTGTGCTGGGGTGGGTTGGGTGAGTGTAAGGGGAGAGAAGGGGGAGTGGGTTGGAGAAGATAAAATGATGTAGAGGAAACTCTGAGCTGCTGTTGGAGTGACCCACTGGCAGTGAGGACTTGAGTCTTGGGGTGTGAGCACTGCCAGAGGTCTCTGGTGAGGCTGCAGCAGTGATGGGGAGCTGGGCAGGGCTGGTGTGTGTAGATCCAGGCTGTGCCCATGGGTGGGTGTCCACCGGAGCCCCTGAGCTCAGGCACTGCCTCTCTGTCTGGGTGTGCAGGGACAGGCACGTTTCCTCTGCAGTATAGAGCAATGGGCACTGGTGGGTGGCGGATGGGCCACCTCATCCTGTGCTGGGTGCAGGGGAGGGGTGAGCACTTCCTGGCCACACTGCAGGGGTGCTGGAGGCTCAGGTGTGCTCCTTAGCTATGAGACACGGGGAAATGGAGATGCTGGCAGTGGTACCTCACAGCAACAACTTCAGGGGCTGAGGCGATGTTAAATGATCGTTTTCTGCACACTCTTCCTGTACAAAAGTGGACTTTGCTGTCTCGGCATTGCAGGGTGCGCTGGGGCAGGTGGGGAGCTCCATGGCCTGGGTTGGCCTGCTGGGCTGCTTGCTCGCTTATGTCCTCCACCACGTGCTTCAGAGTGAGCAGGGAGAGGAGAGGGGATGAACCGGGGCTGGGATGGGCGAGACCTGAGCCCCGCAGCACCAGTGACCCAGCCTGCAGCCCCTTCCTGGGCTGTGCAAGGGACCAGCTGCTCAGGGCAGCACAGCAGGGCACTGGGTGCCCTGCAGAGCTCCGCAGCCCCGGGCAGACACCTCCTGCTGCAGGGCACAGCACCCACTGGAGCCCCTGGCAGCAAAGCCAGTGACTGGTTCCTTCTGCCTGCAACACTGACTTGTATCAGCTGCTGACCCCAATAAACCTGGTCTGATGGACTCTTGCTTGGTGCTTGTTACTGGACGGGCAGGAGGGACAGCATGGGGCTGTCCTGGTGACCACGTCCCCAGCATGGGCTCGGTCTCAGTGGGAGTTTGGAGCTGCAGCTCCTCCTCACCCCAGTGCAGTGCCAGTAACCCCTGGTGCCAGTGCAGCAGGGGCAGTGCTGGGCACCTCCAGACATCCCTGATGGCTTGTTCCCTTCCGAACCCCTTTACGTTGAGCTGGGGTTCAGGGGCTGGAGGAGGCAGCCGTGGCATGATGCAGACTGCAGCCACAATTCAGAGGGAGTAGCTGCGATGAGAACTTTGCTGTAAGTGGCACATTGGCATCACGGTCCGGTTTGGGCTCCCGTTGCTATGGCGACTGCAGGAATTAAAATATGGGTATAGATTTTTTATAACTTGTGCATTTCACTGCTGCTTTTCCTGGCGTGTGCCAGACGCTGAGAAGAACTTGTGGTCGTGTTTGTAAGTGCTTGGGACAACAACTGAGAGAAGCCTTTAAAAATAGCTCAGGTCCTGTTTAAGCACCCGGTTTGGATGTGCAGAAGGTCTCTGCCTCCAGTGTGTGCAGCTCTGCTTGGAACAGTGTTGAGACAAAACAGGTTACAGCAGCCCTCTTCCAGCTCGTGCTGCTGGTGATCGCAGAGCCCGGCTGCTGGTCCCTATGGGCACATAGGGAGCTCCATGGGGACTGCAAGTCCATCATGCCCAGACCCAGCCCAGCACATCTCCAGGCTCTGCTACAGAGTAGGGTTGGACTTGGTGCCCCTTCTCCATGCCTGGGCAGGGCACGTCCAGCTGCGGGCATCCCTCAGCCATGGAGCTCCAGCAATCCAGTACAGCCAGAGGGAACAGGGGCACAAGGCCTCGTGCTTGGCATCTCCTTCCTGTGAAACCCAGCCTGTGCCCAAATGGACACAGCTATCCCAGGGCAGCTGGGCAGAGGCTGTGGTGTGCTGCATGAGCTCCGGCTGTGTGGGAAGTGCAGCCCTTGGCCGGGGCTGGGAGGAGGACACGGATGTTTGGCCACAGGATTGAACTGCAGGAGGAGTTCTGTGCAGCAGCAGTAGAGGTGGATGCTCTGCTGCGTCCAGCAGTGGGGCTGCAGCAGGAGAAGCTGTGCCCAAACTTGGTGATGTGGCTCAGACAAGGGCAGGCTGGAGGAAAGAGTCCAGAGCCCAGGGGATCGTGGCTGATGGGAAGAGCGAGGAAAGGGGCTGCTTGATTGGGAGAAATGAAGATGGAAGGAGCAGGGAGAGCCTGTGGCTGCTGTGGGGATGATGCTGTCTCCAGGTCTCACACAGAGATGGATGGGCCAAACCAGCAGCAGCAGAGCTCCAGGCTGAATGTGGTTGTCAAGCATTAGCATGCTGAGAGCAGAAGTGCTGCTGTGCAGCTGGGCAGCCTCCAGCTCTGGGGATGTTTTGGGCCAGGTTGGAGAGTCCATCAGCATGCAGGAGGTGCAGGCAGGAGGCTCCGTGTTGGATCTCTCCTCTCCGGGTCCAGGGAGAATCACAGGGGGGTGTGCGCATCCCTGTTCCTGCTGAGGGGTTTGGGAGGTCGAGCAGAAGCTGGGGTTTGTATCTGCTTCTCCAGTCCCAAAGCTGAAGTCCTTGGCTCTCACATGTGGTGTCACAGAGGCAATGGAGGGAAATCTGTTCACACGGTGGCTATGGGGCTCCCAGAGCCCCGTGGTGCCTTGTCCTTGGGCTGTGCAGTGCAATGTGGCTGCTGTTACCTGCCAAGTTACTGTTGGTGGGTGCTGGTGCTCGGGGAGGACCTGGGGCAGATGTGGGGCCGGGCAGGGGCTTTGGGGTCAGGGTGGTGGTGAGGTGGTGACCTGCTGTCCCCTCCGGCACAGAGAGCCATCCGGGTGCGCAGCCACTCCATGGAGACGATGGTGGGCAGCCAGAAGAAGCACCACGGCAGCGGCATCCCGGGCAGCCTCAGCGGTGGCATCGCGCACAACAGCGGCGAGGTGACCAAGACCACCTTCTCGGTGAGCGCTGAGTCCCTCTGTCCGTCCCTCCCCTGTCCCTGGCAGGGCACTGCACGTGTGACAGGGTCTGGCTGTCCCTGCGTGGGCAGCGAGGATGAGGGTGAGGAGGTCACTGACCACAGCGTGATTTTATCAGTGCTTTGTCCAGTTGGGCTTGTTTTGTGGCAGAACTGAAGAGGAGCTTCTTGGGGCTTTCAGCCCAACACGCAGAGGAGATTCTGGTGTTACATGTTGTCTAGAGGAGAACTGCAGGCACAGTAATTCCCCATAGGACGTTCAGTCTTCTCGGCCTGTAGGAAGGAGCTTTGCTCTCCAACCTGGCCTGCTCTGTGCTTTCAGCCCCCAGTTCCAGCAGCTGCAGCCAAGAACCAGTCCAGGAGCCCCATCAAGCGCCGCTCGGGGCTGTTCCCTCGCCTGCACACGGGGTCCGAGAGCCAGGCAGAGCCCAGGACGAGGTGGTGAGTGTGACATCGCCCGTCACTAAGGACAGAAACCCCTACTGCACCTGAAGCTGTTGGCGGGTGCTGACAGCCTCGCCTGGGGCGCAGCCTCCCCTTCCCACACAAGGCAGCAACGAGAGCTGCTTTTGCCGTGTTCGAGGAATTGTGTCTTGGATCCCTTCCCTCTGATTTAAATCGCAGTGGTGGTACCCAGCGAGCATCTGTCACTCCTTCAGTTTAGCGTTTGGTGTTAGGAAGTATAATTTGACCATCCTTTTTAAGTCTCTTGTGTAACTCATGCAACCTGTCTCTCTGTGCCCCCAGTGACAGCGTTTCTGGCACCCAGAAGACACCAGATTTGGGACATTCTTCCCAAGAGATGAAGTCTGAGACCTCGTCCAACCCCAGCTCCCCTGAAATATGCCCCAACAAGGACAGGTGAGGCGGGGGGAGCTGCAGCCCAACAGACCACTGGGGGCTCTGTCAAACAAAACCATCGCCAGTTTTTGCTATAAATAAGTTTGAAATTCAGGGAGGGGAAAAACCAGATTCTGGTGATTCATGAGCACAGCTCCTTTATGGGCTGGAAATAGCTGAAAAGAGCAAAGAGCAGCATTTGACAAGGGCTGCTAAATCCTCATGGCAGGGGTTGAGCAGGGAGCTCCTCCTGGAAGTGGGGTTTCTGTGGCAGCTCCCACGAACCGCTCTACCCCGTGCTTTTGGAAGTGGGTGTTTACAGCAGCACCCCCATCGTTCATCCCGATGGAGCTGCTCTGCTGCAGGGTGCACAGGAGGGGCTGTCCCCGCTGGTACAACCAGAGGACCCAGCTTCCCCAGCGACAGCTCCATGCCCTTGATTTTGTTTTGCCTCTTCCCAGGCCATTTATTAAGCTGAAAGAGAACGGGAGGACAAACATCTCCCGCTCCTCCTCGAGCACCAGCAGCTTCAGCAGCACGGCGGGGGAGAGTGAAACCCTGGAGGAGTACGACAGCGTGGTAGGCACCAACCCCACCGTGGCATGTTCGGGATTGGGACCCGCTCCACATAGCCCTCTGTGTGCAGGAAGTGCCCCCGGTGCCTCTACCCCACTGGCATCAAGGGGTTTAACCCTGTTCCCATGCTCAGGGAGGAGGAGAGCTGGGTGGGAAACCCCATGAGCCCTGGCGTGCCCTGGTGGTGCTCAGCACACGGGGCCAGGAGGTTGCTCTCCATGGCTGGGGGGTGATGGGGCTCAGTGGCAGGGATGCAGCCGTGGTCTCTCCGGTGCAGGGGAGCCAGCCCTCCACAGCATCACCGTTCAAGCAGGACGTGTTTGTGTATGGCGCCTCGCCCGGCAGCGAGAGCCCCAGCGCGGCGGCTGCGGCCACCCCCGTCATCATGAGCAGGAGCCCCACAGGTGGGTCATGGGCAGCACCGGCACTGCCTTCGCTCCCAGAGCCCCTGGAAGCTCCTGGGTCTTCCAGAGATGGGGTTTGCAGCTCCAGCATCGGGTCTGTGACTCTGGGATGGAGAATCCCTTCCCAGGCTTGCCTGAGCTGCAGGCTGCTGTTGAAGGTGATGGGGTGAAGCAGTGGACACCCTCACCCTGGCAGGATGGACACCCTGTACGGGATGCAGCACAAGCCCTCACTCATCCCTAAACCCTGATTCTGATGGGCTGTTCTGGAGAGGTGGTCCCATGTGCTTTATTCTGTATTTCCATGGGAATTTGTTTCCCTTCTAAATGAGAGCACTGAGGTGGCTTTTGCTGTGGCTTTGTTTCCTCCCTTCTCCCCGACGGGCATGTGCAGTAGTCGTGGAAACTCACTGTCTCCAAGGACCCAGCCCTGACTCACTCCTTATTTAATAAACAAGCAGCTTCCCCTGGTCCTGGTTCCATCACCCTGCTGCCAGCCAACCGCCGGCTCCATCCATCCCAGCCAGACCATGTGCAACAGGGTAGAGCTGGCACAACCGGCCCTTTGCAGGTGCATCCTGTGTTAATGGGCTGGGGGTGCCAGCAGCTCTCGCCCCTTCCCTCAGATCCCCATGGGCAGAGCGCTGCTGAGCCACCACCACCAGCATGGAATGGTGTTCGGAGCATCAGAGCTGTTTGTGAGACAGCCGGGGAGCCACGATCCCACCCTCAGCAGCTCTGTAATTGGAACACCATGGGGAAAGCTGCACTGCAGAGCGCGGTCTGTCTGGCTTTTTGTGTCTCAGCACCCCACAGGTCCTCCTCCTTATTCATTAGTGATTTTCTGCACTATCAAACCAGCCCCTTCTAATGTTTGAAGTGTTTATTTTGTATTTTTCCTGCCAAGAACATGAAAATCCACCCATACATTATATGGATCAGTCATTTCCCATAGCCTTTTCAGTGGCATTTCCAGTAGAAAGACTGTGAAATGTAATTAAGCCTCAATTTGTTCCATCAAAAACATTTAATGTAAAGATTTTGCCAAACATTCAGCCAAAACAGACTCAATATTGGTACCAGTGGCGGTGGTTTATTGAAGCTCCTGGCTGGTGGGTGTCAGTCAGCGCTGTGCTTCTGCAGATATCCCTGTTCACAGCAATGGTTTTTCCTCTTTGCTTTCCCCCTCCTGCCAGCAGATATAAAGAACAGGAACTCTCCCCGCTCAAACCTCAAGTTTCGCTTTGACAAGCTCAGCCACAGCAGCTCCAGCTCGGTAGGTGCCGGTGGTTCCGGTGGGATGGGGTGCAGCGTGGCCGCATCCTGCCCGTCCCCTTTTGTGGGGCAGAGCCTGTGCGGGGCTGGGGTGAGGGTGGGGAAGGGGTTTCACGAGTTCTCACCCCTTCCTTTACAACTCATCTCCTGTTCTGTTCTTTCATCAGAGCCATTAGCAGGAGGAGTCGTGACCCTGCACAAGGTGAGCGTCTGGAACGTGCTGCTGTGCAGTGACCCATGTGTGGGCAGGGCTGTGTGTAGCTAACACTGGCTAATTGCACTGCCTATGCTTAAATATGTGACCAAGAATGATCTTAGAGCATCCTAAAGGCTCTTGGAAGATGGCAGCACTGAGTAAGAATAGCTATAGGCTGGTGACAGACAGGTCTGTGACCACCAGTGCCACTCTGTAGGATGGGGTTTGCTCTGCTCCGCTCTGCACAGGGAGGACGGGGTTTGCTGTGCTCCGCTCTGTGTACAGGGAGGATGGGGTTTGCTGTGCTCCGCTCTGTGTACAGGGAGAACGGGGTTTGCTGTGCTCCACTCTGTGTACAGGGAGGATGGGGTTTGCTGTGCTCCACTCTGTGTACAGGGAGGACGGGGTTTGCTGTGCTCCACTCTGTGTACAGGGAGGACGGGGTTTGCTGTGCTCCACTCTGTGTACAGGGAGGATGGGGTTTGCTGTGCTCCACTCTGTGTACAGGGAGGACGGGGTTTGCTGTGCTCCACTCTGTGTACAGGGAGGACGGGGTTTGCTGTGCTCCACTCTGTGTACAGGGAGGATGGGGTTTGCTGTGCTCCACTCTGTGTACAGGGAGGATGGGGTTTGCTGTGCTCCACTCTGTGTACAGGGAGGATGGGGTTTGCTGTGCTCCACTCTGTGTACAGGGAGGATGGGGTTTGCTGTGCTCCACTCTGTGTACAGGGAGGATGGGGTTTGCTGTGCTCCGCTCTGTGTACAGGGAGGACGGGGTTTGCTGTGCTCCGCTCTGTGTACAGGGAGGACGGGGTTTGCTGTGCTCCGCTCTGTGTACAGGGAGGACGGGGTTTGCTGTGCTCCACTCTGTGTACAGGGAGGACGGGGTTTGCTGTGCTCCGCTCTGTGTACAGGGAGGACGGGGTTTGCTGTGCTCCGCTCTGTGTACAGGGAGGACGGGGTTTGCTGTGCTCCGCTCTGTGCTCCAACACTTTCATCCTCTTTTCTATCCTCTTTGCAGAGAATTTCTGTTTCAGCAAGGGAAAACCCCACCATCCTGTGGGAAGCGCGGGCTCTGCGCCTCTGCACCGGGATCTGCCCCGGCAGGACCCAGCCACCTTCCCACCGGCTGAACCCCCACCATGGATGCAGCAGCTCCCCGGGCTCCCCCTCAGCTCACGACCCACACCACAGCTGCTGGGCAGATGCAGCCCCTGGCTCCATACGGGCTCAGTGTCCGGCACAAGGGAGCGCGTGTGAACCGGTCCTGCGCTGAGCTGCTGACCGAGGCCAATGCATCCTCTCTTGCCAGCTCCAGAGATGGTTTATTCGTCCTCCCTGCTTTCTCCCTGCCTGAAACTGAGCACGGGCACAGGAAAAGGTTAACCAAAGCTAAAGCTGTAGTATACCTAAATACCAGCACTGGTACTCAGAGTGAATCCGCCCGATGGGCTCTGCTTTACCCTATAAGTTGGGTCGCATAAAATTCCAGTGATTTGGTTGGCATTAGGCTGCTCTGCTCCCCCCCCCCCCCCCCCCCAGCAGTCCTGCTGCTTCTGAACGTGCTTTTCTTTATTTTAAAAGATGAGGATTATGGATTCTGCAAGGTGACTTCCCTGGAATGCCCTTTTCCAAAAAATACCTCTCAACATGCCAAGAAATCCTTTTGCTCTTTTATGGAACTTTGTCCAAAGTTTACTGAGGTCTGTCCAGAAATTTCCCATTGCTCATAGATTTCCCTTACCAGGTTTCTGAAAGAAACCCTGCAGAGATGCTCCCTGCTCCCTGCCACTGTCCATGGCCTTTGCAAACCCCTCCATGAAATAAGGTTCTCCATCTCAAGTGAAAGCAATTCTTTGAGTTCATGATTTCTCATGAGCACAGAACTTTGGGTGCCAAAGTTACCTGTACACGGCCGGAGCTCCCAGAGGCACACGAGTACCCCACAGCCAGATTTAGGAGGTGCCTGCAGAGCTATACCCCTAGATGCAGCCCCAGGCAGCCACCGTGGCTGCTCCCTGGAGGACGCAGCTCTCTGGGGGAAGTGCTTGTAGAAACAAACCATCACCTCCCGCCTCCCCATCACCTCCCCTGGACCAGAGCAAAGCCAAACCGAGCTGGCTCTGCTCCCTGAGGCTCTGCTCTGATAACTTTACTGTCAGTTCCTATCGGTGCTCCCACTCGTGCACATCATTTATCCGTTTGGGAAGGAAAGGCTGCAGAGGAACCAGATTAAAGGAGGGAACGACTTAGTGGGAAGGCAGAGAACAGTTCCACAGGCACCAAGTGGGCTGTGTAGGACTCTAAATACCAATAACCACTAGTGGGGACACTGTCCTGCTTTCACTGAGTTGCATTTAAACAGAGCTCAAATCTCGAGGTTTTCTCTAGAAGAGAAGCACCGTGTGCTTAGCCTGGTCCCTAGCTCGCTCTAGATGTCTCAGGTTCCACATACTTTGCTGTTCAGCACTTCTGTCTGATGATGCTTTGGTAACACTTTCAAACCCGTCCCCGGTTCTTTCTCTTAGAAGCTTTTGGTCTGGTTTTCTCACACCGCACAGCGAAACACTGACTGGTGCAATGACTTGCTTTGAGGGTCTGTCGTGGATTTGTTTTTTGCCCTGAGAAGTTGCTTGATTCTGTAGATGTCGTCATTCGCCTGGGTGTTGATCTCCATGAGATCTTTCAGCAGAAGATGCAGTGGCTACTGTGAGCTGGGGTTTCATTTTTGGTTTTGCTTGGGTTTTTTTACTTGAAACTGTGACTTTCCTTGTTGATCTGTAGAACTATTCTAACGGGATTACAGGCAGCAGCACAGTGTGGAGCTTCAGGGAGAGAGATGCAGTGCATGGGGCTTGTCCTTGCCTTGGCAGTGGGGCCAGGAGCTGAGGTCTGGCACTGGCTTTGCCAACGGCTCCTGTATGATCTGGGGTGTTTTCAACAGCATCCTCACTATGGCTGCACAAACCCGCTGCAGCATCCTTACAGCCCCTGGGCCATACAGCTCATGTCTTGGCTGGGCCTTCGCGTGGGTTCTGCCTGTGCTCCCTGCAGCCACGTGTGCGTGGTGTGCACCTTTCAGCCCATGGTGATGCTGGGACTGACCAGTGGTTGAGTTAAAACCTCGGAGGCGTTTGCACTTCCCGCAGTGGGTGAAGGTGTTCCTGTATATATACTGCAAAACGTTTTGTGCTTATAAGTGACACACACACATATATACATATATAAAAGGGATTTTATATATATATATCTGGTATATATATAGAAAAAGAAAGGATCCTTAACTGACACTAACAGTATTGGCCAGTGTGTTTTCCTTTCTGATCCCCACCATTAGACACATAACTTCTATAGGACTTTGCACAGGGAGCAGAAGGGCTCCAGAACGCAGCTGGGGTAACCAGGGGAGCCCCCAGCTGTACTGGGGGTCTCTCCTGTTGTGGGGGTCTGCTCCCCTCCTTGCCAGGGTTTCAATACCCCCCCTGCTCCTGCTGCAGCCTGCCTGTACTTGGCCTGGACCAGTCCATGAGCCCGGTGAGAGGCAGAGGCAGGTTGGGTCTGGGTCCATCTCCTCAGTGCTGGTGCTGCAAGCAGGAGGAACCCGGTTCCCCACCACCAGCACCTCCTGTGTGAGCCCAGGGACTGGTTGGAGCTGCTGCTCTTGGCATGTACTTGCACCCTCCTGATACCCCACAGAGCCAAGCACAGGGTTACACCCCAGCACAACGTGAAAGTGCTTTCTTTCTGAGCAAAAAGGGGGGATCTGAAGCACAAACTCAGCTTCTTTGCAGAGCTTTGAGGGTCTTTAGCAGTGGCAGGGGAAGGGGCTGCTGGCACGGATGGGCTTGTTGACCTGTCTGCCTGTCTCTGCCTTGGCTGCAGGAGGTGCTGAGCACCGATAACTGCTCCAGGCCAGCAGCAGGTCAGCGCTCAGCACCCGCCGGTCGCACCTCTTGCTCACGTTGCTTTGCTGCTGGCTGGAGCTGGCCGGGTCCGTCGTTCCCTGTCCCAGAGCATGCTTGCATTATGTTTTAACGAATGTAGCACTGCGCGTATCCTGCAAAGGGAAAGGCTGGATTTATAGCGTTAGGATGTGAAGAGAGTTTACAGAGTGAAAATATATCTTGAAGAAATGTATCTGACAGAGTTTATTTTTTATGTAGAGAGGCGGTGCTTTGTAGTTCCTGGTGGCCTATGTCTGTTGTAAATAATGTACATTTAATTTATTGCTATGGTAGCAGATTGTATTTGTTATGTATAAAACTAAAGGTTCACAAATGTATATTTTGTTGCTTAAATGTGTCTTTGCAAAATTCACAATAAATAACATATTTTGTGTGCTATGCTGTGTATGTCCGTAAAGCGACAGCATTAAATGAGCTCCTTGGGACTGTCCCTATGGCATGGGCCAGGGCCGACCTGGGTGAGCTCACATGAAGTCCCAGCACGGTGTGAACTGGGACATCTCCCAGTGCTGCCACTGAACCAACAGGGCAGGACCCAGCTTCTTTACAAACCCTGGCACAGGCTGCCCACAGAGGTGGAGGAAGCACCATCCCAGCAGACACCCAAGGCCAGGCTGGATGTGGTTCTGAGCAACCTGCTCTAGATGAAGATACCCCTGCTCACTGCAGGGGATTGAACTGGATGAGCTTTGATGGTCCCTTCCAACTCAACCTGTCTGCCATCCTATGATGGTTTCCCGGTGCAACCCTGGCTCTCAGGCCACAGGATCTCCCATTCTGTGCACAGCCATGGGACACAATGCGGTCAGATGCTGGGCTGTCACCCCAGTTCCTCAGGTAGGTCACAGTCTAATGCTGCACAAGTAGCATTCTTGTAACTCACTTTTCTCCTGTCCCTGAGCCACTGCTGCGCTATGCTTTGTTCTCAGCTCATTTTATGTGACAGCAACAGAGGTAATACCTGAGTGATTAACAATTAACACTTCACCTGTGGGATGCTATAAAAGGGGCTGGGTGCAAGAGTGTTATTGGCCAGGCTGTCTGCAGGAGGGTGCTTGGAGGCTGTTTCCTTCCCTCTCTTGGCTCCCAGGCTCGGCTCTGCCATGATTTCTCTTCTTGGACGCTGAGGCTCTGTATTCCCAATGAAGAGCTCCTGCAGTGGTAAGAAATCCATTTAAATCCATTGTTTCCCTATGAAAAGGCTGATGTGGGCCAGGAGCTGTGGGTGAAGCTGGTGTGTGGGAGGGGTTTAGCCCTGCGTGGTGCCCAGTGCTGCCCTGCCTGCCTGTTCTGTGCCATGGGCTCTGCCATGGGTGGCTGCACCAGGACGAGGACGGATCTGGGATCCCCTTGCTGCAGCGGCCGCCCGGGTTCCTCCTCCTGCTGCGCATCTCTTGATGGGGTCCCCCAGGAGGGCTGGGGGTGAGATGGGAGCGGGAGCCTTGCTCCTGTCCTGACCCTCCGGTACGGACCAGCTGCTGTCAGGCTGCGGGAGCTGCAGTGCTGCCCATGCAGGCACCACGGGGGTGCTCTGGCTGCTCAAGAGCTAGGTAAGGCTTAACGGGGATGGCTGTGATAAAGCTCTGCTGGTTTAAGTGTCTGCTGCTTGAGCTATGGAAGTACATAAGCAGAAAACTGATGCTTTTGAGAAGCTGTTTGATGTTATAAGCTTTTGCAGTGTATGCATAACCCCCAGTGCAAGTGAGAACATGGTTTTTAATAAAAGTACTTTGTCTTACAGTATGCTAAGATGATGGCTTAAGCTCTTTGTAAATTTGGGAGGCTTTTAAAAGCAGGCTGAGATGCATAATCACAGAGATTCAGGAGCTAAATACTGCGAAAGGGCTGCAGTGATAGGAGAAGGGGCAATGGGGTTAAACTGAAACAGGGGAAGGTCAGGTTAGATCTAAAGCAGAAGCTGCTCCCTGTGAGGGTGCTGAGGCGCTGGCACAGGGTGCCCAGAGAAGCTGTGGCTGCCCCATCCCTGGCAGTGCTCAAGGCCAGGTTGGACACAGGGGCTTGGAGCAAGCTGCTCCAGTGGAAGGGGTCCCTGCCCATGGCAGGGGTTGTAGCTGGAGGAGCTTTAAGGTCCCTTCCAACACAAACCAGTATGGGATTCTAATTGTATTGGTTGGTAAAATAATTCTCTGTGTTCATTCAGCACGCGTGGCATCAAATAACTCTGCTTGTAATTAGTGCAGGCAGGGAGTGAGAACAGGCTGCTGCACCTGCTTAGAGGTTGAACAGAGTGTGGTGGTTCAACCACCCACCCAAATGCAGGCTTCAGAGGGTTTGGGGGATAGCAATTGCACTAAATTGTTCACTTTTATAGCTGAGATGGACCAAACCCATACGTAATGCGCTTGAGAGCACTCAGCTGCTGGGAGTCTCACCCATCAGGTACAACACAGACCTGAATCCTGCGGGTCCTTTCCAGGAGGTCACTGGGCTCAGTCTGGTGTCGGTTTGGGGTTAGGTTTTCTGGCCACTTTAGCTGAAGAGCTCTCTTCAGTTCAGGCCTGGACTGTTTGACGCTTGCTGTGATTTATTCCAGCAGTAGCTGCAATTATGAGCTGCTGTGTACACAGTTTTACAGCTCAGCCTTATTCCATGTCATTTTGAAGTTGAGATGCTCCCATCAGGACCCTCATTTTGCAGGCTCTGTCTATAGGCAGACACATGATGAGAGGCACTTCGAAACTGCTGCTTTTCTCCTTAGGAACTGCAGAGGATCCAATCAAGCATGGATCCAGGCATGAGAGGAAAATATAAATAGTTATTACAGCATTTTTCTCCCGAGGTTTATTACTGGATTACTGAATTTAGGTGCTTTCTTTGGACATGCAGCTGTCTATAGACTTGAGTAATCTTCCTGCTGGAGGTGATCTTTCTTTCTCAGTGCTTCACAGGACATTAGTGGTTTGCTTGGAGTTTCTCATTCATCCTGCTCCGCTTTCCATAGCACTAAGATCAGAACACCCAGCTTGCACTTGGGAAGGGACTGTGTGTGTGCACGAGCCGGAGCTGAGGGAAGTGGTTTTGCTTGGAGGGCTGCAATCGTGGAAAGACAATTGGGGGACTTTAATGCCCTAGCATCTTCTCTGCTTCTTGCAGGTGTGTGCTCAGTGCCATGGGCCCCTAGCTCTGATCACAGAGGGGCATAACTTGAGCGTTCAGTTGCAGACATGAAGCAGGCTTTGGTGCTGCAAGCATAGCACAAACCCTGCCTAAAGCCTTACAGGGAGGCTTCAGTGGGTCACAGATTCAACAGCGAGGAGCAGCTCCTGCTGATTATTGCAACTCCATAACCAAACATAAGTGTGAACTGTGGTATCCAACCCCAGTTAAGGGGTTAAGGCTGTAGGGAATCATCTTCAACTTATCAGATCTGGCAGAACAGTTTGGTACATCCATTAGGGAAGCTGATAAGATCTTTTCTGTCTCTTTAATGGAAGTCTCTATGTACCAGATAATCATGCTGAATAGCACTCATTGGAAAACCTCCTAAATGTAATTTGTCAAGCGATTTTTCTAGCAGCTGTAGGAAAGCAGACTGAATTCAGAATGGTTTGGGTCTGTGTTGGAAGGTGACTTTAAAGAGCAGCTCCCTGCTATGGGCAGGGATGTCTTTCAGTGCATCAGGGTGCTCAAACCCCAACCAACCTGGCTTTGAACACTGCCAGGGATGGGGCATCCCGGCCTCTGTGAGGTCCCAGCCCAGGCCCAACCCTGGTGGGTGGCTTTGTGTGGTTTAAGAAGCAGTCAAGGCAGCTGCTGATGCAGAGCAGGGTTGGTCTTAACATTTACATTTGCAACCAGGGACAAGGAAATCCAATCTAGGGCTTTGTTTTTCTTTTGATATCAGTGAACTCAATACAGTCGGAAAAGCCATCCCCAGTGAGGGTGTGCAGCAGTCATCTGTACTTACGTGGGATGTATCAGTGGGTGAGGTGTGCGTCCCACAGCATGGGCTGCAGCTTGGGGCAGTCAGAGGGAACCAAAAATCCTTTCAAACCTTTCCCTGGGGAAAGAGCTGGGCTGACAGGGAGGAGAAGAGCGGCCGTCCCTGCTCACATAATTCACTTATGGCCCCATTAATTCATTTAACTAGAGGTTTGGTATTTGTAGCCAGGTTCACACTGGTTTCATCCTAGGGGCTGTTTATTTCTGTCACTTGGTAGGAGTCATCCCAGACCCTGTGTGGGTCCACGGGGAACACAGTGGAGCTGACGCACCCCATAAAATGAGAAGGGTTTGGCACTTGCGGGTGCCGGAGGCGCTGCTGAGCTGCCGGCGGCGCCCCTCTGCCTCTGCACTGGTTTCAGGGGTGACTCCTCCAGGCTGCGCGGGGAGAGCGCTCCGGTTGGATTCCTTGGAGCTCCTGCAGCTGCGGTTCCTTCTCCTGTCCACGAGGTGGCGCTGGAAGCACAGGAACGGCAGCGGAACCCAAAGCAAGGGAGCATCCTGTCGGGGGGTTATTTGCGCCTTAAGGAAAAGAGGCTTTCCTCCTCAGTGGAGGGTCCTGCGCAGCCTCTGGCAGAGGGTGAATTCACGGCGTGATTTGTACTGGCTTGGGAGGAGGGGGTTCTTGAGCTGGTCCCATCCCAATCTCAGAGTTGCTCAGTTCTGTGGAATGTGGGGGTTTTCCACCCTGTACCCACAGAGCTTTTGAACAGGCCAATGGGAGTCAGTACAGAACACACAGAGCTGTGTGAGCTCCGCAGGTGAACTGGTCTCTAATGTAGGTTGACACAGCCCTGAAAACTCAGGGTAAGCAGAGACAGTGTCTGTGCCCGTCGGTACCTGCAGGTGTGTTTGCACAAGCAATAGGTGAGTGGTTATTTGATGTCTCTGGCCATGTATCAGTTGTCCTATTTAAACAGTGATTGCCCCATGCATTGCACAGGGCTCCTTCTGCAGAAAGATCCTACGAAATTAGAATTGCCAATACATTGAGTTTAAGGAGTGAAAGGGAAGGAGATACAGAATAGATTTCTCACTACATAGCGGGATGATGAGAGCACACCGGCAATTACCCTGAGCTGCAGGATTCTTCAGCTTTAATCACTGCAGTGAGGCTTCCCCTGCTGTGACACTGCTCCATCACTGCTCCTAAGCAGGGCAGCTCTTGGGTGTTCGGAGCCATATGCAGAAGCAGCAGTTGTTATGCCATTCACATCGCTCTGTTGGCTTAACAGGTATGGCTCTGTTCCTATAAATGGTGTTTCCATTTTTGCTGCCTCGGCTGCTTCAGGAAGCCATCAGGATACAGGGATGTATGGAGAGGTGTGACGCAGGGCAGCAGAGGGAGATGTGTGTTTGGGGCCATTTCTCAGTGCTTTCTGCTGGTGTCATCAGCCTGAGGAAAAGTGCCCTTGAAGGACAGGTGCCTGTGGCCCAGCCAGCCCTTGTCCCCTGGTCTCTTACCCGGATTTCCAGGGAAGCTCCCGTTGGTTTGGAAACATCGCTTTCAACCATTGCTTCCCGCTGAATAACTATGAGGGCTTCTCTGCAGGTGCCTCATTTCCTGCACTAGTTCTGACCAAACCCAGTATTTCCTAGGAACCTCCCCACTGTATCCCTGCTGTCACCATGGAGATGATGCTCCTGATGCACTTCCCTCCTTGCAGAAGGGACGAGCAAAGGGGTCATTCCTGCTCTCCTGCCCGCCGTGTTTGCACAAGCACTTTCAGGACTTGATCCATGCTGTCAAAGTTCCTTAAGCGGTGCTGCTGTCACTCTCCTTAGCATCTGCTATCTAAAACAATGTATTTGGAGTACCTCTAAGAGCTTTAGAGCTTGTTTTGGAAGCGGGAGAAGCTGTTTGTCCAGATGTCTTCTCTCTCATCTCAGTTTGCTGCTTGAGTGCGTGAGGATGGGAGACAGCAAAGAAGCAAAGCTATAAAAAGAACAGGGGAGGAATGAGGAGAGGAAATCAAGAACACTTGTCAGGAGACTCAGACTCGCACGCTCCAGCTCATCTCCTGGTGCTGGCTGGTGCTTTGCCTGTGTCCCTGCTGATGATCACTGACTGCATGGGCTGGGGTGGGCACTGTATTCCTGACACTTGGCAAGGGTTCTGGGACCTAATGCCTGGTCCACTGGTGCAAGCAGCTTCTCATTCTGGGGTTCCTGAAGGAAGCATCCTGCCTGGGACGTGGAAGGAAACGCAGAGGTTTTGCTGTGGTGGCTGTGGAGGACGGGGTCCGTGGCTGCAGCTCCTGCAGTCTGTGTTGGAAAATGCCAATCCCTCTTTGTGCTGACAGGGATGGAGCTGCTGTTTGAGCTCCTGGCTGTGTTTAAGTGTCCACTGTGCTAACTCTGTTAAACAGAGTGCGTTGGTGGCCCTGGCTGTGTGGCCAAGAGCTATCTCCTCCTTACTGTGCAAGTCCTTAAGATGAAGGAGCATTCCATAGCTGCCCACCCCGTTAATGTGCAGGACCCGAATCCAGCTCGCCATAGGCCAGGGTAAAGGCTCTTTCCAGCTGGTCTAACCTGTGTGGACAGTAGGAGTGGTGCAGGGGGGTGGAGGTGATGTGCCTCATTCACAAACACAGACCCTGGTGTCTCAGTGCTGGATCAGGCCATCACGCAGGAGCCACAGAGGGGCAGCAGCTCCTCAGCAGAGAAGCACCGGCTGCCTGCTGCTGCTCTGCCTGGGAATCAGCCCGGAGCATGCAGGAGCATGGGGTCCTGCACGAAACAGGGGCAGGAATCAGCTGCAGGAGCTCGGAGCACACCTGCTTGACTGAAACGGGAAAGTGTGTGTGATGCTGGAGGTGTTGAGAGACCTCAGCTCCCACCCCATGAGAGCAGCTGCTCGGAATGGAAATGGCTGTGATTTAGGGCACATTCACGGGGCGCTGGAGCCTTCCTAACGGTGCTCAAGTTTCCTTTGCAACCTCCCCAGATGCTGCCATTTGTGGGAATTTTTGTGCCAAGTTGGGGACTAACGAGCCTGGCTTGAAACCCCTCCGGTGTGGGCACATGGGGATGCTGCGCTCCTCCGTGCCTGCCAGCAGAGCGCTGCTGGAGGGGTGCCTGTGTCCCCTTGCCCCCCATGGCTGTGAGCAGGAGAACCCCCTGCCTCTGGCCAGCTTCTGCTGGGGGCAGCCAGGAGCTCAGGCCAGCTCCAAGGAGGACTCTGGTTGTGTCCTGGAGGGTCAGCTCCCCGCTGAGGCACCACATGGGCTCCTGGACCCATCCTAAACTGCAGCATCCCGCTGGTATGGGGCTTTCAGAAGAGCAGTTCAGAGCCTTCCCCCTTGCATTTGTCTTTGCCTGCCAATTAACTGAGCAGAAGCCCTGAATTTCCATGGTGTTTCTGGCTCCATTTTCTATGTCCAATAGGAGAGGAAGGTTTGGGAAGGAGAACTGATAGATCTGTCTTTCTGTGCATGCACGGTACTGAGATCTGCGAGACAAATTGTGCAGCTCTGTGAAGTGCTGAGCAGGGTGATAAATTGTGCTGCTGCTTTGTGCTCTACCCACTAATCCATCTCCCCTTTGATTGCTCCCCATGTTATACCCCCCCCATGCAGTTTCCATCAGCCTCATCCGGGGAAGGGCCCCCATACCTTGTGAGCTGCTACAGAAATTGCTTCCTTTGACCTCCCAGTGCCATTTCCCCTCTGTTACCTGGATCAGAAATGGGTGATTCGGGACACTCCAATCATGCCTCTAATTGCCTGGTTTCTCTGACAAGGATGGCAGTGCTCCTCTGTGCTCTGCTGCACTGTCTGGAACCGGGGCGGAGAGGGCGAGCTCGGGCTGCCCTTGGTGTGCTCTGTTCTCACTCTGCTGTGCTGGAGGTCTTCCTGGTGGGTTTTTTTATCAACCAAATTAAATGTGTTGGGCATAAACCACAGTTGCTCGTAATGGCTGCGTAAAGACACGATGGTGCACCGCTAACACCAGTGGGGATGTTAGAATGGGTGTCAGTGTGTACAGTAAAGAGCTCTTCTGGAGGTGGGGCTGGTGCTGAAGAAACCACCACTTTTACAGACAAGAATTAACCTGTTGGGGTTTGTTTGCATGGATTTGCCAAAGTAAAAGCCAGTTTGTTTTTCATTTCTGCACTGTGAGAAGTGCATTGATTTTTCTTCACTCCTGATTGTTCACATTACTGGATTGCTTTTAAATAGTTGACAGAGATCATTCATTTTCCTGCCCAACATATTTTACAGCATTTTTCCTGCTCTGTGTGTGTGTATGGGGGTGTTCCACAGTTATACATCACACTGGTCATGTTCTGCAAGCTGCAGTCTGTAGAAACTGGTCCTCTCTGGGGCCCTTGGTCCTTTCTTACCTTTTCCCCAGCAGCTTCAGCATCTTAGTTTCAGGTTCCTGACTTGGAACTTGGAGGCAAGGTTCAAAAACCCCTCTGAGACGAGGGTTAGGAAATGCCAGAGGAATAAATGACTGTGGATAAACCTGTAGAGTTAGTGATGGAAGTACTGAATGGTCATTTGTGGTGTTGTCATCGGAGTGTCAAGTGAAGGATGATGTGCTCTCCCAGGGACTGTGAAGCATCCCTTCAACCCCAGAGACACAAGGAATGGGGAAACCTGTGGGCATTGTTTCAGTGCAGAATCCACCAGGCTTTGAAACCCTGCCCTATCCCTGGCAAACATCAATGCCTGCTCTCCCTCACATCAACAGCCACTGAAGGTACCTGCCTTGAGATGCAGTACCCTGCTCAAAACCAGACTCATCTGTATCACAGACTCGAGCCGTTCCAGGGCTGCAGTAAAGGAGCAGATACCCAGCCTTGGTTTTGTTTGAAGATTTGTGTTAGTAAAAACCCAGCTGTCCATTAGCAAAGGCTGAATGTAAGTTAAGTGGCAGTGCTGGTTTGAACATGCTCACATATTGAATGGATATGTTATTTCATTTCTACATTTTACCCCTAGGGAGTGGAAGACTGTGATCTTTTACGTTTGCAGACAGTGATATTAAAGCCCAGGCCTCCTAAAATAAGCTTGTCCTGCATGGAGTTTGCCTATTGCAGCAGGAACTGCACACGCTGCACAAAGCCGTTGCCCAGAAAGGTTAAAAACATCTTGTCTGTTCAGCAGGACCATGACTGAGTTAGAAATAGCCCAGATGCCGGGGGCAGGAGATGGTAGGGGAATAGCGAAACCACCGAGTTAATTCAAAACCCACCAAGAACTTTTCTTTCATTATATTGTCTTATCCTTTCATTGGGTTTTTCTGGCCACTTTTTTATTTATCTTTTGCTTTGAGTGTAGAACAGCAAACTTTGAGGAAAAGAATGTCCTATAGCTTTTTACACTGGGAAAATAATGGGGCTTTTTAGTGCTCACATTAAATATTATCAATGTGAAGGTATCATTACTACTCCCAGCACTATATATGACAGTAAGAACATACCGTGGGTGAGCAATGCCTCTTGTCGCTGCTCTGTGTGAGGAGAACCCATGTGATGTGAGCAGCCGGTCTGTGCCCAGGCTCTGCAGCACTCACATGCTCAATATGTGCAGATCTGCAGCACAGGCGACCTGGAAAATCAGCGTTGGCATTCCCCGGTCTGTTTGATGCCTCGGGTGTAGCTCTAGGCAAAGAGGTCTGTTAAAATGGGATTGAAACATGGATTCCTCAGCTTCCCGGGTGTCTGGAGTGGCAGAACAGAGCTCACCAGGGAGCCTGCTATGAATCTGGGATGAGGATGGTGCTGATGAAGGCTCACAGAACTGCAGGGGAGGGTTCTGCTGCTTGGTGTTTGTAGGCAGTTGTGTAACGAGTCTTCCCTGGAGACAGTAGTTTGGAGACCATGTTCCTCCGCTCTGCCTTTATCAGGTCTCCTCCTGTCAGTCCAAATGAAGTATCTACGTCTGTCTTGTGACACATCTTCACTAGAGGAATATGGATTGGATTTATGAATAGTCCCACATGCTCTGCGTGTTGTTGCTTTGGTTGTAGGGCATTTGCCAGTGGACAAATTGAGTTTAGTTCAACACCACCATACTAGAAAGCACTTAAATAAAATGAATGGGTAATGCAGCATTCCTGAAGGGCGGTAGTGTGACTGTACCATGTTTCATCCTGTCAGTGGCTGCCTGGTGCGTGCTGCCTGCCTTCAGGGGATGTGAGCTGCCCTGCACACAGAGCCATGGAAATGTCACTACCCTACAGCACCCAGTGCTGTGGCTGTGCTCCCCTCCCCTGGTGCAGACATCACCCCAAGGGGCTCTCTGCGCTTTCTCTGCCTAGTGATGGCCCGGGTGAAGTAATCCCATGGCAGAGTGAATAAAAGGAGTTGCTTGATCTCTCGCACAGTTCTTGTCAGAGAGCCAAGCACCCAGGTTTGATCCCACCAAGCAGCCCATGTCCTCTGCTCCCCCACATTCAGACTGGATGGTCCAGGAGGCCCTTTTTCCTCCTTTAATCTTATTATGAGGTGAAGGGCGTGCAGCAAGGAAAACTGCTAGCTGCTGAAGCAATTAAGGGGGAATTAAATATTCACAAGGTCCAAATGACTGGGGCATCCTGATTGCAGATCAAAACCAGCCTGCTCTGGAGACGCAGAGAAGATTCCCTCTTCACGTGGTGCTGCAGCATGGCTGAGGCTGAGGTTGCCTGGAGCTGCCCACGGTAACTGAATGGCATTCACTTTTCCTGTTTGCTCTGCTTTCCTCTCTCCCATGATCGCTGGATTCACAGGGCTGTGCCCATTGCCACTGGGGAGATCTGGGCCTTGTTTTCAGCTGTTCGCTGCAGCGGTGTTTGGAGAGGCAGGTACCAGCCGTGAGGAGCGGTGCGAGGCTGCAGTTGCTGTTACTGCGGCTGCTGAGCCCTGACTCTGGGACCCAGTGGAAATGCCTTCTGGAAGCAGATTCCACTGGAATTCTGTTGTTTCATCTGTAGCACGGTGTCTGCAGTGCTGCCTGCATTGCCCCTCACTGATGGACAGTGATGCTGCCTAAGTCAGATTTCACAACTGAGAGAAAATTACCTCTTCAGAAGAGTTCATTTCCCCTGTTACTGGTGTTCTGTTGGTGGCTGAGCACTAATGTTCCCTCCAGAGAAACCAACAGCACTGACAACAATCGCTGAACTTCTGTTCACATCTGAATATCTAGATAAAAGATGGCACTTTTGCATGTGAGAGGCATTACTGGTGGTAGGAAACTGTTATCTCTTCTCCCCTTTGAATTACAGGGTATTTATTGGTTTTCCTTTTTTCTGGCCAACTTCCCAAAGCACGATTTGGCAGATGCTGCTTGCTCATGCTTTGCTCTCCCACATCTCCTTCTGCAGAAGCATTAAAGCATTTAACTTTCACTGATTCCTATTACTCTGAGCCAGATCTAACATGTCTGGGTGCCTGGGTGAATGCGAGTCTCTGTGCTGATCTTTACACCTCTTTGGTTCCTGTGCTGCTCAGCAGCAGGGCATTGCTCCTCAGCACTCTTTAGCACTGAGCACACTGAACCCACTGACCTCTGATCTTGACCGTGCTTTGCAGATCCCCCCAAGCAAACAGTTTTGGAGAGATGAAGCCCAGTGAGGAGCCAGATGCAGCCTTTATGCAAAAAATGAGGTGAGACTTGGTCTTGTTAAATGTGATCATAAAGGCTTAGATGTTTCAAGGCACGTGAAGTGTAAATAACCTAATTCTTGTCAGATGCTTTCAACCTCTTTGAACACGAAACATGCACAAATCATGGGTTTAGGAACACCCAGGCTGAGGCCTGGAGCATCCATGGTTGTCTCCACATAGAGCAAACGAGCTAGACTTTTGCAAGCAGATTAAATGGAAAAGCAGATGGCTCCCTCTGCAGATGAACACACTGCTGGTGGTTAAACCTGGGGCTTGCCTAGTGAGGTCCGTGGCCAAAGAAGTTGTGTCTGTCTTCCTCAGGGATGTTAGCAGAGGCTGGAGGGGCAATACTGGCATAAGTTATTCGATTTCTGCACATGGTGTGGACTTCTCAAGCATATTAATTGATAAAGAAATGATGGAGACGGTCTCATCAAAGTAGACTGTTATTAGCTGAAATGTCAACAGTAATAAACTTCACAGGGGTCATTCAGCACCTGCTGGATTAGACTGTAATGTTTTCCCATTGACAGCCCTGAGCTGGAGCTGATCCTTAGAGGAAGGTGATTCCATCCTTCCCTCCTCAATGCAGCTTCTGAATGAACTGCTCGATGGGCATCATTCCGGTGTTTGTTTCTGCAGTACCTCCAGTAGAGCCAAATGCTGCCTTGTGGGAATGCCACTTGGCTGCTCCTGGAAACCAGGCCTATTAAATGAGTCCCTCTGAATGAATAGTCAGCCTGATGTACTTGAAGTTTGTGAATCAAGCCCTGTTGGTGGGATGAGCTGCTGGAGCCTTCCTGTGCACAGAAAGCATGTGCGTTTCCAGACAGAAAAATGCGTGTAGCTCTTTAAAGCTACAGGGAACGGGCTGCTCGTTGTTTTGAGCAGCTCATCTGAAGGCAAGAATCCAGGCAGGGGTTTGCTCATTTTCCCACTAGGATACAGAGAGCACATTGCAATGGCTGTGCAAGGTGCTGCCACGGGGGCACACAGACACCGGCCAGTGCTCATTGCAGCAGCGCGGGCTCAGAAGCGCTGCCGGCACAGCCAGGACACCAGGCAGAGCCAGTGCGGTACCGTGTCAGTGCTACTGGGGGACCAGAACCTTCCCCAGCTCCATCCTCATGCCTGGGTTGGGGCAAGAGCTGTGGAGGCTCTTCAGGGGCACCTGGGAACCTCCCTCCCCCTGGAGCTGGTCCCCACTGATGCTCTGAGATTCACAGCACCCGGCCCAGCTGATGCAGCCCCAGGGACCCCCACCCCGCAGAGCCCCGTGCCACTGCTGCACAGGGAGCACTGACCCTCCATCACCGTGAGGCTTCATTAATGCTTCTCATGACTTGGAGAGCCTTGGATGGCAAGCAGGCTCACGCACTGCTAGTCCCGGGGCAGCTTTCCCCTTCCACAAGGGATGTGGGGTTCTGTGCAGTGAGCAGTGCTGTCTGAGGGCTGTCCTGGCTGGTATTTGGGGTGAAGCAGCAACACGTTCACAGGGTGCTGCTCAATCTGAAACAGAGTCCAGTTTGTTGTTGAAACGCAGCAATGGAGCAAGCGCTCCCTGCTGTACCGCTGCAGCGAGGCCGGCCTGAGCTCTGCCCCCAGAAGGTGCTCCTGAGCTCGGTGCCAGGCAGGCACAGACACCAACGACTGCAGTGGGAGCAGGCTCAAGAGGGTCCCACCTTGTTTCCCTCGGGCAAAACCAAGGTGGGGGCAGAGAATTCACCTTTTCTGTAGGCATGTGTTGTACCTTGCCCTGTGCCTTTGAGTTGGGCCCTGGTCCCTTCTGTAGCTCAGGGGAGCGTGGGGCAGTTCAGTGATGCTCCCAATGGGTATGCAGGTTCTGTGAATGTACCAGGGTTTGTGCCACTTGTTGTGCTGTCCATGGGAGCGAGTGCGTTCTGGTGTGTGAGCAGCTGTGGAACAGAGCCCTCTTCCTTCCCAAGGATGCTCTGCAGGAATAGAAATGTCTCCAGAGGTTCACTCTCTGACACCCTGACTGGTGGCTGGTGGAGCACGTGCCGTGTGGAAGCCAAATAACCCTCCCCAAATGGTTCCTATTTAAATGACTGCTAGGGCAGGGGAATGCTGCAGACAGCTGTGCTCATCCCATAAGCATATTCTCCCTCCTTTTGGAGCCTCAGCTTCCAACTTCTGCCAGAGCCTGTCAGCTGCAGGAGTAGTGGAACATATTTCCTTTGCAGAAATGAAGCGATTACTGTTGAATAAATATGTTGTGCATAGACCTGCACTATCCAGTGAGCGTTGCATATGCAGAAGGGAAAAAAGTGACAGTGTTTCACACTGAAATGAGCTGAAGCGACAGTTCATCTGCCTAACATGATGGCGGTGGAGCTGCCTTGTGTTAGCAGCCTAGCAACACTGAGCTTAACGGAAAAGAGCTCCTGGATCAGTGCAGCTCCGAATGGCATAATCCTGCACCTCAGGGCACCGCCCTGGCTGGGAAGCAGCTGTCAAATGCCATGGGGCGAGGGGGATGTGCCCCCAGAGATTCCCCTGCAAACCCCTCATGAGGGGCTGAGGAACCCCCATGGGGAAGTGCCCACATGCCCCCAGCTGAGGAGATGCTTCTCCACCAGCTCCTTGTACCCACTAAACTGATGTCAGGGAAGCAGCCCCAGAATCGCTGCGGGACTCAAGGCAGTGGCTTTGGCTGGAGTCTGTATTCAGAGATGCTCCAGTCTGGCTGCTCGGGCTGATTCCCACCCTGGCCACGGACTTAGGCTGACAGCACTTATTTCTCACAAACAGCAGTTGCCTTTTTCGCTGTTTCTTTATTATTTTGACCATGGGCTTTGCCGAGATGCAGCCTGATCTTGGCTAATTTACAGGCAGGCATCCTTTCAGTCTCAGCCCTGTGGGAGCACGTATGGGTCTCTAACAGGTTCGGATTGCCTGGCTGATTTAAAGCACAATCTGAAGGAAAGCCTCATTTAGGGAGGGCTGGGGCTCCTGGGTGTGTGACCGGTGGCACAGGGCCTGGGGGTGCAGTGCCCCAGGGCTGGGCCTGCCCAGTACTGCTGGGAGGTCCATGAGAGCCACATTTGTCCTGGTTGTAGGGGCTGTACTCACCTGACAAAGTCAAACCCTCTGGCAGCCCCATCTGTTTCTGTGAGTCATTTCTGGCTGGAGGGGATGAGCAATGGGCACTGCCACCCGTGGCCCTGGTGCATTGGGGAGCTGTCAGCAGCCCCTGCTGTCACCGCTCTGTTTGCTCCCGCTCAGCACATGGAAGGGGAAGGTCCCTCAGAAGCTCTCTGCTTCTCAAGGAGCAGTTCCTCACTCGCCCGTCGGGCTGCGGAAACAGACAGCCCTATTGGCAAGATGCTGCTCACCAAGAGACCCAGGGCAAGGCACATCCAGGCCAGTGGCAGCAAACACTGTCAAACTGGTGTGTGGAGGCCACCTTCCTAATGGATGCAGAGTGGGAGCGATCAATCAGCGCCTGGAGAGCGGTCAGCATGCTGCTCCCTGCATCTGCACATGCAAATTGAATGAACAATAGTGAGGGGTATCTGATTAGCTCACACAGCTGCAATGTTACAGCCCCATATAGGACGTACCTGGTTAAATTTCGTGTTACGTGTAATAGGGTGTCTAAGTTAAGATGATTGAGATTCCCCGTGTGCAGGCCCAGTACAGCAGGTAGGTAGATTCTTAGTGATAAATGCCCTATCCCCAGCAGATTAACTAATGCAAGGATCTCATTAGTGGTAGATCATTACAGTGCAGATCAGCCCATGCAGCACAGTGGGTGCTTTGGCCTTCAGAAGGAACAGGGACCTTGCCATCAGGGGTTGGTCCTCAGTGAGCTTTCTCCTATGGCTGCTTTCCAGGGGCTTTGTGACTCTGTTTGCAGGGTCTCGGGGATGACAGGGAAGAGCCCTGCCTCGGGGTGCTGTGTGGTGGGGGCTGTCCCTGGAGCGGTGTCCGCATTGGATGCACACACTGAGCATCTGCAGGGATGAGGAGTCTGAGTCACTTGTGGCTCAGCCTTGACTGCGTTCATAGTGATGTTTACTTGAAGAGGCTGCAGCCTCCCCCTTTAGGCTCCTAGCAGGGAACAGGCACGTTCCAGCAGGCAGGTCAGCACCCCCCCCACTGCACTGAAACCTGAATGTGCCGCCCAGTAATCGGCGGTGACACTGCAGGGGATGGCACTTAAATATTGATGCTTTAGCAGCTTATGGTTTTAATACATTTTAAATTATGCCTGTTTTCCCTGGGCTCGGGTTCATCACGGAATTAGTCTTTCCCAGCTGCGCAGTGGGGTGTTCAGTAGCTCTGTATTGATTTCTGCCTCAACCTTGGAATTCGTGTGACTGGATGTGCCAGTGCCCTGGCAAGGTAAACAAATCCACAGGCCTCCATTGGAGCACTGCTGGTTAGTAGCCATAAATGTGTAATGTGCAGCTTGGTACTCCCGCAATTAGATCTTCTTAACAATCATTAGTTTCATCCCTCGCCGCTTTAATAAACCTCTTGGTAGCAGGCCAGTGCAATTACACTTGGGCTTGGGAAATCATGAAACAGGGAGAAAACTGTGTGTTGCCACAAATAAGTGAAATATTCAAGTGGCCTCAGTTTGCAGCACATTGGAACTCATCTGTCATCTCTTTGAGGCTCAGATTTCACGGTTGCAGGCAATATTAAGGGAATCTGCATTTATTTTGCATGTTTCTGGATTCTTCTCCCTGATGCTAAGGCAGCATCAGTGGCTGGACCTGGCTTGGGCTCTGCAGACCCTGCCCAGCACCATGCTGGGAGAGCCTTAGTGAATTCACTCTGGTTCAGAAGTGTTCTGCTGGAAGATCCCTGGCCAGTGATCCTCTTGAACTCCTTAGAAGCGAGGGTGACTGTTGTGAGATAGCGACTGCATTATGTGTAACTGAGTGACCCAGAGCTGCGGGCACCCATCACTAAAGCCCAGGCCTGGGAGCCCAGATGCTGGCTTTCCATTTCTCCCTTTTCTGCTGCCCTGGAGGGATCATGGAGCATCCCTGGGGACTGGAGCTCTGCTCCCGTGCATCTCTGCTTGTTGGGATATGCCCAGCAGGGTGCCTGAGAAGGAGGTGGGGAACTCCTCAGTGCCCCTTCTGTCCTGGCTGCTGTGCAGGGTGAGGGCTTTTCCTCTGGGTGAAGCCTTTGCACTCTAAAACCATGGAAAGTGGTGCCATCCCTTATCCAGAGGACAAGCCCTCCCGTGTCACCGGGGTTTTCTTTAGGTTTGGTGAATGGGCTCTGTCATTCAGCAAGACTTGAGCAAGGTGCTGTGAGAAGATGTATTTGCACCAAGTGTGACTGTTGCATGGGCTCTCCCTACAAGAAATCATGAATAAAAACTCCATTCATTCTTCTCCAGGCAGTTCTTATGCCATCATGCACAAGATCTATTTTTCAAGTGAGGTGATAGGTTTCTAGGATGCAACATGGGTTTTACAGTAGAGCCGCTGGCATTAGTGAGAGGAGAATGGTAAAATAAGCCATAAAAATAACAGATGGGAGGCAGATGTAATAAAATGGAAGCACAGGCAAATTATAAAACCATTCCAATTGTTCATGCAGATAAACCAAGGAAACAAAACCACATCTGAAATCTCAAGGACTGGGTGTCTGCTGGGGAAAAGGTTTGATTCTGCTGTTTGCAGGGGAGGCGTTAAGTGCTAAAGGCCTGCAGCAGCAGCAGCGATTGCTGGTGCTGGGGAGGCATCTGCTGCGATGCCAGCATTTGTTGCCTAGGATCATTTTCAGTGTGGAGGCTCAAAGATGGTGTGTTGTTCTCAAACCCACTCTGCAAATGTTAACGTTCATCCTGTGCCAGTGCTATCACTTCAGTGCAATAATAAAATATCAGCTAAATACTTTCAGAAACATGAGGGGGAAAAGACCCTACAAAACCCCAAAGGGCAGCTGGATATGGAAGTGGAGGCACAGAAGGATGCTGGGATCCTGTGGGGTGGTCCTGGGTGTTTGATGGGATGGCAGCCAGGGATGAGGTGCATGGGGGTAAGGGGCAGAGCCCAGTGAGGGCAGGGTATTGCATCTGGGAGGGGTCTGATCCACACACATCATCCACTGTTGGTGTTATTGGTGCGAGACCCTGGGCTTGCCCTTGCCATGTGCTGTTCCTCAATGCCTTGGGCTTCCAGAAGCAGGGAAGCAGCTCTGTGGAAGCGTGCTGTGGGCCATGGGCAGGCATCGTGTTGTACCCACATTTTTCTGCATTTCACTCCAGAAAACCTCAAGCAGAGAAGCCACTGCCTCGCTGCAGTGCCGGGAGGGAGGGGGTTTGTCTGTTGGTTGGTTTCTTGGTTCTGGGGGTACTGGGACTACAGGGCTAAAACTCCATCAGAACCCCTCATTTTCTCTGTCTCTTCGAACATCCCAGTGTATTTTACATTTAAATAGGAATGAGGCCTCCTTGAAACAATTTATTCCGGTTGGCTTTGCACACTGATGATTAAAGAACATGGTTCATTTTTTTTGTCTCATTCTGAGCAGTGTCTCATTAGATTTGCTTTTTATTGCTTTTCATATCCATCATGATTTGTGTCAGCAGAATGGGTCTATAGATGGACAGCTTATTATCAGCTCTAAGTGAAGCAAAAGAACACAAGAATGGTTGCTTAAAAAAAAGGAAAGGTAATTAATGCTGGGTGCCAGAATATCAATGAAGCTTGACATTTCCACTTTGTTAATCTCAATTAACCCTTGTGTTAATGTTACAGCATGCAGGAGGGGATGCTGAGCCTCTGCCTGCATCTCCCCTGGTACTGTGTACCCCAGTGCAGCACAGGGATGCCCAGCAGGGTGGTGGTAAAGATGGGGTAAGGATGTGCAGTGCTCCTGCACCCCCCTCTGAGCTGCTGAACCTGAGCCACGGTGAGTGTTTTCGGTCAGCTGGGAATTCATACAACTGCTTTTGGAGCATGCTTTGCCATCCCCTCCTTCATTTCCTCATCCTAATGTGGTATGTCTGCAGAGTAATTAGGCTCAGTTATTTGATGTATAAAGTGGGAGTGGGAGGGAGGGTCAGGGAGGACACATTAATATGAATTGGGAATCCTTAAGTGAAGAGAAAAGAGGGCTGGAGGGAGCCATGATAACTCTTTACCAATACTTAGAAGGACATAATAAAGAGGACAGGGACCAATTACTCTCATTAGTTGCTTCCGAACTGAACAAGAAGTAATGTCTTGTGCTGGAAAAGGGAAACCAGATGATGATGGAGACGTTCAAGGAGTAACACTGTGAAAGGAGCTGCCCCGGGAAGGTTTTGGTCATTGTGCTCCATGCATGGGATAGGGCTTCTTAGAATATCCCAGGTACAGGTGCATTAGTATGGGGAGGGGGCTCAGTGCCCAACTTACCCAAACCCACCATGCATCTGTAGTTGCCAAATAGCTTGAAAACGTGGTTGTGTCTGTCCAGTGCGCCCTCTCCTCCTGCAGGAGCCAGCAGAACCTCCTGATGGTCTGATAAGAGACTGATTGCCTTGTCTCCTCTGTGTGGGGTTTCTTTTGCCAT
Organism: Neopsephotus bourkii; assembly: GCF_033783945.1. NCBI lineage: Eukaryota > Metazoa > Chordata > Aves > Psittaciformes > Psittacidae > Neopsephotus > Neopsephotus bourkii. The sequence goes on along the minus strand of NW_026901640.1, from coordinate 405,115 downwards.
AATATAGAGCTTTTAAATAGAAATTGAACCTGTGAGCATCACTGCATGAGGGTCCAAGCAAACAGGCCTGACTGGGGAGCTTTGTCATGCTCAGACAAGTGAAGAACAGCAAGCACCTGGCCTGGCCCCAGGTAACACATCAGTACATTACAGGTAATCAGTGCTGGCTTTGTGTATACCTGGTGATTCCTATTCAACTATGGGCATTTTTCTTGTATACAAGATGTTCTTGTATACATCCTCATTATTTGAGGTGCCACTTTAGGGCTGTTTGAGGCTCCTTCTGATCTTGTACTTCTCATTGCAATAGATAGGAAAATGAGAAGAGCTTGGGAGAAATCTGAGTGAGTTACAGGGAGTGCATTAGCATTTGGTGAGCTGGGCACAAGAATCACTCGGGGAATTAAAAGGAGGGTGATATTTTGAGGTGATAAAACATTAAAACAGGAAACTTGCATTCGAGTCAGGGCCAGCCTTAATTCTTCCTTTTCAGGCTGTAGCTTATGAAAAGCTTGAGCCCATGCCAGTACCAAGCGAAGTCTTTGGGCTATTGCAAAAGGGAGAAGGGAGAGTGAATCAAATGGGTTAGAGATGAACAAAGCATGCTGCAAAGGCAGGAGTAAATAAAATATCTCAAATGCAGTGCAATACCAAACCACAGGAGGGGATTTTGGGCTGATTCTTCTGTTCTCTGTGCGTGTCTGGTTCCAGGGGTAAGGAACAGTCTTTGCCCTTACACACACACTGCAAGCTGCAGCCGCTCCCCACATCCCAACCAGCTCTGCCCTCTCACAGGCATGAACTGTATAGTCCTGAATGCACAGACCAGGAGAAAACGGGGCTGTGGGAGCACCCGCAGTGCAGTGCCTGGTCCCGCTGCCCCATCCCATTGCCTGCTCCTGTCCCGCTGTGCTGTGTGGATGTGCAGAGTCCGGCTGGGCGCTTGCTCCCACTGCAGCACCGGCCCCTGCAGGTTGGTTTGAATCCATTGAGCTCCACACGCTGCTGCCCTGGGCGGGAGGCTGCTTTATTGCTGGGTTTTTCTCATTCTCTCTGTGGCTGTTACTGAAATACAGATTCATTACATCCATTCAGTGCACAGAGACGATAAAGCCCAAAGAGGAAAGGCAGGAGAGCACCATTTAAGAAATAAATGCAGAGTTCTGACGCCTCTGTCTGCCTGAAAGAGATTTTAATGCAGTTTTTGGCATTTACAAATCCTTTGTGAAAAGGTCACCCTGTGCTCGGAGTCGCATTAACACAGGAGAATGGCCCAGGAAATGTCATGTCTCTTTACGTGGCTGTTTGCACAGAGCAGTGACACAGCTTCAGCAGCAGACAAGGGGGTCCCAGAGCCATGGTAGGGGTGGGAATGGGCCCGTCATTGTCACCATGGGGACGAGGACAGTGATGGCCAGGGAGACCTGCACCTGCATCTGTGCTGACATCCATGAACACAGCCCCGGCCCCGAGACTCGGCCAGCTCCATTCCTTTCCCACACCCTTTGCCGCTGGCTGAGCACCGGCTGCTGGAGGAAGCAATTCCCCTGTTGGTAAGGGAATCTCTTGACTGTTTTTTGAAGTCCAACTCGTTTTTAAACAGCCGGGACCATCAGTGCCAAGGAGCAAATACTATGGGAAAGGCATCGATTCCTCTGTGATTTATCTGCTTTTATGTTAAATGATGGCCCTGGCTGCCCTCTTACCTGAGCAGAAGTGTCGGGCTCCTTTAGAAACAATATCCTGCTAATTGTACAGAGTCATTCTGCTGCATAAAGCATCTTATTTCATAATGATGTGAGTGGTGCAGTGTAATGAATGCCTGCCTGGGGAAATTAAAGTAATCAATTGCTAAGGCCAACACATTTTAGAACAAGTACAGAAAAAATTGTAGATAAGGGCTTTTAAGCCACAGGGTGGAAAATACACACATAATTCTTTAACCAGTTTTAAAATATGAACAAATGTAATTTCTTCATCAGCTATGGAAAAAAAAAACCCAGGCTCTGTGAGTGGGGACCTCCACGCTCTGCTGAAAAGTGTCTGTTGCAAGAACCCACAGAAGCTATTTCTAGCAGACATCCTGGCCCCATGGCAGAGCTTAGATATTTCACATATCTCTATCTATCTATCTATCTATCTATCTATCTATCATCTATCAATATCTATCTATCATCTATCTATCATCTATCTATCTATCTCTATCTATCTATCATCTATCTATCATCTATCTATCTATATCTATCTATCTATCATCCATCATCTATCTATCTATCTATCTATCTATCTATATCTATCTATCTATCTATGTATATCTATCTCACACTTCCCTTAGATATTAAGCAAATCATCCCGCAGGAGGGAATGTTGCCACTTCCTCATTCATGAGGTTTAATTAATGTTTGCAAAACACCCAGAGATGCGAACGTGCTCCAGAAGTGCTCCGTGTTCATCACAGCCACCGCACCGGGCACTGCGGTGGAGCTTGGTTAAACGGCACCTGGAGCACCCGGAGCAATGGGTGTTCCAGCCTGTTCCAGCCCTGCCCTTCGGCTCTTTCTAATGGCCATTTGTGGTGCTACTGTGTAAAATGAGTCTGCTGTAACCATGCTGGACAACTTGAGCCCAGCACATGCTGTAATGAAGGCATGGGACACCCATAAAAGACCCATGCCATGGGTAACACAGGGAGCGCATCACTTGTCACTTGTTACATCAGATTGAATTGCACCAGTGATCTGATGCTTAAAGCCAGCTGGAAATGAGAAGGAAACTGCAGCTGTATGGGAATTCTTAAGCGTTATTCATAGCAGCATCCCTGACCCACTCCTGCCTTCCTTTGGGAATTTATAGGGTACCCACACAAATGTCTGGTTAATTTGCCTCGAGAGGCACTGCATAAACTCTTTCTAAGCTGAGACACCTCACCACACCTCTAGGCAAGGACAGGATTCCCTACAGTGCTTTGAGAGGCAGGAACTGCTCAGGCTCTTCAGCCTTTCCTTTGTAAAACTCAATCCCAACCCAAACCTTCATCTTAACCTAATTTAACCCAAGGGCAGCCACTCTTATACCAACCACCACCACCAGCTCCTGCCTCCCCCTAGGCCCACAAGCACCAAAACTGCTTCAGATCTGGCAACAAATGAAGGTTTTCCATCCTTGTGCTCCTAAAACCGGTCTCCAGTCCCTGGGTATAAAGCACAGCCCCTCAGGTGTGGCTGCTCCGGCCCGGGCAGTGTCGCTCCCTCCAACCCCCTGCAGTGTTCCTGTGCCCCCACATTCCATGTCCCCCCTTTCACAAAGTCACTGTGTCACTCACGATCCAAGCACCGGCCTGCAGCAGTGATTTATTGCTGCTGGACCTGCACAGCTCTATAAAAAGAGCCATTGCTGCTTTTCTGGCCAGCGCTGACAATTACAGATAGGTGGCCATTTTTCCTGAGGCTTGAGCTTGCAGCTCTGAGACATCAGCACAATGCAGGTGGGCTCCTAGGGCTTGGAGAAAGCTGCTCTGCTTCATCCACCTGCAGAGGGGGGACATTCCCAGCAGTAGCCAGCTCCTTTCCCAGCGGTAGGGACACATCTGTTCCTAAGCAGTGCTTTAAGTAATCTGTGCTCTGCTTGCTCATGTACAGGTAGCAAGGACAGGAGGGCTTTGGTCACTGCACTCAGGTGACTCTGTCCATGTCCCTCAGGTAAGAAGCCACCAGGCAGCTTCAGGCTGGGCTCATGGTAATAAGCACTGGGGACTACTGCTCTCACGCACAGCGGTTGTGAGAGCCCAGGCCATGCTGCCAGCACCCATCCTCGAGCTGCACAACACGGCAGACAGCACAGCAAGAAACACAACATCTGTGCATCTCCTCCGGGAAATCACTAAGGAAACGTTTGTTCCTCACCTGCGATTTAACTTTCTGTTTCAATCTTTAATCTACAGCTTTTGGTTATGTTTGTGGCCAGCTCAGAACCCAGAAATAGCTGAACTTTTCAGACACAAAGATAAAATATTCACAAGCAGAGATTAGAGGTTTAGGGAGTCATTCTCAATTCTCCTTGATTTGATATGAGGAAAGAACTTGAAAGAAAAAAAGAGACCTTTTCAAACTGCTTCACTTGTTAAGAGACACTGAGGGAGCTTCACAGCCTTCTCTGCTCCTGAGGACTTGGAAGTATTTATAGTTACTTCAGATTTAGCCTTAGCACACCTGATCCATCCTGTCCAGCTCGGTGGCTGCTTCCACACCTATGAGCAGCCGTGGCGTTACTGCAGGCGCTGCAGCTGATACAGGTTCAGCATTCAAAGGGGGGGTGTTTTGCTTTAGGAGCCTCAACTCAGTAAGAGAAAACAAAGGCAGGAGATGGACCGGGAAGGAGGAAGCTCCAGTTACTCCCAAGGACATTTCACCTTCCTTGGACCGGCCTGGGGCGCCCACCTGCACAGAGGAGCAGCCTTGGGTCTGCCCCTCGCATCCTTCCTGCAGCAGGAGCATCAGTCACGCTGCACAGCACTGCTCTGCCTCCACGTGCTTCATTCTGCCTTTAATGGGCTTTGGCAGGCCTGAGGTATTTGTTTTAGCAAAGTGGTGCAAACAGTTGTGAGCAGGTTATCAACCTGTGCGGTTCCTGTCAAACCACAGCTTTCTTAATGCAGTGCCTTGGGCTGGCCTGACTTGCCTCCAGGCACACACAATCAATCAAGATCAAACTTTACACCGTATGAAATTTCCTTTATCTTAATAATGTGCACAGTGCAATGTTTTGCTGCCCTGCCACGTTGCAGGCTCACAACCGGCTTGTTTCGCCTTCCCAAATCCATCATGTTTTCGTTTTCTCTTCATAGGAGTCAACTGGACATGTCACAGCTCGCGGCAGGTTTTGATGGAGCACGCATCAGAAAGTGGTTTACAAGACACACACCTCTGTCTGCAGAAACCCCCACTAGTCACTGCTCCTTTCATGTTTGATTTCCTTTGGGATTTAAGATTCCCATTGTTCTGTCCCACCCTGTGACCCAATCATTGATTTCCCATTAGGATATAGATCTAGTGTGAATGCTCCTCACAGAACACACGATCTTGCTTAGTTACTCACACATCGCTGCTTATAAGCAGGCCAAATTCTGCAAAGTCACCGGCAGGATAATTTCAGCAGCCAGCTCCACAACCAGCACCACACCAATAGAAGGTCTTATGGGAACACAACTGTATTACAGGCTGAAATCATAGAACCATAGAATAGTTCGGGTTGGAAAGGACCTTAAGATCATCAAGTTCCAACCCCCCTGCCATAGGCAGGGACACCTCACACTAAACCATGTCACCAAAGGCTTAGTCCAACCTGGCCTTGAACACTGCCAGGGATGGAGCATTCACAACCTCCCTGGGCAACCTATTCCAGTGCCTCACCACCCTAACAGGAAAGAATTTCGTCTTTATATCCAATCTAAACTTCCCCTGTTTAAGTTTTAACCCATTACCCCTTGTCCTACCACTACAGTCCCTAATGAACAGTCCCTCCCCAGCATCCCTATAGGCCCCCTTCAGATACTGGAAGGCTGCTATGAGGTCTCCACGCAGCCTTCTCTTCTCCAGGCTGAACAGCCCCAACTTTCTCAGCCTGTCTCCAGTCCCCTGATCATCCTCGTGGCCTCCTCTGGACTTGTTCCAACAGATCCATGTCCTTTTTATGTTGAGGACACCAGAACTGCACACAATGCTCCAGGTGGGGTCTCACAAGAGCAGAGGGGCAGCATCACCTGATATTTGTGAGGCTACTTACATCATTCTTCTGGAGAGCTTCCCCACAGGCGTACAAAAACGTGGTGCTGGTCTCTGAGGGTCCCTTACTTCTTCCAACAATCCTCAGCACTTCTGGCAGCCTTTGAAGCACTCTTTCCAGTGAATTCCCTCTTTCCCAGTACTTTCTAAGGCAAAACTGAGGAAATACTGGCTTTTGCCCAAAGGGAGCCGAGCGGAGCTGAAGCCGACCAAAGGGGGATGAGTCCCGGACCCATCGCAGCAGCATCCCTGGGAGAGGATTGTGTATTGAATGGATTCAGGTTTGGATGATGGGGGGGCTCTTTAGCTTTGAAACTGCTGAACAAGGGAATTCTGTTCTGGCAAATCTGAGTTCCAAAGAATATTCTCCTGCCATCTGGGAAAACCCAGCTTAGCCCAGCCAAGCACGGCACCGTTTAGCACAGTTCAGACCAGTTTAACTTACCCCAAAACAGTTTAGCCCAGTTCAGACCACTCCAGCCCACTTTAGCCCAGTTCAGACAGGCTTAACTCTGTTCAAAAGAGTTTAGCCCAGCAGAGCCCAGCTCAGCCTTGTTTATCCCAGTTAAGCCTAGTTTGGCCCAATTCAGACCACTCCAGACCAGTTTAGCTCAGTCCAGTGCAATTAAGCCCGGCCAAGAACAGTTTAGCCCAGTCCAGTGCATTTTAGCCCAGTTCAGACCTGTCCAGACCAGTTTAGCCCAACTAAGCCCAGCCCAAGAACATTTCAACCCAGTTAAGCCCAGTCCAGCCCAGCCCAGCTCACTTTAGCACCAGGCCAGGATTGAAGAGCTGCGTCTGATTCTTTGACCAGGTACATTTTCCTTCCACTCAAGCTTTACAGCCTACATACTACATTACTTCTCAAATCTGTTTTTAATTGAAGTTGGTTTTGTGCAGCTACATGTGCACTTCTTGATAAATGTGAATCACAGCAAATGCCCTTAAGCCAACTCTTTAAAAGTAGAGAGCAAGTTTTACAAATGTGCTTCATAAGCAGCAATATTTTCTAATTTCATAGACCAACAAGAACAAATCACCAGCTTTTCCCAGAGATAGATTAGTTCCCTGTAGACAATACATTGATCCTAACACTGTTTTCCGGACTTGCTATGCACAGCTATTACCATTCGATTATTATGCTTCATTAAATAACTTAAAACCTGCATGTTTGTAGTTAGAAAAGGGCTCAGCAGCACAGCTCAGCCACGTCGCCCTGCGCTGGCTCCCAGTCAGACAGAGACGATCGGTTTCCCCCATCTTCTCCCCGTCTCCCCATCCGCCTCTGGTGTTATCACTGCCTGGCTGCTCCATGGGAAGAGGCTTTGGTACTCACTGGGACCAGCCACCACCTGCAACGCTCAAGGTTTTACCTGGAATCACAAAGGAAAACAAAGAGAGTCAAGCAGGCAATCCACGCCTCCTGAATCCGAGTCCAGAGCCCAGCTGAAGGTCACCCCACACCTCTGTTTGGGGTTATTAGTTTTCATATTTGTATAACCCTTCAGGAACATTACAGGCAATGAGCAATGACAGCTCATGTATGGGTGATTGCGTACACACACACACCTTACATCTGAACACTATACCAAAGAAATTATGTTTCACATCATTTCTAGTGTCATCTTTGATTAATTTGCATCTCTTTCCTCATTATGGCTCATTCCCATTTCAGGGGTGTCCTTCAACGAGGACGCTGGGAGAGGGATGAGAAGTGAAAACCAGCAAGGAATCATCTGGAGGTGAAGTCTAGGAAAGCTTTTCAGACAGTCCCACCCCTGGCTGAACACCCCCATCCCCACGTCGTTTCTTGAGGGAATTAGCTTTCCCCAGAACTGATTCATTGCATCCCCATGGCCATAGATTCCCTCTTACATCTCATTAATCAAAGAATAAAGGAGTGAACGTGTACGTCTGAGAATAACAATGAGGTGTTTGACAGCTAAATGGAGCCACAATATGCAGAAATACAAACATCCACATGCGATTTATCCGCCTCCTCCAGCCCCGCTCCCTCAGTGCGCTGTGTTTGGGTGACTCCGCAGCTGAAGGTTAAGTGAGTCCTTTATCGTCTGCAGTTCAGGCACCGGCACCAAAGTGGCAATAAAACAGTGGCAGGGAAAGGGCCCCAGCACCGTGGCAGCGAGCGACCCCTCTGATGGATTACTGAGGATACCCTCTGCCATCAGGGTGTAAATCACAGCCACAGCCTGCTACGATATCGCTATTAAAATAGTCTGAAACCACCATAAACAGGACTCATCTGGGGAGATATTTTGTTTTAAGGTTTGGTGACAAGGTCAGCAGCACTTAAATGCATCCTTCAGCTAGAGGCTGGCCTTTCCACACACCCTACATTAAGACCCACATAATGCCAGCCTCCATACCCCGCTAATGTGCCCTTGAGACCAGCTGGATTCATGTCTCACCTTGAAACCTCACCTTGTGATACAGCCGGTACATTGGGGAGCTCATTGGCAACCTCTGACCCTGCACCAAAGCCAAGCAGATTTCCTTTCTGTAGAACATCCTATACTGGATCATCACTTGGAAATCTCTCAGCAGGCTACAGCTGACCTGGGCATTGGTTCTTGAAGTCTACAGTCCCGTTGACAGCTCCTGTAGCACATTAGAAGTGTATTTTAAGCCAGGGTCAGTCAGGGTGCTACACCCACCTAGTGTGGGAAGGGAAAAATCAATGTACATAAAGCTTCCTGTGAGATGCCCCTCAACTGCAACCTCTGAAAACCCAGCACCACCAGTGACTGCCCAGGACCAAACAGACCACACCTCAAAGACGTCCAAGATGCGAGATAGCCAAGAAAGACAAAGGGAATGTTTGCTGTTAAATGTCATCACAGAGCCCTGTGGAGCTGGGGCTGGCCCTGATGTAGCAGAAAAAGCACTTTGCAGCAGCATACCCTGATTCTTGTGGCACATGTGTAAATAAGAATAATTATACATAGAATTATATGACTCAGGCTCATTAATTATCAAAGGGAAGACCCTGAACAACACACATCATCACCTGGGATCTCTGTTTAAACCTGGCTGCCTCTCAGCAGCCGTTACCAGCTTCTAATCAAACCCAACTCCAAGTGTTCTGCTGAAGTGGAGCCAGTAACAGAATCCAAGTGACGTCTTTTGTCAAACCCACGTGAGCGAACAGGCTGCATCCCTTTACAAAGATGCCTTTTGCGAGCTCACAGGATCCTCACTTCCTAAGATGTGCACCCACAGTGAACTGAAATGGAATTGGCTTGTGCCACGTTTCTTTTTTCCCCCATCCATATCTTTGCAATACATGAAATAAACCGACACAAACAGAAGACGCTCCAGGAGGACGGGCTGAAAACAACACCCTTCACTGAAAAATCTGTCTCTTGTTGGTCAAAAAGACCTTTTGCCATTAACATTTTCATCAGAATGGAGCATTCTTTCCAGCTCTGCAGATGGTGAAAAGATAAACGTGCCTTCTCCTGGTGGCCTCGGTGGCTGCTCGGAACACAGGCCCTTGCCTTCCAGCTTGTCGGAGGCTGGAGTGTGTGACTGTAGAACATGGAAACAGCTTGTTCTGTGCCTAATACAAAATTAAACATCACGAAATTCACCGAGTCATCTCTTTTGTCCCATGAGAGATGAGCTTCAGAAACCCAGAGACAGAAAACCACTCATCTTTCATTATCATGCCAGTTTTTAAACAGCTGCGAACTGCTGCTTCCCTCAAATGAGTAGATCTGATGAAAACAGTGTTCTACCTCCACCTCCCCCCAGCAGCATTTTCCCTTTTCCCATGAAAATACTCCCTCTCAATTAAATTTCCTTGTTATTGCCACCCTCCTTTTCTTTTCTTTTTAAACTTTTTCGGGCACATCTTTTCTTGCTATTACACTTTTTCCTCCCTACACATCTGTTTTTCATTTTCCTCAACTGCCAAGAGCAACAATGACTCATGCGCAAATATTGGGGCAAGGAGGGATGAGGAAAGGAGAAGAAAGAGACAGGAAAAGAATGAAAAGAGAAAAGGTTGGAGATACTCTGATAAAGACCAGAGAAGTCACTTCCATGGAAACTGCTTTTACTTGTAGCTTCTCTGTGCCTTACTGAGAAAGTAGTGTGCAATACTAGTGCTAATAGTGGGTGAAGCCAGCAGCTCCCCAGGACCAAGAGCACTGTGGCACCAGAGGCCACTCTGGTTTCTGCCTTTCACTGCCATATTTCAATGCCTGCATTTGCATTTACAATCCAATGAAAAATGTATGGCTGTTAAACTTCTCCTGGATGTCATAATTAAACACAAACAATCATTTCCAAATAACTGTTTACCATATTGCATATTCACTTGTGCAATTAATCTCAATGACTCTTTCTCCTTGTAAATAAATACAGGCGGTGACGCATGCTGCCGTAATGCACTTGTAACTGCAGCAGCACAAGATGAAGAGTCAATCTGACAGCTCCAGAGCGCGCCGTTACCTGCTTAATAAATAGATTCAAACCCTGTCATTTTCAAACAGATGCCGCCTTCTCCTGCTAACTATTTGTTCTGAGGAAACCTCCGAGAGAGATTTATAGGCCAAGGGCTGTTTAAACATTAATCTTAATGCAGGGAAAGAGGGAAGTGGCAGCTCTCAGAGCTCTGCCAAGGGATCCGAGACCCGAGGGAGATGCGTGTGAGCTGATCCCAGACCCGCACCAGCAACAGCTCCATGGCCAGCACCAGCACAGGGACCATGCACATGCACAGGGACTGGGGCTGTGGGAGCATCTGCAGTAGCATCAGCAGGGACCCCTCACCCAGTACTCACTCCAGTGATGAGTAGGCAATGGGATGTGCTGGGGTTGCTCCCGCCAGAGCATCAGGAAGAGGCCTTGGCCCAGTGAGGATAAACCCTTCAAGCAGACCCATCCCTGCATGTTCCTGTCCTCACCAGCCTGGGTGGGCTGCTGCTGGCAGAGCCAGGGTTGCCACAGGGAGCAGCCTCACACCGGTGCAAAGGGGGTGAGGGTGCTGCCAGGAGCCAGGCGCACGCACCAGCAGCCTGGAAGCAGCGCATCGTTCAGATGCAGCAGCAGCCTGTTCCCTCCCAGGCATAAAACATGAAATAGTGATTTGCTGATGGGTGCTGATCGGGAGATGGCTTCACATGAAGCAGCATTTGTCCTGAGAACAAGGTGAATAAAAGACTTAATGGAGTTCAGCGATGCAATACAAATAACAGTGTCCTTTCATATTACCAACAACACACAGCAAGCTCTCTCCGGATCTCTGTTCTCTTGAATACTCCACCAGGAAGCTTTTGTAAATAGAATGTCTCACTTAATGTCCTCTTCCAAGCATCATATTAATCACTCTTTAAGAATGCATGGTCTTGGGGAATAAGGACTGCACTGGGTGTGAAGAAGACATCGCTCCTAATTTTAGCTTTGCACTGACTTCCTGCCAGCCCGTGCCATGCACCCACTGTTGGAGCCAAGGCTGTAGCACCCCTTTGCTGTGGATGTCTGTGGAGATGCCACCTGCAGGGGCAGTAAGGAGGCATGCAGGGGAGCCAGCATCACCACCAGCCCTGGCAGCATCAGTTCCACATCCCGGAGTGCTGCAGGCTGGGCCCACAAGTATCTGTGATGAGCAGAAGGGGATGGAGGGACTTGTCAGGGGGGCCGGAGCTCTGCAGCCTCTGTGAGTGGGTATAAAGGTTCTCAATAGCTCAAGAGACTGCCAACTGGCTATGAAGGATTCCTCCTCTAGATTGCGGGTTCATACTGTCCCCAGGCTGGTGCTAGGGACTGGAAGCTCTTTCCATCCAGAGACCTATGTCAAGTGATGCTGAATGGTTGTCCCAGGCTGGGTCCCAGCAGACTGGCTCCAGCATCTCCTGCTACTGCTAATGCAGAGGAGGAAATGGCCTAGGTGCAGCTGCAGAAGAATGACCCATCCATCCCCTGTGAGCCCTGCAGTGGGGTCATGTGTGTCCCTGCAGCAGGTGAGGGGGAGGATGCAGCAGCATCCTGCATCCTCCTCTCTTGAAGCAGCCAGCGCATTTCAGCTCTCTGCACTGTCAGCTCGCCAGCCTTTGTAAGCACCAAATTCCCTAATGAAATCAGATTCTTTGGGAGTATTTAACTTTGCATGTGTTAATCTTTGTGCTGGCACCCTCAGCCCCGCACAGGCAGTTGTTTATGCTCAGGGTGTTTACTCAATCTTTGCTGTGAACGTGTTTTCACAGGTCAAAAGCAAAGCTTGAAAACCACCAGAAATATTTGTATCCGGAGGCTTTTCAGCTCTGCAGTAAACACAGCGAGGGGAAAAACGGCCTGAGAGAAACACAGGTTGCAGGGAGGGACCTGCTGCTCCAGGACCCTTCCTGCCCACAGGAGAGCTGCCCCTCGCAGGGCACGTACCGAGAGGTCACTGAGCACAGCTTCCATGTGGGATCCGTGCCGTGCCTGGGCAGGAGGTTACACACAAGATGGAAAGCTGCAGGAAAGGAAAAGGCTCCTGGAAGGCACTGGAACCACCCCCTTGGATCGCACTGACCTAACGTGCTCCCACTGAGGACTCAAAATTGTGTGAAACAAACGCAACTCCTTGTCTCTTCCCTGTCCTGCAGTCCCTAACAGAGCTGTTTTCATTACCTGGGAAGCCCCTGGTGAAGTGTTAGCATCTTAAGCAACCCTTGTAAGTGGAACCAAATTAGGGAAGCGAGCAGACAGCACAGGCAGAGAAAACAGATTTCATTTTCTATGTATCAATTCCTATTAGTTTCAAAGCTAGGTCTCTATTACACCCACTGTTTGTCCATGGTCAGAGTGCATTCAACAAATTGAAATTGAAACGTGTCTGCTGATGAGACTGACGCTGTTATTAGGTTTAACTATCAATCACCAGCTGAGTGAAGCACACTGCAATTCATTAGCTATCAGTCTTAGAGACACGCACTGGGTCCTGTAAGCAAAGCAGAGGCACAGCTCTCTGCAATGGTAATTTGGTTTACAAACAGCTCATGGGGAGCGCCTCCAGCCTGCATACAGGCTGTGCCCAGCTCCTCCGCAGGCTTGTGCAGAGCCACTTCACCCTCCTGACTCCCTCCGGCACCTGCAGTGCATCCCTGGGTAACTGCAGAGGCTGCATCGCTCATCCCCTCTTCCTGCGAGTGACAGAGAACAAACTTCACCTCTACCCGCTCATGGACACCGTCCTCCCTTGCTGCCACGCAAACAAGGGGATTTGCCTCTCCTGCCACGTTACAAAAGCTACCTTGCAGGGCTGGGAGTGTTTTCCAGGGTAAGGAGAGGTTCCAGTTATCAGCTAGCACTTGAAACGCTGCTGCATATTAATTCAAAGCAGGAGAATGTTCATTGAATTACCCAGAACAGTAAACAGCTCTTTGTGGAGTGTGTAAATAATCCCAGGGAACCTGGGAGATTGGGAAAAGAGAGTTTAAAAACCAATTTGCCTGGGCAAGGTGAACATTTAAAAGGAAATGAGTAAAGGAAGGGATTGTCAGTTAAATGGTTATATTGGTTGTGAGGGTTGATGTTATTTGGTTATTTTGGTGGTTGATATTTTGGTGGCTGGTATTATTTTGGTGGTTACTATCTGGTTATTTTGGTTGTTACTCCTTGGCTATTTTGGTTGGCATGATTTGGTGTTTTCAGTGGTTGCTATTTGGTGATGTTGGTGGTTATCAGCTGGGTCAGGTACCTGTGGTCAAAACAGGCGTTGTCGGAAGGCCCCTCTACTGTGCAGTGACCCCATCACATGAGGCACAGGATAGAGCCCAGCTCAGCCCCAGCTCTGCCTCGCACCCTGCAGTGAAGCGGGAGGTGAGCCACACATCACTGTTGTGCCCCACAAAGACCAGGCTCTGCTGTCCCTCCAGCTTGGTGGCCACTGGGTCCCTGCTGCTGAGCTGAGGGGTTAATGAATGCACGTGGCTTGAGGGGTTTTTCCACATTTTTTCTCCCTTTTCTTTAATTCAGCTCCCTCATCACTGAGCTAATGCACTAATGGACACTTACCATTACCTAACTTCCGACCTAATGGGCACAGCAAATAAGTGAAAGGCTCATAAAGCCAAATTTACTGAGCATCATTCCTTTTGCTGTCCATTAACTGAAACTATTTATTAGGTTGAACAGATGTAGGGTATGGAGCTATATTCGTCTTGTATTAATGCTGTCACACAACACTTTGGGATCCCAAAGGCTCCAGCCATCACAGGGAAGAGGGAGGATTGCTCTGGGGTCCAGCATCACCAGCACTGCACTGGGTGTAGGTGTCCCATACCCAGCTGGCCCCCGCCCCATTGTTCCCGCACATTGGCCCCTTTGGGCCCATGGAGTGTGTGATAAATATAACCTTGGTCTTCACTCTAAAATCCCCATCTCCCCTTCTTCTCAGGTACTTCTGCAGTGAATAACCTCCCACAGCTCATTGCTTCCTCCAGCTCACCAGCCGGGACCTGCCTGAGGAGCTGTTGTGCTGATGCTGCTGAGCACAGAGGGAAGGTACCAGCAGCAACCCGCCCTGCACACACAGAGCTGCAGAGGTAGCTGTATATCTCTCTCCAGATCTATTGATCTGTCTACGGCAGGCTCTGGTATAATGCATGATGAAAATGTGCTGAAAGACATCAGCACTAATGATGCCTTCTGTTTTCTATCAAAAGATAAGTTTATGTTCTGGCATGCAGTTCTTTGTAGAACTATAAAGAGCACTTCAATTTAATCAGCTTTCTGAATAGCAAAGAACAATCTGGTGCCCTTAGCAGGTAATATCCTCTGCCATCGAGGCTGCCTTTAGGATTTCACTGTGTCCCATAAAGAACAGTTTTACTGGATTATCGATGAAGAGAATGGCTGCACAAAAGATGGGCTGACGGTGATTTTTTCCTTCCAAGTCTGTCAAACCCCTTTCACCGAGGCAATCGCTTACATGAAGCTCACGTGCCTTTGCTAAATGCCTAAAGAAATGCTGGAGCTTCACCCACACCGGGGGCTGGGACCGGCTGTGCTATCACCCCTCCACCGGCCCAGTGAGCTCATCAGGCCCGACACAGGGTACAATGGGCTCCCCCCTTCTCAGCCCCAGGGTCCCAAGAAGCTGCACTCACTGCTCGCTCTTGAGTTCACAATTGGAGGGCCCTGAGCTGGAAAATGATCTGGGACATGGGAACACTCAGGTGGTGCTGGATGGCAGAGCACTCACCACAACAGCATTTTCCAAAGCAGGAGCGGTGCCTGGACCAGCCCCATCCCCACAACCCAGGTGGGTCTGCCCTCCTTGTAAGGAAGCCTTCATCACCCACCTGAGCACAGTGCAATGGAGCCCCAGTAATCCAGCAGCTGCAATATTCCTGGGGATGGAAAAGTGCTGTTAACCTTAATGACAGCATCTGGTTCATAAACACCCAAAACAGAGATAGATGGGATGAACTTTGAAAACTTTCATATATATATTTTAAGAGATCTTGCTTGCTAAGCTACTTTTTTTTCTTTTCCAAACTCCCAGGGCCCCCCTAAAGTCAGTCAATACACCATTACAGTCATCTGGGGAACAGTAAAGCTTTGAAAAACAGCATTAGCACTGTGGATTTATAGAAGCCATTTGAACCACAGTGAGCCTTGAAGATAACTCTGAAACATATTTTGATTTCTCCATAATTTCTTGAGGATCATTAAAGGAAATGAAAACTCTGCACCCCAGACAGGTACAGGCTGGGACAGCACTGCAAGGAGGGAAAAAGATATTGCCAGTATCTTAGGAGTATCAATACTTAGGAAAGTATGGAAGGAGTGTCCCCAAACACCGGCTTGCTCAGCAGTAGGGGGGCAGCTGGAGCTTTCCCATTTCCATAGTGGTTCCCACTGACCAAGACACTGCACACCTCGATGGAGACTGGGCTCTGTAACAGGACATCAGGGTGGTGTCAATCTCAGTCAGACCAGGGTTGCACTGATGGGGTCAGATGTAGGGTGCCTCCCCTCTCCCTTCTCTCACAAATCATCCAGTTTGTTTCCTAAACCGACACTGGGAGCACGAGCTCCCATGGCACCTGAGTAATGACATTTCAGGCTTACAACTGGTGATGTGCCCACAGTCCTCGATGAATCAAACAGCTTCTTTAATGCCTCCTGACCTACTTCTCAGACCCTTTATAGCATCTGCTTAGCATAAAATGCTTGCTGGGGATTAAAGCATGTGTGGCGAATAGCCAAAGGTCAGGAGAGGCCACACTGGAACCACAAACCATGAAAATGGCTCTTGGCAATTCCAACGTTGTATTTTACTGCCAGGACAAGAACAAAAACTTTTTAAAACCGGGAATTATCTCCCACACCAGTGGGAAGAGCTGGAATCTCTCACAAAATAGCAGTGGCCTTCACAGCAGAAAACAGCCTCTAAATGTACCTTCCTTCCTGCAAGTCAACAAGGCAGCATCGACAGAAATTAGGATCTATTTTTGCTCTTAAATCACTTGATTTTCTTCAGTATTTATGCTGCAACCAGTAAGGACTGTGCCTGGCTTGGATTAGCACTCGTCATGATGGTCAGCCTTGTGATGTAGTTATAAAGAAGCGAGCCTTGGTCTTCCACTTGTCTTTGTACCAGGGACAAAAAAATTTCAGCTGACAGTGTTGCATTAAATTACATTCATCTGGGTAAATCACTGCTTACCGTTAAATTGCCATGAATTTACATCATTTAGCTATTCTGCACATCTTCCCCTTATTTATGATCTCTGTTGCCATTCAGATCTCTGTGCCCTAAGAGTGCTGCAGGAACAAACTGACACCAAGCCTGGTACCACACTGACACGATGGCTGCCATGACCACCCTGCTCAGAGGAGCTGCCCCAGTGATGCCTGAACCCTGGCACCAGCCACACCACTCCCAGCCATTCCCAGCCGAGTGCATGAGCCCCAGCAGCTGCCTCACTCTTGGTGTGGATTGTGGGTACCACGGTGCTGCAGCCTGCTCCCGGGGTTAATGATAGTTAAGTGAGTGGCTAGGAGTAGAGTGCTAGGAGTTCTCAGTTAATTTGGCAGATTATGTCAGCTGCACAGTCACAGCCTGTTTAACATTCTCCTTCATTAACCTCGGCTGTGACGAATTGTACCACTGCACCTCCGACACTATTCGTCAGTACCCACGACCTGAATGACTCCACTTCCTTTGCACTGATGGTGACAGAGGAAAACGTCAACTGTTCCTACTGTTTTCTGATGGAGACCAAGTCCGGGCTGTCCGGGGCAGCACAGGGGTGGTTCAGGAGTTGGCACCTCAAGTTGGGTCCATATTGAAGCAATGCCTGCTATGAGTGGACACCAGGCTGCCCTGGGAAGCTGCCCTGCAGTGGAGCTGAAGAGCCCCTGCCCCAGATCCTCCGGGTCTTTGGCAATTTCATCATTTGCATTCGATGCTGATCTCTGTCAGGGCCGGGTGATGGCTTCGTGGTGGAGCCCTGTCCTGCTGCTCCAGCTCTGCCGCCTCTCACCGTGGCGGACGGTGTCCCTGCTGCTGCGGTACTGGGGCAGTTAAACGCTGCGTGGCGTGGGGAGCCAGCCCATCTGCATCAGAGCAAATCATCCCGTATTACTTATTTATGAGAGTTAATTTCATGTGCTGGCGTTTAACATGCCATATGGAGGAGAAGCTGCGGCAGCCAAGCTCCCTGCAGCTCTCAGCTGCCTTTTTTGGGGTTTGCTGTTTGTTTAACTACTGCTGAACGGGGCTGGAGGAAGGTTAATCCCACTGCTGCCTTCGCTGAGGAAACAGCGAAACAGCTCAGCCCCCAGTCCTCACCTCTCTCCGTGGGCAGGTTTATGCCCTGGCAAGGATCCCAGGCTGCCTTGATGCAGCAGGACACTGCAAGCAGACCAGCTCTGTAGATACAGTTAAAAGTAATTAGATGTTCAGGTACGTACAGCCAAATCCGTTAATTTTAATGAGCAGCGCTTCCTCCTGGTATTTGCTTATCTGACAGTAATTGATATGGGAATTGGCTGAAGTGATTTGCTACCAAAGCCCGTGTGTTGCATACTGGGCAACTTGGGTACCTGCTGCTTCATCCTGTGTGAACACTGGTCGCAAGCAAACTTTCCTCAGCAATATTTTCTGTTAGATTTGGGGTGTCTGTCCCTTTGGGGAAGCTTTTTATAAGGGTATCAAGGCCTAGGTTAAAACACAAACTCTTCCTGTGTAAATGAAACTAGAACCATGCACGTCAGAATGCCTCAATGCTTCAGCCATCCAAGAAGCTGCTCTCTTTGACATACACACATATAAAAATATACATCTATTTTCAGTATTTCTCCTTTTCAGATGAGGGATGTCTCCAAAGATAGTGCTGGAATAGATTCACAGCAAGGTTGTGGCACTTCTGATATTTACTGCATGAGACTGACATTTGTGATAATAAAAACGGAAGAGTGTTGAACAGTAACGACAGCAATAACATTTCACCAGGGACAAAAAAACCACAGGATGCACTGAAAGCAGGAATGGAGACAGGGCAGGAAGGGGCTGCTGTGGGCGGGAGCAGAGTGGCTCCAAGTTGCTGCTCGGTGGAACAAACAGCAAGAGAACGGGCAGGGCTGGGGCCCATGGAACCAGGAGAAGGCTCCAAGTGCATCCCTGGGGTCCAAGGAGAGGGTCACAATGGCCACAGCTGCTGGTTCCTGCAGCATCCTTCTCCATCGAAGTATCAATTCCCACTCGCTTCTCCCTCAGTCTCACCAAAATCTTGTTCCTTCAGATTTCCACAGGAGTGAATCCCACCCAAACCTGTTTGTTCCCTTGTTTATGAGGCCTTGGGCTCATGTGCAAAGCGCTACGAACACTGTCATATAAAACTGTCCCCATCACGGTGTTAAACTGCAGTTTAGCAGAAGATGCAGAAAGCAGAATAAACTTTCAATTAAAATACAAACACTGTTACTGAGAAAGAAAACTGGAGGGAGCTCCTCAGCTTCTTCACGATAGAAATGCCGGAGATTTAATTTCACTGTGACATCTCCTCGGAATTACACTGCTAATTGATCAAATTTTGTCTGTCTGTTATTTAAACTTTCAATAAAACTTAGATTAATGGAAGGTGTAATCCTCCCGGGCAGAACAAATATTCCCATTGTTCATGTCAGGTATGGAATAGCAATGCCCCTACTAACAGCTTTCGCATTCAACCTGTGAACATGAAGTTAATCATGGAACTGCAGCGATTCTTTAATTGCTTGAATGAAATTCTCTCCCTCCTGCTCCCCCCTCCCGGTCTCTGCTGAATGCTGGAATGGATCTTGAGAACCACCTGCCTCTAGTTCCCAGGACTGATTTGCTTTGTTCAGGATGCAAATAAAACCCCTGCTCACTCTGCACACGTTGCCCAGGGAGGTGGGAGCATCCCTCCCCTGCCCCGACACTCCACACAGGGGCTGGTCTCTCACATGTTACAAACTGGTGCAGCCTCTTTGAAAAACCAAGGAGGTTTTTTACCCCTCACCTTCCTCTTTCCATTATGGGGTCAAAACCTGCCGCAGCAGAGGTTGTTCCACTCGGTGAAATGAGCAGTATTACCTGAACCAACCTGTTAATACTCACAGGAGCAGAGAATCAGGTGGCATTTTTTCCCTGATTACTGCTTTTTCAGTGAATTTACTACTGCCAGACTAAAACCTGTTGCAGCAACACAGAATAAAGAACAAAGAGGGGTGCAAACTCCCCAGAGGGAGGAAGAAGTTAGGAAGCAGCAACTCGCCTGCATTCCTCCAGTGGTGCTGTTTGTTGTGCTGGGCTAAATTAACTCCCATTAATTCATTGTGAAATCAAGCCTTGGAGAATAGCAAGGAACTTGCTGGTTTTTCTGAATTAATGCTGCGTGGTAGCACTTTATTTTGAGGATAATTAATGACAACTCAGGAGTGGGGAAAAAGTGTCTTTTGGTACCTCTGAAGTGCATCAGCGTAGATGGCTGCTGTTGTACCTGCTGTGATCCTAGCTAAAATACAGCCAAATATTTTCATAGCTGTGACTCATCTTTTCACGATGCCTCCCAGGCCTGCGCTGTGCTTCATGCACAGATGCTTTGGGGGAGAAAGAGACAAAATATGGTGTATTTGAAACAGGACTGAAAGGGTCATGCCCGGGCCCTCTGCTCCTGGAGCAGGCAGGTGGATGGTGACAGGGACCATGTGCGGTGCAGGATACTGGAGTGAGGGGCTGGTGGTACCCATGGTTAGGACTGGTTCCCACTGCTCCTGGACACAGTCAGATGCAGCCCTGGCAGCTCCAGACATTCGCTCCAATGGGAGCAGCTCTCGCCACCCATCGGGTGATCATCTGGCATCTTTTTCACTAGAATGGCTCCTCTACTGTTTCTAAACATAGTTTTTCTGATACCACTTACAACTTAATCACATCCTCCGTGATTCATGCAGGAAGATGCTTGGCTAGATGGCTGCTGAATTGAAAGTAACAGGGACACAAACACAGTTAAAGAAAGTCACTCTATTTTCTCATTTCAGCATTTTCTCCACCAAATCACTGCTGTGCCGCTGGGAGTCAATGTGCCAATCTAGGCAGCACACTCGGGATTTGCCATCACTGCTCATCTTGCAGGGTATGTGCTTTGCTACTCAGAACCAGGCAGCACTCAGGATAGTGTGGAGACAGGCAACACAAGCAGGGTCGCTGATCTGCACATCAGCAGGTCCATGGACGTCCCCAGACTGAAGGTGGCGGCAGTGCTCGGGCTCCGCGGAGCTCAATCCCCACCCCAGCAGCAGCTCCACCATCGAGCCCCATCAGCCTGTGGTTTGATCCCCGCGAGCAGCAGCAGCCAGCATCAGGCTCCTTGCACCAGGGCTACACCAGACCCTGCAGGAGTGATTAACAGGGGGAGAGGCACACACCATCCTCACCATCAGCCTGGCTGGAAATGAAAGAGATTCATATCTGCTTTCAGGGATCAATATGTTCCAACATATGTTTCAATACTTCCTAGGTTCTCACACGTGTCTCATGAGGTTTCTTTATCTTTTTTTTCCCAAGGTTATGAAGCCAACTGTTTTCATATGTGCTCTGAAGCAGAGACCTGCTTCTCATAATAAATCTCTTCTGTAGAGGAAGCGTGAAGCTGTGCTGCTTAATCTTATCATGGACAATTTGAATACGTTGTGCACAAAGCCCCGGCTGCTCCTGCTGCGTGCGGCTGTGCTTAAGCACTAAGCACGCATCAGGGCAGGCTATTTTTCCACACAGGGGCTAAGCATGACTTTTGCTTGCCAACAATGCTGCTATATTTTCTCCTCCCTTTATCTCTCCTTTTTCTAGAGAGCACTGTGTTTCCATGTCTCTGTAATAAAGATCATACTGAAATCAATGGCTGAGTGGGCTGCACAGATTTGTATTTGGAGTGGGAAAAGCTGTCCTTTTTGGCACTGGAGGTGGAAGAGTGCAGCCCATGGGACAAGATTTGATTGGGAAGAAAAACAAGAGAAAAGGTCATGAGCGTGTGTTGGAGCAGGAGGGAGATGGAGACTAGCACTGGCTGAGACCAGTGCTGTCTGAGGGGCTGGCCCAGCATCACCGGCAGATGCACAGGCTGCTCTGTGATTTGGCTTTTGAGGCATGCCTGCTTAGTAACTAATCTGCCTTCTCATCAAATCAATTAACAGAGAGAGCCCAGAGGTCCACACGAAGTCAGCACACGGCAGATGCAGTGAACAACCTCCCTCTCTCACGTGCTGAGTACAGGAATCACCACCTCAAGCACTCAGATGCGAGCACAGGGTGACCACAAAGGCCCCCACCAGAGACACCTCATTCTTCCCTTTTGTTGGGTGGATTTGCCATCAGCTTTTTTCTGAAGCAAACGGAGGTGGTGCAAAACACTCATTTGTTAACACCTCCCACGTCCCTGTGGCACCGCAGCCTCCTTGTTGGAGCCAGTCATTGTGGAGTGGGAAAGGAAGATGGAATGCTTTTCGCACCCTGTTGTTATCGGCTGCATGAGAACCTGCTGCTCTTTCTCTAGGCACTTCTTTCCCCACTCACAGTAAAACTCTGCAGGGTAGAAAGGAGCATTGCTGGGTTCAAACCGGTGCTGAAAGTCCATGATGCACGATGATCCTCTATTACAAAAACCCTATCGCAACCTCAAATTCCCCCTCAAGTCTTCCCTGGATAAACTGCTCTGTATCCCCGCTGCAGCAGACTCCCCTCACACCCCAGAGGGGCGGCACAGGAATTACACGGTTCGTGGAGCACAGTGAGTTGTTGTGAGTCAAGAAGGAGCTCTGGAAGTGCCAGCTGCCGGGAGGGCTGCCGAGCCGGATTTAATCCAGCAGCACAGATTGCCTGCGGGAGCCAGAACACCCGGCAGGTGCTGAAAGCCTCTTCCCAAGGTGTGAGATTCCCAGCTGGAAATGACATGGACTGGCAGCGTGGTGAACCCGGACACTCCACCGAGCCCTGTGCACCTGCAGCTGGTGAGCTGGCACTGCAGGGTGCCTGCAGCGCAGGAACAGACCCAGGGGACTTGAGAAGTGATTTGTCCCTTTATTCCCAGTTCACCAGCCCCCTGCCAACACCCATCCTGAGCCTCACCCACCACAGCTCAATTCCTCCTTTCCAGCCTTACCAAGGGGGTCTGTCCTGACCTTTGCCTGTCTCTCACTTACATAGGAAGCAGTAGCTGAGCCTGATGTGATGATACAATCTTCACAGCCCATGGGCCCTGAAACAGGGACTTTTTTCTTTTTTGGCCTTCCTGCCTGAGAGACCATTCAAAAATAATTAAAAGATGGAACCTTTTATGTGGTTTATGATGCTTTGATCAAGGGTTTTTAATTAACCTCTCTTGCTTTAAGCTACTGCAAGTTCATTTCTCCCTCATCGACAATATCATCACAGAATTGATGACAATAGAGCACAGAGCATGAGTAACACATGCTGGGCACCGGCTGCATGTCCTGCTCACCCCTCGGCCGTCCTGTGAGCAGGTGATGGGCACGCTGGGCAGCTCTGGGGGAGGCAGGCAGCAGGACACTCTGTGCTAGACCCCTGTCAGGATGCAGTGGGGAGCCAGACAACACATCCATCACTGCTCCCGCCGGGAGCTGGGGCCAGGGCATTCATCAGCCACTGAAGTGGGAAGCAGCGAGGGTGCATGGCCAGGACACGTCTCAGCACGCTGCTGCCATCAGGAAGTTAAGTGTCAGGTTGGAATTAGTCAACCCAGACCCTACAGAGACATGGGCTCTTCTAAAGGGTGATTTGCTCCATCAATCTGTACACAGGCATCTAATGTTTCACACGGTACAAATCCAGCGGGGAGGGAGATAGAAATGTCCCCCAGCTTTGACTGCTCTGCCTCTGCACTGCAGGGAAAGCTGCTCTGAAAGCAGCTCAGGGCAGGAGGCTGCAGTGGCAGGGAGCTGAGCGAGATGGAAGATGACCACAGCCCACAGCACTCGTGCAGGCTCTACCTTTGGTTGCCTGGCACTAACTGGCAGAAGCAGTCACACCAGGTCCCTTGGTGCTGCCACTCAAGGTCAAAATATCAAGAGAACTTGATGCTGAACAGGAGCCTAAATCAAATTTTGGAAGTTAAGAGACTCAGAGCGTGCTGCTCCAGCAGCTTCCGAGAGGCTGTCTAAACAGGCTGTCCTAATAGAGCCCACAAAGAGAGCAATCACATGTTTGGGAAGTGCTGAATCATCACTGCTTTCATCTACACGGCAGGAGAGCTCAGCTTATTTAGGCTGGATAAACCCATTCTTAGCTATTTCTTAAAACAAGTGGTTTTAGACAAAATCTAGAGTTCTGTTCTGTACCATCATTTTAGGGGCAGGCTGGCTGAGCCCAAGCCTGTAGTTGAGACATTCTATGGTACTGCTCCCAGGCACAGTGTCTTTTAAAACAGGAAGTACAGACGGTGCTGCACGACCCCAAATCCTTTCAAATTACTATTTCTTCCTGAAGATCTTGAAGTAATCCAGGCCTTTGCTCATGCAGGTCAGCCAGAGCTCCATCTAAAGAAAATTAACCCAATAATTCTGTCTTGGGCTAAGATCTGTTTGGTTTTGTGCCAAACAAGAACTAATTGGCTGTCATTCCAGATAAGGCTCTGGAATCACAGAAATTTGGCTTCATGCTTTCCTTTCAATCAAGAAAGAAGGTTGGATCATGTACTTCTTGCTGTCTTGCTGGCAGAGAACAATGACTGACAGACCCATAGGTGAGGAAACCAGATTCGTGTGTGAGAACATTGGGACAAGCAGGATTTTAAGTAAGGAAACAATGAGAGCAAGAAAACTAAGCGCTACAGGGGAAGGAAAAATTAAGTCTCTTATATCAGGGACTTTCCTTAAAGACTTGAATACCTGTGGAAAATGTAAGAATGAAATAAGAAAAAGATTTATTGAGTCTCAAAGCCTCCAGTTAAAATTAAATGTGGTGAGAAAAGTGGCTTTCCACATTTAATTGTCTTTTGCACAGTAACTCTGTGTCAGTCTCTTCTAAAAGCCTATTAATTCTATAATTTAGTGCTAGCAAGAGCTGGGAGACAGACAGAACCACCACTGGGTTTTTTCTTCATTCATTGACTAACTGTCATGGGGCATCAGTGTTAGATGCTTTACCCTTGAAGGCTCCAAATACTAAAACTTCAAAACTTTTAATAGTCTATTTAATAAAAAAAGTGCTGGAACATGAGTTAAGAGAATGGATTCTATGACATCGTATGTTAGGGTTTTAATTATGGCTAAAAATAACCTGACCTGCCAGAAGAGCTGTAGAGAAAACAGCCTTCCAAGCACGAGGAGAATCAGCTCATTTGACTTCTGCAGTGAGATGCAATTTATTTGTTTAGCCACAACCTGGAGTTTATTCTAAACTAGCTGGTGCTGGTAATACAGCTGTAGCACAGACGGGCTGGTAGGTGTATTTCTTGACATCTGAGGTTGTATAACAAGCTGACTGCCAAACCCCCTCCGTTACCTCAGAGTCAGCAGCAAAACAGTGCTCGTACTCCAGTCTTTACAAATCAATAGGCAAGACACCCAGGTGAATAAGTAAATCAGAATCCCCTATCCAGCAGGAGCACTCCCCTGCCACTGGGTACCTGCTGGTGTCTGACTCCAGCCCTGGATCAGCAGTTACCTGCAAATGAATTAACTGGTGACCCCAGGTCACTTTTATACCTGAAACAGCATCAGCAACAGAACCAGCTCCAGCAGGGGCTGCTACTGGAAATGACTGGTTCTGCAGGCATACGTAGCTATGCAAAGGTTGTCCCCAGTCTAACACCCATTACAGCTCCTGCTGTGTTATTTCAAGTAAATCAGGATGCGATTTCCCTACATTCCTCCTGCAATTTAGGCAGAAGCTATAGGAACTTTTCCCATTATTTCACCAGCTGCTTCAGCTTCTCAGGGCTGCTGGAAATGACGGCAGGTTTTATACCTGGCACCACCTGAGATTTAGACAAGTCATTTGCTTACTGTGATGTTATTTCATGTTGTTTGCTAAGCAAAACTTGCGTCTAAATAAACTGAGATTTCCCCTGCTCATCTGCTGCTCAGTTCCTCCTACAAAGGTGCTGAAATCCCAAGGGATAGACTGAATCCTCCTGGGAAGGGTCTTGGTGCAATCTCCTGCCTGGAGCAGCACAAGGGATCCTCCACAGGCACAAATAGCTGCTGTCATCACAGAACTGGTGGCACACACACTTGGGCTGGCACAGTCACTCTGTCCTCTAGTGCCATGTATGCAAACAGGAAGGCTTAAGCTGGCAATTCTAACAGAAGTGGAAAAAAACCAGGGGAAAGAAGGGCCCTGAGGCTCGAGGCTTCTGAGCTCAAGTGATTGTTCTGCAAGTACTTTGTTCCCAACTTTAAAGCCACCGCTTCAACTTCCTCCAGGAAAAACCAAACAGCTGAATTCTAAGCCGGGCTCAGTGGCCAACGTGACATTGTGAAGGACGCACCAAGAGCTGTCATCTCTCCAGATGAGTTAAGCATTTATAGAAACATTTCCTCCCTGGCACAGCGTAAACGAAGTACTGTGTCTAATTTCCTCTAAAGAAACGTGTTGGAGAATCAGTAAGAGAAGTCTGTCATCATAAATAGTAATAAATAACTCCGGTGGCAGAGCTGCTTATTTAGCAAAGTTATTTGAATATTAATGGTTTCCGCAGGTATTCCTGCATGGTAAAAACCCACACTCGTGGTATCTCAGAAACCAATGCAGGATTCTGCAGTCACCATCACAGGGCAGAATGTGGATGAGGTTAAAGACAACTATATATGGAATAACCAAACCCTTCCCTTTAATGCCAGGGAGCTCAATGAGAGCAGCACAGGGAGAGCACCAAAGCCCAAATCACCTTGGAGCAGAGTTAACACCCAGCACCCCCAGCGAGGCTGAACGGGCAGGAGGCGAGGGATCATGAGCCCAACCCGTGGGTGCTGCCCTCTCAGAAGAGATGCTTCAGAGCATGCGCTGGAGGGATGAAAGATGAACTGAAAGCACTGGAAATTAAAGGAGTCCAGGAGAGCATTTACTAGCTGTATTCTAGTGAATACTAGAATATGTGATATCCCCTGCCCACCCCACTGCCTCCAGCCCCTCTCGGTCTCTTGCTGCACTGCCTTCAAGCATCTTTCTGCCCCACCTCACCAATCCCCTGTTATTTCT
The DNA here is from genome assembly GCF_033783945.1 of Neopsephotus bourkii. Lineage (NCBI taxonomy): Eukaryota > Metazoa > Chordata > Aves > Psittaciformes > Psittacidae > Neopsephotus > Neopsephotus bourkii. The sequence continues at coordinate 378,634 of NW_026901640.1, read as the reverse complement.
GCAGTCCTTAAATGCAGTGGCAATACAGGATTCCCACTTCATCCTTCGCCTTCAGAGCAAGAGAAACCTGAACGTTTCTGTGCATTTCAAGGGCACAGGCAGCTGCATCTGAACAGCCGGCTGCAGCCTGCCCACTTCTGTATTTTTAGTCCCATTTGGTACAGAGCACTTGATCTCTCTGTGACCACGTGCATCACCTGTGTGCATCCCTGTGACCTTACTGCTGCACTGATTTTAGCCATGGGGCTGGGATAGCAACAACATGAAGTTCCTGCAAGTTTCATGTCGGTAGGTGGCTCGATAGCTCAGAAATCCTTTATTAATAACCCCAAGGAAGAGGCTCAACTCTTTTAAACACCAAAGATGCATCAGCTCAATCTAAAGGCAATTCTGTAGGAAACCAGGTTTCACTAGTGCTGCAGCTCATGAAACTACCTGTTAAACTGCTCGAACAACATACAATGTACTGGAAACACAAAGGGGAAACCCCTTCATTTTCAGCTCAAAACCGCCTTGATTTCCACTTCCAGCCATGTGACGGATTCTGTGTCTGCAGGAAAACAGCCCTGCAGCTCTGGCCACTTGAGGCTGCAGGAACACTCGCTGCTTCCACAAAAACCTTTGTTTTTGTAACCAAAACTACTGAGAATTCCACTACTCCTTGGTGGGTTCAGTTTTTCCCAGAAGCAGCTCACACTCTGAGCTCCCCTCCAGAGAGCACGAAGATGCACCACACGAAAGCGGGTGCTGTCTGTGCAGGTATTAACACCCACTGCCCACCCCTTGATCTCTGTGTCATGGAGGCTGGCACTATCCTGGGGCTCAGCACTGTGACCCCATCACAGCGATGGCCGGGCAGGGAAGGACCAGCCCCGGCCATGGCCCGCTCAGTGTGATGCAGCCCCATGGAGCACACCCTGTCCCCCAGCACGGCAGCAGCGCCTTTGGCAGTTCTGATGTTGGCAGCATGAGGCATCGCAGCAGTGCTGAGATGCTTATTATCCCCTTGGGTTCTTTTCTTTTACTCGTCATGGGTTTCAGCCTGTTGTATAATACACACTTCTCAAGTTAAGCATCAAAACAATGAATACAAATGAGCCAGGAAGTGTTTGCTTGCTGAAGGAGGAGAATCACTAAGAGCAACATCGCACAGTATTATAATGCATTTCTCTACTACACCATTTGTATTAATGTATTAGAGACATCCACAAAGACAAATTGCAGCTCAGTTCAAAGGGAAGAACACTCAAACATCTGTAAAACACTGCGAGCTGCTGTCGGAGACCATGTCCCTGTATCAGCATTTCAGTTCTCTCTTGGCACAAGAGACAACCCGCTCCTGCTCCCCCTCTGCCCAGAGCACTGGTCACTGACATCCTCAGGGAAGGGGACAGGGATGACACCAACATCCCATCGCTCATAGCATCAGCTCAGCCAAGTGAGAGGTTAAATACTACACACAGAGCAAACCATATACATTACTGTACACCACTGCATACCTTTGGCAGGGATGATGTTCATACAAACCCAGAACTATTTTACTTTGATTCTAATTGTACAAGTGACAAAAATACCTGGAACAGAAGTACGAATAAAGCCCCACAGCAGCAAATTTGCTGGAAGAAAAACTGAAGGAAAGACTGAATTCAATATCCAGCCACCCACCGTGGTTCATACGTGAACATCACACTCAGAAGAATCAACCAACTTTCTATTAGCCAATATGATTTAATTCTGCTGGTCTTACTGCATTTACTCTTTAAACCAGATGAGGACCAAGGTAACGGTCTTTTGGACCTTTCGAGGATGCCTGTAGGAGCGGTGGGTTCAAGTGCAAATTCACACGATCAAAGGAAACAAACATCTGGCCATGGAAGAAGAAACAAGCAGGAACCATAATTCCATGAAAATATGAGTTTCTAGGGCCTTCCCCACTGTAGCGGCTTTTCCACATAAATCAATGCAGTTTTGTCACAGCAAAGCAGTCTTGCAGAAAGTTATTTGCAGTAAGAGATCTAGAAATAGAACAGCAGCAAATGCAAACTGTGTGAAAAGGTCTTTTTTCAAGGCTAATGAATGGGGCACGTCTTCTCCCTCTCCCTGCAAGGGCCAGGGCCCTGCTTACGAGCTGAAGAAAAGCCAAGCCCATTTTAAAGCTTATTTTTTAATTTGGCATAAATGGAAAAATTAATTCAAAGTCTGCTTTGAGAAAGACAAAAAAAAGACCGTGTGTGGAGCAGGCCCTGAGCGCCACGAGCTTGTGTGAGGCACGAGGGTGGCAAACACCGCTATGCGGGGTGCAGGCTGCGGGTGCCGCTTGGCTCCACCATGGAAGCACCGATGCTTTGGGCACCAGCACCAGAAGCACTGGAAGCGCTCCTGCAGGGATTTCCTCACCCCAGAGCAGCCCAGAGCTCCCACCCTGCTCAGCAGCTCCCTCCCACCCGGTGCAATGAGCAGGACCGAGGGCTGAGATGCTCCTGCACCACTTCAGCCTCTTGACTTGGCTGTGACCTGGGATGGAAGCCCTCAGGAGAAGGGAACACAGTAAGTGTGTGCAGCAGTGCAAGCTCACTACCGAGCGCAGTGGTGTCAGCCCTCACGGGGAGAACAGGGCAATGGGCAAACCCACGTCCCAGTTCAGAAATCCCACTGGGAACAAACCCACCCCAGAACAGACTTTAGAAAGCCAAAAGAACCTGGTCAGCCTTTGGGGAGTCCTTCAAGTCCTCCTGGGCTGCCTGTGAGCAGCAAAGAGCTTCACACCCCCCCCAAACCTTTGTTATTATCACTGAGACTCTTCCTGTATTATGAACACATAAAACACACTGTAAAAAGTATTCAAGTGGATATAATAAAACTGGATTTAATGACACACACCATTGAATCTAAGCACCCTTTAAATTCTCTGGCTCAACAAACAAGCCCTGCAATTTGTGAACATTTGTTAAAGTCAGGTAATGACACTGTTTTCACTCCTAGGCTGTGAACACGGTATGTCAGAGGGGTGCATTGTTCCATACCCCCCCTCCCCAGCAGGACTGGAGACCGACAGCACCGCAGTTCTGGATCGGACCCTACCTGCGAGTCATGACAAATAAAATGTGCAATGGTTTTTTGTCTTTTACTGCATGCTATGGGACATGAACATGGAAATGGCTGGGAACAGAACTGCTGCTTTCTGCTCTAGCTGCTGGTCCCACACAGGAGCCACTGCGCTGCTCATGTTAACCCCTTCAGCTCATGCAGTTCAGGACTTGGTTTCAGAACCCAATGTCCTAATTCTGGTGTGTTCAGCCATAAGCAATCACCTGAAATCAAAGTTACTGCACCTCTGCCCACCTTCACCCTCAGGCTTCACTAAGCTGCAGTTATCAGCCACTAACAGTGGAGATCCAGGATGGGTCAGCAGGGCTGGGGTGGACAAACGGACCCTGGAATCACCCGACTGCCCCTTGCAGAGCCCTGCCATGGCTCAGCAGTACACATCAGCCCCTGAAATGCCAGTCCCAACCAGCATAGGTGCTCCATGGGGATAAACAGCCACAAACCCTCTCTGCAAAAGCAAAGGTCACTAAATGCACTGAGGCTCCTGGGTGGGATGAGTCAGATCAGTGATTCTGTGGACGTTGCTTACACAGCCAGCCAGTCTTCATTTAGCTTTGAATGAATTTGGGTAACACTTGTTTTGTCCTCTATAAGCACAATCCTCCCTTCTCATCTTCTGCCATCTCCCCTGGCATATGGTATTTTCATCTCACTAACAGCATTACATTTACCCTGCTAGGCTGTACCGCCACAGAATTCATTCCAGGGTTGCCCTGCTCCTCTCACTAACTTGCTGCTATTAGCAAATGTCAGTGCTGCAGTGTGAAGGTGCGAGGAAAGGGAGAAAAAACCAAGAAGGGGCAGTTTGTGCCAGTTAAAGAGGACAGGACAAATTCAGTCATCTTATGGGTAGCGGTATCCTGCTGTTTGCTGTGTGCCAGGTCCTCCTCTGCTGGGATCACCCCATTTGCTGATGCAGGTAATGGCACCTGAAGAGAGGTCTGGTTTACAAATGCAGCCGTGCCCATTCCTTCCCTCCAAGCCTTGGAAGAAAAATTAATTAGTTCAGATGATAAAGCACGATGGGGAAGGAGAATCAAGGTTAACAACATCTATTAATAAAAGATCAGCAAGGAAAAATGACTAGCTGTGTCCCAGCTAAGCCATCTCCATGACCATAATCTGTCCCTGTCTTTGAAAGTGGTTATTTCTCGGTAGATCAGGAGGGGAAAATAGCAGAGATGAAATAGCGCTGCAAGGTTTCAGATACACGTGGAAGCTCTGCTGGTAACAGCTCGGGGCTGCAAAGGGAGCAAACGTGGTGGCTGGTGGTGATGATTAGCCTGGAAGCTGTTCCCAAAATGTGTTTTGTGGGAGATTCCAGCCTGGCGCAATACTGCCCACAGAAACAGAGGGCAATTTGCAAGCAGTTGCTTTCCATGTACTGGCACAGGGTGGGATTCCTGAGCTCCAGTGTGCCCGTGCTTGGAGAGCACCATCCCATGGGAAACAAAGGCAAATGGGCAATGCATGCCTGGGCTGTTCCCAAGCAGAGCAGCACCAGGCTCACGCAGGACCCATGTACAAAGAGGGACGAGGCCGATGCCACCCGGAGCCCAGGCAAATTCCCATCAAATTACAGCTTCAGAAGGGAAACGTGAATTCATCTCCGTTCTTCTTAAACTAGCAAAGAGAAAAGCCTTAATCCAGACCCCAAAAGACATCCCCAGCAGGCAGTGGGAACATTTGACAGCCCAAGGTGATGGCTTTTGGCTCATAAAGAATAGATTCAAACCCCAGTAACCCCTCCCCAGTACAAACAAAGCAAGAATCTGCTCTGTTCCATAGCTTGTATGGATTTATGTCACTCCAAAAATCTCCCACCATACAGTCTTTAAATACCTTAGCTGTAAAATGAAAAGATGCTTTCACGCTGTTAAAGGAAGGTTAATGCATTATGAAAATGAGTGTGTTTGCATTTAATGAGTGCATTTTAAAGCTCTGCTGGATTTCTTGAAGGCTGCTCCAGAAAGCTGATCCCTGTGCAAAGTTTCTTCCTACATACAAGCATGTGTAACCCAGTCCTGTGGGACAGGCTCCACGGATCACACTGGCAGACTTCTCCCTTCAGTCCCAAAGTACCACATAGACAAATAAGCATCACATTTAGATCAGTTTGGTCTGGTGCCAAAATAAGGAGTTACTCAAATGAGTGCGAGGGCAGCAGCGCCTGAACCCCTCCTGCCCCATGGGAAACCACATGGAGCGTGGCAGGGACTAAGGACAGGCCACGGCTCCGGGGTAGCAAAGGGGGTGGCGGCACCATCACCATCACCCCTATTTCAGCCCTTCAGCCATCAGCAGCTTCCGAGCAGCACTCGGCAGCCAGGGGTGAGGATTTCCATGGTGATCAAAGCTCCCATTCTTATCTCTTGATATCAGAAGTGGAGAATTTCAGTGAGAAAGGGCTTTCCGCTGAGATGACCATAAATCTCAATGTGTTTACAACAGAAGACTGACCAGAAGAGTTTATTAAATCTCTAAAGGATTTGATGTATATCAAACTGTTACATAAAGTCAATACTTTGGAAGGAACTAGACAATAAATACTCTACAAGAGGCAGTATTTCTATCACAGAGAAAGCAATCACATAAAGATTAGGAGACCAATTTCAATACTGAATGTCAGTCTGCTGCAAGAAGACATTTATTGTTTTCCTGAGTTATCACGGAGGAGTGCGATAAGCTATAACAATATTCTAGGCCAAGCTAATCATGCTATCAAAGTTAGAAATACTCTTTCACCTTTTAACAATCGCTTTTCCACTTGCCAAATAAAAAGAATAACCTCCTGCAGGCGCAAGGGGAGGAGAGGGAGATTTACTGAGGCCGGGGAAGCCTGGAAGGAGCTGGCTCTCGGTCTCAGCAGGGCTCAGCATCCCCAGTGGATGCTGGGGCAGGGGCTGTGTATGGGGGGAGCCCACCTGAGAGGCCCAGGTTGTGCTGCAGCACGTCGGGCTGGCTCAACAAACCAAAGCATCGCTCTGTTACAGAGCTGGCCCCAGCAAAGGCTTTGGGAGCTCATTTACCTGACAGACCGCTGAAGAGCTGTGACAAAAGTATCAGTATTCTGCATGGAAAATGCTGCTTCTTTTATGTCTTCCTTTAACAGCTCAGATTAAATTGACAAAAGTCTTAACCAGTCCAATTAGGACCAGGAGCCAAGGAATAGATGCCACCGGTGGGAGAGGGCTAAGGAGGAGTTGGGGAGGTCGGGTCTGTCTGTTTGAAGGGAAACTGCAAATTTGAACAACAAAACGGGAGCTTAAAAATTGGTTCCCTGCTTTGCTTCCATGTGCTTCACCCACTGACATTCCAGTAACGGTGGAGAGCAGAGCACAGTTTGCGTTCTGCGCCCCAGCACAAAGATAAGCCCTTTACAGGAAAGATTAGATGCCAGCGTAAGTGAACACGGCTATTAATAACGAACTCCAGAAAGGAATCATAAATTATACTTATCATCTCTAACTTGTATTCCTGGAAAGATGAATCTAGCAGATTGTGGTGCACAGACAAGAAAGGAAATGACACGGAACAGTTGGTCGTCATTATCGAGAACTGAAACACAATGAAATTAACTTAATTATGAGCAATTTTAACATTGCTGTACCAGATGCACCAGTGCTGCAACACGTACCACAGGCAGGGCATCCAAACATGTCTTTCAGTCTAAAGTAAACTTCTTTCATAGGATCTACACAGGGGTGCTCAGAGGCCAGTGCATGGGGAAGTGCCGTGCAGGTCTGTCAGCAGCTGCTCAGAGCAGACAGGAGATGCTCAGACTGGTCAGTTCTAAAAGCACTTTGTGCTGAAGGGGGTGAGCTCTGCTCCTCCCGTCTGCCACAGACCGCTCCTGGGGCATTCCCAAGAGCTCCAATGAGAATGCTCTTGGGGATGGGAGGGGTGAGCCTGGTCCTGAGGGTCAGGAGTGCCTGTCTGGGAGGACATGAATGACAGGATGGAGCAGGGAAGCAGCAGCAGCTGGAATATCGGATACAGGCAGTGATGGGAGTGACAAGGAAAAGGTGAGTGTGAGTGATGCTCCCACCTGGAGAGCTGGGCTGAGAATGGGGGTCAATGTGGCTTAGTCTGTTCCAGTCATAATACTAGCAGGGAAAAAGGGAAGTACCCACAAGGGATGAGTGCTGGAGCAGGGGGAGTTTCAGAAAGCACAGAGGGGAGCTATGCAGCAAAAATCGAAGTCTCCTTGGCTGAAGCTCCCTCCTTGTGTAGATTAATCTAATGGGGGACATCAAGTCCGAGTCAGCACATGAAATACATCCCAAAATATTTTGTAAATCCTTTTTTTGACATTGAGTTGGACCGTAATTCAGGATGGCACCAGAACGTGATGTACAGCAACCCTGTCGGCGTGATGGATCGCTAGGTTGTGTGACATCCTGTGACAAATGATCTCCATCTTCTGGCTGCAGATTAATTTTCTAGGTCATTTAATAAATTACAGGAAAAGAAGTTATATGAGGGGCAAACAGCAGAATGGAGTTCCAGTGACAGGATACCTCTCCCTTGCACTTTTTTCTGTGGGATTAATGAGAGTAGATGGCTCCTTCTCTGCCTCTTTTTGCAAGGTGATCATAATTCCATGAAGACAGCACTTACGTTTCATCTTCTTTTGTGCAGGGGAATTGAGTTTGATGCGGAAGAATTGAACCTCCCGAGGAGGGATGGGATGTGACTATGGTGTGGACTGTGAACACTGATTAATTCTCACCAGAACGGTATAACAAATACCTTCTACCAGCACTGCATTTAGACCCGAGCTCCACAGGGGCAGTCAGACCCCGCAGCTCTGGGCAGATGCAGCTTCCCAGTCTGTTGAAGTGCGGGCAGAAGGGTGGTCGCCAGGACATCGCACTGAGTGCTTTGCCACTCGCATCCTCTGGGGCCCTGGCAGAGTTACCTCCCTTAGCCTTAGGCCCAGCTTTTGCAGCCATTTAGGAACTTATGCTCTAAATGGGATTTACAGATGCTGGGCTTGAGAACCTCGAGATGAAGGCAAAACCTGGGATTATCCCCCTGCACCCGTAACTGCTTGTTCAGTTTGTGACCAGCCCCAGGTTCCTGGGTGCAGGATGGGAACATCCATGCCAGAGGCAAGGCTGGGAGATAAATCCAACAGTGGTGTGTGTGCAGCCAGCAAACTGATGGGAGGATCATCCAAGCTGCAGACAGATGCATCCAACTGCCCAAAAGAGCCCAGCTCAGGCAGCATTTATCTTCTATTGCTCCTGTCCATCCTTGCACTACGAGCGTTGTGCACTCCTAGAACAACAGGATTTAAGAACAACAACAAAAAGCCTTTAAGGGGAAAACCCCCCAAATTACCTCTGCTTCTGAGGAGAAGAGTGGTTCCCATGCAGCCACCACAGGGAAGGGAAAATGTCCTTTTAAAATTAGCTCTCAGCCTACAAGAGTGGCATATTAATAAGAGCAACTGGCATGAATAAGCTAAAATTCATTATCATGCTATTCACAGAGTAGCTACAGAAGTGTTATTATTATCAAATCCCTCTGAAAACCAAGTAATACCTCCCCTCTCTCCCCTTTCTTTTTGCATGCAGGATGCTGGATTAATTTATAACATTAATCAGGAAACAATTCAGTCCCTCACGGTCTGATGTGAAGAACTGAGGCTGTTTCCCACAGCACATGAAACACACAGCTGCTGACCAGCACCCTGTGAGCTCCTGAGCATCCCCTGCCTTCACCCCCAGGGATGGAGCAGGGGAGCACAGTTACACACAAGAGCAGCTGCCTCAGATGCTGCAAACTCATTGTGAGGGAGCTGGACCTGAGTGGGGGCCACAAAAGAGGGGTTTGGGTTTGTTTTAAACGGGTGCTTCAGCCAGAGGGAGAGCTGAGCTGAGAACCCACTTGGAAAGGTAAGTGATGCAGGCGAACACTCATAGTCGGGCTCCAAAGGACCTGGGAATGCATTTGAAAAGCACAGTGAGTTCATTTTGCACAGCTGATTTCTTCAAGAAGCCCTGTATTCTTCCTGTGCCCCATTAAGAACAGCAAGCACTTTCCACAGAAGTCGATCTCTCTCTAATCAAACCTGTTCTCCCTAATTGAAGTTAATCATAGGAAACTGGTCAGAAAAAGATGCTCTGGGCTCTGTGAATGGTGCCTGTTGGAGTGGTCAATTAATACGGGGTTAGTCCTGTGATTATTGCTCAGCAGAATGAGACGTGATGGGCAGCAGAATGCAAATGCAACCCTGGATGGGGACCAGCCACCAAAGGGACCATGGCCAAGGAGCCTCAGGAGAGCTCCCCTACTCACATGGGGCAGAGCTGCTGTGTTGGATCAGTTGTGTTGGGGTGAGCGGTGCCGGGAGCAGCATCACCACTGACCCCAGGAGCAGCATCACCACGGACCCCAGGAGCAGCATCACCACTGACCCCAGGAGCAGCATCACCACTGACCCCAGAAGCAGCATCACCACTGACCCCAGGAGCAGCATCACCACTGACCCCAGGAGCAGCATCACCACTGACCCCAGGAGCAGCATCACCACTGACCCCAGGAGCAGCATCACCACTGACCCCAGGAGCAGCATCACCACTGACCCCAGGAGCAGCATCACCACTGACCCCAGGAGCAGCATCACCACTGACCCCAGAAGCAGCATCACCACTGACCCCAGGAGCAGCATCACCACTGACCCCAGGAGCAGCATCACCACTGACCCCAGGAGCAGCATCACCACTGACCCCAGAAGCAGCATCACCACTGACCCAGGAGCAGCATCACCACTGACCCCAGGAGCAGCATCACCACTGACCCCAGGAGCAGCATCACCACTGACCCCAGGAGCAGCATCACCACTGACCCCAGGAGCAGCATCACCACTGACCCCAGAAGCAGCATCACCACTGACCCCAGGAGCAGCATCACCACTGACCCCGGAGCTCCCGCAGCCCCTGGCCAGCACTGCCAGGGCCAGCCTCCAGAGATAGGCTGGGTGAGGGCGGCAGAGATGGGGACTCACATCCTCCCCTCCATGCAAAGCCTGGGGAGCTTTCCTGAGCACCAGGAGCCCCTGTGACCAAGAGGCAGGCACATTGCTCCCTGCTCCAAGGTTTGCTTTCCTTGACGTGTTCTTGCATCTAAATACATTGCTTTTACCAAGGCTGGCAGGTCCTCAGCATCCTGCCTGCTCTCACTGGGAAGGGCAGCAGAGCCTGCACTTGCTAGTCCTGCTGGCATTCCTTTGGTGGCTACTAAGGGACTTGAGATCTTAAGGGCATGGAAAGCAAAGGGACAGCATGGTGAGTGCTGTGAAAGCCCCACAGCTCACCCAGCCCACAGCATTCACTGACTTCTGGGCTGTGCAAAGAGAGAACGTGGTCTGTTTGATCTGTTTCCCTAAGAGCTGCTTTGGTATTTGTGATGGAACAATAATCTGCACTCTTCTGGGGCTGGAGAAGTTTGGCTTCTGAGGGAATTTGACAGCAGCTTTACTAGTTTATGGCAGAAAAGAAAAGGCACTTAAGGGGATTTTGTTTGTCACTTGAAAATTAGCCTAGAGGAAAAGAATCTTCAATTCAAATTTAATTAAAAACTGATGAACCAGAAGCCTTGTAGTGGCTCCGTGAAGTTCTATTCTTACAGCACAAGAACACAGCACTGATAAGCAGCAAGGAAAACACAAACACAAGAGATTTAAAGCTAAAACCAAAAACGGGCCCAACTGTAATCCAGTGGCACCAGACCATCACCAGAGCAGAACTCATCCCGCTGCGCTTACACAGGGGTTTCTGAAGCAATGGTTGCTTGCACACTTCTGACAGCAGCCCATTGAACTTACCCTTATTTCATCCGTTTCTTAAAATCTTGAGACCAAGACGCCTAACTTGCTTTATTCTGGCACAATTTACTGTACTTGAGACAAGTAATAGGATGAAACTTTGAACCATGTCATCCAGGAAAGCAGGCTGGGGATTTTTTAACAGTCCTTTGGGAACTTAAGATACAAGAATCAGTAACACTTGTGTACGTGGGACCTTCCCTTCTATTGAATGTACCCAGAGACTGCTTACACTGTTTGTGTATGCAGGCTTTTCTCTCCCGTTGTAACTATGCTTCCAGCCAGGTGCTTTAGAGCCCCAGCAGATAAATCTCCCAGGCCAGAGCACAGAGCTCCCCATGCACAACAGGACCAACTTCGTTAACTGTGGGAATGTTAATTACTGGCTATTGCTGATTCTATTTCAGGAAAACCAACTGGCCTTTCACCGTATGAGAGCGGCCACGAACCAGCCAGAGGAATCAGCTCTCAGGTACATCAGACCTACTGCTTGTCACCCGGCACAGGATGGGACACGCTGCTGTATGCTTTGTGCCACAAGAGGTTGCTCAGTAAAGCCTATGGTTCAGATCAGCTTCCCATGTAAAGAAGGGAACTGTTCTGACCTGAGGACACAGCACCTGCCTCCCCGCCTTGCCTGAACCTCCCACTGCTTTCCCTCAGCAGCAGGTCACCGGCCGGGCCATCACCATCACCGTGCCAGGACTCCTGTGTGGGGCAGGGAGGAATTGGAACCCCGTCTGCTTGTAAGGCTGCCATGAAGTCATGTCTGTGGTGCAAACACAAGCCAAGAATTACCTTAATTACACAGAGGAGATGGGTAAACAATGAGTTAGGCTGAAACCACTGATGTTTTCCCCCAGAATCAATATGCAGATGAGTGGATGCACACATCCAACAGTGCCCTTCTCAGCAAACCACATGGAAACATGCACTCTGCAATAAAGTACTGCTTTACGATACCGAGACCAATCAGGCAGCAAACACGTTCCCCAAATTACAGTTAATGTGGTGAGATGCAGATTTGCTATTGCACAGTCATTGCACATATTGTTAAAGACACACCATAGGTGTTTACTTCAGTGTTTAGGGAAAACAAGCAGTACAGAAGGAAGCCCACCCAGGGCCACCATTCACTGCTTCTCTAGGAAGAGGCAGCATTACCCATAGGCACAGGAGCAGAGGCTTCCTCTGCATCAGGCTCTAGCACTGAGCCTGGTTTTCCCCCCAGTTTCAGTGGGCTTTGGACCAGCAGGTTCAGTCCAACTCTGATCAGCTACCACTGGACACAAATACGATCACAGCTTCTGTCAGAGATGGCAGAATCCCTCAGACAGAGCCTTAATCCTTACCTGAGGCTTATAATGCAGAGCACACCCCTGACCAGGCTTTTGAGGCAGCTTTGCTTTCTCTCAGCCCCAGAGCTGCTCCTGGCTCCCACAGGGCACCATCCAAACCGTGGCACGATGCAAACGGCATTGCATTCAACAAACCAAGCCAGCCTTAAGCAGAGCCTCACTCCTCCAGGGGTGAAATTTCCTTCCAGGAAACACAGCTTAAACCCCCTTCCATACATGGATTTCTCTGCTCTTTTGTTAGCTCTGGGCTGGTGCAATTGTTAATCTAGAAGAGGGGATTTGCCGACTCAACCTGCTGGTGCCTGAAACAAGGAGCCAGGCCTGGTCTGCATTTCCCAATCAGAAATGGGTATCTAAAATCGTCATTTGCAGAGATTACTCCATTTCTGGAAACATGCATAAAGGTCAAGCACTGCTTTATGTTTAAAGCACGAGCCAGCCCGTGTTTAAAGCATTCTGCAGGCACGGGCAGAAATATGGCAAGTAAATGCAAAGCGCCACGGAGGAGTCATTGGTTTGCTATGTTCCCCTGGCAGGGCTTTTTCCTCATTTCTCCAGGAAACGACACCTTTCCCCTCCCTCAGAACCCAGCAGCATCGGGCTTGCCCCCCTTCCCCTGCATTCACCCCAGAGAGAAACAGGAACAAAACACAACAAAAGTCTTTTCACATGGGGCTGATGCAGGTTCAGCGCTAAGTGCTTCACTCCTTCAGAATAACTGTAACTTCCAATCAGACACTGATTTTACATGAGAACAGAGCAATTAGGAAGGCTTCACCTTTTATACTCCCTCCTTAAATAAAGGAGATTGTGACTAGAAGCGAGGTCATTAATGTACCTGTGCAATTCCACTCTTTGTAGCTCTGCTAGTAGGGTTAAAAAAGACCTTTGCCTGGCTTGAACAACGTCTGACTTGCACTAAAGGAATCCTTCAGAGAGAAAGGAGAAAGTCAAAGCAAAAAGGAACTGGAAACCCCAGGAACAATGTGGTGCTCAAAGAAGTGGGGAGGGTGAAGCCTCCTGCGGGAGCAGCTTCTTCACAGTACTTCAAGGTTAACTGCCCTTGGTTCTATTTCTTTGTCTGCTGGCAGCCACCGAGGCTCATGCAGAAGAACAACTTGGGGATCAAAGGTTGTGATCTGCACCCCTCAGGTCCCCCCTGCCCAGGCTGCCGGCCATGTGTGGGGTTTGGGAAGGGTCTTCCCTCGGGCAGGCTCGCACACATTCCGCAATGGCCACACAGAGCAAATCCATTTCTCCAGCTACTGCAGTTTTCTATTCATGATTATCTCTTTTAAAAAGGCACAAATTGAAAATGAGATGCAGAGCCAGTGGCCTCTTTTGAGCTATGGTTATTAGCTATGTGGAGGATGAAAGTGGTATGACTCCCTAGATAAATATATAGTTCATTAAGTGTTCTGGATCACTATATTCTACTGATCAAAAGCCTAAATCACACAGTTAGTGACACCAAGGAGCCGTGGGATAACTGAGGAGTCTCTGGCCAGAACCCCACGAGGACTGCGGGGACGCTGCTGTTGGGTAGGGCAGAGCCGGAGCCAGCAGCGCCCATCACCGCAGCATCTGCCTGGCTCCTGCCCTGCTCAAGGCCACCCTCACACCACATCCAGGTCAGGTTATACCCTCAGCTCCAGAAGATCCCCTCTGGTGCTATGCACCCTGCAAAGCTCTGCTCAGATCCACATGGAGTGTGTGCCCAGGCAATAAATACTGTCCCATGAGTATTGTGTTCAATGGAACCACTGATCACCAGCTCGTGCCATCGGCTGCAGCAGTCACATCACTGCTGCAAAAATGCTGCCTTTCCCGTTCACGGGCCAGCGCAGTCTCTAAGTGCAATAGTGCCAGGGTTAATTCAATCAGCAGTATTTAAATCATGCCTGATGAAATCCTAATTCTGGAGAACAACTGCACACTGATTTACTGAGCTTCTAACTTTGACTGAAGGTGATTCTCCCACCTCTCCTGTACCATTTCCTCACAGTGCACAGCTGCATAAAGACCTGGAAACCAGAAACCCACAAAACCTCCTGTATGTCCAGACCGTGACTCTCTTGCTCAGCTCTAGAGACCCCTGCACCCCCTCCTGCAATCCCCCTCTAAGTGTCTTCTAGAAACCTGCCCCTCTCCCATTTCCAGTCCTTTCCAATCTGGCTCAATAAAAGCCATCTGAGACACAGGACATGAATACTGATGACAAGTTTTGAATCCAAATTACGTCTCAATCAGTTAATTTTAAAGAGAACTGCTTCAGGCTCCTTCAAGGACACTGCAAAGCCTGGGTGATCCCGCACTGGGCACGGGGCCGGGGGGGACACACGCTATGGGCACCGCTTCCACTGCTGCACCAATGGCACCTGGGGACTGATCCTGAGCATCACCAATTGCTGCCTCCACATGTGGAAGGTGCATGGAGACAGGAGGGGCTGGGTGGGAGCCACGGCTGCCAGGGTCCCATTCCCTATGGACCTGATCCACCCCTCCTGCACAGAAGGCAGCCACCAATCCCTACTCCTCAGGGCAACCACGACCTGCTTTTCCTATCCCCCTTTTCCTCACTGCCCTCCTGCAGGTTTATGGTGCCTGGTCCATCTATAATTGGCTGTTTCTGCTGACCCCACGGCCTGCACAGTGAAGTGGGGCAGCACACAGCGGTCGAGCTGCTGCATTCAGGTGTGTTTGCTGTTAGACAACAGCTTCACTAATGACAAGCAGGAGAGTGCCAGTTGTAGACTGCTTCTCCCTCCCCTCTTCCCACTCTGGGAGTTCTTGTCTAGGCATTGATAAATTAAACCAGGCATCTCCTTTGACTAAGATGAATGGCAAGCTTAAATGATATCCACTGAACAAATGGCTGATTTGTGTATTCTTCCATTCAGGATTAGGCTAATAAGATGTTCATTTATGGATCTATTACTCAGTCATTTAACTGCTTGAAATAAGAGGACCAGGCAAATTCCACCATCCAGGGATTGATTTCCATCCTTTCAGGCCATGTTTTAGCAGAGAGTTTGCTAAGGTAATTTAGTGGGACGCAGCAAAACGTTCATTAAGCTGACACAGTGCTTTAAAACGTGTGAGAAGAACTCAGGGTGTTTGAAGTCCTGGGTCCAAGGCAGCCGCGCTCCTCCTGCCTCTGCTCCTCTGCTGTGGCAGCTCCTGACCGGCTTCGGTCAGGCTGGTTTAAACCGGACAGGGAACAGTAAAGCCACAGCCCAGGTCTCTGCTGGAGCACGCTGTGGAGGGTCCCTCTGCCCGCCGGAGCCGCCACCTGCAGCAGCCTGGGCCAGAGCAGAGCAGGTCACCCCGCAGCAGTGTCTGCTTGCTCTGAGCCCAGTGCAATACTCCAGTATGGTTTAGGGGCAGGTCTGCATCTGCAGGTCATTCGTGTCTGACTGTTACAGAGACATTATGCCCTCTTCATGCCCCTCTCCCACCAGCAGGGAATGGTCTGTACCTGCCTGCTCAGCCAGCCCCCCTCGGGGCCCGATCCAGACACTTGATGGGACAACAGGGAATGACAGAGTGGATGTCTTCTCTGAGCAAAGATTCACAGTCCCCAGTTACCCACACCCAGCTCATGGAGGCTGTATCCTGACAAACAAGCTGGCACTCCAGCATCTGTGCGGGCAGCCTGCTGCGCTGGCGGTTAATGCAGGGATTTCTGCTTGAAGGAAAATAAAAAGCATCAGCTGTGTGGTTCTGCTAAATTAAACCAGGAAATAACCAAAGACACTGGTATTTTAGCTGCTGCCATTAGGAGCCAGCATTAACAGGCATTTCTGCATGCAGCAGCTTTCTGCAGCAATCCTTCCTGCAGGACTGCTCCCAGCCACGTTCCCACGGCAGCAGCTCTGCTCCCACCATCAGAGCCACGTCCCGGGCTCACACAGCACCAGGAGTCACACTGCTGCCCCAGTGCCATCCCTTGAGGAGTGGAGCAGCAGGGCAGAGACAACCTGAAGTCACCAACTTCAGGGCACTACAGACCACGCTTTAACACGCTTCACACCAGGGAATAGCTCATTACCCAGTGCTCCGATAACACTGCTGAGCTTTAGGGGCAGGAACACAATTATCCTCCAACTGGTATTTACCCAGCACGTCAGTCCTCTTGCCTATCTTGGAATCATAATGAGCTCTAAGGAAGCGCTTTGCTGTTTAAGATCATGGGTACCTTCTGGAGACAGAAAACAGGAGGGCATAGAAGAGCTCTTAATTTCTACTTCATCTACTAGGTCTTAGTTAATTTAACAGGTCTTACATTCATACAACAAATTATCCCTCCAGAAAACTGAGCCAGTGCCAGGACATAACAGTTCCATTTAATGTACCCTCTGCCTAATGACAGAGTATCTCTTTCTGTGCGCTGTCTTGTACTTTACATTAACAGAAATTCTTACGCATATTAGTGCTCCTTTTCCTCTAAGTAATGTGTCATTTCAAGCAGACAGTTAAGAACAAAACACAAATGTAGCCTCAAGAAGTGCACTTTCATCGAGTGAAACGCTTTCTTTCCTGACAAGGATCACAGGAGTGCTCAGATTTAGTGAGGGATCAGGATGAGAAAGCAGCAGCACGTTGCCCCCATGCTGCTCTGCTCCCCACTCATCTGGCTAGGCTTTCCTGCGGCAGGGCTCAGGCCAGCCCCTGTCCTGCAGAGCTGTCACACGGTGACCATCCATCTGGACATTCATCCATCCATCTATCCATCCGTCCATCCATCCATCCATCCATCCATCCATCCATCCATCCATCCACCCAGACATCCATCCATCCATCCATCCATCCATCCACCCACCCGGACATCCATCCCCTGCACACCGGCCCTTTCACCCCATCGGCCCTTCAGCTGGACGCCCGGTGCTGCAGCTCCTGGGTCAGCCCTGTGAAAAACCATCCCCACAGTGGCCTCCATCTTTTCAATTCAGAAATCAGTGCAGACCACTGAGCTGTTACCAAGTGAAAAGCTCAGCCCCACATCATTCTTTCTCCTTTACATAATGCATTTTACATGCATCTCTATTTTTTATTGCAGGATAAAATGCCTGGATTAGATATTGGAATTCTTTTGATCTACTGAGATTCTGCACATCTTCACTATTCATCACAGAGAAGCCAGACAAACAAATACCACCTTGGTCTGTTTCACAGCCACAATCACTATCTTTTCCAGATATCACTTTGCTTCATTAACCAAGCGAACAGTTTTATCTTACCCACCAGGTAGACCTTCCCAATTCACAGTTGGGCAAACAGAATCTTGCTTATTTAACTCAGTCTAAATGGTACTCTCAATATTCCTCTTAACTGCTGCTCTTAAACAGTTTCCTCCTATTGCTGTTAATCACATTAAAAGGTATTGGATATATAATTTCCTTTAATTACATGAAAATATTGGTTGCTTCCTTTCTTTAGAGCATTACGTACAGAGCAGCAATAATTAATGCCAACACTTTCAGAAGTCAGTCAGAAAAAGCTAATTGTTGATTTATGCCTTCATTTAAAGACACCTGCTTTTTTTTCATCCCTTTTGATTTTTACTTTCTCTTTCAATCCGAAATTATTCTGCCCGTGTCATCCTCACATTAATCAATACATGTTTTGTCTTTCACAAATCTGCCTAATTGCTTTTCTCATTTAGACAGCCCTGGAGTCATTTCCTAATGAGCACGGTCACACACTAACATGGCATGGAGGATTTACACGTGGCACTCAAAGCAGATTTAGGAGAAGGGGAAAGACACTGAGCCTGTTGCTATGGGTGTGGAGGTTCCCGAGCTGTTCCCTTGGGATCTGAGCCCACAGTGAGGGCAGCTCAGTGCCCCTGCACAGGAGGACAACAAGGGGCTGTGCCATGGAGAGCAGCAACAAGGAGCATCACCTCCACCAAAGCTCTGCCCCCATGAACCACCTTTTGTGAGAGGAGATGGAAGCTGCGAACAGTTAACGTCCAGCTCTGGGCTTCTGCTCTCCTGTTGTCACAGCGCATTGAAAACTCTGCCAGCCCCCAAGAAGCTGCAAATATTCCGTCTTCCCTTCACACCAACAGGTCCCTCCAAGATCACCGCAGCACACGCTGGCATGAAATATACAGCATAGAGGATTTCAGAGCAAAACCCCACAGCTTCTGCTGGAAACAGAGACACTTTCAGGCTGTGAGCAGGGCACTCAGTGCCTGAGTTCACCTCTCGCTGGTAAGTGAATGCAGGGACCTTTGCCTGAGAAAGCGCCCCAGGCTCCAGGCCAGGGTCTTGTCCAAACCCACATGCAAGAACAGTGACATAAGGAAATGGGGAGATGCAACAAAAACTGCAGCTCTCTAATGAAAAGCTTTAATTTCCCAGTGTTGCCTGCCTTGTCTCCCTGCAGCAAAGGCTGAAGAGGGAGGGAAGATCTAAGTCCAACCCAGGCCCTTGCAGCCAGATATCTGGGATGAACACAATGAGCAAAACCTGGATTTGTGAAGCAGTTCAGAAATGCACGCTCTAAAGTACAGTGCTGAGGCTCTGCACCTCGCACAGAAACATGCCTGGGGTTTCCTACCATGGGTCCTGAGTCCCTGTGCTTTTTTGGAGGCCACAGATGATACTGAGCCTCATGGGGACCGTTATAGGAAGTGTCTGAAATGACAAATTTAGAGGAAAAGTATTTGTGGCAGTGATAAAGGGAAAGTTTAAGGTTTGTATTTAGATAAATTGGCTGGAAAATTTGATCCACACAGTCTCTCAACCACAATTATACAAACATAATTTGCATAAATATTATAATTCAAATTCCGCCGGTGGCATAATAAAAAAAGGGAAAATAGTATTAAATGATGAAGGCATTTGAATGCTTGAAACATCACTGTGTGATGTTTCATGCTATCCATTAAATAAGTAATTTATTGCAAAAGCTATCAAAGCAAAAGGAAATTAAGTCAGATAAGACCGGCTTCTCGTTCTGCGGGGTGTTTTGCAGAGGATATGTTACTTTCCGAGCACGTTT
Source organism: Neopsephotus bourkii (assembly GCF_033783945.1). Classification (NCBI taxonomy): domain Eukaryota; kingdom Metazoa; phylum Chordata; class Aves; order Psittaciformes; family Psittacidae; genus Neopsephotus; species Neopsephotus bourkii. The sequence continues at coordinate 359,323 of NW_026901640.1, read as the reverse complement.
GATTTTTCCAAGGTACTAACTAAGAGTAATTATAACACTGGATCCGCTGTAGAGCCGCGATGCTCTGGGTGCAGTGACCGCAGCGCATGCTGATGAGCAGCTTGCAATAAACAGGGGCCAGTAATCATCGTTCTGGGGCTGGAGCCACATCCTGGAACACGTGTCCCTGCTAACACCATCTCCAGCCACCTCCAATACTGCACAGGGATGAGCTGGGTCACTGGCAATCAGTGCAGCAGTGTCCCTGTCACCCCTAAATGCCTCTGAGACCAGTGCTGCTGTACCTACACCGGTTTACACCAACCCTGGGTATAACCTTCATACAGTCTGTTCCCCCTGGATTCAGCAGTGGTACCCAGGAAGCTGCCACACACCCTTGGTATTTTAGCAAGTTACCTCTAAATCCAGCCAGTCCATGGCAATCACTGCGCAATTTCAAATCAAATACCTGAAACAATGTGAGTGATTAGAATGGATAAAAGCAAGACGTGAAGGTGTATCAGGGGCTTCAGAACCAAGGTCCTCTCCAGCAGGATCAGGTTTAAGTCAATAGAAGATAAGTGAAATTAATAGTTGTAAATGTGGCCAGAGACATCGCTGTGCTCCTCCCCACTCAGCTCAGACTCCTCTTGGATTACTGCTCTGCCTGGGGAAAATGCCAGCCTGTGCCATGGGGCAAGCCCTCAGCCACTGGAACCCAGACGGACACGAACAGGAAACCCTGGTTACACTCAGCTCCTTCTGAGGACATCAAGAAACCCTCAGCTGGGGGCAGAGGGGAAGGTTCAGCAGCCACATGTGGAAGAACAGTAAAGCAGCTGACGTTTGGGATTTCCAGAGTATTCCAAGAGAGGTGAGTGACAAAAGGCAGGAACGTGCCCTTGTGAGGGGTCTGTCTCCATCTGCAGCCCTTCTGCACAGGCACCTCCCCTCAGCTGCCCTGGCTGGCTCAGGAGCAGGATGCTCAGGATCAGAAGGATCTCTGTTCCACGCTGGGCACAGATGGACACCTCCAAGGTCATGGATTGGCAGGATCAGATGGGCTTTCAGTGGAGGGGAGGAAATGGCACACTTCTTTCAAACAAAGATGGCCCTGTGCCACTGGGAGTTCCCTTTCTGAGCCTCTTCTCCCTTGTGCTGGAGTTTAAATAAGAACGGAAAAGAGAGAAGATCTTGGGGGCACAGGAGCACCGAGGGGTGACCCCGGCTGCCACGCACGTTGTGTGCAGAGCTGGGGAGAGCTTGTGCCAGATGCCAGTGCCCTTCCTTGCCAGATGTTCCTCCGTGCTGGAGCGCTGCTACTTCCAAATGCCATTTTCAGGCAGGCTCCCCCACCCTGCCTTACAACAAGGCACGTTCTGCAAACAACAGACTGGAGTGCTGCTGAGCTCTCTGGATGTGGGAGAGACAGTGACGGGCTACTGTGACTCTCCTCAGGCACCGTTTTCTTCTACCCATGATGACTCCCAAAGCAGTTTTCTTGCCTGTGCTCCCCCCGCTCTCTGAGCACAACCCTTGGCAATGGACCTCTGTGGCACCCGGCTACAGTCGTGCTTCGACTGCAGGTTCACAGCATGAGCTCGCCCTTCAGAGAGAGCAAATCCTGCTCTTTGTTTGTCCAGTCTGCTCTCAACCTCGCAGAGACCAAAGGATGAAAGAGCACTGGGAAACATGCTGGGAAACAACCTTAGTTACCAGCCACTGCCTGGTCCCTGCACCCACAAAGAGCTCTTTAAGCAAACCAGGAGCAAAAATTCAGCAATAAAAGCAAGAAAACTTAAGGGCAGTTTACTGAAGCATTTAGACTAAACTGCTGCGAGGGACGCTGACCCTTTGATAAAGCAGCACTATAAATCCCCTGCCTTTTCCACCTCCAGGCCTCCAAACAATGCAGTCTCGCTCCTAATGTCACTTCCACTGCTGGAAATTTGTGACATCAATAAAATCCTGGTTTGTCAGTACAAATGGAATTTTAAATTGAATTCTTATCAAATTAGCCTTTCATCAAGGTCATGCAATATTGTGTGAATAACCTTTCCAGGAGCTGTGTACATGGCTGCTGCCGGAGGTGAAAACGAGACAAATTCTAATGAGATTACTCAGCTGGAGCACTCAATAACAGGCACTGGAGTAGCTGCGGTGACATTAGGCTTGTGATAATTGGAGCAAATGGGTACACCAGTGCCCAAAGCACGCTGCTTTACCCCCGCTGACCACGAGCACACGCACTCCCAGCACCTATCCGGGGTCCTCAGGGAGCACCGGCACAGCTCTGCGAGCAGCTCCATACAACAGCTCTCCCGGAGGATGAACTGTGAGTGTATCCCCTCTGCTGGCTCCCTGCTGCAATAAAACGCCTCAGCTCCAAGTGAACAGTGATGTGCAGCACCGGCACCTGCAGGGACTTCCCATCATCTTGTACCTCAGCATCTAAGTTGTGCGAACAGAGCACGTTTCGGTGTTACCCTCTGGGTGCTGCCCAAAGGGTTCCAAACCACACACATGCTTTGAGCAAGGGCACAGACTCACTCACCGGTCACAGGCTTGACTCTAAGCAGAGCCCAGGATGATGTGGGACACTGCACCTCCTGAGGGCTGCTCTCCATCCCGCCTCCCCCAGCCTGGCCTTGTGCTTGCAGTCTTCTTGCAATCAAATACACAGATCAATTACATGATTGAAAACAAAATACACAGCTGCCTAAAGACTCCTTCCCAAATCACAAAATAGACACATATTTGACAACTCCAAAAAATATTTCAGCAAACATAATAGAGAAGATAATGATAATTAGGCTGGTATTTTATGCCATAACGCTCTTGAATGCCTACAAAAATACAATATTTTCAGCGAAAGATAATTGAAAAGATTATTTGGCTTATCTAAAATAAGTTTTCCTAAGCCTCAGCACATCTGTTACAAGAATTCAGGCAGACATATGGCAGGATGCTGCAGGCTCAACACACTGTTCATCACTTTGAGAAAGAGGTGGGTAACAGCACGGAGGGTTTGCTCACGATGGGGTCCCTCTGGCAGGAGATGGACACAATGGCTGCTACCAGACCAGGGGGAAAGTGAACCGACTGAAGGAGTCCGGGGAAGCAGGAGCCAGGGGAGGCTGCGGGCGCCTCAGAGCCGCGGGGCTCAGCTCCGCAGACCGAGGTGCTCGCTCGGGCAGTGATGAGCGGCAGCCCGGGCCCTGGCTCCTCGCTGCAAACCCGCTCTGGTCCCTCCCTGTTGCTAAGTTACGTGTTCATCCCGCTCCTCCGCGGGTGCCTCCAACCCAGCACGTACGGGCACCTCCTGCAGCCAGACACAGGCGCTCGCTTCCAGAGAGAGACTGCTCCAGCCGAGCCTTTGTTTTCGCGCTTATCCTCCCTGTAAGACCTGCGGATTGAGCCTGCAGGACAGGCAGGCCCCATTGAACGCCGCTTTGTCTGCAGGGATGTCCGTAGGGAAGCCGAGGCTCGGCCACTGCAGCACAGCCGATGCTGGGTGACTGCGGAGCAGGTCCCTGGGAGCTCTGTGGTGCAGGGGTTTAAACCTCAGCACTTACCCCATTCAACCAGTAGTTGCAGCTGGGTCGGATCTGTAAGGCAAAGGGGGTTTTAACACTGGCCATGGGTCGGTTTAACCTCCAGCCTTATTCTAAGCTGTTCACAGACCAGAAGGGCTGTTAAGATTTGTTTTATACAGCATCTGAGCACAGGCCACACAGTGTCCAACTACTGCAGCTCCTCCTCACATGTAAAGTGAAGCAGCAGTATCTTACCGAAACACAGAAGCCTGGAGCTGCTCTGCTGGCAGTAACTGCACATGGCACAAGCCAGGTTTATCCCCTGTGCTGAAGGGCCCATAGATTGTATTCAATATTCAATACACTCCAAGCACAGTGTTTGTGAGAAGTGTCACATGCAATAGCACATCCTTGTGTTTAAACTGAGGCTGCCCCTCTGCCAGCCACTCTGGAATGCGTTAGGGTTGGACAAGGTCTCCCAGGAGTAAGAGAAATCCATGCTGATACGCTTATAAAGGCTGACAGGTGAGCAAACTCTTCCACGGGGCAACTGCAGATGCTCTAAGTGACATTTTAAATTCTTAAGATTTTCCCATTTACAAACAAAAGTTGCCTCACAAAATGAGGAGCAACCCGAGCAGACTTCCCAGAAACAGCCATTCCTGCTGCCTTTTAATTGTTTTGCTCTCCATAGAGAAAAGCATCATCAGTGGTCAGGGGAAAAAGGCCCACTCAGAAATCAATTTTTGTATCTATCCCTTTTTAATCATTCATGGAAGAAGAGTAACAGATCAGATACAGCACTAATTTTTATTGTAAACTACTCTGGGAATGTATTTTGCTCAGAGCCATTAGCAGAGAAAGCAGATTAACTGGAAAAGCTAATGGTACAGTGCAGAATAAATATGTACATAACTGTTTGACTAAATCCTTTATTAACAGGTCAGATTTTCTCCACATTTCTCACCTGTTATGAGATTTTTCAATGGGTTGATACCTTTCCAGGCATTGAAGCCTCCTCGAGGGAGGAGGCAGCCCCCCTGGGGTCCTGGCTCTCACTGCTGTGCTGTTTCCAGCACTCTGGCATTTACAAAGAAGGATTATGCTTAAATTCCTGTGCCTCTAAAGGGCCCTTCTGGTTCTCATTTCCCCCCCTACATAATTCTGAGCTTAATAATGATCATTAAACACACCAAAGATTGATACCTTCCAAAAATCTCTGAAAACATAACTTTTAGTTCAGGAAACTGGAGGTTGCTCTGGGATCCTATTATAGTTTTAGTGCCTTCAATTTATTGGCGAGGGCTTCAAGTCAAACTTGACTGAGCGTCTATGCAAACTCAATACATCAACTGTATTATCAAGTGGATCCAGCGTTCTGCTCAGATGCAAGTCAAAAATGGGGTTTAGACTCATCAATTTCTTATGTCATTGATCCAGTAAAAAATATAAAGAAGATTACAGGGGCTGACCTTGGGTTACTCCCAAAGCTGGTCTGCCAAGTGTCACCTTTTGCATGCGTACACATACACACAGACAGACATTTCTCTCCCCACCCACTACACCAAAAACCAATCCGCATTTTGAGCACTGCAACCCACTATTCATCGCTCCACACTGGCTCATTCCACCACTGCTCCTTAAGCCAAATCTCAGACTGCTGTATGGAAGGGAATTCTGAACCCTGCATCCACGCTGCTGCTAGTGTGCAATGCATGTTTAGGGAAAACAGCTCTGAGTTCCTGCTCACTGGGCACAAACCTCTGCTAGCACCCAACACCCAGCCCTGCTCAAGCAGGAAGTGCTCTGACAAGCTCCCAACAGCTGTGGCATCACCGCTTCCAAGCACGGCTTCACCCGGTTCTGAGAAGCCAGTCCCAGTGCTGGAGCACAGGCCACGGAGCTCCCGAGACTTCATCCACCATGGAGCCTCTGCCTTGCAGCCCGATGAGCCAGGGAGGCAGGAGAGGCATTGTTCAGGTCGCCTGCCTCTGGTGTTTCATCGCATAGACACCACTGCAGCCAATTGCTTGCCTTGTGCATGTGCATCATGAAAGAGAAGGCTGAAAGCTGGGATTTTAAAATCATAAATCTATTATAACAAACTATAATGAATTTGCTAACTCTAATCTTTATTTCACAGACCACTCATTCTTATGTCCTATAAAGAAAAAAGTTCCTTATATTGTTCCTTGCTAAATAATCATTAATTCTGTTTGATGCTAAGAGAAGTCTTTGATATTTTGTTCATGCTGGGCTGATAATAGGCTATGACTCCAAACTCATTTGAAGGTCAGCAAGATGATGACTAGTGTCTGAGAACTGCTTTATCTCCACCGGGGGATTTTTCCCCTCCGTAATACCAATTTGCTAAGCTAATATAACGATGTCTATCTTTCTGATTAACTGAATTACAGTTGGTCATAACGCATACATTTTTGATGGGAACCTTAATGTCTACAAACCAATCAAACATACAGGAACATGACTGGTAATTCACATCGATTCAGTTCCCCAGAAGATGGGCAAGAAAAACCCCTAAGAATTAATTTGGGAAAAGGAAAAAGTTGAGCACAAACCATGGCACAAGTGCGAAGAACAGCAGAGCATGGCTGGGGCTGGGGTTTGTCTTGAGGAGTGGGAATGAGGTGAACAGTGCACCTTGGACAGGAAGAGGTCTGGGGCAGACATCAGCACCATTAGCGATGTTTAACTGGCAGCTGAGAGGCCAGGAAGACATTCCATAGACCAGGATTGCTGCTGCCTTCTCCTGCTCTCTAACCTACCCTCAGGCAGTGGAAGGTGCAGGATTGCCCTGGCAGAGATGCTGATCTACCCCAGGGACAGCTCTTGCCCTGCCAGTGCTGGCAGAGCCCATCTCACAGCCTCCAGTCCTGCAGAGAATCCTGCTCCTCATTAAACAAACACCACCACAGCAGCTGGGAATCGGCAGCTGGAGCTTGACCAAGTGCGAGACCTCCTTTAATTAAAAGAAAAACCCCCAAAATGTCCCTAATGCCATCTCCCCTCCGATGAGATGGAGCAGCTCTGCATCCACAGAGCCAGAACTGACCCAGCGCTGCAGCCCTTTGCTCTACGGCATTTGCTGGCAGGAAAATACTTAAACTAACAGGAAAAGAAAAAAAGCTGCAGGATTTGCAGTCACCTCTTCAGTCCTCAGCCTGGCTTGACACAGAGTCATCCCTGAGTACCAGCTAGGAGATGCAGAGCATCCAAACTACACACAGCAGCGTGACACTAGAGGTATTGCACTTAACTTTAACTGTGATAGCTTGAAGTACGTTACACAATGTGTTTTCTCTCCTAAGGAGCAGAGGATGTGAAGCAGGCAGTGATGCACATCTTTGCCTTTTTTGTTTTTTAATGGAGCCTCTTTTGCCAGGCTCAGAGCTGCCCACAGATCAAAGTTACTGACATGCTCTTGCACACCAGGTTTTCTCCTGACAGATGAAACATATAACTGCTTCAGGTGGAGAACCTCTCCTTGGGCTGGTTTTTCAGATATGCAAAGAGTGCCAATGGAATTAGATTTCCTGTTACTCATTTGACCCTTAACATCGCTCCTCCGGACCCAGCCATTAAAATGGGTTTCATGTTGGGCAGGGGAGCACCAAGAGCTCTGCACCCACCTCTCCTACTGAAGGATCCCTGCTCTGTGCCCGTCAGACAGGGACAAAGCTGGAGCAGCACTTACCCACCACAGGCTGCAGCCACCAGCAGACACCCACTGCACACAAACACAAGTGTCTCGTCCTCCCCTTGCTAAAATAACAATGGGATAAGACACACTGTGAGCATTGGCAAGCAATTAGGAAAGGCTACAGGAGCAGAAGCCATGGGAGCTTGTGCAGAGTAGCCAAAGAGAGCGATTATTGCAGAGTGGGGGTTGCTGCCATCTGAAGCAGGGATTTGCTCAACCTTTCATGGTCTTTGCGGAAATTATCATTCGCCTCCAGACACTCATTTCACGACACATTTGGAAGAGGATATGCACCATCTTTGATGTCTTGTGGACTCTGGGCTTCGCCATAGGGAGTGAGTATGCAAAAAGTGGAAACTAGGTCAGGTTATTGAGGACAAGCATAAAACTAGGAGGCAAATGTGCAAGGACAAACCCACAGAAGCGAGGAAACCAGGAGAGGCAAGTTAGCAGTGGAAATCCAGGCAAACCAAATCCTTCAGTGCCATGTGGACACCCTCCATGCCCCATTTGACCTCAGGTCCACACTATGGCTTTCCACATTAACCTAGCTCCCAAGGCCTCCGCTGTAGGGCACAGCACACATCCCCATCCTCTTGACAAAGCATGGAGATCTCGGGTAGCAAAGTGCTGTGTGATAACAGAATTGCCCTTTGATCATCAAAGCTTATATGTAAAAAATTGTTCAATGGGATTACTGCATGGGCAAACCCAGAACTCCCCAATGCCTGGCATCCCGGGGATGCCATCATAGGATCCATCACCCTTTTGTCTTCTCACCAAAGGGAAGGGTAGGAAAAAAGGAGCCTGCAGAAGAAACCAGTCTTCCCCATGCTGTGGCCTGAAGGCTCTGGCTGGTGCTTCTGCCCGTGCCCACCTTTTTTGCTGGGGGACCAGCCATCCCATGTAATGGGAATGGGGTTTTCCTAAGGCAATCCATTCCAGCATCAGCCTTTCCCACCAAATGATGAGGTTTGCACTGTAGTGACACACACCAGGGTGAAGGACCGGGTTGCACTTGGCTGACTGGGATTTGTTGGTAAATAATAAATCAGGTAAGCATTTCCCAGCAACACACAGAGCGCTCCTGGCATCATCACCAGTGTTCACATGGGATGTGTTAAAACAGTTTTTATCCTATTCTCATCTTCCCTTTCTTCTGTTTATCTGTTTTTGTTTTGGCTGCTCGTTGCTTCACAATGACCCACTTTTCCCTGCAGAGGAGCTGTGGCTGCGCTCGCCTCTAACGCTGTTTTCCTCCTTCCCTCACATCTGAGTTGACTAAGCCCAGGACCAAGGGCTTGCTCAGGGCTTAGCTCTTATGTTACTCGTGCTGCGATTGGTACAATGGGGCTGTGAGACATGAGGAGACTCTTCCCATTTTAGCAACCTCCCAGAATACCATTAACAGTCCCGGAGATAGGGGCAGATCAGGAGAGCACCCACAGGCACTGAGGGGGCTTGGCCAGGAGAGCTGGCTCACAGACCAATGCTCACATGTTGGCATCTGCTGAAACAACATCCTCCATATTCTGTCAAAGCAAGTGCACGGTCACCCAGCCAATACAAACATTTCTACTCATTATGGCTCTTATTTAAAACAAGAGTTGCTTTCCCCTTTCCTTGCTGGCTAACATTCAAGGGAATATTTTATATATGCTGAAGGGCACCTGCCCCATCCCCAGTGATAACCTCCTTCAGAAGTTCACCTTTTGCACTTTCAACTCCCCAAATCTCCAGCTTTAAGGCTCTTTCCATCATAACAAACAATACGTTTTTGACTACGATTGCTCTGCCCTTGAATACCTTTCTGCCACTTGCTGCTGTAAAGCACCTGCAATTCTGGAGAAGGCAGTAACCTGAACCTGCTCCTCACTTCTCCCACTGCCCCCACGACCTGCTCCTCACCTCACAAATAAGCATGGACACCAGCAAGAAGCCATCTCCATGCTGCCATAAAAAGCATACCTTACCAAGTGAAAGCACTGAGAAAGGTGGATGGGAAACAACACACAACAGTCGGTGTAAGTGCAGTGTCACACTGACTCCCTGTCACAAGAGATTTACCAAAGGAAGGGGAGGAATAACCAGCCAAGGTGAGAACACCCAGAAAAGCTGAAAGCCAAAGAGAAACTGGGGACTGGAGCCGGCAGAGGAGCTGCTGGTGAGCAGTATGTGCCACCATATGCTTTAATGAATTCCATTTCTTGCATGTCCCTGGGGAACCTCGCAGGGGTTTTCATGCTCTTCACTCAGTTTTCAGACTTATGGCTGCTCACATCAGTAAAAGGGTTGGTTTACTCACTGTGGCAACCGCATAATGAAACCCAGGTGCAGCTGTGTAATATTTCTCTTTAATTACTATTTGTGGAGTAAAAAAGAAGAATTAATTACTTTGCATTGTTAGAACAAGATGAACCACCTACTAATTACAATCCTGGTTTTAATTCAGGTGTTGTTGCACAACATTCTGTTAGTCCAAGTAAATATTAGCACTAGTTTTAATCATTTTTTGTCTTGCTCCTTGCATGAAACATCTACCTGATGGGGACAGACACGAGTTACAGTTATGGCTTTTTCCACTCAAACACCTCATCCAGACACAGAACTTCTTTTTCCTCCTTAGAATGAAAGAGCCGTCTGTCTTTTTCCCCCCCTCCTGTCCCCCTTGAGCTATTTTCTCTAACATCAAGTTTGTTTTTATGACTTATGGGTGAAAAGTGTGAATTCAAGGAAAGCGGAATCTGCCATTATTTATTCATACTCTCCTTCAAAGACAACCCACTCAAGCATTCACAAACATTTCTTTATTCTACATGGATGTCTGAATGAATGGATGTGTCTGTTAAGCATTAGCCCTGCTAACAAGCTTCCCAGTGGTCAATTTCTAATTCCTGGCAGGGGTCTGATGTCCAAATCTAACCAAACCCACCAAGAAACACACAGAAATTCCTGTCCACAAAGGGGCTGTGTTAGCACTCACTGAATGCAAGTTTGTGATGAGACGTGCAGAAGGCTCTGGCATCACTAAATTATGCATGCTAAGCCTCCGCTTTATTTGTGAGAGTTTCACTTGCCAGAGCACTCTGGGGAGGAAGGGGAGGCTCTTGTCAAAGTGAATAGAGTCAGCCAGAGAGATGCTTTCACCAATTAACTGATACCCTTTCTTTATGCTTTTCTTTCTCCTCTTTATCCCTCTTCCCCACCCCAGGGGACTGCAGGGGCAGCGAGCAGCAGGCTCAGGCTGCAGACAGCACTGGCACTGGAACACAGGGCTCTGCCTACCTCCTCCTTCCAGTGTGGCACAGAGCATGTGAACCACATGAGTGTCCCCAGTGCCACCGCTGCCAGCACTGGCACAGGCAGGAGCTGCTACCCCAGCACTGAGAACATTCCCCACTGCACAGGGACAGCCACTGCCCTGGATGCAGGACACCCTGCACAGCTATGGCTATGCTGGGCTGTGCCTGCCATGACACTATGTGCACCAGAACCCACACAGCCCCTGTGCCGGCACTGGAACAGGGAACCCACAGCTCATCAGCCATGAAAAGCAGTATTTTCCTGCTGGAAAGTGATGTCTGGCTGGAAACAAGACTCTGGTTACTGCCAGTGAAAAAAATGTGTTTTGAAAAAACCCTCAAAACACAGAACCTTGAGTCTGTCAAATGGGTCTGGTTTGACTTTATCAAACAGGAGAACCAGAGGGGGTTGTCTTTGAAACAGCTTCTTACTTTGAAGTTATGCTGTTAGTCATCATTCAGACCATTAGAGAACATAGACCGGTACAAAATAGTACCATGTGCTGGACAGATATCAATATTCATGTAAAATACAATCAAATGAGGCACTGATTTAGTCCAACAGAATGATTTTGCTGCAGCAAAGCAACATCGTTTAGAAACATTAATAGCCCAGTAAATCTGGGGGTTTGTTGTTTTGTTCCAGTTTGGAACATTTCAAGGCTGCAAAACCCCACGAACCCAACTCTCTAAACTGTTTGTTTATACATTTAAAATTGAACTCCCAGTCACATCCTGAAATTACCATCAATCAATCCAGTCACTCCGGCATATTCATCAGCTGTATGGGATACCAACCCAGGCTGTTCAAGGACATAACCAGCTGACAAAAACCATTTGGAAACCTCTCCACAGTCCTAGACCCATCTTCCCAATTATTAGAAATAGAGTCGTAACCTGGGTGCCTCTTCCTGACATCAGACCTGAAAGGAACTGTAAGCAGTCAGCTGTTACCTTGGCTCACAGGGAGGTGTCAGGAGATGCGCTGGGGCGCAGGAAAGCCCGTCTCTGCTCCCAGCTCTGCCCAACACAGGCAGAAGAGCCACATCTCCTTGGTTCTCACTTTCACATCTATTAACATTCCAGTTTCCCAGCTGCTTGGCCTCCCTTCAAACCACAATCGCTTCAAAGCAGAGCCTGTCCTCACAAGCTCCCTGTCATCTCGGTCAGGGATGGTCCCACTGCCCCAGGTTCACACCTCGCAGCAGGTTTCATCACTTTTCTCTCCCTGCTCCAATTCCAATCCCATTTCTCGGGCAGCCCTACGTGACTTGCTGCACTGAACTCCTCCCACCGCACAGGTATCAGGATCCCAGCTCCTCAGCAGCCATCAGCAGTTCAGAACAACTTGCTTTTTGATCCAAACTTTCTAAGCCTTGAGTGCGTGTTCCTGGGGCTCCAAGTTCATCTCACGCTGAGCGCAGCTCACACTGCTGCCTGTCAGCCGAGTTCCCTGACTCGGATCCCTCAGTTCCCATCCATCCCAGCGCTGGGGCCCGCAGCTGCTGACAGGCAGAGCGGATCTGGCTCCACTGCAGCTCCGCTCCCCAGCAGCGGATGCGGCTCATTCTGGCTAACAGAGACAATGCCCGCACTGGCAGCGGGCTCCCTGGCACAGCCTTAACTCCTACTACAGATTTTTATGCACAGGGAATGCTAAGAAACACCAGGAAAGGAGGGGGAAACCCAAGCGCTCACTTGGATGGTTTGAAGCACGGTGTAGATTGATCGCAGCTCTCCAGTGCTGGAAACTCTACCCTATGAATACATAATCATCACAGTTAACTGCTGAACAAAACAGCTGTTCGGGCTCCCCATTGCACGCATTTATCATGGTGGCAATCCAGAGAACAGGATGCTGCTTTACAGAGGGAGGTAAAAGTGATGCAGTTTGCAACACACACACGCATTAAACAACCATAAAGCTTCCCCCACCGCACCGGCACCGCGCTGTAATGTATGTTGGCATTATGTCAGGAAAAGCAGTTTCCTAGATTCAGCCACATTAATGTTCATCCTAATGAACTCTCTGGAGGAACTGTCATAAATGACAGAATATCATAAAAGAGCTTCGCTCCCAATAAAGGCCAGAGATAGCACACACTGTGATTGTATTCACAGGACGAGCTCTGATCAGTAATGTTTCGAGGCAAGGCAATGATATTTCTGGTTTATCAGTTATTCATTGGGTTAAGCTTGTTCCTTTCATCTCTGCAGTAGCATTTGAAGTAGGATTCATGGAAAAGAACTGTAAAGATGTCCTCCAAAGTTATTAGAGATAATAATTGAAATAGTTCTTTGGATGACAATAAAGGCAATGGCTGAAATTATTCAAGCTTTTAAAAATCAGATAATAAACTAAGTTTTTTCCTACTGGTAATCAGCTCCTCTGGCTGCAAAGATCTCTTTAATAAATTCAGCTTGATTAGCACCAGTCTGGTTCTAGAAGGTTACTCAGTGTTGTGTAGCTTGGTTTTGGTGGAGTTTTGTGGGATTTGCGGGTTGTTTGGGTTTTTTGTTAACTGCATAGACACTAGGGAGGAGGAAGAGATGGACAGCATGGCTGGACCTACGGACAGAGACATTATGGGTAGCTCAGCAAACCTGGAAATCATGCTGGATTTCAGGGAAACCAGATTGGAGGGCTTCAGTGCACACCAAGTCTAAGCTGGATAAAAGCATCCACCAAGTCACTGTGCTTTTGCATGTCCTGCATCATCCCGATGGGACACATCCCGAGTGCCAGCAGTTCATCCGCACTTCTCTATTCCAGCAAACCCTGCTTATGTAGCAGCACAGCAATCACACCTTAGATGCTCACAATCACATTACAGCCCTTCCTACCATCCCTTTTGCTGTGACATCCAACAGAAGACAACAGTTCAGCAAGCAACTAATAAACATAACAGAAATCACCAATAGCTCAGAGAGCATTTCCTACTTCATCTTGGGAATGGCGGTACATGCCCTCCCACTCATAATGGATGCTGCCAGAGGACAGCTGCATTCAGTGTAGTGGTTGCTCCTCAAGCACATCTTTCCCCTTCTCCTGTTTTGCTTTGTTCCCTTTTCAGCAGTTTCCTCCCTAACTTATGCTACTTTTGGTATTTTCTCTCCCCTTCCAGCTTCCCAGCTAACAACAAATGGAGTGCATGGGATTTCAAGTCACACTGTCACGCCAAAGACACTTGAACGACTGTAATTAATCCAAACCAGCTTCATCATTTCTTTTGGAAAAGAGCAATTTTATATGAATTGTAACTGCAGTCTAGTTACCAGAGAAACAGAGACTCAAGTTGAGATCCAAATGCCAGCCCCCATACTGAAGCCCTCTTCTCCCTGGTGCAGGATATAAGCCCACATAACAGAGTATAGCAAAGAGTAGCCTGACACAGAATAACTTCATCATTTCCATGGCCAGCAAGGGACAAGACATCAGATGTGCTGTGCTTCACACACACCAAAGCCAATAACAGTGCTCTGGAACCACACGTGCTGGGGCCAATTAAACCCATCTTCTGCCCCTCTCTGACCGGCACCGTGTCAGCAGCACCAGGAAAGTGAGGTGTGATTCCCACCTCCCTTCCCCAGCTCTGCCCCAGCTCCTCAGGAAAGCAAACACTGCTGCATTTCTGCAGTCCCACTCCTTTCTTTTTCCCCTAACCCCTACAAAGGGGTGGCCAACACGAGCTAATAGGGCCTCCTGTGAGATTAAAGTAATTTAGCAAGTCAAAGCTGTCCTGATCTAGTAATCTCACCATCTCCATCATCCTGACAGCACACCCTCAGCAAGCCATTACATCCTAAAACACAGTGGGGACAGGGGGTGGGAAGGCCTGCCACAGTCCCAGTGCATCAATGCCACACTCACCTGCGGCTGCAATTGGGCATCAGGAAATGCCTCTGCTGCAGGCCTGAAAGGGACCAAAAAGGCATAAATAAAGGAAAATCCATCACCACCACCCTGCTGTGAGAGAACCCCAGTGCTCAGGCATGCTGAGTAATTCATCACCTCCTCAGAACATGCACCAGTCCCTTGCTCCTCATCAAAAATAAGCCCACCAACAGCTGAACATATGGAAGGCAGTCCTGCCTCCATGGAGCACTTCCAACCCTTTCCTCCCCCCAGAACCCCTAACAATAACTATAAAGCAGCCACCCCAAGGAATCAAGCATGTTTCAGTCTTGTGAAGGAGATATATTAGGTTGATGGCACAGGCATTAAAGAAGGTCTTCTCCTGGGGTTAGGAGGAAGAAAGCTCTGGGGTCAGTCCAGGGCTGAACCCTTCTAGAGCCTTCAGGAGAGTTTTAGCTGATGTCACCCTCACTCTGAAGCAAAGCCCCCATCGGTACACACCAGCTTCCAGCTGCAGGCACCCAGACCTCCCCCAGCCACAGGAACCCAGCACAAAGTCCAAGAGGGAGTCACCCCCGGCCTTTTATCACCTCCTGCCCCACCTGAACCAGTTACCCCAGACTGAACCCACCTGAGCCCCCTCAGCATCCAGAGCTGCACCACAGCTGCGGGGCCATGGAGGGGCCACAGCCCCAGCAGAGCACCCGGAGGCTCCAGGGGTGCAGGTAGCAGGGAATGACCCCCAGCCAGGCTCGGCTCCAAGCAGGATCCAGGCTGGATCCCACATGTGCTGCACTGCAGGTTCATTCAATCTATGCTGGCACCTGCGAGTGAAGAGCAGGACCGGGTGTGGGGTCTCCAGGTTTGAAAGCAGATCTGCCTGGGTTTAGGCTCCCCAGACACCACAACAGAAACACAAGTGCAGGCAAAACCCCCGAAGTGCTGCCTTGCCTTCCTCAGGGCGTGCTTCTGACAAATAAACCATCAGTTCCTTGCAGAACTGGTCCCGAATCCATGCGATTCTCTCTTTCAGTCACTGCTTGAACAAATGCCATGGCCCAGAATACCCTCCATCTGCTGATTGCTTGCAGAAATTCTGATCTGCTTTTCATTTACCATCCTAATTAAATGCCCTGCAGCCTCCCTCTCGCTTCTCACCTTTCCCTTGTTTATCAGCTCTTCCTTGCCACATTCGCTAATTATTGCAGGCATTTTTGTTTAAGGAAGATTTGCTCCTTTCCTGCCAATCTCCTCTTTCCACTTGACCCTGCAGCAAAGTTGCTTCTCAAAGTAAACACAATCTGCCTGGTCTGCCCATGTAAGAACAAAGACAGAAAGTGGGAAGCGAATGGGCAATGGTTCAATACATGGTGCAAGATCTGCACCTCTACCCTCCCCTGACAGGAGGAGCCGTCAGAGGAGAACAAAAGGTACAGTCCCCCCTCCTCAGCTGCCCCGTGCTGCACATGTATTGACTCCTGTGGGGAGCAAAGGAGCCGAGGTGGAATACGAGCACTGTTTATGTGAAGCAGCAGATGGTGGAATTACATAATCAGAAATGTTATATATGTGTATATGTATTTATACACCAATTTCACTGCGACTGTAGGAAATTACATCTCGGGGACACTGCCTATTGCTAGCTGTGGTGTGGGTCTATAAACTCTGTGACAAGTTGGGCATGTTCCTGGCTGCTATGTCTCAAGGAGAAAAAAATGAGGTACAGATTCCATCTCAAGCCTTATCCCAGCCGGAGCAAAAAGGAAGTAATTTGTGCTAAAGCACATCAGAGAAAAAGTGAAGAAATTACCATCACTTTGCTACATGAAGGGTTTGCAAGATGAGCGTTCTGCAGCCACAGCTGGAATCATCCGAGTGCTTCACAGTGATTCTCCCAGGAAGGACTTTAGACCAATGTCCCCAGCTCTGGAGGGGTTTGGGAAAGGGGCAGAGGGGCCTTTGCTGCAGCAGAACGTGCTGCATCCCCTGCACGTGCCCCAGCCTTCGCTGCAGCTTTGCTCTCCCACCGCTGCATCCCGTTCCCTTTCCAAGGGCTCCTGTCCATGGGCTCACCGGTGCCGTAACCTGCCGGCAGCAAACCCACAGCGCCCAGGAGCAGGAGCATGGAGTGGTTGATGCCCATTGCTGGAGGGAAGGCAGAGCCACAGCAGGAAGAGGCCCCAGGGTCCACCAAGGGAATTCCCTCCAGCAGCTCCCTGCTCCTAAAAGGTCTCTGTAGCACCAGAGCTACGAACCTCGTGAGGGCAAAACTTCCCAGCGCCAACTGCTTTGTAATGGGAGTCCGTAGTGCAGCTGGTGAAGTCTAAATCTAAATGCCACTCAAAGGCATTAATGTGAAAATCCGCTTTGTCCGACCTTCCTTTTGGAGCATTTCAGGCTTTCAAAGCAGCACAGAAAGAGTACAGCCAGTCCTGCCTCTCCTCCCTGCCTCTGAGACTGAGAGGAAGAACTCTGCCTGGCCTGGACACAAACAGTCATTCACATATATAAATAAAGCTTACTCAGGAAGTGGTCTTGAAGGCACTTAGGATAATCCTAGCTGTAAGTACCAAGCTGGCTCCTCAGTGTTTGCCAGACCGGGCTTCAAAATAGCATTTGTTTAATTTGTAAGTGTACGGCTTTAATGGGCGACTGGCCGGGGTCAGGAGCAACAAATGACTGTGTGGATCCCAGCATCGTGCTGAAATAACCAGGGCACAGCTCACCACCCAACTGGAGGCAACCGCCTTCACCTAGAGAGGAGAAAGAAAAACATTGACCTCTGTTCCCAGAACAAACACTGATGTTTGACCTGTCCCCAAAACAGAGCAAGCTGAGCATCTCCACCAGAATCATGTACATTAAAATGCTCATAGTGGCTGAACATTCGCTGCAGAGCTGGACCGTGTTACCCAAAAGCCACAGTCCCAGGTGCTCCTTGAGCAAGAGTCACTTGCTCAAAACCAGTGGTGGGGCGCAAGGCCGAGCTGGCTGCCCCCTCCCCAGGAGGGCAATGCCAGGATAACCACCATGGAGGCACCTGGGGACCCTCACTCCTGCCCAGACCCCACCGGGAAGGTGCCTGACTCTGCCTAGACCCCTGGGCCGGGACCCCAGCCACACCAATATCACAGTATCACCGATATCCCACTGATGAGCTCCTTGTGTGGCAGTAACTGGGACCTCTGAAATGGGCTGTGTCCCACTGCACCACATCACACACTGACCGGTGCCATCCCCTGTGCATCGTGGCTCTGGGGGGAAACCCCGGTTGCAGGGCTTGGACCAGCACCTTCACATCACCAATGCCACCAGGAGCGGGCTTCCCACCTGCTCTGTTTCAGCACACAAATAGTTAATACCACAGATCTTTTGAGAACAACTTGCCATTTTGAGAGGGAACCCAAACACCAGCTCTGGAAGCTGTATTGTGCTTGAAAATGGCTGTTGGCCTTTCAGTGCAGAAAGAAACAAGAGCAGGCTTTGAGCACTCCTTAATTTAAAATGTAATTTCCATCCTCTGCCTAGGACTCACGTGGGATTTATGCTATTAAATATTAAATACCAAGACCTTTATGCAATGAGGCAGCTTTATTGAATAAAATTATATCAAACAATGAAATCGCAGGCTTTGCAGATATTAACCATATAATGGGCTTCAGGACATGCTGCAGTGGAAGGACCCAGAGAAGAAGCGTCCTGCAGCCCGTGCCTGGCCTGGAATGCTCCTGGTCCAGGATATGTGGATAGCCACAAACCAGCACGTGCTGGGGCCGGGCTCCTTTGCACAGCTGCACCAGTGCCCATCGCTCCTTAAGTCAGCGAGACTCCCATAAAATAAGATGTTTATGAAGTTCTGCTCATTTCCCTCTTTGTGTAAAGTCCAAGAGCAAATTACAGTGTCTGCTGTGGTGGTTTTTTCCACTTACACTGCACTCCAGGGAATTACTTAGAATATTCTGCGTGAGGATGGTAATTGCATCGTGGAGCCTGGCTGTCAGAGTGACACGGTGTGATTTCATTCCACGTCTGGATGGGAATACAAGCACTTCTTGAGCGATTACCAAAATTGACTTCTAATTAACATTGGTGCCACTAAATCTCAATTCTCCAGGGCCTGCAAATAAACAAGCACAGCAGAGCCCCAAATACAGACGAGATAAATGTGCTGCACTAAATAAATGCTCACCAATTTTACTGTGTCTTTAGGAGGGAAGAGGAAACTGTCCAGGGCTCAGTGGCTCAGCTTCAGGGAATTCAGTTTTCCTTCTCCTTGGCTCAGCCCTGGCCATCAGCTTCTCAAACCCAGTGTTTCCAAACCCAGGCTGCAGAGGACCATGCAGCACACTACCACCTAATGAAAACCAGCGGTGATGGGGCAGATGACCTCACTCGATCCATTTACGATGCCCTTCTAGGTCTGATTTTGCCATAGTCAGGAATAATTTAGGTAACAGATGTAAGTGATAATTTTTATATGCTTTTTGAAGGAAACAATTTTCTGATGTAATTTCTGTTTCAGTAAAAACTTCCAGTTTTGATAAATGTCAGAAACTGCCTTTGAAAGCACTCAGGAAAATTATTATTACTATTATTTTACATAAAGAAGTCTCAGCACAAGCAAGTGGAGTTCTCTGCACTCCAGCACCACAGACAGAACGATGTTACTTTGAGGGGAGTCCTTGACAGTTACAAGCCTCTTGGCTGCTGCACCATAAAGTTAATAGTATTGACATTCCATGTCCTGCAAAGCAGCTCAATTCCTTCTGCCAGTCAAGTGTCAGCCTGCTGCAGGCAGGACGCCAGCACCACTCCTCAAAGGTCTTAGTTCCGCTCCAGGAAATTCCATCCAGCAACCCTTCTACATCTGATGTATTCGGGATTTCCCACATGAGATAACTCATTCCTGCAGCAGCAACAGCACCTGCAGTGTCTTGTGAGCCCCTTCCCTTGCTGTCTGCCCTTTCTGTGCTTCCAAAAGCACACAAACCTCTTAAAACCAAGAGGAGCTGGCAGAGTTAAGTGTGGCCTGGGAAGCATTAGGGTACACAGAAAAGATGTACAGGCAACCCTGCCACGTAATAATGACAGCTTGACACTATGGCTACTATTTTTCTACCAATGTTTTGATGTTCTCACTTCAGGTCATTATAAATGACTTTTTTCGGTCCCTAAACACCAGTCAGAGCTGCCACTAGTGATGTTCTGACCACAGGCAGGTGCAATAAAATTGTTGGAGGTGTTGACACTTAAAGATACAAGCAAATGAACATGATAAACTGCCAAGCACTACCAGCAAGAAACACAGTGTTCTTTCTTCTTAACAAATGGTTATTTTGCCTTTGGTTTTGTGTAGACAATGGCTTTTCAAATCACCCAGGAAAACCGCTTGCTGTCAGAGGCACAAACCATCAGACCAACAGACATCAGCCCTCCCTGGGACCCAGCACATGACCTGAGCACTTGCTGCCTTCCCACTCTTAGAATCCTACAGCTTCCACCCATCCACCCAAAGAGGAAACGTTCATCATGTGCCAGAACCGGGACCCGATGGCAGCACTGGGAGCCTTGAGCAGACCGGCAGGAGCAGCTCTCGGCTCCCACAGCCTGGTGGGACTGGGGTGCCTCTGGGAGCCGCATCCCCCTGTCTCCATCAGGACACCTGTCAGCCCTTGTCATCCCACTTGGCTTTAGTGCAGGATAACTGGTTTCCATTCCTTCTGGCTTTGTGTCACCCCATCCACTCCAGCCAAAGACAATATTTATGTTATTTTAAGCTTTTGCTACTTAAAACAAACAGATAGCAGCAGAATGAAAACACTGCCATGCAGGAAGCACAACAGAGACAGGAAAGAGGCACTGCATTAAGATGAGTAGGATTTCAGAGCATCTCTCCCTTGGTAAAGCTGAAGACCTCGTGGCTCAGTCTCGCTTCCAAGCTCCCCAAACACCCAACACCACAGAGGCAGAGCAAGAGGACAGGGGACAGGGCCACCTCCCCTCCACCCCATCTCAGAGGCTTTGTCTGCTGAGACCAAACTGTGGGCAAGCAGAGGGGCTGCAGCAGCTGCAGGTCCCTCCCTGGAGGGTCATGCCCAAGACTGCAGAGGCGATGTCTTCTGGTCCTTCTTTGTTTTACACAAGGCTTCTACTCAAGGCAGCCTTAGGTTTGCAGCACATTGCACTCAAGGAAAGCAGGAAGATGCTGTTGCTGACTAATGTTTTTCCTGGGAATTCAGTGCAGCAAATTCCCTGGAAAGTGAAAAACTGTAACGGGGAGTGCAAAATAATGGATTGCACCAGGAGAAGTCCTTCGACAGCAACTGTTTGAATTCAAAGAGAGGAAAAAATATGTCTGGGCCTAAGCAAGGCTGCTGACCATGAAGCAGACTTAGCTGTAACTGAAGTGAAAAGGCTAATTCATCAACCTGTAATGAGAATCTCATTGTCATTCATCTTTTATGTGAACATTCGCAGGCAAGAGCCTGGATGTCAGGGGAAAGCCCTGTAATTAATTTATCTCTGTTGTGTAAAAGGTAACAGATCTGAACGATGGGCTCTGTCCCAGCACAGCTGCCTCACACAGATTTGTTAGGTCTGATTTCTGCTTTCCTGCAATGGAAAAATAGCTGCAGAAAAATCAGAGCCATGGGAAACACACAGTTTGGAAGGGCAGGAGGAGAAGCCCACCTCCAGGAAACCACATTGGCAAGAGCAACTGAAACCCTCCGAGTGGGGAGTATAATTTGTTTGCAATGGGAGAATTGTATCATCTAGCCTAAGGTATCAAGTTAGGATTAAGACCAAATAATGAAGGAAGTGATCAAAATAATATGCCACGGATAATTTGCCCTCAACATATTCAGCAGACACTGTCAAGGCTCCCTGCAGTTACAAAGTCCTGGCTCTCTCACTGTTGTGATTGCATTAATCAAGGTCCTTTATTTTTCTGGAAGCCCCTGAGGCACCGAAGGACCCTAATTACAGACACAATTAAAATGACTTCCTATGGCAGACAAACTAGAGGGATCAATTTTAAACACAGATATCACACTGAGGGACACAAGACTGACACAGATGCCCAGGCAGTGGTGATCTCCCATAAGATAAAGGTAACTCTGCTTAACTAAGACTGTACAGTGGGCTCCCTATATCCTGGACCAGTGCAATGGAAGAGCCTTTTGGTGAGAAATGTCACCAACGCTCTCAGGAAAGCCAGGAGATTCAGAGGGAAGAAAAAAGTCCATTTTCTGGTAAAGGTTATTTGCACGTGGCCATTGTCCCTGGGCAATGGGGCCCTGGGAATGCTGGGGCTTACGTGTCCCTGCACTTGGGGCAACAGACGACCACTGCTGACAGGGGTGCGCTGTGGCTGATGGCAGCTCAGAACCACAACAAGCCTCACAGCTCACCTCATCTTCATCCATCACTGGAGACAGAGGCAGCCAGCGGAGGATTAACCGTGATCCCATCGAGTGCAGGGTTAAACCGCTCTCCTGGCAGATAGCACCAGACACAACCCTGCCAGCAGAGGTGTGATACAGGCAGGAGAGGTGGCTGGTGCCTGCTTCAGCATTGCCAATTGCAGCAGTTACTCCTCCGTGGCAGGGAGAAGGATCCATCCATCTCCCAGAACAACTGCACAGAGCAAGAACCACACAAAAATGCTTTCAGAGTGAAGGAGTTGATGTTCTCCTCGTGTATGGGAATATTTGACGACAGAGACCTATCAAGTTGTCACTTGCATTGTCACTGTAACTCACAGGGTAAATGGGCTCACCTTTCAATCCTGTGAATGTTTTCAAAGATAAATTTATGAAGTTAAGTCCCAGTTTTCTCTTTCCTCTTTCTTCTTCCTTTGCTAAAGCCTGTCACACATTTCAGTTAAAACACTCCAAATCCTCTCCTCTGCTTCCACACCAGTTTCACAAACCAGCTCATTTAACTAGACAATCACATGAAATAACCACCAACCAGACTTACTTTACTTTTATTCTTTCCCCACAAAACCTCCCTGAACTTGCAGCTTTACACCCTGCATCTTTCTGGGTCTCTCACCAGCCTGTGGCCTCCAAGAGAGCTGCTTTGGGACTGGCTTCTTTCATGCACATTTGTAATGCAGCAGGTGCTCTAATTCCTCTCAGAGGAGCTAATCCTTCCCCGGGGAAGTGAGCATCCTCCTCCATGTTTACAGTTGGCACTAGCAGCTTTTTCTTAAACCCTGTTTTAAATAATACAGCAGAGTTCTCATTAGCTCGCTTGGCAGAACAATTGTGTATGTCCTCACCACAAAGTGTCCCCACTCCTTGCTCCTCAACAGAGGCAGCAGCTCAGATGAGTCCATCTCAACTGAAGCACAGAGGCAGCCAGGAAAGATCTCCAAGGCCATGACCACGAGTGTTGGAAACCTTCTCTGGAAACCCTAGAATGAGGCCAGAAGCAGAAGCCATCATGAACATGGAGTCCTGTTAAACTTCTCAATACTTGCCACAGAAAACACAAAAAATGGGTTATATAAATAACATTCTGTGAAAATGTCTTTAAGGACTGTGCTTTGACATATATTTAAGATCATAAACTTCACTCTTTTTAATGCTTTTGGTAAGACTTGTAACAAGGAAAGACAATTCTGAAGTCCTTGACATTAATAAGTCTATTGCAAAAAGGTCACCTTCCCCTAAGAATGTTTTATTATCAGTGAAGCAGAATAGCTCTGAATATGTAATGACTTTTATCTGATGATTGCCCTGTATTCTTTTCCAAAGAAAGCAAGTGTCAGATGTTGATAATTTACATATAAGTGTTGAAGGGTCTGGCAGCAGAAAAACAAACTGGTTCAGAGAAATTAATTATAAAGCAGCTACAAGAAGAGACATGAAAATTAACTTCTCATCTTCATGTGTCTCTAGGAGGGATTAAAAAGCACCACAGGACTGACTGTCCTCCAGAACACTCCTGTACATCGCTCAGCTGGAGCACAACACCCACAGCAGAGTTACTTCCCATGTAAATCACTGCGAACACTGTTTCTCGTTTGCATTTGGGTTTCCCACTTTGGTGTGGAAACCACCCCTTGCACTCAGCAGCACAAGGAGGATTAGGAGGCACACAGAGAGGATGCACATGGTTGCTGGTGACAACAGGTCCCCAGTAGATCCAGACCAGGACAGAGAAGCGGGAGCGGCGCGATGGGGATGAAAGCAGTGCAAGGCAGCGCGGTGGGGATGGGGGCAGCGCAGCGCGGGGGGCTCAGCACCGGAGAGCGGCCGTGGCAGGGACTGCCCCCGGCAGCAGCCCCCGGTTTGCTGCTCAGCTCAGCTCAGACAGGGTTTCTCCAGGAGCTGCGCGCTCAGAAGCAGCTGCGCCAAAGGCTCTGTGTTGTTTTGAGTCATTAAATTACATTGCACTTAATTACTCCCAATCTACCACCAGTGAAGGTTTCCAACAAAAGCTGCCTCGGCTAAGAAACCTTTTTTATATCCTAATGATCTCATCTCGAGGATGCTTTTCAATGAGCATTTACACAACATCACTCCCTGTTTGCCAGGGGACGCAGTGGAAAGCAACTACTTTTAAATATTTTCTTCAAGAAAAACCTGGTCCTCTCCAGAACAAAGGCCCTGCCTCATCGAAGGCCGTTTGTCTGGGGACCAATTAGCTGCTGAATTTCATCAGCAAGACAAGGCTGTGCCGATTCATCAGTATTTCAAAGGAAATGTCATGGGTCCATCAACAGAGGGTGGTTCTTTGCTGCAAACCGACAGCTCCTGACTCCACACTGAAAGTCATCCCATGATTCTGCAAGGGTGCAGGACTATGGACACCGTTGGATTTGGGAGGGTTTGCTCCATTTCACCCCAGCACTCGGAAATAACCAATGTACAGTTACTGGTACCTGTTTAAGAACTTCTCCCCTGTACATTTCTGTTTATCCTGGGAATATGCATTTCCAAGCTGGCTCAAAAATTAAGAGCCCAGCAATGTAATTCTTTGCTCAGAGAGGTGATAGCATCTCCAAAAATCAGGCCCCCTCAGGAAAGCTGATCCAAGCATCCAGAAAGAAGCAGATTTAATTGGCCTGGCATAGGGAGGCTTCGGCAGTGTGCACCTCTCATAAGGGCACTGAGTTCCCTTCATGTGCCACAGCATCAGAGGGGTGAGAGACCAAGAAAGGGGATGGAGATGAGTCAGAGGAGTGAAGGCAGGACAGCAGCAATGGAGACCACCCATTTCACCAAGAAGCTGGTGAGATCTGAACTGCAAACAGGACTTGGCTTACCAAGGAGAAGCAAGGACAAGGGCACTTTAGCCTGCAGTGACAGTGTGAGGACATAGGACTGCAGGTCTTCGTGAGTCAGGTTAGCTGGAGTTAAACTCTTGAGGTGCTCTGAAGCATGTCCAGTGGCATTTGCACCCACTACAGGGCTGCTGACCTGCCTGCCCTCTGGTTCAGAGCTTAATGTGAAACAGGATGAGCCTTAATGTCCCTGCATCAGGAAATGGGTATTTAACCTAATTTTTCCAATCCTAATTGCATCCTTACACTTCCTAATACTGAGCTAATAAATGAGACATTTCAGCTTTCACCCTGGCACATCATCACACCAGGAAAAAAACACATGACAGATTAGGCAACCATTAGATGCATTGTTCATTCTCAGCCAATGCAAGTCCAATGCCACATTTTGCAGATGGGTTTAGAAACCGATGCTCTGTGTGGGCAGGAGCAGTAGGGTGGGCTGATTAAACCGGAGTTAACAGCAGCATTTGGGGCTGCTGCTTCTCTTTTATTAAGTGTGAGCTGGTTTGTGCTTTCTGCTTTCTCCCACCAGTGCATCATTTCGGATGGAAGAAATCCTTGTCCAGCCGCTGCATTCCCCTAACAGAGTCTGGGACCTTCCCTGCAGCTACAGGAATAGAACAGATACCCCCATACCCTCACATGGGGCTCAAGGTGTGCCTGGCACAGGCTTGAAATGTGGGAATGCTGGCTGGCAGCAAGGGACGTGCAGCATTCCTTTTGTCGTGGTCTTTCTGTCTTACGAGGAACAGCCTTGGCGGAGCACAGACCCGCAGAGCCCAATTCCCAATTGCACATTTCAGTCTGAGGCCAGGATGAAGAGGCTGCAGTGGTGTGAATTGTTACACTAGCGTTAAAAATTCAGCAGAACTCATTATCCTGAATTTAATCGCTCCCTCTGAAATCCTGTCAGACTCATTATGTTGGTTCCCTTTTTGAGATGCTTTAAGCTCCTCCAGAGAGCAGCTGTACAATAGCAATAATAATGATTAAATTGCTGTCTAAAGCTTCACTGGACATCAAAAATAAGTAGATTAAATTCACACTTACGGCCACTTTTTAAGGAAAATTATCATTGTACCAAACTGGTAGAGCTTATGATATGTCCTTATGGAGTCAGCTGAACACACGCTCACAGGGAAGCACAGTGTGAGCCTTCTGAACCCGGGACTCTGGGGGTCTGGATCAGAGCACTGATGGGAGGCCAGGCTGCAGAGAAGAGCAAAACTTGCATTTGGCAAAGATAAACCACTGGGGGAAGAGTTTAAGGGAAAGCTGAAGTGTCCGAGGGCCGCACTGGAGGCAGGAAGCATTTTTAGTCCAAGAGATGAAGATGGGGCATTTTCTAAAGTCCTCCAACAAAGCAAGTGCACAGAGGCTGTGCTTGTACCAGGCCCACTCTGCCCCCAGCAGCAGGAGGTCCCTCAGGACCCGTCCTGTACAACTCCATCAGAAGGCACCGAGTCCCAGGGCTCCCGCGGGCTGACGCGTTTTCAGATCAAGAGGAAATCAGGCTCTGACCTGACGGATGCCTTTTTCTTGAGGGGTTCCCCAGGAATTCCCCACATCCAGAGGCCAGAGGCATTGTGTGTGCATGAGCAACAGCCAGCAGGAAGGGCATGAAACAGTTTCACATCTCCCAGCTCTGTCAATAGGCCTATGAAAATAATTGTTTCCCCCTTCAAAATACCCAGACTTTCTGATCATACACAAAAGCTGCCACCACACAGACACCCTAAAGCACAGCTGAAGACAATCCCCCTTTTCAGCAAAGGATACCATGGAGATTACTAAGATTTAATCATGTATCTGAAACAAAACACAGGTCAGAGTTACCTTGAGGACAAGTAAGGTAAGCACATGCTCACTTTTTGAAGGGCAGAGGTTTAAATAAAGCCATATATAGGTGAATATCATCAACCAAATTTGTAATTAATTCTAGCAACTCATTAACTGTGAGAATGAAATCACTGGAGCTTCAGTAGTTTATGAGACTTTTGGATGTGTGTCCATTTACTCAGTGATGTATGTAAATCACACCACGGGTTTATTACATAGTACATTACTAATGCAGAGACACTGTCCATCAGAGCTGCAAAGAACCAGAACAGCATTTTAACTGAAATTCCACTTCAGCCCCCAGGAATGAAGTGGGATATAAACGACACATAAACCTTGTGCTAGTTTCTCCTTAATTTATTGGTATTTCCACTGAGGCTCAGTAAAACAGCCATCTGCTGCCCTGGAAGTCACAGTTAAAGGAGCAGAGAACCTGAGGTAGGTCTGGTCCATGCAATGCACTTGGTCTTTTGAAGCATGCTGGGAATGTCCCAGTGTGCATCCCTAAATAAACCAAAACTGAACTGAAAAGTTACTTCGAGCTATTATTAACAAGCACTGCACTGTTTTAATTGGCCCCCTGGTGAGTACTGGCCTAAGAGCGGGGACAATAAATTGCTTTACTGAGTGAAATTCCTGGTTGGAATCCGCAAGTGAAAAAGCCGCAAGCCCACAGAAACCATCGATGTGTGTAACAGTTCCTCAGACCCATGCGCAGAGCTGACAGCACCAGCTCTGTCAGGAGCTCTTCAGACACCTGCCAGTTACATCGGTGCCAAAACAGGCAGCAGCCCAGGAGCTCACACAGTGAAATGAAGTCATTCATCGGTTCCTGTTTGAAAGGTAGAGCTTGAGGAGCAAGGTTCATCAATTGTGTTCCAGAGAGCCCTGGGTTAGATGAAGATGTTCAGATTTCACCAAGAAAACCCAAACCAAACTAAAGGACTAAGCTGCTGAAAGGAGAGTGACTGCACTGACACTGGGAGTCTGCTGAGTCAGCATGAGGCGCACTGAAAGGCAGGAAGAGGAGGAGCCACAGTGTTATTACAGGAAAATTGCTATTGGAAACCATATCATTCCAGGAGATTTTAAGAGCTCTGATCTTGGCTGTGAAAGTGCGATCAGAAGCAGTACTGTCAAATATCCTGGGATGCAGTGAGTAGCTGGAACCGAACCGGGATGAGGAGATGCTCCTGTCAGGTCAGGTTTTGAGCTCACTAGGTTGGTTTTGACAAAGCTGAGTTTGAGGATGATAGAACTGTTAGACCAAAGACAACTGAACTGTTTCCTGATTAGGCTGAAAACAGAAGAAAAAGATTTTTTGCAGCTGATCCCAAGTATTCCAACTTTGATCCACAACACACACTAACCCTCACCTCTGCACCTGAACCAAAGCTCAGCTTTGCACACAAGCCATTAGCACCCCGGTTAGGTTGTCCTTATGTTCACTGTTAATGTTTGTTGTTTCTCCAGCAGAAACCAGCACTCGAGGGCATTGCTGGTGCTGCACCTCACCGCCACGAGGGAGGAGCAGGCAACCTCAAGTGGCCCCAGCCGTCAAAACTAGCAGCAGTGATCCAGTGGCTGAGCTTGAGGCTGAAATAGTCCAGGTTTTGTGTATCACTGATCTCTGGAAACTCTATTACTTTAGTCTCTACAAAGGCTGCTCCTTTGCGGGGCAGTGAGAGCATCCTGCAGGAAAGCACCAGCTGCTGCAGGACAATGGGATACACAGGAAGCACGAACCAGCAAGATCCGCCCAGGCAGCCGATGGAGTGCGGCTTGTTGACACTAGGAAACCAACCAGCCCCATAATTGCAACAAAACCTGAACTTGGTTAATCTCAAATGGCACCGGGTTGTGTAATAGCTACTGCTTTCTCTCCCTGACAACAGGGTCAAAACTTCTGCTGCAGCTTAATAACGGCACAGAACCATAAGTCATGTAAATATCCTCAGCCTGTCAGTAGCACAAAGATGTTCAGAGCATTTTTCACTTGAAGTACAAAGCACATTCCCAATTAGTGCTTAAAAGGAAGTTTGAGTCCTTTGTTCATCAACTGAAACAAATTGGAAGACTTCTGAATTAAAAAGAAAAACATCCTACAACAACCTAATACCCAGTTAAGTGGTTAAGGTTAAAAGTGAGGAGAGGGGAAAAAGGCTGGAGAACAGGGCAGAGTGATACAGCGCAGTGTGATCATGGTCCCAGTGGAAATACATCTGTTGATAAAGTTAAGAATAAAGAAGTTGTTCAGGAGGAGGCTTTTCAACTGCCCAATCACCATCTTGCTGCTCTAAGATGATCCTGTTGTGCTTCCTGTATTTTCCCCACTTCAATTCCTTATTTATTCCCTTTGCCCTTTAAACACAGGGAATAAATTCCTCTGAGACTCCTGTGGGATTCTGCAGAGCCCCTCTGGATGTTCTGCACCTTGTGCTGGATCTGGGACTTCCAGCATCACTTGGAAGTCACACACACAAAAAAAGCATCAAGTCCTCCTGAAGAAAGCAATAACTGAGGCAAATCAACCTCCAAGCAAGCTCCATCAGTGCTGCTGCCACCCCCTATTCATCAGCAACAATGAGCACAGGCATTGCGATCCCACGCTGGTTTTATAAACAGAGTGCTGCCTTTTTAGTATGTCACATTTAGGCAAGAAAACAGATTCTGGCCATAAAAAAGTACCCTTGGAACCTGCTTTTATAGTTCTTTCTTGAAATATTTCTAAACAGCTCTCTCATCACATGCATTTAAACAACTCCAGCCTCAGGAGTATAATAACCTATAGCAAATATGCTGACTTTTCCAGAGCATAAATGCAAGTCTTGCTTGCAGGTCACAATTTAATGAGTTCCCCAACTACAAAGCTCCCAAATGAAAATGGAATCAATGTACTGACGATGGGGAATCCAGCGTTTCCAGTGCATCTGCAGCGACACTCACCTGCAACCACCACCCCTACACATACTGATTTTAAGGTCAGCATCAGGCACAGCACCTTGATGGGAAGTGTGTCCTCCTGCCCTCAGATCTGCATCAACAGGGACCAGCCAGTCAGTAACTGGTAGGGAGGAAACATCCCATATTCCACCTGAATAACTAGAACAAAAGAAAACTCAGATTCATGAATATTTAGCAAGTTCTCACACTCCTATTCATGACAGATGTATTTTGGTTTTGAAAGGATGTCAAAACCATTCACTGCAATTCTCTTGTGCAATTAGTGCAGTCCCTTCCTTGGAGCAGCCAGTTTTGTGGCTCCACCCCGTACCTCCTTCCTGAGGGTTAGCTTGGGACTGGATACATTCAGAGAGGAAAATGGTACCCATACGGACATGTTCTATTTGGCTTTATTTCCACGTTCGTCTTCGGTCTTTGAGGATGTTTATGTCTGCTGTATATCTGCCATATGTTCAAGTATCGCTTAGGCACTGCTGCCATTATTTCTTTGGAAGAACTACCAAGACAAAAGAATCATACTCAACCCAAAACATCACCTTAGGACAAGGGACAAGGGTGTGACCAGAAGGTTACACCACAAGGCAAGCCCTGCTGGTACCCAGACCAGGTTGGCTGCTGGGAAGAAGTGGATGTAGAGCTGGTACCAAGCACTACCATGGGCACTTCCCCATCTCCAAATGGGCAATGTGGAGCAGGAGGGCTCCAGGCTCTGTCCTGAGCCCCATCAATCCCTGTGCCTTGCCAGGGGATCCCTGCTGCAGGGATGGGGGCCTTGAGCTGCCTCCTCCAAACCCAACACCTCCTCCTTAGGGGAGCCCATCCTGCCCCAATGCTGGGAATAGTGGCCGGAGCACTGGAGAGGCTGTGCAAGGGACACAGGTATAGCAAGTGCTCCGTAAGGGGATTTAATGCCTAGTGCTAAAACGCTTTAGCCATTCTGGAGGACAATATTTAAACAGATGCTGTTAGTGGTTGTATTTCAAAAGTCAACGGGGCTAAATAAATCTAACGTTCAGTTCTACTAAAAATGTTATGAGGCCAAGCTCTTTTTTCTTTAAGTGTTCAATTAAGCAAAACCACATAGATCTCCCCCAGAATTTGAGTGCCATGAACAGGAAAGCTTTTTGGTTAAGCTTTCATCTCTTCATGTAAAGAACTAAATTGATGATTTTTAAATAATTTACATCCCAGAAGTAGTATTAAAAAAAATGTCCCAAATGGAGCTAAAAGCATCGTAAATATAATTTCCTGCCAGATTATATGAAATGCTCTGATGAATGAATAGTTCTTAAAAGGACACTAAGTGTGGGCTTGGAAGGTCTGGCTCCAGCTCTCAGAGAGTGCCAGCTCTGAGCAGTGGCTGACTCCTGTGCTGCCGGTCTTGAGCAAGCCCCTGCGGTACTGAGTGTGAGCAGGCTCTTCCCATTCCCTGATTTATTACATCCATGCTTATGCTTCACAGCCTCTGGCACGGGTGGAGACCAAGTGGGTGCTGCTTCCTCCAGCCCTGTTCCCACCAAGGCATTTCAGCATGAGAGGGTATTTGCTGGAAGCATCTATGGCTCTTTACATGCACATCTCTGAAAGCCAGGATGAACTCAGCCAAGAGCTTGTGCTGGATGTCACTTTGCCTCGGAAATAGTTCTGGCAGATGTTTGTAAACGTGTGAGTGGTGCTTGCTCCTGTCAGGCAGCGCTACCCCCTGAAAGAGCACTGATGTGCTGGAGTTACACCTGCTTTTAATTGTGCTATGGAGCAGCATTTCTTGGTTTATGTATTGGCACTCTTTTGATGCACAGAAACTTTTACAGATTTGATGTTCTTCACAGTGAAAGTCCAAATCAAATAAAAACCAATGAAACTGCCAAGGAAATGTTTCTTCTCCTACAATTTATTCTAGAAAACCTCTTTTCCCTCATCCCATTTCACCTTCTTCGAGAGTTTCAGGCAGATTTCACAGCAAATGCATTATCAGGGTATCTCCTAAGAGTGGCAGAGGGCAAAGGCAATAAACAGAAGCTAAACTCTGCTCCCACTAACACTGTAGATCCTCCACCTTCCCAAAGGGAGCCCTCATCCTGCAGGATCGGAATGACGCACGCTCACATCTCATCCCTGAAATGGTCCCCAAAGGGCCAAGATGGGAGACTGAAAGGGTGTCACTCCCAGGCATGCGACACTGTCCCCCTTGTGGGACCAGATGTGAAGAGAAAAGGGAAGCTGGAGCTGGGAGACCTTTTTGGAACACGAGTGAAACGGAACCGAGCCAGGAGAACAACGGCACGTGGGGAGCAACCGATCCTGGGAAAGAACCGCTCCCAGGGAGCAACTGATGCTGAGGAACAACCGCTCCTGGGGAGCAGCCGCTCCTTCCAGGCGCCACCGGGGCTGGCTGCAGCGGAACGTTCCAAACGTGGATGCAGTTACCAGGCAACAGCCGAGCCCCCGCTCGCACCAGCAGTGGGGAGCTCCGGGGGGGAGCAGACCCCAACGCTGCACCCGGCGCTGGCTCCAGAGCCCGCAGAGCCCAGCACAGCCCAGCGCAGCCCAGCACAGGCCCATGGAGCCGGCACCCTCCGCAGGGAGCAGCGGCCCCTGCGCCGAGGACGAGCCGCGGCTCCGGACGTGGTGAGGATGGAAAGCACCGGGCACGGTTCCATTGACAGGGTCTGCTGGAGCAACGGGGAGAAAGGAAAATCTGAAACGAGCCCAGCAGCTGCAGCTGAAGCGCCCCAGTTCAGTGTGGGCAGAGCTACGCTGATTTGGTGTGTATTACTAAAACTAAGGGAAACAGCAAACAAACCCCTACATTAAGGACAACAG
This sequence comes from Neopsephotus bourkii, assembly GCF_033783945.1. Lineage (NCBI taxonomy): Eukaryota > Metazoa > Chordata > Aves > Psittaciformes > Psittacidae > Neopsephotus > Neopsephotus bourkii. Next base: position 327,003 of record NW_026901640.1, on the reverse strand, counting down.
TTCTCACGCGCTTTGAACACACTGCAGTGCTTTGCAAGATTTTCTATGGCTCAGGGATCTAGCAAAGAAAGAAGAAACCAAATCCTCCTGGGACCAAGGATTTGAAGCCTGATTCTGTGAGCAGCTGAAAACCCACAACTGGGCCTAGAGCCCCACAGTGCTTCTTCATCCAGGAACTTCACACACCAAAAGCATTACACTTCTCCAATCCACGAGCTGTTTTGTTGCCTCCATTACTGTTCCAAATGAGAATTAGACACAACATGTGCTTAATTCAGGCTGTGAGTTGAGCTGGCAAAAATCTAAGCTTATATCCAAGCTGTGCAAAGAGCTGAGGGGGTTGTTTCCCCCATTTGGTGAAGGAACAGCACTGAAACATCCCAGCCTCACACTGCCCCAACACCCCCTGTAGCACCCCAATGGCCCCGCGCTGTGCCCCAGCTCTGAGCACCAGCAGAGACAGGGATTAGATGTTGTATGAGACTGCTGAGGATGCCAGTACCAAAATGCCCATCTACATCTGCTCTGTTCATCATGTAAACAATTAGAACTGAGGACATAAACCAGTTGTCCCCCAGTTTGGCATCCTGTCATGATGCTGACTAACGCACAGCCTTTCTGAGTGCACAAAACTGTTGTGGGTAACTGAGGACAGAAAGGTTCTGCTGCACTCCTCTGTTCCATTCAGTTAATGGACTGTTATTATCTCCTTCCACAGATCTGTTTCGCTCTTTGCATGCCACCAGGCAACTGTGCAAATGGTTTCTAAACTCATGAAACTCAGTTGGAGCAGTGCTGGGCACTGACTTATTTCATCGTTTTGAGAGAAATTAACTTGGCACCTCCCATTTCTTTATCAGTTGTCTTCATACATCTCTCTGTGATGTTGCCCTTGTCCTTCCCCTGTGATCCCTGACTCTGGATTCACTCGGACTGGTTGCCATGTGGTTTGTGGAAGGACGGGGCAGCTCTTGCCACACAAAACCTATTTGGCCACCTCAGCATTGCAACAACCTAATTCAGGGGCTCCAAAACCAGCAGACTCATTGCCATGACTCTACTACTCCTCCTTTCAAAGCTGGAGGAGGTGGTGAGTGTTAACTGCAAGGCCAGCTTGCAAAGAGCACATTTAACCACTGCACCAGTGGGACCCTTGTGCTGTTTTATGGGATGGGCAGACACTGGAAACATGCAATTCTTTATGGCTCAGGTGACTTTCTCTCCACTCAGGTTTATTATGGTTCACTAAAACCAAAGAACAAGACATTACTTGCACTTGCCAAAAGACCAAGCCTTGAAGCAGAAAACAAAAGCAGACTTAATTGAAGACTTGAGCTGGTGCCACGCTCTGATTACTGCAGCGTAAGATCTTCTCGTCCACCATGCTGTTCCACATGGTCTGGCTGAGCAGCTCCAGTCAAGGATCCCTGGAGCTCTGGGTCTGAATGGGAGGAGGGGGTAACATCTCAAGAGCTCTGTGCTGTGGTGCAGGACCCTGCACACCTGAGACAGCAGTGACACACGGTGCTGGTACCACCACAGGGACACTGGCCACTTCAACAAACAGCTGCAGCTAAAACATAATAGCAGCCAAGAACGTCAAAAGGCACCACTTGGAAAAATACCAGTACTTCAAGCTAAATGCATTTTCTGAGGCTGAAAAACACTCAAATAGGAAGGACAAAGATAGTAAGCTGATTTGGCCTAAGACTGTCCATCTCCCTTGAGCTCAGCACAAAGGGATCCCACAGTTAGACACACAATACCAGGAAGGAATATACATTCAAGTCACATTTGAAGGCAGTTGAATAACAGGAAACACTCTGCTTCATGGGGAGTGATTGCAAACACACAGCTACCTTCACAGACCTCAGTGTGTACACACTCAGGGATCACAAGGGAAGGACAAAGGCAACATCACAGAGAGATGTAGAAAGACAGAGAAACAGGGAACTGGAGGTGCCAAGTTATTGGGAATGAAAACTATTTAGTCCAGCTTCCTGCAGAGCCCAGGCCATCAGATAAGGTGCATCCCAGCAGTGTCCTGTGGCTGTGCCATGACAAACCATCTCTCATGACTAAGGTGGTGACTCCCAAAATCATAATCAAACCACCTCAAAGGCTGCAGGTATGTAGAACAGTTTCTGCACACACCATGCGATATGCTCAGTACATTACTGACCAGAAGTGCTACAATATTCCTTAGGTCCAAATCTCTGAGTGGTGATTTAGCAAATTTACCTTTAGCAGCCATTTAGAAACAATTCCTTTGCATTGCCATCATCTCGTATCATCAGGTCAAATGATACCCTCAAATCAGTTGAGTTTGTGTGAACTTACAAGCACAAAGACCAGCAGAGATCAGTAAAAGATTGACTTTTACTGCAAACCTAACAGTAACTTCTCCCCCAGCACTCACGTTCACATGCCTGTCCACTCTGCCCAGTGCCTGCAGCTGATTCCCCTGGATCCTATCCTGTCCACTGAGAGCCCCCACACATCTTGCTCCTTGTCAACAGGACAACAGAGCCCTGTTGTCACCCGATTTTTGCTCTACCAGTTGCATTTCTCTCCCAGGGATGCTCACCACACCACCAGCACTTTGTGTGCAGCAGCATGTACAACTGCCATCTGTCCAGCTGGCACGTCTTCAAAAAGTATTTAAATATCTGTGGAACTTATAAAAGTGTAAATGAAACATGACAAAAACCATAACACAACATAATGTACGCCTGCAGTGAGGGCGCAGCAGCAAGTTCACAATGGGAAAACCCCTGCACAAGCGCTGCATAATCCCCTCCCCATCCGTGAAGCCCCCCCCATACCCAGCAGCTCCAGAGCCAGCCTGCTCCCACCTGCAATGGCAGCTGCTGGCTGCAAAGCTTCTTCACTGCCCTTAACTCAGACCCAGCCCCATCCTGTGCCAGCACCAGGTGTGTGCACTGCTTTTGCCATGTAAAGCATCCTTCAAACTTACACCTGAGCCATTTCCCTAATTTAATAGGAGCTGCAAGAGGCACTTCCACTGGTCTTGTCAAGGCCCAACTTCTCTTTGGACAACACACAAGAAAACAGTGCGAGTAAAACAAAAATCATGTCCTGTATGTCTGGTCTGAAAACATATGAAATAAATCTCACACATCATTCTTCATAGCCAGCACCCCTCCTGCTTCTTCCCATACAGCCCATGGTACTTTCAACTTCTCAACAGCAGGGATTCTCAGAAGTCCCACTTGAGGGAGCGGGAGGTGGTGGCACAAGAGCTAACACAGATGGATGCTGAAGGCCCATTATTCTCCATCACCTTAAAGCTTTCCAGGTAGGCTTCTCAGCCCTCACCCTTAGTGATGACTTTCCTTTGCCACACTCAGACTGTATTAGCACTTCCAACACAGGTCAGGTATTTCTCTTTAAGGCACTTAAACCACAACTGTGAACCAATATTAGAGGGGACTCTGCTGCCGACCAAAGCTGCTTGCAAATAGGGTTGGGGGGTGGGGGTTGTGTCAAGGATCTGGGCCTGAAAGGCTGTGAGCAGAAACACAAGGTCCCTTTTTCTGTCTGCCACAACTGCAAATCGCTTCGCATGTCCTGTAGCCGGAAATGAAAGTTCCTGCATTTGTCTGCTTTTAAAGCAAAACACAACAAGCCAAAACATCCTTCAGACAGGAAACTGCCAGCCTCCAGTAGCCAGGCACAGCACAGCTGCTTACATGGGTCTAAGATGAAACACGCACATAACTAATGCAGTGCAAACACAAAAGTGGTAAAATTCATCCCTTGTTGCTGGCCCCAGCTAAAGACTGAACCTTTCCAGCATCCCTGCACTGGTTTTCGTGAGGTGGTGAACAAGTGACATCCATCTGTGGCTCCTGTCTCTGACTGCATTCCTAACCGAGCTCTGCTTCACAAATGTGACATCAGCCATGTGCAGAGATCTGAAACCACCAGCCCGGTCCACTTCCTCTGGAACTGAGTGGAGATGGGAAAGCCAAGTGCTGCTTGAGCAGCGTTGGCACCGCATTGGGAGGCTCAGGTCCCACTTGTGGGTCGTGCTGTATGGGAGACACACACAAAACATCACTGAAGCCCGCAGGGCTGCTCAGAGCATGATGTTCTGTGCAGCAGGCAGAAGGGAAACAGGATCAGTCCCCACGTGGCATCCCCATTCCCTCTTTCCTCTTGGATCCAAACCCCTCTCAAGCGCTGCTCTCGCAGCCAGGTGGGTGCTTGGTCTGACACTGCTGACCAGTGCTGCCCAGCATGGGGAGGAAAAGAGGGTCCCCAGAACCACATCTGATTTGGGCTCCAGGAGACAAACCTCCACAGGTTTCACTGAAGTATGTGAAGACCACGGGCTACTTCAGAACCACACGCAGTGACAAACGCGCAGCCTACTCCCACTTACATGTAGATGCTTTTAGAATAATTATAAACTGATCAATCTCCATGTGAGGCAGCAGGAAGGAGCCTGTACGTGCAGTGAGGAGGGCAGGGCAGAGCAGAGCAGAGCAGAGCAGAGCAGGCAGTCCTGAGGACACCAGCAAACGGCCGTTCAGCTCGCACATTTATAAATCATTTACTTCTATCCACCCGTGCCCAGAATAACAACCTGCTGCCTGAAACCTCCGCGCTGGAGCCAGGAGGCTGCCAGAGACTCGCTTTACCGGGACCCTCCAGACCTGTTGGGAAGGGGTCTGGGTCTCCAGAGGGATCTGCCCCTAGTGGGAAGAGGCACGGAGACACAAACACAGGAGCATCCGTTCAGCTGATCGCAGGAGGTCTTCACGCCGCTGCAGCCATCCGTGCGGTTAGACAAACACACAGGCACCGCGTCCGGGGGCTCTGGAAACGTCTGTAGCTGCGGAAACTGCAGAGCCGCTCCGCGGAGCAGCCGTAGGGAGAGGCTCCGCTTCCAGCAGCGGGAGCGTTATGAAACAGGAGCGTGCCGGCCGCGCCGGCGGGGGCTGAGCGCCGGCCGCTGGTGCAGGAGGCCATGGAGCGGCCCCGCAGCTCCCGCACCGCCGCGGCGCAGCACCCCGGCACCCCGTGAGCCGCGGGGCCGTGCGGGGCTCAGGGGCACGGCAGCCCGGGGACGGAGCCCCGCAAGCGCGGCGCGCTCCGGTGCTCGGAGGATTACGGCTGGGAGCGGGATTAGCGGGAAGGGCAGCGGCGGCGGGAGCGGGATTGACCGCGTTACGGCTTTCTGTGGCATTTCTGCGGGCTGTCTGGGACTTCACCTGCCTACAGCCGGAGCGCCTCGGGCACAACGAAAGGTGGGCATCCCTCCTCTTCTTCCTACACAGTTGCATTGTGTGTGTCTGCAAGCTGTTTGTCAGCCGGCCTTGACACAAGTAAGAACCAGAGAACTTTTCGCAGAGGGTGAGGCATTAGCATTCATCGCAGCCTGAGCGGCGGTCTGATTTGTTACATTTATCCATGGATCTGAGCACACCGGGCTTAGCTGCATTATTTATAAAGATTGCAGCTTGCTCTCAAGATGCCCTTTCCCGAGCAGCCACAAAACATCACACTTGAAAAGTGGGGATGGATCATGCGAGTGTGTGTTGTGGCCCCAGCCTGGGGAGGCAAGCAAGAACGCTCGGCTCCTCCAACAGTTTCTAAGCATCCTTGTGCTAAATAAATAGACCCCAGCAATTTTTAGTAGGTGGACGTTGCAGCAATTTGGATGCTGAGGGGTTGTTAAAGACGTTTAAATATCTACGATCTAGTTACAGAGCTGCATGGTGTTTCAATTTCAGTAGATTTCCTTGCACACAGGAAAAGATCTCATCTCCAGCTCCTATGGGCTGAGGCAGATATCAATATAGGGTCTGGGTTTTATGACAACCTCTTACAAAACTTCAGCTTATTGCCACAGAACCACATTGGGGGGGTTGGAAATTGCAGATAAAGCCTCATTTGCTGGGTGCTGGAGTTCTTAATACCAAAGGGATGTACATTATGCATGAATGGTTTGTTATTGATCAAAATACTTTCTAGGTTCAAGAATGCTGATTGCTGATAGGTCTCAGTTTATCAGTGAAGTGTGACAGCAAATTGTGTGTTACCTTTTGAGTGCAAACCTCTGTGTACAGAATGCACACATATATGTGCATGTATACAGACAAAATGTAGGTATGTGTATGTCTGCCCCTTTTCCATACTGGCACGGAATCAGTTCTCCTGATTACTACTTTATCACTGAGCTAGGTAAAAAGTATGGGATTAATGGAATAAATCCCCCTATTGCCATGGTGTGCTCGGTCACAAGCTGTCACTAGACACTTCCCAAGTCATCATGCTGTCTCACAACAACCCTTTTGGACCAGTTCCTCCTGCAGGCCCCTCTGCATCCCTCACCATAGGCAACTGCATTCACCAACACAGTTATTGCCTAGATTTACACCTACCCGTGCTAGAAAATTGGTCTCCAAAAAGTGGAGCATCCAGTGAAAGAGCTGCAGTGACCAAATCCACACAAGTCAGCACTGAAACTCCAGCCTCAGGCTGCAGCTCTGCTCTGCCTTTCACTTCCAAAGCTGAATTATTTATCAGCTGTAAAGCCTGGATATCATGTACATTTGTAACTTCTGTATTTTCAACTTGATTTGACTAGTTTATGGACCACAGAGTTTTTCTCCATCTTTTTACTATCTCTGCATAAAGATGTTTTTCTGCCTTATCACAGTTCAACATTATTGAACAGCTTTAACACAATATCAGCATCAAAGGTAACTTTGCAATCTGACTACCTCTGGTAGCAAGTGCACTTGTACCCAGCAACAGTAAGCTTGCCAGGAAGCCCTCTCAAGCTGCAATGTTTGCCACTGCAGCATGTAGTGAAATTGCTTCTACCTCATCTCTAGTTTGCTGGCAAACCTTAAAGTGGTGCTTAAAGTAACACTCAAAGCAGCACTGTGTCAGGAAAGAGTCGCTCATGAGGGGGCATGTGCATAGAGTCAGTACAGATCCATCCTCTAGCAAGTGAATCTCAAAGTTGGAAGAAATGCTTGTTGCTTCTGAAAGCCCAGAGTAAGGCCACATCTTTTGGGAGGGAAGCTAGCGTGACACATCAGAGCTTCTGTGTCAGGACAGGCTGCAGGTCCCTGCGCTAATGTCTCACTGATCACCTCATTACTTACTGAAAAGCACTAGACCATAAGCTTCATTTTGATGGGAGAGAAGTGGAGGAGTTTGTTTCTAGAAATATCTACAAACCAAATTATTCTCTAAGTCAGACAATTGGAGGTAACTTGGGAAGAGGTGGGAAGAACCCTTGTTCTGTATTCAAATACAAACCCTCCACAAGTTCTGCAGCAGCAGACCTGAGTGGTGTGGTGTGCTTTGCATGGAGGATGCAGGATGAGCACTTGCAAAGCACAGGCACGAGCTCATCCTCAGCCTTGCATGACTGAACTAAACATTCCTGCTTGGGACAGAGGAGAAAAGCAACCTCAGCTTCCCATGTGCCTTGCAGGAAGGACTGGGATGGGAGAACTGGAGCACAATGGAGCAGATCCTCCTGGGCTTCCTCTGCAGGGTTATCCAAGCAGGAATGCCTGCCCAGGGTGCTTCTACCTCTCCACCTCAAGCCAAACACTCTGGGAAGGTTGGGTGGCTGAATTCTACATGGGTCCCGCATGAGCACTGCATTGTAATTGCCAGAAAGGTCAACAAGCAGGTTATATTCCATAGGCCTTATCTCACTGTAAAGTACACATTTAAGTTGGTGAAGGGATTCTGTATAACTCTTAATGTACCTCTTTATCAAATATTTCCTCTCTTTTTTGGTAAAAGAATGTCCTACAAAGGGCAATGGAATTACAAACTCACCTCTTATTCTTCCCTTTGCATGAATTCCTAAATTATAGTTAAGTTAGTGAGATGATTTCAAGTGACACTTCCTTAAGGAGCTGGAAAAGGTAACAATGGACCTTAACCGAAATCCATCCGAATCAACCTGTATCTGAGCGGGTTTTGGCTTAACACAGTGGAGAGCTAGGATGTTTCTTCTAAGCTGTACTTGTAGCATGTGTTGCTTTCCCCACGAACTTCTCTGTCAGTTCCACCCGAGGCATGAGGGGAGAGCTCAGCTTTTTTAACCCCTTTCTCAAAATCCAGGAGGCTGTTCTGGCCACGTGTGAAAGCACTGGCAGGTTCTCAGAGTGCTTTTAGCAATGGGAACAAGGCGAGCTGCAAACACCTGACAGCATCCCAACGCTCAATCTGCAGCTTCTCCAGAGGTTTTCTGCCTACGTGCTCTCACACAGAATGATGCTGGCCTTGACTTTCCAAACAGCCTCAAGAAAATGGATGCGGGTATCCAAAAGGAAGGCCACAAGCCAGACTCCTGCTATGTCCCGAATGACTCCATTTGTCCCCAAAGACGGATGATGAAGGGAAGGAGAAATGTGGAAGAGGGATGGATTTTTCTAAACCCAGTGCTCAGGAGTCAAATTCCCTTCCGTTTACAACAGCAAACACAGCTTTGCTTCCGAGCCAAGGCCTCGGAATCTGCAAAATCCTGCTGGTCTTTAGACAAGATCAGCTATTGATGAGCTGGAGCATCAATGCAGTACTGACCCAAGAATCTGCATTGAGCAACCTCTCAAGGGGCAGCCTCAAATGAGCAACTCCTTCACCTGCAAGTTGGGGCTGTTCTTTAGTGTCTTCAGACTTCCCCAGCTTTTGTAGCATCACTGAAAGCATTCAGCCTTCCCTCAAAAATTCCGTAACTATTCCTGTAGCTAGGAGAGCAGAATTGCCAAGAACTTTATAACTCCTCCTCTATTTCTCTTTACAAATATAGCAATAAGTACAGGTATAAATCTGATACTATATATGTAATGAAAGAAAAATAAGGATTAAGAGAAAACCAGCCCAGAAAATGGGAGACACCTCAGGTCTGGCAGCCAGTCCTGTCTGTGCGCTTCCCAACACCGTGCATGTCCTCACCAGGACACCAGGGGAGGGGAACACTGACTGCACAGTGCTCCGAAACAGGCAGCACCTGCAGACGGGTCCCTCCTCTGCCTCCTGCCAAAGAGCTCCCCACAGCCATGTCAGTGGTTCCCTACCTGCTAACCACATCCTTGCTATGAAATACTGATAGAGCTGGACAGGATCCATTGCCCCTCACCAGGCACAGCCGTTGCTGCTGCCGGGCACACCGAGGAGCTGGGCGCTACATGCCAGCCAGAGCCCATTGTGGAGGATGCTACCGCAGCCCCCTCAAGGCCTGCTGCCCCTGCCACCCCCTGCTCTGGGTAGGGCCCCACAGGAACAGGTCCTGAGCAATGTGGCTGCAGGAAAGTTGCAGAAAAGCAAAGCAGCATTTCTGGGGGTGCTGGTGGGAGACACCTTGACCGAGCACTACAGGCTCATGCAAGTCCTCTGGGAGAGCATCCCTCACACTGCACCAGCACTGACTGAACAAACACCCCTCCGCAGCACTGTCCGGGAGGGTCCCCAGTGTGGGGACAGGGCTCCAAAACCAGGCTACAGCTGCAAAGCCACTGGTGATGAGGTCACACCAGATCAAGAGGGATCCCTCTTCTAAGGTATTGGCTGCCCCAGGGACAATCACAGCATTGCCCAGTTTAGGAAACGAATGGGAACAGATTCATAGTGTGAGACTCTGGGATTTCAGGCAAGATGCGTTTCTCACTCTGCGTTCAGTCCTGCTGGCACATACAGGGGAAAAAACCCCTCAAACTACTTTTGTCTAATGACGTTTCCAGCCACAAACACCTCAAAATGCTGTTCAAACAACTGCATGGTTACCTGACTTCTGAACAGTCAAAAATTCACCGGTCACCTGTAAAGGGAATAGATTGGTATTTCATAAAATCAGATCCCTCGAGGCTTTTCTGAACCCCATCAAGTTCATGCCCTCAATAACTGGATAATCCCCCATTTTATAAAATCACAGGCACCAGACACACGAGGGCTGGTGACCAACACAAGGGGTCCTTTCCTTGCTGAAGGCTCAGCACCATTGCAGCATTAACCCTTTCACTGTTCAGTCCACCCAAAGGTCCTCTCCGCTGTTTATCAGTTCTCATTTCCCATCTCAAATCCTTTCAATTACTGTTTTATGATTTCACTGACAAGCTCAACCCTCAATTAATATGGTCCTAAAAGCCCTTTGGCTGGAAGAACTGATAAATAGGAACAGAAGACTCTTAATTTTCCTCCATTTCACTTCATTTTAAAATGAAACATGTATGAAAAAGACAAATGATACATTTTCTATTACCAGACACTAGTTCATATCCTCCTTACTCTTTCCTTTTTAATATCATCATCAAAAGTGATGTACTTCAATTCTTTTAGGCATACTTTGATGATACTGCATTACGCAGTTTATGGAAAATTCAAATGACATTTCTTTATGTCAGCAGCACTCTGCTATTTCCCCACTAAAAAGCAACGTTTAATTTCTGAGTTGCACATTTGCAGCAGTTGCTGTGGGCGGAGAGTCTGCTTATTTATTTGCTTGGGTTTTACTACAATGTACTGTCATGGCAACTGTACTGAGGGGGAATGCATCTGGAGGTAATTTATATATGTCACATTGACTGCAGTGGCGCTGGCTCGTACCATTTAAACTTTCTCAGGCACTGGGCAAGGGCAGCGTTAGCCCTGTGAGACCCAGAAGCAGCTGCCCCTTAGTAACTAACTAGATCATTAAGCCATGCAGAGCAACAGGAGCAGTGCCAGATGATGCTTGGTGCTTGGAAGCAGAGCTTGCTGCATACTTCAGCCCAGTCCAGTGTCTCGGGCAGCGACTCTGGCTCTGCTGGTGCACAGCAGGTTTTCACCCTGCTCATGTGGGAGGCAGCACATCGAGCCCTGCACAGGCGCTCTTTGGGCAGGCGGTGCCCAAACCCGGCAGGGGGTGATGCAGCTTCCACCCCTCCACATCACTGCAAACGTGGAGAAACTCGGCTGAAAGCTGCTGAAAACTCAAGCCCACAGTGCATTCAAAGGGACTAAATCGGGGCAGTGCTGCAGTTTCCTCATCACGTGCCTGGCCTCCGCCACACGGCTTTGATGGTCCCTCTCCAGCCAAGCCACCACTCGGCATTGCTGATGAGAGGCTCCCGCTGCCGCAGCACTGCCTTAATGAAAACAACTTGGACACACTTGGGAACTTTGTCTCCAAGTGTTTCTTGATATTGTACCTCAGTCACTTTATGAGTAAACCAAAAGAGCTGCGAAACCCTGGATTACAGCTGGGCAAAGGTGACTGAGGCTGATGAATTTATCAGGCCTCAACTTGCTGCTAGGGGGAAATCTTGAATACCTGTGTGATTGCAGGCATTACCATCTCCCCAGAGGCTTTGCAGCAGTGTTTCCTTGGGCGCCATCCCTTTGCACTGTAGATGTGCTCAATGTGAGCAGCGTGTGGCTGCCTCCTCCACTGGCTAAGCCCCACCTCAGAATCCTGCGGGATGCAGGGAGCAGCAGTTTCCCTGCCAGAATCCCAAATGGCCAATACACACACGCATGTTTTACATTAGACAGTCTGTTTTGGGCATAGCTCAGGTTTGCAGTAGCCCCATGTTAGGAACAATGAGTGAATCAAGCCATACCTATGCTTATAGACTGTATTTCTGCAGATAAATTAAAGCAGTATCTAATTATGGCCAATCTGCCTTTCATCTGCCTGGGTACTTGTGAGCCCTTTACTGTAATTCTGGAGTGCTCACAGCGTTGATCAGAGATTTTCAATAGTTTAACTTTAAGGGTCAGCTCCTCAGCTGTGTAAATCAATGCATTTTCCTTGGCTCTGGAGCTGATCAGAAGGGGGGGGGGCTCTTTCCTGGTACAGCTGAGAAACTGGTCTTCAGGTACTGCAGCAGTTTTGGCTTGGAAGTTCATGAGCTTTGGTTATGGTCACTGCTTAAGGCAGAAAGAAGTTGCAAAACTGAATGAAAAAGAGAAGGGAGAAGGGAATGGGTGGAGACTTGGTGCCTCTGTTTAAGAAAGAGGCATAACTGCACATCCACAAAACTGAACTCAGATACTGAAACAAGACACACAGTGAGCGGCTGCTCCTCTGCCAGGACTGTGGATATCAAGAGCGTGCCCCAAGTGCCAGTTAAGCAAAAGCCATAATATTTTCTTTCCTGGAAAACACTGCATCTTTTCTCAGCACTTGCCTGGCTCCACAGAGAGGCGACTGACTGGGAAAACAGGAACTTATGGGGAGATGCCAGCTTTTATTTGCTACAGGAGGTGAAAGGTTCCCTAAAGCACAAAGGAGCTTTTCTTGCCCAGACGATCCCATCGCGGTGCACATCAGCACAACTGAAGCCTGCGAAGCTCAGAGCAGTCAGGAGAGATCTGGGGAAACTTGAAAGGAAATCTTTCCAAACATTCCCTGGCTTTTACCCATACTTCCCCATTCGGCCACAGCACAGAAACCTACTGAAAACCGGCCGTATCCCCGGTGTCTGTTAAAGTGACAAGCACAGCCCTGAGCAGTCCCCAAACCCCTTCCAGCACAAAGCCTGACTTTATTGTGCTGCACAGAGATTAATAATCTTATCGTATCTATTGTGAGTTGATGCAATTTCTCCCCACCACCTCCCCACTGATGTTTCCTTCTGATCTGCATGTGTAGCTTAGCTACTTACAGCTGAAAGGAAGGAATCTGGTAATACCTTCCTAAAGAGGTGCCCGTACTGCGGCTGCCTGTTCCAGTGACCGAGAATGGAGATGTTGGCTATTGGCAAAAGAAAAAAGGACTTTTTTCCCAACATCCCAAGAGAATTAACCTCATCATTAAGGTATTTCTTGTGCATTCCAAGTTAAAAGAAAACAAAAAAAGGAGGGGGAAAAAAGCTGAGGATCTGAAACCGGCTTCTGCTTAATCAATCATTCCCATCGGATTGTTGCTTTTAAAGTGCATCATTACAAACAACAGATGGAGGAACAGCTAGAACAAGGGCGGGTGGGGGACTGTCACCCTGGTGATGGGCATTTTCTGCTCGGATGGAACCAACCTCCCTGTTGCTGTTTCAGGTCTGAGCGGCGGCTGCTGGGCAGCTCCTGGAGCACAACGATGGCTTCGCCCTGGGCACCGGCAGAGCCCCTCGGCCAGGCAGGCGCCTGAGGCTGGTCCCTGTGCTGCGGGAAGAAGGCTTTTCCCTGGGAGAAGGCACCTTAGCGATGGGCTGAACTTATGGGAGGAACCAGCGCCCGGCCAGGCGGAGATTCAGGGGCCCGTCGGGAGGCGTGAAGGGCCTGGTTTCAGTAAGGGCATGGCCAAAGCTTTCTTCAGGCTACAGAAGTTTCTCCGTCGGACCCAGTTTCTGCTCCTCTTCCTCACAGCTGCTTACCTGATGGCCGGCAGCCTCCTGCTGCTGCAGCGGACCCGCATCATTATCCAGCAAGGCTCTCGTGGGACCTCCTCCAGCCAGGCCCTGGCAGTGCTGGACGGGATGGCCGGGGCTGGGATCATGGACCCGCGCCCCGCTCCCAGGCTGCCGGTGGGCATGGACGCCCTGCAGGATGCGGCCCCGGGCCAGCGGCACAGCCCGCGGTGGCTTGTGTCCCGCAACTCCGAGCTCAGGCAGCTGAGGCGAAGGTGGTTTCACAGGTTCATCAGCGACCAGGAGCCCGTGCAGACAGCGGGGTTCAGAGCAATGAAGCACACTGCTGAACACAAAGGTAAGGGATGCACCCTGCCCCTGCGCTCATGGACTGCTCCTCTTCCTGTTCCAGCGCTTCATCACCCTTTCAGCAAATAAATGCTTCCTCAGCTCCATCTAACCCTGCCCTGGTGCAGCTTGAGGCCGGTCCCTCTTGTCCCATCCCTTGTTCCTTGGGAGCAGAGCCCAGCCCCTCCTGGCTCCATCCTCCTGTCAGGCAGTTGTAGGGAGAGATCAGGTCCCCCCTGAGCCTTTTCTTCTCCAGACTGAACCCCCCAGGTCCCTCAGCCCTTCCCCATCACCCCTGTGCTCCAGGCCCTTCACCAGCTCCATTCCCCCCTATGGCCCCACTCCAGCCCCTCAATGTCTCTCCTGTAGTGAGGGGCCCAGGAATGAACACAGGATCTGAGGTGCAGCCTCATCAGTGCAGAGGAACTCAGGGTAGGGGCCACATCTTTCCCTGCCAGGGAGGCTGGCAAGTTCCATCAGTGCATCAAATGAAAACAGGAATTTCTTCAGTAAAAAATTAACATTTCCTGTTAGGAATGCTCCCATGGATGGGGTGTTTCATACTGCTTCCCTGACCTGGTTATGCCATCACACAGGACACAGAGGGACGGGGACTGGATCACTGATACGATGTTCCGCTCTAAGACCTGGAGTCTCTCTGTGACTCACTCACAGGATGTGATTTGGGATACCCCTGGGGTCTGGTGCTGTGGGAGGGATGCAGGGAGAGCACCCTCTGGCTCCTGACACAGCTCTTGGGCCCCACACACTGAGTTCCTCTGCTGCTGGTTTGAATCCAAGTGCCCAAATCCGAAGCCTCCAGTGAAATGCAGAACATCCTCACTGGAGGCAACTCCCAGCCCGCCAGCAGGGTGCTCAGGGTGTGCAGCGCATCCTGTGAGCTCTCTAATTGCACATTCACAAATTACCAACGTGCAGGTCTTTGAATCTGCTCATGTTGGTAATATTTTAATGTTTGATTTATTATTCCAGGCTCCAGAATCTCTATTAGAGTGCCTTAAAGTTTCCTTTTCTTGCAGATTATTTTATTGATAATATAATACTTTTTAGTTTTTCATCATATATTCTCTTCCTGTCCAAGCTCATGTTATTTAACTTTCCTGTGTTGTCATCTCAATGCTGCTAAAACCAAATTTCCTTTTTCCTTCATATTTTAATGATAAAATGTACTTATATACACACAATTGCTGTATAATAGCAGGACTCCACATCACCCTTCCAATCGTATATTAAAAAATGGCCTGGATTTTTATAGTGTTTTGTTCACGAGAACAAAAAAGAGGCTTCACATAGGATGCAGTCTAAGAGAAATATTTATCTTTCATATGCTAAGCAAAGCAAGACATATTTTAAGAGATTCATTTGCACCAGGGAGAAGGAGATAGTTGGATGCGATAACCAGCCAGTGCTGCCTACTTAAGACTGAAGTTATCTTTCCATTATAGCTTTAATATAACTCTATGTGCCCAAAGAAAATTGATTTTCGTAATATTTCTTTCGCATCATCTCATTATCAATTTGAGATTTTCAATAAAACTTGGGAGAAATCCAACAAGATTTCTCCAGGTCTTTACTGCTTTGAAGAACACCTCCTCCTTCACTGCAGAGACTCACAGGGCATTGCCACGGAAGGGAGGGAGCAGGAGCTGCAGCTCAGGGTGGCCACAGTCTGGCTCTCAGCCTGCTTTAAGGAGCTGGAGGAAGGGAAAAGGCTGGTTTCCCTTCGGCTCATTTCCATTGGACACTCGGGCTTACCCCTGCCATAGCTCAGAACCAGCAGCCAGGACTGCAGGGTGGGCAGGATGTGATGTGCACCCCTGTGCAGCTTCTGGCAGTGAGTGCCGCTGGATGGATTTGTCCCTTTTCCCTGTGTCCATCCCATGCACGTTGTCCAACTGTGCTCTTGCACACAGGTACCTACGTGGGATGCTTCAGTGATGATTCGAGGGAGAGGACGCTGAAGGGAGCTGTGTTTTATGACTTGAGAAAAATGACAGTATCCCACTGTCAGGAAGCTTGTGCCGAGAGGTGAGCGGGAACTGCTCAGGGCAAGTTTGCTCTTCTCTGAGTTTGAAATGGGAAAAGCATGCACACATTAAACACACAGCATGTGTGAAAACTGTGATTCTCTCACACCTTCAGGCATGCCATAGCTCTGCTACCTTGCTTAAGTAGACTGTTTCACTGCTGCCTAGTCTCTTTACCATAGCACGGCTACTGACAATATGTTTTCTGTTGTCCTGGTCAAGAATCACTGTTTTGTTAGATGGTCTCTGTGGTCTGTAGAGCATTGGAACACACGTGGTGCCTGTCCCCAGGGCCGGCTGCGTCTCTGGAGCAGGGTGGCAGAAGCATGTGCCCGCATGGGGACAGGTATGGACTCAGGAGCAGGCAGAGTGCCTGTCCCAGCGGTGCCTGCGTTTGTTCCTCCAGGGCTTACACCTACGCGGGGCTGGCGTACGGAGCAGAGTGCTACTGCGGGAACAAGCTCCCTGCGACCACCTCCAAACCCGAGGAGTGCAACAGCGAGTGCAAGGGGGAGAAGGGCTCGGCCTGCGGAGGGGTGAACCGGCTCTCGGTCTACAGGGTGGAGGAGCTGCGAGCAGGAGCCAGGCGACGTAAGTGGGTGTTTGTGTGACCGGAGGCAGGCGGCCTCTCCCAGGAGTGATGCTGGCCTAACCCACGCTCAGAAATGATCCTAAACAAAAGACTGCAGCAGGACAGTAATTAGATAGTAAGTAGAGGAAGATTGTAAGTGTGAGGGACACCAATCTCTTTCCCAGACGAGAGATATGAGACCAGAGTTTTGCTCTGTCCTAGTTGTGGTTGGGATTTCTGTTTCATCTTGAGATGACAGTGCTTACGCTACTTGTCATTCAATCAGGTGCCGTGGGAGATACAGCACATAAACCTTTGGGCCAACACAAAGCACATAAAATACCTAACAGCTGAGTTGTCTTTATTTTTGGCAAGCTCACAAGATCTTACTATGTTATTTGCTGAGAAGAAGCACCAAGACCTTAGGTTGTGCCAGTATTAATGGTACTTCATTTCTTCTTAAAGACAAGTCAAGGTTTGTACAATAATCCACCCAGCTACATATAAATTATATATCAAAGGTACATAGACCTAAATTGCTCGTGTCAGGCTGACAGGCACATTGGCAGGTTTCCCAGGACATGCATCACTGTCTAAATCTTAAGCATAAAATATATATACATCTTTCACAGAAAAAGGGTGGCATTTATTTTTCTCCTAAGTGTTAATGAATTAGTCATCAAATTAGTCTAGCCTGCAGCTAGATTTGTATTTTGGTTGCCCTTAGTAATACTTGATATTTGACTGTTTGAAGAATCCCACTGACAAGCCCACAAGCTAGCTGAGAGGCCAACAGAAGCATTAATCACAATGAACAAGCACATTGGGAAGTAACTCTGACACCACCACAGCACCTGCGATGTGCACGATGCCGTGCAGAGAACAGACCTCACGTAAGGCTCCTGCTTGCACACAGCACATCCAGTAGCGTCTCCACTCAAACCTTCCCTGGGTTTGGCAGCTCCTGGCTCCATGAGCATCACAAACTGCACAGCTCCCATGCCAGGACTGTGCCCCATGTCATGTTAAACACAGGGAAGCTCAAAGCCTGAAGCTAATGCCCCTTGGCTCATGCTGGAGAATCTGGACCCTTCTGCCAGAAAATCCTTGCAGAACCAAAATTCCCTTCAACTCTGCATCTCTCCAGTCACCCAACACGTTTCCTACATCAGTTCTGGTGAGTGTTCTTTAAGGTAGCAAATTGGTGCAGACCAGGAGAAGACCCAAATTCCCTTCCAAATCCTCCTTCCTCCCTGCTGAGTCATGCTAGGCAAATTCTGTCAGCAGAGTTAGCAGAGTGATGAAATAAAAGCATTTTCCACCTTTGTAAAGCCAAAACCAAGCCCTAGGAGTTACAGAACCACTGAACATGCAGGCTCTTTTCTAAGCAGCCGCACCACACTATTTCCTCCGTTACCATCAGTTCATTTGTGCTGATGTGCAGCCTCACTGGGGCAGGGAGTTCCCATACAGCTCTGGGTATCACCTGTCTCTGCTCAGGAACATTGCTCTCTCAAGCAGGAGGGGATTGGTACTGCTGCTTGTAATGAGCATTAGGGCCAAACCCTGACTTCAACCACAGGGATGCAAAACACAGGGCAGTTCTGCCAACCTCCGCGGCACTGCCACAGGAGCAGGGCAGAGCAGAGGCCGATGCTGAAGACCTGAAGAAAGCCCTTCTCCCCCAGCAGCTCACAAAAGCCTAGTTCAGATTTCCAAGGCTGCAGCAAACACCCTTGGCCTCAAAAGAAAGTGAATGGGAAGAGAAGGGAGAGCTCAGAGCCGGAGCAGATGTGCAGGAAGGTGGGTCCCTGGTGGGGGCTCAGGATTCATTTAAATTCCATTCCTTTTCTGGTGCAGATCATGGGAAGCTTTGTAGATTTGTATCGGGGCTTTTAAGTCTTTCAGGGGAAAGCATGTCTTGAAAAGAAGCCTGGGACCTGCAAACAATAGCAATGCCCTCCGCTGGTGGAATGCAATCTAAACCCTTTGCTGCAGCCCAGCTTTCGGTGGTTTGTACAAAGCCAAAGGCATGTGCTCCTTTCAATGCCACAGGATTTGCAACAGTTTTCTAGTGCCTATCGTGGTTTCTTGAATTCTACAGCATTTGGAATATACAATTTATTTTATTATTTTTAGCTTCGAAGCTAATACTGTTCTTTGTGAAAGAGGCAGGATACTATGGACATTGTTTTCTCAAGAGAAACCTATTTCATATCCCTGCAGGGAGGAATGTTATCTATCGAGGATGTTTTAGAGCTCCAGCAAATTTAACAGACACCTTTCCAGCCTCTTTGATACAGCCCAATTTGACGGTGGAGATGTGCTCTGAATTTTGCTCCAAGAAAGTAAGAACAGTTCTCATTTCACATTCTTTCTTTTTTTGTTATTTTAAATTTTAATCCACTAAGGGAATAACAGAGATTAGTGCCTTAGAGCTTTGAATTTGTAAATGAGTTTCTAAAGCACAAAGCCCATCACAGTAAATAGCCAGTGATGTATCTGGTCCAGCTGCTCTCCCGAGTGGGCCTGATGGCAGGGAAAGCCATCAGAGTGATGCCACTAAATATCACACACAGAAAAGCTGTTCTAAGCAAGGAGTATCAGCTATGAGGAAATTGATGCCATTTCCATGTCACACTCAAACCAAGCCCAGAGCCAGATCTGATCGCAGGGGACGCCTCGGTGGCCCCAGTGCCCTCCAGAGAGCAATGGGGAGCCCCTGTGGGTCCAGGTGAGGGAGAGGCAATCCCAGCGACCTCCTCCTGGTGCAGCCCTGGGCTCCCCACAGGCAGCAGCATGCATGGCCACAGAAAACAGGAGGATCTTACATGAGGCATCTACACACAGTTTTTACACCAGTGTGTAACTGTGTTGGCTGGGAACGTGAGACACTCAGATAAGCACACTGAAAGGAGGTGGACTGTCCTGGTACTTTAATACAAATGTGTGTATTTCCACACCGGAATTTTTACCATTTTCACTATAACCTATGTAATTTAGATGTAACATATTTCAATTTAAAATGGAACCATTGTAGAACTTCATGTCACTATGTAAGACTTCCAGAAAGCAAAGAATAAGGTCAGTTATGTGTCAGCTTTTGGACAGAAGGTGAGGACATACCAACATCTGCTGCCCTAGGGCACTCTCTTGGCCTGAAGCAGCGCCTTTGCTCATCCTCCACACTTATCACAGAGTAAGACTGAAGGAGTTTGATGGATGTGGGGATCTTCATGGGAGGGAACGTTCAGCTCAGGGCAGCCTCTGCTTTGGTGGTTGTTGTGGTTGGTTCCTTTCCTCCCCATCCCATAGGGCTTATTTTTTTGTTCAGAGGAGGGTTCACTGCGTGGTCAGATTCAGCCTGCAGCCACATCCAGCCTCATGCACTAAACTGAACGTTCAATTACTTTGTCTTGTAGCATCACAAAACTGATTAAAACTATTAAGGCATGAACAACAAATCTTAATTACTAGGTAAAGTGGGAAAGCTTCTCCCAGTCACCATACCCTCTATAGCAGCTCACCAGTGTAATGCATAACGGAATTAGCTCTGGTTGCAGTGATTCACCCACATACCCTGTGTATTAACACACATGCACCCCCATGCATGTAAATGCATGGATGTCAGGACGTCAGGAGCAATTATGTCCAAAGTTCTGCTGTTAATCTATTGTTTAATGGTGGGAAGAAATCTTGATCTTTGTGTCAGTTTGCACACATGTAACAATTATATCAATATTTACTGATGAAGTGCAGTTGATGATTCTCAGTCTGGGAGAGTGGCATGAAATAGCTGGAGAAGCTCAAACACAAGGTCAGTGTTTTTAAGCACAATCGTGCCATTTTGGTGTGGGGAGATGTCTCTTCTGAATGAATGGGTTTCAGAGGTAGAGCTCCTTCAAGGTTTTCTGACCATGCAGCCAAAAAGTGAAAACATCTGAATGACTGAAAAGGATACAAAAAAGACCACAATGAAAATAGTACCATTTCAGTCCGACTTTGGAACAGGACTTGGCTAGAGGAGAGCAGCAGGATGGAGGAAACTGTCCATCTCTGCAGAACAGCTCGTGCCTTTCCAGAGCTGGAATCAATGCCTACTGCCTTGATGAAGCTTGTGTGAGAAAGCCATGAGCAAACCAGATATTCTAAAGGATTATCTGAACATACTCCTGCAGAGAGGGCATGGAGAGGGCTGCAGAAATGATAGCACAAAGAGGAAAAGGTACTGAAGGAAGGTGAAGAAAATGTTTGGTACCTCTCTCATTTATTCCCTAAAGTGGAGCGGGTAACACATTACCCCCCTGCCCACAGCCCTGCTGGACCTCATGGCACCCTTTGGAAAGTGACTGTTGGAAAGTATTCCCCTAGAAAAGGGCTGACAAGGTCTCCCTCCACTTCAGCAGCAGCAATTGCACATCCATAAGTCCAGTTATTATGCACTGATTTGTGCTTTAACTTTGCATACCAAAAAAGGCCCTGATGCGACACTACAAGCATTTGTCCCAACTTGGGATCCTTTCCTTGCAAAATAACGTGGACAGCTTCCTAGCCAGTAGCAACACACTCCTGAAAACAGGAACCCCAGTATTTCAGTGACTTGGCACACTTGGATGTTACCTGCTCCATGGTCCTTTTACTTTTCCTTGTAAAGCAATACACAGAGGACAGTAATTTGCTAATTTCAAAACCAGACCTGCTGTTTTAAATCCCAGATGTAGCTATGTGCCACTATTTACCCATAAACAAGAGACTCCTGGGACTTGGATCAAAATCCCAGGAGAACGTGGAATTCACACAGAGGGTTTCCAGAGCTCCCTTTAGATATTGTCATTATTTCTCTAACACCATAAACCAAGGAGCAGTGGGTCAGAACCTCCGGTGGCGCAGGCACTCAGCCTCCCACCACACTCCATTCAGTGACCGTGCTGCCACCACTGGGCCTGGGCTGCCCGGCACTTTTGCAGGCACAGGAGCACAGGGCAGTGCTTGGTGAGGTCTCTCTGCAAAGCCTGTCGCTCGCAGGTACCTCGGCACAGGTACATTTCTATTCCAGGCTGCATGGGAGGGCTGGGACGTTTATTAATTTCTCAAGCTGAGAAACACTGCTTCATTGCAAAGGGAAAATTCCTGACTGCAGGCAGAAACAGCCCTGGTTTGCTCTTGGATCAAATCTGTAAATAGTTTCGTGCCTCATTTGCTAAGCAAATGCT
Organism: Neopsephotus bourkii; assembly: GCF_033783945.1. NCBI lineage: Eukaryota > Metazoa > Chordata > Aves > Psittaciformes > Psittacidae > Neopsephotus > Neopsephotus bourkii. The sequence goes on along the minus strand of NW_026901640.1, from coordinate 305,498 downwards.
GGCTGTTTGGGCACACATGTGTTGTGTTTGACTCCTTATCAGAGGATGAACATGCAGGAAAGAGCAAGAGATAAGCTGCTCAGCAGTCCTGTCACACACTCCCAGGCTCCAAAAGACTTTTAAAAGGCAAAAAGTGTTGATATGGAAGTGGAACTGAACGCTCTGCACTAAAGTAACCCCAAACTTCCTCCAGGCATCCCCACAGAGCTGCCCTGGGGACCCTGGAAACCCAGGGAGAACATCCCTAGTCCCCTGGTAGAGAGAACTGAACTTGAGGGTCAGCTGCAGCACAGTAGTAAGTGCACTTTTCCTAGTGAGACACAAGCAGCCGCTGACTTCTTCAGCAAATGATCAGCACATTTCCCTCAAAGTTCCCTTAGCTCCCATCAGCGCCAGCCCAGCCCCACTGCCCCAGCACCTCCTTGGGAATTACCTCCTTGCAATGAACACTACCTGTGAGTAGTGTGTGGTTGCACACCTTACACCCTGCCCAGGTACCTGTCATTTGCAGCACTCAGCCTGGATTTCAGGCGAGGTTTCCCTATCTAGAAGCAAGGTAGAACCTCCCTCCAGCAGCAGGCACCGCACGTCCCCTCTGCCTCCTCTGGCACAGCCCCACACTCACCCTCAGTGGGGTCCCTCTGAATACATGTGCCAAAAATGACTTGGTACCACATTTCTAAGTGGCTTTTTTAGAAGTGTACACAGCAGCTCTCAAAGCCTCTGCCAGCCCCTCCGTGCCCCTTCATTTTCTGCTAACTGGGAAGAAGTCACACTGAGACATGTACTTCTTTATGGATTGACTTTTTCTGGGTTTAAAATGACATTAGTCAGTGGGTCTGAATTCCCTCTTTGCTTTAATTCTTTAAGGGCAAGCTTCCTCTACACAAACTCTGGTATAAGCTGCATAAGGCAAACCTGTTACCAGCAGAGTCCTCCGTTTGAGGGAATGTAAGTGGAAGTTTAAAAGATGATCCAATTCAAAATGGGTGAAAATAAGAACAACTTTTCCTACACTGAAGTTTTGCAGATAGAATTACATACTAGGGGCTACAGGACTATTATAAAATTATGGCTTATGAATAATTAAGAAAATCAGAACATTTTCACTTCTCATGCTTTATGCGGTTTGTGTCTGAGAACCACTCTTACAGCAATTGCAATATGAAAAGCACTAGAAGCATAAGACGCGTGAGCTTTACAATGATATATCAAACACCGCTTTGATCTTGACAGTGGCCTTGTGAAGATGTATTTCTCTTTGCACAGCAGCAGCATTCCCCACGGGCTGTTGATGTGGCGTTTACACACTGCTCTGTTTTCCCCTTCCGCAGGAGTTTCCCTTGGCAGTGCTCCGAGCACGGGAGTGCTACTGCGGCTATGCCACCGGGCGCTTCTCGCTGCACAACGGGGCGGATGCGCTGCTCTGCAGCGGGCTGCACAACGCCAGCAGCACGGCCAAGGGACAGTACTGCCTGGTCTATCAGACCCCAGTGCAAGGTAGGAGCACCCGCCCTGCCAGGGCAGAGCCAGCACTGCACCCCCCAGCAGTGGTGGGGCTCATCTCCGTCCAGTGGCTCTTTGAGGAATAGAGAGCATAATTGATAATTTATAGTTTATTTCCTGGCTTCTTGTTGAACTGTCAGAGGGTCAGGAGTGGCTCTTGTCCTACCCGTGCTTCTGTGGGCAGGCTAAGAAATAAGGCTAGGATTTACAAAAGCATGGTAGGCTGTCATAAAGTATCTCTAAAGTATGGAGACCAGTGCCCAGCCCCCATGGAGATGGACACAATAAGGCTCATCGCTACCTTAGGCCCTTTGGAGAGGACAAAGAGAGACAGGACATTAAGAGACACAGCTAGAGGTTTAACTGAAGCAGCTCCTTGCAGTAGGAGGGGTTTCTCCTGCATTATAAAACTGCAATTTCCAGGTGTAATGGTACATTCAGGTTTCATTGAAAAGCCAACCTGCCAGGCAAATAGCCCCTAACAAACAGGCATCAAGGGGCTTTTATCACAACTTGCTGGCAAGTACAATGGTTTGCCACACCTCTTTCAAAAAAGCATTGCCTAACACAAAACCAGCAAAAACCTCTTCTGAGGATAATCTCTCTGGCCTCTTACGGCTGAATTAATTTTGGGAAGTAGCTGAGTCACAACCGGACTCAAATTGATATCCCATATTTGCAAGAGAGAAAAGAAAGAAGCAATAAACGCAGTAATCAAGAGCTGTCAGGGAAATCATTAAAAAGCCACAGTGCTAACAATGAAATATCTTCTGTACTCGCAGACACCCGCTGCACGGACAGGAAATTCTTAACCACCAAATCCAAAGTGTTTGTTGCTTTGTCGAGCTTTCCTGGGGCTGGGAATACGTGGGCTCGCCATTTGATAGAGCATGCCACAGGATACTACACAGGAAGCTATTACTTCGATGGAGCCCTGTACAACAAAGGTACTGTGTCCCCAGGGATGGGGAGCACAAAGCCCCTCCGAGACACGGAGCTTTGGTTGCTCTGGCATCCTCCTGCTGGGACCCAGCGGGTGCTGCCCTGCTCAGCACACTGGCAGAATTCAAACCCGTGCCTGGAACGAGCATCGCTCACAGTGCTGGCAGCAGTAGGGACAGCTTCAACAGCTCCACAGGCAGCTGCTTTCACAGACCACAGCCAGAATGTGCAGGTCACCTGCACTGGTGCTGCTGAGCACACACACGTGCACAGCTCCCATCTGAAAGACTGGTCCAAAAGACCAGCTGACTCAAATGCCAACTAAACCAAGCCTTGTGTAGCACAGGAAACAGCATTTTAAAGTGTTCCTCACTGTGCTGGCAGGGCAGCAACCTGCACAGGCACGATATTCAGCAAGCACAAGCAGCGGCCCTGTGCAAAGCAGCCCCTGTACAGTGAGGTGCTGCCTGCGTCTCCCCAGTGGAGGAAAGCCATGCTCCCACACACACCCAGCTCAGACATGGATTTGACGGGCTGGTCCTCCCACTGCAGTTTTACACCACTGTAGAGAGTGATTTAGAGTGTGAAAGGTACAGGCACATCATCAAGCGGAAAAGCCAACAATCCTGTCTTGTAAAACAGGTTTTAAAGGAGAAAAAGACCACTGGAGGAGCAGAAGGACCATCTGTGTGAAAACACACGAGAGTGGCAAGACAGAGATTGAAATGTTTGACTCGGCGATCCTGCTGATCCGGAACCCATACAAGTCTCTGATGGCGGAGTTCAACAGGAAGTATGCAGGGCACCTGGGCTACGCCACCGACCGCAACTGGAAAAGCAAAGGTAAAACATCACCCCGGGGTGGGCTTCAGACACAGCTTCAAACCCAGCATACTGGGGAGGGGGAGTGCACCAGGACCAAGTGAGCCCCGCAAACAGTGGGACTCGATTCCCACCGCAGCCGAGCGCAGTCCCCAAAGTGCCTGGACCTGCACCTGGGGTCTCGCTGCGCATCCAGCACCAAACCTGTGCCCACAGGCGTGCAGCAGCACTGCTGCCACCGTGCTGTTTGGCAGAGAAAACATGTCCAGGTCCAACATCCCTGTGTACAGCTCATTTGCCAAGCCACGCGAGGTGAAGAACATTTGCCCCTGCAGCATGTAATAAACATGAGAAGTCTTATTTAAGATTTGGAGGATTCAATGGAGCATGACATTTCCTGAAGGAAATTTTACAGCACTGCACAGGTGCTACTGCACTGCAGATAAAGAAGGATAATAGCAATAAGGGGACTTGAGATTCAGTGTTCCTTGAACACACAGACTTCAGAATATGCCTGCCACGCTTCATGCGTTTGACTGGCAAGCTGATGGTGTGACTGTGATTTCCCCACTGAACACACTGCTGCATTCAGACACCAGCAGAGGAGGGATTCCACTTGCATATCTCCTCATGCATATTTGAGGCATTACAGCTGTGCCTTGGCAAGCCACAGAGCACAGGGCTGAGGGAGGCTGGGGAAGTGTTCTCTCTCACAGCACATTTCTTTCCCAAGATCATGTATTACCTTTCATCAGTCACAACTCAAAACCTATTCATCAAACCCAGACAAAACAGCCCTTAGTAGTAAGTCCAGAGGGAATGGCTTTCCCATAACAATTTGTAGTTTGCTGTACATTTCAGCCACAAGTGCTCTTTGTCCAGCCCAAAAGCTTTAGCTAGGACTATTAGATTATCATAAACAGCAAACAGAGACCGAGGTGTCATTAATGGGAGGCAGGGGTAGGAAAATAACTCAGTAAATCCTGTCCCTGTGATCGTGGTGGGTGACCCAAGATCCCTCCCATGTGCCAGGCACAGATGAATCTTCTGAACGCATCCTATTCCCCAGCGTGCGCGCATCCAGCACCACCAGCCCATGCCCAGCACCGCCAGTCCTGCTGCACAGGTAAGGCTTGGAACACGGCTGCCGCCAGCACGGCTAACACTGTCTCCTCTCCCTGTTTCCCGTGTGCAGAGTGGCCGGATTTCGTGAACAGCTATGCGTCCTGGTGGGCCTCCCACGTCCTGGACTGGCTCAAGTACGGGAAGCGCCTGCTCGTCGTCCACTACGAGGACCTGAAGCAGAGCCTCATCCCCAAGCTGAAGGAAATGGTGGAGTTCCTGAACATGACGGTGACAGAGGACAGACTGCTCTGTGTGGAGAACAACAGGGACGGGAGCTTCAAGCGGTCTGGTGCTAAGCAAAAGGATTTTGAGCCATTCACGCAGGAAATGAAAGATCTTATCAACAGATACATCCTGACAGTGGACGAAGCCCTGAGGGGAAGAAACTTCACAGGGCTGCCCAGAGAGTACGTGCCCAGATGATGACCTGGTGGTGCTCAGTGCTGAGCTTACAAACAAGATCATTTTTCTCAGAAATACAAAGCTAAAAAAACCCCACAAAAATAGTAATAAAACAGGAACAGAGCTTGATAGCCATTAAAGATACTTGTGGAGCCTGCTGAGCAGTGCAAATTCTCCCACTCAAGGGTGTTCTTCAGAGCACTAAGTGCTCCAGAAGGCAAGCAATGAAGGATGGAAACTGGGTTATAAACCAGGGCGAAAAGCTGTTAGTGTCTACCTGCGTGTGCCCCTCCTGCACCAGCGGCTCAGAACCTCACCAGGAGCAGCCCTGCTTCTGCTGCGGGCATCCTGCCCTGCTGCCGTCACAGACCTGCCAGGGGCCATGTGGGCTCCCACAGCACTGCATGGGACATGGATGCATGGAAAGGGGGAGGGAAAAGGCACCTGGACACTGATGGACGGTTCGATGGGAGCAGTTAAGGAGGTCACTTTCTTCCAGACCAACCCACGAGCTTCCCCCCGGGGTTTGCTTGTCGGGTCATCTGCCATGACAGAGGTGCAGGGGGAGAAGGTGCCCGTGTGCTGGGCAGGGGGGGCTTCAGAACCCAGCCCAGGCTCCCCTGCATGGCCAGGGCCATGTGAGCTCCACAGGGAGGTGGCAGCCACAGCATGCCCCCATGGAGAGGGGCCTGGGACCTGCAGGACAGAACCTCAGCATGGCCAGAGGTGGGCTGGGTATTGCCAGTCCCAGAGAGACCCCAGACCTGGCCCTAGGGGCATGAATGAGGCCTTGGAGGGGTGGGAGAGGAGGGATTGCGCCGGTGCCGGAGGCTCAGGACAGGTTTCGGTACCTCCATCTCTGTCACCAGAGCCACAGTGAGTCTGCGACAGCCACGTGTGCTTGGTGTGGGACTCGCTGGGTCCCCTGTGGTTCACTTCACCCTGTGCTGCGCTGCACCCGGTGCAGCAGGGGTTGGCCTCCTGGTCCTGCCTGCAGGCAGCAGCCACCAGAGCAGCTTGGAGATGGTCAAACCACGCAGCCGGAGGGGCTGCCCTGCTGCGAGATGCTTCTGTTCGTGTGAAATAAAGGATTCCTTGAAAACTTGAGTGAAAATACTAGTTTTAATAAAGCAACAAGTTTCTATAAAGGGAACTGGGCTTCCTCTGCGTGTGTATCATTGGTGCTTTGACCATGCATTCATTTCTTCTAGTGTTCATTCAAAACAGAGGGGGCCAAGACTTTGTGCAAACCATTTGAGCCAGTACAGATGCTGGACCAAATTTTACTGTGACTCCTCTGCTTCATACCAGGTCAGGAGTGACACTAGCAATAGCTCTGATAAAACCAGCCAAATGAAGTTGCATTTGGGACTGTCACACTCTAGAGGTCTATTGATGATTGTTCAGTTTTATTGAATTATTTCTCCATGTTAATGAAACATAGGGACAGATGGAGAAAACTACTAAAAATAAAGAATAAAGCCAGTTCCCTGTGAGGCAGGTTTCCTACACTCAACAAGCTCTGCGCTTATCACACTAAGCTTTAATTAAGCAGGATGTTTGAGTCAAAAGAAAGAAGCTATCATGTCATTAAAAGCCATGTTAATGTTCACTCCACTCACATTTCCCTTAGTTTGTACCCAACGGCAGCATATTAGGAACAGGAACATGCGTGCAATGCCCTCAAGCTGTCAGTTTTCTCCAGGAAGTTAAAGCCGTGATGAGTCATGAGCAGAACAAGAGGAAGCAGAGAAGCTGCATTTGACAAGAGAAGAGTTTAACATTTGAATTTTCCAAAGGGAACAAAACTGAAGTCCTGGAAAACTTTCACACGTAGGTGGGAGACAACCTCTCCCTACAGAGAGCCTGGGTCGGTGTCTCAGAGATCTGCTTGCTCCTGAAGTGCACTTACACTCACCTATGGGGGGGAAGAAGGTAAGCTGTAGTAGGAGCAGAGGGCATAATAGGCCAGAAAATGGGTTTGCTTCCTGGAAACACTTCAAAATAAAGCCTTTACAGCAGTACTAAAAAAGCACAGATGTCATCCCCAGCCTCCATACACAGCTCAGCCATTCTGCACTGCTTTATTAATTTTCCATTAAACTCATTTCCACTAAAACCTATTATTCACTGCTAAGACCAAGCTACTACTCTACTACAACAACATTAACCTCCATAAAATAATTAAGGGATGGATTATCAGCATGAGACCTTACGTGCCACCTCTCTGGAACCTAATGTGTCTTTCAATAGCCTGGAATATAATGAGATGTTCAAATATAGAAAGATGAGTTACTGCTTTCCTCAGTTGTGGCATTTATTCAGCCAGAAAGACCCAACTTCTCAATTGCATTACTTATAATTTACTTTTGACCCTGGTAGTTACGAGCAATCTTTAAGGAACCAGCCCTTTGAATCTCCTTTTTATATTGGCATTTAATTACTCCAACAGATTTCCAGATGTACAAACTGTAATGGACTCTAAATCAGCTCTTCCCCTTTGAACCACAGCCTCTCATAGGAAGGCATTTTTTACCCTTCTTCATACTCAGACCAGCAAACCCTCTCTCTCAGCATTTGCTCCTGTTCCTTACAGCATCTATTTACCTTCAGTTACTGGTTCTCGGGTCAGAGGTTTCCCCTGTCGCAGTACTCAGCCCAATGCTGCAGCCAGGCACAACCTACAGGCCTGGCCAGGGGCACTACAATGCTATTTTGGTGACAAATACAGGAACTCACACACACATCATCATTCATAGCTGCATAATTTTGACCAAGCCATCTGCAATAGCAGCATAGAGAAGAATGGCTGCTCTTAAGCCACATGAAATGGTGTCAAGCACTCCCATAAATGAAGAGAGATACGATTAAAGTGCATTATTAAAATGAAATGTTTAATGCAACAGTTCGGGTGGTGTGATAGGCCCAAGATTCTTAAATGAATTCAATTCTAATTCATGCTACCATTGCATCAGGCCGGTCCCTCTGCCCCACACCCAGGGCCGCATCCCTCCCCTTCTTCTGGAACCAGCCTGTGTTCCCCCTGCCTGGGGAAGGTGGCCACAGGCACCAAGTTGGCTCCTGCCCACATGGGGACACCAGGTGGGACTTTTCTGAGGTTCAAGGCTCACCAAAGCCTTGGCTGAGCAGCTCCAGCCCTGCCTCACGTGCCTGTTGCTGCTGCTGCCTTCCAGCAGTGCCACCCATGGAGCCCTAAGGCTTCCAGCAGCAGATGCGATGCAGTTGCAGGCTCTTATGGTTACTGAAAAGGAAACTCGTTTTCTCCTGGGGACCACAGTGCAGAAATCTCTCAAGGTCACTTGTGCATCACTGGGGTGGGTCAGAAGAAATCCTGCGCAGCTGGAGCAGCTCCTGTGCATACGCATTGACTGGATTACAAGCAATTATCCTGAAACCACTGCAGAGGCAGAACAAACTACCCCAGCCTTTGGATTTCTAAGATATGTCGAATGTCTGCATTAACCTATAACGCCTCTAAAATAAAGCACTAAGCACTGCCTAACAAAATCACACAGCTCATTTCATAGAAGCAAATTCATGTCACAATGGATAAAAAATACAGAGAGGGAAATGATTTAAAGGAAACACCTTGCTAATGACAAGAACATTTCTCTGACGAGTAGGGTTATAAAGGAGCAGTGCGAAGTAAAACTGCACCCTTCATGAAGCATCAAATACACTGGAAACAAAACCAAATCCTCCAGACTGTCTTCCCCGTTAAAGCGATGCTCTGGAGAACTGCCAGGTGCTTGTAGGTATGTGTGTGTGAGACTGCACGGGTGCCTGGCACCATGACCTTGGCTCATCCAGCTCCAGTTCCTGGAGCCCACTGGGGAGGGCACAGCACCACACAGAGCACCCAGCACCACGCGGAGCACTCAGCACCACGCGGAGCACCCAGCATTGCAGGCACAGCGCAGCCGCCGTGCTCCCACGTGGGAGTTTGTGTGGTAGAACACTGTGCAGAACGTTTGTTTTCATCGAAACTGTATTTCTTTCATAGTCACTCATTTAAATGGATTCCGCTGTGCCTGTTTTATGCCTCTCTCCATTCCAGCAGAGGCTAAATTAAGCTTTGAAGTTCAGTGAGAAATCCTAATGGCATAAAACTTCAATGCCATTTCCTGAACCCCAGGGAATTAAAGAAAGGGGGAGAGAGAGAGGAAAGAAACCCCTCTTCTCCTTAAGTGTTTTCTACAGCTTGATTCTGAAATGACAGACTTTGAAAACAACCTTATGACCTCACTTCATGCATTATTCATATATACTAAACCATGTAAATATAGTATTCAAAGGTTAAAATAAAACTCCTTTCCTGTACAGGTTACAATTATTTAATATTACAACACAGCAACTTACATCATTAATATTAAACAGCAGACCGTGGAAAAAAATGACCCGAAATGAGCATGTACTCTTCTCCTCTGTGCGTAACATCTACACATTGCCCAGAAAACTGGCATGCTACAAACGTGCAGAAAGCTTTCCAGAAAGAAGGGACAAATTAAGCACTTTAATTTGGAGTACAACTGTGTAGCTGCCAGTTTCCCCTTGACTAAGTATGGAGTCTGTCAAAATATCTATTTGCAAGGATTTGCCTGGCATGGCAATAGTCTTAGGGGATCGAGTACCAGCAGTATCTCAGTTTTCGGGAACAATAATGACAACTGAGTCCCAGTCAGATGATAAATTACGGGCTTGTATTCAATAACTGCAACAATAAATAGGATGTACCTGGAGGGTACCCAGTACACCTGAGCCTGGACTAATTTAAGCCTGTGTCCCCCATACTGCAGAACTCATATACAACTGTGTGCCACAGGAGAGCCTGGAGGTGCTGTGCAGCTCAGACAAAATACTTGTCCCAAGGAGCACATCTGCTGATGGAGAAATCTTTTTTCAGTTGTTAGTGTGTCTTATCATAAACAGACACCCACATTTTGGGTCTTTCCCCCTCCCCAGAAAACTCCCCTGGTGTAAGCCAAGCTCAGCCCAGCCCCTGGCCCCAGCACAGTGCAAGGAGGGGTAGGAGGACCAGAGGGATGCTCCCTGAAGAACATACATGCATTGTAGGCAGCCTATTACATTACTTGTTTTATGGCACATTCACTACCAAGAAGGTCAGTCTGGTATAGATTAGAAAAAACTGCCTTTCCTACTCAAGGTACAGGGAAGTTAACGGTGAAGGATGAAATTTACTTTCAAACCAAATGGCAGCACCAGCCCTTTCATTTTCCAGTCTGCTAAGGTCAATTTCGAATGTTTAAGTTGAGCTGTATTAGTTCAGAAGGCCAATAAAGATCCATTTGCAAGACTGAGTTTCTCCTGTAACATTGGGATCCTCAGCACAAGAGAACATCTCCCACAGCATCTCAGCTGCAAAAGGCATTTCAACAACAGCTCAGATTATCCCATCTATTGCTGCTACCTTGAGACTGCAAGTTTTCCTGTGCACAGCACCACTCACAGCACCCTCCAGTGTCACCGAGTCCACCACTGCAGATGGGCACTAACTTGTACAGCATCGGGGACATTATAAAGGTCAGGCAGCCCACCTGGATCTGCTTAACCCAGTGCAGCTGCTCTCCATTCATCCCCTCATGGCTAAGCCAGGGCTCCCTGGAGTGCCTCATGAAGCAGAAAATGCCTTGGAGCATCAGCAGAGTGACACGCACAGGAGGAGGAAAAGGTTTCTGTGAAGGCACTCACTTGTCATCACCCCAGCGAGAAGAGTTTACTGTGAGATTACATTAACATCAACTATGACTAATTCCCAAGCTCCAGTATGAAATTTGATGGGCATTTTCTAACCCATTTTGTTCATAGCAACTCTGTTCTCAGGTCCTGACCATCTCCAGCACACGTACAAGAAAAGCACACAAAAGGGACAGTAACAGCTTGGGATTAAAACCTTCATGGCCTGCACAAAGTATGTGTGGTGAACACACATAAAACTGCTGAATGCGAGAGTCATGTTTCTGCTATACACAGGCAAGCTGTGAGAAAGAGAGAGGAACAAAGTAAACGACAGGCTGCACAACTTACCGAGTCCCCCAAGACCCTGGCATGGCTGTGGATGAAGCAATTCCCAACATTGAATCGCTACACAGTAGGAAAAGGCATGAAGATTTCATGGAAACTGTAAGAAATTGCATTCTCAAATGTGATCGTAACAAAAAGAGCCACCCATGAGGGCAGATCAGTCCTCTTTGAACCTGGAGACACCAACCAAAAACTACTCAAAACCCAAAATGCCCACAGATTCTGTGCTCCCTTGGCAATGTCAAAGGTACCATTTCACTCACCACTGTCACCATTAGATGTCCTTACTGAAAGACAAAACAAGCCCAAGCTTTGATCATGCATTCATTACTTCTAATGTTCACACAGAACAGAGAGGGACAAGACCTTCTGCCTTTGACAACTCTTTACCAGCTGCAAACAGGATTAATCCTAATTGCCAGGGACAGAAATCCTGTTAGGCTCTCCAGCCCAGCAATTTGATAGTGTAGGATATTCCCCTGGGCTGCTAGGTTATTATCTAGTGCTTCATTTAGCGTGTCTGTGAGGTTTTTGTGGATGGCCATAACTAGCACCCAAGCAACTCTCGAGTTAATTACATTGCTAAGAAAGATCAATAAATATCATGGACCCTTCAGTTCTCCCAATTCAGGTCACTTAGACACACTAGGCCAGTGGGAAGGTATCAGATACTAGATGCCAACAAGAACATCCTGCATCCTCTTCCTGCCCTGGCAAAAACTGCTAATGGAAAAAGGCCATGGCCAAAGTGTCCCAGATTAAGAAAAGACACCGGGGGAGAGGAATAGGGGGAAACCAAAATAAACAGAGTGGCAAAGCAACATCCATGGAAGAAGATTTGGATTAGTTCCAAGTTAGCTTTACCATTTCAGTTTATGGTTGTCTGGTTTTTTAAGCAACTGAAGGTGAAACAACACTTTTTCTGGGCCCATTTTCTTCCTCAGACTAATTACATTCATGCGCACACAAACTGTCCTTTCATCGCTCATTTTAAGTGGCAGCAATATGAGAGTAAAGAGATTAAAATCTCAAGTTTCTTCTGGGACAGGAAACAGAATCTTCTGCTGGCGTCTACAGCATCTACAGTTCAGATTAAGCTCTGTGCTCTTTTAAACATCAGGGTGCATTACAAACGCTTGTACAACCTCTACCTGCTCCCCATGTATAGCAGGCCTAGCAAATGTACTTTTCAATGTACTTTCTGCATTATTTGACCGAAGTCTGTTCATGTTTTATTTGCCATTGCTGTTAATACATGGCCAGTCAGAACAAAGATGTGAACTGCACACTGATGCTCTCTGGAGTCGCACAAGGAACGCTCTTGGTTGATAGGATAACCACAACCTGGAATCAGCACACTTCTGTCAAGCTAGAAAAGCCAAAACACTTCATTTTAGCACACCCCAAGAGATACATGCCAAGTGTGAACATGGCCAAGCTGCAAACTGCTAAAGCATTAGCATATATGCAAAATACCTTTAATGGGAACCATGCAGAGTGGAACTTCCAAAACAACTTCTTTCCACAGCATTTTAGGAGACCAATATTGCTATTTGCACTCAACTAATCTCCAAATATAAAAATAGGCCTGCACCAACAGTGTTGAGAAGTAGAAGTCACACAGTATGAGAACAACAATGGTCAGCCCTGCCTAGTTTACCTGTCCGAGGAGCACAATCAACCTTAAATAGACAAAAAAAAAAATAGAACAGAATGAAAAATGAGAATGGCTTTTATTTAACTAATCTAAGAATTAATTAAGATAAAGATTTACTGTCAGCTGTGAGCATCAGACACACACAACATTATTCTAATAGTGGCTTATTACATTATTTTTCTGCTAGAATGCAATATTGATTGGAAATCCTTGGGATGGAACAAATTGAATATTTGAGCAAATTTAACAACTGTTTACTTACAAACGCAGACACTTACTGTTCATCTGAAATGAGCTTACAGCCAAGTTCAAGATGCTAACAAAGAGGGGCCAACGCAGCCACAGGTCAGAGCCCAGCCTGTGTCACTGTGCATGGCACAGCCATCTGAACCAGCAGTGTTCCACTGGCACAGCATCCGCTGCACCTTGGACTCGGATTTCTGATTCCAGGGCCACAACTCAATTGGTGCCGAGGGCTCAGGGCTTTTGCTTGTCCTCATTCAGTAAAACACTGCCCAAGCAGCTTGCAGAAGGAAAAAATACAACCACGCACACAGCAGGAGGGGAAAATTCCCTGCACTTCTCAGCACACAACATGAAACATGTCAGTCCTGACCCTCAGAACCGTCCTTTGCCGCAGCAGCACGGCTTGGCCTACATGTCTGCTTTGATCAGTATTACTAAGAGCACAGAACAGCCTTCCTGCTTCCAGCAGGGCTGCCTCCAGGTCTGAAAGAGTCAGTGCATGTATTTAAATTGGAAACAATAGCACACACTCTCTCTATAAATAATTTCCATTGTGTCAGCATATGCAGAAAGCTCAGGGGGCAGCTCAAGCCTCTGCTAGCGCCCGAGTTCAAACTGCTCCTGCTTTCTGAGGTTTTCATTCCTGTATTAGTTATATTGACTTACATTTTACTCATATTACCAAGCCTGATTGCAGACCTCTAATTTAAACAAGTACCTGCAAGGTAGAAGGGGTGGAAATTAACAGAACAATACCACAATATACTGATTGCCTTATTTTACATGAGCTACACCCAAACACACATTTTGTTTCAAACACCACAAACACCTGAAGATTGGCTTCTTTTTGTGCAAAGCAGACAGAAAACTTTCTCCCCATTTCAACCCCGCTGTTGAACTGGGACACCACGGCAGCACCAGAGCCCCCATCACAGCCCTGCACTGCACGGGTGCAGAGAGGCTGGTCTCTGCCCTCCGGCTCCCTCACCATCACAGCTTGGTTTGTAGGTGATAACACGGCAAAGAGGAAATGTGAGGAAAGGCAGAACTGAGACAGTGGTGCCCCAGCACCCACCTCCAGCATGGAAGAAGCCATTAAAGTGACCCCATCCACCAAGCTGCAATGCCCTTGGTCGCTGCTGCAGCAGGTTTGCAGCCAGCAGCTCCGTGCATTCCCGAGGATTTAGTCTTACAGGAAGTAAAAACAGAGAAGAGCAAGCAGGTTTTCCGTAGCAATTTGCGCAGTCTTTAAACCCCCAATTTATCTCTGTCGTTGCCAACATTTATCTTAATCTGTTGCTCTGTCCCTTCCTCACTGTTAAGAATCCCAGAAGGATACAGAGCTGATATACATAAAGAACTGCATTTCAATTAGTGCAGGCTCTTGCTAATTTCTCCACACACACCTAAACCACTTTAACTCACTCTCTTCTCATTGCTGAGCCCCTGGAGAAAATGCTTCTCCATGTTTATTTTGTCTGCAAGTTGGTATTTCTCACCCACCATGGCTGTGTCAGTGCCAGGCAGGTTTGCAAGCAACGCCTCCATCTTCCACCTTCCCACAAGTAAATAGTTCCATTAAAATGAGCAGTAATTTAAATATTATCACAGTATCACAGTATCACAGTATGTTAGAGATTGGAAGGGACCTCAAAAGATCATCTAGTCCAATCCCCCTGCCGGAGCAGGAACACCTAGATAAGGTTACACAGGAACGTGTCCAGGCGGGTTTTGAATGTCTCCAAAGAAGGAGATTCCACAACCTCCCTGGGCAGCCTGTTCCAGTGTTCCGTCACCCTCACTGAGAAGAAGTTTCTTCTCAGGTTTAAGTGGAACCTCTTGTGCTCCAATTTGTATCCATTACCCCTTGTCCTTTCATTGTTTGCCACTGAGAAGAGCCTGGCTCCATCCTCGTGACACTCCCCCTTTATATATTTATATACACTAATAAGGTCACCCCTCAATCTCCTCTTCTCCAAACTATAGAGACCCAGCTCCCTCAGTCTTTCCTCATAAGGGAGATGCTCCACTCCCTTCATCATCTTAGTTGCCCTATTATCATGAGGTTTCCAGATTTAAACAATGTCCCAGCTGCAGAGCGCCTTGCTCTTGTTTAGAACAGCGTTTTAAAGAGAACACACAATATTAACTAAACACACACATCCTTCCATGCTTTCAGCAGAGCACCATGCACAGGACACAAGAGAAGCACAGGTTTTGCTGAAGAGCTGACATCAGTGGCACACTTAAGCAGAGCCATGGGTGCATTCTTAGGCAAAGACAGGATGAGCCAGTAACAGCAGAGCAGCTCCCAAGGAAGGGGCTGCAGGAGGGGCTGCCAGGGACCCCTCTGCTCTCCCAACGCCAGCAACACCAAGCTTCTCCACACTGCTAGCAAGGACCCGTGTTCTACGAACCCAGCAGCTACAGCCAAGAACTCATCCAACACAGCACGTGCAGGAGCAGCTAAATTCCCAAGCACAAACCACCCCTTGACAGTCACTGGAAGCGTTGCTGTGCTGCCCTTGTTAATCCGAGCCTTTGCTCGGGATGAACAACAAAGAAATGAGAACATTTTACTTACTGAGTCAAGCCAAGGCCGGACAAACACACAGGAGCCAGCAGTCCTGAGGTCCTGCTGCTGCTGAGAACCTTGAGCCAGCCCCAGGATCATCTTATCACCTCCTCCACCACCCCAGCACAGCTGCACTGGGTTAGCACCTCGTTAAGCAGAGGGTCTGCCCTGGCTGAGAAGGTCACTGGGGTTGTTCTCATCTCTGCAGCACAGCTGATGCACCAGAGCACAGGGGAACCATGCCCAAAGTGAGTAATCCAGTTAATCCTGACTAAAAAGAGAAAGAGAAATACCCCTCCCTGAGGAAGGAGCAACGGCAGGAGTGGGAACTTTCTGGCATGGTGCTACTAAGGATAATTCTTGCTGATACTGGGCTTTGTTAAGCCAGTGTCTTGTGGCGGTTGTAGCTCAAGCACTTGTACCACTTCATTTTGTTTTCCTCACCTACCTCCTTAGCGGTGATGTGTCCTGCCAAGGGGCAAGGGGAGACACTCTGGGATGGGCACTGATGCCCAAGGGACCTGACACATCCAGGCTACTGGCTACAGGGGAGCTGGAGCCATGGGGGTCTGTGATGAGGGCCTGCCAGGGAAGAGAGGAGGAACTGCTCCATGCTGGTGTAGCTCAAGCACAGTGAAAATCACCAGGCCCTTGCTGACCTGGAGACTGAACCCAAATACAGCTTTTAGTTTGAGCCAGTTATGTTACAGTAGTGGAAACAAAAGAGAGACCCGGTCTCCGGAAGAAAACACACCGAGTCAGTCAATGAGGCCAAGCAGAGCTTTCTCTCCTGGCTTCATTTGCTCCCAAATTAAAAACAGCCTTTTGATTTTTTTTTTTTTTTTTTTGTCACTGAACAATGTTTTCTTTCTAAGAAGTCAGTCCAGAAATAACTGCACTGTGTCTGACAAGCTGAAAGATAGGGGACCCTTCAGGCTCTCCAGCATCAGTACACACTTTGCATCCCTCTTGTGTGCTACTAATTCATCAGTCCCCTGCATCTGCACTGCATTCAGCTTTCGTTCCTGCTGGTTTCCCCATAAAGTAGTGCTTTCTACCTTCTGAGCTTCTGTTTACTGACTAAAATAAAGCAAGTAAGACTGTACAAAAAGACCACGCTTGTCCTCTTCAGCTTCAAAATCATTTTTCTTTTTATCTTGAAACCAGAATTCACATCATTGAGAAAGCCACTCTAAAGGAATTACACTTTTCCTTTGTGAAATCCTTATTTTTATACCTCTTAATTCTTATGGCACTGTGAAAAGGCATGAATGATCCCTTAGTCTCAGGACAGCCTGGTGTTTCCTTTGGCAAGACCTGGGAGCAGAGCCCATGCAGCCCCAGCTGCAGGGTGCCACAGGAGCTGCTGGACCATGCCATACACGGCACTGACGCAGGGGTTTGTGTTTGTCCTGGCACAAACCAGATTTACATCACCTTCTCCCTCCCACTGAACACCACACAGAAGCCTATGGACTGCTCCCAGCGTGAGTTACACATACACGTAAGTAACCTCTGCAAGATGCTTTTCGTTACCCACATGCCCATTACTCCCTTTCTGTACAGTGCTTAGACTTGGGGTAATACTGCCAGGAGCCCTCCTGTCAACACCTGAATTAAATCATTTTTAACAAAAGCTATAAATGGTTTTTAAGAGTCATGAGCATGTCTCCAGCAATCAATAAAGCAAGCCCTTATTAACCATGGAAAGGCTCCAAACACAGAAATGATCAGTCTGGATTCCCTACGCATCAGGCACTTGCACTTTGAGCATCCTGTGGTCTGCAAACAGGCTTTGGGAAGAAGCCAGAAAGCTCACAAAAGGATGACTCCATTAGTACAAAGGTAACATGAAGGCACCATATACTCCATATTCATCAAGGTATGTGAAAGGACTAAGCCAACAGCTGTTAAAGGGTAAATGGGGCATTTGGAAATAGATTTGAAGAATACTCCTGAGAAAAAAATCTCCAGCTTGAGAGCTGCACCAAGACATTAATGGAGCTAAGCTAACCTAACAGCCATTAAGAGGCAACATCAAAGAAGCAGTGACACAGCCTGACCTTCCTGGGACCGAAAATGGTCTCCTTGGTTTCCTCTGAATTTGATTTTAAACTAAAAGCCCATTGTTAGCTCCCTTTCAGCTTCTCCCAGCTTTTTGTTCCCCAGATTCTGCATCTTGCCATTTTAAACTTCTCTTGGCTTTTCCCTTATATCCCAGTGCACTTTTCACACAGAATCCTAACAGCAACTTCCGCAAAGGAACGGTTTGATGCAGGAGTTGAAAGGCTGCAGAACAGGGGCTGGAGCTGCACCCTGCAAGTCTATAGGCAAGAGAGACAAAATGAGTTTAAAGGATGACACAGAGGCTGGGGTCACTGGCTCCAACCCCCCATCTTGTGAACACCTCCCCAGCAGCAAGGGGCTGCAGGACAAGACCAGGATCCACCAGAGGTGCTCGGATTCTGCAAAGCAGGAAAACGTGCCATGCAGGCTGGCACAGCCTGGCTGGGATTTGACAATCAGGGGCAAAAAAGGGTCTGAATCTGGCAGGGATCTAAAAAGCCAACCCCTCACCTTTGCAAGCCATGAAACAAGGGCGGTCTTTCCACCTACAGAACAAGGTTTTACAAACAGCCCTGTGTGCTCTGTGGCGCTGGATGCTTCCCACGCAGTCCCTGGGGCTACGGGACCATCACCGCTCCCTGCTTGCCCGTTTCCTCCCTGTTGCCAGCAGTGTCCAGGAGCTCCGTTCCCATGAGGAGAGCACCCACAAAGGGCCCCATGCAGACCACAGGAGGTTACAGAGAAGGGCCGGTGCCCCGTGCTGCTTTGAGGACACCAGCCCCAGGACCCCAAAGGTCTGGCTGCTGCTCCCAGAGCAGGGCCAGGGCCTGGGTCACCGGCAGCTGCCTGCAGCTCTGTTCCAGGAAACCCGCGCCACGCTGCTGGTGACAAGCAGGAAAATCACCCTCGATGTCAGAGAGCAGCCTCTGAGGCACAGCAAGAGCTTCACCCCCAGCCGCAGCTGGCAGCAAGGGAGTAAGAGAGCGGCGGGGGGGAATCCCATCCCCTGCAAGGTGTCATTGCTTTGGCAGCACAGTGTGCAAGGGCAGCTGCAGTCTCTGTGGCAGGCAGGGCCCCTGGAGGAGCAGGCAGCAGCAGGTCTTCATCAAGAGTCTCTGCAGGCCAAAAACCCTCTTTCTAAATCTGTCTCTAGGAGTGAGTCTCACGAAGCAGGGCACAGAATCACCTCCTGGGGAGCAAACTGAACAGCAACCTGCTCAACCCCTGGAATGGGTCTGTTTGGGTTGGGTTTCCATCCTTTTGTTGTTCTTCTGCTTCATGGGCTTTGTAGCAAAAGGAAGTGAAAGGGAAGATGGGAAAGCAGCAACGCTGCTGCTGAGAACATCTCTGTAGAAAGCTGCTGCGTAGAAAGAAATTCCCCATTTGTGAACCCCTGAAGGTGTTGGTGAAGACAAAACTACGTTTGTTATGGCAAAGATCAGGCATGTTCAGAGATAAAACTTCTGCTCCCTTTCTACTGGGAAGATGACTAAATCTGTGCACAGAGCCCTCAAAGACGCGTTTCCCCAGAAACTCTTCCTCTCACCCAGGCTGTTGAATACAAACCCCAAAAGGGACCACAGAGCAACAATTTGATTTGGGACACGGCTAAAAAAAATGGGTACTTAAATTAGCATCAAATGGTGCTTGAAGAGACCAGATTTTAAAGAAAAAGCATGCCAGTAAGTGTGGAGAGCTTTTGTTGCTTTCAAGACCAGATAACAAGCATCTCATTTTCTGCTCTCGCCGCCACTGAATTCAGCCGAGTTTTGCCATAAAGTTATATGGCCCAGGAGTCTGTCATCCTGCTGTTCTAGTGCTGTCAAGGACCATTTCTTGAGCTGGTAAAAGTCAGCATCATTCTCTTGACTTCAAACAGATTTCTTTTGGTTTATCAACTGCTGAGGATCATCTCCTTCAGCCATTTCAGGGTAATAAAAAGGTTGTTTAAAAAACCCATTACGAGTGATAAACAGTCCATGCAAGGAAACGTTAAAACAGATTTCTAAGTGCAAGTTGTAAGTCTGAAGAGATGCCTCAATGATAGTTTTATATTGCTATTTGTGCAATAAAACAGACAAGGGAGTCATGAAACGGCTTGGGTTCGGATACACAAAAGGGCAAGTAGAGGGGAAAGTGCTGCACTGATGGAGCATTGGTTTCAGAGGCTTTTCAGGATAATGAGATTAGCATGAGAAACATGGTGTCACAGCACTTACAGGCACTACCTCCTCCAGAAGGGCCAAGCAGAAGGAAGTGGAGGACCTACTTGTCGGCTCTGTGTGAAACAGCCATGAGAATTAAAGAGGCTGCATTAACTTACATCATTAGGCATGCCAGATGTCATATGCAATAATGTTATGGAGGAACATAAACCAAATATTCATGGAAATGACATGTGCTCATGCGCTTTGTGCAATATCCCATCCAAACCCATCAGAGCAGATAAACCCAAATGCCATCATTGATGAGAAGGACAGATGGTGATTTTCATTTTGCAAGGATATTGGCAACAAGCAAGGTTCAAAGACATGGTTTTCCTTGAGCTTTAAAAAACTTCCACACGCAGTAAGGTTAAACTGGTTTTTCTGCTTGGGGCTTTGCCCCACGCGATACCCACGTTAGTGCAGAACAAGCTGTCTGCATCCTATAAGCTGAGTTTTGAACTAATTCAGGAGCTCCCCATGCTTCTGTTAAAGGCTCAGCCCACCTCATTTCTCTGCTCTGGACAAACACAGCCCTGATTTTCGGCTAGCAGACTTGGGTTAGGTTTGTCCATCCGGACCAGGGCAGCTCTAGCACAGGGACCCACCGTTCAGCCTCACCACAGGATGCAGCTTTACATCAAAAAGCCTCATATGATAAAACTAACACCTGTTACTAACTGCAGGTTTCTAACTCCATTAGGAGTAATAGTGTAACAACTGCCAACACAGCTCCCAGGCTTCAGCAAGGAGAATTTGTAACCACCGTGAAGGAGGAAGCATCAATAATTCTGCTGGTTTAATATCTAGCACAGACAAGGTCACCCTCAGATTTGTGTTTTGGAAAGTCCAGTGATGGCAGTGAGAAGGTCCTGGCACCTCACACCGTGAAATAGCTCAGCATCATCAGCTCAACAGAGCCAAGCTGGGCTTTCACAAGAAACAAAACCCACACTAAACCCCACCAGAGGAGGTGAACAAATACTGCAATGGCTTGGGCCAAGTGTGAGCCGAGAGGACCTTAGTGATGGAGAGAGAAGAGGTGAAACGCCACAGAGCTGTGGGTGCCCAATCAGACTGGACAAGGTGATCCCAGGACCTACAAATCCAGAGGCTGTCAAGAGATCTGACAGGCCTGAGGCAAACCCTGTGCTCCACAGGACTCGCCCAAGCATGTCCAAAGCCAAATTCCAGGTAGCCTGGATCAGCCATGGATCTGGCAGAAGCACACTGACTTGAGGGAACATCCTTACGCAGATGATGCCAGAGAGGCCTCGGATGTTGCCACAGTGCCAGGAAGCGCTTTGGCCGCACAGAAGCCTTGTCCCTCGCTCCTGTCTCGGTCCCCGCACGAGCCATGCTCCTCCCTCTGCGGCTCCCACCTGCACCTTCACGGAACCCAGCACTGAAAACCCGCTAGGAGCCACACTAACCCTAACCCCTGACCCTAACCGCTAACCCTAACCCCTAACCCCTAATCCTAACCCTAACCCCTAACCCTAACCCCTAATCCCTAAACCTAACCCCTAATCCTAACCCTAACTCCTAATCCCTAACCCTAGCCCCTAATCCTAACCCCTAACCCTAACCCCTAACCCTAATCCCTAATCCTAACACCTAATCCCTAACCCTAACATGTAACCCCTAACCCTAACCCAGCCCGTGCCCGGCTCCCGGGGCCAGGTGCACCTGCGGGCGGTTCGAGCCCGGTGTGACTGGTGCCAGCTGCGGGGCGAGGCGGGAGTAGCGTGGCTGAAGGACCGGGGCTGTGGGAAGGGGGCGGGAAGCGGCTCCTCTGCTGAGACCCGCTGCCTCCTGCACAGAGCCCCTGGTCCCCCCCCCGCGCACTCTCTTCTGGCGCTGCGGCACAGAGGCGCATCAGTCATGTGCAGCAGGCACTGTCTCAATGAACTCAGGCATTCAGTAGAAATACAGTTACGAGAGGAGCTGGCCTCCACTAAAATATATTTACTCACCTTGGGTAAAAGACCAGAGTAATATTTTAAAGTTTGTTTCTGTTTTGTTTCAGCTACAACAGATTTATCAACAGTTTTGCACTTTCTAAGGTTCCAGAGCTCTTGCATTATTCAGAGGCAATCCTTTCTGTAACCATTCTTTACAGTTAATAGGCAGCGTATAAGGTTACCCTCAACAGGAAAAAAACTGTGTGTACAAGAGCTGATGTACCAGCAGAGCACATACCCCACTGGGGCCGCGGAATACTCGCAGTCACTGGAGATGCAGCTGGGTAAGGCTTACCCTACACCCACGTCTGTAGTATCAGATAGACTTAATGCAAGAGAAGAATTAGCAAACTTAATAGGGAATCAAAGTAAGGTTAATAGCCTCTGGGGGCAGGAATCACTCCTGATCTGGAGCATCCACAGACACGATGCCAGGGGAGGAGCAGTGCTCAGCCAGTCACAACCCCCTCCACATCAACCCATAGACACAGCCTGATGGCTGCTTTACACTGAGGCAACTGGATCACCTTGACTGCAAGAAGGGGCTCTAAGGAGCACAGAAGTGATATTTGCAAACTCCCAAATGTCTCTTTGTGTTCCAGAACAAGGGCAACTGCAGTATAAATAAGAACAAAATCTTTGAGGTAAAGAGCAAGAGAAGTTATTTTACCCAAAACAATGAGACTCCTTTTATATTTAGTCCTTTCTCAGCTCTGTAAATTACAATAATTGGAAAGGGGAAATAAAAAAGGTCAAAGCTGTTAGATAATTTATTTCAGTAACAGCTTCTGACTTGCTGCAGCCTGATAAAAAGAAGAAAAAAAGCAACCCAGGGGCCCTTTTTCTCTTCGCCTTTTGTAGGTGTAGTTCCTGTGCATATTCTCCATTAACATCTCACTTTCAAGGTCCTTTCCAACACAAACTGTTCCATGGGTTCTGTAACTCTCAGCTCACCACCATCAGTGAAAAATAACTTACTTTTGCTTTGCCAGAGAAGACTCAGAGCTGTTGCCCAGCAATCAGTTCAAAATCCCCTGTGCCTTGTGAAGATACACATACCAGAGGCATGTTCCATGAGGTAAAGTGGCATCAGCTCTGCCAGAGGGAGTCAGGAATGCCACCAGCACTGGAAAAGCACCCCAATATCTGTCACCTTATTCTTTATTGAAAATATTTTGCCTTCCCCATCTTCCATACAATTAAATTTACTACGGTGAATTGGCATGCAAAATTACCCTCTTCATATACATTGTTGTTAAATTACTCTATAATTAGTACTAACACATTGTACTTATAGCGTTTACTATGCTTGATGGTTCCATCAGTGTAACCTCACTGTGATGTAGAGCAGTAAGGATAACAATTAAAATGTTATTACTCACTTTTAAAGAGCCACCATCAAGTTCTACCCACATTTACAAGCATCGATTCAATCACATTTCACCACATCCATAAACTCTATTAATATTTCTATACAGCCCTTTTGCACCATTTTCCCTGTGCGTGGGAACACAAAAGGCCTTCCCACCCTCTTAGGTAGGGCTGGGAGGCAAAGGGTCTGGTGCCTGCCAAGGAGCAAAGGTGCAGGGCTGTCAGGAGCCCACAGTTTCATCAGTCCTCCATGCAAGTCAGTAGGATTTGGGATTCCAAGTCCTTTAGGCCGTCCCACAAATCCTGGCCATAAGCCTCCCATGGGATTCCTCCACCTCTCAGTTCCCAGAGTCAGGGACCCAACAAAACAGAGAAATGATTCTTCTGTTGGAATTATATCCCATCACACAGGCCTATTCCCTGTGCACTGTTTTAGAGCCAGGGCCGAGATTCAGTCCTTGGTTACAAGCAATATTTATACATCTACTTCACACAAGCTGAGTGCAAGACCCACCATAAAGAGGCAGCTTAACACTATAAAATTACTTTTAGAAATGAAGTCATGCATTTCTCATATGGAAAAGGAAACTCCTTTGAATACTAAAAGCACTCACAAGCAGTACTTCAGACTCGCAGTCTGGAGCAGAGGAGCAGGGAGGGGGGTACAAGTGACCTCCATTCTGACAGTCGCATCATTCTGCAGCTCAGAAGTTATTGGAACATTTCAGATCATAATGCCTGACAATTTGCATGCCAGGTACCTCCGCACCCACTGAAGGGTTGCTAAAGGTTGCACAGCTCAGCTTTACTGCTTGTGCCCTTTTCTCAGATTAGCGCTCCTGTCAAGCTCTGATGAGATCATATCTTTGACACAGAGCGAAATTATGGTAACATTCATATGTGATCTTATCCAGTACAGCTCCTATTTCCATAGGATTAGAAAAGGAAGGGAAGTCCCATTAAACTCTATTAAAGCAGGTGATATTCAGCCTGCAGCTACGGGAATACATTTGAGCACTACATATCACATCCTGTGAAAAGAAAGTAGAAAATGAAAATTCAAAAGCAGCAACAAGGATCTAATCAATTGTGTGATACAATCCCAGCTGCAGTTTAGTGCTGATTGTAATTCTAGGTTTCTAGACATAAGTGAAGGGAGCCAGATGAAGTTTGGGGGACATGTATAATTTAAAAGGGTGTCTATAGCAGCTGAGGATCTGGCCTTATTTGTGAGAGGCAGGGTTTGAACACTGTATTTTGCCTACGATTTGGCAGGGTCCAGAACACAGTCAATTATCCTCCCACTTCCTTAGGGGAGGGTGGGATACACCAGGAAGGGGCAGGGTCGCAGGGATGGGGAGCAGGGCTCCCGCTCACACTCAGCATGTCCTTGGCAGCAGCTCTGACTCCTGCTCCACACACTGGAAGTCCATGGTAAATAAAAAGCCCAGCCAGAACCCCCTCCAGAGCACATGGTCCCTGATAGCATAAACCAGAGCTGACGCACCCAGCTGATCCCAGCCCTGGAAGGGAGGAGGTGATGCCAGGCCAAACCCTGCTGCAGCTCCCCATCTCTTCACAGATCTGCAAAGCAACAGGGGTTGGCTCCTGCTGGTTTCTGTAACTGCAAGTGCTGATCAGGTCCGTCCCTGATCTCTAATAGGCCCGAGATCCCTCTTTAAATGGCAATGCACCTAAAATAGTATTGGTTTTAATCCTAGTTTCTGTAAAATAGGGCCTCATAGATGGACTTCTGCAATGGAGACGGGCCTGGGTGATGAGGGCAAGGCCAGCATCTCCATGTCCATGTTTGGTGGGTGGCACTGGTGGGCTCTGACAGGTCACACCAGCCAAGCTCTGGCTGCTGCTGGCTGCTGAGGAGGAGGTCGGGCAGCCCTGTGGAGCAGCTCAGATTCAGCATCCAGTGGGAACTGGGACGGCTCCTCCCGGAATCCCCAGCCACGGTAAGTGCTGGAGTGGACGTGTTTGAGGAGAGCCTTCCTCAGCACCCCCAGTGACACAACACTTGCGCAGGCAGAAAACATGTAATTTACCACTTGTGCATAGAAGCGGGAGGCAGGCTCTCCCCATCCCCTGCATTCTTGCTATTCGCCTGCCGCTTCACGCAGCCCCCTGATTCAGGCTGTGCATTCCCCATGCCCAGATCCTCACTGCCACGCAGTAATTGCAGGGTTGGAAAGGAAAACATTGCTCAGCTCTCCATGACTGATGCCTCTCAAGGATGGAAAACAAGAAGCCAAGCACCCTCCGCCTGCACACAGACACGTGGTGGCTTCGAGGTGGTCTTTGAAGAGCCTGGTGGTGGCTGAGGTCAGCTGGGGACAGGGGCTCAGGGCAGCTCCTGCGTGGAGCCTGTGATCAGATTTGCTGAGAAAATACACCGACATCTGGATGAGAAGAGCTGGGAGGGCAAAGCACGAGCAAAGGGGGACCCTGATGTGAATGTACGCATGCAAAAGGCAAGACAGCAGATACACTGCCTTACTTTAAACCCCTTCAAACCTGTGGGTGAAGAATTCATGCTCTTCTCGAGCAAGCCCACAGAAAGGAGAAGGGAAAGTCTAAAAAGAGAGTGAGGTGTTACACAGAAAAATTTCAGAGAGGAAAACGTAGTCACAATATCCAAGGTTCCCAAGCGTCGCACTGAGCAGTGTTTAACCTTGTGTACAGCCAGCACAAGGTGGGACTTGCTTTATAAACCTGAAGTGGCTCATTTTGAATGCCTGAGGAGAAGTTAATTACCACTTCTGAAGAGCAGAGTCTGCAGGCACAGGCACAGGCACACTCACAGAACATTTAGTCACAGTTTCTGAGAACCTTGGGGCTAAAAACCAATCCCACTCCATCGAGGGCTCCATGTGCTATGGGGCCAGGAATGCAGGAGCCCCACAACCACCCCACTGCCCGAGCAGCACCTGGGAGTCGTGGCACAGCCCTGCTGCTGTCCTGGCATCCCTTCTCCCAGATATCGGATCCTTTACACGCACATCTCAACGAGGCCCTGATTCAGCAGACTCTGCAGGTTGGAACACAAACCATCCTGGTGGCCAAAGTTAAAGCTGAGCTGGGGACAGGGACAGATTTACTTGTGGGGCAATGGCGCAGGGAGGAGCAGGTCCCTTGTCACAGGGTGTTAAATGGGCTCGATAAAAGTGGAGCCATCAGCCCATATATTTGCTGTGCTCAGTGTCAGCCCTCATTGATCCCTGGCTGCTCGCAAGGTTGGAGTTTTGCATATTCAGTTATCAGGGGAGAATACTTAAAACTAAAGCCAGAATTAGAGTAAAGACAAGAAAACTGCTGATAGATCAAACCGAGGCAGATCTAAAAGCCACTCACTCTGTATATTCCCAGATGTTTACTATGCATTTATAGAGATAGCACTTTAATATGAAAAGTTGACTCCATTTAAAAAAACAGCCACCAGTACTTTATAAGTTTCATAACCTGTCTTGCTTTGAAAAGGTCTATAAATCTCCAGTCTGGAGGAAGACAGACCAGGTGAGAGCCATACCTAGACACAGAGCAGCAATTCTGCTTCATTACTATTGCAAATGTGTGCCCTTTCTTGGAGGGAGGGCAGGGTAATTTAAGCCTTATTCTTTCACTGCTCACCCATATTATCAGAAATTATCTCGCCCAGTATTAAGGAGTGAAGATTCTTTTGCAAACCAGAGCCAGTGCGTAAAATGTTTTAAACATGTACATTTGAAACTGGGGAGAAAGGACACCAATAACAGTTGGGTACGTGTTGCTGTCAGAAGTAACTGCAAGGAGAATCACAGACAGACTCCTTTTTCCTCTGGACAGACAGCCTTGGAGCAATAAACAGGAGAAGCACCCCCATTAATTTCTGCTTGCAGAGATCAATACTGCAACGCCAGCGATCCAGCTCCTTTCCTCTCCCAATGCGCTGCAGGGCTGGACACATCCCTGGTGCTGGGGACAGTGGCACCGTGCCACTGGAGACATTACTGCTGTCTGGGGGGTGTAGCAGCCAGCCCTGTCGTGACAATGTCCTGACACGGACGTGTTGTGCGGTGCAGCGCTGCTGCCCTTCCCATAGGCTGCCCTCTGCTAGCATTTACATCTGCTTCATTCTCAGCTCACCCCTTCAGAGCTTTGCTCCTTCTGAGCCAGCGCGGGAGTATAAAATAAAGGCCAGTAAATGCAGGGCTGAAGGAGGAGCAGTCACCCTCCCATCCTGCCGTCCTGTTGGCACCATGGGAGGCACACACAGGAGCAGCAACTGCTCCAACACCTCCCTAGGAGAAGGAAGCAGATACTGCTCTGGTCTGGGAAGAAACAGAGGGATGTTTTCTGTAATGGGGATCACTTTGGCCCTGGTCATGCAAAAGGTCACTGTTTTTTTGTCAGAACACACAAAACCTCTTCCCTTTCTAACTCATCGCCCCCAAATTGCCATTTTGCTCATTCCATGTAGAAAATTGAATTTGTGTGCTGAACGTGGCTCGCAGTTCTTTGACCTATTAAGCTCTGTCCCACTTCAGGCGTTAACGGGAGCCTGCCACAGCCAAGGCACAGACACTTGCACATGTCCACCTCTTTGTTTTGCTCATTACATTAATTGAACCTGATGCGGTGGAAGTTGCAGGAGGTGAATTCATCACACTCCATGTGAAGGCTGCTGCTCAAACGGGAACTGATCTGCTTTCAAAATGTCTTCCTTTAATTTGTCTAGTGATATTTTGTTAAAGAGACATCTAGTATTTAATGCTCTTCATCTTTCAAAAGTGAGCAAATACTTGTAATTAAATTAATTATGATAATCAGGCAGGTGTCTCATATGTGTTCCAAGATGGGTTTTGATTTCCAAGACATTGCTTCCTAAAAGGAAATAGTTGATCCTTTGTTCTGCACTGCTTTTGATTGCAATGATGGCGAATAATTAATTACAACAATATTGCGGGCTTGTAGATTGCTACAAGAAAGTGGCAGGTTCTCCCCATGGCCCCTCCCCTGCGAGGACTGCCCCCTGGAAGAAGGGAACAGGCCCCAGTGAGCCCTGAGGCAAGTGGCTCTCTGCTGTTTTGAGATGAAAGGAGCAGAAGTGGTTGCATCAGGAAAGTGATCACATCAGGAAAGTGATCTTAAACCATGCCAGAAACCCAGCAGTTATCAGTGCACCTTCAGAGTTCCATTTCAAAAGCATTACAGCATTTAAAGTAGGTTCTTGCAATTAAGAACAAAACATTACCTTTTCCTTTGAATTTAAATTCAGGCCACCCTTAACAGCCAAGTCTTACCAAGCAGTGGAAACCCTAAGTCCGTCTTCTGTTAAAGCATCCCATGTACGTCTGAAGGGAAAGGAAGAACTCTCTCCAATCACAGTCACCTCTCTCAGTGCAGGCACTTGGTGGGTTTCTGCACATAGGACACTGCTTGTTGGGCTTTCTTTCATGAGAATTTTGGCTAACCCAGGACAGCAGCTCGAGGTCCCAACCAGGCAGAACTGGAGGGGAACTGGAAAACACGTTCGCAATGGTGGAGCTCCCAAAGAGCTTCTGCCTCCTTCTCCTGAACTGCTGCATCGATAGCTCAAGGAAGCAGGTGAAATGGTAACATGAACCTTCAGTTAAACCAGCCCACATCTGACACAATTACTGAGCAGTGAAAGAAAATAAATGTCCTTTAATTGATGCTGGAGTTGTGCCGGGTCCTCACATTGCTCAGTTTCCATTTCTGAATTGAAAAGTATCTCTTCTTAATAGCCACTCATAGCAACTGTTGCCTTCTGCTTGTCCCATAAGGTGCCCAATAGCCATATTATCACTTCTTTATTCTTCAGTAATAGCTGGACCCCTTCAAATACAGGCCTCAGTTCAGAGGAAGCTCATGAAGAAGTGTAATGGTACATTAAATGATGCTGAATTACTCAGGAATTTGCATGGATTTGCATTTTACGTTTATATTAATGCCAGATGAGTTCATTATGATTCATCTAACAATAATGAATGCTCAAGGAATAAGTAATGATCATGACATTACAACTGTGCCATAATCCTGTCTCTGCAATTTCAATCTCCCCGCTATTTCCTGCAAAAGCAGAGCACTGGTTCCTGCACTGGCACTGTGTGACATTGGTCTCCCTTTGCCTCCCTGACTTGACTCTACCTTCTGCAAGACCTGCGTGGGTTTTCTGTGAACAAATGGCTTAAGAGTCTCTGCCAGCCTCTCCAGGAGGGCTCCATGAGGCAGAGAAAACAGGCTGGGAGAAGATGACCAGTCACTGAGCGTGAGGATAACTGGGGATAGTTCATTAAAAAGAGCCACTGGGGCATAGAGCAGACTGGAAAATGAAATGAGAGGGCTTGTAAAAAAATATGATTTGGGGTTTTTTAACAGCAAAATCTGAAAGTTGATACTCTGGAGGTGTAAATGATGGGTAGGTATAGAGTCAAACCAGACAGGGTTGCTTCCTGACCCACCCCAGTGAAGACTTCTGCTATTGATTGTCTTGTGTAGAATGAAAGTAGGTCTCTGACAGTACAAGTGTGACTTAGCTCACAGACAATTTTCTATGCTAATGACTTCACTCCTGAAATTTAAAGGATTTGCCTTGGGAAGGAGCATAGCTTGAAAAAATATCTGAAATAATCCTGTCCTCATAATTCCTGAAACCGTGCTTCTGTGTCACATCTTCTGCTACATTATTTTGCTTTCTTAACGCTGCTTTAAACCCCTTTGGCAGGAACAGCTAATAGCAGCTTGGGAAAATTAATATGTATGTTAGATGGAAACATTCTATTGTTTCCATGGATATTGGTGCAAAATCCCTTCTGTGATGTGTCTTCCTGCAAAATGTTTAATCTGCAGCAAAAAAGCCAAATACCTGTAAAGTGGAGAAAGAGAGACCTTAAAAAATCTCATGAGAGCCTCAGGAGGTGCTCAGCACCAGCACCCGCGCTGCCCCGTGGGGTACTGGGGCAGCACCCACTCTACTCGCATACCACTGAGCCCGCTGCATAGCACCCAAATCTCGATGCACATCCCTCATTGTGAACCAGCACAGAGCCCATTGGCTGCTGCAGCTGAGCACAGTGAGTAGCACTTGACAGGTTATTGACTCACAGTAATACACTGTATAAAAAATCAGGGGGGACCGCGGTTCTTAGCTCCTTATTAGAGTGCAGACTTGTTAGGAGAATTTAGTGATATGAAAGCGACTACAGTAGCTGGCAGAAACAGTCCTTCTGAGATGTACAGAATAGCAAAAGGTTAAATTAAAACTTCCCTGCTGCAGCATAATCAGGAGATGGCCAGGCACAGTCTCCATGTTATCATGCTGTGCACGGTTAAATTAGAACAGTGAAGCGGCTTATATATATATATATAGCATGAAGATATTATAATACATAGACCTACTTCCCCTCTCCAAATGGCCTTCTTTTCCACTTCTGAGCCTGAAACTGTCAGAGCTTGGTTCAATGCTCCCTGAAGGAAACATACTTTTCACATCAGCAAACGGGCCCCAGACAGCCCTGCAGTGCTCAGCTCAGAACGCAGGCAAAGTGCGGGGTAACACCTGGTCATCAGATAAAAGTAAAAGCCCTTACAGCCTTGTCTACTGAGTAACAGACCACAGGGACCACTCACAAGCATGGATACGACACCATCAGCTGACACAATGAGCAGTGTTTGGGAACTGGACGAGGGCCAACCTGAACCATCTCTGCTGGACACCTTTAGAGCTTGGTACCAAAAGCACAGCTAGATCTGACAAACAGCACCTACAGCAACAGCCATAGGAGAGCACAGCTGGGCTGCGGTGCTGGGCAGGGACAGAGAAAACCTCATCATCATCTGCAGAGCACAAACTCGTCTGAGCAGCCAGCCCACGGCACAGCTCAGCCTCAAGGTTTGTCTAACCCCAGCACAGGAGCTGAGCAGTGTCAATAAACAATTAACTTGCACCCAACCAAGCAATTAAATCAATGGCAAGTGGGGAATTCCAGCAGATAATGCAATTATTGTATTAACTACAAAAACTGCTGTATGTAACTAATGCAAGGGAGAAACACCAGCTAAGAAGAAGCTGGGGCTGTTTGCTCCAGCTCTTGCCTCTGCAGGAGAACAGAATCCTTCAGTGGGAGTTCGGGATCAGGTCTAGTTCAAACATCTTATTACAAGGATGTATTGGCAAGAGAGAAGAATGGCTTTTGACAGCAGTACCATCACCTGTGTTTGGAGGAGCTCGCACACAGTTTGGCTGCTTCAGGAGGAGGCGCAGGTAGAAGGGACTGAAAAGCGGATGCTCAACTGACAGGACAATGAGCTGTGGGGCAGAAGCAGGGGTAAAGGCCACATGAATCTAGATCTTGGAATGCTTCATTAAGGGTCAGCTCGTTTTAATGGGAGGACAATGGGGTTCAGCTCAATGAAGCCACTCCGAGCTGGCACTTCTGGTCTTCCCTCCACGCTTGTGTCAAAGGAGCAGCTGAGAGGAAGCTCTCCCATCGTTTTCTACCCATGGCCAAGAGCAGGAGCTCAGAGCCCTGAGGCTCCACGGCCGGTCTGACCTCGGGACACGCGGCCCTGCAGAGCGGCCAAGCCCCAGCACAAACCCTTCAGGAAAAGCCTCCTTGAGCTGCATCAGCCCCGACACTTCCCACATGCGCGGTGTTATCGGTCACACTGCACATCCTGCTTGAACTGCCGAGAAGAGCCGCGTCGCTGCGGAAACCCGGAACCCATCCGCTCATTATGCAAGATGAAATAACTCACTTCAATGGGAGCTGACATGGAGCCCAGAGAAAGCAGATCTGTGGAACAGGGCTGTTTGATCCGTGCTTTGCTGGCTCTTACATCAGCTCCTCTCAGGAGATGAGAAGGAATATTAGCCAGGAAATTGCTTGCCGGTTAGTTCAAGCTGTGTTTTGCGATGCTGATTGAGGTGGAAGGCGACAGAAACAATTGCTAAATATCAATAATATTATGAACACAATTAAAATGCAGCCAAGAATCTTCTAATATAAAACAAAATGAGGTTGTGAGCCCATGCAGGGGCTCAGTGATGTTGCTAGGTTAAATCTTCAACTCAGTGGAATGTTTGAAAATGTAATTTTTGCTTCCTCCTTCAAATCCCCTTTTTAATATTCACAATTGGCTCCTCTGTGAGAGATTTCCAGCTCTGAAAAGTTGTTTGAGCTGAGTAGCTAAGGATTATCTCTAATAAAGCACCGTTATTCAGGACAACTCTCTACAGACATGTTTACTAAATAACTCTGATATTTTGCAGAATAAGTTACATTAATTACAACCACAACAGCAACAAAAATAGGTGGAGAAATGTTTCAGTTGTGCCTGTTCACAGGCACAGGAGCTGCCCCTGTGGGGGACACGCCACGGCTGGGCACAGCTCCACGCAGCACATTAACTCCATGCCAGGAGACGATGTGCTTGGCTGAGGGTGAGGGAGACAGTTTTCTCCGTGGAGGTATTCATGCACGAGGTCTGCTCCTCCCATCGTCGATCTGGAGGCTGACTTTGGGCAAAGTCATTTTCCCTCTCTGTGCATCTGTCTTTCTGTGGGTACCACTCTCTGGCTGCTCTGTCAGGCACTTGGAGCTACAGCTGAGAACATCTGGGTTTGCTCCTCCTGGCCTGTAGCGATTTTAGAGCAGAGGCTGCTAACCCAAAACAAGTGTTCCAGAGATGGGATTTCATATATGTGTATCCACACACACATGCACGTCTGCATGTACATCCTGTGACTCCCATTTGCCCTGTTACCAAGCCAGGGTGTCCTTCACCAACTCCAAACCATCACCTCCCCACACTGGGTGTGCTAGAGGGATGTGAGGATGAGGCTCTGCCATTTTCACCTCTCCTGCCAAGGACCAGCCAGCCCTGTCCCCTTCCCCTGCTCTGAGCCCTGCTTTGGCTTGAAAAGCGGCTTGAACAAGGAAATGCAAGGGGTCCTGTGGCTCCCTGCAGCAGTGGGAAGACAAATGGCCATAATGACAAGTTACCACAGGATGCTCTGACTCAACAGAGCCGGAATCTCCACCGCTTAAGTTGTTTCCAAACTAGATGTTTCCTGTGCGTGATCATTACACTGGTAAGTGCAGAACAGAGCAGGAAAGGCAGATGTTGTCTTGACCTCTACTGATGGCTGATTTTTATTTCTGGCACATAATCTGAACGCATTCATCAAGGAGAAGATGACGGGGAAAAGGACAGCAGCAGTGATAGCAGCTGTACCCAAAAAAAAGGTTTCTTTTTGCTCCTCTGAATAATGAATGCAGAGGAAAATAAGAAACGACCTTGAGCTCCTTCCACCTGCTCTTGCAGTTCTTTGCTTTGTCTCAGTATTTCCTGTTTTCTCCCAACTCCCCAGTCCCTCTGTGTGCTCAGAGCATTCCAGGACACCACTGAGCATCCCAACTGCTGCGCAGGGGCTGCTCCGCCTGCCACGGGCACTGAGCTGCTCTCCCGGAGCCCAGGACGTGAGCCTGGATGTTGTGGCCTCTGCTGCACTGGGTGAAAGTGTCCAGCCACAAGACAAAGCAGTGCTGGGAGGGGAAAGTCCTATAGGCCTGGCTGGGACCCAAGCTGCTCAGGGGGGATTGCCCCAAAACTCAGTGACCTACAGAGAAATCTGGTCAAAGACATACAGAAAGAAGATTTCAGCCAGCGCAAGGTCAGCCAAGTCAGGGCTCCTGTCAGCGTAATGGAGATGGAGTGAGGCAGATTTAGATAGGAGAGAGGGGGGCGAAAGGAAACTGCTCAAAGATGCTGCCGAGATTTCTGGTCTCCAGAGGCTGGTGAAGGTGTAAATCCAGAGAAGCAAGAGGAGCCAGATGCTGCCAAGAGAGGCCACGAGTCTTTCCTCGTCAGCAGCAAGGACAAGACCATAGCAGCCTCCAGGACCTGGTCAGGATTTTGCCTGCTGGGAGGTGCCTGCTGTGCTCCCTGTCCTGCCCATCCCAGGCTGTTCCTGCAGGAAAGGAGGAACCCCTGCAAGCACCCAGCACATGGACGCACAGACCACGGGTGGTCACTGGAAATGAAACGGTTCAGCCTGAATGGTGTTCAGCTCCAGAGCTCAGCCAAGGAGCACCCCGATGGGCATTGCCTGCCTCAGGCCTCACACATCCATCAGGGAACCATGATTGCTGTTGTAGGAAGCAGAGGCACTTAGCAACACCTCCAGTGAAAAATGTCAATTGTCTCACATAGGTGCCCTAACATGGATTTAATAAGATTGCCTATGTTCATTGTATATCCATTTATAGTTAAAAAGCACTAAGGATTCAATAAGAGATAAATCCTGGTGCCTTCTAATTAGCTGAAAGCTGCCTGGAGTATGAAGGGTGATATCTGTGTTTAGTCTGACCCAGAATTTGGCTTCCCCTCAGGCCCTGGCACGCAGGTACCACAGTGGTCATGGCCTGGCCCATGGCACAGGAGCTGACTGCTCTGCAAATCCAAAAAGACCTTTTCATCAATACAAGAGACTTACAAAGAGATTTTTTTCAGATCAATTTAATGCTTTACCTGCAATTCAATACTAAGTAATTAAATCAAGATTATGCACGTTCACGTATTACTCACTTTGACTGCTGCTGCTCAGCTACTTGATATTTGAACAGAAGAAAATAAAACAAACCTTCCCTCCAAAACACAGGTGTAAATGTTAGGGTCCAGGGGGTATTTTGTGGAGGACTATTTTTAAACATTTTCGTTTGCAATTGGGCTTTCGGACAATGCTGGGGGTGAGCCAGACTGCTCGGGAGTCCTGGAAACAAGACCAGGAACTGGAGGAATCACGGACCCATGATCCAGCCTCCTTCCCAGGGCTAGGCCAAGAAACCATTAACAGCTTGCCTTTCAAAGGCCTAGGCAATCTGCTGCAGAGCTCTCTGGGCCAAGAAGACTTTTGCACAATTGCTTTAGATTAAAAGCTGCTGCCTGTGGGACGGGAGCTCTTGTTCTGCTGGTCTAGGGTGGCTTGTCCCAGTGCTTTGGTGCAGCAGTACAGAGCAAAGGGGATGGTGCAGAGCTGCACAGCAGCTCAGGATAAGGTAGTTTACCCAAACCATTGGATATGTTCATTCACAAGGCACCTCCTCAGTAGGAGGGGAACTGGAAAAAGAAAGAAACAACCCAAAACCAACAGAAATCAATGCTTTGCTGCAGATGTTTTATGGGTTTAATCCTTCTCTCCCTCCTGTTTTCTCTTACAACTAACTAATTGTATCACTTTGTCTCAGTTTGGACAGACACAACCGCACCTGTGCTAACCATTGCGAGCATTCCCCCATAAATACTATCACTTGTTAATATTACACAACAGAACAGCCACCACTTCATGCCTAGCAGTTAATGATCACTTGATTAGGAAAACTGATTTTTGAAAGTAACACATCTTATTAATTAATTAATTGCAATAAAATTGCTTGGAAATGGGGAAGGAGAAAAAACTAAAGAACACTCAAAGTGCCAAATGTTTTGGGAAGATGGGCAGAGGAGCTATGGCCAGGCCAGAAAGTCAGGCACAGAAGGCAAGCTCCTCACAGCAGGATTAATGGTACAGAACTGGTTGTAATAGAGAAATGCCATGTAGTACTTGCGTGATATAAGATGCTTGCTGTAGTGATAATGATAGGGCATCAATTACCCTTTTAAGTTTCTTGGCCTCTGATGGGTTCATTTTGTTTGCTTTCTCACCTCTGTTTTCAATTATCCAGCTGAATTGAGTCCTGAGCACCGAGAGCTGACAGACGCTGCTATCAACTTACAAACCCACTCATGAGCCCTCCCCACACAGTAACTTCATATAGACATCACCCAAGTGATACGTAGTCACACTACTCCGACCAAATAGGTATTAGAGAGTTTTGACTTGAGTATCAGCACCATCCAAAGAAAACAGTGTTTGTTAAACGAAGATTCATTCAGAACAAGACTAGGTCATGTTAATATAAAAACAAAATGTAGGGGAGGAAAAAAGAGAGAAAGCAAGCAAACAAGAAAGAAAACTTGATATAAATCAGGGCTAAGCACTCTACCAATCATCAGCTCTCTAAATCAAGAAATCTGGCAGATTTTCCAAGTGGGAATCAATCTTCCTGTCTCCGCAGTAAATACTGCAATCCTTTTTCCCGCACGGCACAGAAAATGTAACTGGCACATCCAAGATTTATTGGAAAATATTCTGCCAGTCTGTTTGAGGGTTGCAATTCCAAACGCTTTTAAACGAGAGGTCAGAGAGTCAGCACGGCTCTATCCTCCCCCGCTGTCCAAACCGGTTCTGGGGACAGGTACATCTCCTTGCTCTATAGGCGCAGCACAGCCCTGAGCACAGCCTCTCACACCTAAGGCTCTCAGTGCAGCTGCACCACACATCTGCTGTAACAGCCCGTTTCCTCCCGCAGCGCACACACAGAACGGCCCCATCTCCACTGCTGCCAGGGGTGCACTGAGCATCTCGCACAGACCAGACAGGGAGCAGGGCTGAGCTGCCCCGCAGCTCCCAGAGGAGGTGTTGGGGTAACTCAGGGGCTGGACAAGGGCCCGGAGCATCAGAGTTCCCAGGCTTGACCCTGCCCTGAAGAGAGTTTAAGGGCAAAAGGGGCCAGACAAATCAGGCTGAGGGGAGCAGAGATACAGACCGAGGAGGCAGCTTGCCTGCAGCCCCGTGCGGAGCCACGTCAGTCCCTTATGGGGTGTTTGCATGAACCCAGCAAAACAGCAGCCAGCTGGCCTACCCACACCACAGACCCACCACCAGCACAGGCCATCGAATCACACACCAATACCCTGCAATTCCCCTGCAGCCGCAGGATTCAAATCGCTGTCACTGCGAAGCCTGCAGCATCAGGGCAGCTGCAGGGAGAGCTCGTATAAAACCAAACCTGGCCCAAGCTGCCTTTGTTACAGATTTTCCACAACTCAGAGCAGATTTATTTGTGCTTACCTCGCTCCCCATCAGCGGACACCTGGACCCCAGCACCCCCAATGGCAGCACTGGAGAGGGTCTCCTGATGAAAGCAGGGACTGCTACGACATCAGGGGTTTTTTACCCCCTGCCACGTTTTACAAATGGAACTTTAACGAGACAATGAACCCTGTGGAATGCTCCATCCCCTGCTCCTGCTGGTGCCGTGCCCAGGGCCTGAGGAGTGCCCCTGCGGCTCAGGGACAGCCCCACCTCCTGGGGTGAAGCTGCTGAAAGCACAAAAGGCTCCACCTGGGGAAAAGCACCCAAAAAGCAAGGTCAGGGAAATAAGCAGGAAGCCAAAGCTAAATCACCCCTCCCCAGGCACTGCCCCTGCCTCCAGCTGCTGCAGAGCTGCAAATCAAAGCTCAGCAATCAGAGGACCAACCTGGGATAGCGAAAGATACCAGCTACAGTCAACATCATTGGAAAATGACCCCTTAATTCTCAGCACAATACAGCAAATCAATGCTGTTAGCACTGGAATCTGTTCACATAACAAAAATTCACATGATTTTGCAGAAACGACCCTGAGGCAACAAGCAAAGGGAGAGGAAAAAGCCCAGCAGATTAAGAAACTATTTAGATTAATAATTCACTGAAACATCTCAGAGCTGAGGTTCCTTTAGAGCTGTTTTTAAAGCACACTAGTAAACCAACAGAAGGTATCATTCTCTTCCCCTGTGATTGAAGCCCTTGGGACTTCAGCACAGGCTTATAAAGGGCCCAGCGTGGAAGTGTTTTGCTGGTGCTGCATGCGCCTGGGCTGCTGGAGCCATTTATTAAGCTGCAAGGGTGGTGGAATTGCAGAGTTGGGACACCCTGGAACATCCAGGGTTTGACACGGTGTGAACACTGGTGTCCAGGCTTAATTCCAGGTTAATTACATCACAGCACTCCCAAATCCCCCATGCTGTTAATTGGGTGTCCCTATAACAGTGCCCTGAACCAGGAGCAGCCACAGCACTGGGGGTGGCTGCACGTCACTGGGGGAGATGATGGCCATATAGACTTATATATATATATATATAATTCCTGTGCCCACTAAAGATATGTTTTAAGTGCATGCTTCAAGGTGGGAGCTTACAGAAATGGAAGAACTACACGGTATATCCATTGCAGGCCAGGTGAGAGGGGAGGGCTCCGAGCAGTCATTCTAAGAGGGAAAGAGGGGAGAACTCTGTCTCGGATAACCCCCGCTGTCAGACACACACGTCTGTCATCTGGCCTGGCAGGCAGGAGGCAGTGAGTTGTGATTGAGCTTCCTCACTGCATCTACAGAGGAGAGAACCAATCCTAGTAAAGCCATAATGCAATTTATCACCAGAGAGGAAAAATGAGGAGAGGTTGTTTCCTAACCGTTTATCCTGTAGTCTCTCTAAAAACTTACAATGAGAGCTCAGTTCAGGTTGGTTTTAACAAGAAGTAATTTGTATGCCAGAGAGAAAAGCTGAGGTTTGATTTTCCTTCAAAGTATGCATGATACAACAGCAAATGTGCCTGTAAGCAGCAGGAGGGGACCTTGCAGATTTTCTCCTACACCAGTAAAGACAGTTATTCTTTTTCCAAAGGGATATGAATCTTTGTCTCAGTTTTCTGCATGCGTTTTCACTTTCTCAGAGGCCAAACTCACATATTTAATGTGAAAGTGTTATGAGAGTCTCCTCCAGCTGCAGCTCAGGTGTGTCACCTCCCCTTTTCCCCATGAACTTGGCCCCTCATCACCCATCAGTCAGCACTATGGCTGGGCAGGGAGCACTCTAATGGCCCTTCAGATGAATATGCAGTAAAGATGGTGTTCAAAAATCAGCAAGACCAATTTCCTTTAAAAATTAATTGCTGCTGACATTAATACAATTGGAGCACACAGGCAGACACCAGCAATTAATTCACCTGCAGTTTTCAAAAAAGAGAGTATTGATTTGTTGTTCCTCATAAACCTGGAATATTAGATTGAGGATGAGACAATTACATAAGGCAAGGGAAGGAAATTGGCTTTCATAAGTAAGACAAATGGGAAGGAGTCTGGGTGTCTCTGGTTTCCTTACAGGACACCTGCACCCCCATCAGGTCACTGTGCCAGAAAGGCACCTTCAGAGCAGATCATTCTTCTGAAAGCCTCTCCAACACATAACCAAATACTTCAGTAAATGGAGCGAGCCACAGTGCTGGAGCTGGTGATCCCCGGGAACCACGCGCAGAGCCCCCAGGGATGCGCAGGGATGAACAGGAGTTTTAGTCAACCTCTGCAAGAACCTTTGGGAGTCCAGCAGTGCCCGGTGACCTCGGAGGGGCTCTGTGCTTCTGCAGCTCTCCGGTACCTCCCCAGCACACTGCAAGGAAACATTCCCTGTTCACAGCTTCAGCTCTGAAAAACAGAAATTCGAGGATATTTCAAAGTGAACTTGGTCCGAACACCAGGGAGGAGCTGTGCTTCCCTCTAGGAATGCTCCACAAAACCGTCTGGTGTCTGGGGAGGGTTGTGGGGGTTTGACTGAAACAACTTCACTGATTCAACCGGAGAAAACATTCCTGCTGCCGGGTGCTGCCCTTCGCTGCCTGGTCCTGCTGCCGCCGGCCCTCCTCTCGCAGCGCTCTCCAAGGAGGAGCACTTAACCTGAGCAGTGAACGTGAACTTCGATCGCACGGCATTTGACAACATGCTCGTGCACGTCCTGGTGAAAAGCAAGCAGTGTCGCGATCCCGCGCAGGCTGTTTCCATGGCTGCAGGGCAGCACTGCCTGCTGGAGATGGCTGGATTAAAAACCAGCGTTCTTTGGACAAGAATTTCTCACCCCTTTTATCCCTGTAACCATGTGTGTGGTTTTCAAGCCATCAATTCCCATTTGTGCTCCTGCGGCACCTTTGCCCGCAGAGGTGGAAGTGATGCTCTGCGTGTTTGGGAGCTGTCGGGGTGTCTGTGCCTGCTCCAGCTCCCTCAGCAGCTTGGCTGGGGTGTGATTCCCCACCCACCACCATGCACTGCTCTGGGGTGTGCTGCTGCAGCCTGTGGCAGTGTCTGCAGCTCCAGACAAGGCACCTGCTGCTCCTGGCTGTGCTCAGGTGTGACAGTCCTATCCAGAGACTCCAGACCTCTGGAAATGCGTCTCTAAGGAACCTCAGTGAAGGAGCATTCTCCATACTCATGTATTTACATTGTTATTTAAGAGCCACACTCCGTGGGCCCCCACAATCAGCCAGCCTTTGGGTGCACATCCAGCTTCAGATGGGGGACATTTGTAAACGAGCCTTTCAATGTCACCTGCACTCCACAGCCTCCATCTGTTCTGCAAACTACCCCTGAGCCCAAGAGCACCAGGCGCCAGGCCAAGGAATGGGGCCGTGCTCTCCCTGCCCGGCAGCACTCAGCTCGCTGGCAAACAACCCTGCTGGGCACGTTCAAGGGGTTCAAACCTGACTGCGAGAGCCGAGGCCTCATTAGCAGAGGCTGCTTGGTGCTGCCGGCCTCCGGCACAGGCTGGGAGGGGGCTCCGGTCCGTGCGGCTTCGCCACCCCTGGTGGGTGCCAGAGGGATGCGCGGATTCCCAGTACAAGTCGTTGGCCTGGGTGCCCAAGGAAATGGTTCTTGTTTAAGAGTGCTGTTTGCGGGTCGCCGCGCACCCTCGCCTCCTTGTCCTCCATCCAAACCATTTTGCTTTTAATACATTTTATCCTGTTGCCCGTTTCCAAGGAATTTTGCAAGACCTCCAGGGCTTCAAGCAGCGAGTCTGGACCAGCTTCCCCCCAGAGCTCTGTTGGCTCAGAGCAGGCTGGGATAGCATCTTCCTCCTGCTTCCTGGTGCTGCTGCTCACAGCAGTGCTTTACTCAGCACTGAGCTCTGCCGGGAAGCGCTTTGCTCTCCACAGCCTCCTGTCAGCAGGACCGAGCTCAGAGCGGCTCCTCACATCTCACAGAGCAGATACAGCCCCTGAAACCACAGCCCTGAGAATGAGCCACTGCTCACCCGGGCACAGAGAGCATGGAGGAGTTCAGCTGCAAGAGAAGGGAAAGAGAAACAAACCCCAGGGTCTGGTGCCTCCCCAGCAGGGCTGCGTCCCCACAGGCTTCCCATTACCGTGATATGTACTAGTCCTTGAAAACCATTAGGAGGATGCACCCCACTGCAGGAACAGCTTGACTGCTTCAGTAACTGGCTACCATCTGTAGGGTAGAAACACCCCTGCTGGGAAGCATAAAGCCAGAGCAGCCTAATTAGAGAGCACGTGAGCACTCCCAGGCTCAGCATGGCTGATCTCATCGCTTTCTTGGGAAGTTGTATCTTCCAAAGGAAGAAATACATTTGAATAGAAGGCTTCCCTGCATCCCTTTGCTTTGAAGGCTACAGGCTCCGAGAAGATGGTGCATGCCTAGGGTGATGCAGGGACCCTTGGTGAGATGAGGTGTACAGCAGAAGCAGGGAGAGCACCGGGATGGATGGGCAGCCTTGGCTCTGTTCAGGTCCCTGCCCATTTCTCTTCCCTTTTATTTTCTTCCTTGTTTAAAGTAACACAGTAAATGAAGCTGCTCTTACGGCAGCTCAAAGACATCTCCTCTCTTGTCTGTTTAGTGGTAATAAATAATAAATAAATAAATAAAACACTTTGTCAGTGATCACTGACAAAGATGAACAGCACCTGAACCCCATGGGATGCTGTCACCCATCTGCTGCAGCACGAGGAAGCTCAGCCACCCTTCTCAGGATCACAGCCCTTTTACATCTGCAGTTTTTGGGTAGG
This sequence comes from Neopsephotus bourkii, assembly GCF_033783945.1. NCBI lineage: Eukaryota > Metazoa > Chordata > Aves > Psittaciformes > Psittacidae > Neopsephotus > Neopsephotus bourkii. The sequence continues at coordinate 263,833 of NW_026901640.1, read as the reverse complement.
GTATCACAGGTAGAGGGCATATCTTGTGCCATCAAGGTGCAGTGAAGCACAGCCAGGATTTGGTGGAGGCCAGCAGAAGGCTCCAGCAAAACTCCTCAAACCAGGGACAAGACATAAATTGATCTCAACATTTAGAGAGGGGTGAATTCCATTCAAGGTACCACGCTGTAACTGTTTGCCAGAGTGAACAAACACACAGAGCAGTTACTGCAATTGGTTTTCCCTCATCTTTTGTTATTCTTTGTGTCTGTACAACACAAATAACACTTCAGGGGTTTCTCCAATTAAACCTTGCAAAGCGAAAATGTGGTTTCCAATCAATACAATTCCAGGGAACCAAGTGACCTAATTCCATGCCCTAAATTACGCATGTGATTAAATGCCCTGTGGGAACACAGCCTCAGTTTCTATATTATGCATTTTCCCACAGATAACAAACAAATTGAGAAAGAAAAAAAGCCAGCCAGAAAGCAGGACAAAATAGGAATGGCTCCTTTTCTCCTGTATTGCAACCACACAGCAGAGATCATGCGATGCTCTCACCAGATCCTTATGCACTGTGACAAGGCAATTTCCTCCAGGCTGCTTATTCACTATTCAACTTGCATCTTATTGAGTGTATAAACCTCATGTGAAAATAATTCCTTGTTTCCCTTCAGCTGACACTATCATGAGAACATAGCACGCCCTGTACCACAGCTAGCCTTAGCAAAAGTTCTCGGTGACGTTTCCGGGGTGTGGGAACACGGCATGTTGATGTAGATGCTCCCCGAGGTTCCACACGCCCCCGGACCAGCCCCAGCCCATGTGGAGAGCAGCAGCTCCTTCGGGCTGTCGGTCACTGCCAGGACACTGGATCTGCCCTGAGTGGGCCGGGAGGAATTCTGCCCCCCAAGGCTGAGCAGAGCAGCACAGCTCTGCAGAGGGAGAGGGAAGGAAGGAGGAGAGGGGAGAAGACATGGCCAGATCCTGCTGGCTCTTACTTCAGCTTACTATTGCTCAAAGATGCTTCAGGAGTGCAGCGAATCCTGGAGAGAAAGGGGACATAAGGAAAGGAGAAGGCAGAAAGCAGAAGGGGGTGATGAGAACACTTCCTGGTACTTAATACAATTCACTGAACATGTCCGGAGATTTCAGTTCCCTCAATCCTGTACCTAAACGTGCCGGCTGCTTCCAGCATAGCCCCAGCTCCACAGCCAGCGGTGGTGCTTCCCTCTCTGCAGTTACAGCCCCACACGGGGACTTTCCAGGGCCAGCATATAAAGCACCACACTAATTCTCAGTATCTTTTACAGCTCATTATTTAGAGATAAAAGGCTCCCCAGTGAACGTGCTGCAGGCTTCCTGTGGAAAGATCAGGTTATAAAGTGCTCAAGCATGAGGATTAGTGATCAAAATTATTATTGTGGTTTGTTCTTTCAGAGGTTCCTCTGCAGGAGGCCAAAGCTGGTGAGTCCCAGCAGATGAGCAGGTTTGGTCCCAGCATCCTGACTGCATTTCTTTTTCAGTGTCTTCCTTTTGTTGCATTCATTGTATTTGCCTTGCTATTTAGCACTTCAGAAACTGATTAGAGATGTCTCACCAGAGACCTTGGTTTGGGGAAGTCTTTAAATTAAAACATATTGAATATTCATTCAAGAATGAAATCTGAATTCTGTTTAGCAGCTCATCTGCAGAAGTACATTTCAAAGTGAAACTTGAACATCCAGGTGAATATTAATTACGCTGCTGGCTCTTTTCCTCAGCAGATCTCATTTCCAAGTCACAGCTCTGGAAATTCCCGTACACAGCTGAACATGCGCTGAGGCTGAACGGAACAGGAGCCCAGGTGAGGTTGATCTGTGCAGGGTGTGTAGCAAGTACTAAAGCTCTATAATGTGCAAAGGGAGCTTGAGCACACAGCAACTCCATCCCTTGAGGTTCTCCAGCACAGCCGGATTTCAGAGCAGCTCTTGCTCGGGATGCAGCCTCAGGGTGGCTCGTGTCCTCAAGGGCAGCCGCTGTGTGCAGGGAACCACGGCTGCCTGCAGGGTGAGTGATGCTGGTTGGGGTCCAGCTGCAGCCTGCGCATCACCCCCTTTTGTCACCCAAGTGCTGCCACATCAGGGAAGAGTGGCAGGGACCGGGAAAGAGCAGCGGGTCCCTGCTGGCTGCACAGCACTGGAACATTGCAGCAGGGCCGGGCTTTGAGCTGAACTCTCCAAACACGCACTTTATAGTGAAGGGTTTCTTCAGTCTTTACTCAAAACTCTTCCCCAGCTTTCCAGAAACAAAGTCCCAGTTCACTGCTATCAGAGTGAAGTGCAGTGTGCTTGCATGAAGAAAATAAGAAGAGTCAGTTCTTATGAAGAAGCTGCCTTAGGGATTTCATTCAAAATTATCATCTTCAATTTTATTAAAATCAATAGGAGATTTTATTACAGTATAAATTAAATGAAAGGCTATTTGCTCCTCGGATACCAGAAGCAATAGTATGAGAATTGCTTCAAGCTATGATATTCATCCAGATGTCTCAGCTAATGTTATCTATGCACAAGTGTGGAGTTTCATTTCTTTTTCTCTCTTATTTTTTCATCCCTTAAACACCAGCACAGTTCATGGGATATGACTGAGGCTTACAGGTGAGACTTAGCTGTTTTTAAAGGCTCAGGTTGCAAATGGTTGGAGCACGGGAGGGAGCTCAGAAAGGACCTGAAATAATTACTGAGGTCTGTGGGAAACACTGTACCGGGAGTGATTAAAGACCTCGGCCTGTTTAGGCTACTGAAAGGAAGGCTAAAGGTGCCTTGATTACAGGACATCAGTATGTTGGCAGGAAGAAAAGCACGAGGGACTGCACAGCGTTCAGCCCAACAGCACTCACGGTTCTGCAGGCAGCACCCGTGGTCTGCTGGAGCTGGAAGCCATCAAACACACGTTTAGGTGCACCCTGGTGACAGCACTGTCCTGAGACCAGGAATTCTAAAACTGGAGCAAGAGAACTGAGGTTTGGACTGAAATGCTGGGATGTTGGTGGTGCTCCAGGAAAAACCTGAAGTGCTGTATCACAGCACATATAAGATAGGATGTGATGATAGCCAATATTCTGGCAAAGTTGATCTAATAATTGCTTAAACTGGACTTAAGTGCTTGAAAGGTTAATGTGGTAACAATTCATTTCACCAAGCTGCCATATATCTGTGGATAAATCATTTAAATAATTATATACGCACTCAGAAGAGGGTCAGCAGGGCCCTGTAAATGCAGGTCATGTTCTGAAATGCTGCCAGTTACTCTCACTCGGAAGGGAGAAATTGATGGCAGGCTGATTTGCATAGGGAAAACCTACAATCCCAACATGATACCAAGCTAAAGCATCCCCAACCCCTACCTTGCAGGCTCTGCAGGAGTGTCTTGGGCCAAGTCTCTGTTACGGCTGCAGGGAGTGGTGCAGATGAGGGCAGCCCTTGTTCAGTACCAGTCCCTCGCTGTTCTGCATTGCAACACTTGCTAAGGTACCAGAATGACACAAAATTGAGTAGCAGCACCTTTGATTGTTTTCAGTGTAGCAGGTATTGAAGCAATTCCTTTTCCACTTTAAATCAGACCTTTAGTTTCACTGGAAATGGGAGACGAAAGGAAAGAGCGCTGAACAGTGATTTGAAAGTGCAAGAATAAGTCGTCAGCACAACAGCCTTAAGGGCTTTCAGGGGCCTTTGCACTCTGCTGTGGCCAAACTTATTTTGGAGCTCATGATCCCTCTTTTGAGAAGGTGCCGCTCATTGACCCCATCCCAAACCAGATCCCTCTCCTTTCAAATGAGATCTCTCCCTACCAATGACAGAGATAACCCTCAACAACTAGTTTACAGTAACTGCTTCACCTTCAGATACTGAGGTTTCATGAGATAAATCTCACCCTAAGTGCAGCCCCACAGTGTTTCAGGAGCTGCTGCAGCCCACAGCTGATACCTCTGGGTCTCAGGGCAGTTTGGTCTGTGAACCCCTGGGCAGGCTCTGCCTTTATTCAGGCTTTATGTGATGAACCACCGACACCCAGCCATCACCTCTGAACTCCATGGTCACCATCACAGCAGTCGCACACAGCAATTCGTGTCACCAGGGCTCTGGCAAAAGCACCATAAATCACGGCAACAACTGGTAGAAATCAGACACAGCATATGCACTTGTCCCTGCACGTGCTGGGTGCTGAGGAAGGCAAAGGGCTGGCACGTTCATTAGAGACAGCCCTGCATGGACAGCAGCTGGGCCAGCTTCCCACACACGGATTGTCATCGCTCCTATTTAAGCCCTTGCAGCTTTGACAGACATGTTTCCAACTCACTGCAGTGTCGCTGCTGGTTCCACTACCACCACAAATACATCACTGCCTGCTTGCTAAGCTCAAAATGCTGCGTGTCCCGAGGGGCTCCCAGACCTGCTGGTGCCATGGGGACAGCTCAGAAAAACAGTTTCATCTGAAAACAACCCTGCTTGTGTAGTGTGTATTCTCTGCAGATGCTGTGTCTTGTTCATTCTACATCCAAAGTTTATCAGTTCTGGCTGAGGTTTCATGCAGGTTTTTTTTTTCCTCTCTTCAGAAATTATCTTTGGTTTGGGGACATGATAATTTCTATCTTGCTAATTATGATGTCAAAACCAAAGGATTAGCTATTCCACTAGGAATATATGCAATAAGAGAGGATCACAGAGCGTTCCTATTTCTGTCCAGAAGCCATTGGCATAAGCAAGTAACACAGAAATAATGACCAAATACTGGCTAGTGGTGGTGGGGGTAGAGCAAGCAGAACTAGTTATGGACACTTACACCAGCTAAGGACAGATTCAGCATTCTCTTCCCAGTCCCCTTGCCTGCAACACATGCATCCTGGCTCTGTGCACCATCAGGCATAGGAGGGTTTTCAGTATGTTTCACCCTTGTTATAGACAAGAGTTCCTGTGCCCTGGGATCACTGCTCTGGCCCCCAGCACATCTCCTGTCACAGGACAGGAGTGCTGAGGACTGCAGTCTGAGAGCAGACGTCCCTGTGTGTTAGGTCTCTCAAGAGCCATACATACATTCAGTGACACTAATTACAGGAGAAAAACCACCACACAACAAACCAGTAAGCACAAGACCCAAACCTCCTTCCCCCTCTTGTAATTCTTATGTTAATGATTTTTGTTCATCACAGTCACCCTTGGTTTTTACATAATGAGTTTTTACACAAGCCTTTCCCACCCCCAGGAGGAATAACAGATCTGAAAGCTGTGACTGCACAAAATGATCGGGATGTTATTTCATGAAACTTACTTTGCACATAAACATATTATCCACTGGTACAGAGGAAAAATGGCTTAGTCATACGTGCTTCTCCACACTCCCCCTCACGTCAACAGCCTCCTGACTCATTTGAACGTGACATTTGTAAGCCAAGGTGAACGCAGCACAAATCCAGCCTCTCACAGGCCTTTGTGCCTTGCCTGTAGGAAACCTGTGCTCAGAAAGAGCAAACCTGAGCCTGAGTCTCGCAAGGCAGGCGCAGAGCTCGCCTCCAGAGTGCTCGGCGGGTCCGTGGGTGCTCACACCCTGTGGGGGTTCGGATGGATGGGGCGGGCACCCAGCTCATCCCGGACCCGAGCTCAGCAGAGAGGGGCCGAACGCGCCCGCTTTGTCCTCACCCCCTTCTAAAGGCGGTCAGCGAAGGTGGGCGAGAAGAGCTCCCCCTCGCAGGGTCTGCAGCTCCGGCTGGTCCCCTCTGCCCTGACACTGCCCAGGTACATCCCCGGTACCCGGAGCTCCCCCAGTGCAGCTCATTAGGAAGAAATGAGGCGCTGCTTCTCCTCCGCTTCCCTCACATCTCACCTCTAACAAACAACCATGCAGCACAGACTTTGTTCTTTTCTTATTTCCTATTTTTAAATCACTGAGCCAAAAAGCCCATTTTTAATGAAAAGAGATGAGCTCTTTGTTAGAAATGTGACAAATCAGGTCTCTTGTGTGATAAAGAAAAATTCTGCAGATTATTTGAAGTGACATATCAAATACAAACTGGATTATGGGCACAGTGAAGTAATTATTTCTTGGAGAGATACCATTAAAATAGTAACACTTTTTAAAGCCCTGATAGACAGATAATGAGCATGAGAAACTGGTGAATGCAAACAAGAGCCTGAATTAGGAGGGAGCAGGGCTCCCACCGAGGCACCAAGAGAAGCTGTGGTACCACTGAGTTATGGATGCTGGACCCGTTGGGACTCCCACCCCTGGGATGTCCACAACCATCCACCAGGACACCAGCTCAAGCTCAGCTGAGGAAAAGCTGTCGGTGAAATGAGATAAGTAGAATTCAGACCAGTGCAGATGGCAAAATCCAAACACAGATGCCACAAAAAGACACAGTATTTCATTGATCCCATTACCCATGGGATTGGTATTTCCCCCAGCGAGTGACAGAGTGGAGCAGTACAAGCAAATGATTTTTTGGCTCACAAAGTGCTGGTTTGGCTGGGCAGAGCTGCTGTGTTTTGGATTTGTGCTGGAAACAGCATTGATAACACTGAGAAGTTCTAGTTACTGCTGAGCAGCGCTTACACAGTCAAGGCTTTTTCTGCTCCTCAGACCACCAGTGAGCAGAATAGGGGTGGGCAAGGAGCTGGGAGTGGACACAGCAGGGACAACTGACCCCATCTGCCTATAGGGATACCCCACACCATGGCATCATGCTCAGCAATGAAACTGGGGGAAGAAGAAGGAAAAGGGGACATTCAGGGTGATGGTGTTTGCCTTCCCAAGTCACCATTAGGTGTGATGGAGCCCAGCTGTGCTGGGGATGGCTGAGCACCTGCCTGCATGGGAAGTGGGAAGGAATTCCTTGTGTTACCTAATAAACTGTCTTTAAAACCACAAGTTTTCTCCCTTTTCCAACTCTCTCCCCATGCCACCATGGCTGTCTGGGGCTTTGGGGTAAACCACAACCCTGACCCAACAAACACTACACATTTTTTCCCAGGCAGTACGAAGCTGGAAAACACACAGCTGAAATGGAACGAAACACCTTGTTTACCAGCTAAGGTTTGAGGCTTTGTTTTACTTCAGGTGAAACCAAAGCTGCGTTTACCACTAAGACTACAATTTGTTTCCTAAAGTGTGGAAACAGAAGTGTTTCAACTTTTACAAAATGTATGTGGTTTCTGTCAAAATAGTGTAATGCTCTTAGTGCGGGTTTGAATCTTTTCAATCCACGTATGATTTTGGGGGAGAAAATAATGACTTCAAAGGAAAAAACAATGAATTAATAGAATCACTTGAGAGAAAGCAAATAATGAGCAAACGTAAGTGATAACGAGCTGAATTCCAGCCTCATGTAGTTTGTTGCTTGACCCTCAGCCTAGGGGCTTAATAGAGCAAAGCAAGAGAAGTTGCCTGCAGTGGAAGCACCAGAGAAGAGCAATACAGACCCTTTCGACCTAATGGAGATGAAATGTGGGACACTAATTAGCTTTTCAAAATGTAGGGCAAATAACCAAAATAGAAGATGCAGGAAAATTAGTAGAGCAGAAAAGCCCAAATGATGTGGTACTAATTCATGCTGCTAAAATCAAAAGCTTGCTGACACATGGTGTAATTCCATACAGGCAGTTATCACTTCATGGCAACAAGGAAGGAATAATGGGAGAAGAGAGGGTTTATAGTCTGGTGTTCAAAACTGTTACGTAGCTCCAGCTCCTACTTACTAATTTTCTTGCTTTTGATTCACAGAGCTCATGAAGACTCCCTGCGTTTCCATGAACATGTGTTATTTACGTGAGACATTGCATGGGAAGAGAGACTGAGCAGCTGCCGTTCTGCAGAGGAGTGGTTAAGCAGGTTGGTTTGATTGCAGGCTAGATAGGCGGATTCAGAATCTGGGCACAAATGCATTTCTTCATCATCCTGAGTTAAATCTGTAATTCCACCAGTCGATCACTATTTCACAGTGCCTTCACATGGTTGTAGCAGCAACCACACAGTTTCATGCCAGTAGAGGGTATCAGATGAAACACCCAAAAAGAAAACATGAATAAACTCAAGATGTTTAAGCCTTAGGAGCAAATCTATCATAACTAGGTCAATCTGGACTGACACAGAGGAGCTTAAATGAGGAAACCCCCACTGACAGAAGACTTCAGTGCAGAAGAACCCTATGCCATTTCACAATATTTGTGTGTTGCTGTTACAGAGCTGTCCTCATGTCCAAGCTGGTGCGCAGGAACGGAGGAGCTTGCTCAAGGAATCTGGCCCCATATGGGCAAGACCTGGCAACACACCCAAGGTTCCACAAGTCCTCCCGGTATTTGATTGAAAAGTAGCATCAGTGACAGGAAGGACTCTGGTGAACCCACAAGCACCAAGGGAATGTAGGTTTGGAAGGGGCTTCAGTGATGCTGGTGTACCAGTCATCTTCCAGAGGTCATAAAGTAAATTCAGAATTCAAATACACCTCATGGTCTAAACTTCAGGATTCATTTACTCAGATTTACACTTCCTCTGAGAGTTCTTCCCTGGTACTTCATTTATATGGGAAGAAATTCCACATGTGTCATTCATCCCATAGCACAGAACCGTGCCACACTGGCCTGACGGGTGCAAGCTCTTGGTGCCATCAGGCAGTGGAGCAGCACCTGGGCAAGGGAGGACCGGTTGCTGGGCTATACAGGACCTCAGAGCACTGCCTTTGCCACCCCACTACTGCCAGGCCAGCAAGCCTGGGAGAGATGGAGCCAGAGGGGCTTCCTCAGTGAGTGGAAGATGGGAAAGCATTTGCTAAGTGGGTTTATCCCTTTCATCTCTGCAGCAGGCATGGAGTGCTGCAGATAAACTGTTCCAGCACAAGACGTGTGAGTGCACACGAGGCTCTTGATCATCTGCACAGGCAGAACGGACACAGCCTTAATGAACTCCTGACACAGGGTGTTGTAACGATGATAAATGGTGCCATGGAAGCAGAGAAGTGTTTGCCACCTCCTGCATTTGACTCCTGCATGGGAAAAGGCTCATCCTCTGGACTGTTGTGAAGGCGTCCATCACTCAGGTCCCTTCTTACATGGAAAATTACATTTCAAGAGCCCGGTGCTGAGTCTGAAATTATCCTATTTGCTTCATACAACAATACATGCTAGATTTTTTTGTCTTAAGCTTTCTGCTTGACATTTATTTGTGTCACTCACTGTGCTTACCATCCACAGTTGTTAGGAGCAATCTGTGCCACAGGGCATGGCAGATGACTGTGAATTCCACATCTCTGGAGAAAGACTGATATCCCTCTTCCTAAAAAAAATATGGCACAAAATGTCTACTAGCATAACTTTACCAGCATTTGGCCTTATGCACGGAACTCTTATTTATCCTGTGGGTAGTAATGGATGTAAGTGGCCTTTAATTCCATTTTTTATGCTCCTTTAGGGAGCTGTGAAGTCTTTACATCACTGAAAACTCAGACTTGCCCATCTGTTGAGATAAAGACAACTGGGAGATGAAGAACTTCCGAACAGGTTTAGAATCAAGAAAGTCAAAGCACCCAAAAGTGCTCTCGGGATGCTGGAAGAGGCCCAGCGCAGCCCCATGCACACACAAGGGGAGCAATGGGGCTCTGTGCCGAGGTCACAGCTGCCACCTCTGGGCACTTGCAGCCCCGACTCAAGCACCTCTTCGGGCTCACAGGGGCAGCCAATGTGGGGTCAGCAACAGGCGGCAGGCGCTGAGCAAACAGAGCCAGGACTGGGGAGCCCGAGGCCGGGGGTGCGGATGGAGCCGGCACGTGTGACCCGAGCCCCTCAGTCCCTCTGCACACACAGGCACCAACAGCTCTGCCTGCGGACGGTCACAGCGTGACTGCGGCAGGGGAGCGCTGAGAGCAGCGCAGGGAGGGAAATGCACGTGGGGTTATTTCTTACCGACAGCCACACTCTAATTAATTTGAACATTTAGCCATTCTAATGAATGAGCAAACATTATTTGAAAAACAATGTTTAAATACTTAAGCTTTAATTTAATCAAATATTTAATAGCACTGTAATTAATCTTCTAACTGTTAATGAATTAAATCATGGTCCTCCTGCAGTTTGATTTATAGTGTTGATTTAACTTCAGAAAAACTACCCAGCACTTGATCCTCCGCTTCTGCTTTATGAACAAAAGTTTGAAACCATGCTCTCCATCTTATGCACTAAAATCTGTTGTAAACCAAAGAGCATTAAGCAACTTTAATCCTGAGCACATGCTTTCCTACACAAGGGCCAGGCAGTTTCCTAAGCAATTAGTAAACTTGGGAAGGAAGCATCCATTTTTCATTTCATTTAAAACTCTAATGAATGTCTTCAAATTATCAGCACAAATTTGAAAATGCATCAAGTTCTTTCCAAAACATATCAACAAGATTGAGTGATATTTACCAATAGGATATCTGACTTGTAGCAGTTTTTAAACCTGAACAACTCCCTGTCTGCTCAGACTGGAATTAAATATTCCTCCCACCCATGTCCCTATTTTCCTGCACATTCATTTATCTCTTTTTATTCTTTCTTCTTTCCTCCTATTCACTACTAGCAGCTGACGGGACCATGATTACACCAAGGTGAACAGTGAGGTGAGCAGTCCATGGTGACACAGATGCGGTGGCATTTCCCATGCCTGCAGGCCACCCCCTCCACCATGTGGCCATTCCTGCTCCGCGGTCTTTCCAACTCACACGTTTCTCTCTCTATCACCAACATTGTCAGAGTTAATAACAACAAGTTGTGCCAAACGCTGACATGCCCCAGGGGAAGAAATGTCTGAGTTTCTGGATGAATAACTCTTAATACTACCTAAAATAAGTCATGTGTAAGATTATTTGTAACGCGCTGCAGTGCAATGAGTGTAGACTTGAGCACAAAGTAAGTTCTAAACACAAAGCGTTAATAGAAAAAGAAGACCAGTGCTTACATTATCTGCTGGTGCAAACCTGCTGCACTGAAATCCAGGCCCCTGTCCAGAACCAGGCAGCTGAGATTAGCTGCTTATTTCTGCAGTTAAACATCCACAGCACCGTGTGGTCTTAGTCCATACAGGCTTGGAGCCCAGGGTACCACAGCTGGTAACAAACTGCTTCACCACGATCAGCTATCAAGAAACAAAGACCATTCAAGCTCTTAAAGCTGCTTCTCTGGACATTCCCAAAGGAGATTTCTGGCCTTCAGAGATTTCTGACAGAGCTTGGCCACCTCCTTCTGCAACTGCAGGAGCAATTGGTCTGTTAACAGAGCAAATTCTCCTCTTTTTAAAGCATACTGATAGCACCTCACACCGGGTTGTCAGCACGGGTCCTGCTGTCCTTTCTCAGCAAACCGCCCTTACAGTGAAAGCCACCCCAGCAGGACCGCAGCTGCACGCTCCCAGGAGACAGCTCAGGTATCACAGTGCCAGACTCACCAGGGACACTGACCGAAATCCATGGGATTTTGCTCACTGAGAAAGAAGTACATAGTGCTCAGGAGAGAAGGATGTGCAATGGAAATCGGTCCCTGTGGTGGCAGCACGACAGCACACTGTCAGAGGTTTGAGTAAAACACAAGGATTATCCAGACACGTTTTTCCCAATGTTATATCCCTTATTCTTCCTGCACTGTGCCTTCACCTCAGGAAACAGATGAACAATGTCAAGTACTTACAGCTCAAAACTACAGAAAGGCCACAGTATTCCTCTTCATTCTAACACACAAGCAGACAGAAGTGTCATCTCAGACTGAGCCATGCATCAGTTCTCCAGCTTCCTTAAGCACAGAGTCAAAAAATAAGAGCTTGATTTTGAAGCTTACATTTACCAAAGCAATGCTCACACAAAACAGAGCTTCCATCCACGCTGGGTACTGCTTGGGCTCACTGCCTGTGGCTTTCACTAGCCTGTTTGTCACAGTGACTTTCCTGTTAGGCTTCATGATGTGCAGAAGCCCAGGAATCACTGTAATCAGCACTAAGCTGTGGATTTAATTGACTTGTATTAAAATTGTTGTAAAACAGAAAATTTTAACACACAAAGATATACTCCATCATACATTATTTATCCCACACCATTAGCTCATTATGTTAGGAATGCATAAAGTAGTCAGTGCTTAGTAACTAAGTCAAATTAGTACTCTCTTAATTAAAATACAGAATGAGCTCTAAGCAACTGCATTTAATGTCCCTGTTGACAGAGCTGACTTCTGAGCAGCGGGTGGCTGCTCAGGGTGCTGGGGTCAGGAGTGCCCGTCCCATCGGGGCTGGGGACAAGTGCCATGTACCAGAGCAGCCCCACAGGGATGCCAGCGCTGCTCCTGCTTTGGCAAACAGCTGGAAGGAGTGTTTTCCTTGTGCAAGCAGGCATCGCCTCCAGGTCTGCTGGCTTTGTGTGGCACCAAATGTGGAGGTCAGCTGAAAATTCCTGGTGGCTTTAAAGTCTGTTCAAGTTCTTTTTAAGGAGATGACATTGCGGAAAAGAGCTCACGCCAGGGTTATGACCATGCTGTGCTTCAAACAGATTGATCCACGGCTCCGGGAGACAGATGTGTTGATGGCACGGTGAGGGGAGGGTACATTTGCTTACAGAGGCTGTACAGTGGCGTGGAGCCTCACGCCCAGCAGCGTGCCGTGACCAATGCTGCAGGATCGGAGGGGATGAGGACACACAGGGCTGAGGCTCGTCTGCTGCACACAAGGGCCAGCACTGTGTGGGGAGGGAGCCGGCACTGGGGTCAGTTGAGGGCTCCCAGCACAGTGGAGAACCTGCCTGCAGCCTGGCACCCACACCTCCATTCTGCGTTAGGAAGCACCAGCACAGCTCTGGCTGCAGCACAGGGCTGCCATGACAGTGGGCATATTTGACCTCAGAGGTGTCATATGTAAGGCAAGAACATGCTCAGAAACGTATATGATGTGGATACCTACACCAGAGAAGCAGCACCCACGAGCACAGTACAACAAACCCGCTGGGTCTGAAGACACATCAGAGCAAGTCCCACTGTGATCAAAATTGTGACAGCTGACCAGCTTAAGCCACAGGTTAATGTCATCTTCCACCCTGACTGCTCAGCGTAGGAACGCTCTTCCTTAGTGTTTCCTTTATACACCGTCAGAGGGAGAAGGTTCTTTTTCCACTAGTTTTATACTGAGAGGTAAAGATGGTTTTTTTCAAACCAAGCATTTCTCCCTTTCTCTCTGTTTGCCATGCAGGAAGGTTTCTCTGCTGTAGCCTTAGCTCCATTCCATCTTGCAAATGGCTCCAGTCTCCAGAAGGCAAGCTGCTTTTCAATGCATACTCTCAATGTAACAGATGAAAAACATTATAAATAACTGATAGTGCTGCAAACACTGAAGGACTATCCATCTTTCTGTAAACTGCACATGCTTTTCAGGTTTTGTGACTTCTTCTCCAGATCTCCTGGAAGTAGTGTATAAATATAAAATATTGCAGCCATCACCCTTTATTTCAGCAATCAATTTTGTTCTTATGTGATATTCATGTTTTGCAAAAATGGCTCTTTAAAGGAGCTCGCTCTGCTATTTGTGAACCAAGTGAAGACTGTTGCAAATGGAGGAGTAAACCAGGCCAGAGCAAAAGTGTTTTACAAATTAGTTAAGAGTGTGGAGAACAAGGGAAAAGCCACATAAACTTTTGCCTTTAACAGCTCCAACCTCTCCAAACCTGTTTCCTAAGCATGCCCTTAAACCTAATCCTCAGAACATGCATTACAACATTGTCCTGTCTAAACAACTGGTGTGTAGAAATGGCATGGTATTTATTAAACAGTTGCTCCTTGTTTGTTGTTTTATTTGCATCCTGTTTAGCAACCTGAGTACTGGGAGCTGAATCGGCCTGGCCACCTTGCTCTGAAGCCAGCAAGGAATTGTGAATGTAGCTGGTGAGGAGCACTTCTCCACTGGAAATGCCATGCTGACAAGCACTGCACTAACACCACTGTCCCAGCACCTCCAACGCTTCCTTGGACTTTGCCCATGATTACACAGGTCAGCTCCACAGGCTGCTGAGCAGCCAGACCCGGGAGCAGAGGATGCTCTGCAGTGCACATGCTCCCTGGGACACAGCTCAGGGGTGCTGGCACCTTCCCAGCCTGGATTCCTCTTGCTCTTTCCACCACCTCCTCTGAGGGCAGCTGCTGTGACAAGTATTTCTGTGGCTGCTTCAGTGCTGCAAATGCACTTACATGGTCTGCAACAGGCACTGTGGAACTGTGACCATGACAATGTGGTGCAAACAAGCAAGCCTACTTCTTTGGATGCAAATTTCTATTTTGGATGACTTACAGATTATCAGTGTCATTCAGCAGAGAAAAAGAGGAAATATTCAAGAACAGGGACAGGTATCACTTGCTGGATCAGGAAATATCACATAATAGGTAAGATTTTGAAGACCTGAGGTCAAACACCAGCACAATATATCTGAGCTCACACCCCACACAGATTTACAACCCTGTTTTGTACCTGCTATAGCGTTTTTGCAGCCACAACGTACAATGACATTTTCAAATCATTCCTGCTCCAGTATCATCAGATATCACATCTCTGTGCTAACCTTTATGTACATCTCTGACACATTCATGTGAAATGTAAGAAAAACAGTACATTCAATCACATCTGAAGCCCGTTTGCACCCTTGTAAATTTAAACAGACTTTCAATGCACTACTGTGAACAGAATCATTTCCTACCAAACCGCTTGACAAGTTGCAAGCCCACACAAACACATCTCCCTCAGACCCCCACGCTGCAGCTGAATTGGTCTTCACCATGGTTATCCTTTTAGCCCTAATGTTTTCCTTTGGTTTGCTTACAGAAAGCACCGACCCAGCGGAGCGTCTGGCTGTCAGATTTCTTTGCTCAAGGTTGGTAATTTCTATAGCGAGGATACAAAAATGGCATTTTGTATTTGTCTCTCAAAAGTTTATTCTAGAGGGAGAAGGGTTTGAAGCTCTGGCTGCTCACTAAATCCTTGACAAATTTCCAGCATTATTTCTGGTTTCCCTGTCGCATGGCTCATTTTTCTCATCCTACAAAGTGTGAAGGAAGACAGCCACAAACCATGAATTGTTGGAGGTGTGACTGCATGGACTGTACAATCCAGACAACATTATTAACCTCAGGAATAAATCAGAACCCAACAATAACCCTGAGGTGGAATTCCCATGCACAGGTGCTTTCGTAAAGCCCTGTTTGAATCCTAAATATTCCTTTCAAACACCAGTGCTCTATCTCACATCTGGAGGCAGCGCATCAGCGATGCCACAGCCGCATGTAGGGAGCCCACACGTCTGTGAAAGGCGTTGCTGATCCTGAGGCTCTGGGGATTGACCCTGGTAGCAGAGCAGCTCCTCTGCTCCCCTGCAGCCCTTGGTGCAGAGTGAGGATGGGGCTGAGAACAAGCTGCTCTTGTTTCCCCCGGAATATTTCCAAGATTAATCTCTGCAGAGATAAGAGTCCTAAAATATTTATACGAAGAATTTCATGCTTCAGTGTAAATCCCACTGTAAGCCCTACAAGACCAGGAGGCTGTGGGGTTTTTCCTCCTGCCTTTCTCTCCTTGCCTTTGTCTCTCCACACACATAAAAATAAACTAATAATATCCAGCTAGGCTGAATAAATTCAAAGCTATTGAGCTGTAGAATTACACTTGCCCAGAGAAAAGCACAGAAGGAAGCAACTTTCCTTCCTACAATGCAGGGGTGAGTAATGGAGCATAAATGTGTGAGCTGAGCTCCTGCACCCTCCTGACACAAATACACATCACCTGGCAGGCTCCAGCTCAGTTTGAGCTCAGAGCTGAGGGAACAGCAGACGTAATCATCATCGAAGGGGGAAGAACAATGCTATCATCACAGAGCTATCAAATAGCATAAGGAAATCAAATGTAATTGTGAGAGGTACACCACCATATAATTCATAACATCAAGTGCCAAACTTCTGAGAGCTGCAGGACTCCTAAGCTCCCTCCAACATGAGATGTTCCAGCCTACACACCAGTGATAGTCCTATAGCACCTGCGGTTAGCCACCAACTCACTGAACACACTGAATTCAACAGCAAGGACAGCAAGTTAAAAGAAACAAAACCATAATGCCTTCAGAACAGAAAGAAACCAAAACCAGATCCTAAACTGGATCAATCAAAGTGAACCTGCTGACATCACTGTCATGTGAAGTATGTGGTCCCCCACTGATGATTAACTCCCACAGGCCATTTTCAAGAGCAGGGAACACCAGAAATCAAGAACCAGTCACCTGTGAGCAAATGGAAAGCACAAGCTTGCAAGAGACTGGGAATATTTCCAGCCCTTCAGAAAGCCTGTGCATGAGACAAGAGCCCTCTGTGTTTTTGCTGCTGTGACCTGGGTAACGGAGTACCGATAATTGGAGTACATCTATAATGTGAGGTACAGGAGTTGCTATAATTTTGCATTGCAGATTTCTTACTCTGTTGCTTTCCTCAGCCTAAATACTGCAGAGCTACTGAAAATGACAGAGATAAACAGTGCAGTTTTTCCCCCTCACTACAAAATTGCAGTTTTAGTGTCATAAATTGTGATTCCTATAGGGACAGAACAAGCCTGCTTTTCTAAGAATTACTCTGGGGCTTTGTAAAAGCCACATACTGCAATACATTTAATATAGTATCATTTTTATAACACAGCACTGAGACCTACAGCATTTAGCAATGAACTGCAAGCGCTGATTTGCCATTGCCAGAGCTGTTCCCATAATAACATTTAAAGTACCATATTCAATAAAGCCTTTTCTTCACCATACACTGATTTGTACGATCTTAGTCAGAAGAAACCGAGCTGGCTTCTTAATGTCTCAGCAGCATAACACTGAAAACAACCTGATTTGTGCCTGTTTCAGGGTATCCTGGGTAAGCTTCTTTGACATGTTTTCATTTTTCGGGTCGATGCTTGTTATTAGCTTGCATGGCTAGCTTTTTTCTTCTGTTCAGGAGGGACATCTGACTGGCCCTGACAGCTTTATCCATATTTAAGTGACTATTGGCAGACACATGCATATAGGGTTACTCCAGTTTCATCTGGCTTGTCAGCTGATGAAAATGGATTGATGCTACTAAAAAATTAACCCAGTAGGAGAAGTCTTAGGACAAAACCAGGAAAATGTTAAGTTTCCTGGTTTATTTTACAAAACAGAGCTTGTCCTTACTTCAAATTATCTAAATCTCCCAGCTAGACAATGGCAACATACCTTTGTTCACTTCCCACATTAAAAATGAGGATTTACCCCAGTCAGAGCAACGTCTCGGGACTAACCAGACAAAGGCTGTGGCCAAAAGGAATCCCAAGTTCTCACTATGCAAAGACATCCCCAGCAGCCTGAAAGCACCTCAGAATAGAGAGCACAATTAATAGGTGACAAGTAGTCTTGCATTGCAGGGGACACCTCCAGAAAACAGATTCAGAAAACACTGTCTTCTTGGACCAGGGAGAAACAAATTCCTACAGATCATTTCCATGTGTGCCTTATTAACGGAAGCTGCTGTGTAGTAAGAAAAAAATCAATGGCTTGTAAAAAAACCCATATATCTGCTGCAGTATGTTGCTGTCTTCTTTATAGTCAATACTGAATATTAATTGAAAATCAATGATACCAATAATGCTTCAACTAAATACGCACTATAGATCAAAGTTCTCTTGTATTGCCTGGGTGATGCTTTCTCTGGTATCATCTCAAGCACTTCATTTTTTGGCAATAATTAAAAATACTCTCATGTGCTGCCTGAAAGCTGACCACAGTCTGCTCATAAAAACCTGATAGGAAACGTATCATCATGATCACAACTTCACCATGGAGCCAACACGGTGGCACACATCCGCTTGAGCTGATCAGGCAGGGTTCAGAATACCCTAAGAGAGACTGGCTTTTCCCAATTAACGGGTACAAGTGCTGCGGTTTAATTTGAGGAACTGTACCCTTAGTACCTTCCCAGCAGCATGGCTCTGAATGACAGGCATCCTGATGTTGCAGAATGGTATCTGAAAAGCGGCACAAACCCGCTGTCTCTCACATGTCCATAGGGCCACTTCAGTGGCTGTCGGAACAAACGTCCTGGGGCTCTAAATACATTACATTTCTAATAATTATGTTCCATTTCAGTGAGGACTTCTGACAGCTGCAATTTCACGACTGGAATGCAGAACTGTGTATTCTTTCATCATACTTGCCATTTACTTCTAGGACTTCAGTTTCCTTCAGCAAGACCCTGAAAATCTCAAGGTAGCATTAGCAGTGGTACCTCCACTGTAGATTAATGGCAAGGACAATGGACTCATTTCAATTAACTGTCAAATTCATACCCCTCGTAAGGTAGGAATTAAATACAGTTTGATATTATATCTGGTAGTAACAACACAAAAGGAATGCATCACACTGAAAGTCTTCAAGAGGTGCAGCAGCTCACTTTACAGATGTCCTCTGATGCTGAAGTTAATCATCTATCCTCAAGCACAGTCTACTAAAACCAGAAACACAAAGAAGTTGCTGTAAACTGCTTTCCAGTTACAGTTGCAAACAACCATCAGTATAAAGGGTAACTACAGCCAATAACTGCTAAAACAACAGGGAAATTCATGGCAATAGTTACAGGTAATTGAGAGAGCATGAGACTTCTGGTTCTTGTCAAGTGGAAGCTTTGTCCATGAGCCTCAAGTCACATGCTGTTCTGAAAAAGCTAGTCTTGAGAGAAAGAATAGGGCCTGAGGTCTAATAATTGCTATTTTACAGTAGCAGAAATGTATTTTCCAGTCTATCTTGTCACCAACCTACTTAAGACTCCTACAGCTCTTCCAAAATAATGTGTCCTAAGGTTTGGCCAGAATGGTGGACATTAATCCTGGCACACCTCTTGTAGGGCCCAGAACAAACGGATGGCCCTGAGAAGACCGATCATGTCAGAAGATGGAGGCTCACCCCCAGATTGTAAATCATCTTGTCCAGATGGGTTGCAGCTTCCCTCAGTTCTGTCCTGTTCAATAGATACTTAAGAACCCCCTACTCAAGCACTTTGTTTCTTCCTGCCCAGGTCAGCACATGCCAGGGACTCTGCTCCCCCCCCACGGGAAGGGACAGGCTGGCATCCTCTCAGTCCTTGTCATGCTTTAAAAACAAAAGACAAGAGAACAGTTCTCGTTTTCATTACTTCATCCTGACCCCATTCGTTCAAGCATGTGTGTAAGCCTATGGGGTCTGCTCTGTGTGTCCTTCACATGCTGACAGATGTGCCCTGCTTTTTCAAATAAATACATTTCTTCCCATTTTCTGGTCTCTCATCCATCCCCATACTGCTGTGACCTTTTCTGGGCTGTTTTCATGTAAATAAGAGGGAAGGAGAAAGGACTCTCTTAGCAGGATAAAACAGTTTGATGCCTCAGAAAATGATCCCCTTGACACAATGAGCGCTACACAAATATTCTTTCAGCTGTGTTTAAATAGGATCTTTGTACATTGATCATCTAAGGAACTGTGGACAGAATTCCAAGTGGAGCCATTTTTATATCTTGTGCCATAGACATGAATTTGTGATGCGGAACTGATCCCCAGATGTGCTGGGGGAGAGAAGTGCTCAGCATGCAAGAAACTATGGGCTAACTACAGGTACCACAGAGCTCATCCCAAACTGCAGTTGTTATTTGCTGGCATCTTTCACTTCATTTCCCAAATACCATTCCACTAATATTTATCAGATCTTTGTTCTAATTAAGGAAGCACCTGCTCCCTAAGTATAAATATTTGGAAAGCTCTGGAAAAACATTCAGTACTCTGGAAAAACATTCAGTACCTTTGGCAACCTGCTCCCCTTCAATAACTAAACAACTTGGACCTCTATATCCCACTGTGTTCCCACTTTCCTATTGCTGTACTTCAGCTTTGTGTTTAAACATACTCATACTTCTATGCACTATGCAGTCTGGTTACTACTGCAGGCAGAGAACTACATACAGAACTAAAATGAATGAAAGAGAAGCAAGTGCTGGCAAAAGATGAAGCCAAGTCTTATCTAAACATCATTCCCTTAAGCAAGTCTTCCAAATGTATCATCAAGATCTCAGCATGCGTTTACTCTCTGCGTTGGGGAGGACTGAACGAAGGCACTACACAGAGGCTACCCTTATGAAAGAAAAAGATTCAAGATGTTTTGGGGTATTTTAACAATAGTCTGTCCATGCATTTGTGTTCCTTCATTGCTTCCTATGGCCCTCTCTATATCCAAAGTAGCTTCGGGGAGGGCAGAGTTAGAGCTGCAATAGGTACAGGGTGCACCCCAGCTCCACAGCCATCTCACATCCACACTACCAGGCAGTCGTGCCATTCGCACCCATGATTGAAAGGGAGACAGATCCTCCTTCCTTCATGCAATCTAGAACCACAAGCAGCTTAAATCAGAAACAGTTCTAATCACATCAGCAGCATTACACACGACACACGTGAGCAGTGGGATTCCCTTCCAGTGTCAACCATTGGGGGTGATTTAGTCATGAGCTCAACCAACCTAAGGCGACGAATGTCTGACACAGAAGAATACAAGTAGTTCATAGAATAGTACAAGAGAATTCAGTAGGTGAAACAATTACAGTTAAAATGCCTGGAAGTAAAACCAAAGCTGTAAAAATAATGAAGCTGTTCAGGGAGCAGAATTTCCATTTCTCAGAACATTGTGCAGTTTCAAACTACAGCTAATTCGAAGTCAGAATGGGCAAAAAACATATTACAACTCTGAAATTACTTTTTTTTTTCAGGCAAAGTAATTTTCTGTCATTAAAGTACAAACTGCAAGCAAACTTTGGTATGAAACATGAAGACATACCACTTCACTTTTGAAAAGGCATATTTTGACCACCTGCTTTGTTTGCCTTTGACCATTTCCTTGGTATCAATGCACTCTTATTTTCAGTGTTAAAGAAATAACAATTCCTGAAGGAAAAATGTCACATCAGAAAACCCTCTATAGCTCTAATCATCAGTCAGAAGGCCAGACTGCCAAAGGGCTCAGCAGGTATCTCAGTGAATTAAGTGCTTCAAAGTAACTACCTTCCTGGACTTTACCTCAGCTATCCATTCTGAGGTGACCTGCCCAAACCTCCAAACATAGGTCCTGGGCTTCTGTCCTGCGTGCTGGGAGCACGACAGGAGAGGAGCATCCCAGTGAGCAGGGCTTTGCAGGACGGTAGAAACCAGGCATGCTCTTTCCTTGGTGCTATTCTTAGACTGAAACATTGATCCTTAAATTCCTTCTGTACCTCTAACCTGGTTGTCTGGCGAGCTGACAGACAAATCTTAGTAAAAGACAGACTTGATAAATATGCCAGAAGCACTTGCAGTCTTTTTACACAAGTGGGGAAAAATTAGAGATAGAGAAGAAGATGGAAACTGCGCAGCTGCCCTTGCTCAGGGGATGGCTTCTGGAAAAGGGCAGTGAGAAAAACGCTCATTTATGGCAAACAAGGCAGGGCTGTTTGCTCGGGCTCTCTCTTTGCCTGATGTAAAACCCACGCTCGGTATCTCCTAAGCAGGAAGACATCTGCAGGGCTTGCTTCCCCTGCAGCGGTGGGAAGGAGCCCCCCGCTTCCTGAGCAAGCTGAAGGGGTCAGACCCCTCCCGAGCCCTGCAGGGTGCCGCAGGCAGGGGCTGGGGCACCCCCGGTGTTCCCGCCTGCCTCCGCTGGCTGCAGAAGCACAAACAGATGGGGTGGGTCCAGAGCGTCTCCGTGGGTTCGTACCGGGTGGGGAGCGGTGTTTCTCGGGGGGGCCCTGGACGTGTGACAGTCACTGTGCTGCTGCCCCGCGCCGCCTGCCTCCTGGCAGGAGCCTTCCAGGGCAAAGCACGATCCGAAAGCTTTCCCACCGAGCCGCACTGCTCCTACTGTGAGCCGGAGATCAGTGAAGCTGTCACTCGGGACAGCTTTCACCCCGCTCGGAGGTAACGCGATAATGCTTGCTTTTATGTGCACGCATCTGTCACTTCTGTTAGCAGCGGGACACACGTGGGAATTGAGAGGAACTGCCTAAACTCCCCCAGGCGCAGGTCTCCCTCCGGTCTGCAGGATCACCACTGCCGAGCCTCGGCATCGCTCTGCGCAAAACACATGGGACAAAAAAGAACCTGCACTTTCAGGAGGGCACCAGCACAAATTTAGTGTAGGACTGACCCAGCCGGGTCCCAAAGACTGCCCAGGTGAACACGGTTCTTTTATCAGGGGCTTTTCTTGAATGCTCTGATCACTAACTCGGTCGAGCAGAGGGAAACAGAAGGAAATTTGAAGCTAGAGCTCAGAGAAGAAACATTCTTAGCAACTGTCTATTATTGGTTTAACCAAAATAAAACGAGGAGAAACAAGGCAGAATGGTGGTCACGTCACACACATCCCTAGTGTCCAAAATGTGCCTGCTAACTTGGTGCAGAAGGTGACTGGAGAGGTGGTAGGAAAAGAAAAACAGAACAAATCCCCCAGGGACACGAGAGCACACAGGGGGGTTGATGAGCACCTTCCTTTTAAATTCATTGTGCATTTTATCAGGCCCTGAAGACAAGCACAGCATTTATCGCACTGGAGAGGCTGTGGAAGGGCTGGCTGAAAAATGGTGATGTGCTGGTAAACCCGTCCTGCCAGCTCAGGGGAGACAGCTCCGAGCTGCGAGAGCTGGCCAGGTTCTCAGCCACGGAAGTGCTGTGAACTCTCCTCAGCTCCCAGCAGCTGAGGGTACAACCTGTTTTGCTATCACACCGATGCTTCCTCAGCTCAGCAACTGAAAACCTTCACACATGGCAGATCAGTTGCCATATGCTGACTCTGGAGCTCTCAGAGTCAACCTCCAGTCTGTTTGTCCTCAGACAGCCACAGCACAGTCCTCCTTGTCTCACACTACCCACAGATGGATTAGTTAAACTTGAGCTTGCTCATACTTGATACCTGATAAGGTGCTTTATCTGCTTTACTTGATTTGCTAACAACAGCGCAAGCGTTTTAGCTGCATCTGATACACGCTGCAGAGCAGAACTATGTGCTGGGCCCACATGCTGAGTTTGCATAACTGAACCTCTGCTACCCGGGAGATTTCCTCCAGCTCTCCATTTCTGCTTCCTTCTGACCCAGAAAAGCCCTCAGGAGCAATCCTCAGCCAGGCTGCTCCTCCCTGCCCACAAGCACACAGCAAAGTGCAGTGAAACCTGCACCATCAGCGGTTTGTGCCCTGCACCATCCCTGCTGAGCAGCCCCTGACTCCCAGCAGTACTTGGGTGGTGCTGCCAGCCCTTAGCCAGAACACATTCAAGAGCTGTGTTCACATAGGGTCAGTGGGGAGCAGACATCACCGTAAGGCTGCTTTGGGGTCACTGCCCCCAGGGCTCCTTGTCCACAGCAGGGTCAGGCTTGTGGTCACGGCTCACACGAGGGTTGAGCCAGCACCACACTGAGCGATTCGTCTCATTTCCACAGTGCCCTTGAGTTCCTGAGTTACTAACCAAGAGAAGACAGGAGATGGGGACAAGGCTGCCCCCAATAGCAGGTACCTCAGGCAACCCTGCCACCAGCAGCTCCCACAGACACTAGACTCTAAGACCCTCAGGACCAGAGCAGCATGGCAGCCACTCGGCATCAACCAGGGATCTGGACCCTGTTACACAGTGCATAGATTACATTCCATTTTCTTAGCAAAGCATTTCAATTCCATTTCTAGTCAAAAGTTTTGAAAGTTCATGTTGTGGAGGAGACCAAGCCTATTATGATGATATCTGGCTTATGTGTGTGTACATATATATATATATTTATGGAGCTTTAGCTGCTACCACAGGAGGATGCTTTCAAGGATGTACAATGAGATGCAATGCTTTTTATGTAGTGCAAGGCAAAAGTCCTTTAGTGTTCCATGTCAAGAGTCCTTGCATTTTATTTTTTGGAGAGCTCATGTCATACACCTTCATGTTCCCCCAGGGTACTAGAAAGTAAGAAGTATCCCAAGACAACTTCTTATGCCTAAATAACAAGTACAGAGACATAATGCTCAATGGAGAAAACAAACCCTCATTTATACCACTTACAGTCAGCCAAGCAATTACGGGTTTGTAGCTTCCAGATGCCTCCTGAGACTTCACCTGAGTGTTTAGAATGCAGGTCAGGAGGGAACCAAAATCAAAACTGAAGATCCCCATTGAAAAGCAGCCACGTGTTTCCTGCCAGCCCAGGGAGGCTCATTAATTCCCCTCTGGCTTTATATTCCTCTTATATTTAATGATGCTCTGTCGAGCGCATGTGAGAGCTCCAAGGCACCAACCCTAATCTGTGCCATTTTTTATTTAAATGGCTACTGCTCCCTAGCAAGACAAGTCTGCAATAGGCAGATTTAGCAGGATGGAAGGAAGGAGACTTGTTAAACAAAGCATGTATAATGGTACCTGGCTTGCAAGTATTTATCACTTGTAACGTCACTCCTGACCCAAGTTCTGAGGCACAGTTTTATTTACATGATGGCATCCTAAAAGTAGCTGATATAATTTGAAAATGGTTTTAGCACACCTTCCCCAGCAGCTGTGTGCAAGCTTTGGAAAGGCACAGCAGAAAGAACAAGGATAACACATGGCCTAGCTGAAATTACATGCTTTCTATTTAGAATACAGAGTATGCAAGAGGTGTCTCACTACTCAAGGGGCAAAGGAAAATCCATATTTCTCTCTCCACTAAGAAGCAAATTATGTTTCCCCCCCCTCCTCTCTAATAACTTAGAATCCCATTTTCCTCAATCTTTGTCTTTTCCAGACTCACATTAGTGTAATGCGATCAACATCAGGCATGTGTAACTAAAGCCATTTCTAGGTAGAACTTCATGACACACTAACATAAAGCAAAGTCAGTTCAAGCAGTGGGGACATGCACACAAAACACCTCTGCTTCAGGACTGATAAAGGTGGTAAAGCTCCTTCTAAGTTAGAGTTTCATAGGTTAGATTGCACTTTGGTCACTGCCAACCATTGCCAGCTCTGACACTGATGTTTGAAGGTTTATTTAAACTTGCCTTCAAGTTTTGATGCCTCCTGACTACAGCCAAGTCGTTCTCAGGCTTTCTGCAGTCTGCAGCAGCAGCAACCTGTCCAGCTGATCCCACAGGAATCCCCCAGGAAGGGGATGCTGCCTTGGGTCCCTGACAGCGTTAATGTTTTAAATAAACTTTGCAGTTCTCTCCCAGTAACCTGATTCCAGGTTTACTGCATCCAGCGGTTACAGTTCACCTCAGAGGGTGGTGGTAATTTCCTTCACAAGTAGCCATATAGGTTTGCCTTTGTCTCCAGTCTGCCGGTGGGATGTGAGCCGCAGTGAGGGGGCACAGGAGCATGGTGCATGTTTAAATGCTGCGTTTAAAAGGTGACAGGTATCGGCCAGTGTGCTACCTGGATGTCTCCTTTCTGAGTCACTGCAGCTCAGGGGATGAGGTCCCTGGGTTTGAAGTGCCAGCACTCATTATGGCTCCCACGCTGGCTCCTGGGGCAGTCACGGGCTCAGCTGACATTAACAACAAGCCCCCTGCCTGTAGGAAAAGTCTCTTCACACAGTGCTAATGGAGACAGGAGAGAGAAAACCACATCGGTAAACAAGTGACAAGGTTATGCTGCTGTTGCCTGTCAGGACTGAAAGGCATTTATCAGGGATTCAGGGGATACAGCTCAAGAAGCTTTGTTTCTGATATATAAGGGAATGCAAGAATTGTCCTAAGGTTTAGTGGCCACCAGTAGCTGGTTGCTATTATTTAATTTTAGAATACCTATTTAGAATACCTATTGCAGGATAAGCAAGTAGAGGTTTGCTCTGGGGGGGGAGAAGCAGAGCACTGAGCAAGGAGTGACGAGCCCGAGATGCAACCAGCAGAGATGCCAAACAGGACCAACGCTCCCTCGGGACCGGACCCTGCTTTCCAGCCCAGACCCCCTCTCGTGGGACCTCCAGCAGCCCGAGCCCCTCTGCACCTCCCCTTGTCAGGGTGCGTCACCCCCGGTGAGCAGCAGGCACTGCCCTGGCCCCTGCCCCGCCACCCGCTGCACCGGAGGCCGGCAGCCCTGAGCCCGGCTGGCAGAGCGCTTTAGACCCCGGTGTCAGGCAGATAAAACCCCCAAGATGCGCTGCTTCTGTCTTCTTTCAGCCGTTCTAAAACCCAGAAACCTGTTTCTCTGCGCTCTGGGGCTGAGCTTTCTACACTCCACCCTGGCCACAGTGTGCTGACAGACTCATACCACAATAGTTTCCTATTCATTCCAACTGAGAGGTTAATCTTCTCCCTTCACCATACTTCACTTCCTTCACAACAGATAAATTGTCTTCACAATGACTAACAGCCTATTTCTGCAATTAATTTGGTTCAGATAACAGATGCCATCCATGACAGTGCAGCATGGGGCAAAACCCAAAAGCTCAGATGCTTGCTTTCACTTGAAAAGCCACTGTCTGATCTGGTTAAAGCTGGTGTTCACGCCCTCTTCTGAAGCTATTTATGTGACAGAGGAAGGAATGCAAGAACAGCAGGAGATGGAATAAAAGCAGGGAAACTGCTGTAAGCCTGAGCCTGAGTTCTATCACTTCATCTCACAAGTCAGCAAGGGCTCTGGTGTCAGTATCAGCAGGGCCAGGACATCGTTCCTTGGGGTCCAGAGATCTCAGTGGCTCTGGGAAGACAGTGAACAGTGTTTGCATCTCACCTCCCAACAGCCCATGCTGCCAATAGAGCGACATACTTCCTTGTTCACCATAATCTGCAAGGAGCCTGCTTTAGATATGAATGAAACACAATCTGATTCAAATTCATTTATAGATACATACTCTTGTATTGATTCAACATCTACCAACTGCATGATTAAAAACAGATTTTAGGGTGTTTTTTAAACTCACAATACGAGGTGTTGCTGGCAAAGTTTAAAAAAGCTCCAACATACCCTGAGTTCAAGCACAGTCTTCTTTACCATTTCAAGGCATAAACAGTGATTCATGGAAAGGAACAGAGCTCCAAAATGGCACTAAATATAGCGATAGCCCTGTAGATATTACACTGACTCATAAGTGCCTGCTTGCAAGTGGTGGCTTTTATCTTTGTAGATGGCCGCCTCCTGCCCAGTGTTTAAGTACGCTGCATCTTGGGTCCTCTCTTCCTTTCAGGTTGGAGTTTACCCTTCAGTGGAATTACATGCTCCTCTGGTAGAAGCACCTAAGTTACACGGATGCTACACAATTGTTTCCTTTGATTCATGGTCACAATACTAATATAAGAGCTATTTGGCCATATATAAAATGCAGATAGCAAGTTGCCTGACTCCTAATTTGCAGCTCTGTGTTGTATATCCATGGCTCAGCAGAAATTCAGCCAGGCACTATTTCTAATAGCTGCAGTGTTTAAAACACTTATTCTTTCTAGCCAGAAAGATTTACCAAGAAGCTGCAATTGTAAATGGCTGCCAAGCAGGATGGGGTTTCAACCATTGTTCCGGTAATGTTCCAAGACACACTGTTCCCAGTTTTCCTGTCAAGAACTCACTCAACTAGAGCACAATGGAAAATTGCTTCAAAGAGAGCACCAGGTACTGCTTTACAAAAACATCAACTATGTTTGCATTACCTTCTGGAGATATGCCATCCAAAACCACACAATGACCTGCTCCTGAGAGAAGCAGAGGACCTGCAAACCAGTCAAGACCAGGCAGTGAGCAAGTGTGTGAAGTTCCTCCAGAGAACACCCAGCACTTCTTACAATGACCAGAACCAGTGGGGGAAGCCAAATCCCCCACTTCTCCATACAGAAAAATACCATCTGGGAAAGCTGAAACTGGAATAAATGTCTACAGAAAAATCGCTCCTGTTAAATTCACAGAACTGGTAGAAATCACCTTCTATTTTAACCGTGTTCCTTCACGCTCTTCATTTATGTCAGAAAGTGATAGAAGTCAAAGCATTCCTGGAAGTAACTGCTGATGCCCCATCTCTGCTTGAGCTTACCCATGTTTTGTTGGGAGCCATTGTTGATACCAGCACGGAGCACTATTACGAAGCTCTTCAGTATCTGCTGAAGTGACACAAAACTCTACCCTCAGAATTAACCCCAAATGATCCTCACAAGAACTGGGGAGCAGTCCTTGATGCTTGGCTGCCCTATCTTCTACCTGCTGTGGCGGAGTGAATACTCAAAGGCGGTGGCTTCTTTGAATCTTCAAAAAGAGACTGTATCAAACAGAAGGACAGAGCACCGACAATTCGTCATGCTGGTGCCAGAGTCCAAGCACAGAGACCGGCAAGAGTGGCATCAAGCATGGGAAGAGAAACTTTCCTCTCTTTCTCCGGGAAGCTCCATAGGACTCTCTACACACAGATACCCACTTATCTACAAAGTGACATCAAGCTCAATCAGAAAATCAAGATGGAAACATTAAGAAAGTTTTAGAGGTTCCTCCATGAGGTAACCATCATGGCCAAGGAGCTTAAAGGTGCCTTGCAATAAAGTGCACTTTGCTTTCCCAGGCATATCACAGCATCATTGTGGTCTGGTACCAAGCAAGATTAGATTCCAGTTGAATAAAGGTGTTAGAATCCAGCCACAAGGGTTATGTTTGGTCCTCAATTCCCACATTGCTCTGCTTTTACGTCACTGCAGTTGAGCCAATGGCTTTGCACAACCAGCAGGTGCAATTCCTTTTCCAGTGACCACGGTCCTACTGAAAAAGCTTTTTGCTTTGCTCTCTTCCAGCCTTTGCCATGAATTCAAGGCAAAGAGGTCCCTCCTTGCTGCCCATCTGAAAAACAGGTACTTCTGTGATTTGCCCTCTAGCTTCCCCCAGCCACTAGTAACTACTAAAACTCAAGCCTATGCTTTGATGAAAGAGGAAGTTGAATGCTATGTAACAGCTAAGAATTAACATGCTAATGAATCTTCTGAAATAACTGAATCGAACGTTACAATCAATGGCACTGATTGTCTCTGGAATAGGAAATTGCAAAAGGACAATTAGAATCACTTCTGCAAGCAAAATCCCTTGTTATTAAGGTAGAGATTAAGTGTCAGTCATGTTTACTAGAAGCAAATTCAAGATTTACCTGATAATGGTCCAATACACACTATCTCAGTGCTGGAACACAGTTCTGAGCAGACATCTTTGGGCTGACAGTGTCTGAGTTTACCTGCCACTTTTGAGGAAATACATAGCAAAAACCTAATCTTTAGCTGACATTGAGAAAACAAGTCATTCCAGTTTTGATTGCTCAGTCAATACAAGATGAATAAGGTACTTACAAACTCTCTCCTAACCTAACCTCTTGAAAAATGTCAGTTTGCAGGAAACAGACTACCCACTCCCTGTGTCTTTGTTTGCTGGCCAAAGTCACAACATTGTTAGAGCTGATACCACTCAGGAATGATCTGCAGGTGAGAGCAGGAGAAACTGAGTAAGTCAAAACCACTTCTCATCCAAACGTTACATCTCCCTGTCTGCCACAAGCAGCCTCACACCGGCTGACCATGCTACCTGAGACACAGCAAAGGTGCACTGGAAGTGTGCTCTGGTGCTCAAAGCACAGAGTGTCATGCTGCAAACCCTTTGCTTAAATAACCCTTGGGTTCAGATGTTAGCATTGCACTCTGGTGGGAGAACATTAAGAGCAATTCTCATTTCATAACCCTTCATTTCAGACCAAGCACTTTCACTCCAGCAATTTTTCTGGCTCCCTGCTTTGAACTTGCTGTTTGTCACAGTCTGAGGCACCACAGATGTCCAACCAGGCAAGACCAAATCCTTTCCAACTCCTTTATAGCAATGCCCCTGTTGCTAGTGCAAAGGCAATTAAATGTATTACTGTTGATTGCAGAGCCTACAGCTCACTGCTTGGTAGCAGGGAGGGCTGGCTGCATTCAGGAATATGCTGAGGAAGTTCAGAGCTCCACTTTGAAAATGCAACATGAAAGGAAAGAATCATTCCTGTTGCAGTCATCTCCCCCCCCCCCCTTGCCAAAATACAAACATTTTCACTAGGTGACACTGCTCAGAAGGCATAACTTGCAAGATGCTATATTTTGCCAAGATCACCCTCTCAAGCCAGCCAATACAAAGAGACTTTTAAGCCAGGTCCTATGTAAGAGCTAGTGTTTGCCCTGGAGGGCAACACAGCACAGGGGGAAAGAGACCACCCTGCCTCTTAACCTGCGTTCACCAAGCACAAGGACTACAGGAATGAGGCATCTCCTCAAGGCCTGGTGCTGCTCTGGAGTGCAGCCTCTGCGAGCCCCCTGCCTTTCACACCATGGTCAGCAAGCACAGGCCTTGACAGAGCATCAGTTTCTAAACCTCGCACAAGAAACGTGCGTATCTGACTTCAGCTTCAAGTCCCAGCAAGGTGTGAGTTATTATCCCACAGTGGCCATCTTCAGCTCCTAATGGCACACGCTAGGCATTATGTGATGATGATACCCACATCGTAGAGCCTTCTTCCAATAATAAAAAGGACATAATGTTCAAATTAGTAGGTATAAGCCTTATTATTCTCCCAGGTAGTTAGGATTTTCAATTTGTGAAACAAAATGGGTATGGGCATACCCCCACTTACTGGCTTCTCAGAGTGCAGGATTTATAGCTCTGCTTCATGTTTCTAATTCCCACTGTGGTTGAAGGAGGCATTTATTGCTTCAAATATGACTAACATCTTCTGTCCTTGAATGAATTTCCTGGAAAACAGGATGAAGTTGCAGGAACGATTCAGATTCATGTAACAATATGCAGTGGTTTACAGGTGATTCAAATGCCAGAAAAAGAAAAGGAATGAATAATTTTAATGGATGCAAGTATGCAAAGCATAGGTGGCTATCGGTGCAAAGAGCCACTAATTCCCTTCACAAGTTTCAGTAACATCATGGGACAACAGAAACCTAACAAAGTATCCCTGCAAAACCAAAGTCTCTCAGAAGAAAATGCCATGCTTTGACCTAATTGTTCAAATGCTAATACAGATCTCAAAGCACTCATAAGCTCTGCTGAGTTCAGCAAGTGATAACAATTAGTTTGTACAAGTGAGGATCAGATCTAAGTAACAGCCCAGTAGCCACATGGGAGACAGCAGATAAAATCTAAGGACTAAGGATTGCTTCTAAGTCTGAATCAAAGCCCAGTGAAGTCAATGAAAGGAGCTCACTGGCCTTTGCTGAGATGTCCAATTCCATGCAGCTCACTACATACAGCTTCTGAATTATGGGATTCTGTATGTGCAGTCTCATCCCAGAGACTCTGCCCTGCCTGCCTTGGGCAAGATGGGGAATAGGCAGCTAGAACCAAGGGAGCCAAGGCAAGGAAACCCAGCCAGTTTCATAAACTCTGCAGTCTACTGCAAACATTAGTATCTGAAACCAATTCAGATCGCTTCTGCTTATGCCAATAGCAACTTCAAGTCACCAGCTAGTGGTCTGAAAAGAAAGGATGGATCCATCTCAGCATCCCCACCTTCCCACAGAGGGCTCAACTCATTAAGCACACTGCAGCCTGCTGCTGCTGTTGATGTGGTTTATATGGTCTAAACACAAATGCAAATACCAGCATCTCCTGCTTACACTGACATGCAAGCTGAAAATTATCTTTGCTGTTTCTTGACAACATGACATCCATCACAGTGAGATGCTGTGTCTTAGTGACAGCACCAGAAAACAAGCAGTGTCACTACTGGTGGGAGTTATCTTTGCTTCAGCTGCGTACAACGGTTCAAGGCCTGTTAAACCAGGAAGGAGATGTTAAGATTCACAGAGCTTTTTGTGATTTTGTTCCCCAGGGCTTCAAAGGGTAAAAGGAAAATGAGGATTTCAGATCCAGTTGATTCCCAGCTAAGCACAAAGTCAACCCATCACATTTTCAAGTCAATTAACACAGTAGGAGGGCACAGAGCACTTCCAAAAAAGTACCCCTTAAACACCTCAGTGAATACTGGGCTCTCTAAAACAGTCTGAACTTCTGATGTGCCTCCATTAGCATACGCCAAGTAAAAGCTTCATTTTCTGTGTATTCAACCCAAATCCTTTGTCCTTAAAATGAGACAGATAAATGATGGGTGCTGGACAAAACAGCTCAGATGTGCTATTTTGTCACTTGCTGTCAATTGGCAGAAGGGGGCACATCTCCAGAGCAGCAGATGTCATTCTGGGGACAGGATTCTTGTTACTGCCACTGTGAGTCAGGAACCTGAGAATCCATGAGCAGAACTGATTCCTTAGCTTATTACAACAGTGGAAGTATGGAAAGATTACAGAGCATTTCTGCTGAGGGAAAATTTGAAGTCACAGGAGATAGTCTGAAATCCCAAGCACAGATGATTACACAGCTCCAACAGATAAAATGTGTATGCACACACACAGGCTCCTTTCCATCCATGGAAAGAGAACAGGACTTTAGCTTTCTGGAATGGAAGAAGCCACAACCAAAATGAGCATCCCTCCCCCTGCCTCCACCTTCTCAGGCAGCACTGCTGACCAAGATGAATGACTCTCTACATCCTTCCTAATGACTGCCTATTCCACAGCTGACATTTTGTTAAACTACAGCAACTGACATCTCCTCAGGGACACCCTAATGATCAATTACATTTGTAAGCTGGGGCTGCTGAACCTCATCCCCAAAGGACTGGCAGAGGATGAGCATCAAGAAAACAAGGCAAGCAACCAGAAGTTTAAACCAGCAACCATTTTATCCTGGGGACAGGAGAGCTCCAGCAGTGCACAACCTCTAAACCATGCACAACGAGCATTCCGAATTGACAGCTGGATTATCTCCACTTAGCACCTCCAGGCTGTGGAGCCAGCTCATCTGTTACATCTGTGATAACTGTGCTTTAAGAGACAGCCAAGAATGGATGGCCTCAAAACAGGATTTTTTGTTGGTTTTTAAGTCACAGACTTGATACTTTATCAGAAGATAAAAAGTGTTTGAGATGAGATAATGTTACCTGGACTGAAATAATGCTGGGAATCAGGAGCACAGGAGACTGCTCAATAGCAAAACAG
Organism: Neopsephotus bourkii; assembly: GCF_033783945.1. NCBI lineage: Eukaryota > Metazoa > Chordata > Aves > Psittaciformes > Psittacidae > Neopsephotus > Neopsephotus bourkii. The sequence continues at coordinate 230,788 of NW_026901640.1, read as the reverse complement.
CGTCCAAAAAAGCAAGGAAATTGGTGCATTTAACACCGCACTCTGGCCCATCCTGCCAACCAAGCAGTATGTTACTGAAATGAGTTTACTGTATGTAGTTGGAGTATAGTTCTTAAGATGTCCTTCAGTGCAAAATAGTTACTCATATTGCCACAGAACCAGGGCACAGGATGCACCAATAACAGCTCAGGACTTTTCCACAGTTCCCAATCTGTAAAAGAAGTACAGGTTAAACCAGAAAGCATGCAAAGAGAGAGTGCAGTACAGGGGCCAAGCTCCTTTAAAAGCCAGTGGGAGCAGGCTCCATCAATCCATTTTCAGCTGCAGTTCTCTGTGCCCAAAAGGTTTTACAGCATTCACCAGGAGAGGCTCACCTGCCTCACTCCTGATTGCTCTCAGGAACCAGCATCTGACTCCTTAGGAGGCCTGGGAATTCCTCCTAGTTACTCATCTGCACATGAAACCATGCATACAGCTCTGGAGATCTGGCCCCACACCCTGCAAGTCTTAGAAAATTCCAGCCCAAAGGCTCTTTATAATGTCACTCCTTCGACAGCAAAGTTAGCAGCTGAATCAATACTGAGCTGACATTAGGAGCTGTCTTAAACCTGAACTATGGATTTATTGCACTGACTTCATGATAGATAGAGTGCAAGTTGTGCAAACAGGCATCTCTGGCCTGTATCCATCTATGCTAAAAGCCAGTAAAACCCCAGTTGCTGTCAGAGTTCCTGATTTCCCTCTGTGTAGTGCAGAGAGAAATGGGAACCCACAGCCTACCAAAACACTGCTGAATGCTCGCCCGCACATTGTGGCTTGCTCCTGTTCTCAGCTTTTCATAGGCAGTAACAGAGGCATGGAAAAATGAAAGGCCTTCCCTCATGCCCACTCAGCCTTCCTGGAACAAAGCCACAAGCAGAATAGGAAACCAGGAAACATCCCCTTTTCACATCCACACTTGGAGAGCTGGAAGAATGCCTGCTTAATTGCTGTTGCAGACATTCAGATATGACATTCACACACTGCCCCTCTGCCATTTAAAGTACAATCGCCCGTGTCAAGAACATTATCTCCACAGCAGAACAGAGTCCTTGGTGGGGAAAAGAAAGCAGCAACACCCTCAGCTGACACCTCTGCCCAGAAAAGAAAACATTATAGTAAGGGTGTTAGAGCCAAGAGCATCAAGAAATAAGCCTCTAATAAAAGTACGATTCAACAGTTTTTAGAAACTTCCTTTTTCGATCCCCCAGGGATCCCTAAGGCATTAAGTAGCTGCAGCTTCATGTGCTTATTCAGCATCCTTAAACTTACTAATCTTGTGTGGGCCCAGTTCCCAAAGAACCTGGAAAAAGTCAAGCTGGGATAGCTCCAAGAGTATCATCACCCAACCAGTGATGACATTATAAAATAGCAGTGCCTTCTGGTTGCCAGGATTTGTCATGTAGAGCTCCTTGCTCCACTGGGAAGAGAACAAAGCACCTGCCACACTACATTATTAAAAGCAAGGAAGTTGCCATGTTACATTTCCTTGATCTGCAAACAGCATTTTTATGTCAGCAACAGGCAATATTTCTGCATAGCCTTCTCTCTGTGCACTGTAACACAGCTGGAGCAGCACTTTAAAGTAGCAGTTTGGACGAGTTTAATTTTGGCATCTTGAGCCACGTTACAGATGTACTGAACTGCATTCCGATTGAGCACTGGGAAGGGGACAGCTTCAGCGTTCAACACCACGGGTAGACATGAGATATGTAAGCTACAGCTGGTGAGAGGTTCTTTGGGATTCCTGGTGCCGCACAGAGTGCGAGGTGCCAGACTCTCCCCTCTCTCCACGTGGTGCTGAGTCACACAAAAAGCTGTTTCAAGGCAGAGCAGTCCTGTTTCAGCAGGTACTCTCCATGCCCCCCGCCTCCTTCCACTATTGCTGTGGCTACACAGTACCCATCAAGCCATCTCCAAACCTGCTGAGATACAGGAGGACACAGGATGCCTGGGGCTCAGTGCTATGTGCTTGCAAATACAGATGACATAGCTAAATCTGCCTATACATACTTGTTACATGCAATACATCTGTTATGGGATTGCAGGTTTGAAACACAGCTGTAGGCAACAAAACACAAGGGCACAGGATGGCATTTCATTTGCAATACCGCTGTAGGTGATCACAATGCAGAAAAAAAACCTTACTGGTGCTTTGTTTTAACAAAATCACCAAGTCTACTGTTTGGGGTTTTTTTTTCCGTAAAGATTTCCTGAGAACATCAGACAAGTATCTACACACAGCAGAGACACACGGGAAAGGCAAGGGTCTAAGAAGCCCAAACCAATCCCTCCTGGCTAGAAAGCTCGACACGAAATCAGTCTGAAACAAACGCAGTGCTCAGAAGTGCTGTTCAGAGGATCCCAAAATGTGCACTGGTCAAAATAAAAATGATTCAATTATCTCTGTGCACCGCTTGCTTTGTTTAGATCCCATCAGCTGATGCATGGTCTTGTTTAATTCTTTGAGGTGCATTTAAGGGAAAGACTGCCAAACCTCTCACACTTAATGGGCAAATAAACCATAATGTAGTATGCTAGACATTTTAATTAGAGTTTGCATACTTACTTGCAGCTATTACTTAACAGTTATCATTTGAGCAATGTGTGTATGAATTTAAAGAGCAACTGAATTATACTCAAGATATATGTAGCTTAGTACTCAAAACTATGTAGATATGCATGGAAGAATATCTCAGATCTGTGAGGTCCAGAGAAATTAGGCAATATACATCAATACATCAAGAAAAAAAAATACTTATTGTCTAAAGCCCACTGCAGAACATGTCAGCCTGGTAGATATCACCACTGCTAAAACCTTGACAGCAGCAGTGGAGCTAACACAGATTAAAAATCCCAAGCCTCTGTCACTTGAACTAACAGCAAAGCCTTTGTATGTGCAGTTCAGACCCCATCCAGAGAGAGCATTCTACTGGGTGATCTGCAGGAGACCTGGCTTATATTTAACACTGGTTTTCACATGCTCACTGGCCTCAGGCAGCTCATCTCTTTGCACTACCCTTCCCATTTCCTATCCGTCTCATTGTATTTCATCTACTTAGAAGTTCTTTCCTGCCGAGGCACTTAAGTGGTGCGCAGACCCTGCTCATCCTGCTGTTGAGGGCAGGGCTGACATCCCCTGCTCTAGAATCTCTGGATAAAGCCCTTTCAGACCGTTACTTCTGGCTGTTGTGCTCAGCTTTGCATTGTCTTCTCCCCCTTCCTCCTGCATGACCAATAGCTGCTGGCTGCCTCTGCTAGTCCCTGAGCTCAGGGACTCCCTTTAAGGAGTTATTGGTAGGGAAGAAGCAGGGTTTCAGCGGTCAGCCATCACTACCTCAATAGTTTTTATTCATCGTGCTGTTTACCTGCCAATTCATTAACACAATCAACAGCAAGAGATTTGCTGTGAAATCCAATTTAATGTTATACAATAGCCTTTGTCCACAGAAGACAATATAATAAGTGGCTGCCTTTTCACTGCCGAGCATCTCTGATTGCAGAAGCCATGGAACAGCTAAGAATTTACTCCTCCTTCCTTCTGTGGAGGCAGCTGGCACTGTCAGCCTGCAGCAGCAATACTCTTTGCTCAGCACCAGCCTCTCCGATGTTTGGACTTGGCAGTGTCCTGCTGCATGCAACAGCTCACACTGAGAGCACTTACGTAAGCTGTAGTTTAGCCAACGTTCAGCAGAAAGCATAAAAATACCAGTGGCTATGGGCACAGCTGCAGGATACAAGCCAACACACATACAACCTGTTGATTTAAGGACTGTCCAGTGCAAGAAAGACATGCCTGGGCAAACGTGTTGTGCTGTCAGCCAGGAGCTCTGAATTAGAGACATGAAGGTATTATCTAGGTGCACAGATGCCTGGGCTATAGACTTCATAGCTTAGATACTAGAAAACAACTGGAGTCTTTATTGCCTGTACAATCCCCCGCTTTCATACGGTACAGTCTGAAGCAGAGCTACACAAGTGTTGACAGCTGAAAGGAGTCAAGTTCAAAAACCCTTCAGACATGAGCCCAGTTCTACAGTCTGGCATCCCAACTGCAGGGACGCTGCAGTCACCCTCCATAAATACATTCAGAAAACACCAAGAAGGAAATATCAGGTGGCTTAGAGAGATGTCCAGTTCCAGGGCAGAAGCCCTATTTCTTGGCCCATCAGCTCCTTTTAAGTAATTCTGAATTACTTGATCACACCTTCTGAAAAACTATTCCTAATCCTTGTCTTTGGACATGGGTTAGCTGTCACTGTTTCTATCACAACATTGAGGGACTCCAAGATGAATCAAGATTAAGTCAGACCAAGCTAAACAAAAAAATCTCCACAAAGGGTCTTCTTATCCAAGTGAGTGCCATCCATGCCCTAGGAGAACACTGGTCCCAAATCCCTCCCAACTTTGGAGCAGACTTTGGGTGCCCATTGTCCCCCACAGGCTGCATGTGCACAGGGCCACCTCAGGGCATGTGCCAGGGACACTGCCAGGCTCCATCCATGCTCCCACCCCTGCTCCTGGAGCCCTGCCTCAGCAGTGTCAATGCCTGTGGCAAGCAGGAGTGCAGGCAGCTCCAGGAACAGTCAAGTTGTTAAACACAGGCCACAGTCCAGCACAAAGATCCACATCCAAGACATCTGCTCTTCTAATGTCCTCTTAGCCTTCCACATGACTCACCAGCTTGTTTTCCAGATACAATTGTCTCCTTTCGTTTGCTTTTAATTTCTAGCTCTTTTTCCATGCAAATCCTTATAAAGCCCCCTGTAGAGAATGAGTTTAATTGCCTATGCTTTGTCTTTCTGCCTCTGGGGAAGTAAGTGACAGCATTCTCCAGAGCTCAGCAGCAAGGGCAACATAAAATATTTCAGGACACAGGAAAAACCCACAAGGTTTACTTCAAGCAGCTTTAAAAGACCAAGTGCCAGAAAACTGATATTTTTCCTGATTTAACATCCCCATCACAGGTTCCTCACGCTATTTGTTTTAATGCCTGAACTCCTCTTAGGCTCTTATTACCTGGCTGGATGCTTTGGTCTTGAGAGGAGGGAAAGAATCACTTCAACTGAAGGCATTTCTCCCCATAGGCAGAGGAGCTGTCACAGATCAGGTCCCAGATGAGGGCTGCTTTCACTGTCACCAGCAGCACAGAGGCCAGTGGGTCCCAGCACATCACTGCTGCTGCAGGACCCCTGACACCGCCACTGGGAAAAGACTTTCTTGCATCACTACAAGAACTCAACTCTCTTATGAAGTTCAGAGGCGGAAGGAAGTTCAGTGGTGCTCAGCTGGCTACTTCAGAGGGGAAGTTTTGCCCCTGCCTTCTTGGCTCAAGATTTCTTCTCAGCTCTGCCACACTGAAAATGATAGCAGTCTACAGCAATGGCTTACTTACATTATTTATAAACTGAGGGGAGAGAACAACAGCTTAGCTTGCTACTCAAACGCATGAAGATTGTGGATTATCATTTTAAAACCTGCCTAAACAATACAGGATTTGGGTGGAAGTAGCAGCAGCTCTCAGCATGATGTGGCTACACAATTTTCATTTAATTGAGTGTAAATGTTTAATTACATTAGGGATAGCCACAAGAACTCCTTAGGCCTATGAAGGCAGCCAAAGGCAATTTAGCACCTGGCTCATAATAGGGTAGGAAACAGAACTAGACATCTGTGCATAATAAAAGAGGCAAAACCAGCAATGTTTGATGTCCAATTCACTTTGTGATTATCGACTGAAGCCTAAACTGGAGATTAAAATGAAGTACCTTCTTTGCGATGAGGAACCCAAGGTCTGCACCTTCTGGGACATCTGAACTCAATCATTTTTTCTTATTTCTTTTCAGTCAGACATTCAAACTTTATGCAGCCAATATTAATGCATTGCCAGAGGCCTTATAATTTATTGAAGGAAACAATTTGACTACTGCAGAGCAAATACTGGCTGCAGCTGACTTTGCTGGCCAAGAAAACCAGTCGTCAACAGCTATTAATGGTGAATTACTTTACAGTGCTATAAAGGGGAAGACTGCCAGCACAGTGCACAGCAGTAGCAGGGATGACAAAAGTACTGGGTATGTTTTGCATGCAGTGGAAAATGCAGATTCTGACCTCTGCACAGCCCAGTGCTTACCCACCTCTTCATGTGCTCTGCCTGTGAGGCACAGAGCCACCTCCACCGGGCAGGGGCACTTCCCACACTGATGTGCTCCCTTTGAGGAGCACGGGGGGCAGAGGTGCTGACTCCTGCTTCATTGACCAGCTGTAGGGGCATGGGCTCACGCAGCACAGGCCACACTGGGCTGCATTTCCCCAGACTTTCTACAGCGCTTTTTACTGCCCTTGGAAACCCATGCAAATACATTTTTAATGACAAAATTTGATGCAGAAGGGGTCAGCCTCCACAGCTGCAGCTGTGTCAAACACTGTGAATTTGCTTCCAAGCTTTGTCCTGCAGCCCAGGGAGGGAGGAAGGGTACAGATGCCTGGGCAAAAGCAAGCTCCAGAAGCATGTCCAGCACTGCTGAGCACCCACTTGTCCCCTGCACAGAGCAAGGGAGGAAGGGACCGGTCACCATCTCCCTTTCCACCTACATCAAAGCTGAAGTTCTCAGGCCAGAGACAGCGGTTTCAAGCACTAAGTATTAAAATAATATTGAGAAGAGTGCCAATATTATTTTAATGACCCTCTGCTTCAAGATGTGACTTAAATAAAGGTGGACTGCTCACAAGACAGGCTCAGGTCTGGCAGGACCACAAGTGCCTTGGATTCCTCACCTTCAGGGAAATGGGAACTAGGTAGGTTTAACAGATTTAGCTCCAATGGCCATGTATTACGCTGGCCTCAATGCATAAATCAGCCTTTCTAGAAGATGTTGTGCTCCTCTTCTGTGGCATGCGCCCTGCTGCTCACTGAGCTACAGAACCTAATGTCAACACACTGCTGCAGTTCCAGACCAGCAATTCAGACAGGAGCAGTTTGTTGGCACACCATTCCCCAGGCAGCATTCAGAGCACAAACAACAGAAATCCTTGTTTAAACTCCAAATAATTGCCCAGGCCTTTGTTGCCCTGTATGATCTCTTCCACACTTGTTTTTTTCCCTCTATCCTCACTGAAATCAGGACCTTATTCTCAACTGTGCCATAGTCCATGGCGTAACTTAACAGAGGGATGCCAACCCCCTAGCTTAACAGTATTGCCACACATCTTGCACACGTGAAAGTGCCAGTCAGAGGCAGGGGACCTACATCCCGAATCCCATGCGTCTGTCCTACCACTGCATCTTAATGTCACCGAAAGCACTTTGCACAAGTAGCAGTGACAGCTCCAGTGGTCCTGGGCTTGTCACAATTAGCCTACCAGACAAAGAGCAATGCAATTGGTTAGCTTTAAAGGTTTGCTTCTCGCAGTCACTTTCCTGCAAAAGCTGTGCTGCAACAACCCTAATACATATAGAAACACCTCATAGCACTTCATTGAGGGGAGCAGCTAGTAAGACTGTTCCCACAGCAAGATTCCAAGCTGCAGCCCTCTCCTCCGCAGCCAGGAAAGGAAAGCTGCTGCCTAGCAGAAAAATCACAAGTCTGTTTCTGCCTTCAGAAAGGATGCCACAAGGATGCTAGGGTAGGAGGTCAGCGGTGTTTCATGGCCTCCAACTTCACAGAATAAACACACAAACAGCAGCATAGTCAGATTGCTTCCTGCCATCAAACACAGCAAAGCAGCAATAACACAGATGTCAGCAGTGCATTATGCACCACTCGTTTGTTTTTTCTAAGCTGCTCCATTGACATGCATGATGCTGTATGCAGGACATATATCCTGGGCCCACACTGCAGAACTGCAGCCCCAGATTCAATGTGTTAGCAATGATTAACACAGTAACTTATTCCCTCTGGATCTTTTTAAGGTAACTAACATCACAAACCCCAAAGGTGCTGTGTGCTGGATTTGTGACCAAAACAGTGCTGATAACACAGAGCTACTTCAGCTATTGCTGAAAGGGCTTGCAGAGCACCAAGGCCTTTTCTGCTTCTCAGGCTGCTCCCCACAGTCAGTAGGAAAAAGACAGGAATAACCAGCTGCACAAATACAGGGTAACAGGCACCCTCCCAGCAGTCACACAGGAAGGCATCTGGCAGGTACTGGGGATCATACATGGAACATGAGTCAGCAACATGATGCTGCTGCAAAACATCAGCTGCAGAGAAGGCAAAAGGTCTGAGGTCTCAAACAACTGGTTTTGAAACAGATGAAAACAAGTTAGTCTGAAGAGGGTAAGACAAAGGAGGTCAGGTACAGACCTAAGGGAGGGGAAAAGCAGCTCACATTAGCATTAAAGGGCTCTCTTGGAAAGCATTCAGACACACGGAACATCAAACCATGTCAAGAGTATGCCCCTAGACAGTCTGCTACTGAAAATAAACATATGCCTTAAATTATGTCTAAATGCTCATATAAGAAAATGGTTTCGCCTAGAAAACGTGAAACATTGGCTCAATAGAAGGAGCAAGTTTCTGGTCTTTGAAAGAATTAAAGAATATTTGCCCTAGGAAAAAAAACTCTGCTAAACTGGTGAAGTACTGGACTTCGTGCAACAGGAATGTGATTACCTTCCCTGAGAAATTCCCCAGTGGACTGCCCAATTCAGTCAAAAACCATTAACCTTCAAGGGTCAAACTTCCTGTATGTAATCTCAACACATCAACATCCAGAAATATGCTAGGATGGCAGCATAGCACATAGACATTTATACACACTCTTTGAAAATAGAGGTTACATGTGGTAATTAAGAGGATTGTAGGAAAACAGGTTTACATTTCAGCATTAAAGACCTGCAATTGTTCGATCTTTACCCATCTCTACAGATCTGCTGTACCAACTGCCCATCATTTTAACAGCACATATTTACTGATAACACCTCAGTACATGCTCAGAATTCTCTGCATGTGCAAACCATTGACAATGATTCACAGCCTCAAGCTCCCATGACAATAACACAAATAACTATCCCAGAGGCTGCACCTTTTGTCTGCTCTTCCAGTTGCCACAGATCTCCCAAAAGCTCTGAGCAGGAACGAGAGCTGGAGCGAACACCGAGGACCACCTGGGGAATCATCCAGTGGCCAGAACGGTTTGCACCAAGTCCCTTTTGGAGTGGGAGGCTTCAAATGTGACTTCAAACACCAGCTGCAAACCCACATCCAAGCTGATGAGCTCAACTTGCTTTCTAATCAGTGGAATGTTTTGGAACAGGCACACTAGAGCACCAGTCATTTGACTGATTTAAAAGACTACCTCTAGATGCAATGAGCTGCAGAGCAGATAGATTATTTCTCTTCGTAGCTATTAAGAAAATCAGTGAATCAATACACCTGGCTCAGGTCTGGGATTTCTGCACTACTGAAGACATCCTGATCCTGATGTCTCCTGGAGTGCTCCTTGCTACTTCAGAAATGCCACCTTCTGAGTAGGTGATCCATTTCAGTAAATGTCAAGATTTCAGGCTGGTTGGTGTTTTGTTCAACATGTTTGATATCTACAAAGGTACTACTTAATGTCATACAGCCTGTATGAAATGCTTGTTCCCTGATGACTACCCATCAAGTCACTTTAAGGCCAGTGTTTTATTTGTCCAAGACACCAAACAGTGACTTAGCATTCTGTGCAGTTATTTTTGGCTAATAATCACAACATTTTCCTGGAAAACACTCAGGAGCTCTTGTACTGTCAGTGATGACAGCCATTAGCCTCTATGGAAATGGACTCACCATAGTTTGGATAAACGTAGGAAATTACCTCGAGTTCTAGGAAAGGGAATAGCTCTAAAATCTCAGGCAGTTCTCAGCATTAGCTACCATCCCCACTTTTCCTAATTCCACTTCATTTTTTTTCCATGTCTAAGCCAGGAAATACTTTTTTCCATAACTCCAAACCAATTGTGCTTCTTTTATGCATTATTTGAAGGAATAAAAATAACACCCTTGGCCATAAGTAGGGTGGGATATTATACACCTCATTCTTTGAGCAGGTCTGAAAGTCAGAAGCGCTGCTAAAAGGTCTAGTTCTATCAAAACCTCTAATGCACTGCTAACATGTCATGCTCTTACTGAAACCTAGTTTAGGGAGAAAAGTGAAACCACTCCAAAAATAGTGTGTTTCAATATTTGCAGAGCTAAATGCTAAAAGCTTCTTCATTTTGCACATATGATAACAAATAAATTAAGTAACACTTAAAAACAAATCAAATCTGAACATGTCAAGAGATTTCTTTGTCTACCAAGTTTCCTATGCCAGATGAAAAGAAAAATCTCAAAAGCCTGGAAGTCCCACACAAATGTGAATTTACATCCCCCACTGAGCACTATTAATATGCTCTGCAAATTATATTTTTAAATGGGTGTACAATTTAAGCTTACTTACCATACAAATCAGTAGAGCAACCCCCCAAAAACCCACTCTTTGCTATCAGTTACAGAGCATATTTCTCTCACTTAAATATTATCTTGGAAAAGTAAAGATGATCACTCCCCTGGTAATCATGTGGAGCACTCCACACTGGATCACACTCCTACTAATGTAGCAGAAATACAGCATTTACCCCACACAGCGTTGCAGCAAGGCTCTAATTTATGAGATGAAAATTAAAATGGAGTTATGCCCATGTATTTATTTTAGAGATGTTGAAATTGTGTATTTACAATATATCATTATAATCATTCTGCAAACAAGTCTGTTCTGCTTTAGTGAGTTTTTAATTCAAGCCTCCACTTCAATTTCTTTGCACATAAAGGAATTGCCTTACAAAACTTTGCCGTCACTGATTCACACAGGGGAGGAGTTGAAAGGGGAACACTGGTGCACCAGCAGCACATGAACTAGCTCTGTATCTGCTCTGACATCGCTCCTCAGGGTGCAGGAAAGGCACATTGCGAAAGAAAATGACTTTTTATAAACTGTACACTTGATGAAACAGACTTTCAATTGCTTGAGCCACTCTTCTGCTTCCAAATGGGACCCACAAAGCTCAAGCACTGTTTACTGTGCTTAAATTCACTGTGCTAACTGGATAATGTGGGAGAGGGGTGTTACGGAGAAAGGTGAGGAGCAGAGAGCTTCCAGCCAGAGAAGCGGTAGTGGGGTTAAACACCACCTCAGGGCAGAGCACATGGTACTCAAATGTTTGCACAGGACAAACGTTCCCAGCCTTCTCTTGCAATATTCCCCACGTCTGTTTCAGAACCTAAATCTTTTCAGCTCGGGTTTGGGTTGGTTTCCTTAACTAGTCCAGCCCAAGGAGGAAGACACTTTTCCCCAGAAGTTTTATTCTGCCTCCATTCAAATTGTTGCATTTCAGCATAAAGCTGCTATTAAAAAGAAACTGGTCAGGTTATTTCACCCTGCATTTGCTCAGATACCTAGAAACAGCAGCAAGGAATTGAAAGAGCAATAGTAGTGGCAAAGCTTAGCACTTCGAAAAAACCCAGTCAGTAATGGTTAATGGTGTTTACTAGGGTAGCACTCCACAGTCACAGACTGACACCCCTACAGTCCAGGCCACAGACACAACAGAAATGAAGATAATAGTTCAAGCTCACTGCAATGTCTTCAAATGAAGCATGGGATGATGCATATTTATGCTCTCCCCATTTAAGAAGGCAACACCATCAGAGCAGGAGAGATTAACCCCCTACCACTGAGACACTTCTTTGAGTGTTCTTGATATCAGCAGCTCATTTAGAGGATCACTTTTCTTTAAAGGCATAGCAACAGGCTGCCCAGGGAAGTTCAAAACCGTGTAGAGGAGGCCCTCAGTGACATGGGTTAATGGTGGCCATGGCAGTGCTGGGGAAGAGTTGGACTTGGTGATCCTAAAGATCTTTTCCAGCCTCATTGGAAATCTCTGCAATGAGATCATAAAAAGTCTTCTCAACCCGTCCCTTAGGCACAGTGCTTGGGATGGTGGCACATTCAGATCACTATCAAGCACACAAAACCCTTCTGTGTAAACAGACTTAAATCAGGCAATTCAAATTACACTTCAGGATCCTAACTCCAACTCAAGCCATGTGTAAGTAAATGAATAGCAGGACTGCCACATTTTATATTAATGGGAAGAAAAAATGGGAGCAATCATGCCCACCTGCAGCAAGAGGGAGTCTCATTACACATTCAGCATCAAGCACCTCTCAACAATTTGCTGGAACAGGCGGGTTGACAATTTGAGTAAGCAGCTGTCAAGAAATTTGTCATTCTGATAACGTCTGAGGTATAAAAGCCAAATGTTAACAGACCTGCTTTCAGTGTAGGGGAGCAAGAAATCTCAGACCTTTCAGTTCAAAGGGAGTGGGAGCCCAAAGCCCTTTAGTGCTGGTGATGACCTGCAAACCTGTACTTATCCCTTCATTCTGCCGATTCCTGAGGTATTCAAGCAAGTGAAAAATCTCATGACAATGAATTTGGCAATGCAGAGACACAGGGTACCTGTAAAGAGTGCACAGCTGTAGTAAGTACACAGTGCTGGCTTCCCAATATGTCCTTGTGACCTCCAGTCTGCTCCTGGGGCTTCTTGAGTCAGGCTTTTTTGCATTTCTCAGTCCACGGTGACTCTCTTCTATGAACATCAATGCAGTTTCTGAACCCACTTAAGACCATAAGTTATTGAGTCACAGATGGCAAAAGATATGGAAACCAAGAGCAGTGCTTGAGCTCCATGCTCGCAAAGTCCACAGAACAAGCTGAGTGAGAGGTAAGGCAGATGCAGACTGCATACAAGGATTCCTCCTTCACGCTGTGTACTGCACCTACATGCCTGCCTTCAGACTAGGCTGGGTCTTTACAGATATCAATTCCTAGCCTGTTGAAGTGCCACCTTAACTTTTTCTACTCTAGTTTTAGGGGCTCTCCCTTATAAAACTCTCGAACCCTCCAGATTGATGGTCCAGGGTATATCTTTCCCCATGACAGCACACTTCCACATGCCCAGCGACTTTTATGGTTTATATTTTCCTGAATTATTGAAAGGATTTGATAGCAAAGTATGATACAAAAACACAGGGAACCTTTAAATAGAAGCATGCAGCACTAAGTAGAGTCAGTGGAAAACATTTCCTGACACATGATACATGGTTCACAAACATTCTGAAAATTGGAAGTTGAAGATAAGCTGTTGCAACAAGAAACTGCTTTTCAGAAGCCAGCTGATGAAAAATACTATATGAACTGATTATTTCAAGAAGCTTCCCCTATCTGGCAGCCCTTCACTTTCTGTCCTAAAAATGGTTGAAGGTTGACTTTTGTCAGATAAAATTACTCCAGCAACGAGGGTCCATGTGCATGTTATACAGTTTCCTACTATAAGATGTCATAAGGTGTCACAGTGTTTTGTCTGTTTAGCCAGCAACAACTGAATAGTCTGATCCTTTGCAATGCTGATGCTTGCTTTGCCAGATACCTTGCTCAGCTCTGCCTGAACTTCATGGGAAACAAGCTTCATATTAAACTAATTCTACTTCCACCTGCAGTGAAGGTTTTGTGCCCCCCTGATCCTAGATTTCTCACAGCACTGGAAGCAGTGCGGGGCCCATGCCTCCCTAGGCAGCACAGGGCATGTCCACTCCCTCCAGGTGTACAAAAGCCATCACCACCAGGAAAAGCATGGTACTGCTGCTGCTCATTGCCAGCTTGCCACTCACATCCTCCAAATTCATCCCTGTGTTCAACTGTATCACATCATCCACAAGCTGGAAAGGTAGATCTTTAGATGGATGTCCACTGCCCACCCCACACAGCAGTGCTGCTCCCTGCTGCCGAGGTGAAGCAACATGAACTCAAGCAACTGATTTTTATCCAGATCGTGGATCCCAAGGACAGCAGTATAGTCTTTGTCACCACACTCCTCAGCCAGTAATACACAGCCACATTCAAATATCATTATATGCTGGAAGAGTTACCAAGCACACACTCAAATTGCAGACAGCACATGGCAGGAGCATTGCACTCCTGCAACATCACAGGAGACGTAAAGAAAGCAAGAGCTGCAAGGAGAGGCCCATGAAGACACCTGAAGAAGCCTCTCTAGGGGCAAAACCCTGTTTTGCTGCAGGTGCCAGGCAGCAAGCACACACCCATGAGTTTTCCACATAGGGACACAAGCTGAAGCTTCACAGGAAAAGGGAGCAAGGGGGAGTAACTATGGAACTAACAGTAACACTGAGAACATCAACAGGGGAAGCCCAGCCCTTGCAGCTGGTCGGCCACATAAGAGGCAGCAGCTTTCTGGATCTGCGCTGTTCAGCCCCCAGCGCAGGGCTTCACCAGTTACTTGAGATTTATCCCCTCAGTGCAACTCCCACGGGGCAGCATCAACCAGCACAGCACAAACCAGCAGTAAGAGACCCAAGGGACTCACCAGGCTCCAGTGGCAAACCTCCAGCCAAGCTGCCCCTGTGCTGCTCATGGCCACAGCAAAGCCAGGGCTGCTATTCCCACAGCACAGAACAAAGAAAGGATGTGGCTGCAGGCTGAGCTTAAATAGTACTACAGGCCCTGCAGAGCCCGGGGGCCCAGGTGAGACCCATTGGGCTCATTAGGTCCAGGTGGCCATTACCAGCCCCAGGGCCAGCATCTATAGGGGATTTCTCTTCCATTCCTGGCCTCTTCAGCTGCAGGGAAGGGGTCCTGGCTCCTGCAGGCTTAAATAATACATTTTGGAATAACAACACCAACTTCTCTTTTTCCCAGTGTTTTAGTTAGACCAGATCCCACGTGAGTGGAATGACAGGAAATCTTTCTATTGATCTCTCAGGCACTTTGGACTAGGCTCTTATCGAGCTATCTGTGTGGCATTTGGGTTTATTCTGCATTACAGATTGAACCTGTTGTTAATCAAAGCACCAGTGACACTATCAGAAAGACAATGTGACATTTCCATGCCATTCTACCAGCTTAAACAAGATTCCATGAAGAAGAATTGAATCATAAACGCCAAAATTGCAGGAATCCATCTTTCAATTTCTGTCACCTTGAAAGTGAAAAATGCTGGAGGCATTGCACTCAAAACATTACCAAGCCCAGGTATATTTCAAATGCAATCTCCACTTTCGGGGTGGATTCTTCATTTCTGAAATGCAATGGATCTTACGGAACTTTTCCACACATTGGTGACAGTACCACAGGTTAAACCTAGCTTTAAACACGGGAGGACTGTGAGTACGTGGGGAAGAGCAGTAGCATGGCTGCCTCAGGAGATAGGACAAGGCTGGGAAGTGCCTGCACCAGCAGGACACAGTCCCACAGCACCTGAGCACAAGAGATTGCTTTTTTAACCACTGCGCAGCTGGGAAGAATCAGCACTCAGATGTCAGCCCTGCTTCTGGTGTCTGTGTCCCAGAAACAATGGGACCCCTCGAAGAGGTGGGTTCTTAGCACCACGCGGGCACATGGTGAGTGTTACAGGCACCTTATGGCAACCTAAGCAGGAGAGGACAGAAGCGCAGAGATGCCAGCGCGTTGTCCTGGTGCCGAGGCGAGCTCCGTGCCTGGGATGCGGTTGGTGGCTGGAGGTGCTCATTTCCCCCGGCAGCACCCGCTTCCCCTGCGAGACAGGGGTGGAACAGGCTCCGGTGGCAGGGAAGCAGGGTCCCTGCTCCCTGGGGAACAAGGGTCTTCCTAACTCTCCCCTTTCCCAAGGGTCCCCTTGTGCCAGGAAACCTGTCCCCAGATGAGCTGCCTGGGAAGCAAAAAGTAAAGCCCAGAACCAGCCTTCAAACCAGCCTGAAGCATCCACAGAAAAGTTCTGTTTAAGGGGAAATGCTGCAAGGAATAAATGATGCAGAGTTCCTGCTGCTCCCTAAAGACAAGCTGCTTTCCTCTCTTCGCTTTCTCTCTCCTCTGAAATGGAGACTGGGAGTCCAGCCTTTCTATTCAAAGTAACCATGCACACCAGGGCTGAAATTTCACACAGGCTCTACTTTTTCAGTTTTCACAGCTCTACTATTTCAGTTCCTTTTTATACTTCAAAACAGCACCTTTCTCTGCAAAGGTGAATGTCAGGTGTTTAATGCACCCATCTGTGCTACTGCAGGTCTGTGCCACTTCACGTCTGTCCCACCATCCATGCAGCGGTGAGGTTGCAGGATGTTCATAATCATAGTACCTGAGCCCCTGCTCTTTGGGAAAAGGATTGCTGCTTTTAGCACAGAGGTTTGGCTCAACAAATGGAAAACTGGGAATCTCTGAAGACATCTGATTTTCAGTTATTGTTTCCCAGTTCCAAAGGAGGCACATGCTGCAGCACGCGGGGACAGCACAGAGCCCTTAGGTAGATGCATAATCATTTAGTAATTACCTCTAATGCAGCAAGAAGCCCTTGGACATACAGACCCTACAATGAAACTGTTTATTACGGGACATTAGCATGATTCCTTGGCTTGGCCTGCAAGTTTATGAAAGGGCTATCACAGAGTTAGAAACATCTGGGTTTTCTCATCATGTTCTTGCGTGGTTTATCCCATTCATTTCTTATCCTTTCCTCTCATGGTAGCAATGCTGAACACCTAACACGACATTTGCATTTAACCATGCTCAGTTATTTACATGCAAATTAATCCAGGTTCCAACATATGCACTTTGTGCAGTTTGATGAATCCCCCTTAAATTGGTGATTTCAGCCCAAACCTTCTCCCATGGCAGAGAATATTTCAGGTCCTGCCCATCTCTGCTTACCAGGTCAGTGCAGGGATTAACTTAATGAAAATGCCAGGTGAGAAAATCACCAGAAAGATCACAGAGAGGCCGGCCCCAGTACTCGTGGCTGGTTTATGGATGGGATTCTAAACCAATTTGTGAAGCTTTCAAGCCACTAAAACAATTAATTTTAAAAAGCATTTTAGTCACGATGAAAAATTACTTTGTTGTGTGCTTTGTTTTTAAAGGTGCAGGATGAATAAGCCACAGAAGACAACGGGAAAGCATTTACTTCTTTTTTTCATTTATTAATGACACAAATGCAGCAATTACTCAAAAGTGAAATCCATCAGAAGTGTCCTGGCTGTTTATATACAACTTTAGGACTGGTTATGCAGATTGTTAGGTATGGGGCCACAATGCAAGTACCTAAACAATCACTGCTTCACCTGGTGTATTTCACTGAGCTCAAAAGTGTAATTATTATGTTGGGTTATGGTACTATTAAAAGAAAAAAAGTAGGAAATCAAAGTGATGCAGCAAAAAAGCTCTTTCCATACCAGTATCAAGGGCAAGTACTGAGAATCAGGACAGTGCGTAATTAGACATAAAGTGCATCCAAGCAGATGTTTACAGTCTTCATTAAGATGCAGGACAAGAAGTCACTGTCAAAAATATGCTCCAAATACAATAAAAGTCACCATCAATTTTGCATGCCAGAGGAACCTCTAAAATGAAGAGGAAAAGATCATTTCTTTCTGCAAATAAAGTTCACCAGCAAGTGGCTATTCCAGTGGGATGTATTCCATGGTTTTGAGCAACCTTCTCTCCAATTTTCAGTTTGCTTTTTGGCATGGGAAGAAAAAAGAGGAGAAGGGAGGAAAACGGGAATGAAGAAATAATCTGTTTCACCCAGCATAAAATGTATTTCGTTGAAAAAGCAACCAGGAACATGAGGAGGGAGAAAAAAGTGCCCTATTTTTATGCCAAAGCTACACCATAAAGCAATAGTTTAAGAACTCGTTGCATTCATAACCTCAGCTTCCATACAAATGCTGTATTCATTAAAAAGAAATACAGGGTGGCAGGGCTGGATTTATCACTGGAATTTGCACGCTGCTGTAAAGAATGTCCTCTATTAATGACAACAGCTGTTGGTTTAATAACCCTAGGAAAGATCATTAAATTCCTCCACATTTCCCAGAAACAGATGGAAGAAATGCTAAAGTGTTAAAGCATATGGGAGAACATATTGAAACCCAAAAGCCTCCTTGGAGCGGCAGGAATCCTGCTGCCGCAGTCTCCTGGATTGCCCGGTCGCCTCGCAGGTGCCAAAGGTGTGTGGGTTGTGGAGCCTGTGTGAATGCTGCGGGAGGGTAGAGGTGTCTCCAGGTGCTGCAGGCACATTCGCTCTCACGGTTTACACCTCTCACGCTGTGCTTGCAGGCACAGATCTCCTTTCCCCTCTATTCCCTTGTTAGCTCCATCGCACCTAGAACTTCAACACATAAAAACCCTCCACACACAAAGGAACCCTTCCATCACAGAACCTGTGAATGCAGGGCACCTTCTGCACTTCCAAAACAAGAAAGATTCATTTCAGGAAATGCGAACTTCCCAACAGCTTGGATGGAAATCACAACAGATCCCAAACACAATTTTTCCTGTGATCAGGGACATTCCTACTTTAGCATATAATTTAAGCCTTGAATGCACCATCAGTGAGACAGAGGGAGAGAATTCAGAAAGGCATTTTCCTCCCCCTGTGTTCCCCAGTCGGTCTAATACCAGTACTCCTCAGCCCTAGCAAATGATTCATTTAACCTTCACAGTTTAATCATAACAATAATATTTGTCCTTTTCTCACAGCACCCGATGATTGCTGTGTTCATTACACCAGAGGCATACATCCTCTGAAAGGAAGCACTCAGATGCTAGTCAACCACAAGGCATATATTTTCTCCCCGGGTGCTAGCCAAGTGTTTGAAAATAACCTTTGTGATATACAGTAACCACCAGACTGTAATAGCTTTTGTTCAGCCACCAAGAAAGGTTATGGAGTTTTGCAGGGATTTGTTCTGAGCAGATTCCCCCCACCCAGTTTTAAAGGACATTTCCAAAGTCCTTTTGGCTGATTCTTCCCTCCCTGCTGGTCTTCCGTGCAGCACCCAGCGCTGCTGCCTTGGGTCCCCTTCCTGCAGGGAGCATGCAGCTCCTCAGGCTCGTCCGGGTGCCAGACCCCACCGTACCCCAACCCATCCCTTGGGTCCTTGCAGTCTAGAAATGAAAGTGGCTTTGGGGCCACGAGTCCTCTGCAGTGAAGATCCTATGAGAGCGGCCTGCAAGAAAAGTGCCTGCTGGCAGAGGAAGCCTGGCCCTGCGCCCATCCAGCAGATCCACAGGCTCCAGAGAGGAGCCCAGGTGCCTCGTGCCATGCTCCGTCAACACCCCAGAGCAGCTTGTTCACCCCACAGGGATGCAGAGGCTCCATTTCTCACATTCACAAAGTCCTCCCAGAACAGCACCAACAACCTGCAAGGCCACTCAGACAATTTGTCCTCAGGAAGATCCTTTTCTAAGGGGACTCTCTTTCTGTGGTGCTCTGAGGAACAGCATGGAACCGAGCTCTAATACACAGCAGAAAATACCACATGTAGGCACCTGTGTACAAAGCATCCTTCATGTGATAACATACGACTGGTCTGCAACATTACAAGTGTCTCAACTTCGCCTGACATCAGCAGTGATTTCAGGACCTTGGCACCCTTGAAACCCCATCTTTACAGTCCTACCCCTCCAGCTCCTGCACTCCCAGCAGCGGCCTCTGGTTACACAGGCTCCAGGGCTCGCCACACCACCCACCTCTGCTGATTCCATCCTAGAGCTGAGATGCAGCACAACTTGTCATTACTGCCACTTACAGATTACCTGTTTGGATATACCACCCTTTCATGAAAGCCAGGGTAGGATTTTTATTACCAAGCACACTTTTTACAGCAAATCATGCTCTTATTAAAATTCATACAGGATAAATTTAAAGGAGAAAGGCTCTACTTCATTCATCTAAGTCACAGATTACAGC
Organism: Neopsephotus bourkii; assembly: GCF_033783945.1. Lineage (NCBI taxonomy): Eukaryota > Metazoa > Chordata > Aves > Psittaciformes > Psittacidae > Neopsephotus > Neopsephotus bourkii. The sequence continues at coordinate 210,978 of NW_026901640.1, read as the reverse complement.
CTATTTGTCAGATTCTTCCTTTCTTGGCTCCTCAGTAGTCTGTAATTGCACAGAAATCCATGAAGGAGGATTTAAAAGGGTGTGGCAGGGCAGCATGTAGTGGAGCCAAACTCATTCTGGTATGTTATAAAATGCAGTCAAATTTTCAGTTCAGGAAGATGAATTATACATATTGTTGAATTTAGGAAATAGAGTCCCCACAGCAGCACGCCTCATGGGCCAACTGGTGCCCATTCTCTTACTGTAATCCCCCTAATAATACACATACTGAGCCAAATAATTGTCCCATGTAAAGCAACAGAACCTTATTGTCTTCCTCTGAACACCCATTTGAATCAGCTCATGATCCAAACTATGAAGAGTTCAACTACAAAGCTTTTGCTTCAAGGTAATTTCAAAGGAGGTCCTCTTAAAAGTTGTTCCTCTTAAAAGTTGCTTTCATTTTCCCCTAACTGTATTGAAACAGTACCATCTGTTTCTCTAATACAGCCTTTTGAATGCATGCTCCAGTAGAGTGATAGATGTACTAGATTCATTAGATCATTAATCATTGATGAATTGCCTTTAAAAATATGTATTAATCTTTGGGAATTTTATTTTTCTGCTCTGATAGTGGATTAAAAATCTGCCTAAATATTAATGTTCCAAATAATGTACATTTTGCTTTAGTGAAAAAATAATGCATTAGATTCAAAGAAAGCCTGATAAAATGTTTTTATTATAAGATGCATATGCAATGATTTAAATCTTTAATTTAATATGTCTCTGCCGTCCAAGAGATATCTTCCTTCTAGATACTCGAGACACCTTAATGGATAAAAAGTGGAATTTATTCAGCCATAACTGAGAAGATTAGTACCAACTCCCACCCAGGTACCCCAACTTTACCTCTTCTTCTGCCACTGATTGGAAACCAGCAGTCCCACCATCCTCAGCCAGGCCTTGCCATGGCTGAACGTCGCTCCCCCAGATAAGCACAAGCATCGAAGCTGGGGCCCCACAGGACAGAGCGCCCTTTGCCTGGGCACTTGCATTTAAAACAAGACAAAACCCTTCTGCATCACCCGGACTGCAACGTGCTGCAGGCTGCCAGGCTGGGAAAGATCTGACTCCCAACGCCTTGGCTCCGTGTGCGTCTGCATGGGCTACACACAGGAGCCTTTTACAATGTTTGTATCTTGTGGTATCATTTGCAATAGATTTTGTTAAGTTTTGTATCTCCACAGGAAGCTTGGCACTGAATGCAATTCCCACATAGATAGGCTGGCAGGCAATTTGTGAGCTGTCTACAATGGACTGCACCTTTCTAGTGTACACAAATAATTATAAGTTCACTCTTTCAAAAGACTGCTTTTTCCTCAGCGAAACCCAAGGGTAATATTAAGCTGTAAATCTGGGTCTCCTCTCATTTATTCATAGTAATTTTCATAAACAAATGGTTCCCGTCTTCTCTTAATTGATGGCACAAAACAAGCAAGTTTATCAAAGTCAACCCAGACTGTGTATGAAGTAATGGTGTTTCGGTCCAGCTCAGGGATGTAACTATCACAAATAGTATTTCCTGCATTACCCACTGCAGCACAATGGCGCTTCAGTGAATTTGGGGCTAGTAACTGATTGGTTTGGAAAAACATAATTTCAATTCAGAAGGGTATATGCGAGTTTATGTGCTTTATTTGTACACACACTTCTTCACTACTGGCTCCTTCCCATACGCATCTACCACAGAGCATCATCACCAAGCCTGCAAATCTAACCTCCATGGCTCTCTACTCTGTCCCAGAGAAACAGTATGCGTCAAAACTTCCAAACCAAAACCAAAGTTGTAACTTTGGGTTTGCTAATTCAGTAATAAACTATGGTCCTTATCTTACTAATGTAACTTCTTTTTTAATGCGTATATCAGCTGATTTCAGCATCAGAAGAAAATCCCTTTTTTATTCACCATTCCCCTTGAGGAAAGCCTTGCACTTGTGCACATTCTTTGAGCAAGTCTTGTAAGGGCATATTAGCAAGGGAATATGTATTAAATGGTCTTTCATTCCAGGGCTCTAGTAAACACTCTCAAGTACTTTGGTACACTGTTCTCCTGTCATCATTATTATCCTCCTCCTAATCCAACTCTCTGCAGTGAGTGAGACACCACAATAGCAGTCATGGTGTTGAAGTTCATGTTACACAGAGGAACTTTTACACAAGTGCAAAGGCTGTAAGCTTCTGATAAGCATCCAGCTACATTTCTTCATCCCTCACATGAACCACCCACCTTCAGAAGATGAGAAAGAAGACAGAATATATTCCTGAGTTCTCTGACAATGATATGCTGCAGCTCCATTGCATGCTGCATTTCAAAACATGGGACTTTTCGCTGCCAACAAACTCTTAAGGCTTATAGCACATTTAAGGTAGCACATTATAATCTCTGTTGCAAACAAATTGGCAAACTATAAAGGAGCAACTCAAGCATTATTGTAAGATAACAATGAAAAACCAGCCCAAACTGGGTCACATTATACAAGCCATAAGACACAGTTATCAGCTCCAAGAGCTACCAACCAGCACAGGCCTTGGTGAGGAAGGAAACAGAACTTCCAAGACTTACATGAAAAAATGCATCAGGTGGAGAAGTCCAGCCAGAAAGAGCTATTCTCTTCTCTGTCGTGGTTTAACCCCAGCCAGACAGCTTTTCACTCACTCCCCCCCTTCTTGCCCTCCCCCTACTCCTGGGGGGACGGAGAGGAGAATCAGCTTTGTTCCCAGCCCGAAAGTCAAAACACAGCACTGCACCAGCTACCAAGAAAGAGAAAAAATGACTGCTACTGCTAAACCCAGGACAGAGGCAAAGCCTTGTATACAAGCCAGCAGCCCATACTTCCTTGTTCTCCCTGCCTTTTGCATTCCTCTGAGCTCTTCAGCCCCATTTCCCTTTGTAGTGGTGACTTCAGATTTGAAAACAGGTTTATCATCAAATAAATTGCTTATGCATTCTCATAGAGCATGCTTTCAATGCAATGATAACACGTACCGGTGAGTTATAGGCAGCTTTAGAAGGGAAAGGTTCCCTTAATTGTGAGAAGTAGAATAGATTGTATATTGAAATGAGGAAGCACGACATGTTATTATTGGCATCTAATAGCATAACAGATTATTTCCCTAGATATACATCTGATCTGTACTTATTAATGTCAATCTGCTATGGTGCATAATGTAGTTACTGATACAGACTGAGCTCTGCTCACTCTCACGGCTATCAGCTTCATGATATGTTTCTGTGTTTAAAACATTGCTCTGAAGCTACAATCACCAAATATTTATCAGTCGGCCTCTTCCAGAGCCCCATATCCCCTTCTCCCCAAAGCCTGCTTTTTGCAAGCGGCTAGGCTCACAAACAGCCCTAAGTGACAACCCTTTGGAGATAACAAACAATGAATTCGAGTCTTTGTGCATCACCAACACCTCAGTAAAAACTCTTTTTATTATTACTATTTTATTAGCCAGTGTTTTGAAGGTCAGAGAATCCCTCTTAACCCGATGGGTATTTTGCACTTCAACGGAAACGAAAGTACACTTGCAAGCACTTAATGACCATATGCAAATTGCCTCCCCTTCCCATTCAATATGTGTAAGTGACCCATCATTCCCACTGAACGGTAGCTGGAGACTGGGAAATTCAAAGCTTTGGCATCCTGCCAGGAAATCTTGGTCCTGTCAAATCAACTCAAAGCATGTGTAGGAGCCCACCGAGAATTGCTCCTCAACAGCAATTTTTAGCAACCTGGAGCTCAGGGGTTTCAACTGCTCTCCTCCTTCCAGGCAAAAGAAAGAGCGAGCACGTCCCTGACAAACCCGGGCACAGCAGCAGAAAGGCTCCTCTGTAAATCAAGGCCAGCTTCTTGAGGACGTGCCCCTCCTGCTCTGAGATGGCTCCCTGGCACGGCCGCCCAACGGGCAGCAGGGCTGGCTCTCAGCACTGCTCGGCTCCCACCAGGGCAGGCTCTGCCATAGGGAGCCCTGTCCTCACAGCTTCAAACAGGCGAATAGTTGATGAATTTGCAGGTTACTCATTAGCATGAGTGACTCACTACTCATTTCTTTTAAGACAGCTGCAGCTCACTTGATGCGCCATTTCCAAGACCTCCTGTCTTCTGCACACACTGACAGCCTGTCTTCGTGTTCACAGGCTGGTGAAAGATCACAAGTGTGCTAGCCAGGGCAAGGGAGGTCAGAGCACCTATGACAAATACTCCGTAATGGATCCACAATCTCAATCCCTGTTTACTGCTAGGCCAGATGAAAGGAAAAAATACAAAACCAAACCCCCAAAATCCCTACAGAGAAACAGTCCGTTCTCCAGCAAAATCAGCTAATAAAGAGCATAAAGGCACTTGAGGTTTTACTGGGTCAGGCTTCAATCCTTATTACAAGGTTTCTAAATTATTGAATAATATTTATTTGAATTATTCAGCAAACTCCTTTTATTTAAACAGGCATTTGGTAGCAGGGAAGCTGGAACAAACCGTTTCAATCCACAGCTCTGTAATCTAAATACATGGGTTTAGCTGAAATAAAAGTCTCATTTCACAGTTAGAATTCATTTGCTGGACCCGTTTCACGTTCTAAATGTGCTGCCACTCCTCAGGAAGTGCAGGGGTAGAATCAGAGAGCACTCTGGTGCTCGGTGCTTCTGCGCTGCTCAGCCCCGTCCCCAGCACACTGCACCCTGCGAGGCAGCACCGGCAGGAGCAGCCCCGGGCACCCAGCAGCGCTGCAGGGAGGGCAGCGGCTTCTGCCCCTCTGGGTCAGGGCTGAACTCGGCCCTGACGTGTGCGCATCAGACCCTTCAGGAGGAGGTGCTCATCCGAGCTCACCCTCCTCACTGGAGCCCGAGCCTGCAGAACACAGTTCTGTTCTCACAGAGCATGTGCTGTGCTATGGAACCGACTCACACACACAGTTGTGCTTTTCAGCTTTGGGCGGCAGAGATTTTGGTGGCAGCATCTTTGATCTTGCAGATGCCTGATCCTCTGCACTAAGCACAGGACTCATCCCACTCACACTGAAGTCTGAAACTCAGGATGAACCTTTATAGGACTGTGACCAGAGGCATTCTGTCTTCCTCATCAATACTTATACTTCAGCAAATGAGTTTCATTAGGAAAGGTGATACCAGAACTCCCCTTCCAGAGGCCAGCGCTGCTCCCACACCACATGCTCAGAGCACTGCAGAGGCCAGGTCTTGCTCCAGCTGCTGCTGGGCTGCAGCACGGTGGGGTTTGAGTGTCATCCTCAGGACGACACTGCAACACGTGCATGTGTGTGTGTGTATGGCAAGTCTCACCTCAACAAAGCAATCAAACCATTTTAATTACCTCAATACTGTTCATGTACAGCAATAAACCAGACCTATTAAAGCTGAATCATTAATCATTTGAGCTAAATCAATAAACAATTATATGTGCCATGCCACTGTGCTCACAAACAGAACCTTCCAGACCTAGCCACGCTGGGAACAAACAAGAACCACACATCCATGTGCAAGAAAGAGGGAAAACGGGTGATCCTGAGAGAAACTGCTTTTTTTGCCTAAGTGCCTCAGAGTGAGATTCACAGTTCCCGACCTGTAAACTGATAATTTATTCCTAGAACCACCGTAGGGTTTTGCAAATGTTATTGCATCACCAGCAATGTGTAATTATCCCATCTGGGATTGTTCCCGCACCATGATTTCAAACACTGACGGACATGCCCAGGGGCACACAAGTGTTAGCACAGTAATCACCATACACTGAATGGACAGAGCTGGGACAAATGCTGACGGTCTGAGCATGAGGCACACGCTGTGCATCAGACTCTTCAGAGCCTCAGGGGAGTGTCAAACGGTACCATGAGTTACACCCCCATGGGATCTACTCCCAAAGTAGACTAAAAAGCAGAGCAATAAGTTTGCATTATTCTTCATCCATTGATGAATGCTGAAAATTTTGTGGGTTTGCGATTTCCTTTAAACTACAAAAGCTTGAAACAGCATTAGGAAAAGGACTGAGGAGAGGCTCAGGGGACTTCGGGAGCTGGAACTTTAAACAGAAACACTGTGAGACGTTTAATAAAAACTACCAGTCATGGCAGCACTGCTGCTTTAACGTCTTCCTATTCCCAGAACTGAGCCCTGCATGCACCCTGCACCAGGTGCTGACCCTGAGACAGGGAGTCACAACCAGCCCCAGCATCCCAGCTCTTGGCTATCACCTCCGCATTTTACCTGCTTCAGTCTCTCCAGAGACAGAAACCTTCCTTTCGGGAGGATCCTTGCTCTGTGTCTACCAAATGCTTTCAGGACTGAAATTCTTGCACAGGACTGGGAAATAAAACCAGCCCGCAACAAATAATGCTCCTCCAGTAAAACGTACATAAGATAATACAGTTTTTATAGTGCATGAAAATAACAATAAAGAGTCAAGATTTTGTAGAAATCAATGAATCTCCTGTTTCAAAAGCTTCTGTGCAAACAATATTTCCTTGAACTGATACAATACATTGAACTGAATATTTTAACTTTAATGTAATTGCATCAATAGAGCAGTCACATTCCTCCAAACAGCTACTCTGAAGATGAGATTTTAAAGCATGGCTCATAAATATAAGAACAGAGAACAAAATAGCTTCTTTTTTGATAATTAAACAGTTAGCAGCTAAATTGCATTGTAATTGATCAGTAAATTGCTTTTTTAATGAGATTTAGTCACTAGGAAATGGCTTTTTTCTTCAATATGCCCAATGTGCATTGGGTCATTTAAACAGCAAATTGCCTACGCTGGTCTCCTATTTAGACCATCTAGATTCAACTCGCTGTAAGAAAAGATGCACAGGACAGATGAGCCTTGGCTTTCCCTGGCTACCCGCAGGGACTGCTGCATCCGGGGTGGGCAGGCACAGGATGAGCAATCCTCTGCCAGCTGAAAGCAACAGCAAACGGAGCCTCGACCCCAGGAACGCAGGATTTCACGCTGCTTTGCTACAGTAGAAGCTAAACTCCCTTCCAAAGGCAGGTCCCCAAAATGAGCTCTGAGCTGGTGATGCTGACAGGCGAGCACAGGCAGATGGCATAACCAGCTCTGGCTGACCAACACTAATACCCTAAGACAGGCCCATGTGCCCACTTTGCCTCTCCTCTGTTGCTCTCAACTTATTCTAAGTTCAGCAGGTGATGCTCAAATCAGAAATTGATATTACAGTGCATTAAGTTTGTAGCTCATAGAAGTTCCTTTTTACAGGCCTTTGCACAAAAGACAATCCTTCCTCAAAAAGCCTGTATAACCTAACTAGACAAAAAAAAACAAGGGAGAGAGTAATGAACTGTCTTTTTTGAAAGCTGCATTATTTTAGACCTATGATGAGTACAAGGTAAAAAAACCCAAACAAATAAAAAGTGTCTGTTCTTCAAAATTAGACAGGCTATTAAAATAATTGTTTTCAAGGATATACTTAGGAAAAAGTGCAAAAAAAATCTTGCCCAGCTGTGTGAAGAGCACTGGGTAAGTGTGTATTGAAATAAATTACCATTTCACAATCCTTTATTACAGGAATTTTCCAAATCCTTCAGGAACAAAAGATTTTGATGAATCCTGATTATTGTGATCAATTTCTTACATACAACAACAAATGCAGCATAAAGTTAAGTCAGATTTTTATTGTTTAGTTTCCAAGATCTCTGTTGATGTGACTTGGATTGCAATATAAACAGCAGTGATTGCAATCATTTGTTGCTACCATAGCAACAGACAAAATTAAAAGGGCAAACCACAAAGCTGAAGTGGCATCATAGTTGGAGCTTCCAATTGCATGAGAGTAAACTGATGTGTACAGGATGGCAGCCGTCCTTGCAGATACCTGTGAAGCAGGTTTGCTTGTAGTGATCAAAGTCATTCAGGTCAGGTCCTGTGATCAAGGGCCTGCATCAGCTCTTGTGTTCTACCAGTTTTCTCTGTGTGTCTCTGTCTCTACAGTCTTAAATATCTGGGACATGGAGGTCAACTTAGAAACAAGACGTCAAAGCAATCTTGTGGAGACTTAGGCCATTTTCCATCTTCCACTTGGAACTCACCCATTGCTATTATTCACCAATTCCATTCTGGCAGCGAACAGATCCACCACCACCACCCCAAAAACCGGAAAACCCATGCTGTCATGGCCTAACCTTGCAGCATAAGGTCTAAACACACAGGTAATACTCACTGCTCATCAAAAAGCATGAGAACAAGTTCCCATAAAACACTGAGTAAGTGCATATTTTAGTTATATTGTTATCCTGTTTTCTGGCTTTGGCCTAAAAGAGTTGAGCAGAAAGCCTGGATCTGCTGGTTCTCCAGCTGACCCCAGAAAACACAAATGAGTTTGGTGTCTCTCAGCCCCACATCTCTGCAAGAGGTAAGGAAAAAACAATCCCTTTTCTCTGAGCTGTGTATTTGGGTAAGATCTCCAGCGCATCCGTTTCCTCTGTGCTTACACACTGCTGAACAGACAGGGCCATCAGCACAGCTGGGGGAAGACACAACACTCATACAAATAACAAAAAAGAAACAAACATTCACCATCTTCCATCAGGCTTCCACGAGAACAGAGTCCTGGCTTCCAGGAGCCAGTTACACCATTTATGTACACAGAGGTCAGGCATAACACTGGTAAGAAGTAAAAGGAGGGAGGCAAGCAGTGTGTGGAGGTTATTTCTCTGAAGCATTCAATCTAACTCAAGAGCCAGCCCATTCTGGTGGATCATCTGCTTTTGCAGAAGGACAAGGCACTTGACCACAGAAAGCTGAATTGGAGTCCGTAATTAATTTTCACACTCAAGAACTGTCCAGGAGACCTTCAGGTTTGTCACTTCAGCACCTTAAAGAAAACCTGACCTTTGAACACGCCTGTGCAAACTTAGTAGGTAAATTCTTAGCTGACATGGGTAGATACAGCTTTACCTCAAAGGTAAATGGAAGTGCCCTCAAACGCTTAAAAAAAGAGTCTCAAGCGGTCACGAAAGAGTTCTGCTCTACCTGCACACCAAATGGTGTCTCTTTAATCCAAGGGACAGAAAGTGCCAAGGCAGCGACAGCAGCCCCATGGCCAGTGGGGCACACTCCTGCCACTGCCCAGCACTCACCCAGAGCACAGTGCTCCTCTGCAAGAGCTTGGCACTGGTAGGCAGCAGGGCTTTATCCTGCTGGGCTCCTGCATGCCGTGTGTGGAGCTGGTGGGGCAGGACACATCGCGCTGAGCTGCCCACTCTGATCCGAGCGAGCAAATCGTGGTTCCTGAAATTAAACTCCAGCACCTCTAACTTCACCCCTTTTCATTAGCCCTTTATAGCAATGACAACGGGAGGAAAACAACACTGCCCGAAGGTACCCCAGCCATGAGTGACAGCAGACAATAATGCGCATAACTGCAATATTCATAAGTAAATTTTCATTAGAATTAACAAGGACAATTGTCTTCTTTTGTTCAGATTACCTCCAGATATGTTAAAAGGAGGTTTGCATAATTAATTACCAAACATAGGGATCCTTACAGTTCCTTGGAGGTTATTTCAAGGAGCTTGTTTGAAGAAGTCATCTCCATAACAAACATTATCTGTCACTTCTCAGCTTATAAATTAATTATGGTGATATAAAAAAGAAATACAGCTTGACCATCAAGTGGAAGGTAAAGCCCAGAAACTGATCAGCAATGAAAAAACAAAATTACAGGAAGATAAGATGCATCTGTGAGGACTCCTGCAAGGCTAATATTAAATCAAATAGGTTATTTAACAAATAGAAAGTGCAAGTTCCACCTAAGGCAAAATAGAAATGGGTGTCAAGCTTCTTTCCAGAAATGAACTGACTGAGAAAAGCTGGCATTTCATACCTCTGTTACAGCTGGAAGTGGGGAGAGCTGTGAAATAATCCCCACCAAGAGTGTGAGAGGACAAACTAATTATCCTTACAGTTTAAATGGTAATTAATGGAAAAAAGCAGAAAAGATGGCTTCTTCCCTCTGCCTTAGTCCTGCATTGGCTCCTTCACAAAGCAGAGGAAGAGACTTCTGAATCAACATGTAAATTACAAATGTAAACAAACTCACTGGAACTAACTGCAAGTGGAATATTAAAAGCTTATAAACCAGCAAGCCACCCCTTCCATTTCACTTCCAGCTGCGGAAGCTTGATACTGAAACATGAAAAATTAGTGCTCTAAAAAGTGGCCACAACACAGCATGAAGAACTCATCAGACGAAAGGAAGGAAATGCTCATCCGCACCTTCACTGTTCCTCACTGTTTGGGTGGCTGCCTGCATCCTCCCCATCCACTGCAGACCTGGCCCCAGCCACAGTGGCACTGCCTGAGCGGGGCCTATGGGGGTGACTGCTCCCTGCCCCACAGACACCACAGCAGCTTTTAAAACTTCAGGCAGCAACTGGACAAGAGTCCTATTTCTTTAGCTAGAAGTAGTCCACAATAAAGAGTTTAAACTCCTGCTGTAGACAATCACCCTTTGGTGAAGTTTAATACAAGGTTCTACTTATCACAGTTCACATTATTTCTTTGAATCTTTAAGTAAAACTTCAAAGAAAAATGTATAAAGATAATCCAATTACACAAAATATGCATGCATAAAGGTATGTCATAAAAGCAACATAAAGCAGATTGATGCCAAAATTTAAAATGTTCAAGCTATCAATAGGGAAATATAATGAAGGTGCAGGTGTTTGAAGAATTAAATCTATTTTCAGCATTTCCACCAGCCCTGGTACATGTGTTTTAATAATGTCCACAATACTGAAGCACAAAATCTTCAGGAAGGATGAGCAGCTTGTTACTGTTCATTTTATTTCAATGTCACTGTCAAATTATTTGCATACTTCCATATATTTTTCTATTTGTTAATGCCATAAATATAAATGCTTAAATAAAAACACATTTGTCATTCATCAATTTTTAGTGCAGTTTATTGCTTCTCCAACAAAGTGTTCGATATGGGATTCATTTTTATGTGTTACAATGGGTGTTTACATTTATCTCCTTGGTATTGCAAGAAAAAAATGTGTAGGTAACTCAGCTTAAAATCCTACTTTGTCACATCTCATTGCCCTCTCCAGACTGGAAATACATGCCTACAGGCTTTGATATGTTTATATAGAGATATAATATACTTTCACCATGCATAAGTGATTGATAAAGTAATTTAAGGAAGTCTAATTGGTATTTAAAATAAAGCATCTTCTCTGCAACAGATTTTGGGGACGTATTCTGCACGGCTTTCCTCAGGGAAGTCTGGGGAAATACTTCTGCTCAAAGAGCGTGATTTTTGCCCTTTGACTTACAGCTACCAGCCTGAGAAACCTGAGATCAAACAATCCTCTCGATGTTTTGTCGTTGCCATCTCAGTGAACCAGCTTGGAGAACTCTGATTCATAAAGGAGCACATAGAGCCGCACATGAAAACACGGTCTGAGGTCACCAGCTGATCACGGACCTGGCATCGCCCACAGGCCGGTAGAACGCTCCTCACCTGGAGCAGCGGAACCTCTCACCAGAACACGTTGGAGCCCTGCTGCCTGTTCCGTAAGAAACAGCCGGTAGCAAACCAAACCCCCATCCCCAGGCAGGGTGGCTGCACCCTCACTGTCATGGGCTCTCTACCATCTTCCAGTTCTTTCCCCGAGGACAAATCTATGCCAAGATCTCGCAAACTTTCCGTGGAGCAGGGACGAGCACACCGATTCTTTATTGCCATCTAGTGACCAAAACTATTTCCACTATTACACCAAACAGGATTACAACTCTGCAGAATTCTGAAACCAACAAGCACAAAAGAGAAACCAAGCTTGCTTTTCAGCCTTAACTTTGTGCTACCCTCTCCCTATCCCTCAGGCGTCGGATCTGCAGTAAGTGTAAGCCGCTGCTGCTTCCAGAGAGTCCTTTGTCTCTGGCGTGAACAGGTCCTAGAGGTCAGCAATGTAGAAAGAGGTCACACCACAGACATGAATGGCCTTGGTTTGTCCCTAAGGAGCTCCCAGAGCTGCACAACACGGGTCTATTGCCGGGTAAGGTGAGCACAGCACCCCAGCACCAGGGCGGCATTTCATGTGGCCGCAACAGGCATTTCCTCGCCCTGGGAGTAGGAAGGGGTCAGGTTGTTCCCAGGGGTATTCGAGGTCCTTCAGAGAGGTATTCTCATTTGGCTCATATGTTCTGGGGGCTCACAAGTGGCTCTTTTCTCACCAAGACAAGCTCCTAGCAGCTCGCTCTCACATCTGCACGCTGGGCATCAAAGCATGCCAGGGCAATAGGAAACTCTAAGGTTTCAGCTCTCAGTGAGGGCAAGGGGAATTGGTGGAGCTCAGCGCAACAAGGAATTCTGAATTCCTTATTTCCCCCTGTCGTGGTTTAACCCAACCAAAGCAGCAATACCAAAAGCCCATCGGTACCCTTTTGGGTCTTTGAAGTACCCTCTCTTGAGGTAGTCTATGCCAAAGATGCATGGAGCCTCTGGGCCAGTCACAATACGGTGCTTTTGCCATTCTCTCCCAGTCAGGCTGATTTCAGCCTCCAGTACAGTCAACTCTTGGGATCCTCCTGTCACTCCAGAAATATAGATGGGTTCCACCCCTTGACAGCTCGATGGCATCAGGGTACACTGTGCACCGGTATCTACTAGAGCCTTATACTTCTGCGGGACTGATGTGCCAGGCCATCTGATCCACACAGTCCAGTAAATCCGATTGTCCCCTACCTCCACCTGGCTGGAGGCAGGGCCCCTCTAATAGTCATCACAGGATTGGACGCTTAAGTCATGTTGAAAGGGATTATTCTTCTTTATCACAGGAGCTGGAGTAAGATCAGCTCTTCCACTCCACCTGGGAAACTGCTCACCAGAGACTGAAGCCGTAGCTCTCATGGGACGCTCAGTCTTGGCCTTTGCTCCTCTTTTCAATTCACTCACCCGTTCCTCCAAAACTGAAGTAGGTTTTCCATCCCACTTTGTCATGTCTTCTCCGTGATCCCGCAGGTAAAACCATAGGGTAGACCGTGGCGTATACCTCTTGTATCTCCTTTCTCGAACAGTGGGACGCCTTTTGCTAATAGCTGAAATGTGTGTTGGTACACGCGAGGAGGTGTGGAGGTCCGAAGTCGAGAAGTCACCTCTCCTTCTTCTTCTTCATCATGTGATGATGACTCCTGATCATGTTCTGGATCGAGTAGTGAACACATTGTTTCTTCATCTTGCTTTAACCTTCCTGCCTCCTTTTTGCTTTTTCTCTTGCGTACAGGGGCAACCGATATTGGTACGAATTGGTCCTCTGGTTTAGTTGCAGTTGTTATCACTGTGGTTTGAGTAGCGACTGTACTTGTTGCTGGGGGTGGTGTAGCTGCTGTACTTGGAGCTGGAGTATCCGTACTGGCTGTTGCTTTGCCCTCAGATCCAGCGACATTTTTTTCCTTTTGAAGGTGCTGGAAAGCATTGAACATGGCCCTGTAAGCGTAGGCCAAGCCCCAGCACGTTGCCATGATTTGTCCGTCTCTGGTATGGCCAGACTGACCACACACCTCATTTAAGTGTTTTACTAATTCTTCTGGATTTTGCAGTTGTTCGGTGGTGAAATTCCAAAGTACTGGAGGGGCCCACTGACCTAGATACTTGCCCATACTGTCCCACACACCCTGCCACTCATGGCTGTCCAGCCTCAGAGAAAATCTCTTGGTCCTCCTACTTCGTTGTTTAACCCCAGACAAGACCCAAACCTGACTCTGCTTAACTTTTGAAAACAGATGAAATAGTTGTGGCCAAAATACACTCTGTATACGTGCCAACATGGTGATCCCCATCACAATCAGCAAACAAGTCTCAATAGCATTAAACGGCCATTCAAAACTCTCAAATGATGCTGTAAATGCTCTGGGGGGAGGAATGGGAGGGTAAAAGAATGCCTCCTTCACAGGTTGACCACCCGAGAAGGAGAAAGAATATGTGTAATTGCTAAGCATTTCTATTATATACCTCCCAAAGTATAAAGGTGGTGACCATACTGGGAACATAAACCAGATAAGTTTCATGATCAATAATTCTATTGTGTTACAAGTCATCATCATAAAGTACACTGAGACAAGAACTTTAGCCCAAGCCCCACACTTGAAAAACACTAATACAGCAAATACCAGATCTAAGTAAATTACAACATTCTGAAGCTGTGAGATCAAGAGGAACAACCTTGAGAGCCAATAAATCAGCATTGTGATGAATGACTATTAATCCGGTCAGATCTGTTGTTATCTCAGCCCCTTCGTGCCCCACGTTGGGCGCCAAAAGAACTGTCGTGGTTTAACCCAACCAAACAGCTTGTTCACTTACTCCCAGTGAGTGGTGCCAGGCGTTAGTCTGCCCCCCCCCCTTCCCCAGGGGCTGCCGCCCCCTTTCCCCGCTCCCAGAGGGGTGGGGAGGAGAATCGAAGGAATGCAACTCCCACGGGCGGAGATAAGAACAGTCTAGCAACTAGTGTACAATACGAATCACCACTGCCACCACCAACGACAACAATGATAAGAGAAAACAGCAAAGGAAAGGAGTACAATACCACGCGCCGAACCACCAGTCCGACCCGGCCGACCCCCTCTCCTCCCGGGTCCCTCCCAGTTCCCCCCTCGGCATGACGTGCTGTGGTATGGAACACCTCCTCGGTCAGTCCGGGTCAGGTGTCCTGTCTCTGCTTCCCCCCGGCCCCCCCTCCTCCCTGGCAGAGCACGAGACTCACAAAGTCCTTGGCCAAACCAAAACATCATTTTTATCAGCTTTGTTCCCAGCCCGAAAGTCAAAACACAGCACTGCACCAGCTACCAAGAAGGAGAAAAAATGACTGCTGCTGCTAAACCCAGGACACCCCCAGACCAAACTTTTTAAAGAAGCTGCACTCCCTGATGAGGCAGGTGGTGAAAGTACATTCCTAAGGGAACTTAAACAGAAATACAACATGACAGCAGGTGTTGAGCCCCATCACTTCCACAGTTTTCTGGTGAAACTTTTAAAAGGCCTATTTTGGTAAGGAATAGAACTCTGTCTCATTCTTTGCTCTTGATCCAGAGTAGCAAGTTACTTTTATTCATCGATAAAGCCATCACACTTTGAGTGCCTTGGCCTAAACGAGCTGAAGCTTCAATTTGAAGATGTGCCTCTATTTCCAGATTTAATCACAACTGCTCTAGAGTTTTCTGTAAAACAAAGACCAGTTATGAGTGGTTTTAAAGTTCCAGTTTTACAGCCTTTTTATGTCATCACTCAGTTGAACAACATAAAAACCCCACAATGCAATTCAAATAATGTGTGTAATTAAAATGTACTTACTTTTACTTCAAGACTGGAGTCCTGTAATTCAAAACTAGCCAAACCCCGTTTCTCACTTTGGTGCTTTCTCTCTTTAATTTAGGAGAGGAAAGTTTTACAGGGGGAATTAAGACCTCATTTACTGAACCAAATAAAAAAAAGGCAGATTCAGAGCAAGTGTTTTCAGTTTCACTTAACTGATTGGACGGAGAGGAAACAATACTGCTTAGGAGCTGAAAAGCAGAGGGGATGTTAGTAAAGAGAGATGTGTTAGGATTCATAGCCTGTCTGGGACGGGGTGAGGGAAGAGACTTACAAACCACCTATGGATCAGTGCAAATACAACTGGAGGTATTGTGTGGCATAATTACATCAGTACTTCTACTGAATATGCAATTTTGCTTCTTCTGATACTATTCTTCAAGACTCCATTGGTGTTGGGAGCAGACAGACTGAGGCAGAACATCCGTTCTGTGAAATCTTTAGTGCTGATCTCTGCTTACAGTAGGGAAGATACTGCACTGTTCACAGTAGCATAATTTGAGAGGCACAATATGTGTTAGTCTGAGTTAAGAGAGTGAAAACACTGGCTCTGAAGCAATGCTTGCTTAATGCAACCTCATGGGAACCTACTGTGTGTTGGAATCTAAAGAGCTTTGTGATATTCTGAGTATTAGCGTTTCTAGATGCACTTCCTCTGCAAAATACCCCATTATTCCTCTCAACACAATGTAGAATAATCCTGAATGATTAATTCTGTTCCAAATTTCTGAAATTCTGCAGTACCTTTTTCTCCATGGCTTGATTCTTGTTTCACCCTGGCATTTTTCAGTGATGTCAAAACCAGATATTTGATCTAGAAAAATATGTAAGAGTCATATGAGGGGAGAATTTAACACTATATTTAACATGCAGTCATATTCAGGAGGGAGAAAAATGGGTCCCTTTGTTGGGATGGAAAATCACCTAGAGTTTCATCTCTGATGAAGCTGAGATATAATCATACTATTTGCTTAGCAGTAACAATATTAGCCTTAAGCAAATAAGGGTTGTTGCTGAAGACTTTACAGGATTTGAGCTTAAAATCAATGGCTTGAGTCCTGGGTATTATTTTCCCAAAACTTATGCAGACTATAGGCAATAGGTCTTGTTTGTGTAGATGTGAGCATAAAAAGTCAATGGAATTAACAAATTCCATACTTTACTGTGAGACTGTGCCTTTGGTCAGCATTTCAAGAAGCTATGGAATCTAGAAATGGGCACTGGGACCCCAGGCAGTGTGGGAGTAGGTAGTGACTCTGAGTACAGCTTTTGGCACGTAGGAGGCCAAGTCCAATGTATCACTACTCACCTCATGCCTCTGAAGGGTTGGAAGTGGCAGAATGTTGCTATGAACACAGGTCACCAGCAGATCTAAAGACTGGGTGTCTTCAAGAGCTTGCGGTGATGTGGAAAGTCTGCATCTTGGGAGAGAGGGGAAAGTCATTCTTTTTGTTCTTTGAGAGTTTAAGCAAAGTTTTGGAGATCAATGGCTGGTTCCTTTCTTTCCTTCTGGGATGGACATCTTTCCATACCATTGCATTCTCAGAGCAGGAAGAGGGAGACAGATAGGAAGATTGTGGTGGATCACTGCTGAATTTTGAAGCTGACTGGCCAGCAAGAACTTTTGGCAGCTTATGGGCGGCACTGCATTTATTCTGGTAAAAGAGAGTATGCATGGTGAGGTGAAGATTGGCATTACACCCAACTGTGTGGTACGCTGTGATTTGCAACAGATGTGAGTCATGGGGAGGGTCAGTGGACACCCCTTCACAGTGATGCTTCAGCTGGACACATTGTATTGTGAAACTATAGTCTGAGGAGCCAAGACACACTGCTCTTTCTTACCTCATATGTAGCTTTTCAGAGAAATAACCTGTCTGGTAATTAAACATAGACAATTCTCTTACACAGTTTCAATTGTGCTTACCAGATGTTGGCAGTACTGGTCATCTGGGAATGACTTACTGCACTTCCAACAAAGACTGACACCAGTACCTTCAGAAGGAAAAAAAAATCGAGAGAAACACAGTAATGTCACTAGTCATCTAGACAGGGTGCTCAGATCCACGTATGGTCACTGGATCTAGAGAAACACAGAATGTTGATTCCACTGGCGAAAGGGAACTAGAGCTGTGACTACATTTTGCTCTTGGCACCACTCAAAACCAATCTGCCATCCCTTCTCTCAAACTTCAGGATATTTGAAATTCTACTGCAGCTCCATGTTTTGTGGTTCAAAATGCTTCACTCATACCCTGGCCTAGAGAATTCTGTTGCTATGGAGTTTTGCTTTCTATAGTTTATTCTGCCAACCCCTGCACCTTCTGATGCCTGTTCTTTTCTGGAATCATTGACAGAATTAAGGATTTTTTGGTTTGACACAGTGCCCAATACCTTAGGCCTAATAATGCTCCTCTCAACTTCAAGAAACCAAGGTATGTATCACTGGCTTTATATATGAAGTAGGAGGAAATTCTAAATATTTTTTTTCCTGTGAGACAAAGAGAAAGAGGAAGAAGTTCCATTTATTTCTGACAGGCAGAATTTTACTTCCAGGATGTGAGAGGCACAAAAGGACATGACCAAAGACCTATCAGTCAGTGGAACCACTTTGGCTTTACAATAACCAGCATAATAAAAAGCAATACTTGGCCCTTTCACTGTGGTTGGTTAAACAACAATCCCTTCTAGCTGAATTACTGAGAACAGTAGAGAAGGCAAAAGAGATTTAAGTGAGATTTAACAGAGTTGACACAGTCCAAGACAATGAGGAATTTTGCAACGGCTAGCCTACACCCTCCTGCCATGTGGTCCTTCCTCTTCATCACAGGAAAACTAGATAATGTTAAGGAAAATCCTAGAAAACTCTTCAAATCTCCACACTTTGTAGGGATGGAGAGGGAGAAAGATCTCTTCCCAGTGTTTGCAGAACCTGCCCTCTTCTGTCATTGTTTTTATTATTCTGGATAGCTTTCCCTCTAAGAGCAGAGAAAAAAATGAAAAAAAGCCTCTGGTGCCATAACTCCTCCCTAAACAGCTGCTTACCCACCCTTTAAAGGAGGAGCAGCAGCACTGCCAGACAAGTATTAGTTTTTAGTAGGAGTTTCACAAGCAGATTAGTTTGCTAGTCCTTAGAGAAACTATGGGGTGTCATCTTGTTTCCTTCCCAAATAAGTTCAATTCACAGCAGGACCTGAGCTGACAGCCATACAGCTCCACATTTTTGCATAGGGAACTTCAGAAGAAATTTAAGTTAGAGAGAAATGAACCAGAATGTCACATTTTTACTTCAGTGCAAGTGATTTTTCTGATGGAAGACCTAGCATCTCTTGTACCAGCTACTGCAACTGATCCCTTACAGCAGCATGACACAAACACAGCTCTTCTCTGAGGTCATAAGTCCTGCCCAGTGTGGAACAATGAGATGCAGGAGATGCAAAAAATAAGAACTGACCTTCTTAGTATGTAAAATGGGAACAAGATTATTAAGTCTTCTA
The DNA here is from genome assembly GCF_033783945.1 of Neopsephotus bourkii. Lineage (NCBI taxonomy): Eukaryota > Metazoa > Chordata > Aves > Psittaciformes > Psittacidae > Neopsephotus > Neopsephotus bourkii. The sequence goes on along the minus strand of NW_026901640.1, from coordinate 192,091 downwards.
CTTTGCAGAGGTATTGGGAGGAGTCATTCACTAGTATTTGCATAATGTATTGTAATGCCATTCACAACAGATGCCCCAGATGTTACTCAGAAACCAGTGTGGTTCATTTCCCATGCGAACAAGTCCTTTCTGTCCCGATTTTTCTCTGAGAAACATGAAAGAAGAAGAAAAAGGAAGCCCAATAAGCCATTATTTAGACTTGGGAATAATGAGTGTTTATCTGGATTTTATAACACAAATTATGTAATGAGGCAGAGAAAAGGCTTTTGAACAAATATGTTAATGAGGTGGCAGCTAAGGGAAGGTTACAGACTTGCCAATTCCAAATCACATTTTTTAAATATGATTTTATTTTTCTTTCTTTCTTTCTTTCTTTCTTTTGTAGTCATTACCCTGCAAACATTCAAATGTGCTTTAGGGCTTCAAGCAAACTATTCAGACATTACCAATTCTAGGTCAAGAAAGCCTGATCAGCAGCACAAACTGACTGAGAAAACCCCACTGACTCAAAATTCATAATGAGGGCTTTTATGTAGGAAGTTGTTGGGCACAGGGATTGTACTGAAAGGACTGTTCGTTCAGAGCCTCAAAAGCTTTTCTTGGAAAAGTATCAGATGCTCCACTGGGAACTTAGTTGAAAGATACTCCTAAAGCAACACAGTGGACTTGCGGTGGCTAGAAAGTACCGATTGGAAAGAAAACGGAAAGTAATGAAACAGGGATTCTCTCTGAATGCTGGCAATAACTCTTTTCCATTTAAATTCCATGTAAACCTTCCGGCACGTACCATTATTGTACAAGAGCTCCTCCAAGCACCTTTTTAAGTCGAGCATCACACAGAGGTAAGTTCTGAACTCGTTATTTTTTTAATGTGATTTTCAAAAGCCTGCGCAGATGACAATTCTGCCGCTGCTAAGTCCTGGGATGTCTCAGGGTCAGTTTTTTTCCAGTTTTGTTTCTCAGTCTCAAGTATGATACATCTTAAAGGCCTTGTTTAATATAATTTTGTTAACACTTTTGTACCTCTGGATGTTAAATGGAGCCTGCAACATGACTATGTGGAGAGTTTTTGTCTTGAAAGGGAATAGCAGTTATCTAGGTCAAACGAACTGCTTTAAAACAGGCAAAATGTACTTGTGTGCTTGAACAGCATTTGAATTAGTGGTGGAAAATATGTGGATCTCTAATTAAATGAATCAACTGGTACCTGGAAAGCCTTCTTGCCACAGACTATTCCTATCCAGTACTAACAGGAGTAACTGAGATGATTGGCTAGTAGTGAATAAGATATAACAGAAAAGCAGCTTCTTGGGAAAGGCCTAAACTACACTAAAACCTTTCTTTTCCAATTCTTCCACCCAGACGGATGACCTTGGAATGCCTAGCTTCCAAGGGGACTTGATTTCTAATCCCTTTCTACTAGCCAAAACAATGCAGGTTAGCCTTTGTTAACTAGTCTTCAGCAGTGTCCCTCTTCTGAGTGGAACTCTTTACAGTGACTTACAACATTGAATCTGGTATCTTAAGTTCAAATGGGATCACTAGACTCTGTGTGTGGTTTGATAACCAGGCTGTCAAGTCCATCTATAAATCTGCTGTCTTGAAAGTTGTGGCTATTCCTGTCTCAGCTATACCAGTTCCCAGCCATAACTGGCCCGGTCTCTTGAGCTGGCTTTGGTGCTCACTGAACACCTCATTGAACTTATTCGGCTCAGTAACTCAGCAAAAAGTTAGGGCTTTCTTTGTCAAGTTAAACCCCAGTGAGCCCCAGAGCCACCAGCGGAGAAACGGATAGAGAGACGAGACAGGGCAGTGGCAGTGAGCCATGAGATGGGCTTGGGTCTGTTACTGCACCATACCATTGGTCCTTCATATGGTTTAAAATGCCTGTGTTTATTAAGACAGCATAGCAGCAAATGGGAAGTGGTATCTAGTAACCAAGAAAAGAGGCTGAGGTACAACAGACCTGATTCAGCTTCTGGTTGTACTTCATGTTACAACATATATCTAAGTCTCTTTGTAACACAAAGATCTGAGTTCCTTTGTACACTGATTTGAAGCTTACTATCAAGAACAAGAAGAGCAGCAAATTTGTTATTCAATGAGTACCAAAATTTAGCCCAAAGGCTGCTACAATCTTCCACTTCTAAATGGTGTCTGCAACCAAAAGTTACACCATTTTACCTACCATTTACCATAATTTTACCCAATGTCATTAAAGAAGTAGTAAAAGACCATGAAAGCACACATCTTGCATACATATTTGTAAATACTGCTCTGATCTGCTATGTTCAGAGCTGTGCTCACGAGAGGAAAAGATTCCTTTTTCTTGAAGGCCTGCAGTCAGTGCTCAATTAGCATGAGCTGAATTTCAGGCTGTGAAAGGTTTTAGTTTGAATGCTCTCTGAACCATCTAAAATTCCTGCTGCTGGAGGTTTTGCAAGCACGATGGGTTCTCTGCAGCTTCCTTTTGCCTGGCTTTCAGACTAGTTCTGTAAAGTAAGCAGCCAAGGCTTTGTGTGCCTCCACCTTGGCACAGTGAAGAGGAAGCTCGTGTGCAAATTATGTGAAAGAGCTGCCATTCCTGTAGCACTCTCATCCAGCCAGTGCCAAGTGTATCTGAGTTGTAAGCATAGACTGAGGAAGGCAGGGAACAGCTGGAAGACTTCCAAACGGAACACGCTCCTCTGTGCTTCTCTCCACTGGTGCATACAGACCCCATAGAGAGCAGTGCCCAGCCTTGGCCTTCATTGTAAACTGCTCTCTTCCCCCGTTTCATACAGTCCTGCTCTCCCCTTCCTGCATCTTTACTATGCATTGCACAGCCTTACCACCTCCTTGTCTGAATGTAGACATCTTTTCTCTTGTCCTTACTCAGTATTCTTATTCCCACCCACATTCTGCTGTTATGATGATATGTGAATACGTGACTCTAACGTTTGGATTCAGGCAACTTTTCAGCCTCCTGGCTCTTACAGCAGAATACGAATTGACACATGAAAACCTTCAAGTTTATAAAATAGTGATAGTGCTACCTTAAATATGAAGTGTGGGTGGCAGGATGGCTTGAGCAAGGAGGTACCAAGGTCAGAATTTACCTTCAAGATTATAGGTTCAGTTCAGTGCAGGACTTTGTTCCTGCTGTTCTGCAACAGCCAGTGGCTTTGCTTGGGTTTAGCTGAATTCCTAGCTGACTCCACAGGAACTGAAGCTGGCACTGATTTCTCCTCAGCAGAGTCAGTACAGATATTTTTCATGAACAAATATTTTGCATGGACTCCAACAAACCAACCTCCTGAAGCACGCTTCTAGAAAAGGAGCTTACTTCTGCAAAACAAGTAAAGAAATGAAAGTTACTTATTTCTCTGGTCATGCCTAAGCTTTTGCTGTAGTCTGGGAATGCCTCCACATTTAGGTTTTGAACCTCGGTTTATCAGTCTTGGCCTTGATTCATAAAAAGATTTCAATTGCTAAGTTTGGGACCCCGGTCTTAGATACAACCATGCTCAGATAAAGGTGATATAGACACACTTTCTTTCAAATCTGAGCTCCATGTTGTTCCTGTATCTCCCTCTCTCATTCAACTGGTATTGTCGAGGCAGCTCTATGGGGAAGAAGTGGGTATTTATCTCTAAGGGTCAGGTCCTTGCTGATCTTGACCGGCAACTCCCTGTATTCCTCCTTTCTGCTTTATAATCTCTTGGGAGGTGATTCGGAGAAAACTCCAGGAACAAAGTTGCCAACAAAGTTTTCAAGCTGACAAGCAGGTATTCTTTATTGCGGCGCCGGGAGACACGGGGGATAAATCCTCCTAACGTGTGTCCCCGTACTGCTATTCAAGCCACCCTTATATAGTCACTGGGCATACATACATATTCATGAGGCTACGTATGGATTACATCATTTTCCAGAGAGTTCCCCGCATGCGTACAGAATTGTGGTGGTGGTCTCTGAGGGTCGGTTACTTCTTCCAACAATCTTCATCACTTCTGGCAGCCTTTGAAGCACGCGCAGTAGATGCTCATACCAGTTTAATTGGTTCGTTAGCACCAGAGACATAATAATCCTCCTATCCTCCTACTTATCAGTTAGTTTAACTGTAGCCTATCCTGGACACCTGCCATTCCCAGATACTCCTTATCCCTGTGTCCTGTTCTTCTAGACTGTTTTTCTTAAAACTAGGCCAACTATAACGATTTATCTTGTGAGAATTCTTAGTATGTTCTCTAGTTGTACTCTGTTTTTTTTCTCTATGTATCCTGCACCTCAGTAATTTTCCATTGTTACTGTTACAAAGCCATCAAACTTAACATTACTTAAAACTTCTTATAAAAGTTTCTATATCCCATTTTGTGATTTTGTGCCCCTTTGTCTCAGAGGCCTGCACCATATTCTTATCCCTGTCCCAAGTCAGCTGTTCCTAAGAACCCTAGGGAACATCGTGTTTCTCATGCCCCTTCCCTTCTCCCCCTGAAAGTATACCATTCTGGTTGACAATTGCTATCTGAACAGCAGAAAAGGGTACTCCACTATCTTTCAATCTGATTTCCTATTATTTAATGCTTGTTCTTTTCTGTTAATCCTTCATTTGTTTTGTTGTGTATCACAGAACGTACTTTGCATGACACACTGAAGGCAAACTTGCAATAATTCTGCACAACAAGTAAATATGGATCCCCTTCTCTGTATTGGACACTGAGGCATGGGCTAGTTAATTGATTTGCCTGCAGGAGTCCCTGTTCTCATTCCTAGCTACAAGGAGACTCCTTTCACAGGACTAGTCAATCTAAAGATGTCAACACGTCTTTGTGGGTTTTCTTTTCATTTTTTCTATACTGTACTGCATCTCGTAAGACAGACAGTTATTTGCACTGGTCTATCAAAGTGTGCCTAGTACAGCTCTTTTACAGTTAACTCTGCATTTTCTTACCTAAGTGCTTGTAGCCTCTTTGTTGGCTATAGACCATTTTTTCATTGGAGACTGGCCACAGAAATGCAAGTTTTGGCCATTTCCCTGCTTTCTTCTAGGCTTTGCACTGGTGTGAAGTTTCCTCTGTGTTGGCAGGTTACCCAGAGGGACTGCTGCTAAAGGTTTGAAGATTTGGATTCAGTCCAGATCCGGCTGGCTACTGTTTTCCTTAGCGGACATTCACTGCTTTTACAAACAAGACAGTAACATTGGAGTGTCTTGTTTTGAACTTCTGTCACTCAAGTTCCTCTGGTCAGCAGAGGACAACACAAGCTGTAGTCAAAGCTCCCTCATTACTTGCTGTGGAATCTGAAAAGCTTTATTCCTTTGAGTAACTGCTTGGTAAGACTGTACTAAGAGAGTGAAGGATCAAACTGTTAACATATGATTTACACCAGCCTTCCATTTCAGGTGGCTGTTAACATCCCAAAAGCAGAACATAAAATACCAGTATCTGTCTTCAGTCTGATGCCCGGTAGCTCCAGTTGTTCCTTTCTGGCATCTTGATAGTGCTTGTGACCCTTTTCGTGGCACCATCACTTATGATTCCCATTCCATGGCTACACTCGGACCAAATCCCTGAAACAAATGGCATCAAAAATAACCTTTCAAGTTAACCTTTCTGGGTTATTTTTAACCCAGGTTGCAGGCACACAATCCCTCACAAAATAGCAGGCAGTGAAGCATAGCCATGCATGCCTGCACAGACCTTTGTTTTGGGGAGACCACTGCTGTGGTTTTAACTCTCATTCCCCTAGAGGAGCTAAGTCCTTCCTCACCACTGTGTAAATGAGTGACAGATGATTCCCCTTGGCATCATCAGCACCTCCTGAAAGCCCAGCACCTGCAAGAAGCCGCGTGTCACACTTTGGTCCCTACATATAATACGCATTATGAGGATATGTGCTTACTCCTGACTTTCTGCAGGCACCACGAGCAGGGTGGTTTTTAAGACCCGCTCCCAGCCGGTGCCGTAGCTTTACCCACAGCCATGAGGCAGCTTTCCCTGTTCTGGGCAGAGGGGAATCTCAGGAACCGCGAAATGCCCCCGCCGTGTCCCGGCGCCCGTGTGACGGAGCGGCCCGGCCCCACCTGGCTCAGGAAACCTCCCGGAGCCGGGGAGGGCCTGCGGGCACCGGGATCGCGCCTGGACGGCGGCTGCGCTGCGGCGCGATCGCTCCGGACCCGCGTCTGCAGCACTGCCAGCCCGGTGTGCCGTGAGGGCGGGAACGAGCCCGGTGTCCCCTCAGGGCTGGAGCCAGCCCGGTGTGCCGTGAGGAAGGGAACGAGCCCGGTGTCCCCTCAGGGCTGCAGCCAGCCCGGTGTGCCGTGAGGGCGGGAACGAGCCCGGTGTCCCCTCAGGGCTGGAGTGAGCCCGGTGTCCCGTCAGGGCGGGAACGAGCCCGATGTCCCGCCAGGGCGGGAGCGGCCGGCCCCCGTCTGGCCGCGGGCGGGTCGCGTCGCCCCAGCCATGTCCCTCCGTACTTAAGGCTGCGGGCGCTGCTCCTGCCCGCGCCCTGACCGTTTGTCCCCACAGAAGATGGCCCCGACCTGCCTGCAGACCCTGCTGAGGTGCCGGTCCTTCGCCATCCTCTTCCTCACGCCGCTGCTGCTTCTGCCGCTGCCGATCGCTGTGCCGACGCGGGTAAGTGCCTGCGGGGCCCCCTCGGAGAACAGAGACCCCCGCTCTGGCCCCCGCTACCCCAAGAGCCCTGGGTCTGGGCCCCGCTGCCCAGGAGCCCCTGCCCCAGCCGGCCACCCCGCGCCATGTCCAGGCTTCCTGTGCTCCCGCCTGCTTGCCCACCTCGTGCAGGCCATGCCCTGGGCATGCTGTGCAGCACCGGCCATGCCCGCCACAGCATCTCCCTTGCACCGGAGCAAAGCACCTGATCCCTGCTAAGGTAACTTCGCTTCCCCGCAGGGCACTGGAGCAGCTCCTTCCTGCACCTCATCTCTGAAGCATTTCTGCCACTCGGTCCCAGATCTCAGGAGCGTGTGTTGCAGGTGCTACTCCCAAATCTTCAGGCACTGGTGCTCAGCAGCCCAACTCGCAGAAGGAGCTCTGTGCCAATCTCTATTCACCCTAAGGGTTGTGCCACTGCCAGGACCCGGGGCTCCCATGGACACAACCTGTCTTGCAAATTGGATGCGATTCTTTTTGAGCCAAAGATAAATATACACATAACTGGCCTGCACATTTAGTTGTATCTTGCACTGTCTAGTAGTGGTGGCAGTGGACTGAAAGATAGGACTTCTGGGTTCTCCAGCCCACTCTGCTGCTGAGGCTCTGATACACTTCAGGGAGAGCTGCTGAGTGGCGTTCTTCATCAGTGGTGCAGTTGGGAGCTGTGCATTGTGCATTATGCAGTGATCACAACAGGTTTCAAATGCAATATTCTCCATTTCACATCCATCTTACTCTAGAGGTGGTGATGGCATAACTCCTTTGCTTTCAGTGGAGTTATACCAGCATAAAATTGGACTAACCCAGTGAAGAGCTTGGTCTCTAATGTCTAGTAGCATTCTTGGCAAAGTGTGAAAGCTCCATTTATAATATTTTAGCCTACTAGAGCTATAGAGGCTATTATAATGCTAAAAGCAGCCTTTCTTCTGAGTGATCTGTATTGCTCAATATATTATAAAGTGCAGGAAAATGTCATGCATATTTATAAAGCCAGGATTGCCAGCCACTCTGGTTCACCTGTCTGATATCAGCATTGCCTTTCAGTTGAATGCTGGTGTTTTACAGAAAGAGGAATTCCTGACAGACACTGCTTTGATCAACACTAAGACAATTCCCCTAAAAATAAAAATATGGCTTAAGTTTTTTGGTATTTGTAGGAATATTGTGTCATCAGTCTAATCTGGGAAATTACAGTATTTCACAGTGGGAGAGGAATATTTCCACTAGTGATTGCTTTTTCAGCTCTCAGTGAGAAGGCAACTCACTGTCTCTGTTGTCAAATAACTAGACACTAAAGAAACATTCTGTGACTGTTCCCATAAATCACAGGTTGATGTAGGTATAGATACAGACATATATTTCATTCCAGATCCTTGGTTGTTTGAATTGGTTATGGTTGTTTGAGTTAATTTATAAGCATGGTTGTATTTTTGAACTTCATATAAATTATTTACTCTCCACTCTATGAAACCAGAGTTCCTTCAGTATTGTGATTTTTAGTCACTTCAGGTCGTTTATCTGTGTTTCATACTGGCAACAGATTAACTACAATCAGCTCTAGCACTTGCCTACTGTGGTGTAGCAGAAATTCTGTCATGAGCTCACCTCATACTTGTTAAGGGAAGAGACCTATAGGATCTGTCTGAATAAATATTTTTTTTTAAAAAACTTGTGCTATAGTTTATTCCTGGAAACCTGGAGGGAAAAAATAAAATAAAATCTAATTACTGACAAAGGCTGTTTTTTGGTTCCTCAGCTTCTCAAAAAAATGAAGAAAAGCACACCCCTATTTATAAATATCACCTTACAGCACTTTTTAAATGTCACTGTAACACCATTTATTTTTGCAATAGAGTCCCATTTGTTGTTTTAAAATAAAATCCTATAAACACATACTCTAAACATGAGCAAATTCTGAACTACAGAACACTGGCTTAAGCTTTAAAACCGTGTTTACTGTTGGCTAATGAATGCTTGCTTCTCTGAACAACTTTGAAAGTACAAACCAAGAAAGGCTGTGGTACAGGAATGCCTCATCAACAGTGCAAAAAGATTGCAACATTTCTAACCTAGGGAATCTCCTGTCCCTGTCTCAGTAAGCATAGTCTGAATTGGGAAAGTAGTGAAATACCTCTAACGTGCTTAGTCACAAAAAAAAGCAAAAAAAAAAAAAAAAAAAACCAAAACCAAAAGGATTTTACTTTAAGAGTTACTTTTAAAAGTTAAGAACTTTTCAATGATTTAATGATAGTAGTTTCTGGGTTCAGGTGTGCCACTGTACACACCTCAAAGACTTGTGGTTTCAGACAAGCTAATCACATGCACTGGGAAATCTAGCCATCCATTTCAAAATAATTAACTTAAAGTAGAAATGCCCAAATCTACACTGTTAACAATTCTTGGCTCCTAGATGTGAAATCTGCTCACCTCAGCTGCCAAAAGGTAATCGTACGCTGCAAACTGTATGTACCTAGTTGTGAAAGGTTTGTTTTTCTCACACTGTACATTTTGGGAGCATGCATTAAAACAAATACTGTGGTCAAAAAGATCTTTTTATGCAAGTGACTTCAGAACAAGGTTTAAAAGTAAAGTTTAAATCCTCAGGTTTTCTGCTACCTATTTCAGCATAACTGGTTAAGCTACAAACAATGGAGTATTTAGGCTTTTTATAAGAGCTACCAACATGTTTCTTATCTTTAAAAATAATTTCCTGTGCTTAAACGTGTCTTCCATCATATTGCAGGAGGCCAAATGTGCGTATATGATCATCATCATGGCTGTGTACTGGTGTACTGAAGTGATCCCACTGGCTGTTACCTCCCTCATGCCTGTGGTATTTTTCCCTCTGCTTGGAGTTCTGAGCTCTAAATCAGTAAGAAGCTTGCTCAATTCAGATCTGATACAGGGAAATACATTGCTGTGCTCCCCTTAAAATATTTAGCAAACAAGCCAGATAGGAAAGCGCTCCAGTTCTGTGGTGCTGTTTCTGACTCTGTTGAGCAGTGTTCAGGGCTCCTGTATGGGAAGGTGCTGAACTAAATATATATTTTCTCAAAATGTCATGGGTGTGGGGCTTAAGGTGGTAGAGGGAAAGGTCTGTTTCTAGGCATGGATCCTGCTGCACCTACTAGTGCCAGCAGTTTGTGTGTTCACAACCCATCCCATGACAGAGCAGTGTGACATACTCTCTGTGAGATTTCAAAATGCATGGAACAAACTTCTTCCAACAGGGTAGAGATCATGATGCCAGCAAGTACGCTGTGTCCCCTCTAAAGCTCATTCTGGCTGTTTGGGCTAGTGCTTTAGTCCAAGGCTATACCAGGTACTGTAGCTCAAGTTCACTTCTGGCCAACAAGCTAGTAAGGGTAGGTGTGATTACTAAAGGTTCTAAGAAAGCCATTTTGGGGCTCAGCATTTCTGGTACCTACACAATACTTTGAGCTCCTAACAACATCTTAGGAAAGTGCTGCCATTTTATACTTTATTAACTCCTGATGATCCAAAAAGAAGGTGCATGATGCAAAAAAAGCCTTGCACTGAACATTTTGACACTTAAACAGAAGAGCAAGAGTTCAGGAAACTGAAAGTAGCTCTAAGGCTGGATCTTCCCCTTCTGCCAGTGTTGGGATGGGGTCTGGTGCAGAAAATGGCTTTGAGAGGACAGAAGGCAAAACATATTAGTGAAGCTATCAGGAGGCAGCATTTTGGCACCTGACCTACCTTCTCTGTCTTTCAGGTGTGCTTTCAGTACCTAAATGACACAAGCATGCTCTTCGTTGGAGGGCTGATTGTTGCAATTTCTGTTGAACATTGGAATCTTCACAAAAGGATTGCGCTGAGGGTGCTGCTGATTCTTGGGGCGAAACCTGCACTGTAAGAGTATTGCCTTACTTCTTCCTAGCCGCTGTCAATTTTGCGGAGGCCTAGGGATGGTGTTTAACAATCAGAAAAGAAGGGAACCTTCAAGAACCTCTTTAGCTCTCTGCACTTGTACAGACTTTACAGAGGTGAAGTTTGACAGCAGGAGCAGTGTATTTGTCCTTTAGCCAAAACCAGCACCTGACTAAATTTAGGTGCTTGCCATTGGAGGCAAAATGATGACGGGCTTCATCATGTGTAGACTAAGGAGCTAACTGGCTTTCTGGGATTGCTTCAGTGAAGGTGGCAGAGCTGTCCTGGAAGGAAATCTGGACACTACACGCACCCCTGTGTATTACTGGACACTACACACATCCCTGTGACTACAATGCCTAGGAAAGTCTGTTTTCTTTTCCTCCTTTCTCCTGTGTTTCTCTCTTTTCAGCCTAATGCTGGGATTTATGGTTGTCACTGCTTTCCTGTCCATGTGGATAAGTAACACAGCCACCACTGCTATGATGGTTCCCATTGTCCAGGCTGTCCTGGATCAAATGGACAACACAGAGTATGATATGACCATGATGGAACAAGCAACTGGGCAAACAAACAAAGTGATCGAGCTGGAGGAAAAGAATGCATCAGATCCCACTTCAGCACATGGTAGGGGCCTCTGCAGTGATTGATTCTACTGAACTTGCTATGCTCAGAGCTCCCTGACCTAGAAAGAGTTTTCTGTGCCTTTTCCAAAGAAAGAGAATGGTGACCTGACTGAAAGCACCCAAATGCATGACACTTAGGTTTTACAAAATGGCTTCTAATTTTCCTGGTTGCCGTTTTGTTCTGTTTAGTGCTAGGTCCCATGCAGATTATGTTCTTTCCTGCAAGCTGTGGTCATTCTCCCATAGTTTCCCTAGACTTAACTGCCTTCTCAGGGAAGTGAAAAGCATATCCTGTGGGAAGTATAATCCAGCCCTGAGAATCCCAGTCTTGTGATTATCGGTGGGGATTCAGCTTCTAAGCCACGTAGGAATACTTGAAAAACTTTGTGCAAACACAGCCTATTTTGGTTCTGGAGTAATAAATATCTCTTTATTGACCTAATTGTATGTGGAGTTGGGGAGAAGAAAGAGAAACACTTTAAAAGCTACACGGACAAGAGGAGCTGGTGTCATTTGACTCACAGTAGGCAAACTGCTGTTTGGAATGCTTTCAAGTGTGATCTTAACCTGATGCTTGACTCCACAAGGTCCTTCTGTCAGTGCTGTGGTTCTGCAGTAGGTTTCACTTGATTTGAACCATGTGCACAAACTCAGTCCCTCTGGTTTTGCTTCTCTGCAGTGCAGGTAAAGAAGGCTACATTACTAAATACAATTAATGATCAGATGTGTGGTGCCTTTCTCTTTCAGAAGAGGAAGGGCTGTTCTGGGGATCTTAATGGAGATGTGATTTTACCAAATTAGCAAGTTGATCTGCCACAATTCCCTGTGTGACTGTGCACAAGGACAAGTGCAAACGTTGGTAGTGCATTCTGCATCCCACATTTCGAGCTTTCTGCCCAGGACACAACTGGCTCATTTTCTGGCTGACATGTCCAGGGGAGACACAGTGTAATAGAAAGGGTGTTTATGTATGCCAGACATTGTTCTCTTATGAGATTGACTCATAACTGCTATATTTGTTTAGACCTTGGAGACATAGTTTAGATACAACCGTGATCTCTGCTTTTAGTTTGCTTTATTTCTTATCTCACTTGTGAAGGGAGAATGCATTATGATTGTACAAAGCTCAGACACCACTTTTATGTAAGATGTGCAAACCCACAAGTATGTCACTTAGTCACGCAGAGTGCTCTATAAGGGTGCTCATTTCTAGCTTCCAAACAGTTATATTAAAGATAGATTTTCGTATTTGCAAATGCTCTTTTTAATATTGGTTAGAAGGATCTGCATGGCTTTGCTGGCTAATTTATTGTAGCATGTGGTGAAGGTAATAAATGTGTGCAAAAATACCTTTTGGTATTGTTGAGTTGATTGTAATTGCCATAAATTCATTGTCCTGCTCCATTAGTCTAGTCAGACTTCAAAATTAGGTTGTTAACCTCAGAGAACAATGAACAAAGCAGCAAAATTTCATGGCTGATGTAAACTGACACAACATATTGATCTTAACAGTTATGTCAGGCAATACTTCAGGTGTGGGTGGGGTGTTTTCTGCCTATATTACAGCTAGTAAAGCTAGTTGGGTTATTTCTGGGGTATTGGAATGGTTTCAATGACTTCAGCATGTGGCTGGTGGTACGCCTCTCTGTGAAACAAGAAATTACTGCTGAGAAACTATGGCACCTATACGGACAACAGCATCTTTGGATCACGTAGACCCAGATATTCAGCCTCTCTCTTTAGCTCCTCATGAATATGAGTCCAAAGTATTTGGAGACATATCTGTGTTTTTTTTGAATTAAAATAAATGGCATACACAAAGTGTACTGAACCTACAGACCCTGTCCTGAACTTTCTGCAACCCTAACTTTCCCTTAATTGTGTTTTTTGTGTTTAGCCATAGGCAGTGGACAAGACCCTGATGATGCCAGATCTGAGGAAAAGAAGAAGAGGAAGCGGATAGGTAAGGGAATGACACTTTGTATATGCTATGCTGCCAGCATTGGAGGGACTGCAACACTCACTGGAACAGCACCAAACATGGTATTGAAAGGCCAGATGAATCAGTAAGTAATTTTTGCTATTTCTCTTACTTATACTGTTTTACTGTTTCTGTGACCAGCTGACTCTTCTTAGATGACAGTTTCACTTGCAAACCATAAGCAATAACCACTTGGTGAACTAAGAGTGAGGAATGTGTATGAAGTGATGGGACTCACTGTTTTGCTTCAGCCTTTTTTAGGCAGCTATGTGTTGATGTCATAGGTCTCCTGAGAAATCTGGCAATCAGCAGAGGGCTTGTTGATCAGAGATACTGGTTCTTCTGCCTCCACTTTTTCAACTGAAATGTAACACATCAGCAGAGGAACTGCAGTGAAGAGCCTCAGAAGGATGTATGATTAACTCTTCTCAGAAGTACACTGAAGAGAGCTAAAAATAGTTTAGCCTCTCCTATAATATTATTCCTCCATGCTGTGGCTGTGGAAACTGTACAGACACCGTTGTAAAGAGAAGGAGTTATCCACAAAATACTCTCTTCGCTAAGCTGAGTGTGGGAATTGATCTAAATGCAACCTAATCTACAGTGGAAATTTTGCAGATTCCACAACAGTCCCTCCACAGTCTTTCCAAGTCCTATAAGTGTAGATGAGGCCCTCAGTGACATGATTTAGTGGTGGTCTTGGCAGTCCTGGGGTAATGGTTGGACTTGATGATCCTAAAGGTCTTTTCCAACCAAGTTTATTCTATGATTCTGTTGGGAGTACTTCAGCCTCAGCTGCCACATTACCCATTGGTTTTAACACCCAGCTGGAAATTTGCTATTGAATAAAAATTGCAGTTCTTAAAATACTGACGTCATTTTTTGAAACCAACCAGCAACTTTGTCTTCTGTTGAAGCGATCTGAAGTACAGCTATTAATTCCAGGGAAGACAGTTCCTTCTCTCTTATTAGCATGAATGGGGAGGAAGAAAGAATGTCCTGTCTTGGGATAAATGGACAGGCATGTTGGAGGTGAAAGCTACCTAGGATGTCTGTGGAATTTTTCAGCAGTGCTAGTCTTACTGAGATCTAAAAGATCAACATGAGCTTCTATATGCATTAAAATAAAATACAGGGAAAATCAAGGATTATATAGGTTTTCCCTGAAATCAAGGCTGCCTTCCTCTTGACTTCAGTTAGGCTATGGATGTTACCTATAATTACATAAGTGGTTGTCCCGGATTTACATGTACAATTGTCATTTGCACATATTAAAGGGAGAGCAGATTACTAAATGTTTTGACATTCATATGGAAAACATTTATCTTTTCAGGTTATACCCCAACAATAACGATATTGTGAATTTTGCTTCCTGGTTTGGGTTTTCATTCCCAAACATGATTCTTATGTTGGTACTAGCTTGGCTTTGGTTACAGTGCTCCTTCATAGGACTCAAGTGAGTATTTAACTACATGATATTGTGGAAACCCCTCGGCTAATGCAGATCAGCTTATTGAGAAATACGGGTCAGATGAATCCACTGACAAGTTACTAATTTTGTAGCAGAAAGCAGTTCCATTTCAAAGGAACATCTGAGGTCTTGAAACCTTTTGTGTTCATGGGAGTTGCACTAAGGCAAAGCTTTATGTATTCTTAATATTCAGACAGAATTGCCTTTTTATATTTCAATTTCAAATCTGTGAATGTCAACCCTAAGAGAGCTAGCATATCTGGTTTGCTGCCCTTGATTCAAAACTGTGGTTTTCATTCCAGGCTGCTCAAAATTGGACAGATACTTAGATCCATTCATAGACCCCATTCTTCTGTGAGAATCGGCATGTCCCCATGAAATACTTTGACACTCTTGTCATTTCTTTGTTCCTGGCCTCTGCTATAGTCTGTGTTTCTGCCCAGGAGTGACAGCTTCAGAATGGCAAGCGTGTTAAATCCTTCTAGTATGTTAATACTTACAGTATTTTCTTCTTTTTTTCTTCAAGCTTTAAGGAAAGCTGGGGCTGTGGAGCAGAGAAAAGTGATAAGGAAAAAGCTGCGTACAATGTGCTGAAGACAGAAATGAAGAAGTTAGGCCCTATCTCTTACGCTGAATTCAATGTCCTCCTAATGTTTATTTCTCTGGTTCTCTTGTGGTTTTCCAGACACCCAGGCTTTATAAAAGGCTGGGCCGCTGGGCTCTTCCCAGGAGGAGAAAAGTAAGTTTTAGGGGATTTTTGTCCTGCACCCTCTTGACTGTGAATCAGATTCCCTTGCTCTTGCATTCCATTTTGAGTGTGGAGTCATTAATTCCAACCTTATTGGAATTCACGTGGTTTCTGGGCTTGACCCTATCACTTGTGTATGAGATCACCAGTTGATCTATTGTTTGACGGTTTGTACTGCAATGAAGGCTGGGGGCTGGGATATGGAGGAAGCTGAAACTCCTAAAAAAGAGAAACTTCTGCAATGCTGGCCTTAGTCACACTGGTATACATGTTACTGTTTCGTTTTTTATGAGCTCCAGTGAGTTGCAGTATCCTATGAATATTTGGTAATATCACCTCTGAACAATAGCTTAGAACTCACTGGGAAACTGATTTGGTGCTCTGAATGGCTTCTTTGCAGACTGTCTGTGGCATATTAAGGGGCATAAAATGACCTTAATGCACAATAGGATTATTATTCAGGTCATTTCTTTACACATTGTTCTTTGAGATACAACTGTTGAACGCTGGCTTTACCACAGAGAGCCCAGGAGGAGCTGTCATCTGTGACTCTGGTTATCGATGTGTATTGTAGCTAGTTTCTTTTACTACTGTCTCTGTTGTGGCAGGTCTGAGAGACCTCAGTTGTGACCTAATGACCCATATTGCTAATGTAGAAGCCCCAAACAGGACACCAAAGAGAGTGACTAAGATGCTAGAAGCCAGCCACCTTCTAGGAGGAAAGATACCTATTTTCTAAGCTATATTCTCTTTTCTTCTTCAGGTATATCACTGATTCTGCTCCTGCTATGTTTATTGCCTTGCTGCTCTTTATCCTTCCTGCTAACAAACCCAAATTCACAAGCTGGAATGCAAGCACGTCTGACCCTGAACAGACTAAAGAAGGTATTTAAAAGAAAAAGTATAACATTGTGAAACAGCCAGTGCCAGCTAACATGACAGACACATATACTGGATTTGCGTCCAGTTCTTCAGGGTAGCTCACCTCTCTCTTCTTGGTCAGGGCTGGGGCACAGTCCCTGCTCATGTGTACTACCCTTACCCTATGCAGGTTTCTCAGTAACATGCATCTGCCTGTTGGGTCTTTTCCTGGTAGCTTATAGAATAGGAGAGAAAATGTCTTTACTTTCTCAAAACATGTTCTGCTTCTCATTTCTCACTTCAGATACAAAAAAGCCATTTTTGACAGCCCCGCTGCTAGAGTGGAATGTGGTTCAAAGGAAGATGCCCTGGAGTGTTGTGCTGCTGCTGGGAGGAGGTTTTGCATTGGCTGATGCAAGCGCAGTATGTCCTGACATCTGTTTTTCTCTGACTCAAAGGCAAACTTCCCTGGTTCACTATCTAGTCCTGTATTACTGGGCATGCACCCAAAACCACACCCAGTAGAGATGTTCAGATCTGAAGGCAGATCCAAAGTAGCAAAAACTGGGAGGATAGGTGAATATTTGTGGCTATTTTTCAGGAGTTTGTATGCTTTGACCAAGTTCTTCAATTTTTCTGACCTCTTGGAGGCTGACACACTTTGTCGAATGGCGTTTATATAATTTAGGAATCATTTGGCATCATTTGGCAGGAATGTTACACATAATGGGAGTTCCTGTTCACCAGCAAGGGGTTCTGAGCCTCACTGAAAAACACTCTTCTTTCTTGTCAGAAATCTGGGCTCTCAGTTTGGCTGGGTCGTCAGATGACTCCATTAGGATACATCCCACCATGGGCCACTGCAACAGTACTTTCACTTACAGTAGCCGTCTTCACGGAATGCACCAGCAATGTCGCCACAGCCACCCTCTTCCTACCTATCTTTGCATCCATGGTAAGATTATTTCCAGTCTGTTATCCTACCAACTGGGAGATCAGAGTTAAACTGGCAGTCTCTAGTGGCAAAGCAGTATCGTATTTATTGTCTTAAGTGTTGCTCCAACGTTAATCTGAAAGCCAGTAATGAAACAGTTCATCTGACAGTATACCATCATGGATAATGATTTTAGTTGGTGTTTGCTGCTATGTTCATAGCATCATATGTAGATAAAAAGTGGGAATGCAAACTTTCTCCAGTCTGCCCTACCTATCCACCTGGAACCTGAGAACCAACAACCTGGAAGAAGCAGCTAATTCAGGGTGCCTGTCTGATGGCACCCTCTCTGAAAAGGAAGCCAGTTCAAGCCTTTTGTAAGGTGTGTCCCTTGGACCTGGAGAAAGTGAAGTATCATTTTGTATTTAAAACTTCTAGTCATTTTGTATTTAAACCACCAACTCAGAACTGGAAAAACAACCAAAAACATTAAATGAAACCAACCTCCAGCATTTCCTGTTCATCCCTTTGCGTGGTTCCTTCATCTTCATGGTTTTCTGCTAGACAACAGAAAGTGGTAGGCCCATTATTAGAAATGTGTCATTTTCCATAGGAAGCTAGAACAATTTTAAAACTTACAGATAAAAACCTGGTAACTTTTGCTGCCTTTTTTGAGCAGAATTGAAACTGTAACATAAAGGAAAAAATAGGTTACTTTTTTTTTTTTTATTTGGAAAATAGAACTGCTTTATTCTTAGACCATTTCATCAAAGTAAACTGATCCAAGTCAAGGTGCTGAGCAATTAGTGACTTAAATTGGCACTTAAATTCTGAGTCCCACAGAGTTTATGTAACATCTGAGAGTGGTACTCCACACGCCTAGTAATTATAATCCCACCCCTGTGTTACCCTGGCACAAGTGTGGTCTGAGGTCAAAGAAAAGACCGTTAGATAAATTTGACCAGAACTCCAAATTATACCATAGAGCAAAACAAACAAGAAGAAAGAATCAAGCTTGGGTTTTACGTATTGTGGGACAGGAAACAAGAGCAAAGTTATCTTTAAGCATGTGTGGATTTCAGAATAAAATGCTTGCAAATTGGTGATATAATAGCAGGAAACGAAATGAGCCCGTGTGCCTCAATGGGCTGGAAAATGTTCTTTATGTTTTTCTTTTGGAATACTTTCAGTGTGATATTCTTTTCATTTCATTGCAGGCTGCATCTGTCAAAATCAATCCTTTGTATCTTATGCTGCCTGGTACTCTCAGTACTTCCCTTGCCTTCATGCTACCTGTTGCAACACCGCCAAATGCAATAGTGTTTTCCTATGGCCACATCCATGTTTTGGATATGGTAAGATGATAATTTCCTGTTCTCTTATCTGAACCTCCCTACTGCCTTTGTCCTGAAATATGGTGAGAGTTTAATTTTCTTAGCCAAGTATTTACAAAGTACCAGGAAGATCTTGTGGGCTGTAACTATCACTGTATACCTCTCTCTTATGCAGTCTTAATATTGCAATAAGGATTTGCATCTCTGAAGTAACTATCTTTCTCACAGGCTTTGGCAGATACACAGCCCAGACCCATTGCAATTAAAAACTGACAAATTGTATGTCTCATAAACACTGAAGGGTTAAAATGCAGTCAGTGCTTTCCAGTCTTGTGGGGCTTTGGCAAGTGTAGCTGCAGCCTTGTTTCCACTGGAGCTGAAAGAAGAAGGTAACAATCAGCTGCCCTAGGCTCTTGTCCTCTGATTGCCTGCCAGACCACACAGTGCAGGTTCTGTGCCTTGTACCCAAGCATTATCAGGTTTTGAAGTAGAGACCTGAAGGAGGCAGAACTGTTCTTAAACTAATAAGAGTAATTTGTACATGCCTTAAAGCTCCTAGATCAGTTATAAAGCAAAGCCTTCAAAGACTTTGCACGGTGTGTTCCACCTAAGCAAGAACACGGGACAGTGGGTACAAGGGCTACTTCTGTGATTTATCTGACCATGTGTCTTTCTTGTGTATGTATAAATGGGGTTTGCTGCAATTTGATGTGCTCGTGTTTGGTTATTGTTGGTTTGGACTTGTGTCCTCACAGGTTAAAGCCGGAATAGTGATGAACATTATTGGAGTCTTCTGTGTCTCAGTGGCCATCAACACATGGGGAAGACCTATGTTTGGGCTGGACACATTCCCAGCATGGGCAAACACCACAGCTGTCCCGTGAACAGTGAAGAATTCATGTGTTCAAGAAGGAAAGGACCCTTAATACTCCTCCCTATTGCCCAAAGGCCTATACAGAGTCTCATCACTACTTCAGATCCAGTGTCAAGTGTTTGTTTCCTTCTGGGAGGCACACATCAGTTCAGGATGAACGAGTTGTTCTATCAAATGGTTTGAACTATCCTATCACCAGTATGGACTTGTAAATCATTAGCATTGACCACTGCACTCAAGCAGGTGCTGAAAATTCATTACCTGTTACTTGCATCCACAAGTCAGCAGCTATACAAAGAAATCCCTGTTTCTTGTCTAGTGAAAGAAGGGGTATACTTGTTATATATGTTACATTATGTTACGTTATGTTATGTTGTTATGCTATGCTATATCATGTTATGCTGTGTTATGTTTCTGCCTCCTGAGGAACATTTAAGGAACAGAAATACAAAGAGTAAGTGGTTTGTTTGTTGGGCTTTTTTTCTGCTGTGGCTTGATGCCCCATAGCAGCAGGAGTCAAAAGATCAGAGTAAGACCCTAATAAATACAGGAAGGTGTGAATACCTATCATTACCAGTGTTATGCAGACGAGAACTCCACTGTTCATACACTTTGTAAAGCATTTATAAAGCCTGTGTAGCAGGGTCACTCTGTAAAGACTGTCTACTATTAAAACCTCTATCAGTGAGAGTACTGGAGCTGTTGCAGTGAAGTTCCATTAGAAAAAGCCTGTAATGATAGTTGCTGGAAATGTCTTAACTAAGAGATTAACCAAAGATGTACATGATGTCTGGACAGCTGTGCTAATACTACTGCAATTCTTGCACTTAGAAGGTGGTGGCAAGCAATTTTAGGAATAAAGACTGTTTTGAGTCTTCTTCCAGAAGTGGGAATACTGGATTCCAGGAATAGGGCTGTTCAAAGTGTAGGCAGGACTCATGTTCTTCTCCTTCCCCGTCACTTCTTAATGTTCCTGATACAGGAGGTGCCTGTTCTCTGACTGAAGAGAATTATCTGTGAATAACATCTTCCCTTGACTAAACTGGCCTGCACAGGAGCTATTAAAGATTCAGTCAGACTGTTTGGTGGCACTTGAGATAACTGTAGATCAAAGAAAATAGGTGAAATTGTTGTTGAACAGCTAAGATACCATACAAGAATGTGGCAAAGCAGCTGCCATGAGTACGCTGTGATTTAAGACAAAGCTTGGCAGCAATTTCTTCATCTTTGTCCTTGGTTCAGCAGTAGCAGTCATCTCTTTGCAGTCATCTCAGTAGCAGTCTCTCTCTTTTCCAAAGTACTAAAATGAGTCTGTGTGAGGAACAAAGGTGATGGCAAAAGAAAATGATATCCCTGAGTGCTGTTCCTAGCCATGTGGTCTTATTCTGTACTGTTTAATGCTCATACTGCATCAACATATCATCTTCCGGTAAGAACATGGTAATTTTTCACCTGCTTAGAGATTTAAAAGAGCAGCACTGAATGGATTCAGCTGAATGATGAATCTGCTGCATGGATCGAAGAAGGTGACTCTGAACCCCAGCTGGGTATTTGTTCAACTTGTACCCCTTTTCCCTTTCTTACTTGAAATTACCTTCTGGTGAAAAAGGATGAACCTGATTGAATAAAATTCTGTCTGTTGGGACTTACTGGGCTGGATTTTCTTTCCAACACCACCAATCTTCATGTCTGAAACAGCACTGAAACCAGTAGAGATACTGTTTAGCTAGCATATGCATATCTTTCTGTTTGGAAAGCTCCTGGTGTATGAGGTGATCACCCCAGGATGTTCAGCTTGCAGTAAAATGTTCAGCTTTTCCCTCTTGAATTTCTGATGCAAATCTTACGGTTGGGGTGAGGACTGACTCAAAGCCCAGTTAAGGAAATGCAAAGTATTATACTGCTCTTAATATGCTCATGAGGATCAGATCCTGAGACTACTTTTCTCCTTTTCTTTTTGCAGTGGTTAAACTGAAGGAATGCAAGATCAGGCACCTCAGCAATTATAATTACAGTGAGGGTTCCAGTTTCACATTTTTCTCAGTTGTGTTCCATGTACAATTGTACATTAAAAAAAATCCTTGCATTTTTTTGGTTGTGTTGCTTTGGGGGTGGTTATTGGGTGCTCTAGGAAAAGGAACAGATTGAAAACCCAAAAGGCAGTTTCCACTGAGCTAGGAAAACAGCTAACAAAACAGATAATATCAATTGTAAGATGTGAGCAAGGACCCAAGAGAGCTTGAAGAAACTGTCCCAGAGAAACTGTGGTTTTATGGAAATTAATCTCCAAGTATTTTAATTGAAATTTTAACTGCAATACAGAAAGAAAAAAAGTAATGCAAGTACCATGACAAGAGGGGCTCCCTACCTTTGTGTGGCTCTTCGTAAGCTCCAGGTTAATTACTGCTACTTAAGTTACTTGCTAGACATAATTCAAATGTACTCTACTGTAGGCCTGGCTTTCAAAGGTTATGGGCCTTGCCTCCCATCTAAATATACCCAGGGGTATATTTAGATTTGCTCCCTGAGGAATTCAGCACTTTTGTTTGCCTAAAGACTGTATAATCTTGACTATAAGCACTGACAGGTTGGCTAGCATGCAGCTAAAGAGAGGGTTTGTATTCTTGCCAAATATTGATGTAGCCATCCATGAAACTAACTATTTGTGCACCCCCTTTGCAATGACCAAGAATTAAAGTTATTTTCATCATGGATGGGTGAGGTTGTGGGTGAGTGCTTGCCAGCAGGAAGGAATCTCACTAATCATAATTTCATTATTGGAGACCATGCATTTCCAGCTCTCTATCTATAACAGTAACTGCAATGCTATTTCCAGGATAGTTAAGATGTTCCTGTGCAAGAATAGGAGAATGTGATTTTTAATTTTTTTCCCTGATTCTTTTAAGTCAGGCAGTTGAGATGACGAATAAATTGTGTAGGGTTTCTATTTCCCAGTGATTTAATTAACATTACTTATTTGTTATCAGAACTTTAATTCCTGGCATTTCATAGCTGTGATCCTTAGCTTAGCTGACAATAACTGGCAGGTTTATACAAACTTCAGCTGCTCATCCCGCTTATACCTGGGGAAAGTGTCTTGAGTCTGAATCAGTATTGTACATCAGTACGTATTGTCATGCTCTGTTATCACTAGCATTAAAGTAGCACCTACGAGCCAAACATATCATGGTTTAAGCCCAGCCAGTAAATCAGAACCATGCAGCTGCTCGCTCACTCCCCACCTTCTTTCTCCCCCTGCCCCTGAAGGGATGGGGAGGAGAATGGAAAGAATGTAGCTCCCACAGCTTGAGGTAAGAACAGTCCAGTAACTAAGGTATAACACAAAACCACTGCTGCTAGCACCAATAATAATAACGATAAGGGGAATAAGAAGGGGAGAGAATACAACCACTCACCACCTGCCAACTGATACCCAGGCCAACCCAAACAACGATCTGGGCCTTCTGGGTGATTCCCCCTGGTTTCTATCCTGGGCATGACGTGCTCTGTCTAGTGGGGCTAGTTTGGGTCTGGGTGTCCTGCCTCTGCTTCCTCCTGCCTTCTCATGCCCCTCCTCACTGGCAGAGCATGAGACTGAAAAGTCCTTGGTCAGAGTAAACATTACTGAGCAGCAACAAAAACATCAGTGTTATCAGCGCTGTTCTCAGACTGAAGTTGAAAACACAGCACTGCACCAGCTACTAAGAAGGAGAAAAATGACTGCTGCTGCTGAACCCAGGACAGTGTGGCACTCCACATGGTCAGTATTACTTGGTTTTGAGAGCTCTGATCTGCCAGGGCCCCAGGTAAGTCTAAAGCTCCTTTGGATCTGACCTTGTGGCTCAAGTTGCAGCAGTTTGGCCCATTCAGCATTTTAGGGATGAGCAAGTTGAATGCTCTTGCTTGTCTGCCACCAGTTTGCTTTCTCTAGACCACAATGCCAGCCCCATCTTTTGAATCTTCTGGAAAAGCCTGAGGCTTTCACCTTATTCCCTACAGAAGAACTTGGTGTCTGAGCTGTCAAAGCAGCTCTGTGCAATAGCCCACTACTCAGTTCTGTATTTCTGTTGTTCATGTGCAGGATTAACATTTGTGCCAGTTACAAGCTGCTCATCTGGTGCAGGCAAATCCAAACAGACCAAACCTAAATACGCCAAATTTACATTCACTCATAGTACCTCTGTGTGTGACTCACCTGGCTCTTGAGCTTTTAGGCTATACTGGACAAAATTATCACATTCCCAAGCTTCTGTTCTGAGCTGTAGTGCCAGGAAACTTCCCTGGTTTTTTCTAAATAAGACCCCTCCCCCATTCCCATAAGGAATATGGTGCCATGCCAGTTGGCAGAGCTGCTAGTCAGTTCTTGTAATTCTTTAAGAAAAATGCCTCACCTGAGGTCTGTGTGAGCATACCTATTGGTTTCAGCACCAAATCAGTTATATCTTACTTGCTGAACACTATGTCAACGCTATGCATTTGCTATGTAAAAGCATATTATAAAGTGGATACGCTTTTCATTAATTCTGAATTGATGCCAATGATTTCCTTAGTTTTATACATCATTCTTCCTGGTGTTTTCCCTGCATCCTTCCACTCAGTGCCACAGTAGAAGAGCCTAAAAATGAAATGGCATAGAAAGCGCATCAAACTACATCATTATCGGAGTACTATTTGGAAAATTGAATAACTGCAATGGTAATCCAAAATATAATGGAAAATAACTGAAATTATTCATATATTTGAATGTTATCTATTTTACAATAATTAGTTTATTGTTCTGCAAGCTTGTCTATGGATCTTTGACTTGAGAAGTTTTACATCCCTTCATTGCTGGGAAACACATTTGTTTCTGGCCTGTTTGGCATCCAACAGGATAGAGTTCCTTCAGATGAGGCCTCATATATCCTGGCTCACTGCAGAATTCTTTGATTAGAGTACCTTAAAAGGGCTTCAAATAGCAGGCAACACCTTTGTGAGGATGTTCCTTGTGGACTGCTGTTCACAAATTCAGTGTATATTGCTCCTAGCAAATGTCTGGCTTCAAATTCATCTGCCTTCTAGATGTCCTAAGAATGGAAGACTGATACATTTTTGAAGAACCTATTAAGCAAAAACATAAATTGCTTTCTGATGCTTGACATTTAATCCTGAATTTATCTTTGCTTTCTAATGCTTGTTTAAAGCTAGAGGAGTACCTTAATCACATACATACACGTTCCAGTGTCTGGAGTAAGCTACAGTCTGTTAAGTCTTTTTACAACATTTCACCAAATTTACAGCTCTGCTGAATGGTGTTTAACAGTCTTCAGATGGAGATTGCTCTACCATGACTGTCATAGGCTGGCTTTGAAATGCACATTACCTGCCAGTTTCTTGACCTCAAAAAATAGAACTCTGTAAATGCTTAAGCCTTTCATTAAATATGTTCTGACAATTGTTTCAGTCACTGATAACTATGATCTTGTTTCTATTGAATTACAATTACAACATTGGAGTAAAAAAATTGCAGACTTTGTACTGGCTTGTTATAAATATAACATAATGCGTACTCTGTTCTCTGTTATTTAACCATATTTGAAGGAGGATACTCTCCAGTCTGCAGAATTTTGTCTTCCATTCTATGGGTAAAATCCTTTAAGATGTCATTATCCATGTCAATACTAGTTTGCACTCTATTTTAAAGCAGACGGGTAAATGCATGAATAAAAGAAATTACAAGGATTAAGCATAAAATACTTAGTACGTATAAAAAACTTGATCGGCTTTCAATCATGAAGCCTTGTTGGATCTTCTTTTCTTTCTACTGCAAACACACTACACTATGGTGCTATAGATAAACCCTCTGTACCGTCTCACTTCCTCAGTATTCACTTTCAAGATCCAATAGCATATCAGAGAAGACTTTATTTTCTCCTGTATCTAATGGATTCTTGGTGCCTTCATACACCAGAAGTGGTGTGAAAGTCTGACTCAACTGATATTTAAAAGCAGAAAATAATACCAACTTTTCCTAGAGAATGTTCTCAGTTATTATACTACGATTCTGACTTTCACTTTTGTTCCTAGTTTTGATGGCCAAGAATTGAGATGTTTGACTTAACTCTGGCAAACATACACAGTAATTTATTCCTGTGACCAATCCTTTTTTAGGATTCTCTCTTCTGAAGTCAGTCTTGGGAGAGAAGTCATATTTCAGAATAGCAATGCACACACATGGGATCTGTTTGATCTCTGCTTTTAGCCCAAAGACTGTGTTTACTGGGGAGTGACTTGGTATGTTTTGATATAGTAATGGTAGTATTCCACAACCACTAAAACCTTGTCTTAAAAAAGCAACCATATTTTATTAAGGAAAACTATGCATAAATCCTTTTTAGATGGTTTTTGCAACCCAATTCCCAGAGGGAAGGGGAAAAAAAAAATCATACTGCATAGGAAAAGACAGTGTTCTAGAAAATTGCCAACTCAGATGCTGAAAATGGTTCTGCAAGTGAAAATAGCAAATAATTAAACAAGAAGTCGTGTTTCCAGTAAGCCTGTATCCAGCGTGCTGCCGCACAAGAGCCCATCGCAGTGAAGCTCAGCTAGCTTGGCCTGCCAGGCCTTTGCCTCAGCCATGCTCTGACAATTCAGTGTGTGACACCGGGCACAGCAGCAGCTTCTGGAACCAACGCAGGCCTCAGGAGCCGGGCTCATCTCCAGGGCACTGGTGCCACTGAGCAGCTCTGCCCCACACTCACAGAGTGTTTGTGCCTTGCAAACGGGTCTCAATCTGGCAAAGTTCTTTCTTGTTTCAGTGAATGATGAACTAAGTGAGAGGCTGAAGGGGATCTCCTTCTCTCACTGTGAAGTCACTGTGAAAATCAAGGGAAAGTCTAAGCTCAGAGCTCTGCTCAATAGCAGAGAGACAAAAAATGTCAAAGAGACTCTAGTGTTTCAGGGCTGAATCCCTCCTTTTCCCTTTCTTTCTGCTCTGGAAGGGCTCAACAACAGTTTGCCCAGTACAAAGTTAAAATGAACATCTGTCAAACACAAGATCATCTGCTTTCCTTTCCTGCTCAACAATTTATCTATCCTGGAAAACCAAACCCCCATTACCAGAACATTGACTCCAAAGCTCCCTTTCAAAAGAATTGGAACTGTATGGTAAAAGTTCCCTTACACGACAGAAAAAAAATCACTTCTCCAACATTTTCTCCCAAAGGTTGTTTATTCATATGTTACATTATTAAATCTGTGACGTTTGAACATGAACAGCTCAGATCTGGAACATGAAGACTTCCTGAGAAACCTGCAGGATTAATGACTCTCTAATGGCAGCAATGACAACATGAATGCAAAGATCCATGGCAAGAATGGGCACTTCAGACCATGTCACTGCCTCCCAGAACAGCAACACCAGTGCTGGGGAAGTACAATGAGGAATTCTAGCCTTGAACACAGGTTGTGTGTTTAAGCAGATTGCTCTACAGGTAACAGCTGCCTAGAGACAAACACTCCAACAGCTCCGTGGAGAAGGGGCTCCAACAAGAGCTCAGCTTCAGTTTCAGACAGTATAAAGCCTCCACAGAAAGCACAAAACCAGATTTTGTTAAATCCTGGTGTTCATGGATTTACTTGGATTACCTTCATTTCTGCTGGCACATCCTAGCTCTAACAGTGATTTTTAGAAATACTTATATTGAATTCTAAGTTGAAATATTTTGTACAGTTAGAAAACCAATAACCTCTTAACATAGAGCATAAAGAGATCAAAATAATGGAATATCAAATAATAATTTCTGCTTGATTTTTAAGTGCAGGGCACTTTTTTTTATAACGGAAGCACCAGACTGCTTATGTTTCAGCAGTTCTTAAGGCTTTTCCTCCAACCGACTGCAATGCCTCAGTCCAAACCGACTCCCCATTCAGAAAGGACTGGTGTGCCCATTTTATGGCGAGTCCGTCGTTTCTGGAAGATCGGCTACATCTAACCTGCAGCCTCCTCCAGAATCCTGTTGCTGCTGCTATGGGGCAGTGCAGAAGCCCAGGAAACCTGCTCCTGAAGCGTCTTCATCCTCCTGGAGGATCGGTCACGCTGCTGGGGGGGGGGGGGGGGGGGGCACCCAGCGAACACTGATGCAACGCTCACCTTTCCAGCCACATTACTGTGAGGAGGAATAGTCTCTTGTTAGGAACCAAGCCTATCAAGTGTACCCATGGGATGTTATGCCTGCACTGGACCCCATTCAAACTAGCATTGCATATGTGACCTTTTTTCTCCAGTCAGTGAAAGCTTCGGGTATAAAGGTGCTCTGTGAAGCGGTCAGATCCCTCTGGTTTTCTTGCAAGGTTTTCAGAGCGCAGAGATCGCTGTAAAACCGACCTCTGCTCGTTAAAAACACTGCGTTCGTACTTCGATAGGGGACCGCAGCATCACCGCCAGCAGCCGCGGCCCGGCTCGTTGCCGGGTTACCACCGTCTCCTTCCCAGCGTACCTCAGTGCTGGTCTCCGCGCGGCTTCCGTCCGCCGCCATCTTGTTCCTGGCGGGTGGTGCGGGTCTGCGGGTGCCATGGACACCGGTGAGGAGTGCTCGGGGAGCTGGGGCTGGCAGGCGCGGGGCGGGTTCTGAGCCCGCTTCCCCGGAGAAGGGGGTTTAGGGGTGCTCCGCATCCCGTCCCGTTCCGTGACGGGGGAGGCCGCGGGAGGGCATCAGGGGCGCAGTCGTGGCTGTGAGCCTTGAAGCCTTCCCGGAGCTCGGGCGCCGCTTCCGCGGGTACCTCGACCCCGTTGTTGATAGGTGCTCATGTCAGGATTCAGCTGCAGATCTGAGAGCACGAGGCCTCTAGGCTTCTTGCTGTTCCCTTTTCCTTCACTCTAAGCCAAGTGTCAGTAGGCATTCCTTCATTCTTTGCACTTGGCTATAAAAACAAACCAACCTCAGCATGTCTCTTAATGCAGGCCAAACGCCGATTGATGTAATGAAGGCTTTGCTAAATTAATCCGCATTATTACGGGGAGTTACTGCTGCTTCTCCTGTTTAAACACGTTTTCTGTATTTGTGTGGCTTAACCCGAGAAAGTTTCAAATCTATGGTGTGGTCAAGATTCTTACTGCTTTTCTATCAGATGACACGGGGAATCGACTTCGGTTCCAGCTGGAGTTAGAGTTTGTTCAGTGTCTGGCGAATCCAAATTACCTCAACTGTGAGTACTGAACAGTAACTATTGGGATCCTGAGGAATGAGTAGTTTTAATGTTGTATATTACTACTGGGAATGTTAAACAGGAGGGAGAGGGCTAAACAAAGAAAAAGGAGTGGGTCTTTCACAGTGTAAAGGTGATCTGTCAGTAATTTAAATTGTCTGTATTTCTAACAGGTGAGTTTTAAAAAATGTAAAAAGTTTCATTACTCGAAATAAGAAATAATGCATCTATCTGGGGGATCAAAAAAAAAAAAAGTGAGTTGAGGTGTGCAGTTAAGAAGTAATGTCAAGTTAACAGTGTTCCTTATCTGAAAACAGAATTTCAGGCACTATCCATAATGCCCTTTCAATTTTTATGCTAAGTCAAAATTTCCTGTTTCAAAAAGCTGTTTTCTTCCTTGGTGTTTTATAAAAGATACATACTGTCAGGGTTGACGTAAAAATATATTTTTCCTTTTTCTTTCTAATTATTAAAATTTGCTTGTAATCATGAAGTTTTGACTAAAGTGCCTCTGTATAGTTTTGTGAATACTTATTCTTCAAGGTTGACAGATTTTTTTAATGCATCTGTAACTGACAGTTCTTTGTCATTTTATTTCAGTTCTTGCACAAAGAGGCTATTTCAAAGACAAAGCTTTTGTAAATTATCTTAAGTATTTACTTTATTGGAAAGAACCTGAATATGCAAAATACCTGAAGTAAGTGTTAAAATCACTTTGGTTTCTGCATTTTAATGATTTTGTTTACCTTCTGTTATGTACTGTACAGCAGCATGTCAGTAATTGATTTCCACGTGTAACCTTACCTTTGTCCTCTGTGCTGTGTTTATATGCATCATAAATTTTCTTGTTTTCCAACAGTGCAGATGTAGCAATAGGCATGAATATAAAACTTGTCTTCCATGGGTTGTGCATGGAATCTTCCCTTTGCAGCCTTCATCTGCACTTTGGCGTTTGTTGAACATAAAACTATTGACCATTATGGTACAGAACTACTTCAGTTAGGCTGAGTAAATACATGTTGAGAGTAATTCTGCATTGTTGATGTTTGCATGAAACAAACAATGTCTTTGCATTTTTGTGAGTATGCAAACTCCCTCTTGGTTGTGTTCTTTGAGTTCTGGAAACAGATATTGTAGTTGTTATGTATTTGCTTTAGTGAAATCTAACCATTAGAAAAGGTACTCTAAGCAAGCATGTATATACATTTAGAATCTGTTAGTGGACTTCTTGTTTCCTAGCCTAATACTGAAGCCTACTGAGTTACAGTGTGTAACAGTGGAATATGTAGTCTTTGGTGATTTGATATTTGAGTAAAACACATACATGATAGAACTAAAATAAAGAACTGCATAATTTCTGGAGACTCCAGTTTTAATGCATCTTGCAAAAACCTGTATTGAAGGGCCTCTATTTTTAATGCAGGTATCCACAGTGTTTGCATATGTTAGAGCTGCTCCAGTATGAACATTTCCGCAAAGAACTGGTGAATGCTCAGTGTGCCAAGTTCATTGATGAGCAGCAGATTCTTCACTGGCAGCACTATTCCAGGAAAAGAATGCGCCTCCAGCAAGCACTTGCAGAGCAGCAGCAGCAAAACACCTCTGTAAAATGAGACCATGTGGTGGGAGCATGTTGATGAGGTGACTGACTTTGTCAACTTGAGTGCTTAGGAGAGGAAGGAGCCCTTGTGTGGGTTTGGCTCTTGGGGGTGTATGTTTCACTGTTTTATTTATTAAGTGACTTTTTAAAAATTTCATCTTGTTTAAAAATCCAAGACTGATAAAACCTCTGCAGTTTATTTTGCAGCATGGACAATTTTGTAAGAGCATTACTGCAATTATTGATTCCTTTTGATGTTGAAAAAAAAATCTGACACTACTGACATTTAAATAACAAAAAGTGTAGCTCAGAAGTCTGTTCTTAGACATTTTCCCTGGAGAATAATGATGTATTTTAAGTGTGGCTTAAGAATTCCGCTGTGTACTACTTTTTGTAACTGTAGGATGAGCAAAGTTGAAGTAATGGTGTTCTACAAAATCTAAATTGTGGATTTTTGCCTTGAAACCAACCTGAGCTATTACTTGTTATTTCGGTTTACCTGGTAATCCGTAATATAGAAAACAAAGTGTGACAAGAGGACTGCAGGAGCGGAGCAGAGATAAGTAATAATAAACTTCACAGATACTCAGAAGGAAATAGGCTGTAGCTGTGTCTATTCCATTAGTCAGCTTACTTTAATCTTGGCTTTCTGACAGTGAAGTAGTGGCTGCTCCTGGGCTTCTCTACACGAGGTGCAGTAAAAACAATTTGTGTTATAAAAAAGGTGTACATGCTCTAGCAGGATTGGAGAAGCGTTTGTCATTTATTCCTGTATAGTTTGTATTGTAAGAACACAGATATTAGCAGTTTCCACGGGTTTATATTTCATATTTTAGGTTGTATTCATGCTGCATTCATCCTATATTTGATAGCCTTGTAGGAGCAGGTACTGCAACTGTTAATATGTGATCAGTGACACCAAGACTTGTTGGCCTTCAGCTTATCATACTTAAGACTGAACAAATAAACCAGTAAACATTTTGACATTCAGTAGCTTCAGCAGCTATGTGAATTCAGATTTAGGAAGAATAAGGATTTTTTTCTGTTTTTCCAACCCCCTTCCCCTTACTGTAGGCTGCACTCTCCATTTATAACATGAGCACAGCTGCTTTGAAAAGACTGTTTTCAAACTCAAGTTTATTTTAACATGAAAAGAAAGATACAGGGTTTTTTTTGCAAGATTTCAGTGGACGGTTGGGACCTAGAATTTAATTATCTTGACTAAGGTTAAGGATTCCTTGAAAGGACACCACAAACAACTTGAGATGTCTTCAGAAATGACTGACTACTGAAGGACTCAGTCTTCAGTAAACAACATACGCACAAGCTCTGCTTTAAAACATTCTTCTTCAACCAGCTTCTGCGGCTGAAATAAAAGTTAAGATGCTTTAGGGGGAATTCAAAACCCTGTTCTAGACCACAGCTATTTGTACTTAATAACATTAGCCATACTCCAGCAATTGTTTTTCTGGGGAAGATGAGGTGGAACAAGCAAGGTAGGAATAACTGGAAAATGCCTGAGGGTTTTGCGGCCTTGGAAGAGGCATTTCTGAGAAAGTAGTTGCTAATTTAAATAGATGCACAAGTTAAAACTTGAGCTGCACTCCATTTGAATCAAGAGTATACTGCACATAGCTTCACTCCTGTAATTCAGCATTTGGATTTAAATTTCAGGAGCTGCAAGTCAAGAAACTAACGGTATATTGCTAAGAATTTTCTCTACCTCTCAACCACTGCATGTTAAATTTACCTATTGCATTTTTGTTTATTATAGACAACATTATGCTGAAAGCACAGTGGCTTTCTCTTGAGGAACTATGTGAGGCAGAAAATGTGCACGGGGGGAGCAGAACTGTTCCTAATTGTCTGCTCTTTTTAAACAAGAGAGGGTATCAGACAACATATGTGATTAATTCATTTACAGTCATAAGTTCCTACCAGATTCCCATCTGAATGCCTGTAGATCCAGAACATACAATATATCACTTACTGTTCCATATTTAAGTAGTGTAGGCACTCCTGTTAATTTCAGATTCTTCCTGAATTCATTGTTGGGGTCTTTCCAGCTGTTCAGGAAGAAAGGGTTAACAGCTTGTAGAGGTGCAGTTAAAATTCCTTCAAAAGGATTACTCATAACTACCTCACCCGCTTCTCAGAGCAAACATGCAGATACTTCACATTAGGGATGTGAACTCAAAACCAATGCTTCATTCCTTGCGGAAAAGCACAGTTCAGTGACTTGTTCCAACAGGTTAGTTAACCCCTAGCCCAGAAACAGTAAAATTGTACTGGTTGTTGGTTTTAAAACACTTACTAGGCTCTGTCTCCTACGAGGCAGTAGATGAATACAGACTCATCAGGCATGTTATGAAGTTCCTTCCTCACAACCGGTTCAGCTGGAAAATAAAATTTTAAGAACTCAATATATTGATACTTTTATCACGCTACAGAATGACACAGATCTGCTCTGACAAGCAAGGCTGCTAACAGACACATAGAGACCTGTGTTTTGTTTCCTCTGGTTATCCATGAGCTGTGCAGAATTCAGCTCAACCTTGAAGGGACTTGTCTTTACAGCATGTTACATCACTTGCCATTCAGTGCAACGTGGCCAGCAAGGGCAGAGGAAGCTGCAGCCCATTACCTTTAGCTAATCCCGGTGACGGCCCACACCTCGGTGGGACTCCCGGCCTCGGCAACTGCAGCTAGGGCTTCAAACCGGAACTCGGCCCAGGCCGCTCCGATCCCCGGTAACGGAAGCCAGGTGACGTGAGGCCGCTTCGCGCC
Source organism: Neopsephotus bourkii (assembly GCF_033783945.1). Lineage (NCBI taxonomy): Eukaryota > Metazoa > Chordata > Aves > Psittaciformes > Psittacidae > Neopsephotus > Neopsephotus bourkii. The sequence continues at coordinate 159,145 of NW_026901640.1, read as the reverse complement.
GGGCGCTGCGCGGGGCTAAGGCATACACGTATACGGTCCGCGCGGCGAAGAGCGCGAGGCCGCCACAGCGGTGGCTCCGCTGCTGTCGGGGCCCCACGAGGGTGAAGGGCGCTTTCCCACCGGGCCCCCCACCCACAGAGCGGGGAGGGGGACGTCCCGCAGGCCTCACCCGTCACGCAGTCCGGGCACCAGCTCTTGCCCTCGGCATCCTTGTCGCCGCAGAAGAGTGCGAAAATGGGCCGCCCATGGTAGCGCTGCGCCGTCTGCACGAACTCGGGGTACCCGCGGACCTGCTTCTCCTCCCAGCCCATGGTGCCCGAGGGACGCGGCAACACTGGGCGCGGGCTTCGCCTCGCCCCGGGCAGTGGTGGGGCGGGGCCCGGGCTCCGCCTCGCCCCTCGCCGGCCGCCGTACTTCCGCGCCCTTCCCGGCGTTCTCTGCGGCTGAAGTCGGCAGGAGCGGGTTTGAACAGCGTCGCGGTAGGTGTCACTGCGGGCCTGGGCCGCTCCACCGCCCAGCCTCCTTCCCTCAGCGGCAGCTCGGGTCGGTCCCCAGTGCGAGTCTCGGTCGTCCGGATGCCGTGAGGGGAGGTGGAACGTGGGGCGGGCCGGGTGTGGGCTGTGCGGCTGGAGCCCCGTCGCAAGGGGTGCGTCGTGGGAGGCCCGAGGGCAGCTGCAGTGAGGTGAGGAGCAGAGGCAAAGCCTCAGTCGCGATAAGGAGCTTTAACAGCGTTAAGCGTCGAGTCCTGCTCATTTTTAATTGCCAGAACGGATGAAGGAGACGCGCACCCTTTAGTTTAAATCTCTGCAAAGCTTTGGACATGAGCATGCCCTTGTTCTGCTTCCCTTTGACACTCATGGGTTTTGTACAGACCGTGTACCTGGAGCAATGCCTTAAGCTGTCGTGCTAATCTGTTTTCTTATCTGTGCAGTATCTCATTTCCCTTTTAGGTACATAATAGCTATAAAAGTACTGCAGCAATCTTGTGGTTCACGGTGTGCGCCTCATTGTCTGTAGTGGTGCTCCTCAGCGCTCTGTGGCAGTGTGTAAAAGAACGATATAAATTGTAAAATTTGCTTTAAAGGACAGGATTTGGTACCATCTGTGTGAGTGCACACTGCACATTGGGAGTGCACGACCTGGGATTGCTTCTGAGAGGCAGAAATAATGTTTGATTCTTCTTATGCTTATAGTTGTCATTGTAAGGAAAAGACAGATAATTGGAATTTCAGCATCAAACCTGTGTGATGGGACCAAGCAAGGCAACTGTGTCTGCATTCGCTACTCAGCTTTACAGGAACAAAGCAAAGGCTTTACAAACACAGGTATTATTTGACTTATGCAACGATGCTGAATTGGCTTTCATTTGTGATTGTTATAAAAAGATGACTGTGACCAACTGAGATTGATACTCACTAGCAGGCTGTCTTCATGCTTGCGTTCATGATGCTGTCATACATAATTTTCACACTGCCTTTTCATAAGGGTATAGACCAGAAACCACATCTGTAAATATAATTTACAAGATGATCTAAATGCTTAATTCAAAATAATTCTGAATAATGGTATTTGTCTGAATGGATGGAATACCTTGCGCGTGTTGAAGAAGTACTGTCACGACAGAATGCATTGTAGTATGAAAGAACATCTGTTTTCCTTACTTTTCAACACTATAGACACATTCCCTGTGGGAAGTGTCCTGTGTAACATTAGATTTGGGGTTTTTTTTTTTACACTTTGGAACAGCTCCAGTTCAACAGACATGTTCCTGCAGCTCCAGAGAACCTGGCTCTCCAATTCTCTAACCCCCGTCCAATTATAATAGAAAAACTGAAGGCATCCAATAATCAGAGAAATCTCAGTGGAAGTGAGGACCCCAGCATGAGAAGCTCTGGCATATTTTCAGTGGTATCTGAAGAGAGACTAAAATTGGCTATTCAGCTAGCCAAAAGGGACATAAAACGAAGACAATTTGAAGAGCAAGTGAAACGGCAAGTATTTGGAGATGCTGCCAGTAAACCTCTGTTGGCCCAGAAGTCACAACAGCAAAAGGTTGAAGTATTTGACATCCCAGAAAATAAAAATGCACTCAAGTCTCAAACTTGTTTGAAATATCAGCAGAAGCTTGGTCAGGCATCCAAAGTGGAGACTACCACCTCTGGTGCTAAAGTTTATCACTATACACCAAATGAGGGAATGCTAATACCGGCTGGTCTGGGCTCTCCACCCAGTCATGGCACAGGGCCAGACCCCAAGCCAAGCATCAACAAAAAAGAAGATAAAAGCGTGCAGGAAGTCCGACGGCTGCAGAAGGAGCTGAGGAACTATGTCCAGAAAATTGAAGAATTGACTAAAAAAGGTAAGACTCAACAACAGTCATGTGATGAAAAGGAAATCACTTACTATCTCCCACAAGTAGATGCGATGCCCAACTAATCTGTGAGCAATGGCTACCTTCCTTCCAAAAAAAGTCCATTTTTGTTATTGCTGAGCATGGTGTGGAGCATCCCTTTAGTCAGTTGGGGTCAGCTGTCCTGGCCGTGTCCCCTTCCAGTTTCTTGCACGTACCCAGGCTGTGCACTGGTGGAGCATAGTTAGTGCTGTGCAAGTACTGCTCAACGATGGCCAGAACACTGGGGCGCTATTGACACTTTTAGTCATAAATCCAAACCAGCAACATACTGGTGACCGTGAAGACCAACTCCATGGCAGCCAGCCCCAGTGCACACCACATTGGTTCTTTTGTAATAACTACTTGAAATTTTCACTGTTCCTAACTTTGAGTGCTTTACCTGCGTTGCTGTCATAAAACTAAGAGGTTGTGTTGTTTTGGAAGCTATAACTAATAGGCTATATAATATAAGAATGTTTTGTCAAATTCTAGATAGAAACATGATGTAGAGTTAAAATAACTAGCTTGCATTACTGCTCAAGGCAGCTCTGCAAATATGATACCTTCTGTATTGGTTCTGCATGAAAGAGGCTTATTGCTGAGCTTTGTTCTCATGTCTTAATCGGGATTTTTGCAGGTTAAATTAAAACATAAAACTTTTTCATTTCATGCTTTTTAGGTGGAGAGAGAGAAATTTTAGATCCTGATAAAGAGCAGCGAGTTTGCACTAGGAGGCGGGAGCAAGCTGCAAGGTCAGCTCGGATGCTTTATGTACTCCAGCAACAGGTAAGAATCAGCATTTTGAATTGGGATGCATAGTAGTTAGCTTATTGTGATGAATTTGACAGAAATGAACTGAAACAAGAAAAATTTGATTTGCTTATCTCTGAACTTCCATAGCATTCTAGTTTAGATCTGAATGGTGTCACTAATTTCTCTTATGACTGGACAGAGATGAGCTGGAAAATTTAAACTTTGACTCGGACATTATAGTGAAGATTAATTGTTCATTCATAGACACGGAACTCCTTCTGACTGACTTTTCCCTGTTCCCCTATTTCTTTATAAACAGGTAAAAGAAATTCAGGATGATTTAGAGAAACTGAGTCCTCATAAAGTCAAACACACGAAAAAGGTAAGATGTAATTATCCTTCAGGCTGTGAGTAATAGAGAGGAAGCTTTCTAGCTAATTGAGTTTGTCTAGGGTACACCTGAGCCCTCTCTAGAAGTGAGATTCTCTTTGTATCTTGCACCTTTCATCTCATTCTTACAGAACTATGTCTCACCTGGTCTGATACTGCCTTTGCTGCTTCCTTCTTCTCCTCAGTTCTTGCCCATCTACGGCAAACCAAAGAGGAAGGCTGTTGGTCTGCTTTTATGTGGCTCCTAATTCTTTCTTCATTCCAGTTCCTGTTCTGAGTAACACTGGACTCTACTCTTGACCACTTTTTTTAACTTTCCATTGATGTCACTCAGTCTTGTCAGCCCCTTTGTGCTTCTCTTCTCTGATGAGCATCTTTCCGAAAGTTAGTACTGAGATTATGCCTGTTCTTTGGCCAGTACTGTCTTGTTCTCTTGTGCTTTTCCAACACATGTATTTTATTTTGTAATGAAAGTGGAGGAAGGAGGATATTTTGTATTTGTGCAATTGTTGCACATCAGGATCAAGCCCATGACTATAGTACTCTGTTGGCACAGGTAGTGGAAACATCTGAATACATTATAACCAGGCTATTTTATCTGAATATGATACTTGATATGAGTACTCGTGTGTAGTACTTTAGTAGGTTACTTAAATGCCTGTTTTGTTTTGTCTCACAAATGCCCTCATATCCATCAGAATTATTGCAAGCCTGAGTGTTTCACCAAGAAATATTGGTGACAGTTCTTCAAATAATATCTATATTCATAGAAACTGTAGCTATTAAAACATTTATTTTTCATTTTCCAGTCTCGAGCAGTATCCAGGTTGGCAGCAGCACACAGAGGAGCTGTACGAGCCTTGCAGGCATTTGCCAATCAGTTTACAGACCAAACAGAGCAGCAGATTCCTACCCACTACAAGGAACTGGGCAGTCTCATTCGACAACTGTCTCTCTGTTCTGCCAAACTAGAAGTGGATTCTTCCATTTCTGATGTTATCCTAGATATTTTGCTGCAAGTTGAAGTAAGAAAAAGCATTCTGGTTTTGCAAAGGCAGAAAAGACATAGTGAATTACAGAACTATAAATTATGTTGTGTGTTCATGAATGGCAGAATACTGAACTGGGGCTTGGGGGGGTTTGCTGTTAGTTGTTTGGGTTTTTTTTTTAAGGATGTATTTTCACATCTATAAATGTGTTCCTAAGTAATGGTGTTGTAAAATAGACTTGCATCCTAAACATGGAAGCTACCTGATGCCCTTCAAATGCCTTTTATTAGTGATACCTGATGTTTTAAAACATGTTGTTGGTATAATAGAAAAGTTCTGATTCACATTTCCTGCTGTAATTCCTACCTACAAGACTTTTTTTTTTTTTTTTTTTTAAGTAAGAGCCTATGGAACCTGAACTGTTATAAAACCAGTATTTTAATTAATTTGAATGAAAGCAACTGATGCCATAGTCATAAGATATTTTCCTTAAAATATTGTTCTAACTGTAAGAGCTGTGTTTATTTTTACTGTTCTGCACTGCTTATGAGAACAGTAACAGTGCTGACTGCCTGGGAATTGCAAAGGAGATAGGATTGTTTGAGTTTGGACTTGGCATTGGAAGACATGTCTGTCTTCCCTGAGTTATGTGGGCTTTTGTCATTTTTCTTTGGTTTTTTTTCTGTAGCCTTTATGTCCGTTTCTTTTTGAACATGCTGTAAGCAGATAATTTGCTGGGAGTCAATTGTAAATACAAAACCACAAGTCTTTTCTGTAAGGTTTAAGTTCTGCAGGAACAAGCTGTCAGGAATAATCACTACCACAAAAAACAGAATCACACCAAAAAAGTTCCAAATACTTAGAATCTCTGAATTTTTGATCTCACATCAGTTTTACTGAGAGAGTAATTAACATTCTAAATACATGGTGCAGGATCTGGATTCACTGCTGGAAAAGAAACAAACACCCAAAAAAATGAAGAAGTGTATTTCATCATCTCGGGGCAAATCTCCAAGAAACACTGAGGCTTTTCCATCCAGAAAGCAGCTTGTATCTCCAAAAGGGGAAAACAAACACCTCATTTTAAAGGGACAACACGGCCAAGAACCTAGAAAACCTCTAGCTGCCAGGAGTCTCTCGACTGGTTTGTATTTTGAATTCTAAAATACATTTTTATTGCTTAACTTGCCACCTCTGCTCAGTTTTGCAGTATGTTAGGTATTGTCAGTCAGAAGTGCATGACAGCTCATATGCAGTCCTCAGACTCATGCAGCCTTGCTAGGCATTTTTTCAGCTGTTCTCTGAGAATGTCAGGCTGCAGATTTATAAGCCTCCTTATAACTGTGTTGTTATCATTATCATGTTCTGCCTGGTTTTGTCCATTTATTTTAGTGTGGGTTGAGCTTGGATTGGCTTTCCACAGGTAGACGTAAATTGCAGTTTACAAGCTGACATTAATGATGGATACAGAATATTACCAAATACCTACCTAGATAGTACTGTGTCAATATATTATTGTGGAGTGCAAAGTTGCTGACTGTTAGCAAATCTTCAACAAAACTATTGTTGCTTAACTGTTTACAGTGAAAAGATTAACTCCAGTCTTGGCTCAGAATTTCCTTGATTTGTGCAGTTTTTCTCCTTTTGAGGGGGGTGTCTCTGTTTTGTTCTTGTCAGTTCATAAATGTTAATGTCTTCTGCCCAGTAATCACAGTTTCAGTACCTAGAGACACATTAACTGATTGTTAATCTGGAGACACTGAGTTTTCTCCACTATTAGTTTGCCATGCAACCATTTCAAGGATTTATTTATTGAAAAATAAATTATTTTGTTTCTTTAACTTCATATGTGAAAAGAAATGGGCTTAATTCTTTCTCATGGTGTTAGAGATAAATGTACCACCTGAAGTATTTCGACACCTCATGTAAGCCATTATAGCTTATTACATTATTACATAACCTATGTTACTTGGTTTTCTTCTTTAAGGTGTTGTTCTCATACCTCGTACTGGTTTTTACTACTACCCCTAGGAAAGGGCAAGAAGTATGCTTAGTTGAAAGCTTATTTTTGATACATGTTGCAAATATTTCAGCAGTACAGAAGGCAAGCAGTTGTACTCGGATATTGCACAATAAATTCCAAGAAGATGGTAAACCACCTGCTCCAGAGAAAAATGCCACTTCACAAGGAAGCACAGAGGCACTGCTGAGAGCTAGAGCTGTGAAAAAAGATCCCATGCTTGAAGGTGTCCCACTGAAGAAGAAAGGTGTGTTATTACCTGCAAAATCACAGGTACGGAAGTCATAAAACAGTTTATGCTTTTCCTACGTCTCTTCTGGGGTTTGTTGTATCATGGAAGACACTGTCCAGCTTTGCACTTCCTCACAACCTTTTTGTGCCAATCTAGGAGGCAGAGAGGGATAAACTGTGTCATCTGCCTACAGTATTTCTAGTGGTCATGACTATTTTATCAGATGTTTTATGACAGTAGTGTAACTGTTGCTTGGAAAGGCACCGTGCAACGAGGACCGATGAGTAACGTGTGGCCATCCAGCCAGTTCTTTAGCCACCAGGTGGTCCACCTATCAAATTGATGTCTCTCCAATTTAGAGACTCGAATTTAGAGACAAGGATGTCGTGTGGGACATTTTACTTCATGGTTACAGAAATTATAAAACTTCAGTACAAATTCTGATTTCTTTTTAAGTCCTTGCAACCAGCCAGAGGCTTCTGTAATAGAAAGAAGTGAGTTCTTTACAGAATATTTCAGGGTCTTAAAAAAAAAAAAAACCAAACAAAAAACCCAAAAAATAAACTTTTGCAAATAGTTTGTGGGGCTTTTTCTGTTGTTGTGTTTTTTTTTTGTTTGTTTGTTTGTTTGTTTGGGGCTTTTTTGGTTTGGATTTTTTGTTTTGGGGGATTTTTGAGTTTGTTTGGTTTTTTTCCATTATTATTAAAGACCCACCCCCACCTTTTTTCTTCCCCTTAGAGTATCTCCTTCAGCTTGAAAATCAGATTGCTACAGTAACATATATGTATGTAACTTTTACTGCTTCCCATATCTATCCATGCAGCTGGTGAGCAGGAAGGTTAAGCATTGCAGTAATTCATACTGAGGGGATGAGTCTTAAGAATCCTTGTAGTAAATACAAATATGGTGATAATTTTAGTTTCATGGCTGAATAAAATGTTACTGTGGTAACCTTCTGTTTGGAACTGCTCCGAGTTAATGTCAAGTATAAGCGTGAAAATCTGAAAATAAGTTTTTTCCCATGAAAGGCAACATTGGAAATCTTGGAACTGTTTGCAGAGATAAGAGTTGTAGCATTAAGCGTATGTTCTGTTCAGGCACAGTTGTACTTCCCTTTAAGTCGTGTCAACTGTGCAACAAAGTAAGTAGGCAGGACTTCAAGACAAATTTTGAAGCAGAATGTAAAACACTTTAAAAATTCAGCAACTGGAATATGTGTTTTTAATGTGCTTGTTTTTATTTTAAGGGAACACCAAAATCTCTAAAATCAAGAGAGATAAAGCCTCAAGGAAAGCATGCCCGATTTCAAGAGACAACTATAGCTTTCCAGCTAAAAGAGAACAAACGACTTGCTAAGGAGAGCAGAATACTCTGCACGCCTCCAAACCCTGCACACCCACCTGTTGCACCTAAGCGGTATGTTCACAGAGGAGTAGAGCCTGTCTTTACCCTGCTTTCCTGTGGAAATGCTGCTGTTATCTGTACTAGTAAGTGGGATGGATTTGGCCTGGCTGTCAGGTCATGAAGGCAGGCGGCACAGCACAGGTTGCTACCTGCTACTTGTATGCTTCTCCCAGTCGGCACGAAGTGGTCTTGTGCATACAGCCTGGGAAGAGCCATTGCTTTATGAATTTGTTTCTGTCTCAGGTGCAAGTATTGTCTGGAAGTCACCATCCAAACTGTGCTAGGCAGGGCACTGACTGAAACACACAGTATGCAGAATGGATATTCACAGCACCATGCTAAGAAGGGGAATATTTCCCTGATCCAAACAGACAGAATATATATCTTTGTCCTAGCCAGTAATAGAGTGCAGGCTTGTTTATTTTAAGCTATGTTTGTTATACTAGACCAGGTATTCCCAAATTGACTTTGGAACTACTGTCTGTGGCAATTGGAGCAGGAGATCCACGTGCTGATCTAGCTGCTGGATCTGTACTAAGCAGTGTGTGCGGTAAGACAGGGAGCCTATCTTTCCAGGCAGTCTTTATGAATAGTCATGAAGTTGCCTGTTTGCCAGTAGCAGAAATGTAACTAAAGATCTCTGATTCTCAGCAGAATTTCCTGGTGTATATGGTGTTAAAGTTAGCATTAATTTTGTCTCTAAAATGTTTTGCAAGTTTTCTAAACTAATATTCAGAATCACATTATTTCATTCTTCAGTTGTTAAAATCTCCATTTTATAACCCTCTACACTGCTGTTTTATTTTTTAAGACTCGCATGACCTGAAGCAGAAACTTCAGGAAGAGTGAGGGTTCTCACTGACCTTAGCAGAGGAGAATTGAAAAAAATACAAAAGTAGTTATTTGATTTGAAGAGCTAATAAATGACGTCAGATGTGATGTCATCTCCTCACCACTCCACCAGTCCCCGGAAAAGGACATTTATGTGGGGTTTTCTTAAGTTCCTGTTGTCATACCAAGTTTCAGGATGGCATTGTCATTTGTTCTTTTTTGCATAGGTCACGGAGTGCTTCTCCAACCCTGTATGCAAACAGAGCTGAGAAGGCAGTGCGGGAGCCCTTAGAACCTCTGTTAGATAGGACACAGGTAGTACAGTCAAGCTCATGCCACTGTTTGAAGGATGCCTTTAGAGCTGAAAAAGATTTATATAGGGGCAACACAGTATCTTTTCAACTTTCAAATCATATTTATGTAGTCAACAGAGTTCTGGACAGTTGGAGAGTGTATTTCCATGTCAGTGTGTGGGCCTTGAATGGAGTAATGGACTTTTGCAAAGCTGTGTTAAATTTTCCTTTTTTTTTTTTTTTTTTTTTGTTAGCTTCTTATCAAGTAGATGCATTTTTAAATTGGTTTTGAGTGGTTGTAACAGTCCGATGCTGAACGTGACTGAACTTGATGAGATTGGCTCAATAATTCTTAAAATACTGTATTTAATGACTAAATAAATTTGGACTGTAATATTAATGACTAGTACTAGAGAAAGCTTTATTATTGTGAGAGGTTTTATGTTTTATTTAGAAGATCAATCTCTCCTTGGAAACAAACTGTCATTTGAAGGATTCTTCATTTATAAGTCACCTTTTAACTCATACATATGAGAAGGTGTATTCTATCTGTATGTCATAGAGCAAAGCTGACATTTAAGGTGACTTTTAATCTTTGCCATATCACCGAATACATCTGGAAGTATAGTACTAATTTCCCAAACTTAGCAATTTCAACTTACATAAGCCATATCTTTAAAAATGTGCTTTCTGAAGTATTGTTTGGTAACCACATACAATATGAAACAATGAAAAAGCTCTTTCTAACATCATCTTTTTTCTGGGTTTTGTTGTTTGGTTGTTTTTTTTTTTACTTGATGTGACCTCAAATGAATGCAGTTGCTTAAGGGGAAAGATGTTTTCTTTTAAAGTAATATAGGTAAATTAATAATGAAATTGCTAACTGGCAACATTGGACATAAAGCTACAGCTGTGGCATGGATCCTATATATTTACTTTTGACCATCTGGAGCTGCTTTGAGGCTGTTCTTGTATGAGAAGTTAAACGTGTGTGTGTAGTGTTTTGTAAGATGAGAGCCTTTGCTTCGCTTTATTGAATTCCTGGGTGATCTCTGAACCTGTGACAGTTTTGTGTTCTATTTGGGAGCAAAGTTGTGTAGCAGCTGTTTTGCATATTCATTTGGTTTTATTGGTTTTATTGATTTGGCTTGTAGTATGGGTCGAAAATGTATTTGGATCTTCATTGAAAAGTTGAATGGCAGTTGGACTATTTCCATGAGCTGCTGGAAGAAATGTTCTTTCCCCTCAGTTGTTTGGGGCTTTTTTGTTTGGGGTTTTTTTTTTCCTTTCTTTCTTGCATTGCTGGGGGCTGGGATTGTTTTGGTTTTATTGGTTGGTTTGGTTTGGTGGTGGTTTGGTTTTTTGTTTTGTTTTAATAGCAGGTTGCAGCAAATGCAGATATTCTGAGGGAAAAGCTATTGGATGATATTTTGGAAGATACTGCTCAGGAACTGCAGAGTATGGAGCAGCATGAGCAGCTCCAAAGCAAGACTCTGCCTATACCTGGCACTCACAGTCTGGAGTCAATGTTGGAAAGAATGGAAGAAATTGAAGTAAGATTTTTCTCTCTTGGGTGGTCTTATTAGTGCTAATTTCTAGTTTACTACCCATAAGTTGTAATATCTGTAAGTATCTACATTCTTAAATGAAGCAAAGTCTGACTGGGTCAGTGCCTGAAACGAAAGACTTAGGAGTTTGGGCTTCCAGCAAAACACTGTGAGAATGGAAGGTTTGCCGTAATGGTTTTATTGCTAGCTTTAGAGCCCTTAGACCTGAGTTTGCTTCCCACCTCGACTTTATGGCTTGGGTAATATGTGAATGGGACAATCAGTACGGTGATTGTGTTGATTGTCTCCCAGATTGGAAAGTATTTGAATATGATTTTTCTGTGTATGTGTGCTCTGGGATCCCAGTATTCCAGGAGCATGAGCATCTTGAGGAAATATACTGACAATTCAGAATATTTCACAGGACAGCATGGGGAAAGTTGGACAAATACATGGTTATCTGTGCCCTTATTTATCCATCTTTCTATGTAAATATAATGAGGTTATGATTTCCTTGACTTGAACTTTCTCATTTATTGCTTTATTAATTTTTTTATCAGCTTTCCCAGTTTCTGGTTCAAGTCCCATTTCAACCTTCCTGTTCAGTGAAATATATTGTAATGCAGATCTACAGAGCTTCTAGAGATCAATTTGTAACATGGAAGCATGAAGTTTACATTGCGTAGTGTCTTTATCATATGAGGACTTAAGCACACATTTGATTTCTCTGTTAGTAGTAAGGCAGGAACGTCTGAGGGCTCTTCAGTTTTTTGGCTAGCTGATGTTGAGCTGAAATGGGAGCAGTTGTCATGCTACTGACTAGTTACATCTACGGCATTTTGAATGAGAGGAGTATCTGTGATTTCACACCCCTACTGCTTTTGTGTGTTAACTAGGCAAAATAAGCCTACTTTGACCACAGAGGATCATGACCTGCTTTCTCATTGGGTCAAAACAATCAGTACAGCTGAACTGCTAACTGTGTGTTAATTGATGGAATTTGTATGTTCAAAACCAGAGATACCAGGAGGCTGTACGCAGGAGATTCACCCACATTGTCTACAGTGATTTGGAGTTCTGGGCCCAGGAAGACAAAATGGGTAAGTGTCTTTTTAATGCAACTTGGTTTTTTTCTGTAATCTGTATCTTTAAATTAATATGTTGTGAAGTAAAAATAATTTGATTATGTATGGTCAAATAACACCATCCAGACACATTTTTTACTATAGGTACTCCTTTCAGAGGACTGTTTCTAAAATCTAGTTCTAAAATCAGTATTGTTAAGGGGAAGAATTTCTTCTGACAACTGGCTGCCATTTTCTAATTGCCTTTGTTGGGGTTGCATTTAGGTGGAAAACACTGCTAGTGCAATTTACCTGAAGGATAGGAATCTTCCAATCATCAAGTAACTTTGAGTGTTATTCCTTTTCTAGGCATTTGCGTTCCTTAGTTTAAATGTTTTCTACCAAAATGTAATGATTTTAATGCAGTGAAGGTGATATTCCATAGGTACATACCCTCCAATTCACTACTTGAATTTACTGCAGAGGACAGCTGTCTAAGTCTGAGGCCTAATCCTAAAGCCACTAAGGTCTAATCCTAAAGCCACTTGTTTTCTTGTTAAGCTCTGCATGATTTGTCTGTCTTCAGTTTTGAGATACTGGCAAATCTGTAAATCTTAATCTAGAGAACAGTATTTAGTGTGTTCTCATTTGACTTGATTTCTTTGAAACACCAGTAGCAGTGATCATTTTCATGCTGATGATTTCCAAACTATTTAGAGTTCACAGGCTGAAGTAAGGTGTGAAGTCTCTGTCCTGCTGTCAGTTTGCGTAGTCAGGAGCAAGGAGATACTTACCTTCTAGTTTGCTTCTCCTGTTTCTTCCCTTTCCCCGTTTATTTTAATAAACTATCGGTTTAAATGGTTTAGAGCTCAAGAGTAAATGTTAGGTAAATATTAAGATAGGAGTGAGCCCATGACAGTTTAATGTTTTTCTGGCAATACATAATTGATAATATTAAATTACTTAAGCTTAGAAAATTTTTCTCATTCCTTATTCCTTTCAAATGATGGTGATACTGGTTTTAGATCTTGTAGTGTACACACAAGTTTAATTTTTGCAGCCTCAGAGAATCTTTTCCTCTACAGAGGTCTTTTCCTCTACAGAATTCACTCTCCAACATGCTTCAGCAAAAAGTATTCAATCCTTGAAAGAAAACAATGATTTTGATGCTCTCGGTTCACATTAATCACATTTTTCTTGCTTGTTTTTATTGGATAGAAAAATAAATGAACCAATGTAAAGTCCTTCAGATGAAAAATAACTAACTTTTCACATCAATTTTTAATTGAGAAGGACCAATGTAATATGAGTTGGAAATTGTTCACTAGTGAAAGGTAGCATTCCAAACAATAGCTTGATGATTCCATACATAACTGTACATACTTTAATATTGCTCGCCACAGTGACATGCTAAGAATGAGTTATGCTTTTTGTTTTCCCCATCCTGCTCTGTTCTTTATCTTACGATTAAGATTGAGTACAATAGTGAAGCTGCACTGATTTTTCAGCTGTGTATCTGATCACATACTGACTTTAATGGAACAGTGTTGTTTTATGCCAGTTGGAAAATCTCAGAATCAGACTGGTGAAGGCTTAGCCCAAATCTTGTTGGATTTTTTTCCCATGTCTTGGATTTACTGCCAAGCTCAGTACATTACACTAGTTTTAGAGTGGTATTTTCTGTCTCTTCAGTAGAAGTACCCACTGACACAACAAACTGTTTTAGTACAGTTTTCTAACTGTAGCTCTTGGAAATTCTACATTGAGCATACATATAAGGAGGTTCAGTACTTTACTTATCTGAAAGACTTCCCCTTAAAAGAAGCAGAAGTCTTTGTGAGGACTTACCCTGCAGTAAATGTACTTTTTCTCTTCCAAAGAAACAATTTTAAATGTTGCTTTCTTCCTTCTAGAACAGCAAATTGCATCAATTGCTGACAGACCTGCATCTCCTCCCCCAATTCAAATAACCACAGTAACCAGATGCACAGAGCCAGAAACGGACATTTTATTTGAAAAACCTTTTGATGGGAAGTAAGTAGAATATTTGGCCCTACACTAGGCTGTGGTGTATATCAGCTGTGTGTCTTCATTACTTAAAGTTGTGGTTACTGTTTGAAGAGATTTTCTGGTCGTTCAAAAAGATATTTGAAATCTAGTTTTGGCTTAATGACTATTTTATTTTTCCAGTGGTACTGATGGAAACAAAGAAGCAGAGGAGAAACTGCAGTCTGGACATGACATTCTGCCGCCTATGACTAGTAATTCTCTACAGAAAGAGGGCTGTGTGTCTCTTTCTGTGCCAAAACATATGCTCCAGAGCATCTTGGATTATAACAGCAGATACACGCATCACTTAAAGCTTATTTCCCATGAGGCAGTAGGCAGTTTCAATCCATGGCAGATTGCTGAGAGGTATGTGAAGTATCTTTGTGTTTCTGATGTGAATGTATCAGCTGCTGGACAGGTTTTTCTGTCCTTCAGGGAAAGGCATTGGGAGGGGGGCCATTTAAATTCCATATTGAAAGCCAGAAGCCGGTTGGACTGTTTCTCTACTTGGTATTCATGGGAGGAAAGGTTATGGGAGCAGAATGACCTGGAGGAGTGATGATTTTTTACATCTTTCTATGATGTTACCACAGAAACAACTGTGTGAAATATAGGGTGACTGAAGTTATTTTCAGAAGACTGTCGTCAACAGGTAGATTGAAGGAAAACAAAACTAGTTTTTGTGAGTGAAAAAGTAATAAAGCACTGTAAAATACCATGGAAGTTTTAATCTTTGTGGTGAGGGATTATGCAGTAGCATTGAAATCAGTGATACAGCTCATTTGAGTGGCATTTGGCATCTACATTAGTGTTTCCCAGAACAGGTCCTGCAATATTTGAGATTATTTGCATGTGTGAAGTTAATCATGTGTGGTGATGGTTTGCCCAATTAGAGGTTTTAGTAGCTGTGGTTAGACATCTCCATTTGAATCTCCCTGAAATATGCCTTGTCAGTTCTCAGTACTGTCATTCTGCCTTCTAAACTGTACTCCTGCTTACTGTTGGTGTGATGATGGGTAGTTCAAAGACTGGCACCTTCTTGGGATTGGCAGGTGAATGAAATGGCAGTAATCTTTCCTGACAGCTGAATTCCACTGTTGCCACGTGATACATGTTGTTCCTTGGAATTAAACTGCAATGCTGTACAGCATGCTTCATTGACTTGTCCTTACCACCAGAGGGCATTACAAATCTTTTTCCATAAAATCGTATCCCAGCATGTTTAAAAGAAACTCTCCTGTGCACCGTCAGAAGGTCTTAGGAAGAGTAACAGACTAACTTATGATATTTTAGAATATATGCAAAACTGAAGAGCGGTTTTCAAGAGGCCGGTAAGCAATTGGGTTCTTACACTAAAATAGTTTTCCCTTCTGTAACGTTTGTTACGGTGCTCCAGAGATCACTGAAAAGTGAAATTTCTCCACTCACTTTTTTCTTAAACTTTATTGCTTTCAGTAAGGCCTGATTTGGTGGCAGCTGAAATCAGTAAGAAGCTTACTATTTGCTTCAATGGCCTTTGGATGAGCACCACAGCATGTCAACTCTTATTCCTACAGCAGGATGAGTATTTAAGAGCTTGAAAAAACAAAGCAGCTGAGCTCTCTTAACACTTTAACTCAAAGCGTGTCCTTTGCTATGACCCAGACTGAGAATAGAATTTCTGGTATCTTACGGAACACACATCAGAACATCTATCACCTATTTTCTTGGGCTAAACAGTAGAAAGCGTGAAAAAACATGGATATTTGCCTTTTGAAATCGGAGCATTTGTAGCAGTGGAATGAATGACTGGAATTTGGAAGTTTATTTTCTGAACCTTTTCTTTTTCCTCTCCCTCAGTCTTGCAGAGCAGTTAACAGAAGAAGCCCTGTGTGATGTGGCAGCAGAGCTGCAGGATGTTTGTGAGGATTATGCAGAAGCTGTATTCACGTCTGAGTTTTTGCAGCCAGAGCAGTAAAGGCTTTCAGATCTGCCCCATTATCAAATGTAACGTAAACCTCGGTTGTAATGGTCTTACCAGATGATGTAATTTGTGTGTTTTTTTAGAAATCTGTGAGATTCTGTTCACCAAAGGAATTGAATCTGTAAAGGTTTCACCTCAGGTTTTATAAAACCATTATCATAATGTTTTCCTTTTCAGACTTTGTTATACTGCATTTATCAGGACCTTTGTGTTTTTAGCCAGTGTTTCAACAGAATGAAGTAAACTGTGACAGGTAAAGTTTATGTATTTTGATAAGAATACTCATCTGTTTGTATGCCTGTATTACTTGATTCATTTTAATGTATGATTTTCTTAATAGAATAAAATACTGCGAGAATGACTGGGTTCAAGCAGTGTCATCGACTTAGCTGTACTGTGCCTCAATTTTCTGCTTTAAAGTGGAGAGAATCTGCCTTATCTACCTCATAAGGGAGCTGTGGGGTTTAGTGTGCTTAGTGAAACTACTTGAATATATCTGATAGTTGTGTTGCAAGAATGAAGCATTATTGGTATTTCTAAAGCCAAGATGGAACAGTCCAGAGTAAAAGCTGTTTAATTTGCTGTTTAGGGCTTTCAGAATCATGTGAGAAACATGTTGTCTGACCACCACACTTAGCATATATGCTACGGTTGGTTCTTTTGAGGATGTGGCTATCCAAAGGAAGGATTTTCATGGCACAGCATTAAGTTGATGTAAACACTTGTCACTCATCAAGCTCACAGGCCACCAGCCTGATTGGACTCTTGCATTCAGCTTCTGAATGTAGTACCTCTTATGCTGATTTCTGAATATCATTAGTACATTATGCACAGACAAACGAGACCTTTCAATAGAAACATATCATGGAGATTTTCTTGCCTTTTTTTTTCCTCATGTTACTCTAAAATACTATTATTTTATCAGTATTTAGTGATCCAGCCTCATTCCTTACTCTTAAGAATCCCACAGATAAATAGAAAAACAAAATAAATGAACAATTGGCAATGTGAATTGTTTATTTTAAGTAATCAGAGTGCTAGTTTGGGAGGGAGTAGTGAGTAATAATTGTTTACAGTAATATTCAGCCCTTGAGGTGACTCAAACCCCAACATGACAGTGTATTTCCTTTGACAAATTTATGTCTCCATTACTGTTCAACCTATAACAGAATAATTTTTAACCTTCTAAGATTATTTTTGTTTCCTCTAATTAGAACATACATTTTTAAAATTATTGTTTTAATTGAAGCCCAGTTTACGGTTTTGTGTAATTTAAACACTACCTTTTTTATTTCTGAGGTTATAGAGATAAGTGTGGTTTTAAGTCCAAAAGACTTAAAGTCATAGTGTCTCTATGTATGTATACATATATATCTGTGTGTGTATATATATATACACATGCTTGTCAAAGTGTTTTCAAGATATTTCATTTTCTAATAAACTGCACTTGTTTCTTAGGCCTGAACTTAGTTTTAATTTAAGAGAACTTCCATCTGAACCTGTTTGGAATAGTCAGCACCCAACATGCAAGAGAGTATGTGGCAGCATTACGTGAGTCAGACTACCAACCATATGCCTTGAAGCAATGTGGTCATCTGTCAAGGTAAACGTACTTCCTCTTAAATCCCATGGTACCATGGTATCCTCTGACTGCTGATGCCAAAGTGAACTTTTATTCTGGATGAGAATTTTGTGGCATTTGTGTGCCGCCTTGGAGCAGAGAAGTGTGGAGAGTGAAGGCTTTAGGTAGGATCCTGACTTTCACACTCTTCAGTCCTTCCTAAGGAGTTTAACTAAAGGATTTTGTAATGCATTATTTGCACAGGCAAGCTAGACAATTGCAAAGTTTCTGCTCTGAGAAATCTCATAATTATAGGGGTTCATCTGAAGGTGAGTCTGCATGTCATTTTTCCTATGGGACAAACTGGCATTGAGCTGGAAAACATTATGAACATACATAATTCTTGTTACAGTATGTTGACAGAGACTATATATGGGCCTGAAATGGGCAACCATAATACCACTGTAGTTGTTAACTGCATAACTAATATGCATCTACATGCTACACAGCTGTGTAAACTGGCCATGCACTTATTTAAAGCAGTGTTGTGTGCCTCAGTCTGTACTTTAAAGCTAAGTCATGGGGGAGTACCAGAAGCAGTTTCAGATATAAAGAGTGTTTTAGTGGTATATGTAGTGAAGCATACATTTTCTTGGATATTTCATTGTAAGATCTTTGCAGGCCTGGTTTTTGGTTTGCGTTTGTTGGGGTTTTTTTTCTTGATTCTTTATGTGCAAGTTTCTTCACTGTCAGAGCTATGAGAAGGATGATGCAAAAACAGCATGAGAGAATTCACTAGTTCTATAGACATGTGGATGATTCCAGCAAATACCAGTTGCTGCAGTCATATGTAGCTGAAGTATAATCTAAGTTTACAGAGTGGGTCAGGGTGACTTAGGTGGTGGCTGTAGATGAGTATCAGTTTGATGCAAAAGCAGTGCCATATACTGGGTGCACCAGCAGGCATTAACTGCCCTGCCTAGCCTTCCTGGGACCTCTGCCTGGGGCTGAGAGTCCCTCTTGTAGTCAGGCAAATCCCTGGTCCTTGCTGAAGTTGTGCTGCAAGCACAGCCATGTCCTCCCTGGTCCCTGCTCATCCAGACTCGCTTGACCTTTACCCTAACTCCTTAGCTTTGTGGTCTGGTGATGCCTGGACTGTCAGTGCAACCTGTGACTGTCACCCTCCTGCCTTGCTCAGGTGCTGTGGGACTGTGTCCTGCTGGTGCAGTCACTTTCCCAGGCTGTGTCATGAGCACCCTTGGCTACCAGCTTGTCCTCCCTCCTGGGGCAGCTGTGCTCCTTCTTCCTGGTGGATAACCACATGTGCAGGGTGCAACGAAGTGGAAGCTGAGGGGTGACTTCAGAAATCCTCTGTGAGGACCTTGAAGACAGATTTGCATTCTGTGAGCTGCTCCTGCAGCTCCTGAAATCATACAATCTGCCCTGTAAATATTTAACCATAGGAATTATATTGCGTGCTTCTGGGAGTGAGGTAGTTATGGCAACAGTGGCTGCTCTGCCAGTGCTTTGGAGAGCTGCTGTTTTCTACTAATGCTGGACCTAATTCAACTTCCAGTAATGTCAATGTAAGAGCATAATTGAACTCTGTTCTTCTTTGGCTTGCTATGTTTCTGGGTTACTCCTGGAGGTGAACTTTCTGCACATTCTGTTTCTCTATGGACTACTTTCCTTGCAGGAAAAATAAATGGGGATTTTTTGGTTTTGGTGGTTTGGTTGTAATTTTTTTCTTTCTTTGAAAACATATTCAGCAGCAACAGGAAAAGGGCCTCTGTTCATGATGTGTGTGTCCATCAGTAAAGGGCCTCTGTTCATGATGTGTGTGTCCATCAGTAAAGGGCCTCTGTTCATGATGTGTGTGTCCATCAGTAAAGGGCCTCTGTTCATGATGTGTGTGTCCATCAGTAAAGGGGCTCTGTTCATGATGTGTGTGTCCATCAGTAAAGGGGCTCTGTTCACGATGTGTGTGTCCATCAGTTATCTGCCAAATACAAGATCTGCTTCAGTATGTCTTCTCTAAGTGTGTCCTCTTAAAATGCACATACTGACTGTCTTTTTCCTATTATTTTTTTAACTCATTGTTGCAATTTGTCACTTTTTGAGCTGGCACAGAACAGGAAGTCCACAGTGTTAGTGAAACATAAAGAGCACTGTTCCAATGGACCCAAACTGAGATGCTCCAGGGAGATCAAGCTGGGTAATTCCATACAGGCAGTTCCTTAAGCTGTCTCTTAGAGTGTCCCAAAATCTGCCTGAAATAGAACCAATGGTATAAGATGAAGGCTGCCCAGAGAATAATACAAAGAAATCAAATAAGTCAGCAACTAGCACATTTGTTCCCTTTCTGAAACATTATATTTTGCTTCTCCAACAGCCCTCGTTAGCCTTGGGTTTTGGGGGTAGGTTGTGGGGTGGTGGTGTGCAGGCTCTAAACTATATGTTCTTGAGGTCCAGGGACTTCGCTTTGCTGCTTTGTGCCTTTCGTCTCTGAATCTAAGCCCAAATAAACTTGGCTTCTAATCCAGATTTCAGTCCATTTCTAGAAGATGACAAACAGCCTGGAAACAGTTGCAGGCTTGGACTTTTCCTGCTGGCACAACCATCATTCCCCAGGCCTAGGGTGAAAGTTAGTGACCTCTTCTACCTTGTGGGTTTTGCTAAGGAGTCCAGCCCAATACCAGTCTAAGACCAGCAGAGGCTTGCTGCATAGCCCCAGAGAGGGCAAGGCTCTGGATCAGTGTCAGTGCTGTGGGGAAAGATACAATGGATTTATTTTGCATTGTGTATGTTTAGTCCTGTGGGCAGTGTTACACTGACTCTTTAGGCTCTCTACAAGCCTGGCTGGGGGCTGGGAGCTCCCAGACTGTGGCAGAGCTCAGCCACTTGCAGTATTGCTCCCAGCAGCAGGGTGAACAGTTTGCCCTAGCTGAGACTGGCCTGTGCCTGAGAAAGGCAGTGGAAATTGAGGTTGGGTATGTCTGTGCACAGCTGCTATGCTGCAGAACAGGAATGCTCCACAGATGCTTTCAGAAAGCCTGGTATCAGGGTTTCTCCCTCTCTCCTCAGCATTTCAGTTAGGAAGCAGATGACTAAAAATAGCCTACTGTCTAAAGCATGCAGAGCTGTGCTGTGGCATTACTGCTTTAACATTTAATTTTTGTTCTCCTGAATGTGTCCAGTTATTTGTTGTTTGGTTTTGTTTTCTGGGTTTTTTTGGGGGGGGGGGTTTATTAAAACCCAGTCCTTCATTTATTAAAAAAAGATGGATTTAGGATCAAGCTGATATTTATCAACAAATCTCACTGCGTTTATCCATAGTCCTTCCTCCTGCTGGTCTTTCCTAACATTTTGCTCTGCAATGGACCAGCAATCAGGCTCTGGGAAGAGGCTTCCTAGCAATGCATCAAGCCACTATAACAATGTTTTAAGGAAAACACACTGTCTTTATGAAAAGAAACATTGGGAAACCGATAGACTTTTCCGCATTGAAAGAGCAGATGCTGCATTCTTATCCACTGAAATGGAGAGACCCTGCAATTTTATCACCATCTTCTTTTTTTTTTAATGGAAAAATCAGAAAGGGCTCAATAAAGTACCATGAATATCAGTAATATTGAGCTTGGAGAACCCGTGTTATTCTTTAATAGTGGGTTAGACTGGGGAGCCAAGAGGACAAAATCTGAGCTATTCCACACTGAAAGAATGAAATATCAGCACGAGTGCTGATCGGCATAGTGCTGAGCTCTAACATACCCTCTCTTTTTTATTTTGGCTGTGGGTAACATGCAAACAGTGCAGAGAGGCCTCTTAAACTATCTGAGGTTATGTTCCAAGAACTGCCATCTCAAGGCTTGTTCTTGGATCCTGGACAGCTTCTTTGGCTCTTTCACTAGCAGGAGCAGCCACAAAGCAGGTGTATCTGCTGCCGGAGAATTTCTCAGTCCTTCCAAGTAAAGCAGCACAGTGCAACCCATTTCTAGTGGGTGGCTGACGTGAAACACTTGGCTGTGAGCTGCTCTACTGCCTGCTCTTTTCTCTGATTCAGTGTGGTGTCTGCTCCTTAGGGCTGCCTCTCACATTCTGTGATGACTTCAAGGAGGGTATAGGAACTGAGCTTAAAGGGTTCTCCTGACCTTCACTACACCCTCCTCATCAGCTGCTTTCCCCAAGTCCCACACTGCTGTATCACTTGAAGTCCCATAATTGCTAATGGAACTGCATTGAGCTTCACCCTTTCTTGAAATAAGCAATTATCTTCTGACTATGGACAAACAACGTTGGCTCTACAAGACAGATTTCCCATTCCCCTTCCTTCCTCAGCAGTTTCCTGGTTTGTTTCCCAAGGCTGCTTAAACCAGATTGAACCTAGTGTCAGCAGGCACACCTCTACAGAAGCCAGGCTTAACCTTGGTCCTGGAAATAGCAAACAATCAACTTTCAGCTTTGCCACCTAGGATCTGAAGTGTAGAGCTGAAGCAGCTTTCCCTGCCTGGTTTGAGCAGGGATGGATCATTAGGTAGACAGATGTTTTCAGGGGGGCAGTAGCATCAGTTGGTTAGCATTCTTCTCTGAGTGCCCATCCTCAGAGGTCTCTGCATTGCCTCCAACACATAGCACTGTCTACTACATTGGTGTTTTTTCTGCGTGAATTAGCATGCAAAACACATTTTGTACAAGGTGTCATTTCTATAATTAGACATCTTCACCAGAAAACCTTGTAATGATGGGGAGCATCCTTTGACAGAGGCTATGTCTTGAGAGGAGTTTCTCTGCTCTATTGTAAGTGGGACAACTTGGGTCACCAGCAAACCAGGTGTTCAGAATTAAATGTGTTTGGAATTAGATTCTTTTCCCAACACGTACTTGGATGTATAAGTATATTGGAAGGCATTTGAGCTCAGGCCATTGCCTGGCATACTGCATTTTTCTTACATTGTCATTTGGCTGTTACCCTTGTAGCAGTTCTACAACTCCCATGTAATGCATGGAAAAAAAAAAGGAACCCAAAACCTACGTGCTTTTATGTAACAAAAGAATTTGGTTGCAATCACTGAATCTTTCTCAAGTCTTCAGGAGAAAGAAACTCGTGGAGGTTTATGTTGTCAAGGGCTGGTAGTTGTCTGCTTTCAGTGTTCAAATCAATGTAAATGAATCTCTTCCCCAGGAGGGAGGTGGTTCATGCTACCTTCAGAGGCTGCCATTAACTGCCTGCTCAGGCAGCCCTGCCAAGAGGCAGTCACTGCATCTAGCCCAGTGCAAAAGAGTCATTAATGATGAATATATTTTGGAATCATCGTGGTGGGTTGTATGTGCAACAATAGAGATTGTGCTTTTTTACAGCCAGAGCTACTGTGCAAAGGTCTAAGTTTTTACTACCTCCTTGGGGGAGGACAAAGCTGGGTGTGAGGCAGCACATCTGCACTGACTCCTAGATGACAAAGTCTGAAGCAGCGAAAAATGAAAGTTTGTTGATATGATTTCTTTAAAAACCTGTTGACCAATAGGTGGGGCACCAGTTCATGTTCAGATTACAAACGAATCCTATTAAACTGGTATCAAATGCTAATCCAACCTTCTTTCAAGGGCTAGGCCAGAATCTGATTTTAAAATGTGTTTTCAGAGAGACCCTAATACACCTTTGATTAAAGGCAAAGGTTGCTCTTACATGTTTTTCAGGGTCTGCTTTCTCTGAGCAAAGGAGAGCAGGGAAGAGATAGCTGAGCAGGCAGCGAAAAGCAGCGCCCCTCAAAAGTGACCCATACGGTAGTAGTGTCTCCTGACCGAAGTTCAAGCCTTTCCTACCACCGCGTTATATAACCACAGTAGCTTGGGAGGTCTCGTGAGGTGTGCCACTGCCGCACCGTGTAGGTGTTTCGGCGCGGACCCCGGCCGCGGAGGAGACCGAGGTGAACCCTGCGGGAGGACCCGAACCGGGGCCGCTCGCTCCAGGCCGGTTTCCGAGCAGCCACCTGCCGGCCCCCGCTCTCCGCGGAGCCGCTCGCTGCGCCTTTAACGACGGCGGCTGCGCGGCGGCGGGCGGGCGAGCGGCGCGGCGGCTTCTCCCGGCCGCGTCTTCCAGCGCCGCAGGCGAGTGGGCGGTGCGGGGCCTCCGCCGGGAGCAGATGGCGCGGCGGCGCGCGGGGCGGCGGCGCGCAGGGAGGGCCCCGCAGGCGAGCACCTGAGGCGGCCGGGAGCGGGCGGCCCCGACGATGGCGAAAGCGCCGCGCCCAGGTGAGCGCGGAGCGCGCGGCGCGGGGCAGCCCTGAGGGGAGCGCGCGCGGCCCCGCGCGCAGGGGTGAGGCTCCCGCCGCCGTCCTGCTGGAGCGGTGACCGCGGGCTCTTGCGGGCTTGGCTCCCGCCAACGCGCGGGGCCGCTCTGCCGCGGGTCGGCCGGGGCCGTGCGGCGCTGCGGGGGTTCCGCGCGAGTCCGCGCCTGTCGCTGCTCCCCGGCTTCCTGCGCGCTCTCCGCGGCGCCGGGAAGGGGAGGATCCCCCGGTCTGAAGGAGCCCTGCGGCTGCCGCCTCCTGAGGAGGAACGGCCTGGGACGCCCGAGCCAAGTGCTCCTCTTTGGATGGCAGAGGGGAGTTTGCTGGGCAACGCTTCCTGAGGGTGAAGCCCCTCCTGCGCCGTGCGCGTTCACGTGTCCCGTGCTTCCCGCAGAGCCGGGGCAATTCGGAGGTCGGGTGCCTTGGGGCTGTGCGCGGCAGCGGCCGGGCGGCCCCGGTGGCAGCGCGCTGTGTGCAGGGACGCGAGCAGAGCTGCCGGGGACCTCTTGATGGTGCCTTTGCAGGTGAAGGCCTGACTGTGCTGTGGCTGAGTGCCTGCGGGTCTGTAGGTGAAAGTTGCCTGGAGTTTGGTGCCACTTCTTGGCACAGATTTACCTCAGCACGGTAACATTAGGGCTGAACCCAAAGTCTGCCTAGTAGTGTTTATTCTTATATTTTTTTCCCCAAAATAGGCATGAATTAGTGGCAGCCCAGAGATGTAGTGCTCTGGAACATGAGAGCGCCAGTCATTTCAGAAGATGCAAACACAGTATTGAACTAAACAGTTGTTCTCCATCTTTTGTAAGGTGAAGAAACAAATGGGGGAAAAGTCTCATTGTTCTTTATTTGGCCTTAGCTTTCAGTCCTTTTAACTGACAGGAAAATAAGGCAGTATTGCTTTCATTGTCAGTAGCATGGGAGTAATGTAATCTGCATACATAGTTTGCTTGTTCAAACCCAACTTTGCACCACAGGGATCTTAAAGGATGATACTTCTCTTGAATGTGATTCCGCTCACTTCAGTAGACAAAATACAACCTGATGCCATCTTTATGATGTCACTACTGCTTACTGCAAATAAAAGCATAACTTGACCATTCAAAAAGTTGCTCCAGCAGAGCATGTCAGGGTTAGGAGCAGGAGAAGTGTCTGCGTTGTTAAATTGAGGCAGCTGAGTTTATCTATGTGAGCTGGAATATGCACAAATAGATAAATGTGACTGTTTTGCTTGTATATACCCTGCCTTGTAGCCCTTGCCAGTGCTGTAACCTCATCACAAATGCAAAGAAACACCATAAATCTAGGAGCCATGAAACGTGCCGTTTAATCACTGGAGAATGACATGTGCTTCTAAAGGCACATGTGTCATTTTTGGATGCAGTCAACTTGTCTCAGTACACCTAGTGACCACCAGATCTTAAGGCTAGAATGGTCCCTGCACAGAAATACTTGGACATTTGCAGGATTGTGTACTGCAAAACCACATGGCAGCAACTACAGATCACTACCTGACATGTCTGTGGGGGTGGTGTGGTATCTGATCTTCATCTCCTTCATTTTTTAACAGACAGCAGTGACTCAAAAATGCCAGATCCTCCTCAGAAAGCCAAAATCCCTGCACTGTGAAAGTAGTCTTTCAGATGTGATGCAGGCAGTCCACCTACAGTCATTGCAGGAAAAGGTTAGAGAATATTCATATCTGGTTTTGGGGAGTTAGTTTGGAGGAGGTGATGAAACTGCTGAGAAGGGGGTGAAGTTAATTTCTGCTGTGGGGAAGCTGGCATTTGAAGCTTCAAAAAACAACTCTAAGAGATGTACCACATTTGCAGGAAAGCTTGATCTAGGATTTAGAGCCTGGACAGCCTTGCTCTTCTCTCCATCCATCTTGCCAGTAATCCCATAAAGGGCAACACTGCAAATGTTGCTGCTACCTTAAAATAGGGGCTTAAAGGCTTGCATGACTTTGTTACTTGATTTATTTCCTGTATTCACTAGTAAATATATGCCTGTCCTAACCATCTGCTGCAGAACTGCCAGTTGAAGGATAGACAGAGTAGGTAATCAGGAACTTGTCACTGCTGAATTGCTATGAGAGGAAAGACACTGTGTGAGGAATGGGAAAGAGGAGTTGGTTATGTTGGGTACTTCTGACTACGGTGGTATCTGGGCTGTGCCTTCAGGTCGCTCTTTCACTTGACTGTCTTGACAAGAGAACCTGCATTTTGTGTGTATTTTGTTCTGCCTTTAACCATGTCTCTGGCTTTGTCAGCTGTGCTCTTTGCTCTCCTTTTGAATTTTATTTAGGGACTGACACATCCACAATGAGAATAAAGGGAGCTCCTGACCCTTTCCTGGTATCTGCTCAATCTTGCTGACTGCCTTCAAGCTGCTTCTCCTCACCACTTCCTGGCCCAAGGTGCTGTCTTTCCAAAACTGACCATTTTATTCTTCCCTAAATGCTTCCCTTCACCTTTCAGTTTTTCCTTTGTACCTGTCAACCCTTTTCCCATCTCTTAGAAATCCTGTCTTGGTTTGCTGCCTCTGTCAGTCCAACCTCTCAGGGTTGCAGCTTCTCTAATAAACCTAGTGACTTTGTTCATTCTAGGACACTGCTTGCTTTACTGCACTTTCAGGATTACCTTTCTGCTCATTTTCTCTCATTTAGAATAGCAGAATTGTTTAGATTGGAAAAGACCTTTAGGATGCGACCTCCTGAATTTTTGCATTTCATCTCGTTCTTAAGTACTTGCTACCAGGAACTTTGTCCTAGTAATTGTCCCCGAAGTCCCTTTTGTGCTTTTCTGTACCTTTTAATTCTTCCTCTTCTCTTTCTGAAGTGCTAGCAGTGCTTCCAAGTCTGCAATTCACAAGACTGCAAGAATACAGAGATTTCAGCAGGGCAGGACTCACCCTGTACTTAGAGTACTGCAGGTTCATTAATGGAAGGTATGGTTTGGTGATCTGATGGCTTGCTGCTAACAGTAAGAAAAATTCTTCACGTTTCCACCTCTTTCCCATGCCAGCTGCCAAGCTGCCCCAGCTTTTTTGCAGTTGAGCTCTGGGAACCAAACAGATGGAAAACTCTTTGTTGTCTGAAATGTGTAGAAAGTTTGGGTTTTGCTGCTTTTAGAGTCTTTACAGGCTCAGCTGCAGGTGGCTGCCCTCCCTGGTGGGAAGAATGAAATAGGGTCACATCCCTTATAACCAGCTACCAGTTAGGCTGGTTAAGTGCCTCCCCCTTCCGCTGGCCTCCCAATCCTTGATTTGCCTCCTCTCTCTGGTTTCCTGTTTTCCTTCCCCTCAACCTGCCACTCTTAATTTCATCTCCCCCTCTCTTTCCCTTCTGTGGCTTCCCATCTTCCTCTGGCGTTGTGCGCTCTCCCCCTTTGCCTCCTGTTCCCCTCTGCCTCTCTGCCAGCTGCCCCTGTCCTGGGGTCCGAGTTTTCACTTTGGAACAATGAGAGAGAGGGTCAGCATCTCCCTCTGTTTTGCCTGAGGTCCTGAGCCTGAGAGTGCCTCCAGCAGTTAAATTCACATCTTTTTAAAGTACATCTTCTGTTTTACGATTGCTAAAGAAGAAATAAAACATAAATAGAAAATAACAGTGAGTAATTTTGGCCTACAGTAAGTCTTAGCTGCGTAGTCACTAGGTAACACTCTGTGGGTAGCTCAGTTAAATCACTTAATGGGTAGGCAGGAAGCATCAGGAACCTGCAGAACCAGAAAGAAGTATTATTATACAACACCGATGAGTGGCAATAGCAGAGGTCGTTCCTTCTGCCCAGTGTCTCTTTCAAATGGAAAAATGACTTGTGCTTTTTAGTTTTGTATGGAAAACTGTGCCTGAATTCAAAATGGCCACAATTTTAATGCACGTTTTAACAAGTGGAAATGTTTTAATTGTGCAACAGTCAAGTTTTGCTTAGTTTTTTATTGAGATTCAGTCTTCAATACTTTCTTCTATAAAAGACTGAGTTTTCAGTAGGTATGAGAACGCTGTGTGCTGTTTTGTCTCAGCTAACTATGTTGGTGTGGTAGTAGTATTCAGGAGTGTTTTTTTTATGGTTGCCTGTCTGTGGCATCTGCTTATGTCTAGGCTTGATTGGCAAATTCTAATTATTACCAGGCAAAAGATGTAGCAAACTGCTGGGGATGCTGCAAAACTTGAACTCTGTAGTATTGTAGCAGGAACATGATTGCATTGAATTAGTTTTAGAGGAAAGCTCACTGCTGTAAGTGCATCCAATGAAAGCTTCTCTTCTTACCCCAGGCTGCTTGAATGCCTCTTCTTGGAAGGTCTGGTACAAGCACACCTGAGCCTGGACGGTCTGTTGGACTAGTCTGCTACATTGGTGATACTGCCAGTGCACATGAGTGGCTGGTAGGGGTGTTTGGATCAGCCTGATGCCTTTTGATTTGTCGTCTGCTTAACAACCTCACCATTGATTTGTGCATTGTCAAGGAGAAGGTGGCCTTTAGGAGATGCTGAAGTGATTCTTAAACTGAAGCTTTTGGACTGTGCCTACTGTTCTACTCTGCTCTCTCACTAATACATTTCAGGTATAAAATCATTGCTCTTTCATTCCCAAAGTGTTTGTGCTGATCCTGCTGGTGAAGTTCTGCTGTAAACAGGGATGAATCAAGTCATGGTTTACTTTTTCAGCAGCAGTTAAGTGTACGTAAAAGCTGATTCAAGCTGTGGAGAAGGCAGAGCCCGTGAAGAAAGGCAGCATGGCTGTGGTTTCACAGCAGGGCTAGGTTTACTTCCCAGTGCACCGAGTTTTCAACTCACTGGATCCAATGACAGAGGCCTGTGCTTTGGTAAAGAGTGCTGTCCACTAGAGGACATCATTTCCGCAGGCAAACCTTCTGTTCGGGGGAAGGTATTACTGTGCTCTGCACATGCTCCATCTCCACATGTATTACACCTGAAGACCTGGCCCTACCATGTACAGTATCATTTCATTCCAAGTCAGAGGTAATGTTAGTAACTGGAATGGAACAAGTATATGCCTTTTCTTTCTCCTGACTTGATAGGCATTTTAAATAAGATCTTTGCATAACAAGTAATACTGAAACAGCATTTTTGGTGCTGGTAGCAGAGTGTGTGGAATTATTGAGTGACAGTGGCGAGCGATTCTGTCTTAGGATACTTGTGGATGAATGAGTTTTAGACACTAGACCTTTCAAAATTCTATAGGAAAGTGGTTAAATTAAAGTCAGGAATAGCAGTATTAGCTATATGATTTTCAGAGGAAGTGCTTTTGAGATTCTGTTAGGCCTTACTTTCACTTCTTGTCTGGTTTTCTGCTTCCATTTCCTTAGTTCTGACAATGTTAGCTACAGACCAGTAAGGCCACTTTAATTCCTCTTGGTTTTTGTTTGTTTGTTTTCCCCCTCCCTTCCCTTTTAGAAACGTGGAATGAAGTGTGATCGTCTGTTGCTTAATCGTTATTGCCAGTTTCAGGTTTCTGCCTCCCAACTAGGAGAAATTAGATCTGATTCTTTTATATACACTTTTCAACTACTGTTGATTTCAGCAGGATGATTTGCTTATGCAAGTATGAGGAAATGAGCTCTGCTGGTGTGTGTGTGTGTGTGTGTGTGTGTGTAAGTGGGATTGGCATTTTCCATGGCTGCTCTGCTCCTTAGGTCTGTTTGCAGGACATATCAGAGATTGCATGATTATAGTGGGTTTTATTTCTTTGGATGGATGGCATTAGAACCTGCTGATTGATACCTGAATGGGAAACTACTTCTTCTGTGGTTTTCTGGAACTATAGACAATCACAAAACACCAGGGATGAAATTTGCCCAGCATCTAAATGTGGATGACATCTACAGAGGTGCAGTCTGACTTGCCCTCAAACAGAAGTATGAATGTCACGTAGAACTATTTCTGTAGCACTTCTTACTCAAGTAAGATCCTGGCTGTTCCTGGGAAGAAATTTTCTTCTCTCTCTTCCTTTTTTTCTCTTTTTCCCCTTGTAAATGAGGCTCAGAGCAGCTGAACGTCCTTCAGAGGTGAGTTTACGTGCTCATTCAGGTGTGGGGTCAGTCAGCTATTTTACAGCCTGTCACAAAAGTATGCAACAGATTGTATCTGTTGCTTTCACCCTTATGGAAGCTACTGCTGTACAGGATATAGGTTTCAGTTGTGACCCTTATTTATACATCTTAGTGCTAAAGGAAATAAATATCTAACATGGGTGAATTGGCTAATAAGCATACTGTACATCTAAAGATCTCACTTTAACTGATTCTTTCTTCGACAATATCCAGAAGTGACTTTGCTTTTAGTTAGCAATTTATATAATGACAGCTGCTGTGAGGTTGGGATATATTGTGAGATCTGGTGAATCACAAACAGACATCTACTACATCCATGATGTGGGAAATTGTTTCCTGTAGGTCCTGCAAGAGTTGTCTTCATGTCAGCCAAAGGAAAATTAAAATGTGAAATGATTTAGTGCATGGAAAATCAAGAGAGTGCTTTTCAATATTTCATTTTACTCCCACATCACATCACCTCACCTCATGTCACCAGATCACAGATGCAGTGAAGTACCAACGGAATTCCAGCTGGTTTGTTGAATTAAAAAACAAGACTTCTTTTTACAGAAGAAAATCACTGATTGTAATCAATTATAGTTAATTACAGTAAATTAAAATTAGTGCTAGCCTAGTTAGAGAATTCAGCTTCTGCATAGAGCAATAAGATGGCTTTGCTTTAGTCTTCTCCCCCGCAGTTACTGTGACTGTCCACTCAGGGCAGGCCCCTAGTCAGCTCCTTCTGTAACAGGTGAGTGTAGCAACCTGCTTTGCCACTTGGAAATGTTACCCTTGTATCCTACTGTTGTTCTGTCTGCCTCAGCCGCCTGTGGGAACTACTACATGTGCTTCTGGTTCCACTGCTGAGGGGGCAAATTAGTGATGTAGTTAAAGTTTTTGTTAAAGGCATTGCACTTCTATGTGGTTTTCCATTTTTTTTAGAAACTGTGATTCTGAACAACTGAAATGTAAGTTGCTTACAAAAATGTTACAGAATGTTGTCTTGCTTACAAAAAAATTGCTGAAATATGGCTGTAAGAATCAGTCAACAAATTGGTAAAGAGAAAGTTAGCAGGCATAGAAGCATCAAGTGTTATTAGCCTGTATTTTGAAGCAGGGATGGTCTTTTTGTTCTGTGAAACAAAATAATACAGTAAAATAGCATCAGTTGACACTGTAAATCAAATCAGTGAGTCCAGGCAATGCCGGTGTCTAATGCAATCAGGA
Organism: Neopsephotus bourkii; assembly: GCF_033783945.1. Classification (NCBI taxonomy): domain Eukaryota; kingdom Metazoa; phylum Chordata; class Aves; order Psittaciformes; family Psittacidae; genus Neopsephotus; species Neopsephotus bourkii. The sequence goes on along the minus strand of NW_026901640.1, from coordinate 128,095 downwards.
AGTATTAATAGAGTCTTGTTAAGGTGGCTAATGCTAATCTGTTGGCACAGAAGGAAGCAGACTCAGTAAAATGGATATATTAGGGTGATGCAATGCAGCACAGCCAGCAAATAAATGTAGATGTGAAGAACTGCTGCAGTGATCTTATGCACACTTGTGCTGCTGACTGTGGCTATGTTTAAGCTGCTTCTAAATCTAGAAGCATTCCTAGTGCAGTATAAAAATCCAGATGCTCCTGGGGCTTTTCTCATAGCCAGAATTTATGCCTGAAAATCTGTGACACTTTTTCCTGCTCTCTAGTCACATTCTGCATTGAACCCCACGGTCACCGGAAGCATGAGCTTGCTTTGTGGGGCCAGTTCGTTTACTGATTTCCAGCCCAGCCAGTGACAGCTCTTGTCCAGGGAGCTGCTGTTTTCTTCAGAGTACTTGTGAAGTCTTTAGAACTTGCTGTGTATGCAGCCTTCCCCCTCCCTCCCTCCCTGCCCGCTGCCTGCCTGGCTGCTGCCTGCTGCCTGCCCTCCTGCCTGCTGCCTGCGCTCCTGCCTGCCTGCCTGCCTGCCGCTAGTGGCTGAAACAGAAAGCTTTCTGTTCTGGGAAAAAACAACAACAACAATCCCTGCAAGGCCTTTTAGGCTCTCCTTCAGTCAGAAATTTGTACAACTGGAGCGTGACCAGCAGGTCAAAGGAGGTGATCCTGCCCCTTTATTCTGCTCTCGTGACACCTCACTTGGAGCATTGTGTGCAGTTCTGGTGTCCTCAACATAAAAAGGACATGGAACTGTTGAAACAAGTCCAGAGGAGGTCACGAGAATGATCAGGGGACTGGAGCACCTCCTGTATGAAGATAGGCTGAGAAAGTTGGGTCTGTTCAGCCTGGAGAAGAGAAGGCCGCGTGGAGACCTCAGAGCAGCCTTCCAGTATCTGAAGGGGGCCTATAGGGATACTGGGGAGGGACTGTTCATTAGGGACTGTAGTGGTAGGACAAGGGGTAATGGGTTAAAACTTAAACAGGGGTTGTTTAGATTGGATATAAGGAGGAAATTCTTTCCTGTTAGGGTGGTGAGGCACTGGAATGGGTTGCCCAAGGAGGTTGTGAATGCTCCATCCCTGGCAGTGTTCAAGGCCAGGTTGGACGAGGCCTTGGGTGATATGGTTTAGAGCAAGGTGTCCCTGCCCATGGCAGGGGGGTTGGAACTTGATGATCTTAAGGTCCTTTCCAACCCTAACTATTCTGTGATTCTGTCTTGCAGCACTACATTGCTGGCACTGAATTTCAGTGCTGCTACATTTGTTTCTTCCCATGTTTTAGTGCTTTTAGATTTCTACCACTTTTTTTTTTAAGTCTCTACTGTGTGCTTTCATGAGAGCCTCTCTAGGCAGGTGTCAAGACCTCCAGGCCTTTGCTTCTCAGATGATAGTTCCCTTAAGACTCAGGAGCTTGATAATGTGTGACCAACAGCATGTGTGTTAACAGCGTTGCATCTACTGCATCTGTAGTAATGTTCTGTGCGAAGTGGTGTTGTGCTCTTTCTAAAGAAGTGTTTTCTTCATTTTCCTTGAGTGTCTCCAGTCACAGTGCCTCTTCATGCTTGTGACTTCCCAGATAATGCACTACCAGTTAGCAGCCTGCACAGAGCTATTGGTGTCCTCTTTGCATGTCAGATGCCTAAAACCCAGCAGGTACCTCTAGGAAATGGACAGGGTCCCAGTGTATTTTTTGGTAACATATTCAAAGAGGAAGTGAAAATGAAAAATGGAAATAGATGTGCTGAAATGTTAATGCTTTAAGTAACTTCAGCTTTGAGCCACCATCCTTTCTTCAATTCATTGTCATACCACTGGTTTTGAAACAGATTTGCTCCTCTATGGATTCTTGTGCCATCTTTCTTTAATTCCTTTAACTTGCTTCTGGAAGGGTGTCTGCTTTTCTTCCCTGCCATCCACCACTATCCCCAGCTACAGATTTTCTGGGGTCATAGGTGAGACTTTTCTTTACGTATGAATGAAGTTTTTACTGTAGATTGTGACTCTTGCAACTATTCCTTTTGTTGTTGCTCATGTCACACCCTTCAGACAGGAGTGCAGTGATCCCTTTGGCGTACATGCTTCCTTAAGTCTGTAACAGGGTTATGGAAGTTTAATGCTTCTCTCCAGAGAAGAAAGTCGGGCTTTTACCTTGCAGGCTCTTGCTCAGGTTATTTGTGCACAGTGGGATTCAGCCTTCAGTGACTTACTAAAATGACTGAACCTACACCTTTCTGTGGCAGGGCGCGGTGTTGCAGAACTGCCTGTAAATGAGGTATTGACAACGTGCAGAAACTTGGCCTGCTCCCAGATGCAGTCTTCACAGTTGTGGCAGTAGGAGCTTATTGGCATTCTCTTCTATGCATTCCTTCTGATCAGAGTGCATGGTGTGTCATCACAGGGAGTATTTTTATCTCTCAGGTCGGAATGTCTACAGCATAGTTTCATTTACATGCACTTAAGATGTTCTACTTCCCTGCTACTGAATGGTTAATAAAGTGAAATGCATTGCTAGTAGCTTATCTTTAAGAACAGTGATTTGTTAATAGTTAATTCAGGTAATAAGCATTTTTGTATGCTCTGTTAAGCACCAGCAAATACTTTGTTGAGAGCAGAAACTCCAAAAAGGAGGTACCGCCACAAAATCTGTGAGATGAGTGGATGTTTACTGCAAGAAATGAGCCCAGCCAAATTAAGCAGTAAGTGGGGGAAAGGTAATTCTGGCAGGGGAAGATGGGGACCCTCAACTCATTGACCACAGAATCAAGATGCCCCCCCCAGTTAACAAACAATTTAAATATGTGCATTATTGTGGCAAGTAACGGTTTGAAATTGCTCTTCTGTAATGGTATGATGGTTTAAAAAATTGCAGCCTTTGAAAACATTGTGTGTTACAGAGGTTTTCTTTAACAGAAATAACTACAGAGGCAAAAGCCTGAGATGAGCAGGTATTAGTACCACTGGCTTCAGTTAGAAGAAACATACTTGAAAAGCTTTTGTTTAGGGTTCTCTCTTTAATGAGACTGTCAAACGTGGCCTCGGTAGCAAACAGGTTTCTGTACCCTGTGGGGATTTAAACACAATGTCTGGCCTCTAGAAAGATATTCATCATTGTAAAGAATGTTCTCTGCTTTCCCGATTGAATACACTTTGCAGCAGCTAGGAAAGGTAGTAATGGGTATCAGCCATGATACCTTTACTTAATGTTAATCTATAGAATTTGGAAGTGTATTGCTTTTGAGTGTAGTGTACTGGGAAGATAGTTTTAGAAATGGAGAGTTGAGGAGACAGCAATACAAGACCACTGACCAAACACCTCAAATACAAGAGAAGAAACATTGATGAGTACTGCTCATCATTTGTTAGTACTAGCTAAACAAATAACTGAAGGGAGGCTGTAAGGAAGATGGAGCCAGCTTCTTTTTGGTGGTGTACAGTTACAGGACAAGAAGCAGCGGGCACAAACTGAAACACAGGAGGTTCCCTCCGAACCTCAGGAAACATTTTTATTTGTCTACTGTGAGGGTGACTGCGCACTGCACAGGTTTCCCAGAGAGGTTGTGGGGTCTCCCTCCTTGGAGATACTCAAAAGCTGCCTGCACATGGTCCTGGGCAACTTGCTCTAGGTGGGACCAGATGAACTCACACCTTTTTCTGTGTGCCAGGAGAATTCCTTGATAAACAGCTTGTGTTCTGAATCAATTAATTCTAAATTCTAGTTCAGTTCTGGTACGCAGAATATTTATGTCTTTATCTGAATAAATTTTATTCAATTAAGAAAACCATGCTGAAAATGCCTTTGTTATTATTGGATACTCTTCAGTGATTTTTGTAGTGATTTTGATGTTATTTACTGGTTCTATCATAGAAATGTCTCAAAATCTGTTAGGTAAGAACAGTAGCAGACAGGTTGTTCCCAGAAGAGGTGGCTGTTTCAGCAGAGGCACCAAATCAAAATTGAGGCAAGGAGGCATATACCATGAAATGGAAGGAACTGGCCCATGTGTTACAGGTGTAGGATTAATGCTGTAACTTTTAGTGTTTGTTATTTGAAGGTGGATTTTGCAAGGGAGCTGGATATCTGGAAAAGGAAAGAAGAAAAAGAAGAATGAGTGGGTCCTTCTGATCTTAAATCTTAAGCTTTTGCTGGAGAATCATGGAAGCCCAAGACCACATAGAATGGGATTTCAATCCGTGGGAAATATAGCTGACTGACAAAACAATAATTGGAGAATCTCTCAAATCATAAGACAATTCCTGCAAATAACTATGAAAAAAAAAAGCAAAATACTTATTTCTTCTGGTTTGCTTTTGTTTGTTTTATTCCCAGTGGTGCTGGCTTTGGATACCCGCATTTGTGCTGGCTGACTAGAGACATGCAGTTATACAGCTTTAAAAAGTGAAGAGAAGCTAACTTCTAAAAGCCAAGCCCCTAAATATCTTTCCAAAACAAATTATCTGCTGCCTAAGAGGGTATTTTTTGTTGTGGTATTTTTGTTTCTGCAAATGTAGCCCACTGGCTTCTTGTGCACTCAATGCTCAAAATACCAGAAAACCAGACTCCTCGGTTTTTAGGCTTGGCAGAACTGTCCATAGCACAGAAATTCAGCATCAGTTATAGGTACTTGTTTGACCAGAGTAGCTGAGAAGCTGTTTCCTTGCAGAGGAAAATCATGAACACCTTAAGATGTTCGGGGCAGTCCTTTGCCTTCTCACTGTTCCCTGTCTCACTCTTGCTCTCCTGTTCTGTGGACCTGTCTCTCATTTATAGGTTATTCATAAATTTCCTAGTTTACTGCCTTCCTTCTGGCTGCTCATAGATCTTAAGGCCTGTGATCAAGGAACCTGATATTCTACACATGGCTGAAAAAGAGTAATTTACTCAAGTTTTTTTCTACTAATAGTATTATACTTTGTTTTTAAGATCTCAAAAGGTGAGGCAGATTATTCCCTCCTTCCACTCTTTTCTGGTGTATGGGCTCCTATCCAAAGACTGAATTTTGTAAATCCTCCCTTTCCCATCTGTCACTGGCTTTTTTGTGGTACTTTACATTCTTGTTCTTTGAAATTTTAGAATTCTATCTAGTATTTGGAATACTAGATATTTGAATGGTAGGAGAGCAAGGTGATGTTTGGTAAGGAACAATTTGCTTTGTTGTTCTTTGTCATTAGTAAAATGTTCCAGAAATCTGTAAGAGTGACAGTAATGATCTGTATGCATTCTCTGGTAGCTGCCAAATATCACTGGACACATTCCCAATAGACACTGTGTTCTTGTAATGGACACTGACTCCTTAATAACCAATTGAATTGTTTTGGTTGTTGTTGTTTTTTTGTGGATTTGGTTGTTGGGGTTTTTTTAAGCTATTAAAATGCTATTGACTGGTTGTTATTTTTACTCTCATCTTGGCCAGCTAAAATTTGCTTCCTCCTATCACCTTTCAGTTATTTTTCTGATTAGTCAGCTATAGGTGGAGTAAAAGCAGAGCAGAAGGCTGTAACCTACTGGCTTGTTTTCCCCAGAACAGTGTAGAAGGATGTGTCCCCTGCTTGAGTTGCTGTTTTACAACTGAGAGAAGGAGAATGCTTTTGTGGACATGGCCTCAGGATGTTGCATTTCAGATCTGGTATCATCATTTGGGGAAATAAATAAAACCAAAGACACTATTCTGGTTGAGAATGAGTGTCCTTTCTACAATAGCTGTAGTCTTGTTATGGATATGGTGCATTTGATCCCTGATTCCCTAGTGATTTGGGGGAGACTTTATTGTTGATATAAGGAATGTATTTCACTACTACTTTCTAGTGTTGGGTTGCTATAGATGTAAGAACTGATATAGTTAAGCAGGCCTGGTTTAGTAATTACAAAGTAGTATCAGTATGATAATCCATCACAACCATCTAAGCTGTCATGACTCTGTTACTGTACCTACTCTAACAAGTTTTTGCATTTCTGTCTTCAAATGGAAAGCTTTAAATAAAAGCCCCAGGCTCCAGCAAAACAAAGCTGTCTGATGAAAACAGTCCAATGAGAATGCAGTAGTTTGCCTGTAAATCTGTGAGCCAAATAGGATGACACTTCTTTTAGAAGTGAAATTGAATTTAAATGAGAGCTAGTGCCATGTCCTGGGGGCATGCTGTTTCATGTCTTAGAAACAACCTCCCCAGCTGACTGTTGGAAGTAAACAGCCAGGTGAATTAAACAGGGAAGAATTTCTCTTTTCAAGTCACCACATTGGCTGAAAGTGCTGCAGGTTTATCTTTAACAAAAACTAATTTTAATCAGTTTCATTAGGTGGAAGCAGACTTTTTGTGCCATCCTGAGAGCTCTGACTGTCTGCTGAGACTAAAGTACATGCTCTGGCGATAGCAATCCTCATGAGCATCTACACAAATTGTTTATTAACGTTGGGTTTTGGTTTTGGTTTGGTTTGTTTTTTTCTTTAGCCTGGAGCAGAGGTGAGCTTTCCCTTGGATTAATGGGACTCTCTGTATTTTCAGCTGGCCCACGCCGCTTCAGTGGTGCCCAGTGGCACATGCAGAATGTTCTCAAAGACTCAGTGGAGAGCTCCGATGATGAATTCTTTGATGCACGAGGTCAGTACACATTTTTGTCCTCTCCTTCCCATTATTTCCCCAATTTTGCAGCAAGTAACTAAGCTCCTTTTGGGATGAGCTGAAACCATTGTCCTTATCAGACTGAGATCTGAAAAAGCCCCAGTCAGATCTCTCAAAGATTTGTGAATGAGCCTAAATTTACAGGACATGGATGAAGTACTGGGGTGGATGAGTGGGCTGCAGTAAGTTGGGTCTGGCATCAGAACCAGCCTCAAGGGGTCTCTTGGGCTCAGTTTGTTTGCAGGTCAGGTAGTGCATAATGTTACAGTTGGAGTGCACTTGTTTACAGTACCTGATGAAGGCCATCAGTGTCTGTGTTGCTGATGGCCAACTTTCAAAACCAGTGGCCAGGTTTTCTACTCTGGCAAAACTTTCACTGAAGTGACTTGGACCTTTGCTTTTTCAAGAAGCAGCAATATCCATATATTTGTGAATTTAATCAGGTGAATGCAGGATGCAATGCTCCCTGCAACACCTGATGAGACCCCGAATCTTGGGATGCTCTTTAACATGCCAGATTTTGTTCTGAAGTTGAAGTAAAGTTTGTGTAGATTGTGTGCATACACAACCTCTCCCTGCAGTGGGAAGTAGGGGCTCTGTTTGATTTTGGTTGCAGGAGCCAAACCTAGTGCTTTTCTGAAGAGAATAACTATCAAGAGAGGATTAATTCTGCCACTGAAATGCAACTGTAGGATTTTTCATAGTATAGGCTATTGAGATCAGACTGAGCTGTCCATTTGTCCTTGTATTACCTGGAAGTAAGCAGTGAAGGGTGACGGAATGAACTTGTTGAATGTCCTTTGGATTTTGCAGTAAAATGGATTAAGTTCAGATGCAATCTCTCTGGCTTAGAGCAACCTGATCTAGTGAAAGATGTCCCTGTTCATGGCAAGAGGGGTTGAATTGGATTATCCTTAAATGTTTCTTACAATCCAAACAATTCTGTGATCCTAGCAAAAGGAGAGGGATTCCCCTTCCCCAAATACTTGTTGACTTCTTTCCTAGTTTAAAGAAAACCTCAACCAAAGTGGAGAACTCAACTGTCCGTGGGAAACTTGGCTTGGGTTTCTGTGTGCTTTTTATTTGTAGTTTGGTTGCTTCATTAACAAGCACACTTAGCAGATATTCTGCTGATATCTGAATGCAAAAACATTTTCATGGCTAAGATTGTCACTCAGTTTCTCCCTCTGCAGATATTTATGGTACAGAAAGAAAATTCCTTCCCTTCCCACCATTCTTTTCTTCTTGAATGAGGCCTGTTTCTAAGCAAATTAATTTTCTTTTACAGGATTAGCTTCAGTCTCATTGCTCTGTGCTTATTGGAACTTGATGATCTTAAGGTCCTTTCCAACCCTAGCTATTCTATTCTATTTGATGTCTGGAGATACATGGTGGTATTGCGGGTGGCAGCTAGTGTTTTTAAGGCAGTATTTGGCATTAACTGTTTGCTGTCTTGCACTCAACCTCATATTTCAGCATATTTTAATTTTCTTTGGGGGTCGAATTGTTGCAGGAATGGTTTTCAGCTGACTTGTGGTTTTGTGCTAGCATGAGCTTGAGATAAAATTCAGCATGAAGGAGTTATGTCAGGAGCTTTTTAGCTGCTTTAAAACGAAGAGGGTAGGAGGCAGACAGTGAAAATGAAACCGCTTTTGTGGGGGGATCAGCTCTGTGCTCTGAAAGGTTTGGGAGCTCTGAAGCAACTTCCCTGATAACTTTGCTGATTTATTTCTGTGATGCTGATTTTGCAATTTTATTTTCCTAAACAAGCTGGTTTTGCAGAGGCACAATTTGTAATAATCAGATTATTAGTGTGTCATTCGAAGTACTTGTTTGGGTCCTGGATGCCTGTGAATAGATGGACTGTGAGTACACACGGTCTATTGTACGGCACTGATTTTCTCAGTCATAGAAAACTATTAATTTCTACGGTTTCACTTTTCCAGTTGTAACTACGAGAAATCTTGTCTGACAGGTGGCTGGAAATCAGTGTGATGCTTAGGAGGAAGCTGTTGATGACAGTGATTATTAAAGTACCTTCAGGCTTTTTGTGGACTTCCTCAGAAGAGGCAAAGTTAACAAAAACTGGTAGTATTGCTGTTCTCAGGAGATCCTGTAGCCACTTTCTGACCTACTTTAAGTTCAAATGAACTCTGACTTCAACAGTTATTCTGGATTTAAACTAGTCTAGCAGATGAAAGTCTGATCTACCAGAAACATCCCATCTTTATCTGTGCATTAGGCTTCTGATCTAGAATGTGAGGGTGCTTTTTTCCCTTGCTTCCTAAGTGTGTAACTGTAGCAAATGTTATACTGTCATGGTTTAAGTCCATTAAGCACTGCACCAGCTACTGAGGAGAAAAATGACTGCTACCGCTGAACCCAGAACATATACTCAAAAGCCTGCTGACAGCTTTGCTAAAAATGAGGTGATGTGAAATACAGATGGCCCTTGTTCTCCAGCTTATTATCTGCATAAAAACTTTTGTTGTTGGTTTTGCCTTCTTTAAATGAGCCGTATGGCACCATCTTCAGTAGTACTATGTTCCTATGAAGCTGAAACCAATAGATATGTGGTATGTATTTCAAGCCAGGCTCTGTGTGTGCCTTCTCAAGATTCTTACTCATGAAAGAGGCTATGGTAGCTCTCTGCTAATTAATCTTGATTTCTCAACGTCAGGAGCAGTCTGTGTGGTCTGAAATGCTTATGATGACAGTAGCTATCCTTTCTGTAAGTGTTGGTTGAAATAAAAAGTGGCTGCTATGTATAGATTATGAATGGCATCTGTTACTGAGTTGTTAGTCCTCTAATAACAGACTTTTAGTGAGAGATAATAATTTAATGTGATAAACTGCTTATGTGGATCACAATTAAATGTGTATTTGAGACATCTAGGCATGAAGAGAATGAGAGATGGAGCTCTGTTCCCGTTGGATGTTCAGTTAGAACAGCATGCCTAAGTTGTTTAAGATGTGTTGAAATTTAAGCTTTATCAAGTGGAAAAGTTGGAAATAGAAAAGAAAAATAGCCTCTTTCCTGTTTGAGATTGTTGAGATTTCAGTTCTTCTGTTCATTATGCTGGGAGCAGGCATTGTCAGTGGCCTTGCTCTGAAGTTTAAATACATAATGAATTAAAAAAGAAACTAACAGAAGCTCACTGAGTGATGAGGGAGCATCTATCTTTGGTAGAGGAAATCATATGTGTGGGCTAAAGTAATTGGCATGATCACTGGATTAAACATAGCACCAGAGAAACAGCAGGAGTTTGTGCTGGAGTGAGGATAACCTGTCCAGGAGAGAGACTGTAGTTTTCACCTCCTAGAAATGAACTAGCTTGATATCCTTATTCTGTAACCAGCATTACATTTCCTGTAATGTTTCTCACCTGTATTTCTGACCTTCTCGTCCTCATTGTTGCTTGATATTCTTACAGCTGAAAGGACTTCCTACACAATGCAGCTGGAGTTGAGCAGTGTATTTCCTTATTGGAGAATTTGGAAGCTATCCCAAACTCTACATCTACATGTGTAATTTGCACTTCAGAGACAGCCTGAAGTGGGAGGCAGAGGGCACAGCAATGGGCACAACTAAAACATAACATTAATGAGCTGCTTTTGCATTCTGAAAAACAGCTGGGATCAAACCCCAGTTCCTCAAACAAAGACATTTCTGGCTGACAGCCTTGTAAACAGAGAATCAAGCACCTGTGTTTGAGATGGAGCAGCTGTACATGTTCTGACTGTTGATTCATCTGCCCAGGCTAGCTACTTAATTTAGTGAAATCCATAGAGAAAGGGAGAAGTGATGTTTTACTGTTATCTTTTGCCCAAATTTCCTTTGTTTCTTGCTTTCCATGGGGCATGCAGTAAGTTAGACAGAAAGTGCTCAGTTCATAGCAGGACTGAGTTATTCTTCCATGGTGGAAACTTCAGACAGACTAGATTTTATTTTTTTTTTTGCCTTGGTGCTAGCAGATTTTCCTCACATAAATGGTGGATCACTGAAAATACTGTATCAGATGTCCTGCCAATATAAACTTCCCTATGTGTGTGCGAACAAGGTAAGAAGCTTTTCTGAGTTTGATCAGGCAAGGGATGGAAGGAAAGATGTGGAGCCATCCCTTTTTTGCTGGCAAGGCACTGGAGGCAAGGAGAAACTGAATGGGTTTTCCAGGTTCAGGCACAACCCCACGTTCTGTGACAGCCACAGGGAGAGTCCAGGTCTTTGAGTAAGAGTCAGCTGCCTTTAGATGTGCTAGCACCCTCCCTGGATGGGATCCGTTCTCTGTGCTGTGCACTTGGTGCTATTCCATTATGCCTCTGTGTCCCTGGATGAAAACTGAATGCTTTGTGTAGCACAGGTGGCTTTGACAAAAGGGGAAAAAGCATGCTTCAAAAGCCTTAAACTGGCCTGTGTGTCCATTTGTGCCTCTCCTCTGCTTTTGAGCGTTCTGAAGTAAAAGTAAAAAAAAGAAAGTAAAAAAAAAATTCTGGAGGGGAGTGGGGAGAATTCTGACTGGGTCTGTTACTTGATATTCAACACTCCAAGTGATTTATTATCAACTTTATTTTTAAGGGACTGCTCAAGGTAAGAGCAAAAATTCAGATAGTCTTCTCTTTTGCATGATTTCCCTATACACAATATATGAAACATGTAGGTATGCTGTAGGGCATACCAGTAAGCAGGGAACTTTCCTGGGGAGTCCTGCATATGCTAACCTGTTATGTATTCCCTTTAGCAGACATGATGAGTGTTTATTTCTCTCTCAGTTACTACATCTCACACTGTCTTTTTTGTCTGGTTCATTACTGCAATTTAATCTGTTCTTTTTCTTCCTACAGAAGAGATGGTGGAAGGAAAAAGTGCCATTCTTATAGGCATGAGCCAGTGGAACTCAAATGACCTTGTTGAGCAGATAGAAACAATTGGGAAGCTGGAAGAAAATGAAGGTAATGTTTAGCTTACCTTACATATTGATTTAAAGATAACAAGAAAATGTGACTACCAAAGCAATTACTTTTCTCTCACACATGCAAATTAAGTATGAGGGAATCCAGAAAAATCTGAAATGCATGAACAACCACAGGGAAATAAATGCTTGCCATTGCACTTGGAGATTAGCTGTGATTCAGTCTCCATATACACACAGCAGGCTTTATTGCTCTTCACCCCTCATTTTCTCACCACCACACCCCCCCTCTTATTTTTCTGACAAGTGAAAGAAAAATGCAGCTGTCAAGGAGTGGGCAATGCAGGTCAGTGCCGATATATCTTGGCTTTGCGAGCTGCCCAGCATCACACATCCATGAACATGAACCACCTTTAACAGAATTCCATCTTTAGTTGACCTCAGTACTAGTGCAGGAAAATTTCACAATGGCTAAGGTGTTTGCATATGATAGCACAAGTAGTTGAGCTGATCAACCAGGGTATGCATCCTTTTCGTGACCACAGTAATGTTCCTTTCACTGCAGGCTGTACTATTGCTGCTCTTTCTTGGTACAGTGGAATACTCCAGCCAGGACTGACAGCTTGTGGCAGGATGGAAAAGGCAGCTGGGTTGAAATGGAGTGCTCTGTTCAGCATTTCCTATTTACTGTTTGTTTTCTCCAAATTTTGTTCTGTTCAGACAGAAAGTTTGTGAAGCTGCATCTGCAGTGTATTACAATATTCTTTATCATTTGTTAATAGAAACCATATGTTACAGCCTGCATGTGAACATATTTCTCATGATGGATTTGTCATTATAAATGGCTAGTAATAGCACAGCAGATGGCAAAACCCGGCATAATTTCTCATGGGAGTGTGATAATGGAAATACCAATTTTCTTTGGGGACTGTCACCACCTTATGCTTTGTACCTAAAGCAAGTTCTATTGGTTTTTTACTCTAAATTCGTCCCTAATTAACATGGCAAAATATTAGGGATGTTGGAAACGGTCTGGAAAAAAATTAAAAAGAAGAGGACCTGGCTTGATTCTTAGTACAGGTTTGAACTGTACCTCATGTTCTCAGAAATCTTGTTTTAAGATTTGGTTTTATTTCTCACTACCCTATTCTGATTTGATTGGTAATAAATTAAACTAATTTCCGTAAGTCAAGTCTGATTTGCCCATGGTGGTCATCGGTGAGTTATCTCCTTTTCCTTATCTTGACCCATGAGCCTTTTGTTATATTTTCTCTCCCCCATCCAGCTGAGGACAGGAGCGATAGAGCAACTTTGCTGGGCACCAGGCATCCAGGTGGGTCAACCCACCACACTTAGGTACCATGAAGGAGCATACACTGAAGCAAAAATCTGATCCAAACCTTACATCCTAGTCAGATGTTTGTTCTTTTCCACTAGTCTGCCCCATGGTAGGTTAGACCATTTTCTTTCTTTATATCAGGCTGCCTTTACAAGCGTGGTAAAGTGCTGTGGCTTAAATCCATCAAATGCCAAACATTTATTTTCTCTCTGTCCTCAGTGGGATTTTGTTGCAAGATAGTTTTGTGATTTAGCAAATTTTTTTTATCATTCTTTTTGGGTTTTGGGGTTTTTTACTTCTATTTTTTCTATTGCCGTGCTATTGTACATTCAACACTCTTCTGGCAGGCAGAGCAGGGGGAGTGGGAGGTGTAACATTTTGTGATAGGTGAGTTAGTTCCACATGTCTCATGGTAGCTCTGGAAAAGATGTTCCCATTTGCAGAGGTGAGTTATTTACCCTTTTAGTGGGAGGTCATTGTACCTTAGAAGAACAACTGATTGTGACTGTTGCATTCTCCCATGCTGCTGGGCTGAGAAAGCACCTGGGAAAAAAAGATACTAGGAATTTGCTTTCCGATTTGTAGCCTGAAGGAAACCAATGCAATGCCAGTAGGGCAGGTTCACTAAATAGCATGAAGAATTTGCTCAGCTCAGTAATACGAGCCAGAGCTGTCTCAGCAGCTGTGTCTAGATTGAGATTTTCAGTGGTTTGCATTAAAACAAAAGCTGGGTTTGTGAAAGCTCTCAGTGTGTTTGGAAACCTGGTTGCTTTCATGAACTTGGACATGAGGACAGCAGGTGGAACTGCTCGCTACCACCACCTTCCCATTCCTGATCAGTTGGTTGGGGTGCCTGCAGAGGAGCTGACCCCGAGGACTGAGATTTCAGCATGCTCTCCTATTCCTGCACCTCCTCTCCTTCTGCCAGATTAGTGAATCCTGGTGGCCTCTGTAGCTGATGCATCTGCAGGGTAACTAAAAACCAAGATAAAACAAAAAACCAGGAAGTTTTTCACCTTATCCCACCCTGACCTTCCCTGACTGCATCACTAGCTGTTACAATGTAAACTACAATAAGGCGCTGGTTTCTGACCGGATGGGATTTGAGTACCTTTTTTGTCACTGTAATTTACATAATGATACAATTAGCAAAACTTGGTATAATGATGGTATGAATCAGGACAGCAGGAAAAATCTGTAAAATGTTGATAATGTCCTCAGGGAGAGGTTGGGTCCAGCAAAACCTTGCTATTATTTACCTCATTGAAACCTTTCCGGTAAATAGGAAACCACGTAATTTCTTTGTAATCAGTTTCATTTCAATGCCTAATTGAATTTTTGTAGTTTTTTTCTAGAAGGTCATGCTGTCCATTTCTGTCTCCTACAGAGCATTAGCTTATCAAGACAGAGAAGACCCCCACTTATTTAACTCTCTGGTATTTAACCTAAACAATAAAGCTGAATCTATGCAGAGCCAAAATCCAATTATCTTCCACATTATACAGTCATCGAATCTCTTGAAATGCTGCACATGCCAGACAGCCCCCTGCATCCCCAATGTGGGACTACTTTGACTTCAGGCAGGTTTGTTCTTTGGGCAGCACAGTGCTGAAGATCTCTGCACATCAGCACAGAGCCATCTGGCCCTGGCTCTCCTTTGCCTCAGTGTCTTTCTGGTACCGCTGTGCTTCTGGGTGCACACTTTCAAAGCAGAGCAGTGTATACTCTGACATTACTGCAGCCTGGACTTCTGGCAGTGTGGCAGGGCTCTGATGAGAGATGAGCTGTGCACGTTTTTATGGTTGAAAGAAAAGCAGACCTAGTGTGCTGCCGGCACCTGAGCTGCCCGGCCGTGCTTCTCTCATCAATAATACTGCAACTTGAGTAGCGTTTTTCTTTCTTTTTCTCAACCAAAGTGAAAAGCAGTTTTGAAAGCAGCCCAGTTTTATGGTAGAGGGTTACCTTAATAATAGAATAGAGGTTGTGATTAAAACAATGCCTGGAATCCTAATGTCCAGTTATCTATGGCATGTGTGTGTGTGCGAAGCAAGGGACTATCCTGCAACCTGGCATTTGATGCATTAGGGAAAAGGCAAACCACCCTCTCCACTTTCTAAAAGTGTATCTTTAGGACAAGATTTTCAAGGGAACAGTACACAAGTAATCTGACAATAACCAGAGGTTTGGGAACATTGGTTGAGGAGTCCTGGGTTTCTTGTTTCAGTATTCTCTTGAAGATAAGTGTTGTGCTTCACTATCAGGTGGGGTCTCGTGGCCCTGAATAATACTTTTTCGTGGCACAGAACTATTGTTTCTGTGGTGCTGGTTCTCTTGTGAGCTTTCACATGATGACTTTCGGAAGAAAGTGAGTCTTTCAAGCAGACCTTTGGAAACCACACTAGAAGTGTATTAATCAGAAGCAGTTTCAAATTGCAGAGATTTCCAGAAAACAATTGCATTCGGTGGAAGTTCATGGTCTGTGGGTGTGTGTTGTTAATGTTGGGTTTGTTTTCTAGTGTTTTGGGTTTTGTTGTGTTGTTTTGTTTTATACAAGTATTTCATGACTAATCCTTTAAACCCTTACCTGCCAGAAAGGCAAGAATAGTTACTTTTCTTATAAATACAGAGAAATATAGCCACAGAAGTTAAATAAATTTCTAGTGGCTACAAGAAATTATAGTGGTAGAATCTGTGCTAGAATTAGCTCTCAATCCTAATGCAGAAGAGTAGAGAGAGTCTGAAATGTGTTTTGGACTAAATTCAGTGCTTTTAGAATAACTTGGCCAGACCCTGCTTACTCAGAGTTCTTGGTGAGATGAAAATCACAGTCTGCTGTTAGGGCCTGGCAAGCTGCCTATGAACATACGTCAAATGCAGTGGAACCACAAGCACAGTGTGAACTCAGAATGGCCCCCTCTCTCCTTCCCCAAAGTAAACTGACTCATCTATAGCATTATGTGGTGCATTTATATTCTTCTGATGTGTTGGAAGAAATAGAGGAAAATGTGTTTTAATTCAGAAAGCTGTCAGTGAACTACTTTGGTATTACTGTTTAGTACAGTCTTCTCTCATTAACTCCTAAAACTTGCATCTGTGATGGAGGGTATAAGGGCTCCCAGACAGCTAACCCATGTGAGATGAGTAGAATTTTAAGGCTGACATTGTATTCAGCTGAAGTTTTAAATTACAGATTTCTGGTGCTGAGATTCAGAAGGGTTTCAAAGCCTTGAGAGGGAAGAGGAGGAGGTGTTACAGAGAGAGAAGGATTTTCATCTTATCTGGAATTTCATCACTGTCTGTACAAGGGAAGAGCACTTTTTCCCTCCCTAAAGAGCTGCCCCCCATGACTTCAGATGAAGTGACTCCCCTTCAGTGGGATGTTGCAGTATGTTGTATTAGCAAAGCACTGTGTTTCTTGGCAATGTCACTTCCTATTTTTCAGGTCATAAGGTTTTCTGAGGAGAAACTGTCTTTTGCTCTGTGCTCTGTTACTCCTATTTAGCATCCTTATAATGAAGCACTGCAGTTACTTCTGGGAGTTTTGCAGGTAGTCACAGAGGTTGTGGAAGAGCTGGATCCTGAAGGACTTTGGAGAACTTTGAAGGCTTAATTCACTTGCCTATGTGTAGGTGCTTAGTGCCGTTTAAGACATACCAGACTATTTAAGATACCTGAATGGGATGAGCAGAGGTGATGAAGAAACTGAGATGACTCCTGCTGCTGCTCTCCAGAAAGGTGCAGGTGACCAATGGCAACCGTACTGCTACTACACACCTCTGTATAGGGACTTGAATCTTATTCTAAATGTTGCTGTTAAGAATAGAAGAGCCTCTAGTATGCAGGGCTGCAAGAAACCTTGTGTATTGTCCTGTTTGTCCTCGGGATTTCCTGTGAAAACAGATCTTTCTGTCTTGAAACTAGAAATGTGCCTTCCCTCTATGATGTCTGCAGAAAGTGAGGCAGCCAAATATTTTATGTGATCAATCATGTTTCTTTTCCTTTCAGGTGATTTATATAGAGCCTCTTTAAGAAAACAAAGGTTCCCAGCGCAAGGCAGTATTGAAATACACGAGGACAATGAGGTGAGGTTGTTTCCCTAAAACAAGCTGTGCTGATTTCCAAGAAGTAGATATGCAGAAATATTCTCATATTGTATTACAGAATTATCAACCCATTTGGTGGCTTAGTGTGTCTGTCCATTTTTCTGTAGGTGCACATGCAATCGCTAAAAATCACTGTAAGCTTTTTAGACATTGCATAATTAATTTAGGTGGAAATACGGCCCAGTTCTCTGAAGGTTTTGTGAAGCAGACTCAGCAGCAGTCATGAATTGATAGTAACAGAATTCCTGCTCCTACAGTCCAGCAATTCACAATTCTCAGACAATTACAAGAAATGTTACTGTTATTTTTATGTCTGTGTTCACATTTGGTGAGGAAATAAAATGATCCAAAGCAAAGAAGAAAATGGCAGTCAAGATTTAAAACCAAAAGAATCTCCTGATCTTTTAATGTATTACTGAGTTCTTCTTTGAGTGCACATAAATTTCAAGAGGTAAAGAAGCAAAAAAAAAAAAAAAAAGTGGAGTTGTGAGACATTCAAAATGTTTTTCCAGTCTCAAGTAGGTAACATCTTGTTTATTCTATGGAGCACACTGATTATTTTCTGTGTTATGTGTATATTCTCATATTCATAAATATATTTGTGAGGTTTATGGATGTCAGCAATTAGACATCTTTTGCTCTTTCAGTAAATGTGTGGGTACATTAGCCCCATTTTTCCTTTTAATCAGAAGTTGCTAATCTCAAAAGGCTGCGATAACTATATTTTCTGCTTTAGGTGGATGTTTTCATTGCCAAAAAAATTTGTCTTTTTAGAATCTGTAACGATTTGAGTTAGAAGCTTTCCAGTAAATGCAGCAGCCTCATTCAGGGCATACCTAGACAGATGTTTGTTTGTCTGTGGATTTTGGAATTCTTCTCCAGTCTCAATGTATTTAAAATAGCTTTTGATGTACACAGAGCTGACCTATTATCTTTGTTGAAACCTATGTCTGTGTTGCAAGGTTTTTCTGGCAAAGCACAGTATGCTCTACCTGGTTAAGACATGCTTGAATTAAATGGAGCACAGGGCACAACCTCCCCCCCACACACACCCCTAGTGATGGCAAAGATCACAGTGTATGGGGGAAAAAAATCACTGCAAATGTTGACACCAAGTATACCAACCTTATCCATAAAAATGCTTCCTCCCATCTTATTCCCTGTTTTTTCACAGGAAGGAGTCCAGCACCAGAACTGCAAAACTCATGTGCTAATTTTAATCCTACATGGGGGTAACATCTTAGACACTGGAGGTGGAGACCACAGCAGCAAGCTGGCAGACATTAACACCTTCAGTTCTGTGTTTGAGAAAGTCACCAGAGCCCATTTCCCTGCTGCTTTGGGACACATTTTAATCAGGCTTGTTCCCTGCCCAGCAATCTGTTCAGCAGCTTTCTCTCTTGTTTCCAAGTAAGTTGATTTGCATTTCCTAATGTTTGGCTTTGCAGTATGGTTTCAAATGGCTTTCTGTGACCTGTCGTTTTCATAATGAAATGTTGCAAATCCTTCTTAATCCTTTGCTTACTGCAAGACTTGGAATGATCTTTCATCCTGTTCTAAGTGAATGTATTTGTTTAAAAAATTGAAAAACTAAAAAAAACCAACAAAAACAAACTAAAACTGCTGCTGTTAGATAAAATCAACTACAAAACCCCACCAAACCCGTTGGTGCGCTGCAGAGTGGTGTCCGTGTGTGTCCAACAGAACAAAAATATCCAGAAGAAATCTGCACAGAAGGAACTGTGATAACTGTTAACTTTCCACACCCTCCCACTCCACCCCCAGCGTGACCCCAAAAAATCAGTAATTTCTATCTTATTTTAAAATTGAAACATAGCTAGATCTGCCTGTGGATGTGCCAGCTGACATTTGACTATCTTATTTCATCTGTTTATTAGTTGGCCATTAAAGGGACAGGATGTTACAGAAAATCCTCCTGATAGTTTTAATGCTTTCTGGTTTAGAAACAAAAATTTCATATTGCTAACATTGGTTTAGGAATAAAGTGGAGGTTGTGAAGCACTGCTGAGAAACTTGGACCAATTTCGATAAACTGCTTTGCACTAGAAATTGAGAACAGAAATAAATCTCTAAACCAAGACTGATTTAAGGTGTGTTCTTGGTTAAAGAGCATCATCTATAAGAATGCCATATACAGAATTACATGCGCTACAAATGGTGCATCTCTAGGAAACAAAGCTTTTGGTTAATGAAAGCTTCACTTCACAGTACAACTAGGATTTGGTTACGTGCATAGTGAGAGGGTCTGTTCACTTTGATGGAATTTCCTGTCCGAGCAGATCCATTTGATAACTGATGTTAATGGAGATGGCACTCACAAGATTGTCCTTACGAACACAAGAGATGAGTGGTTTGTTTTAATCAATTTGGTATTTCACTTGCATAAAATTAGATAGATCCCATGTCAGAGCTTCTAGAGAGCAACTGGGAGGGAGCACTGCATTACAATAGATACTGGATCTGCTCTTTAATGAAGAGCACTAGGCAAGAATGCCTCAAACATCTTGTCATTGATAAAATGAGTAAATTTCTCAGCTAGCATAACTCCGCAAACTTAAATGACACTGAGCTGTAATATGGTTATGCTACATGACATTCACATTAACATTTCCAGCTGTCAGGTTCTGTTTCTGTCTGAGACCAGGTTATGCTAGGAAACACTATTTGGTATATGAAGCAGAGATAATGATTTCAATTTGGGAAGCTGCTTATTAACTTAAAAAAAAAGATTGTGTGGATTTGGAATTTGGGGAGAGTTTGAGGGGAAGTTGTTTTCTGGAGGAGTAGTTAAGAAAATTCTCACAAAAATGGTGTAGTACATGCCTCTTAGCATCTGCCTTGAAGAGATAGTTCATCAGATCGCATTGGCATTAAAGTCTAGTGGCTTTCTGAGGTTCTTGGTAGTCACTTCTGCATTTGAAAATTATTGTTTTGTATAAAGTTTTGATAATATTTTGATACAAAAATAAGTACTATGAAATACTAAATGCAACTTTCAGAGCTAGAGTAGTTAGCAACTGCATCTCCAAGACCTGCTTGGTCTAGTATTTCATAGAATCATAGAGTCATTTCACTTGGAAAAGACCTTTAAGTTCATTGAGTCCAACTGTTAACCCAGCACTGTGAAGTCCACCACTGAACCATGTCTCCAGGTGCCACATCTACTTGTCTTTTAAATCCCTCCAGGGATGGCGGGTCTGCTACTTTGCTGTCGCATCTTGAACATAACTCTGCCTGGTTAACTGTGCAGCAACAGCGATAGGTTCGGAAGTTCTCCTGTGCATGTTGATGTGAAAGCTGTTGTCACCTTGCAGAAGCATTATTGCTATTAATTTTAACAATTACAGAAGATGTATGGCAGTTACAGCACTCTTTTTTGGCAATGCTGTGAGATGTGTAAAATTACATGTAGCAACTCATTCAGGACAGGAAATATGTTTGGGTTTTTTTTATTTATCTGGGGAAATGTGATTTTATTTATTTACTTGGGGATCAGGAGATATGGATACTGTTCCTGGGTCTGTAACAAGTTTCCTGTTTGACCGTAATGAGAAACCAGTGTGGCAGTGCCTCAGTTCTGTTCAGCAACTTGTTGAACAGAAACAAGGCTAAAGTGATATAAAGAGGATTTTTTTCTGTCATTAACCGAAGGCCTTACGAAAGGTCTGAGAAAGAAACAGGAAGATTTCTGCTTTCTGGATTGTGCCTCTAGCCTAGGTTATATTAAAAAAGCTCAAGGGAAGCAGGAGTAAAAATGTACTGTGATTAAGGCATGTTCTTGGAAAGCTGGAGTGGAAACAGCTATTCTGAGACTTTACTGTGGCAACTGAGTATCTGCAGAAGAGTTGAGGAGATCTACAACCCTGTTTTGGATCATGAGATGCAGGAACGGTGACACTTGCTGTCCAGGTGACAGTGAGTAGAGATGGGGAATATATTAAAGTTCTGAAATACTAGGTGGATTTAAAGCTGTGACAGGCATATAGGAAGAAAAGGTGGGAGGGTGCAGACCAGGCTGTGGAAGGTGCGCCTGATTGTTCCCAACAACCGAGAATACACTGAAACAACCAGGAAAGGAGGTGTGAGTCTGTCCAAGTCACTGCCCTGTCAAGCAAGAGGACTGATTGTAGGAGAGGAAATTAAGCATCAAAGAGTGCTTGAGAGGTAATTCTTGCCCATTTGGGACATTCATTAACACAGGACTCAGTAGGGCCTCTTAGGTATCCTGTAATGTAGTGCCTGCAGGCCTCAACTATTGGGAAGAAGAGCTGTTAGAGTGGGAGGCATGTGCTGGCAGCCCAAAAGAACAGAGCTCTTGTGTTCCTTCTCTGTTTTTTGTATTCCCTCTTTTTGCAGCACACAGTATTCAGCCAGACTGAAAAACAGCCAAGCTGAATGTTTGAATGTCCCATAGAGTCATTTCCAGCACTGATAGAAGATTGGTATTGCCTTGGTATGGTCTTGGGTGGAGCTGCATGTAATGTACCCATTTGGGGCTGACAAAAAGAGAGATGATTCCCTGCTCTCACATTTTGGCAGCTTCATGCCAGCAGCTTTCATAGCTAGAACTCCAGAATGCAGTTGTGGAACACAGATTTGTGGCAAACATTCCATTTAGCAAACTGTGGGGAAGAAGCGTTTTTTTTTAATTCCCATAATGTTTCATTGAGGGTGAGCCAGATGACTGACTAAGCAGCAGTACAAGACTTCTTGCTTGGTTTGAATGTATTCTCCATTTTCTGAATGTGCAGGCATAGTGTGTGCCAAGGTAGTGCAGCCTTCTGTTTGAATTCAGCTGTGTTCATGTGCTGAGTTCTTTGCTTCATAGGGAGTCCACCAGGACTTTTCATCCGAATCCACATATGCTGTTCTCCTCCCTGCCTTGTAAATAGTGGCTTAAAGGAAAGGGATCTTTCAGTGAAAAATCACTCCATCTCATAAATATTTAATATTGTTTAATCCAGTCTGCTCCCATCACTTTCAGTTTGTTGTATCTCTCATATCAATCAGAAAGACACTGTTTATGCAACCTGTGTAAATTTATAATGCTTGACTGATTTCCCTTCACAGTTCTCTGTCGTTGCGGCTAAGGACAGAAAAGGGTTAAAACTGAGGGGTACATTCTTCTTCCAGCTAGATGAGCTGAGAGCCATCTCCTTCCATTTCAGGGAGAAAATATACCATAGTGGATCAACTGTTAGGCTTTTTATAGCTTTCATATAGTCTTAATCTGGTTTGATGAGCATACATTGATTCACACCTCAGAGGAGAGCTCCTAAATTACAGTATTAGCCAAACAGGAGAACAGTAATTGCAAACTGGGGTGAGGAGAGAATGAGAGAAGGAAAAGGCCGAAACAAAAGTTACATTTAGGAAGCAAGCACTGAAATAGGAAACTAAGTGTATGAATAACCAAATGAGATGAAAGTGTTGTTGGATGAGTTTTGGAATGCTCAGCCCCTTGCCTGCTCCTTATGCAGTGGTGGGTCCTGTAATGGAAGTTCTTGGGGTTGCATTTTCCTAATCAATTTTTAAAATACTTTTATAATTTAATTAGAAAGAGTATGGAGATGTGTATTTTCTATTCCTTGTTTACCTTTTATCCTGAAAGTGGAAGTGGTAAATGCATATGCTGGCATTCAGAAACAGCAATAGCAGGTCCCTGGGACTGTCAGCATGGAGCGCAGGTAGCTAAAACGTAACATCAAAAACAGTTGTATGACAGTTACCCAGGTAGGTACCACCATAGGGGTTGGTCTCCCCTCTGCTTTTTCTTCTCACCTCTGCCATGGTCAGGGACTTCTGGCCTGAGAAAGTTTAGAGGAGAGATCCGTGTTTTGTCTTGATCTGCATCTAGCCAGATGCTTTCTGCATTCAGAATATGCTTTTATTCCCTTGTTCCTCCTTTCCTGCCTCCTCCCCCATGGGTTGAATAACCCCTTCCCCCCATCTCCATGATGCGATCTCAGTTACCCCTGCTGGCAGATGCCACTCTCCCATCAATCACTTCTTCCCTGTGGGTCAGGTTTATTCTTACCCAGCATGGATGGCCAGTTCTGTCTTGCAGCTTGGTCATTTGCTGCCTTTTCTCAGGGAGGTGTTAGGTCCTAAAACTGGTGACTTTATCTGTCAGACTCTTACACTCAGTGATTTCAGCTCCTTCCTTCTGAATTCCCTTTCCATCTGCAGCCTTTCAGGTGTGGGTGTTTCCAAGCTTGTGGTTTGGGAAGGGCCTCCCTCAGTGTCCTGCCAATACATCAAGATAAGACAGGCTTCTCAGCTCCAGCGCTGGTATTCTACCTATTAGTTTCAGCGCTAATCTTTAGTATGTCCCCTAGTATAAACAACTTCATCTCTTTCGTACAGTCTTTCAGTGGTCTGGAGCTTTCTTCCTTTTGTGTTGTGTCTACAGTAATAACAGATGGCTGTGCGGTTGCAACCTTTACAATAAAATATATTAAAGATATTGGAATTGAAAAATCCAGGCTCTCATTTCTAAGCCAGTTAATTGTGATGAGTTGTCTAGACAATAATTCCTCATTTTGATCTATGTCCATTTACCCACAAAAAATAAATAGCTGTTAGCTTGGTTTTTTCCCCCACTGACTCTGTTTTGTGTTGTTGTGAATATTGTTTGCGTTTTACTTTTATTGTGAAAACATATGCATTCACTTAAGTTTTTTCCTTTTGTGTTTCTCCCTTTCCCTTTCTGAGGTGTTATCTGCCAGTTGTTGTAGTAAATGAGGCCTTTTCATGTAGTTTTTTAAGGTTCATTTTTCATTTTTGAGAGTTAGTATTTGTAACTACATCTCTGTGCACTTGAGTGATCTGATCAGCTGGCGAAATGAAGCTGTTTTATTGGTACACTGACATTGCTTGGCAGAGCACCTGGGCTCCAGGACATAGAAGCTGTTACACTGCTTTGGATGAAAAATGCCAAATCACTGGAGTGCTTCAGCAAGAGACAAATGTGGAAATGGTCAGTGAGGCTCAGGACGTGAACACAGACCAGCTTCCATGCATGAGCATTGCAGGTCTTCTGTTCTTCGTTACCCCGGTAATAGTCTCAAGGATGCAGGTTTTAGAAAACACATAGACTAGTTCTGTTTCAGGCAGCTTGCTTTTTAATATTGTGATAGCTCACCAAGTTCCCAAAGCAAGTGAATGCAAATAGCATTGAAGTTACCTACCTGTGCCTTTGCATAAACCTTTGATAAGCTGAATACTTTTTTGATAAGCTGATTTTCCTTTAATCTCTAAAGGACAGTCAACTTACTGTAAGAGATTCTGGCACACGCTAAAGTGCCTTGCATCTTTAGCTCTCTGAATTGTTTTCCCCACTCATCAATAAAAATCAGTCAAAACACAACTGGCAGATTTACCTGGAAACTTGCAGGGTACACTGAAATAAAGCTTACAACCTATCAAATTTAAGCCTGCATTTTCAGTCTAGCCACCCCTTTTGCAAAGTGTTACTATGCAAACGTATACATATGATATACAAACATACATATGATTTGTGTGCAGCTTTGTTCCATCTTTTTGAAAAGATAAGACACTGAGAAAAATGTTTTTACATGCTTTTGAAAAATAAATCTATTACACTTGTGTTCTAGGAAGCAATATTCCATTGTGATGATTGGATCCTGATCTTTGATGTTGTAAGTTGTTATATGGGGGAAAAAAAAGCTGAAATGGAATAATCTCTTTGCTCTTCTAAATTATGTCTACTTTTATGTGAGAAAAAGTGCACCAAGTATTCTTAACTACAGAAATGCCTTCTAGCATGATCTCATTCACATAAAGCAGTAACTCCTTGATTTTTTTTTTTAAGCAGTTGAATTCTGTGAGAAAATGATTTCTTCCTGTATTTGCTCATTGTGAACTGCAATAGCCCAACCCATTTCTGTTAATAAGCAACATGTTCATTCTCAAATGCTGTGTGCTGCCTTTTGCATTTTTCCTGACGAGAGACTGTCCTTCTCCAGCCTAAATCCCTACAGCTATGATGAGAGCTGTCTCAGCAGCAGTGAAGACCACATCCCACTGGCTGCCTTGCCATTGCTGGCTGTTTCATCCCCTCAATACCAGGATGCAGTTGCCATGGTGATCAGTAGAGCCAATCAAGTTTACAATGAATTTCTCAAATCTACAGATGGGGCTGGTTTTAATGGACAGGTAGGACTGTTTTCTCTCACATCAAAGTAAAATTCCTTCAGAACAAGGCTGGGGGTTTTTAAGCCATTGTGTTGAAGTCTTTGAGTTATGAGTGTGGGACAATACTGCAGAACATGATGAATGAATGTTAGCATAGGATGATCTAAGCAAAATGCCTTCTCAGTGTCCAGCATGAGAAAGACACTTCTGGAATTCCGTGCATTATCTAACCTGGACTTACTCAATCGGTAGAAGGTGCTATACCTTCTCCCACAATTAGTTTGACCCCTAAGCTGTTGCCAAGTATTGGTATGAATTCTGGTAAATGCGTGAGAACCTTAGTTGTGCAGTTAGGTGTGGTATGCTAAGCACTGAACAAGCATGCCAGTACAAGACAAATGATAATCTGTTACAGAGTTTCTCATACACCTGCTATAGCTATCAGCTAGTTGGGATATCACTGACTAAGAGCACAAGGAATCCAATATTTAGCTATTACTATTTATTTTTTTCCCTCCACCACAGTAATAATAAAACAATTGACAGTAAAGAAGTTACAAAATAGTCTACTTGGTGTGTTTTACAAACCTTGTAAATATTTTAAATGGAAAAGTCTGCACGACCCATGTATGCTCCACAGAATTTTCACCGTCAACAATTACCAGCATTGTTAAAATGGAAGTGAATTCTCTGTGCTGTCTACAGTGCTTTGCTTTGGTCATTGCAAATCTCAACTCTGCCTCTGATCAAGTCCTGTACTTTCGAAATACATGCCATATCACCTGACCCCCACCCTGTGTAAATCTTTCCTTTCATATTTTGGTCTCTTCTGACCACTTGTATTGTAAGTTTATTAGATGAGAGATTGCCTTTCTGGTTTTATAATGTATCTGGAACAAGTTAACTCCATTACCTTAATGCCAATAATAATGAGGATTAGAAATGGAATGGTATATTAAAGGATATACTATTAATCCTGCACAAAATATGCTGTTAATTTTATTAAGATTACTTGTATCATATAATTTTCAGTTGTTTGTGGATGTTGTTATGCGGTGTACAACTCTGAAAATCTGAGAGTAAATCAGCATGCTATTGAATTGTATACAACTTTAGAACCAGAATTGTCTTATGAGAGATGTTACCTTAATCTTACCATAATGTATTTTGATAATTTTTAATGGTTTTATCCCAGGAAATGTACTCAATTAAAAAAGCACAGTATGTGGAGGTGCACTAAGAGAACTTTGAGGTTTTTCCCTAAGTGCATCTTGAAGCACTCATTTTTTTCCTAACATGCATCACTTTGAAGAAATCATGCACAGCATGCTGTCATCCAAAAATTGTAGGTTAGTGTTGTAGCCAAGATGAATTAAGGCTAGAAGCAAGTTAAGGTTTGTAAGAAGAGATGATGTCTTCTGTTAAATTAATTGGACTTGGGAACAGTAGACTAGCCATTTGTTTCTGTTTGAGAATAGGAGAGGGGGGGTTGCTGGAACCTTTAACCATGGGGGTTGTTATCAAGGAGAAAAGCAATACAGCTATTACTTATCCTCAGACACTGGCATGGCAGCAGGGAGAAGGAATCATCTTGTTCGGGATGGGGAGGTGTTCAGTGGAATTGGCTTGTGAGGTAGATTCTAGTGTGCCGTAAAATTACTCTATTGAATTCCTAATTTTACTACTCCATGTATTTTAACTGTCAGGTCCATACTTTGAAGGCAGCTTCTATGTTTATATTAACTGTGAAGCAAGAGTGAATCTCTGCTTAATACCTCATTTAAAAGTTCCATTCCCTTGTCCTGACAGGGGAATATCAATCTGGTTTTCATCTGTTGAGATTCTCTTCCGTGTATGACTCTGAAGGAAATGTAAGTGGCTTGAAGTCTTTGTGAGACTGGTTGCTTGGTGAGCTGGACTTTTCAAGCTGGGATCTGGCTGCAAGCAACCACTCCCAGTGGGTCAAAATAGTCCCTGGGACAGATATTCTTGGCATACAGCATATGTCTGGAGATAAAAGGAATGGGGGGAAAGTGTTTTCAGCTGCAATAGGAACCCAGGTGTAAAAAAACCCAGCAACAGGGCTGTAAAGGCAGCAGCTCCTCTGCAGTGCTGTGATGCTTTTTGATTCTTCTAAAATACTTGCTCCATGTCCCAAAAAAATATTTTTATTTCCTCAGGTGTGCCTCATTGGTGACTGCATTGGAGGCATTTTGGGCTTTGATGCCATTTGCTACAATTCTAATACAGCTGATGAGAGTCGGAACAATAGCAGGAGAGGAAGCATCAGCAGCATCCAGGTGAAAGTACACCCAGCTGAACCCCTATAGATTCATTCCCTGGAGGAAATCAGCTCCATATAAACCAGAGAAAATTTAAGGATTTGGTAAATTGCCATGATAGTGTGGGATTTTCTCATATATCAGAAAATTGCTGTCTGAAATTTAAGTCTGCAGCTTCAATTTTATGATACACAGAATCATTACTGAAGGCTTTATCTGTAAATCTTTAAAGTAGGGTTACCAAGTGCCCTTTATTGTATCCCTAGCTGTAGATGCAAACACACCCTCTCAGTAATCTCTGGCAGGTTCCTGTTTCTGCCAGGTTCTTTTATCATTCTTTTTATACATTTGGTTTTAATTTGTTCACGGAGGGTCTGGAATTCTTTATGCTACTGTCTGGGGGTAGTCTAGCATTAACATGTGTTCAAGAATAAACTTTAACGACTGGTGAAAGCCTTCTTCCTGGTAAGGAGTGCAAGTCCCCTGGGTATTTGTGAATAGACCACTGAGCATAACAGTGTCTATAGGAGTGCTACATTTGGAAGGAAGAGAGTATTAGTTCTAACTGTGAGCCAGGAAAGACTTTTTAATAGTGAAAATACATTCTTAAAAAGTAATGCTAACATGCAAGCTTCACTATTGTGTTCAACACTTAAGAAAGAAAATTGAAGTTCAGCTAATCTTACGTACTTAGATTCAAGTGGCTATGGGAAGGGGGGTGCAGTATTAGAGTTGACACTGAATGGGGTGCCCACACTCTGTTCTTTGCTGGTTTTGTGACCCTGGCCAAATTGTTTCATCTCTTGATTCTTTTGTTCATTTCTCCTCAAAAATGTGCTCAGTGATACAATCCAGCTTGGTTCATTTGAGAGCCATGTGTGTACGAGAGCTATGTTGAGAATATGTGAGTACTCTTGAGCAAAGAGACATCTTCTAAATGTTTCCAGGAAGGAAGGAGAATGACTCAATGTTAATAACATGGCTCTGGGTTCCTAGCAGTCAGCCTTTGGTAGCAGTGGCGCTGACAACAGTGCATTGCAAGCAAAGTAAATGGAAAATGGTCTTCCCGAATCCCAGTCCTATAGTGGGGTTGATTGTGCGAGGGCTACTGGTGAAACTGAAGAGTTTAGATTAGGCTTGAGGGAGTATAGTTCCTTTGACTTTCCTGGTCTTAGAGTTTCGCTATTGAATGGCAGTAATGTGTAAAATGAATTTGTTCCCAACTCAGTCTTCAGGAGACTATCACATGAACAGCTCCAGAATTGGCACTAACTATAGTTCCTGGGTTCCCTGTTCTTGGGAATAAGATTAATTATTCACTTGTCACAGAAGCCAGGAGGTCCTCTTGGTTATGGAAGACTGTACAGATGCAACAGTGTGGGGAGGTTCATCTCATAGATCATATGCTGCTTGCGTCTTACATTTTTCTGCAACTCACAGCACGATTGTGGGGAACAGATTAGGTTCTTCAACATCTCTTCTTGGCATGAAATCTCACCCCATGTGCACAGGGCTGCTGATGTGCTCCAGTACTGCGTGAGGTTATGGGAAATAAATGACCTGGGAACTTGTTCGTTCTATAGATTCAGAGAAACAGATTCAATCAGCATGTTTTCCATAGTCTGTATGTGTGACTTTGGCCAAGTCTCTTGACCCATTGTGCCTTAGTCCTCATCTGTTAAACCTTGCACTCTTTCTCACATTCTCTGTGTTGTCTAGCTGGATTTTACAGTCTTTGCAAATTGCTTAAAAGTACTCAGCATGATAAAGTCTGTTTTCACTTGCTATTACAAATTGTGAAGAGTGTTCCAATGACACTTCAGCAGTGTAATACCTGGCATAATGCTGCATCTGAGAATACAGGTGTAGTGAGCAGTGGTGGAGAAAATGTAAAGGAGTAGGGGGAGAGTTGTGTGCAACAAGGGAAAAAACAACTTTGAATTCTGCTCTTAACAAGGAAATTTAGTCTTCTCTGCTGCAGAGACTCTAACCCATTCAACCCTTTCTTGGATAAAGTGAGGCCAACTATACAAATGGAACCATTTCATATAAGCTCTGTCGTATTTTGGTCACTGTCTAAATCTTCCTTTTGCTCTGTTCATTCTCTGAAGGATAATCCCCTCTTAGCAGAGGACTCCAATCTGGGTGGCAGCAAACGCCTGAGCAAAAGCAATATTGACATCTCGGGAATCATGGAGGATGAGAAGCCAAGGCAGCCATTGCCTCGGAAACAGAGTGATTCATCCACCTATGACTGTGATCCTATAACCCAGCATCATGCTTTCCTGTCTAGGTAACTTGTATTTGATGACTGAGTAAAAGAAACAGGCTTGTCATTGAATGGAGCCTGACAGCACCAGAGCAACAGAATCATTTTTATTGTTTGTGTTGTTTCTGGAGGTTTCCTTAAAATCCCTATATACCTCTCAAAGGAAATCATAGATACGGTGGATCTGGTATGAACTTACACATGGAGAGATTTTTATTTAATCTTTATTCACTTGTGAGAGTTTTGAATATTTAAAACTGTCACAACTGAATGTTGAATGAATGCAAGAATGAAAGAAATGAATGCAAGCACTTCCATTTCTTCAGTGCAACCCACAGAAATCAAGATGGATGAATGCTTTATAATTCTAATTTTCTGTTGTGTTTTTCTTTCCAAAGATCCCTCTGACTTCATTTATAGGCTTTCTGTTATTCTGTAAAGAGTGACATATTTCCTGCAGGTGTTCCCAATGGTCTATGAGCTATTTGAATCAGCCTTAAAACAAACAAAAACCTTGCCTGGATATTTAGTTTAAATGAGGAGGAGGCTGGGGGAGGAAATCTAACTTAATTAGCTTTCCTGGATCCTAAGTAATGTTTAAAAAGCAGCTTTGATGGGAACATAAGCATTCCGTGTCTCATTGGTTTTTCCTGTACTAAGCTATTTTATTTTTTACTTCTCAGAGTTGTTTTTTTTCCTCTATGCATTGTCTTATTTCCTTTATTTCCTTGAGAGTGATGCAAAGGGAGAAGTCCTATTTTGTGTTGAAGTTTCAGTTCTGCTACAGTTAAGCATAGTGCAGACTTAGTACTGTGCTTTCTGTCAAGTATAGCAGTTCTGTTAGTAGCAGTTAAGGTAAATTTATTTTCTTGCTTTGGCTGAATGTACTTTGCTTTTGTCGGCTATTCTGCTTTTATGTTCAAACCATTGGGTTTTCGGCATATCGGTATGTTGCAGTGTCTTCTGTCTGAGACAGAATGGTTGGGTTTTGCTTGTACATGACTCAACACCTGAAGATTTTTTTGGTCAGTCACTTTTAAGTTCTTGCATAGGGGTACTATTTCTATGTTCCTGTAGGTGTAGTGTAAAGCACTTCAGACTTGGGGCATCACAGGATAATTAAAAGTCAAAACCAAAAACTTAACAGGATAATTAAAAGTCAAAACCAAAAAATTAACAGGATAATTAAAAGTCAAAACCAAAAAAACAGGGTTTTGTGGTTTGGGTCTTGTTGGGTTTTTTTCCTATTTCATATGCATCTATAAATATAAACTGAAAGTTTTACATGCAGCTGTACTTCAGCAAGCAGAAACATGTTAGCTTCCATCCAAATTCTGGACCCCTCAAACTTTATGCTGTTGCTAAGTTACTGAAGAATAGTTGAACAAACACAGGCTGTGTCACCGTGAGTAGTGAAGTTACAGAAACGTCCTTGTCCTACACTGTGGTTGCGTTTCAGTGTGTCAGCTTGTGCTTTTTGTCCAAGTGCTTTTAGCACAGAGAAGTAACTCTTAACTGCTATGCCGATGATGGATTTGATTCTTGGCTTTCTTCATTTCTACCCTGAAGGGGCCCTAATTTTTGTCCCCAGAGTTTCAGTTAGTAACATCAGGTTATACGGGAATGCCTCAGATAGGAACCTCAGATAGGATCTTAGACTGAGCTGGTGTCCTGGGACCAGTCTTCAGGATGTCTGGATTCTGATTCATACTTGGCCATTGGTTCAGAGCACAGTGTGCAGATAATTCATAAGGGCTTCAGTTAGAGCATTGGTTGAAGTCAGCATGGTCAGCATCTCTCAGTCAGGCTTTGCATGTGCTGGAGGCATGTTCTGCTCTGTCTCATAACTGGACAGCAGGTGTATATGCTATTTTTCTGCTTCTGAATGTAGTTATTTCATCTCCAGCAAAACTAAATGAGGGACAAATCTTTTCTCTGTCGGTGAGGAATAGGTGATCTGTATTTACCTGATGCATGTATGGCATATAAAGTAAATGAAAGTATTTAAATCACTTAAGAGATTTAAAGATGTCTATAATTAATTTTAACTTGCAATAAATAGCTGAAAAATAGTGAAATTCTAGTTCAGAGTTCAGGAAATGGATTAGAACAATGCTTTTTACGGACCCATATTATATACTTAATGACTGTAACCTTTTAATATTAATTGTCCTTATCAACCTGAGTAGGTTAGAATTCATAGAAATTTCAGAATAAGTTTACATAGATCTATACTGCTGAAAAGGAGGGGAGGTAAATTTCAGAGTCCGTGAGTAACTTACCATTAAGTATTCTGTAGAATAAATGTAGAAAACTCTTGCATATTGCAGGTGGTAAATTTACTGAATCATGCACTGGAAATGATGACAAGTGGCTGCTATACTGCAGTATCTATCTAGAGTTGGAGAGTTATTGCTTGGATCTAGATACAGGTGCTAGATCTTTAGAAGCAGCCTGTTTTGGGAATGGAATTTTTCTCTGGATGCCCATTCATTATTGTTAAATCTGCATTTTCTTTGCCTAGCATCCACTCGAGTGTGTTGAAAGATGGTCCAGACTTTCCGCCTGTGAATTCCAGTCTGTCAGAAGTAAACCTGGGACGATTTGAATTCGAGGTGTCTGATTTCTTCCTCTTTGGATCGCCGCTTGGTTTGGTGCTGGCCATGAGGAGTACTGTTCTGCCTGGCCTGGATGGTAAGGTCTTTCTGGGGTTAGAATACAGGCTGCTTAGTCACCTTAGTAAACAAAGAGACTCACGTGAAAGGAGGTAAATAAAGGAGCCTACTTAAAGACTGGGGAGTGAGGTAAGTTTCTTCCTTTAAAATATCAGAGTGTTAATGTAGGTAGGTACTGAGGTGATGAGTCTTGTTCCGCGGGTGTCACTGCTCACCCATTTACAGTAGTGTGTGTTTTGCTCTGCTGTTAATCATGTATTCCATGTCATGTAACATGAAGCTTGCACCTCATCAAGGGTTGGACCTTGCAAAAGGTACCAAAATAACATCAGTGCTTGGTCAGCATTGCATCTTGTTCATGTCTGGCTTTGTGGGTAAATTTGGCCCCCAGGTGTGTTGGTTGTGAGACATTATTTTTCTTTCTGGTAACAGAGCCTAGTAATCAGAAACATACAGGATTTGTTTGCTTTATTTCTAAATACATCTAGACTTTTTCCTTTTTTTTTTTTTTTTTTTTTTTTTAAACTAAGAGCTTACTTTACTTTTCAAAATTCAGTGTGTACTTTTTCATTGTATGAGGTTTGGGTAGCCCAGTCTTTATAGGAAATTATAAGTTCACTTATCAGGTGAGGGGGAAAAAACACTTGCAATAGTGAGAAGAGACAATAATTCAGGACTCCCAATTTTTTTCTTCTCCATTTATAGGCTTTTGAGTAATGTCATTTGACTGAGTTTTCAAAGTCACATTTGATTGTGGGATTAAAGTGGAATGTCGTATAAACTGAGAATTATTTTACTTGTCATAATTAAAAATATGACCAAAGCCATGTCTTTAGCATTTAGAAATCGGGTAGAATTTTTTTTAGCAAGTTGCATGACCTTACAAGAGAGGATAATTAAACTCCCAGTTTGCATTTCATTCATCATATTTGCAGTACTCAGTTTTGTTCAAATAAACGAAAACCAAAGCTCAGCTAAAGAGAATGGAAATGCAGATATATTTTCCCACAAACAAAGGCTTTTTGCCTCTGTGAAAGAGCTGTCAAAAAAAAAATTACATAGATGATAGCTGGCATTGAAAACTGCACTGCAATTTGGTTTTCTGTCTTGGGGATTTCTTTCCAAGGTTAGCAACGCTTTCCTCTGAAGATGGTGGGGGTTTTGCTGGGGGCTTGGGGCAGGGAGTTCAGCGTTTTCTTCCTAGGACTTCATGTGGAAAAACCTGCCAGTATTAATTTGTGTGCTTGGATTCAAACTCCTTGAGCTAGAATTAGTATTTTTGCAAGAAGTTGCGGTTTCCTTTTAATGAATCAGAATGGACACATTTACTCTGGAATCACACATGAAATAGAGCACACATCTGTTTCATTAGGTACCTTTTTAGAGTCCTTAAGGACAAATACTGATTAGCAGATGCCAGGTACTGCACAGTAAGTAGAGAATACTGGCAGTGTTTGACACAAGAGTACCTCAGTGGCAGACTCTGACACATCTTTTTGAGTAGCCAGTGGTGTGGCTGTCAGCAGCTGACTGTGTGTGATAAGCCCTCCCATCAGTCAGTCCTGGTGGGCATAGATGAAATTCACATTTCACTTCAAGGGATTATACACGTGTATTGAAAATGTGTGAAAAGTTAATGGAATTGTGGCTTTTTGCAAGAGGGATTGCTCTGAAGTGATACAGGTTTTGTGTGTAATTCTCCAGGCACATCTCCCCTTGAATGCTGTGCTGCGTATGAAAGCATTTATGTATTCAAAAGTGTGACAATTACATTTAGAAGTAATTGTTGGCCATGTAAACATGCCTTTTAGAAGTAATGTTGGATTCACAGAGGTGAGTCGTTATGCTAGTAAGAGTGTGGCTAAAACCAAATCTTCATTCATATTTTTTATTTCTTTGCCAAATGCCTTTTAATTCTCCTCTGTCAGATGTTCTATTGGTCCCTTACTGCTTCCTTGACAGTTCTTCTTGGTTACCGTCTAGCACTTTCTTCAGTGGGCCTCCCTCTGTCTAGTCTCAGATTTTATTTTCCAAAGCACTGATCTTTTGTGTGTCCCTGCTAAATTCTGCCTCTCTCTGTATGCTGATTATCCTTGGAAGAGGTTTGGTACCCTATGAAACTTTCAATGTTTTTTAGAATTCCAAATATATCATGAGCATTTACTTACAACCCAAAAGTGGCGTTGTCCTATCTTAGGATAGCTGTAATGGTAGGGTGTTTTGCACTTGCTCTTACTAGGAACTACTACTGTTAAGTGCTACAGTGGTAGGGAGTAATCTCCTTTGGAGCATGATGTGCTATATTCCTTTGCCAGTTTGAAGAGGGGTATGAGAACAACCGGTAACTCTGGGGACATGCTCTCTTGTTGCCACTAAATATCATAATTTGCCCTATGCTGACAACTTTCATAACCCTGCTTGTTTGCATCCTTGGCTTTGTCTGCCTCCTGTGTATATGCAGAAGGCAGACATGTACAGAAAAAGTTCCTATACAAGAAGTATTAGAAGGTGCAATTAGGCAACTGGTTTAATTACATTAAGCACTTCCTTTATGTTTGGTTCTGACAGTTAATATTAGGCATGATGAGAAAGAAAGAATAAACCAATATACAACCCACTAGGGAAGGAAGCTGTAGTTCAGTAGAATAATAACCAGTTTTCTGCTCTACTTTGTAAGCACTAGATCCCTACATACATACATCAAGGTTACAGGCTTGCCAAAATATGATTTCAATTCTAACACAATGCAGTGTTTTACCTCACAGAATTTATTCCACATTACTTGGGCTCTGCAAGAAAATTTGACTTCCCTTAAATAGAACTTAATTTCTGCTGCACTTAAATGCTCTTACACAGGTGATCTGTTTCCATTTTTTTCTGGCAAATACTAAGAACAAAATACAGATTGAAGAAAGCCATCAAAAGTAGTCTCAGATCTTTGCAGTCTTGATGGTGTTTTCCTTCTGCTTCTCTTGTGATGCAATTAAGTGGAATACATGGGAGAATTCATTCAGTTTTAATAGCACATCACATTGATGGGTGAATTTTGTACCCTACTTTGAGAATAAGTTAAGAAAAAAGGGTACTTTGTAATGGTTTCTGGAGAACTGTGGAAAGATGTTTCATGGAAAAATCTCACAGGCCACAGTTTTTGCATATGACTGGCTTAATGGTGGGAAAGGGACAAAGGTGGCATGAAGCTCCTATTTATTTGGTAGTGGGAAAGGAAGAAGATTCTATGGTGTCCTTAATAAGTAGTCTTATTTCCCACTTTCTTTTCATCTGCTACCAGGTGTGCTGATTGATGCACAGAGTCATCCTTTCTAGAAAGAACAACATACAAGTGACATCAGAAGTAGGTCTTGGTTATCCTGCAGCTGGAAACTTGGTAATTGCCACTGAAAACAATCTTAAAATGTTTTACAGAGAGAGCTGGGGGGAGGGGGGGAGGGAACAACAACCCACAAAGCTTCAATTAATGTCCCCCAAAACACCTGCATGGTTCAAGCTGAGTGGCAAAAATCCTCCAAAATTAAAGAGATATTGCACTGTCCTCAGAGTGACTCAGTGAACACAAAATATAGTATACAGCACATGTCCAAAGAAGAAAAAAGTTAATGGCTTGTCAGAACTGGATTGTATATAGGTATATCCTTACTGGAAGATTTGTCCCAGAGCCTTTCTTGAGAGGCTATGGGTATTGACATCTTCATGACATGAAGTCTCCCAGGCAGTTTAGCACAGAACGCATGTGATGAAGTGGTCCTGGCAGATGTGATTCATCATCAAGCATCTTGAGACGGTTTTTGCTATGATCAATAAAAGGTTCATTTCTTACTAATTTGAGAAGAAACCTAATGTGCTTTTATAGAACAAACATTCACATAGAAGGCAACAAAATAAAATATTGGTCATACTATTGCTCAGTATGGCAGTGCTGCTATTACAACAAAAAAATACCAACCTTTTAAGCTTAGAACTTGGTAACACTGACATAGGCTATATCAAGATTTGTCTCTATATGCCATTAATAGTAGCAAGCACTGTAACATGAATTTTTAAAAGTCCTTCCAGCAACGTGGAAAGCACTTGGAAAAAAACTGTAAGAATGTAGTGTTTTCTGCTGTAGCTCTTAGTGACTCTCTGTGACTGCAGCAGAGGAAGTTGTACAGCATCAAGTTTGCTCAGTGTAGTTTCGCTTATGTACAAATAGCTTGACTGTGACTCTTAAAAATGAGAAAGAACCTAAGTAGTGTGTTTTGATTTTTTATCATTTTTAAATTCCATGGTGGGTGCTCTGGTGAGAGATGTCACTTAACATAGACTCCATTAGATCTAATATTCCATGACACCTTATATTAAAACCCTAACATCTTTCTTCATGCTTTTTAGGTAAGCATGTGTTTGGCTTCTGCATGGGAACAATGCTGTACCAAACATGCTTTCTATGGGAAAACATTATACATGTCACTAGGTTTTTATTACCACCACAAGGAAATAGTAACTCTATCAAAAGAACAACTAAGATTTATTGTATAGGACAGCAGGTTTGAAAACATGTCTTGCTTGCATGGAGTTCATGGGGAACAGACATGATATTCCCAAACATATTTTATAAATACTTCAGTCATTCCTTTATTCTTGTAGTTAATAAACTGCCTGTTGTAACATGTAATACAGTATTATACAAATGGCACTAAGTTTAACAAGCCTGTAATGAATTGATTTGCTCAAAGTGCACGATTCAGTGTGTTTGATCTGTGATGTGGTGACAAGTGACTACACTGACCATTTGACAGACCTTGTCAGTCTTGTGATCACCCATCAGATACAAGTTATACTTCAGTGCTGCGTATTTAGTTAAAAGAATGCCTTACTAGCCAAGTAAGTAAGGTTCAGATTTGTAGTTACAGTTGCAGCTCAAAAAGCTCAGCAGCTGCACACCGTCAGCAAGGTTCACAAACATTGCTTTACTATTATAGTATGCCCAGCCTCATTTCTGTACATTATCTTCCATAAGGTGACTTCAGAAACTGCAGTGCTTTCTGTCTTCTGCTCCTGCTGTCACCTAGATTCAAGTCCTCTGGATGTAACAGGCCCATCAAACCATTTTGCTTGTAAATATTTGAAGTGCTGAGCATCATAACTGTAATGCCTAATAACATATTTACAAGACTTTTAAACTTCTTTTTCCATCATTAGTTCTGTCTATGTCTCTGGCTGGTCTCCACATCTGCTGTATGCCTGCATCTCAGATCCTGATGTGTCTGTAAACTCCTTTGCAGTGAAGTGTTCTTTACATATGAAATAGCAAACAATTTGGATAAATTTCCTGTGGCCAGATGTATGCTAGTCTGTAGTTTGAAGAAGACAATTTTAACCCCATTTCTGTATAGACTCCTTGAAAATTGTAGAGGGGCAATACTGAACTCCGTTTCTCTGTCTCATTGTCATCCAAGTATGCCAGGTCCGCCCAGCCTGCAGCCAAGTGTACAGTTTGTTTCATTCTGCTGACCCCTCTGCCTGCAGACTTGAACCATTGCTGGAGAAAAGATTCCATCTCCTGCCTCCATTCAGTATCCCGCGGTACCAGAGATACCCATTAGGGGATGGAAGATCTCACCAGTTAGGTACAGTGCCTATTTTCATAGCTCTCCTTACCTTTTGTTCTCTTAAGTATTCTCTCCTCATACAGCTCAAGAGGATTTGAAATACCAATGTTCTAACATGCTAAAAGCAATTCATCTGGGACTGAACAGCACATATTGAGCAAGTGTGGGACCAAAGAAGACTAGCAAGAAAAATGGTTCTTGCGTATGAGCTTTGTGATACCAGTTGTGTTAAAGAGGAGTTGAAAGGTGATATCACTGCTTTAGTTGAAGTGTCACTTGCAAAATTCCATGTATTTGACTATTATTTTAAACAATTTATTTTTGCAATTAATTGAACTTTGGCTAGATTTTCAGATATTGTTTCTCTGATAAAATCATATAGGCATGATTCATATAAGCACCCTACTGGTGCCTCTGTGGAAAAAAACCATTCTGATCTGGAAGCTGCATGAAAAAAAACTTACTACTAGAAAAGAATTTTATCATATGAGTCATAGAAACAGCTCAGCAATAGCACAGGCTGGAGAAAATGGGAAAAACTGGGGAATGGTGCAGTATTTCTATAGCTGTTGTTCAGTTCTTACCAATCAAATGAAGCTATTGGAGCCAGCTGCTCTGTGCATAGGGTTTATCTGATATACAGACAAGTGAAAGTAAAAGGAAGTGCATTGAAGGCACTGCCAGACATCCAGGGCAGGTGGAGGAAACGTCTTCATAAACCTGTGGTGATAGCAGACATAGCAGTAGATAATGGTTCAGACAAAAATGCAATTTATTAATTGTTGGGTTTGGTTCGGGTTTTACTCTGAGGGCAAGGCACAAAGTTCAGGCAATGTTACAGCCCTGAGAAAGCCATGTTGCCCTGACCTTCTGTTAAACAATAGCTTTCTCAGCTGCTGCCTAGTTGACATTACATAATCAAAGTACTTTTGTAGCTAGTATAAGTGAGCCTTACCTTTGTGACAGGTCTCTGACCTATCACCAGTTATGTCTTTTGACACTAGCATGTGGGTTTTAATTCCTTTTTTTGCTGTGCTACTGATGATGTGATGCATTGTATCTACTTCAGGGTTAAAAATAGGGTTGTTCTGCATTAATTCAAAACACCTGGTTTCAACTCATCCTACCTTTGAGCCATGTGATGTAGCAGAACGTGGATGGTCAGAACGCTCGGCACTGTTCGTGCCTCTGCCCCACGTTCTACTTTGCAGGATCTTTGGAATAATTGCAAGGTTTTTCTCTTGCAAAGCAATTTCTCCCTAAGGAAAGAGCTGGAGCTGGCCTAGCTGCTTTGCTTCACTGTGGAGAGAAATGAAGGGCTAAAAGCACAGTACTTCTCTGATTGTAAATGCATCAGATACTGTTAATTTTGTCTTGAGATGGTTACAGGGTGTGCCTGAGGAAGTTGCTTTGCCTCTTTGCTTTGGCTATAACTATCATGATTACCCAAGATGAGACTGTGTAAACTGATTTGCCTTTATTTTAGTCATTATCAAGCATAGTAATAGATTTGGATTAGTAGGATAAATTGTAAGAACCTTTAGTGACCTTCAGAGCCCTGCAAAAGGCTGTTTTCGGTGGAAAGTATCTGTTTCAGTTTTTTAAATGGAAGAATTATGCAAGTAGACTGTCCTAATCAAAAGTTGAGCACAGGGCTTTTAGAAAAAAAAACAACACATTATTATAGGCATTTTATTTCTCTCTTAACCAGTACTCTGTATTCTTTACAATTTAACAAAGACCTGATCTGCAGAGTTAAAGGCAGGCTGCCCTGCCTGTTTAAAATAAAGATAATTCAGGAAACAGGAGAGAAAAACCTGCCAATTATTTCTTCCATTTTATTGATTTGATCTCTTCATAGGAAAAGGGTTACTGATCTTAGAATAGGAATACTAAAAAATAAACAACAGGTTTTGTGGCACCAGACTTAGCAAGCTGGTCTGAAGCTAGTCAATATGGAAAATGCAAACAGATATGTTGGCTGACAACATGTTTTCCATTCTATGAAATATTACTATTTTTACTCCTCTCCCCATCTCCATTTCAGTGGGAATGAAAAACCAAAACTCTTACAGTATTATAATGGGGGAGGAAGGATTAGATTGGGGTAAATTTATGATGGTTTCAGCAGAGCAGCTACAATTCAGGAGCAGGAAATGTATTTTAAAAGCACAACCCAACTCAGTGACTCTTTTGGCAGGGGAAGCAGAAAGTATGCATCAGAACACTGCCAATCACGAGCACTAGCTATATGCATGAGATATAGCTCTCATTTATGAGATTCATGGCACCTTCTTCTGTGGAATTTCCTATTGGTTGATGTTTGGACCAGGTTTCTGATTCAGATAGACACCTAGTGGGGTGCAATTTGGAAGCTTCCCTGTTTCTTACTGCTTATGTGCATGGATTCTGTATTCAGTGAACTGATTTGCTGTGGTTTTTAGGCCACAGGATTTGAGATTTGTTGTCAGAAGGACCAGGTGCCTTGCTGTTCAATATTTAGTATTTCAGACTGTTTACTTCTCTGTGCTGCTTATTTCACTACAAAGAGTGTATAATTCCTCGTCTTGTGAGGTAAGTAATAGGAAAGCAGCATTGTGTTTTCAGTTGTCTGTGTTGAAGTCCATATAGTTTGCCTGAGACAAGGGAAGTAATGAATTGTCCTTTCATTCTTTTCACCTCCATAAAGCTCTCCTGTAGCCACGCGTAGCTTTCCTTCCTGTATGACGTCAACAAGAGTCCTTTGAAAGAACAGTATATTGCAATTTTCCAATGAAAAGACATATGTTCCCCTGGAAACTACAGCTGAATATAATCTGTCCAAACGACATACACACCATGAAGTGTTAGAATTTAAATGTTTCTCTGATTCAGTTGCAGGGCAGTTCCATGTGTTATCCCATGCAGTTGAGATAGTCAGGCTTATTTGAAACAAGTCAAAATCTTCCTAGCTGTATCTGCTTTTTGGAAGGGAGGAGATTGCTGCTATTTCTTTTCTTTTAGTGGTGACATGTTTTACCAGTTCTGATAGTCTATAGGCACTTAGCCTTCCAGTGTATTATTTAAGAAAGGGTGTCCTTGAAAGCAACAGTTTGTTGTGTTCTCCTGTGTGCACCATTGAGGTATTCATTGCTTTGGGAGTTGGTAATACTTGGAAAGTTGACAAGAAACTTATTCCAGGCCTTTGCTACGTAAAGAATTACATGACATAGTGCCCTACTCAAGGCCATGTGAGATAAGCACAGCATGATTACAGTTATTTGAATGGGGCTGAAATATGCTCAGAAAAAGAGCAGTAAGTCACCAAGGGCCGTCTACTTTTTTCTGTAGTAAGTGCATTGAACTCTCTCTCCTTTTTCTTTTGTTCACTGTTTTAATCAATTCAGGAGGTTTGTTCTCTGAAAAAAAAACCCAACACTGAGGGGTCAGCTGCTTTTGCTATGCACTTTTCTGTATGTTCTGTGTCTCTCAGTTGAGGTTCTGCTATTCCTAGGTACAGGAAAGTTGTGCAGTCTGCTTCAAGCAAATTTACCAGTAGTGCTTTTATTTAAATGCACGTCTGTTCTTACATAGAAACATAGAATGGTTTGTGTTGGAAGGAGCCTTAAAGTTCATCCAGTTCCAACCCCCTGCCATGGGCAGGGACACCTCCCACTAGACTGGGTTGCTCAAAGCCCCTGTGTCCAGCCTGGTCTTGTTTCAGAACACCTTGGAAGGAAGGCTGTGTTTTGTTTCATTCAGTAGAGGCATTAGCCATGGCCCATAGTTTGTCAGAGAGGCATGAATAAAAAAGAATTCTTTTCCATTTGGGAACACGCAAACCAGTAGATAGTCTTGCTGAAGGCTCTCTTCCTAAAATCATTTTGCTTATGTCAGAAAGAGGACAAGAGAAGTATCACAGAGTCTGGGGGCTGCATAGCTCTTCTCAGAGAATGCTTTTAAAATGGGTAGGGTTGAGTGTGAGGTAAAATAGCCTCTCAACATCACTACCCAGTTTAGAAAATCTTGGCCAAAACACTCAGCCACCACTGCATTTTGATGGCAGTAGGGTGGGCTTTCTCTACCTGGTCATGCTGCCCTCCTCCGAGGAAGTTTCATCCAAGGTCATTAAATCTGGTATTATTTAGGAAAATGCTCATTATCTCTGTATTCAACACCACCACCACCACTCCCAGTTTCAAAGCCATGTTCTTAATCCCATTGTATTGTTGTTATTATTAATAATAGTATTGTTGTTGCCATTGTTATTTTCATTTCTGTAACCTGCAGGTGATGCTGTTCACAATCACAGTGCTCTGTTCCTTGAGAACAGCTCTTTGAACATACCTTTCTCTCAGGAGAGTCCTGGATCTCCAAATGCATCTGATCAGCTGCAGGGAAAAACAAGAAAGTTGAGCTTGGCCAGCACAAAAAGTGAAAACTCAGGGTCAACAGAAAGCTTGCCGTCAGCATACCTCACCAACAGTGAGTGAAGCCTGGTGCTATGTGATGTCTGATACAGCAGCAAACCTTCCTTCCCTCCACATCCTTTCTGTGGAAAAGTTTATTACGAAAAGGAAAATTACCTGCTTGGAAATTCGGGCATTATGAGAACAGCCGAGGTTGCTACCATTTTGTATAATATATAAGTTTCCTCTTCTGGTTAGAATTAAGTAGATAAAGTAATAGAAATTAAGTCAGTTTTATATTAAGGTGCCACTCACAAATAGTCATTAAGGATTTCATATAACAGGGGTTTAGAATCATGTTCCAGGCATGAAGAAATGCAGATGTATCAGATTTGTTAACTATAGATAAAATGTTTCTAAATCATTATATTGTATTGTTATGGACTGTTGGAATAGTGGAATGGATATATGACTATCCAGTCATATATCAATATTCCTTTCACTATTTGGGAACCATTTGCAATTCTTACTCTGTAATGTGATCATAAAAGTGACGGTCTTTCACTGCACATTTTTCATGGAAGCAATCGGAACCATGCTGAAGTGATTTCTGCTTCCTAAAAACTATGACCCAGTAGAACTATTTAGATTGCAGACAGATAACTGATGATGCACTCAGTGAAAACAGTTACTTTTGTGTTTTGTAGATACCTTTAACAGACTCTAAATGTCAAGATTAAAAAGCAGGAGACGTCATTCAATTATCCAGCTTAAATATAATGACAGCAAAAGATTTATTAAGAAGATATCTTATAGAAATGTGATGCTAATTTGTTTGGTTTGTTTTGTAGTTACTGCAAAGTGGTGGGGAACAAAACGAATAGATTATGCCTTGTATTGTCCAGATGTGCTGACAGCCTTTCCAACTGTGGCCCTGCCTCATCTCTTCCATTCCAGCTACTGGGAATCAACAGACGTTGTGGCCTTCATTTTAAGACAGGTCATTGATCTTTTTTTCTTTTGTCTATGGAATGAATAACCTTGTGATTGTTACTTGTCTCTTCCAAGGGTGACTAATCTTTTAATCTTCAGTTCAGTTACATGGTTAACTGTGGCTGCATCATATACAATGATCCTGTACAACGGGATATAGGAATGACAGAAGTGTATTAACTGGAGAGGTGAAGGAAACAGCGAGCCCATCATTAGCACTAGTGACTATGTGACTGGGAACAAAGCACTGTCAAGCATGCGTTACTCACTCCTCCCATGCTCCAGATCAGTATAACACTGTATTATGTATTAATTTCCTACCATTTTTTGAAGGAATAGGCTATCTCCAGCCTTATTTAATTATGTATTTTGCTAGTAAATCTCAAACTGTTAGCATACATTTGATAATAAACCAGAAGTTTGAAAGTACTGCTCCTGTAAGAAAGGCAAGTCTCTCATGTAACTATACTGGAGTATTTCAAGGCATTGTATGCACTGTC
This sequence comes from Neopsephotus bourkii, assembly GCF_033783945.1. Lineage (NCBI taxonomy): Eukaryota > Metazoa > Chordata > Aves > Psittaciformes > Psittacidae > Neopsephotus > Neopsephotus bourkii. The sequence goes on along the minus strand of NW_026901640.1, from coordinate 84,201 downwards.
TCCTCAGAATTTATTTCTAAGTCATATGATGGGTCTCTTATTCCTACTGTGTCAGAAATTAGGCAGCAGCTTTCAGTGATTTAGGAATAATACAGTGCTCAGACCTCCAGAGAAAGTGGTGAGACTGAGACATCTCATCTCAGGTAAAAAGAAAACCAAACCAAACCAAACAACTGGTGTTCTAGTGAAGCCTGTAGGGTAAGTGTCCCTCCAAGAATGCAAAGTGACCCACACCCAAAGGGCAGTGACAAGAAGTTTAATTTAGATTAACCCAAGAAATCTGTGTGCTTTTTACGTCCATGAATAATGAAGTGCTGGCACGTAAACAGTAATGAGAACAATGCAGAAAACTCTGCCGTTTTTTCATTGAACCAGTTCAGCAGATATCTGTGTGCCTGCCTCTTTAGCTGGTCTCTGAGTGTTAACTCCCTCTACCTCCTGCTCCCAGTGCTGGTGTCAGTGATGTTAGTTCCCTGGAGGCTCGCCTGGTAGCTTCTGGGAATGGAAACTCACTGGCTGAGTGCCCTGCAGTCCAGAAGTGCTGCTGAGTCATAAAGTGCAGCTGTACTGAGCCCCTATCTTTATATGGCAGCCTGAGTGGAGTATGCAGCCCCCAGTCTGGCCGGTAACCATACCACTTGCAAAGCTTTTCCTTGCTGTTTTTAATTTAAGAAATTCTAGGAGTCCTTCCACCTCTTGCTGTCCTTTCAGAGCGTCCTTTGGTATATCAGATTCCAGTCAAAAGGTATCACTAAGTAGTGCAGAATTTTAAAAGCTAATTTTAAAAACTGTTATTATTAGAATCAATGAAGGCAAGCAGAAGTTGCAGAAGAGTTTTTCCATGAATGAGAACAGTTTCCAGAACATGAATCTTATTTGATGCTCATTCAACAGTAGAGGAGAGGTTTTTACTGGAAGTGAAAGGATGCAAGCCCCTGTTTTTTCTGCTCAAGGGCCTTAGATAATTGTACCTACATGTTTCTCCTCTCCTTGGAAGCTCTGTTATAGCTCTTGTCATCTCATCTTCTCTCTCAGGACATTTTTTCCTTGAATCCATCAGAACATTTTCCCATCTTGCCTTTTAAATGCCTCCTTTATCCAGCTGCCTGTTAACAATCATTCCTGCTTTATTATACTTGTTATTTCTGTGCATTTGTATCAAATTGCATTGTTCTGTCTTACCTAGCCTTGTATGTGCCTTGGAGCTTTTAGAATTTAATAAGCCCTTCAAGCATTTAAAATGTGCCTGTAAAGCAATATGTGAGCTTATAGAACTACATAGAAGACTGATTAGTTCCAGCATAGTCTGGACATTCTGCCCTGACTGGGGATTAAGTTTAAGGTTAATGGCTTCTGAATGTCCTGTGGGCACATGCATTTCCTGCACATGACCTCTAGTGAATAGAATTTACACCAATTTGTTAAAAAGCACACCAACCTCTCAGCATTACTGTGATTTGTTGCAAGCCAACTGCGTTGCTAAGGCTGAATGAAATAGGGTTTTACTAAAGGGACTTCATATGAGATGTCTTTGAAAATGATTGTAGGCCACTTTTCAAGAGAGGGCATCCAGGGTGGAAAACTTCAGCACAAGAAAACAACTGTTCACCTTGAGTAATTTTCTGCTAGCTTGTGGAAGAGGCAGACTAAGCTATTTCTCATTCAAAATGAAGTAGCCTCATCCTGTCCACGATCCCAGAGTGCAACCTCGGATTTCAGTAAGACAGGGCTTGTGGTTTCAATTGAAGCAGCGTATTACCCACAGATTTTGAAACCTGTTGTTTCAGGTTGTATCCTGAAATCTGAGCTGGACATGCAAGTTCTTGATAAGTGTGTGATATTTAAATTCTAAGAATGTGTAGACTGTATGACATGCTAGAGTTCTGCATGTTGACAAGTTATAGTCCTCTTAACTTCAGATGTTAACAGCCACAAGTCAAATCCTGAGCCTGTCGCCTACTGCAGTGGTAAGTAATATCCAGTAGGTGATAGGAAGCAATTTGTCTGAGTATATGTAGAAAAATCAGTAGAGATGGAGTCAGGAATCAGATCTCTGCCCCATAAAGGACATTAAAAAATAATTCTATGATCTTAAGCTCCTTTACTGACTTTGCAGACCATGAGCAGACAATGTGCCTGTTACTTACACCATCCTAATGTTTTCACCTAATGTTTTCTCTGGAAGAATGTGCAAGCTCTGTTGTGAGTGGAAAAGCTGTTCAGTAAGTACTTGAGAGTAAGTGTTGGCCAACAGGGTGAAAGCAGTTAGTCTGTACAATTAACGTGAACATATGACCTGTACCTCTTTCTACTTTCATTGTGCTTTTGGCTCTGCAGTGTCATTAGTTGGGAAGGCAGTGTACTTTTCCTTTCCTTGCCAAGTACCATGACTTCCCAGGCCACACACTTTGTATTAAAATATTTATATAATTTCAGGTGATGAGGTACGAAAATGTAATTTTTAAGGAAAATGACAACTTGGATCCAGCAACACTAAGTCTGTCCAATCCACGAGAAAAATGGCTACGCAAAAGGACACATGTCAAATTGAGAGTAAGTGTAAATCTGAATATACATGGCAGCTGGAGAACTTGAGTTTGGCAGCAATTTAAATGGAGTTTGATCTCCCAAAGCATGAGTTTATGTAACTGAATTACTAAAGAGCTGGAAACTGCTGCTGTAATCCAGAGGCAAAGAAATGAACAGAAAATAGAAACAATTTATTCTTGCTTTATCGCTCCATGTTGGGAGAGAGTATCTTTCTTTCTTTAAGTAACAGCGGGACCTTAAGTTTCAGTTAAGCAAAGAAGTTGCTTCTTCTGTTTTCTTAAATTCTAGATGAATCCATAACTCAAGAAAAAAATATTTCCTTCATTCTTCAGATGCTACTTCAGTTAGAAATGTCAATTAAGATGCATGTGTCTTACACATAATCACATGAATCTATGACCCACTTGAAATGGAAGATACTTGGGATTCCGTTAAATGTTCTCTCTTATTTGGTTATCTTGAGCACTCTCACTAGAAAGTCTGTTCAGGAGCCCACCATTACTGGAAATCTGTCTCCAGCTGAAATAGTAATGTAGTTTAGCTAGATGCTTTACCATGCACTGTGATATACCTCAGACACACTGTACAGGACTGTGTTTCTGTGTGACTCTTCATAATAACATAATAGAGCCAGTAGCCTCACTACAAAAGCAAACACCTCCCTTCCTACCTTCTGCTCTTGTTTCAGAATGTGACTGCTAATCATCGAGCTAATGACGTCATTGCAGCAGAAGATGGTCCTCAGGTGCTCGTTGGGCGCTTTATGTATGGCCCTCTGGATATGGTGGCTTTAACAGGAGAAAAGGTAAAGTCTCAGTAATCAATTTCCTTGTTTTTCTGAACCACCTTTTGTGCAAAACAGTTGCTGAATGTAGCACAGGCATGTAATACCAGAGAAAGCCTTACAGGAGGGGAAGTATGTCAGTAGCCCCCACCGCTTCAGCAAAAATGTTTTCCTCTGTCAGTAGATCATTGTGTATTTGAAGTCATATTCCCATTTCAGAAGAAGTGAACAATAAGCTGTGTTTCCACAGTGGGAAAGCAGATTCATGTTATGCTTGGGTATTGAATAGAATCCTGTTATTAAAATCTCTTGAAAGAAATTATTAATTAAAAATATTAAGATTATTACTAATGACTGCATTGAGAATTCCATACTCAGTAATGAATTACTGATAGTTTTCATTCTAATTCTGGGGGCTTTCATAACTAACAGAAATACTGTCTGTATGGTTTTTTTCCACTTCGTGTTGTCTCTCCAAGGATCTCAAGTAACTTTACATAAAAAGGCTGTATTTCATAATCATAATATGGAGAAGGAAAAGTGAGCCAGAACAGTTCAGTGGGCACGGTCATCAGAATGCTGTTCTAGTAGCTCTCACATTGCTACTGATAAAAAGAAAATGTTGATCAGAAAGGACCACAGTTGTGCAGCTTTCTCAGAATGCCCTGTGCAAATTTAACAATTGTTTTTGTGAAGCACACATACACAAACCCCTGCCCCCATCTTTATTGGCTTGACTTAAGAAAATGTAATAAAGAGGAAAAATAGAATGTCAGAACAGAATGGCTGAATAAAACAAAGTTAGAAGTATAATTCTTAAAAGAAAGTATTTCTGTTCCTGGTTAGTTCTTATATTCCTGTGTGGGTTGGAAGGAAGTGAGACTTTTCCCTAGCAAATCACAAAAATATTTTCCTTGGCCCTTTCACCACTGGTGATGCATTTGGAAGATGGAAATTAAGAATCAGTTAGGGTACAAAATAAAGCTTTCTCCTACTTATACCATCCAAGACTTTAAAAGTGGCAGTTGGTACTCATCTGTATGCAAACTGTGAATTCAGTCAGGAAGCAGAAGGAATTAGTAGACCTGTTGTTTAATCCTAATAACAGGATTATTAATTATTAATAACAGGCTCTGATTCAACAGTACCTGTCATTTTTTCCCTGCACTGAATCTTATGCCTTAGAAGAATTCAGTTCTGAATTTCATAAGTTCAGAATAAATCTAGTGTTGTTCATAGTTATATCCCAATGTCACATAACATCATAATGTCTAAGAAGAGCATATATGCAGAGTTTTGTCAAGGATATCCCCAGCATGATCTTGTAAGCTGCTGGTGAATTTTGTAGAGTATTTGGCAGCATGTTGAGCACTGAAGTCCACATGAAACTTGTGGGCCTAAGTTCTGTAAAAGCTGAGTACAGAAGGAGAGCTTGACAAATACCTCCCTCATATTTACTGATGTACGTATTGGTAAAAAGTGCCAGTCCAAGTCTGACAAAGTATTTAATACAATTTATGTTAATTTTGATTAAATATTTCAGTTAAGAAAACCATATTGATGAGACCTTTTGGAAAAAAAACCCCAATAATTTGAAGAGGTTAGGTTTTGCATTTGTAGGCAAGGTTGTGACTTGAGAAAGATTAAATTTTGCTAATAATAAAATGAAATTTTCCATTTTGTAGATTTAGCATGCAAAACTGTAACACACACATGCAAGATGAAATGATCTTTTTTCTAATTTAGAGTTCCTGCCAAATTTCTGAGTTCTGTATCTTTGTTTGATACCTGCAGTGCTAAGCTGAGTGCTTTAAATGATGAAGGCAATAACCTCTTCTGTGTTAGGAAGCATTTCTAATTGAGAGAACCTCCTGGAAGATCTTACTGAGTTTTGAAGTTCCTTCAAACTTCCTTGTAAGCTTTTAGTGTAAGCCATAGTTGGAGATAGTAACATAATCTAGGCTTGACAGGTCTTGTAAATAGAGGGCATGTGTTCCCTTCTATCACACTAGATGACCGGTTTGTTGGCTTTGCAGGTTGATATCTTCATAATGACGGAGCCATCTTCGGGTAGGTGGGTGTACTTTGACACAGAGATATCCAACAGCAGTGGCCGGATATCCTACAACATACCCAAACAGAAGAGACTAAGAGTTGGTGTGTATCCCATCAAAATGGTGGTCAGGTAATGGCTCCAAGCTGGAACTACAGCTGTGATGGGTTATTGTAATCAGGGAGACAGTGAGTTGTGTAAGATTGAAGGGGATGTGGAGAGAGATTTTGGTCAGTTATCTTTTCTTGGACTGTCACTGTGTTGTCAGCTTAGATTTGAAGTAGTGGTCCTCTGTTTACTGGCCAGCTTGGAGGCATCCAGGCCAATGGGTTTATTCCTATTGCAACACAAATCCACAGTGCAATTCAAGTTAGGAGCGCTTGGTCTAGCAAAATATGGGACTGGATAACTGTAATCAGGCTTCTTATGGCAAGAATGTATGACTTGGCATATTTTGCAGCCTGTTCACTGGGGAAAAGACTGCTAAAGGGTATTGCTATGTGTTCTTCAGGCTGAAAAGAAGCTTTTTCTACTGAAATAAACAGTAGAGGATATACTGCCTTGTTCTCAGCCATCACCTGTTTATCTGTTGATGTTAGGCCTATCAAAAGAGTTAATTTAAACTGGGAAAAAGAAAAAAAAATTAATCAAAACAGCACCTGAAAACAGTTCATTGACTTCCAATGTCAGCTCTCCTCTATCCAGCATTTCTTAAAGTCTCTAGGCCAAGTAAAGCATGAAGAATGAAGACATGTGAAATAAAATTTGTTACCCTAGGTGCAGGACTAGGGTATGTGTGCTTTTAAAAAACCCTCATGTTTAATGAAAGTCCAATTTAATTTAATCCAGAGTTTCAGTTTAATATTGCACTTAGAATAAAATTTCCTAGCCACTTAGGGAGTAGCTCTACAGTTTCCTTTGAACTTTGGAGGCTAAATCAGTAGGATGAATTTAGCCGAAACAGAATGTGTTGTTACCAGCCAGTTAACCAAATCCAAAGTCAATTGAAAATCTTATGTAGTGTTAATTGAGGAGAAATAGATGTTTTACCTCAGTGTAATAGAACAGACAATCAGTTCAAGAAGAAAGACTTACTTAAAAATGAATTAAGGTGTATTCAGAAGCCGAGCTCCCATGGGCTTTTAGACCGCAGGAGTAAGTTTTAAGCAGAAATTGCTCTTTTCTCACTAAGCTGTGCACATATACTGTAAGAATATTCATCACCAGGTATAAATTTCTAGATCATACAATAATCATATTTCTAAAGGAAAGAAGATGCTGTCTTGAGGTCATGTTTTTTAGGAAACATGAGGTCATGGGGTGGTAAGAGCTTTTGAATGCTTTGTGCTTCATTAATGTCTTAATGTCCAGACCTCTTGAGGAAAATACATCATGAGGAGAAGGTTGCATTACACATGTGTTTTCGTGAGAAAAGCTATCTCTGATTGCATTTCTCTGGATTGACATTCCCATTGTAATTTGCAAGGACAGAGGGATGGGTAATGCTAGTGCTACCAACTGTTTATCTAATGGAGAAAAGGTGCTTTGTGTAAATACGTGCCCACAAAAGGTGCATATCAGTTCTTCCCTTTAATTTCTAATAATTCTCCAGTAACTTCAGACTGCTGCAAAAAAATGTAGCCAGTTTCTGTGTGCTATGGGGGTGTATGTGTGCGTATATACAGCATTCATGTCTTATATGTGTACATGTATGGAAATATATGTACATACATAGATAGCATGTTTGGGTAGCGATTTGAGTACTTCAGGGGTTTTGGGGGTAGTTTTCCTAGTTCTTTTAGGAAAGTACAAAGGATATTTATATACATCTGATTTCTTACTAAGGTCAGCTTCCAAATTTCTCGTTGGAAAGCTATTCCTAAAAGTGTAGGTTTTAATTACCCCACAGAGGACTGAAATCAGAAGCCCTATTTGAGAGTGATTTTTTTAAGCTGTAGATCCAGACAGATATAATTTCAGGTCTGAAACATGCAGAAAATACATCCTGACATTTTGCTTTCTAATTGTATTTATTGCTTTGACTCTCCAGAGGGGACCAGAGCAGTGCTGCAAGTCACTTGACTGTGCTTCCCCGAGGAATGGAATGTGTTGTGTTCAGCATCGATGGTTCATTTGCAGCAAGTGTTTCAATAATGGGAAGTGACCCCAAAGTCCGAGCTGGGGCTGTTGATGTCGTCAGGTAAGTGAGGTTTGAACACTTCATGAGTTAAATCTCTGACTTTCCTCTTTGACCACAATAGAAAAGAAGAGGGCAGAATAGGATTTAAAGGCCTGATTTTCAGAGGAATTTTAGAATGCTATGATTTACTTGGAAATTTGTAGTTTAAGTTGCATAAAATTAAAAGTTGTCTTTTGGGAATATGGCCTTAATGTGTGTGCAGTGAATTAATAATGATTGTGTGAGTTACTGTGATTAAATGAGAGTGTGCTTTGTGTTTTACTGTCTTCAAATAAGGACATACTTCTGCTTCAAAAATAGCAGATGCCATGAATGCAAGATCATTTGGGGGAAGAAAAATAAAAAGGCCTTTTAATTCATTTCTGCAAGATTGTTAGTGTTGCAATGGATGGGGAAATACAGGTCTCATTTTGGAACTTGCACGAGAATGGGGGCATGCCAGTTTTCAAGGGTTTTCACTCTTTACAGCTGAAATGGCAGGAATCTTGTTAGAGGTTTCAAAGGCAGCAAGCCTTGATGTGAAGCAAGGCCTATTCTACATGAATTTTAAAATAGCTCTCATATTTTATACATGTATGTATTGAATAAAAACCTTTCTTGCTCCCTTCCCTCTTCTTCAAGATGTAGACATTGTTAATTAAATTGTTGATAGGAGCAGAGACTTAGACATGCTGCTTTCCACTTGTTGAAGGGTAAGGTCTGACTTCTAACTGGGTCTGTGCTAATCAAAGAAATGCTGACCTGATTTATGGGTATTGTTTCTGCACCTACATCATTTACCTGCTGTTTCTGACAGGCATTGGCAGGACCTGGGATATCTGATTATCTATATTACTGGGCGTCCTGATATGCAAAAACAGCGTGTGGTTTCATGGTTGTCACAACACAATTTCCCACAAGGGATGATCTTCTTCTCAGATGGACTTGTTCATGACCCGCTGCGACAAAAGACCATTTTCCTCCGGAATCTCATGCAAGAGGTACTAGGAACCTGTTCATAACCTTAAAAATCTGGTGGTTTTTTTTTCCCAGATATTCAGTAAAGTTAGAGATCTCCCTTTTGAGCAGTCAGTCTCACTGGTCATAAGAAAGTCTTTTTGCCATTCCTCATTTCTCACTTTTTAAAAACCAAGGAATGCTGCTAAAACATTCAAAGGGGCCTCCTGGCATGAGGAATGAACCACCTGTTCTTTCCTATATGCATATCTATAGCTCTTGATAGCATGAAGGCAGAGACAGATTTAGCTTTCTGTGGTTTACAAAATGAAGTTGTTAACAATGGACTCACCTGCTACTTTATTGCAAAACAAGTGCTATCTTTGCAGTGCATCGTGTTCAGTACAGTGTTCACTTTGGAAGTAATATTTGTTTCAGTGCCACATCAAAATCTGTGCTGCATATGGTTCCATGAAGGACATTTCTGTGTACAATGTCTTGGCTCTGTCACCATCCCAGATCTACATAGTTGGACGATCAACAAAGAAATACCAGGCACAGTGTCAAGTAAGTAACTCTTGCTACTCAATCAGAAAGTTCAAGGGGAACAAGGAAATGTATGCGTGTGAATGCATGTCCAAACACACACCCACTCAATAAAGAGCAGAGACAGTGTTTCAGAGAAAGAAGGGCAGTTTTGGTTTCAGATGAGGCATTTTCTGGTAGGGTGGACAGTAAAGAGAATTGAGTGCTCATAGGTTGTATCTGCAAGTGCATGTATAACATATTACTGAATGACAAAATAGAACAGGTCACTGAAAAAAAAAAAAAGAAGCAAGGGGAGAGGAGTATTAGTGCTTTGGAGGCATCTAACTGGGATGCCAGAGATGGAACTTAATTCCTCATAGAGCTCATAGTTTGAGGCAGCAATAATTTGTCACTTCCTTTCTTTCTCTCCTATTTCAGTTCCTCAGTGAAGGTTATGCAGCCCACTTGGCCTCGCTGGAGTTCAGTGTCCATTCACGACCCAAAAAGAACAACTCTCGGATGATCTTGAGAAAAGGCAGCTTTGGCCTCCATTCTCAACCCGAGTTTTTGCGCAAGAGAAACCATCTCCGCAGGACTATGTCTGTACAGCAACCTGACCCACCTTCTTCCACCCCCAAGCCAGAGCGTGCTCAGAGCCAGCCCGAATCAGATAAAGATCATGACAGGCATTTGCCCTCCATTGCTTGGGTTCGAGGTGGAGTTCATAAATTTGAATCTGTCCCCTAGGAAGCTTGGGTGCACCCCATTAAACCTGTAGACATGCCTCAAAGATTTATTTAGGCAGCTTCAAACTAAAGATGTAAAGGGAAACCTGTACCTCGGAGTCTTCCCTGCTCTGGAATCTGCCTTCTTACACTAACTGGGGAACTTCCAGTCTGTTCCTCTTGACATGTTTATTGGGAAATTTTAAACCAATATAAAACAATCTCAAGTGCTTATAACATCAAAGGAACAGGAAGTATCTGTAGGGTTTTTTTACAACAGATATAATAAAACGTGCAATAAGAGAAAAAGCTGTAACAGGCTAATTTTCCTCAGAAGGACTATGGTATCAGCTAACTGGCAGCACCCAAAATAGTATAAACAGTAGGTCCATAGGTTATAGAGAAGGTTTACGCTTTCAACATCAAATAGATGTTGATGTTTCCACTTCACTTTTGGTAACGTGATGATACACTTTCAAGGGAAACAGTAATGGGAACTACAATAATGGGTGGTCAGGATTTGTACAGCAAGATGCTTTTTTGGGTGCCTTAAACCCAAGATTTCCTTTCTACTTACAGTGTGGGTCAACAGACCCCAATATGGCACTCATGTTCATGTGAGGTGCTGGACATCACATAAATGGGAGGACTGCACTTATGAACCAAATCATAAAATCTTCATGTTAGAAATAAATGTGTCCACCACAGTTTGAAGTGGTTAGTCTTGCTGTATACGGAGTAATGCGCAAGTGTGCAAGGATCACATTGTTTTGTGGAACTTTGTGACTGTGCAAAATGTGTGGACTACTCTGAGTACGGAGATGGTTCTGACCATCTCAGTCCAAGAGACAGATCCTAAGATGGTAAGCTAAAGGGAGATGTTTTACTAAGGGATCTGCAAACTTCATAGCAATTACTTTTTTCATTATTCTGAAGTAGAATCTTTACACTGGAAGAGAGAAAAAGTGATGGAATTCCTATGGGAAGTTGTTTACCTTCTCACTCTTTATAGCAGCTGTTGTAACAATCTGTAGCATTCCGATTTACGGCATTTGACCTTCAAAGAACGGACATGCCAAATTACAGATGCCAAATAGATGTTTTCCTACTGATTTAAATTTGTCTCACATCTCTCAATGAACTTACTAGAAGTAAAATGTGTGAATTTTTCCCTAAATGGTAAGATTTCTAAAGTGTTGTTAGTTTAACATAGTAGCAGTTTGCAGATTCTTCATGCAGATCCTTCCACTGCACTCATGACTGAAACATGTTTTAAAACCTGCAATGAAGATACAAGTGCACATAAACCAGCTTTTCTTTGAAAGTTAAAACCAGACTGTTGGCACTGAGAAAGCTTGAAGTCAGTGGGAGATTTCTTTTTTTCAGGTTTGCTTGATTTATCAGGGAGTTGGGGCGGAGGGTGTTGTGCCTCCCTCTCGTGTCCTCCCCACCTTACTGTCACGTTTTCCTAGTCCATAGCTAAACCAGAAACAATGTCTCATAAAGTCTTTTAAGTAATGATTTTGAAAGTTTACATGTAAAGCAAACAAGAAATGTGATGGAAAACTATTAAGACAGTGCAGAAGTAAACCTAAGTTTGTGCTCTCTATTCACCCAGAAGTTTCAGTGTGCTTTTTGAAGGGCATAGTAATGTGGCTTTTGCCTTAATAGGCATCAAAATAGCTTATAAATGGAGATCTTTGATTTATTTTTTTTAGACATAATTTGACAAGATTGTCAGTTACCTATTTCAAATTTCCTGAAAGGCACATCAGTAATTTGCTTTTTATAATGCTTCCTTTAAGTGAAGGGGTAATCTTTGCTGAAGATTTAAGAAAGATACCAGAAGTTCGGTAGCTCATGCTATTTGGGAGCAGGTAGCTAATTATGTTACAGGGTGCTGGGGTTTTATGCTGTTGCCAAGTCAGCCAACTACAAAACCTAAATGAAAGATATCCAGAAACTGCATTTGAAATAGTGTTCAGGTTTACAAATGCTTTCCCAGTAGTATCACAGTTCTTTAACCCACAAACTTGGAATTATTGTGTGTTCTGTCTTGGCCCACTGTGTGCGGTGATTCTAATCACATAGTTTGTTTCTTCTCGTGTGATGCAGCTAGAAGGAGATTGCACTGGTAGACTCCATCTCCTGCCAGTCAGTTCGCTGTTAGCATGTTAATTTTTAAAAAACATGGGAATCCAAGGCTTCCAAGAGACAATTTTAAATGTAGTGAGGAGACCTGAAAGAAACATTGACCACAAAGTTCTTTTTAAGTGTTGTGTAGCGTGACTCTTGACAGTAATCACTGTTCCTGCTGCAAAGATCAAAGTTAATGTTGCTTTAGCCATCTACCTCTATCATCCAAGAGACGTCAAAATCTATTTTTCATTTTAAGTTGCTGTAGTAGGAAGGCCTCCTTCCTTTCAAGAAAGGTGTGTGTAATTCTGTGACTGTATTAAAAGAACTAGTATCTGAGCACATGGCTGGAGAAATCTCCTAGGTTGTTAATGTTTGTCTTTTACTCTTGCAGACACGATGTCATTTTGCCAGGCAGCATGCCATGAAAACTCTGATTTTGAGTATTTCTATTTATAGCTGGGTCACCTTTACAGTAGTCACTGTGCTGACTTCCCTTAAGAATCTTATGAGCAATGCTAGCGCATATATATGTGTGTGCATGTTTTAGAACGGCAGTAACAGTTTCAAAGGTTATACACATGGTATTAAAACCAAGCTGCAAATATTTTCCTTAACCTCATTTCCTACAGTATGTAAGAGCTTATGTGGCCTTTGCATAATTCCAACACTACTTGCTGCTCAGGGATAGAATGGTTTATCTCCTGAAGTCATGCCTTCAGGTAAACACTTTGGCAAACAGGGATACAGGCTTTAGCTCGGAGGTCAAGGCTTCATGTTAATTAGGAGCTGATCTTGTGAAACATCAGATCCCAGATGGAGTTGTTCTGAAAGCACTAGCCAGTTGACACTGAAATGGTAAAACTGCTTCTGGTGGAGCTGAGTGTGAACAAGATGGATGTGGCTGTAAACATCTTGCAACTGGGCTGGCAGCTCAGCAGACATTGTGGCAGTAGCTGGACCTTCTGCATCCTGAACCACCACCTTTTTTGGTTATTTTATCCTCCCAGCTATGCCTGGGGTGATCGCTGAGGTTTCCCTCGTGAATCACTGACGAAAACCTAGAACTAGTTTTATACGTATTTTTTCAGTTATGTTTTCTCTTAAAACATTCTACGAATCACTGGTCAGAATTTTAAATTTGTACACTCCGTACACATGAAACTGCATGAGGCAGTTTATGGGCATTTAGTTTGCAATTGGATTTGTTTTGCTTCTGCTTTCATGGGAGGATAATCAGTACTCGTAAGCAGGCCATTTCCTGAGGATAAGCTTGGTGCTAGTCATCTTACTCTCTGATTGCAAGTCCTCATTGCTGCAGTCTCTGTGCAGTCCGTACTTAAACTCTATAGGCTATGGAATTGTTAACATGCACACAGAAGGGAAAAGGACAGAGAAGTCAGGCAGGAGTGGAGGGTGCCCAGGCAAGACACATCAATAGTTTCAGCACCTTTAGTGCCTCCAGTCTGCTACGGAAAAGCACATTTTTTTCAGCCTGTTGAATAGAAAAAGCATAAGTGAAACTGTAAAACACAACTGTTATTCCAGTGGATGCAAAGGCAGCAGTACAAGTCTGTATAAAGTAGGCCACAATTAGATGCGTTTACTTTGTCCTGTTGATATGGATCCAGTTTTAAATTACTGTAAAAAAATGGCTGTGTTTAATAACAGTGGTAGATTTATCTGAGATATTGTGAAAACACACCTTCACAACTGTGGTGTTGTGTGTGTGTGTGTGTGTGTGTGTGTGCATGCGCACGTGTGTGTGCATGCGCGCGTGTGTGTGTGCGTGAAGACATCTGAAGTGGAGTTTTGGTTCTGCTTTCACAGCAAATTTGTAACCAGTATACTTCAAAACCAGAACAATAAAAAATGGCTGTTTATTCAATGTTGTCTAGTTAGGTAAGTTTGAAAAAAAGATGTCATTGTATAAAGAGTGCAGAATATTCCAGACCTGAATAGCAATGTTGATCTAAAACTGCTTATTTTGAATAACTTCTCTTTTTAAGTGTTTGCATATGCTAGTGCTCTTGGAACAGGTTCTTGCTTGACCAAAGTACTCCTATTCAGTTTTGTGGCATGGCTTATATCTATTCAGCATAAAATTTTGTTAGGTGTAAAAACGATATAGCATTGATAAGTCTTCTTATTCATTGGGGTTCACGAGAGCTGATTTGTTTTCATGAATAGTCTTAATTCTTACGGGTTACTTCACCTGCTCCTCTAGTACCTAGGGAATTCACTTCTAAGCAGTTAAAACTTTCACTGATTATGTAGAAGTGGAACTATCAGTAAACTAGATGAAAAAAATGGCACGCCCTAGCCTACTAGATTAATTCATCCATTAGATTGTCTAGTGGATAGTGTCCCTGCCTGTGGCAGGGGTGTTGGAACCACATAATATTTAAGGTCTTTTTCAACCTAAACCATTCTATGATACTATTGAAATAAGCAGACTACACTTTACCTGGAAGTTCCACCATTCTGCAAAATGGCTTTTGTTTGCCCTTATTAGTGCACAGTTGTCCCATTTATACACTGAAGTCTTTAGGCCAGGGCACTGCTAATGTGTGCATTTGAGTAAATTTCAAATACTTAGAACTGTAGTGTCATCGTGTACTTGACAGAATAAATTTAGAAGGAAAAAAAGGAAATTATTTCCTTCTTCTTATATTGTTTCTTGTCTTAAATCTGCTAAAATATAAGCATTTTTAACAATATATGAAATCAATAGGTATTTCCAGTTTTTTTTATTTGTAAGTGCAACAGTTGTTACTGAACAAATAGGATCTTCCCCAGGTTTTTTATTCCCCCTCTTGCATCTTAGCCACAAAAAGGTGAGTACATTAAAAAAGTACTAGATGCCTGGAGTAAAGGCACCTTTTTAATAAGCCTAATAATGGAGAGGAGATTGTACACTGCTTAATTTTTGTGATTAGAGCTTAAAATATGGAATCTGAACTCAAAGATTTTTGCATGGAATTGTTCATTTCAGGCATGCAGGGGAGAAAGTGGCTCTTTCCATCCTCATCTGGAGCTGGTGCAGGATAGAATTACCATAAACACATAGCTTTTCAACTTACCTCCTCAGCTTCTGTAAGAACGATTCCTCATGGTCCGTGTCCATAGCTTCAGCAGAAATTGTGGGTTTAACAAGGTAATTTGACTTCCATGATGTTTAATCACTGAAGTGTAAATATAGGTTCTTACAGATGATCCTGAATTCAGTCCCCCATAAATATGGAGGTAATAACATATTTTTCTGGATGAAAAGAGCTCTTTTTTTCAGAAATAAGAAATGGCCTGGAGCAGCTAGAATCCTGTGCCATGGACTCTGGAATTGAAGTCAGGTGTTGGTATTTCCTCTTTCCCTCATTTTAGTTCAAGCCCAAGGTAAGGGATTACAGTCTACTCTCTATCTGTATTTATCTCAATAAGCTACCTTTAAAACCAGGTGTAACTGTGGGAGACAGGGGAAACATGAAACAAATTTGACAGTTCATTTCTCATTTGTAAGGATGCACAGAATTTGCAGTGGGGAAGAGAGAGAGAGAGAGAGAGAGAGAGAGAGAGAGAGGCAGGTTTACTGGAGTGTGCTAGGAGATGGTACACTAGAGACTACAATGTTGAAATGTATCTTACAGATTCCAAACTTTACAGAAAAGGTAATTCTGGAAGGACTGGCGTAGGGCCCATAATGGCAGTCCTCTCACAGAAAGCCAAGCTTCCTGCACAACTTGGTTTTTATTTGTGGCAGAAGAAAGGGGCAGTCCATTTACAACTGAATTCATAGAGGAAACTTGAAATTGTACGTGTTCTTTCAGTCTATAGTTTTATTAAGTGCATACTTTTAAATATTTTTTGTCAGTGAAAAGGTTCTATCTGGTGACAAGTGTTTATATTTCTTATGGCTGCCTTGTAAAGATTCAAAAATGTACAGTAATAAATTTCTTAACATGGAATAAGGAGTAAGATTTCTACAACTGGTAAAGATTTTGATGTGAGCTGGTTTTTAAGATCTTATAACAGATTAGTCACTTAAATAAAACCTTCCTTGCCTTTAAGCAGTGTCACTGATTTTTCTTACCAGTGATGTGGGAAGTACTGGATCATCATTTTACGTGTCCTAGTAGCCAGTGGAAACATTATAGAGGCCATTTAATACATCTGGATATCTGAAATAATAGATTGGAGCTTGACATTTCAAGAGGAACAAGGGTTGGAGCTTTATGAAAAGTCATATGAGAAAATATTTCAGTAATGAGACACCATCTTTGTGAAGGCTATATAGTACTTTCAGTATATGCAAAGAACAATTTCATGCTACTATTCCATATAGAAAGGGATTAAAAAAAAAAACACAGCACAAAACACATGCATGAAAACCTCAAAAAATACTAGAAACTAAAGCTTTCAGTCACCTGAAAACCTGGAAGTCGGAGTTGGTTTTGTGTTTCTGTAACTGAAATATTCTTTCAATATTTTGAAACACACTGGTTTGACAATAAAGAAAAATCAGGAGCAAGTTTAAAATCAATACTTACTCATAAATCAGAATTGAAAAGGACTGCTTCCAATGTTTACACTTAATATACCTCTAGTAGTTCCAGTTAAAACTGTGTATCTCAAATAGTATCCAATAGAGTAGTTTCCAAAATCAATCTTTTGTTTTAAGGTTCATCTAAAGAGTGAATGTAATCTGAGAAACTAAAGCTGCTACCATGGGAAATAGCCCTGGGAATGAATTTTAGAAGCTTGAGAAATCTTTGCTTTCATTTGAAAGACTAAACTTTATTAAATTGAATCACCTACCAAAAAAGGCTTGTCAAATTAATGTTACTTTAAAAAAACATACAAACAAAAAAACTATTAGAAGCAAAACACAGGTATCAAATGCTTAGTAAACTTCATCACATAAAATACATGCACTCTGATATTAGCCAATAACAGCTGTTGTAAGAGGTTACATTAATTATGGTAATTGATTTCTGAATATAACTAAGACAGATGGTATAGTACAAAAGCAATTATTAACTGTCCGATGCTATCTCATAGCAGCCTTCCAGTATCTGAAGGGGGCCTATAGGGATGCTGGGGATGGACTCTTCATTAGGGACTGTAGTGATAGGACAAGGGGTAATGGGTTAAAACTTAAACAGGTGAAGTTTAGATTGGATATAAGGAGGAAATTCTTTCCTGTTAGGGTGGTGAGGCACTGGAATGGGTTGCCCAGGGAGGTTGTGAATGCTCCGTCCCTGGCAGTGTTCAATGCCAGGTTGGACGAGGCCTTGGGTGATATGGTTTAGTGCGAGGTGTCCCTGCCCATGGCAGGGGGGTTGGAACCTGATGATCTTAAGGTCCTTTCCAACCCTATGATTCTATGATTCTATCTAAAACAGCAGCAAGAAAAAACAAAGTTGCTCTGCTTTGTCTGGAAGCCAACTACATAAAATGGGATTAGTTAGGGTTATCTAATAACACTCCTTAAAGCCATGAATGAAGAGTCCTAATGTGGCTCCTCTCTTGAGGAGTGAGTGAATGACTCCACAGAAGCCTGTTGGCTTGGAATGGGAGTTGTGGTCACAACTCAAGCCACTGTTGTTTCATTTTGGTTTTGGTTTGTTCATATACAGGAAAAAAAAAAAAAGTTAGGCTTTCAAAATAATGGAGCAATACTTTCAGTATGCAAATTACTCTAAATTGTAACTCATGGCAGTTGGATACCAGTCTACTACTATTATCTATGATCACCCTTCATTAGTCTGTGGCCCTTGCTCTGGCCATTCCTATTGGGCAGTTCAGCATAGGTTTCAAAGTACTTACTGCCTTATGAAAGTCACATTCCAGATAGTACCTCATCTCAGCAGGAGAAATACACAGTTGTATAACTCTGATTCTCCTGTTCACTTGAAAAGAGAAAGCAATGGAAGTCCTGACCTGCCTTGTAAGGAAAGATCATAAAATGTAATGGCTTGTTCAATGCATAGAATGCACCCTTTCAAGTCCTATACGGAGCTCTCCTTTGAATGTGCTCATAACCTAACAGTAGTTACATCTCTAGGTACCAAGTGCAGCATGGTGTTTCTTTGTTTGCCTTCTGATAGCTTGAGAAAGTCTTTGAGGTCGATGCACAAACTTTATGCCATTAGACAATAGTAGGTTGTTACTGCATGTTGCCTGCAGAAGAATAACTACCATTAGCAGCCTGAAGTCAGTAAAGTTAATTAACTGGTTGTTACACAAATTGCTGGAAAACTGTTAGATGGAAGTGAGGAAGAAGTCTGGGACCTATATGCATTCACTGTATAAAAGTTCTAAACACTAGCACCTACAGTGAGCATAAATGGCAGTATACAAATGAAGTACTGCAATACTTTAATAACAGGAGCATTTCTTATGATATCCAATTCATTAAAATGAAAAATATTAGAACAATACATGGAGCTAGCCACTATAAACATTTCAAAACCAAAAGTTTGTTTCCTCATGGAAAAGATGAAAAGGGACCCATAACAACAAAACCCACAGCAACTGATACCAGAACAGAAAGGCAAAAGTCCAAAAAAATTATTCCAGTAGACAACCTACAAACCAGCAGGGACAGAGCACACTGCATGCATGTTCACATGCAATAGAACTGGACCAAACTGCCTAGTGGAAGCACTACACATCACTGCTTAAAGCTTCAGTCAAGCGTTTGAAACTGATGTCACTTTTCCTGAAAAGTTACAACCATGGACATTGTACAAGGATCAATATGGTACCCCTATCTTTGTTGCTAAAACAGGACATAGTGTTCAGGATTTAACTTTAACAAAAGGAATACTTCCAATGTAATGGGTGAAGATATTCATGTCACAATAGAGATCTCAGTGAAGATAATAGGCATTTACCTGGTTCAGTGAATTGACACTTAAAGTGATGTTTAGAAACTTACTTCCCGTCCATTTAGGTACAATTGCTGTGTTTAAAAATGCTAGCACTGCCGGTATTGCTCTTACTGTGATAGCTAGTCTTAACTACTAAGACAATGCTAGGGTTGGAAAAGAAAAGCTGTGAAGTTAGACAGCTGAGGGTAATAGTTTGTTCTGTCATGCTTTGTGATCTTTGTTAGTAATCAGTGAGAACTGAGGTTGAGTGACAAAGACATTAGTACCAGTAGTTTTCTGATCTGGGTGAGAAAAGCTGCTGTTTGAACAGAAGCCCAACTTCCATGCAAACACACAAGATTTCACTAATCCACTGTGTAGAGGTGAAATTTTACAACTGCGCAATGATCTGCTGTGGCAGAGACAGCCACAGTGAATCTAAGGGAAGAACCCCATGGTTCTGCATAATACTTTAAAGAAGCATGAGTTAATAAGGGTTTCTCTCTCCAAAAAGCAGGTTTTCTCCCCACAGATGCATGCAGGTGTAGACAAGGTACATGAACTACTTTACCTGGTTGATATTATCTTCAGTTACGAATGAGAGAAACTGTCATATCACTAACAGATGGGAGATATTAGGAGTGAGATTTAGTGAACTTTCAATGGGTATGATCATTAACTTAATACAAGATTTGAAATAGTCCCATTGGTAAAAATCTACCTTTTGAATTATGAAGGATTTTAAGCCCTTGCCTCTTTGTAAATAAAAGTAATTAATGCTAGCCCTCTCTAGGGGATTTTAGGTGCTTGACATTTAACTACTGAATGCTTGACATCAAGCATTCTAGAGAGAGGAAGTAGTTTTGGGAATTGCCCTGTGACAAGGCTTCTGACCTTTGGTTTTTACTGTGTTAATATGTCTAATTCAGAATGACATAACCATTACAAACAGAGCAGGCTACTACCTCATGGTAGTTGTGTGTACCACCAAGGTGTTGTTTAAAGAAGCTTCTGCAGCCTCTAAATTTTTGAGTTGTGGGCACATAGACTATCTGTTAATATAATGCTACACAGTAAAAGGATTTTCTGACAAATATGCAAGCACCAATGACAGTGTCAGTGCAATGGAATTCCCTCTCCCCCTCCTCAGCCTGGGCTGGCACCTCTTTTAGACAAAGGCAGGGAGGTACTCTTCTCATACAGAGTCAAAGGTAAGCTCTTGCTGGGGAAAATCTGACTTCCACAGCAAGAAACCTGAAGACAAGAGGAGCTTTTGACGAGTTTTAGAAGCTGCAAGTCCAGCTGCAGATTTAATCTGCACAGGTGTCTTGAAGAAAGAAGGGCTCTGCTACATTACAGCTGAGAAAGTTCTGCAACTGTTTCTCATCGTGTGTTACAAGGACCACACAGCCTACATTGATGATGTCTGAGAGGGAGGTAAACTATTGTAGTTGAGGGCCAGTATTTACCTCTCCTCTTGCACAATGGCATCATCAAATGCCTGGGAGATATGCTGCAACTGGCAAATCCCTGAGGAGATCAGCTCCAACTTGCAGTCAAACTCTCTGCAAACAGAATGGTTGTCACTAAAGATGGGACAGGACAGGCTGACATTACCCAAGCCTCCATTCCTAAAGTAACAACTCTCATTGCCTCCAGACTTAATCCAGAAAAGTTTAGGGCTGTAGAAACCTTGCTTTTGATTCCACTGACCAACCGCTTCACATCTGCATTCATCCCCAAGAAAACTATCTTCCAATTCAAATACTGGGTTCAGATTCACAAGGCGTGGACTCAGCTTCTAGCTCTGACATATCTTATGCGACTTTGACCAAAACAAAAACCTGTGTTGCACATTATGAAGTTTTTCCCTAGCTCACACCCTTTTATCTAAATTGGGTTACAACTTTGAGGCAAGAATCTCTCTACACTCTATAAAGAGCTCAGCCTAAGTGCAGCTATTTCATGTATCTTTGCAATACAAATAGCAACTTTGGAAAAGTTAGAGCTAAGTAGGAGTGAGTTGCATTGAGAGCATTTTCCTTTACCAGGAAGTAATTAACAAAGAACATGGGTCTGTCTCTAGTGCCTGATGGGGACTGGTGCTGAATAACATGGTGTAAGCTTATTCAGTGGGAAAGGGATTTGAAAAAATTCTTGTCACAGCACAAAGTTAAGTTTCATATTTCAGCTTTATGCAGTGCTCAGGCCCTGTCTATACAGGATCTGTAACTACTTTCCTAATTATTGAAACAACACAGCCTTTCAGGAGACAGGACAGCAACCTTCATCTCCTGCCCTACACAATGCTCTAATCACAGGAATTAAAAAAAAAAAAGGGGGGAAAAATAAAAGGTTTACAAAAGAATGTGGCTCACATCTTTCTGCTGGCAGATGCAGGTGATGAATAAGGACTCTTCAGTGCTGCTGCTCTTCTTGATCTCCGGAGAGAGACAGCATCTTTACCAAACCAGGATGAGAAACCCCTCTGTTCTCTATGTTCTGACATCCATGCTGGTGCAAGCGAGACTCTTTTGTTGGATCTTGTGCTGCCTTTGGAATTGGCTGCTGGAATAACACTCTTCTTATGGCAAGGGCTTCGAGGTGTAGTGCTTCTTTTCTTGGTAGAACAACTTCTGCTGATGGATTCAACTGGAAAGGTCACCATTGAGTCTACTGGACTTTGGCAAGACTTCTGTATTTTCTGAAAGCAGCATTAGACATGTTATGCTAAACAGTCTCAGTTAGCCTGGAGTTTAGAACTTGAATAGCAAGGAATATTTGAGCTGACTCCATAGCTTTTATTCTCAAATCAGGTTTAGTCTAGCATAAATGGTCTCAACCCTCTGTACCATTTGCATTGGAAGTGTTATTTGCTCCCACAGTCCTTGAAACTTGTCAAGGACTTCAGGTGGCACTGGAACAGAGCTCCTGTTGCTCTTATGCAGGAAAGAGGCAGGTGCCCTAGCATATACTTGATGCACCTAAAAAAAACAGAGGTCTCCACCAAAGGAAAGTGCAAGCTCAAGTTTACTACCCTTCTACCATCTAGCAGATTTTATCAGTCCAAATTTAGATTGACTAGAATGAAGAACATGCTAATAAATTGTATGGGTACAGGAAAAGGAGTAAAGAAAAAAAATAAGTAAATCCAAAGTGCTACACATTTTTCAGAAAAAATTTTTTGCAAGCAATGGCGATCTCTACCCACCTTCCTCCTTGTGAAGGCTGCTCTGCCATACATGATGCCATACAGGAGGGGAAAAGCATTAATTAGTAATAAATGTTTTGATGAAATGCATCTCATACGTTTTCTTTTTTCCTTCCTCTTTGTTCTGCCAGATGCATAATTTGCCTGTCTGTACTTTAGCAAGGGTATTAAAGATTCTACTAGTTACTAGCTATGAGTAGCTACAGTGTGCAAGTGTGTGGGACAGAGTCTCTGGAATACAGCATGTTGTATAAAGTCTAGAAATCTTAGTACTGAAGTTGAAGCAAAACCTAAACTGTTATCTACACCCCACTGCAAAGGCAGAGTACCTGGGACACTGTTCCAAAAGCATTTTTTGTCGTTCTTTTAATACTCTGAAGAGATTGGCACTTCTGTCTTGCTCCCAGGCTTTTCCAAGTAGAGCTCTTAGGAACATTCAGCTGTACCTGCTTTAATGGTACTCGCTTCCGTAAAGACATGCAGATGGAATTGAGAGAAGTGAAGGAAGCCCTTCTCTTGAATTTGTCAGGTACAGGGCTCTCATTCTCATCGAAGTCAGCTAGGAGCTGGTGTTTTCGCCAGGCCATCGTTGCCTTTACATTTTGGAGCACAGATGCCATCTTGTTCCAGTTCTTGGTTAGCCTTATTTCTAAAACAATCAAGAATGACACCAACAGCAAGGGACAGAGCAGCGTTAAAAAGGAGAATTGTTGAAAAATATATTCAGTTAGATTTTCGTGAAGCAACACATTCAAAGGTGAGCAGACTTTCACTCGGAGGCTTGAAGGAGAGCAGCACTGATGGCCACAGCTACTCGGGTCTGTGCACACCCATGACAAGAACTGCCGCAAGGTGCAGTCCGGCCGCCCCGCCCAAAGAGCGCAGCGCGGGGCTCCCGCGCCCTCCCGGCCGTGTCCCGCTCTCTGCCCCAGCCCGCGGCTCCGTTCCCCGCGCTCGCTGCCCACAGCTCCGCGCCGCGGGAGCCGGCACAGGGCGGCCCCGCCCTTTTCTCGCCAGGGCCGGTTAAAGAACCAACGCACGCCGCTGCTCGGGGAATACTCACAGACACGACCGCCACAGCCCCGCCACCGCCGCGTTTGAACGGCGCCCCACCCACCGCGGCTCCGCGCCCATTGGCTGTGCCCCGCACACGCAGGGGCCGTAACGCCGCTCACGCCTGCGCCGTGGGAGTGGCGGTGCCGCCGGCCGGGGGCGGGAGGAGCGGGCGTGACGTCACAAAGTGGGCCGGGCTCCTCAGAGCTCCGGGGTATAGAGCGGGATTCGGACGCTGAGGTGCGGGGCGAGGTTGAACGCTGCGGAAGGTGCGGGAAGTTGAGTGCGTGCTTAGCCCGGCCCCGAGGGGGGAGCTGGTAGGTAACCTGCTGCCTTGCGGTGGTTTACTCCTGTCCGCCACCGCTACCCGGTTGTCTTCTGACCTGATAGCCCCGTGCGTTGGAGCCCAGTGACTGAATGTCCTGCTTGAACCGATGGATGGAATGCTTCATGTGGCTTCTTACTTTCAGCAGGGACTGTGCCTTGATCTGTGGAAGGCAGGGCACTGCCTCAGACAAGTGCCATGGAACAGAACCCCCAGAAAGATAAAAAAAGTCATTTGCACTAGTTTTGCGCCAACTGCACTGTTCGAATGTGAGCAGCCCAAAGCACTGGATACTTTTGACACTAGGCATAAGGCCATAAAACATTATCAATTACAGGTGATGCTAAACAAAGGTTTCTGCAGGCTGTGGCTGCTCTGTCTGCAGTTGGTACCATTTCACTGCTTAGGTAGACTGAAGGCCAGAAAGTTAAAAGATGTGTCCTGTGCTTGTACTGTGCTTGTTCCCTGTTTGGTTATGTTTGGTTTTGTTGTTTGTGGGTTTTGTTTTTGTTTTTATTTAGGTTAACTATAGTTTAGACCTAAGAGCTTGTTTGACCGTGGTATCTTAAGTACAGAAGCAAAGAAAGGATTGTTGTCTTGAATGTGAGGAAGCAAACTTTGAACCATTTGCTTGGAACCCTGTTCTGTTGGCGCAAGAAATCTACCCACAGCTTTCTTCATCTAGGTTTGGGTCAACACTCTGAAGAGAAGTGAAAAACTGTCTTCTCAATGGAAGATGATTGTGAACCTGAGCAGAGCTCCTGGGCTCATTTACCTAATGTCTGTTTGAGGAACATCTTCAGCTGGTTAGATGACAGAGACAGATCTCAGGCTGCCTTGGTGTGTAAGAAATGGAGTTGGGCCATGTACTCAGGATCCCTCTGGAGAAGAAGAATCATCACATTTTATGGCAGACAGTCAAGGGCACGGACACTGGAGCTTCAAAGTGCACTGTGGTATGTCAAGAAATTTGGCAAGTATTTGGAGCACCTCGAGATCAAATTATCAAATCCTTCCGATAGTGCCTTTACCTGGAAATTTCAAGTGACTATGAGAGGTCTTCTTTCACATCTGGGTAAGTGTAACAGTCGCCTTGTGTCCCTGAGCATCAAGTACCTGGAATTAGACTCCTCGATCTGGAAAAATACGGTCAGGGCTCAGTTTATCAAGAACTTAACTACCTTCCTGAAAAGAATGAGCAAACAGCTTGATTATCTCAACTTAAAAGGAGCAAGAGTAACTTTGGAAGAAGGCTGTGACCTTCTAAATTCTCTGAGCTGCGTGACAAACAAAAGCTTTGTATCTGAAATAGCTATTGAGGATTACTTCAGTCTCCACCTGCCTGTCTACAGCAGCACCTTGTTCCATCAAACTATGTCCAAGTTCCACAGCCTGGTCATCCTGACTTTAAATTATAACTGCGTCTCTGATGAGCTGCTGGACATCCTGCAAGAGCACAGCGCGCATTCCCTGTGCACCTTGAATATCAAATGTCATATCCATGACCCACACGGCCAAGTAGTCTTGGGAAGGTCGTGGGCAAACCTGGCTAAGAGAGCCCCAAAACTGAAAGTGAACTTCTTCTTTGAAAGAGTGATGAAACATGATCACCTAGCCAGGATCCTGCTAGTGGAGATCCCAGTAAGGAGCATCAGCCTACGGAGCCCCTATTTCGGTAACCCAGACTGGACAATGAGACCTACCCTCACCAACCTCCTTCCAGCCTATTGGTGTGTTCTGCAGGTAAGGGAAGCAATAATGACACCTTATTGCAGAATCACAAAACTGAGCAAAGTAATCATATAAGCTTTCTGCATGACAGCAGTCATCAATAGGAATTCCTGACCTCCTCTGTTTTTTTTTTCAAGGGTAATTTTCATAAGTGAATCATTCTGGTGCTCCAGCTATAGCCTAGTTCAGGTGGTCATCCTTGTCCAGTTACAACTCCCATTATGCTAGTCTTTGCTGTCAGGCTGATGTCAGGTTGCCCTCATAAAAAGCTAAACCATGAGAAGTACAGGTCGTTGTAGTATCAGCTGTGAGCAAAAAAGCTTTCAGGCAGGAAAATGTCATTCTTGTAAGAGCCTTAGGCTTATTCTGGTTAGACACCTTCATGTTTGGTAACGGATAAGTCTGTAATCCTTTCATATTTTTTGGAATCCTACCCTTTTGCAGGGAAATCTGCACATGAAGAAAATAGTCTGTATACCTTGTTTGCTTGCAGTGCTGTAGCCTGCATCAACCTACAGTGATGGCTTTGTTACATTTTGGCAGTGCACAAATGTCTTACAGCACACATAAATTAACTGGTGTCCATGTGAAAGTACCAAGGATGTGTCACCAAAGGAGTACAACACCTGACCCATATAAACGAGCATCAGGTCTTTGTATGCCTGAGGGAAGCACATGGTCTTATACTCAACTGTTGCTGACAGCATTGTAGAGTTTCCAATAAACACAGAGATCTGTAAAGCTTTCTAGGAACTGTTTTTCAATCTGCTGTCATAGCTGGGATAATTTCCAATATGTCAAATCAGATCATGGTGTGAGCTGTGGGTGCAGCATTTTCTAATGGTAATAGAAGCTGTCTATGCCCTAGGACTATATGTAACGCACATGGGAACCCCCATCTTAACAGGAGAGTGAAGATTATTGTAGCATCTATTGTTGTCTTAATACAAAACTGATTCTCTGCTGTCAAGGTACAAAATTGATCTGATGACTGTCATGTGAGTTCATACAATTGGGAAACTTATTTATTGAACTCTCTGGCTGTGCTCACAAGCTCTGTTCTGCAGTACTAACCATGTTCATTATTTTTCAAGAAATTGACACTCGAATTAAACAATGTGCACGAGCTGCTGGATGATGAGCTGCTGCAGCTTATCTTAACATCCAAGAGGTTGTTATTCCTGGAAGCCTGGGCATTTCTAAGTGTCACCTTTATTGAGAGGCTGCTACAAAACCGTGCAGAAAGGAAATGCATTTTGACTACCATAAAGGTAAGACTTTGTGCTTCAGAACTCCCATTCCCTTCCTCTCCAATACCCAGAGAAAGGTGAGGTCCCCATGCTTACAGAAAGGCCACTTACAGAAATGTTAACTACCTCTACCATATTATGTTATACATTATCGTCTGAGAACCAGTAACAGCAATGGGGCTTTCCAGCGTACTTTACCATGTACGGAATACCATAGAAGTTTAATTAACAAGTCCCAAAAATATCACAAGGCCTTCCTAGGCTGAGGCTCCCTCTGTCACTGCTAGTTCAAGCTAGGGATTCTCAATCACCCTGGTCCAGTGTTTATGCCCATTCTTAAATCAAGGCAGGTGGGTTGAATCCCACTAAACTGCAAAAAGATCTAAACACATCTCACATCAGTGATGCTGTGTTGAGCTAGGGCCAGACCACAGCTGTAGCTGGTGTAAACCATGCTGTCATGCTACCTTGTGTGCTAGATTCTGAACTCTGTAGATCCTCACAGACCAGTGCAGATCGCAGGGATGCATCAGTTCCAGGGGTAAAAGAGACCTTGCTTTTCCCAAAATGTCTTTGGCAGATGATGTTTGCAGTCAGTCTGGAGTAAAAACAGAGTAAAACCTCAAGATCTAAGTCAAACCCAAGGAATCTGGCATCTCTATATTCTTCATTAGTGACAAAGGCTTCTTGTCATGAGCTTTAATGGCCTTAGCCTGCTCCATATATCTGAGACATGATTGTCATGCATGCAGGTCAGGATTTACACAGCCCGACCAGACAGCAGTGAGGAAGATCAGCTGTTGTGCGATATTTACAGGAAGTTCAAATACCTGATTGAGTCAGAGCTTAATTATTTTGTCATCACCTACCCACTGGTGTAAACCACAGGGAGAGAGAAGAACCCAGTGACATCTGCAAGCAATGAATGGATCCTTTGGAGGGTGTTAGTAAGGAATTTAAATCTTGGCAGTAGTGCCTCCGAAAGGAAGATACCATTACAATGAAAGAGAGGCAAGGGACAATTTTACACTCCATCCATTAAAACGCTGGACTTGGGAACTGGTTTCCTGTGTCTCCAGCATCATTTATTCTTGCTCCTGCTTTGTTTTTCCTTGCCAGAACCAAAGGAAGCAGTGAGCCCTTTCATCTCAAGTGAATATAAGGCCATCCTCGTTTTTTTCAGTAGTTCTCACTGCAGAGCATCAAACACCTTACCAATAAAGCCCATTTCATTGTTTCCATTTTACAAATAGGGAAACTGAGAATTGGGTTGGGGAAGTGATTAGTCCAAAATCAGCCTTGCCTTATCTTGACTCAGGTGTAGTCAGATGCACTATCCAGTGTATCACCAGTCCCTACAAGTTGTTAAGTTTGATATATAGCC
Organism: Neopsephotus bourkii; assembly: GCF_033783945.1. NCBI lineage: Eukaryota > Metazoa > Chordata > Aves > Psittaciformes > Psittacidae > Neopsephotus > Neopsephotus bourkii. The sequence goes on along the minus strand of NW_026901640.1, from coordinate 56,466 downwards.
TGTGGCTCCTTAACAGTAGATATTAAGACATGGCTACAAAACTCCATGGCTACTCACCCCTCCCACTCACCCAGCTTCTAACAAATGACTTATGAGGAGACTCCTGTTCTAGCTTCCACAGTTTCTACACTTTTAAACGGCAAAAGATACCACTGGTTGCACACACGATAAATAACATGGCAGAAGGGGAATTTCTTCTGATTCTGGGATCTTATTACCAAGTGGCAGATTTCATCAGGTGTTCTAGAGCATAGATAGCTGTAAAACAGAGAGCTGTAAGTACTAGATGTGTTTTAATTATCTTGCACAACTAGAACCAGGACAGCATTGAGCCAAACCAATAAATCTGGAGGTTTGTCAATAAAATTTCAGCAGGAAATGAATCTCTGGAGAACACACAATCTCCCAGTGTGATGGCTTCAGAAGTTGTTAATGTTAACAGAATCCCTCATTTGCATGCAGAGCACTTCATCGATGTACAATGTATTCTCCTTCACCTTGATCTCCTCCTCCAAGGAAAGCTGTTGTCGGCTCAGAGCTTTCAGCTCTGTCTCAGCCTCTCCTAGTGCATCCTGTAACCTAACAGGGAAAACAAGACAGACATTACTTGAAAACACAGTGGTAGTTTTTTTTTCATATAGGATAAGAATTCTGAGGAATTGAAGAAAAAAAAAAAGATGGAAGAGGCTTCACAGAGAGACATGCAGCTTCCTTTAAAGTGTCCTGCCTTTCCCAGCCTTTCAGGGAGAGTAGCTGGGATCCGATTTACTTTGACTCACTAACATAGCAAGCTATACCACAGATTTTCTCTTTTGCCCATTTCCACTTGCCTTTGAATATTTCTTGTAATTTCTTCAACTTCACTTATCAGCCTGTATTGCACTGTGTCATAACAGAATTCCACATTGGGGCGATGGTTTCTTGCTTCCAAGCGGGTTTGAGCCACTTTAACAGGTCCTTCTTTATCAGCAATTGCTTGCTTTAAGGCTGCAATGTTCTTCTCCTGTGAGGCAGTCTCATCCATCACCTTAACAAGTCCAACAGAAGGAAGTGCTGCACACTGGCTCTTACAATGGTTAAAGTTGTCAATATCTTTAATAGTTAGTTATAGTAATAAAAAATATAACACCCATTATGTTAAAATGTTATTTCATCAAAGGATATTTTACAAAGGTCAGACAGGATTACGATTCCTTTAAGAGCAGGTGACACTTTCCTGAGTGAAACTGGAGATCTATGCTCAGCAATTATTTTTTAATATTAACACTCAGTTTTCATGTATCAAATATCAAGCACATTGACCCTGATTTTATAAGTTATTATGCTCTTATATTACAATCATGAAAATTCTGTAGGATTGCCATGTAACTAAAAATCACAAGAGAAATCCTGACTTTACTGATGTCTATAGCCACACCTACATCATGTGATTCCAGAAATTCATCTCTCTAGTGGTGTGCACAGAGCTGAGAAATGTAAGACAACATTTTTGGGGGGGTGTGTGAAGTGGCAGGGGCTACCAGTATTGTGAAGGTAAAATTCTTAAAGCAAAGTAGCTCAAACCAATGGATTGAGAAAACTGGCAGATAATCTGAGACCATCGTCTCTACTTTATCACTAACTGTCCCGCACCACTTACCATTGCAAGGAGTGTCTCTAGCTTGTGCTTGGCATCCCTGACTTCCTTCACCCTATTTCTAAACGCAGCATTCACCCTCTCACATTGCTTGCGTATGTCATTCGCTGTCTGTGAGAGGATGCCATCAATAAGCACCCTTAATGACAGAGAATTGTTTCGCTGCTTGTCAGCCTTTTCAACATTTATATTTGAGAAATCTATCCAGTCTTCAGGGCTAACAAAACTGAAAGAGATTAAAAATAAAAGGTCATGGAATGGCGCCATCAAACCCTCTGCGACTTCATAAATCTATAGTTACTCCACAAAACTGAGAACAAAGCAATTCTATTAACTGTATGTCCCAGTTAGTGCTAGTTGTCCTGGGAATTCTAGATACAAAATAAATGTTGCAAGCATCTCGGAAGGAAGTAGACAAGGGTAGGATGGACATGAATTTGCTAGTCACATTGCAACTTTGTACCTTTCCCTGATAGAGTTATATGTTGTTGTGGGGGAAACAGATTATAAACAATATTTCTTAGAACAACTTTCATTGAGCAATCTGTTGTTAATAATATTATTCAGATGTTACTATTAATCAAAGGTAACTATTGACACAGAACATTCACTTACTCTCTTACACCATTCACTACCTGTAAGACAGTCACTTATAATATGTGGTTGGAACAATAATTGGGAAGCCAACCCCCAACTGTATCCCAAGATTAGAGGGTCACACTTGTGCACCAGTGGCTCGCAGGCAGGTGTCTGGAAAGTTCTTCAGGGGGTTCCTTGTTTTATTGGGTGGATATATAAAGCTGTAATTGTAATTTGGCTACAACAGCCAAGACCATTCTACCTGTAGCCTGAGTTATCCAACCTGTCACTGATGCACGCTACACACTAGCAGGAAGAGCAGTCAGTCTCTTTGTGTTCCGAGTTTGTCAGTTCTTGTAGAGGCCATAGTGTCCTTGTGAGAGTGTCTCTCGCACACTGCCTTCTCAGTATGTTTCCTCTTCTCAGCTAATTTTTCTGTGGTAGCTATTTCTCTGTCTAAACCATTCACACTAACTAGCCCACACAGGAGGGGCACATTTGACAGGTTAGTGACCGAGTCAGAAACTGACTCTACATCCTGGGTGTCCCAGTCCAGCGTTCTCCCCATTAGGACACCCTGGGAGAGGAGAGGAAGCTAGATTAGGAAATCTATTCTGGGTTTAAGTAATGTGTGAACTTTTCCTTAGCTGTGAGCCTCAAAAACTTCAGTTCACTGGGAACATGATTATTGTGGCTATTTCAGACATGTTACACAGATAGATACTAAAGTGATGGACAGAAGTATAAAAAAACCCCAATCTACAACAGACAGATGATGGACAGATGTAGTCCGTTTTACACAAATAATCCTGCTATTTACAGAGACAGCTCACACTGGCTGTATAGTTACTTTTTGTTAACTGAACTAAATAACCACTTACTTTCCTTCTGTTCTCGCTGCATTATTAGTGTATCTGGTATCAGGAGTGTTGTTTGTCAAGCTAGTACAGTAACCATCAATCATCAAAGCCGTGAACTTGTCCTTCAGATCCATTTCCAGGTTATATTTTGCTGAACGGTTTAGTCTAGAAGGAGAAACAACCAGACTCTAAGCCAAAGTGTAGGCACTTACACGTTTCCATAACATGCATGAATATATGCATTAAGTAATACAAATGCTGTTATGGAATTCTTAATGTACAAAGTGTCAGTTGCAAAGTCCCAAAATCAAGAGTGTGAGGCTGCCTCTATATACATTGATAGTACAACTTCAATCGGAATTAAAAGCACAGGACTGGATCATGAGAAGACCATGTGTTCTGTGCAAGTACTTCAGTGGTACGAATTAGGACTGACCTCCTTGTAACTGTTCAGCACTGAAGGTAACTTTGGACCTGTGCTCAGCCTGACTCTACAACTTCTCAGGAATATGACTGTCTTACTTTTCAGCTTATCAGTGTTCAGTTACACACTTGGCACCTGATTTGCTCATCAGTTTGTTCCAATGTACGTCCAAGCAAAGCAATAACCCCCTGGAGGATTTCAGCTTCCTTCACCAGTTCCTGTTCCACTTCATCATGCACCAAGTCACTCCCAACTCTCCTCTGCCTAAACAAAAAGAGGAAAATCCATCAGCCCCATTGTTGAAATGCCTGCAGCTAACAGAAGATTATGAAGCCCAGCTTTCCAAACTGAAGACTTTTTCTTGCCACACAGTTTTTCCTTTATGACCTGGGCTCCCCAGTGTTATAATAAATCAGATTGTTACTCCACTGTCCTTAATTTACAGCCTTTTCTATTATTTGTTAAAGGTTGATAACCTAGATTATTATTTTTTTCTCTCCCTGAATGCTTTTCTTCTGGTTATCATCTCACCTGTTCAGGAGACATTTTTGGGCAATGACAAGTGGCTCTTTGCAGCTCTCCAATGATTTCTCCAGGCGAGTCCTGAATGTTAACAGTAACTCTGTCTCATGCACAACTTCTTCAAGTTTGTTATTTAATTCTTGCTTCCAGAATTTTATTTCTTCCTGTCTCTGCTCTGCAGAATGAAAATTGTAAGCAGGTTTTAATACAAGCCCATCTCTGCATGCGAGACCACTGTGGGTCAGATCTTAGATATGACTAAAAATAGACTTATTCCATAGTGGAGTGCATGTAATGCTGTAGGCTGATGTGTGGACAGTTTTGCAACCCCTGTGTCAGGAAGTTTGGTTGGAATAGCCTTCTGTGTGGTTTATCTATGTGTTACAAAATAAAGAGTCTGCCTCAAAATATTTCATAAAATATTTTTAGTTTTTCCATGAAATCAAAGAGCATGACATTGACATATACTCCTATTCACTAGCAACTGATTTTTTAAGTCTTCCTTAAACATACAGCTCAACATATCTTGACATTTGCAGATTACCTGGGATTACCTAGTTTCTTGTTGACATCGCTTTGGGTTTTCTGAGTTGTCTTTTCTATTTCATCCAGCAGCCTCTGACTCTCAGCTATCATGCGCTCTGATCTTGATTTCAGAGACTCTGTACTGGCACACTGCACCCTAGCTGCAGTGTCCCATTCTGAGGGATGAAATTTGCGTGGAGCTTGCAACAGTCTGGCCATTGTTTTGTAGAAAGTTTCTGGTAATAACACAGGTCAGTTCTTGGGATGTGGAACCTGGAAACAGGAATAGCATTACATTTGGCTGCAGAAACAAGAAGGGAAAAACGCAGGTACATAAGGGTGAGAAAAATTTTTGCCTTTTTCACCTGCAGAATGACACAGGTATGAAAAGAAAAGACTTCTTGCACAGGGCTCTCCAAGACTTTGCTAAGGTGCAGGAGGAAAAGTTTGGAATGGGAGAATTAAGAAACAGAAGAATTTGAGAATGGAAGCTAGGAGGAGAGGGTTGAAAGTGAACTAAGAGGAAAAGATGGGCTATCTGCCATAGGAGGGAGAAGTGAAAGGAGGCGTAAGGAAGGATGGAATTACTAAACAGACAATCACAGAAAATCGATAAAAAGTGAACAAATACAGAATATAATCTCCCACAGTTTGGAGAATTAAACACCTTTTAAGAATATGGCTGGAGACATGAATGAACTTTAGGTTGTAAAAAAGAAATGTAATGGTCATTAGGGGGAAAAAAAAAAGGTGGAGGAGGAAATACAGCAGGTAAATGAGGAAATGGAAAAGCCTAGGGAGGGCTGAAGCAGAACAAAGCATACTGGGAACATGGGTTTAATGCAGAGTGAAAACAATGCCCCAGATCTATGCAAAGTCACAACAGTTTGATTATCAATTTTCCTATTCTTGCACTATGTTCATCCAGCGCTCCTGAGACAATTTCTTACCCCAGCTCACAGCTGCTCCTCAGCAACACACAGCTTTACACACACTTCAGCAGATAACATCTTAAGATTCACCCTTAAAACAATCCCCTTTCTGCCTCATGAACTTGTAGGCTGACATGGCTCCCAGGGTCCAACCTTGGCTAAGTGCCACGTCTTCAACTCCCTTTCACGAGCAGGGGTTTCCTCCCAGCTGCCTTCCAGCCTGTATCTCCACAGCAGCAGCGCATGGTTTCTTTTTAAAAGTGCGACTAAATATCCCAGGAGGCGGGCCAGTGCAGCAGGGAAGGCAACAAAGCGGTTGTCATGGGAGCAGCAGCGCTGCCTCCAGCAACCTCCTGTTACTGCCTCTGGTGGGAGAGGTGCCAGCACAGAGCAGCCAGTGGTGCTTCCTTTCACCAATTCCTGGTTAAGATCTGTGTGGAAATAAAAATGTGTTCTTTGTACATTATCTGAGATGGTTCCCGCAGCTTCGGACAGCAATTTTTGATCAATTTAGTGCAGAAGTGCATTAAGATTGTGAAAGCAAATGTGTAAATCCCTAGCTATCTAAAATGTCAGTCATAAAATATCCTTAGCAGTATGCGCATCTTTGTGGCAACTATATCCTTTCCTGGACAAAAGAGATTGCGAGCCAGACAGAAGAAATGAAGGAGACAAAAGAGCATTACATCAGATGGCACAGTTATGCCCCCTCTGAATATCTCTGATGTAGTTCAGATGAGAGCAGGGTTTCTCAGAGTTCCCAGCAAGGTCCAAAGAGACTGCAAACTGAGAAGGAAGCAAGTAGCATTGCCCAGAAGAAGTTGACCTTGCCCAAGACAGAAAGGTGGGAAGTAACTGCAATTTCTGCCTGCAAATACAGTGAAGTGACAGCTAGAAAGCTGCTCATGACCTTCAATTTAACAGGAGCTAAATTCAGTGATCACTAAAACTGGTAACTACAGTGCCTCTCGTTCCAGCTGCCCTGGAAACGGAAATCTGCACATACTCCAGAGGAGCAAAAAAAGTTTTTTTAACTGAAGAAACACTGTCTTACAGAAAAATGCAGGCATTTCAGAGTTAGCCAAAGAAAAATACAGGCTTCAGAACATAGGGTTGACATTACTCTGGGATGAGGACCTAGATATTCAAGAAGCAGCAGAGAATGGGGTGCAAGACAAGCAAGGAAAATTAAAAACATACACTGATTTGATACAGGAGGATATAAAGCTGTGGTCACAGATGCTCAGCATGCTTACGATTCACAAGGTGAAGCAAGACTATGACTAGGCTGAACACTGATCAGAATCAATTACATAGACCACTTCTGAGACAGACCTGTAAATCAGTTTATATGGTATATATATATGGTATGTATGTATTATATGGTATTTATATGTGTATCAGTTTTATCAGTATATATATTATACTACATGTGTAGTATGCCACTATTTGTACAAGAGAACAATACTTCCATGGACTGTCTCTTGATTTGTACATTCTGCCTGCCGTTGGTCCAGATAACACTTCCCCCTCTCTTTCTCTCCAGTGAGTATTTTTCAAACAAATTATTAATATGCTAAGACAAGTTGCTGAAAGCAGTACTTTTTGTCACACTAACAGCTGGAGCAGGAACTGCAGCCATTTCCATGACAGCTGAAAGATTTCTAATGACTTACGCAGATCTGAACTTGGAGCTAGTCTGAACCAAGGTTTACTTTTGCCACCATGAGTACAGAGTATGTATCAGGCTGCATATTAGTTTGGCTTCCACAAAGTTTTAATACTTGTATGTACTCTCAGTAACATTCCAAGGCTTTAAAGGCAACATGAGCAAATTAAAAATGGGTGACAGAATGACTCATAATAAACTGAGAATGATGAGCAGTGGCTGGCGGTGGTTGAAAACAATGAACATTTTGTTTCTGAAAACGTGCTCGGTCACTCTGAAAGCTGAGCAATCCCCAGTGTCGTTCAGTGAGACCCACAGACCTGCATGCATCTTTGTTCTGAAAATCCAGTATCTGGTGCTGTCCTGACCCACCCTGTGAGTGAGACCATCATACAGTAATTCATTTGTAGTGACCAACCCGAAAGCTATTCCTCATTGTTAGCTTACCATAAAAAAAATATATTTCCTTTTAAAGTGTTAATACCAAATTTACACCTGGCTTTTACAACCGGTCCTTCAATATGAATTACACAGCATGGGGAAGGTTTATTCTTACCTCAGATGGTTTTCAGGGGCTAAATCACTGCAGACTTCCTGAGGCTGGCAGCGGCACTGCCCGCCAGGTAACAGCAGAACCAGTCCGAGGCCAAGGCAGCCCAGAGAGGAACGGCACCAGAACAGCCCGGCGGCAGCCAACGGCCCCGGCCTCGCCCCCAGCCCCGCCCCAGCCGCCCGCAGCCAATCAGCGGCCGCCGCAGCAGTCCGGCGCTCTCCCCGTTAACGGTCTCAGCGTCGTCCCTATGGGGAGAGTGGGGCCTGGGCGAGGCAGCGCTGAAGCCCTCAGCCTGGAAAACACTGCGGAGGAGTACAATTAACCAACATTAATGAGACTGGAACCTAAACGAGTCACCGTGGTCCTTATTAGATGCATTAAAATCATCACGGATAGTCCCATTCTTTAGAGGATTAAACGGGCATCCAAACTGCTGTGACAGCGGGTTGAAGTGATAGAGCTCACTAGGTTGGGCTGATACTGCAGCATCAACTGCTCGCTTGCAGTGTTTCTGAAACGGTAAAGCAGACTGCGTAACAGGTCTGAATTCCAGTGTTCAATGTGGTCTGGAATAATCCTTTATGAAGAAAGACAGAGAGCCCAGGCTTGTTGGGCCTGGAGGAGAGAAGGCTCTGGGGAGACCTTAGGGCAGCTCCCAGTACTTAAAAAACAGGAGTGTGTAAGACAGACAAACTTTATAGCAGGACCTGTCGTGGTAGGGCAAGGGGGAACAGTTTTAAGTAAAGAGGGTAGATTGAGACTGGATAAAAGGAAGAATTTTTTTACAGCGAGGGTGGTGAAACATTGGCACAGGTTGCCCAGAGGAGCAGTAAATGCCACATCCCTGGAGACACTCCAGGCCAGGCTTCGTGTACTGAGTAACCTGATCTAGTTCAAGATGTCTCTGCTCATTGCAGGGGGCTGGACTAGATGGCCTTTCCTCTGGTTGGAAGGGACTAGAGGTCCCCTCAAACCTAAACTATCTGTGACTCAATGTCAGTCGACCCAGAGCTACTTTAGCAGAACCACAAGTGACTTTTAAATGCACCTTACATAAAGCAATGCCAACTTTTATTTTGGACACTTTGAAACTATCTCTGCAAATCAGGCCAGCTTTAAATTAATGACAGAGGTTAAACCATGTGGGCTATATTTATACCTAATTACACGTATCCAAGAGTTTTGCACTGGTTCAAGCATACACCTCATTGGAAATGTCACACAAAGGGAAACGTGTTGAAAGGCATCCATACAATTATTGTGCTTCCAAGGAGGACTTCCCTGCTGTGGGAACCTGTACACAACCATCATTTTAAAAAGTGGGTGTCCTTGTGTCCTTTACGTCTCTGCTGAGAAAATCTTGCACAGAACGAACTGATCTGGCCTTTAAAAGTTGGATCCAGTTACAATAAATCACCTCAGTACTGAATTTTGATACAGTGCAGAAACATTAGAAAAGCCAGGAAATAGTCCATCTATGTAAAACATATACTATACTGACTTAACATGTTGTTCACTCTATCACTCATGCTGAATACATCTGCTGTCATATATACACACACTCTCTTGGCATTTTTTTTTTTTCCTCCTTAAATGCAAAAAAATCCAGCAGAGGCAAACATTACATACTTTAATGTCAACATAATGATACAATCTCATAGTCAAGGTTAAAATTATGTCATAGCACCATCTCCCTCATCTTCTTACATGCAAACCACCAGCAGTTAAACTCAATTTACAGTCTTCTGCTACCCTGCAATTAGTTTGCTGGCAAGCATCAGGTATCTTGACCATTACCTCTCTGAAGTGGGAAGACTTAAAACAACCATCTGTAAAATAGCTTCTGGTTAGCTGTGACAGCAAATTAAGTCATAGAAAAGATGTAACACACACCCCTGCCCCCCTAGTGAATTGGCAATAATGTCACTGTTTGTAATATGCTAGTAGGCCTGAACTGGCCAACCACTTACATGTGTCTTTAACATTCACATGACAGGAAAATCACCCATGATCTGGGACTATACAGGAATGTGATGTATAAAGCCAGTATTTCTCCTCTTCTAGCTATGATGGAACTTAGCTCTGCTAGTCAATTGAAAGTATTCTGCTGTAAGAATGCAAATATGTGTATCCCATGTGCCAGTTGTGGATAGATTTCTGATCATGCTTACGTTAATCATCTCTCCAAAACACAAGTACAGTGTGTTTATCCTTAAGATGCATTTCATGGAGCAACAGGAGCACACTTCCTTCTCAGAATTATGGTTGTTCAAGACAAAGCCAAAACCTTAAGTCATACGATAAATATGAACAGCCCACCCAACCTCTGTCCACTTGGACTAAAGCTGTGAGATCAACAATACCAAGGATCCTGTTTGACCTAGGATCTTTCAGATACTAAATCTTTCAAACTGTTTTCATAGTGGCATAGCAATAGCATAGCTACCCTTCAAACAGAACTTAATGATCCAGACCTTCACATTAAGTTACGATTTACCTTTGTAAATTTTTGGTGTTTGGGGTTTGTTTTTGTTTTCTCTCCCGAGACTGCTAACAGAAGTGGTTACTTCACTCAGGATTTCTTAAGCAAACTTCACTAGAAAGGGAGGCTGAACTAAAATCCTATTCCAAATGGAATTAAACTTATGTACTTTTAAAACTGAAATTCAGAGCACACAGCATCATGACTAGAATAAAAAACATCTGAGGAAAAGCTCTAGTTTCTTTTCACCAAGTTTACTTTGTTACCTGTCATTCTAAAGACAAATTACAAACCCTTCATTCTAAAGAGAAGCAGTAAATCTGGAGAGCATTTGACATTTTATTACAAATAGTCACCAATACAGAACCAAAGTAATCTTTATAAATACCTACAAAAAGCACAAATGCAGGTTAATAAACATTTTCTAGCATGAGCAGAGGGCTCATATGGCTTTCAGTTTTTACTTTCTGTGAGCCTGCTCTTAGGGTAGAAATACTTGTAAAAAGCTTCTTTTTTGTTTTGAAGTACGCTTTTTTGGTGGTTTAACATTCACTATGAAAACAAAACTCCATTGATTTATCAAAGAAAAAACCAGGAAGGGTGACACATGACCTTTTTGTTCAGTAAATCTGGGATAATCCTAATGCACTGTGGTGTTAACACTGATTTAACCGAAAAGGGAAATTAGTCCAAGGCATTTCAAAACTCCCACCTTTCATACTTTCTCGGCACGTTGCCTGTCCACCTCTGAGTCAGCACGAGGACTGAGCACGTCATCAAGACTTAATTCCTGTGCACACTGGAGAGTTGTTTTCCCCCAGAGTCTAGGTCAAAGTACATTACAGTCTTGCTTCTATTATGAGTGTTCAGAGGATTTTGTACCTTGTTACAACCCCACCCTATCCCCAATTTTAAATCATACAAACACGTTCTTATACACAGAAGAGCCCAGCTGTTGCTGTTCTTCATAATCAGGAAATAAATCCAGTACTGCAAGCAGAGGTTTTAGCAAGCCTTTAAGCAAATCACTTTAGATTTGACCATTACAGACAAATGCTGTTCTGTAACACGGCAGTTATCCGTCATCCCAGTCAGCAGGTAAGAGGCTATGTTCTTGTTCAGCTTTAAGAGAACAGAACAATGTTTGATGTGTACATGTACTTATGCTATAGTGGGGGCTAGGGTTGGAGGAGAGGCAGTAATGCCCTAGTAGTTGAGTACTCTTGGAATTTTCCTTGTCCATCTGCTATTTTTTTGTGCCATGTTTAAGAGACAAGTGGAACTGAAGATGCTATTTTCTGGAGTTTTACTCATATTTTAAGAGGGAACACCTTCGTAGCAGAGTTACTGTCACTGCATAAGACTGTGTCCCCAACCTAATAGAGACAGGGACAGCAATTTAGCTTCCTGTGACCTTTAAAGAATATTAAAAATCCAACCCCCTGCTAGCACCAGAGTTACTTTTCCCTGTGTTTTTTGCCTTTTAAAAATGTATTTCTGTATTACTGACAAATAATACTGATGTGATGCAACACTTTGGGCCATTGCTCAGCAACACTTCAGTCAGCCACACAGCTGAATGTAAGCAAAGGGACAGTAAAAAGTAAGGAATAAGAGTGTTCCATTTGCAAAATGTCACTCTTTCCATTAGCAGTGTACTTAACCCTTCAGTCCAGAGAAGTGTCAATGGGTTTATTCAAAGTGTCGTAGATGATTGTATAGAGACTGGACATACGTGAAGACACACATGGGATCTGGCTTGTGACCCATCACCATCATATCATCCACTTCTATCAGACGATCGCAATGAGCCATTTTCCTGTGGTAATGATAAAACAGATACAGTAAATCTAGAGTTAAATCTTGAAGCCTGTAACCAGGGCCAAGATTCATTTGCTGCTCTGATTTGAGCATCACTGAAGCATTTAAGAAATCCTGAGGTTTATAAGCAGCATTCCATTTTACTATGAAATGGTCAAACTCAGGTGAGAGATTGTTATTTTTGTGACCATGGAATATTCCGGTTCTTTCCCTCTTCTGTACTGGGATCTGATCCACAGCCCTGGAGGGCCTTGTTTATTTTTCATTGGCTGCCATTCACATCCCTGCTATCTGTAGCATGTAGCCCAATCTCACATTCACCTGCCCAATTCCCAGTAAGCAGGGTCATGCAAGCTTGCAAATCTTGAGTTCTTCTGGTTATTATATACCAAGTTCCAAAAGAACAGAGAAACATGAGAAGAGATGAAATGTGCTAATGAAGACCCATGTGGCTGTGGATTGTTTCCAGTGAATAATCCTGTGCCTGGTAAAACCACCTCTGACTGCTGAGCCTCATGTCCTATGCATTCTCTAGGCAGGACTTTATCATCTTTTTTGGCATGACACATGTAAGCTAGAGATACAGTATCTGTAAGAATGCTTAAACTCTTCACTGCTGCCCACCTGCATTAGACTTGAACTGGAAGCACTTCACAGAGATCTAATGTAATACTCACTCAGCCATGGTGAAGGCCAGCTCAAAGTTCTGCTTGCGATTAGCTGGGTCCAGCTTATTATAATCAAAAGCCTCAGGAAAGAAAGAATGCACAAGAGCACAAAATGCCATCCCATCATTCCAGCTTGAGGAGAAATTCTGGAGATCAATGTGCTGTCATAATGAAAAAAATTATACATGTTAATGTAGTATGGGTGAAGAGTGAAGTGCAACTGCTTTTGCTTACTGAAGTTTTCTGTCCTCTCCCACTAACCCAGGCAACAAAGCACAGGCTTCATGGTTTGTCCTTCCCTTTTAGTATATCCATGACGTTACTTGTATTCTGAGAAAAACCAGCACACTCAGCAAATGAAAGCCTTTTGCATGCAATGCTCAGATGCAAAGCAGACACACAGCCAAGGTGCCTGATCCAAACCCCAGTGAAAATACTGGGAAGAATGTGAGCTCTAGAGCAGGCCCAATGCACCAGCTGAGTATCTGTGAAAACTAAGGATGCTGATTATCCCTGTAATGCATTTATAATGGAAGAACAGTTCGTTTTGTGGCTGTGAATAGCACTAGATAAAGATTATGCTTGCTTGCTTTGCTTTCAGTAAGGCCCAATTCAATGCCTGTTTACACACAGATAGGTAGAAATATAGGAAGCATTACACCTCTTGCAAAACCTGATTTTTAGAACAGATGTTTATTGTTACTTTCCACTGCCACAGTGAAAGGAAATGTATTTGGGCTACTGTCTCATGCTACTTTGCCATCATATAAAATTAAAGCCCCAGCTTTTCTGGTAAGCAACTGACAGTCATTTTCACTGGTTCTGCTAACATATACTATAATTTAGAGTTCAGCAATAATAATGCACGTTTTACAATAACTCTGAAAAACATATTACACACACAATTTTCTTTCTCATGGAAATTACTTTGGCAATTTCAGTTTAAGGCCAGGTAAAATTACTAAAATCTCAACTGCTGAATTCTTTTAGCTATGCTGATGTTACCTCATAGAAATTAGCTCACTAACACCATATGATTCAGCCTCAACTATTTACTACAAATTCACATGTCCAGTACCAGTAGAGGGTACTTTGGTCTGCTGTGTAGCAAAAGGGCCATAGTCTCCACATACTGGCAAAATGTCATTCAGATCTTGCCATATACAATGAGAATGCAAAAGCCTGTAACTAAAAAAAATGCAAGTGTATACTGAAGTCTTTATCCAGAAGCAGAAAAATGTAGGCTTTCAGACAAACACTAATGCATTGCTTTGACAGACATACAGAATCTCACTCATGCAATCACTGTCTGGAAGTGTTGCCCATGCAAACCATGATGTTTGTGTTACCCACACAGAACTTGATGGCCTTGTGCAAGTTAACTCATTGTTTAGTGTGTTTTACATGCACTTTTTGAGTACACTTTTTTGGCAAACTCTCCTGAGAAAGAAAGAGATGAAAGTGCCAGTGTGTCTTCACCTTGTATCCTAGGGTTTTTGAGCGACACCAGTCTAACAGAATTTGTTTAATGCTGCTAGCGTTGGCAACTGCAAAACTCTGCGACCTCTTCAGTTTAGCTCTGGATTCACCTTTTCCTCTGGAAAATTAACAGAGACCAGATTAAATTACATTCTAGAAAGGTTTAAAGCTACTTGTAAGCACCATCTACACAGCCTTGCCCGGGTCAGCCCCTGCCCAGGTGATACTTGAGAAGCATCTTGCTGAAACTTCAGTTTGTTGGTCCTGCAAGAAAAACTAATTTCCATTTCCCTAACACCAGGACTGATTCCAAGCCTCTTCTATTTAAATCATACCCCCAACATGGTACATAGAGAACAGTCCATCTTTCGGTCCTTAATGAATGGCAACACAAAATCACTATATTCCTAGTCTCTTTTAATAACAGAGAAGGCATCTTCCACAGCACTCTCTCCTGATAAAAGGCCCTTGCTTCTTCAGCTGAACACCTTCAAAGCCAGGAGAATGTATAGATGTGAATTCCCAGCATTCAGTCTGTGAAGTCAGGGAAGCTACACATGACCTTGTATTGTTCCTTAGCTCAAAATCCTACACTGAGAGTCAAGTCTTCTCACCCAGCTGTCCCTGTCCTCTGCTGGTAATCGACAAATTATTTTCCCATTAACAAACCCATGCCTCAACATACCTTCCAGCTCCATACTCAGATTTGTCAAAAAGCGCTTTCCTGGCCTGTGTTCCTGTAGCCCGTGGGAGCGTCTGAGACCGCACCAGTTCTCGCCTCCTTTCAACTTGGCGCTGTACAGGGGGAGGAGAGGAGTGAGAGCTGGGGTTCACATCACAGTAACTGTCACTGGCACTGGAGAAACATAACATGGAAAGTATATTGTTAAACAAAATGCTTGGTGCTGCTAGAAGTCAGCATAAAGATCCAACTGTTGCCTACTCTAAACCTCCCAAAAGAGCTGTTTCAAGAGGAGCTGAATGAGTGAAAAGCAATTTAAGTAAAAATTAAAGGTACTTTTACAAATAACACATAGCTGGGCAAGTCACAAATGACGAGCAATTCAGAAATTACTTTTCAAATTTTTTGTTAAGAGTACACAGAATTCTGAGCTTGGGTCAGTGTTGCTTTGCTGACCACACGCTGGTCATTTGACCGAGAAATAGAGGATTTTATTCTAATTTGTGTTTATTTGAGCCATAAACCACTTCACCAGCAACAGGTCACATTTGGAAATGTTGATATGGGGAAACTGAGGCAAAGAGCAATGAATCAGTGTCACACATTAATTTCTGGTACAGATGGAGGTCAGATCTGGCAGCAAGTTCTCTAGGGTGCTCAGTGTATCATGACTCAAATATGAAAGTGTGGATGTTGGAACTAACTCAGAAGTGTAATGACAAATTTGGCATAATTTTCAAGGCAGATGTAAGCCCAATTTAAGAGATTTAAATTAGCTGCCCTCCCATTCTTCTTGATGGATATTTTGCATGCTGAGGATACCTGGATATGACAGCAGTAATTGTGATACCATGTAATCCTATACTAAGCAACTGTGACTCCAAGTTAATCAAGAATGTGTAGCAGTCCTCAGCAATGCATTTATACACAAACTCTAGGCTAGGCAAACTAATGATATTTGATGGCAGTTATACGCTGGTTTCCAAAAACAAGCCCAATGTACAGATTTCAACACAGATGAGAATTTTAACAAGTATTTTCAAAGGGCCTGACAACTGGCTCCTCCTAACAAAAATCCACTGCTGACACTGAGAGCTTTACTAAGTCTGTAACAGTGGTGAAATCCACAATTAGGGCTGCTTCAGATTGCCCTACAAAAGATTTTTATCCCTTCCCATCTCTGCTCTATTTAGCCCTCAGGAAAGCTCACAAACTTTATGGGCTTAAATACAGCATCTGGAACTCACCTGTTCTTTGGTGCACCGGAGTGGCAGCCTGAAGAAGCCTCCCAAAACCAAGGGAACCAAAAGTGCTAAGGCTATCCAATGCTTCAATCATAGGTGAGATGTTGATACATAGCCTACCAGATGTGTCATGCAAAGAAAGCTGTGAGGATCAGCTGAGATATGGCACTAGCACAGGAACCAGAGGCACAAAAAAGCAATCATGCAAAGGTTTTAGAGAGTCCTGAAGCTAGACATATAGGATCTTATATAGGGCACATTGCTGATTTTACATGAGAAGTGCAATCAATAAATAACCTGGTACGCCAGCTACAGGTATGGCTAGAAATAAGGAACTGTTTAACCTGAGACAATTCAGGTTATGATTCAAGCACTGCCATGTTGAACAAAAATACTATTATACAGTACATCACTAGGATGGTTTTAGTACAGGAAGTGTGATTATTCCAGTAGTCATTGATGGGTTATTCCCTGAAAGTAGAAATGTTGTTAAGAGGAATATGCCCATTTACATGCTGATGGACACAGTACACATACAGGATGTATTAACTAGGTTAATGTAATAGGGCAAGTAGGTTAACATACAATTATACATTCAACACTTAAAATACAGCATCTGGGATTCACCTGTTCTCCACACCAGCAAAACACCTGCCCCTTGAGACTATACTGACCACAATGGCCTAACAAAATGTGAAGTAAAATGTGTACCTTTCATCAGTTTTGGTTCCACTACTTGTCCCACAGCTCACGCTTGAGTCAGATTTAGTGACAGAAGTAGTATTCTCTGTATAAAAGCAGGAAAGACAAAAATACATTAGGGCAGAAACTTGTTTTATCTCCTTTCCTCATACATTTCCAAACCATTTCCTGAGAGATAGCCCCACACTCACCACAGCGAATAGCTGCAGGCCTGTCTTACTTCTAGTTTTATCTAATAAACTGGGATGGGATCTTCCCAAGGGGTTTAATCCCTCTGCAGAATCACTGCCCTGCAGCAAGGATGGTATAAACATGCCAGAAAGGGCTGTGAGAAGATGCTTTTGGTAAAACTGCACTGGGAAGGTTTGATCATTTCAGGCCCTTGTGCAGAGCAGGAGGGTACGCTGCCATTGACAACATTACAGTAAATGAAAGAAATTGTGCTACAGCTCATCTTGAAGTAGTCATTCTGGTAGACATAAGTAGCCCTAGGAAGTCTGCTACAACTGAGAGTATAATTTAAATTACCTAATTTTCACCAGGAAATGTTTTAAAGTCAAACAGACTGCGAGGGTTGCAAAGATGGCTTCAGACCATCATATCCTCCAGAGGTTTTACTTTTTGTGCTTTGCCTCTTATAGGTCAGCTCTGGACACCAGCTATGCTCTGTAAATGCACAGCAACAGAGTGACTTGCCCATTTTTAACGCACTAAAGCCAGAACTTGTTGCATAAGCCAGCAACTCATTTACTGAAGCCTCCTGTGTATGAAGACTGCATCTTAGAAGCAATCCAACCTGATTACTGTCAACAAGACTCTGAAAGTGCAAACTCTCCCCGCTGCTTATAGAAGGAATCCAGATCAATTAAATTTCTCATGTAAAATGCCCTAGTAAATGCCAACATATAAATGTGACAAATTTGGGACCACAAACAATTGCCAGAAATTTATGCAAATCTCAGGTGATCCCCATTCTTGCTGAGCTACATCTTTGCTAAACTGACATTGAGACCGCTGTGAAATGCCAGTATATGGTATAGACAATAAAAGCTTGGTGACAACAATTAAAAATACTTTTGGATAGAGCTCAACTCATCTATTTCAACTGAAATTGAAAATTCCTAAGGCATTTTGTCCTTTGGCACATTGATACATGAAGAAGACTACTTACTGCTATTCTGCTCAAGGAATTTGCTTCACCCTCCATAGGGTGGGCTCACCACTTTCCAACTGTCATTACCTTGATTTCAGGCACAGTTTTCACTTGGTCAGCTGAAATCTTCACTGTTCAGACTGTGTTCTGCCACACTTTCCTGGCACCTATTGTTTCCATTGCAGAGATTACCTAATAGTACACATGCACACTTCTGTGCAAACAAGGACAAGTAGCTCTTGCTTTGAATGGACTGAGAATCTGATACAGTGGAACAACCATCCATAATACCTGGGAAACTGAACCTGCATGCAGTATTGTTAGCAATTTTAATATTACCATGTACCTATTAATTGGAACTATATGCTCAGATCTGAATTCCCCAGACGTGGAACATGGAATCCCCCTCACTTTGTGTTGCACATGGACATGCTGATAAGAACACTCACCTCCAGTAGCAGATGAACCCACTGTTGTCACCATACTTGAATTCCAGGCCTTCACTGAAACAGCAGAAAAAAAGATAAAGAGAGTCTTTCCTTTAATAAAATACAAGTTGAAAGAATAACCTGCAAATAATCCCTCTCTCTTGCTGGCAATTCAATCTGAAGTCTCTCTAATTTCTGACCAATACATATAGTCTGATCTGTAAGTGTCACCATCACTAAATGTACATAAAATACAGTGACTTCAATACAAATGAGCTTTATTTAAAGCACCACAAAATTAACTAAATTAAGATGTAAGTACAATTCTGAAATCACTTTGACTTGTGTGTATGTGTCAGTCTGCTGTTGGTCATTCCTCCCTCCAAATATAGAGCCCATTAGCTAAATACCCACCTAACTTCTCAGGGGGCCTCAGGTCTCAAAGCACTAAAAATTCCTGTGAATTTCATTAAAATAGCATTGAAGAGATACTTATTCAGTAACCGAGCTAGAAGATAGCCTGTGCTATAAACTCAACTATATCAGGCAGCAAAAATTTTCAGCATATATGACATTACAGCCTAAAGCTGAATCTAGGACCCACAATTTTCTAAGTCAGGGTGTCCCACCATGAGATATGTAGCGTAGAAATGAAGTTTCATAAGTACCACAAAGTCACAGGACAAGCCCTGTAGCACCAGTAAAGAAATAGGTCACAGCTTCATCAAACAAATTATTTTTGTCTCTCTTACCTGACTGGTTGGAAGTTTTCATTGCCATTGCATTTTTGCTTTTGCTCTGTCCCAGCAGGCCAGCAGATGCATTAGTTGTTCCTGTTGAACAAACAGTCTCTCCTGAAAACTTCTCTGGTATCCTGGTTACTGCAGTAACAGGAAGATGGGGCATCTGTAAGGTGACTGCAGGGGCATGGGCTTCAGGGGATGTCTCTGACATGTGAAAAGAGGTCAGTTCATGGGAGACTTTTGCCTGGTCTACTGGGTAAGAAGAAGAGGAGAGAGGAATTAAATTTATTTGCAGATTTGTAACAAAGTTAAAAAAACAATTTGCATGTAACAACTTTATTTTACAAGTTATTGTAATTATTGCACCTACTTCTCCCTGTGCGACATTAATACCATTTACAGCATGCTGTAGAAACAACCCTAGTGTAAGTGATCCTTGCAGCAATCATACCTGTCCTACATGAATCTCAACTTCTCCAGATCATAAGCCCACTAGCAGCTGCATTTGCTAAACTCCTCCTCTTCCTCTGTGCAGCTTCCACCCCCAATCTCCTGCTGTGAGTTACGGGTCAGCATTATTGCTCTTTTCATGGTTTTATGAAATGCTGTGTGCCTGTTTTCTCTAAAATGGAGACAGCAAGTTCTTCCTCCACTTAAAGGTAATGGATGCAGACAGGTAATTTGCAAAATATTTTGGGATGCAAGGCTACAATGGCACCCAGGATAGCAGGCCTTATAATCATTAGTGCCCCAAGATAATGTGACAGTAGTCGTTTCTAATTCATGAAACACCATAGAGCATGCTTAACAATAAAGCTTAAAAGTTAAACTCCTAATTAGGAAATAAAGTTAAACTGTATCAGTGCTACAGTACAATACCCATGCTGAAACCGTATCAGATTCTAATGCTTCCAGCATTTGAGGGCTGCTCTATGACTGCCAGAATCAAGTTATTTTACAAGTATTGCTATTTCATTTCATGCCCTGTTCCTACCTGAAGACTGATGACCATTTTCAATGATGGAAGAACTAAAAACTCTTCTGAACTCAGATTTGTGGCGGTCATCCAGATCTACACTCTGTCAGAACAGACAAGAGACATGATAGCTAAATTTCAAACAGCAGCAGAAGTTAGAAGAATATCCAGAAACACACGCCAAGAACAGGCCCTCCTTGTGCTAGTGACCACAACATAAGAAGGGAGCAACTATCTAACCCCAAGAGCCAAACCTACAAACTATGCATTGGCAATGCAGGACTTGTATCAGTTTTCACGTGCTTGTCCTCAAAGACCCCATGCACTTAGGAGGAGCCTTCCACTTTTGTTAGAGATAGCAGAATCCACTGTGAAGGTCATACACAGAAGAGACTGCATGATAGAGGAGACACTGAGATTACATAAAACACTTGATGCTCTGCAGGTTTTTTCCTGCTTGTTGCATTTAAAAAAACACCATTCTGATAATGTACTATAAAAGCATTACATAAACTAAATGTGATCCCAGAACCTTACAGCTGCATTATAATCTGCAGCTTCTGTATGGATATCATTTCTGGGAGAACCACCGTATTTTTCCCTATGATTGCCAATACAGTTCCAGAAAATCAGCCAAGAATTTTTCCTTCCCCATCGGTTCATGAGTGTGTGTGCAAAAAATTATGAGAGTTATCCAGTTTCATGGGAACTAAAGAAAGAAGAAAGTGCTTTGCAGACACACGATTACTTCAATTAAAAAATGTAGCTTCCAAAAAGCAGCACATACAAGCTGTAGAGTGAAATTCCCCAACAGAAAGTCCATTCAAAAGTTTCAATTTATTCTAGACATGTATTTAGCTACCAGATTGGCCAAAAGATTTTATGAATAAATAAATAAGTAAATCTGTAATGTGCTTTTATAAACATAATCAAAAATTCTTAAAAACTCAATCCAAACAAGTTTTGTTTTTAAAGACAGACAAAAAGACTTTAGATTACTGAAAAAGATTTTATACTATAGGTAATTATGAAACCAACAGAACATAACAGAAATGGAAAGAAGCGGAGTGTTTACTTGTAAGAAAATTTGTCTCTGCTTTTCATACACAGGAAATACAGAGCAAAAGATTAGTTTTACTTATTTATTACATAGTTTCATCACAAATTGTTAATTTATTTATAGGCTGGAAAACGATATCCCATGTAAAATACAGACACCGTCATGATCAATCCAAGATAAATCAAGAAAAGTAAGTTTCACGGACCTTCTCTGCTGTTTACACTTAATTCAAAACTAGCTAAGGACACCACACAAAGCTAACACAACTTCGTGATTATTTAAAAGCACTTAATCTGTGTTAGATGCTGCAGAGTGGACAGACTGTTAATATCCATTACTTGAGATACTAGAACTTTCATTACCTCAAGTACAAATCCCAGACAAATCCTGGTAACTATGGTCTGAGATCTTGCTAAGAATTTGTTTACTAGCAGTAGATTACAGTAAGGCAGCCTAAACAGTGTTGTCAGAGTAACAGTTGAGGGCTTAGATTCTGATCCTCCTAGATATTGAAGTGTCAATCTCCAACTGGTTTCTTTGGAACACAGGTGCACATTGCAGGATTTGAGCTAAAATGCTTACACTACTCAAGTCAAGGAAAATCCTTCTCTTGACTTAAAGGTTGAGCCTTATGTTCCCAGATGCACTTACATGCTCCACTAGATAAAGCGTGGAGGTTGAATTATGAACCAAGACATTCCTGAGCCTAAACCACTGAAACATGAGACTTTTCTTTTCTTTTTTAAACAACCACCATCACCACTCAGATACTTAATAACACAACATCATGGTTCAGCACAACGTGCTTATAGCCCCAGTAACAAGACTGACAGATTTCCACTGACTTCCAAAGAAGGCTTCAGATGCACCTAAGATAGCTGGAAGTTAGAATGTCCTTTTCACAACCAAGTTAGCTTCCCTTAAGATACATTACAAGTTCTACAAATCAAATCCATAATGAAGTTCAGTATATCAACTCATAATAAAACTTCTGCTTCCTTTTAATTTCATAGAATCATAGAATGGTTAGGGTTGGAAAGGACCTTGAGATCATCAACTTCCAACCTCCCTGCCCATGGCAGGGACACCTCGCTCTAAACCATATCACCCAAGGCCTCGTCCAACCTGGCCTTGAACACTGCCAGGGATGGAGCATTCACAACCTCCTTGGGCAACCTATTCCAGTGCCTCACCACCCTCACGGGAAAGAATTTTCACCTTACATCGAATCTAAACTTCCCTTGTTTAATTTTTAACCCATTACCCCTTGTCCTATCACTACAGTCCCTAATGAAGAGTCTATCCCCAGCATCCCAACAGGCCCCCTCCAGATACTGGAAGGCTGCTATGAGGTCTCCATGCAGCCTTCTCTTCTCCAGGCTGAACAGTCCCAACTTTCTCAGCCTGTCTTCATACGGGAGGTGCTCCAGTCCCCTGATCATTCTCGTGGCCCTCCTCTGGACTTGTTCCAACAGATCCATGTCCTTTTTATGTTGAGGACACCAGAATTGCACACAAGTGAGGTGTCACGAGAGCAGAATAAAGGGGCAGGATCACCTCCTTCGACCTGCTGGTCACACTCCTTTTGATGCAGCCCAGGATATGGTTGGCTTTCTGGGCTGCAAGCGCACACTGCTGGCTCATGTTCATTTTTACATTGACCAGCACTCCCAAGTCCTTCTCCACAGGGCTGCTCTGAATCTCTTTCCTCTTTATTATTTAAAAAGAAAGGAAAATAAACTAGATTGGGAAGTTGAAATGTTCAAACCATCCAGAACTTTCTCACAAGCAAAAACACAATTCTGCTATCCAAGCTCCACTGATTTTTGTAGCATCTCTCTGATTTTGAGGCTGCATTACAGTCAGGTTTTTAGAAAAGCTCACATCCAACAAAGCTGCATTCTTTAGTTACTCAGCATAGTCCCAAAAGGAATGATAAGTTCTTCTGCAAAGCTAGTCTCCAAACTTTTTCACAACACATCGCCATAAGAACAGCTTCTTTAACATTTGTCTCTCTTAATAATAAAAAAATACTTTCTACTTTTATGTCATCTGCTATTCTCACAGAGAATGCTTCCATATGCACAGTTTTAACTTACTGCTGCTAAACTGGATCTGTCATTGTGTTCAGATCTTTTAATCTATGAAAATAAAATTATTTTGAAACTTTTATATTTATCAGAAGGTACTATGCATAAGAAAATTCAGTAACTGAGTTTACAAGTATTCAACATAATTCCAGTATTTTGCTAGAAATGTTGAGGGCAACAGCATACAGGCTTTTGTTGGGATAAACACTGCCATCAACCACACAGTAAAAAGGAATTCAGCCAATAAATCTCTTCAGGAACAAAAGAGAGCATCTTTATTTGCGACTATGTCCATGTCAGCATTATTTGTTCCTGATATCTCACAGAAGTATTTACTAAGGCTAGAATCATCACCAGTTTTTATCATGAGTACTCATTTCTCTGAAAACATACATAGAGGCATTTAATGGTACTCTGCTTCAAGTGATGTGGCCATATAGACCACAAACTGCAAGCACCTGAGGGAACACCACTTTCTTCATTACAGAGAATCTGGGTGACCAGCACAGCAACCAAGGCTTGCTCTTTACCCATGTGGGCACAGCCACATCAGAGCCTTACCCACAGAATCATGTTTTCACTGCATGCATTTGGTGTGTGTAGCCCTAGCCACACCTCCCATGATTCTCAGTACTGAGATTCCTTCTCGGTCAGCTGTGCTAACCCGGGAACTTGTCCAGCCTTACACGGAAAATTGCTGTGAGGGCACTGAGTTACTATCAGTACCTAAGTGATCTTCCCTGAACCCTCAAAGCAAAGTGAGAAGGTTCCAATTCCAAAAGCTCATTCTTTGCTTTAATGCAGACCAAGACCTAAAGCCAAATATTGCCATAACCTTGATGCAAGATTTCGCACACTGTGAAGTACACACTACAATGTGCGGACAGGCAATGAGGCTGGTGAGATGGCATGAGGAGCCACATCCCTTTGTCCCCTCCCTGTCGTTCAGCTCGCTTCTGTTCCTTGTAATACAAACAAGTGTGGATGGGTTCATGGAATAAAAGGGAACAGATCTACAAGCTGTGTGTATGCTATTTACCCCCGTCATGCAGGGGAAAAGACAGCAGTTGCCACAACCATGTTGAAACAACACATCAAGCAACAGCTTTACCCTTTCACTTGCCCAGCTGCGTGAAACCCTAAATGCCCATACTTGAGTCAGTAGTCACAAAAAAGGCTAGAACACAACAGACTCCCTGCTCATTCCCACCAATTTGAGTTCATTTCAGTTCCAAGTTTTTATTTTCCATCCCCAAAGCCTGGAGAGACCACAGACCTGCTTTTCACGCTCAGTCTTGAAGAACCCTCAAGACATGGCTTAATCAAGATTACACAAAATAGGCTGTCACCTGTGAAAGCCAGGTCTCTATTACCGGACCATTTTGTGTGACTGAATCATGATGTACTGTCTGGCTGCCACCTCCTGGTATCAAAGATTGCACAGGAGCTATTTCTTTCCATAAAGCCTGACACATAGAAAAAGTATTACATAAAACATCTCAGCACCAGATGAGTTGCTCACTAACTAGGACTTCCACGTACCAAGTTACAAGGCTCCACTACGCTGCAAAGAGAATTTTATCACTGGGAGGAAAGTGTCTGTACTAGTTTAGGTCGTGGAGACCATAACAGCTTGCTTGAGGCCTCCTCTCATGGACCAGCTGCAGCAGTGCAGGAGAGTAATGCAGCAAAACTGCCTCACTGCAGAATGCTAAGTCAGTATCTTAGGAAAACATGTTACTGCCTGCTCAGCTGGCAACTCAACTGCTAAGCTGTTATCCTTTGTGAGCTTGCCAACTGGCAAACAGCACTGCTGGCACACAGACCCCCCTTAATCAAGTCCAGAAAGATGCACAGATGTCCCTGTACGTATGTGCACTGACAGCTGAGACTGCGTCAGCGTCTCTTCTCACTTCTAACCACGCTGACAGGTTGCTCCCACTCTAACCAGGATCCCAGTGTGCCCAAGCAGTGCCATAATCAAGAACATCTCCAGGTGGTACCAAGCCCATTTCTCAGAGCACCTCCCAAAAGCCTCTTGGCCCTGCAATGCAAAAGAGCCCTATGCTCCTGCCGCTCCCCTGCGCCAGCGAAAAGCCCGGCAACACCCGCGAGCCATCTGCTCAGGCAGCCTCTCGTCCTCCCAGCCCCCGGCCGCGGCCAGCACTTACTTGGCTCCGGCCGGTAACAGACAACTTGGCATGGCTGGAAAACCTGCCGCCGGCCGAACCGTGTCCCGGAGAGCCGGGTCCCGCGGCCTGGGGCCTCCGCACCGCCTCGTCCGCCCACTCCTGCGGCAGCCCCGCCGACCGGCCGAGGGCCTCCACCTGCCGGGACAGGCGCTCCAGCTGCGCCCGCAAGCGCCGGTTCTCCTGCTGCAGCTCGGACACGCTGTGCGCCAGGGGGCTGGCGAGGCGCAGCACCTCCTCCACCTGCCGCCCCACGCCCTGCTTGAACACCTGGATGTCCACGTGGATCTCGCGCACGGCGCCCCGCAGCGCATCCTCGTAGCGCCCCAGGGCCTCGCAGACGTTCTGCGCTTCTTGGCTGCCCAGATCCTCCGGCTCGCCGGCCATGGTGCCTGTTGACCGCAGGCTGCGCGGGCAGTGAAGTGGGACAGGTCGGGCGCCGCTGGCGGCAGCCGCCCGGCCGCCTCCCCTCCTGCCGCCGCTTTTCTTTCCCTCTCTTTGGAGGGCTCGGGCTGCCCTAAGCCCGATCCCAGCTGCCGCCGAGCCCGCGCTGCTCTGCGTGCGCTCGGTGAGTCGGGGAGATGCAATTTCAGGCCGCACGGTGAAGGGGGAGGGAGAAGGGGCGGGGGCACTGGCACAGCTGCCCAGGGCTGTGAAGGCCTGAAAGGGCCGGGCGAGCTGGGCTGCGGGCGGGGCGGCGGCGTTGTGGGGAAGGAAGGATGGGGTCCGGTGAGGAATAGCTAAGAGACAGAGCGGGGAGAGGACGGGTGAATATTTGGTTTTTCACAGGTTGTTTGGATGATGATACCAAAGTGCACACATTTTATCTCTTCCTTGAGGGGGGAGCAGCGAGGTAGAGGAGAGCTGTCTCTGGGGGAACAGAGACAGGAATGCACCTTTAGACACACATGCTGAAAGCTCAAATGTCCTGTCACGCACACAAACTTGTACACCTCCCTCCCTTCCCCACTCACTCTTACATTCTATGGGCTGCTGTTTGATGGGTGTTAATATTAAGCTGCTAAATCATCCTGCAGATCCAGAATTTGTGCATGTAACACCTTTTGGTCAAACCAGCCCAAACCACAGTGGGGTTTACTCATTATTGCATACTGCAACACAAGACAGTACCTCATGCTGAAAGCCTCACAGGAAAAGGTAATCTGGAAGACACTTTAAGCAAATTTACACCATCAGAGTGTAAAAAGAAAAGAAAGCTAAATTACATCACCTGAGTGCGATGGAATAAACAGCATGATATGGCAAATTTGGTCAACATTCACTAGATCTTACAGACTGACAGGAGGGTGCACGTGTCTTTGTGTGACCAGTACTGTTTGCCCATATAACATGCATAGGTGTGCCCATGAGCATTTGTGAGCTGAAGCATGAGCTGGGAAATCCTCATCTGAAAGTAAGATTTTTCTAGGTTCATCTCAACTCATACTCATTTCAGACCTTGAGAAAACACAATCTAATAAAGGGACTAATCTAAAAGCAAAGTAAGCCATCAGAATGTATGAAACAAGGATTAAAGAAGTGCCTTAGGTGCAGAAAGATTTTATATAGTTAAAACAGATGCGAATTCTAAAATGGGATGAGTGAACGTGAATAATCTGTGCTCAGATGTAGTTTCATAGCCTAATAGCATATGAAATTATAGTATTTTAGCCACCAAAGGAGCATAAAAATTCTAAATATAAAAT
This sequence comes from Neopsephotus bourkii, assembly GCF_033783945.1. NCBI lineage: Eukaryota > Metazoa > Chordata > Aves > Psittaciformes > Psittacidae > Neopsephotus > Neopsephotus bourkii. The sequence continues at coordinate 29,343 of NW_026901640.1, read as the reverse complement.
CTAGTTATGTTCTTAGTGACTTATCTTGGACATTAGTTCTAATCTGCAAATCTTATTTGCTGAAGAAAATGACTTTGTGTGGGCTAATAGCCAAGAGCCCTGAGTTGTTTGACATAACTGTTGGGCAACTTTTTTGTGTCCTGTCTTGCTTGACACCTGGAATTATCACAACACTGAAATGACTGTAGCAGAAAGTAACAGAGCACATGCACAAGGCATGTGTGTGCAGATATATGTGCAATCACATAAATCCACATGCACCAAAACAAGCAGCCATTCCCCAGTTTCTGCAAGGTCTTTCAGTTCCTTCAGCCCTGTTCACTGGCCACAAGAAAGACTAACAGTTTCTATTACAGTTCAGGGTGCCAAGCCCTGTAAAGGGCAACATTTAAGAGACAGCAGTTGCTGCCATGGCTGCAAATTTTGTTTTCTCTATACTGATCTCAGATAACACTGAGGCCTGGTCATCCTCTCCTCAGCAAACTACTATTCGATCGTGTGTCTAACAGCATTCCATGGGCAGTTCCAATTCTTTCCAGATCAGACTTCTAGCTTTTCATGTTGAAGTGCAATCTGATACTCTGGCCTAGCTCCAGATTATCAATCGAGGGGAAGCATCAGCAATGGGACATTTTTTGTCAGCACCTGTCTCAAGGGGCTCCATTACAGAAGAAGTGGAAAAAATCCATAGTCACTTCACCAAAACCAGTCCCCTAATCTGATCTCCTTAGCATCTGCTTTATCATGCACAGCATCTTACAATGTGGTTTATTACTAGTCATTATTTTCCACAGCACTCAGCTTACCCAGTCTGGGGGACCAGGGGGAACACTGGGAATTCTGAGACTAGGGCAGAGATGAGCAAAAGGAAGAAGTAACTGTGAGCCTTAAGGGGTTCGGTTGTGCCGTGAGAGTGATCCTGATAAGGGGTCTCAAAAGCAAATCCCTGGAAGGATGAAAACTTGCAACTGTAGCAACTGACCTCAGAATTTTGCATTTGAAAAGAGAAGGGTCACGCAAAACTATGGGAAAATGTCAGCACTCATCCACGAACAGTTCACATCCTTCAGGGATGTGTCTTGTGGGTCGGTATGACTGGAATACACCTGCTCGGTAGTCTATAAGTAGTTGTGAGCAACTCCCCTGCCTCTGAATCGGTTGTCATGAACACTGCTGGGTTCAAAAGGTTGGTCACTTTCAATTCTACATCCTCTTGTTCTAAAAGCACAGCCTGATATTTTAACAGCCTGCCTGGGGAAAGCCAGTAACTGCTTTTCTGTTCCAGAATGGTTGCTAGCACGTGAGGTTCAAAAACTGTCTGGTTTTGTCCCAAAGTATTCAATAAATTTTTCCTATTAGAAGGTCCTGCTCCAGCTGTTTATGTGAGAAAAATTACTGCTTTCAACAGCTTATTTTATCATGTTAATAACGTGTTAAAAAAATACTCACTTGGGGACAGGGAGGGGGAAGTGCTATCTGCACCAAGGGTGGCCAGAATGTGCAAACCAAGAGACGGCCCCCTGATGTATGACCTTTGACCTTTTAATCCTTAATCTGTGACCCATGACATCTGTCCTATGGACTATGACATTTGACTCCCCCACCAGCACCAAGCCCAACCTGCACACTGGTCCCACAACAATTCTGTCACCACCCCAGCACCCGCCCGTTCGACCATGCTCCCATCCTTTATTGGCCTCACCCCAGAACAGGACCCACCCTTACAGAAGCCCCGTCCCACCATCACCTTCTTCACCTTCTCTTTCCTCCCCGGATGCCGCCATTGCTCCCTCACACCGAGAAACACCACTGATTGGCCTCCAGTCGCTAGGCAGGAAAGCGTCCCCTCAGCTGCGCGCAGTAGTGAAGGGAGAAGGGGCTGGGGATTGGACGACGCTGACCCTTCATATCCATGTCCCACCCTCGCTGTGAGGCGAGCGGCACGGTGATTTGCTGGGAGGCAGGAGCGGGCGAAGACATAAAATGCATGGGGGTCAAAGGGTAAAAGTGGAACTTAAGGGCATAGCCAGAGTTGCAAGGTAGACGGGTAGGAGATCAGGGTAGCTAAGATGGGGGGGGGGGGGGCACGTTATGGGGATGGTGTTAGTGTGAGGGTCAGGGGGCAAGTGTGAAGAACTCAAAAGGCAATGGCCAAAAAGGTGTGAAGTCAACTGCTGGGGATAAAAGGAAGGTGCCAGAGACAAAAAAATGTCATGGCTGAAAGGTCAGGGTTGGTCACATTCAACAGTGAGGATCTATTGGAGGTCAAGACACATCAAGGGTCAAGCAAGAAACAATGAGTACAACCATTGTGTTGTGCTAGCCCCTCCCACAGCACAGACCACCCACCCCCACACTTCCTCTTTACCAACTCCAACCTCCCCATACCCTTCCACACCAGAGACCACACCCCCCCCCCCCCGGGCTTCTATAACCCCTCACCAGGAGCCTGACCCCCAACGCAGGCCATGCTCCCACTCAAGACATTATCTCATCTTGGCCACACCCCTATTCCTTACCAAAGACCATTTACTAACCCCACTCAGAGCTCTGACCATGCACCTGTCATATCCAACCCCAGGCAAACCTGGCACATTCCCCTAGCTGAGACTATATCCCCCCACCCGGAACTCAGCCCACCCCTGCCCACAAGCATTTTAGCCCATCCCCCTAGCCTCCACCCCTCACTAGCCCCACCCACAGCCGAGCACCAGAATCCATGCCCTTTTTCCTCATTGGCTTACCCTACCTCCTGCCACCCACCCCTTAACCTACACACTCCTATGTTAGCCCCTCCCACAGTACAGACCACACCCCCATGATTTTGTTAATCCCACATCCAGCCCACTCCTCATTATCGTGTCATTGTTACGTGATCATTATGGGGGCTCTATGAGTCTCTAGCAATTGCTGTACCCCTCTATAGGATGTTTATAGGGTCTGTGTGGCTCTATGACTTTCTCTGGGTCCCTATGGGGCATCTAAACCCCCAAAATGTTACTGTAGGTGGCTAAAAAGCAAGACAGCTGAAGAAAAAAAATTAGTAAGAAAAAAAACTGCATAAAGACAACAAAAAGCAAAAGAGAATAATGTGACTGTAAATTAGTACAAAGCAAATAAAAAGGAATAAAAGCCTGCATGAATCGCAAATAAAAGTGAACAAAAGTTCATAAAAACAAATGAAAGTCAATTGAAAAAAAGTCAATTGGTGTTCGGGTACTTATGGGGTGCAACTGGGTAGTGGGGGCCCTATGTGGCACCATGGTGGTTGATGATGATGTCATCGCAGTCCTGGTGACGTCACGAGATATGTCTGTGGGTAACTATGGCGTCTCCATGGCTCACTAACAGTTGTGGAGTGTCTATGGGTTGCTCTGGGATCCTATAGTACATCTATAAGGAGTGTATGAGGCTGGGAGGTCTGTAGGGGATCTACTGGGGTCTGTGAGGCTCTAAGAGGCGTCCATGGGTTGCTCGGGGCCGCTATATGATATATCTAAGAAGAAAAAAAAAAAGTTAATATAAGTGACTAAATCAAATCCGAAGAAAACTGAAAAAAAAAAAAGCAAATTAAAAGCACATTAGAGTGAATAAAGTGGTTAAACCATGAATAAATGAATACAAGCTAACAAGCCTGAATAAAACTTGAGTAAAAGTGATTAATAGTCAATAAAAAGGAATTACAATCAATGCAAAAAAAACCAGTTGATGTTAGGGTACTTATAGGGTGCGTCGGGGGTGGGTGTGGGAGCCCTATGGGGCACTTGGGGAACCTCCATGGGGTTCTTGGGGTCCCTATAGGACGCCATACGATTGATGATGTCATCACGGTACAGGTGATGTCACACACTGTAAGTCAATAAAAGCCATGGGGTGTGTGTTGTGCATCTAGAAGGAACTATGGGGCAGTGGGGAGGGGGTTTGTGGGGTGCTATGTGACAGTGCAGGGTAGCTGCACAGCTCTACGGGTTGTCATGGGGTCATGTGTGGGTCAATAGGGTATCTAGTAGTTGCAGCAGGTTTCTATGGGGAGTTTATGGGTGGTTGTGGCTCACTACAGGGCGATCAGGGCACGCTGTAGGTTGTCCATGGAGTATCGATGAGTCGCAGTGTGTCATTATGGGGATCTATGGGTCATCTGTGAGTCCCTTTGGAGTGTCCATGAGTTGCTCTGGGATGTCTACCAGTCACTGTCGCTCTCTATGTGATGTCTATAGGTCACTGTAGGTTCATTAAGAGTAGCTGTGGGGTGTCTACAGGTCGTTCTGGGACACTATGGGATGTCTCTAGGGTGTCTACGAGGCTCGAGGGGGCTGTAGGTCATCTACTGGGGTCTATGGGACTTTATGAGGTGTCCATGGGTTGCTCAGGGTTAGGGTTAGGGTTAGGGTTAGGGTTAGTACTGTGCAGTATTGGGGGGAAAAAAAAAGTTCCTAAAATCTAAAGAAAACGTGAAGAAAAGCAATAAAAGTGACCAAGCCTGAAAAAAACCCAACTAAAATTGAATAAAAGAGAAAAAAAAAAGAAAGAATGAAAGAGGAAAAAAATGTGCATTAGGGTCCTCAGCTCGCGCATGCGCAGTAGGTTCCTGGACTCGCGCATACGCTGTAGGGTCCTGGGCTCGCTCATGCGCAGTATGTTCTTGAACCCGCGCATGCGCAGAAGCTTCCTGGGCCCGCCTATGGCGCCCCTTTTATAAACATAACACCTCTGAAATGAAAACCTGACAGAGACACTTGTTAATGGGGAACGAGCACCAGAGAGGACGTGCTCAGACGGAGCATTAGGCGGCAAAGGCAGGGCAGGAGCTTTGTGTGTGCAGGTGATGCCTGCGACAGAAACGCTATTGGGTTTGAAGAACCGGAAATCCGCTCCGAGGAGCGCTTCCCGGAGTATGGAAACCGGGCGGGGAGCAGCGGTTTCGAAGCCAGTTGCCTCTGCAGCACCGAAAAGGTGAGCATCTGCTGCCCCCAGGTGTCCTGACCCCGGTACTGCAGGTGTTGCAGATTGGGGGGTGGAGAGGCTCCGGGTGCCGCTCCCTGCTGCCATCTTGTGTCGAAATCCCGGTACTGACGGGAGGGGCCGCCGTGCGATGGCTCTGTCGAAAACAGCACCGAAGCGGGTGAGGAAAGGGCAAAGCCAGGTTAGAAATGGCAGGAAACTGGAAAGAACAGGACAAAAACGGTTCGGAAACAGCCAAAATGGCTTAAGAAGAGTTAGAACTGGGCCAAAAAAGGGTTAGAAATAGGCCACACTAGCTTAGAAATAGCTAAGAAAAGCTTACAACAGGCTATTTATAGTTCAGAAATAGCCAAAATAGCTTAAAACTGGTAAGAAATGGACAAAAATAAGATAGAAAAGGCCATCAATTGTTTAGAAATAGCCAAAAAAGGCTAAAAATGGGTTAGCAATGGGAAAAATGGGTTAGAAACACCCAAAATACTCTTAAAACTGGTAAGAAATGGGCAAAAGTAAGATAGGAATGACTAGCAATTCCTTAGAAATAGCCAAAAAAGACTTGAAATGGGTAAGAAAGGGCCAAAAATGGTTTAAACCAAGTCAGGAAAGGGCAAAAACAGGTCAGAAATGGCGAGAAACAGGTAAGAACAGGATAAAAATCGTTTGGAAATGGCCAAAATGGCTTATAAAGTGTTAGAACTGGGAAAAAAAGGGTTAGAAATACCATAAGCAAGATAAGAAATAGCTAAGAAAATGTTAAAACAGGCAAGAAATGGACATGAATTGTTCAGAAATAGCCAAAATCGGCTTAAAACTGGTGAGAAATGAGCAAAAATAAGAAAGAAATGACTGTAAATCCTACAGAAATAGCACAAAGGAGATAAAAGGGGTTAGAAACGGATAAAAGTGGTTCAAACCAAGTCAGGAAAGGGCAAAAGTGGGTTAGAAATGGCAAGAAATTGGTAAGCACTGGACAAAAAATGGTTTGGGAATGGCCAAAATGGCTTAAGAAGAGTTAGAACTGGGCAAAAAAGGGTTAGAAATGTCCCAAGCCGGTTTAGAAATAGCTAAGAAAAGCTTCAAACAGGCTAGAAATGGACATAAATTGTTCAGAAATAGCCAAAAAAGACTTCAATAGGGTGAGAAATGGGCAAAAATAAGAAAGAAGTGGCCATCAATTGTTTAGAAATAGCCAAAAAAGACCTGAAATGGGTTAGCAATGGGCAGAAATGGGTTAAAAATAGCCAAAAAAGGCTCCGAACTGGTAAGAAAAGGGCAAATATGAAATAGAAATGGCCACGAATTGTTTACAAATAGCCAAAAAAAAAAAACCCTTAAAATGGGTTAGAAATGGGCACAAAAGAGTTAGAAAGGGCCATAAATGGGTTAAACCAAGTTAGGAAAAGGCAGAAAATGGATCAGAAATAGCAAGAAATTGCTACAGAGCAAGCAGGTTGCTAGTAACACAAGCCTTTTTCACTCTCATCGCTACTGAGACTGCATTATGGCCCCTTACACATACACCTGTAGCCTTCCAGAAAAAGTAAAAAGTGAATTCTGCTTCCTTCTATGAGCACCACATGTAAAGAAGGAGATTTACCAAGGCAGAAACTGTAGCCAGACAGCGACTGAACCTCCTGAATATCTCTTAACAGATACCAAGTCGAAAGGGCACTTACTAAACGCTACCCACTTTTGCCTCAGCTGCAGGTACACTCGGAAGTCTCTCTGGAATCCAGGATCACAAAGAGCGAGGGCAGATCCAGGTATTCCTTCGAGATGGTTGTAACCATGCCACGTGCCTGTTAAGAAACAAACCAGATCAAATGAGTGTTTCTGAAGAGTGCAAAGACAAGGCTGGGGTTGTTTTAAACCTTGACAAGTGAAATGTTTTGCCCTTGGCACTTCAGGTAAGCGAAACCCAAACACGCATTACTGCCAGACTAGTCAGCGAAAGCTCTGTACCAGCATGAAGCATTTCTACCTTCATCAATGAAGCAGACAGCATGTAGTACACTTGTTTGTGGTACACACTGTGAACGCTGTAGTCATCCCTGTTATAATTAGTTAAGAGTCACCTCCTGCTCTGCTGCAAGCTCCACAGTTTGACAGCGTTTGGTAAGGACTGGCATTTCCACAGGAGCAACTGTATCTTGGTGGCATATCCTTACGCTGCTTCCATGACTGCCACAGCTGTGCAACCACATTTTAAGAGTACTGTGCATACATGGTTGAAGCAACACAACAAAGCTATAGGTCAACTAATGAAGACTACAGGAGACTTTGAGAGACCACCTTGTCCACTGCTCTGCGCTGAGCAGGATCAAGTACTCACAAGCATTTCCCAACCAGTTAGTGGTAATCTTTTTTAAAGACTTTCAGTGACAGAAGCCCACGCCTTCCTCCAGAAGTGTTATTTTGTACTAAAGGTGAGTTTTTCTAACATCTAGCCGTGATTTCCCTTGGTGAAATATATGCCCATCATTCCTGGTCTTCTTTCATAAAGGATTTTTTCCATCCGTGGCCCTTACTCTTTGCAGCTGCCTTTGTAAACTTGAAGGTTATTGTATGAGGTACATAGTATCCTTTTTCATTTCCCGGATGCAAAGCGCTACGTACCTCTGAGTTTCCTCCATCTTTCTGCTGCAAGCCCATGGCTGGATAAAAGGAACACTGGAAAAGACAAATAAATAAAAAATAAAAATCAGGCCTAGGAGCCATCTTTCAAAGTAACCGATGTTCAGCAGACTAAGGCTAGAACAGAAAACAAGCATAAATGTGTTCTAATTATATCAGCTCCTGAATTGTGTTTTGGGTTATCCACATGAATGGGAATTACACGCTTCTGCCTTTGCCAGAGGGAACAAAGCACCTTGAACCAGACACGGATATACCTAGCTGAACAAGAGGAAATGTATTACTGATACTGACCGTGTGACAATGCACAGATGAGCATGAAAAGAAGATTCCAAACAAAGTTTAGCAACTCTCGTAAACATCATCAAATGCAAGAATAAGGGTCAGCTGCACTTGTGTCACAGCACAGGAATCCTTTTGCACCTTCGAACACCCATGCCCTGTAACTAATTTCTAAATTATGGAGATCTTGTACATTTAAGTAGTTCTTAGAAAACGAGTCAGTTACTTACAGGGATGTCATCTGTATTTGTAATTCAAGCTCTCCAGCTGGAATTATTACTCTTGTCCTAGAAGAAAAGAAGCCGTATCTAAGACAAAAGAAAAGTGGCAGGACTTGGCTCCACTCCATGTTTTACCGGATAATAATTCCCACACAGGAAATTAATTGCTAGGCTGAATCAGGCAATAAGCGTGTTATGCTTATCCCTTGTCTCTGGCAGGTACCAACAACAGGTGCTGCAAATCCTCATGGAGTTACACAGCAGTGTTCCTACAGAGGATGTTTTTTTCCAAAACCAAGGCACTTAAGATTCATTAACATCTTGCAGCAGAAGGGCTCGGATCTTCATTATTTTACTTTATCCCAGGTGAATGTCTGTAGTGCAACTACAGGAGTGGAATCCTCCCCAGTCAAACCCAGTACCTCTATAATAATGTCCAGAAGTACTGAGTTTCACAGTCTCGCAAGTCATAAAGGAGAGCGGAGGGGAGGGGAGGGGAAAACTTCCATATACATTTTCACATTTTCTTCCTTTACCTTTGTTTCTGGAATATCACTGAAAGGTCCAAAGTACCCCTTTAAATAATTCCTTGCTTTACATACTTTCATTTCTCGTTACGATCTAGTTGATGAAGTCCTAAGATTTCTACAGTTTTTCTAAGATGTGTTACATCTTAAAACCAAACCTATGTAAAAAGATACCCTCCGCATCTTCTGGGTAATTTCCTTGAATGTTTAACTAAGCATCAAGATCTCAGAAAATTCTGTGTCTTCTAGCCAAGCACAGATCAACTTAAACAAAATCACTCCTCATTTGACTTATTTGCTCTAAAATCTTTAGGAAACAGAATTTAATAAGGTCTATGGATAGGCAACCCCAGTGCTTAACTGCTGGAAAGCTTGTCTCAGTGTTAGGCCTAAATTTCCCCTCACTGCAATTTAAATCTGTTGTGATTTGTCCTGTTTGTATGCAAACGATTCCTTAAAAAAAAGACTGCCTTACACATGCTTACCTTCAGTCCTTTGGCCACCGAGTGGTTTAAAATGACCTCTAGAAGTTGGGAGTAGTCCACAGCAATTTCTGCCCACGCAGCCGCAGTGTACACAAGCGCAGTGTCGGCAGCAATGCAACGGAGGCAGAGTTAAATATGCACCACAACCTGACCTCCGGCCAAATACAGCTCTGGACCACATCAGTTTTCCTAGATCCACACCCTCTGGACGCTGTGTTTGCAAGGGCCAAACCCAGGATCTTCAGTGTTATTCAGTGGAAAGTGAGGCTCAATCATTAAACCTGAGCAGTGAAAGAGATACAAAATTGATGTTGAGCCTGCCCTCCCTAGCGACCAAGTACATCCTCCCTGCCTGCGTTGTTTTCAACATATACTGTGTATTTAAGGAAAACAGCAGAATTGTTGGGCAAAATAACCTCAGTTTAAGGCAAAAATAGTTCATTCAGGACGATATCAAAAAGGCTCATATCTATTTTAAGCTTTCCTTCTCTCTGACTCCTCCTTTTTTTCTTAAATGAATGAATCCCAATGTCAAAGAGATTAGGATTAGGAAAAGCCAGCATCTCCTTTCAAGAAACAACATGATCCTTAGAGGATATAAAAAGGAAGTACTTGGGCTTTCTCAGAAAGTTTTGTTCAGAAAGAAAAAGGAGTGACAAAATAGGCACTAAAGCCCTGGAAGATCGTTTGTCACCAAACATATTCACCTCCGAAAAGAAAACCTGACAGAGACACTCCTTAATGCTGGGGAGCGGGCACCAGAGAGGCCGTGCGCAGACGGAGCTTTAGGCGGCCAAGCGAGGGCAGGAGCTCTGTGTGTGCAGGTGATGCCTGCGAGAGAAACGCTGTTGGGTTTGCAGAACCGGAAAAACCGCCCCGAGGAACGCTCACCGGAGGATGGAAACCGGGCGGGGAGCAGCGGTTTCGGAGCCCGTTGCCTCTGCGGCACCGAAAAGGTGAGCGTGTGCTGCTCCCAGGTGTCCCGACGTCGGTTACTGCGGGTGGTGCAGACGGCGGGGGAGAGCGGCTCCGGGCGCCGCTCGCTGCTGCCATGTTGTATCGAACTCCCGGTACCTACAGGAGGGGGGGCCGCGCTGCGGCCCTGCCGAAAACGCAGCACCGAAGCGGCCGGTGATGGGCCGGGTGCGGCGGCGATATGGGGAAAGCGGCTGGGGGCCGCATTCCGATGCTACCGTGTGTCCAAAACGCGGGACTGCACGGGGGAAAGCAGAAACAGACGAACGCCGCCGGAAGACGGTCGGTGCCGCGATCACGGGGCCGATATCCGGAACCGACCGGACTGCAGAAAAGAGACTGCACTGGTGAAGCTAAACCAATCAGAGAGGCGGAAAAGCGGTGCCCGGGGTGATTGATAGGAGCCTCAGCCAATGGCGGCAGAGAGGGGGGCGGAATGAGAAGAGACCGGGAAAGGGGCGGTGCTGGGGGTGATGGACGGGAGCTTCAGCCAATGGGGGCGGAGGGCGGTGTGGGCAGAAGAGACCGAAAGAGGGACGGTGCTCGGGGTGATTGACGGGCGCCTCAGCCAAGGGGGGCGGAGCTGGGCGCGGTCAGAAGAAACCGGGAGAGGGGCGCTGCTCGCAGTAAATTGACGGGCGTGTTATAAATTGAGACCACAACGGATCATAATCCAATTAAAATTAAAATTTTTATTAATTATAGCAAGTAGAATATGAGCAAAAACAGCGCTGGACGACACGGGAGTCTGCGCTCCGCCAACTGCCGTGCTGAGCAGTTCAAATAGCCCCTTTTTATACATCTTTACTTCCGTGTTCATGAAGTAGTGGAGGTACTCCGCGCATGCTTCAGTTGTTGTTAGGGGGTCGTTTTCTGCCTCCTGGTGGTCGTTGAGGCCGAAGTAAGAAGTCTTCCTCTTTTGTCCCATAGTTGACCCCTCATTCATATGTCCTTATATGGGGTTGTCTGTCCTGTTTCTGTCGGTTCCTGGACATCTGGCGGTTATCTTATCTTGCACAAGCAGTGTCTGGTGACTGTTTGCATAAGCGATTTCATATCTTTTGTTGCCTAACCTTTACACTGGTGCTTAACATAAATCTTAATAAACAATATCCTAGTCCATAGTTTCTTACAATCCCCCCTTTTTCTTTTTATCCTATTATTGTTTATTAGACGCTGCTTTCATTCTCGGCACTGCAAACAAACCTTTTTCCACAATCCCAACATTTATCATAACACCTTTTTCCACAATCCCAACATTTATCATAACACTCACAAGGTAATACCTCACAATTACAATAGGCATAGTGTAAAATACAGCGTAATATACAAGGCCCAAATATAAGTCCCAAAATCAACATAATAAGCGGTCCCGCTAAAGCAGACAACAAAGTGGTTAGCCAAGGTGAAACATTAAACCAGTTTTCACACCATGACCTGCCCGCCTCACGATCTTTCTTACGTTGATCTAACCTTTTCCGGAGTTCAGACATGGTGTCCTGGACTACTCCCGTATGGTCAGCAAAAGAGCAACATTCTTCATTGAGAGCTACACATAACCCTCCTTCTTTTAAGAACAATAGATCTAATCCTCTTCTATTTTGCAGTACTACTTCTGATAAAGACTTTACTGAAGTGGCTAAATTTTGGATAGATTGTTCTATTTTTGCTAAATCCTCATCTACAGCCATCTGCAAACTTTGTAATTCCTGACCTTTTACTAGGGAGGCTATGCCTGTACCTGCTCCAACTCCGCCCGCTATCAGCAGTGTAGCTAAGGTTACCACTGTAATTGGCTCTCGTTTTTGTCTATTCAGGTCTCCTTCAAAGTGGTGTAACACCTCCTCAGAGGTGTGATAGATCAGACGAGGAACAATAATCACCTGTACGCAAAACTGAGATTGATCAAACACGTTTAGGGATAGGCAAGGCGTTACTCCGATGTCTGAACAAACCCATTTAGCTCCTGGTGTCGGGATAGCCCATTTGTCATTTCTATTCTTGTGTCTCTCTATAGTCTCTATAGTGACTGTTCGGTTGCATAAAGGCTGATATTTTTTGGGCACTGTACCTATACATTTTCCTTGACCTGTTACTAATTGAATAGTAATTCCTTGCGTATGGTTCCTCTGGTCATCCCATGGGCATTCTCGTGGGTTTGAACCATTAGACCATTGAATCCTACCTGGTTTTCCAATTACCTCAAAATATGGTGGTCTAACATTATAACATAACCAGCATTCCTCAGTTAAATTTGGTTTGCTTTCATTAAGGGCACGATAAGAGGCTTGCATTAGATTCCATAAGGGGTCTTTGGATTCTGACAACTCTAGATCCCTGGATAAGGAGAATTCAGTCACAAAGTCATTAGTTGTTTCCGAAAGGGAGTCTGGAGAAGCGGTTACGACAATTACGGGGGCAGCCTTTTCTTCAGAGAAAGTGGGTGGATTCATGACCAGGTTTGGTCCTATTGGCAAAGGATCATGAGGAAGTCTTTCTTTCACTATTTTAAACATACTCCCCCTATCTGGCCCTGTGTCCCAAAACCTAATTCCCCAAATTTTTCCACCTAACCATAAGTCTTCTGTAGGATTCTTTACTTCGATACTAATGTTTTTGCAGTATCCTGGTGAATTACAATGTCCATAAACATGTCCATCCTTCCCAATGTTCGGCCGCATACACCCTTCAGGCTCCCATTCAAATTTTAGATATCTGTCTCCAGGACTTGCCCAATCAGAAGCCCAGGTTTCACAACCCCAATAGCCACAAAAATATTGACCTGGTTGATTACAATAGCTTTTACCAGGGTTTGATGCAGGACATACATAATATGCTCTACATGTATCTGCCCTATCCTTATGTCCTCCAACAATCATTGCAGTTAATGGTACAATAAATTTTACTGTCTTTGGAGTTGTAATATTTTGAATGGCATGTGTTTCCTGTAAGTTATATATTTTCCATACCATAGGTTCATGAGGGTTTCCATTTGCTTGGGTTATTATCAATAACAAAACTAACGGTATACCAGGAAAAAGGGTGTCTATCAATTTTGCCAATTTAAGTATATTTTTACCAGTCCTGGGGAAGTTCGGCCATTGCTGCTTTTGCGTCCCGTTGTTCTGGTTCTTTTCTCCACATTTTGTTCCTCCTCTGCCTCGCAGGTCGGCTCGGTTGCTTCGAGCCACGGGGTGTACCATCTTCTCGGCAGCAAGGGAATTCTTCAGGAGAACAGCTGTTTTGGACTTTCTGCCTGTTTACATAGGCTTCCCACTTTGCAGCTTTAACTAATGGGGCAAAGCAAGACACGGTTAGTACTTCCCTTCTACACTTTATAACCAAAATTTCAGCTACAAAGGGGACTGGTTCGTTGGAGTGGTAACAATAATATTGAGGGTTTATTCCTTTGGCAAAAATCTCCCACCACTCATGGGATTCCCGAATAATTTCTTGTTTAGACTCTAATTGTTTTAATTTCCACTCAGTGAGAGTTCTTTGGATTTTCCAACACTGTGTGCAATCGCCTATTGGAGGGTATCCATATTCACAGTGTGTCCACCATTTATCCTGACATACCTTACACCTAAAACAAGCAAATGGATAACAACTGCAGTTCAAATTATTACACCTAATTTGTATATCTAGAGTACATATATTATTTACATCAGCATATCTTCTATATTCACTATTGTGTGATTGCATAAGTTTAGCTATTTCCTTCAACACACTTTGTACGCTTCCATATATAATAGAAAAAAGAGAAATAATTATAGCAAATATAAACAGCAATACACACTTTATACCAAAAGATAATGCGGCAAAATAATCAAATAAAGTCTCTATCATTACGTTATCTTTTCAGGGTTTTCTTGGTGTCACCTGGAGTACTGATTATTTTCCAGTGGGGTCTCGTCACTGGGCCTTTAATGTGACTGGCATGAGTCCATCCACGCTCAGCAGTTCGGACAGCTGTTTCTGTTGTAATCAAAACAAGATAAGGTCCCTCCCAATTGGGTTTTAGGGTTTCTTTTTTTTGCCCCAATTACTTGTACTTTTTCAGGGGAAACTTTACATCCCTCAGGTATTTGCTTAATAGTTGATTTCTCCGCCCCAGTGTCTACTAAAAAGGTGAACTCTTGTTTATGGGGACCTATTTTTAATTTTATCAAGGCCTCATGATGACTCCGGTCCGCTAAGATATAGAGCCCCTGACTCTCCTATTCCGTTTTCAATATTTCCTCATCCCTGATCCTTTCTCTGCAATTCTTCTTTATATGTCCCTTCTTTCCACAGTAAAAACATCTCTGTTCCTTCTCTACTACTACGTTCCCTTGTTTTGTTCCAGCAGATCTGTGTTCACCAGTTCGCCCTTTGCGATCCTCTCTGACCGCTGCTACCATCATTTTTACTTGTCGCTTGCTGCTCTCTTCTTCCCACCTTACGTAGACTTTCTGAGCTTCCCTCAGTAATTCATCCAATCCTCTATTCTGCCAGTCTTCTAACTTTTCAATCTTCCTTCTGATATCTTCCCATGATTTTGCCACAAACTGAGTTTTGAGGAGCGCTTGCCCTAAAGGGTCATCTGGATTTACCCCAGAGTACAGCTGAAGTGCTTTCCTCAGTCGTTCCAGCTACTCAGTAGGGTTTTCATCTTTCTTTTGCATTTCATTAAATGCTTTATTGATATTCTGGCCACGGGGTACTGCTTCTCTAATTCCCTGAATTACTATAGTTCTCAGGTCCTGCATATGAGTTCTATGCAGCGGATCCTGATTATCCCAATTAGGTCTTTGAAGTGGCCATTTAATATCTGCTTGGGGTCCCTGGACATGTTGAGCATCCCACAGTCTCATTCCTGCTCGTCTAATCATATCTCTTTCCCCAGTAGTAAATAATTGACCAAGGATAGATTGCATCTCATCCCAAGTATAAAGGTTTGGTCCCAAAAATTGATCTAATCTTTCTGCCACTCCGAGTGGGTCCTCAATTAAGTTTCCCATCTCGGTTCTTTTAAAATCTCGTAGGTCAGCCGAATTTAAGGGTACGGAAATATATCCGATCACAGGTTGAGGTCCCCCCATGGGTATTTCCCTTAGGGGGTACATCTGAGCTGCCCCTTTTTGACTTCTAGTTACGCGTCTAGGAGGAGGGGGAGACTCTTGTTCCGACTCTGGTGGGGGAGTGGATGCTCTGGGGACCTCTGGAGGGGCTGTGGGAGCAGGAGGAGGAATGTAAGGAGGGGGGGATAAAAGGGTTTCGTCTAACTCTTCCTTCTTTTTCTTTTGTTTAGTTTTTATTTCATTCAGCGGGTAAAGTCTAGCTCCCGGTCTTTCTAGCCACACTTCCGCATATTGACTCTCCTCCGGGTTAAGGAGTTTTTTATTATTAACCCAGAGGTTTAACTGCTGTCTTACCCAATCTTCTTCTGACCCATAGACTGGCCAAAAGACATTTTTAGAAATCTTCTTCCCTCCCCATATCTTAGTACAATATTCTATCATTTTCTGCTTATCTTTCCCTAGGGTTCCAGGGAAATATCTTCAATTGCCTAAGATATATGCCAGAGGGGTATTCTTAGGTACAGTGGGTACCCTTCCCATGGGAGTCGAAGGCTTGCTGCCCTTCGCCCCCATCTTCTGGAAGGGAGACGCAGTACTTGAGTCCAAACTCGCTTGGTTCAGTATATCGAACCTCTCACTCGTTATATTCCAGGAAACACAATCCCGCCCGAACGGCAAACCCGCGAACTAATTCGCAATATACTTACGCGTCCTGCGTCTTCGTCCGGACTCCCGTGCCCAGAATTTTATGGGATTTTACTGGTTTCTCCTTTGCTCATTATTCTAGAATTTAGGTTCGTCGGTAAGGTTGGGGTAAGCTGTTGGTCGCGGGGCCGCGAAATGTCGCGGGGCGCCTCCCCGGAGCATCAAAGCCCACCGTTCCTTATCCGAGTCACGGCACCAGAGGCGCCTCAGCCAATGGGGGCGGAGCGGGGCGCGGTCAGGGGGCGCCTCAGCCAATGGGGGCGGAGCGGGGCGCGGTCAGGGGAGACCGGGAGAGGGGCGGTGCTCGCAGTAAATTGACGGGCGCCTCAGCCAATGGGGGCGGAGCGGGGCGCGGTCAGGGGAGACCGGGAGAGGGGCGGTGCTCGGGGTGATTGACGGGAGCCTCAGCCAACGGGGGCCGCGGGTTGCATGCAAGCTTTTTCCGGTGCCAGTGCCGCTCCGCCTCCTGCAGTACCGGCTTTCGGCAAGAGGATGGCAGCAGCTAACGTTGCACTGAGCCACTCGTTTGCCCCGCCCCATCTCCGCTGCCTGCAGTACCGAATTTAGACTCACGATGGCAGCAGCGAACCGTGCCCTGCGCCACGCCATGCCCCCCCCTCAATTCTCCGCCACCTGCAGTACCGAGTTTGGACACACGACGGCAGCAGCGAGCCGCGCCCCGCGTCCCCCCATACCTACAGCACCTGCAGTACCCACCTCTGGACACGTGGTGGCAGCACACGGTCACTTTTCGGTACCCAGGATGCAAAGGGCTGAGAGCAGCGGCCGCTCCCAGCCCACTTTACATCCCCCGGGGACATCAACTGTCGACTGGGGACCTGAAGACTTTGCAATACCGGGGCTGGGCTAAGGTGCTAAGGGAACTTTTATTAGAGATTCTTTCAGGCTTGTTCACTTTTATCCCTCTGTGCTTGCGTTGCAGCAGTTTACAATCACATTCTGCTCTTGCGCTCTTTATTCTCTTTATGCGTTTGTATGGATTTGGAGTTTTTTTTCAGCTGTCCCTGCTTTTTAGTCTCTTTTACTAACTCTTTTTCTGAGCGTCCCATACCTAAAATGACATGAGAAACGGGCAAAAATGGTTTAAAACAAATTACAAATGGTCAAAAATGGAATAGAAATGGCCCAAAATGGATTAAAATAGGTAAAAAGTGGGTAGAAAGGAGAAAAAATGGCTTAAAACGGGTTAGAATCGGGCAAAAAAGGGACGAAAATGGCCATGAATTGTTCAGAAATAGCCAAAAAAAAAAAGATTTACATGCGTTAGAAATAGGAAAGATGGGTTTAAAATAGCCAAAAATAGCTTAAAACCGGTAAGGAAAGGGCAAAATAATGGGATAGAAATGGCCCTAAATAGCTTAGAAATAAATAAAAACGGGTTAAAATAGGTTAGAAATGGGGAAAAATGGGTAACAAAAAAAAATGGCTTAAAACGGGTGAGAAATGGGCAAAAATGTGTTGGAAGTGGCAAAAAATTGCTTAGAAATGAAGAAAAATGGTTTAGAAAGGGCCAAAAAGGCTTAAAACAAGTTAGAATGGGACATAAAAAAAAGCTTGTAGCCACAAATGGCTAAAAATGGCATAAATCATGTTAGAAGTGGCCAAAAATAGGTTAGAAATGGTCAAAACCGGCTTAAAACTGGGGACAAAGGGGCAAAAATGGGTTAGAAAAAAAAAAAAGTGGATTAAACCGAGTTAGAAACGGGCCAAAATGAGGTGGAAATTGAAAAAAAATGGCTTTAAACGGGTTACAAGTGGTCAAAAATGGCTCAGAAACGGCAAAAAGAGTTTAAAAATAGCAAGTAAAAGCTTAAAACGGTTTATAAGTGGCCATAAATGCATTAGGAATAGCTGAAAGAGGCTTAAAATGGGTCAGAATTCAGCAAAAATGGGTTGGAAACAGCCAAAACCAGTTTAGAAATACAAAAAAAAGCCACAATGGCTTAAAATGGGCTAGAAATTACCAAAACCGGCTTAAACCAGGTTAGACAAGATCAAAAAATGGTTAGAAGTGGCAAAAAAAATGCGTATAATGGGTTAGAAGTGGCCAAAATTGAGTTAGAAATGGCCAAAACCAGTTTAGAAACGGGGAAATAGATGTAAAACAGGTTGGAAATAGCAAAAAAAATGGCTTAAACTTGTCAGAAATGGGCAAAACCGGGATAGAAATGACCATAAATGGCTCCTTCTTTCCCTCCCTCCTTCAATCCTTCCTTTTTTCCCCTCCCTCCTTGCTTCCCTGTCTCCTTTTTCCCTCCCACCTTCCTGCAGAATGAGAGTGAATACAAGAGCAGAGGTTCTGAGACAATCAAATGGAAGAGAAGGCAAGAGTACGACTGAATATGGGGAAGAGAATAGAAGGGAACAGAATCCAAGAGATTACTAGTTGTAAAGATTTCTATATCCCATCTTGTAATTTTGCGCCCCCCCGTCTCACAAGGAAACTGAAACAAATGCAATTGCAAAGAAGTCTAAAAAGAGAAGAAGGGAGAAAACTTTTTTGCTATTACATTACTTAAAGTTGTTAAAGTAATGATAAATCCCTTATCAGGTTTTTAAGCCCATCCCGACACAGGCAAAGCTTTCAGTTTTCTGCTTGGTCTGTGCTAGATTGCTCCATTGCTTATAGAAAGGAATCACATTTTACACCCAGGTACGTGGATGACCACGTAGTGACAAATTTCCTGGCCTGTCCTTCTGCAGCCCCATGTTTTATACCCCATTGTCACTGTGCTCTTTGATTTTTATTTTTTTCCCTCCGCAGGTTCCTTGGGTATTTTTGAGGAAATCAACTGGAGAACAGTAGCAATTAGCATAGTGAGGCAGAGGCTAATTGCACTGATTAGCTGCTGGATGCCCAAGGGAGACTAAGAGACCAAGGCCAATTAGAAAAGAAAGGACAGGTAGAAAAAGGTCTCTCCAGGTGGTAAAAGGTATGAAATTTGTATGCATGCAGTACAGCTAATGGGTGAGGCGAGTTTTGGTGTCTTCTGCCAGTTTTACAAAGCCGGCTGGACACTTCTTCACCTATCTAAAGGAAAAAAGTAATCTGGTTCTCATGCATACAACAGTGAGGCTGACTAGCTAGGATTACCTCTTCTTGCTCCATGAAAAATTACATTCAATTGCCAGAGAAAAGGCTATGAAACTGTGGGGAGACGATGCTTCAATATGGCTCTCCGAGAAGGCCCATGTATCATAAGGCTACTCTGAGTTTGGCTCACACCTGGTAGAAAGCACTTCAGTATCCTCCTTCTCCTCCCCCCCCGCTACGCAAGCAGAGTGCATCAGTCAAAAGGACAACACCTAGAAGAAAAATTATAGTAATAGCTAGTTCTGAAAGAAAAAAAAAAAAGAGTTTTCAGTAAACTCAGGCACATGAGGCTAATTTGAGAAGGATGTTCCTACTCAGAAAAGTGAAACAGTTCAGAGAGCAGTTTTAAAGAAACAGAGGGTGAAAATCCAGAAGAATTTGTGACTGGTTTAAGGCTAAAAAGCTAATCTTGCAATTGCAGTTAGCAGTCACGGTAATTGAGCTCGTGATTAGAGACCAGACGGTGATTACAACTGGGAGAAAACACCCAGAGAAACTGATTACTAAAAGGTTTGGTTTAACTTGAAACTTAAAATAACACATTAATTAAAAAAATATAAATAAAGAGAGACTATAGCAAAGACATTTATTTACGTCAGGTAGATGCTGGGAATGTCCAAAGTGTTTGTTGCTAAAGCCACCACAGAGAACGTAAAACTGACAGAAACAGAACAGCATGAATGACTCAAAGAACTCAGAAACGTAGCACAAAGACCTCCTCGCAATGCTCTCATAAAATGGTAAATCTCAAGTCCCGTAAGCCCGGGAATGTATAAATGATTTTCCCACAAATACTTTCAACCAAGGAAGTGTCAGAGTCCTCCTGAAAAGATGAGGTCAAACCCAGAGACCACTGATTTACATCCCACAGGTTGAATAGCATCCCACATATGCTCAAGCACAGAAGGTGACTGGGACTTTGCCCACATGTGGAAAATGTCAAGTGATTACATAAAGCCCAGATGAGCTGAAACAGCTATGAACAATTTAATGTCTTGGTCAAAACGGGCTTGGCAAACAGCCTACTTCCCTAAAATAGGAAGATGAGGTTTTCCATCTGCAACGTATGAGCTCTAAAAGTCATGCAAACTTGAAAAAGATTTAATAGCTAATGGCACAAAAACGTCACCTTTGACAGAAATCTGAGGAGCCGAGTTTAAACCTGCAGTACCTACATGTCACTGGCCATTTCTTCGAGTTCAATTTCAAAAGGAGTGTCAATTGCTAGGTCATCTTCCAAAGCCGGAAATACCTACAGAAAGAAATGACCGAAATCATCATCATCATCATCTGATCTAAAAATAAAACTGCAATAAATTGAAATGTTGACCTTCAGAAAAGAGAGACATGGAGAAAGGTGTTTTGCAAAGTCAACCAATTGAGTCCTTCATGGCAGCAGGGGAATAAATGATGCACTGGAGTATAGCAGGCACATATGTAACGATGCTTGAAAAATGGGAAAACAACTGCCCTATACAAAACAATCTCATTTCCAATTCAGCCTCTCTAAAAGTTTCTACAAATAAAGAGTTGATTGTCAAATCCTGTTTTTATTAGACCCACTGGTGGGATTCATATAATTTAGTATTAGCTATCCAAAAGCGAGTACCTGGTCTAAGCTAGTTAGTTAGCTTCCTTCTCCAGTAAGTGAAGAAAATTAGGTACTTTGAGAGGGTATATGATTTTCATGTCATTCTAGGACGGTTATCTAAGGTAGTAGAATCAACTGCTCTCTGTAGCAATCGATCTTTATCTCTACTGACTACAGACAGAGTCTATAAACATTTACCTCTAATGTGATACTTCATTTTTAGATGGCTGAAATCAGATAGAAACCTCCCACTTACTATGCCTGGGAGAAATGCAGAAATACGAAGTCTTTACAACCAAACCGTATGAAGACTGAAAACACCTCCTCTTGCCTGAGAATCGGCAGCAGAAAGTCAGGACAGAAGAAAAGATTTTTCCTTTTTACTTTCAAAAGGATTCCAAAACTGGGGTTTAATGTAAAATTAGGGTTTAATCGTGCACTTCATTATTCTCTAATGAACTAAATGGAGAAACTCAAACTTACATACTTTTTTCCTTCCCAGACTTCACTGGGGGAGTTACGAAGGGGTTAATTCCTTAATTTAAAAAAAAAAAAAAAAAAAAAAATAGAGATATTAAAACACATTAATCCTTGTTCTCCCTCAGGTAAAACTGTAATAGCAAATGCTATCTCTGAGCATGCTGTCACAATGCATTCATAATTTCTTTTGCAAAATTCCAGATGTGTGTAGAGAAACTTAATTAAAAAAAAAATAACCCTCAACACTTATTTCCAAAAATAAAAAAACAAACAAACAAACAAAAAAAAAAAACCAAAAAAAAAAAAAACCAGAAAAACAATGCAGGGTAACACAGGACAGCAAATAATTCTCTTATACAGTCGGGAAGCTCTACGCATGGGAGAATAGAGAAGCCTTGTTGACTTCAGGCATGTATTCACATCATCTTCCTCGCCCTCTGATCCCCTCCAGCACAAGCACCTCTGTTTCATTCCTCCCTTCCTTCAGCACTGCCTGAGCTCCCATGCCGCTGCTTTCAGCTCTCCCATATCCCCATGGGTCTCCCCAGGGAGAGAGCATGGGAGGATGAGTGCACACATGTCCCACCTGAGCCTCATCAGCCACTGGCTGGCAGGAGAACCTGAGGGTCCCACAGGCTTCACGTCACCCCTAGACCGTGCATCCTGTGGGATTTCTTGGTCTTTACCTGTCTGACAAATTTGCCTAAAATTAAGCAAGAGGTGACAGACAGCTGGAGAGTGGGAGGATGGCTGACTGCCGTACTCACAGAGAGCAACCCATTGATCTTCACTGCCGCCTAAGAAAACAAGATGTGTTACTGAAAGAGGAAATCATACCTTAACATCAGCCCCACACTACTTAACTCTGCATTTCTTAACTCCATCTTACTTACCAAGCCACATGAGTCCTTGGCCAGTACAACCTTCCCTCTCAAAGTACCTTCACGTCTGGGGGGCTTCCATCCCTCCCATGCCTGCCTCTACCCCATACTCAGGTGTGTGAGAAACTGCATCCCTACAGATGAAGAAGCACCTTTGCTTCCCAAACGATCCCCTCAGGGTGAGCTGGGAGAAAACTGCCTGGTGCCACAGACCACACTGGTGGGGACACGAGGTGATGAGTGTCACCCCTTCAAAGAGTGCTGCTTTAATCCTCGTTCACTGCCTAATCGATGCTGTTCTCATCAGTTCCACATAATAGCTAGTTTATAATTTTATTGCTGCTTACACATGCTAGACAGCTGTCATAGATTTTGTTCTAATTTTTAACACAGGGTAATATATAAAAATTATATTAAAATGTAACAAAAGAAAAAAAGGAAAAGAAAAAAAACCACCTTAGGGATCACACAGAAAGTAAAGATAAAACTAAATTGCATTTTCGGCCCAAGAACTTTGACAAGTTTCCTAATACCTACAATGGGAAATGCTAGGGTTGCATCTGTATATTTCATTTAGACTTCTGTATGCAGGTACTTCCAGATTTCAATTTTATGCTGTGTATCATCTAAGGTCTGCCTGGGATATTCGGAAATGTGTTTCTAATCGCTTTCTTCATGCAAAAGAGATGCCGTAGATTAACAAGAGCAGACCTATTAATCATCCATCTAAGTGCAGCTAGTCTTCTGCATACACTATTTGTAAGTGTTTCTATACTTCTGGCTAACGCTCACAACCAATAACTGCTTGACAAGGCCTGCTAGAGAGTTATCAAAAGTCTAAATCTTTCCAGGAGATTGAGTCTATAGTTGATCTTTATTTCAGATTATATTTCTGATAAAAAGATTATTTTTTTAAAAAGAAAATGCTTTTTAAATGTTTATTTTTACAGGGAACAGAAATTGGCTGACTGTTTCTGGTAGACCTGTCTGGTCTTTCAAATCATCATCAGCTACTTAATGAGCAAATATCATTTTTCTCTTGTCTTTGTAGCTCCAAAAGGTACCGCTACGAAATAGGCCTTCTGTGAGCTATAAGGTGGTGGGGCAATCCAATTAGTATATTAGTTTAATTGTGTCTGGTGCAGCTAATCTCCTGGTTTTCCATAAGCACAAAATACTCGCTTTCCTTGGGGAAAAGACAAAAGGCAAAAAAAACCAACGAAAAAGCCCCATTCAACCAGCTCTGGGCATTTCATTAAAAAAGAAGGTTGGAATTAATGTGATAATTAGTACGTCTTTAAAATTGATAAAAATCAATTCTCCCTCGACTGGCAATATAATCAAGTTCTCAGTAACTCTTCTACTGATATTAAACATCCTGACTTTAACATTTGCTTTTGCAATGAAAAGGAATACAAAAGAGACTGCAGAAAAATTAGTCAACAATTGGGGCTTCTAATTTCTCATTTCATTTACAAAAAATACGGGTACAGTGGAATTATGCTGTTTTAGAAAAGCTGAGTTACAAGCGTGATTTTTACGCAGTCTCCTGAGAGTGTCTGGCAAGTGAAGAATTTGCCATTCAAGTACAGTGAAACACTGGCTTTTCTGGCACGTTATTCTGAACACAACCTAACCTGTTGAGAGTGTAACAACTCGAGTCAACAGATTTAGTCTCATAAACTTGACCTGACCTTCCATTAGATTACAAATGTACAAAGATTATACAGAGAGAAGTCTCAATAAATTAACTGAAAAATAAGAAAAAGGAAAAAAAAAATACCTCGTTGACATGAATAAAGGGAGGATTTCATCCCCAAATTCTACCATATTTGAGTATCGCTTCGCCTTTTAGAATGAAGCTTCACCTCTCATCCCCAAGGCTTTCTGCTAGCCATAGCTTCTTTTTCACATTTTATCCTCACAAACTCATCCGTGACTGGGCTCTGTTTCAGAACTCTGCCTCCTGCTTTTTGTACTCACAAAGAAGCAACATTTACTTTTGGCAACAATGATCACAGTTTTCTCTTGGATATAAACCATGGTTATTTCTATGCACAAATTAGCAAACGGATTGTAAAACAATTACAAAATATTTGGACTTAAAAAAATAAAATTCAATGCAATGCTACAAACATTCCTATTTAACTCTTTTGCCTTATTCCAGTATGATTACCCAAACACTGGCAAAGAGCAAATCTACATTTTACATCTTCTAAGCGCTTTGCTTAGTGCTGTACAGTTACTGATCCTCTATTAAACATGCCAGTATTGGGGGATTATGGGTCACTTGAGTCTTAATCTCTACCATTTTCTGGGAGTAAAACAGACGGTAACCGACTGGCGGCAACACAGAAAATATACTGATGATGAAACCCAGCTTTTTTTGCCAGATTCATCATCTAAACAGCTATGGAAATATACGGCACACAGAAATGTATGTCAAGAGTCAATACTTTTATCCTGAGCAGTTTATGCTTGCATTTCCCCGGATGCCACAATACTCAGGAAATAAAAATTATGTTCACAATTTCAGGGTCAAGCTTAGGCAGCCCACACTATGCTCCACGCTCAAAAAGTTGAGAGGAGCACTGCAAAAGGGTTGTTGGACAGACTGTGCCCAGCCCTGTTGTCAGTACTCAAGAGAGAAAACAGCAAACTGTTACCACCTCGATAAAAAGTCATGTACGGTTCCAGGTGAAACCTGCTATGAATTTCACCTTCCAAATACAGACCAGGTAACTACATGCCCGTTTTTTTTTGTCCTAGCCAGCCAAACAGACCAAATACAGTGGGGGAAGCACAGAAATATGTTAAGATGATGAAGACCAGGTAAAAGAGCAAATACAATCTCCAGACACTGTCATCACATTATTCACTGAATCAAGGTGCCTATGGAAATAATACATGCTGCGCCCTGCAGCAAAGGTGGAGTATCCCACATACCTTACAATCATTTCAACCTCAGGCTATGTTTTAAAGTTGTTCATCTGGCTCCTCCATGCTGAAATCAATGGAGCAACCCTGACTGACGCCAGCTGAGGATCCTGCTAACGAAGACAGGGAAGTTTTCTGATTTACTTTTACCTGGGGAGCTGCCCTAAGAACTGGTCTTTTACAGTTTAATGACAATGGATGTGCATATTCTGTTGCTGCCATGTAACATTAAGCTGATGTCATTCTTCTCCCACTGGTCCACTCAAACTCTGCTGGAGGAGACTGTAAAATAAAGCACATTTCAGACCGCAGGGCTGAACATACTGTTACATTGCAGTTGCTGCTATTAAAATACTATGCCTGAAATTAACGCATTACACCTTTCAGACTAATGTTCTCTAAATCAGACTGAATTTATCCAAGGGTATTCTTAGGCAAAAATACATCCTCGCAAGCAAGTAATGATCAGCGCTTTTTCCCCAGATGCTCTAATATGGAATAAAACCTATGCAGTAACTAATATTTATGAAGTGAACGAGTTCCTGTTAAACTCTAAATCACATATATATGGGATTTGAACTATAAAAATGGAAACCCAAACCAATAAAATAAAAAGACATTTACATACAGATTAATTGTGAACTTTGGTTAAGCTGCTCAATACTGGCTTAGTAAACTTAAAATTAATAATCATGCTGGTCTAAAAACTTACGCACTGATCAATGTGATTTCTGGATTATCCATATACAACAGAGGAAGTTTCATTGTAGTACATTAGGGAACGCTTGTAACTTGATCAGCAGAAACTTGATCTGACGTCCTTCGCTTGGCAACACTGCCTTGCTTATACTCTCGTGAGTGCTTTCGCCTGTTGAAATGCAGAGAAAGCATTATGCACAGAAGGAAAGCTCTTTGCAAAATGAATTGTTATGTAATTCAACCTGTGTCTTAGGAAGAAATGCTCTTAGAATCATAGAATATTTAGGATTGAAAAGGACCTTAAGACCGTCTAGTTCCAACCCTCCTGCCATAAGCAGGGACACCTCACCCTAGACCATGCCTTACCCATTATTAAAAGTTAAAACAACAGCATTTCTGGAACACACATTCTGTCTATATCACGAAGTCCAAGAGTAAATAACACTTTTTATGGAGTGCTTTTTACCATAAGATCTTGAATTGCTTTATAAAAGCTGCTTGTTTACGTATAAGCCATTACTGAAAAATTAAAGGATTACAGTCATTCATACAGTGATGGATGCTAAAAGTATTTCAGCATCGCGAGGAAGCGACATGATTTAGCAACCTGAGACCTTTATTTAAGAGTTCCTCTATGAATTCAACAGTTTAACTGCAGGCACCCAATCCTGAAAACGTCTGCTTTCGTAAGGGCATCAAAGCATTCAAAAGAAATGCGAACTCATTCAAGCTAAATACAACACTGCCTCCTCAAACCATTATCAACGCTTTATTAGCATTTGTTATTTCCCCCCCGCCCCTTTTCAGATAGCATGGTGCAGAGCACCCTGCATAATGCCAGGGTCTTTGCTGAAACGCAGGTGGTATGCTACAAGGAAGGATAGCAGTCAAGGGGCAGACACGAATCACATTTCACACAGGTGGAGAATTTGCTATGATTAATTAAGGATTTGCAGAGAGACCTTTCTCGCTTTTATAACTTAGGGAGTGCAGCACAAATTCAAGACGAAGGCTCAAAGACAGTGATTTTCTGAGAACGATCTTCTGCCAGTCATGCAGTCTCCCAGAGAAGATTACAGAACACAGTATCCTGAAGAGTAACACTGAAACCTCCTTGTGCGGAAGGGGAAAAAAAAATGAAGAAAGGAAAGGATAAGACCAAGCTCTTTGCTTGGGTTCAGAGCACTGAGGGGAAAGCTCGTGCAGGCACCAGATTTTATTTCCTTGCCTTTCAAAGGTTTCCTTTTGTTCCCTGCTCGTGATACAGCTGTATGCTAGCAGCTGAATTAGGAAAATCTGCCAAGCACTGTCCTGTTTCCTTACCTGAGGGGAAAGGAATTTCACCACTGAGCTTATCAATAGCTGAGTCAAGGCAACGGTGGGCAAGATTTTAATCCCATCTCTGAAACCACACTTCAGGGGAGCCTTTCCAAGAGCTACGCGTATATAGTCAACACGGGGCTTCATTCTGATTCCATCAGTTTAAATATTTCAGCAGAGAGCAGAGACACCAAACAGGGCCAAGAAAGCCTTAAAATGGGTTAGAAAGGAACCAAAATGGGTTCGCAATGGCCAAAAAATGGTTCAAACCAAGTCAAGAAAGGGCAAAAATGGGCTAGAAATGGCAAGAAATTGGTAAGAACTGGACAAAAAAGGGTTTGGAAATGGCCAAAATTAGGCCATTTCCAACTAAAGAAAGTTAGAATTAGGCAAAACAAGGGTTAGAAATAGCCCAAACCAGTTCAGAAAGAGCCAAGATAAGCTTAAAACAGGCTAGAAATGACTAGAAACTGTTCAGAAATAGCTAAAAATGGCTTACAACTAGGAAGAAACGGGCAAAAATAAGAGAGTGGGCCATCGATTGTTTAGAAATACCGAAAAAAAGACTTAAAATGGGTTAGCAACGGGAAAACATGGGTTAGAAACAGCCAAACTAATCTTAAAACTGGCAAGAAACGGGCAAAAATGGTTTAGTACGAGACAAAAAAGGCTTAAAACTGGTCAGAAATGGACAAACATAAAATAGAAACGGCCAGAAATTGTTTCGCCCCTTCCCCTACCCATGCAGGTACAGTGTGAATGAAGGACCTCCGGGTAACACCCCCCTCCCCCCGTGTCTTTACTCCCCCCCAGAACCGAGCACCGGGCGCTGTGAGGCTTCCCGCGCCGGGCGCCCAGAGGGCAGGAGACGCCGCTCTGCGCCCGCCCAAGGCCTCCCCGCTCGCCCCGGACCCCCGCTGGCTCGGATCTCACTGCTACCTGCTGCCGCCGCCGGGACCCGAACCCTGCCCGCCGCCATGCTGCTCCCGGGCGCTGCGCGTGCGTCACCGAAACCCCGCCGCAGGGACCGGAGCCGGCGCGAGAACACCGGGCTGGGGCCACGAGCACGGCGCGGGCCCGCCCCCACCCCAACGAGCAGCCGCGCCGGCCATTGCTCCCCGGAAGCCAGCAGCCACCACGTGACACCGGCCACTTCCGGAGCCCCCCCCCTTCCCTGCCCTTCAAAACCTTCCTTTACCTGCAGAGGGATGGGGCGAGAAATTATTTATTAGCAGCTATATTTACTGTTTTTAATAAAAAACCCCCAAAACTTTAAAAAAGGGGACTTGGTTTCCACTTAATGATCCCTGAAGATTTGTAATTGGAGGTATTCGGCACCAGAGCCACGGGCAAATTTGCACTGCTGCTGTTCAGCTGGGTTTTGCCTCAAGTTAACTCATACTCCGTGTTCTGGTGCAGCTAATCTCCTGTTTTTCCATAAGCACAAAATACTCGCTTTCCTTGGGGAAAAGACAAAAGGCAAAAAAAAAAAAAAACAACGAAAAAGCCCCGAGTGCACAGACACAGCACAGATTACTTGTACCTGCCATCATTTAAGGGCAAAAAGAATCCTCTTATCTCACCTGCAAAGTGGATTCAAAAAATGAGGGCAGGAAGAGAAATGAATTGCTGAAAGGAAGTTTTGGAGGACGATACAAGGGGTCAAACATGGATTTATGTGGCCCCCCCGCAGCACTGATATCTTACGTGCACCTTGGCTTAGGCAGATAAGGAAAAGCTACTGGAGGGGATACAAGTTCATCACCAACGTACACCCAGTCAGGACATCTCTGTTACGTGTTTTCTCAGAGCTCAGTAAAACGGTAACTTGTCTCCATATTAGGGTCCCAAATGTACAGTGAAATGGCTAGGAAATTATTTCTATAAATATCTGGGGCAGGGAGGTGTACGTGTATCTATGCCCGAGTATACTACGTCTCTGTTGGTGGAAATCAAGCTGCAAAGGAGAAGGCCTGTTTCTCCATTCCTAGCACTGTCAGTCACTTGCTTCTGTGCAAAATGAGTGGCATGAGGGAGTTAATAGTGGCTGAGAGTTAAACTCATTCTTGAGGGCATAAACTTACCTGCATCAACGTAAATACATCAGTTCAGTGGCACTGTTAATGGCGCAGACCTCCAAAGCCAGGTACGTTGATTGATGCATGCTTTCTTCTGTGAAGAAGATACCACACAAGAGCAAAACTACATCACAGCCATTACCTAAAGAATTTCTGCTAGCAAATTAAATACATGCTTACACACACACGCATCTGTATACGGTCTGTAGCACAACAGAACAATTTTGCCTCCAAGTATTCCCAGAAGGGTTAAGCTAAACAACCTTTGCACATCAACAAGCCCAAAATAAGGAAGATGCCAGGCTACAATATCAGCATGCAATTAAGGAAGGTGGCAATCCTGCTCATCTAACTGTGCAAACAGCATTTCTGGAACACACATGTTCAC